>NC_046287.1:45514610-48014610 GCF_004115265.2 Rhinolophus ferrumequinum | reverse complement strand
AAAACTAAGATTCAGAAATTTTCATAACCTAGCCACGTTGTTTATAGGCAACAGGCTTCAAACCAAGAGTTGTCATGTCCCATCATCCATACCTTTCCACTGCTCTCTGTACTTCCTAAACATTGAAAATATTCTATCCTCCTACCTCCTATGGTACATAGACTTACAAAATAGCTTGACTGAGTGACTAGAATGAGGCCAAAACGATGCTTCAGATATGGTTACCGGAAAGACATATCTAAGGATGCCTTGTCTGGGCTGAAACTAGAAGAGGACAGTTGTGCAAAATGCTGAGAGATGAGGCAGAAGAAACATCAAGTTGAAGTCCCTAGAGCAGAAAAGTGCTTTGCCTGCTTGAGAAGCACAGAAGGTCGGCTCACAGCAAGACAGAATGAAGGATAATATGGCCGGGCCACAATGACAAAGGACAACTTGGCATCCAATGATGTTAGATCTCGTAGGGTCTTACACATCATAGTAAAGAGCTTGGATTTTATGCTAAGAGCAATGGGAATTATTAGAGAGTTTCAGTCTGGGGAGTGACATGATCTGAGTTAATGTTTTGAAATATTCAGATGGCTGTATAAAAATAGATTGTAAGAAAATGAGCATTGAAAAATGGGGAAGCATTTAAGTGAGAGTTAGTGGGGACTTGGAAGAGATAAATATTTGGATTCAGGATATAGTGTTAGAATTAGCTGATGTTTTAATGTTGGAAGTGAGAGAAGGAGAGAAAATTATTGTCAAACTTTTCACTTACTCAGATGGCACTACTTGGGAAAAAGCAAGTTTGGGGATTGGAGAAATTTAAAGTTGACTTCTACTGAAGAGCCAAGTGGAGAGTGCAGGAAGATTGTTGGATATAAATTATAGGGCTCAGGATGATAGGTGATGCTCATAGGACGATAGATAGAAGATAGATAGATAGATAGATAGATAGATAGATAGATAGATAGATAGATAGATAGATAGATAGACAGACAGGAGAAGATGTTTGGATGTCAGCAATATATAGCTCACCATGAGAAAGAACATTAATAAAGAATCGAGGATAAGGCTTACTCCTAGGGCACTCAAATGGGAATCAGGTAAAAGGGAAGGATCCATGTTTCTGTTGGGAGAATCTACCATTGCAAATATGCAATGTATTCTGACTTAACCCATGTTTTCACATATTTACATGGCAAAAAATGTAACATTGGTAGAGGACAACAAGTCAAGCATTAGTGAGAAAGCCATAAATGTCCAATAAAGATTTTGGATTAGGAAGGAGAAGGAACAATTTAGACTTAAACTATTCACATGGCAAAAGAAATGGAAACTGGTTGAGGGCACCAATACTTCAAACAGAAAAATAATTTAGCTGCAGTAATTCAGGCAAGACACAGCAGTGCTCCTCAATGGTCACTAAGGACACCATGCTCTCCTATGTCTCCTCATCTCTTTGATTGCCTCCCCTCTTCATCAGTTTCCCTTTAGAGCTGTCCTCTTCCATCTGCCCACCCTGAAGAATCACTATCCCCTGAGAGGCCATTTTTGGCTTTCTTCTAACTCCTTACGCTCTCCACATAGGAATCGCGTACAAGTCCAAAGCCACGATGACCACAGGTATGCTGATGATGACCAAAATTCCACCACAGCCCAGTTCCTTCCCCTAAGCCTCCATCTCATATTTCAGATTATTGATTCCATCACAGCTATTGCATTTCACATGGAATGTAGCCAAAGCCAACCTCATTGTTTTCTACCCATAGCCTACTCTGTTTCTAACACTCTCTCTATTAACCAGTGGTATACCCTATTATCCAGACAACCATGATAGAAATGTGAGAACCATCTTTGAATTTTCAATTTCCCTTACCTCCCACATCCAATCTGGAATCCAGTCAATTATACTCCTATCACTCTCAAATCTGTCTTTTCCTCTCTATTCCCATGGCTGCTACAAATTCTTCATCATCCTTTGCCTAGATGCTTCAGGTTTTCTAACTTTTCACAGAGTGAGCTTTGCAAAGGAAAATCCATCCACATTTCTCCCTTGCTTGTGACCCTTCAGTCTCTGGCAGTATTTCTCTAAGATATTTTTATGTCCATGGTCTCAGGGGTCTTGGACTTCTTTATGAATTTACAAGTTGTGCATTTTTTTCAATGATAATCCAAAACATAAATGTAAGTACATTCCAATGAAAAGATGATAACCGTGCCATAAGATTTCAGTGCTTGCACTGCTGGCAGTGTTAACCGTCTCATTAGCAACCAGAGACACCGCACTCATTGTTGTGGCTAAGAAAGAAAAGGACATACAAAAATTTAACATTTCAACCCAAATGGCATCCCAGAATGGTATATAACAAACAAAAGTTTCCCTATGTTTTAAGGAGAGAGATATTGTGACTGAACTGAACCAAAGTATTGCACATATTAGTGTTAGCATAGGAATGTCAAAGTCAAAACATCTGCCCCAAAACAGTCAAGACCATATGTATATCAGAGCAGTGTTTTAAATTAAAAGAAAAGTAACATCCCTCCATTGTAATAATCTCATAATTATATTTATTTTTAACTTATAATTTTGTTTTGGTTATATAGGAACTTTATATATGAGGATTTTTTGCTTTGTTTTATATGTGTACATATGTAAGTAAGAACATGACAAAAATAACTGAAGTGAACAATGGAAGTTTTAAGACTATTTTGCTTTAAAAGGCATCCATATGTTACTCAGAAATGCTGGTATACAAGCTCAAGTCCAAATGCCTCAGTATGTTAACAAGTTCCTCATGATCCAGCCACCCTCGTCTCCTACTTCTAAAGGTACCGTCTAGTCCAGCCATTACAGCCTACTTTTTCTAATTATCCTTGCTTTTTCATGCCTCATGTTTTGCATTTAGAGTCCTCTGCTCCTATAGTCCCTTATCTTCTATGGTCACCAGTTTAACTCAATTCCATCCAATACATCAACTACATTTTGATTCTTTCTCCTTTCTTCCATCTTCAACCCCAATCAGCCAGATAAATGTAAATACTCTTTCAAAGTCTTTCTCAAGGACAGCACTTGACACAATGTATTGTATAATCATTGACGTATATATCTGCCTTTTTTCACGAGGTCTTAAGCAACTTGAAATGAGGGATTTGATTTTATTCATCTTTCCATTACCAATCCCCCCAACATAGAGTAGCCATTCAATAGAAAATTGTCATATAGATGGACGAATGAAAATATGGATGGTTGGTTGGTTGGTTGGTTGTTGGATGGATGGATGGATGGATGGATGGATGGATGGAAGGAATGATGGATGACTAAATTCAGATGTAGAAGGATATTGTCACTTCAGAGTGAAATATGTTTCAGATTAAAAACAACTGAGAAATCGAGGTCCTTCCTAATAATAGCCATCGTTTCTTCAGTGTTCAAATCATGTTTTAACAGTATTCTTGTTACCATAATGGCTCCAAATGTAAATATGATCTATAATCTTCCTTAAAGATATTTGTACATCTGTATTGACACAACTGGAAAGATTTTATGTTTTAAACTTAATAGATCTCTTTTGCTTAAGATAAAGAAAAAAATTTTGCTGGTCAATTTATATTTTAGAGAGTGTTTTCATTAAAAGTTTTATATTGTTTTAAGGTCATAATACGATAACCATTGTTTTAAGGTCATAATATGATAACATTGTATTTCCTATTATTTTCTTTCTGATGAAATTATAGGGAAGAATTAGCTATACACCTGATGCCCCACTTGAAATAGAATTCATGAAACATAATGTGTTTAACACGACAATCCACAAGAGAAATGTAGTTCAATTTGAAAAGGAATCCTACAGTTAACTGATTTCCTTCTCAGGCTTATACACACATGTAGATGAGCTGTTTATTACAAAAGGCAGCCAAATGCACACTAACTGTGCTTTGGTTAATTTGTGCTTTAAAACTACTCTTGAGTTTACAACTTTTTATATGGTTTTGGCTTCTTATTTGGGTTTGGTGTTTGAACAATCTGGGCGTGTAGGCAATAGGTTCACATAGAAAAATGTGTATTTCCAGTCATCGTTTATAATATTCCTTCTCCTTTTCCATTTTAGACATAATACCAAAGATACATATTATACAGGACACATGATATATAAAACAGTATAACTGAAAAAATAAGTATTTTATATGTTTAGTGTTTGCCCTTTAAATATTCTCCTCCTTTGACATGTTGTTCAAAAAAATTTAAGTATAGAAAGTAAATAAAGGTAGAAAAGAACAAAGAATATTGTAGTAAAACCCAGTAAAAATTTATCTAGGTATAAAGAACGATATATGTGGAACATGATTTATACTAAGGGGTATTGTTAGAAATATGAGATTTTTAGTAAAGGGAAAAATTATATGTAATTTTTTTATTTCCCTTTATCCACTGGTAAGCACTGCTTCCTGAAAAATTAAACTCAACGATTCCAAATTTGGGGAGCAATACAACGTATTTAGGATCAATATAAGTTAATCCCTTTGGGTTTCTGATAAATTGTTGAAATTGACATAGTAAAACTTAACTCTACATTTATTCTGAACAGTAACCAAATTAATTCACTGACTGCAATTTTCAGGGCAAGAAGTCTACATAAACATTGGTTCAAGTAAATTGAAAGAAAGGCAATCTAGTGTCACAGAGAAGGAAATCATGTTGTTATTCTTAGTTTGCCAAGGAAAAATGGAGTGGACGTAGTACAAATGTGTATGTTATGGCAATTTGTGAAGGTCACACAATCTGTAACTCGTTGAACTTAGGTTTGAACTGAGATGTTCCTGACTCCCACATTGAGGCAATTTCCACTATTCTATACTGTGAATTCCACTCTCATTAACAAGCAACACATGCATGTAACTCTTGTGTTAAAAATGATCTTGTCATGAAGAATTCTGGGTAATTTTATTTGCAGGAGAGCTGACAAAGAATGATGTCAGAATCCTATTTCTCCTCTTTCTTAGTCCTCCTCAACTAAGAATCCTTGGGCAAATCAATTTTCTTGGGCTATCCCATAGCTATCCACTTAGAAAGAATATTTTAGGAGCAAGTTTAAATATTGGAAAATTAAACAGAAAACTTTTGATATTAAATATGAATTTGATGTTATAGCTTCATACCATTGGTATGTTTCCACAAATATTACTCCAATGATTAAAAAATTATAATAATAAAATAAAATTTTAAAAAGCAGAGAATTCTCCAATTCCTAAGGCCATTTTGCCTTGGAATCTATCTTGGACAAGCTTTCCATTCTCAAATGTCCTCTAAGTTAGGATCTTTAGATACCTGTTCCCTGAAGTGTCCCTCATTTGTCATTTACCAGGGAGCTATTCTGTTGTTAGCTTCCCTACCTCTTTTCCTTGGAGGAACCTCTGATCTTGACAGCCTATCCATTTCTTCTTAGCAATGCTCTATCCATTAAAAACAATTTTCTCTTTCAATAAAATTGGAGCAAAAACTAAAACCCCATCCTTCCTAAATTTTTCTGTTGAGCTTCCTTTCTGTTACAGGCACAATCAACTCCCCTGGATTAAATTGTTATTCAGCAGAGTTTGTAAACTTAAATGCCCTATTTGAGAGATGGAGGTAGAGAGATACTTAACCACCTCTTCCTACATGGATAAGCCTTTTGTTTCTTCTGGAATTCATTCTCTTAAAAAGTGTTCATTTTTCAAATCAAGGAAAGACCACAGAGAAACTGAGAGTCCCAGCAGTCATCATAGATTATTTGTGCACAGGATTTTTCTTTAGGATGGATGTTCTGTTTCTGTATACTAAAGGATATTTAAACCTGATTTACTTAATAGGGCATAATATAAAGTTTTGAAATAATAAATCCAGTAATAACTGGCTTCCCTAGCTAACAACCTTTTGAAGATGGATTTGCTGTCTTATTCACCTTTGTGTTTCCAATTGTTAAAAAGTTCTGGAATACAGGAAGTACAAAATAATATGAATTAAATGAAACTTAGACTCACATGTGGCTATCAGTTCTGTTAACTAAATTGCATTTTAACAATGAGGGAGGAAAAGATTTTTACAGGTTCTAAATGAAAATATAGAAAATTGTGTTGATGCTTTAGAGGCAGATGTGGTCCTTTTCTCTTATACCCTTCTATTTCCCTCCCATCCTCTTCTTAAAAAAAAAAAAAAAAAATCATTTGAACTGAACCTCATACCACTCCATAGGGTAAGTCCAATGTGTAAGTGACACATGGTGTCCCCTTACAAGCATAATTGGAAAGAGGCAAACAAGCCTTATTTGATGCCACGTTCCAACTACTCCTGAGTCAACAATCATTGTGCTGGTCTACCTTCCTTACCTAATCAAAACTCTTACTGTTAAAGATCTTTATTTATTAATCAGAAATGTTTCCAGAAGGATAAGAAATGTTGCACTACTAAAAAGGAAGTTCAAGGTACTGGGTTCAATCTTAGTTGCAGGGAGCAGAGCCCACCATCCCTTGCGGGAGTCGAGGAGTCGAACCGGCAACTTTGTTGTTGAGAGCCTACCGCTGAGCTCCCAGATGGCTCAGTTGGGTGGGAGCTGGTCCTCTCAACACAAGGGTGCCGGTTTGACTCTTCGACTCCCGCAAGGGATGGTGGGCTGTGCCCCCTGCAACAAACAACTGGCAGCTGGACCTGGAGCTGAGCTGCACTCTCCACAACTACGATTGAAAAGGAAAACAACTTGACTTAGAAAAAATCCTGGAAGTACACACTGTTCCCAATAAAGTCCTAAGAAAAAAAAAAAAAAAAAACTAGCTTTAAAAAAAAGGAAGCTGTTTTCTGATTTCTAATTCTTTTCCATGAACATATCAGAGAGCATTTATTCATCAAGCCAACTCTGGAAAGCTAAAATGTGCAAGTTCAGGTTTCAATAAGGTTTTTGAGGAAGAGAATAGGAGTGATTGAATAAGCCACCGAGCATCAGGGGAAGCCTAATTGCTTTTGTCTGAGGCTACTGTTCAGCTCAGGTGATAGGTGAGGCTAATAGGTTGGAAGGATGAAGCAAAAAGGCAGAGATAGATGGCAAAGACAAAGGGAGACCTGACCTCTCTGACAAGGGATTTTAAGGACAGCATCTTGCCTGAGATTTATATCCAAAACTGTGTATGTATTTTAATAATATCTTTTTAAGATAATAGGATTGGTTTATGAGAAAAGCCCAATGTAAGCAACAGTCCTCTTAGAGCCATAGCTGGGGATATTAAGAGAGAGTTTTGTTAATGCTTAAAACCAGAAAGACAATTATAAGGAATTTTCCAGTACAACCAAAAACAAAACCTACCTCTTCCCAAGAATAGAACCTTGTGTTCTTCAAGCCAAGGAAATGTTTCAGCTGAATTTCTTTTAGGACTTTTATAAGGTGTTGACACACTTCTACTTTCACATCGTAAATGTGCCCACCCAAATAATCCCTGTTTAATTACTGTTTATTATAAATGAATTCCTTCAGCATTCCAGTGTGGCACTTTTCATTTTTCTGTCAGTGAAGTTTCCTCTGGTGGAACCTTTGCTCCCAGCTACCAATGATATGATCTGAAGCATGCACTGATCTGAACACACGGGAGCAGCGCCTGGCATGCCGGAGGCAACATCTTTGTCAATATTAATATATAAAAACTAAATAGGCCCTTAAAAATAATAGAAGAAGCCACTCTACCTTCAAAGCAAATACGTTCTAAAGACTAGAATCATGAGTTAGCATCATCCCCATTCTGACCAAATATCCTCCCCTTGGAAGACTGCTAATGAGAACTAACAGGAATAATAACTTCTCCTATCCAGTTCCTCACATTAGATTGACAACCCAGAAACACAAGACAAGGAAATGAAAGTGGCAAAATATTCCAGAGGTCAGCCCAAAATTGAGTTAATTTTTACAATCATTTTATAAAATAACGGTTACCCTTAATGGAATGTCAAGGGCTGAATGTTAGGGTAACACAATATGTAGGAATTGGGGGGGGGGATCAAGTTGATTAATAATGTTTTCCCTGTGAGGATCAGATGTACCATATTTTCTGGAATAAATACTTGTGATAAGCAGAGCTCATGGTAAGACAATGGAGCTATTCATTATCACCAGAGAAGCACATTACCACCAATATAAGAAGCTGAGATTTTAAAACTTTGGGTAATTAATTTCAATCAGAGCTGGATTCAAGGTCAGTTGTGTAATACCAGCCATTATTTTCCCTTTGCTACCTTTGGCAGCCATTTCACAGGGCTCATCCATAAATAATTAAGACCAACGTATCTGCTGCATCAGCTTAACTACTACAGGGGAATTTTATTTCATTTGTAACTTCTAATAGAAAAGGAAATAATCTTCTCTGTGTATTAAGAAATGAGTCTTGCTTCCTGCATAAACAACACAAACATTTCTTTTTAAGCATTCAATATGTTCATTTCCATCTGGACCTTTCTAAACTGCTTGAGTAAATTGAGAAAAATTACGGAAGCAAATGCATCATACACATATTGCCAGCATGAAATATTTTAAATCTGAGGTAACTTCCAACTGACAATAGCAAGTCATCAGGATAACGTAACATATTGTGAGACACATGATAAAATAACAATTTGAAATTGAGCAACATGAATCATGCTTCCAAACCATGAGAAGGGTGTCCAAAGAGACCCTTGGGACCCCCCATTTAGGACTGGTTTGGGAAAGAGACAATCTCCAGGGTGTCCATAAAATGAGAAGTAGAATTAATGGAGTTAAGGTTGGTTTATGAGTAGGTCAAAAGTTCAGTTGGTAATTTAATTTCTTGAGGGGAAATGATTTTGATTTTTCTTCATTCTTAAAATGTTTCATTTAATTTATAACAGATGCACCTTTGAAATGTGTACGAGTATATAAAACTGAATAAATTCAGTTACAACAAAAGACACTACATCTCAATTCAGTAGGTGTTTGTATATGCATATGCAAATGTTCAGACTACTATCATTGTGCAGGAGAAAGAATAACAAACTAAATACTAGAGATTTTAAGGTAGACTCCTAATTTAGACCTAAATAAATGTGAAATATGCTGCTATCCAATTCAAACTTGAGGAGTTGGCTAGGTAAAATAGACAGAATTGTGGGTTCGAATCACTACTTGAGTTTTGAGGCTAGAATTGTGTGAACTTGGCCAAAATGCTCAGGTTGATTGAGATTATATGGGGTTATACATGCTAAAGTTAGTTAAAAATCACTGCGCAAATTTACAAAAATAAAAGGACTGAGGAAAAAGGGACAAGGATATGAGGACAAAATTAGGGACCAGAGGGTTACTTACATGACCATTATGTTACGAAGGAATAACCATGACCTGGGGACAGCCACCACTTTGAATCCCCATTAGGTGATGCAGCCAGTGAGAGGGTACTCAGATATACCTCCTCACATAGCTTGAGTAGGTTTTCTTTTATGCAATTTGTGGATTCTGGGTTTTAGTTTTCTAAAACAATACAGAAAACGACACTCAAATTATTTTAAAGAGACAAAATATATAGAGCACTAAAAGGAATTCATACAAATGCGTACAAATTCACTTGTACTTTTATGTCAATATTTGTTGTTATCTACTCTGAGCATTTAGATTCATTTAGGCATAACGGAATTTTGAAATACATGTGTGGCTTGAAGACTATTTTGACTCACAGGTCAATCAAATATGACATTCTGTGCTTACCTAAAAAATAAAAGTATTTGTTCACCAAAGTTATATTCAAAATATTTTCTAGCAGCTAGAAAATTAACACAATAAACCAAAGGGCTGAAATTATAATAATAAAAGGGAGGCCTTTAACTTAGTTCAGTATTTCTCAAACAGCAAAAATGTTAAATTAAAAACTTTTGAGAATATGAAATTGCTTAAGTTGAGTTGCATGATTTGTTTGCTTTAATTCATTCTTTAGATAGAATTCAGGAAAAAAAAATATGGCAGGTGATTTGGTAAGGGAAACAGAATCGTAGAGATGGAAGGAAGGAAAAGACAATTGGCCCTCTTGAGGCTTGATGCCTAAAGAACTGCCTTCTACACCAGAATACGTAATATACTTTCACAGTGTAGCACATCTATCACACTCCCAAAAGGATGCATGCCATGTTGTCTTACCCAAGGGAGCTCCCAGAGGAAGGAGATTTACAATAAAAATAATTCTGCATTTTCACATGTTCCAGTCTTAAAACCTGGTGGAGCAGATTATTTTTTAATGAAGAATTTGTTATTGTATCTGGTTGTTTCAAACCACTTTTCATCTTTGAAATCCTAACTTTTTATTTGTATTGTTCTTTTTGGTGTACTCTAAACTATTAGCAACCTGCTAAGACACCAATAAAAGGAACCTCACTTCACTCTTGGCTTCTCCTGGAGATTTTAGAGCATGTGGATTTAGATGCAACAACAAATAATACATCGGCACTTGCAGACACTTGACCCATGGTTTTGACCCAGTTAGAAAAGTGGGACCAGATATTTGTGTATCGTTTCATCTGATAGGAGTTCTTCTATTTGGCCTCCCTCTAACACTTACTAGGTCTGTGCACCCTTAAGTTTCTTCATGTTTCCATGACTCATATGTCTCATCTCAAAAATGACAATCACATTTTACCTAAACTTACAGCATTATATTAATATAGTTAGCCAATCCCAGGATTATGTCTGCAGTAGGTGTGAATAAATCTGTTGCCATTGTGCACTTTCCAGTCTGTTATAGTGTTAGTTGTCTGTTCTTCTACCCATTCTCCAGATTCAGGACTAATCTGGAATTAACCTGAGTCCAAGGCACTTAGGCTCTAGTGGCAAGTCATCTATAAGGCACCTCTGGTTCCATATCAGCTGAAAAGGGTTAAGATTCCTGCCTAATTTTTGTGGATAACAAATTGAAAGGTTGAAGGCATGTTTATGCAAGTTTAAAAAGCACAATTCTGATATAACCATGAGCATGATGACTACATTGCTGCCATGTGTATAATCAAGAATCTGAATCTGTGACTCCGAGTCTGGGAGAACAGAAACGTTACTGAGTGAATCACCTGGGGAACTTCACCAAGGTGCTCAAAATGACCTTTCTAGTTCTGAAATGCATGCTCAACACATAGGTAGAGCCTGGAGTAAGAATTTCTACTGTGTAAGTAACAGAGCTAAAGGGCTTCCACGTCACCACGGAGAACTTCCTAAAGTAAGAATCACTACTGTGAGAGCCATTGTTGGGAGGGGTTGTGAGTGTGTAGGTCATAAAAACACTTAGGACCCCACTGAACAGAGGTTATGATCCATTACCTAAAACGGATAGGTAGTTGGGTTACGTTAGAATTCCTTCTCTACCACTGATGTTATTGATTTATTGGTTTGATTGGGGCACCAGAAACTCAGCAGTAACGATTAGACCTAACTCAGTTTTGATATTTATCTATCTACTACTTGAAGGAGCTCTTTGATTTAAGAATGTATAAAGTATTCTGAAAGAAAAACCACACAAACCAATGAAATGTGAACTGTAATCAGTTTGCTAAATTAGTTAAGCCTAATCGCATAAATATATATTTAAGCTGCAAATAACATAGTTTGGTTCATATCTTCATTTCTGTTTTTTCTCACTGAGAACAGATAAATGTTATAGCCTGGTGTGACCAAGCCAGAGGAGGAAGAACCAGTATTCCCAACCATGTAAGTATTCTTCCTTCTTCATCAGAATTCTGTGTAATTAGTGTTTACGAGATCACCTTGCAGCCCTGCCACCTCTCTCCTGGAATCAAAATGTCCTCATATTTTAATCCAAATTATAGAATTATCCAATTTTCCACCAGAAATTTTTCAGAGATTAGGAATTATGTGAAACCTATCTCCTTAATTCTAAAATTAGCTTTCTTCTAACATACATGTTCTGAAAGTTTTGACTGCCTTCACCCTGAAAATCTCCTCTATGGCTACATGGCATGGACATTCTTTATTTTTATGACATCACCACACTGGGAGGGAATTTATTGCTGCTGATTTTTGAAGAAAGGAAAACAGATTCCAGAGGACCAGTTCATCCTGAAATTTCATGACTTTCATGGACTGAATAATACACTCCTATCCCCACTTGCACCCCCATCTTATCTGACCCTTGTTTGGATCCAACTTAATCTACTGTTTAAATAAGCTTCAATCATATCCACATTCTGTGCTTTGGATTTCTTAGGTATAGAAATGGATGACACCAAAGAAGTAAATACATGAACACTTTCTGAATACATCCAAGTTAAGACATTACTGTAAACATGTAGAACCAACATCAGTGATTATAATAGTACGAGCAGAAGCATGTTTGATATAAAGGAGCCAGTTCTAGGGAGAGCTTTAGAACACAATGAGAAGAACTAGTTCAAAGACATTGAGATGAGACTTAAGATTTGGGATAAAATAAAGACCAGTGTGGCATCAGAGCATGAAGGCAAGTGGAGAATGAGTCAAGAAGAGGTGAATGAGCCAGTGAGTTTCCTAGGGCTTCTACAACAAATTTCCATAGACTGGGTGGCTAAAAACATTAGCCACCATTTATTCTCTCACCATTCAGGAAGCCAGAAATTGAAATCAAGTGGTCAGCGGGTTTTCTTCCTTCTAGAGGCTCTAAGGGAGACCTGTTCCGTGCCTTTCTCCTAGCTACTCATGGTCCCTGGCAATACTTGGTGTTCCCGTCTTATAATTGCATCACTCTAATCTCTGCCTCCATCTTTACATGAACTTCATCCCTGTGTGTCTCCTCAATATTTCTGTATCTTCTCTTCTTATGAGGATACCGGTCATATTAGATTCAGGAAACATGCTTATCCAGTATAACCTCATCTTAACATAATTACATCTGCAAAGATACTTTTCCCAAAAAAGTCATATTCTGAGGTTCCAACTGGAAATGAATTTTGAGGGTACACTCTTCAATCCAGTACAGTGGGCAATTGCCAGATCATACAGGGTTTTGTAACCCATGACATGAAACTTGTCGTTGATACAATGTTAAACTTTAGAAGGTTTTTAGAAGGTTTTAGAGAAAAATACATAAAATCTAATTTATATATTTGTAAGATCATTCTGACTAGTTTGTGAGGAAAGAGTTTTAAATAGAAAAGAAAAAGAGTACTAAAGCCAGTTAGTTGACTACTGCAGTATTCAAGGTGAGTGTTAATAGTGGCTTGAGTTAGTATGTTGGCATTTATAACTAAGGGAGGTGAATATTTTGGGGAACTATCTGAAAGATATAAATAACATCTGTGTTACTGATGGATTTGACTTGGGAGTGAGGGAAAGGGAGGGACCCTGGATTTCTGCTTTGAGCAAGTTGTTGGAGGATGGTACCATTTACTACAACAGGGAAGATTGCCAGCCAGGGTGGGGATAGATAGCAATCAGAAGTTCCATTCTGGATGTAGTACATTTGAGCTGCACATTAGAATTCCAAGTGGAGATAACATAAGGCAGTTGGAGCCCAGAGAAAGGTCAGGACTTGAAAGATGAATTAGACAGTTATCAGCCAAGTGGAGGGTAATTAAAGCCATGTGGGATGAGGTCATCTGGAATTTGATTATAGAGAGAGAGGAGAGCCTGGAATGCATCCTAGGACACAATCATATTTAGAGGCTAGTTAGAGGAAGAGGAAGAACCAACAAGAGAATACCAATAGAGGAACCATCAAGGTAGGAGGAAGTACAGGAAGTCATGGTATCATAATCCCTAATGTTCCTACTGGGTGCATGATCATGCAGAAGTCGCATGTGGAAGATTGCATTATTTGTTAAAAATATTTACTGTATTTTCTAACTGTCACTGCTCTAAAGTGGTTTTCCCCATGGGAGGACTTCTCTTCATGCACCATTGACATAAGGCTTAGTCATGTGACTAGTTGTGATCAATGGACTACGTACAAGCAGGGTGATGCATTATACAGCAAAACGGAAGCTTTTAGAGCTGATGCATGGTTCTACCACTGTTTTTTTCTTTCAGTGACAAGAAAGAAACATCCTAGATAGGGCAACTACTTTATTACAAACCCCAAACTGAAGAAGGTATGAAGAGTAGATCTATACTCAACTTTTAATGTGAGGAAGAATAACGCTTTTTTTCTGTAAGCCACTGAGATCTGGTTATTTCTTATTAACCTCAGCATAACTTAGAAAAGTTGAGAATACATGACATTTTACATAAGACAGTTGTAAAGTGAGATGCTATTCGTGGCTCTCGAGCCTACGGTTTTGTGCAAATCATAAGAGCGTTCACATAAACTTCTTTAACTTATCTAAGTTCAGACCCCAAATCTGCCAGTTACTAGCTTTGTGAACTTCAACAAATTGATTGACGTCTCTGAGCCTCAATATTTCCATCTGGAAAAATGGGTGTCTATCTTGTAGGACAGTTGTGAGGACTAAATTTTACAATATTTGCAATGCACTCAATACAACTGTGGTCTCTCTCCCCACAAAAAGTCTTCCAAAATATATATTCATTTCTTCCTTCTTTCTCTCATTATCTCTTAATGGAGGTTTGGAGTACCAGACATGATTAGGTTGCTCAAATCATCACTATGCCATTAGATGAGGGGAGAGAGTAAACAAAGAATATACTGAGTCCAGGCCTGGGGTCCAGAGACCTCTGCTCCAGAGCTGGCTCCAGGGGGACACCTGGTAGCTGAGAAATGGACGTCATACCACTGTCAGGATGAGCCTTCTTTCACATAGTGGTAATCCCCTGGGGATTTAATTCAGGGAATAACTTAGACTATCCTCAAGAATGAAAGTCTCATAGGAGCAGTGCAGTTCTGATGACAGAGCAAAGGGTATGACCTCTAATCTCTGGGCTATGTTTCAGCAAAAGTTAGAACTCTCAATAGTTAAACTCTGGAAGCTAAGATTAAGGCTCAAGAATAAGGGACTTATATTCATTTAATAGAGAATTCACATCTCACCTAAACACATTACCTTTTGAAGCAAGTATACTCACACCTATTTTATAGATGAAGAAACTGAGGCTGGGAGATTAAATACCAGAGTTGAAAATTGTACCCAATTTTACATGTACCTCAAACCCGTATTCTTTCCACTATACACAACAGTTTCTCTTAAAAACAAACAAACAAACAAATAAGTAGGATAAGAAGGCAGAGATCTTGTCCTGTTACTTTAGCCCTCAAAAGAAAATTGAAGACATGGTCAAACAAAAAATTAAACAAAAAAACAATGTTTCTAGCAGCATTATTTTTAATAGCCAAAAAGTGGAAACAACTCAGCTGTCCATCAATGGATGAATGGATAAACAAATTTTGGTATGTACGTATAATGGACTATTATCCAGCCTTAAAAAGGAAGGAAATTCTGACACATGCTACATCATAGATGAACTTTGAAATGTTAAGCCAAGTGAACAAAGCCAGACACAAAGGGCACATATTTTATGATTCCCTTTCTATGTAATGCACAGAACAGGCAAATCCGTAGAGACATAAAGTAGGTTAGTAGCTGCCGTCGGAAAGGGATAAAGGGAAATGGGAGTAATGCTTTATTTTTGGGGTGATGAAAATGCTTGGGAATTTTTGATGGTGGTACAACGTTGTATATGTACCGAAAACTACTAAATTGCACACTTCAAAAACTATAAATTTGATTCTTTTCAAATTAGATCTCAATACAAAAAAAAAAAAGGAGTGGGGAGGGCGCAGTATAATTTAGGAGTGTGTTCCTGGTAGCATGCAGTACTATGACTTATAGACCACTGACGCAATTCCCAGGTGGATTATGTATCTCATTTTTGAATCCTACAATCTTAGAAGAGGTTGGAGGAAAGGCTCTTCACTTAAGCCAGCCCTCGACTGACTCAAGCACTGAGTCTGAGCCCAGAGCTAACCTGCCAGCAGAGCAGCAATAGAGACAGCTGCCAGGAGCCAGAGAATAAGGGGGAGGAACACCAAGATGGGACACATGGAGACTTCAAAGGGCAGTGCAGGTCCTTTCCTAGGAGTCTTCAAGTGTACCCTGGGAATGCACATAACCTTCTACCCTTGGGAGTTATGTCAGGATCTTCTATCTTGAGATTCTCCTGAGGGAAGAAGGAAAAATTATGTTCAGGAGAACAAGGAGTGCAGCCTCCTTTAATAGAAGGCAGGAAATTCTCACTGCAAATGGCACCCGTTATATCTCACAGTTTCCCCAGTCTGTAACAAAAAGTGCTACATCTTTATAATCACAAAATGACTGAGGGGCTGTGAGACTTTCTTTGAAGTAAATTCCTCAGAGATAGAACTTCTGAAGAAAAGTCAGAACCATCCCGGTTCCTGGATCCCTTTCCAATCCCATGATCAATACCTATAAATTCTAGAAGCGCAGTTATTCTTTCCAACTACCAGAATGGAAATTATTCAGAGTCTGAGGAAAGTAATAAATGATAAATCCCCCTGGTCTGGGTGGTGGTATTTAGCTGTAATGAGCTAACCGTGAGGAGTCCAGGACCTACCTTCCAGGATTGGTTGCCATTGCCTCATTGGCTATGGAACTTCTCTGGGCTTGAGCTCTTCAGGTGAAAACTGGAAATGCTGAAAACTTTGATCCCCTTCATTCTGAGATGGGCTCCCAAACATGCCCTGGCTCTTGGCAGAGGAGAGCACCCTGTGTCCCTTTGTTCTCCTCCTTCTAGATAATCATCTCTCTAATGTTCCCTTGAGAAAGTTGCTCACAGGAAGTCAGATGTGAGGTTGGGCAGCAATTTGCCATTTTAACCTTAAATAGGAAATCAGGCAGCATGGGCAGAGAGCCTGAGAAGGAAGCTTATGGTATTTAATCTTGGCCACCACCATATATACAGAAAGAAAAAGAAAAAGAAAAGTAAAGGAAGAAGAGAGAAGAGTAAAGAGAGAGAGAGAGAGAGAGAGAGAGAGAGAGAGAGAGAGAGAAGAGAGAGAAAAGAGAGAGAAAGAGAGAGAAAGAAAGAAAGAAAGAGAAAGAAAGAAAGAAAGAAAGAAAGAAGAAAGAAAAAAGAAAAGAAAGAAAAGAAAGAAAGAAAGAAAGAAAGAAGAAAGAAAAGAAAGAAAGAAGAAGAAAGAAAGAAAGAAGAAAAAAGAAAAGAAGAAAAAGATGAAGAGAAAAGAAAGAAAGAAAGAAAAAGAAAAAGAAAAAACGAAATACAGTGTCACCTCCACAAGTCACACATAGTATATTCTCTGTTACCATCTTGCAACATTCTGGAAAAACTTGCCATGGTTTCAGTAATTTGGATTTCTGATGTTTTCATCCAGTTTTACCTAAATAGTCATTATAGCTTTAGATATTCAAATGCTTAAATATTAGGGATTTTTTTAACCCTATGAGAAAACTGCTGCTATAATTTCCCACTTATGAGTATCACCAGCCATGAATCGTGCCTGTATCTTCACAAAAATTGAGTGCCCGAGACAAAAAAAAGAAAAAATCTTTAAATTTGATCTTTTCTCTTTAAAAAAATTAAATTACAAAAGCTTCTAAGTGAAATTGCACAATGGTCCTGTCCAGTAGCACGCATTCTTTTTTGTCAGTGACTCGATATCTTTTAGATTACTGTGCATTAAAATGTACACAGAGAGCCTAAGGGGGAAAAAAAGTAAATATTTGTCTTGAACTCCTAAAAGAGGAATTTAATGAAAATCATTACCACCTAAAAGCAATGCCAAAATTTAATTATACATTTTTAACCCCCAAAATAAATGCTCTAACATCTAAACCCACTGAAAAGTTGACCGGTTTATTATTGCTATACATAGAGTATTTTTTTTCTTGAAGCAGTCTCATTTGATTCTTGAAGGCATGATCATCTAGCACTGCAGGTAGAAAAAAATTCTCTCTTTTGCTAAAATAGCCTGTATTCTCAAAGGCTCATAGCAATCCATCAATGTGATCCCCTTGGGTAATTAGGCCCCTTCCACCTTCCAGACAGACATTCTGGAGGACACTGTGGGCTGAATTACAGCAACGTCCAGGGCTGTATTCTGAGCCATTGGGTTGTCCTCGGTCCCTTTGTGCCATGGCAATTTTTCAGAAGGGAAATTAGTCCCCCTGCCAACTCTTATATTTTGTATAAGCCCAGATGTCACACTTTGCTAATGTCATACTAGACTGTAATATTTTTATAACATAGTGTAGAAAACCAAAGTGGAGCCAAATAGACACGTTGCTGCCAGATGGTTGACCTTTATTTACTGATAAAAGTTTTTTAAATCATCCAACTTGAACTTATTAGAAATGAGCTGAGTTTTCAAGTTTACAAGTGAGCCCAATCTTCTCTCCCAATGAGAGCAGGAGATGAGCTCATAGAAATGCGGGGTGTGTAGAAATGCAGAAGTCTTCATGGAGCAGGGACAAGGGCTTGTTTCCAGGCACGTGAGTTTTCTATGCACAGGAACAACAAGAGTTGTCTCTCATGAAAGGAACTATGATGCAACTTTGTGTACCTTTGAGTTTAAACACACAGCAACCTGCTTTGAAAGCATGAAAGACTGCTTATTGTTAATCAATGGCTTGTCTTCTTTCTGTGTCTCCATCCTGAAGAAGAGGATGAAGTAAATCACGTGGTTTCCCAGAGATGCCTTCAGCTTACTCCCCAAAGCTATTCTCAAATAGTTATGGAATTCCTAATTGAATGCAATAATGTTATTTTTTACTGCAAAGAGAGGGCAATTATCCTTCCTTCTTATTTCCATGCAGATTTACTTTTTTTCAAAATGTCTTCTGTCCTGACTCACGTATTATTTTTTTCTTTCTGATTGGCTCTAAATATGGTTAGGGCTTTACTGAGTCCTTCTCTCATTCTAATTTTTTCTTCCTTAAACAAATTAATCTCCCTACATACTTATTGATATTGAACTCTGACTGCTCTATGTATTCATCATAATCTTGAAAACAGAAATTTGCCTCAGTCTGTCATCACTAGTCCAATTATTAGTTACTTTAATAACATTAAATGGCTTTGCCAATATATTTATTCCTATTATGATTTCCCCCAGATTTGTTAGTGTTTTATTTGTCAATAATTTGCTGCCTTACTTACCTGAACTATACCACATTTTTATTTTACTATTTTCAGTTAAATAATAATTACATTTTTCCATACTTCATAGATTCATCAGGCAACCCAACTGTTTATTAAATCAAATTAGGACATACTAAAAAAATAGTCTGCCCTGTCCAAAGAATTTCTGATTCAGATATATTAAGAAATCTATCCACCTTTCTATTTTTCCTCCTCATTTCCCTTCCAAAGTTTAGGGTCTTATCAACTCAATTTTCATGACTGACAGTGCTCCTTCAACCACAAATGATCGGCCACCCCCACCCTCCCACCCCCAGCTAGCTAGTTTGAAATTCCATCATTCAAGATCAATATCTAAGTGTTTAAGCATTGTGGCTCAAGATTTTTTAAATAAAAACATCACTGGGAGAGTTAAGGTATTTGGACTTTGATATAGTCCCATTCATTTATTTTAGCTTTTACTTCCCTTGTCTTTGGAGTCAAATTCATAAAATGCTCTTTGAACCCAAGGTTCGTAAGTTTAGTACATATGTCTTCTATGCAGTTTATTGTTTCAGGTCTTATATTTAGATCTTTGATACATTTTGAGTTAATTTTGGTACATGGTGACAAATAGCAGTCTAGTTTCATATTTTTTGCACATGGCTTTCCAATTCTGTCAGCACCATTTATTGAAGAAGCTGCCTTTTCTCCATTGTATGTTTTGGCCTCTTTGTCAAAAATGATCTGTCTATATTTATGTGGGTTTATTTCTGGGTTCTCAATTATATTATCAACTAAAAAGCTTCTGCACAGCGAAAGAAACAATTGACAAAATAAAGAGGCAACCAACTGAATGGAAGAAGAATTTTGCAAATAAGGCCTCTGATCAGGGGCTGATATCCAAAACATATAAGGAACTCATACAACTCAACAACAACAAAAAAACAATTGATCCAATTAAAAAATGGGCAGAGGACCTGAAGAGACATTTCTCCAAAAGGACATACAAATGGCAAATAGACATATGAAAAAGTGTTCAACATCACTAATCATCAGAGAAATGCAAATAAAAACCACAATGAGATATCACCTCGCCCCAGTTAGAATGGCTATCATCAACAAGACAAATAGTAACAAGTGTTGGAGAAGATGTGGAGGAAAAGGAACCCTCATACACTGTTTGTAGAAATGCAGATTGGTGCAGCCACTATGGAACGCAGTGTGGAGGTTCCTCAAAAAATTAAGAATAGAATTACCATATGACCCAGCAATCCCTCTCCTGGGTATCTACCCAAAAAAACTGAAACATCTATCCATAACGACTTATGTGCTCCAATGTTCATTGCAGCTTTATTTATGGTGACCAAGACATGGAAACAACAAAGTGACCTTCAATAGGTGAATGGATAAAGAAGTTGTGGTATATATACACAATGGAATACTATTCTGCCATAAGGAAAGATGAAATAATAGCATTTGCAACAATATAGATGGATCTTAAGATTATAATGCTAAGCAAAATAAGACAGACAGAAAAAGTAGAGAACCATATGATTTCACTTGTATGTGGTATATAAAACTGAAAAAAATAAAAGAACAAGACAAACAAATGAAGAAACAAAACCTCATAGACATAGACAATAGTTTAGTGGTGACCATAGGGTAAGGGGGGAGGGGAATGGTAGATGAGGGTAAAGGGGATCAAATATATGGTGATGATAAGAGACCTGACTCTGGATAGTGAACACACGATGTGTGTTACAGATGTATAGATGATGTATTACAGAACTATACACCTGAAATCTATGTAACTTTACTACCAATGGTCACACCCATAAACTTTAATTAAAAAACAAAAATAGGGGAAAAAAAGATATTTGGACTTGCAATCAAATAACTTGGGTTCAACTCCAAACTGTACCTCTCTGCGTGCATGGAGTTGATGTTAAACATCTCATTTCAATGATCTACAAAATGAAAATGGCAATAACTGCCTGCAGTTATCCAGATTCTTGTGAACACCAAAGAACATATATATAAAGGTGATTTGCAAACTAAATATAAAATATATCATCAGCATCAACATGTATTAACTTTGGCTTACCAGTTCATTCCCTCAGAGGAGAGAGCAAAGATAATGAAAAACAATCCTGGAAAGGTGGGCTGCAATAGAAAGAAAGATGTGAAGGTAGTTACAGAACACACTGTATAGAAGAATAATTCCCTTGAGAAGACACATACGAGTATAAGTAGCAAGGGGCAGCATGGGAGAATCTAGCAGAACTTCCCAGGAAAGGAAGCCACAAAAAAGAGATGTGGGGGCACCAAAGAGAACCTCCCCTTTCAGGCATTTTCGGTTTAGCCAAGCCTTCGCTCCATTTTTGCCTCCTCACACTTCTGTCTGCACTCTTCACCAAAAGACAATCATAGGTTTTACAGTCTGTTGACAAGATAAGGGTTTTAATGTCTCAATTCATTTTTCTCCCATTATATTCAACAATGAGGTCAGACTCAGTGAAATGTGCTCAGAATTGTGCTTTGAATAAAGTGAGGGTGCAGTCACTGTTGTGGAAGAGATGGATGAGAGAAAAGGAAATCTGAATTTTAGAGGAATATCAAGGCAATTGTAATTCCATCACTGCCCATGTGCCTATTCCCTTTAAGACAAAAAGAATAATGAAGATAAGAAAAAATATTTCCTCTATTGTGGGTATATAGTGTATAGCTAATCCATCTTCCCTTTCTCTCTTTTCATTACCTTTCATGATGATATTGAAGGCAGAATTATAAAACTTTCTAAGCAGTTACCGTGTGCTAGCCAGGACTTGTGTATGAAGAAATGAGTAAACCAAGGCTCCAAAAATGAGAGATACGCATCACCACCATACCCATATCTTATCTGTGCTTCATTGGAATATTTGTGTGTGTGTGTGTGTGTGTGTGTGTGTGTGTGTGTGTAACTAGAAACATTTGTGTAAAGCACATATATTTAAAAGTTTTTAAAACGGAAAATAAATCTAGCAGTAATTGATTTGGTAAGTCCCTTTCATCAAAAGCCTACCTGTTTTCTCCAATCAAATATTCTGTAAAATCAATTGACTAGATATTCTCTTACAAATTACAATACAAATTTTTCCTAGTGACTTCTTTTGAACACTTTTGTGTGTGTGTGTGAGATAAATGAATAACGGCTGGAAGGCCAGCAGCTGCAGCAAGCTGGGGCATCTGACTGGGCACCAGCCATTCCTCAGGTTTTTCTTCAGCTTCTTTTACTATTACCTTGGAGCTCTAAAGCAGGCTTTTCTCATTTGTTTTTTAATCTATTATTCAAGTAATTTTTATTTCCTTTGTGTGTCTCTACCGACATTTTCCCAATTCTAAGGACTGATTTCTTGTCTAAATTGCCTTGCTTTATTTTCCTCCCTTACCACCTTTTCTCTACATTTTTAAAATATTTCTCCCACCCAATGTTCACCTCACCCTTTAATCATCCACCCCACCATTAGGTTTCTTTATCCTTCTCTAGACTTCCTCCTTTCCAACACAAAAAACCACCTCTAAGAAACTCTTTCATTCCCATCCCACAAAATCAACATTTTTTTTTTTTTTTGGTGGATAATAATTTCTCCCCAATTTAGTTTGCTGTATATTTTCTCCTATAAGTGAATTCTCATGGTATATGGTATGGCTATTATCTTTGTCTTTCTACAAAAAGACTCCAAATTCTTGTGTCATATGTAATTTTTATTTTGGCAATCCCTACTGGGGCAGTTCTTCCCCTAAGGCAGCAAATGTCCCTTCAGAATATTAATCTTATAGTCCTCAGAAATGAAGATAACACTGAGGCATATTTTTTTCATGTGCAGGTGTACCTGCAGTATGGCACAGACTTCATAGAGCTCATTATCTTATTTCTTTTTATGATAATGTTTAAGGAGAAACCTAAGTCACACACCAGCCAGTGTGTGAGGAAAGATTGCAGGTTCAAGTCCTGACTGTGCCCAGAGATGCCCAGGGCCAATATGTTATGAATGGGAAAGGAGAGTGCAAAAAACACACATCAATGTGACTTTCCCTCACATTCCAAAGAAGTAAAGCCAACTCAAAGCCTTACCACACTTGATCACCTCATTGATATCATTACTGCACTAAAGCAGTCATACAACTTGTAAACCTCTACCTTTCATAGAATTAATCCATGCCACACACACTGAATCTTTCTCTAGTTGTGCATTTACTCTACTTTACCTTCTTCTATGGTTCCCATAAAAGTTACACAGATTATTTTCAACTCATCTTTCCTAAAACACAGAGGCCTTTGCATACAATTCAGTGTCTCCTTGGTCTTTAACTCTGGTTCCACTAGCAAGTGAATGGGAATCTTCCACTGATTACTAATCATCTTCCATCCTTTAACCTGGGCTTTCTTTAGCTAACCGCATGTTTCAACAAGTTATGTAAATCTTGGTGAACTTCTGATTTTTCCTCTGCTTATCCTACATGTTTAGTTTTTAGTTTTCACTGGTTTTAACCATTCGAATTTATCCTCCTTTCCCAAGTCTTTTTGTGTCATTTATTTATCCATGCTCAACTCCTACAAGCAAAGAAAAAATACTGTCTTTATGCATCAAGGGGTAAGACATTGCCATAAAGAATTAAATATGGCAGAACCTGTTTTGTAAATAGCAAATGATCAAGATGATAAGGTCTACAAAGTTAAGAAGGAAGAGGCATTATTGGATGATATTATAGAAGTGATCAGGAAAATGTTTTGGGTTATAGACAGGTGTTCGGGGAAAGGTGTGTCTAAAAACATAAATGGGATTGTTCAAGCCCTCTTCAGGGATCAATTAAAACACTGACACACGGGATCAGTAGGTCCATGGAATTTATGTGTAGGACCCCTAAGAAATATGGAGATAAAGGCAAATTAAGTCCTGTTGGGACAAGCCAATTTGTGTATTTTGGACTTTATTTTAACAGCATTAGAGAGACTTCAAGAATTTTTTTTAGGGGGAACTGGCAGAATCAAAGCAGGATTTACAATGTAAATCAAAGATAGGAGTGAGTGGTTTCTAAGAAAGAGGCAGGCATCTGCTATAGAAGTGAGGTACAAAGTTATCAGGGATAGATTGGGGGGAGTGGCCATGTGAGAAAACCAATGTGATTTCCATTAAATCCTCAAAAATTGTGTGTTGCATCATAGTTAGCAGCAAGGAAGCGATAATTGCACAGACATACTCTCTTCTCTGTCTTTAACTTGCTTTCCCGCTCTACAATCTTGGAAAGCAGGATAGCCACAGCTAATATTTATTTATTAAGTGATCTTAACCACTTTGTATTGTAGTCTCTGGCAGACTTTATTTTCCTATGAGTAGGCATTTATTGAACATTTAATACCTATTATTAGCATGGAAAGTTCTGGACAAATCCATTTTGTGCCATTTACTCCATACTTCCCTCTCTTCCAGGTGAAGTCCTGAATGTCCTCTAAAGTCTATCCGAGTATAAGCTATTATGTAAGCTGAGTATAAACTATTATGAATGTAGCTATCCATCTCCTTGCTAGCACAAATGTCACAAATTGTTACATGCTTCTCTGCTTCTTACCTCCCAACTCGAGCATTGAGGTAAGAGAGAACTCCCATCCTTAAATCATATCTGGCTGCCCAGTATGTCTTCAGGCTCTCACAGAGATAAATTGCAGAACAGATCTTTTATTCTAGTTTCCCTAAGCCAAAACTTTCCCCTTGTATTTACATATACCTAACGACCATCCAGTTTCGTTTTCAATTGGCACCATTTTCTGATGCCTTTTCATTATAGGCATAAGTCTTCTCTAGAAAGCATTTCATTTGTAAATAATTTGTAAACTGTCTTATCTTGCTGCTACTTCATGACATTTTGGTGATGTTCAGCCAGCAGTTTTCATTTTCTTCTCCAGAAATTTCCATCACAAATAAATCATGGTTTGCTCACTCCTAAACTGACATAATTTGCTTTCATGTTTGGCATGAAAGCTAAGATGTCCTGTGCCATCTCCATTGGATTTCTAATCAAGATTTCCTGAGAACTGCTATCTGTCACCATGTACCAAAATTAATTCAAAATGGATCAAAGATTTAAGCATAAGACCTGAAACAATAAACTGCATAGAAGAAAACATAGGTATGGAACTTATGGACCTTGGGTTCAAAGAACATTTTATGAATTTGACTCCAAAGGAAAAGGAAGTAAAAGCTAAAATAAATGAATGGGACTATATCAAACTTAAAAGCTTCTGCACAGCAAAAGAAACCATCGACAAAATAAAGAGACAACCAACTGAATGAGAGAAGATTTTTGCAAACAGTGCCTCCGATAAGGGACTAATATCCAAAACATACAAGGAACTCATGAAACTCAACAACAAAAAAACAAAAAACCAATTGAAAAATGGGCAGAGGACCTGAAGAGACATTTCTCCAAAAGGACATACAAATGGCAAATAGACATATGAAAAAATGCTCAACATCACTAATCATCAGAGAAATGCAAATAAAAACCACAATGAGATATCACCTCACCCCAGTTAGAATGGCTATCATCAACAAGACAAATAGTAACAAGTGTTGGAGAGGCTGTAGAGAAAAAGGAACCCTCATACACTGTTGGTGGGAATGCAGACTGGTGCAGCCGTTATGGAAGGCAGTGTGGAGGTTCCTCAAAAAATTACGAATAGAATTACCATATGACCCAGCAATCCCACTCCTGGGTATCTACCCAAAAAATCTGAAAACATTTATCCATAAAGACATGTGTGCTCCAATGTTCATTGCAGCTTTATTTACGGTGGCCAAGACATGGAAACAACCAAAATGTTCTTTGATAGATGAATGGATAAAGAAGTTGTGATATATATACACAATGGAATACTATTCAGTGGTAAGAAAAGATGAAATAGGACCATTTGTTACAACATGGATGGATCTTGAGAGTATAATGCTAAGCGAAATAAGTCAGACAGAAAAAGAGAAACATATGATTTCACTGATATGTGGTATAAAAACCAAAAAACAGCAAAAGAACAAGACAAACAAATGAGAAACAAAAACTCATAGACACAGACAAGAGTTTAGTGGTTACCAGAGGGTAAGGGGGGAGGGAGGTGGTAGATGAGGGTAAAGGGGATCAAATATATGGTGATGGAAGGAGAACTGACTCTGGGTGGTGAACACACAATGGGATTTATAGATGATGTATTACAGAATTGTATATCTGAAATTTATGTAACTTTACTAACAATTGTCACCCCAATAAACTTTAAAAAAAAAAGATTTCCTGAGAAAAATTAGTTCACAGACCCTTGAACACCTCTGTTCTAAATCTTTCAGAGAAAAAAATGTTTCTTTTAAAAATAAAAGTCCTTCTTTCATAGAAAAATTGAATGAGTTATTTATTGTTTCTGCAGAGAATTAAAGATGTCCTACTTTCCTTTTCAAGTTTGCAGTTTCCTTTCTTAAAAAATCAAAACCTTTACTACTTTTGCTCCTTTTTTCACTGCATTATTTTCTTATTCTGCTCTCTTTCTGAGTTTGAAATAAAGACTTTTAATTTTTGATTATATTTTCTTTTTCTTTTTCTTTATCTCACAGCTCATGCATTGAATTCTCCTTGCATCTCTCTCTCATGCATCAGATTCTCCTTGTTATACTCCCCCTCCTTCTCTTCCATAGCAGACAAATTTACATAATTATGAGATTGCTATTCCTCCTTTGTAATGCCATACGTTAGGCACACTGTAGCCATGTCTTCCTTCCAATAATCATTTCAGTCAGGGAGGGAACTGCTTTTGAGACTACTTTACAGATAATAAAAAGTAAAATACAGAAGAGTTAATTAATTTTCCTAGATTAAAATTAAATCAAATGTGGAACATAATTCTCTGAGGCTCAAACTCCTTGCTGCTGACTGACTCTATGCTACCTTGATCATGAGTGGAAAAGGGAACAAATCATCACTGTAGCTCTCTGCAATGTCATATTCCAACTTGACTTAAACAGACATCAGTAATAATATGATTTTTCAATAAGGGTCTAAAATTTTCTTTCAGTGTAACAGCTATTAATTTATATTTCAAGCAACATGAGGAACACGCAAGGTAAACCTAATAATGTCAGATCTGTTCTCAACCACACTCAATTCTGGGCCTGTTATCACTATGAACTGGCTGGATGGCCATAGGAAGTCATTTAACTCTGATAGGTCTCCATATCCTAATTCATAAAATAAATGGGCTATATTTTCCCCAAGGTCTTTTCTAGGTCTAAGTGTTTTTAATTTATGCTATAAGACAGAATAGTCACTGCCAGCTTTTTTCTGTATTCTAGCTATGTCCCCTGAGATTTCACATGCTGGAAGAATTTTATCTGCAAAATCCTAGGCATAAAAGTGTATAAGTGAAATATGAAAGGCTTATTAAACAAGCCATACCATTTAAACTGGGGTGTGACAAGTGTGCCTTCACTAATAAAGTGATGCAGCATCCTAATCCAGTGAGAATACAAACCAAGACTGGCAATACAGATGTCAGGTATGTTCTGCATTATATCAATACACTTATGTCACTTTCCAGTTAAAATTACAATTTTTTTGACAACCTACATCCTTCTTGCTACAATCAGTGGGAATAATCCTATAGGCTTCTCTCTCTCTCTCTCTCTCTCTCTCTCTCTCTCTCTCTCTCTCTCTCTTTCTCTCACACACACACACACACACACACACACACACACAGAGTTTTTGTAGTACTATGAGCTCAAATCATGAAAACTCTGAGTAGTTTAATGACTCTTCTTTAGGGTGGAACAACTTTCTTTGGAGAAGTGAATTTCTGGAGACAAGAAAATCAGAATTTTAATCCATATAAGCACTGTGTAAGATAGGTCAGTTGAGTTTCTGTCAGTGCTAGGAATGAAAACTGATTCTAAGATTCAGTTTCTCTAGAAATCTTTTTAGAACATATTCATTAAACAAATGAAACCTTAAAGAGCAACGCTTCCCATTTTCACGTGCACCTTAGTGACTTGGGGATGTTTAAAATGCAGTTTCTGATTCACTGACTCAGGGGAAGGGACTCACACATTAGGATGACAAACCATCTGGGTTTTCCCAGGAGTAAAAGGTTTTCTGGAACAAGGGACTTTCATGGCTAAAACTGGTAAAGTGCTGAGCAAACTAGTATGAATTGCCCGCTCTATTTGAATTCTGTGCCTCTGTCCACCACCAGGTGCTTCTGCTGATGTTGGTTCTAGTCTCAAAGTCTCAGGAGGAAGGGTTGAGTACTAATTTCAGAACATGTGGTCTGGGCAGCTGGTTTAAATTTTTTCTCTCCCTTGTTACTGTGTGAGCCTGTGCCAGTTTCTTACCTTACCAAGCCTCAAATCCTAAACTGAAAATTAGGATAGTAATAAATGCCCACTTCACAGGGCTATGAGCTTTAGAAAAGATGAACAGTATGAAGTCCCTGATCAATTAGGAATTCTCAACAATTGTTAGTTTTTGGTATAATTATTATTGTAATTTTTCCTATAAAATATCAGTTAAATGAATATCATCATAAGAGAGAGGTGCCAATGAAAGTTGATTGGAAATGATCTTGATACTTGGTTGAATTGAAACAAGATTCTGTTTCACTTATATTCACTCTTTGAGCAAATATATTTTAGAAAGTTAAATGCATATGGCAAAATAGCTACTATGTGCACAATTTCATGCTTAAAAAATGAATTTACAAATGGTGACAATGCTTCATCTGCCACAAGTTCAATGCATCATAATAATGGCTCACCATTCAATACTGAGTCCATTCAAGAAAGAGAGATTCCAATTTAACTGTGTCAGTTAATAAGCATAATAAGTGAAGGAAAATAAAATTAAAATCGTATTAGTCAATGACAAATCAAGCAACATAGTAAACTTCCTTGAAATTAATTTTTTTAAAGCAGATTTCAGGAGGTAATTCCTCCATTTAAATGTTAAAATCATACACCACCTAAGACCACATGGTCTTGATAAAATAATACAACATACTGTATGGGCCTTAGATGAGAAAATCTTTGAGTAGGAGACAATTGACTGAAGAGAAAAGGGCAGAAGTGCAGGGCCCTAGGAAGTAAATAAATTACGGGGTTTGAAACATGATACACAGGAGACTGGGTAAGAGTGAAAAGCAACCCCAAGGTTATAAGTTTTGTATTATAAATACTAAAAAATGGAAAAACTAACTCCAAAATCTCATAAATAAGATGATTTAAATCTGAACCGATTATTACTTAATTATATTAGTATCATTAGTCATATTTTTAATTTTCTATTATAATTCACCATCTAACCTTTAGAAAAGAATTTGCATTTTGAAGTACATTAGAAATTGCTAACCATTAAGAGGGTTTCCTTTCCTCCTTCTGACGCCTCCTAGGGGACTGTTTCCTACCATATAGTCTGGTAATTTACAGCCAGAAATCATATTGTGAACATACTGAACAGTTTTATGATTATTAAGCCATGGGATATGACCTGAGCCACTGTTTTCTCTCTTACTCCCTGGGCCTATAGGAGCCATGATTTTGATTCATGATTTGGACACAGCCCACCATCTAATTAATCAGCAAGAAAATTGACACAGAATAATTTATTTCATATTATTGTCATTTACCAGCCTGGGAGAAGGTAACTTTCCAGAAATGTTTCAGGTATTATTTTTATAATAAAAATATTAAATCATGCATTTCAATTTGTATATCACAGAAGAGGAAAACAATGAAACCAAGACATTTGGGGGAGGAGTGGTACTAAAACTTAGTTTGTCTGACTTCCGGACTTAGGCTATGTCTCTTACACCAATATCAATAAAGAATAAAGAAGAAAAATTGCATCAATGCTTGAGCATCGATCACCTACTTTGTCATTTGTCACTGCTTTTAAAAGGAGTAAATGCTCCATCCTTGCCAAGCCCTTTTGCAGATACTCATTTCTTCTTTCTCCTCTATTGATTCAGTTCACATTTCCCAAACTTCTTAACTTCCTATGAACATTGTTTCACAATTACATATTCAAAGATATTCACTAATGTAGTACAGAGTCGTCATAAAGGCAACACACAGCTTGGAATTCAGGAGAAGAATTAATACATCACATCACATCCCATGAAGCACATCCATAAGGCAAGTGTGATATATAAACATCTTGAATGTGGCCATAAATTGATTGCTGATTTGAAGACTTAATTTTCTAGGCCCTGAGTGTTCAGTTTTTTGCAACCTATGGTGCATTTATTCCCTAAGCAACATACTCCTTGAGTAAATAAAGTTTATGTCAGTGTGCCTTCCTTCAGCGTCCTATAATCTTCAATAAGCCCTGGGCCACCTATAGGAAGAAACCTCCTGTCTTATAGAACCACTTTAAAAATCCCTAAGGCTTCCAAAACAATTTCATCTGACCTTCATTTGAAAGCCATCCTCCCTCCTACCTCCCTACACTTGGCAACTGATTTTAAACCACCTCTCAGGTGGCTAAGTAAGACAAGTTGCACATGTGCACATACAAAATTATGTGTCCTTTATCAAAAGGCGGCTTGGGAGGGGGAAACTCTGTGGCTGTTAGCCACAGATGTTTTATTTAAGCAGATATTATAAATGGATTTTAATTGTGCTTACAGAAGTAAAAAAAAAAAAAAAAACCCTCCAAGGTATAACCCTAATAGACCTGTAGAAGCTCAATAAAATAAATCAATAGCATGTGTCCTGGAAGAGTATTGCACTTTCTAACATTTTACTCAATATTGACATTTGACCTACAAAATTTGTCATCTACCGATTTTTTTAAAAAGAATTTGCTGATACAGGTACAATTACATACAAGAAAACATATTAAGGAGAACTTTATTCTCCAAGGCTCTTGCCAACATTTTTCTGACATGTCACCATGTTATCACCTCTTTCTTGCTAATGCATCTCTTGTTGCAGAAAATAATAATCATTCTTTGTGTCAGATCCTCATCCCGCTCTGACTCTCAAATACTCACATCATTCAGTCACCTGCCAGGTCAGTATATTAGCTCACTGCGCACAAGTCTATGTACAAGAGGTACACAAGCCACAGGTCCAGATCCAAGTTCACTACAAAATACGGCACAGCAAGATGTAGCCAAAGAGTTCCATAGGTCAAGTTCAAAGCAGCCCGGAGACCACGGTAAGTGACTGAGAGAGGTCTGATCAGTCATCAGCCCTTGGTCCCAGGAGAATCAACCTGATGTTGACCCTTTTGTCCTTCCTGATGCTGTGCTTGTCTGGCTTTCACTAAAAGATATAGATTCTAAACATTGTTGCTGTCAGTTACTTATGACATAAGAGAAAACTGAAATTTGGTTTTGAGAAACAGCAAAATCCCAAAAACTACGCTAAGATGCAAGGTAACAGGGTACTAAAAATCTAAGATTTGGGGCAAAATTTTGCTAAAGAAGAAGGAATTGGATAAAATTATAATACTATGGCCTGGCAATACAAATAGTCACACATGACAAATTCAAGATAAAATCATAATATATTCAGAAAACAGATGGAAAGTAGAGAGAGGCAGTGATTGGAATTTAGTGTTTAAGTGGGTGTTATACAGGAAGGTCAATTAACTGGCTTCTCAGGGCCACCAGCTATTAATTGAAAAAGCTGAGATTCAAACTCAGGCCTGCCTCATTCTAGAGATTTCACCATTTTCCACCATGCTATTCTGCTCATCTCTTATATTGTCCACAGGCCAAATCTCTGAAATACTGAAGTTCGTGATCTCTTGCTCCTTATATGTGCTATTCCAACTTTTGCAATCATTCTATAGTCTATGTCCACGTAGCATGCTATTCAGGTTCTCACAATTTCCCTTTTCTAAACCATGTTGCCCCCTCTTTTAAGACTTGGCTTCTGTGAAATAAGTCAGACAGAAAAAGTAGAGAACCATATGATTTCACTGATATGTGGTATATAAAACTGAAAACAACAAAGGAGTGGGACAGACAAGTCAAGAAACAGGAACTCATGGACATAGACAGTGGTTTGGTGGTTGCTGGGAGGATGGGGGTTGTAGAAGAGGGTAAACAGGGTCAAATATATGGTGATGGAAGGAGAACTGACTCTGAGTGGTGAATACACAATGTGAGACATAGATGATGTACTATAGAATTGTACACCTGAAATCTATGTAAGTTTAGTAACAATTGTCATCCCAATAAACTTTAATTAAAAAAAGACCAAAAAAAAAAAAAAAACACTTGGCTTCTGTTCCCTGAGAGTAGCAATGTGATAAGTATCCAGGGAATAAAGCAAGCTGTAGGAGATTCACACAAAAGCAAAGAGTGCTAAGCAAGATTTTGGAGGGGAACCCTATATAGCGATAAACTTTTTAAGCAAGAAAGGGATGAAAACGAAATTCAGCAATGTGGTTACCTTTGGGAAAAGCCAGAAAGATGTAATCAGGGATGAAAATTTAGGTAGATACAATAGTCATTTTGCATTGTTTTAGGGAGTAAGTTGGAAAACAGCTGAAAGGCATATAATCTATTATGAAGTTTTATAAATAATGTATATGCTACTCTGTTGTTTCATATACTACATTAAAAAAAAAAAAGAAGTTGGTTCAAGCCTTGAGTAACAAGGCAGGCCTGACACTCTCCACAAAACTAAGATCCTAAGGAAGAACCTGACGGCCTCTCCTCCCTCTGATCCAAGCCAAGGCACGGATGATCCCATTGCTGGTCCAAAGACATACTCCATAGCTGATTACTGAGAATCAAATCTGTGCCTCTCATAAGGGAAACCATGAAGCAGCTCTGACTTCCTTATCAATAATTGCAGTTCAGGTACTCCCATCTGAACAAATGGTTGAAATGCCTCTCCCACCCTTTGTCCTCCTACACCCTGCTCCATTCTCAGTATGAAAATGAGATCTTTACAATATCAGTCAAGGAAGGAATGCCAAGATACTTGATTGGACCTTTGTCAATATAATGCTAAAAAGGAAAATTGCTGTTTTACTGTGCCAGCTGGTAACATTTTTAAAATAAAGTAAAACAAACACTCACTCCCTTAAAGTTAGAATGTGTGATAGTCCTTTGTGTCTAGGAAGTTGAAAAGTAGCATGCTTTTCCCTCTCAGCATTTATAGTAGTTGTAATTTTGCATCAATTTGACTGACTGTTTGGCTAATGTCTGCCTCCTACAAGAGACTGTAAGTTTTATGAGGGCAAACTCTCTTTATTCAGCACAGAATCCTAACACCAAGCATAGAACCTAGGACAATTTAGGCAGTCAAGAATGAGTGACATAATACCATACATAAGTGAACAAAGATTTTAGGGTAAGAAATCTGTATCCTATTGGTCCACTGTTGTCACTTCATAAGGATAAAGCAAAAAAGTATGTTACTGTGAACAATGTACAGAATGTACAGAAATGTACAATGTACAGAAAGTCTAGTCATTAAATCAACGTATAACTAAATAACATGTCCTCTAGCTCATTCTCTGGGTAATACCCAAGACATTGGGTATCACCAATATGACATGACCACATAGTCATATCACGAATATTCATTTTCATGGCGTTAGCTGACTGATATAATATAGTTGGAAATAAAATTTCTAGATAGTAAATGCACAGGAAAATTCCATTTGGAATTCAAGAAAGTCTATAGTACACTTTCTCAGCAAAGGTTTTAAATATTGAACAAATGTTCATATCTCTCGAGTAGTTTGAACATAAACCTATATAAAAGTTAGTGTGATGGTTAATTTTATGTGTCACCGTGGCTTAGGCTGTGGTGCCCAGTAGTTTGGTCCAACTCCAGTTTAGAAGTTGCTATAAAGGCATTTTTTTAGATATGGATAGTATTTAATTCAATACATGTTGAGCAAAGCAGATTACCCTCCATAATGTTGGCGGCCCCATGCAATGAATTGAAGGCCTTAAGAAAGTCTAAGTTTCCCAGATGTAGGAGGAATTTTTCTCTAGACTGCAACATAGAACCTTGCCTGGGCTTCGAGTCTGCTGTCCTTAGGAATTCCTACTCAAGATTGCAATATCAACTTTTCCAGACTGCCAGCTTGCCCTACAAATTTAACACTTGGGCAGCCACAATTGTGTGAGGCAATTCCGTAAATATCTCTCTCTCTTTCTCTCTCTCTCTCTCTCTCTCTCACACACACATACACACACACACACACACCCCTCTATCTATCTCTATCTCTATCTATATCTGAGTCGCCTCTTATTCTTTCCTGATGAAACAACATAATAATCACACCAAAATGTGCAAAGTGTACCCAGATTTTGAATTTTCAAGGCCCAACTTAAAGTGCCAACTTTATATTGGCACTAACCAGGCTAATTTTTTACAAGACAGTTGAGACCAGACACCACAAAGCTTAGACAATGTATGTCATGTGACCCACTCCTTCCTTTCATCATAAGGTGGTGCCTGTGGCTGCCCACCTATACATTGCTGGTGGCAGCATCTATTCAAGGAGAAGAAAGAAAAAAAAAATTGTGTATGTGATGCATCTGGGATATTGATTCATATCCTATGGCTTAAATACACAAAAGATTTATGTAAGGATGAAAACAAAAAGGGGATTCCCTGGATTCCTCCTGTACTACTACACACAATACTTAGGATTATATAAACAACTTGTGTTCAAAGAAGACGATCAAACATAATAATTTCAAAAGGTCAATCTTCATTGACTCACTTTATTATTTTCCTTGGTTAAAAGGGTCTTGGGTTGGGATAAAAATTCTACTCACTGATTCCCTGAAATTGTTTCATTGCAGTGCTGTGGGGTGGGCTTTTTAGTCTTTAAGAATTCTAAGACATCTTCAGGAATAAAACAGAATTAATTTTTATTATGCAATCTTGTGCAAAATTTGTTTCTCAAAGCCATGGACATGCCAACAGTAATGAAGCTACACAGAAAAGAAAACGAAAAACAAAAACGAAAAAAAAAAAAAGCTTTTAGCAGAAGAATCCAGGCATCACTTAGCGTTAGGCAAATCAAGAAGAGAACTGGAATGGACAAATGATTAAGAGGAGATAAGAGACAACTCAGCTTAGAGTTTCCATTTTTATTTCTATGATTTTGTTTTTCTGTAAAAGGGGATGGGACCCAGAGCTGAGAAATTATGAAGCGAGTCACTGATTGAAATCCCTGGAGTGAAAAGACTTTGATTTTCTTTTTCAGTTAAGTCCACTGCTATTTTTCAGTGCTGAGGGTGTTTTCTCTTTTGTAATGACAAGTAATGTTCAAGGACTCAGATGATGTAATGACCTCATTAGAAGTTCCCATAGTCTTGGATGGGTTCAATAATGACTAGATCCACTTCACCAAAGTTAAGAGCCACCCAACTGAGCAGTGCAGTGAGCTCCCCCGAAACAAATTTCCAAGTATTCAACCATGAGTCAGTATCTGTTTCACCTAAGATCTCATAGTATTCTGATCACTGTGACTTAAGACAGAAAAATGTTATTTACTTGTGTTTAAAAGTGCAATTAGAGTTATCCTTGAATATGACTTATCATATACGATAATAATGAAAACTAAAATCAAAGCACACAAGAGACAAGTGCTTCTGACTCAGCTTCCAAGTCAATTCATGGTTTATAAAGGAATTCTTTTAACACATCTTTTGTGACATGATGACAGAAAAAGACATTTTTATGATCTATGGGCAATCTCAAATAATTAAATGTCTTTGCATAGTAACTATCCCACTTATCTATTACTGCATAGCAAATCACTAAAAATAATGACTGAAAAATTAATAATCATGCATATTGCTTATAAATGTAGAGTTAATTGGACTCAGCAAGGAAGTTCGCTCTAGCAGTCTCTCAAGAGGTTGGAGTCAGATGGTGGCTAGGTTGGGGTAAGTTTAAAGCCTCCTTCATTCACATGATGGAGCCTGAGCTAGGATGACTCAAAGAGCTGAGGAGTTGAACATTTGGGGCTCCATGACATTGCCCCCAGCAGTGTGTTTGCATGTGTGTATGCATGCGTTCATGAGTGTGTAATCTCTCCATGAGTCCCTCCACATGGTGGCCTCAGGACAGGCTACTTACATGCAGCTGAAGACTCCCACATCCAGTGTCACAAGAGATACTCAAAGAATTCATGGCCTTTTCTGAACCTACCATCAGAAGTCAAACAGCATCACTTTGGCCACACTCTTAGTCTTCGAAGCAGCAATACAATTCTATAGAGGTTCAAGGGAGCGGTCATAGGCGCTACCTCTGAGAGGGAGAAATGTCAAAGAATTTGTGGAAATGTTTTAAAATTGTGACATAAGGAACAAGAATTTGACCTTTTAAAGCAGCATCTAGTATGAGCAGTTGAAGAAAGAAAAGAGGAAAAGATGGTAGGAAAGGATATCAGTTTTGAACTTTAGACAAGAAAGGAAGGTCAGAAACTAGACTGTGCCATGAAGGAAGACTAAATAAATAAATATGTAATATGTTTGGTTTTTTCCATTTGATTCTAGGAGAGATCAAATTCATTATTCTATTTTGTTTTCTTATATGATAGTTCCCCCCAGTTCTCAAATCTTCAGTAATATAGCCTAGCATTAATGCAGGGTGGTAAATGTTCTAGGGACAGAAGTGAAAAAATTCTTTAAAAAGCAGTGGCCATAAGAGCCTAGAACGAATATTGAGGAATTAGCAATCATGTAACATTGGGAGTAAGGGGGGACTACTACTGCATATACTAACTCAGGAAAACAGAAAAACTTCCTTCTCTCCAATGTTCTAGAGGAAGGTGACCCTGAAACAAAGTGAAGAAAACAGGGCTTCCCTTTGATTGTGGGTTAAGACATGGTTCCCCAAACCACCTCATTTGGATGCCAAAGGAAAGGATGATGACTAAAGATTATAGGGTGGGAAATCTTATAAAACAACATGACTTCTGCTGAGTAGTAAGAGAAGTTTCATAGAGATTTAACATTCATTGTCATCTTAGAGCTGCTATATTCCCCTTTTCAATTAGACTTCTGCCCTTGGTTACTATTTGGCAGCTGTATGTACAACACAGAATTCTATTTTTCATATAAAGAATATTTTAAATTGTAACTAGTTGTAGCAGAAATAATGGAATTGGAAATATAATAGACATTTTTAAAATATTTTTTCTGTATATGAAAACATGAAGATCTGCACTAAAAAAAGACTTCATCATTGAGCTTGCACATTCTCTCTCACTTTGTGTATTTGAAGAATTTAACAAGACACTTGTTTCTTCAGGTCTATGAAACTGGACAGACTAATGTCATCGATTCAGAGCTTTCTGATGAAAATAATTCAAAGACATCTGCAAATACTTTTATTTTGTTATGTAAGAAATGAGCGTTTAAATTAAAAATTAATTATAAACCTGCCAGGTTAATGTTTCCACAGCTGTGCCTTTGTGACAGACAGAGAAAATTTTCATTTAAAAAGGTTCATTCACTACCAACTTATTCAAGATGGCTGACTGAAAAAAAGTGTTTCTTGCTTCCCCAGCTAAAAACTCTACTCAATGGCAGAAAAAATATGTATCAAAAATGAACACAAGAGTAAATTAATGAGTGTGTTGTAGAAACAAGATACATTCTACTAGCATACCACAGATATAAATAATTTTTGAAAGGCATAAAGTAAATGGGAACAGATTGGCAATAAGACACAAGTCAACTGAAGAATCGACAAGCTCTACAGAGGCAACAGAGATGATGTCAGAGACAGAGAGAGAGAGAGAGAGAGATGATTTTCTGAGCAAGACCTTGGAATAATCCCCACATTGGGATAATGAAGCTATGAAACGAGTGGGTCATATGCAATGAAATGGCAGTTAATTATAGGGTGTGATCGATGAGCAAATACCATAACGCTTTGCGCCGCTGACTCTAATTTTTCTCTAAACAGAACGCTGAATTCATTGTATGAAGGACTTTATTGCAGTCTTCAGGGGTGGAAACCATCCTTTCCAGAAAACAAATTAATAAAAAACTTCAGTTGGTCACAAGCCCCACAAATCCCCTGAGTAATCACAAAAAGGAAACTCCCCAAATCCAAAGTGGCTTTGACTACCAGGCAAATTATCATTTAGTCTGAGGAAATACACTTGCAGTTATTAATTTTGTTTAAACCAGACTCTTTAAAACGTGATCAAAACAAGAAAACAAAACATTGAAAAACTCAATATATAACAGATCGAAAATTATAAGGAACAGAAGAAAAATTCAACATGATTATAATTAATATCCTCAAAGACATTTCAAAGGACATAAAAACCACTGGAAACAGTTTGATATGAGAAGAAAACCTTCAGTGGTATTGGTAATATAAAATGTAAATGACAAAATACAAACTTAATATAATAGATGGACAGAATAGCAACACACAGAGCTGACGATTAAACACTAAAGTAGAAGCAGGATCAGAGAATAAAAATATGCAAAGTATAAGAAAAAAGTAAAGAAGTATATAAGAAAGATATATTTTTAATGTCTAACATGTGTCTAAAGAGAGTCCCAGAGAAGAGAATAAAAACAGAGAAGGAATACCCCAAGACAGAAAGAATAGGAAAATGCTTGAGAGCTAATGAAATCCTCAAGGCTTGAACTATCTGAGGATGCACTGAGTGAAAGAGGATTGATTTTCACACACACACACACACACACACACACACACACACACACTCCACATTTAAGCTGATGCTGATAAATTGGCAAAGCTCTAAAGAGAAAGAAAAATACCTTTAAAATTTCCAAACTATTTCACTGATATGTGGTACATAGAATTGAAAAACAACAAAAGAACAAGACAAACAAATGAAGAAACAAAAACTCAAAGACACAGACAATAGTTTAGCCGTTACCAGAGGGCAAGTGGAGAGGGGAGTGGTAGATGAGCATAAAGGGGATCAAATATATGGTGATGGAAAGAGAACTGACTTTGGGTGGTGAACACATGATGTGATATACAGATGATGTGTTACAGAATTGCACACCTGAAATCTATGTAACTTTACTAACAATTGTCACCCCAATAAACTTTAATTAAAAAAAAATTTTCCTAACTAGCCAGGGCAATTGGATGAGAAAGAAATAAGAGGCATCCAGATTAGAAAAAATAAGGAAAACTAAATTTGCAGATGACATGACCTTGTATATAGAGAATTCTAATAAATGCACAAAAATATTATTAGAGCTAGTAAACAAATTCACCATTGTTACAGGACACAAAATTAATATACAAAAATCAATTGCACTATACACAAAAACAGTAAACAAGCTGAAAATAAAATTAAGAAAATCATTTAATTTATAATAATATTAAAAGTATGTAGGAGCAAATTCAACAAGAATAACAAATGGAAAGACAACACATATTCATGGATTGGAACACTTATTAGTGTTAAATGGCAATAGTCCCCAAACTGAACTGCAGATTCAATGTAATCCCTATCAAAATAACAGCTGCCTTTTTTTGGCATAAATTGTCAAGCTGAGTCTAAAATTCATTCGAAAATTCAAGGGACCTTCACACTGCCTTCCATAGTGGTGGCACCAACCTGCATTCCTTCCAACAATGTATGAGGGTTCCTTTTTCTCCATAGCCTCTCTAACACTTGTCATGATTTGTCTTGTTGATGATAGCCATTCTAACCGATGTGAAGTGGTATCTCATTGTAGGTTTTATTTGCATTTCTCTGATGATTAGTGATGTTGAACATTTTTTCATATGTTTATTGGCCATCTCTGTGTCCTCTTTGGAGAAATGTCTATTCAGGCCCTCTGCCCATTTTTCAATTGGATTATTTGTTTCTGTTGTTGTTGTTGAGTAGTATGAGTTCTATATATTTTAGATATTAGCCCCTTAACGAAGGCATTATTTGTAGAAGTCTTCTCCCATTCAGTTGGTTGCCTCTTTATTTTGTCAATGGATTCTTTGCTGGGCAGAAGCTTTTTAATTTGATATAGTCCCATTCATTTATTTTTAGCTTTTACATCCCTTGTCTTGGAAATCAAATTCATAAAATCCTCTTTGAACCCAAAGTCCGTAAGTTTAGTACCTATGTTTTCTTCTATGCAATTCTTTGTTTCAGGTCTTATGTTTAGGTTTTTGATTCATTTTGAGTTAATTTTGAGCTAATAATGGTGACAGATAGCAGTATAGTTTCATTCTTTTGCATGTGCCTTTCCACTTCTCCCAGCATCATTTATTGAAGAAGCCGTCTTTTCTCCATTGTATGTTTTTGGCTTCTTTGTCAAAAATTATCGGGAAGGCAGTGTGGAGGCTCCTTAAAAAATTGAGAATAGAATTACCATATGACCCAGCAATCCCTCTCCTGGGTATCTATCCCAAAAAACTGAAAACATTTATCCATAAAGATTTATGTGCTCCAATGTTCATTACAGCTTTATTTACAGTGGCCAAGACATGGAAACAACCAAAGTGCTCTTGGATAGATGAATGGATAAAGAAGTTGTGGTGTGTACTCGCTTCGGCAGCACATATACTAAGAAGCTGTGGTGTATATACACAATGGAATACTATTCTGCCATAAGAAAAGATGAAATAGTACCATTTGTGACAGCATGGATGGATCGTGAGATTATAATACTAAGAGAAATAAGTCAGACAGAAAAAGTAGAGAAGCGTGTGATTTCACTGATGTGTGGTATATAAAACTGAAAACAACAAAAGAACAAGACAAACAAAGTAGACACAGACAATAGTTTAGTGGTTACCAGAAGGTAAGGGGGCTGGCAGTGTTAGATGGGGGTAAAAGGAATCCAATATATGGTGATGGAAAGAGAACTGACTCTGAGTGGTGAACACATGATGTGATATATAGATGATATATTACAGAACGGTACACCTGAAATCTATGTAACTTTACTAACAATTGCCACCCGCAATAGACTTTAATTTAAAAAAAGACAAAAGAATGAAAATTCAAGGGACCTAGAATAGCCAAAACAATCTTGAAAAAACGAAGTAAAAAGTTGAAGGACTCACACTCCTGATTTGTAAATTTAACACAAAACTGTGACAGTAAAGTCTTGTGACACTGGCATAAGAATGAATGTAATAGAATTTAGACTCCAGAAATAAATCCTGACATATATGGTCAATTGATTTCTTTTTCAATAAGGGTGCCAAAACAATGGAAACAGATTTGTCTTTTCAACGCATGCCCAAACTAGGTCAATCTATAGAGACAGAAAGTATATTCGTGGTTTCCAGGGTCTGGAGGGAAAGGCGAACAGGGAGTGACTGATAATGGGTACAGGGTTTCTTTTTGGAGTGATGAAAATATTCTTAAAATAGAGAGTAGTGAAGGTGGCATAACCTGAATGAATACACTAAATATTCTAAAACATAGTCTAAAGATATTTTCATACATATACAATATTTAAATTATATATCCTAAATACACTAAAAATACTTAATTCCACACTTTAAAATTAATTTTACAAAATATGAATTATATCTCAATTTTTAAAAATTGTATACTTCCCAACTTGAAAAAAATAATACCTACAAACAACAAGAGTCAAAATGACATTAAACTTCTCATTACCAACATAAATACTAGAAGAAAATATAACAATATTTTCAAACTTCTCAGGAAAATAATATTTTGAACAAAAAATTATATACCCATCCAAATTAGGACTCAGCTGTGACAATATTAAAATAGTTATGTATTTACAAGGACTAGGAAATTTTCATCCATAACCATTTCTACAAAGAAACATTCCAGCAAAACAAAACAAAAATGTAAATCTAAGAAAGAGAAATATAGTATAAATAAGAAAAAGTTATGAGCAATGAATAGAGAAATATATATGTTTGAATATAAACATGTTTATAGAAAAATTAAAAATAAAATCCTGAGGATATAATTAAATATAATTAAAAATGAAATCCTGAGGATATAAAGATATAATGGTAAGAGGAAGAGGTACTATTTTAAAACTGAATGCTATATTATTCCAATAAAATATGGGAAGTAACAGAAAAGTACAAATATCTTCAGATGTGGAGGGAGGGTTTATACTGATTAATTCTAGACACTGATAAACACATTTAAATAACAGGTACAAAGTACGCCTCCAAGGTATGATGCACTAGTTTACAGCAGAGTAATCCTCCTTATAAATATTGGAAAAGCTGCATAAAATTGTTTTAAAACTGTGTGATAGCATGAGAGACTTTTAAGGGTAGCCAGGATATGAGGGGTCTGCTCTCCAGCTAAGAATCTATGAAGAAGTATCAGTTTCCAGGTGCTAAGGAAATAAAAATTGGAGCTTAGGATCAACAACAGTGAAAGGGACCTGGAAAACACTCCAGAGTTTCAGCTAAAATCCCTAAATTATTATACCTTAAGAATTAAAACTAACAAGAAATAGAGTAGATCTTAAAGAGACTGAAAAACAGCCTTAAATTAGCTCAATCCATGATGTATTTAAAGCAATTATCTCCTACTTTTTCTGCCTACCAGAAGCTATAGGGAATCATTCCTGGAGTAGGATAACATCATCCAGAACTCTGATAAATTTTTAAATATGTGACTTACACAGTAATAAAATGTTATTGATCAAAACAGAACCAAAAGAAAAAACTAAGTATTAGAAATACACCAATAGGCTGTCCAGGTATTGGAGTTATTAACATAAAGTTTAAAATAACTGTAATTAATACATTGAATAAGATAAAAAAGAAAATGAAGAAGTTCACCCGGAGCTAAAGTATTTTAAAAAGGGATCAATTTAAACTTCTATTACCGAAAATACAGGAAGTGAAACTAGGAACTCAATACAGAGAGTTCATTAGACACAGCTAAACGGTGGATTGATAATCTGAATTGTAGGTTGAATGAAGGTTGATGACTAAAGAGATAAAAGGATATAAAATTCAGAAAACAGTCTTAGAAATAAATGGAACATGCTTAAAAGGTCTGAAAATGGTAATTAGAGTCTCAGGAGAAAAGAGACAGATACAGGCCAGAAGCAATAGTTGAAGAGATAATGAATGAGAATTTTCCAAAACTTACGGAAGACTTCAACTCATAGATTTAAGAAACCCAGCAAACCTGAAGCAAGGTAATAAAGAAAGCCATGCTAGTTTGTTGCGAATATTTAAAAATCAAAGACAAAGAGAAATATTACTGAAGCACAAACAATAAAAGGCTATCTTCAAAGAAGGAATAATCATGCTGAACCTGAGTTCTTCACAAGAAAATAAAAGGAGGGGGGATAATTCAGAAGGAAACAGAATAATTTACTTAAAGTTCAGAGAAAAAATGCCTACCTTAACTCATATACTTTTGAACATATTTATCAAAAATAAAGACTATAGGGTGGCTGGTTGGCTCAGTTGGTTAAAGCGCAGTGTTCATAACACCAAGGTCGCCGGTTTGATTCCCACATGGGCCAGGGAGCTGCGCCCTCCACAACTAGATTGAAAACAACAACTTAACTTGGAGCTGATGGGTCCTGGAAAAAACATACTGTTCGCCAATATTCCCCCAATAAAACTTATAAATAAATAAATAAATAAAGGTTATAAAGACATTTATAAACAAAATTGGGAAAATGCAATCAGCAGATCACATTAAAAGACATACTAAAATAAATTTTCATGCACAAGGAATATAACCTTAAAGCATTGTAAAAAAAAAAAAATCAATAGAAAATCCAAAGGTAAATATATGCAAAAACTAATATAAATATTGATTATATAAGATAGTAATAATACTCTGGGTGGTGAACACACAATGTAATTTATAGATGATGTGATACAGAATTGTACACCTGAAATCTATGTAATTTTACTAACAATTGTCACCCCAATAAATTTAAAAAAAAAAAGTAATAATAATTTGGTGTTTAAATTTTTGGAACTAAAACACATGACAGAAATAGCAACAAATGGAGAGGTAAATAGATTTAAACTGTTCTAAATTTCTTTCATTGTTTTGGAAGTGGCAAATGTACTTATATTAGACATTAATGGTTAAAATTATGATCTATGTTGTTAAGATTAATGTTGTCAATTCTAAGGCATCCACTAAAAAATAGTCAGGAATATGTAACTATCTAGTAGAAAAGAAAATGAAATGAAAAAGAAGAAGTCTTGATTAATCTAAAAGAAGGTCTGAACAGCAATAGAGAACATGTGAGAAAGACAAAAAAAATAGTAAAACGGTGTATTTAAATGCAAATATGTCAGGAACCACATTTATTTTTTTAAATTAAAAGTACTGAAATATCACACTGACACAAAAGAAACTTCAAATATACACTGTATAGAAAAAAAAAGAAAAAACAGAAAACCAAAAAAACCCCAGGTCTTAAATTTAAGGATACAAAAATTTTATAGTAAAAAGATGAGAAAATATATGCCATGCAAATGTTAACCAAAAGTAAGCTGGTGTAGCTATGCTAATATCAAATTAGATTTTTAGGCAAGAAACATTACTAAAAATAAAGACAAACAAAAATAATAATAATAAAAATGTCAATCAATAAGGAAGATAGAAAACTTCTAACTGTCCATGCAACTAATAACATAAGTTTAAAATATTTAAAGTAATGGTTGAAAGTAAAAGCAGAGAAATCCTTTATCATAGTGAGATATTTTAACATACTTCTCTGAGTAACTGCTATTGAACCAAACAAAACCAATCTATAAGGATACAGAATACCTAAACATTATTAATCCAGTCAACTTAAATGGAACATCACACATGGCAAGTGCATTCTACACATAATTTCCAGGTGCAGGTGAAACACATGCCAAAATTAAACATATTCAAGGCTGTAAAGCTAGTCTTAGCAAAGTTTAAAAAATTGAAATCACACACAGAATTTATTTGGACTATAATGAAAGCTAGGAACCAATGACAACAAAAATAAACTACAAATAAAACAAATATTTTAGAAATCAAGCAATGCATTTCTAAGTAACCTATGAGTCAAATATGAAATGTCAATAAAAACTACAAATATTTTAAGTTGAATGATAATGAAAAGAATACAGGTCATACGAGTAAGACAGATAAAACTCATACTTAGAATAATAGATTTTCATTCTCAGGATCTGTTGATTTGCACAAGGTGACTAAATTTATGAAAAGAAGAAATAAATCTTAGCCTCATCTATCTCTGGTCTTTTTAGTCTTCCTCTGGTTTAAGGAGGTAAGGGAATATTATGACTTAGGAAACATGTTTTGCTTTGTTTTTTAATCTGAAGAGGGTTTTTGCTATTTTATGCATTCTCAGTGGTTATTCTCATTTTTGTCATCATGACAATTGTTTGTTTGTTTGCTTTTTTTGGTTTATGAGGTTTTTGTTTGTTTGTTTGTTTGTTTGTTTGTCTTTGGGGAGTTAGCATTCTTTACTAATACACTGGTTTGTTGAGACAATGGATCTGATGACACCACTTCAGTCCTAATTGCTGAAGTGACTGTCCATGAAGATTTCAACCCCCGGCTCCCAGAAGGATTACCCAAGGAAGGGGATGCATTTTGCCATTCTCATGGTCCTCACAGTATTTCAGAAGAAAAAAATCCCAACCTTATTCCTCTTAGGCAGTTTCTTCTTGGGCGTGGTGTAAGATTTCATCCTTTTCTTGGCACCGCAAAGTGTGTCTCCACCAAGGATGACGAGGGAGAGGCTTTTTACTGTGAAGTTCACACAGGGTACAGCCAGTTCCCAGGTGCTTGCCAGCAAGACTTGATCTGCTGATCAGGATGAATTTTTTTCCTTATCTTGAACTTCCCTGTTAGCATTTTGTGAATATTTGTATCCTCCCATAGCTTCATTTGCAGGTGAAGGGAAAGAACATGGGTTTGACCCAGAGGAGCAGAAGGACAGGAAGCAGAAAGCCTTCTAACCAAAGTACAGCGCAAAAGACAACATACCCCAATACTGTGTTTTAAATGTTTTTGGTCATAAAAACTTTGAAAGTCTGAAAAATATTATTTTACCTGTCCCTGGGGGGGGGAGGGAGAGTTCCCCCCATGCACATACAAGTTTTGCGTACAATTTTAAGACATTTCTAGGAATTTCTAGTGTCTATTTGTGAACACTGATTTCAGGACCCGTGGCTTTAACACTTGCAAAAAGAAAGAATAAAATTATGAAAATTAAAACTAGCATGGGAAAGTGAATAGAAATGCATATTTTTTTAAGTATACCAACCCACTTAAAAGCTTAGATTTTTCAGTGTCTTCTCTGACTCAGTACTCAACAGGTTAAAGCCATATATTGTTCCCCTGCCACTTAAAGCACCGTCATCAACCATGCCTTTTATTTTTCCAGGTAGCATACCCACTGAAGCAAGACAGTGAAAAGAGAAAAGAAAAAAAGAAATTTCAGCACATTTAAGATCATGCGCTTGATAAAGCTGTTTTCCTAGCCAGACAAAGTGTGAAATTCCTTTCATGGTTTTTAGTGTAAGTAATTTGATCAGATCACCATTCAGCATGTCACCCAGAGCTGCTCCATTATTCTGAGTGCTTCCCTGAAAATGTTTCGTCCCATCCAACTTCTCCACTGATGGAACAAGAAGATTAACAGGATTAGGTGTCTCTCATTTGTTCCTTTTTTATTTGACAAGACTCTATTAGTTCACCTATTGGGAAAATCTCAGTGTTGGATTTTTTTTTTTCAAATGTTTTATTTTATTGTTGTTCTTTTGATAGGTTCAGGTTTTTCCTACCCAAAATATCTCTTTGTAAAAGTCTATATACCTTCATAATATTGAAGTTTATCTTTTAAACTTTCTCCATCTCTAAACTTGGTTAATGCTCAAGAAGCTGCCCTTTTGACTGCATTTATTAGCATCTACTTCCATTCCCATATCAGGGTTGTCGAAACTTTTTTCAACATTTTTCACCAAGGGCCATATGCGGTAAAATACACAAACAGCCGGGCCACTCACTCGAGGTGAAGTGCGTACTGCCTCACCTGGTTTATTTAAGTAAACTAAATATATTTTTGGAACTTGCTGCGGGCCAATTAAAAATGGATTGCAAGCCGCAGTTGGCCTGCGGGCCACAGTTTGGACACCCCTGCCTTACATGGTAAATAATGGACATTAGGATTATGACCTCTGAAAGTGTATCCTTAATTAAGAAAATATATTTTCGTCTGGATTTTCCACGTCAAGTCCAAATTAATTCTTTCTGTACTGTTCAGTTAAGCTATTGATCTGGAGAGAAGAGAGGAAAATAGAGAGAAAGGGAAGAAAAAACAACACAAAAACAAAAGGATTAGTTAAGTACCTGCAGTGTTTCAAGGGATACGTGAGAAATGTCATTTTTCTCTCATTTCATCCTGGTGTCATCTCTGATACAGTATTTATAATCCTAATGGGGTCTCCTTTCACTAGCCTATTAGTGAACTACTGACATTATTGCTCAGATTCAGATGACTCATAGCCCAGCTTCGTTACCCTAGTACTCATACCTTCCTCCTTTACTGCCCCCCTCAGTGCTGGCAGTTTGCAGGCATAAGGCATCTTAAGTAACTCAACTCCAGCCCTGCAGAATTGACCACCCTCTCCACCCTATCTGTGGACAAAATCTGAATCTGCTTCAGCCGGCGGGAGCTTCTAGGAAAATGAGACTTCCCACTCAGGATTCTGACTCCTGCTTCCAAAGCTGTAAAATACCCTGAAAGCATCGCATAACTATTAGCTTTCACTGTGTCACTCCTAAACCCTCCCTCATCTCTGTCCTTTGCCTTTATCTTCCAAACTAGAACTTTTTTTGAAAATGAAAGAGTGTATTATTAATGATTAAGGAAGACATCGGGCATGAATTGAGACTGCCCCACGCAAACCAGGACCTATGGTTTTCTGGGAGCCATACTGCTTCTCCACTAGTGTCAAAATAGGTTTCATGAAAACTTTTTACTTCCTTCCTTTCTTTTCCTTTGGTTTGAGTGTGTTGTTCCTTTTCTAAAATGAAAAGTTACACAATTTGCTCAATGGTTTGCCTTTCTTCTTCTATAATTAAAAATTTAATGCTATAAACATGCATGTTTAGATGTATAATGTTATTATTTTTGAGAGTCTTGCCATACTGTCCTCATGTGTAGTTAATTATTATGAATATCCAACAAGTTCTTGAGAAATATGACCATTCTCTAATTTGAGGAAAAAAGGTTCTAGATATGCATATTGTTAAATTTTTCACTATATTGAAGTCAATCACATAATTAGTGAGAGGGTTGTTATAATATTTCACTAGAATTATGCATTTATCAAATTTTCCTTGTAATATTATCATTATTTTAACCTTAACTATTTTGTGGCTGTGACATTAGGTGCTCATAAATTTAGAACAGTTTTAGCTTTTTTCCCCAGTAAATTGAATGGTTATACTGAATTTCTTCATCTCTAATAATGCTTTTTGCCTTTAAGACTTTTTTGTCTGACATATAGGTACACCATATTTCTTTTGACTGATAACTGCTAGTTTATATATTTTTCTGTGTCCTTAGCTTTAATGTGTATCATGCAAAGAATATATAAGTGGATATTTCTATATAATCTAGACAACTCTATCTTACAACTTGTGTGTTAAGCCATACGTTGTGTTATGGATATACTTTTAACTGTGTTTGTGATCATATTTTGGTTTATTTTTCTGATTGTGCTGCATTCTCTGAATTTATTTTTTTCCTCTCCTATGTTCTTTTGGATTATTTTAATTCCACTTTTCTCACAAGTTGTGAAATCATTCAATCTGTATTAACATGCATTCTTCTCTAAATTATAAAGGTATTGTCCTTCTCCTCATCCCGATCCATGCAATTACCTTTGAGCATTACCTCTTCCCCATTTTACATATCATGTCGTTCTCTTCTTTTCTTTCTCAAATACACCATTATTTTATTGTTTTATACAGTCATGTTTGTTTGGATTTCTTCACATCTAATAATTTATTTGCTTAATATTGTTTTTCATCCTAAAGTATCTTCTTTAGAAATTTATTTAGAATCATCTCATATTTCTCTGAAGGTGTCTATATTTCAGCATCATCTCTTGAATTTTACTTGCATGGGTTTATAATCCTACTTTGACTGTTATTTTCTCTCTCACCACTTTGAAGATATAATTATACTATGTTATTGCTTCTACTGTTGTGGTGGGAACGCTGCTCTATTCTAATTGTCATTCCTTTGTAAATAATTTGTCTTTTCTTTGTAACTTCTTTCAAATTTTTCACTGTCTTGGGATTTTTGCAGTTTTACTATGATGTATGTAGGAATGGATGTCTTCGTATTCCAACATAGGATTTAGTAGATCTGAGGATTAATGACTTTAATTATGGATAAATTATACCCACTAAATTTACAAATTCTGAATCAAGTGACCTAAGATGAGTTGGGGCTAACTTCTAAGATAGTCAAAGATGAATTTCTAGGAATAAGGGCTGAAAAGAGGAGGGACAATGAGAAATTTTTGAACTTCTCTGGGGAACTCGTTTGGGCTGAGAACTTTTGAACTGCCTTCGATGCCTCCAGAGTGAATTCCCCTCCCTTCTTCCCAATAGCAGATTGAGACTAGCTTATAATCAGTTTTAAATTACAAACACAGACGGAAATTTCCCAACACCTAGTTTGACTTGTTGAGTACTCAGCCAACAAATCTTTAACAAGATTAGTAAGGTGCCATGTAAAACAAAATTTAAAAGTGTCCATCCAAGACCTTTTGAAATTTAAGTTTATTATAAGTTTTTCCAACCCTGAAGGAGAACCTCAGCCAGGCTGGTAGATTCTATAATGAGTGCATTTGGGGGGAAATGGTTACTTGATAAATCAATCTATTGAATTTAGTGGTGGAGGTCTAGAAACCAGTTCTTCAAATAAAGATCAACAATTACCATTTTTATATGTAGCAATTACTTTATGGGTGGGGCCTCTTTAGAGTCTGCTATAATATAATATTGATTTAAATATTTTAAGCAGAGAAAAAATAACTTTGAAAATATGATTTGCTTCTTTTGGAACTTTATTAACTCCACAGGCATATAGACCCAAGATTTACTTCATTTTATTTTCAGAAAGTTCAGTCACCTTCTATACCAAGATTATAGTCTGTTAGTTCATTCACTAAATCTACCAAATTTTACACCTGAGATTTATTTGATATTTGTCCTGCACTAAAACTGCTTCACTCTCAAAATCAAAGATTTAATTGTGTCATTAGTTTTTATTATTTAAATATCTTGTATAAGTCTTCCCATGAAAACAACTCATCACCATGAAGACTTTCAATCCATTAACCTTTCCATTATATCTTCTTTTCTTCTTTATGATTTCTTTTCTTCTTCTGGAATTCATGGCTTTCTATTACAGTTAACTTCTTATAAACACACTCACTCGTCTTTTTCCCTTAATCTCAGTCACTTGCAAAATAAGAAGTAGCCATTAATCTAATGATCACCTGACTTCTCTATGTCCACACTCACACAGCTGAAAATTGCTGAATAAAATCACACAAAATGTGACTCAACACTAGCCAAGGGTCCAGAGTCATTTTTCAATAGCATTAATAAAATCACCTTCTTCCCATCTCTTTGATATATCTTGGTATTTAGAAAAGTGTGCATGTTTTGTTCTACTGGTTATCTTTATAACCCTGCTTCAATAATTACTTATCTATGATGAAACTTACTCCACTCCTTGGAAAGACTGTCTCATGTCTTTTTTCTCACTCCTGAAACTCTACATTTCCTTGTTTCTGCTGAGCACGTTCCTAAGTACTTCACTGAGACAATCCTTAGACAGTATCTGATCTTACTAGTTTCTACTGTGTTAACCCAGACCTTATTTCTTTCCTCTTGTAAAAATAGAGAAAGTATCCTATTTCTTAGCCAATAAAGAATCTTCCCATCTCCGCCTTTCAAAGACTCTCTTAGACTACTTCTGAGTACTCAATCTCTGTAGTTACTGAATCGTTTTTTTTTTTGTTTTGTTTTGTTTTTTGTTTTGTTTTTCACACAAGCTCTACTATCTACCATAAATAAAATAAAGGGAAAAAGGAAGAAACCTTGATTTTTTTTTCATTTGTTCCAGATTCACATTTCTCTGTTCCTCTTAAGGGCCATGTTTTTATGTCACCTACTCATTATATCTGATCAACAATTTCCACTTACTATTCTATTCATTTCAATGGGCCTTTCTCCCTTACTACTCCACTGAAATGGATTGTGCCAAGGTCATCAGTTAGCTATATGTTACTAAATCCAATAACCATTTCTCATTCTGCTACATACAAGTAGAAACTGAAACAGCTGACTACTCCTTAGTTCCTGAAAGGTTTTCCCTATACTATCTGTTATGGACTAAATATTTGTACCCACCCAAAATTAATATGCTGAAGACCTAACCCCCAGTGTATTTAGAGATGGAGTCTCTGAGGAAGTAATTAAGGTTAAATGAGGTCATAAGGGTGGGGCCTTGATCCGATAGGGTTAGGGTCCATATAAGCAGATACACCAGATATCTCTCTCTCTCTCTCTCTTTCTCTCTCTCTCCACATGTGCTCCGTGAAAAGGCCATGCGAGGACAAAGTAGGCCTCTGGGGACAGAAAGAGAGCCCTCACCAAACACTAACCATGCTGGCATCTTGATTTTGGATTTCCAGCTTCTAAAACTGTGAGAAAATAAATTTCTGTTGTTAAGCCACACAGTCCGCGGTACTTTGCAATGGCAGCTATACAGGATTAAGACACCATATTCTCCAGATTTTCTTCCAACTCTTTCACTGCTCCTTTACAATTCCAGCTTGCCTGCCCTAATATCAATATGGGATTTTCTTATAGCTAAATCTTTATTTTCTCTCTTTGTATTCGCGACTAAAGCAATCTCAAGCTTGTCCGTGGTTTTTGTTACTATGTGAAGGCTGATAACTCCCGTGATTTAATTTCTAGTTAAACTTCTTCTGAAATTTCCTACTCAACTGATTACTGACTGAGAAAAGAAAATATTGAAAGATCTCACTGGCTCCTAAAGCTTCTGCCCAGAAGGGACGCACTCATATTCACATTCCCATTTGATTTATCAAGGCTAATCACCTGGCCATGTGTGAATTTAGTATGTGCCTGGAAGAAGAGAGAGGATCAAATTTTGCGATCATCACCAATGACTACTATAACCCAAAACCTGTTTCTCCTCCACACTAAGCTAAGATCTCTTCTATACCTCAGGACTTACACCACTATTCACTCAGTGCCAAAAGTTTGTTGGCACACTTGACTCCTTCCTTTTCCTCATCCTCCATATGCAATCTTTAGTTAGTCCTATACACCCTTCCTTCTACAAATATCTAGAATGCATTTCTTGCCATAGCTACGCCACAACCTAGTCCAGATCACTGCTATCTCTTATCTGAACTAATACACCACTATGACTGAACCTCCCACCGCCTCTCTTTCTCTTGATCTGCATTTTCTGCTTTGCCCTTCTTCAATCCATCTCCCACATTTCAGGTAGAAGGATATACTGGATGTGAGAAAAGAAAGCCATGTCAGTAACTCCCATCACCATCTCCCAACATGTCTTGAACCACTTTTCTCATTCACTATTCTTCAGCCAGGCCTTGCTTTTCACATGCTTTGCCATCTTCCTGGCATGCTCACCGCTGACTGTTCACATGGCTGTATCTTTCTCATCTTTGACTACTAACTTAAATGTTATTCTCTCAGGCAAGATTTCCCAGTAACTTTATTTTGTCAGTGACACATACTCACTCCTCCCCAACTTTATTTCTAATACAGAACACTATTCCTGATACTTTAGCAAATTTGAATTTTATTTAATAAACATAATAAAATGTATTTATATTTGCTTATCTGTTATTTTTCCTACCTGAGTTGACAGGATGTCTCCTTCTTGTTCTTTAGTGCATCCCTGGTACTTAGCAGAGTGTCTTAATAAATGTTTGTTCAATGAATAAATGGTAAATATCAAGCTTGCAAAGCTCAAGCCAATGTTTACTTGAGCAAAAGGCAGACTTTAAATACGCTTTTCTGCTTCTCTTACTACTTTGCTCATAGTATATGTTCAGTGAGTAGAACATCCTTTGCCTACAATACACAACAAATACTTGTTGAATCAGTGAATGACTGAATGTGGTAAGATGTATCAGAAACAAATAGCAGATTATTTGCAGTTTTTATTGGCCTTCTCTTAGCTTTTGGCTTTGTGCATGAGAATCATTTATGAATCACACTATGTGTTTTTAGCCTAGACCCTGGTGACTGACATGTGAACATCATATTATGCTTAACTCCTTGCTGAAAGTCCAAACTAGAACAACCTTCTTGCAGAGATGTTAAAATTTACAACTGAAGAACTTGAGTTGATATTCTGACTTCTTTATTTTAAACTTGATTCATCATCTGATACTACTTTCGAATGTATATAAACTGCTCCTGCTACAAAGAAAATAAAACTGTTATATTATATTTCAGTACATATTTGTTATGTTTTTTATTATTTATAATCAGAGTTGTTAGAACATATAACTAATTGCTACCTAAATAATTACAAATAAAAATCATTAAACAGCAAATATTCTAATACTAAAATCCCAGGATGACATTCCCTATTTCAGGCAGATTGTAAATAATGATTCTATTTAACAATATAACATTTTGTTACTTTAGTGTTAATTTTTCAACCATTTGCTACAAAGTAACATTGAGATATTTAGTGACCTTGAGGAATATCACCTCACATGTGCCTTAAAATATTTTCAAGCTAATCTAATTTATCTATGCCATAAAAACTAAAATCTTCAGACTTCTGACACCTATTTACCCATTCAATAGAACAAACTTAAAATAATCAATTTAAGCAGGATCCTGACCTAGTCAAATTAGTTAAGATAATCTCAAACAAATAAGGGATAATTTTCTAACTAAACTTGTGCCTTTGGTTAGTTCCTCAGCTTCAGTGAAGACACAAAAACTATGCTTATGCCCCATTTCCTGCCTAGACAGCATGGAACTGTATACATGTGACCTATGAACCTTCAGAATTCAGTTGAGAAAATTTTTTATTCAAGACAGTTTTCTCAGAGGACATCTGGTCCACCCATTCTTCCAGGTTTTTGTTTTGTTTTGTTTTGTTTTTAAATGAAAATGGCAGTGGATCAACAATGGATCAGCAAAGATCTTGGAACATCACTGACACCATAAAAGCCCTCTGCAGAATTTCTCTTAAGTGGGTTGTTCTTACTATGACCTCATCAGTCTGTATTGAGGTCCACTAAAAGAAGATCCCAGTTAAGCACAGTGATAAATCAAATAGAAACTTGGGGTCAAGATTGATGTTAATTACATCACAATGTTTTATTATTTTTTTAATGAAAAAAAAACCCAGGGGGTATTTCTATAGTTTTAAAGATCTTGAGAAAAAATTTTTGTTATGTTTTGATTTGTTTCTCTGTCTTCTTTTGCCTTATTGTCAAGCTATGTTTCTGTTTCTTTGTCACATATAAGCCATTATAAATATTTTCTGGAATAAGAATACGTACACACAGATACACATATATCTATACATATACGCATGCATATATAATATACTATACACATATATAAAATATGTGACTAACCCCTCTAGCAACCTTCTATAATCAGGTATTGGTCTTTTTTGAGGACAGTGTACTAACCAAAGAAATAAATGTTCAATTATGCAATTTTACTCTAGTGGAAAGCATGGAGAGATATTAGTGAGTAGAAAGAAAAATATCCAAGTAATACCGAAATTACCTATCCCATCTGATCACTGGACCATTCTAAAGTACACTCAATCAATTTCAATCCAGATTTAAGGCAGAAAATTGAAGCTTAGCCTTCTCACTTTGATTCTTTTATTGACTCTTCTTGGGCCATCATTAAGCTCCTTAGTAGCCTTCCTTTCCCATATTGTTTCTTCCTTTATCTCAAGCTAATAGGCAAGAACAGACCATCACAGAGATTTCCCGCATTTAAAAATTAATCTATTCTCAAGATGGCAGAGTATGTAACTGTTGTGCTCATTTCCTTTCAGGACAACATCAACTACAACTAAACCACAGAATGACCATTACTGAGAATTGCCTGAAGCCTAGCTGAACCAAAGCCCTGCAACTAAGGACATACAAAAGAAGCCACTTCAAAACTGGGAGAACGGGTAGAGACATGGACTGGGCTGGTCCCCGACCCACATGTGACCATTAAAATTAGGAGGGATATCTCACCTGCACAAGACACTGCCTGAAGTTGTGAGGGGTCACAGCCATCCCCAGCCCAAGGTCCCAGTGCTAAAGAGAGAAGTCTCCACAACTTTGGGCTATGAAAACCAGCAGATATTGTGGCTGAGTGAGAGAGAGAGGCTACATTTCCAGGTGCTCCTCTTAAAGGGAACCCACAGGTACTTACTCACTAATAGAATCACTGGTTCTGATCTCCAGCACTGGGACAGCAGCTCGAAAGCCACCAGGGACACACAAGGAGGAACTGAATTGTCTAGCCTCAGGGTAATGCTTGGAGGGGCAGCTTTCTCTTGAATGGAGACACTTGTAGAAGCCATTTTGTTGTTGTTGTTGTTGTTGTTGAGCCCTCCACCTCCCTGCATGCAGACACAGGTGGCCGCCCTATCTGAATCTCCATCAAACGCTATCGCCTTTCATCTGCCCACCCTACTGATTCCCTGAGACCACACCCCACCAAACTTTTGGGCACACCTAAGCAACTTCCAGTGTCTTTTGCATATAAATAGCGTGCCTTAGCTCATGATGAGGACTTTCATAAAATCTCTTAAATGTTGATACAACCTAAATAAGCAGCATCTGGCTTTGAAATGTTCCATACCTCTGGCTGAGCAGCCCTAAGCCCAGCACTAGTGACAGCCAGCCTTGGTTTGCAGCTTGGCCTCTCAAGGCACCTCCAAGCACAGTGCAGGCAGTGGCCATCTCTGGAATGCTTTGTGTCTCATGCCAGGGGACCCCAAGCTGGGCACAGTCTGTTGCTGAACTTGGCCTGCAGCGGATCCCCTCCTAGGAAACCCCAGGGCTGGGAGGCCCAGTGGCCAGATTTTGTACTATAGCCCTGCTGAGGCAGATCCACTCTGTAGGGTCAGACCCTGAAGCACAACTTCTCCACTGTAGTCATGGCCAGCCCTTCCAACCAATCAGCCTGAGGGTCAATCTCTTCCATTGACATGCAAACAGCAATCAAGTCTCAATTACAATAGGAAGGCACACACAACCCACACAAGGGACACACCTGCAGCACCCAGTTAAGGTGACCAGGGAGACTGCACCACTGGATCTCACAGGACATCTACTACATAAGGCCATTCTACTAAGACCAGGAGTCATAGCAGCCCTACATGGAAACAAACACAGGGAGGCAGCCAAAATAGGGAGAATAAGAAACATTTCTCAAATAAAAGGATGGAATAAAGCTCCAGAAAAAGAACTAAACAAGGTGGAGACAAGCAATCTACCTGATGCAGAGTTCAAAACACTGGTTATAAGGATGTACAGTGATCTCAGGGAAACTTCAACAAACAGATAGGAAATATAAAAATAGACATAGCAATCATAAAAAAAATAAAGTCAGAAATAAAGACTACAATATCTGAAATGAAGACTACATTATAGGGAATCAACAGTAGATTAGATGAAGCACAGGACTGAAGCAGCAACTTAGAAGATAAGATAGCAGAAAACACCCAATCAGACCAGCAAAAAGAAAAAAAAAGAATCCAAAAAAAAAAAAAAAATGAGGAGAGTTTTTTGTACCTCTGGGACATCAAGCATACCAACATTTGCATCACAAGGGTAGCAGAAGAAGAAGAGTGAGAGCAAGGAATTGAAAACCTATTTGAAGAAATAATGACTGAAAACTTCCCTCACCTGGCAAAGGAAATAGATATACAAGCCCTGGGAAATGTAGAGTCCTAAACAAGATGAACCCGAAGAGGCCAACACTAAGATACATCAGAATTAAACTGCCAAAGCTTAAAGACAAAAAGAGAATCTTAAAAGAATCAAGAGAAAAGCAGTTAGTTACCTACAAGAGATTTCCCATAAGACTGTCAGTTGATTTCTCAACAGAAACTTTGCAGGCTAGAAGGGATTGGCTGGAAATATTCAAAGTGATGAAAAGCAAGGTCCTACAATCAAGATTACTTGACCTAGCAAAGCTATCATGTAGAATTGAAGGACAGATAAAGAGCTTCCCAGACAAGAAAAAAACTAAAGGAGTTCATTACCACCAAACCAGTATTACAAGGAATATTAGAGGGACTTCTTCAAGACTAAATACACATATACATAAATACACACATACATACATATATACATAGGATATGTATGTATCTACCTATCAACAATCACTTTAAATGTAAATAGATTAAATGCTCCAATCAAAAGGCAGTGTAGCTGAATGTATATTGATGGTTGCCAGATGGGGGGTGGTTGGGAATGGAGGAAAAAGAAGAGATTAAGAACTGCAAATTGGTTGTTACAAAGTACTCATGGAGATGTATGGTGTTGCATAAGGAATATAGTCAATAATATCAAAATAATTATGTATGGTGTCAGATGTACACTACATTTGTTGGGGTGATAGATGGGAGAGGGTTTGGGGGCAGGTGGAAAAAAGGTAAAGGCATTAAGTACAAATTGGTAGTTACAAAATAGTCATGGGGATGTCAAGTAAAGCGTAAGGAATATAGTTCACAATACGGTAAAAGCTATGTACAGTGCCAGGTGAGTACTAGACTAGTCAGGGGGATTATTTCTTAAATTATATAAAAGTCTAACCACTATGCTATACACCTGAAATTAATATAAAATAATATTGAATGTCAGCTGTAACTGAAATATTAAAAAGGAGGGAGAAAGGTAAAGGGGAATAAAAGGTTCAAATTTCCAGGTATCAAACAAATAAGTCATGGGAATGTAACGTACCACCTGGGGTATATAGTCAATAATATTGTGATAGCGTAGTATGTTGTCAGGTGGTTGCCGGACTTACAGTGATCACTTAAGTATATAAATGTTGAATAACTACTGTGTACATGTGAAACTAATATAATATTGTATGTTAGCAATACCTTAATAATGATATTTTTAAAAATGAGAAATAATTAATCTGTTCTTTATTTTTTAAGAAATACCTGGTGTGTAGGCAGCACAATGCTAGACTTTGAGGAATATTAACAAGTCCAAGGCGTAGTCTTTTTCCCTGTGTCCCTCCAATAGTATAATATGTTCATATTCACTTCTATGTGGTTGATACGTAAACAAATGCAAAGAAGATAAGTAGCAAAGAATCATTTCCTTAGAGAAGAGAATATTTGAGATGACATTTCAAAGAAGAAATCTCAACCCTGAAAAGTACGGTGAATTTGGTATGGTAGGTTAAAAAAAAAAACAAAAACCTGAAGAATTTCTGGGAAGTGTAGGTTGAGGAGATAGTGTAAATATAAGGTTGCAAATATAAGCATTCTATGCAGAAAAATCCAAAGGTAAGTTTGAGGAGCAAATAGTCTGATCAAAATAATAACAGTAATAGTTACCATTTGCTAAGCACTAAGTCCACATGTATCAGCTAATAAAATACAACCTTATGATTCAGGTATTATCAGTATTCCTACTTAACAGATGAGGTCATTGAGGTCCAGAGAGGCTAAATAATTTTCCCAAGATCACACAACCAGACCAACCATCGTGTCCCCAGAGACCACCTGACAAGGGCTAACACTTAAGCCCTGCTATGTATTATATGTGTGGCCTTAGATAAGTTATTTAACTTCTCTAGGGCTCAATTGTTTCATCTGTAAAATGCAATAATATAGAACCATCTTATAGAGTTAAGAAACATTCACACAGATGTTAAATGTTTCTTAGTAACTACTTGTTATATTTTACTTATTATCATTATTATTATTTTCATTGCAGTTGCTCTTGCTCTTGTAAGTAACATAATGTTCTAATCAGAAATGTAAGTTGATCATCAGAAACAGTCTCAGAGATATAGAGAAAGAACTGATGGTTGCTAGATGGGAGGGGTGGTGGGGATGAGGGAGAAAGAAGGTGAGGGGATTAGAAAGCACAGTGGGTATTCACAAGATTGCCACAGGGATACAAAAGACAGTTTGGGGAATATAATCAATAATGTTGTAAAGATTTTGTAGGGTATCCGATGGACACTTGCCTTAGTAGGGAGACTACTTCATGGACGGTGTAGGTGCCTGACTTCTGCAGTGTACACCTGAAGCTGAAGAATAATTATGTGTGTGTGTGTGTGTGTGTGTGTGTGTCTGTGTGTCTGTGTGTTCACGGGATCTGGAGTACAGCATAAGAAATAGAGTCAGTGGAATTGTAACAGCTATATATGATATCAGAGGAGTAGTAGATTGGGAGAGGGGAGTTATCACTTTATGATGGGAATAAATGCCTAACTATTAGATTGTTTTGTTCACTTGAAACTAATAATAATAATTTAAAAAAAAGAAATGTAAATTAAGACTGGAAATGGAAATTTGGCACAAACAGGGCCTTGAATGTCTGGTATCGCTCACACAAAAGTAGATATTGGTATGTGTAAGATACCTGAGGATGCGAATAAGACTTTATACTTCCTCGTGTCACAATGTCTGGTAGAGAACTGAATACAGTCGATGCATACTAGATGTAGAATGAACAAATAGGGTCACTCAGTCCCTGCCTCTCGTAGCACATATTGGAACGTCCTCAGGTAGTCATGAAGCCTAGTGAGACAACTGAATGATGTGTTTGGCTCCCCACTCAATGCAACATGAAATCAAAGCACTGCGAAGGCTTCAGAAGAATACAGGAGGAATGAAGCATTGAATGAATACCCACTCTCAGCCACCTGGGGCGTTAGCTATGGGGAAACTGCCCAAATCCACGTTACTTGGAGGAAAGCTCATAGGAGTATCACTGAAGAGTGGTTTGCCCCTCCTTCCTGCAGGGCTGTCATCTGTAAGACACCTTTGCTGACAGGATTAAGCCCTATAAGAAGGGCTGTTCTGAAGAGATTGAATCATCAGCCTCATTCCCTGAGGATTTGAGATTTCACTACAATCAGTGTGCTCACATTGCCTCCTCTATTTCTCTAAAAGTGATTCTTAAACTGATCTCCCACTTTTGTAAACCCTATTCTTGCTTGAGATTTTTAAAAGTAAAAACTTAAAAAAATAAAAAGCAAACAAAAAATTCACGTTACACATTTCTAGATAAAATTATGGGAGTGGTAAAGGTAAATCCTAGACAAACAAAGAGTTTCAGATCACAAAACTGTACTTTTTTTTCCCCAAATATAGTAAAAATAAATCTGGGTCCAGTGACTTTATCACTGCCTAGATTGTTTTCAAGAAATCCATTTTGGCTTTCTACATATACATCCCTCTTGAACAATTTACAGAAGCACTGAAATGGAGGCAAAAAGAAGGCAGCTATGTTATTGCAATCACAATCTTTAGCTAACATCTTGAACTTCTGACAGTTTCCTTAAACTCATGCTCTTCACCACTGTGGCATGTTCACTGTCACTGCACACTTGGAAGCATGAAACACTAATTTCCATGACCATGTTATTATAAGGTGCTGAGGAATATAGATGACTGGCAAGGTGGTAACTTACAATCCTTTAAGAAAGGCAATAGCTTTTAAGTTAGTATCATGTCATGCTAAGAAGTTACACTAACATAGGAAATTGATGCTTTCAGGAACGGTATGTGTCCCTTAGGAAGAAAGCACTTGCTGAATTTTAGCTCTTCCTTCTGAAAAACACACTTATAGTTATTAATACTTATACTACTTTGACACAGATTTTTTTAATGCAAATGCTACTTTTAGGAAGCAGGATTTATTCTTTTAGATCACTATTAGCCAACTTCAGCATCTTCTGTGAAAAGCAATGCTTTATATGATTTTCAACATTTGTTTTTTGGTTTGTAGGAAAACTCACATGAACTTTTATGGCAGATTCATTTAATTCATTCAGTCACTATTTCAAGAACCATCTCTGTCTCTCTCTCTCTCTCTCTCTCTCTCTCTCTCTCCTCTCTCTCTCTCTGTGTGTGGTGTGTGTGTGTGTGGTGTGTGTGTGTGTGTGTGTTATGGGTTGGATTGTAATGGTTAGCAAAATAGACCACAGCTCTCTACTTACAGATGTTTACATTCTAATGATCAAGATAGATATTAATAACACAATGACAAAAATGAATTTGTAACTGTGAAAACTGCTACAAATGAGACCTATGTGGTTCCATGATAATGTCTAACAGGTAGGGATAGTAGGGATTCTAGTTTAGACATGCATGAAATGGAGAATATTATAATAGTCAGTGACAGCCTCAATCCAGGATAGATGTCAAGGGTAATGAAAAGAATTATAGCTTCATTTAGAGTCTAAAGTCGAAAACTGTAAGAAACATTTCCTTATAATAAATAAAAACAGTCCCTTTTGGCTTCTAAAATATCTTTTTAGAAACATACACAAATCTTTACTCTCTACATAGTCATCCTCTTACCTAAATGCTGAAAATTGGAATCCAGTTATTATAATAGCTGAAACTGATTTATGAAAATAACGTGCAATCTAAAATGGATAAAGAAGACCTAATAAATGTTCACCATTAAGTCTAAAGACTCTTTTTTTTTTTTTTAAAGAAAGCTGGAAGCAAAGAAAGCTAGAAGCAAGTCCTAAATTATTATTTTGCCAGCTTGTCCAAATTTGGCCCTCTCCAACAAAATTCATAAAAGAGCAGACAGAAGAATAAAGACAAAAAAACATAATTCTAATAACTTTGCTCATTGAAAACAATTTCTCTGTTCATCAGTGGGGTGATAACAGAATTCTTTTTCATTTTTCTTATAGACATCACCAATGAAGATATGAATTCCTACATGACCATTTTAAATGCCTGTTCTAGAAATAAAAGCCAGACACTGCACACAGAAAAATAATCCCTTGCTCCTGAAATCACTTTCATGTCATGACACATTTCAGTATCTGAATTTATGGAGCTGTCCAAATTCCCATAATAATCATGGGATAATGAATCCCTTTGGCCAGGTAGCCGCAGGCTCTAAAATGGATTGTTTGTTTTTAGGAGAAAAAAATGAGTGGACACAGACACTGCATTAATGGATAGCTTAATCCACTCCTTGTTTTTCTTTTCTTTTATTAAAATGTTCTGTGATTGTATCGGCAGTACTCATAGTTTTTATACCAAGTAATAAAACTCAAAACAAAATGGCTCATTTGCCTCTTTGCCAAGGAATTTTTAGTCATTGAAAAAAGTATAAGCATTGTCTTAAAACTGATCACTTTGCGATGTATTTTATAAAACTAAAATGCTTTCTCTTATACTGAAATGCATAAATGTAATTCATTTTCTTCAACTATTTACACAAATGGGAGGTTTGTATCAAAAAAAGCAAGGAAATAAGTTCCCTTTTCAATCTTCAGGAAACAAACTTAATAAGTAGACTTACTAGTGACTACTTCATTTATTAGTTCATAAGATTTTAATCTTATTGACCACTTATTCAAACACCTACAGTCATTCTAACACAATATGGAATTTTCTACTGTTTGGAAATAACACAAATTAAAGCTCTGTTATAAAACTCTGCCCTGAGCTAGATGGAACAGTGAAAATTATTAACCCTCTTCATTGTACATATGGTAATAATAACAAACACTTATCTAGTGTTTATGATGTGTGGGGCACATAGTTTAGTTCATTCAAACCTCACCACAGACCAATAAGATGATACTTTTGTCATCCCCATTCTACAGATGGAAGAACTGAAGTCTGGAGGCTGTAATAAATTGTGTGGGCACATTGCTGGGTCCTGACAAAGCTAGGAAGGTAAGAAGGACAAAGGTACCAGACTCCTCGTGAAGGGACCTCGAGGGAATTATGAGAACTCTTTTCATGCTGCAATGGAATCACAGCAAACGAGTATTTCATGCCAGCATTTTTGTCTTCCTTTATTTCTTTAATTTTCTGATCCATTCTAACCATGCAGAGATATCCCAAAAACTTCAGAGGAAAAAGAAAATGCTTTCCCACCTCTCCATCTCTGTCCAGGTCTTATTTTTTATCATATATAGTATTGGGAAAAATTACACTTTTGAGAATTAGCTCCAGACGTGAAATGTATCTAAGAAATCACAATGCTTTGGACCATGCTTTCATTGTAAACTTAGTTCAAGAAATTCTTTACATCTTACAAACAGAAACTTTGTGAGAGAACTTGAGCAACATTTCAGAACAGTGATTTAAACAGATGTAACGCTATTGTGATGTTAACATGGCCGCAGTCAAGAAGAAATATATTTCATCTGAGGTTTACACAAAATCAGCCCCGTTATGACTATACTTTGCTTTCTATTTCTGCAACTCAGAGCAACCTCCCTACTGCCCCATCCCTGATTGCTGTACCTAAGGTTGATCTGTTTGCCTCGTTGGTTTCATAGCCGCCAAGGGCTGTGCTGCATTGCAGGCAATTGGCTTCCAGATGTCCTTCGAGAATTTCTTTCCTGCCCTGTTTTCAGTCGCCCTGTTCATCCTGTAATAGAGCTCTGCCTTCTATCCTGTGCACATTTCCAGCTCGGCAAAAACTGAATTACATGAGGGATAGTTTCAAACTTGTACTCATTCAATGTTACAAATTGTTCTTGGCTGACATTGATGAAATTCCTCAAATGTCTGATGGGACATTGGTGACAAAGATAAATCTTGTAGGCCTGTGTGCAGACAGGCGTTTGTGTGAGTTGAAAAACAGCAAGTAAGTTTGAAACGTTAGCATATAAGTCACCTCTAGATGAACGTGTATTTCAACCACCATGGACATTTAATTCTTTTCTGTTTAAATAATGATAGCTGTCTATGTTATTTGCTTAAGCAAGCACCAATTGCCCTAAGGATATAATCATGTTTACCAATTAAATGAGATAGTATGTAGAATGTGTAACAACATCTGCTATGTAAGGGTTAGTTCTCTGAGATCTTTCACTGCCTTAGTAAAAACGTATTGTAATTTAAAATATATGGTAATCATTGATTCACTTATCTGTCTCCTTCCTTAGGTCCTTAGTTCTAAAGGACAAAACAAATGAACAGATAAATAAGTAAATAATAAAGGGACAAATGCATTTTCTCATTGACGCTACTTATGCTGAAGTTTAAAGAAAAATAACAATTAATAATGGCTGTCACTGTTAGTATTATTATTATTCCTCTCTCTTACCAAACATTTAGTCAATTACCAGGATCTGCTGATTTTACCACCTCATTTTTTTAATAAAATATATTACCTCTTCTCTCCCTATGTTACTGAAATCGAAGCCTTCTTCACTTGGACCCTAACTCCAGTTTTTTTCCCTTTGAAATTCAGCTTTCATAAAACCACCAGCAGTATTTGTTATTCCAAAATGCAAATCTAATCATGTCATGTTTCTCCACAGACTCCATCAATTGCTCCCAGATGGTATGCAAGGACTTTCCCAGCCTGACCCCACTTGTTGGTCCAGCTTCATCTAATACTTCCCTTCTCATGATGTAAACTCTAAGAGCAATGTCCACCCACTCCCACCGGTCATGGTTCTTGGCTAGATGCCTTTGCCATTGTGCTCTCTTCCTCTGAGCCTTAACCTTCCCCTCAGCTTTGAAAGGGCAGTTCAGGTTTCCTCCTCCAAAGAGCCCTCCACCCCCTTTGGATGCTCCCCCAGGGGGTGCCCCTTATCCTGTGTTACCTGGCACATTAGTACTCATACTGCATTTTTCCTTTTGCAGAAGACATTGCCACACTAGTTCCAATTCCCTGACAAAACGATTCTCTTCTCAAGCATGGATATTTTATGCATCTTTATCCCCTTCATTTGACAAAGTGTCTGACTCACAGGAAACACAGAATGAACGGAGACCGAGCACAGCCGAATCTTGTGCAGCAAGCTGGCCTGTCCCTGTTCAACCAGATTAAAAATCGATTTCTCCAGAACAATACTTCACAGCATTCAACCTTGTAACCAATGTAACTTTGTGTTTATACATTTTAAAAAACAATATAAATCAAATTAATCTTCCTCATTTTCGATTTGCTTAGTTGCACTAAACAACAAACTAAATGAAGGGCATTTAACACCTTCCATTTCGTGAGATAGAGTTGACTTTTCCTGGAAGTTGTACAGGTAATAATTTCCTAACCAAAGCTGACTATATAATTGGTCTGTCTTTGCTTCAGTAACAACAACAACAAAAAAGTCAATTAAATTGTTATTTTAAAATTTTTTTGACTGTAGGAATTTTAGTCCTCCACACATGTTTAAAATTAAACACATTTATTACCTCATAGTTCATTTTATGAATAGTTAAAAATGTAAAATCTCCAAAAGCAGAAAACTGGTAACCAGAGTTCTCCTTCCATTTTTGCCCAGCAAAGTTGATTCCCATAGTAAGAAGGAAAATTCACATGTGCTCTGGTTATTGAGGACATATCTGCTTCATCCTAAATCTTGCTTTAGTCACAAAGGTTAAACTGAAATAAAAATTATGTGGCACTCTGACCAGAATTGCAGTGGTAAAGCATCAGCCAGAAACTTATGCCAAAAGTAGGCTTTCCCCACAGATAAGACAGAAAGTCAAATTCAAACTCTCTAGCCTTTCGTGTCCCACATGCAATAGGTATATATTATATAGAAATCACCAGCATAACAAATGGACTATAATCCCTCTATCAGATACATTTCTAAATGAACCCTAAGACTCAGTTTTAAAGGGAGTAAATGAGTATCAAAAAAAGGGTTGTGGCTCTAAAACATAAAATAAGAAAATGACATGAAGTGTCATTTATTAAATCGGAGCCAAACATAAAGGGAGACACCGTAATAATCGTTGAGTGATGACTGCAATCAGGCTTTTGTGACAGGCCATTGAGATCTAAAATGAAAAACTGAATTATTGCTAAATAAAAGGATCTGCTTTCATTGTTGAATTTATTCACATATTTAAGATAAATTAGTTATAGTTGCAGTTATATTTGAAGGTCAAAGAATAAAACTGTAGCATTTTGTCTATCGCAAGCCCCGCTTCCTTGGCTCTGGAGAGTAGGTATCTCTTGGATTAGAGCAGGGGTGTCCAAACTTTTTTCAATGTTTTTCACCAAGGGCCATATGTGGTAAAATACACAAACAGCCGGGCCACTCACTCGAAGTAAAGTACGTATTGCCTCACCTGGTTTATTTAAGTAAACTAAATATATTTTTAGAATTTGCTGCGGGCCAATAAAAAATGGATTGCGGGCCGCAGTTGGCCCGCAGCTGCAGTTTGGACACCCCTGGATTAGAGGAAATTTAACTCCCTCATTCAAGCTTATGTGAAAGTAGACATTCCAAGCAAGTATGGAGAACAAAAGAACATGTCTTGGAACAGAAAAGGCAAAGGAAGTCACAAGTACTGCCACATTCCAAGCAAGGCCACTACTGCAAACATCTCTAATCCATTACATGCTTCCATTTTCCCTGTGTATTTTAATCAAGGTTCTCCAGAGAAACAGAATATATATATATATCTTTATCTGTCCATATATGTATATATATATAAATATATATAATATAAATATAAATATATATATAAATATATATAAAAAATATACAAATATATATAAATATAAATAAAGATATATATATATATATATATATATATATATATATATATATATATATCTTTATCTACCTATCTAAGAGGGAATTGGCTCACATGATTATGGAAGCTGACAAGTCTCATGATCTGCAGTCTGCAAGCTGGAGACCCAAAAAATCCAAGGGTGTAGCTCTAGTCCAAGTCTGAAGGCCGGAGGACGAAGACCATCAATGGTGTAAGTCCCATCCCAAGGGCAGGAGAAGACCAATGTCCCAGGTCAGTAATCAGGCTGAGAGTAAGTTCTCCTTTGTTTCACCTTGTGTTCAACTCAGTCCTCCAAATGACTGGGTGAGAGCCAACCACATTGGGGAGGGCAATCTTCTCTACTTAGTCCACTGATTCAAATGCTAATCTCATCCAGAAAGGCCCTTACAGACAGACTCAGAATAATGTTTAATCAAATATCTGGGCATGCTGTGGCCCTGTCAAGTTTACACATGAAATTAAGCACCGCACCACGTAAGCTCCGCTGTGTTTTCCCTGGACAGTACTGAGAACCCCACCAGTGAGCCCCTGCCTCCTAACATGGTCATTACCACTTCATGTCTCTCTTTCCAACCAAGCCCTTTTATAGCTTTTCTTCACTAACACTAAAAACAAACTATTACCCTTTCCTGTGAGAAATAAAAATAAAACAACTTGTATCTAATGTCTAAACCTACACGGTCCAGAGCAGTTTATTCTGAGCCTTTCTTCCATTGTGGAGACAACCCAAAGAGTTTGTGGAATCACATACCACAAACTGTTTCATTTTACCTAACAATGCACTATGCACTGTTCTTTCATGTATAGTATAGCACAATAAGTAAGGTAACACAATGCATGCAAGTCCCTCAATAACCACCAACTTGTTGTATTGGTGTCATAAATTCTTATTTTCTGTGTTTAGTTATTTTATGTTTATGTACACAATTTTTTTTCATATATATCACTTGTAGTGCGTATTATTACAATGTAAATCACTAAGAAATTTTAAAGAGAAAAAGATTTTAACAATAAAACATTGGTGACCCTATCACCATCATTATCTACATTAATTTGAAATTAGAATGTCCCTGAATAAATAAGCAGTTCTGTGACATTGAACAATTGGCATTGCTTCTAAGAATGGTTTTAATCTCCATGAGCAATTTTTTCTGAGGATTTCCTTTTTCTCATTGTCCAAATAATTCGTTAGAGGCCTGAAAAGGCCTCATCTTTTCACCAGCTTTCATTTAGTTTCCTATATTATCATAGTGAAAATTGGATTGTAAATGCCTATTCACAGGCTGCTCTCCTCTTCTAAATGAAAGACTAATATGACAGAGTAGTACTCTGCCATAAGAAAAGATGAAATAGTGCCATTTGCAACAACATGGATGGATCTTGAGAGCATTATGCTAAGCGAAATAAGTCAGACAGAAAAAGTCGCGAACAATATGACTTCACTGATATGTGGGATATAAAACTGAAGTCAACAAATGAATAAGACAAACAAATAAAGAAACAAAAACTCATAGACACAGATAATAGTTTAGTGATTACCAGAAGGTAAGGGGCAGGGGAGTAGTAGATGAGGGTAAACAGGGTCAAATATATGGAGATGGAAGAAGAACTGACTCTGGGTGGTGAACACACAAGGTGATATATAAATAATGTTTTACAGAATCGTACATCTGAAAGTTATGTAACTTTACTAATCATTGTCACCTCCAACAAATTTTAATTAAAAAAATTCTGAAAAAAAATTAAAGACTAATAAAGAAGGAAAGATTGAAAAAAATAAAATAATTTTTAGGTGTATGCTTATCAATAGTGTCAAATATTTCTAATCAAAGTCATTTTCCTTTCCACCTTTACCCTTAATTAGAAATAAATCTTTTCCAAATAAATAAATCTTGAAATTTGCTTAATATGTTTTTAACACTGGCCAGATAATGTAAGTAGCTGGTCTGTTACAGCTTGGCCTCTTTGTCTACAAATGGTTGGTTGGAATAATTTTTAAAATTAAAACCAGAAGAAAGCTCTGAATCCATTGACATTATCTATGGAGTCCCTATACTAGAAACATTTTATTGTTAGACTAAAATTATTAAATATCTAATTAAGCTTTGGGCACAGAGTGACAATTCACATTCCAAGAACAAAGGGAAAAATTTAAAAACTTTGAAGAATATAAAAGTCTAAATTTTATCTAAGTTTCTAATTTCCAGTCTGTTCTTGGGTAGCACTCAATAAGATTTCTACTTGATTATATTACTGAAGGTACATGGAATTGCAGTTTTGACCAGCATTCAAATTTTCCCACAGTTTTTAATATCTTGCGTTGGAGGTATGCATCTCTTTTTAAATACTTGTCTTTTGAACAACACCAAAGCCTTCAGCAGTTATTATTTTGGTCTCTTTTCTGTATTCCCACAGCACATTCTATAAGCTGCATCACAATACTTGGTCTGCTGTACCACAGTCCTGTACGTAGTCACCACTGAAATCAGAGATCTTTACCATCAAGAATCCTCTTTGGGTTTACAGCATTAACCAAGAGCCAGCACTTCGTAGGTGTCTGGTAAATATTAATTAAATAAGTCAATTTACACCCAAGAAGGAAGTACATTATCCCGATGAGAATTCTTCAATTTCTCTCTGACCAATTGATTTAGATAAGACCCCTCTATTTGAGAACTGTATCTTCATTGAAATGTCTACATACTTGAGTTTTATGAGCACACAAAATTCTAACTGTGAAGTATTTAATCTATACATCCGGTAAAAATAAAATTATTTTAAAAGGTGATTATTGGGGGCAAAAACCCCACAAGATGTTCATCAAAATAACACCTTTTTAATTTTTGGTTTAAAGTACACACTCAAAACAACAAAACAACAATATTGAAAGGACTTTTTTATTCTCTATTAAGAAGTGGCATAATTATGAATGTTCTTGATTAACAAAGTTCTGAGCATGTTATGCCTCATGAAACACATTTTATTAAACAATCAACTTCATTTTTTCCTTCCAATGCTAAGTTACAGGTAACATTATTCTGAGATGTCTTTAAAAGCTGTCCCATCTTTTTGACTCCAAAACAGCCATTACTATTCATTCTTGGTCATCTGCCTTGAAACAGTTCTCAGTACATCAGAGCCGTGAGATAACAGCTAAAAGCTCCAAACGACCTGTAAATGTCAGCTTTATCATGCCTAAAACAAGTCACTTATTATTCTGAAACTCCCCAGATCTTATTGTGAGAGGAAAAAGTTTATTTTTTTTTTAATTTGGCTATTTTATGTCTTGCTTGTAATCAGTTTATATTCCTTAATAGTTTCTTACTTTAGTTTTTGAGACTATGGTATGGTCTTTTCTCAATTCTTTCTATTGCTCAGGTGCTTTAACAAAATTCTTCCATGGGAAAGAACTTTGCATTTAGAGGGGATAAAGCCTGAATCAAAATTAAATCTATTAATCTCAGTCATGCTCAGCTAATCTAGATTAGTAAATGTCTGCAACATACTTTGTCTGCTTGGAATAGCATTCCCTTCTTCTGGGCCATCTATTTTCCTTCTTTTTATCTAACCATGTGTTTTGGTTGGGAGTTGCCTTATTAAAACCTCCTCCTCCCTGGCCACCACAGTTGATCTAGGGTTGGGCCACTGGCACCTCTGGGCTTATAACAGAACTCTGGCAAGAGTTGATTGGTTCAGGGATATTCACTTGACCCAATGGCAGCCAACCAACTCTTCCCTAGGACCTCTGAACTTGGAAATGAAAACTAGAGTCCCCATTTTGTCTGGTGCTAAAGTTGGGAAATATCAAGTATTCATGTTTCTCCTTAGCACAGAGGAGGCCCGGTCTGAGGAAAGAGGCCAACAGAGAGAAAGCAGACACAGGAGAGACGGAAAGTGAATTTTCCTGGCATTCCTGACCCTAGTGTCATCTGCCACACCTGTTTTAATTCTATTAGCCAATACTTCTTCATTTTCACTTAAGCTAGTTTGTTTGATTTGCAAACAATTCACTAAATAATGACACAAAATGATGCATGTTAGACAATGATGTCTATTAGACAGCTTCTAATCTCATTTCATTGATCATCTAGAACCTTATATTTGTATATGTATGTTTAACTTACTTGTAAAGATACTTAAACTTTTATACATCACTGAAAACAACAGAAAACTATTTCCTCTTTCTTGAATGAGATTTCCTAATTCCAACTTAAAAATGAAGAGGCATGAAAAGTTGTATATTCTTTTTTCTTACTTTTTTTCATTGTGTACCTGCAAGGCACAGTTTCTCTAGCTTTTTTCTTCTTGTCAGATTCCCACAATAAATATTCACTGAAGCAACACATTTTGTAGCAAATGTGTAAAAATGTTAGTCTTTTCTAGTCCTTTTATTTTCTACTGGAAGAATACATTCACAAGAAATGACCTCAAAGACTTCCAGAAACTTTAACTCCAACACCAATGGCTCCAACAGTGATTCAATATTTGTGCAATGCTAATTTATTCTACTTTTCCTAAAAAAAAAAAAAAAGAAAGAAAAAGAAAAAAAAAAAAGTCATCCTCTGAAAAGCAAACATCTTTTCCTGAGTCATAAGTTATGCAGAAGAGAATTGTGTTTTGTCATTAAGAAACTGAAAGGTGATTGATCGCAGCAAGGTAAATTTTTTCCCTATCTAGGTATATTTCCCCAGAGAGACTTCATTTAAAGTCCTGTGGTCATGTTTTCAAATTACCAATAATTCAAAATGAATTCTAACAGCATTGACAGCACTTGGCAAATCTTCCTTGATATTTTGCTGCCCCGCTGTCTAGTAATCTAGTACTGGAGAAGGTCGGGAGAAGACACTGCTGAATTTGGCCTCCTTCCTAAGCAAGCGTCTCTGCCAGGCAACATGTCTGGGTCTCTGATTTTCATTCATGTCCAGAAGTACAGAGAAGGTAAAACAAGAGACAGTTTCCAGAGGAACCTAAAGATCTCCTTCCTTAAGAGGAACAACATGTAATTGAAATTTTGTCTTACAGCTGCAAACACCATACAATTAAAGTATGAAAACAAAAGTGCAAACTGTAGGCTCTTAGAGTTTTCAAGATAATGGTATCCAAGCATATAAACAGTGATTTTTCAAATATGTGTGGCACCTTCTTGGCAATTACACACCTTAGGACACATTTTCATTTTCTTGCCATTGATGTTTTTTAAAGAATATGCCAGTAAATTGTTGCTGCCTAAAATATTTCCAGCTCCAAAACCCATGTCTCCCATTATTACTTCAAATTTCCCTTCTCAGTGTTACGGTGCACATCAAACTGAAGTCTATCCGATAGTTCAGTTGAATTCCAAATAGAATTGAAAATAGATTTTAATGGCCAACTGTCATTTGTGTGTATGGGCATCTCAACCGGAAAAAAGTCTATTAAATATTTATGAAAACCTTTTTTGTTTGTTCCCCAACAACACAGTTCAAATTAAACAGCTCTCACAAGAAAGACTGTGTCATCACAGGTAACTTCCTACCATTGCTGAGGTTCCTAGGCTCTTTTCACATGTGCACTGACTGGATGGAAATGGTTACAGGCCTTTCAGAACTAGCCTTTACTGCAAACATTCCAGCAATTGGAATGATTTTGTTATTCTCAATGACCTTATAAATCCTTGCAAAGGAACTTGGTAAATGATGTTTACCAACCCATAACTTTTAATTTGAAAGAAAATACAATTGTTTTTTCAATACACAACATGTTTCAGCAGTTGAAAAAATTCATAGCATCAGTTGCATAAAGATTGGGCTGTTTTGATGTTCTTTTATTTTTATTTGCTTTGCTCTGTTTTAACAATAACCTCCCTTCATGTGAGAAGGACCAATAATATAATTGCATTCACACTTCTGAAGAACAACCATATTTTTTCTTCTAACTAATGCTTTGACTTGTTAAATTCTACCACAGAATTACACGCAAAATTTCAGTTCCTTTCCCTGCTGCTTAATAGGGGAGGTTTTCCTGCATCAGCTGAGACCTGCATTACTTCCTCATTGTACAGGTTTGGTGGTGGCTGTGATAGAACAGAGACTGGGGGTAGAGGGGCATGGGAAATGGGGAGATTCTTGTCTCCTAATTACCAATGGCTGCAATATGCTTCTGCTACATTTTCATGCAGTTACAGGAGAGGTCCCAACTTTTGTTTTAATAAGGAAATGAGCTTGATATTTTTTTTCCCATGGGAAAAAGCAAGAAAACAGTTACATACTCTGTAGTAATTTGAAATGAGCCTGTCCTATTCTCATGTAGGAAAAAAGAAAATGACTTAGTGATGGAATGTTGAAGTTTGACTTGAAGAAAAGTGTCTGACTCAGGTTACCTGTTCAGTGATTTTTCTTTTGTACAATACCACTATAAAATGACGGTACGATTTCCAAAGGCAGTTTTTACCTGAGCAGCTCCAGAACTGTTTCAGGACTATTTGCCTATGAGCTATAGTTCAGCTGATGTGCTAAAACCCTTTTTCCTGGTGGCACAATAGGCAGAGGACAAGACCTAGGTTCAACTGTGCTGTCATGAGAAAGGGCTGCAGGGCAGGGGCTCGGTCAAAATTTACAGGACCAAGAATAGATGCGGTTCTGCAGGCTAAACAGAAGCAATCTAAGTATGCTTCCACAAAACGTTCCCAAAGGTCACAGCAGTCCTTAAAGAGAGCATATTTTTCTCTTATTAAGTCACCTTTGAACATTCTTTCCTTGGTAATATTCCATAATACATTAAAGAAAAAATTGTTTTATTGACTTGATCGAAGGCTTGGAAAGGGAAGACTCATGCTGACTTGATAATTATTATTTTTCTCACCTACATTCTTAGAGGAGAAGGAAACTAAGTGCATATGTGAAAAGAAAGTATTAATTCTGCTCACTTACAGTGGCCTGGGTGATAAGAATTAGCTCAGATTCCAAGCCAAAAGAAAAATGGGGGGGGGCGGGGGGCACAGAAGAGGGGAGTTTTGATCCACTTATTACTACACATAATTGATTAGAAAAACATAAAATAAATTTATTCCAGTTATTTACTTCAATTTAATCTAATGGCCAGGGTAATTTTAATTAGGATAATAGATACATTTTGAAACTACAAAGTCAAAGCAGCTCCATTTAACATCCTAAAAAGGCAGTAGATATTACATTTTCTCATCTGTTCTTTCTATGCTCATGGGAGCCCTGGGTGTTATAATGAGTGACAGAGCACCACCAGGCAGACGCTTTCTTCCTCACTCATGGCACATCCTCTGTGCTAACCACGCACTGGAAGCGGGGAAACAGCTTGTGTGGTCTGGTCCGGCTTTCAACTCCCTGCAATCCCACAAAGCCAAGTGATCTACAACCTTGGTGTCCTTTGAAGTTCTCTACTACCTTAAAGGAAGTGACACCACTCAGCTCCCGGAAGCTCACTGCTGGTTACAGGTGGAAGTTACAGATAAATGATGAAAGCGGTATCCAAACTGAGAAGTCAGCAAGCCTCAAAAGCTAGCACTGCCTTTCCCCATGATCAGTATTTACTAATAAAATTGGCAGTCTATGAACAACATAGAGGCTTATCCTTAAAAGGCCCAGCTGTACTCAAGAAGGAAAGATAACGTACCCGTAAAATGAGGAAAGACCTTGGAAAGCTGAAAACAGTTTGGTGAGTGTACTGGAATCAGAGCCGTGTGCGTTATGTGGAAGGGACAGGTGGGGAAATGAGAGTTTCTTGCTTCCCCCCTCAACCAGATAACTAACGGGCACTGAAGACATGTGGGGGAGGGGCAGGGTGCAGGGGCACTGAGGAGATTCCTGAAGCCAGGATCAGGAGCAATGATATGGTATTGAGCATCTCTTGGTAATGAGGAAACATCAAAGCGGTGATCTGAGACCGTCAGAAAATGATGCCAGGGACGACCCGTGAGCCTTGACTTAATGAACTCATGTGTCATTCTCCAAATGTTCAGGGCCTGGCCACACACAAACCTGTGTGTTCTGCTCACTGGCTACTTCTCTGACTTCATCTCCTTCCATTTTTCCCCTCACTACCTCCACTTTATCTATCTCTAGGTGGGCCAAGCTCATGTCCATTTTATGGCACATGTGCTTGTCACTCCTTCCAATTAGAATGCTCTTTCTTCAGTTAGACATACTCACTGAATGGTCCTTCAATTAATGTTTCTGAGTATATATCAGCCCTCGGAAAGGCCTCCCCTGGTCAGTATGTTTAAAAGCCTCCCTGGCCCCACCACTCTCTACCTCCTTACTGAAGTGGGTTGAATGATGGCCCTCAAAAAGGTATATCCATGTCTTAGGACCTGTGAATTAAACCTTATTTGGAAAAGAGGTCCTTGCAGATGTAATTGAGAAGGTCACGTAAGGACAAAGGCAGAGATTAAAATTATGCTGACACAAACCAAGAAATGCCTAGTGCTATAGACACTGGAAGAGACAAGCCAGGATTCTCCCCTAGGACCTTTGGAGAGAGTGTGGCCCTGCCCACACCTTGATTTTGGACATCCAGCCTCCAAAACTGTGAGAGAATAAATTTATTTTGTTTTAAGCCACCAAGATTGTGGAAATTTGTTACAACAGTTCTGGGAAGCTGATAGATTTTCTTTCCTTACTTTTCTTCACAGCAATTAGCACTGTATGTCATGTATTGTTTGCTTGATCACTAGACTCCCCCTGTAGAATGTAAGTATAGGGAGTTTACCTGTTATGTTCACTGTTTATAAGAATAAATAAGAATATGCTGAATTATGAATGAATCTGAGCTGCTCAAGTCACCTCCTGCGTGTTTCCATTTGAGAGCAATTCTGTGGGTGGACTCTGGATTTTGTTACTATTATTCCTCCTACACAGTATGCACAGGTTGGCCAAAATTACACTGCTGCTAACACAATTATCTACATCTCCCTATGACCATGTTGTTACAGGAAACACATGAGTCCTTCAGAAATCATTTAAAAAGCCGTCCATTTTCGATGTTGCCATTCATGAAAATACCACTGTGATTCAATGTGCCAGCTACATTGAATTTAGCATGAAAAATTCTACATTGAAAAAGCTTCCCAAAAAGATGGTTTTCTCCATATATTGTTAAAAGGAATCCACTGCTCAACATTATCTGGTTTAATTTTACCACGTTGATTTGGATATGGGCTTGTTTAATTTCTGAACAGAGTCAGCTTGCAGAGTCTGAAGGGCGCTCTCACGGTGGCTCATACTGTGAGAGACACTGTCAAGGTTACCACGTTGCCTGCTCACTAGAACTGTAAAGACAGGATGAGTGATGGGACAGCTGACGCTGTCGGGTGATAAGCAGAGAGATGGTGCAAAGTGTACATAAGCACTCATTCATGTCACCACGAGCTGCTGGGTGTGAGAGAACACACAGGCCTGTCTTAGATAGGGGAGTTGAAGGAGAGGAGGAGGTAAGCCGGCCCAGATTTTTCCTGAGCTATACAGGCTCAATTTGGGCCTCACCAAGCATTATAGGAGAGAAGAAACAATAAGGAGAAAAATCAGCTAGCACTATTTTAACTACACAGGCCACTGGACAAGAAAAGAGGGGGAAATAAAAGCAGAATAGTTTAAGGTGAAACTCATGTTAAGTATGGGAGAAATCGATATTTTGCTTTTAGAAGCCAAGAACAATTTACTAGGGGAGGAGGGGTGAAGCGTAGGCGCTTTCATGAGTGGAGGAGGGGGCAACACTCGTGAAATGTCCATTACTAGCAGGTGCTTGACAGCCATGATCTAGGGTGACTTACAACCCACCTTTCATTCCTGTTTCAGGACATTGAGGTTCAGAGATGTTAAATGGCTTCCATGGGGACAGGCCTAAGTGCCTCAAAGACATGAATTTCTAGTGCATCAAACTCATGTCTACATAAAAATGCAAGTGTGAACTGTTTGGTCTTTGTAACATGAATTGGCTCTATTTTCTAAAATAATTCTGACCTTGTAAGTGAGAGACGTACAATTTGCAAATATCCCTTCCGTCCCCACTGCCCCTAACCACCACCACCGCTGCACATAATGGCAACACAAAGAAATGAGCGATTATCCACACACATAAAAACACCCAAAAAGGGAGCTATGGTGTACTATAAAAAACAGCTTGACCCAAAGACCAGATTCCTGTTTTCAAATCTTAGCCTTGCCTCTGACCAGTTATGTGTCTTTGAATAAGACACTTAGGCATGCAGACTCTGTTTCTTCATCAGATTGTTCGGATTAAAGATATGTAATAGTTATTACACATAAATAAAGCAATTAGCACCTACTAGGTGTTTCATAATGTCTACAGATATTACTATAGTTATACTATTGTCTATGAAAAGGAATGGTGCGGTCATTTGTGCATTGCAGGCTTATCAGTCTGAATAGCTGTGACACATGGAGACAAAGAAAGTTCTCAGGATTCAAGACCAGGACAATCAATGGGAATGACAGGCAGAGCTGGACAGAATGGCTCAAGTAGCTAGCTAGAAGCAAAGAACTGGAGAAGAGTTTCAGACAAAAGTTCATTACTGGCTCCTTAGGTCAATACACATAAGCAGCGTTGTGTGAGATAATTGAATGAAGATAACTCGGGGTCAGATTTGATAGCGGTTAAATTTAGATACATCCTCTATCTCATACAAAGGCTTTTGTGCGATGAGCTGAGAAGTTATTTTTAGATTAAGACATTTTAAAAACATGGGCCAGTATACCCATTGAAAAGGTAACACCTTTGAGTTTATTGGAACTTGGAATTTTTTTGGTAAAGTTATTTAACTTTAATGACATGCACAAATATTAAACCATTAGTCTGGCCAATAGCACATGAATTAAATGTTTAAGTGTTGTTTTTTTCTCTTTGTGGAAACTTTTTTCTCCTGCTCATTTATCACTATAATTATTGACATATCTATGACACTCAAATATGATAATCCATGTCTTTTTAATTAACTAATTATCTTTTTTGCTCATCTCTACAGCTGTGAGCCAATCACTTTTAATGGTTTTTCTTTATGGTTTCCTGGTGTTATCTTCCTAATTCATAAATGTAAATAATACATCATTATTTCTATTTAGGCATTATCTACTGACTCCAGAACACACAGCTGTGGATTTAGTTAACTGATAATTCTTCTCACAGTCATTTTTTCTGTCTCTTCAGTTTTTGAAATCTAGTATTACAATATTATATCTCTAGTAACTCCATTTATAAAATTAAATAATACTCTTACGCTGCTATTTACTGTCCCGCCAATGGCGAACACCATCACTTGAGTACATAGCCTGCAAATAGGATATTATTGATAGAAACTTTATCTCCACCTTCTTAACCACAAACTTTTATATTATCAAGATTAATAATAATGATATTCTAGCTTGAAATTATAATTAATTTGTGAGTTTTGACCACAGGTTAAACGCTAAAGTTAAAAATCAATAAGGAATATTTATACTTTCTAGTAAATATTACTCCCTGAGGAGCCATGCTTGGCAGAGGTCAACACATTTCCTTCCCCCTGGGTCAAATGTCATGACACATAAGCCTTTCAGAAATGGGTGCTCTCAGCCTAGAAGTCAATGGCTTTTTCTGCTGATTAGGTATTAAATCCATGTCACCTTTTCTTTGTAACCTATTTGAACCATGCTTCTTGTAATATCTTTTGTTTCCTCCTTTCTCCCGACTGGTGTATTTTAACTTAAAGATTTGGGTCATATTTTAAATACATGAAAATAGTTTTTTGTTATTTCTTTAATTTCCTTCTCATAGTTAATTTTTATCCTGTTTTTCTGAAAATACTTATTTAGTAGACATTGGCCCTTTTATATTGTTCCTTTACACTTTACTCTTTCCCTAATATTATGTGTTGAGCTGTTTGTTGTATTTTCTGGGGCTTCTACTCAATTCTTACTACTAACACTCCTATTTATGAACATTATTTTTTATTTCAGCAAACATTTTTAATTTTCAGGAGACCTTTTGTGTCCTTGATTGTTCATATTTCATAGCATCCTGCACTTATTCTTTAGATTGGACGTTTCCTTGATTACTCTGAGGACAATAATTAGGGGTTTTATAAAATCACAATAACAATAATAATAACAATAATAATAGAAATTTGACTCTCCTTTTCCTGGCTTCCTCCTAAATTTGTTGTCTTGTTTATTTATCTTTGTCTTTTTTTTTTTTTTTTTTTTTCATGCTAGCAGTCTTCAGCTGGTTGGTAATTGTTGATTTCCGTTTCCTCTCTTGTGAATCTCAGGTGTATTTCCTTGCTGGGCTTCTCCTTGAATGGAAGCCCATCTGGAGAGTCTGTTGATGTGGGTGGGCTTGTAGACTAAAGGCATCAGCAGAGAGTGGGTGATCTCAGGGGGGGCCCCTAAAGACTAGTTCAAGAAGGATCTTTTCTAGGCTTCCCACCTCATACTAGCAACTCTGGTCTTCTAGCAGGAAGTTTATCCACTTTTTGTGGGTGTGGAGGTGGGACATAAAAATCTTCTAGGTTTTGTTCAAAGATGAACCCTAAATAGTCAATGCCTTTGCTTCAAGGTAGAGGACTTAGTGAGGGGTCTACCCAGGGAAACTGTTTCTTACATACAGTTTGAATTAAATTCTTATTTGCAAAATAAGATACCTGGTAACATCCCAAGTCTAGAGCTTCTGTTTCCTTAGGAGCTGTGGGCAGTGATCTTTAAGTTCCACTACAGTCACATTCTGAGTCAGAGCTTCTTCAATATTCTTTCATCCATCAATATGTTTACACATGTTCTCAGAATTCACAAAAGTTTGAAGTTCACCATCTGTTGATTACTGCCTCCCTCCAATTATCTTTGCTATCATAAGCCTACTCCCATTGCTAATTAAGTCCATAGTGGGCTATTTGACAAGACATTTGGAGAAGGGGGAACAAAGTATGGGGGGAGGCACACCCAGCATTTAATCCACCATCTTAAATCAGAAACCCTTAATCTTGTAAATAAAAGACATTAGTGCTCGGACAAGAATTATTACCTTGGTATTGTGTCAATGTTTTTAATAGTGTCTACCTGCTATTTCTATCTATTTAAAACAACCATGAAATTAAATGACATCTAAAGTCTAGAATCACTTTGTCCAAACATATGTAAATTAAATAAAGTGAAATCAAATTGAAAATTGATTTCCTTAGTCACATCAATCATGTTTCTACTGTTCAACACATTATGTCTAGCACCTGCTATAACAGCGAAAACAGAGACCATTTCCAATGTGCCATAAGGTTCTACTGGACAATGTTTCTCTAAAGCAAACTCAGAACTTATCAATAAAGAACCAATCATCGAAAGTCAAGGCATAACTGATGGAATATTGGGAAGAGGCTCTCTTCTCTATATTTCTGTAACTGTGTAAAAATGTCCCAGCGTGTGTTTTAGGAAGGAAATCTCTTCCCTACAGGTCCTTTGCTTTCAGTCAAGAGCAGCTCCATGGGTTATTCTTGACCATACGAATTAACTGACAGTATGGCCACCGCAGATTTGATGAATAGGTGAGAATTTCCAATGCCTGAAATCCTTCCTAAGAGGCCAAGAGCAGGCGCGGCAATGTGTATTCTGGATAACGAGGCTTACAAATTTGGAGGATCTTAAATTACCTCTGAGAACAGCACATGAGAACAGGCAAGGAGAGAAGACATTTTGACAAGGACTTTGTTCTGTGTAACCGTACAGTTCACAGGTCGTCCATGAGGCGGTGGAAATGACAGCACATCTTACCTCCCTGGAATCCGTCTCTGAACAAATAATTGTAAACCTTTTAAACTGAACTCTGATAAGGAAGAATTCCTTCTAGCCTGCCTTTAAATTGTTGTTTTTTTTTATCTACTTTGTGGTCCTTTGTGATGAATTGGATACAGTTTCAGAAAGGGAAGTAATGGAGAAAGTCAAAGATTTGTATTGATTCAGAGATAGTGCTAGATGAGAGGGAGAGGCTATATGCAATTAACAGGAAATTCGGCACCTCGGAATTTATTGCACTTGGTTTTATGCCTAAGAAGTAGGTACAGTATGCAAAAACCAAACTAGAAATAACCGACATACCAAAGCGCTCACACTTTGAGGTTTGTCAGTGATTCACTCTGCTATTTTGAAACCTCAGAAATTGCATGGGATTTGCATGCTCATAAACTGTGTCCAGGCTGGGAGACAACATGTGTGGCACCCTCTCTTCTCTCCTCTAATGATCCAAGTCGTCATTCTCAAAGGTTACCGACCAAATTTCTTGAATCTGTTTCCTTGTCTTTAAGCTAAAAAAAAACATATATACCCATACTTTCTAACATCTGTTGTTCTTTTTTTATTGTACTAGTGCAGATTTTTAATGCCAAAATTCACATGTGGCATTTTTCTCTGGTTTTCTTTTTTCCTTTAAATCTAATTAGGGCACACTGTTTTGATTTGTAATTTTTTCCTTGAGTATGACATCATAATACATTTTTATACAAAGTAGTCAAGAACTCATAGATTTAATACTTTTTTCTTATTTTGAATATAGACTAACTAAACAACACTTGGAAGAAATAAATCCGTATTCAAGTCTGATTTTCAGACTGAATTTCTACATGGATCAATTTAATTGGGTGATATTTTAATTTCTATTTTTCATGCATGCAATATAGACAAATGTTAATTTGTACTAAATGCATAGGAACTGAGAACCTGGTTAAAAAAAAAAGTTTCACTGCAATGGAGAACGAAATGAGTCAAATACAGATTGTTGTTCAGAAGGTGGTAATTGTGCAGAGATGATCAGACTAAATAACTAGAATCAAGTGAAGCCCTGAGTCCTGTTTACGCCAGATTTCCTGATTTGCCTTAGAGCCCTGGAGTGAGATTAATGACAGCCCTGAGTCCTCTTCACTTCCTCTATCCCTTCCCTCCTCAGGACTCTGCCATGTGGGGGCAATAACAGGCCCATGTGACCCTCTAGGGGGAAGGATCCAGAAAACCAAAGAAGAATGGGGGAAGAGTCATTTCAGTAGAGTCTTGTCTGCTCTGTCTCTGCATATGTCCCCGGCAAAGCCCCCTACAACTTCACCAAAGAGAATAAGGGATTTTTATCTCCATGCACTTGGATTTATGCAGCTAAGTGATGCATCATAGCAGTCAATACAGAAAGGATGGTCTGAATAAAATGGTTCCACCCGTGCGTTGGCAGTGTTCTGCAGCACTGGGGTTTATGAATACTCTTTTCATCTTCATGGGGACACTTCATCACCATGCATCAAAGTTAATTCGCAGAATTGCCTGACATAAGCCTGAAGGACACATTTTTATGGAGGGATTTTCATCAGTGTTAACAGGCAAGCTGGAAAACCTTAGTCCCACTCCCACTAAAACCAGTTTCTTTACGAAATGATATTTTTGTCAGATGATGACCTCAGTTTCCTTTGTCGATTTACCATTAAAGGCACACAGAGGCTTGCCATTTCTGTTCTCATTCAAGGCACACAAAAAAGTGGCCAAACTACAGTAAACTTCTGAAGTATACTAGGACTTGCAGTTTTTCAGGTCAACCAGCTTGTGAGTGAGATTTTCAAGTTCCTACCACAGCTACATCTTTAGTTACCCCTCTTCTGCTTTTCGGTTGTTGATAACACTGAGGAGCCCCACCTTTCCCAGAAGATGGAGACGGGGTAATGGAAGGAGTTCAGGGAGTGGAATCAGTTACACTGGTTGGAAACTAACTGCCACCACATGGAATTGGCCACGCTATGTAATCTGTCTGCACTTTAGTTCCTTGACTATAAGAAACAACTCATCAAGACCTCCTTCATAGAGTCATTTTGGAGATTAAATAAGCAACAAATATGAAGTGCCTTTCAGTATATTTTCTTCCTCTTTAGCCACTTGACATCTTTACCAAAAATTAAGTTAAGTGAAAATTTTCATATATATGTAAAACACACACAAATCTTCTGTACATATACAATAAAATGCACCTATTTCTATGTATTATATATAATACTTGAACAAAACTAAATGAAATGATTTTTATTAGTGAACACTTGTGTGATTTAAATATATATGTATATATATGTATACACACACACACACACACACACAATATATATACACACTGACTTCAGTCACACTTGTATCTCTTTCAGCACATATTCTAGAAATTTCTTTTTTCCTCTCTCTCTTTTTCACATCCCAGCACCATGCAAAGTTGGGCACTCAGTAAATGCTTTGATGATGATAATACATTTACCGTCTCAAAGTATGAATAATTTGAATCATCGCAGTTTAAATACCTTGCTTGAAACTACCCAATGCTGCCTTTGCAGCCTAACTACATTCATCTTTCTCTGCATCTTACTCTTTGATCCTTCACAGATAATTGATAAACAAAATCATTTCTTTTCTTAACAAAAGATGTGTCTTCCTGGCTAAATTAAAATTTTGGTAACCCAATTTATTCTCTTAACCCCCAAAAAGCAAGCAATTGATTTCTTTTTCATTTTCAATCAATGAAAACGTGTCACATTTCATTCTTGCTCTCTGAATTATTAGATTTCAGTTCTTGTTTCCACATGCTTTATATGCACTAGTCAAGTGTAACCTGAGAGATATTAAAGTGGATTTGCAGTGAAACGGCCCATATCTGGGAAAGTTGTCTTATTGCCTCTTAACTCATCTTTTGTTTAATGTGCTTGTTGGTATTTTCCTAGGATCATGCCTGTGCTGTGCGATGACACATTTCTGCTGACAGCCCTGAACTTGCAGACAGAAAATCTGTGAATAAGGTGAGAAGGAGTCTTTAATTAATGCCCTAAGACTGGGAATGAAAACAGAACAGGAAGGTTGTAAGATGGATCTGGCTGTCAAAACAAAATGAAATAAAAATCCCAGAGTGTCCTGCACCAGCAGCAGCACCGCCTCACACTGCTGGGCTCCTACCCTCCCTCATGCAGAATAGGGGCCTGGGCCAGGACCCAGGGACCACAGAGGAGTGATGCTTCATTTGGAAGAATCAATGAACAACTTGCCACAGAAACTGTCGACTCAGGGCACCCTAGTGCTTCACTCCTATTTCTGCCATTATAACCCTTTTCAAATCCCCAGTGATCTTAAATTCCCTAGAAAGACTTTGAAACTTCCTGTGCAATTATACCATCTGAGAAATAATCAAGGTGAAAAAAAAGGAAAAAGACGGAAGAATCCCTAAAGTCAACTCTGGCCATTGTATCTGTTTTGAGAATTATATGAGAAATTCATGTTACACTTTAGGGAAACCTCTTTGGTAAAGCAGCTTGAATGAAACAGCCTAAGGCTAGAATTCTCTTTCTATAGGAAGTGATATATTTCAGAATCAGAATATGACTTTGAACATAGCCTGGTAAATCCAATATCGCACAACATAGAAGTGTTAGCACTGAAGTTCAAGGATATCTGAAGATTTAGTACTTTTCCTCTCATCATTTTCTCTGGAGCGCTTGCTGCCCTTCTCTCTGACAAAACTTGTTTTTCTGCATATGTAAACTAGACTAAAACTTTATCACTTTAAACAAATATTTACGGAGCACTTAACATCTGCCAGACATTGTTCTAGGAGCTGGAGATCTAGAGGCAATTTTCAAAAGCAAAATCCCTATCTTCATACATTCACCATTTTAACCTCTCAAACCCTAGTGGTTCCATTTCAGGAGCACAAAGCACATCCATATATTTACACAAAAGGAGTTTGCGCTTGGTTGTGATCTGATTTCAGGTATGTTTCTCCTGGCTCACCCTGACTGTACATTCTTCAAGTGCAGGACCAGAGCCAATTTTGATCTCTCTCAGTAGTCACGGAGCCATGATCACTGAGAGTACTCAAAAGCCTTGATAAATATCCCACGCATTCAGATATTATCTAATCATCCTGAATGACATTCTTATGACACACAGAGAGAAAGCTATTGGGCTTGTTTTTATATTCTTGGAACTTGAGTCGGTTTTCTTAAATAGATTGGCCAAGAAAACAAAGCAAGTGGTCAAGCTGAGACAAGATTGTGAAGCTTTGGTTTTCCATCCAAACTTCTGAGCTAAAGATAAAAACGGGGGTGGGAGTCCTCTCTCAAGCAGGCAAAAGTGCTGGGACTAAGTGTGATCTTATAAGATCTCAAGCAAATGGAAATGTTGTTATTGGTAATAAAAACACCTACACGTGATTAGCATTTTATACTTCTCATGTAGTCATTCCTTCAATAACAAATATCACCATGCACCAGACTCCCAAGAATAGAGCTATAGTGGTAAGCAAGATCAATACAATGCCTACCTTCAAGGACCTGGTCTGTTTTCTTTTTTGATTTTCTGAGATCTTTTCAGGACAGTTTAGCAGCCACTGTAATCCCCAGGCAGTATAGCTTATGTTTCAAGCTTCAGGCTCTAGAGTTTAACTGCAAAACACAAGGTAACATGGTTAACTCTTCAAGCTTCATTATATTCATAATAGTGTTGAAAATATTATCCATCTAGGGAGGTTTAGCAGTCAGGGTTCAACATAAAGGGATTTATTACAGGAATTCGCTTACACCACTGTGGAGCTGGCTAAGTAGGTCGAAGTCCCTAAGGCAGCCGTTGGGAAGGGAAGAAGTAGGCTGAAATCCCACAGCAAGAGCTGAAGCTGTTCACCCACAGGCAGCCATCCAGAGAAGATGGGGCAGAGGGAGGAGAGCAGTTACAGACCCAGCAGCTGTTTGGAATCTCTGAGCTCAAGGAAGAAGGCCTAGCCCCTTTTAGGAAAGGCCTACGAGCTGATGAAGTCAGGCCTACACAGGATAATCTCTGTTTTGGTTAGCATGAAGTCAACTGATCAGGAACTTTAATCACATCTGCAAAATCCCTTCACAGCAGGACCTAGATTGGTCTTTGAATAACTGCGAGAAGGTGTGTGTGCTACAAAATAGCCCCTGCCTTCCTTGCCTTCCCACTCAAGAGAATATCACTTGCAGCGGGCCCTAACCAGAACACATGAGAAAGGGAATCCTGGGTGAAACATGATCGAATCCTACTCAAGGTGACGCATCAAATAGGCATCACAGGGGTTACTGATTGTGGAGATTAAGGTGATGAAGCACATAGAATGCACATAGTAAACTGGAATTACTATTTAGCAAATCAGCCTCAAGAGAAAAGTAAAAAGTAGTGCTGTAACAGGTGATCTGTCGGTCTGAAATGACAAGCTGGTTTTCCTCATTCAGAAACCTTTGTTTTACCATGGTCACCACTTTACAGTGTGTGCTCCTTTTTCCTGGCTGAGTCAGGACGCAGATGTGCAAGTTAAAAGAGAAAAGGGAGCAAAAGTTATGTGGACAGATCTGAGGTGAGATGGTTAGCAACTCCGAGGTTCCCAGACAGTAAGGTAAGGCAGAGAGATCCCTGTCCCTAGACTTAAGCATGGGATTATTACAGTATGAATCATCAGATAGGCTTACACTGCTGGCTACATGTTCCACATTTCTCCCTTAATAATCAACCTCTTCTTTGGAAGTTTCTGGAAAGCTGACGCTAATGCAAATCTGTTTCATTGTTTTCTCTCAATCTTCTTTATAAATAGGATTTCACTTTGGAAATGCTTTATCATTTCCTTTCAGTTGACTTTTTTAAAGCTAAAATTCAAAATTTATGAAAAGCCTAGATTGGAGTAATATTTGGGTGGTTAAAAAGGAGCAAAAAAACACTATTTCTCCACCCACTATTCTTACTGTGAAGTAAATAATAATAGACATAAAGGCATACAGAACTTAAACAAATTAATTTTCTTGCTACAACTTTGGCAGGGAAACAGAAGCAGTGAATTACCCAGTCAAGTCTCAGCCCCCGCCCAGGCATTATACCAGAAGGTCGATCTGCTAGAACACTGCTGACATTAGTCAGACATCCACTTACCTGATCTTATCCCATCTTTTCATGGCTCACACAAGTTTTATGTGACTGCATGAAATATCTGCATTCTAAGAGGTCAATCTAAATGGTACCCAAAATTTATGTTATTCAGTGATGCATATATAGACTTCCAGTCTTTAAATCTAAATTCAACCACCTTTAAGTCACTGAAAAAATATTTGTTAAATTTCTCTTATATGTCAGAAATTCTGTTTGATGCTGAGATTATAGTTCAGCTATCACCTGAGACTAGAACAAACAGGGTTCCTGCCCGTGTGAGGCTTATATTCTAATGAAGCTACAGGGACATTAAACTATTAAACAAATATGAAACAATTCATATTGCTGTGAATGCTGCTAAGGAAAGGAGCAGGGTGAAACAATCAGGAGGGATTGTGACTGTGGTGTAACTTGAAAACATTGAAAAAACTTGTTATTTAAAGTAGATCATGTGTCAGTAATGTCAACAATTCTATGTATTTGATGCGTTTTGCTCAAAAGTTGCATCCAAATATAATGCTATACATTAAAAAAATACTTATACATGCACCAAAAGAATATAGTGTAAAAGAAATGTTAGCATTTAAAACAATTATTTAACACACTTCTCATACAAGAAGGAAATATTTAAAAGATAGGTGTTTAATTTACAATCTTTGAAGGAAGACTCAATACCTGAAAATCAGGAGCAAACCAAGGTTTAGCCACAAGTGGAGATGCACATGTGAAGAAAATAGAAAATAACATGCCTGTGGGTTCTGGAAGATGGAATTCAGCAAGACTCAGCAAAAATTATCCAGATTACGGAAACAATTTTTTGCACAGAACTGAGGACATTCTCTAATGGGATAGTTAGAAAAGAAGACAAGCATTATTTCACTGGCTGATGGGAGAGTGACAGATTTGTAGCAGATTAAGAAGCTCAATTTTACAGTGGCCAAGACGTGGAAATAGCCAAAGTGTGCTTCAATACATTATTGGATCAAAAAGATGTGGTATATATACACAGTGGAGTAATACTCTGCCATAAGAAAAGATAAAATGCTGCCATTTGTGACCCCAGGGATGGATCTTGACATTATTATGCTAAGAGAAATAAGTCAGACAGAAAAAGTGAAGAATCATATTATTTCACTCATATGTGGGATATAAAACTGAAAGCAGCAAAGGAACAAGATAAGCAAATAAAGAAACAAAAACGCATAGACACAAGCAACAGTTTTGTGGTTACCAGAGGGTAATGGACGAGGGGGGATAGTAGAAGAGGGGAAAGGGTGTCAAATATATGGTGATGGAAGAAGAACTGACTCTGGGTGGTGAACACACAATGTGATATACTGATGATATATTACAGAATTGTACACTTGAAACCTGTGTAATTTTACTAACCATTGTTACCCCAATAAATTTTAATTAAAAAAAAAGCTCAGTTTTGTTTCTTACTCAAATCTACACAACGCTGACCTATTTTTTTGTAGTCTATGTCCTTAGAAATTGTCCTTTCAGTGACTAGGATATTAACAGTCAAACCATTTTATAAATGACAAGCTTGATTGAATTTTTTTCAACTCAGTGTATTAGTCCATTCATCAAAAATATGCATAGAAGGCAGCCTTCCTAGGCTATATGGAAGACATACAGCAATGTGGTTGCTGTGAAAAGTCAAACTCAGCCAAAATTCAATAAATTAACTCCCAATTTTCTTTGCCACAATTATTCACATATTTCTAATCTTTTTAAAAAATATACCAACCCCTTTACATTATGTAAAAAAGTAAGAAAAATAGTACCCACAGGATTTTCCTCTAGATACATAAATTCCTTTTGCTATGTCAAGATTCTGTTTGGGACTGTGGAATGAACTAGCTCTGTAGTAAATGCTTTGCACATCCTATCTCGTTTATCTTTTAAATAACCCTGTGAAAAAATTGTCTTTTTCAGTTTTATAATCATCATTATCACCATCATCATCGTCATCCTTATTCTATAAATTAGAAAGGTCAAATAACAAGCCCAAGTTCAAAGAGCTAATGCAAAGCAGAACAGCAATATTAACTATTGTCTCTTGACTCAAAAGTCCCAGTAGAACTCTGACTCACCCACATAGCTTTCAGGAATACTTCATCTACCTCTCGAAAGCACTTACTTTCTCCTTTATATTAAAAATCTTTATATACATCTATTTCACCCTGTTAGCTCCTTATAAGTATAAGACATGCCTGGTAGTTCCCTGCAGTTAGTAGTTTATTTAACAGCAACTAAATGACTACCATAATCTTTTACCACCTTTATAATCATCATGGACATGTTTTGAGATCTTACTATGTAACTTGGATCATGCTAAATGTTTTCATTTATTTTAAAATGTAATCCTTAAATTAATCCCACATGATACAGATACCACTAGTATTCCCATTTTGTTAAATGAGAAAAACTGATGCTTGGGGAGGTTTCTTTCCAAGATCACTGGATGAACACATGAATAAATTACTTAATATTAAGCACATCAAACAGGGTTGTTTTAAATATATTTATTGAGCTTCTAAAATATGCCAGGTGCTCTTCTAGCTAGTAAGCAATAGAGCAGAAGAACTTAATTCCAGTGGTAGGGAGACAGAAATGAAGACTTCATACTAACGATACCTGCCATAGCAGGAAAAAGCATGGAAGGAGATAATAGAGTGATTTGTGAAGATTTGATATGTTATAATTTTATAGAGTGACTAGTGTCATGCAGAGTGTCATGCAGGGTCTCTGGTCCCGCTCCCCACATAAGAACACAGGACATGATGAGGCCAAAAAGGAACACCCACAGAGCCATAGATAGGGGAGTCATACGACTATATTCTCACTGGCGGCTGGGTTGGAGACACAGGAAACAAGATCCACAAGATCTGCAACCTGCCATCTGCTTCTCTGCCAACCAACCTCAGTTGCTAGCTGCAATCACAGTGCTAACTGCAATCCACGCTCACTAGCTCAGCCACCATCTTCTTGCTGGCCCCCATTTGCTGCTAGTGTAGCCACAGCAGTTATATTAGTTGCCAATGGCTCACTGGTTACAGCTGATGGCCATTCAATCACAGTTGATGGCCATTTACTACCTGAGCCAGCACCTTTCCACAGAGGTTGAGAGCCTGGAAACTGCACTCCTGGCTCTGACCCCACACTCCACCCCTACAGGGTCTCTCCTCACAATCTACACGATAAGCGTCTTCTGTGAGGGGCCCTATGCGAGGAGCCTGGAGGTGAATGCAATATCCTGGACACAGCCAGGCTCTCTGGGCACAGCCAGGGTTTCTCAGGGCACCACCAGTCCTTCTGGGCATAGCCAGACTTCCTGGGCTTCTTAGGGTACCACCAGTCTCCCCGGGCACAGCCAGGGCCTCTCAGGGCACTGCCACTCTCTCTAGGCACAGCCATACTTCCTGGACTCAGCCAGGGTTCTCAGGGCACTGCCACTCTATCTGGGCCTCTCAGGGTACCGTGCTGGAACAACAGCGGCTCACAGTCAAGGTGCTTACATATTCTCGATGGTGACCGGTCAAGACACAGGAAGCAAACGTCCACCGGTTCCACTACATGGTGGTACGTTCCCAAGCAAGCAGTCAAGCGGTCCATTAAATTCCCCATAGTCCACAGTCATTCACCAGGGCTGTGCATTAGCCTCACAATCTGTGCCCTCCCCACATGGCGAGGGCTCCAAGTCCCCCCCAACCTGGGGGTGAGGGCCTCAGCAAGCACTTCCCAGCCCACAGGGCCGCAACGAACTTCGCTTCCTCAGGCCTATGCTTGTTGGGGAACCGTCCACGTCTTCCCACCCCTCCACAGGGGTCCTGCAGCTCTCTGGCAGCTGCTCCTCCTGGTCTTCCTGAGACTGAGTGTTCATATGCACAAACTGTTCCACCGCCCTTCGGAGAGCTTTGGCCGGCACCGTACCCTGCTCGCTGTACCATGTGTCATGCACGGACTCATGTGGGGGTCTCAACTCCAGCTCTTGGTCTCGTCTCATTGGCGGCTGGGTTGGAGACACAGGAAGCAGGAGCTACACGGTCCCCAATCCACACTCCGCCGCTTGCTAGCTTAGCCACCATCTTCTTGCTAGCCCCCCATTTTCTGCTAGTGTAGCCACAGCCGTTACATTAGTGGCCAGTGGTTACATCACTGGTTACAGCTGATGGCCAATTAGCCACAGCTGATGGCCATCCAATCAGTTGATGGCCATTTACTACCTGAGCCTGCACCTTTTCACGTGAGGCCGAGAGCCTGGAAACTGCACTCCTGGCTCTGTCCCCACACTAGGAAGAGAACAATGAGAAGATAACTTTGAGGAAAGACCTGAAGATTTTGGCTGTTCCAGACTGATAGGAGAACAGATGTAAAGTCCATGAGATGGGAACAGGCTTGGTTTATTTAAGGAGAGCAAAGAGGTCACTACGTCTTTGCCAGGAGGGAGGAAGGGGGACAATTGTAAGTGATGAAATCAGACATGAACCACAGGGTTCTCTTTGACTTTGTAGGACTTTGCAAGGACTTTGGCTTTTCTGAGAGAAATAAGGAAGCCATTGGAAAGTTCTGAGCAGAAGATTGTTTTTCAAAAGAACACTATACCAGTGTGTTCACCATAGACCTATTAGAAGTAAGTGTGAAAGAAGGGAGGCCAATCAGATTCGATTAAATTAAATGGTAATAATCCTATTTAGGAAAGGGGTTAACATAGACCAGCTACTAGAAGTAAAGTTTTTTTAAAGTAGTTAGACTGTGGATATATTCCTAAAGTAAAGTTGATGGCATTTGATGACAAATTAGACATGGGGTATAAAGAAAAGGGATTACCTAAGGATAACACTGAGTTTCCAGCCTGAGCAACTGGATAGATGGAGTTGCATGGAGTAGGAAGTTAGGTCAAAAGTTTAATCTCGCTTAGTACCAAAGTTTGAGGCCCCTATTAGATAAGTGGAAATGGTGAATGAGCAGTTACTTAAATGAGTAACTGAGTCAGACATTCCCAGACTGGATGGAAAAATCAAGGAGCCTTTACCACCTGATTTACTTAAATCTATGAGGCTAAATGAGCTCACCAAAAGAAGGAGAATACATAATGAGGAGAGACCCAAGGACTGAATATGGAGAGATGCCCAAATTTAGAGATAAGAAAAGATGAAGCCTCAGCAAAGGAGACAAAGAGAGACCAGTCATAGTGGAGGAAAACCAGAAGAATCGATGTTCCTGGTAGAATAAGCTCCAAAAAGGAGGCATGATGAACTGTGTCAGATGTTGCTGATACACGAGTAAGACGTGAATTGAGAACTGACATTGGATTTAGCGCTGGTGCTGTCACTGGAGACTGACAAGTCCAGCTTCGGTGGAGTGAGAAGGACGATGAATATTTAATGGTCATTCTGGTGAAGTATCCCAGACCACTGGAGCCTTGGATTTTGTCCCAATTATTATTTAGTACCACAAAAAGAGCTGACTTGGGGGAAATCTCAATCTCTCTAATTGCAGACTTTCGTTCTCTATTAAAGCGGTTCATTCGGTTTTAATTATTGGGTCTTTTTTATTAGATGTTTGTTTTTGTGTTTATGTGTAAGTGTGTATCCATGTGTGTGTTTAGTTTCCAAACCAGAGCTGCTTTGATTCTAGGAAAGAGAATACTCAGCATTCCATCCAGATGAGGATAGCTGCTCAGCCCTATATTTGCTTTTCTCCTCCCCTGCTAGTTTAAATTCTACAGAGGACAATTAAACTGCCTAGGCCAGCATCAAACACAACATACACTATCTCGACATGTAGGTGATTATAAACATCCAACTACATTTTAACTTAAGTACTGAGCTGTGCATGAGGTGTTTTCACTCTCCATGAACTGTCTTTTGAGTAGAAACACATTGTAACTTGCAGTGCACTCAGGTTCTCAGGAGTATTGCTGTTAAGTACAGGAAGACACCTGCACTGAGCTTCCTCCTCATAATTAGGGAGGTCAAGCCGTTCCTGTCGTATGTGTTTTTCAGTTCTTGTCCATGTTCTGAGGCCCGATTATTAAGTTTGATGTATGACTCACTCACTAAAGTCATTATAAAAAAGTAAATAAAACATTTTAGCAATGTCTGAAAACTCAGAGGAAAGTAATTCCTGCTGGGGGCGGAGGGGAAAACGAGACCAGAAAGTTCTTAAGAATATGAAAATATAAAAGTTTGTATACCTCACAGGAATACTTGTCTCAGCCTACCTTGAACAAACATATTGGAAAATTATGTTCTCATTGAAAAATTGCTTCTACTTAAAATGCTGGAAAGGCCTCGTGTGTTAAATAAGGAAATCATATTATTCCCAAGTTAATCTACATTCCTTTTTTCTCTGTTAGAGAAAAAAAATCATGTTAACTTTATAGATTGGTGTGAAGGAATTCCAAAAGCACTTCAGCTGCTAACTAGTAGACAATAATAAACGAGGGTGATGTTGCTTATTGTCTCCACCAGGTAATATATTTGTCAGTTGGGCATGGTAATGGTGTGCTGGCGGTCATCGGGAAAACCCAAAAGGCCTCTTTTCTCTAATTTCTATAAGAGAAAATTAGATGATTCGGTGAATGAGTAAGAGGAGTTCATGGAAGCTGTGTGACTGGGTGGTAATGTGTGCTTGGAAAAGGGCTACGTGCCACCTCACATGCTCATTCCACTTCCCGGCTACAGAGTGCATTCAAACAGCAGCTTCTTGAAGAAAATCTATTCATTCATTGACTCATTTACTTTCTCAGTCACCTTCATTGAACATTGCTAGTGCCAGTTCTGTTTGTTTACCTCCAGCAGGATTTCGATGCAATCTTAGAGCAGATGCAATGATAGGTTGGTGCCATGAGAGACCAGGAGAGGGAGACATTTTATTCCCTTCTACCATTTGCCTCACACATTCTATGACGGCATGTACAAGAATGCATGAACACAACCTGCAGAAAAGCCCATTTGCCAGTTCTTGTCTCATACGTCATTTCTTCCATAATTCGTCCAATCTAAGTTGTTTCCCTCTTATGTCTTCTTAGTTCTCTATTATAATCCTTTATAGCATTATCACAAATCACAATTTTTGTGTAACGTTTGTTTGTGAATTATTTAATCATGTCTCCCCTACTAGAGGTAACTTCCATGAGCACAGAGAGCTCATTGGACTTGGTGACCACTATGTACTTGTGTAAAGTATAGCATCTAAATAGAACACATGGTCAGTTAATTGGACATTCTTAAAAATTATCAGCAAATACAGCAGAATTCCCTTTTAGGCATCACTCTTTGTTTGCTAGAAATTTTTCAGTATTTTTATCCCTTACAGCTCCAACACTGTATTTTCTATTTGGCTTTTGTTCCAGATAATTTGCATGGGCATAGATCTTTTTCTCCCGTACTCTATCCAAATTTCCGATGCCTTCCTGAATTTAGTTGTTTCTTCTACTTCACATATTCTACTATAGTTCCAGGTACAAAGTCACTGAAATGCTTGTGATACAGAAATGTGGGGGAGGGGTTACCTTCACTGAAACGACCCAGAACTAATACTTAGAACTTCATGCCATTGAATATCATCAGCGCAGAGTGAAGGTCTCAGCCCAAAGTATGTCAATGGCTCTTATGCACCTGTCAATTTCTCCCTCCTTTGGCCCCAAATAGCTTTCAAGTCCAGATTTACTTAGCCTCAGTATCCAGTATCCTTCTGGTTATCCAAGGTTAAATTGCAACATTCTCCACGTTTATACCACTTTCGTTTTATTTTCTTCTGAGATACAGAGCACCCAGTTGCCTCATTTTCAGATTATTTTCATTGTCGTATCTTGTCTTAAAATTCTGCGTACTAAATTTAAAATTTCACGTGACTAAAGAGAAAGTATATGGAGCTAAATCTCTGTATGCCTGAGTTCTATTAATGGAGAAATTGAATTTTCTAATGCTTGATGAGATCCCTGTGCCATATGTTAGCAACCTATGGGCTTATTCAGTGTTCCTTCAGAAATGGTAGTTCTTTCTTATCACTTTCTTATCAACATTTAAATGTTATACCTATTATTGTACTACGAGTAGAATATCTACAGGATGCCAGGCACTGCAGCAGACACTTTAGAGCTGATCCACTGACAGACATTGACCTTCGGTTTTCCTGATACACGACCATCCTGGTTATCCTTCTTCCTCACTTACTGCTGTCCACTTAATTTAAGTGATGTGTAAATAAATTTTTAGTAATTTAGGATTGGTCCTAGGCCCTCTTCTGTGTTCTTCTCTCGCCATAGATGATGTCTATCCAGACCCACAGCTGTAAATATGACATAGCCACAAATATGACATAGCCTCAAAATGTATGTCCTCATCCCTTAAATCCAGACTCTTAAATCCAACTTTCTAAAATGTTACCTCCAACTGCATAAGAAGTAGGCAGCTCAAAAGTATCATGATCAAAATTGTTCTTCCCCTAGTGTTTGTCATATACCCAAGTTAACACCAACACTCAGTTACTCAAATCTAGAAACTCTAATCTATATTTGATCGCTTCATTTTCATATCTAATCATTATCAAGTTTTATTGCTTTTGTTTCAGATCATATGTTGAATCTGTCCATCTTCTCTAACTTACATCCAACTACTGCACTACACCAGGCCAACGCCTCACCTGCACTACTGTAAGATCCACTCGACCAGGTCCCTGTTTCCACTACTGACCTCCATAATCTGTTCTCCATACAAGTAGCTAGATAGGTCTTACGTTTAAAAAAAACAAAACAAAACAAAACAAAACAAAACAAAACAAAAAAACTTCAGTTCCATTTGACATATAATCTTACATTAGTTTTAGGTGTACAACATAGTGATTAGATATTTATGTATAACTTACAAAGTGATTACCCCAATAAATCTAGTACCCATCTAACACCATACATACTCATAGTTATTACAGTATTACTGACTATATTCTCTATACTGTACTTTACATCCCCATGACTACTTATAACTACCAATGTGTACCTCTAAATCCCTTCCTCCCTTCACCGTCTCTTCCAAACCCCTCTCATCTGGCAATCATCAACATGTTCTCTGTATCTATAAGTTTGTTTCTCTTTTGTTTATTTATTTTGTTCTTTAAATTACACATATATATGAAATCATATGGCATTTTTCTTTCTCTGTCTGACTTATTTCACTCAGCACAATATCCTCTAGGTCTATACATTTTTAGCAGGCATCAAGATTTCAGTATTTTTTATGGCTGAGTAATATTCCATTGTGTGTGTATATATATATATATATACCACTTCTTCTTTATCCATTCATTTATTGATGGAAACTTAGGTTGCTTCCATATCTTAGCTATTGTGAATAATGCTGCAATGAACATATAGATGCACATGTATTTTTTAACTAGTGTTTTGGGTTTCTTTGAATAAAGACCCAGAAGTGGGATTACTGGGTCCTTCTTTGTGGCTTGTTATGGCCTTTGTTTTAAAGTCTATTTTGTCTAGTATAAGTATTGCTATCACAGCTTTCTTTTTTTTAATTTCCATTTTCATTAATATTTTTTTCCATCCTTTTACTTCCAGTCTGTGTGTGTCTTTCAATCTGAAGTGAATCTCTTGTGGGCAGTCCATGTAAAGATCTTGTTTTCTTATCCATTCAGCCTCCCTATGTCTTTGGATTGGAGCATTTCATCCATTTACATTTAAAGAAATTGTTGATAGATATGTAGTTACTGCCATTTTATTATTCATATTTTTATCTTTTTTTTTTTCTTTCTTAAAGAAGTGGCTTTAATATATCTTGTAATGCTTATTTGGTCATAATAAACTCCTTTTGCTTTTCTTGTCTGGGAAGCTCTTTATCTGTCCTTGGATTCTGATGATAGCTTTTCTGGGTAGAATTATCTTGGTTGTAGGTCCTGACTTTTCACTACTTTGGATATTTCCTGCCAATACTTTCTGGCCTGCAAATTTTCTGTTGAGAAATCAGCTGAAAGTCTTATGGGAATACCCTTGTAGATAACTAACTGCTTTTCTCTTGCTGCTTTTATGATTCTCTCTGTCTTTAACCTTCGGCATTTTAATTATGATGCATCTTGCTATGGCCTCTTTGGGTTCATCTTCTTTGGGATATTCTACCCTTCCTTGGCTTGTATGTCTATTTCTTTTGCAAGGTTAAGGAAGTTTTCCATCATTATTTCAAGTAGGTTTTCAATTAGTCGCTCTCTCTCTTCTCCTTCTGGTACTTCTATGATGTAAATGTTGGCAAGCTTGATGTTGTCCCAGAGGCCCCTTAAACTATTCTCATTTTTATGGATTCTTTTTTTCTTTTTGCTGTTCTTCTTGGGTGTTTTCTACTACTTTATCCTCTAACTTGCTGATTCGATCCTCTGCTTCATCTAATCTACTGTTGATTCCCTCTAATGTATTCTTCATTTCAGTTATTGTATTCTTCATTTCTGACTGGTTCTTTTTCATGTTTTCTATCTCCATCTTTATGTTTCCTATCTCTTTGTTGAAGTTCTCCCTGAGATCATTGAACACCTTATAACTAGTGTTTTGAATTCTGCATCTGGTAAGTTGTTTATCTCCATTTTGTTTAGTTCTTTTTTGGGAGCTTTGTTCTGCTCTTTCATTTGGAAAATGTTTCTTTGTCTCCCCATTTTGGTTGTCTCCTGTGTTTGTGTCTATATATTAGGTAAGGCTGTTATGTCTCATCTTAGTAGAGGGCCTTATGTAGTAGGTATCCTGTGGGTCCCAGTGGCACAGTCTCTCCGGTCACCTTCGGGTGCTACAGGTATGTCCTTTGTGTGGGTTGTATGTGCCCTCCTGTTATCATTGAGGCTTGTTGCAGTTTGCACATCAGTGGGAGACACTGACCCTCAGGCTGATTGGTTGAAGGACTGGCCATGACTACAGTAGAGGAGCTGCTGTGTGGGTGCTGACCCTACAGAGCAGGGTTTGCTTTAGCAAGGCTCTGGTGCCTGCTGAGTTTGGTCCTTCAGTTTGTCATTTGTGGATGTGGTTGGGTGGTGCTCTGGTGTGGTCTGAATCTGGCTACTGGGTGTTCTGATTTGGGGGCCTCTGGAAGGGGCTTGGGTGCAGGCCAAGGTCAGCCGCTGCCTGTGCCCTGCCCAGGGTCACTTCATATGAGTTACAAAGTAATCTTCAGATGGTTGCCACTTGTGCTGGGCTTGGAGGTGCCTGGGGGAGGCTAAGCTTCAAACTGAGGCTGGCTGCTGCTAGTGCTGGGCTTGCACCTGCTTAGCAAGAGGTACGGAGCATGTCGAGGCCAGATGCTGCTTGACTGAGACTTGTGAACCTTTGAGAGAATTTAGGAAAGTCTGCAGCATGAGCCAAGACAGGTCATTTGTATGGTAAAAACCACTGGCAGTGACTTGGGTAGGTCCACAAGTTGGGTGAGGCAGGGTCTCAGGGAATTACCAGGGCTGGATGAACCTTGTTAGCTAAGTTGATGGAGACTCAGATATGGCACCCACCACTAGCCCTCACATTGAAGCCAGACAATTCAGTTCCTTCCTGCATGTTCCTAGAGATTTTTGAGCTGCTGCCTCAGTTCTGGAGCTCAGAAAGAATGAGTCAATTAGCAAGTATGTCTATGTTAGATGTCTGGCAATTCTCAATGATGGTTCTTCTGTAGTTATTTTATAATTTTGAGGTGGTCATGGGAGGAGGCAAGCACACTGTTTACCTACTCTGCCATCTTGACCAGAAGCTCTAGACAGATTCTTACTTAAAACAAGAAGCCATGTTATCCCCTTGCTCATGACCCTTTGATTGTTCTTTGTTGTTTTTAAAATTAGATTGAAAATGCTTCACTGAATCTTATCAAGTGCCATGAGATCTTGCACTGCCTCCAACCCTCATTTCATCTGCTGCCACTCCCTCCCTACCTCACTGTACTTTAGCCCCACCAGCTTCCCTCCAAGTCTCTGAATATGTCAAGGTCCATTCTCCTTTCAGGGTTGGCAAGATGAGGAAGTGAACAATTCTGTTTCACTATAGCAAAATACCTCAAAGATTAAACACACTTCAACATAGTGTTGAACTTGAAGCTTAATTTCCTTGTCCTATTTATAACAAGTATTTACTTCTATGTTTGTCTCTGATACTAGTGTTTTCTCAAAGTCAGAACTGGGTCTCCTTCTTCCCTATTACCTTAGGATACCTCAAAAGTTTGCTAGATGAATGAATAAATGTGTGAGTAAATACAGAATGCATAAGCACCCATCCAACAGGACTTTTTCTACCTTTAAAAGAAAGATAAGCATCATTTGCTCTCCTTTCTCCAACACTCTCTCATTTAGTTGAGGTAGTACCAAAATAAGACTCACTAGACCTGGATTCTATTTATCGATTAAATTTATAATCTTAAACAAAAGCACTTCTCTTGAAGCCTTGAATCTTTAATTGTGAAATTAAGGATTTGGAGTAAATTGGTCGTTTTCCAACCTTCTAAATGAAACAAAAATTTTAAAACAAAACTGTATAATGAGCTCTGTGTAATATGTGCATCCTGTAAAAATGATGCTTCCTTGATTGACTGGACTGGTGCTCTTGGAGCCCTGCCAATCAGTCAACTCTTTTGTCCTTGCCTTTGGGGACTCTGGGGCCCCTCCATAGATGCCAGGGGCTCTGCAAAGCCCCGTTCAAAAACCACTGGACTCAAAAGTCTCTGAAGCCCCTGGTAGATCTAACATTTCATGACTCCAACTCTGAAATAAACAACAGATGTTGCCAACTAAAGCCGAATGAAATGTATTCATGCACTCCTTTAAAAATTAAATGGAAGACTTTTCTCCCTGTTAAAAATCAAGCAAAATTCATTGCTTGGAATTCTGACAGAGTATACAAAGAGCCTTTTAAATGCTAAAGAACATTCATAAATGACTTTGTCACAAAGTGTTATAAGATTTTGCAAAATTGAGCTTATGTAGGTTTTTGCTGACTTGAAGTGTTATTGATTAGAAAATACCTCCTACCCTCCAGGCCATGCGTGCCTCAGAAGGTTTCAGATCCAGGAACTGGAGTCAGCTCACCTATGTACTGGAAAGGTCAACCCACCATGGAAACCCATTAAAACACACGCGCATATTCACTCAGCTAGGAGGTTGAGAGTGGCAGATCCAATCTCACCCAGAGCCACATTGCAGCCTCCAGGAGGCTGATGTAATTCTCCTGCGACTCTGTGGTTTAAATGGAATTGATTATTTTAAAATATTAGATATGGCATTGCTTGCTTTTTCACATTGCATTAAGCATTCTCATACATGGAGCTAGAAACTAAGAAGACAAATACATAGAGCTGTACATACCGTCTCCCTCTCTCATACATATGTATGTGCACACACCTGCATATGAGCACACACATACAAATAGGAGATAATAATATTAATGTATTACATATGTGTAAAACCCTTCAAAATATAGCAGTTCATTCAATCCCTCTAAGAAAGAACTCTGTAAGCTAGGTATGTAAGAGCGTCTATGTCAAAAAAAAAATTTTTTTAAAAATGCGTAAGTGATTTCAGACATTTATCTTGTTTAATTGTCCCCATATTTCAGATGAAAAGATGGAGGCTCTGAGAATTCAAGTGGTTTATTCAGCATCCCAGTGCCAAAAGGAAAGATTGGTGAATAAAAACCAGGACTATTGACCACTGAGGGCAACATTCCTCTATCACACAGGTTCAACTAATCCCAAAGCAAAATGTGGGTGTCTTTTAGATAAAAGTTTACTCTGTCAGAGCAGCTTTTGCTAAAACGTTCTTCTGGACTGTTTTTTCTGATGTGAGAGCTAGATTTTTACAGGTCCATTCACATCCACTATCCAGACTCTCTATTGAGTCTGATGGCACCATTTATGACAAGCTAGGTGAAGTCAGAGCTACACCTGAGTCACCTAAGGTTCAATTTATTGATCTTGACCTCGTTCACCCCAGTGCTTATCCATAGTAAGACGCTTCTGATTAGAGGAGTAACTCGGGCAATGGTTTACGTCCCCCTCCAAAACTTTCACTTTCCCAATGGAATGGTAACCTCAGTCTCCTGCTTTCCATTTCCTCTATTACAGTTGATGTTATATTTTCTCTTCAATGTGATAAGATATATGATCTTCCTTGTCTCCTTAATTTACAGCTGGCAGGATTAGCTGACTGGTCTTGTAGGAACAAGAGAAATGTGATGATTAGCTTTAGTGGTTTAGGAACTATATACTGCTGGGTCTCATTAATAGGACATCAGCCAAGAAATTTCATTCACATATAGTTTAAGCCCGTTGTGCAAAATCTCAAGAGCCTGCCACAGTCTGGAAGTTGTGAAAAAGATCCTGGATTAAGCTGTTCTGTGAGGAAGGAATGAGAATTACGCAAGATAAACTACCAGTCCTGTAACTAAATGGTACAGAGCTTCTTGGGAGGAAGAAAGATAAACGATTTCCTTGATTACAAATCTCTCACTCTTGCAGAAAACCTATTCTCCAACTCTGCAACCATGTTATTGGAGGAGCACCACCTGCCACTGGCTCAGCTCTAATGAAGAAAAAGTTCAATATGGTAGTGATGGATCCTCTCAGTGGCCCCATTCATCCTGGGGAAAGCTTTTCTGACCACTTCCTGCAGCAGCATGCCTCTCCTCTGCGGCTCTGTTGTTCTTTGTGGAAGGCGATTTTTTTCTAGAAAATAGGACAAGGGAGGGAATTCAAAGATGTGGTGCCACAATCCAGCTGTTGGCCCAACAAGCTACCATGTACCTCTTGACATACCTGACAATTACTCTAGGACTCAGTTTATGCATAAAGTGGAGTTAATACAAGTCACCCAGCAGTTCTTAGTATAAAAGTAGATGTGCTGTGGCTATAAGCACCTGTATGTTCCTAGAAGAATATAACCCTGTCATTGTGGTCCTTCCCAAGGAAGATGTTTTTTTGTATTTAATTCTTTTTTTTTTTTTTTTTCTGAAAGAGGAGAGTTGACATAGTATTGACTTCTAAAGTGAATTCGAACCCTGCATCCATCATCCAGATACTCCAGGACTCATGACTATGCAGTGTACCAACTGGGACACACTTTCCACATAAATTTAATACATTGTACACATGTGAATTAGTGATGCTTACAGTATAGCTCTAACCCCTCTGTAGTGATTCTAAGACATATTTTTCAACCTAACTCTTGGACATACCTGCCCAGTTTCTGGCCCTCACTTCACTAGAGATCAGCAAATGCCCTCTAATAGAAAAATGCAAAGGCTGAGGGAGAGGGCAAGAGGAAGCCAAGGTGCATGAGATTAAAGGTGCCATGATAACAGCAAAAACACCTTGAGAAAGAAAATTATGATTCTTCTTTCTCCATTAGTCTGGAAACAAACACACTTAAATCATGGTTATGGTGAACATATTTTCCATACCAAAAACTGTTGGGACAAGTAGTCTCACCAGGAACCTTTGTGACACTTCTGAGGGTGAAATATGGTATGAGAGATATAGTTTGAGCCTTGAAATATGAGTGTTTAGAACATATCAATAGATTTGGAGCCAACGGCAAAGTAGATTTAAAAATGACACTGTCTAGAAAATTCAAAGATATATGTTCACTGAAGTCATACTCTCAGCATAAAATCACTATTTTATATCACTGCAGTAGTGGGTAGAACTGACTGAAAGACCTTGAATACTCAATCTCTTCAGGCATCAGTTTTTGCAACTGTAAATTGAAGGGGATGTATTAGATCATCTCTAATACAGTTCTCTATTAGTTCTTACTGAACTAATATTCTATAATTCTATAATTTATTTGCTATGCTATAATAGTCTTGCTTCAAAAACATAGCATGGGCACATGGACACACACACACACACACACACACACACACACACACAGTCACTCACTCCCTCACTAAGTTTGGCATTTGCCATTATTAACTTCTATAATGGCAAATAAACACTCTGCTCTTTCCCCTTATATGTTGGTCTTTCAGTCAGAAACACACTTCCAGGTCTTTGCCCAAGGATATAATAGCATCATGTCTAAATATTCAATAAATAACCAGACACTTTCTTAGACCTCCGGACTCTTTGAACATCACAACTCTCCATCTTACATGTCGGTTTGTAACTGCACAATGAAATGACAACAGTCAATCTCGGATCTCCCCAGCTCCCAGAAGTTTAGCCAGAGCCTGGTTTCACCACCCTCTCTCTACTTTCTAGCAATGAAAATAATAACAATATCACACACTTGGACAGTAAATTAATATCCAACAGCCAAGTTGTTTTTCTTCAAGTTTCTTAACTCTCTAAGTCTCAGTTCCTCTAACTGTAAGTTGGTATAATAACTTATCTACCTCATAAGGCTGTTGTGACAAATAAAATAAAACAAATAAAATACAAAATACTGCATCTGGTTCAAATGTTTTGTTCTCCAAAGCTATTAAAACCAGCCCAGAACTGTGAGAGCAGCCTCTTCTTTAAGAGCTATCGATGTTTGTGTCAACTCATCCTCAGACAACAAGCCTCTGACTTTCCATTTTAAAATGAGGGGAAAACAAAATGAGTACTTGATGCCTCGTACGTGAAATTATGAGTTGTTTTATTTTCTTCACAGGTTTTTTTGGTCTTAATCCATAGTATTTTAAAACCACAAAAATATATTTAAATATTAGTCACGCCCAAATCTCTTCTGCAGCAGTGCCATAAAGCTCAAAATAAAGTAATCCACTGTAAATCATTAAAAATCTCCTTTAAAGCATAACTCCTATATGGTAGCCATGTTATTTATTAACAACTTAGCAAAAGCATAAACTTTCAGGAATGTGAGAGTATATGACAGAGTAGTAAATATTGATGAGTGAGAAAATGGTGAATTAATATCCTGAGTGAAATGCCTTTCCTTGGGGAAAGTAGTTTTAGGAAAAGCACTGTGATAGAATGTTCAGAAAAGAGGTATTAAGAGTCCACAAGGAAATCCTAGGAGGCTGCTAGGAGAATAGAAGAAAGGATTAGCTCCTGGAAGGGAGATAAAGCTTTGAAATCACATACATTGCATGCATTGGTAGCAAAAGGAATATGGTCCTGGTGACTGATTTCCAGGAAGCAAAGGCAGCAGATGATGGCTTCTCTCAAACTCTTTTGGTTTGGTTTGGTTTGGTTTGGTTTGGTTTGGTTTGGTTTGGTTTGGGTTTCTAAACAGAACAATCCCCAAGACCAATGTGTGGAAAAGACAAATATGACTTTCAACAGAACTCTTAGAAGTAAAAGCGTTTTTTCGCAAGGCATTAAAGTGTCATGTCAATAACTGAAAACATTTGCCTGAATTGCAAGAATACTGTAATTTCTCTGTAATGGTCAAAATACTTGGGGTTTTTCCTTCTTAATGAAAACTTCAGTCAAAAATTATGGGTATCTGTTGTATATGATAAGAATTCTAATTCTGGAAGACTATGAAACCTGATCAAATGATTTGGCTTGGGGAATCTTGTTAAAAGACCGCACAGTTCCTTATGGCATCTGATCAACACCTCTTCCCAGCCCCCTTTCTAGTACGAGGCCATCCATTGAAACACCCTTGCACACCGGCCTTATCCAGTGTAGACTGACTGTACTAATGGCCTGAACATTGCACATCTCCCTTTGGCAGGGCTTTTTTTTCCACTGACACTGGACTTGGCTGTGTAACTTGCTTTAGCCAATGAGACATCAGAAAACTTGATACAAGCAGAGACATATATATTTTGGTTTCTTGTTTTCTTGTCTGCCTTCATCTTATCATCACTTCTGGGCTACCTGCTGAAGGAGAAGACACGTGGAGCAAACACATGTCTCTATTGCCTTAGTTGAGTCCCCAGATACGTGAAAGAAGCCAGAGAAGATCAACAAACACATCTAATCACTGATGAGCAAAAATAAGTGTTTATGGTTGATTCCCTGTGAATTAGCTGTAGTTTGTTATTGTTTGTTATACAGCCTTATTGTGGCCTTAGAAAACTGACAAGAACCTTATGCTCAGTCTTTCTTTCATTCCTTACTTCTCACCAACACCAGGCATAAGTCTTAGTTCTACAAAGTCCTGCTTGATGCTGGCTAACGTATATGACTGATTTTTTTTTTTTTTTAGTGAGTTATGAGAGAGCATACAATTATGCCATTTTTGTTTGCTTTGTTAGGAACTTTAATGGTATCAGAACAGAATTGACACATTTCCCACCTGTGATATAGTGTTACAGGACAGACTGCAAGAAGATAAAACTTGAATGTAACTCTGAATACTGGGCTTGTTGTGTAGGAAGTTACCCCCAAGCAAAGGCAGGAGGAGTGGCCTAATCAGCCTGTGGGAGGCAGGTATCAGACAAGAACTGACATCAGGGCAGCCAGTGTGGAGGGAGAGGCATCCTAAGGTAAGAAGGCACTACATCATGGGCATGATTCTAGGTGTAAACTAAATCCACAGACCCAGAAATGTTGATGGCATTACAAAGAATGAAAACAAGTAACAAAACTTTGTCTCCAAGAGTATGGACAGGCAGAATCCTCAGCCCCGAAGTGACTAAAGTCAGAGACTCAGTTTTCAGGCAATAAAAAAGGGAAACAGCTTGAGTTGGCATCTTACTAGCAACAAAGCAAAAATCAAGTAATTAGAACCAGTAAAAAGTCAGAACCTGACTAAAAACAAAAAAGGGTGGATTTGATGCTGAGCACCCTGAGTGTTGTAGTCAGGGAACTTTGTTTAATCTTTGTAGGTTTGGAGCAGGAAAAAATTATAGAAACTTGCCCTGAGATTCAAAAAGTTAAACCTGTATGCCAGTTCAGTATGATTTGAATAATGTTTGCACTAAAAAAGCATTGATTTCAAAGGTCTACCAGATTTTAAGCAAAATACAATCAATAGAAAAATTAAGGTGTTTTCCAAATTGTATGTAACTTGAAGTGGTAGTTATATAGACACAATCTAAAAAATAGTTAAAATCATTATTCAGAAAATGCAGACTCTTGAAAAGTTATAATTAATGAAAAAAGCTCTGTTTTGGCCTAAGTTATTCCAGCTAACTATATTGATCAAATTCATCAATCATTGCTGAACTTTACATCTCATTTTGCCTATATTCAAACAACATCTTCCTAACGGTGACTCTAATTGCGGCAATAAACTCCGAAAACCAACTTGAGAGTCATGGCAGCTGGACCTTTACACAAGTAATTTAATTCCTGCAAGCCTTCCAAAATCGGAGGCAAATTTAAATCTAACGTAAAAGCATAGCTCTCAATAGGTCTGAACCGCTAGACCGTGTGCGTGTGTGTGTGTGTGTGTACACTTTACTGCAATTTATTACACTAGCAATGCACAGTGTGTCTTGCATAACAGATCTCTGAAAACTGTATATCTGATCATAATTAGTTTTCCTTCATAAACTGGGCTGTAGATTAATCTAATTATATTGACTACTTTGGAATATTAGCTGCTGTTTACTCTTGTTTGTTTTATTCCAAAGTCGCAAACACATTTGTCAGCTTTATCTGCTGTGGGCAGGTAGAGCTTGAGGCAATTACTTAACCGTTTAGAATGCGAAGCCAAGCGAAGCTTACTCATGTAGATGAGAGTAACAAAATCAGAGAAAGTGCCTTCCGGTACATGAGAAGAAATTTATTTGAACTTCCTCAGCACTCTTGAGGTCATTTTTTTTTTCTATGAAATTGTAGGAAAGCTAAAAAAAAAAGAAAAAAGAAAAAGAAACCCAAACATGACGTGTTCTAAAATGGACAACATGGAATCCAGAGATTCATTTCTCTCTAACTGAAGTTCCTAGCAAAGGATTTTTCCCCCTTATCATTCATGTAAGCAGACTGATTGTATGGCAATCACATCCCAGAAAACATTAGAGGAACCAAGTAAATTTAATGGTTAATTGAAGATAATCTTCCTGGTGACTCACAATATCCATATTTAGAGACAGGAAGACTTAGATTCTCCCATGTCTCTATTCTTGATTCCAGTCTCCCTTGCCCTTTAAGAAACTATGCTTTTGATAAACTCCCAGGCTGCAGATGCTCTTGATGCTCGTTATTGTCCACGTGTCCAAAGTGATGCCCTGGCCAACTTCCTCCAATAGGACCCTCTCCATTTTTGTATCCAGTGATGCTCACGTGGACACTGATTAAATGAGCCAGAACTTTGTTCTTAACTTTTGATTGCCAACCCCCAAAGCCTATGCTTGGGCTTTGTTGTTTTCCCTTCCCCATTGCCAGCTCTCTTTTTACTATCAGCATGTGATGCTGTCAGTATCACTCAGGGCTATTGTACGGGTAAATGCTTCATGGAAATCAAAGCTATCGGCATCTGGACACTGGAACAAGACATAGTTTGAAACAATACCACACCAGCAAAATATTTACAACCATGAAATTTAGTTCAAGTAGAATGAAGGACAGCAGGAATGGTGTCCCAAAATGATCACATGATACCCAGGACAGTTGAATGTCCTTTGTGAAAGGGAGTGGGACAGTTCTTTGCCTTTGCCTATGACACATGATGCTATCTCTGGGTGAATCTGAGGACTCCACAGCAGTCATCAAACCACTCACATTCCTGAGCAACGGGCTAAACCTGAAACTCCTTGAAGGCATGACCATTGCATCTCAGCGTCCTACACAAGGCAGAGCACAGTAGGAGCTCAATAAATATTAATATTTGTCGAATTAGTCCTATCTTTTAAAAGAGCAGTCATCATCAACCGACACAAACGTGATTTTCCAGTATGGCAGATTTGTTTTGTATGTGTGAGTTGTTTGGAAATAAAGTCTGTCATTTTTGTAATTAGAAAAGTGATATGTATTCATTATAGTAAATTTGAAAAATATAAACTTTCAAAGGCACATCCCTGTGTATTACTTTTTTCACAAATATATTGTTAACATCTTGCCATGTCTTTGAATATTCTTCTACAGCACTGTTAATGGCTACATAGTATTCCATTACATGAAATATCATTATTTTTTATTCAATTATCATTGGTTAGCAAGTAGAACAGTGGGTGGCTCAGAGCAATGGCTTAATGTGCACTTTTGAATGAATACGTGAATTAAATAGACATTTAGCTTTTCTTTATTTTTTCTCTATTAAAAATAATACTGCCACGAACATTTTTGTGGTTAAATCTTTGCACACATACATAATTCACACTTTGGATAAATTCCTAAAAGTGAAAATGTTGGTCAAAGAGTACAAATTTGCTGGATTTTAATCCCATCACTTCAAAATTCTCTAGAGACTGCTAAGGCCCCACATACAGAAACAATTTGCGTTACTCAAAGCCGATAACTGTTTGCTTCCCTAAAGTTAGGCTGACAACATCAACAGAAACAAATTAGTTTTCTTCCTCTTGCTCCACAAGAACTTAAATCTAAGTAATTAGGACATATTTGTTACAAAGATATCTATCTATTAGTTGTGAAATCGAATGGCTGAGGGTGGGGGTGGGGGGTGGCCATCGTTCAGTATGATTCACTAGAGACCAAACAAGAGTAATTGTGGGGTGTGTGGTACTGCTCAGCCACACAAATGACTACAATGGACGCTAATGAATGTTTTGTCTCAGTCTAATTTGGCGATATGGGCAGTGGTTTGTTTTAGCAACTGCCACAAAAGATTGACTCTAACTGCAGTGCCGTGTCATCCTGTGGTCCACAGGCTGCCATGAGCTACAGAACATAATCTACTTCATCTGCCTGACTTCAGATAGAACCTCTTCTAAAATTTGCTGAACAGAACATATCCTGCTGGAAAATGTTTTCCTGCAAGGAATTGTAGGGGACCCCTACAAGGAATTAAAAGACAATCTGTAAATCAAGTAATACTTAGCTGGCCTAAATATTATTGAGACATGTTTGCAAACACAATATTTAATTGCAATCTTTTCCTCTGTGTGGCACTCACATGATTCAAAAATAAAAGCCTAAGCACCTGAAAATACCATTAGCAAAGTGTTTCTCAACACCCTGAAAATCCCTGTTACAAACTAACTCGAGCTCAAGCGCATGTCTCATATTTCTATAAAGTCTTTCAAGAGCTGTTCCCCCAACATCATTGTTTTCTAAAGTCTACATGACCACTGAAATTATTCCCTTCAATTAGACACAGTTTGTAAAACAGATTCTTTAACACACATGTAAAGATCATTTTCAACTTATGTCACTGAGACTGTGCGTTTAGGCTCACAGTATCCAAAACCAAAGGTAATTGAATGCATTCTCCTTCCTTCCCCACTTTTTTTTTATCACGTTGCTACTTTGTTTCTTCATTACACCGCTTGTTGACAGAGATTTTTTTTTTTTTTTGGTATAGAAAATCTTAACAACAAAAATAATGACTCTAAAATTACCAAATGTAATTATGGGAACTGTTTGATCTTACCGTGAGAGAGACACATCAAATGATGACAGCCTAGACTTCAGAGGGTACCAACTTCTGGGAACAATTATTTTAGTTGTTAAAAAGGGGAGGTATGGAGGCTGAAAAAAGAATGATCTGTTTCCCTTTCAATTAGATATCATTCATAACTGAATGTGTTTACTAAAAGATATTTTTAAGTGTGCAAAACTTTATTTCCACAGGGACATTGTATCATTTAACTAAAAATTGAATGTAACAAATATGGCATTTAAGTATCTATGGCTACAATAAAACACAAGGTATTACTGAAATGCTACAAGATAGTAACTGTAGATGGCACATTTCACCTAGAGTATATAGCCACATTGCCAATGGAAATGTGACCTTTATTTTTTAAATCCTTGAAAATGACCTCTTTTGACCTATAAATGTGTCTTCAGACAAACCAGTTCAGCATACAATAGAGAAAAAAAATCAAACAAGATTTATACTAGTTTTCAGTTTTTGTGTTTTTTTTTTTATAACCCCAATGAAATAGGTAGTACTATGAACCAAGTTTTATAGTGAGGAAACTTAGGTATTGAGCAGTTAAATACACTGCCCAAAGGAATGGAGAAAGATGTAAACCTAGATTACTGCATCTCTAACCATTGGGCAATAAAAGCAAAATCTAATTTGTAATATTTGATTAATTGTTTTTCCATTAGTCAACTGCTAAATGAAGTCACTCTGATTAGTGTTGCAGAAATTAAAACTGCCAGTGTGACTGGGCAAGTCACTTTCGCTCCCTAAGTTTTTGTAATCTTTTTTTTTTTCCACGTATTTTTCCCAATACTGGAGTGTTAGTAACATTTTTTTAATTATTAGTTTCAGGTGTACAAAACAATGTAATAGTTAGACATTTTACCCCTCATAAAGTGATAACCCCCCACCCCCAATCTATTGCCCCTTTGACATCGTACATATCTATTACAATTCCATTGACTCTATTCCCTATGCTGAACTCCATATCCCATGAATATATATATATATATATATATATATATATATATATATATATCGATATACATACATATATCTATATGTATGTATATCTGACCACTGCACTGTACACCTGAAGCTGAATCTGAATAATGTTGTATGTCAACTATAATTTATATATATATATATATGTGTGTATATATATGTGTGTATATATATATATATATATATATATATATATATCTTCGTAACCTTATTTTTAAATGGGGGTTTTAGATATCTACTTGTTAGGACTATCAGATATCTTAAAGATATTTTCCAGGTCTGGAGTTCTTTGGTGTTGTAATATTAAGAGATATGAATTCTTTTATTAGTCACTTTATACAGCTGAATCATTGAATCTGTCTATATATCTTTGATTCCATTCTCCCATCATGTTGGGCCATGATTTCAAATAATGTAAAGTTTTATTATAGGTTACCATTATCTACTGTCATAACAAAGTATTAATATATTATGGAGATGCCAAATTAAGTCAATAAAATGAATGAGCCCAATTCCAGTGATTACAGATTTTGCCAGTGAATGATTTGTCTCAAACAGTAACCATGGAATTCATAAAACTCTATATAAACTCCACTTAAAATATGATGGAAAGATTTATTTTCCAGAATTGTCTTGTGAAATACTTTCTAATTAAGGGAATTATTGTATTATTTTTAAATGAATTGTTTTTCCACTAAAGTAGGTAAAACTGAGGGCAACTTCACATCTATTCTTCAGAGCTGGGGGTAGAAGAGCAGGGAGAGGAGATTTACTCCATGGTTCAGGGCTCAGTCAAGTACCCCAGGGCATATTAGAGACCAAACCTGGAAACTTTTGTTCTTTCTCAACAAATACAATCTTTACCAGTAATATTTTTCCCAGTTACTTTTGAAGAATAGATAACTCTTACACACTATCCCTACTTCCAGACACCATACAAAAATGCATTTCATGATATATGGATTAAAAGTATGAAGGTTTGAAATTAACAAAATATTTCACATATCAAACAAACTTGTATGTCAACTGAAGCTCTTAGTTAAGTTGCAGCAAAATGGAATGGACTTCCAGATACTTTGCAAATGCCTCTCCTTTCATTTCATATCTGAAAAACAATGTTATTTTTCTGCTGCTTTTCCTTCCCTTCCCTCTCCCCTCTTAGTCTTAGTAATTGGCCAGGAGGGATAAGAGGACAGGAAACAAAAGATCAGGGAAGAATAAGATTGTCGCCATGCAACAGCTTAACCGTTTGTACATGCCCCCAAAGAAAGGAGAGTCTGTAAGACAAGACGGATCCTTTCAGAGACATTGCTAAACCTTTGTTTTTGCACCTTATGCCTCCCTGTTTTGTCCCAGAAAGATGACTGGACAGTCAATGGTGAGTAAGATTTCTCACGGAAGGAACAACTCAAGCCAGACGCAGTCGCTTGGGGACCAACAGGAGAACCCATGGGTTCAGAGAGGTGGGCACAGCCCCCCACCTTCCTCAGGCTAAGGAGAGCCTCTGCCTGTGGCTTCATTCCTTCCCACAACCTGCAAGGGAAGTGATTCAATGAGGTGCTCTCCATCTATTCATATGCATATAGGTTTTGTCCCTTGGGGAAGTTGAGAGTTAAGGTCCAGCTGTCTGCAGGCAAAGATGATTGACTTAAATCAGTTTCCTATTTTGATGTATAGGATTCACAGATCTTGAGATTGACAAGCTTTATTCCTTTACTTCCTCACCGAACTAATAAAAGCTGATGCGAGGCCCAATTCGGGGCTTCCAGTCCTTGAGATTGGGGGTCCCTTGGTCTGCTCAAACTCTATTCATGGCTACTGTCTTTTCTTAACCCTGCACCACCCTCCTCGCTCCCCACAACTCTCGTCACGCGGGATGCGACATAAGACGAACCTTGCAGTTCGTTTTTCCACATCAAGACTATAATTGTGAAGCCTTCATAGATAGAGAATGAGGTTTTAGGCTCCATGTCAGGCTGAACTTGAATCCTGGCTTTCCACTGCCTGTTTTCCTAGATGCATGACCCTGGGAGAGACTTTTAACCTCTCTCAGGTCCCTCAGGTCCCTTATTTGTAAAAAGGAGTAATAATACTGTTAATAAGTAGCTGATAGGATAAATTAAGATAACATATAAAAGCTAGCACAGGGGGTGGCCCAGTGGCTCAGGTGGTTGGAGCTCCATGCTCCTAACCCCGAAGTCTGCCGGTTCGATTCCCACATGGGCCAGTGGGCTCTCAACCACAAGGTTGCTGGTCTGCAACTAACAACAGCAACTGGAACTGGAGCTGAGCTGTGCACTCCACAACTAAGGTTGAAAGGACAACATCTTGACTTGGAAAAAGTCCTGGAAGTACACACTATTCCCCAATAAAGTCCTGTTCCCCTTCCCCAATAAAATTATTAAAAAAAAAAATAGCACAGTGTTTGGCACATAAGTCATTTATATTAGCAACAAAGTTGCTTAAGATTATGTATTGTCATGGATGTTGTGGGTCATTGTATATTTGATTCCTTTTGAGTACACAACAGTTATTTAGATTAAGGTTTGTCTAAAAAGGCAGATGTTCTCAGTAAGGAATGAACAGTGTAGGCTTGCCTTGCATTAGCACTAATATAATACTTGTATTAGTTTCTTAGGGCTGAGGTAACAAAGTACCATAAAGTGGGTGGCTAAAAACAGAAATTTATTCTCTCCTAGTTCTGAAGGCTAGAAGTCTGAAATTAAGGTGCCATATGGGCTTTGCTCCCCCTGGGACTCTGGGTAGAATCCTTCCTTGCCTCTTCTAGCTTCTGGCCTTGCCAGCACTCCTTGGCATTCCTTGGCTCTCAGCTGCATCACTCCAGTCTCTGCCTCCATCACATGGCCTTTTCCCTGTGTCTGTGTCTCTGTGTCTTCCCCTCTTCTTATTAAGACACCAGTCATAGTGAATCAGGGGCCCATGCTACTCTGCTGTGACCTCATCTTGACATAAGTAATTACATCTTCAACAAACCTATTTCTCAAAAGTCACGTTTTGAAATACTGAGAGTTCAGGTCTTTGATATATCTTTTTGGAGGACACAATTCAACCCTTGACAATATCTCTCACCTGGACCATTACAATGGGTTCTTTCAAAGGCCTTCTTGCTGTACATCCCCTTGTCCCCCCCCAACACGTACTGAGGCACATATACTCTAGTCCAAACAGAGTAGCAACAGAGGGCTCATTAACGCTGTGGCTTAGAGCAGGTATTATCAATCCATTTTTCAATACTGTTAATCAGCAACTGAATTTAGTCGAGCTATGTTCAGCATTTTAGGCTTTTCTCTGGGTCATGCTGATGAATTAATTAGTTAACTGTCATCATGTTTTTAATTGATTCATTTGGGAACAGGTTCTCCTAGTTTGAAACAAATAAGGTAACAAGTTCTGACCATAACTTATACTAGGAATATGACCATCTTAGGGTCTAAATGCATTCCATAATAAGGTCTCTCACCAATTCTTTTGTTTTGAGAACACTTAGCAAATGTTTTCTTATTTTCATATATTTAAAATTCATAAGGAGAACCAAATATTGGGCAACTGAATAAATGCATAGGGCTTTGAAATGTTATGACTTTTTAGTTAAAATGTTGTGGCATCATCTTGTAAATGAACCTTAAAAGGAAGCCCTTTTAATAGCACTCTTGACTCTACAAAATATTATTTTTATAAGAAATAACCTAAGAAAGATTCTAGCCTATGACACTGCATAACTTTATATCAGAAAGCTTAAAGGAACAGCTTCTAAAATAAATGATGTATTAATATTTAGCCAAGAACATTTTCTCAATGAATCCATTCAACCTCAAATCGCCAATGCTCCTCGATTGTGATATACAGAACCAAGTGCAGGCTGCTATGGACTGTGTACAGATTCAAGGATAAAGCATTTATATTCTGCAAGAGAAATGGCTCACCAGGTGAAAACAAACAAACGAAAAACACTACTCAAAATCCATGGAGAGGAAATTCACAAACTGTCATGGATTCAAGTGATTGTGATTAGTGATATTTAGTGAAGCACAAGAATCGTTTCACATTCAGCAAGTCCAAAGTCTTCCACAACACAGCAAAACTACTCCTAACTGTCTACACAATGAAGAGCTAGTGCCTTGCAAATTATTTTCTCACTGGCTCATTAATAAAGTAATTATGTAAAACCACTATATGGATTTGAATTTTAATGGGCTCACACTTGATACATCTATATTGGGATTGGTCAACTTCCCATCTGCATAGAAGTTACAACGCAGAGTCAAACCAAAAACTAATTGGTAATATCAATAATATTACCACTAAAAATATGTAACATATGAGGTGCTTAACATGTGCTAGACAATATTGCAGGGCTTTATAAGTAGTCATCATTTAATCCTTACAACAACTTAATGAGGTGAGTGCTATTACAATCTTCATTTTACAAATGAGCCATCTGAGCTGCCTGAACCCAGGCATTCTGGCTCCAGAGTCTATACACCCTTAGACATTACAGTATCTTGCCTCTGAGAATCATCTTTCACAGCACTTATACTTTTGCTATATCTGCTAGACATCTCAACTTCAAAATATCCAAGAAACAAACTTTCTCGTTCCTTCCCACCACTTACTTCTCCCATAATTTTGCTCACCTCTGTGAATGGTATCTTTCAGTTGCTCAGGCTGAAAACTTGAGAGTGATCCTTGAATTCTCTTTTTCTCACACTAAGTTTCCCATCTGTCAGCATATGAGTATCTGGTCAGTTCTCTATTCTAGATATTTTTTAGAATCTTACCATTGTTCCCTAATTACTCCCCTATCCTCATTCAAGTCTCTACCATCTTTTTTCACCTACACCATTGCAGTGGCCTCTTCAAAAGCCTTCCTACTCCATATAACATGGCCCCCAACACATAGACCAACACCCAGAGTCTAGTCTAAACACTGCAGCAAGAGAGGGCTCTTTGAAACAAAAACACAGAGTAGCCAGTCTCAGCTCAAACTCTCCAAAGTTTCCACCGCATTGTAATGGATGACCAATCTGTGCCCCAAATGAGAGACAAACCTCCCCTGTTCCCTGGGTCCCCTCTCCCTTCACGCACTAGGGGCTTTGCTCCTGTAATCACCCCTCTCATAGATGATCAGTTTGTCCTTCTCTCCTAGATCTTCCCCACCAGCATGAAAAAGGCTCTACTAAGTAGTTCTTGAGCTACCACCTTTCTTTTTGTGTCCAATATGCCTTTAAAGTACTGTGCGTACTCATTAAATTAAATACTGTCCCCCCGTCACTCTCTTACTTCTGATTCTTCCTCTTTTTGCATGGAACACATCATTAGGTGAAATTCAATTATATAAATACTATTTCCCAGTCTGCTTATTGTTTGTCTCCTTTTCTAGGTTATAATCATCATGAAACAAGATCTCTGTTGTTCACAGCTATTCCCTAAGTGTCTAGAACAGAGACTTGTATACAATAGGCACATAATGAAGATCTTGGAATAAATTAATAAATGAGGGAGTAAATGGATAGATTGTGCTATTCTTTCCATATATATTTTTTTCTTTTCTTTTTTTTTAATTAATCATTTGGGATAAGGGCCTGATCAATATCAAACACATTTCTTGGACCTTGCTTATAACATTCTTATTTTAATATATGTTAGTATATTCTATTAGTTTATTAGACCTCATAATAGCACCTATATGTGCCTACTATTTTCTATAATATTCCTTCAACCTTAAAGTATATTATTCTACTTATCCCTGTGAAATATTTACTCTACATCCAAACAATTGAATACACCATCTCCAATATCCCCTGCAATCCGTAATCAGCACCCTGGTTTCCTTGAACTTTCTCCATTACCTTTTGAAACCATTTTAAATTTAAGTTTTATTATCTACATTGTTGTAAACACTTTTGGCAAAGGTTTGAAGGAAGCAAATTTATATATTTAAATCGATGTACTATCTCTTTTCTATATATCATTATTCTAACTTCCCCAACCTGTTTAACAATTACGTATATATCTCTAAATGTGGCTTAGTGCCACTTTCTTCCTCAGACTACAAAAGCAATTATACTTGTAAAACTCAATTGCAAAAATACTAATCACAATAAATGGAATGAAATGTCATTCTGAATGGCAGAACAGAGCTTTCAAAAACATCAGTATTCACACAACAAACCCCAATTTGCTGAGCCCACCAATAGGTTGCACAGTTCTCCCTATAGTGTTGACAAATACAAGTGCTGAGGCTGCTGTGAAGTAATGAGGAAAACTTGAAAAGAGGCTGGGAGAAGGCTCATAATGATAGAATTTGGAGTTTATTACCTTCTAATAAAAATAATCGCCTGTTCTGCCTGCAAAATCACAGCTGACAAAACTGTGTTGCCCCATATGGCTTTCCTGGGGAAACATCATGGAGTGTCATTCGGAGAGCAGAGGGAGAGTCTTGCCTTTCTCTCCTGATCTACAGAGAAATGCTATTGTGATTTCTAAGGAAAGATGTGCCTGTCTGTTACCTAGGATCCATTCAAGAGCCATTGGGAAAATATCAGGAGAGTGATGCCTTGTCACTGGGGCATCTGGGGTTTCCTCACAAGATGAATAAGATCTGCTGTACAACATGGTGCTTCTAGTTGGCAATACTATGTTGTGCACTTAAACTTTTGTTAAGAGGGTAGAGCTCATGTTAAGTGTTCTTACCACACACACACACACACACACACACACACACAAAGGGACACAAGGAAACTTAAATAAGTAAATAGGTGATGATAGGTACATACATACATACATACACACATGCATACACAATAAACTTGAAGTACCACTTGAGTAGAAAATATTGTTTCTAAACTAAATTTCTTTCTCTGAAGCATCAGAGACAAGACATCCTGACTGAAGGTCAGGGTGCCCATTCATGGAGCCAAGTGAGAAGATTAAATCCCCACTAATGTGAGAAGTCTACTGGGGCACTGCCATGTGGCACGCACAGAAAAGAGTGAAGAACGAGGACTGTCATCTGTCAATCCCTTAAGGAGCTATTGAATCCCTGAAGATGGATTCAGGCTTCCTACAACATTGGACTCTCTTGCCTCTTCCTGGAAGTGTTCACACAACTGAAAATGGGAATTAGAGTGATCAATCTTTAATACAGATCATGTATCAATGCACACTAGTACAATTCTGGAAGAGGAAGAAACAAGCTCACTATTTTTCAATCAGTTATATGACTGGCTCTCTGAAGTATTCAGTGGTTAAAATACATATCTTCAGGGTCTAGGGCATCAACTTTCAAACTATGTTTCCCAGGGGTCAAAGGTCCAGGGGGTTTCTTCATAAGTTCCCTCAGGACAAGAAGTAATCACAGAGATAGGGCTCAGAGTCTCCCTCCTTCTTTGCAACCCCCTCCCTCTGGGCAGCCTCATCCAGCTGCTTTAAATATTGGGGCTTTTGAGTATCTGGTTTTTTTAATGTAAAAACTATCATCTAGTGATTTGGATAAGAAAGAATGAGTCTTCGCTTTTTCCCTGATGAAACTGGCCTCCCTTAGACACACAGGACCTTACTTACCTCGGGTTGCTCTGTAGAGATGAATATATTTAGATTTAAAGACAACTTTGATATCCTAAGAAAAAGAAAGAAAGAAAGAAAGAAAGAAAGAAAGAAAGAAAGAAGAAAAGAAAGAAAGAAAGAAAGAAAGAAAGAAAGAAAGAAAAAGAAAGAAAGAAAGAAAGAAAGAAAGAAAGAAAGAAAGAAAACCCAAAAAACAACAACAACAACAAAATATTGGAAATATTTATGTGATGTTTTGTTCTTGTGCTAAAGTAATTTGTAGTTAGAATTGAATAAAAGCAACAAAAATTCTTGGGACAAGCTGGGTCATCTTAGATGTCAGCCCTGTAAGAAAGGATAAAGGATGTCTGGACTGAAAGCATGTTACCTTTCTGCAAGTGGCTTATCTGGTTAGTCACCTGAAAGGACTTGACCTATACAGTCATTTCCAAGCATGTGAAAGTCAGGTCAGCTCTTCATTTCAAGCAGAGGACTTCCAAGGCCACATCCTTATCCTCAGTCCTTATTCCAGTCTATGTCCAAAGAACAGCTGGCCACCCCCTCCTGGGGTCTTGGATAGCACCCTCTTCTGTTTCTCACCCTACCTGTCCCTCTCCTTTTTCAAGCTTCCTTCACTCTCTTCCTTGCCTGCCTATACAAGATTGTGCTGTCCTGCCTCATAGCAAGGGTGAAGAGAGTCTAGTTGGAGGCAAGAGCTCCTCTCACTTGCAGCCACAAATGACTAGGTCCAAAGGAAAAGCGACATTGCCAGAGGAAAAATGCCAAGACTTAAAGCAGAGACATGGGTCCATATGAGGGCTCAGGGGTCTGGCTTTGAGGCCAGGGAAGGATGGCCAGTGCAATGAAAGCCCAAAGAGAACAGCAAGCACCATGGGAACCTGCATAATCAGCTGAATAGGGTACAATCAAGCCATTTCCTGGATGTCATAGGTTGTTGTCCAGTACACACGTTACCTATTCTAGGTCACCTATACTGTATAGTTGAGCTAGAATTATTTAAAAGCCTGGAAAACACAGCACATATCTGCCCCAAGATTCTATCCTTATGTCTATCTGTTTCCATTTCATCCTATGTTTTATTCCTTGCAATTTAATCCACTCTCATGTTTTAATCTACAGCCTCATATACCCATCTCAACCTCAGGACATCTAACATTCTTTAAGTATCAACAGTCATAAATACTTTATGTTATAAAAACTTTATTTATTCTACTGTTTAAATCCTTAGAAGGTAAAATTAGCAAGACTTATTGACCAGTTATCATGGTATCAGGGAAAACATACATTCTAAAACTACCCAAGGTTTTAAAGATAATAGATGTGGTGAAAAAGATGAGCAATATATCTGAAGTGGTAGACGCACATTTCTAACTTACTATGACATCTGTATCTTCCCAAATGTTGCTCAGGGGCCTAAAATTGCACTGAAATTGGAAACATGGGAAGATCAAGGTTTTCAGAGGAGAGAGAGAATACGGCTGAGGACGGTGTGGCACATTGTGATGAAGACATGCTGTAGATTATAGTGTTTAGACAGAAGAGAGGCATGACTGAAGGTATAATCTTAAAAATCATAAGCGTATAGGTGATACATAGTTTAAACTAAGAGAGTGGATAAAAGTACCCAGAAAGAGGTCATAAGAGGAGCAGGAGAAGAATAAACGGGCATAAGAACATGTAAGTGCTCTATTCTTGGCTCCAACTTGCAAGGTATCACTTAGAACACAGTAAGATAGTTACAGGGGCAATAGCTTCCTCTGTAAAATTAAGAAATGTTCAACTGGTTCATATGTCCCTAGAATTTGTTCTAAAACACATACTACGTAAGGGAAAGATAAATCCAGCATGTGTTTCTCTAAATCCCCATGGTGATTAAGAAAGTTAAATTAAGAGAATAACTGTTCAAAGTGGGTACCTATTTCAAAAGAGTTTTGAATTATCTAGGTGGAATGTCACAGGTTAAAGAAATTATTTGGCTTTGTAATTCACATATTTAGAATCTATCTACAAATAGCTATACACTTGACATGCATAATAAATGAACAAGAATATTAAGGATTTTTCCTCCCACTGGTACTATGAGAATTGATTCAACTGTTTCTTGCATTTTTTGAAACTATATAAAAATGCAACAAGTAGTCTTCAAGTAATTTATTTAAAGATTCTTTATAGTGGTGTCTTTTCCCTCCAAGTGAACACTCTTCATTGTTGTTTATTGTTAATGATGAATTGTTAACTTTGTTTTGTGATGTTTTCTAGGATTAGGTGTTAACTTTGGGGAAGTTAATCACCACATAAAAATTATAGACTATGCAGTATATTTTAAAGAAACAAGTGTTTAATGAAGAGTTATTTAAACAGTTTTTTCTATAATTGCTAACCCCACACCTTCTTGACCAAGACTGTACATTATTTGTTCCTCAGAGAATGTTCCAGGCTGTGACTGAACAAAAAACGATAGAGGTGATAAGATTCATGTTCATCCTTGGCCAAAGCTGACAATTTCAGAATTAAAATTTGAATCTGTCTTTGCTTTCAAGTCGGATTCTAATACTGCATAATTTTGTGGACTAGCTTTTCTCTACCTTTCAAACTACAAAATGGAACACTGGCACGCAAAGGTCATATCGGCCAGCCACTTTTTCAGAAAACATGGCGCAGTGACATTTGAATTCAACCTCATGTCTACTGAACTACTCACTCGACTTACTTTGACAGATTTGAGTATGATGGATGCAGATTTCCATCTAAGAGGTTTGGCTAGGCCTCAGCAGTAATATAACCTTTCTTAAAGGTTATTTTTAACCACTTGCTAAAAATTCCTGGAGGAAAAAAATGTGACATGCCCTTTAGTAAAATGAATACAATAATATACCTACAATTGATATCACTGCAATCAAGCTTGGCCAATTGCCTGAGTGAGAACCTATTCCTTAATCGCCCGGGGCTGTCCAGTTCTGGCCCAGCACCTTGAATAAGGGGCCTAAACTAAAGATTATGCAGAAACCACACTCTAATTAGGAAACAAAGAGAAAGAGGAGGGAAAGAAAATCTCTAAGGTAATTCTTGCAAACCCTCCATTATATTGTCAATTAACTCTGATATTGTTTTTATAAAGTCAAATCAAATTTGATGCAATAGATTTATTCATTAGGAATCCCATTGACTCAGTGAAGGTTAATCTCACAGTTAAACATTGTGTGGCTTTATTTTCAAAAGATTTTAATATGATTCCATCTCTGAGAGATATAGTAGAATTAAGAAGTATAGCAATCAGCACATCGACTGGACCAACAAAATTAGCAGCACTCCATTTGAGGTAATAACCTAAAATTATTTCCCAAATAAGACTCCATGCACTTTTATAATGTGTCCGTGATTGGTTAAGAAAAAAAGGTTGTACAAATATAATTTATCTTCTGGCTCATGAAGTTTTGGTAATGCAGATTTCATTATGACAGCATCAAAGCTAATATATTGCCATTCTAATCCACAACTGTAAATGTATTATTCCAGTGTTCTCCAATTATTAAGGTAATAAGAGTAATTAGCAGCAGCGCCATGCTGACTACACAGGCCTGGATTGTGTGATTCTGGGTTTGGGTGAATGGGTGGCATTGATCAAAGCTTTCCCCACGAATCCCTGTTCCCTTACCACTTAGCAGCTATGGATACAGACAATCCCAGGAGACAGCTCTGAGGAAGACATACACCTCGGGGAAAGGTTTCTCTCCCTCCTTCAGTGCAGAATTAAAACTGAAGATAAGGCCCTGTGGCAATGCTCAGAGTGGGATGTAAAGTAAAAGTGTAAGAAAGAACTACTGAATGGCACTATCCTTCTCTGAGATCAGGTAATGCTTTTGTCTAAAATCCATTTAATATTTTTTTCGATATTTCTACTCTAAAAGAAAACCTTCTATTTCATTCATTTTTTTATTTTGGAAAATATTAGGTGTATTTTATCTATTACTTTCTATCAAAAGGATACTTCTTCAAGCCAATTTAACTAATATAAAGAACCAGAAAACAATTGTCCATGTTTTGAGATGTCAATCTCAAAAAAAACCCGATTATGCTCTTTTATTTAAGCTAAATAAGCAAATATTAACCATGGTTATTTGTTCTTATGATCTATTTACTATTGGCCTCTATGAGGACTCTAAGCTTAGGTCTACCTCAAGAGAATCGGTATTGTGAAACACAGGCTAATTGGGTAAAAGAACCCAATTAAAATTCCATTATTAACATCAGTGTTCCCAGCTTTATTGACTAAACAATGATGCCTAAAAGAAAACTGTAAAGATAGAAAACCCTCACTGAAGGTTTGTAAATTATTTTCTGTCTCATTCTTTAGAGGCAAACATGCAGAATTTTCAGGCAAACATCAGAATTGTCTGATATGTTTTAACATATGGAAATACAGTGTGAGTACCCTTCATATTTCATGAATTTTTCTAAAACACATAGAGGGTGTCTTTAAATGCATCAAATTCTGTCAACATGACTCTGTTGTGATATCCCAGTTAGCACACATACCTTTACTTCTAAAATGCCCATTGTACATTCAAGGCTCCATGAGAATTCCCATGAGCACAATTTCACCAAAGGTCATAAACACCCCTGGCTCCAAATTATTAAGTTCCAAATGCACAACTGATACAGGAGAGTTAGCATGTCCCTAGGTAGACAGGGAGGTCCCTGGTAAGATAAAGAAAAGACAGCCATATCCTAAAACTTCAGGTTTTGAAATCACTCCTTTGCTCCAGGACATAATGTAACAAGGCCTTGAGGTTAATCATAAAATTCGTTTGGGCCTGACAAATGGAGCAGATCTGATAGATAAGAGTAGGTTACTTTGCTAAATCCTTTAGGATGGGCAAGCAGAACAAACCTGGTAGATGAATTTCATTAGAAGGCGCCAGTTCCCTTCTTCAAACAAGTTCCCTTCTTCAAACAGCTCCCCTTCCCCAAGCAGGCAAGGGAAGGTATAAAAGGAAGAGCTTTTGCCTCAGTCATGGGACACCCCCCATTCGGGACCCCCTCCCTCTCAGGAGCTGCAACCTCTTCTCCTGCCTCTAATAAACTATCCTGTTTTTTAAAACTTTTTGCCTCTCCCTGGTCCGTGTTTCCATTCTTCGGCTTCCCAAGACACGATCCCGGCCCACACTCAGAAACTGCCGGCAGATCCAACATCACCCCCATCACAAAGACTGTGAGTACCAGATACAAAAATTATTATAGGTACACAGGCCCCAGGCAGTAAAGAAATTAAGTTGGGTTCAAATAATATTTCTAAAAAGTAACATTTTAGTAAGCATTATATTTAATAATATGTATAAATACATATTTATATTATGTATAGAAGTATACATAATTTTGTATAGAAGTATACATAATTTTGTAGCTTTTGATATAGTATAAAATTTTATACTTTGTACATTTGAATTTCTTCAGTTGGCATTAAACTATATAGGATTTATGATAGCTATGGATGGATGGATGGATAGATGGATGGATGGATGGATACCCCATATATGCAAGACAGAGTATGAGAAAACTGTATTAAATAAACTTTAAAAACATGCCAGGCCCTTTTTCTTAGAGGTGAGCATTGAAATAACAGAAGAAAGATGAAGGTAGAAATCCTTTCTCTAGAGGGATAATTTTACACATTTAGATCCTTCTTGGTCTAGGACTTTAGCCAATGAAGAGCTCTAGTCAAAAGAGCTGGGTTGGAGAATGGTACTAAAAATAAAAGCAAACTGAGGAAAGACAGCAAATTTATTTGGAGGATAAGGAAGGATGGACTTAAATTTTTAAGGCCTTTATATAGCTAGATTAAACTTTATAATAAAGACAATCTGGAGAAAATGGGGGATTGTGATGGAGGATTGGATATGCATTTTAAGGAGTTAATTTTAGCAGTGACACATAAAAAAATAATTCCAATAGGAAATGCATAACATTGTGCAAAGATGATAGCTGTGGGAATGGAGAGCAGAGGCCAGGCCTGAGGGACATTTCTTAAGCTTCATGGGTGGGGCTTGAAGAATAATTAAAAGAAGAGAACGGAGGAGCAAAATGAGTCAGCAAAGACTTACATTTCCAGCTTGGGTTCCTGGAGGATGGTAAGATCGTCCACGGAGAACTAAAGAGAAAAGACAAGTAATTTAGTCGGGGTGGGACTTAGTATATAACTTATAAAATGCTAATATTGAAGTAGCTGTGAAACTAACTAGTCAAGAAAATAAATGTCTTCTAAATTTCTGGAAGCATAAGTCTGTCAATCCAGAGAGTGGCTGCTGTTGTATATTTATGAGGCACCAACAACTTCAATAGCCTGAAGAACGAATGAGGAGAGAAGGGGATCACTGACATTTAAAATATTGGTGAAATCATTCATTATTCCAACTTGGTTCGTGAAAGTTAAAGTTGTTAAAGTGTGTGTGTGGGGGGGATTTCTATTGTGGGTTCAAAGTCATAGACTGCGTCATACATAATCATTTGCTCATAAATAAAAATATGTTATGAAAATAAATTAATTAATGGTGAAGAACGAAGACTAACAGAAGGAGAGCAAAAAGAATCGTCAGAATCCTATAAAAAAGAAAATCAGGATAGGTTGGTGTTGTCGAAACAAACAGAAAAGTGTTTTTTTTAAGAAATAGTAAGTGAACAACTGGATCAAAAGGCATGGAGGGAAAAAGGCAGTGTCTGTACATTTGACTATAACATGCTAGATAGTAAATGAAAGCAGAAGTTAAGAGAATGACTACTGTCGATTCATTTATTTAACCAGTCATTCCTCCATAGATATTTATTGATCACCTACTACATGTCAAGCACTGTTCAAGACAATGGGGATATTGCAGGAGACAAAATAAGCTCCCTTTTTCTTATATTCTGGTGGGGAAAAGATCCTTCCAAAAGATTCCTCATGAGAAGCAGGAAGAAGAATGAGCTATTGCTTGAATAGGGAGACACAGTGAAGGGGAAGATTTTTCAGGATGAGAGAAACTTGAGCCTGGCTATGACCTGAACAAAGAAGAGAGGATATATATATAAGGAATCAAAGGATAAACAGAAACCCCAAACTGGAGGAGTGGCAAGTATCCTCCCAGCCCACAATAAAGGTGCATATGGCTCCCAGCAATTCTGCACCTGCAATCAATCACTATATATTCCCAAAGCCAAACTGAAGGGGGCTGGGAACTCGGGGAGGGCAGAAGTGTAGCACCAGGCTCGTAAGAGCATATTGTGGATCTGTGTGGATCAGGCTGCCACACAAACCTCCAGGAAGAGAAAGTACCTGCATCCAGGGAGAACTCACAAAGTGCCTCTCTTACAGACCTTGATCTCCAAGACTCTACACCATCACTGGACCCAGCAGCTCACATAGTAGGAAACTGTATCCCAAAAGCATGGATACTTTAATTTAAAGCCTTTAAATGGAATTCCTAGCACAGAGTTTAGCACACGGGAAAACAAAAAATGACGTCTTGAACTGATTTGAATGGACTAGAAAACTCCTAGTTATGATAATCATGACTCAAGAGGGAGCTGAGTGCTTTACCCAGATCATATGTCAGCAAGCTTTCTCAGTACTTTATCATGAATGACAGATACACTGTGGTGGTTGTATTCTCAGGTGCCTCAGGTGAGTTAATTATGCCTCTTAGTACACAGGGTGTTCTGTTGCACGATTCCTCTCTTGTTTCACTTTGTTTTCCCTCTTTTGTCTGTGCTCTCACCCCCATTCCACTCCCTCCCAATAGACACCTCCCTCTTCTAGTGTCTTTGAGACAGATCCTTAAATGTGCACGTATACTTGTAAAATTCATAGCGCTCTGTTTGCTATTAATTTACATTAGAAGTCTTGTGGAATAAATTCCCTGCTGTTTCCTACCTTTTCATGTCAGCATTATGTGTTTAAAATCCATTCATGTCGCTGAATGTACAGTCTGTCACTATAATGCAAATTACCTCATACACAAATGGTAGAGGGAAATGATGTCAGGACAACAAAGAAGTTACTTTGCTTCGCGGTTTATCTTTCCAGCTTTCTAACGTTTACAAATAATAGCCACTGATCAAAGTATACAAACCCAGAATGAATGAAGCAAGCACAAAGGACTATAGCTGTGTTCAAAGTGCCCATTTCCCCCCCATCCCCTTGTCTTGGCTTGACCACCTACCCACTTGGAAGCCTTGAAATGTGCTTCTCTTCAATCTTTGCACCTTTTGCTCTTCTCTCCAAATTCAGCAGGATAAACATTTCTTTACACTCCCTTCCTTCATTCTACATTCAGATTATTATAATAAACTCTTATATGTACTTTAGTATTTTTCATGCATTAGAAATTTGATGTTTCTCTTCAACTGTTAATACATCTATTAGAATAATTTTTGTTCTTTTAGCATTTTCATAGTGACAGTGCATAGCTTCGGAGTGATTTGAAGCAACCCTATTTTTTCCATACATTCTGTTAATTTTAGGGGAAAATTTTGCTGAACATGATATTTTCAGATTTCAAATATCATTTTACAGTAGAAAAATGTGTACATCTAAACCATCCTGTCTAGACAGCATAGCAAATTGAATTAATTGTGCTTCTTCATTATTTACTTATCCATTGCCCTAGTAATAAATGTTTAGGCCATCTCCAACTTCCCAAACATTTAATCAATGACTAAGTGTAACACTAATAGGAGACATTCCCTGGTCTCAAAGAACTTATTTAGTTGAAGAGAGAGGATATATTCAAAGACGATGAATAATAATATTAACACAAAATGACATCTACCAATTTCAGGTAAATGGTGCAACACATCAGTGAAAGTAAAGGAAATATTCATTTAATGTTTTTTGGAAAATTGGTTCTTTTGATAGATTTCATTATTGTTAAGATAGTCACAAGCCCTTTCTTATTGAATTCATTTCTACCAGGCCTATTTCTAAGAAAGGATAGTAATTCTCATTGGTTGTCAGTATTGGTCATATGATTTATGTTGTCCAATAAAATGTGAGTGGAAGCTATTGTGTCACATCTGAGGAGAAGTTTTAATAGTCAACGTTCAATTCTACCATCTCTCTTTCTCCTCTGTTGGCATGTCATAGATAAAGCCTGATACTTAAAGGCGTGGAATAAAAAAAGACACAGCAGAACCTTAGCCAACCTGAGAAGTTGCAAGCCACTGAGAGTTGAGATTGTTTATTACTGCATTTTAAACTATTATAAACTGACTGACAGAGATATTCATTTGGGACAGAAGGAGAAGAAAGTTAAATCCCTACTTTGCACTGTAAATTGCTTACAGAGTAGATGGGGGGTATAAAAACATTAGGAAAAAATAAGATAATTTTTTAACCTATCTGAGTGATAAAAGACTTTCTAAATAAGGTTAAAAAAATCCAGTAGCCATAAAGGAAAATCTTGACACTTTTGACTATGTAAAAGTTTAATATATAAACACATATATAGCCTGGAAGAAAATTTAGCAATACGCATAACAAGAAGATGATTTATAACTATAAAGGAAATATGGATTTTAATCCAAACCAATATGAAGAAAATACTAAATTGGGAAAATGAGCTAAAGAAACTAAGAAGGAATATGAAAAGAGAAAGTGAAAATGTCCATAGAACATTCGAAAACATGCTAAATCTCATTAGCAAGGAAAGGGAAGCAAATCAAAAAAATGAGATAGCATTATTCAATCTTCAGATGGTTTTAAAGAGTCTGGAAAGTCACCTGCTTTAATAGTGTTTTTCTCTAAAAAGGAAAGGAGAGTCAGGAAAGAGATAAATGTGCACTGTAATTCCCTTTTACCCTATAATGTTCCGTTGTTCACCATGAGTGTATATGGTTTAGGCAATGGCATTTTTATGTAAATTCAATAGAAAAGTCATCATGGACAAATACATATGATCAAGAGAGGCTTCATAGTGTAAGTTATGTTTGGGCCTAAGGAATAAAGAGGACTTAGAGGAGTGGTTCTCAAGTGGGGGCAAAGTTGCTCCCAGGGGATATTTGGGTATGTAAGCTCCTAGAGGCATTTTTGGTTAGGACAAGGGGAAGCTTCTATCGGCATCTAGTTACGTAGTAGAGAGACCAGGGATTCTGCTAAACATCCTCCAGTACACAAGACAGCCACCCACACTAGACAAACCCTTATTTAGAGAAAGGGATGATGCCCGTCTCAAAAGGAGAATAGCCTGAGCAAAGGAAGAGCCAAGGCCAGCAGTGTGAACAGTCCCCACCAATTACACCAGTTGCTGGAGGGAAGGGCTCAGGTAGTCTCAGGCAGCCACTCAGCACACCGCCAATACACTCCTCGGAACTGTATACTCTGCAGGGAACGAAGCAGAGGGAAATGAGAAAAAACAGCATTAAAGCTGTTTTGGTTGACTTACATTACTTCAGACTTATTCCATTTGATTTTATACCCTACGATTATTATAAAGGTTTCTATTTTAATCAAGACTACATATTGCATTTTAGAAGTCTGTTCTGCATAAAATAATAACACATGTATATAATGACATTTTCAATATTCAATTTGATGCTCTTGTAAAAAAATGAGTTCCACAAAAAATGATTAATAAATACTCATTTCTGTCTCATAAGCTGGATTAGTGAGGTCTGGCATGAGGAAAAAATGAATAAGAGAAAAAAAAACATTCATTTTCAGTGAAATTCCTGCCAGAGTGTCCAAATCACTCTGGCAAGTGATTTCAGTTGGTGAACCTTGGAATTACTGGGATCCAAAAATATTGATCAGGATGATAAAATGCCATCCTTATTCAAACCCAAATAGATATTCCTGCCACTGAAGCAAACTCGAAGAGTAAGGTTTTAGTCTAAATTTTCCAGGCAGCTCCATTAAGTTAATTGTGAAAAGCAAATAATGGATGTGACTTCCTTTCTCAAACATCTCAGGCCCTGCTGCAGTGGATGATTTGGTAGTAAGGAAGGTATGCTTTGGCCACACTAACAGTTTTCTTTTTTCATAATGATTTAACCAGTATTGTCAGCACACAGAGGATAAGACTCAATTGTTTCCATTCTACACAGATATTTCTGGGCTGTACTACGACTCTTGCCAGATTTCAATCCCTAATTACCTATCTTACTAGGGCTACTGTCCAGAAAAGCCTCATTGATTTACCAGGTTAAGCCTGCAGCTTGACAGAATGCACCAATAAATTTCAAGGTTTGGGCTAACCTGGCAAATCCTCTAAGTAATGTATCTCAATAGTCCAGTGGGCCATCTGAAACATCTTCAGTTACTGAAGAAGGAAGAGACATTTATCTCCCTTTGCCTAGGCAGCTACAAATGCATGGGTTCTTAGCTTAGCTGAGCTGAGCCTCATCCTAAAGCAACCAACCAACGTCACAATCTGATTCCTGTGGCCCAATTCATTCTCTTCTGTGACATAGCTAGATAAGTAAAACTCCTTGGGCTCAAGAGTACCCACTGAGAAATTGTAGATGAAACAAAAGTAGGACAAGGAAGATTACAATAGCTTCAGATGGATTAAGAATGACGTATGCACAGAACTCCATTAACTAATCAATTTTTACAAAGCATTTTTTAAATGTTTTCCTAAAAATCTTTATTTAAATGGTAATCACTGTTGAAAAAGAGCAGTTTGGTGAAAAGAGACAATTGGGTCACAATTAAAAGTCCAACTTATGTTCTACCACAAAATGAGTAACTTTTGAATGATTTTTTTTTTTTACTTCTTATGTGATTTTCTTGTCTTCATAGACATAGCCTAGAATTGAGAGTGAGATTAGAAAGAAGAGAAATCCCACGACCTGTACTTTGTATACCACCTCCATTTGTTCTCCTGTTCATAGGGAGATAGTTAATGAACACAGTCCCCACACTCAGAGCCTCCCCCAACAAAAATTCTTAAATAGCATTCTCATGCCTTGCTTCACCCAGTGTGATCCATAAACCAACAGTGTCAATATCACTTGGGAATTTGTTAGAAATGCAGGATGACAGCCTCCTCCCAAACATACTAATTCTAAATCTGTATATTGACAAGATGCCCAGGTGACACTTATGTACATGAAAGTTCAAGAAGCACCTCCCTAATAGAGATCTAGAAAATGAACAGCACTGTGGCTCATCCCGGTCCCATCTGTGGGTCACTTGTCTTCAGCTGTCATTCCTTGATGTGCCAATCACCTGCTTTATAAGATTGACAATATCTGGTGTTGTTTTGTGGTTGATTTGTTTGATGAGTATTCTTTTCAGAACTTATCGGAATTTCACGTGGTGTCACTGGCATCAAGATGTCTAAAAGATCAGCATGAGAGAACCAAAACTTTTCCCAGTTCAACATGTTTCCCTCACCTGTGATTGAAAATCAAAAACTGCCACTGAATACAAATACAACATACTATGTATTAGTGGACTAACCAGTTAAATCTAAATGGTTTACCTGTAGTGTCACTTAAAGTGCTCATGACCTATAAAATTTCCATTTAAATCGGTTGAACTGCAGATTCTACAGTGGAAAAACATTATTTTGTGATTGAACTGGTTAGCTAATAAAAATGGTACTATTGAAATGCTGTAGTCTGTGATGCTTGCATGCACAAGTACCCCTTTTCAGAAATTTGGAACCAATGATTACATATGGGACACAGGAGAGCCCATTGAATACATTATCTTTTCAATAAGCTGGTATTTAAAGAATCAATTTAAATATGTATCAAATATTTCTACATTTTAAAACTTAAACCCAAGAATGAAACAAATTTTAAGAAAAGAAATAAAGATTCAATAGATCAAGAGCACTGAACACAGAATCCAGCATTTATAGCTCACTACCTTTGTTTCAGTATTTAGTGAAGTAAATGTATACAATTAGAACTTCGCTTTTTTCCTTTGAGACATACATTTTTTCCATGAAACGCTGAATGCGTAGAACACATTTCTAACCTGAGTTCTGACTCTTGTTGCTCTGCCCTCAAGTTTTTAAAAAATTACCTGGTAGGGTTAACAGTGTTATGCTGTGCTATGTCTTTTCAAAAACAGAAAAATTCAGAGCAAAGGTCATAAAAAATAACAAGGGTGATTTCTTTGATCTGACAACAATCAATCCAGCTGATATTTTTTCCTTCTTGAGTGGTTGTCTATTGCAAATCATCCTTTGTTAGGAAGACAGATTCCTTCACATCTACTCCTCTTTGCACAGGCTTAGCCATGTCCTCTGTCCAGACATCTGATGGTTATGTATTGGGATATCAATGTGCACACACTAATGCTGCAAGCTTCCAGGGCATGGAAAGGGGGCCCTTATGGCACCAGGATGGAAGTACTTAGTGAATAAATAAGCAAAAGAGTTACCCTGAAAGCAGGCTAGCAGTTCAACCAGCAGGCCCACAGTTCAGACCAGCCAGCACTTTGCACTGCCTTCATCTTCCTATGCCACAGGCCACCACCACATTCCATAGTAATTTTCAAAAACATTGTTAGAGTAGGTTTATGTCTCTTCTGATTTGGCAGACATGCTGATATATTTACTGTGATGAAAGAGCATCGTCATTAAATCCACAAACCGCTGACAATTGGAAAAGAAATTCCAAAGTGGAAATCCCCACTTGTGACCCTTTCTCATCACAAAGACAAGAACTCTGACCAATTCTTTTAGGAAAATGAAGGGAAAGGGAGATAAACCTGGACTGAGTTTGTACTGATTACAGCAAACAGTAAAGCAAAGGCCTGTGTTGATAATAAGCCCTGAAAAAAGTCAAGAAAATTCTGACTCTACAGGAAAATGCACTGACATAATTTTAGTGTGGTGGATTTTTGGTCTTGGGACACTCATCTGAATATCAGTTTTCTTAAATCAAAGATTTCTCTAAACATACAGGTCTTGACCTCATATCAGAAACTTGGAGGACAAGTTTACATCTCTCTGAAATTCATCCCTTTCCAATGTGCAGACAAAAACCTCAATATCAAATTTAGGCCTTTGGAATTTATCTTAGCTGTTCATAATTTTAATAGCGACCAGGTTATATAGAAGTTAGCAGCTGTAAAACCACCTTCCAGCAGGTTCTCAAAGGCATTTACAAACAGAGTTAATATAATTGCTGAAGAAAACCTGTAGTCCTCCCTTTATATTTCTCCCCAGACCAAGTGTTAGAGTACTCTAAGATTTTACCCAATATAAAGTCTACTAAAGGTGGTAAAAGTCAAGATAAAGTTAATACGATGATTCTATTAAAATTTTGACATGGATAGTACTTCCAAGAAGGGATGGGTTAAAATTATTATTGTTGTAACAGTCATCCAAATTTTACACTGGAAAAAAGTGTTTTAAGATTTGAGATATTTAATCTCTTACTCATTTCAATCATGAATATAAATGACATTTGGTTAGAAAATAAACTCAAATCATGTGTGGCATCGTGCTATACAAAATTATCTTTACTTGATAATGCCACCTCATATTGAATTACTGTTACCAACAGACCCCATGTATAGATTTTATCCAAAAGTGACAGTATAACTTTCACACGTATGTTTATTGTTTATGATTTATATCACTAAGACTTCTGGGCAATTGTGCAGACAGGAAGTTTATGCACTGCCTCTGCAACAACTTTCTCAGTGACATTCCAGAAAGGACTGTGTTAAAAACTGTCTTGTCAACAGATCTGAGTGCCAATGTTTAATTGATCAAAACAATTCAATTTCATTTGGTTTCATGTAATACCATTTATTCATCTCAGTAATCAGTATTAACGCAGTATTCTAACAAGTAGCTGTGGGGAAAAACTATCCATTACCCAACAATGCAGAAAATCTTAACATTTAATGTTATACACGTCTTAACACTTGTACTACACCAAACAACAAAATCAATCCAAAGGCCTTAAATTCTATTAATATTTAACACAATAATTATTTAGAAGACATGTATTTAGAAATGTGAGTTGTATAAGTATATTGTAGAAAATTTAGCAAATTTTTTTTATATCATTCTTTTTAGCTTGACAAAAATGTTGATCTACAATTCAAGTTATATAGTACATAGCATTTTTGATTTGTTGGCATTAACCAATACTCTTACTTTAACAGAAAATTTTTAAAATCACACCTTTTAATTGTGATGTAAACATCAAAGATGATACTCCATAGAATAGACATTTACATTAGGTTGGTGCAAAAGTAATTATGGTTTAAAAGGTTAAAAGTTGCAAAAACCGTAATTACTTTTGCAGCAACCTAATAAAATGAAGCTTTATCTTCTCAACATCATTAAAAACTAAATTTAATGCTTTACTATATTTGTGATGCCTCAAACACATAAATAAAAATTTTAGAGCTGGTAGATATATTTGAAATTCATAATCTAATCCCATCATTTAAAAAATGAGGTCTGAGAACTAGGGATGTCAATTGACTTTCTCAAGTTCAGAGTCCTTAGAAGCAGATTGAGAATTAAACATCACAGACAATCTGCATATCCTTCCCTTCTCAAACAATTTAGTATTTGACTCTGCTGCAATGATAACCTTTAAAGATGTACACACCTGGCTCCAATTCTGTTAGTCTATTGAGAAGAAAATAAATGGTACATAGGACCTTTCATTGATCCAGGTCCATACTTTTCTGAAACAAGACAATTCTGTGCTCCGTTAAGCAAGATGGGCTAAGTCTGCCCTCAAGCAGACTAGGTGTCAACCTATTAACCTTGATATGGACTCACTTTGATTAAATATTAAAATATTAACATCTTCCTGGGTAAGTGTCAAAGAGGATTTGAGTTTTGAAGGTCCATTGTTTCTGTGGGAACATTTCAGAATCTGGGCAGTTATGAGGTTATCCAACAGTCCAGTTAATGGGTAAAAAATTAATAACAATAATAACAAAATAACAATAATAAATAAACTAACACTTTGAAATAAAGAGAAGTTCCTCAAAACCTTCTTTGGGACATCTTATCTATATCTGCAGTGCCCAAAAGAATGCCTGCCATTTAGTAGCTTTAGTGAATGAACTACTCATTGACGTTCATTCATTAAGTAGTAAACCTATAAATAAAAGAAAATGGGTCCTCACACCAACATACTGAAATCAATGTAACTTTAGGCAAAAGCTGGTGGGTTTGTGGGATTTGCAATTTGGTTTATGCCTGGTAACTCAACTGCAGTGAGAAAGCCCAGATCCAGGTACAGAGTCAGCATGATTGGAAGGCTAACCAGGGTGTTTATATTCAGGAATCAACTAAAACTAAGCACCATTAATAATTTGAACATAACTGAAAATCAGAGGTAAAGAAGTAACGTTCAGCCAATTGGTACTGGCCTATGTAAAATGAATGTGTATCTGGAGATTTTGACAGGTAGAAAAATGAAAACATAATCCCTTTCAAAGTTCCGCGGATATACATGTGTTTAGAAGTAATAGATGTGTTAAATGTTCTCAATGTTTCACTTGCTCTTTCTTTTTCTGCCATTAAGCTGAGTAACTGACTTGTGTGAATCAATATATTTCTGCTCCATATCCAGGCATAGCATACGAACAACAACAACAACAAAAAACGGAAGATTTTAATGGATCAGAAATAAAGGTCCCGAAAAGATCTTCAAGGTTGTTGGCCACGAGTCCTTTTGGCAATCCAATGAATTAATATCAGAAAAATGCTTTAAATGTATAAAAGAAATATAAAAAATATTTAATATAAGCACAAAGGTAATAGATATAATAAAATAATTATAAAAAATAAAATACTGAGGACAGCAAAGGAAATAAATTATATTGAAATGTATATATTAATATATTAAAATTAAGCTATGATTTCTCAATGATGATAAGTAAATAATATTTTGAGATATCTGTAACAACTGAATTGTGATAGAAAACTACATATGCTTTTTATAGGTGATAAAGCCCACAGAGACTGGATACTTCTGTTATTGTCTACATTCATAATTGATGATAATGTTCCATTCCAGTTAGAGGTAAATGAAAATAAACATGCAAATTTTTTCCCATCCAAGTTCATGGGATCCCTAAATTCTTTCCACAGACGTCCTGCAGAACTGTAGGTCCAGGTTAAGAAGCCCTGATTTGGAGTAAGAATGACCCTGAGTTGAAACTCTAACTCTGCTGGCTCTGTGACCTTGAGTAGGCTGCTGACCTTCAATGAGGTCCATAGAAGGAGAGGCAGAGGTGCATATGGCGTGGAGCTGCTGAAAAGAATAATGCATGTAACATGGTTAGCAGACTGTCTGGTATATATTAAACTGTCAATGTATTTATTATGGTTTTGATTCCCAATGGTACAATTTTTCCTCCCTGATATTTTAGTATTTTAGAGTAAGTTAACTTCCAAGTAAGTGTATAATATTCCTTCTTGAATGCTGAAGATGCATTCTTCTTTGTTTTATCAACTTAATTCACAGCAACAAAAAGTAGTGCTGAAAGAATTAAGGTCACATATGATTTTATAAGAGCTCTAATATAAACTTTGCTAACGCTAAAATTAAAAGAATGTTTCATAAAATAAACAACATATCAAGTGCTTTCATATAACCAAATTCATATTGTCGGAGAGGAAGTAGACATTGAATTTGGAGTCCTAAATCCCTTACATCATTGAAACAACATAGTGCCTCCAGGAATATATACCAATTTTGATTTTGCTATTCTTATCGACTAGGTATTTGTACTTAACTGACCAAAATTCTTGAGTTTAAGAAAAGCTAAGCAGAAGAAACTCATGAGTATGTGATTCAATTTTAGTAGAGAGCCTTCCATTTCTAGAATGTATAACCAGCCAATGCCTGTGGTCAATCTAACCTCTGTTGATGGTCATCATGCAGAGGCACAAACTGGGGAAAGGGGGAAATAATTTCAGCAACTTCAATACATAATCATTGTAAGTGAGAAAATGCACACGGAAACATTGTAAAGTTTTTTTAAATGACCAATTCAAGTGTACTTTTATTAATGATACTGATTTTTGCACCCTCACATTAGAACAGAACAAATTAGAGTGAGGCAGCATGTTGAGGATTTTTGTGGAATGGAAAAAATCTGTTCCTTCTAGGAACGAACTGACAAAAATAAGGTTTTCTTCCCTATGAGTTTTGGATGATACATTTGTGTGTGTGTGTGTGTGTGAGTGTGTGTTTGTGTGTGTGTATGTGTGTGTACATATATATATTATTTAGTGCTGGAAGAGATATATGAAAACTTTATCGACATTGTTATTAATTATAATACATTCAAATCTTGGAAAGCTTTCAGTGAGGGGGATTTGATTTTCCTAAGGACTGGAACGTATAAATTATGCCTTACAGCCCTTAAAAGTCTGTTTATTCTTTCTAGAAAATGAGAAATACCTCTTTCAGCTATTAAAATAAAAGTTGAAATGTCCTTTTGTGGTAATGCATAATTCAAATATTACTGTTGTGCTCTCTATATCATAGCATTTAGTTCAAATTTTCTTTTTTTAATTTCTTGTCTACCAACCCTAGATTCTAAACCGTATGAACCTACAAAACTTCATGTGCTCTAGTTATGTGATCTTGTATAAGACATTTTATCTCTCTAAGATTCAATTTGCTCAATGTAAAGTTGAAATAATAATAATAATCAGTAGGGTTGTTTGAGATTTTTGAGAAGTTATATAACATACCTGGCACACAGAAGTGCCCCATAAATAATAATAACTATTTTTCTTATCTTCAGAAGCTTTGATATCCTTGGCTTCTGGATGAAACATCTGCATTGTCTAATTATATCTAATTCACCAAATGCCTTACTAATCATAATGTATACTATCTTTATAAATCACCTACTATTTGAAACCCATGGAGAAAATGAAGACTTTGGCTTATATATTTTTGCATATGAGTGAGGTAAGCACCATTAATAATCATATTACAATTAAAAGAAGGAATTTCACTTCATGTTCTGTGGCTCCAAATGCCAAATTCCCATTTTTTATTTAATTCTATTTTAATCATATACATATAATAAAATTATACACACACACACACGGTTTTTCTTTGAATGAAGAAAAGAATGATATAATTCTCTATGAATCATTGAAACCAGATAGAATTAGTATTCCATTTTCTAAATTATTTATTACTTTTTTCAAATACTTTTGCTTTAAGTATATTTTGCTAGGATAACAAATGATTTAATGGCAAACCGATAGTGATTAACAGCACTTTACATTTTACACAGTTACATGTAAAGAACAAAATGTTATAAAATATTTACCAGACACTATGGACCTTACAAGGACAAGTATTATTATGATCCTACAGATAAGATAGTCATGCTTCAGAGCCATTGCATGATTCACCAAAAGTCCAGTCCAACAGCCAGTTAGTGGCATAATGGAAAATACAGGCATGATGGGCTCGTAAAGTAACCCATGAAAGAAAACAAACAAAAAAAACCCCTCACTTCTCACATTTGTCAATCATTATGGTCCATAGAGCTCATTATGGCCAATTTCAAGCTACCAATGATTGAACAACCAGGTTGGGAAACTCCCAAATAGTTACCAATTGGTCCCTGTCTCTCTGTACACAGGACTTTGCACACCCTGAGTGCCAGTCTCCTGATTCCCAGACTAGCTGCCTGCACTTTCCAAGGCTGTCTCTTCAACAAGCATCACAGATATCTTCAAAATTAATGTGTGTGTGTTTTCCACTTTTGTTTGTTTTTACATGCATGCTTTTTTTTTCTAGTTAACATCTCTCACCATATATAGTTAAATTTATTTTTTCTGATGAGAACTTTTTTTTTTTTTTAATTCCAATCCTAGGTATCTATCCAGAGAAATCCAAAACACTAGTTCGAAAAATTTTATATATGTATGTTTTTCTGTTGTGGTTATGAGCATGAATTCTGGAGTCAAGGCTGCCTCACTCGGGGACTGTTGCCCCCCAGTTCCACCACTTCTAAGTTGTGGACCTCACCTTGGACAATTTACTTAATTTCTCTGGGCTCAATTGCTCATCTGAGGAATGATGATAATGAAAGCTAATAATAGCCCCAACTTTATAGGCTGTTGGGAAGCTTAAATGAGACATGTATGAAGTGCTTAGAATAGTGCCCGGCATAAAGTAAGCACTCCAAAAATGGTAGCTCAGAGATATTAGCTATATAACTTTTAAATAAATATAGAAAATAATAATATATTAAACAGTTAACACTTAAAGCTTCTAAGCGCCAGAACTGAGATTAAAGGTCCATGTTCTTTACCAATATGCTATACCATCTCTCAGTACATATGTTAGTGAAATGTACTAATACACCGACAGTGACAATCACTATGTGGCAGATTATGGGTTATAATTACCTTTTGCTGTATAATACTTTTCATATTTTCAAAACTTTTCAAAATAGACTTTTACATATATATGAGAAGGTATGTGTATGTATATAAAATACACACACAACTTTTATGGATAGAAATATAGCTGGCTTACTAAAGGCAACATCAATCCATGCCTATTACTATGGCTATTTTAAGATATATATATATATATATATATATATATATATATATACACACACACACACACACACATATATATGACATCTAATATATATGTATTGTATATTATGTATACATATATATAAGCATTATATAATCTCCTTCTACCTAGCATTCTCAATAAAAAGATATAACTCTATAAATCATTAATGATTAATGGAGATTTTCCTGAAAACGTTGATGGAAAGATGTAGCTAACAGTAATCCAAAACCAAAAAAATTATTATGACATATCTCCCTTCCTCTAAAGTACGTCTCCAGCCACATCTTTCCTCTCTCCTTTTCCTTCTCATGGTCTCTAAAGGCTACGTTTATAGTTTAAGTGCGTTAGATTTCAACGTCACTCAACACAACAAAAGTCAAATCAGGCTCTGCCTACTGAAGCAGTTGAGTGGCTGTCTATGGTAACTCCAGTGGGACTCTTGAGTGGTTTATCCTCAACCCCACCCCAAAGCATTAATAAAAATTTTACTCAAACTGCTCCCTACCAGAATTAGAAATCAAAAAAGCAGGTGTTGCATTGGTTGTAGGGGAATCTGAGAATAAGAAAATGTTGTCTTTTTGCCTATTTAGAATATTACCAAGCACCAAATTTCCCAAACTAACTGATATTTATCATCAATACTTCCATTTAGCTGTCATCTTAGCCTTTAGCTATACAAGAGTGATTCAGTTCATTTAATCGAGTACATTTGAGGATTATCATCTCAGTCATTCATATTCAACAATAGTTTATTGGTGTCAGCTACAGCATTAGATTCTGGAGACTACAACCATGAATGAAAAATGGTCTCTATTTTAAGGAGCTTATCGCTTAATCTGCAAGATATTAAGCATATTCAGGATTCATAAAATGAGCCCTGGTTTATCAACTCCAGAAAGCTATTTTCAGGTGTTGTTGTTCCTGTGGCTAAAGAGATACTAATAATTTTTTGAAGAATGAAAAAGTGAATGAATGAGTAGATTCAGGAAGAATATTCCCAGAGGTATTTGTATCTTAAATAACCACTCAAGACCAGAGAAAGGTAATAAATTGATTGGTTGCCAAGAGAACACAAAATTAATTTGAAAAGGAAAGTTTAACTTATTTTATTTTGTTTATTTTGTTTTATTTTATTTTACTTAAAGGACCCTCAGGAGTTAAAATTCCCAGAAAGAAACATTAACTTTAGTTACAGGAACGGAAGACTGAAATATATAGGTTAAAAAAGAGTTAAAATACATCGCAGAGACTGGCAAAAACAGGAAATAAAGGGGAGAACTCTGGTACTGGTAACAGTGATTTGTATCTATGGATAATAAGAGATGAGGAACAAAAAGCTTATTTAGAGATGAAAGGAGCAATACATGGTTCCAGCACCAGCTCTGTCAGAAAGGTAAAAAAAAAAAAAAAAAAAAAAATAGAAGCCAAAACATGGGAATAAATACTAGACAAAGAATGTTAACTATACCCCTCCCCCCCAAAAAAAAAGTAGACTGCCTTATGAGGTAATATATCCTCACTTTTGAAAGCACTGAAAGAGGAGATGGAAAAACAAGGATGAAGTAGAGCTGATTCATTCACTGAGTACAGGATTGGGCTAAGTGACGTTTGACCACTTGAGGTTCATTATACGTGGAGAAAAATCTGTGATCCTATGAATACTTTAAAATTAAAAAAGTACGAGGGCATACATTGAAAGCAAGTGAGGGTAAGAAAAATCAGAGGGAACAAAGTTTTTAAAATGTAGTAAAACTCAAGAAAAGAAAGGGAGGGAAAGAAAGGAAGGGAAGGAAGACGGGAAGGAGGGAGGGGAGAGGAAGGGAGAAGGAAGAAAAAAAAAGAAAAGAATCTGTCATCCCAAATGCAAAATGCCAACCTGCACAAAATATTTCTTTTGAAGATACCTCTGTAAGTTCAAGAAAGTGGAAAGCTAAAAGCGCTACAAAGGTAATGGCCCCTAACCTGGTCTTATGAAAGGAATTTCAGGGGCACAGAAGAAGCCCTGGTTCTGATTATGCCACAGCAGCTGCAGGGAAGCTCCAGGAACAAATTGCCCCTAGAGCCTAATGCTCAGGCTCATACCACTGGTTCTCAACGAATTTAGGAATCCTCCCACAGCACACTAGTAATTCACACTGCACTAGTAACTAATCCAATAAATGCCTCTCCTTTGCTTGAGAAATTCCCTCCTGCTGGGATTTATACTGTCGACCCTTAGATCCAGAGGAACTAGAATCAATATGGTGATGACCAGCTCCAGAAATATTAATTTAATCCTCTCCCTGTTAACTCCCCATGTGTTTATAAGTTTCTAACTGGGAAAAGGTTCATGTTCACAGAATGCTTTGTGGCTAAGGAACTGACAATGAGGCCAGAGATTCTGTTTTTTCCCCTTTTCCATTGTTCAATTGCTTCCTCCAAAAATGGGGTCTGCGCTGCAGAGTTAACACTTCTTTCACAGAGAACCTGAATTTAAAGTTTTCTTATTATTTGAAACAATTGCTGTTTCTAGTATGTTAAAGTTTCTGTTTGTTTGTTTTGTTTTCCTAACCACTATTAATCCTAGAAACTTTCATTGGAAAATAGGTCTTCAATGTTTCAGAAATTGAGCAGTTGTTTTCACTAAGAATTGAAGCTATTTCAGAAAGATCAACACTTGCAAAATTAACATTATAAATTATATGAAAAGAGATAGACTTTGACTCTCAACGGAGTTACATTAAAACCCCTATTTCCTTATAAACTTCCATCATTTATTTTCCTTTCTATAATTTTATTACTCTAAAGTTCACTTTAATGCAGTTGTATTAAGACCAAGAAAATTAATATTAAACTACTGGAAGTGAGAATAAAAGCACCTCTGATTTAAGGATTTTTTTTTTTTAAATAGTGCCTCTGAATTAGTTTCCTGGCTGTTTATTAAATACCTTAGCAAGAACCAAACTTTCTATTAAACATTTATACGCAATTCAGAAGCTGGAATGTGCCAAATGAGAATGATAAAGTCCTTATTTAGTATAGCTTCTTTCTTTTCCCCAGACCCTACAATATTTTGAAACATTTATTGCAATGGTAAAACATTTGTCATGGAAGTCACTATTGTATACCAACACAGACAGCGTGATATCTCTTGCAGCATTACTCTCATACAAATGCTACAAAGAGACCCTTCCCCGAAATCGTTCTGTCTCTGCCTTTTTACAAGGTCTGGTTGTCCTGTTACATCTGATACTAAAAACTTCATCTTTGTGACACTGTTTTGATTTTTAAGCAAGCTACAATAAAAGAACTCAAAAATTTACAACTTGGATAAGTTACTGATTTAAAATGCCAATTAATATTCTTCAGCTTCTTTGAGAATAATGAAAGATGGATTTCAAAAGATGACAGTTTTTAATTATTTCCCTTATCTGTGAAAATTCTTTATTTTAAAGTACAATAAAAGACTTCTAGGTATAAATGTACTATGCCAAGAAAGAGATATAGGTAGACATGGAAATAGCATCAACAAATCTTGCACTTGCACACATTTTCTATTTGCCTGGTCTCCTGCTAGATTTTTAGGCCATGATTCTTCATTAAGGAGAATATAAATTCACATAAATCTATGAAGAATGAAATAAGGTGGTGAAAGCTGTCAGAGAGGTACAAAAAGATGTGATTTACATTTGGGAGAATATGCAGAAAAATTTTTTTCTGAGGAAGTCCAAGAGTGAATAGGCCAGTATCTCAGATGAGAAAGGCATGGAGAATGTGAAAGGAATTCTCACTAATCTAAGACTATAGGGAGAAAATGTAAGGAATCAGCCACCAGTATCAGATCCAGGGAAAAATAATGGGCTTCCCTAATAAGTAGAGAACAAGGATATGATGGTGCTCGGAAGGTAGGATCGCATGGGTGCTTGATGGGAAAAAAGTCAATAATGCATATAATCCCTGTAGCCAAGTAGAGGTCAAAGGAAGTATTCAATAGAAGAAATGGAGCTTGGAATGAAAAAGGTAATTCTCTCTCAAAAAGTTAAATGAGAAATGTCAAATGCCTGATGATAATATCCATTTGATGGCGCCATCATAGGAGAAGTGTTATCTCAAAAGAAAGCAAAAACATTAAAAATTAGGGAATTCTGGTCATCTAAAGATGGGTTCTAGTGTGAAATCTATGGAAAGCAAAACTTAAGTAATGGTAATAACTCAATAAAAGAAACAACATGTGAGCAGAAGAAATGTTATTTCATGTGACAGAGAAAAGGGGCCTTCTGAGATCTTGGCATTTTTCACAGCATAGGCGCCAAAGGGAGTGCTGAGCTTTTGTCCATTAGGGCAACATAATTCTAAAGGGTAAGGGCATTTAACATCTTGGACAGGAGGAAGTATGCTAAAATTATACACCTGTCTAGCTCAAATTTCATCTTCAATTAATTAATCTGATTTTGCTTCCTCGGGGAAGCATACCTGGATTGTGGATGACAGCGTCCATTTCCCATTGCAAAATAATGAATCTGCACTACAGTGTATTCATTAGCTTTTTATCGTGTGTGGGTTTTTTTTGTAAATGGTGTTAGTGTCAGTTCCCAGAAGCTGATCAAAACTTGGGACACTAAAAATTCAAACTGAGGCTATCATTAAGGTACTTATTCCTCTATAACCTCCCAGTTTGTCTGGGTCGTCAGACTACTCTGGTTTCTTCCATCTTTGTGATAATCATTCTTTAACTTCACCAAAGGTTTGGGAAGGCAAAGCCTATTAATGCTGTATGCATGTGTGGTAAGTAGAATAATACCCGCCCCCCGCAAAGATGTCCACCTTCTAAGCCCCGGAACCCATAAATACATTCAGTTACATGGCAAAGGGAATTAAAACTTCAGACAGAATTAAGGTTGCTAATCAGATGACCTTAACTAGGGAGATCATACTGGGTTATCCAGGTTGCCCAGGGTAATCATAAAGGTCCATAAAAGTAGAATAGGAAGGCAGAAGAAGAGAGTCAGAAGGAGATGTGATGAGGAAAATGGGGTCAGAAAGGTGCTATCCTGTTAGCACCGAAGATAGAGAATGGCCACGAGCCAAGAAATGTGAGTGTCCTCTTGCAGCTGGAAAGAAAGCAAGAAAACAGATTCTCCTCAAGAACCTGAGAAGGAATGCAGGCCTGCCAATACCTCAGTTTTAGCCCAGTAACACCCACTTCTAGCCTACTGAAGATTATAAAGTTGTATTGTCTTAAGTTACTCTGTTAATGGTAATTTTTTAGAGCAGCAATAGGAAACAAATATTGCAAGTAGAACTTCATCATGATTCAATTGAATTTAACTTAAAGAAATGTGGCTGTGTGACCTAGGATCTAAAGAAATTGCTCTGTCTACTATGATGATTAAGATAATAGGCTTTGGAACTAGACAAACCCACATTCAAATTCCAATTTGGACCATTTAATAGCAGTATGAATAAATTATTTAACCTCTCCAAGCCTCAAGTTTATCATCTATTAAATGAAGAGAATACCTACCCAATAGATTGTAGTGAGAATTTAATAAGATAAAGTTGCTTCATCCAATATTAATGTCTGTGAAGCACTCACACGTGGTAAAATGCTTGGTAAGGGGAAGTTATGCAATGATTTAAACATACTAATTAGTGCTCCTATTAAATGCTGGAGCTGCTACAATGAACATGTCAGACACTGAAAAATAACCATACAATTTTAATATCCTTTGATAAACCTTTGATGTGAGTGCAGGAAGTTCTGTGATAATATGAGGGGCACTGTGGCTGGATTTATGTATCAGAGAATACTTTTAAGAGGAAATCATCTTTAAATGGAGGCCTAAAGAATAAATAGGAAGTAAACAAAATGAGTAAAGGAAGAGTGGAAGAGCATTCTAGACGAGGGAACAACGTGCTGCAGGGTGTGGAGCTTGGCAGTCAAGGGAATTGAAAACAGCAGTGAGGGACATGAGTTTATGAGCTAAGAGGAGGCCAATACGTGCTTGAAATGTCTTCTATCCTCTTGCCATATGGATTTCTTACAGTGTTTTAACTGGAGAAAAGACACTGTTCACATTTGTGTTTTAGAAAAATCATAGTAACTACAGTGCAGAGAACACACGAAAAATTAAAAAGACAAAATGTTAATAGGAACCAGTTGGGAAACTGTTGTAATAATGCAGACAAATTACTATGTATTGTTATTTTTCTAATCAAGAATATGAGGAATTGAGAGAAATAAGTAAGATGAGCACATGTAAGCAAACCAATCTATAGTGTTTCATGTTAAGAAGTTGTTTTTGGAAATATGGAGGAACTACTTTACTCTGTAGTGGAAAGGCAAAAAATAAAAGAAAAAGAATAAAAGGAAAAGAAAGAAAGAAAGAAGCAAAGAAGGAAGGAAGAAGGAAGGAAGGAAGGAAGGAAGGAAGGAAGGAAGGAAGGAAGGAAGGAAGGAAGGAAGGGAAGGGAAGGGAAGGGAAGGGAAGGGAAGGGAAGGGAAGGGAAGGGAAGGGAAGGGAAAGGAAAGGAAAGGAATGGAAGAAAGAAAGAAAGAAATTATTGTATTATTGTATAGCAAGACAGGATAGCAATTGTTCAGAGACATGAGTGAAGAGTCCATCAACCAATTTAGGCAAAGCCAAAAGAGAGCAGATCAAAAGGCAGGATGTGGCTTAGGGATGAGATCTCAGACCCAACAAAAGACAAGACTATCCTAGTTGAGAGTAAGCTCTATGCCTTACTATTACTGGGTTCTCCTGGGAGAATTCTAAATGAAATATAGACAATGAAATGCAGGATGTGACTTACCACAAGAACATTCCTGTAGAGCTTTGGGTTTCAGAGTAAAGAGAGTCATCTTGGGAAATAACACTCACTCAAACCCACAAATACCTCAAAACCCGTCTTATTCTGAGCCAACGTGGAAGAATGGAGGCTCTGCTCCATTGGGCTGCTTCTCACCCAGGGTAACCCGAGGCCCTCCAGGAAAACTGTGTGAGGTGAATGAAAGGTCCTGGAGAGGCCCTTTCCAGGTGTGCATATCCAAGTGCCAAGGAACATGGGAGACACTGTCCATGTTGTAGGAGCAGAGAGGAACAGGAGCACTGCCCATTGCTCTCACTGTGGCCAGGTCTTCCTAAACAAGGAACCGCTGGAAATGTCCCTACAGTGTCAACAAGAAAGCCTGTATATGTCAATAAAACCTTTCTACATATGTAAGTAAATCCCATAAGAAGCAGGAAATAAAAAGAACTAGTTCTTTGAGCAAAACTGCCAACTAACACTACAGAATATAGTATTAAAGGATAATTTTCATTAAAAAGGGTAAAACAGTGACTCACATAGATAAAAATGAACATGTGTTTCAGATTTCATTTAACTCACAAATGAAGAAAGGTGAGGTGTTACCACCAAAAGGGAAAACAAACAAACAAACAAAAAAAACAGGCCAATATATAGATCAGGAATGTTGAAATGAATATGCAAATGGAGGCAAAACTGGCCCTTTTCACAGTCAGAGGAGGGAAGTCAATTGACATGAACCTCCACTGGGCTGAACTGGTGTGTCTACAGACGAGAAGCGTTTTTGCCTTGCTATCAGTTACCTTATCTTACGGAGTTGTAAAAGAGCACTAGTAGAATAGAATCATGAGCTCTAGGCAATCATAGCTTTCCACTGAAACTCAGTTTTTTCCCGAGAGTGCTTCAATTGGCATTTGTCTTCAGTAACTTACCAAAAGTATAATTTTGGATGGTCATAGAATTTTTTAAAAAGAAACTAATGTCCAGTCCACCATTTTACATTAAGGGTAGTAAGAGGAGAGGATAAGAGTTATAATAGAGTACCTTGCTGATGCAACTTGCTCCCATAGCACTTTTCTAAAAATCTGTCTATTAATATTTGATCACAGAGCCAGCCTGCACCAAGTTCCTTGTTTCTCAGCTCGGATTTCCCCTTCCCCCGTCACACACACACACACACACACACACACACACACACACACACACACTCACCCCCAAAGCATTCTGTAGACCTTGAGAAGGTCTAAACCTGGCCCCAGTCCTGACACCTTCCAAACACACTAAGCCTGGGTTTAGGCAATTCCCCAGTGCTAAGATGAAATGTGAAAACATTAATCCTCCAGTTGTTTATCTATAACCCAACACTGAATCCATGTGGCATTTCCACGGACAAGGCCCAAGCCTCCCAGATCTTACTTAGGTTACAGATGTTAACAGGATTAGAACTAGAAGAAGTTTGATCATGTTATAATAGACAATGACAAGAAGTGCTTACAGACCAGAGTTACTGGAAGGCCTGCATTAGTAAGTGGGTAATTCGTTCTGAAACAGAAAGCAAAAAGCATGTGGGAGAGATGAAACAAAACAGTAAATTCCACATGAGACTTATGAGAAAAAGTACATTTTAAAATTCCAGAAAGCTCCCAGAACCTCAGATAAGAACAAACAATCTGCCAATATGTTGTTTCAAAAGCAGAGGATAAAAAATGTTAAGTCCAGGCTGAGAGGCAAATTTTGCCTCTAGATGCCAAAAGTAATTGTAACACAATATGCGATCAACATTGAGAAGCTCCCAGAAGCAATTTTACATATGCACGGTGGTCATTTCCAATCGTGTAGATGGAATGACAATGAAAAACGGCTGCAAGAAATGAAAATATAAAGTATCCAGACCAAGAGATTTTAGTATCTCAGATGTTGATGGTTGCACATGATTTTTTTTTTTTAAAAAGCAGTTTCTTTATTTATGTTAAAACCATCTTTCAGCTGAAATAAAACAAAATAAAGACAAAGTAATATATTTTATGAAATTTTACAACAAAAGCAAAGCTACTTGTCTTCCAGGTTGGAATATAAATGCTCTATTTGTTAATGGAAAATCCATTATGGCATTTGGGGATAATGCATTTTGTTAAAACAGATGAGAATTTTTCCCATCTCACTGACATCACTCTCTCCTAGTCCAGAAATTTTGCAAATATCAACAGTGGCATATTATTTGTTGACATATCATTAAATCATAAAGAGGAAGAAAAGAAACAAATATTTATCATCACTGTGTGCCAGGCACTGGGCTAAGTGTTCTCTCTATCTTATCTTATTAAATTGAGTTGACCACACTTCCTTGTTATAAACAGAGGAAGATTTTTTTAAAAAAAGAAAGAAACTCAGAATTGATCCTAAATACTTATGCTTGCACCAAACAATTAAGCCATAGATACACACTTCATTCTGTCTAACTGGAGAGGAGCTCCTGCTGCCTTAGGTGAAGGATGGAATGCAGTCTAGGCTGTCTTGTTGGGTTTCTCAAAGCAATACTATGTGATCAAACCAAAATTATATTCCACAACGTCTTGGACCATATTCAGTCAAAAAATATTTTTCAGCTCTTACTATATGTCAGACATTGTTCTAAACTCTAAAGACACATCAACACACTGGAAAGAACAGGAAAAAAGACAACAATAGCTCTGTCCTTGTAGATTTACATTATAGAAGGCACAGATCTGGAGAGAGAGAAAACACTTTACCCATTTTTTTTTTTTTAAATTAAGGTTCCTAAAGCTTACCAAAGGAACAAAATTTGACCTAGTAATAGTATAGCTAAATTAACAATCGTATGGTTAAACCTCCAAGTATAGAAAGATGGCACCACAGGTAGGAGCACTACTGTCCCAGTAAAGTAATTATTTACCTGACTTCACTGTGTGTGATGGAGTCCAGTGCGTAGGAAGTCACAATATAATGCAACATGTAAGAGTGGGGTTCCGGAGATCTTTGGTGTGTTCTAGTCCCCTGCTCCACCATTTACTGACCCCTAGGCAAATCAGTCCAGCTCTATATAGCTAGGTTTCTTCAGCTGTAAAAGGAAACAATAATACCTCCTCCATAGAGTGGGTGAAGGAACGACATGAGCTCAAGTAGAAAGAGCGCTTGGTTTAGTACAGAGTATTTGTAAGCTTTAACAAAAACTGTTATGACATGAACGAGAACATGACTTACTGCCACTATCCAATTTAGTTGCCTTAAAAAGGCCAATATCTATGCAACACTATTAATGCTTAATACTGATGTCACACAGTAATAAAGTACCTAAAAACTCTATTGGCAAAAAAAAAAAAAAAAAAAAAAAAAAAAAAAAAAAAAAAAAAACTCTATTGGCCATGCTAGAGGATAGAAATGACAGTAGAAAGAGACAAATGTAGATGCACACACACACACCTCTATGACAAATGTAGATGCACACACACACCTCTATGACAAATGTAGATGCACACACACACACACTTCTACACATATGAAAGGAAAGGAAAATAATCTGTGTACTTTACATTATCTAATTTCTAATGTGCACAATTATCGTGCCTATATTATTGGCCTATATTATTCCTGCATTTTATAGAAGAGGAGACTAAGGATCAGAGTGGTCGGTTAATACAACCAAGGTTACACAGTACTTAAAATGGTTAAACGTGAACCCCAATCCTTGTCTTTTTTATACTGACACTTCGATGCTTCCCTCTATACCATGCTTCTCTCATATAAAAAGAGTTAATAATATTTAGTTCTAAAGTAATCTCCCACACTTACATTTGAAAACCTTTTTTTCTCTTTTATTATGAAACAACCTAATGTCTCCATCTAAAAGTATGAAACCACAATGTGAAAGTTGTTATGTTCCTCAGGAGTCCTTTATTGGTTAAGAATCCCCAAATCCTCGTTCCATTTTGGGCATATATAATACATCTCTGAGACTGACATAAATTCAGGGTAAGAAGTGCTTTCTTCCTTCTCTAAACAATTTATAGTCACAGCGTCTATGTGACTCCTCTGTGATGATCTGGGGCCAGTATGTGGAAGAATAAGTAAATGCATCAGTGAATACAGTGGATGTGACTAGTTTAGGAATTATCGATCAGCAGTTACTCCAGATACTTACTTACTCCCCGACTGCCCACCCTTTTGCTACTCTTAGTTCATTCCCGAACTCAGTCAACAGACCTTATTATTTACAGTATAATTAAGAAAAGAGTGATGAGCGGATGGACCTTCCAAAGTCATTATTTCAGTGACTCTAATATAATGTAAATACTGGTAAGCACATATTTCATACATCAGATTGTAATTCAAGAAAAGCCTATTCATTGAGAGTCACACGATTTGCTTTGCAAACCATCATATCAACAGTTTCACTTCAGATGTGGTCATTTACAAAGAACACGCACACTCCACAGTTTGTGTGATTGGGATTTGTCTTGATTACCTAGAGAAGGATGCAAAAATAACCAGCCTCGACAGAGACATGAGGTGCCCTCACATCTTCTTAACATATGTGCCCACGAGTCATGCATATGAAGTCTCAAAGATCTTTTGGACGTTGTTATTTTACCCATTCTGCTTATAATCAGTTTCAGTTTTTAATTTGATTTTGAAGTTGTAGTTAATCAAAAGATATTTTGCTTTGAGTACCACATTTTCATTTCCTTCCAGCTAACACTGCAATAACTGGAGTTTCAGCAACTTATTCCTCATTAAAGGCCCATTAGAAACACCTTCTCCTCTGTATGTTTTGGATGATAGCTTGTATTTCTGATCCCCTTTGCCTTTTTATAGTACTTACAATTTTTCACTGATAATCATACTTTGGTTCCTTTTCATACGAAAGCTGAATTTTTATTTTTCTCATTCTGTTTTCATTGTCAACATTCCAGATTGAGATTTATATAAATGCTTCTTGGAAAATACATAAATATTACATCAAAATCCAAAAGCAGGAAAAATTGTATGCTAATAAAACAGTACTAATATATGTAATATTCCAATTCACTTTTACTAAGCCTCTAGGCATGCTCAGAAAAAAAAATAAATTGCTCCAAAGAAGTTGCTAAAATCTATATGGTTTAAAATATTAATAATTAATTTAGCCCTTTAGCCCAATAGTCAACTTTTTAATAGACTATACTTGATCATTCTTAATAAAATATTTAAAGAGTAAAAAAATACCTGGAAAAAATAAAACATTTTAAGAAAATATGTGTTAAGTTTAAAGCAACCAACACACTCTTTTCCTTGGGGGTCAATATTCAAAAAGAGAAGTTCATTTGATTTTATCGACAATATAGTGATACTTGGCAAGTTGGGAGCTATTCCCCTTTTTAAATTTTAGAAATGCAGACCTGCCAGATTGGCAGCATTGAAAATCTAAGTTACTTCACAGAATTGGCTCTCCATATCACTGTGTTTCTCAGTTTTGAGTGTAGATTTTGTGAGGTTTCCTCCTCCTTTAATTACTTTTCCCCTATAGCACAGTGATTAATAAGTCAGAAAAAACACTGGAAAAGTGATTGACCTACTCTGTCCCTGGTGAGAAATAATACTGACTTCTTAGTATTATGGGAGAAGAATTTGAATGGAGAAAAAGGAGAATTGAGACGAAGGGGAAAAAAGAAGGAAAAAGAGGAATGGCTAAAGATCATGTAGTCCTGGTTGTTAAAATCATTTACTAGGCTGTCTGCATGGTTTCTAACCCCATCTGAGTAAGACACAGGAAATACCTGAGCTTCACAGAAGATTCTGCTTATTCCCACAGGTAGAACTACAGAAACTTTTGACTCCAATGGTTAAAGGACCTTTGAACTGAAATGCAACTGAAAGCTAATCATTGCATCCTTTCTAACACATGCTTCCCGGGTGATCATCTTCCAGGGACAAGAAACTTTATATCTCCTAAGGAAACTCACTGGAGAGATAAATATTCTTTTTATTGAGTTAAAATGTCTTTTCTTCCCAACTTAGACTCTAAATAGCATGATAGTCACTGGACCTAATTCTATTCCTTGGGTCCAGTTCCTCAGAAACTTATGTGTTAGGGTTTAGACTGTCTTCTTCTTTCTAGTCAAGTCCAGGTTAACAAGAAAATAACCAGTCTGTTAAATTACCATTACTTCTGTCTCCAGGCATGTCTCCAAATGACCCTAAGCTAAAAGACAGTTTCTCATTTTCCTCTTATCTAAACCAGGGATTTGGGGTTTGTTTTGAAGCAGAGGAACCCATTTTTATTTGCTTATTTTTTATTCCGAAAGTTTGTATCACTATGTTTTTAAGTGTCCTTCAAATATTTTTCATCCTGGAGGACATTCATATACCCTCTCTAAAATGTGAATAAAATACACCTAGGCATTTTATTTTTAAAGGGACATTGTTGAAAAATGCAACATCCTGGATTTCACAAAAAAATTAGCAATTTTCAATTTACAGTTCTAAACTTATGAAACACCAAAACAACTTTGCTCTAAGTACTGACAACACATAACAAAACACATTACAGTCCTTGGACTGAACAGAAAAGCACCTTGTTCTAAGATTCGAATAAGCAATATCACATAGAACCATCTCAGACTTTTCCTTGTAGACATATGGTCAAACCAAAATAAGCACAGATATTAACTAAATAGAAAATTAACAGAAACCATTGAAAATGGGCTTAGGAAAGTGCACAGAAGGGTGGGGTGTATAGCCAATTAAAGTCTTATTTTCCAATGTCTAAACTACTAGCATATGCACTATATATAAAAAGTGTCACAGTTAGTAAACTACTACCAAATGATATGCACAACAGTTGCAGATTTTTGCCCTGTAATATATGTTTTTGGCGATTAAAAGATTCAGAAGAGTAACAAACATTAATGAATTCTACATGTTATAGATAGCCAATTGCCATTTCTAGAACAAATGCTGAAATAGAACTGTGACAGAGAGAAGAGATTAGAAAGACTATCTAGAGAATGCATACAATAGGCTATCTCTGTCTATTCATTCGGATATGAATTGAAACCACTTGTTTAAAAGCAATCATTCCTAGGTGCTCTCTGTTCTCTGAAATTCATATTACTCACTAAAGAAACTTGGCATTACAGATTCCATTTCTCTACAGACCCTCTTGGAAAATAAAGCAAAAGTTGAAAGGGAGGCACTCTGAGTGGAAGAAACAGTTTCTGTAGCTTCTCCAGGTGAAGGCACTTAATCTCTGTTTCACTCCACCTAAGGATATCCTCGAGCACCTATGAGACTCCTTCTCATGAGGCAGCATAACTCCAATTCTATTCAGGCTTTTCAAACATGGTATGAATACAAACCTATGCATTGAAGAGACAGCATGCTTTTTTTTTTTTGATTTTTTGCTCAAGAAACATTTGTTTAATGTTTCTTTTTTTTTTTGCATTTTTTTAATTTATTGGGGTGACAATTGTTAGTAAAATTACATAGATTTCAGGTGTACAATTCTGTATTACATCATCTATAAATCCCATTGTGTGTTCACCACCCAGAGTCAGTTCTCCTTCCATCACCATATATTTGATCCCCCTTACCCGCATCTCCCACCCCCCACGCTCCTTACCCTCTGGTAACCACTAAACTATTGTCTGTGAGATAGCATGCTTTAAATGTGTCTGAAGACTCTTACATTTTGCAGAAGAATCACCGCAACCAGAATGATACAACAGTATTCCTTTTTACAATAAAGCATGTCAAGTCTACTTAGCTAAAAATTAAATTTGTGGCTAAATGTGACCGTTTGATTTTCTTGAGTTCATAAGATACTTTGATCTTGTGATCAAAATAAGATCAAAACATACTGAACAAAACAAATATAAAACATTTTTCTGAATTCAAGTTTCCCTATTTTCTAACATTGTGGGCAGGAAAAGTTGATATTAGGTAACTACTTTCAATATTTTGTATAAATTCATACATTTGGGAAATTTTCAAATTAATAGGATAATACAATAGTTTTTCAAGGTAGTTTCCCTCTTTGGAATATTAAAATCCTTAATCAACTATAAAATGATATATTTATGATTCAGTTTGATTTAGATGTAGAATGAACTCTATAAAGAGGAAATGAAAAAACGTGATTAAAATACAATCTATGCTCTGCTTTAAAAGTTTCCTTCTTTCTTTTTTCTTTTCATTTCGCTCTCTTTCCTTTTTTTTTTTTTTTTTTGGAAGCTAATTCCAAGTTATGGTCAAGAGATGAGTAAAGGTAACTTCCCATCTATTGAAGAGTTCTGTGAGAAAACCACGTCAATTCCCATCTTTACATGAGTAGTATTTTAACCAGAATAAACCAAACAGTTCTGTGTCTCTTCCCCACACCCACATATCTTATTTTTCTAACTGGGAAAAAAAAAGAGTCTCGTAAATATAAGTCAGGGAAGAAAAAACAATCTACTGATGCCAGCTCAGAAGCATTTTGATATGACCCTGATACAGATGACTTACTAAGAGCCGATCAAAATCTTGTCTACAAGGAAAATACACAAAAAAAACATGCTCAGAAATAAAACTGAAAAAAACATGGCAAAAGTAAGAAAATGAGTTTCCAGAAAAATCCAATAAACCCCCAAACACATTAGCCAATTCCTTGCTTCAGCTGAAGGTCCTGCTTGCTTGTCACATAGAAGGTGCCTATGAGGTAAGGGATATTAACCATTACTCCAATACATCAGGTTTTTTTTTTCCTTCTAAATTGGATCTTCTAAGTCTCCATCACAAATGAAACATCATACCTAACGTTAGAATTTGTTTCTAAAAAGAAGTTGAGTTTAGTCTTCCATTTTATGGTTCTATAAATCACACAAAATACAATGTATTGTAAACAAAGTAAATTTATTCCCAAGGAAGAGATTATAAAATATGACAATGTCCTTTGAGAAGTCAACTACCTGATTTGGACAACTTTACTGTAGTCTTTACATCACTGCTCCTTAAATATCTTCCCCTAAGTACCTTAGTTTATGTTCAGGTAGCCATCTGTTTTTTCAAGTAACCAATGAACATAACTGATCATGTGGAAGCTATTGACTTATACTAGCTAATAAATATTACATAAACCAAGGAACAGTGGTAAGTTTATGACAAATGGCATTGTGTTTTATTTTAGATGTATATATACCAAAATGATTGCCAATACCATCCATTAAACAACATAATTGTTTCCCAAAATAATATTTTTGACAACTTATATATTTATACCAAATGGATCACATGGTAAATTTATTTGATTTTATAGGCTATTTCTCCCACAAAATCTAGAGCAAGGGAAAAGCACTCCATCAAAATTAAGAATTTGAAGGAGGAAAAAGAAAACATGGAAAACGCATTTGAATTAGTGGTCTTTAAAAAACAACAACAAAAATCTGGTAAGAAAGATTAGGTTGGATTTAGAAATTTATTATTAAAGAGCTATATAGATGATCTTAGAGTGGCTGAATCATAACTAGAAAGTTTACAACTTGGATCAATTATGATTAATTAATTCTCTCAGTTGCATTGGCCAATATGTGTGTGAACTCATTATCCATAACATAAATAGAAAGATGTCTGTCTCTAATACAGACTGGAAGCAGCTACTGAGACAGGACCACTTGAATGACTATGTATATGTGTGTCAGAACAGTAAAGGGTCTTACAAGATGCCCAGCATTTTACTAGGTGAGGTTTTTTTGGTGTTTTTTTTTTTTTCCTTCCCTATGCAGTGTGGGGAGGGGGTTGGGCATAATGGCTGAGCACTAGTGATATGTCTGCTGGAGTGCTGACAGGACACCTTGGCCAAATTGCTACATCCCATTCTCTTGACTTTTCCCAAATTCATTTCTCTTTCCCAGTGAGATTCACTGAGTAGTTAAAGATCATGGTTAATCGCCCTCCGATATAAGGAAAATATTACATTTAATGGATTTAAATATCCCTTTCCCTATCATGCTTGGTATTGCACAACCCAGGAGCTTAATTGGTTTGCAAAGTTACAGGAAAAAAAAAAAAAATCTCTGAATTTTATATGTAATACTTTCTTGCCCCCTACTGGAAAATGTGAGCCTGGCATCCTAGGAATTCTAATTTCAAAGTTATTTTCTGATTGATTTTTCCTGTAAGTCAGCTCACAAACCCATATCTACTTCAAGCAAAAACGAAAGGTAGTAAAATTATGTAGAAAAGCTAATACCATTAGCTATGCATTTTATTCAGAAATAATGAATTTTAGAAATCCAATCTGTAAAAAAAAGGGGGAAAAAAACCCTCAGGAATACAAGTCACTTTGTCAATTGCATAGTAAAAGTAAATCTACCATATCAAGTTGAAAACTGGTAGAATTCTTTGTACATAGAGATTTAAGGGAGCTTAATATTCAACTGGTTTTGCAAAGATTATAATAGGGGTATGTTTTCTGCTTTTAAATATTATTCATGACTTCTTGGGCATCAAAAAATAATTCCATGAGAAAAGGTATTTCAATAATATATTTATTTTTGAAGGCACACATGTCATTTTTCTTCAGAAATATTCTCCAACACAGAGCCCTGGAGCCTCTGGATTCCTTTTTCATCATTTTTTCTCCAGCAGTAAATTATTAACGTCCTCTCTTATCAGGATGATAACCATCACTATTTCTTGGGTATGCTTTTAGTTCTTATGGTTCAAGACCTCTGAACATTTTTATACAAATACATCTAATCACAAATCAAAATCCACACAATGATTTATATTCTCCTTAGACCAACATTCTTTTTCCATCAAATTCCAGTGATTGTGAGGTTGACAATAAGTATGACAGGCCCTCAAACAAAGAAGAAGTCATTCTTTGTGAGGTGTGCCGCTGGAACATGCCTCTCTGACTTTTCACGCCTCTATAGGTCTTTCACACTAGCAGCGGTTCCCTCCTGGGTGTCAGGGACCTTTGCAGAGAGCTTCTCAGTCGTAAGCAACACAGAGCATTGTACTCAATGACCTTAATCTTTCAAATGACAGGTAACTTCCATGGTGCAGAAAATGTCCTCTCACACCCCCATCCAGTGAGGAATGGCTCACAGGGACAGGCAAGGACACACCATGAAGAGAGGGACCTTTGCTTTCCGGCAGCTCCCCTCTGACACTGAATGTCTTGAAAGGCCAGTTCTTAGCTTGATACCATGACAAGTGCTATGCTCTAAAGGCACCAAGCAGACAGCAGTGATCAGACTTTCATTTACAGCCTCTTGGTCCTCAGCATTGGTGTATGGAGGGTGCCACATTTCAATGGGGTGAGCACTGCATGGATTCTTTTCATGCTTCGTGTTCTTCCTCTGTTCCAATTCTTTTCATGCAAAGACAGCTATCCAGGTGAGACTGAGGGGCATTATTATGTTTGATAATAGTCTTTGAAACCCAAATTGCAAACATCTGCTCCAGTACAGCAACTATCCCTTCCTGGTAAGTGGCATCCCAGTGGGGGCAGGAAGAGGGCAGAAATTCAAAGGTTTCATTTCATAGAATGCCTGAGAAGGGTCTTGAGCCTTTTAGGGCTAAGTCATTCACTTCAGTTATGGGTGCCAGAGATGCTTCCACAGAAAAATTACCTGCTCTGTAAATAGCAAGTGCCAAATCTCTAGGCTGACTTTGCTGTGACCTGAACAAAATGAACATATTCCAACACATTTCTTAGCGGACAAGTGTGCATATTACCAAGCTGAGGTTAATAACGCACCTACCCCCGCCCCTCATAATAGTAAGTAAGGGCTGAAACTAGGACACAGAAAGTGATGAGCTCAGGTTGAACTGAAGTATGAATAAACTCAGCTCAGTGATTATCCTGCCTATACCCAGCAACAGAACAAGTAAGATTCAGCTGTTAAACCAATTTTGAAAGCATCAAAAGATTGTCAGCACTGTCTCAAAAATGTATCTCCTGGTCTTACTCCTCCACACAGGGAGTTGACTGGCAGGACAACTTGTAAAGAGAAAATCAGTAACAATGCAAGGTCACATGAGTTTTCCCAGTCTTCTTCATCCTGATTTGTCTGCCTGGGTGTTTCCTCAGTATTCACTGATTTGATTTTGATTTTAAGAAAAAGGAAACTAGCAAGGTATGACACCATTAAGTCAAATCATTTACACACCCATGAATACGGTTGAAATAAATTTATTAGTACACCTGGAGTTAATTTTTACAATATCTTTATATGGGTCAACTTTATCAGGCTGATTCAATCACCTATAAACAGAAGGAAATATTGTAGTTCACTATGTCTGTCCTTAGACTCTTCCAGGCCTATTTTCTAGAATTTCCCAGGATATGGAACGCTTAAGTCTTTGATGAAACGTGGACTCTAGAATGTTCTCACACCCCAAATGGTTTCCCAAGAAGAGTTTTATTATCCTATCTGCAAAGAGAAGGAGGAGGAATCTCCACACATGAAAGAAAAAAGTCTTCATTCATCCTCATAAGCATACACCAAGAGAGCCACCTATTTTTTTCCTATCTAAATACATCCATGACGGTTCAAAGTATGACCTGAGATGTTGAGCCAGGGCTATTCACATCCAGTAGTCAGTAGAAAAGGAGGCATTTCTTGGCATTACCCCTCCACTGCTTTGTGGTATCTGATCCAGAAAACACATAGTTTTCTAGAAGCCTTGGAGAGTGGGGCTCAATGCCATTGTTTAGCTTAGCTCCAAAGCTCAAATTCCCAGCCCTCCAACTCGTGTCACAGTTCAGCAGAAATGGTTGCTTTTTCTAAGGGCCTATGGCCGTTAGCCTCACTGGTTGAAAGTAATCCTCTTGACAATCCAAGTTTTGGATTGCCAAAAAGTCAAACTCAGGGACAATTATTCAATTAATAATTTTGTCTAACGAATGTGTAGAGAATTTCATGGAATTCATATTTTATACTTATATACACACAAGTTTTAGGCAAAGCAGGCTTGGAGAAATGATGAAAAGTCTGCCTATATAAATGAAATAATGATAGTGATATAATATCACGTTCTCTTTTGTTTGCTTTGGTCTTGCCTTCCAGATAACTTAGCGCAAAAACTTTGTCCTCTGTGGTGACTAATTTTCCTACTGCAGGAATCTTGGGCAAAGACCTTCTTCATTCCTTGAATGAAGAGCATGCAGTGCCTGACACATAGTAACTGCTCGATAAAAATCGGTTTCCTGTTTTCCTCATTATAGACTTTGAGCAAGGTAAATAGCCCCTCTAAATTTCATTTTTCTTATAAAGTAAAAATAATAGTGTCTACTACAAATGGTTGTAGAAAAGATTTAGTGAATTAGTAGTGAGTTAGTACATGTAAAGTGCCTGCAAATAAAATATAGCAATATAAATGTTAGGTGCTCTTGTTGCTGTTTTTGTTATACTATTTAATTTCTGTGTTCTAATGGTGGTATTGTATATTTCTCTTGTAATCCACTGCTCACCCATTGAATAAGTGAATAGTATGGGTAGTGAATTCATGATATAAACATATCTAAGGAAAAAAATTAAAAGCAATACCCAATGATGTGCTATAATTGTGAATAAGAAAACAATACAAACAGAGTTTCTGAGCTTTAAGAAACATTTTTTAAAGGCCATTTCAAATTACTGAGGCAGTCATCAAAATCTTTTGTGGATTGAAGAATCTAGAAGAAATCTCTTCTGGAGGACACTCTTGGGAGATCCTGAGAAGGTGAAAAGATGACCTGAGGTACTCAGCCAAGCCATTCACGTCCAGTGGCCAACAGAAAAGAAGGCATTCTAGGTGCCACCCTCTGCTGCTTTGGGACATCTGTTACAGAAACACAGAGGGAGTGGCAAGTCTTTGGGAAGGAAGACTTTAATATCATCGCTTCCCTTGTTTACTTAGTCAATGAATTGATAAATAAACGAATTAATGTGTCACCTCTTTGAGGCTTCAAACATTTTATCTTCTTATGTCTTTGCTCATTTCACAATATTTTCCACAATGCTAGAAACAATAGTTAAAACTCCTGGTTTAATTAGATGTGTATCTGAATGTTTATGATTCACCGAGAAAACAGATTACAATGAGAAAACAAGAAAACAGACAGGAGTGTATCTTAACAATTGGTCTAAATAGTTGAAGGGTTTCTTCTTCCTTCCCAAAACTCTTATCCAACTCCCCATTTAGAGAAAACACATAAGTAAATAGGAAATTATTCCTTTTAATAAATTAAATTATTAAATAAATTATTCCTTTAAATAAGTTAAAGGAATAATAGGAAAGGAGTAATTAAGATGACCTTCTCAAATTGGTATTTTTTTATCTGAAATGCCATGCCTCTTCCACCAGTCCCTGGACCTTTGCCATTAGTCTCTCATTCACTTTATCCTCTAGCTTCTGGTTCTATTCTTTTCATAACCCCAAAACTTAGTAATTCATTAAAGCAAGTCATTTACAAACATTAACTAAAATTAGAATAAACAGGTAATGAATAAAAAAGCAAGCAATGGCATCTTCATTTACTAACTCATAAATTTATCTGAAAGAAAGCCCTATCTCACCATTATTTCTAGGTGATTCCTTCCTCTTTGGGAGAATCAGTGCTGTAGTTAAGGCATTCCTTTAAAAAAAAAAAAATCAAATAACTATGGCTTATTTCAAAAATAAAATATGAATAACTGAAATAAATTTTTATTTCTTTTGACTGCACAAATTATTTTGAAAGCTAACAGCTCTGCATATTTTAAAATAGATTCAATCATTCAAACTTAATCACAAATTTTCTACCCTATAATAACTTCTAATCATTTCACAGTGCACATGCAACCACATCTAAATGCCTTCTTCCACATGTCAAAATAAAATTCATATCTCTTACCACACCTCTGAACCATCAAATCATTCAAAATGAAGATCATAAAGTGAAGATACATGGAAATGATGTGTAATGCACACATATTTAGCATTATAGACTTTGCTAAATGAGATAGCCAAACTCCAATACTACAATTCTAGAACTCAACAGTATTTTGCCTTTGAAATAATTTATTTTTAACCTCCTAAATAGTTTGTAAACCTTACAATCTAAACCAAACTTAACTTAAAAGAAAATACCCAGATTTGTGCTGAACACAGTATCATTTTTAGAATCATCTACATGGTAAACACTGTTCATATCATTATGATTGTCGCTCAGCCCATTTGTAACTATATTGTAGTAATTCAGGCAGAAGTTCAAATTATAGGAAAAAAATAACCTACTCCAAACAGAAATTATTCTAGAGAATTTTATTGATACCGAATCATTTATATACAATTCCCTTCCTCCAATACATGACAACAATTATAAAATGAAGTCTCCCTTCCCATTTCTTCCCTTCAGGATCCCCACTCCAGGACACACATGAAAACAAACACAGAAAAATTCCATGTACACACACTCACACTCACCTGTACTCACTCAACAGACACACCTACACTTACGCACGCCTAGACTCCCACTCTTACACATTCACATACACACATATGCATGCACACCTACACACAGACATGCAGGTGAGGACTAATGCAGATAGTTCAATAAAGGTGATATGATAGGACTCTCTTTCAATACACCTTTATTCTGGGCCTTGAATGTGAGAATGGAAACACATCTTCTGAGCCCTGCACACGACTGTGAATGAGCAGCTGGATGGCAAAAGGCCTCATGACCCAAGTCATGCCCAAGGCATAAAACAGTTACACGTGTGGTGCGCTTGACCCGCTGTCGTAATAACCTATGCTAAGTTAGCAACTTCTCCGGCTGACATTGTAACAGACTCTTCTACCTGAGGATAAAGTTTGCCTAGAGAGTATAATTCCTTTCTCCCCAAATAACTGTATCCCTCTTTTCTTCTGTTAGCTGGGCTGCACCTTTTGAAATACCTCCTGTCCTGTCTTCCCCAGTTGACTACACACACACTGAAGGATGTCAAAGGCTTAAGCAGTGTTTTGACTGAAAGCTTCCAGGAAATGCTGGAAGACAACACACAAGTTAAGAAGTTGTTCGCTCCCTGGTATGGCTAACCCAGTCCCTCGGCCACTTAGGAGGAGACTTCACTGGGTAGGGCTTGAGGGGGAACTCAGTACAGACATCTCCTTACTCCCTCCCCCACCTGTTTCCCAGTCTACAATTGCTATCTTTAATCCTGCCTATGCCATTTTCCTGTCCCCATCCTCAGGATGGGCCAACACCTTCTCTGTGATAGGAGTGTGTCTTTCCCTGTACTTCCCTGTGTGTCTTACAAACTCAGCCACATCAACCCTTCAGTGAGAGGCCAGCGTTATCTTCAGCTGGCCTGTCACTTAGAGTGGTTCTATTAAAGGAAGCACCAAGAGTGACTTCTGTTACCAGAACTAGCCTCATTTAACTGTTCATAACTTAGAACATTTTCTAAGTTAGATTCTTTCCATCCAGTCATTCCAGAATGCCCTTGAACTTCCACATATTTCTGATAAACATGGTACTTGAATTAACACAGCTTCCCAAAGCATCCTATTAGGGCACCAACTGTGCAATCTTCTTCTTTTACATCAATATGACAAGATTTGAGGAATCATTTGCATTCTGATTAAATGAAATATTGTTTCTGATTTGTTAATTAAAATAACCCGAATTTTCTTCTAGAATTTGCTCTTTTCCTTTTAAACTCCCCAAGTCCCCAATCCCAGAAAGGATATGAGTTATCATGCTGCTTGCTCCTATTCAAAATCATTAGCCAGGCTACATTCTGATGGTGCAATAAGAAAAGGGGATAGAAATCTATGCTTTGATGGAGATGCAGGGAAATTGCAGGAAATTACTAAGTCTACTTAAAGAATACTTTTTTTTTTTTCATTCTGAGCAAATTTCAGTATCTTCATTTAGGAATCAGAAAAGACACTTTCCTGGTGAACTGGATAAGTGGGTAAGCAAAAACAAAAGGATATAGTAATGACCAAGCTTGCAGCCTTATGGAATTACAGGCATAATATATACCTGTTGACCCTATCCCCTAAAATAATGTTTCCAAAATAATACACTTTGTGGCTTGCATTCATCTTCTATATGAATCATTATATTATCATTTACCTTTCCAGAAGGCATTTTAACAAATAACTTCTTCTCAAATCAAACTATTTAGAAGTATGAGTTTAGCTTTCCTTTCAGCTCCTTCTAAATCTAACTCAAACATCATACAGTTTTGTTTCTTTGATCTTTCATAGACCTGTGAAGTCCTGAGCCCAAGCTGCATTCGCAGAAAATCTCTGTCCACAGCTATATGAATAGTAAAATTTCTAGCACACATATTTGCAGGAATGGATGCTTATTCTTAAATTCACTCATTTATTGATTCATTCAAATAATATTTCTTATATATCATCTATTGTCAAAGCACTGTGTTAAGAACTAGATGGCTACAAAACTGAACCAAATATAGTGTTAACCTTAATGATATGTCAGTCCTATGAGGAATTATAAAACATATACACAACAAAAAAGTAAACTGAGAGAAGTATAAATAAAAAGCCTTGGAGTTCAGTGGAGGTAAAGATTAATTCCATCTTAGCTCTGAGGATAACTGGTGATTTCACAGAGGATATGGGATTTGAACTGTGGAAGAATAGCTAGGATTTGATCATTTGGAGGTGGTAGAGGTAGAGGTGAAAAGAGAATGTCGTGGCAGGGGGAAGAGGACCAACAAAGGTGAGGAAATACGATATAGGAATAGAGAGCAGTATTCCCCTTAATTTGCCTATAGCAATGGCTCACAAAGAAGGGGAGTGATGTGAAACACATTGTTAGAACATGTTGAAACTAGATCAAAGAGAGCCTAGTACACCAGCTGAGAAATTACTCTTTATTCTAAAGAGAATGGGAAATCTGAAAGGTTTGGAACATATGAGTAAATAATCAAAGGCTGTTTTGGGAAGATTGCCAGTTGTGTGTCAAAAGTAAAGTGGAGTACAGCTGGAGATAAGACCAGTAAGGAGGCTACTGCAAAGACCACACAAGAGAAGGGAGGAAAAAGCCAAAGGGTGTGAGGGATACCTCAGAGATAGAACAAATAGGACTTAACAATCGAATGGATAGGAAGGAGAACCAAAGGGGAAGGAGTCATAGAGCCTTTAGTAACTGGGAGACTCATGAGGTCATTCATAGGAAACACAATAGAAGGAAACAAAAGATAATAAGTTCATTTCCACACATAAAAATGTGTGTAGTATTCCTGAAAATTTTTAGGTACATCCCCAAACACAGCAAGGGGTGCCAAATTATCTATAGAAGATATCTGTGTTGAACAAACGTTACTCACATTAATTCTAAAGCAACATTTGCCCTGTCAATACTTTGACATGGTCTCCTACCTAATCTGCTTCTTTTTGACTTCCCATCAGCTAGCCTTTCCAACTAATGGTTGGCTCACCCCCATCCCATTCACCCATGGTTCACGCCCTCCATATTGGCCGTCCCCTGACTTCAGACTGCTCCTGAGTCATGGACCTTCTCAGCTCAGCCCCAGCAATCTCTCACTAGGATTTGCCCGGCAGAATCACCAACCAGACACAGCAGATCCAAGGAGCTTCCCCAGCTAGATGGCGAGGCCCAGAAAGAATCTGCAGTGTTAACGGGATAGACAAATGAAGATGGCTGCAGTCAGTGGTAAATACAAGATTGGAGTTCAGAGATCTCACGACAATTGTCCTCATTTAGCACCACCGTGAGGGTGGCAGTGAAATGTGTCTGCCTGTCCTGCCGGACAGCTGGGTGTCTGTGAGAGGAAGGAGCTCTCTGAGGAAGAGAGGACAAGAAAGTGCACACTCCTGGTGTTTTACACACATTTTGGATGTTTGCATAATAAGAGCATAGACGGGGAGGAGGGACTGTTTTGCAACAATGATTCTGCAGTGTGCATGTGTCCTTTGGCAGGGCACAGACACTAAAGAACCACTGGTGGCCCACTCTGGCCACAGCAGCAAGTAAGCCCTTCAAAGTGGAGTTCTGGGATGCTTAGAGGAGCTGAGGTGGAATGAACAGAGGTTAAGTGCTCTTTTGTTTACTTCTAAGTGACAGGTTTTAATTAAACATAATTCACACCTCAGTTGATCCAATCAGCTCTGCAGAGAGTCCAGGTTTCTGCTGCTGACAGGCTTGAAGTCTGTTGAGGGAGGAAATATGCAGAGAGACCTCATGTGGAGGGGCCAGAGGGGGAGGCGGTGCATCTTGTAAGAACTCATCAAAATAAAGGGAAGAAAGAAAACACGCTAAAATGAATAGACTATGAATAAACATGGTTTACTATACGTGGGGTGGTGATTTTAATGTTTTCACACCTTAAAAATGGTAGCTAAACAACTTGTCGTTGTGGACAAAAAATAACTTGTATCCTAATGTTGTTACTTTTCACCAGTTTTTAAATTACTGAAAGATGTTACTTCATGACAGTAGAAATATGACCGATGCAAGTGTTCCCGTTACACAGACTCAACCACTGACACTGAGAGAAAAGAGGCAGGGACAAATTCATGTGCCATTCAGGGTCCAGGGTGACAACAGAAACTGATTCTTCCAAACAAAATCCCAACTGGCTTTACGTAGAAGAAAATGTAACAGGATCGGTGGCTTTTTGCAATTCAAGACATTCCCCTTTTGTTTGCCAAAGCTTAAAAAATTAAAGATATATTTAAAAAATTATTCTTGCTAAAATTCTATTTCTGGGGTCACAGCTGCAGAATTAACATATGCTAAAACTAAAACCACTAGAAGGTTGATTGTGCTCGCATCTCGCATCTTTTCAAGTACAGCTTAATCGCCCAGGAATGCAGAATCACATTTCAGATATATTGAAAATGTGAAAAACATTTATATAATTATTGTCTCCTCAGATAAATATTAAAATCCTGAACCACTCTACTTAAGGTCCCTGAATGTTTATGTTGACTCCCACCTCCACATTAGGTGGTCTTCACTGCTTAGCAAAATCCATCCACCCACCAGGTCCAGTTTAAATCCACATCCTCCGGAAGCCTCCCCCCGCAGTGCCCTAACAGAAACTACCTCTCAGCTCTTTACAACCTCAGAACACTTTGTCTTCTTAATGTGGCACTCTTGTACCATGGCTTTCTGGACATGCACACACCTTATTTCCCCTGCTTCCCGATTCCATTGTGCAATCCCCAAGGGAAGGAACGGTAACTTACACATCAGCATATCTGCTTTAAGAGCCAGTGAAAGACATCCTGCTTAGGAGGTGTTAAATATGTTTTTTAAATGAATGATGGCTGCATGGAAATTCTCCAAGGTACTCAGGCTTTCCTTTGAAAGTTGTGTCTCAGGATACGGAAAGCAAGCTTCTGCCAGTTGCACCTAGCCTGGGGCTGCTCTTTCACCACCAAAATCAAAAATGAAAACCATCTGCTGCTCCTCTCCACTGCTCCTCTGGAGATTCCCTTTAGGCTAATTGGTCACTCTCTGTTCTAGCCTTAGATTTCTATTAGTTCCTACTCCTGGGGAATCATCAGTTGGACCAGAGGTCCAGGAGGCTGGTTGCTAAGTTAGATGCTCAATACCATATGCGTTTCCTCTTTAAACTTTTAATTAGTACTCTTTTTAGTTATCGTTATTTCCTCCCACCTGAAATGTTCCGTTTCCAGGTCTCTCCTGAAACTACCTCCTTTGAGCCATCTACAGAACATAAGGCAAGCAGATGGTACTTCCATTACACTGGTAATTATCCCCTGAGAAAAGCCTCCTTGTTCCCAAAGCAGGTAATTTGGACTAAAATAGAACTTTCACCAGAATAACTCAGGTAAGTAGGGTGTTGAGCTATATACATAGATGGTTATATCTTATATAATAGGAAACATCGCCATTAGTTTTTGACAAAATCAGGCTGTTGCTTCCTGCAATGAAGGGAGGCCAACATCTAAAAGCTAAAATTAACTGTTTTTTGTCTAAGGAGAACTCTTTCAGGCTTCACCTACTTGCACCTCCAACTCCATCTCTACAATGGGTTTAGGGGGCACCAAAATCACAGTAGGGAAATTCTACTCTTATCAACAATCAAGTATGCTACTTCTCATACATAGTTTTTAAGCACAATGACTTTATTACTAATTATTATACTTAGTTTTTAAAAAAATTATTGAAGTGCAGTTTCCACTAGTATGTAAAGTATTTTGACTTTTTGGCAATGCCAATATCAAATCTGTAAACTTAGACTTGGGACAATGGACAAACAAAGGCCCCTCTTTGTTTGAATGTAAACAGAATTCTACCTGCACATTCACTGGTCTCTGATTTGGGCTGCAAACCTTGATCTGCTGAAATTCTTCTCTGACTGCAAGACTAACTAGAGTGCTTTCCGACTGAGAACAGGACACTCTAAGTCATCGGGCAAAAATGGCAAAAGGTCATCCGAATGAACTTCACATAAGAAGAGAAGCAGTGAGAAATAATTGCCCTTTTCTAAGCTAGACCAGGTCCAATTACTATCAATTCTTTGTGGCGGTTTTTATTTTTCCCCCCTCGCTTTTTAATCTGGTGTAATAATGTGATCATCTAAAGGCTGCTATTTAGATGTAGCACTCATTAAAAAGGTTGAGATTTTAATATGTACACCCTACACCTTTTGTGTTTATTGCACAAAGATGTTTATTGCACTTGGCCTATGGCAGAGGTTAAAATTTCATTGAAAAGATTTTTCAGAGATTAACATAACTACATGTATCTCTTTTCCTCTTCCTCTAGATACAAAGTAGAGTGGGGAAAAATACTTAACGATGAAAAAGCTCATGCTAGAGGTGTCAGCCTCCTCAAATGTTAAAGACATGTGACGGCCAATTTTCTAATAAAATGTCTGTGTTTTTTGTTTCAGCATTTTGGTTTTTAACTTAGAAAGCTGTTTCTTACAATTTGGTAATCTCCTCTTCCTCCATTTTTTCTGACATTACGAATCATCCAAAGTTTTTGTGTTTTCTGTTATTCATCTTCTAAGCCCCGCCCCATCCACCCTACGATAAACTTGCTGAGGAAAATGAAAAGTGGGAAAAGTGAGCAGATGTTTTATTTTGCATTATTCTACTTAATGAAATCTCTTAAGGAATTATTTTGCTGTTTGAAAGTTACCCGTGTTTGTGAAGGAGAAAGTGCATGTCACAGTTAACGGCATCAGAACCTCACAAGTATTAGCATTTTAAATAAGACACAATTGCCTTAGTCTGGTGACTATAAAAAAATAATAATAATAACTCTTTTGGCCATTTGTAAGAGTAGACTTAAACCAAATAACTCTGGTTAATATGAAGCTAGCTGCTCTGTGTGGTAGTGGGAATATCAGCAGAGATCCTTGCATAGAGAAAGTAATTGATTGGTAAAGGATAATTAATTAGTAAATATTATGGTTAATAGCGAGTAATTGACTACTATCTATTATGGACCTTGCCACTATAAATAGCTCTATTTTCAGTCCAACCAATAACTGCTCTTCACATTTAGTGTAATTAGTACCTCAAAACAGTCCTTGACAAGCCTAGTACAAGCCAAGAACTCCAAGCAACCTAACATTTGAGGTATCTTGATGGTATTTATAAAACAATTAATGCCATGTTAAAATCAGTTTTAGATAGCCTATGTCAACATTGTCACAGTCTATGCATGGGACCCTTTGTGCACAGCCTCTAAAAGCTGTACCTTGAAAATCAGCAATTTGTTCAATTGGGGTCCAATTTGAAGTTCTGTCAACAATCGTAATTCATTACCTAAAAAGGAGTCTAAATCTTCTACGATTGTCCTTCAACAAACTATGGACTAAGGCATGCAGTCCTCGTACTTTTCAGAATAGTTGGTGTTTGTCAGAGTCTGACTCTGTCCTGACCACCAGGCAGCCATAACTGGAATGCCCTGGAGCAACACTTCTCAAAGTGGCATCCCCAAAGAGCGGCATCACCTGGGAACTTGTAAGAAAGGCAAATTATCAGGCCCAGCCCCAGACCTACTAAATCAGAAACTTTGTGGGTGAGGACCAACAATTTGTGTTTAACAAGTCCCAGGTAATCCTGATGCTGGCTCAAGTTTGAGAACCATTGTCCTTGAAAGAGATTTCTCCAAATGTGGTATAAGGACCATTGGCGTTAGAATCACTGCTGTTAATTCCTGCAGCCCATCCTGACCTGCTCAATTACAGTATCTAGAAACCTACATTTTCATAAGCTCCCCAGACCACTTATACATTCTATAGTTTGGGACCCACGCAGTTAGATTTAAATGAATAGAAGATTCACTAAAACGAAAAGAGAGGCTATGAACCCAATGATTAGATTCACTGAAAATGTTTCATATTTGAAAACATCAGTCTAAGTCCTTCAAATTTGGGGACAGGTAGGAAGATCTTACACTCTGGTTGATATGAAAGTAAACTATGTCTTCTCATTGTAGCATTTAAAAATCCGTTAGTCAACAAAGAGAGTGATTGTTTTCTAATCGAACAGAATAAAGCTGAACTAGAACTACCATCTTAGTGTCCCCAGATCATTCTGTAATTAACATTAGGCTGCAAATAGACCAAGAACTAGACTTTTTTTATTATATATAAATCAGGTTTTTGGGTTGGTTTTTGTTTTGTTTTGTTTTGTTTTGTTTTTTCTCGTGGTCTAGAAATGTCGCTGATGACAGCATGGACAGTCCCACCGCTCATCAAGCAGCCACACGGCCCATCAGTAACATAATTAAAACATCCTTATCCATCAAAACATGGGCAGAATTAGTTGAAAAACAGTTGCCAATACTAACAAAGAACTTCATGTATGAGAAGGGGCAGCAGATGTTGAGATGGGGGAGGGAGGAAAAGGAAAGTGAAAAATGTGAAGGCGATAGATTAAAAGACGGAAGCCAGGCTCCCTATTAGCCTTAATAAAAGTCAGTCACCTCCCCCTTTATCTTGCTGAATGAAAAATATAAATATCTGTGAGAACATTAACCTTCTTGTAACAGCGATTATAATCATGGCAGCAGCCTCAAAATCCCACCCTCTTCCTCTGAGGTCTCTGAAAATAAAAATTCACAGAAACAAAACATAACATAATTAAAAACCTGCACAGTATAATTGGTGAACATATCAGGTTTTCCCAATATCTTCATACATCACAGAGCCTTTATCAAGGCAACATTGGGATTTTGCCAAATTAATCCTTTTTAGTCTTATTATCATTGTAAATGTGTCCACTCGCCAACACTGCAAACAGCAGCAAGAAGCAGATAAATATTTCAGATATGGTTGGAAACTGCTTTCTCACAACGATGATGTGGTATTTTGGAGAAAGCAAAGTGTTTGCAACAAGAGGGCCTGGGTTCAAATATCTGTTCTCCAATTTAATTGCTGTGTTAAAGGGAGCAAGTTGGTAAAACCAATCTGGGTTTCAATTTTCCCTTATAAAAAGGATCCCTTAGAGGCTTGTATATCACATAATGCCCGTGAAAATTCTTTAAGTGTAATGGGTTTTCATGCATATCACCAGATTCTAAGTGTCATAATGTTAAGGATGTGTCTTTTCATTATTTTCTCTCTAATGCACTTAATAATACATAGCTTATTTAATTAATAGATTAACTAATTAGGTGTTGTCTGATCCTGTCGTCGGGGATTGGAATTGGTCCCCAGAAGATTGCCAGCCAAGTCAACCCAGGCCCCAGGGTCCAGAGCCAAACCAAGAATGGTAATTACGCAAAATGGAGCTACCAGTTAGCACAACCTCATGTCAGATGATGAGTGGGGAAGGTCTAACAGCAGATACTAAATCTGTCACGTGGCCCAAGAGGCTAGTTCAAGACCTACAACTTGAAGCCATATCTAAACTTCTAGGCCTGAACAAGCACAGGAATGCAGAGAAAGGAAAGAAGAAGATAAGAGGACCAGCAATGTCACAAAGGACAGGACAAAGACGCCGATGGACCCTTGTACTGAGTGGTAGGACCCTTGTGTGATTCAGCCTGAGTTAAAGTTCTAGGATCAGGGCGAATTTTATTTTATTTAAAAATGTTATTTGAAGGAGTGAACATAGTGTATTTGAAAGAACATGGACGGGTTTTAAGCCAGACAGAACCAAGTTCAAATTTAATTCCATAGTTTACTAATTCTGTATTTTACCCCTCAATGTACCAATTTTCCCATCCCCCCACATAATTAGGATAAGTCTTTTTCACAGTGATTCCGTGGGGATTAAATGAAATTAGTAGTCATGAAGGGCCTGAAAACTGTTTTGTCACTTGGAAAGGACACAACAAATGTTAACTTCCTTTTCCTGCCATAATCTCCAGCATAATTCCATTTTTCTTTTGGCTACATTTCTTATTAGCAATTTATTATCCTTATTAAGTTTTTAGTAAGTAAGTGCTCATTGAAAAAAATTATACTTTAATTTTCTTTTAACCTTACTTTAATATCTTATTCTAACTTTATCCGCACCACTCACAACCCAGAATTTCCTTATTTTAATCATAGAGGGCATCAGCAAGATATTGGAAAACCATTTGCTAGAATCTTTGGCAGTAGAGTCTTCCATAGAATAAGACAACTTGCCCCATGCTAACTTCATGCACCTTGATAACTTTTCCATAAAATAGGAGTTTGCCCATGAACTATTGTTTTTTTTTTTTTCCTGAGTGAAATCTTGATACTGGCCTTCACTGATGATACACAAAAAGATCATGAGAGTTGGCCAATATGTATTTCATTTATTAATTTACTCAAAACATTGATTGAGCTCATACTATATACTGGACATTTGCTTAAATGCTAAGGACACAGCATTGGAACAGATAGACATTCTCCCTGTCTGCAGAGAGCTTTAGGCTATTTATCAGAATAGTTTAGTCCAGGCTACATAATAAATAAACTTTAAAGTCTCAGTAATTTAACAAAACCAAGATGTATTTCTCATTAATGTTAGGACCTAGCAGCTCTTTTTTCTGTGGAAACACAAGGATCCGAGTTCCTTCCATCTTTTCATGCCACCACCTTAAACATGTAGCCTCCCAGGGTTTTTAAGGAAAGAGAGAGTACATAGTCAATAGCCCACCCTGGAAGTAGTTTACAACACTGTACCCACCTTCCACTGGCCAGAATCCAATCACATGGCCCCAACCTTACTGCAAGGGGGGCTGAAACTGTAGTTTCCCTACGTGCCCACAAAGAAAAAATTACAGGGGGATTTAGTGAAAATATACAATCACATTTGACACATCTACTAGTTGCAAACTGCTGTATTAGATAGTAAGAGAAACAGGTGCATTCTCTCCTCTTGTCCTTTTCCCAGGAGATTTCAATCTAGTGAAAGGCAACAACATGTACACAAATAACTGATTAGAGATAGGTTTGACACACGATATGATAGAGGGTCTGAACTCTGGAAATACTGAGCTACTGGAGCATATTGAAGAATAGAAATTCAGTAAAGAAAAGATGAGCTTTTGTAAGTAAATATGAGGAAAGGGGTTCCCAGGTGGAGGAAAAGGTTGAGAAAAGGAAATGTTCAAGAGGCAGCAGGGGGGCCAGGGGGGCCAGCATATAACTGCTCTGACAGGTGATAAACTTTGAAAGAAAGGGCATGGGTCCAATTGAGCAGGGTTTTGAATGCCACAGCTTAGATATTGAAATCATCCAAGCATACAGCAGGTAGAAATAGCAAAAGATTATTTCAAGAATGTAATCAAGAGGCACTAAGGTTCTAAACTGACATTCCCATGCCACCTCTTGATTCCATACCCCTTGAAAGCAAGTACTATGTCTTAGTCAACTCCTTTTCTTTTTAATTTTGTTTTTAATTTCCCTCAATGCCTACCTAGGGCATAGACTATTCACTTGGTAGATGTTGGCTGACGGAATAGCTGCCCAAATAAATCTATGAATAGAGCCCTTTTGACAACAGTGAACACCATAAGTACACTGATAACTGCCCCAAATGGAAAGGATTCATGTACAAAATTGAAAAAGAGGAACAAATAGCAACTGACCAATAGCATGTGCTTATTTACAGTTATTCTGCAATTAACAAAACATCACTTGTTCAGCAATGAAAGTATGATTAATAGGCCAAGCCCCAAGAAACAGGAAAAGAAATTTGGTTCTTCCATTCTTATTTACACATCTCCTGTGCTGACAAGCGCCTTTAGCTGGTTTTTGGGAGATCTGAGCTCTGACTCTCCCTCTACAGGTTTCCAGCTGATTGGCCTCAGACAAGCCAGGTACCCTTTTCATTTCTTCATCTTAACACATTGATGTTAACAGTTAACTCTCCTAGATTTTAAGGAGGTAAGAAAAGATAGATGCAAAAGCACTTTGGGAAGACTAAAGTCCTAAATAATTTGTAAAGTGCCCATTTCAATGGAAAGCATGGCCCTCAAAGAGAAAAGAGCAAGAAGACAGAAGCAGGACACTTGTTTAAAAGGAAATGAAATCTAAAGCTTTATTCTGACCAATCTAAGAAGCACATCCAGATGCTGGGCCATCCATGGCACAGGCCTCACATTCTAGCTGATTCTGAGAGATAGCAATAGAACCACATCGGCAATGGAACCAATTCCATACCCAAAGCAGCTTCTGCCTTGGAATTTGCAGTTGTGATTAGCTTCTCTTATTTAGCACCCAGAGGGAACACCCTGTAGGGCAACTTAATTAAAGAATTAGATAAACAAAGAAATGCCTCTCTCTCTCTAAATCAAGCCAAAGTGTCATGAAAAATAAAACAATTAAGCAGAAGCAAAGGCACCTATAAAGTATTCAAGCAGAACAAGTTTATACAAAAACATAATGTGGGTTTATTATTACAAATCCAAAGGCCAAGAGGTAGCGTGCAGAGCTCTCCATGGCTACCTTTATCAGACTTACCCTATAATGCAACAGTGCAGAGAGCGGAAAACAGACAATTATGCACAAACAACAATATGCCACATCCCTGTCCTGCACTGAGAGTTATAGGGTGCTTCGATGGGCAACATCTCAGTTAATCCTTACAGCCACCTCCCTGGCACGGGTATTAGCTTCATTTTACAGATAATGAAACAAAGACTCAGAGAGTTTCAGTGACTTGCCTAAGTTCATATAATTATGAAGTGACAACCAGAATGCCAACCCAGACTGCTTATCTGGAGATCCAGGTGTCACCTTTAGGTGCCAATTAAATTCTAAACTAACCTGCACTCATTGGATATGCCCTATAGAATGGAGCTATGTTTTCTCGTTCAACTACAAAAGCACATATACAATGAACATCAAGTATGTTGACAACACTGCGCTAGGTCCAGGAGAAGATGGCAGGGAAGGTGAACGCAGCCCTCTATCTCACAGAGTACACCTTATTTTAGGAAAAATACAAATGCTTAACATGTTTCCTCTAATACAGTTTTTAAAAATGTTGCCTAGAAATATTTGGTCTAAGAAATAAAATTACAATGCCTCGCCCCCAACACTCACACACAAGATTTTCTAGAATTTTTAGATGAGCATCACGTGCCTATATAATAAAATGGTCATATAAACACCAGAGTAGTGCCAAGATCACCTAGGTTCTGACCAGGAGGGTTTTAAAGCTCCCCTCAGGTTGACTACATTTACACAGGTTTCCGCCAGACTGCAGACCCTGCCCTCCCTTTTCTTAGAGCATTTCCTTTAGAAAATTTGTAAATTCTTTCTCTGCCCCTTTGAAAGGTAATTTTCTACACCCAGCAATGTCTTTCTCAAGGATTTAGGAACCATCCCTTTGAAATGTAATCAGAAGAGATAGCACCCCATCTCCCAATCTCTGTGGGAGGGTAGGAGATTAACGTCCATAAGTGCCAGTCAGCAAACACAGATGGCTTCATCACATTGACCAACCTCCCCTGACATCTTTCACTACTTTTCCACTAGATCACCCCAGCACTTAAAGTCTCCCACCTTTGGTTTCAGTGGAGTTGAGCTTGGTCTCTCTCCCCTATTGTAATAGTCTTGACCCCATTCATCTTGAATAAAGTCTTCCTTGATTGCTTAACTGGTCTAGTGCAATTTCCTCTTGACAGTTCCTATGTGCCAAGTAGAATGCAAGCTATTAGTCATACAAATATGAAAGAACATGACAGACTTCTGCTCTGGAGAGATCCAGAAACAGATCTGCAACAGCACTACATCAAGATCTGAAGGAGACACCTGCTCGATAACTCCAGCTTTGACAACAAATCATCAAAGATTCATAAAACGTCACCTATAAAACAGAAAGTTTTGAACTTAAAAAATGTACCTTGTTAAACTGATAACTTCCAGAGCAGAACTTAGAGATAGAACTTAGAAACTGGGGGAGGGGATGGGGTGGAAAGAACTGAAAGGCAAGGAAAAACAACCACAGAAACACCATCTTTTTTTTCTCTTGCCTTTACGAGGTTAGGCTTATAAACCTCTGAGTGTTTTAATACGAAGAACAAGGTGACTATCAGGAGTTGTGTTTCCCCCAGCTCTGTATCCTGGTTGTAGGTGGACCTCCCTACTCTCCTCCCTGCTTTATGCCCAGGCTGGATTCCACATCACTCTGGCAATGTGCTTCCATTTATTTTACGACTCATCCTTAAGGCTAAAACTTTGATGTGAGAGAGAAGAAATGAAATATGGAAATGTCGTGAACTATCAGAAGGCAGGACCTCCATACTTTATAGTTTGAACCATTAGTGATTCTTATAAAGGAGGTTTCAAAACAGGTGGCAGATGCTATTAGGAAATATTTCTAAGCAAGCAAGGTTTTTAAATGTGCTATAAGTCAGGATTGTACATTCCTCTACTGAACTACCACCAACTTTGTGTCTTACTGTGAGGCTTCCTCCTCTATTCTGAGGGTTGCTGATATGGGGGGCTTTGTTCAACGACAATGGTCATGCATAAGGGAGAAAAACAATAAATACCAACCTCAAAGGTATAATTTGGGAGTGTAGAAAATGCCCTGTGCTGCTAGACCATGTTTTTTGTTGTTGTTGTTGTTTTGCATTAGAGGAAATGGAGAAGAAATGTCAGATCCAAGACACTGAAGAGGAATAAAAAGCAGGATACGAAGATACAAGATAGGTTGGTGGTGAAAAGAAAATCCTATAAATATGGACACTCATGTCAGTCAGGACACCAGCCTCAGAACCAGGGAACGTGGGTATCGATGGCAAAAAAGGGGGAACATTGGGGTTAATTTATAGCTTAAGTGGGGAGAACACAAAGGTTTCTGGAAACATGTAAGTAATCAAGATAGTTGATATGTTGGTGGTAATTGATATGACAGAGAGAGTAAAGGTGACATCAGAAAAACAAAGGGTCAGACTCCTGGGAAAAACATGGATGTTCCATGGGAAGAAGGGAAAAGCCGATAAAGGGTATCAGAATAAAACAATTAAAGAAATAAAATCAAGCCCATAAGATAAATATCTTAAACATGTACTAGTCAGAATGCCATCAGGAAACCGATGGCACACTCACACTGGGATAATTCAAGGAGGGTTTAATGAAAGAGTTTACAAATATAAAGGGGGAGCATTAGGAAATCATGCTAGAGAGTATAGAATCCTAGGACTGGTAAGACCTGAATCGCTGTTCCCACCCCACGGTCTGAAGGGATATGAGCAAAGAATAATAACCAAATCTTGTAAGGTGAGACTTACAGAGAGAGGGCCATCTTGAGTAAAGCCATGAACTTTGCTTAAGGGGCACACCAGCATGAGGTTACTCACAGGATGGGATCCTGTGGACGAAAGACTCCAACCCCACACTCTTCTCCCTCCCAGGTTTCCTGGGGCTTTCCATTGGCTGAATCCAACCAGAAGTCAGACAGTGAGGTGCCATTTATATAATCCATGTGAGTCAGCCACAAAGCTAAGAGGAAAAAGGTGAAAAGGCACAAATGGAAAATGCACACCATAGAAGCCAAGAGGTAATGAATCAATGTCTGACCCAGAATCTAAAGTTGATACAGACAACTAACCAGTTTCTAGCTATAAAATCTGAGTGCAAAGGAGAACACTGAAGGCCTAACTATACTTCAAAGCTCTGTGTGGAAGAACACAAAACTTATTTTATTTATCAATCATCTATACATCAAAACAAATACGGAGGGTGCCAAAAAAATGTATACACATTTTAAGAAAGGAAAACTGTTTCAAAATTGTAATACTCAATATATACCAATAACAAAAGATGACTACAAGTCACATTTGATTTCTGCAATTACAAGAGATGCTCAAAGCGGTTACCATCAGCGTCCAGACACTTTGGCTTATGGCGAACCACTGCTTGAGCAACGTTGAACAAAGTATCTACTTGTATCCATTGTTTTTGGCACCCTGATATATATATATATAATTTACTTTGGGTATCTGTTCTACAGAATATTAACAACCAGAATAGAATTTACTCTAAAAAGCAACAGACTATCACCAGGTAGAAATTCTATTCCTGAATTAGTAGTCACAAAAAAGGGCCCTAACATATTTTTCCACCATGAGTTACAGAGACCTCATTCAGCCTTCACAAATTAAAAAGTCAGGCTCTCAGCTGCCAGACCTCCCTGCTCCAGGGCCTGGACACTCTTTGGGCAGTCTGCCTGTGTTCACTGCACTAATTCATTAGTAGTCTCTCTCTCTAAACATTGAACTTCCCCAGTCCATCTTTTTTAGTCAATTGAGAGTTCTCTTTGGAACATGGCATGCTGACGTTAAGAAAATAAACACCAGCATTTTTTAATGTGCCCACAAATTATGAATGCTGTTATTACTCTCCCACATGGCCACCATTAGTTTCCAATGATCATGCACCTCTCATTTATTAAAGACTCTTTGATTTACAATGCAATAATATATATATATTTTTTTACCTATAGCATCAATTATGCAGATTTGCTTTTCTGAGGGAAAAAAGTAACGAGACATCATCAGTATTCTTTGAATTTCTAACTTAATTCACGCAGTTACCATGATAGTATAACTTATTATTTGGTATCCAAGGTTGATGAATTCTCCACAGGCTGTCAGTAATTATTCTCAAGTATCTATTATGAGGACACAGAAAATTGCTATTATGTGCTGACTCAGTCGTGTGTGTGTGTGTGTGTGTGTGTGTGTGTGTGTGAGAGAGCACTCTGCTCCCTCCAGCCTCTTTTCCAGGTTCTGAGATTTCACTGTGATATATCTTAGCTGATTCACACAGGAATGTTCTATTAAATTTCAAATTATCTAATCACACTACTGATGTTATATTAAGATATAAATAAAAATATCGACATGATTTATTTGTGCATGTCACCCTGTAGGAAGATAATGCAAAATGAAACCTCAGGATGATATAAGTAACCATCACAACAGAAAATATTTCAGGGAATCTCTGTGTCTGCCTCATTTCGTTAGGCCATGATTTCCAGTTTCAGTGGAATATGAGAGACTCGAGCATAGGAGCAGCTTCCCTCTGACCCTGTTGACGTCTGGACACTTTGGACACATGCAAACACAACCCAGGTGGTTCTCGACAAAGTAAAAAGGAAAGTGATTGAGTCTCATAACTGAGAAGCCCAGGCCTCAGGAATGGCAGAAACTCAAAGGATGTTGCCTGTTTTCCTGTGTATTGGTCTTGCTCTCGCTTATTGCAGTGATATGTGTCCTTCAGGCATAAGGAGGAAAGGCCTGGATGACCTCTGGGTGTGGTTGCCTGAGATTAGGGGCCACCTCAGAGGCCTGGGGTAGGGAGCAGAGGATGAGCCACACCATGACTGACAGCCCTGTTAGGACCACATGAAGTGGGAAATAGGCAGCTTCTGGGGAAGGCAGTGCTAGTACCAGGAGCCGAGCAGGAAGGAATGCTGGGTAGACAAGATCAGGAAATGTCAACATGGATTCTAGCACCCTGGGCCCTGAAACCTTCCCTCTGGACAGAGGCCTCGGATTTTTCTGGGAGTCCAGGGAGGCAAAGATGGGATCCTGAGCAGACACCCTGAAGGCTGTGAGGCCCTGAACAATGGTCTTCACCACCAAGGAGTTGCTTGTTATATTGTCTCTTCCTTTTCAATCCCGGAAGGGAAAATGAAAGAATTTAGGCTTTGGGACAGTGGAGGGGGAATGAAGCATCATGGAATGCTGGAAACCAGGAGAACTGGCACAGACTCATTTCAGGGATCATTTCTCTAGCTACAAATTAAACAAACCACCACCAAAACAAACAAACCAGATTTTATCTTAGTTCTTTTAACTTCTTAATAAAAATTCAAAATCTACTGGGAGCCTATAACATATAATCCTTATAGTCCTTTAGCAAATGAAGTCGAAGAGCATAGGGTATTTTTATTGAAATAGATGGCTCTCCATGCTAATTTCTGGCACTTTTCTTAAATATTAATACTCTTTTGTAGTTGAAATGCTGATTGTGTATTTAAAAAGTGGTATGTGAGGGACAGTCTTCTCTCCCATACGCCCCTCTCCTTGTCAGAGAAGGTAAGTCTGATATGATTTAACAGGCACTGTGGTTTCACCATTCCATGAAAAGGAGAAAAGGAAGACATTTCTTTGTCGCCCTTTTCAGCTCCAACTTATTCATTCACCGCATGTTTTCTAAAGGCAGGCAGTGTCATTCTTCCTAAAAATAAATGAGACAAGGCCCCTGACCTCTAGAATTTGAGAAAAGAGCATCTCAACCACAAATAAATCCTAATACAAAGGAAAGTGTGTACCTGAGTAACCATATCTCACAAGGTCCCAGAGGACAGGGCAAAAAACTCTACCAGGGAGATTGGTGAAGAGCTCCATAAGAGGCAATATTCACGCTGCATGTTGAAGGACAAATAGGACTTTGCCAAGCAGTTTATTGGATTAAGGGCCTGCTCTACTCCAGTATGACCTCATCTTAACTTATAGCTTAATGACATCTACAAACACCCAAATATTTCCTTATTTCCAAATAAGGTCACACTCATAGTTACCAGGATTTAGGATTTTGATATGCCGTTTTGGGAGAAAATTCACCCAACATCACCAAGGTAATCAATATCAAGAAAAATTGCACTAGACAGCTAAACAGGCAAGAAAGACTTTACTTAAGACTAATGGGGTCAAAACTATTGCAATAGGAAAGAGAGACTGAACTCAACTCTACTCAAACAAAAGGTGGAGACTTTAAGTGCTGGGGCGAGCTAGTGGCACAATAATAGGAGATGTTAGCAGGGAGGTTGGTCAATATGTTGAGGCCACCCATGTTTGTTGGTTGGCACTTATGGAACTTAGGTTCCTACCCCCTCCCCCAGTCTGGGAGATGGGAGTGCTATCTTTCTTGATAATTACATTTTAAAGGGATGACTCCCAGGTCCTTGAGAAAGACATTGCTGGGTTGGTACAAGATTTACATCTCAAAATGGCAGAGAAAGAATTTACAATTACAAATTTCTAAAGTAAATACTCTAAGGAAAAGGAGATCAAGGACACATAGTCAGGAAAAACCCTTTCTAAAGTTTATCAAGCAGAGGGGAATTTTAAGGCCATCTTAGTCACTGGTTAGACCCAGAGGTCAGAGCTTCTCAGTTGTGTGCAATGGTTACAGGTGTGTCCAGATACTGACACCCAAGCATCAGACCATGAGCAAGCCTTTCTATGCACATGAAAGTTTTCAGGTAGCTGCTAGAATTCGCTTTTATGAAAGAAATTCTAAAGACTGTGAAGGATAGTTTATAAAGAAACAGAAATTAAGGTAGAGCAGCCAGCCCATTTTAAGGAGCTAAAATTTTTGAAAGCAGTGCTAGCGGAGACAAGAGGAGAGATTAGAAGCATTTCTAATATGTCTGAAATAGTCTCAAAAATTGAGATGATTTGAAGCAATGGTTTGTGGTCTCAAATTGCTCTGCAGAAAAAAGACCTGTGATTCTGCAGTTTTCTGAGGTGTTTGGAAAGATGCCTTGGAAAGTGTCCATTGATAGCTTGTAAACCACAATCAGCCTTTCTCTTTCACTGCCCATGTGTGGAACAAGAGACAAAAGAAGAGTGTGTAGGAAAAGGAAAGATTGTTGCCTGTAACGAAATGACAATCTGCGTGGTTGTCTTTATAAAATGAAGAGCAGCACGCACTCAAAGACATCCTCAGCAGGTCTTGATAAACTCAAGATCCTACAGGGATCATGGATTTGTGGACCACATGTTGTCTTTTGTCCACAGATTTTGATGTTCTTCAATTTAAAAAAAAATAAAATGTGATGGAACAAGCCTTGAAAAGAGGCCTACTGGGACTGAATTGAATATGAGAATCATCGAGTCCTTTCCTGCTTAGAAAGAACTCTACTGGTAAGCATCTTGGAAGATCCAGAGATACCATGCTGGGCAATCTTAAATTGTAACCAGTATATATCCAGGGAGGACTAAAGCCTCAATGAAAAGCTGGCAAACTTTTACTGTAAAAGGCCAGATATTACACATTTTTGGTTTTTCAGGCCTCATGATCTCTGTCGCCACTAATCGACTCTGTTGCTGTAACCCAAAAGTATCCACAGACACTGTGAACATAAATGGACATGGCTGCGTTCCAAGAAAACTTATTCATAGACACTGAAATTTGCCTTTTATATGTGATATTGTTTTTCTTTTGCTTTTTTCCAATCATTATAATATGTAAGATATGTTCCTAGCTTGCAAGCTGTACAAAAACAGGCCACGTGCCAGATTTGGCCCAAGAGCTATACATTACCCACCCCTGGTCTAAATGAAAAAAGAATTGCAAATCCCACATATTCCCAGTGCACCTCATTTTCTTGCCTCTCATTAAAAACTCATAGGGGTAAATATTCCCGGCTCTCATGTTGACAAAAAGAGAAAGAGAGTCAGGTCCTAAGTTGTTTTGCCAGTGTCCCTGCCTCATAAGAGCCTAACACTCCACAAAAGCAATCATTGATGAACATACTTAACCCATGTTTACTGAAGGATGGCTTGGAGCAGGGCACAGTGTTCGATACTTATACATACAGCAGAAATAAAAAATCCTAGGTGTCATGGAGTTCACTCCCACATAGTTGTCCTCTAACCTAAGAGTGCTTTTGAGTCACCAATGTCACTTTCTAAAACGACAGAGTGGATATTTTTCAAAATACTCCCCGGACCAATTAAACCAGAATCTCTGAGGTGGGGCCTAGCCATCCTCAGAGCGATTTCCTTTTGAAAACTTCCACTGGACACACCACAGCCTCCAAAGTTGATTTAATTGCTTTGAGGTGGATCTGGGCACAGGTAGTTTTTAAAACTCTCTGGGTGATTCTAAAGTGCAGCCAGGATTGTGAACACTGGCCTAGAGCTTCTAAGTAGGTAGATTTGATACATGAGACTCATGGGGCCCTTTAATTACACCCACACGTAAAAGCAGTTTGCGGAGGAGCCCCCACCCGCCCACACCCCCAGCCTGCTCATGAGTTCACTTCCCTGGGACCAGAGTGTTCAAGCTCTGGCCAGATCCTCATGTTCCAGACTCTCATAGCCGGGTTCAAGTCTCACAGCTTCTCACCCTGGGATCCAATTTTCTCAATTACTTTCCTTGCTCTATATGTTCATATCTCAGTTTTGCCTTTCCCCTAAAATACCTTTAAAACACAGCCTTATTATCAAGATCTGTGTAGACTAGTGGTTGTCGAAGTCTGGCCCCTGATCCAGCATCACCGAGACCACCTGGGAACTTGTTAGAAAGGCACATTTCTAGCCCCACCCCAAATCTATAAATCAGGAACTGTAAGGTGGAGTGGGGGACCCACTCTATGTTTTAACAATCCCTCCAGGTGATTCTAAAGCACACTCAAGTTTTGAGAAGCAATGGCATGGAGAAATGAAGAGTATAGTTAATTTTGAACATATCCCTAAATCAATCAGCAGTTGTTTTAAAAAAATTAAGCGATGTACTAAAATTTGGGAAGCTAGATTTTTCAACATTTTAGCTCTTGATCTCTTAGGATACTCAAACTCTAATTTGAAAGATAATACCATGTTTCCCTAAAAATAAGACCTAGCTGAACAATGAGCTCTAAAGCGTCTTTTGGAGCAAAAATTAATATAAGACCCGATCTTATTTTACTGTAAGACCGGGCCTTATTTACATATGACCAGGTCGCATATTAATTTTTGCTCCAAAAGATGTATTTGAGATGATGGTTCGGCTAGGTCTTATTTTCGGGGAAACAGGGTAGAGCTCTTACAACATTATAGAAGGAAATCCTTTCATTTGTAACAACGTGGATGAACCTGGAAGACATTATGCTCAGTGAAATAAACCAGACACAGAAAGACAATCACTCATGATCCCACTAATATGCGGAATCTAAAAAAGTGAAATTCATAGTAGCAGAGACCAGAATGGTTGTTACCAGGGGCTAAGGGGTGGGGGAAATAAGATGTTGGCTAAAGAGTACAATTGTTGCTATCAGAGGAATAAGTTTTGGAGATGTACTGTACCGCACGGGCTTATAGTTAATAGCAACTATAGTATTACAATGATTATAGTATTACAAATACAGTAAATACAATAGTATTCTTAAAATTTACTAAGAGACTAGATCTCAAGTGTTCTGACCACACACAAAAAAATAGTAACTGTATGAGGTGATGAGTATGTTAATTAGCTTGAGTGTGGTAATCATTTCACAATGTATACATATATCAAAACATCATGCATTATTTTGTACAACTGAAACTAATAAAAAAACTATGATGCTGTACACCTTAAATATATTCAATTTTTATTTGTTAATTATACTTCCATAGAGCTGGGAACAACAAAAAAATATATGATGGAGCTCTTTCTGTTAAAAATTGTAGCTCTTGGGTATTATATCTCCTGAATTAGAATATTATATTAGATTTATAAAATATATCACAAGGACATTTCTGACATTTCTAGGTCAGCAGCATAGAACCTAATTTGAAAATGGAAGATCCAGCAACCTATTGCCTGCTACAAAATTAACTCCTGTGAGAAGGTTTGGAGTTGGTGGTTGGAATGAGAGTTGGGTTATGACATCCCATGTAAAACTTCAAAGAGTATAGCTAGCATGGAGCTGGTAAGCCACAGGGTAAATTACCAGCCACTCTCTAGGTTGGGTCCTATCTAATTGTGGTGTTTGGATATGCTGTTTTCAGAAGCTCTGTTTCCTTTTGTTTTCATTGCCCACTGAGTCAAAAAAAAATGGAGGCTTCAGAGGCACACAAGGGTATGGGATCTGCATAACCACTGTCAATGATAAATAAAGCCAGACACTCGTTAAAGGGATAAGGACAGGTTTTAATCAGTAATACCCTATTGCAATAGGGAAAAGAGTCCAATGTGAGCCCAACTTCAGGTTGCACAGAGGTGACTGGGCATTTTAGAGGGAAAAGGAGAGACTAGGGAGGGGGAATGTTAGAGGCTTGAGAAGAGTCAGAGAAGAGAAAAATTATTTAAAAAGTGGGAAAGAGGTATTGATCCATGTGAAAATCATCTATGTTAGGCTCCCGCCCTCCCACAGAGGCTGGGAGACAGGGGCCCTATCTTTAGGTGCTGCCTAGAACAAACAATCAAAATGAGGTCAACTGTTTGAGCATTTGGGGACATACCATTTCTATGTCATAGTGTGTGTGTGTAAAGAGCAGTGCTAAAACCTCTCAAGCCCACTGAAGAAATGGTACCAGGGGAAAATGAGCAGAGAATTAAGGAGCCTCTCAAAGACATTTTTATCTCAGAGAAAGTGGGGCACCACCCACAGCTGCCTCTACCCAGGAGAGAATCTGTTTAGAAAATGCTGATACACCGTGAACCTTAGAAGGAAGGTTCACAGAGACATTTTCTTTTCAACTTCGGTGAGAGAAACACAATGCTAAATATTTTAAACTGTTGCTCAAAATTTGTCAGAGAGACAAAAGAAACAGTCTAAGAATTAAAGGAATGGTCATCTAAGCACAATAGATGGTAGGAAGCCTGTCTCCTGGTGGCGGTGGTGGTGGTGGTGGCGGTGGTGGTGGTGGTGGTGGTGGTGGTGGCAACCTTTGGGGACCGGGGGGGAGAATCCTGAAAAATAATCAGTGCACAACAAATACTTTTAAGTGGCAAAACAAACACAGAAAAATACAGGTGGAAATTATATTCCTGGTTGTAACCAGGCTAGAAAAACAAAACAAATAAACTGTATAAAGACTGCAGAATATAATCAGAAGGGCAAAAAACAAAACAAACAAAAAAAAACCTGTCAACTAAGAGAGACAGTGTAGAGCAAAAGTGCACCCAGGGTAGGTAATGAATAAACTGCAAGGAGAAGGAAAAAAACATTTCATAGATTTTGACCTTCATCCTATTGTTCCTATTAAATTCCAATTGAAATCAAGGTTATTCATGTAGAAAAAGAGATAACTTAAAAAGATGTAACATGAATAGATGTATACAATTCATTCCTTACCCAAGAAATTAAGTTAAATCAAGATTCTTTCTGGTCTTTTTTACCCCCCCCTCATGTTTTGTTCAATGTTATATTTGATAACCCTCTGTGCTCAGAGAAACCCATACAAGTAAGGACATGAAGCATTATGATTGCTCAAGGCATGACCTACAAGGCTCAAAGATGCTACCAGTGGGCCCCAGGCAGTGAAAACTTCTCACAGCTTCTGCAGTTACTAGGGGCAAAAGGTGACCTCACAGTTGATGCCTTGCAAGTTTTCCTGACTCAGATGAAGTGAGTTCGCAGAGAGCTGGTATGATCAATAGGAGGGATGTGGGGGCAGATCAAAGGGACAGCCCTGCAAAGCAATAAACAGAGTTGTGGTAGCGTTCTGGAGGGTGAGTAGACCAGTGGTTCTCACCAGTGGTGATTTTGTCCTCCAGGTCACATTTTGCAATATCTGAAGACTCATTTGTAACACTGGGGGAGGATACTCCCGCATCTAGCGGGTAGAGGCCACGGATGCAGCTAAGCATCCTACAATGCACAGGACAGACCCAAATGTCACTGATGCTGACATCGAGAAACCAGGGCATAGACAAAGAAATAAAAATACTGATGAAGAGTGAATAGGATTCAGTTTGTGACAGAAAGCTCTATATTAAGTAGCGGGAGATGACAGAGAAATGGAAAATCAAATAATTAGTACAATATGTGAATGTCAGTATGGCAGGTATGTTTTCAGAGAAAAGAGACAAAGCCATGGGCAGAGGATGAACAGGAAGTCATACTATATCCTCTATACAATACTTATTAGTTGGACAAGGTTGCACAGGACCTTTGAGATTTCTTACGAAGTCAAATATACAAACAGTATAGTGTGAGGGTGTTGGCCTGAACCCCTGTATAAGTCACATAAGATCTGCCACCAGGGAAAAGAGAGAGGCTGGTTGAATTGAAAACACCTGCGTCAGTTCCTGGCTGCAAAGATGGAACATTAACAGTCCCTCTGTCAATCAGGGACAAGGCATAGGATCCTTACATTGAGTATTTATAGGTACTCTAAATAAATCTATTGGAGTGGTTGCAGGAGTGGTTTCTTCCACAGCAGAAGGCTGAAAGGGGAAAGTTTCTGAAAAGGTAGGACTTAACCTGAATATATCAATTCACCTAAATAGAGAACTAGAAATTGCAGCATCAGTATTCTATGAGTATGATATCAAGAGCTTCTTCCTAGATTCTTGACTTACATATTGCACTTTTGGGCTTCCCCATAGATCTCTGAAACCCTGGGACTGAAAGCTCAAACAAGTTCTCACAATTATGTACAGGACAACTGACCACATCAGACCAAACAGTTTCTTAGGGCATCAGTTTCATTCAGCCGCATGTTGACATGTCCTTACATAGCTAAACCCAAAACAAATTTAATAAATTCCACAGATTATGATATTTAGTTCAAATCTAGTATGTTCCACTAGTTGGCTTTGTTTTATCATACTTTAGGCAGTCCGTGCGTGGAACTCTCTATTTTTTTAAAAAAACAAATTTGTGTTCACTGATCCATAGATGCTATGTTAGCATCATAAATCCCTACAATACCACGCACATTTTCAGAGATTTTATTTTTGGTTACTCCTTATGTTCTCATCTACTTAGATGTGAAGCAAAGCCTTTACACAAATTTCAAAGGGCTACAACATTAAAAGGATTACAATGGCACAATGTCAACAATTTTGCACAATGAGATGAAAAAATATTTCTGAAAACTGCTCTCTTTATCAAAACTGCTCTCTTTATCATACTCATCTAGTTATTCTGAATCTGTGCCAATCTTCTAGCAATGGTGTCTTTAAGAGCATTTACAGGGCTCTTTGTCCCATTATTATGTCTGGAACAAAAAAATACAGTTGGAAATGACACCACTATAAGTGAATTAAAAAACGAAGGGGGAGAAGTTGATAGGCTAAAGCATATGTAAAGTGTCATCATATTTCAAAATCTGTTTACCTGGATGTTCATTTAGACTGAACCACTGGAAAATGCCAGATTGACCCAGAAATACCCTAAAAATTTACACTAAAATAAAAAATATTTTGCTGCTTCAAAAATACCTTACATATAATTTTTAATTTTGCCATATAGTTTTCTCAATAACTGTAGAACTGTTACTTATTGTAAACAATTTCTTTGTTTTCATGAAATGTTCATGAATGTCATTTCTTTTCATCAATGACCTCAATTTTCTCTTTAAAATGAGTTTTAAGAAACACACGTAGCATGTCTTAAGAGCCCAGTTTTCACCTCAGATGACCAGACAAAAGGTAGGAAAATGTTAAAGCTTGCTGCAATGTAAAAAAGTTTGATTTGAAACAAGAGGAAAATTATATCTAAATTAGGGTAACCTATAGCGTATGTTAAATAAATCTGAATATCATTGATTTAACATTGCATTTCAAGTTTGCATATGAGTCAAATAATTGACATTAAGACAAATAATAATCATCTCAAAACACTGCAAATCTACCATGCATTTTTATATAGAAGTAGTACTATGGCATTTAATATTAATATTCACACAAATATGTTCATACAAAAACACTTCTTACAGGAAATGTACAGAAGCATTATACTAATTGTGTGTGATAGGAAAGAATTAAAATATTTTCTACTTACATAATGCTAACAAAAATTCTATGGAAAAATCTGCAGGCCAATGGTAAAAAGTCAAAATTACAAAATATTAATCTCTATTTCATACTGGTCTGAAGTTCATGATTTTCCAAAGAGCAAAAGGAGAAAAAGCAAAGGAGAGGAAAAAAAACAATATTCTGGAAACACCCACCATGTTCTGGTTTAGACACTATGCTTTGTGCTTTATATCAACGATCTCATTTCATTGCCAGGATAACCACGTGGGATAGGATCTTACACATGAGAATCTAGGTATATCGCATTAACTTTTCCCATTTCTGACATCTAAACTTGTAGTAAATACAACCAGGTTTCCCTCAGTGTCGTACTTTTTGACTATCCCAGAATTGTCCAAAGATCTATAGGAAACGACCCTATTTGATTTTATTTACTCCATCAGTTTTCAAATTAATTTGCCCACAGAATGTTTTATTTTCTACCTACAGAGTTGTTTAAGGAACATTGGACTATACTAGTCTTTCTGGAATGAGTAAGTTTGAACATATTACTGGAAAATGCAAACTATACTATTTGTCAAGGACACTCAAAATAAGTTCATACAAAGGGAACTTGATCTACGTGTAACATTACATCTCACCTCTTGGCTTTTTAATATTCCTAGAGTCTCAACTTGCCCCAAATAATTCACAATAAACTGTCATGGCTTAATTAGCTAGTCTCTCAAAAAATATTTGCACATTAAAGAGGTGAATGGTAAGGATCGCCCCCCCTTTAACACAAAGGAAGATCTGCTAGAGGAGTTATAGGGCTCCACGGCAGTTAGCTAAGCTTTACGGGAGCACCTCATATCTCAGCACACCTAAGATGACCTGCTCAGCATATCTCGGGACTTGGGTACCCACTTAACCTAATTGCATCTTAGTTCCCTCTTCAGAAAATATGAGCAACTAAATGTCACCTTCCTTAAATGTACAGAAATACTTAACAAATGAGTGAACCATTTGTAATGCAATTTGAGCTGCCCATACAAAAGGTGTGCAAGAAAAGAAGGCCTAAGAATGTAAGACACTCCTATCTGATACAGTCATTAATTTTAAAGTATAGGTTTCCGTTAAAAAAAAAATAGCATGAACAGTGAAATGTGCAACTTAGTAATTCCAAAACACATTATGTAAAAATAACTTTTTCATTAAATCAGGAAGAAACTAAAAGTCTTTCATGACGAATTTGCTAAAGTATGATATTGTTACAATAATTTCCATATTTAAACATGAAATAAGTGCATAATTTTGGTTTGTCAAAGTGAATATCAGGAAGCCAAAGGCAATTTAATTTGAGATAATCTCCTATTTTCTTGTTATTGCATTGTCACCAAAAGGTCATCAGAATAAGCAAGAATATGTTACAGAATTTCAAATCTAATATTAGTACAGATTCCCTTATTTGCAACGTTTTTTCTCTGCATTTTTTTCTGTCTGAAATACTGTGTTAAAATGTGGCTCTGAAAAGATTCAAGTCAACGTTTTAGAAACTGCAGGCATTCACAACTCTTCAAATATTTTCTTATTTTGCGGAAATAAAAACATGCTATTGTTCCAAAATAATACTTACTCTAATACTTCTATCCATAGATAATTCTTAAACACAAAATATGGTACAATCTGGGCTAAAGACTCTGTAGGAGCACACACATGAAGTGTATATAATATGGCCCCTGCCCTCACAGAATTTACAATTCAATTATGAATTAAAATTACAAGAATGATAATGACTGAACATGTCCCTACAGCATTGGTTCTTGACATTCATGAGAAAGGCATCCAGAGAGCTTCATGGATCCCAAAATGCCAGGCTTTCACTGCAGCCCTCCTGTGTTACTAAGATGGGTAACAGACCAGCTAAGTGACTTTCAGAAGTGAGACAAGAAGAGGAAAAATGATACACAGTACCATAATGAATGCCCGAGTCTTAAAATCAATTGTAAAATTGTGTGATGCTAAGAGTAGTGCTAATATAATTCAGAAAATAAGGACATGAACAATTGTGCATTCATAATAAAAATGATTGCAAACCTACTCTATACCTGGCAACTGTTCTTAGCACTGGCTCTATAGCAGTGAACAAAAGATACAAACTGTTCTCTCACGAAGGTAACATTCTACTGGAAGGAGACAAAAGGTAAATCAATAAATATTTAATTTATCAGGTTATGCTGTGAGGGCAAGGGGCATAGGCAATGCTGGAAACTGGGATTGATTGTTATTTATAGAGAATAGTCAGGAAATATTTCTGATATTTGTACATTTGCGAAGAGAACTAAAGATGCCAAAGAGAAGAACTCACCAAACAAAGGAAAGCACATGCAAAGACCCTGAGGTGACAGAGATGTTAGCAAATTTGCGGAGCAGCCAGAAGGGCAGTGTGGCAGGAATGAAGTTGGAAGGAGAAAGGTGGGAAATGAGGTTAGAGAGAGAAGTGTACATGGGACATGGCAGCAAAAGTAAACTGTTCTGGGCCTGAATCAAGCACAGGCTGAAGTTTTACTACAAAGTGCCATGATGTAAGGTAGCTTTGCATAGATTTTTGAAAGATAAATGAGATTTCTATAACCTAAAGGAAAGGAAATATAATGTGAGGTTCATGATTGTATCTGTTAGCAATCTGATTTTTAGGCATTTTTAGTACTTCTGAGAACACTAAAAGCAAAGCCAAAGCTTTCGCTCAGAGTTCTATTCAAATGAATCTTCTATTTCTGGCCATTTTCTCCCACCAAAGCATCTTCTTGGAGCCCACTGAATTCATCTGGCCAGTTCACTGGCTTTCTACTTGTCTTCACTTCATTCTGAAAATCTTTCAAAAAAAAAAAAACCACAAAAAAACCCAGAAAGTATAATCAAACTAGTCACATATGGCTCCATGTGAAAGAAAAACTGAAAAACTATTTAAATGGCTGATTAAAATTTTAAAAAAATCTATGGTGGGCCTCAGTCTGCTACCAGCTTATAGTTACAGAAACTTGAAGAATGTAAAAAAGTGAATTTTCAGACGCCTGTCTGATAAAGGTGTTCAAGCATGGTTTGGAAAAAAGGTGAGAACTAATCAGGCAAGATGATCTCATCCAAAATATACATTAATTTATGAGGTGTTAACAACATGGGAATTATGAAATAGCTGCTCATTTTATTAAACAAAAAGAATCAAAATGTGCTACTCTCATTATAACAGAAATATGAAAAAAATCATAAGAGAAGAAAACTAAATAATGACTGAAATGGCTTTTATAAGGATGACATGCCTACTAAGTGGTGCAGCCCTTTCAAGTTGAAGATACTACATCTGGAACTAAACTTCAAACTGATTTCTTCAGTCTTCGTTAGCATATATGGTTAATTGATGGCTGTTTTTATTCAATTTCCTTAGCTATTCATTGAGGAAAATTCTATTTCACTATTTCCCAAGGGGTCCCTTTTGTAGTTGTTCATGTCTACCAACTCCTAAAGTTTATGGTTTTTCTACTTTGTGTTCCATAGACCTTGAAATACTTATTTGCAAATTCCACGGCACACACACAAAAAATCAATGTATCCTAGTTTCATTTACCAGAAATATCTTAAAAGTTCATTGGAATGCATAGTCCAGTGTCCTAAACATCATTGCTTGAAGTCTGGGGTTCATCAAGGAGTTTTCTGTCAAATTTGTATAAAGGGGGAAAAAAAACACAAATCTGAGAATTGGAGATGGGAGTTTAAATATCTTCTACTTTCATAAAACCTTTCCCCTGTGAAATCCTCCAACAATTATGGCCTGTATTATTCATTTGTCAATTTATTTTATACTGCTTTTTGATTACTCTTCTATTTTTTGCATTTAAGTGTTATTTTAATGTTTTATCGTTACATATTTTCATGCTTAAGACTTATTTAACCAGACTTTTAAACTTTAAGATTAAAGACTAAAAATGGAAGAGCTATGCAATCCCTTTCCCACACATAGGCACTCAGCTGGGAGTGCCTATATTTGGAATATTGCAGACCCTCCTGACAACATGTTGATTCGATTTCTTGATTTTAGATATGTTATTGGAGAAAAGTTCACAGATGACTAATATAAGGCTAATATACTGATACCAAAGCAACTGAGTCTTCCAAAAAAATATCCTTTCAGGCCTGAATAAGTCAACTTATAAGGATAATCACAATTTTCACACCATTGGACATACAAAAGCTGTGCATTGAGGAGAATTCTGGGATGATGGCAGAGTAGAGAGCACCAGAAATCTGTCTCTCCACCTAGACAATAATTGCACTGGCAGAATCTGTCTAATGTAGCTACTGTATTTTGAAACTCTAGAATCTATTGAAGGCTTGAAACTTCCAGGGGAAGGCTTGAATTGTTAATTTCGGCCAAAATTAGCACAGTAGCAGCTACCCATCTCCAGCCTTTGCCCCATGACAGGTAGCTGTGCATATATTCCTGGAGCAGCTTGCACACAGCTAGTGGGAGACAGGGAGTCAAAAAGAACACTGATTTCCAAATATTGTGAATTTGTGCTTCTGATTATTAATGCTGTCTCTGGTCACAGAAGGGCAGATACAGAGGAAGGTGGCTAAATCATGAAGAAATAGAAAATCTGGATAGATGTATAACTACTAAGGAGATTGAGTTAGTAATCAAAAGTCTCCTGACAAAGAAAATTCCTGGACCTGACAGTTTCACTGGTGAATTCTACCAAGCATTCAAAAAATTAATACCAATCCTTCTGAAACTTTTCCAAAAGATAGAAGAGCAGGGTACACTTCATAATTGATTTTATAAGGCCAGTATTACCCTGATACGAAAGCTAGGCAATGACATGACAAGGAAACAAAGAAAAAAACCCACCGACTAATATCCTTTATGAACACCGAGGCAAAACTTCTCAATAAAATACTAGTAAACCAAATTCAGCATATTAAAAGGGCTATGCAACATGACACAGTGGGATTAATGCCTGGAATGCACGGGTGGTTCACTATGCAAAAATCAATGTACTACACCATATTAACAGAATGAAGGAAAACACACACACACAATCATCTCAATTGATGAAGGAAAAGCATTTTACAAAATTCAACACCCTTTCATGATAAAAAAATGACTCAACAAACTAGAAATAGAATAAAACTACCTCAACATAATGAAAGCCATATATGAAAAACCCACAATGAACATCATACTCGATGGTGAAAGACTGAAACATTACCTCTAAGATCGGGAACAAGGCAAGGATGTTCACTTTTCCCACTTCTTTTCAGCATAATACTGGAAGCTCTAGCCAGAGCAATGATGCAAGAGAGGTAAAAAGCATCCAAATTGTAAAAGAAGAAATAAAATTATCTCTGTATGCAGATAAGATTTTCTATGCAGAAAACCCAAAAGAGTCCACAAAAAACTGTTAGAACTAATACAGCAAAGTAGCAGGAGACAAAGCCAACACGAAAAAAATCACTTGCATTTCTATACACTAAAAATCAAAAACATGAAAAGGGAATTGTAAAAGCAATTTCATTTCCAATAGCACCAGAAAGAGTGAAATACTTAGGAATTAACCATGGAGGTGAAAGACTTGTACAATGAGAACTACAAAACATTGCTTACACACAATGCAATATATAGGTGATGTATTATAGAATTGTATACTTGAAACCTGGATAATTTTACTAACCAATATCTCTCCAGTAAATTTAATAAAAAACAATTAATGAAGACATAAATGAAAGCACATCCCATGTTCATGGACTGGAAGACTCAATATTATTAAGATATCAATATATCATAAGCAACTTGCAGATTCAATGCTATTCTTACCAAAATCCCAGTATTTTGTTGTTGTTGTTTTGGGGAGTTTTTCTTTTCTTTTTTTTTTTTTCTTTTTTTTTTTTTTTTTTTTTTTGCAGAAATAGAGACACTCATTCTAAAATTCATATGGAAAGGGACTCTGAATAGCCAAAAGAGTCCTGAAAAAAACAAAGCTGGAGGATTCATACTTCCTGATTTCAAAATGTACTACAAAAGCTATAGTCATCAAAACAGTGTGGTGCTGGAACAAAGATACACATATACACCAATAAAAGAGAATAGAGAGCCAAAGAATAAACCCTTGCACATATGGTCAAATCATTTTTGACAAGGGTGCCAAAACCATTCAAACGGGAAAGGACAGTCTTTTCAAAAAATGTTGCTGGGAAACTACATATCCACATACCAAAAAAAGTGAAGCTGGACGCTTATCTAATGTCTATACAAAAATTAACTCAAAATGGATCAAAGATTTAAACATAAGACCTAAAACTATAAAACTGTTAAAATAAAATATGGGATAAAAGTTACATAACATTGGGTTTGGCGATGATTTCTTAGATATAATACCAAAGACATAAGCAATAACAAAAAAAGACAAAAAAGACTTCAAGCAAATTTTAAAATTTCGTGCATCAAGAGGCACTATTAGAGTAAAAATGCAACCCACAAAATGGAAGAAAATATTTGCAGGTCATATATCTGATAAGGAATTAATATCCAGAATAGAGAATTCCTAAAACTCAACAAAGAAAAAAACAAAAACTCAATTAAAAACTGGAAAAAGGACTTAAGTTGACATTTCTCTAAAGATATATAAATGGCAAGTAAGTACACAATGTCAATATCACTAAACATTAGGAACATGTAAATCAAAACTGCAAGGAGATACCATCTCATACCCATTAGGATAGCTACTATGAAAAAAAAAGAACACGTGTCTGGTGAGGATGCGGAGAAATGAAAACACTTGTACACTGTTGATGGGAATGTAAAATGTATAGTTGCTGATGGAAAACGGTATGGTAGTTCCTCAAAAAATTAAAAATAGAATTATCATGTGATCCAGCATTCCACTTCTCAATATATACCCAAAAGACTTGAAAGCAGGGTCTCAAAGAGATATTTGTACACTCATATTCATAGCAGCATTATTTACAATAGCTACAATGTCAAAGCAACCCAAGTGTTCTTCAATAGATGAATGGATAAGCAAAATGTGGTATAGGCATACAATGAACTATTCAGCCTTATAAAGAGAGGAAATTCTGACACATACTATAACATGGATTACTCTTGAGGACATTATGCTAAGTGAAATAAGCCAGTCACAAAAAGTCAAATACTGTATGATTCCATTCATTATATGAGGTACCTAGAATAGTCAAAATCATAGAGAAAGAAAGTAGAATGGTGGTTGCCAGGGAATGAAGTGGGCATCGAGGGGAATGGTGAGTTATTGTTTAATAGATATAGAGTTTCAGTTTTACAGGATAAAAAGTTATGATGATGGATGATGGTGATGGTTGCACATTATGAATGCATTTTATACCACTGAACTGTACAGTGGTTCAGTTAAAAATGGTTAAGATGGTTAATAAAAATCCGTGAATTTAAAAGCAGAATTATGTAGAGGACAAAACATGTCGTTTGACCTCAGAGAAACTTGGGTTCAATATATTGGTCCTCAGCTTATTGCTTCTGTGATGTGTAAGTTACAAAAGTTCTCTAAGGCTCTATTTCCTCATCTATATAAAGAAAATGATAATATCTTTTTTGAAAATTATTTTGAGCATTGAAAAGATATATTGAAATACCTGGATAATGCAGAAGCTCAAGAAGCTGTTCATAGATATTAGGGCTCTCACTGGATACTAGCAAGTAATATCTGTCATTAGCCAGATGGTCTCAGGGACAGGAATACTCTTTTAACTGAGAGAATTCTCTTTTTAATTTTTGTTTTTAAGGAAATGCGTAGCTCTTAGTCCAACTTTAATAGGTATAAGCTCTGCTGCATGCATTTTTGTGGACTTTCCTTCTAAATTCATCTTACTCGTTCACCTTTGTTTTATTCTTACCCAGTATGTTTCTACTTTTGTTTTATTATATTGTATGTGTTTGTGCAGCTGCAAATTTTGAAGAGTTATCTAAATACATGAACAAGGTAAATCAGCTAAATGTTAGACATTGACGAATTTCCTAAAGGATTATCCAGTTCAATTATTGTGTTTTTTAAGCCAATAAGCAAGAGAAGTTAAAAGCAAAAAAAGTCAATTGACCATGTTTTTTAATTTTCAGTTGATTGTTTGTCATTAAAGAGAAAACCTGTAATTTTGGCAGTGGCTTATGAAAGAAAATATTTTCATGCGTTAAATAGGATCTTACAAGAGCTTTGCGGTGGTATAGGGAGAAATAACTGCAAAGGATTAAGAGAAAGCTATGATTGTTTTCACTATTCTCCTCTTTGCCACTCATCCTCTATGAATGTCATGATTTTCTCATTTCACTGAGTTTAACAGAAAACCAAAAATGCCTGGAAAAGCTGAGATTTTTTTTTATCTTAGCCCTATCAGTCTATGAATTCTCTTAACAGCGTGGACCATATAATTTTTTACACATGAGACTATGCCCCAAGTTATAGAGGTTGAAATTTTATACTATGCTTCTTACTTCACAGAAGATATCCTACTACACCTGTTCTGCAAATTAATGTTTTTAAAGTACCACCACTACCACACACACACCAAACACATTAACTTTTAAAATTGTGACTGAGTCATTTCATCAAAAATTTTTCAGGAAAATGCTGATCCTAACAGATTTGCTTTTAAAAATCTGGATATTATTTCTGTAACATTTTGAAGGAAAAATGCCAAATACTCAGAACTATTAAAGATAGTGTAAATGACCAATCAGACATACAGCAAATGTTATCAGCTATAAAACTCATCAACTCAAAAAGTTTCACAGTTAACTCTTGCATTTCTTCAGCTATCAACTTATCTGGATCAGCTTCTTCTTCACTAAATTTGGTTGTATTTTGATTTAAAAAGGAATCACAGTATCCTTTGAATGAAAAGAAGATTGATACTATCTTTGCCGTGGTGAAAGAGGTTCTGTCACTTTACAGGTAAGACATCACCACCCATATGTATTCCCACCAGGGTTGTTAGTAATATTTCTCCAGTTAGGTGGTGGGTATGTTTTGTGAACATTTATTGAGCCATATAATCATGTTTTGTATGCTTCTGATATGTAAATTATAACCAAGTAAGTATTTTAAAATTGTTTTTAATAATTGATATGACGTTCGGCAGTAACTTTATTTCTCCGACACATTTAGCTTTACCAAGACATGGATATTTTCAAGGTTTTTTCCATCCATATAATTAAAGAAATGTTAAAAATAGGTTAGAGATATAAGTGTTTTACATACATACCAACCTGAGACATGGACTGAATCCTGTATATTTTGAAATACGTATCAAATTCATTACAGGCAGTAATGATGAAGTACATGGTTCTCTTAAGTATCTTCTTTCTCTTCCTGTCTGTTTTTCATCTTTAAACTATTTGCTACTTAGTATATCATCTTCCAGGTAATGGACAAGAGAAGGAAAAATGGGATCAAAATAACCTAATGTTTGTTACCATAATGGATGTACCAAGTGTCTCACTATATAAATGAGGTAAAATTATATTTCCCAAAGGGAAATTTGGTGTTTATCGTTGGGATTTGATTCATTCTAATGTTCACGTGCATGACACTTGAGAAATATTCATAAGTAAAATAATGACATTTGTATAGGAACTATTAATAATGGTTTAACATTTGGACTTCCAGTCAATTACTCTGAATTTTCTGTTTTTCCCACCTTGAAGGTTATACCAAAGAACCCCACAACTTTGCTTTGTTCTTTTCTTTTACCATGATATTCACTGACTCATTTTTAGTCTGATTCCCAGATTCCACCTCCTGTGGCACTTGTTACGTGGTCCCACATGCTTCCCTTGATCATTTCTAAGCAACGAATTCAGTCTGTGGGATTTAGCCTATTCATAGGAAGTACACATAAAAATATAATCAGTTGAAATGTGTGTGTGTGTGTGTGTGTGTGTGTGTGTGTGTTTGTGACAGAGAGAGAGAGAGACAGAAATATAGAGACAGGGAATAGAGAGAAAGCAAGCACTGGAAACCTGTTTCTTAACACTGAACATTCCACGTATCTATTACAACGGCCAAATTTCCATTCTGAAGCCATTGACTTTACAGACCATATTCACCGATATCCAACGAAAACAAATTACATATTTATAAAGACTTTTATAGCTATAAAGCATTTTTACATATATAACCTCATTTGATCATTACAACCACCTAATGTAGGAGTACTCTCATTAACGTATCAATTCCATAGGAAAGAAAGTTTTCAGTAAGTGCTTACAAAAAAGCGACTATGCAAAGTATTTCCTACAGTATAGTTAAAAACAATGAAAACGTCAAAACTTTAACTGAAAACGTGTAAAGTTGTTGAAAAGCCTGCTTAAATAATTCCACTTTACATTTTATCTGAATGTTTTAAACCTAGCAAATAAAATAGATTAAAAAGTTCGAATCAAACTGTTAGTTGCGGTTTTCAGAATATCTTCCACAATTAGAAATATTTTTCTCTTCCTTAAGATGTACAATCAAGAACCTATGCTAATGGAGAGATAATCAGGTTGATCTGAGTTATCTAGATTGACTTCACTCACACCATGTTCACAGGTTATGCCTCCATTTTAGCTTACTCTTCAAAGCAATAGCAAAAATTCAACTGTTTTAAACAGGCATTTTTGTTTTTTTCAATATGTGAAAGTTCTATTTTAAAACATGACTCAAGTTTTTCTCCAGTCATACATAATATTATTTAACACAGAAGTGTCATATATTGCATGAAAATTTAAATTGTGATAAATTACTTATGATATTAGCAGATTTAAAATAATGATGGGCTAAATTAAAGGTCATAACTTTGTCAACACAAAGTGCCTTTCACTTATGGGATTAATAACAAAAGAATCTACTTGGGACTTCATTTTTTTTTTTACTAGCTTCTCAGTGTTAAATTGTGATATCCATATCACAAATATCTATCCATATCACAAATGATAGATATTCTTAATCAGTGGTTTAAGGGTTCTCATTAGGTACTCATTAAACTCCTGCACCTTAGGATAACCTTGAGAAATGCATTAGACACTAATGAATTATGTTTTCATTGTATGAATATAACTATTATTAATGATAGTAGAATTTATATGCATGTTATATAAAAGGTAGTATAGATAAACTGTAAAAAAAATAGTAATTGGAATTTCATATCTTAATATCAAAATAAAAAATATATTTGTTGATTTGTTAAGATAAAACCATATACATAAATGCCACATACAGGATAAAATTAGTTGCAAGAAAAAGCCTTCAGATATTTAAAAATACTTAAATGTTCGGCAATAGTTAAGATAAAAAGTGAATAAATACCTGGGGTTTTTAGAACAAGAGTAATTTTTTAAAAAGCAAAGCCATCGTTTTGGATTCTATAAGATGTTACCGTCAAGTTCCTTAATGTATTTAGTTAGCAATACAATTGATAAATTGATAAGCCCCCGCTCTCCCCCATGCTCTTTCTGTTTTTATTTATTATCCTTATTTTTCTTATTTAAAATATTCTCATGTTCAAAAAATACCTTGCTAAGGGGAAAGACATTATGTAGGTCAAATTAAAACAAGAATCAGAGAAATTATGAGCCTGCCTATTGCTTCCTCTTGATTTCTGACACAAGTACAATTATTTTAATAAAATAATTATCCAAACTATTTTTCAAATTATTCTTATATTTCCTAAAGATTTCCTAAAGCTTCTGATAGACCTACTCATGAACAACATTTTCTTTCAGGAATTCCTTTTTTCTTGCTACCTAAATTGTCCTAATGTACTTAAATTCCATTTCTTCTTGAATCTTCTTTGGAAATAAGGAAAACAAGGTCACCATCTTGGAACAGTAGACTCCTAGATCTGGAAGAGCCTGAAGAGACTATCTACCTACCAAATAGTAATTATTCTTCTTGCACATCACTAGCATCGAGAAACTCAGTAATATAAACAGCAGACCGTTTTCAATTGTTAAAACATTCTTTCTTCTAATTAGCTGAAATCCACTCTGTGGATAATTTCCCCTGGAAAAGCCTAACTCTGGAAGCTTAATGGAATCATTTTAATTCTTCTTCCACATAATAGACCTCAAATACGTGAAGGCTTGTTTCTGTGCTGATGTCTCTTTTTCCCACCGAACATCCAAAGCACCTTCAACAATTGCTTGTATAAGGTACAGTTCATTACCCACTGAACTCTCTGCATAGATGTCAGATAGATGCTCTCCTGCTTCAATAAGACACCTAGAATTAATCACAATTCACCTGGTGAGAGTTTAGTAGTGCTGAGTGCAGGGAGCTTATTATCTTCTGTGAACTGGATACCATTTTTCTATCAATGCAGTCGAGGATTGCATCAGATCTTTTGTCAGCCCCATCACCTTGAATCTATTACCAGGATGGAATTGAGAGGAACTGTTAACTGACCATCTAATCTGCCCCCCTACCCAATCCCTTGATCACATAGCAGTGCTTTTATAGCAGGCTATCTGGAAACCTATATAAATGAGTCATTAAAGACACTGTAGTTTTTGAGCCACTAAAGAAATGGAGGAAAATATTATTCAAATATCCCTTATTCATCCCTGTCCTCACAAATTCAGTATTTACTACTGAGCAACAACCATGCTTCTGCTGGGACAGAGATATGAAAAACAGACCCCTGAATTTCATTGCCTAGTTTTCTCAGATAAGCAAATCAACAATAACATTCTGTGCATAGTAGTGTAATGACAATTTTAATAGTGATGTGAAAGCACAGAAGAGGGACACCCAAGTCGTCCTAGGTCAGATGAGGGTCATGGGGACATCACCGAGAATCCCATCCTGAATTGAATCTTAAAGGAAAAGGAAGGATTATTCTCATGGCTCCCTCTCCTCAGTGCCTTGATGCTAAAAACAATCAATGAATAACAATGTAAAAAACACAAATTTAAAAGGTGCATTAGTTAATTAAAGAATTGATTAATAAATTATTTAGAAATAGACAGTATTTTAGGTATGTGCCAGTCATGGAGATGAGAGTTTAGTTTATTCATAAAGAGGTAAGTAGATTGGCTAAGCAAGAGCTTGTGCTTATGGAACAAGACAAGAAATGGGACTAGAGAAGTAGGTAATAGAGAAAGGAATGTAAGGAGAGTGACTGGATATGGAAGAACCAGCTAGTTCTGCTCTTGCAAAAGTCCAGGCAAGAAAGAGAAAAGGGAAGGACAAGTGGGGACAGATTTGAAAGATACCGAGGACCAAACAGATGTCAGAGGTAAAGGATAGAGATCAAAATTCCTTTGTTTCTTGCCGTAAAGCAACTGTAAAGAAGATTTACTGACCTTCAGATCACAGGTAAAGCAGGTTTTGAAAGTGGGGAGGACAACAAATCCAGTTTGATTTGGATTAAATTGAAGATGGGGTACTCACAAGAGATGTCCGTGAGGTACTAGCTACACATACCTAGTCTTCAGTTGGGGAGAGAGGTCTAAACACAGATATCCGAGTCATCAGAGGTCAGATGTGATAGCAGAAGCTCTTGGTGTGGAAGAGATTGTGCAGGAAAAGGGCATATGGTTGATAAATAAAAAGCCAAACTAGTCCTTCGGAACATAAGTGTCTAAACAGCTGCCTAATGAAGAGAAGTCTGAAAACCAGACTTTGGAAAGTAGTAAGAGTGGTTTTCTCTGTAAATGAAGGGGCTAAATATATTTGTATGTTGACTAACAAGGGCCAGCTGAGCAGAAGTTGAAAACAAAGGGAGGACAGAATAATTAATGGATCAAAGAATCTTGCATTTATCTATAGTTCTGAAAAGTTCTACTATCTCACAGGCTTTGATTATAAAATGAGAACTTAATTCCCAAAGAATACATTTTTTTCTAAGAAATCAGCCAAAAGGTATTTTCTGGATTATGAATCACTTTTCCTTTGGCATATTTCTCATAGTCTGTGTCTTCACTCAGCTACCTCCTGATACTAAAGATTTCTGTCTAGACAGAACCTTCTGGAAAAGCAAGGTAGGGAAGGAGGTTGGGCCCAAATATGGGGCATTGAGGTAGAGTTTTGGTTTTATTCTGTGTGAAGTAGGAAGCTCTGCACTGTTAATATTCAGCAGCTCTGGAATGCAGTGCCCAGACTTTACCAGTGGGTACTTATGTCTATTATAACATGACACCTTTGATTAAGACCTCAGTTATGTAGAACCCAAGGGATGTAGCTCATTCTGTATAGCTTGATGACCTACCACTTTAAGCAACTAACCCTGCCCCCCACACCCTTCTACACTGTAAAATGGATTTTTCCCTAAAACATGTCTACAAATGTTTCTATCTTTAGATGTGTTTCTTATCATGTTATAATGAGAATAATAGAAGACTCTCATCTTCCCACCACCAAATTTACCAGCCTTGTATCTGTGTCTAGTCTCTGCCTTCCTTCTTTATGCCCTGGCTCCAGTGCCTCCGATTGTATTAAAATCTATCCGTCCTTTGGTGCTCCAAATTTCATTCTCACTTACCTTTATGAACACTTCCTGACTCTTATCAGAAATTATCTCATCCTTACATTCTCTCTACTAGAATTTTCCCTTTAAAATAAAATATACTATAAATCTCTCACTTTATAATTAACACACAAATAAGTACCTTGACCAGCCAAGGTCTACACTCCATTTCATAGCATAACCTCAAGTGAATACTGACTGTCCATGTTGCTTCTACCTTCTCACCTCCCATTTTCACAACCGATACTGCAATTCATGTTCCAATTTTGCTGTAGAATTCTGATTAGATTTCCCATATTGTAACAGAGTTCTATCGGACTTCTATTCTCTCTAAATCAAGATCACCAGTGAACCTCCTGTTGGAAGATATAGTGGTCCCTCTTCAACTATCATGATAGTCAACCTTCCACAAACATGATTCAGTTGGCCTTCCCTTCTAGGAGCACTTTTTTCTGTTGGTTTCTATGACAACACTCTGTAGTTCCCCACTAACTTTACCCACCTTACTGCCCCTTCTCAGCTTCCCTTTGTTCCTTTCTCCTCCTCCTCCCATGATCTCCACTTTGATATGTATTATGAATCTCACACTCAACATACAAAACAGAGTTTGTGATTTACACCCCAAATACTCTTGATATTCCCCATTTCAGCAAAGGGCACCACGAGCCATTCACACAGTTGCTCAAGCCGAAAGCCTACGAATCTTCTTTGCTGCCTCACTCCCTTCCCTTCACTCCCCACATGCAATCCGCCAATAAACTCTGTCAGCCCTACTTCTAAAACATACCTGGATATCACCCACTTCTCCCCACATCTATTGCTTCCTCACTGGCCCAACAACCATCTTATCCTACCTGGACTTTCCTAACCACCTGACAAGCCTTCTGTTTGTACTTTACATCCCTGCAATCCAGAATAATCATTTTTAACTTTTTTCAAATTATTCCAATTTTCTCAACAAAACTCTCCTATAACTTCCCACTTCACATAGAATAAAATCGAAACTCCAAATCATGGTCTTGTATCTGGACACTGCCTTCTCCTGTACGTCAGCTTTTCCAGATTTCTCTCTCCTCACTATGCCTCACTTTAGCCACATGAGCCCTTCTGCTCCTTGAAATCCCAAAGCCCATTCCTGGAACACCCTTCCCTCCAGGCTCCTCTTCATTCAAGTCTCTGCTGAAAGGTCACCACTGTTAGCCTTCCCCAATCTAGACTCACTTCCCCAGTGAGTAAGGTGGGTCTCTATCACACTATCCTGTTTCCTTCGCCTCAAGTTTCACAAATTAAAATTAATTTTATTTTTATTTCTTTTTTACATTGGTATCTGTTTCTCTCCACTAGAATATAAAATCAATGAAACCAGGTATCTTGTCTGTGTGAGTCACTTCTGGTTCTCCCCAGTGCCTACCATACATGTAGTGCTTAGTAAAAAATAAATCAGTGATAAATCAGGGATAAATGCTGCCTGGATTTGATTCTGAGATTCTTGATAAATCAAAATAACATTTATGGAGATACTAGGTTTCTCCCTGAAATGTTGAAAACCTTGTGACTTGGCTAAGGTGTTTGAAAACCTCTGACTTAAAAGTGTAAAGATGGACATGGAGCCTGAAAGAATTCATTTTGACATGGAATCCATACAAGACCATGTAAAAATATTTACACGTGACCTCACCCAATGGCATTAAATATATATATATATATATATATATATATATATATATATATATATTTAGAATTTTAAGCACTTCTGATTATTTTTTATAGTGAGGGAGGGGTGCATGAAGAATGTTTTTAAAAAACAGTCTCATTTCATTTCTAAACTAGGAAAACAAACTTTGTGGAAACTACCCAAAGTAAAATATTCCAGAGTGAGGCAGGGACCCTGAAAAGCTTTTTACAACTTGGAATTGTCCATAAGAAAGGAGTAAGCACCTAAGGGGCTATTAGTTGCTGTCTCCTGTTATGACCCCATTATATCTCCAGGCCCACAAACTGAGACATAAAAGACCGTGAGATGTCACCTCTAAGCGGAAGTTGTTTTAGCAGAGAGGACACGATCATTAGTCCAGTATCCCTACCACTGGGGTTCCTGCAGCTCAGTAGCTGCTCAGATGTGTGAGTCCCTCCCTGTCTGTATTCCCATGGTGATTAGAGATCTTAGACTAGACGACAAGGACCCTGCCTTTGTCTTCGGGGAGTGAGTTGCAGAGAGCCAGGCAGAATGCTGACAAGGCCTATGGGGATGCTGTGAGCTTTATAGCAGAAAGAAACTGGTGAGAATCGCTCAGGCCTCCAACAAAAAAGCAAAGGGAATGTGGGGATCCAATTTGGGCCTACCAGGTAGTAGAAACTAGATTTGCAGTAAACAGGAGTGTGATTCCCCCATACTCTTCCATCAGTGTTATTGTTTGAGCAGAGCCAGAACATAGCAGTCCCTTCAACATGCTGCTGCCCATTCTTTGGCCTTGAAACTCCGGGAGTGATGTGACCTGGAACTCGGCTGTAAACGGGCATTCGTGATCACTACTTTCTCACAAGTTCGCTAGAAGAATGAACTCATATTAATAAATCCATAGGAAGAACTTAATAGAATACAGCTGGTATTATCATTACACAAAAGAGCTAAAACCATAGTTCTCATGTCTGCTTTCTATAGCCCTTCTGCCTCCGTATTTGCTATTGAGCCATCATCTCTCAACAGAGCTGCTTTGGTCAGCTCTGATGTTCATTAGACTCAATACTGCTTATGTATACAAGGCCTGGTTCTTCTTAGCATTGAAAAGAAACTTACGGTTTATTATTTACTCCGTGTCTTCCCCATTATGCTGTAAGCTCCATGAAGGCAGGCACAGTCCGTCCTGTTCACCCTATACCCTTACAGCCTAGCTTTGGGTTTAAGCAGACCTCTAGTTGACTCCTGACTCAGTAAATACTTGTTGCATATTGTTGAGTGAATGGCTAGAAATCTGCTAATCATATCCATTATCCTAGCAATGAATACAGATATGAGTGAAGCCGGGGCTCCTTTATGAGAAATGTGCATGAGCTATAGTGCATAAACTTTTACATAACTTCTCTCAGAGGCTTGTTTTCCTTCCGAGTGGCTCAACAGAAAGAGCTTTGGAGAAAAAGTGACTGAGGGAGGCCATTTACCAACCTCTCTGACCCTGTGCCAGCTGACTACTCCAAGCCTTAACATAAAATGGAAATGATAGTGAACCCACAGGAATGTTTTGAAGACTAAGTATTATATTGAAACAATTGTCAAATTTATTTTGAAGCAAGAGTAACCAGTTTTAAAACCAATATGACAGGAAATCCCACTATACAACAGATCCAGTGGAACTTCAGGAGGGAGGACTGTCTACTGGTCCTTGGAGCATCCCAGGACACCTCATCAAAAAGTAGAGCTCAGTGGACCACAATGTCAAATCCACTGACACTCAGACTAATGGAGAGTATAATAGACTTGTAGCAGACAGTAATTCTCTCTTTCCTTGCTTTTCCTCATTCCAGTTAGCTGAGGTCGTTTGATAAATAAGTTACAGATCAAAGGGCAGGGGAGAGAAGGGGGGCATAACTTTCCTCCAATATGATGACATTTAAGTTCTCATTTCAGAGCTAGACAAAATAAATTAGCATCTGTGTTGGCAGTTCTCTAAGTTTTAAATTGTTGATATTGCATTAAAACAGAGATTCAAATCACTGAACACAAACTTCAGACAAAAGAAAGAGCAGTTGCCCAGTACCATTTCATGTCATCTTAACTAAAGTTCCATAGATAAAACTGAGCCCCACCTAGGGATAAAGCAAGAAGCAATATTTGATAACATCATGAGCATGTGATTGGTACAGAGCCATTTCTAATAAAAGCGACCAGCAAAAAATATTTTAGCAGCTACAAGTTGACTGTGAAATATACAGCTGATAGTCAATTTGTTGTTGTCTTTAATTTCCTCTCCATTGTAGGAAAGAGGCACAGGGAGTAGGTTCCTAGGTTTCCAGCAGTGAACCCTGTCCCATGACTGCTGTGTTTTTCTTCTCTCCTCCCCAGACACACACCACTCAGTCCTGCCAGAGGCTCATGGGTCTGGCATAAATTCAGCAGTGTCTGCCTGTCACTCTCAGCCAAGAATTTCATCTAGTGCCTTGGCTTCTCCTCCTCTCCTTGTGTAGCCCCATCCACTGACTCCCCAGACTCCAGATAAAACAGTTCAGTTCCACATGCACTCAGAGCACCATATATTAACCTTTGCATCTTTTCGTCTTTCAATTTAGTTGATGGCCCTTGGTTTGCACTTAAAGCAATGTGTGCTGGCAGAGTGAAAAGCACCATTATCTATTTTTTATACAAAAGATCAGCCCATGGAGTCAGCTTGGTAGGTGACCTGTACAGCCCAACGAGTGTCAGGATGCTTTTTTGTTTCCTTCTCAGCTCATCAGAGGTTCTCCTACTGACACCATATACAATTGCCTCTCTAGCCCATGGGCAGCTTAACATTTGAGGACATTTCCTAGGAAAGCAGCAAAATGACCAGCTAAAATTCCCCCTTATAAGGACATTCAGCGCGAACAAGAATTCAAAAAATAACCTGAAACTTGGTTGTTGTCTTTTATCCAATTCAGCCTTGTCTTACGAGAAGATATCCAAGACTTACAACCAACAAATTTGCATAATCTTTTGAGTTTCCAGGTGTGAGAGGAAAAAAAAGTCAAAGTGGCAGAAAGTCAGGCTTAGGTAAAGTCTAATAATGCTAATCATCCACAAGTTTAATTCTAAGGGGGAAAAATAATAAGTGGTCGTAAATTATTTCGTAAGGTTGCTTTGGACAAGGCACAATAGAATAGCATTGCTTTAGTCCCTGCCAGCTGAGTACGAACCAGAATAAACCAATCTTTTTCTTAGCAAGGCTGGTCTTAAAGGAACTCAATTGCTGCTTACTGCTCCCCTGCCTGCTTTGATCAGGAAAGCTAAGGAGCTGGCGGGGCCAGCCTCATTCCCAGCAGGCTCCTTACCCTGTCTGCTGCAGAGAGAAATGCCCTTATGGGGTTAACATGCTGTATAAGAGATAGAGTGAAAATTGTCCAGTGATAACCAAAAGAATTCCATGGCCTCAATCAGTCTCACAATGCCAGGAGAGCTGTATCACATCAGAGAATCTGAAAGGCAATGCCCAGTGGGCCCTCTTCCAATGCATTGCTGTGCCATGGAAACAACAGACTAGCATTGCCTGAGCTTCTTTGTTATGCTTACCAAGAATAAAGAACACTGCATGAGGAGTCAGAAAAAGAGGGAAAGGAAGTGGAGGGAGGAATCAGGAAGAAATGCCCTGCGTGAACAAAGGCAACAGAGAAAAATGCACCGTGTCTGAAGAAAATGATCCCTAAGGAGATGGCAGTTCTTTTCCTTAGACGATGCTGCTGGCCCGCTGCACATGACCATAGGGGTAGCCTCAGGCAGCCTGGTGACCTTATTTCCCATCTGTTAGTTGAACAGAGAGAGTAGGGGCCAGTGATCCAAAAAGAAGCAACCATGGTTTCTCCCAGTGGGTTGGAATTTGGAAACAAAAGAGAGAAATCCACATTCTTTTTGGAGGACAGGATTTATGGCATGTGGAAATAATAATAATAATAATAATAATAATAATAAACAATAACAATCATAGCTAACAGCCACTGTGCTCAGGACTTTAAGTGTAAGACCTATTAGGTCAGAATGGGGAAGCATTTTCTACCCACCAACCATGAAATCAGAGAGCCACGTAGCAGATAAGTTAGAAATGAGGCAGATCGATGCACTGGTCTCAGGTCCCAGACCAGCTGTCTTCAGGAGCAAGCTTGCCAAGGAATATTCCCACTCCCTCAGATTGTTAAATGCTCCTTCTACTTAGTAATCAAGCAGAATCCTGCCTTATCATTAAACTCTAAGCAGAAAGTCCTCCTTTCATTTATTCAACAATCTTCATTGAATCAAAGAACTGTTCCAGGCAATAGACAAAACTCAACAACAACAAAATTCAGCCTTTGTAGAACTTACATTCTAGTGAGGACTAATTAAGGATAAACAAGACAATATAGAGAGTAGATAATATAGTTTGTTACACTTATGGGGAAAAACAGTGCAGGATAAGAATTATATTGTTGGGGGAAGGGTTGCAATTTTAAATGCTGAAATTTTAAGGTTCAAAGTAGACTTTTCTCAAATGAGAATGGATTTTAAGGAAGTGAGGTTGGGGGAGGTAGAGAGAAAGCATTCCAGACAGATGAAACAGCCAGTGCAGAAGCCCTGAGGTAGAGACAGTGTGGCCAGGCAGATTGAGGGAGGGGAGACTGATGAAGCCCAGTTCAGAAAGGGAAAGGGGCACCGATTGTGTAGGGCCTTGCAGGCCATTGTAAGGACCTTATCATTTGCTCTGAAAGAAATCAGGCGCCATCCGAAGTGTTCTGTAGGTGAGTCACATTGTCTGACTTACATTTCAAAAGGGTCATTCTCGCAACTCTGTGGAGAATGCTGAAGGAGAACAATGACAATAACAGAAGCAAACAGGAATGCTTGGGAAGCAACCCCAGAGACTTGATAGTGGCTTGGATCAGGATAGTAGCAGAAAAGGTAGTTAGAGTTGTTCAGCAATTACATACACTGAGGGTGCCAAGAAAATGTATACACATTTTAAGAAGGGGAAACTGTATTAAAATTGTAATACTCAATATACATCAATAACAAAAGATGAATACAAGTCATGTTTGACTTCTGCAATGGCAAGAGGTAGTTACCATCAGCTTCCAGACACTTCTGATTACAGCGAACTACTGCTTGAGCAACGCTGACCAAAATGTCCACTTGTATACATTTTTTGGTACCACCCGGTATTTCGAAGGTAGAGATAAAGTTATGTCTTGATATTAATTTAGGTTATTATTTTTACATCATTCTTAATATGCTACCACCCATTTATTCACTTTACTTTACTGAACATTGACTTTGTATTCAACCCTGTGTTAAGCTTTTTAAGCAATAACAGATTATTTAAAACAAGGATTCTGGACCCTATGAAATTTACAACTAGTTAGGAGGCAAGGGAGACAACTATTTAAATAATTTTAATAGTTGGGGAGAGGCTGATTACTGTCATAAAGAAATTAAAATCAACATTACAAGAGTTCCTGCTTTTGAACGTAGAGACTTGCCTAATGGTTGTAGGAGACTCCTGAAAAGAGCCACTTCACAATATGTGTTTATGATATAACCCTCCATCATTTTTAACACGTTAAATACAAAAATGGCTCATTTAAAGGAGCTAATAGGTTTGTTTTTCTTTATTTTGCAAAACTGTATTTAAGGAGATTATCATTTTGTCATAGAGGACATTATGGGAAGACCAGTGTTTCCTTCAGGAATGTAGGACTTTTTCTGCAGTTTCTGGGGTTGCTGCTCTCTTTGGGAATTGTCTAGGCTGAAGAAAGCAGTTTTGCCAAAGATAAGCCTCTTTCCCGGGGTGACTCAGACCCCTTATTCCAATTCAGGACAGCTCTGAAGGGTCTTCCCAGCTTCAGAGCTCCCCGTAGAGTTGCCTGTACCTCACTGAAACTGCATTGCAGCCTGATTTCTCTCTCCCCCAACCCTATGTCTTTCTCTTCTCTCTATGGGTGTGATCCCAAGAACACACCCAAATGACCTTTCTGCATGCTAACTCCTTCTCCGAGTCCACTTCATGAGTAACACAACATGTAGTATCTATATGTAACACAATCCAGTGAGCCAAAGAGATGGATGTGTATACTATATTCCCATGGGAGTCAGAATAAAGTTTGTCTTTGAGTGAACTTCTATGACTCCATCAGGAAAAATAACTATATAACCCAAAATCATTCTGTTTTATCTGTAGCTTCCAGAAAACTTAAATCTAAATTTAATAATTAGTTATAAATAAGAACATATTTGTGCTGTCTGGAAACATCTATTCCTTCTGATCCTATTTTTCAGTGCAATCATCCTTGTTTCCATGATGTTCAATCTTATAAGCCCCTCAAATCCCTTTGGAAAATAATTGGCTTGTAGTCTAGGAAAATATATTTGCTGCAATGGTTAATAATTTTTTAGGTATTTCCAGCTGGCTGAACTAGGGCCCGAAGACCACTAATACAAAGAACACTTTTTAACTTTTGTAGCCTGACAAAGCTTTTTGCTTCACCCTTAAAGATCATTCAGAAGATATACAAATCCAACTCCAAAAACCCTAACAGTAACACAGAATTTTACTGAAGTAGTCTTAAAGATACCATGAAGGTGAGGGACGTGGGGTTTAATGCGAAAGCAGTTTTCAAAGGAGCAACATTATAGGTGTTCCAGTGGAACGTGCTCGGCATTTTTGCATCGTTTATAAGGGCCTCCCTGACTGTGTCTTCTTGGTTAACCACATCTAACCATGGAAATGAAAGGGTCCAGGTCTTCCTCTCACAACCCCATCACAACAAGGGGACTGGGCCTTTCTTGACCCAGGCCCAAGTCATTAAACGAGAAAGCAGAGCCAAGATGAAGAGTGGATTGGACTGTCTTCACGCCAGAGATAGCAACAGAGGTGTCCTGTGTGACAGCAGTAACAGAAAAGACTAGGTTCTTTCTGGAAAAATGCTGATGGTGACCCTAATTCCCAATACCTTACTCAGGTGTTCTCTAGACCATCATCATAACAAGAATTTAGTCAAAAATCACATATGGATACTAAAACTATTGAGCAAAGGGTCATGAGTAATAAGATATTTACAGTATCTCCAAATACCTCCAGATAAATTATATACTAATCACAAAAGGGAAAAATGGTAGCTTTACAGTGGAGAAATCTGGCCAAATCCACATTAAGCAAGTGGTCAAAGTTAACATCATAGATCATGAAACACTAGTCTATCCCTTTCACCAGACTATGAAATTGTAGAGAACAAGTTCCAAGTCTTTGTTCCCCCCAGATTCTATAAGACTACTTAGCAGGGAATGCTGAGGAAACTGACATTTATGAGGACCCAATTACATACTCATGGTTCTCTGTCAGGTGGTATTTTTTCCATTTTTACACAGGAAGAAGCTAATGGTCAAAGAGTGCAAGGAACTTGCTCAAGGTAATACAGCCAGTATTTTTAGGGTTCAAATTTGAGTCCAGATCTGCCTGACTCCAAAGCCTGTGTTTCATTCACTTTCTTACAATGATTTGGTATGAAATCTAATCACAAAACAGTTGAATTCTTCAACCACATGACAGAGATTTAGTCATCAGAAGGACTGAGAACAAAAAAACGTGCATAGGCAGGAGTCACAAACTCGAATGCCAAAAACTGTCCCTTTAATACAGAACATGAGTGAATGAGGTAAAAAAATGGTGCATGGTGGGAGCTTGGGTGAATTGGAGAATGAATGATTCATCAAACAGGGCAGCTACCTTTAGGTCCAATCTGATGTTGGCATTTGCAGATGAAAACCCAGTGTTGCCAGCTCTTTTGATGTTTCATGAGGAGAAAGATTTGAATGTGTGTGAAACCTTCCAGTTTTTAAAGATTGGCAGCATATTTTTAAAAAGTAAAATGTTCATCTGGCCAAACTAAACACATCTGTGCACCACATTTGGCTTGCAGTCACCAGTTTACAACCTCTGGTCTAGAGCATTATTCTTACGATTCTTCACATTTTTCATTGTGGTCCTGTCTTCCCACAAGGTGTTGGTGAGGGCTTCACCATGTGACCCATCCCAGGACTGCTTCCATAGTTCGGAACACAGCAGACTGAGTTGAGCCTTAGCTGAAGTTAGAGAGAAAGTATAATAGGCTGACACAATTCCTGGCATTTCATAATTGATTATCTGGTGGTGAGAAGGACTGGAGTAGAACCCAAACTCCTTAGTCAGTAATGTCCAGGCCAACTGATGGACACTGCCTACCACTACTAGTCATGTGGCTTTGATTTAGTGACTCCCTTGTGTGCCCTTGAAGTGACAACATTGCTAAAAAATAACGAAATATGCCTGAGAAATACATATTGCAAGTATTTGTAATGCTCTGAGATTGTGTTAAATTGGCAAATAAACTAAAAAGTAATACAATTTTCTAAAAAGTGTTTTCACTCAGAAGAGAAAAATCACAGCTTCCTTCCTTAGTTTATTAAAAAAATACCGCATGATCTCCTTAACCAGACTGCCTAGGTTCAAATCCAAGTGCTCTTAACTCTTCACCTATGAACTTCAGGCAAGCTATTGAATTTGTGTATCAGTTTCTTCATCTCTAATATGTGGGTAATAATAGCATCCACTTTGGAATGTTGCTGTGAGTTTCAGGTGGGGATTTGATGACACAAAAATAAGTATTTTTTGATGCATTATTAGTAGTAGTAGTAGTATTATTAAGTTTATGAGAAAGTGGCTGATTAAGAATAGTGAAGGAAAATAACTAAAACTATAGCCATAAATATCATTAAAAGTCTTAATGTGATAGGGCAGGAAATAGCTTCTTACAAGTTTGTGTTAAATACAATAATTTGTTAAGAATTTCTTTAGCAGTAATTAAATGATGATAGCTACCAGTCATTACGATTCTGCATAATTTTAAAGAAGATACTTTACAGATATTCAGAATGAAATAATAAATGGAAGATGATGGAAATGGTTATAGATACTTAGAGTATTTTTCCCAGCATAAAAAGTTGATGTAACCATGACTCTGTACAGGGGTGACATAAAATATCAATTCAGGAAAAGGATGATAAAAACATTTTTTAAAGCATTTTGTCAGATACCTCCCAGAACTGCTAAATTGCCTTTCTATTCTCAATAACACGAGTCAAAGGCCTCAAAGCCAGTATAAAAAATGTGAAACAATCCATCTCAGAAGCAGCACCTGATAGGAGAAAACAGGATTTTCAAATCAATTTGTCATGATCCAATATGGATTAAGCAGTTTATTTGTTTTGACATTTCTCATTTGCTAAATGCCAGCATGCCAAAGTAATCTCCCTGTGATACATACACAGACCAGAACATTTATTATTACTTATTTAGGGGATTTATAGCCCCTTTTCCTCCAGAGAAGTCATTTGAAGCAGAAATATTTTGAAATTGAGACTGCAGGTGGTTTCACCTGATAATAGTTTAATCTCATCATTTCACTCCTGCAGTTGAAACCATGCTCTAGCACCTCAGACAAGGTAGGAAAGACCTTCCAGATTTATGGAGTGAACACAACCACCTATGGGTAGTCTTGAGTCACTACCTTGATAAAAACTATAGTTCTAAAATTAGATTATGGTGATGGTTGCAAAACTCTGTAAATGTACTTAAAACCACTGAATTGTACACTCACTTTAGGCTTTAAGGTATGTAATTATATCTCAATAAAACTATTTTTAAAAAGAAAAAGTGGAGGGGAGATCCAAGATGGAGGAGTTGATGAACACTGTGCCAGCTTCCTTCCGTGAACAAATTAAAATTACAACTAAAATGTAGAACACCTGAAGAACCATCTGAAGTCTGGCTGAACAGAAGTTTTTTTTAACTAAGTATATAAAGAAGAAGCCACATCGAAACTAGTAGGAGGGGAGGAGATCCGGAACTGGCTAACCCCAAACCTACATGGGGTGGTTGAGACCCAGGAGAGATATCTTGGCTACACAGGTTCCACCCAGAGGAGCAAGGAGCCCCAGCCCTACACCAGACTCCCCAGCCTAGAGTACTGGTGCTGGGAAAAAGAGCCCCCACAACATCTGGCTGTGAAAAACAGTGGGGATTCCAACCATCCAGGTGTGATGGAAGGCGGTGGGAAAACCAGGTGTCCTCTTAAAGGACAGACTCTCTCATTCCCAGTCACTCACCTTGGGATCCAGCGGAGAGACAGTAACTCTGGGGGGTGTCAGAAACACATGGTGGGGCAGATTGAGTTGTGTGTCTTTGCAACGAGGGCTGGAGGACAGTCAGCATTTTCCCTACGTGGGGTCGTCCTTCTCCTGTGCACTAGCAGGAGGAAGCCATCTTTTCTGGGTTAAGCCCTCCCCCAAATCTAAATCTGATTGGTCTGGTGAGCTCTGCAGCTCCTCCCTGCTGATTCACTGAGACCCCGGCCCCATCTAACTTCCCTAACACAGGAGGCACTTTCTCAAAGAGCAGCCAGCCCCACCTTCATTGTATTCTTTCTTGGATAGCTATCAGAATCTGACAGAACCCAGGTGGGCAGCGACTGGCCTTGATGTGCTCTGAGTAGCTGCAGGCTCAGCACTGGCACCAAACCAGAATGACATTAACCTGGTGACCACAACTCTTCCCACTCCAGTGACTCCACGAGACCCTGCCTCACCCAACTTGCACACTGCACGGTGCTTTATCAGTGCCTGAAACTTAAAGGAAATGGCAGGTGGCAGTAGGCTTTGAGGTGTCCTGGCTTTTTGCAAAGCTACCCCAGGCCCAGTACTGGTGTTCACAGCTGTCCTCAGTTTGCAGAGTAGCCTCATCCACATGCCTCCAACTTTAGCACAGGTGTCAATCAACCATGGATCACTTTGTAGCTCTTACTAAGTAAACCCTGACCAGTCACTGGCAGTGTGTGACCTGACACCAGATCCCCTTCCAAGAGGCCCCCAGAATGAATGTACTTAGAGTTTGGCTTCAGACTACAGCTGAGCACTACCCAATTAGCTCCACAAGTGGCACACACAAAGGGCAATCTCAACAGGCACGAGAACCCACTGAGGCAAATCCTACTCATGGACCTGGAGGGAATTGTACTGAGAGAGCGAAAGACAAACATAATGAGATTTTGCTTATATGTGGAATCTGAAGAGCAAAGTGAACAAACAAAGAAGAAACAGACTCATAGATACAGAGTATATTTTAATGGTTGCCAGATGGGAGAGAGGTTGGGGATGGGTAAAGAAGGGGAAGGGATTAGGAAGTACAAATTGGTTGTTGCACAGTAATCATGGGTATGGGGGGTATGGCATGGAGAATATAGTCAGTAATATTGTAATAACGATGTATGGTGTCAGATAGGTACTAGATTTCTTGGGGTGACAGATGGGAAGGGGTTAGGAGGTTTTAGAAGTGCAAACTGATAGTTACAAAACAGTCATGGGGATGTAAAATAAAGCATAGCGAATATAGTCAATGATATAGCAATAACTGTGTATAGTTTCAGGTGAGTACTAGACTAGTCAAGGGGATCACTTCTTAAATTATACAAATTTCTAACCACTATGCCCTACACTTGAAATTAACATAAAATAATAGTGAATGTCAACTGTAATTGAAAAGTTTAAAAAGGGGGGGAAGTTGAAGGGGACTATGAAGCCCAAATTTCCAGGTATAAAACAAATAAGTCATGGGGATGCATGGGGAATATAATCAATAATACTGTGATAGCATGGTATGGTGTCAGATGGTTTCTGGATTTATCATGGTGATCACTTCTTTAGATACATAAATGTTGAATAGCTATGGTACACCCCTGAAACTAATATAATGTATCTTAGCTATATTTTAATAAAAATCTGAAAAACAAATAAAATAAAAAGTGATAGACAGTAATTTGTATTCTAGAACCTTCCTAGTCAGTATACTTTAATCTATTCCCATTTGTTTTACTGTTGAATTAGGCATAAGTAGAATTTAGAGACTCTTACTAGGGACTCTTGAATAGAGATTATTAAAAGTGCAAGAGATAGGATGGAGTAGTAAAACGATTTCATTTGGAGTCAGATCAATTTGAGTTTGAATCCTAGTACTCCATTTATTAACTATTTGACATTACACAGATTACATAATCTCTCTGAGCTTCAGTTTCCTTGTCTATAAAACAGTAATATAATACTTTGCTCATTGGGTTATAGTGAAATTTAAATCAGATAATATAAGGAAATTAACTAGCACGTGCTTTGCCTATAGTACCTCAGTAGATGTTTGCCCTCCCCTCCCAGCACTACCCAGCTCCCCTGGGCTTTCACGTTCTATGAGGTGGGAGCCAGGGAAATATGAAGGTAGGTAAAAATAAGTGAATGGACATCTTTCCAAGGTGATGCAAACTCATAAAACTGAAAGTGACTCCCAGAGGCTCCATTCTCCAAAACGTCCTCTTCAGCCCACTTTGGGGGAGCTTGAAGACATATATAATACATAACAGAAGATGACAAAGAGAAGAGGGGGGGAATCAGAGCAAAACGAGTAGATCAGTATAGGGATTTTATCTGACGTGGTGATAATAGATCTCTTAACTGGAGAGTTAGGAATGGCATTAGAGAAAAAACAATCCCAGCACCTCAAACCCTGCTGTCCTCCATAGTACCCCTTGGTGTGAGTGTCAGCTTACACAAGCTATTGTCATTTTCACTTGTGTATATTTATATTCTTTTTGGAAGATTATGTCAATTATTTCTTGACTATAGTGGCTTAGGTGCACTTCAGAATTGCTATTTATAATTTGACACTAAAAACCATGGACTAAAACACCCAGCTTGAGAGCTGGTACTTTAGAAAATAAAGGGTGGGGGACAGATTTTCAAAATTTGTGTTGCAGATTCCAAAATGTAAACTAAGTGAATTAATTACATACCCATGTAGAGCCTGATCTCTGCTTGATAACTAGAGAAAGAAATATAATCAAGGACTCTCCCAAACCGAGAGCGGTGTCTCTGCCTCACAAACTCTGAGTTCTGAGGGCAAGCTTTCTAGGACGGCCTGTGTGCTCAGCACTAACTGGTCTCAACATTTCCCACGCACACCGAGTGTCACAGCAACACTCAGAGGGGATTGCTAAAATCAGGAAATTGAGCCGTACAGGATACTGGTCCATGCCATCACTAACAACATGAGCCTGCAATCCAAAGCTTGTCTAGTTCTAAAATCTACACTCTTAATTTTGAGTACACGCCCTCCATATCAACCAGTATCCTGAAGGATGGACAAAAGTCAGGTCTTCCCTATTCCCACAGGGGACCCACACTTGGGAGATTTGGGCTTGGAAAATAAGTGATGGATAAAAGGTCTGAAATGAGAAACATCTGAAAGAATCCTAAGAAAAGTTATTGGCTAAATAATTCCTATATGTTTAGTTGCCTGGATTCACAGCTGACAGGAAATTGGAGAGTCAACTATGACATAGGGGATAATAAAAAGGGTTTCAGACATGGCATTACAGTCATGAACTAAAAGAGAATACCTCAAAAGAGTGAAACGGGCATGAGGGTGTAACGTAGAAAACAAACTCTGAAGTTGGGATGAGATTCCGGTAGACCATGTCTGCAGGGTAGGCTCTGTCTGACATATAGCATGAGCTGGTGGGTAGCTGAATGACTCACGTCCTCTGGTTCCCACAGGGTACACTACTCAGTAGCTAGAAGTGGGTCCTGTCAGTGGAGGTGAATGTGCTCCCAGCTGCCTTTTCTGCCTAGGAAACCTGAGCTTGTTCCAACCATCATCCACCAAAAAGGGCCACCATGGCCCTGACTGTGTGCACAACGAAGCCCAGATTCACTGGTCCTACCTGTGAAAGGACTGGGAAAGTGTGCCTGTATTTTTGCTTCTACAGTGGGAAGCTGACTCTCCACAAATATTCATAAGATGGGGAATTCCCTAAGCACAGGCAGGAAATCAAATACTGGACAGCTAAAGGAATAATATATGTCCACTGCTGAATTGTTTCAATTTACGTCACAAGTGCTATACAGAGTCCCCTAAAGCCCTCCTCACCACATCCCAAAACTCCAGAAAGTTGCAAGAGTCCAGGGCTTTCTGTGGAAAGCATAAATTGCTTCCTAATCCTGCCTGCCCCTAAGATTGTCTATGTTGGATCTGATGAAATCTCAAATTCCCAGACCTCCCAGATTCCTCCCTAGAGTGGTTGGAAATGTCCCAAACCATAGAGTTGTTTCGGACTGAAACATTCCAAAGGAAATTACAGAACTAAATATATCCCAAGGTCATGCCACCATTCAAATCTGTGTCTCTAAATGATCCCCTCGGGCCATGCTGCTGACCTGTGTCTGCCATCATGGAAACTTTGCCCTAAAGGACTACTGAAATCATCAATGCTCTCAACTCTGGGGAGGAGGGCTCTAGAAGAGGGTAAACAGGGTCTAATATATGGTGATGGAAAGAGAACTGACTCTGGGTGGTGAACACACAATGTGAGATACAGATAATGTATTACAGAATTGTACACCTGAAATCTAAAAAGCTTTATTAACAATTGTCTCCCCAATAAACTTTATTTTTAAAAAATTCACCGTGTTTCCCCGAAAATAAGACCTAGCCGGATCATCAGCTCTAATGCATCTTTTGGAGCAAAAATTAATGTAAGACCTGGTCTTATTTTAATATAAGATCAGGTCTTATATTATATAATATAATAATAATATAATGTAATATAATATAATACCAGGTCTTCTATTAATTTTTGCTCCAAAAGGTGCATTAGAACTGATGGTCTGGCTAGGTCTTATTTTTGGGGAAACAAGGTAGGTGCAGCTAAGATTAGCACCAAACGAAACTGGATTTAAAATCTGTGTTGCAGTTGAAAAACTGAGTCCTGATTGAGGCTGCCTGATTTCAAATCCCGCTCAACTATTCATTAGATACATAATGCTGGGCAAATTGAACCTCTCTGAAACTCAGTTTTCTCATCTGTAAATTGGGAATGCCAAAAGACTGCCTCATAAGGTTTTTGAGAATATTAACAATAATACATACATATGCATATAAAAGTACCTAAACTGGTTTCTGACATATTTAATGCCTTAACAATCTTATTATCAACCTTTTTTTTGTAACAAAATTGAGGCTAAATTACATTAAGTAATTTGTTCAAGATTATACAAGTATGACGGAGAGGAGTAATTTTCCTAAGTTCACTCCAAAGACTTAGCTAAGGGCTCTGATGATCTATGGAAAAATAAGTGAAAACAAAGAGCAGAGGATAGAAGATGAAATCAAGAGATCTAAGCTTCAGTTTCTGTATCTCTAAAATGGGTGGATCAGGCTTGATTTCCAGGTTAAGATTGCATTGTGTAGCAATTCCTGGTACTCTCCAAATTTCCCCTCTTGAAACAGGTGTAAAAACATGGAAAATTTTTAAATGTGCAGTACTCCAGGAAATTAAGGATAATAACGGATCATTTATGGACTTTGGGAGGAACTTCTAATATGTAGAAAATGGATGGAAATAGACTGAAAAAAGAAAAAGTTAAGGCAATGCTATCTCTGGTTCCATACTGTTTTTTGTTGTTGTTGTTATTTGAAAGTTAACAAAACTCAAGTAAATAACTTTAAGACTTTATCACCAATAGGCACTGCATAAAAATAAAACAAGTAGGACAATAATTAGAGAACACAGCTAAATTCAAATAAAGACAATTGCAAAAACAAAAAACAAAAACAAAAACTGATGGCCTAGATACACGTTGTTCTTTAAAACAAAACAGTACGATCTCCTTAGTTGATAGTAGGAAGATGCCAAAACTTACACCCACTATCCCACTGCCTGTCACAAGCTTAAAGTTAGAGAATCTGAGGGAAAAAAAAAAAAAAAATCATCGCCACCCACCTTGCCTCACCCTTCCAAGCAGGTACTATTTTATCAGTTGTAAAAGTCACATCCCCCACGTGGCCACCACACCACTATATCTCCCATACATATAATAGCATCCTCCTTTAACAAGCATTCTAAAAGACCTAGAATTTCAAAATCCTAATGACCAAGCCAATAGTATCATCTTTGGAAATAAAAGAAGACCACCCAAATGAGATCAGGCAAGGGAGGCAGCCACCATCACTTGTGTTTGGCAGAGACTCAAAGGCAGGCAGAGGAGGGGGAGAGCTTCATAGTGGAAAAAGAGAAGGCTCCCGGTATGCCTTGATCAGAGGCTGTTGGCCTGGGGAAGCTGGAAGTGGCTACCTCGTAGCTGAGTGTCCTATATGATTTGTTAAGGGTCCATGTTTTGCATTCTCTAGATGGTGCTAAGGTGGAAGCAGGGGTGAAAATTAGGGGAGCTGTCAATTATTAATTAAGTCCTGACCATTTGGGGCCGATTGTTACAGTGGTTATTGTTTGGCTTCTTGTACTTATTGCTACAGGTAGTGGTGGGACTTCCTTTAGGTCTGACATAGACATAGCAAGTTGCCTTCCTAGAAGATAGGAGAAGAGTTCATCTAAGACTAGGGGAACGGTACTGGAAAAATTCTGTCATGATATAGAACCCTGATTAGGGTCTGAGAGGTTTTCAACAAGCACCTAAGTGGACACTGACTGAAGTAAGAGGAAGAATTTGTTTCTATCTGTTGGCAAACACAAAAACTAGAACAATGCCACCTCAATCAAAGTTATATATGTATATATATGTGTGTGTATGTCTTCATTTTCCTTATGAATGGTTTTTCTACAGCACAATCAAGGAAATATCAACTATCTTAAAGATTTCAGGGAATTATCTCTGAAAACTATTTGCTACAAGTAAAAGAATTTTTAAAATCTTCTTTTTCTCAAAGATATGTAAGAAATCAGAAAACCTCATTGAAAAAATAATACAGAATATGCTACCCTAAGAAGAGATCAAGGTGAAACAAAAATACAAAAGGCTGAGACAATCTGAGACAAGAAAAGTCTAAAACATCTAAAACTGCGAGGAAGATTAAAATACCAAGATAGGCATCGTTAAAGAGAAGAATGTACATGTATTTAGCTACTACTCTAGGAAAAACTAAAGAAGTTACCACAGAATGCAAAGGGAAAAAAATTAGGAATCGATGATAAAATGGAGGGAAAAGTAACAAAGAAAACCAAAGAAACATAAATTAAAAAGATAAACCCTGAGCTGAAAAAAAAAAAAATAACTCCAGCTTTCGATAAAAAGGGTTCCCTTCACCCCAGAAAGAGAATATAAAATTTTTCAAAAATGTTAAATCATAAAAAGATAAAGATAAAAATCCTACTTTTCAACAATAGAAGAGACATTATGCTAGCCTCATATTTCTCCTCCATCAGACTGGATTTCAGAAGAAAATGGAATGAGGTCCATAGAATTGAATAAGAAATCAGAGAATTTCCTACATTAAATTAGCTGTTTATTCACAAATGAAAAGGGGAGATTTTTTTCAGGCATTCTAAGGAAACTAAAAAAAAATACTTTTCATGCAGGTTGCCTAAAAAAATGTGCTTCAGAATATATTTCAGATGACCAAAAATTTAATAAAAATTAAAAGGCCAAAAATATACAGGACAGCATAAAAAAAAACCTGAGATTGACCACTGAATAAAAATTAAACAAGTACAAAGATGTCTAAGCATTTTTGTGTAAATTAATATAATTTTTTTAAATTATCTTTTATAAAATAAGGAAACATGCAAAAAATTTTATAGCTTACTAGTAATGATATACACCAATAAAATTTGCATTTATTAACAAAATCGTAAAATGTAAAAGTTTGCTAAAAGTGTGCTGAGTTTAACCATATATAGGGCAGAGTAAGAAGTTATGATATTGTTATTCATTGATAATTGAAAATTTTTAATTAGATTGTGTTTTTCAAAAACTTAAAAGATAATCATCACTGGAATTATAAATAGGATGCACACTTGTTTTCCAAATCATTACAGAACAAAAAAGAAAGATTCAAGACTCTGCCAAAAATAAAAATAGCTAATATTTATTTAACTCTGACTTTATGCCAGGTATTGTACATGTTAGCTTCTTTACTTTTTTCTTTTTTTTAATTTATTCCTTGTAATCATTCTAACAAGTAGTTCTTTTTCCCATATTTTAGGAAATGGAACTGAAGATCAGAAAGATTCAGTGATTGATTCAATGACAAACAGCTAGTAAGTGTAAGAACTGGTATTTTAACTCAGAAAGCAGGACTTCAGAGCTAATGAGCCACTAGAATACGTCGTTTTCCTATATGTTTATTGCAAGATTACGATATGCCAGGAACTGTGCCATTAATTCATTTAACCTTTCAACAGCTCTACAGCATAGGTAAGAACAGAAAAAGGAGAAGCAGAAAAAAGAATAAGTTATCAAACACATCAGTTTACTAGTGATTTAAAAATCTTACCTTAAAAAACAATGACTTATGGATTTGACTTTATATTTATTTATTTTTACCTTTTTTGGCATTATTTAGTTCTGGGCTTAAAATTAAATGATGCAAAAAACTAAAGGTAAATAATTAAAAAGATACTAAAGATTAGAGGCAAACAGCAACAAAAAAGAAAGCCTAGGAGACAATATTAATACTAAAAAATAATTCAGTATTAAATTTATTAAAAGTAAAAAGGAAAATCATCACACTATATTGATTGTATAAATTTTACCTATAATTAAGACAAATATGTAACAAATGCATACTCTACATAACAAAGTACCGTAATTATATTCTATATTATAGATAACTTTATTATATGTAACCCTACATGATTATATTATATATTTTAAATAACCATATATATATATATATATATATATATATATATATATATATATATGAACTCCTTCAATATACCAATATCAATTATGGTAGCTCAGATAGATTAAACAAAACAGATAATTAAAATAATGTAATTAATAACAGTCTTAGTCAAGCTAAATCAAATTTTGCATTCTACCATAAAATCATAAATAAAAATTTGGCAAATGTACCTTAAACTTGGCCAAAAATATGTCGATCCCATAATTACAGACACAGAAATTGTAAAGTCCTGGTTACCTGATTATAAAACTATAATGTTATAAATTAATTTTTTCTGTAGTAGGAAAATATTCCTAAATATTAAAAACATATTCAGACTTAATAACGGACAAAAGAGAGACAGAAAGAAAAACACTGCAAAATAAAACTATAAGGAGGCCACCAAAGGAATATTTAAAACTTTAGCATGCTATAATATTTTTAATAGAAAAAAATACTAATATAATTTATTTAAGAAGTAGGTATTAAAATGTTAAGAATAAGGTAATCAGAATATAATAAATTTTTGAACATAAAAGAAAGAACAAATGAGTGCAGGACAAAAATTCAATTAACATATATTATTATAATACAAAGGTTGCTTTTAGAAAATAAGCTAAACAACAGAAATATCAAATTAAGAAAAAAATCAAAGCAGTAAAGAAAAAGTTAGAATAACATATGGAACATTTAGTATAATTTCACATTAATAATTTGATATATTTCAAAGAAATAAAGGGTACCCTGGAGCAATGTAAAATAGCCAAACTCAATTAAAAGGAAGTAGAAAACATGAATTTATCTATAAACACAGAATGCATGGGGAAAAGACCACTTCCAAATATGTCTCTGGGCACATGGATGAATTATCTTAACTTTTAACATACTAGATCATTTAGACATTTATATGTCTTTTCAGCACCTAGAAAAAGAAAAAAAAAGTAGGCTGAGCAATTTATCTTATGAATCCACCATAATCCTCATAACCAAAGTCTGATAATGAACAAAACAGAAATTAGAGGTCAATCTCATTTATATCTGTGTATGTATATAAAACTCCCAACTGAAATACCAGCAAATTTATAATTCACTAAAATCAGGAACAAATGTTTGGATGCTATAATAATAAAAATTTTAGTACTGAAATATATTATTAACTCAAACAAGAAAAATCTTGTAGTCACCTCAGTTTTTGGTTAAAAAAGATATTTAATAAAGTTCAATCGTTCTTGATTTTATAAGCTTTAAAAAAAATCTTATAAATAAAAACAGGAGACAATCTCATACCAAAAGCCATTGCCATCATTAAGTCAATGAGAGTCAGCCTTGTTAAAGGAAGGTTATAATCATCATTCTCTTTTAGCATTGTTTTGGATGCTACAGTGAAACTAAAAACAGATGACAACAATTAGGAAAAGGCAATATTACCATTATTAATAACCAATATCTAGAAAACCTACATAAATAAGCTGAAAAATATCCTTCAATTCATAAGAAAGTTTAGCAAAGGGGATACACACAAGATAAATACACAAAAGTCAATAGTTTTTCAATATACCAATAATGACCTTGCAGTAAAATGTGTAGATTTTACAAAAGCATTGAAAACTGTTGATTTTTTCCTAGGTATTTTATTGCAAAATTATCTTTTTTTTTTCTACTGTATGTTCTAAACAATTTAAAAAAAAATCTGAATAATCATCAGGAGTACCATGTTTCTAGATGTATAGACAGAAGTCATTGATTCCTTGTAATTCAATGTATAGGTTAAACATAATTCCAATTAAAACCTCAAGTTTGGAACTTAAAATGAATTTAAGAATACAAAAACTTTAAGGAATACAAATTGATAATTACTAAGAAGTATTTTATGAAAAACAATGAAAGATGACATGATTGCTAAGACAATAAAACACACTATCAACTAAGTGTTTTCAATTTTAACAAAATATATCCAACATGTATGAGAAATTAAAAAATTAACTACAAAAATACTAAGATCCCAATAAGCAATTGAAGAACAAACATAACCAAAAATTAATGAAATATTCAAGTGGCTAAATATTTGAAAAAATATGCATCATGACTAGTAGTTGAAGAAGTGCTTTTTCTTTTTTCTTTTTAATTTATTGGGGTGATAATAGTTGGTAAAATTACATAGGTTTCAAGTGTACAATTCTGTAATACATCATCTATATAGTACATTGTGTGTTCACCACCCAAAGTCAGTTCTCCTTCCATCACCATATATTTGGTCCCCTTTACCCTCTTCTACTATCTCCCTTCCCCCTTTACCCTCTGGTAACCACTAAACTACTGTCTGTGTCTATGAGTTTTCACTTTTTTATTTGTTTATACTGTTCCTTTGTGGCTTTCAGTTTTATATCACACATATAGGCGAAATTATATGGTTCTCGACTTTTTCTCTGTGACTTATTTCGCTTAGTATAATAATCTCAAGATCCATCCATGTTGTCACAAATGGCAGTATTTCATCTTTTCTTATGGCAGAGTAGTATTCCATTGTGTATATATACCACATCTTCTTTATCCAATCACCTACCGAAGGACACTTTGGTTGTTTCCATGTATTGGCCACCATAAAAAAAGCTGCAATGAACATCAGAGCACATATATCTTTACAGATAAATGTTTTCAGATTTTTTGGGTATATATCCAGGAGAGGGATTTCTGGGTCATATGGTAATTCTATTCTTAATTTTCTGAGGAACCTCCACACTGCCTTCCATGGTGGCTTCACCAATCTGCATTTCCACCAACAGTGCATGAGGGTTCCTTTTTCTCCACAGCCTCTCCAACACTTGTTACTATTTGTCTTGTTGATGATAGCCATTCTGACTGGGGTGAGGTGCTATCTCATTGTGGTTTTTATTTGCATTTCTCTGATGATTAGTGATGTTGAGCATTTCTTCATATGTCTACTGGCCATTTGTATGTCCTCTTTGGAGAAATGTCTATTAAGGTCCTCTGCCCATTTTTTTCAACTATGAAATACTACTCGTATCCATCACATTTTCAGATGTAATATTAATAATATTGATATAGATGTGATAAAATGTTATATTACCATTGGAAATGAACTTTCTTGATTGTGACTTGGAAATTTGGAGGTGAGTAAAGGAGGAAAGGAGGGAAAGAGATAGGAAGAAATATAGAAAACACTTGTAGTATCTCAGGGTGGTGAGAGTGTATGATGGTTTTTTATATTTGTGCTTCTAAATTTTTCTATAATGAGCACTTATGTTTATATATAATATAAATGAAGATATAATCATATACACATTAATTTTAATTAATCTGAAAATCGGAAGGGTCAAAATAAATAATCTCTAAGTGACTTCCAGTTATCGTCTAAGTATGGGGGGAGGGTGGGCATATGCATCTAAAGCTTTTTACCACTATTGATGTTTTACCATGAATTTTAAATCTCTATATCATTAGTCCAGCTTGATGGCATATTTTTACTTTTCTTGTTTCAGTAAAGTGAACTATAAAAAGAATTCTCCTGTTTATTCTAAAATTGTATTAAGATGTACAAAATGGAAACAACTCATCGCTTAGAACATATTTGAAAATTCTACAAATTACTTATATTCTTCACTTAGGAAAGCAAGCCTTACAAATTGTATTTGACAAACAAGTTTGAAATACCTTGAGTTTTGTATATAGCCTGTCTAAATTGACAATGTATAATGAAGAGTTGAGAGAGACCCATACTATTTGAGTTAAAAGGGCGGTGAGCAGTAGTGTCTATGACTTTGCTTAGATTTGAGAAAGATATCATTTGTTTTTAAAAAGGAGAGGAAAGTGCTAAGGTGTTGTTTTTCATTCAATTATTCAGGTGAAGCAAATTAGCCAGATAGTTATTCATCAAGTCACATCTATTAATGCATAATGTAATCATTGATTTTGTCTCTTTTGAAAAAGAAATAAGTTTGTTGTCATTATATATAGTCTTCAATTATACAGAGAAATAAAATTTAAAAAGAAAAAGTATGCAAAGGATCTGAATGGCAGTCAAGCTTAATTGTGTCCCCAAAACAGGCTTTCAAGTATATATGACTTAAATGATTGATTCAATTTATTTGATCTCTGTGCCTTCGTAGACATAGGTAAGAAAATCTTTCTGTTCAGTTCAGTAAAATAAAATTGAAGGTGCAATTGATGGGTTTACATTTCATCAAGCCCATTATCCTTATCTCTTCCTTATTTGAAAGTTTAAAACTGAGATTTCTTCATTTTCACGAGTTCACTATTATTTGGCAATCTAAAGGGAATACCCTCAAAATTTGCTTACCTAGTCCCAGCAAAGGCAAGATTGCTTTGGGGAGAACATTTCTTAGAATAGAAACTCCATTATTTCCCTTTACTGTCAAGATCATCTTTTACTACAGAGACAAATTCCCAATCTAATTAATTATTGCTCTGACTTTCAGTATCAAAAAATTATAAAAATTTTTCCATGTATTTGTAAAACTTGAGCTAGACATATCTCGTTGATTCAACAAAATAGTTTCTGCCCTCTTCTAATATCTCTAATAAACCTTAGACACAGGTTTGAGTCAATCACAATATGGTCAATCATTCACTGTCAAAATAATTTGATTAATCACTTTAACTTTTAAAATTCAATTCATAGTAAAATTCTTTTCCTATTTTTTTCTTTCACCATGTGCACTCTTCTTATTTACCTTATTCCATAAAAATCAAGAAATCTGTGATGCACCTTAATTCATCTGGTTTTGTTCAGGTCTTCACGTCAACAAACACTTTGAAACCACTGTCCTAAATATCTCTTCTTCAAACCAAGTGTGAAATCTCTATGATTTTTTATATAACCCATTCTTTTAACCACTTAACACATTTCTTGTTCATGTTGAACACTCTCTATTGATTTCAAGCTTTTCATAAATTTGAAGAGAAACATTTTCTATAATACATTAATGCATCCAGTAATTCTATACAAATTGAATATAAGACATGTACCAAGTTCCATTGTGGTCAGTGGAGAACAGTAGGTGAATAGGTTGAATAATGGTACTAAAGATCGCTTCTCTCTCCTGCTGTTAGTACACCCATCCCCAAATCACAGCCATTTGATATATGTGCAATGATAGTAGTGACTGACTCTGATCTGAGGATCACTGTAATTTGACTATTTTACTACCATAGTTGTTTGGATAATTTCAACATCCTTTAACTGGGTTTGATATCAGTCCATGTATGTACTTTTAGTTTCAATACACTTCTTTTTTTTTTTTAATTTATCGAAGCTGCTGTGCAATTGCTGATATCACAAACCAAAATCTCAGTGGTTTACTTCCATTTAGGGACTCACATGCTGGATAGAGTTTCAAAAATAATTTCTGTTGCTCTTCGATTTTAATCCATTCTATTAATAACTTTATTCTTGAGACATAATGTGCTCAAAACCCATGTGACAGGTGTGGGCCTTGAGGAAGTGATATCTGAGGCCCTTCAAGAAGTAATTTTACTTACTTGAGGCAGCAGGTTTTCTCACACCTCTTCTGTGTCTTGGCTCTGCTAACTTCGACTAAAACATCAAAACGGAAAAAGGAAATATTAAGATAACTAGAGAAGCCAAAAATATAATTAAAACAGACTGGAGTATGGTTAAAACATAGGGACTCTGAAAAAGCATCAACAGCATCAAATAGGCTTCCTTAGGGCTCTGATATTTTAGGAATATATGTCTGGACTTAGACATACCTTCTGTTCAGTATGCCCCTCCTCTGATCAGTACTGACACATCCAACTATAATTCCGAATGGGCGATGAATTCAGTTTGGCTTAGGGGGACAGAAAACACAAAATAACAGTGGCTGAAGCAAGAAATAATATTTTTTGTCTCTTATGTAGGCAAAGTAGGACAGGTCCACGATCACTAGCATCTTGACCACTCCCACCACATAGTCAAGATGACTGCCCCAGCTCTGGAAACATGTCCAGGAGGAAAGAGCTAAAAGGGAAGAAGGGCAGAAGTGCATGCTCCCTCCCTTTAATGACCCTTCCTTAAAGATGCCAATACCAATATTGCTCACATCACTTTGGCCAGAATTTAATTATATGGCCATACCAGGTGTGAAAGAGACTGAGGAATTTCCTTTTTATCCTGGGAAATTATATGCCCAGTTAGCTTTTGGAAGGTTTATGATTAAAGAAGAAGGGAGGATGGATATTGAGAAAAAATTATTACTATCTCAGAAAACTAATTATTTTCATTAAATAATAATTTCAATAATTTAATGACACATGAAATCTGACCATCTCTTCTTATGCTCAGCCCAGCTTTCCCTCAATAGGGTCTGATTGATCACTTTGCCCTAAAAAGTGGCTATAAGGCTATAATAAAATCATAATGGTAGAAGAAATATCAGTGAGCACTGTATCTAAATTTATCATGGATATCATAAGTATGTACTATGTATTCAGATAAATCAGACTAAAAGACCAAAGCTTAACATTTCACATATAAAAATAAGATGTACATTAAAGTTCATTAAAACTGATTACTTAAATTTAAGTAATGTTTTGATAAACACATAAAAAATATTCATCTATTCTCTAACTGCACCTTACATCACCTGGGAAATTTGTCTTATTATTGCCGTTATTTGCTTTATTATCTGCTAATACTTCCAATGCCAAGCACACACCTGAGACCAATTAATCTAGAATCTGGAAGGGATAGAAAAGGGAAGTGGAACCCAGGTCTCTGTATCTTTTAAAAGCACCTTCTAAAGCATGGGATTACATCCACAGCCACTGCTCATGAAGCCGTAGAATATAAGCAGTAAGCAGTGCAGCGCTGATGCTTTTAATTGCCCTCAGGAGTAAAGTGCAATTAAGAAAATGTGATGTGATTGATCTTTCTATATATGAAAGACTTTTGCACTAAATAAAGTAAGTCACCAAGGTGAATTAAATACATTTCTGATGTTCCTTTGAAATCCAACACCTTTTTTTTTCTTCCAGGTTAATTATATAAGCCAAGTGCAATGATATAATGTGTGGTAACAAAATAATTTTTAAGTGCAGAAGGAGGAGAGATCAAGGTGCTCAACATGATAGAAAATATAAGAAGATTCAGTTGAGATCCTTTAACATCTTCATAAAAACTGTTTCAGTTCTATCTGTTGGTAACAGGTGGCCGGGTGTCCCTTCAGCCAGTCAAGCTTTTTGGTTGTTCCAACCTTCCTAAATGAAGAGGACAAGAGTAAAAGAACAAAGTATTTCCCCTAAAAATTAATGTAGGGGCAAAGCCCTATGACCAGGCATTAAAAAACTGAGATTCTAAGCCTAGATCTGCTCCTGATTATCAATATGATTTTTAGTAATTTACTTTTCCTGAAGCAAGGTGTCCCCATATGGGAAACACAAGCATTTGACCACTAGTGTTCAGGTCCCCTTCTAGCTCTAGAATCCTAAGTTTCTACCCAGCATGCATCCCAGTTGGAAAGAAAATTATGAATTCAGGTTTCCTGTCCAAATAATTGCATGAGTCCTCCCCTAGCCATAGATCATACCAGAAAAGCAGCAATGACAAGAGAGAAAATTGTCAATTTGAGCCTCTCCTGGTCCCCCGATAATTCAAATACATTAAGTTCAGGGAATGTGGTTAGAATGTACTCAGGGTTTATATACATAATACAGAAAACAGCTGTATTATGAAACACAAATTCCCCCTTTTTCATATCTAGGGAGGATCAATGCTTAAAGCTTTTGAGACTTTCTAAGAGGTACTTATGGGCTATGGGATATGTAGCTTTCCAATGGTCTAAAGAACAAAGCTGACTTCAGAATGGGTGGTAGAAATGCTGAGATTCTAAGGGGTTAAACCTCATAAAAATCCAGATATGGAGCATCAATAACAAAACACAGACTAGAAAACTAGGAGACTTATTGATATGAGACAAACCTGGAGTGTGTCTCGTTTCCCAGAATGAAGACCCATAGATATAGTCAGGGCAATGCAACACACGTCCTTGAAGAAGGAGTCAACATACTTGGTGAGGTTTTTGTTTTTCTTTACCAAGTTATATGCAACCTATTAAGGATTCTGAGTAAAGAATGGCATAAGGTTAATTGGAAAAACTTTGAGAGCCACATTATCAGAAGTCACATATCAGAAACTAGAACACCAAAACTACCCAAAGGCAGGACCAGATGAAGGAAAGATTGGTCATTATCTTCAGAAGAGAATTAAGATAGGTATCTTAGCCAGATTGTACACCAATTGTTCCCCCTGTTGCTTACCGAAGAATTTCGGTTGCATTCAGGGCAGCAACACATCCTGCTAGAAATATTCAGCACCACAGCCTCCCTTGCATCAGCAGCATGTGCAGGAGCGGGGAACAGGGTCACGAGATAGTTCTGGCCCATGTGATGCAGGCAGAAACCCCTGGAGATGCCATCTTCTCCCAAATAAGAACAGACAGAAGCCTCTGAAGAAGGCAGGCTGCTGGCTCTTCCTCTTCCTCCAGCATGGAACGTGAATGTGAAACTAGAGCTGGAGCTGGAGCCTTGTAACCATGAGCTGATGCATGGAAAGACAAAAGCTCCAAGGTAAAGGTGGGAAGACACATGATGGGAGGGGGCTGAGACATGGGACATTACAGAACCACCAGCCCATCCTGGACTTCGTGCTATTGGAAGAAACAAAGCACTGTTTGATTAAACCAAATTACAGGCAGACGACAACATTCAATAAGCCGAAGAGCTCATTAATTACAGTTTAATAATACTTCATGACTCCACAATGCTGAAGAATTGGAAAGCATGAAGAACTGTACAGTAGAGTATATCCTGTACTTCCAACTTCTGCTCATAAGAAACAACCCAACACCTCTTGTTGATAATGTAATTTCCCTTGAGGTTGAAAAAAAATTAAAGTCTTCCAGGAGCCAGATGAACTCAGAACTTTAAGCCACATGTGATGAAATGCTTAGCATATTCTTACTGAGTAAGGGGGTGTTTTTGCCATTTCCAGAAACAATGGAGGAAAGATTGAAAGGGACTAAAATTAGAATCATGCCAGAGTCCTGACATTTGAGATGATATTAAAACTACAAACTGGCACTTATAAATGATGAGAAACTCACAGGAGACAAGCACATCTGCCTTGTGTGGCTGATTGAAGTTTGAAAGGAAGCATTAAGACTCAGTGGTTACAGATAATGCCTAAAGAATTTCAAATTAGTTGAAGAGAGACAAATAGGAAAATACTATTTTTCCAGTTCATGAAGAGGTATTGAGGCACAAACACCTGACTGCTGGAATAAATAAACTCCCTTGAGGCTGCATTGTATTAATGCTTGAAGTGGGCAGCATGTCAAATGTCCTACAGAAGTCATTCTGTACGGACCGGTCAACGGTGTGGCTAAGCCTGCTGATGTCCAGCAGTGCACTGTGGCATTATCAGGCTGCTATGTGGACATCAGTGAAAGTGCAAAAAACAAAGGTCCCCTCAGCCCAAGAGTTATTTTTATTAAGAAAAATCCAAACTTTAAAAGGCATTTCAGCACTACACCACTGTCAGCAAGGTTTTCAAACACACTTCCACCAAGGAGTGTGGCTAAGCGACGCCCTCCTTTCCATCCGGGGAGATGACCCTTAGGCCCCACAGAGATTCATGGTGTCATGAATACTGGTCAGCAAGTCAGACCCCAGAGCTGACTGCCTCCTCACCACTATTGGCTCAGGACAAACCAGCAAGGCAACTCTGGTATCTGAGGGCCAGGACCCCAGCCGTGAGTCACCCACAACAGTGCCTCCAAACCACCACTAACTCCGGAAGCACCCACTGGACAAACAAAGCCGTGTAGCCTGTGCATGGACGAACATCACACTGTGAGGGAAACAGGGCACGAAGGAGGTTTTCCCTGCCCGCTAAAAAGTTGATTGAGAGTCTCTGGTCAGAAATTATGTCAGGAAGCCTTTAAAGTAATATTCTTTATCTCCTTCTGTAGATAAAAATATAAAGATTCTCAGAGAGTACTCCACAACAACCTGGAAGGTCCAAAAAACTTTCAGCGGTCCGTACAGCCAAACCATTTTCATAATAATGCTCGGATATCATTTGCCTTTTTCACTATTGGTTATTTTCCTTGAAATGACAGGCTCATTTGATTCATTTTTAAGAAAATAGCTGCCAAATACCCAAGTCTGAGAAATTGTAGTTTCTTTCCACAATTCTTTCAAGTAAAAATGTTGTTCCACAAAGAAAATCTCACAACTCAAACAACAACATACGTTCATTTCTTAGAGATGACGTAATATTTTGGTATAGAGCAGAAATCAATATACATACTTGCCATTTCATTACTAATATTTTTTAAAACAGGTAGTAAAGGGTTGAGATTTAATACAATTAAGCATTTGTATCGCTTCATCATGAACCTATTCAAGTGCAACTGGTTTTGATTTCTTTGCTTTTACTGTGTGTGGTGGTGAAAAATGTCATGTCAGTCCAGTTTGTTGTCACTCCCATGACTCATGCTCAGACACCTGCAGTTTTACTCGCTGCTGCTTTTGTACCATTAGTACAAACGTCAACACAGGGGAAAAGGTACATGTGTTGCCAGTGACAAAAATTTGACCTTTCAAGAGAAAAATAGAAATTGAGAAAACTTTTATTGCCAGTGTGAGCTCCCCAAAACTTAATTTTTTTTCTGATGAAACTATGATTTTTTGAGACTGTATTTAAAAGTTGACAACAATTAGAATTCATAACTCTGAGAATCCATATTTTCCAAATTATCAAAGAGCAGTATCATAAAATCATGCCTGAGTAAAAGATCTATTCAAAGTATAAGACCATTGGATTTTACAGTAATAGACTACAAAAAGCTCATTGGTGTATTTCCATATTCCACATTGTAATTAACCTTTTCAAAACTACCACTTGTTCCACTTGTCAAATTTTGGTGTAATATCAAAGAAGTTATAGCCACAATTATCTATAAAGGCTTTTGAAACACTCTCCCCAGTTTCCACCTACATATCTGTATGTGGCTGGATGTTTTTCACGTACTTCAACCAAAACAGCATATTGCAACAGATTGCATGCAAAATCAAATATAAGACTCAGCTGTTTTCTATCCAACTAGATGTTAAAGAGATTTGCAAACATGTGAAGCAATGCCACTTTTCTCACTAAAATTTTGTTTTATGAAATATGTTTATTTTTTATTCAAAATGTTATTCATATTAACATTTAATGTGTTTATTATGGACATCTAAAATGAACTAATAAATAAATGTGTTTACTTTTCTCAATTTTAATTCCTAATGCAGTAAATATCAATAAATACAACCCACATAAACTAAAGTTCTGTGGGGTCCTTAAGAAATATTAAGAGTGTAGAAAGGACCCAACATGAAAAAGTTTAAGAGCTGCTGCCTTAAGTCAAAAAATTATAAGTACTCAAAAAAGTAGTATTTGGTAAGATAGACTTTATTGTATCTTCTATGAATTATTCAAGAGATGTAAAATGCTAGGCAAAATAATAGCCCCAAAGATGTCCAAGTCTTACTTCCCAGAACCTAAGAATATGTTGCTTCATGTGGCAAAGGGGGATTTAGATTGCATATGGAATTTAGGTGGCTAATCAGCTGACTTTAACATAGGGGAATTATCCTAGATCATCCAGATGAAAGAGTGAGGCAGGAGGCCGGTGTCAGGGTGATGTGATGTCAGTAAAACTCTACCAGCCATTGTTGGTTTTGAAGACTGGAAGGGGCCACAAGCCAGCGAATGCAGCAGCCTCCAAAAGTTGAAAAATGCAAGAAAACAAATCCTCCCCTGGAGATTCCAGGAGGAACAATAATACCATGATTTTACCCAATGATACCCGTGTGAGGCTTCTGACTTCCGGAAGCGTAAAATAATAAATTTATGTTATTTTAAGCCACTGATAACTTCTAATTTTACCTGAGCCCTGTGATCCTGAAAAGCAGGATGTTATGAAATTGCTCCATTTTTTTTGTTCTCTGGGAAATGGCTCACTGCAAAGAATCCTTCTTCCTCACATGACTTAGATAAGACTCAAGGATGCTCCCGTGGGCCAGGCACAGACCTTTTAAATCCCCATTCTTTGCCTCATAAATGACTTGATAAACTGTTTTGTCCACATTGTCAATTGGAACAAAGTCATGTTAACCAAACATCAGTTAAGTTTCTCTCCTTCCTCTAAGACCCTAAACTTTGACCTACCCTCAACCAAAACTGACATATAGCCGCTCTTTAATGTTCTCTCCTAAAAATAGGCTGACCTTACGGTGAAATATTCTGGGATCTACTGTGCCACCCTTCTCACTCACCCCACTTCCTGCATATGATTCTTTCTAGCCTTGTTCACTTCACATAAAAGAGAAGTCTTTTTCTGCCTGACCTTGGAGATGTTTGTAGCTCTCACAGACAGAGATTTTCCTCTTGCAATAGCCCCTACACTCCTCTTGCAATAATCCTTTCAAATAACTGTCTTCTTACCTAAATCTAGATTTGTTTTTTATTTGACCCCACTAAGTGTGGTCATTTGTTACAGCAGCAATAATAAATTAATACACCGCTTAGCTCAGCTAACAGCAGTGTATTATCTAAAGTCATCTTGGGAGAATGAACAACACAGGAGCAGGAGATAATAACGTCATGTCCCACTCAACTGCAATTGCCATCCCATTGCTGGTATGGCAACACTCATAGCAAAGGTGGTGACAATTTGAGATGAAACGCGGTCACTGAGATGAGAATCTTTGATCAACCAAATCAATCATCCATCTATCCAAACTTGCAGGTGACACAGCAGGAAGTCTCAAAGAACCATCTTGAATTCCTCAGTGGCCAAGAGCCCAGACCATCACTACAGGGGCTTCTTGATAGCCCAAACAATCAGATTGCACTTGGCCTCTTAGGAGCCTCCCTTCTAATATAGTAATACTTCTGCATGTGGGAACTCTTGTTTCATTTTAAAGTCAAAAAGTAAAACTTGCAGAATAAATACAAACTATCAGGGTGAAAGAGTGGAAAAAGAATCTTCTCTCACTCGTAATATTGGGAAACCTTTGATGAGTACCCCCAGCCATCATGCCATGTAGTATTTACAAGGATGTTCTTTCAATAGGAATGACTTTGTTTTCCTATTTGCATTATTTTGAGCATTAAGAGGTACAGTGTAAGTAATGCTGATAGCTGACATGTCGAAGTTATAAAATGAAACCCTTTAGTTTGTAAGAAAGAAATCTTTATCTCCTAAAAGGCATCCTGATGAACCAGATGTTTGAGTAATCTTGGGTGCTATTTTAAGGTCTAAGTTCTTTTTTTTTTTTTACTTGAAGATTTAAAAATGAAGAGGCAAAAAGGCTGAGTTTCCTTAGCAGCAGGAAGAACCCAGCTTGTGAATAAGTCACACACACGTACGCTTACAAACAGGCACACATATTTCCATCATGCCATATTGCTCCAACACAGACTGCTTTTCAACTCTCCCTATCTAAGTCCACAGGTCTCAAACTTCATCTACTCAGAACACTCACTACTGTATGCGGAATTCTTACTGTGCTAAAAACAACCCACACACATCCACCTTAGTTGTCCCATCTTTTCCACACAGTAGGTAGAATCTGAGATTTCTGGCTTATCCTCCCATAAAACATAGAGCAGGCAATGTAGGATATCTCATAAAATAAAAGTATTTTAAATGGGGCAACCTACCCACAGCTGCACTCCTGGCCATATTTTATTATGATTCCTTTCTCTCTTGGAGCCCAGCAACCTGGTTTGCATTTCCCCTCCAGCTTGAAATCTGCAGGAGGCCTTTTCTAGCTGAGTGGCCTGAGGCAGCGGCTATGGCCCTTTTCCAAGGAGCACACAAGACGGCACATGTGCTGTTTCCAACTAGCCACTTGACAAAACTGAATTGCACCCATGTGAGGGCTGGAGGTTGTGGAGGGAAGTTAGAAAAAGCAAAAGAGAAAAAAGAAAGGCAGATTGTACCTAAAATGAACTCAGCATATGTATGGACAATCTCCCATCTGTGGTCCACCTTTGACTCTTGGACACGCCAAGGGTTCCTAACCTGAGGTCCCCAAGTGGGTCTTGGGAGATGGTTTCCTGTTATTAGATGCAAAATCATGGGGGGTAAGCGGAGGTGGAAACAGCTTTCATCAGATTCTCAATGAAAGTTTAAAACCCATCTTAGCAAGGTTTAAAATTCAACTGAGTTAGAAATACTCTCTTTAAACTCTCCAGCACAGCTCAAACTATTAAAAATAATCTCTCATATCTGTGTTTTAACTAGTTGTAACCAAAGGGAAGTTTCTTTTTTTTTTCCTATGTCTAAAAAGGAGAGAGCAAGAAAACAAAATCTGTAATGTAAGGTAAATTAATCAGCTAGATAAAGATAAAAGGTAAAGGTTATGTTTTTATGAAAAATGAGAGTCAGATAAGAAATTGCTACTGAGAGTTTCAGAGCTAAAAGGATCACTTATTCCAATACTCTGTTTAACAAGTGAAAATAATTAGTGATTTATCAAAGACCGCACAACACAACTTTTGCCTGATCACTCCCTCTTAAAACCAGCAGCCAGAAAACTGTGCAGGGTGAGTGGGCAATGAGTCGTTACACAAAGGTATCATCTGCAGGCTCGCTCAGGGACCCCCTACAGAAGCTCTTTCCCTCTGAGTTTGCTTTTGGAGATGTTATGGGTGCACAAAAGCATGTAGTCACAGCTGGACCAACATTGAACAAATTCAAGTGAAGATTTTCAAAACTGTTTTTGGTGATTTTTGTTTGGTTTTATCACTTTGCTTTCTACATATCACTATGCCCTGGGAATTAAGAGAATTGGATTCAAAACATCTTCATGTTTGTTTAATGTTGATTCAGTTGTTCCACGTACTTCTTCAGTGTCTGTGTGCATATTATGTTTTACAAAAGCTATTCTGTGAGAGCATTAAATTACCTCATCAGAACAGACTGGGGTGTCAGGGCCATGGTTCGAGGATCCTCAGATGCCCCACACACCCACAGTCTCCAACATTCGTCTTTGTCAGCTTTGTTGCCACGGTCAAGAGCAATGTTGGCAGTTAAGCATCTAAACACGGGGCTGTAGTCTCATTCCCCTCCATCACTGATCCTGCTGTTCCATCTCTCTAGAATGCCCTTCCTCCTTTATCTATCTGGTGAGCACCTGCTTGCATTTCTTCTTTCTCCCTGACTGCACCACTGGCAGAAATGATCCCCTCTTCCTCAAGACCCCACCAGACCTGAAGGTCATTGAAGGTAAGAACCACATCTCGTCCATCTCTGAAGACCCAGCAATTGGCAGAGGGTTTGGCATATTGAAAGAAGCCTATGTGTATGGTTGAACTAAAAATTTAATGGACTTAGAATTTATTCGTCTGACATGCATTTATTGATCATTTACTGTGTAGTAAGTCTATGCTCTGAGGAATGGATATAAAAAAGAATAAGTCACAGTTTCTGTTTCAGGAAACTCTTAGTCTAATGAAAATGAATGTGAATCTGTCACCTCTATGGGAGAAAAAATATCTAAGTTTATTTCCTCTGACAATACAATAGTTCAGAGGCATGATGTTCTAGGATGAATAATCTATAATTATATTCTATCAGTGTAAGAATATTCTACTATTCTTAGAACTCACTTAACCATATATCACATCCACACCTAATGAAGATTTAATAATTTGATGTTTTTAAAATTAAATTCAAGTTAACAGAGGCCTAAAGATATTAGGGTTGAGCAGGGGAAGTGCAAGAGAGAAAAGAAGAAAAATAAATATGAGAATGAGAAAAATAAAAAACGTAATCAAATTTTACAGTGAAAATTTCATTCTATTTCTTTGTCTCAAAGAAAAGGCTAAGGAAAATTTCCCTTTATTCTTAGAAAATCTGTTGTTGGCCCAAGAGGCCAGGCACATATTCAGTTCCTGTGTCAAGACTTCAGTTATAGCATTTTTAAACCTATTTTTAAAACTGGATTTCTGTAAAATGTTTTATAATGTGGATTGGTTTCTTTGGGGTCTGCCTCTGCATATAGCTGCGTTAAAAAAAAAGACATTAATAACTTCTCTGTTAATGGGTTTTTCAGAGTCTCCAAAGACTCACCTTGTACATTATAACTTCCTTCCACTTAGTCCCTGGCTAAATCTTCATTGCCCTTGTAAGACATCTTCAGGACATATTGCTTAAGTTAAAGATGCTCCTTAGGAGAAATAACTTCTCATGCTATGCACAACACATGCTCATGAGCCAGCAGAACTGAAGTGCCATCATTTCGTGTGTCATTTTACCTTTGTCCCATGAAACATTCAGCTCCAAGAGAGCTGACCCTGACTCGTAAATACAGAATTTCACTGACAGAGGCAGCTGAGGCTCTATCCCAAACCTGAGAGTTCACTTACCTGAGAGGTGACTTTGAACTGGTTGTTTCACATTTTTGTCCTTTGCCAAGCCACTCTAGTCAACTCAACCAACCATCAGTTTCATAAGGTGGGATGTAGACTTCCCAGAAAAGTTTGGCACAGTTTTGAAATCTATTGAAGAAGAAAAATAGACTCCATAAAATTGCAATTTCCTAAGTGTATGTTTGAGTGTGTGTGTGTATATATATGCTCACACACATGCACATTCTTAGGAAATATGTATACACATATACCTGTATATGTGTGTGTTATACATATATGTGAGGTGTATGAGTATATGTGTGTGTGTGTGTATATATGTACATATCTCTCTGTCTCTCTCTCTCTCTCTCTCTCTCTCTCTCTCTCTCTCTCTCTATATATATATATATATATATATATATATATATATATATATATATAATATATGTATAAATTAAAGGTAGAGTCTTGAAATAGGTCTCACATTTTGTTCCATAAGAGCTCTGACACCACAGAATATAAACAATTCAAGGGCAGGAACGATGCAGGCTCACGTTTGTCACTGATTCTAGTCGTAAATTTCAGCCCTCTCTGGTTCCAATAGAAATCAAGCCTGCATCTCTTTAAATGTCTGTCATTGGAACTAGTAACTGCTGCCAGCCCACTTCAGTTTGGCAAATAAAATCTGAATTCAGATGCGACAAGCAAAGGTCCCTTGGCTGTTCTTGCTGAAGCAGTTCTTTCTCTTTTATGAGTTACAGACAGCTCGAAGAATCAAAAACAAAAAGGTACATATAGGTAAGCACACACTAAGTTTGCATGCAGCGTGGAGGTCACAGGCCCTAACTATTCTTGAAAATTCTTTCATTCAAAAGCCACTTGCCTCATCTCTTCATATTCTTCCCTTTTCTCTCCAGGTTGGTGGTTCTTTGTTTCATTTTGGTCTATACCATCTTTGGTGCTGACCAGAGAACACTTGTTAAGGACGAGTAAGTCACCACTAAAATTAACAGGTAACTACTGTGGTAGGTTTGTGTCTCACCCTTAAAGAAACAGTCTGGTTAGCAAAGCAGCACTGATTTTCAGACAGATGACACAGCATTTGTGGCATCAAAATCAGCTTCAAAACAAATGGCTGTCTCACGCCACTCAGCACTCTGTCATGAGACTGTCAGAGGCTGCCTGTGCATTGTTCACATAAGAAAAAGCTTGGCCAACTGGCACTCAGGGCAGATGACATGTATCACCAGCATCAGTCTCTGCAGGCCTCCAACTTCTACACCAAACATTCAAACACAGAGCATAATAGAAGAAATATCCTGAGGTGGCAGCTGCAAGTACATTGCAGACAGTGAAAAGCTGCTTCCAAAATATGGAGTCATAGTTATCATTCAGTGTATGATGGCTCAAAGTGCAGGCTTTGGATTCCAACAGGCCTCCTCCTGCCACGTATCTGTCCTTCAGAACTGGTTACTGAACCACCCTGATCTTCCTTTTCCCCTTATACAAAATGGAGGGAAGGGAAATCTCCAGTGTCTCCTCTTAAAAGGACACTAATCTGGTCAGATCAGGGCCCCATCCCATGACCTCATTTAACCTTAATTACCTCTTTATATGTCCATCTACAAATATAGTCACATTAGGCTTCAACATATGAATTTGGAGGGGGACAAAATTCATTCCATAACAAATGACAATAGATTTTATGTATTCTGAACAATTTGGAATAATGTGATCAAAACTATGATATTATCTCTGATTTATAAATTTTATAATTTTTGAACTGAGAAAAATAAAAATTCTGAATTGAGAAAAAAATACATATAAAATATACTTCTCCTCTTCAGAATTAGGGGGAGCCACGCTAAGCATGGTAATTCTTCAATATTTTTCTGCTGTGCAAAATGTACAGGTTGAGGTTTGGATTATGGAGCCAAAAGTATGACCCAAAGACCACTCCACCACCTGTAGCAGAGAGCGCAGAAGAAGAGGGTAGGCTCTCCTACACTTCCTGCTCACTCTGCACTGGCTGTTGTCATTGAAGGCCTTTGGGAGCCAAAGAGAATATTTTAAGATTCATATGAGGAATGGCACATTCTGAACTGAAACAAACTTGGGTAGTTCTCTGCTAAATCTACGTGGTTTTCTAACAACCAATGAACTGTGGGGAAAGTAAAATATGAGAAAAATGTTCTCTCTCTCTCTCTCTCTCTCTCTCTCTCTCTCTCTCTCTCTCTCTGTCTGTCTCTCTCTCTCCTTATTCCTGAAGGCCATCCCTCCCTTCCCTAGTGGGCAAAATAGTCCATCAAGACCCAGGGCATGTAATACTTATGTTTTCTCTTTTTTCTCTGTAATTTCGCCTAAGACTCAACATTCTCTCTCTTTCACCCCTATGTCCCAATACACTCCACCCCCCACACTTAGTACTATGTGACCTTTCAGCAAGTTTGTCACCTCTCCATACCTTGGCTCCCTCACCTACAAAATGTGTATAATATTGATATGTATTTCATATACTAGAAATAACTACTGAATTCACTGTCTTCTGAGCTTTAGTTTGAATAATTCATAGTGCTGTTTTCAAGTTCTTTGACCTTTATTTCTACAGTGTTTAATAACTGGTAAACCCATCTAGTTAATTTTTTATTTCAGATAATGTGTTTTTCAGCTTCATAATTACTTTTTGTTCATTTTGTATCTTTAATTTCTATTCTCATTATAGTCATGTTTTCTTTTATCTTTGAGCATATTTATACTAGTAGTTTTAAAGTCCTTGTCTGTTAATTCCGTCATTGCTGTCATTTCTGGATCTATTTTAATTGACTTAATTCTACCCTAATTTTGGGTCACATTTTTTCCACTTCTGTTTATGCCTAATACTTTTCATTGGATGGTGGGTTGTGTAAATATTATGTTATCCTTTTTTTTCAATGTTCCTTAAAGAGTGTCGTGTTTGTTCTGGCAGGTATTGAAGTTAGATATCAACTTGGTTTAGGCTTCTTTCCAGCAGGTCTAGAGTAGCCTTTATTCAGGGCCTATTTTAACTTTACTACTGAGGCATGAACTTTTGGAGTCTCTGCTCGGGCTAGACCTCTGGAGTCTCAACCAATTGCCGCAGGTATTCAACAAGGTTTCTCTGTCTGACTTACCAAAATTAGATGTCTCCCAGTGCTGTGTCAGCTCCGGGAGTAGTTATCCTTTGCCCAGCCTTGTGGAGTTTCATCCTGTGCATATGAGGATTAGTGATCAGCCAAAAACCAAGGGCATACTATGCAGATTTCTGCAGCTAATTCACTTCTCTCCAGCACTCTGCCTTGCAAATTCTAGCTTCCTCCTCTTCTGTCTTCTCAGCTCAGTGCAACCAGTATGCTCTGCTTGTGTTTCCTCTCCTTGCTCCAAAGTCTAAAAAACACTTTCAGGCAGAAATACGAGGCAGCTATAGGACGCACATTGGTAGTTTCCCTTCTTCAGACATCAGAGGACGGTGCTGCCAATTGTATCGTCAAATATCTGAAAATAGCATTTCCTACATATTGACCAGCATTTTAGTTGACTACAGAGCAAGGTGAGTCTCGTAGAAGTTATTCTCTCACAGTTGGAAGTCCCTGTGCACTTCTATACACATTTATTATACAATTTGTCATTGAATAATAGTCATTTTAAAAATTCATCTTCAACACTCTATTAGACCACATTGAGGTCAAGAACTTTCATCTTTCGTATTGTAGAACCTGAATATAGCAATATACCTGGTATGTAATGAGCACTGGCATGAAGTATTTGCTGAATTGATATATGTGATTTCTTTTTCACTCCTGGATCCAGACTCCAGTTTCCCAGATGTGACTGGCAGGCTGACTTATATTTCTGTTTTACCAACTTTGTTTTCTCATCATTGTCTCTGCCTCCTTCTGATGTAGAGCCATGTACTCTAAGTCTAAGTCTGATAAATCTACCATGATTCACATTTATTTCTTTACTTGACTTTTTATTTTGAGATTTTGAACTACACTATATCCCAAGCCCAACCAAATTAGTAAGAGAGCAGAAAAGATGTGAACTTTCTTGGTCAGTCTATAAAAATCAGATAATATATGAAAGTACTTAAGCAACCATTGACACATGAATGGTAGTTAATAAATCTGTTATTATTTCTATACTCTCAACTAATCAGCCATCAATGGAGACAAAAATAATGATGAGAATTCACCACTTTTGCATTCCAAAATATAAATTAACACAAACACTCAGTAGTATTTTGCTGCTACATATCTATCTTGCATTTTATGTGCAAAATTCTTAGTCTGGCTTTGACCTTTATTCATTATAAGTGTTTTTGTCCACTCACTTAATTAGTTTCATGTTTTACGCTATTGTCTGTCTGTTCTTCATATGTATAAGCTCCTATTAGGCAGTAAGATTGGCAATAAATGTTTTCTAGCACTTACTTTGCATCAGTATCCCATATGTTGCAAGTATCCCATATCCATTATTTATTTAAACTTCCCTAGGTAGTAGGTATTACTATTATCTCTACTGTAACGATAAGAAAACTGAGGTCATAAAGGTTATGTAACATGCCCAAGGTCACAGAACTAGTAAGTATAAGAGCTGGGATTCAAACTTCAGAGCCTGAACTCCTACTCACTATGAGATATTGCTCCTTCAAGGATAATCTTATGTTCCCTGACAACGTACTAATCTTCATACACAAATATGATATACCTTGAATAGGATACCAGACCAGTTTATGCATCATCCCAGATCCACTCAGCCCCATCATCTCCTGGCCAGGTGGCTCCAGTAAAGACACACATTTCTGCAGTCGTTTATACTCATCTCCTAACACCATCAATTTTCTCAGCCATTCCAGAGGGTAAGAGTCAGGCTTTGTCATGACTTCTATCTGATTCATCACTGCAGGAACTACAACTGTCCCAGCAACCAGATCCAACCTGGTAAGACCCAGGTTGAAGGTCTAGCTGTCCAGAGTAACAAAATAATACTACAAAGGAATGTGAAGAGTTCATGCCCTATTAGGAACACTTAGACCTAAGACAGACAAGAAGAAGCCAGTGGATAAATTCCTCCTTTGTCCTCACTTGACTGCTCCAAGACAGAGTGGTTCCATACCACCACTCCACCTCTCTGGAGACATCCCTTGTAAATGAGCAATCAAATGAGCAATCATCTTGAGAAGCTGTAGCAAGGTTTGTTAAGCATCACTTTGAATTGTTTTCCTGTCTTCCTTGCCTCTCTTTCCTTTTCCGCTCACTCTTGCTTCCTTTATATTATATTCTCTGATACAACAAAAGCATGGAGTTTTGACTTCAGGCTCTGTTTTCTTGGGTAAAAACAACTTGTTTCCTTCCAATAACACAGATTAATTTGTGCTGACACAAATACCATCTCTTTTGGTATATTAATTAGTTATTGTTGTGTAACACAAATACCTAGTGGCTTAAAACAATAAACTTTTTTTTAAATTTCACAGTTACTGTGGGTAAGGAATTCAGAAGTGGCTTAGCTAGGTGGTTTTGTTTCAAGGTCTCTCCTGGGGTGGCAGTCAATCTATGAGCCAGCACTGCAGTCATCTGAAGGCTGCACTGGGGCTGGAGGATCTGCTTTCAAGATGGCTCCCTCACATGGCTGTTGGCAAGAGGCCTCGGTTTCTCATTGACTCTTGGCAGAAGGCCTTACTTCCTCATGATGTGGATCTCTCCATAGGGCAGCTTAAGTGTCCTCGCAATATGGCATTGGCTTCCTCTAGTGTGAGTAATCAAGGAAAGAGCATGAGGAAGATGAAATGCTTTTTATAGCCTACTCTTTGAAGTCACACAGCGTCATTTTCACCTCACTATGTATGTCTGGCCCACACTCAACAAAAACAAAATCATGCTCTACCTTTTGAAGGGTAGAGTTTCAAAGAATTTGTGGGCAGATTTTAAAAGCACCACACCTGGTTTCCTTAGTTGCTGAAAATATATATTTATAAGCTAGATTGCTAGAGATAGAGTCTATAGATGAAATAGAGTGATTCTAATCATCCTACAAGAGAATTAAATTAATGAGCAGCACAAACTATTCGTCTTGCTTTATTACACTATTAAACATGATTGACACGTGTTTTTAGATTTAAGAATGATGTGAAGGAAAGCACCCTGAAGTCATTTTATTTGAAGTCCATCCTTTCTTTGTTCTTTGTTTCTTCAGATCTATATCTGCATATTATTATCAATATCCCAATATTCAATCAATACTAACTGCATCTACTATAAATATTGACTGCATCTACTAATGAATGTTAACAAAAATAAATGTTCTCATTTGTCAGTAATCACAAGATTATTAGAAGAATCAAATCATTTAGCAGGTGAAAATCACCATTGTGTAGTGCCTGGCACAGCAAATGTTCAAAAAATGTACCCGTGTAAATCAAAACAAAAACACATCTAGACCTTGCTCTGGAATCACTGTAGCTATAATCTTGTAGTCTCTAGATCATATAACCTGCTTTTTTTCCCTTTGGTTCCTAAATGGTGATAAGTAACTTGTCTCTTTCACCTGATGTTTTATTGGTATAAAATAATAAAAATAATAATATGTCAGGCTGAGCATTTCTGCTTAACTGCTTTCTTCTCTTACTTTGAATATGCCATTGCCTTTGACCTTGGTGAAATATGAAGTGAATCTCCTTTCACACTACTACAGGTTTAATGAGGTTAGGTTATTACCTTTAGATAGTGGCTCATGTCGTACACTTTCTACTTCAAGATATATTCCTTCAAATGTTGAAAGAATTAACCTTTTAACTGAAAATACACTTTAATTGTTGATCATAGCTAGAACTACAAATGTATTATTAGTTAAAATTAATACTTTGCATACAAGCAAAGTACGCCTTGTGAGTAATCACTCACTAAAGATGTTTATGTCTCCTGTAAAGTTCCTATGTACAGTCAACTTTTAATTATTTATGCTAATATGTAACAACATAATTAAAATGAATGATCCAATAACTCCATCCAATTTTCCTAAAACCTTTCCCATTCTCTTTACCACAACATCTACCATACTTACATAACTTAAGTTTGATCTCCTTCCATTTCTACTATCTATGTTTATAGATGAAGTGCTAATAAACAGACAAGAGTCAAAATAGTTCAACCAGAAGAATTAAAGAAAAGAGATTGGTATACCCAGAAATAAATATTTATTCCCCAAATAAATAAGAAACAATTGTACGTCCTATTATAAGGGTGGGGTTGGGGAGGGTACTTTACATAGTTCTAATTATAAATGATATGCCATCAGATCAAAAAATAATGTTTTGCACTAGATCAATAGTTTTCAACTCATGTACCAACTTAAATTTAAGGTGCATGATGCTAAAGCACTGTACTAAAAAGGATTTTAGAACAAAGGACAAGGGAAGAAAAAGTGGTAGCACATCTTGCACTGTCTAGACTTCTGAGAACAGCTTTATTCACAATAAATTTCTTGAACCATTTCAAATCCACCATGCTCACTTAATTCACATAAATCTCAACTTTGAGCCAAACATCCTTCCATTTGTAGGTGTAGATTACCATTTACCATTCACTTCCTGCAGCCTGCCTCCACTAATGCAAGTACCACTGTGGATTCTAGTAAATGGAGCTCACTCCTAAAGGAAAATGGCAGCAATAAGAGAAGTTATATGGAAAGTTCAACTGGGAGACAAAAGCAAAGAAGAAAAGACAGCAGTGCTTTATGGTACAGTCAGAGATTGTCACAGCTTTGAATGGTGTTTGTAATTCTTAGGGTGTAAAAGAATAACACAAATTTGCTGTTCCTGGAAACTTTGCCTGATGATTCACCATTATAAAGATTGACTCAGTTTGCCTTTTAGAACTCCTCATAAACTAGGAAAGAGGGTAAATGGGCTTCTACAGAGGGCATAGAGCTAGACTCTACCTGGCAACTTCTGAAGACATTTATTTGTACCAAATAGTAGCTGTTCTATAAAAGGTCAATGTTAAATGAGCATGCATTCAACGTGCTTGTCCACTGCCTAGTTTATGAAAGACTACACTCTGGTGAGAACTTTGCCTTGATATCCTGGCCCTCTGGAGGTTAGCTCAAAGTATCAATATGACTTACAACGAAGGAATCCTATGCTTTCTCTCAAAGAACCAGGAAAACTATTCTACAATTACTTCTCACAGAGCAAGAAGGATCACTTTATATTCCTGGAAGAGCAGCTTCCCTCCCATGGTTCAGCTGTAGCTCCCAAAGTGCATTTATTCACCAGGGTCTCTTCAGCATCCATTTCTTTAAGTAGTGCTTTGCCCTTACAGAGCTGACTGAGACAGATGCGGAAGGCCCTCACACTTGATGTGCCTTACATCTTGAATGTCCTTCTAAACAAATGCCTAAAAGCTGAGAGCCCATTTGTTGTAGCGACAAATGCATTTTTTCCCATTACAGAGCTGCAGGCAAAGTCTTGCAGTTTGAAAATGGGAAGAAGAAAAAAAATCTTAATATTGTATATCCTATGTAAGATTTCAATCAAAGTCACAAGGCCAACAAAGTAATAAGGCCAAACAAATTTACACCAAAGACTCCCTACAACAATTTTAACATGTACATGCATACCTTCATAATTGCCTTTTTTAATATTTTTCTTTGTAAGCTAAATTCTAGCTTCACTACTCCCAGGCTATGTGAACTTGAGCAAGTCACTTAACTACTTCTGCCTAAAAGTGGATAGAATGGGGTCATATGAGGATATAAAGACTCACAGGGTTGGTGAAAGGACTGAACGTGTTCATACATTGAAAATCACCCAGAATGAGGCAGGAATAGACCCATGCCATTTTCAGATTGAATATCACCACTCAGGGAGAGAGAAAACATGCAGTTGGCAACATTTGAAACTTCAATATTATATAGTGAACGTTATATGAGTATTAGCTATTATTACTACACAATGGTCCAGCACCCAGTAGGACCATGTTCCAGGTATCCCAATCCTAGATATTCTTATCTCATTAAATCATTTTTAGTCATGATGTTCCCATCCTTAGTTAACTCCTGAACTTTTAGACTTTCCCTCTTTTCTGGTACCTGAGCCTGATGACATTTGACTTCCATGTTTCCACTCTTCCAACTCCCTGTCAGCATAGTTTTATGCTTGTCCTCTGGCTCCAATCACTTCTGTCTTGGGTACTTCATGTGATACCTGTTCTCCAGTGCCTCCCTCATAACACCGTTCCCCAAGGTAACTAAACAGTGATGAGCAGGAACCTGTGCAATAGGAGGTACCTGCTCAAGTGCATTCTGGGAGGGCATCCTGAGCAGGCACTAGGTAAATCATCATAGATGCACCTTTCGTGCATGTTTGAACTCAGTCATTCTTCCATCACTTTGTGGGTTAAAGAGTGAAAAATAATATTTTTAAATGCTGCTGTCATTGTTTTCAAGTGGAAAAAAATTGCCATCAACTAGATGGCAACCTTGGCACATGCTCTCCTCCAGTGCTGCCTTCTTGCTTCCCAGAAAGTCCAGAATGGAGGAAGTGTTTGAAAGGGAAATGAGACACACCTAAACCAGAAGGAACAAAGAGTTGAATTGTTCAGTCTAACCAGGCTTCCTGAAAGCCAGCAGCAGGCTACAGTACAATTTATGCTCTCTCAGTGCTCCAGGATTATTGCCTCCTCCAGGGCTTGTTCAGTCTATCTCAGTCTACCTTCCCAGCCCTATCTCCTTGGATTGCACATGCACAGAATGTACTCCAGAAAGATTGGAATACTTTATGTTTCCAAGTGATCTTTCTCAATGACTTGCAATATTATTTCCACCACAAAGCTTTTTTTTTCCCTTTTCTCCCGGAGTCTTGTTCAAATTTTACTTCCATATCAAATTTTATCATACCAAGTTTTACTTCCTCCCTGACCGTGTCCTCTCACTCTCACAACAAGATATAATCTCTTCTCCATCAAACCCAGACATACCTCTCCTTGAGCCCTTATTCTATTCTGCTCTATATTATAATCATTCACATATTGAATTTTTTTCCCTTGTTACCATCAAACCATAGCCACCTAAAGGTAAAGACTGTATCATTTTATCCGCTGCCAGGCTCATAACAGACTTTGGCATGCTGAAAGCACTGAGCAAATATTTTGCAAGTTGAACTGAAGATTGAGTTGTGGATAAATATCTTTTGATTTACTTTATATGTATTTATATTTATTTTGTTATGTTTTGCAAATATTATTGATTATGTCAACTTAATATTTATGTTTTCCCTTTGCTCCTATTACCGGCAATGAACAATATTCTCAATAGACTGTGTGTATACTGAAAGCCAAAAAAGAAGAAAGAGAGAAAGAGAACATGGAGAATGAAGTCTTACATTTAATCTTCATTTCTTTCATTTCCAGATGAAAGTCCGGCAGCACCTCATGTTCTCAGGTAACCTGTATAGCACACAGGCTATGGCTCCACTGAAATAAAATGAAATTTAAAAAGGAAGGTTATATTATTATGCTTTGAAAACATATTTTCAATTATCCTCTGGTTTATCTCTAAATAGCCTTTCATTCCCAGGAAATTTAGCATTCTCTCCCTTTTTTTCTTTGCAAACACTTCACTTCATAAATGCAGAAAAATGAAATTAGGCTTAATAATATAAAGTTGTGAATGCTAATAGAAAATAAATCATATCTCTTTATCCTTCCTGTGTCTTGCTCCTTGGTCTCTGTGGTTTCTTCTTTCTGAATCTATGCCTCTTAAATGCCTTAAGGTCTAAAAGTTGAAAGGTAGAAAAGATGAGAAGAATAACTGTTAATGAGGACAATTGGGTACAGTGACTTTGTAGGTCTATATTTTAAGCACAAAGCAAAAGAATGTTAATTCAAGAGCTACCTCAAATGTTTCATCTCATTTTTCAATAGGAGCACTGGGAAGAATATACTATTTTTGTTTAAATATATTTTTATCAGGCCCATCACAGCCCAGAATATCACGATGTACACAAGACATTTAATAGAGACAATATGAAAAATTGGTAAAAACTGTCAATATTTTTTGTTTCCAGATTCTTTAACAGGCATTGAATCACTGAACCACCAAAAGAAAGAGAGAAAGAAAGAGAGATCAAAGGAAAGGAATAGAAAAAGAAAAATGCTGACATTGGGAGAGTTAGCACGAGCTGTCTTTTATGAGTAAATTAAAAGAGCAAAGGGAAGACTTTCAACTAACTTACACAGCACCTGTCAAAGTCCAGGATTCAGTCTATTTAAAGAAAACTATATGGTCAGTTTCTACATTAAAGAGCTCCAATAAAGCTATTTGAAAAGTTTACATGTATGTTTACTGTGACTCACGTTTTTTCCTGAACACACAGTCATGTACCTACCTATTGTATAGTCAGTGACATTTAAGGTATCTTTGCAGGCTCAGTGACCAAAAGGCAAAGCATCTTGTAAACTGTTTGTCCTTCATCTTATACAGCATGTCTATGTTGGAGGGAAGAGAACAGAATGGGTTGAAGTGTGTTTGGAAACTAACATATACATTTTTAAACAAAATCAGCAAGGAAAAAGCAGGACAATTTTAGGCGTTATCCTCTATCACAATTCTCCATGCAGACATTCCTTTCAAAGACTCAAATTTTCTTAAAAGCTGAATGCCTCCATATTTTTTTTCTTACCATTTCCTTATCTTAAAATTCCTTCTATTCTCTATTCCTGTTATTAGGATTGCCAGATTTAGCAAATAAAAAAATACAAAGCATCAGTTAAGTTTGAATTTCAGATAAATAACAAATAATTTTTTAGTGTAAGTATATTCCATGCAATATTGGGAAATTGTATAGTAAAAGAAGATTCATTATTTATCTGAAATTCAAATTTAATCAAAGGATCATTTTTTAGTATAAGTATGTCCCAAATATTGCATGGGATATATTTACACTGAAAAATTATTTGTTCAAATTAAACTGGACCTCCTGTATTTTATCTGGCAACTCTGCTCTTATGTAAATTATCCCATCATTCAAGCCCAGATCAAATCCCATTTCTTCAGTGAAGACTTCCATATCTACCTTATTTTGAGAAGATTTATGCATTTATTCATCACCCCTCAATCAACAAATATGAATGGAACACCTATTTTCCTCCAGGAACTATGTTAGGCACTGGGGATAAAATAAGAGTCTCCAGCTGAAAGACAGAAGATGGCCTTAAAAGCAGGCAATAATGATACAGGGGAATAAGTGCCATGAGATGTGTACAATGCACCATGGGAAATTCCCAGATAAGCCTCCTTGTAGAACTGTTGGGTATCTATCCCTCTTATTTCCTACCTAGCTGTATTTTATATCAACATTTGGAGCTGTATGTTTTACTTCTTGGCTTCTCCCTGGTATAGTACTTTGCATGTAGCGGGTGTTTATATTCGTTTTAGTGTAAGGAAGCCCTTTTTTTCCATTCCACTCTTTCTAAAATTTTATCAGAGTTTTTAGAAAGATAACCACAGAATTGGGTTTGGTTTGTTTCCCTTTAACCAAAGTAGGAAATTGGGCCTTTTCCAATTGTACTCCGTGTGACAGACATGGCTCTGTGTGCTTTACATTGTCATTTGATCCTCACACTGTCTCAATGAACTAAATACTGTTTATATCCCCTTTTATGAGAGATGAAACCTAGACACAAAATGGTTCAGTAACTTTCCCCAAATCACATGAATTGTAAAGGTGGAGCTGAGATTCAAACCCAATAGTCTGGCTCCAGAGTGCTATGTTGCCACTCTATGATGTGGAGATTTTAAAAATTAAAATTAAATAAGCTTCGGAAATTTTCTGCAGACACTTCATATGTTCTTTTTTTAAGAGCAATCATTTTTATGTTTTTAATGATCCACAGATGAACCATGTTGGCTCAAATACAACTCAAAGGAAGAAACTTTGAGAAAACGAGAGCTAAAACTGCGCCACTGCACATAATGAAAGTATATGTTTTCATTACCTTTCCCTACATTACTGTCTGCTCAAATCCTTCTGGTCTGTGCTACAGTCTAGAGTCTGGATCCAAGGGCAAACATTTTGTACATCCCTGGACAACAGCAGATCTGATTATTCTGAGAAAGCAGAATGACATCTTTTTCAAGTAACTGATTAACTTAAGGTTAGTTATCATATAGTGAAAATAAGTAAAAACATCCTTAAAGCATTTGGTAGAAAATTTAGAGAAAACCAAATATGACACAGAGAGATGTACTTAGTACTGAGTGTTGTAACTTTTTACCTGTCTTTTAAAAATACGAACTTAAGTATACTGAATACTCTCAAGTCTGAGTGACTTCCAAAATGTGACCTGTGAAAGGCTACTTGATAAATGTTAAAAACATCCATTTTCCCATTCACATAGAATGAGGATACTTAAAACATAAGAGATTAATTTGGAGGCACTACAAACCCTCATTCTCTAAAGAGGGTACTGTCTATTCCCACTACTTGATGGCTGGATTTCTAGCGACTTTGTCATGATTTAAGTTTCAGCTACCTGGAATAACAATAGGAACTACATGAAACACACACACACACAAACACACACACACACACACACACACACACACACACACATATATATATATATATTTTTTACTGTAGAAAGAGATGGAGAACTGACAGTGCCCATGAAGAGATTTTCATCTTCAGGAAATCATCTCTCTCGATGAATAACAGGCTCTTGTGATCTGGTCCCAGTATTTAGCATAATGCAGAATATCAGAAGATCAGTTTGGTATAATCTTGGCTAATAAATTACAATGTTAAATAAGTAAAATTGTTGGACTGAGCTATTTGTCCCTAGATGGCATACTGATATCAAAGCTCAGACTCCATTAATGCTTTATTTTTTAAGTCTGTTCACTGTAAAACATAGCCACTGGCCTCTTTCACTTTCAGAGTCAAAAGATAGTGCAGAATGGGAAGTTATCATAGCAAATTTTAATACTTATATAAATCAAGTTTCAAAATCTCAAAAATATACAAAATTCTCTTACTTTGGATACATTGTCCAATATATAAATTAATATGAATTTCCTATATAATTGATAATAGTATAACATTTAGAAAACTATAAAATATCAACAGAGAATATTTTGAGGAAACATGTCACAAAAGCCTTTGTTCATAACAATAAAAGATAAACAGATTTTGAGGAATAATAGAATCTCCGAGGTTGAAAGAACGTTAAAGGTTATCTAGTTTACTCATCCCAAATTTTAATAGACTCTTTTTAGTATCTTCTCCCAAATCTAAGCAGTTCTGGCTTAAGTGTGGGTGACTGTAGAGTATCACCCAGGAGTTTGTAGTCTGTTTCCACTGCTCACTTTTACTATGAAACTTTTCACTTTTATTGTGTTGATTGTCCTGCCTTCATTCTATATGATTTATTAGTAAATTTGTCTTTAAAATATGTTGATGTGTCTGCCCCACCACAAGAAACCTTAATTCTCAGGTTCCTGAGAAGAGACATTAAAGGATTTGATAAAGAAGAATACGATGTACAATTTAATACTACAGAGAGCAAGCATTTTAACTTTTATGCATTAACTTCACTAAATGTTGTCACTATTGCCAAACCCTCTGGCATTTGGGACATGTTAATTGAGTCTAATTACAGAGTGATTGAAGCTGAAGTTACGGTGTGATAAAGCCTTGTTTAAAAACATTCTTGAGTTCTGGTAAAATGTATACTTTCAAAAATCAATGGATGTCAATTCCCATAAAACGATGTGGAGGCACCACAACTTACTCACACCTGGGCTTGATTTTCCTATGGCATATCTTGTTTCCACAAACAGAAATTCTCATTGATTTGGAAGTCATCAATCAGAACACGCTTCCCTGTTACTGAGAACCTAACAACAGAAAGAGCAGAATATCTCAGATATGGTAAGAACTCCCAATTTCTCTGCAACATCTTGAGGAATAGTACTTTGGATTTTGGACTGTCTGGAAAATTGCTGCACCCCAATAAATGTTTAAATACTGAACTATAACTTATTCAATCTGTTTCACTGAGGATTACCTTAAAATTTGACAATTATTGAGGAAAGCATTTTTTGAATATTTGGTGCATGTGTGGCAGAATATTTTTTGAGATATTAATTTTTTTGGTTTTACTATAAGAGTTCCATCTTTATTTCCAGCAGTTGGCCACTATTTGGATTTCTATAACACATAAAGTAGTTATAGAGGGATTGCATTGCTTAGCAGGAACCAAGGTGATGGCCATGGGGAGGGAAAGTAGAATTCATGGCCTGGGCCAATTTTTGTCTATGGCTCTGGCTTTTTCCTTGTTTTTTCAAAGCTAGTCGTAGAAATACATTCTTTCTTTCTGTGTGCTTTCTTTTTTTCCTTTAAATTAAAGTTTATTGGGGTGACAATTGTTAGTAAAGTTGCATAGATTTCAGGTGTACAATTCTGTAATACATTATCAATATCTCACATTGTGTGTTCACCACCCAGACTCAGTTCTCTTTCCATCACCATCTATTAGACCCCGTTTACCCTCTTCTAGAGCCCCCCTCCCCCCTTACCCTCTGGTAACCCCTAAACTATTATCTATGCCTATGAGTTTTTGTTTCTTCATTTGTTTGTCTTGTCCTTTTGTTGTTTTCAGTTTTATATACCACATATCAGTGAAATCATACGGTTCTCTACTTTTTCTGTCTGACTTATTTCGCTTAGCTTTATAATCTCAAGATCCATCCATGTTGTCATAAATGGTACTATTTCATCTTTTCTTACCGCTGAATAGTATTCCATTGTATATATATACCACTGGGATTGCTGGGTCATATGGTAATTCTATTCTTAATTTTTTGAGGAACTTCCACACTGCCTTCCATAGCGGCTGCACCAATCTGCATTCCCACCAATAGTGTATGAGGGTTCCTTTTTCCCCACAGCCTCTCCAACACTTGCTACTATTTGTCATGTTGATGATAGCCATTCTGACTGGGGTGAAATGATATCTCATTGTGGTTTTTATTTGCATTTCTCTGATGATTAGTGATGTTCAGCTTTTTTTCATGTCTATTTGCCATTCGTATGTCCTCTTTGGAGACATGTCTCTTCAGTCCTCTGCCCATTTTTCAACTGTGTTCTTTTTGTTGTTGTTATTGAGTTGTATGAGTTCCTTGTATATTTTGGATATTAGCCCCTTATCGGAGGCGTTGTTTGCAAAAATCTTCTCCCATTCAGTTGGTTGCCTCTTTATTTTGTTGATGGTTTCTTCTGCTGTGCAGAAGATTTTAAGTTTGATATAGTCCCATTCATTTATTTTAGCTTTTACTTCCCTTGCCTTTGGAGTCAAATTCATAAAATGCTCTTTGAACCCAAGGTCCATAAGTTTACTGCCTATGTTTTCTTCTATGCAGTTTGTTGTTTCAGGTCTTATGCTTAGATCTTTGATCCATTTCGAATTAATTTTGGTACATGGTGACAGATAGCAGTCCAGTTTCATTCTTTTACACATGGTTTTCCAATTCTCCCAGCACCATTTATTGAAGAGGCTGTCTTTTCTCCATTGTATGTTTTTTGCCTCTTTGTCAAAAATTATCTGTCCATATTTCTATGGGTTTATTTCTGGGTTCTCAATTCTATTCCATTGGTCTGTGTGTCTGTTTTTCTGCCAATACCATGGTGTTTTGATTATTGTTGCCCTGTAGTACAAGCTAAAATCAGAGAGTGTGATACCGTCAGCATTATTCTTTTTTCTTAGGATTGCTGTGGCTATTTGGGGTCTTTTGTGGTTCCATACAAATCTGATGATTTTTTGTTCTATTTCTTTTTTTAAATGCCATTGGGATTTTGACGAGGATTACATTAAATCTGTATATTGCTTCGGGTAATATGTTGATTTTTCCAATCCATGAGCACAGTATGTCTTTTCATTTCTTTGTGTCTTCTTCAATTTCTTTTAAAAATGTCTTATAATTTTCATCATATAGGTCTTTCATATCCGTGGTTAAGTTTATTCCTAGGTATTTTATTCTTTTTGTTGCAATTGCAAAAGGAATTGTTCTTTTTTGTTTCTTTTTCTGAAATTTCATTGTTAGTATATAGAAATGCAATGGAGTTTTGTATGTTGATTTTGTAGCCAGCAACTTTACTGTATTCGTTTATTGTTTCTAATAGCTTTTTGGTGGAGTCTTTAGGATTTTCTATATACAGCATCATGTCTTTTGCAAAGAGTGACAATTTAACTTCTTCATTCCCAATTTGGATGCCTTTTATTTCTTTCTCTTGCCTGAATGCTCTGGTGAGGACTTCCAACACTGTGTTGAAAAGCAGAGGTGATAGGGGACAGCCCTGTCGTGTTTCTGAACATAGAGCAAAGGGCTTCAGTTTTTCACCATTAATTATAAGATTAGCTGAGGGCTTGTCATATATGGCCTTTATTATGTTAAGGTATTTTTCTTCTACACCTATTTCATTAAGTGTTTTAATCATAAATGGATGTTGTATCTTGTCAAATGCTTTTTCCGCATCAATTGATATAATCATATGATTTTTGCCCTTTGTTTTGTTTATGTGGTGTATCACATTGATGGATTTGAGTATGTTCAACCATCCTTGTACCCCTGGGATGAACCCCACTTGGTTGTGATGAATAATCTTTTTAATGCATTGCTGCATTCGATTTGCTAGAATTTTGTTTAGGATATTTGCATCTGTATTCATCAGAGATATTGGTCTGTAATTTTCTCTTTTTGTGTTATCCTTACCAGGTTTTGGTATCAGGATAATGTTGGCCTCATAAAATGAGTTAGGGAGTATTGTCTCTTCAATTTTTTGGAAGAGTTTGAGTAGAACATGTATTAGATCTTCTTTGAAGGTTTGGTAGAATTCACTAGTGAAGCCATCTGGTCCTGGACTTTTGCTTTTGGGAAGGTTTCGGATGACTGATTCAATTTCTGTACCAGTGATCAGTCTATTTAGATTTTCCAATTCTTTGTGATTCAGCCAAGGAAAGCTATATGTTTCTAAGAACTTGTCCATTTCTTCTAGGTTATTGAATTTGGTGGCATATAGTCCTTCATAGTGTTCTTGGATGATCCTTTGAATTTCTGTGGCATCTGTGATAACTTCTCCTCTTTCATTTCTGATTTTGTTTATTAGTGTCTTCTCTTTTTATTTTAGTAAGTCTAGCTAAGGGTTTGTCAATTTTATTAATCTTTTCAAAGAACCAGCTCTTTGTCACATTAATTTTTTTCTATTGTCTTTTTGTTCTCTATTTCATTTAGTTCTGCTCTGATTTTTATTATTTCCTTTCTTCTGCTGACCTTGGGTTTCATTTGTTCTTCTTTTCTTAGTTTTTTAAGGTGTAACATGAGGTTATTTATCTGGGATTTTTCTTGTTTCTTGAGATAGGCCTGTAATGATATAAATTTCCCTCTTAAAACTGCTTTCGCTGCATCCCAAAAATTTTGGTAGGATGTATTTTCATTGTCATTTGTTTCTATGTATCTTTTGATCTCTCCTCTTATTTCTTCTTTGACCTGGTCATTCTTTAAAAGTGTATTGTTTAATCTCCACATATTTGTGGTTTTTCCAGCTTTCTTTTTGCAGTTGATATCCAATTTCAAAGCCTTGTGATCAGAGAATATGCTTGGTGTGATTTCAATCTTCTTAAATTTGTTGAATCTAGCTTTTATGTCTCAATATATGGTCTATCCTTGAGAATGTTCCATGTACACTAGAAAAAAATGTGTAGTCTGATGTTCTATAATGAAGTGTTCTGTGAATGTCAATTATGTCCATTTCATCTAATGTGTCATTTAGGGCTGCTTTTTCCTTATTTATTTTCTGTTTGGATGATCTATCCATAGCTGTCAATGATGTATTTAGGTCCCCTGCTATAATTGTGTTTTGGTCAATTGCTCCCTTTAGTTCTGTTAGTAGTTGCTTGGTATATTTTGGTGCTCCCTGATTGGGGGCATAAATATTGATGACTGATATGTCTTCTTGTTATATAGTCACTTTTATCATTATGAAATGTCCATCATTGTTTCTTGTTACCTTTTTTATCCTGAAGTCTGTTTCATCTGATATCAGTATGGCGATGCCGGATTTTATCTGGATTACATTTGCTTGGAGTGTCAATTTCCACCCTTTCACTTTGAGTCTATGTTTGTCCTTGTAGCGGAGATGTGTCTCCTGGAGGCAGCATATGATTGGGTTTAGTTTTGTTTTGGGGCTTTTTGGGTTTTTTTTTTTTTTATCCAATCTGCTACTCTGTGCCTTTTTATTGGTGAGTTCAGTCCATTTATACTTAGGGTGATTATTGATATGTGAGGATTTCCTATCATTCTATCTTTGGTTTTCTGGTAGGACTGTGTCTCCATTTTTTCTTTGCCTTTCTGTTGTTGTCCACTCTTTCTGTGTGGTGGTATTCTATGATTTTTCCCGATGTTTCTTCTTTTATTACATTATATATTACAGATCTAGTTTTGTTGTTGTTGTTTTTTTTTTTTTTTGAGTGGTTACCATTAAGTTTATGTAAAAGAAAGTTTCATATTTAGAGTATTCCATTTTCTTCAGCCTGCTTACTTTCTCCATTCCCATATGCTGGTTCAGGCCTTTACTCTCCCCCCTTTTATGTTTTGGTTGTCACAAATTATCCCTATTTATGCTGGTTGAAAAGCTTCCTTCAGTATTTCTTGCAGTACAGGTCGTGTGTTAGAAAATTCCCTCAGCTTCTTTATGTCTGAAAAGGTCTTTATTCCTCCTTCATATCTAAAGGATATCTTTGCTGGATATATTATTCTTGGCTCATAATTTCTCTCTTTCAATAGTTTGAATATTTGATTCCACTCCCTCCTGGCTTGTAGAGTTTCTGCTTAAAAATCTGATGATAATCTAATGGGCTTTTCTTTGTAGATTATCATCTTCTTTTCCCTGACTGCCTGAGGATTCTTTCTTTGTCATTAATTTTTGACAACTTCAATACAATGTGCCTTGGAGAAGGTCTGTTGGGGTTGAGGTAATTAGGCGTTCTATTTGCTTCTTGGATTTGAGGATCCAGTTCTTTCCACAAGTTTGGAAAGTACTCGTCGACTATTTGTTTGAATATATTCTCTGTTCTCTTCTCTCTTCTCCTTTCTGGTATGACCATTATTCTTATATTGCTCTTTCTGATGAAGTCAGAAAGTTATTGTAGAGTTTTTTCATTTCTTTTAAGTCTCAAGTCTCTTTCTTCGTCCATCCGTGTCATTTCCAGATTTCTATCTTCAATGTCACTGATTCTTTCCTCCATCTGGTCATCTTTACTACCTAAGCTTGCTATTTCATTTTTCATTTCTAAGTTCATGACTAAGAACTTTTATTGAGTTCTTAGTCTCCAAATTTCTATTTGGTTCTTTTTTAAAATTTCAATTTCTTTGGTAAAATGTTCACTTTGTTCTTTAATTGTATTTCTGAGTTCAATAAACTGCCTTTCTGTGTTTTCTTGCATCTCACTGAGTTTTTTAAGAATGCAAGCTTGAATTCTCTGTCATTTAAGTCACATATTTCCATGTCTTTAAGTTCATTTTCTGGAGACTTTTCATTTTCTTTATGAGCTGTCTTATTACATTGGTTATTCATGGCTATTAATGATTTATTATTTCTCTTCCTATACATATACAGGAGTGGGTTCTGCAACACGTTGATAGAAAGAGGTCTTTCTTTTGTTTTCCAATAGGTGTTGGGGAGAATGTTTTATTTTCTCTCTGACTGCAGCCTTTTATTCTCTCTAGCACTGTAGTGTTCTATTTTCTGTGCACTATTCTAGCTTCTTACACAATGGGGGAATTCCCTGGAAGGCGAGTTTCTCCTTTGTGAACAGTTCACCAGCATCATAGGATGCCGCCTCTGTGGGGGGATATGGAGAGCTTCTCAAGTTCCAAAGCTCTTCTTGAACCAGATTCAGAGTCCATGTTTTTCAGCAGCTTTGTTTACTCCTGCAGGGAACTCCCCAGATAGGTGGACACAAGGGCGGGTGGGGTTGTGAGAGGTGGCCCAGAGCAATGGCGGTGACCACCACCACAGCCAGTCCTGCTTCCAAGGCTCCCTCCCCTTTGCCCGAACGAGTTGGGCTGTGAGTCAGTGTCTGCGTACTACACTTCTCAGAACTGCAAATATTTTGTTCTTTTGATCTGACACTGCTACTGTTCTGTTTCTAGCACTGTAAGGGTGGGGGTGGGGCGAGCTCTGGGAGGGTAGGAAGGGAGCGGCTAGTCTCAGTGCCCAAGTCTTTCGTTCTCTGCGGCAGTGAGGGCTTAAACCACCATTTTCAGCCTTCTTCCTTCAGTCTTTGCTCCGAGGTCTCTGCCGTGACCGTTGGTTTCAACTGGGTTATACGCTGTCCCCTCAGCCCAGTGGGCCATAAACAGAGCCCTAGAAGTCCGAGTTCTTCCCCCTCCCACAGCTGCGGTAGTTCCGGGATGCAGTAAACTCAGAGCACCAAGTTAGGTCTGCATCCTGGGCCTGTGCAGCCCAGTCTCCACACTTCTCCCTTCCCTACTCCCCCTCTCGTACAATTTGCCCACCTTTAGATGATTTCAGTAGTGTGCCTCTTAGTCTTGCCTGTCTGCTGTACAGGGAGTCCTTTGTGGAGTTATTTGTTCAATTTGTTGTAAATTCCAGGGGAGATTTCAAGAGGCTCACCTCATGTTGCCATTTTTATGACGTCCTGCAAGATGGGATCTCTGTGTGCTTTTCCATTGGGCTCTTCCTTCTGTGGCTTTTTAAAGAAACAGAGAACAAAGATTAAATTAGGTGCATCTAGGAACAAGTCTGAAGAGACACACAGAGTTGTTTTAGATTAAGGGTGTGGAACAAAATGTTAAAGAAATGCAATATAATTTTGTACATCCTTATGTTTTGTATTCATGACTCCTCAAGGAATTTTTGGAGGTGGCAGTAAATACAGTTGACCATTGAACAATGTAGGGGTTAGAGACAGCCACCTCTGTGCAGTAAAAAATCCACATAAAACTTTTGACTCCTCCAAAACTTAACTACAGTTGTCCCTTGGTATTGTTACCACAGACTTAAAGGGTCCACTTGCCTGAACACATGCAAGCCAAAAACAGACACAAACAGGAGATTGTGGCAAAGAAAGCAAAGTTTTATTTAAAGAAATTGGGGCCAAGGTGGGAGACACAATTGGGGCCAAGGTGGTGAGCCAGTGCTCTCAAAACCTTGTTCCCAGATGGCCTCTAGTGGATGGATTATATACGGGAACAATCATTAATCGTGGTTATTATGGGAGCTGGGCACATTGCCTCTATTGATTGGTCGGGGCTAGTCAGGGAGCAGTTGATCATGGCATCAGGTCCTGGTGTCAGTCATGGCATTGTTCTGTCCAGCTTCCAGCGGATGCGATCTGTGGGGCTGTTCCACTTTCGGGAGTCCGGAGCTGAAACATAACTGAGGTCAAGGTGTTCTCTTTGTTTTACTAAAACCTTATTCTATTTCGAGGTTTGGTTATTGTATCCTGGCCATGGTTGACAGATCTGAAGCTTTATTCTTAAGTGAGTTTGACGCTGACCAGAACCTAATGTCCTAAGGGCTTAATGATTAAAAGGAGTGCCATACAGTATATGCACAGGTAGGGAAAGAACGGAAGTGAGTTATATTTCTATCAGGCTAAATGAAAGCTAACTTGGATAAAGCAAATTGTATACTAAAGAAATGAAGTTCATGTGTGGTTATAGTATCCATGAGCAATTTGGTTCCAGGACCCTTTTGGATACGAAAATCCACAAATGCTCAAGTTCCTTTTATAAAATGGTATAGAACAATGTGTATACATACTCAGTCCTCCATATCTGAGGAATCCCAACAAACTCAGGGATATGGAGGGCCAACTGTATGTTTATTGAAAAGAAATCCACATAAGTGGGCCCACGCACCCTTCCCTTCCCCACCCCACTCCCTACCCTTGACAACCAAGATGCTGAACAAACAAAAAACTGCCAATTAACAAAAACCCAGAGGACAACTGGGCCACAGGTATCCAGATTAAACATTGCTTTTGGGTGTTTCTGGATGAAATTAGCATTTGAATCAGTGGATTCAATAGACAGTCCTCCCCAAAATGTGTGGGCATCATTCAATTGGTTGAGGGCCTGAATAGAACAAAAGGCAGAGGAAGGAGTTCATCCTTTTTTCTGTCTCAGTAATTGAGCTGAGTCATCTCATCTTCTTCTGCCATCAAACTGGTATTTATACCATAGAATCCCCTGGTTTTCAGGCCTTTGCACTCAGACTAAATTACACTTCTTGCCTTCCTGAGTCTCCAGTTTACAGATGACAGATCTTGGGACTTCTCAGCTCCCATAATCACAGCAGCCAAATTCTCATAATTTATCATCTCTATCTCTATCTCTGTCTCTGTCTCTGTCTCTATATCTCTCTCCTGGTTCTGTTTCTTTGGAGAATCCTAACTTATACATCAGTCAGGTTTTTAGTGGGCCTCTAGGCCTTGGTTTTTCAGTTTTACCTAGAAAACATCAAAACCTGCCCTTTCTTTGACATGTTTATTCACTAATTTAATTCACAGGGGATACCTTAATTTTAGATTTGGGGTGGGCATTTTTCTAATTCTATAAATCACATTAAAAAGTTAACATACACATAAACATATTTATGCACATTTCATATCAAATATCCCCAAAGAGTACTCTTTTTCTTAAAGTATCTATATTCCTTTCTCCAAAGAAGACAAGAAAAAAGATCATTCTTTTGAAATATAAATTGTGTTTGTATCATTGGCAGGCTTCCTTGAATGAAGTCTTGAAATAAAAACAAGAAACAATTATTGGAGGGGACCAGCACATGCCCTATCCATAGGTAGTAAGTGAAGATAACTGGACTGAGTTTGATCTTTGGAGGACTGTGTAAAATAGTGCAGAAAGGCTTGTTTTGTTTGCAGCAGTGGCACTAAACTGTATAGGAGGATCCAGAGGAAGAATGTCCCCAGATGTCCCTGGATATTGTTAAAAGTCTCTGGTTCCCATAATAGAGTGGCTCATGGTAAACTCATCCTCCTGAAAATATCAATTATAAATTCTAGGGAATGCATTAACAAAAAAACTATTAGAAGGTAATGAATAGTCACCAAAGGCAGGAAAAATCTAAAGAGATTTGACCCTTGATAAAAGAGAGCCACCCTGGGTAAGATCTACGATTACAAAGCTTTTCCCCTGAAGGCAGCCATCAGTCCATTCTGCATGGTATGATGGAATTAAAGCAGAAAGCCACACAAATTTGTGACCTCAGAGAAAAGGGTTTCAGATTGCCAAAGAAACTGAAAATTAAGGGAGAAATCCCAGGAAGATTCCCCCAACTCTGTTTATAATTCCCCCTCAAATCTTTGGCTTCTAAGGAGCAAAGCAGAAAGAAAGTTAGAAATCTGAAAGAGCTGATGATAAATGTCAGCGCCTGCCCATCACAGATGAAACAACTTTTTGGATTTTAGTTACTCAAAATTAAACGGGTTTTGTAAATACCTCAAGCTTTCCATTAAAATCAAAGAAGGGCCATGTCTCAGGAATGAAGTCTATGTCTCAGGACTAAGGATCTAGCCTTAAGACTAGACTCAGTGTAAAGCCAAGATACTCATCCTTGCAAAGTGAAAAGCCCATACAAATTCAATGCAATAAACCTGTACTTTAACTGCCCACTGGGTCAGTAAACAACACTCTTCAGAGGAAGATTCCATAACTAGTGTCTCTGGAACACATAGTGCACAATGCCCAGTACACTCTTAAGAAAACAAAATCTAGACATGTGAAGAAACACAAAAATGTGACCCAAAAGTAATGAGGTCTGGAAACAGATTTCAAGATGTAATATTTTGCCTCAAAAAAAATAGTCAAGTCCAGCACGCTTACTCCCAAAAAAAAAAAAAAAAAAAAAAAAATCATCTAGAAACAAACAAGTTGAGATACACAGCATAAAGCTAAGAATTTCAATAGGTAGTATCTAAGGTAAGGAAAAGAAGATTCTAGACTCTATTGTAGCAGAGCTTCTAGAACTATTCTGCAAACACCATCCATTCTCCCATAACAAGGAAGCAATACCCTAAAATTAGTCACTAATATTCCAAAATATGGAACCGAGCAAGCTGAAATGATATCCTCATATTTTTTATCTTCTTTTTTTTTTTTAATTAAGGAAAAAGGTAAATGAGGATGTGAACTAATTGGGGCTGTGTCACTGTGTATATTTTACAGTATATACTGAACTGGAAAATAATCCAAAGTTCTAGGATAGAATACACCTTCTCCTTTAGGTAGAATGAAGTCTTCCAAGGATAATTAGCAATATCTAAAAAGCAAATAGAACCCAAATATTTTGAGACTCAACTTTAGCCAAGCTCTCGTGCACATTAAGTTCACAAACACACACAAAAAAATTTAACAGAATGCAATATTGACTGTAAAACTATCTCTCATAGAATTAAAGAAAAATATGCCACATAAAGTATCACAAGATAAAAGAAAAATCATCAAAATTATGTAAGAGGAAATACAAGATATAGACTACTCAAACATGAGTAAAATAATAAGAAATTGCATATTAAATATACAAATGTGAGAGGGCTGAAGGAAGGAAGAAAGAACAGAAAGGCAAGTATAGGGGAAAAAGAAAGGGAAGGAAAGGAAAAGAACCATGCAAGCAAGACATAATAAAGAACCAAATCTGGAAGAAAACCTAACTCAAGGAACAGAAAGAAATTGCTTGTAAGTACTTCCTACTTTAGAATAACTAAAAATAAATTCAATAAAACAAAATTTAACAGATTAAATGTTAAAAATAAAGAATTGGATGAAAATGGATATTGGAGAATTAAGTAAATAATTTGAGGACAAAAATATATCATTTTCACAGTAAAAAATAATTTGGAAAGGACAAGGAATCAAACAGGTGTTGCAATAATCACTATAAATTAAAAGGAAGGGGGAAATATTTGTTTAATTAGAGAATAGATGCCAGAAATGGAGTACTAACATAGTTAATCCAAATTAAATAATTTGGTTTTCCTTAAATATAAAAGCTAAAATATGAAACAGAGAAAGTGATGAAAAAGGAATATTTGAATCTACACATGAACATTATATAGTGTTCTAAGATATGTTGATACAATATGATCAACCCAGATGTTCTGATTAGATTTCTGAACTTCAAAGGCAAAGAAGAAATTCTTAAAGTATTCAGGCAGGAAAAAAATATATTATTTATAAGTAGGAAAAAAATAAGCCAGTCTGACTTCTCCACAGCAATAGTCCGTGCCAGAAGAGAATACAGTAATGTCCAGAAAAGTCTGAGGAAATAATGCAAAACAAGAATATTTTACATAGACAAGCTGTTATTCCAATAGAAAGGCAATAAAGATATACATTCTCAAACAGGAAAGAGGAGATAATGTAAGCATCATGAGCTCTTCTAGATAAAACTAGTCAATGGAATACATACAATTAAAAAGAAAATCAAAAAATTAAAAAATGAAAGGAAAACTCAAAAATAGAGAAGTTACCTGTGGTGAATTAAAATTGGCTACAATATAGAGAAGTTACCTGTGGTGAATTAAAATTGGCTACAATTTTTTTGTCATTTTCACCAATCCTTTCCCTCCTCCCAGTATATACAGTAGAAATGGCACTGTGCCAGTTCTAGACATAGACTTTAAGGGGGCTGGCAAGTTTTGGGATGCTCTAAATGCCATTCTGTAAGGGGTGCTAGCCACATAGAGAGGAAATGTGTAGCTGCTCCAGTTGGTAGCCCCAGCTGAGCTTCCAGCCAACAGCCAGCATCAATGGCCAGCACGTGAATGCGTCATCTTAGATGTTCTGGTCAATCCATGGAATCATGAGAGATAATGTCATGGTTATGATTTTAAATCACTAAGCTTTGAGGTATTTTGTTACACAGCATTAGAAAACTAAAACACTAATCTAGAATGATTGATAATAGGCACTAAATCCATTTTAGAAGATAAACATCTGTGAAAATTATAATTATGAAACAGAATGTAAATATTACAATGACTGAAATGAGAAGAAGAATATTATAACTAATATTTCACTTCCAGTATAAGGCAAAGTCCTTAAAATGGCTTATAGAGCTCTCCTTGCTCAACTCTTCCATCCTGTAAACTTCTGACCTCTTCTATTACTCTCCTCTTCACTCACTCCCTTCTAGCAGTGCTGCCTTCCTCACTGGTCCTAAAACTGCCAGGCATGTCCTTAGGGAGTTAATCTAGTTTTCCAGGGCCTAAAATAGTTATCTCACTCCACTCACCTCTTTTCTGCAATCTTGCCTTCTCAACGAATCATTTAAGAATACAACCTTCTTTTCTCATCCCACACATGGCACTCCTGCTGTTTCTTATCCTTTGTTTCTCTATTTTATTTTTTATTTACTAAATTATTATCATGTTTACTTTCATTATTTATTTTCTACCTCCCCCTGAATATACTATAAGTTCCACAGGGGCAAAAATCCAGTTTAGTGGTCATTTTATTCACTGAGGTATCCCAAACATCTACAATCGTTCCTGGCTCATAGTTGGTACTCTATATATATGAATTAATATAATTAGGAAGCTGGAAGTCAGGCAGGGAAGAAATGCTTCCCTGAGAATGCTGATTTTCCTATCTTTTATACTAGGGAGTCAACATTGCATAAAATTCAATGTGTTTTTAAATGCATTCAACATCTCATGCTTTCAAAATACTCCCTCAATATTTATATGAAGTTCTATAATTCCTTTATTTGATATTTTTCTATTAAACTCATATGAAATAATTTTAATACATCTAATTTTTACAAGAGCATGCATACAAGATCCCATTTTTGTAAGCTTATCTCTTTCTACGCAGACAGAAAGACCTTACCCTTCACTCTGTTTATCTGCATAGAAACACACGCAGAGCGACACTCAATATTAACAAAGGTTATTTCTGGGGTCTGGTATTTGGATTTTTTTTTTTTACTTCCTTCCTTTTAACCTGCTTACATTAATTGAACCCTTTATAATAAATATTTATCAGTTGTAAAAATTATGAAGTTAAATTTAAAATATAAATTACTGCTTAATAAGTTATCTTTGCTTCAATGTCCCAAAAATCATATTCAACATGCACCCTCCAAAAAAGAAAAAAAATTACTTTTTATTCCAATAACTTTTGTTTTCTTGTGCTCCATCAAAGATGAGTCATGCTTATCAAACTGCAACTTGATGCTTATCAAACTCCTTCTGCCTTAACAAGGCAACTAGTTATCAATTGTTCTTTGTTTCTAATCTTAAGTAGTGTCTCAAATCCATTGATGCTCCTCAATTCCATTGCCGTGATCAAAACCCTCTGTAGGAAGAAGTCCAAATTCTTTCACACATCAGTCAAATATCTGAGAATCTGTCCTCATCCTCCCTTCCTATCTCAGGCACTATCTCTTCCCATCCTTGGCACCCATCTTACATCCTTAAAAGCCTGGACAACTTGCCTATTTTTAGGGTTTCCTGTATTTCATTTGTTTTTTTTTCTCTCCTTGTATTTAATAAAGTTTCTTTTGAAAAGCCAAACCTGTCTCAGAAGTGCAGAAGAAAACAAGGAAAGATTGTCCACTTTTTTTGTCTTAGTTTTTTCCCAAACTGGAAGTTTGAAAGGGGCTAGAGTACCTGGAGATGGTAAAGAGATGATGGTATTTGGAAGGGAACCAAAGGAAGAAAATATGAAAAAGAAGACACAACCAAAGGGCACATTCCAGTGTAGCCTTCATCCACTTAATCAGCTGTCCCTGCCACTTGAAAAGGTCTATTACCAGAATCCAACTGTTTCAGTGTTGGAGGGTATGTGTTTTATTAAAGAGGTTATTACAATGAACTTTGTTTTCCATAGTACCGTGAACATGTGTCTTGTGACATGATTGACATAAAATTGGTGCAATGGCCACGCCCTTGATCTCCCCAAAGGCCAGTCAGCCATAAAACCACCTTTTGGGGCATCTCTCCATGTGTGAGATGTCAGGCTATAGTGGGCATAACCAGTTCCTTGAGGGCCACGAGAGACAAGAAGAATCCAGGCAGTTGTAGAGAGGAGTCAGAAGTCAAAGCAAAACCATACTCAAGCACTTATGAGGTTGGGTTGGCCATAAAGTTGAGGCCAAAGAGCAGTAGGGAGAGGTGCTAATCAAGGACAGTAAATCCCAATCACAAAGTAACACTGATAGGCTGGCAGGAAGGGCGGACGAGGATGATTTACAATCAGGATGGAGGAAAACTGCCTATGGGTGTCAGCCATGGAAACCTCCATGACGTGTTTTCACACCTTGATACAGAGGACTAAGCAAAAGTCTAATTGAATGTGTGTAGGAAAAGAATGTTCTCCTTACCTGACACTTTCCTAGTAATGAGTAAGGGAGAACCCTGCCCAGAAGAAACTCACAGGGGTGGTGCTATAAACTGAATTGTATCCCCCCTCCTCCAATTTATATGTTTAAGTTATAACCCCTAGCACCTCAGAATGTGGCCTTACGGATCTTTGCAGATGATCAAATTAAAGTGAGGTCTTTAGGGTGAGCTCTAATCCAACAAGGCTGTGTCCTCATAAAAGGAGGAAATGGACCCAGAGACAGACATGCACACAGGGAGAATGTTTTGTAAGCTTAAAGGAAGAAATTAGAGTGATGCTTCTACAAGCCAACAAATGCCAAAGATTCCCAGAAAACCACCAAAAGCTACGGGAAAGGCCTGGAACAGATTCTTCTTCACAGCCTTTGGAAGGAAGCAGCCCTGCTGACACCTTGATCTTGGACTTCCAACCTCCAGAACTGTGTGGAACAGTTTGTGGTACTCTGCTATAGTAGCAGGTGCAAAATAATATAGGTGGAAACTTATAATAAATAAGTAAACAAATAAATATACAATGGATTCCCAGTAATAGTAAGGGCTTTAAAAAAGAGCAGACTAATAGGATTCAATACAGGGACATGGGGTACTTTCTTAAACAAAGTCATCAGGAAAAGCTTCTCTGAAGAATTATATTTGAGGAAGACTTAAATGAAGTAAGAAAATTCACACCCCTAAATTCAATGGAAACATATTGGAGAATTTGAGTTGGGATTGGTATAATCTAATGATTTTAGTTTGGGTTGTTTTCTTTCTTTTGTTTTATTTTAAAGACAGACAATGGGGAGGAAGGCTGGAAGTCAGGAGGATGGGTTTCAGGTGATATGTGCTAATGGTGGCTGCAATGGGGCAGTCGTGAGGCAGTGATAGGACACATTGGGGATACATGGTGATGGAATAGGTGAAGGCATGTAGTAGTGTGTCTTGAGAAGTAATCAGCAAGAGGGAAGAGTTAGCAGTAACATGTGCTCAATCTGGCTGAGATGTTGGCCGAAACTTCAGATGTGAGGAAGGGGAGTTGAGTTTCTTAGAAAGTTCCTGCTAAACGGGCCGGTCAGGGTGAATGGTAGAGGTGCTACTGAGCTAACACACAATCAGCCTGAAGCCATAGGGCAATACTAGGTTTTCTGTGATATAGCTATCAAAGTCTCAGGGTTTTTCTGGCTGCCAAGTCATGAGAATTTTGTGAGGGGACATGGTCTGTGTATGTATGGGCACCAGGGTGGGGACAGTTCACACACTGAATGAGAATAAATGTCCACAACACCCTTCTTCTCACTGACAATAGGAAATGACAAGGCAGTGTGATATGAGTCGCTTAGTGTTTATTTAATACCGACATTGTGTCCAAATTGATCCAAGGCTCTAAAGAAAAACCACCCCCCAAATGGAGATGATATCCCCAGGTCTTCCACATACTGCTTGTGTGATCTGGGGCATATGCTTCAATTCCTCCAAGCCTCAGTTACTTCACCTGTAAAATGGGGGTGATATTCCTTTCTCACAATGTCACAGACTATTATTCTATCTTACAAAGTCATAATCTTACTATTCTACTAATTTTACTTACTAAAGCTTGGCAGATGATAATTTAATAATTTAAGATCCCAGTGACACTCTCTTTCAGCCAAATTTTTCTTATTCTATCAATGGAATAATGATCTATGTAAATAAATAAAGAGCTGAAGTCTTGATTCCATTCTTTGAAATGATTTATCTGTGTTTTAGCCAGTTCTTGATGATGTGACCACATGGTTAAAGATTCAAAGTGAGAATTTGAGGAACAGTGGAAAGACTCAGGTGGGAACCCAAGCTCTCCAATTTTTTTAAAGGAAATGCCATTTTTCAAATTTAGTACCATATTGAGAACATTTGATTCAATAAGGGTTGTATTAGTTTGCTAGAACTGCCATAACAAAGTGTCACAGACTGAGTGGCTTAAAAAGCAGAAACTTATTTTCTCACAGTTCTAGAGGTAGTAAGTCCAAGGTGTTGGTAGGTTTGGTTTCTTCTGAGGCTTCTCTCCTTGTTCTGTAGACGGTTGTCCTCTTTCTGTGTTCTTAGATGGCTTTTCTTTATGTGTAGGAACCCCTGGTATCTCTCATTGTGTCTAAATTTCCCCTTCTTGTAAGGGCATCAGTGAAATTGGATTTACACCCACCCAAATGACTTCATGTTAATTTAATCACCTCTTTAAAGACCTCTTCAGATATGGTTACATTCTGAGGTAATGGGAGTTAAGATTCCAACATATTAATTGGAGGGGGACATGATTCAGCCCGTAACAGGGATAATTCTTATAAATTCATAGGAAACACTTATCTGATGGGCTTGAAAACTATAGCAGATAAGTTACAGGTTTTACAAGGTTGTATTATGTAACAAAAGCCCCTCCCCCACCACCACCCCAGTATCAGTGGCTTATGACACAAAGGTTTACTTCTTGCTCATACTGGCTGTGGTCAGCTGTCACTCGGCTCAATGTGTCTTCTCATTCCAAGGAAAGATGACTGATGAGCTCTTTCCCAGGACTAGCCATTCCCATAGCAAAGGGAAAACCGGGGGAAAATGTGCTGCAAACACACAATGACTCCTAAGACTTTCTGCTTAGAAGTGTCATATCATCACCATCATCAACACTGACTTGGCCAAAGCAATCCACATGGCTTTGACACCCAAGCTGAAGGCATGCTCCTTCAACAGGGAAATACTCCAAGTCAATTTCAGCAGCTGTGGCTATATAATCCTTTCACAGGGGATTAGGAAGCAATTAAATTGAGAACGATAATGCCATCTACCACAAGGTATGTCAAGGATTCCTAGAAATTTACTATTCATCAAGATTCTAAGTGTAAACTCAAAAATAACAAAAACTTTATCAAGTTCACAGCAGACAGGCAGAGATGCTCGCAAAATACATGAATCAATTTTCCACTTTAAGTTTATGGGTAACTATGGAACCAAACGGACACAAACATCGCCTTCTATTAGGAGGATTTTCTTGAAGGTTTATCTAGAATCAATTAACCAAAAAGTACCTTATTAAAGGTTGTAATGCAGGGTCTCTGGTCCCGCTCCCCACACCAGAATGCAGGATACGGTGAGGCCAAATAGGAACACCAATGGAGCCATGGATAGGGAGTTCATACCACTATACTCTTGCTGGCGGCTGGGTTGGAGACACAGGAAGCCGGAGCTACACAATCTGCAATCTGCCGTCTGCTTCTTTGCCAATCAACCAACCTGCCAGCATAGCCACAGAAGTTATATTAGTGGCTAATGGCTAACCAGTAACAGGTGATGGCCACCCAGCCACAGTGGATGGCCATCTGATTACAGCTGATGGCCATCTAATAACCAAGCCAGCACCTTTCCATGTGAGGCCGAGAGTCTGGAAACTGCTCCCTGGGACTCTGTTCCCACAAAGGTTCACAGAGATTAACATCTTTAGACATTTTAAAAGTATCACTAAACCACAGAATGTCAATTACTAAACCACAGAATGATTAACGGAGCCAACCCCTGTTAAAACGATAAAGGTGAAATATCCATCTCCCACCCTCCTTTCTAGAGCTTCTCCTCCACACCCCCAGTTCTACCCGCTGCTTTATTCTCCCACGATGTCTTCTCAGGTCTAGTGTTATCTTTCTGTCTCTTGCCTTCTCTAGGCCAGGACATATATCTTCCCCCAGCCTGTTCTTACTAGAGCAGAAGTGGTGGGGATGTTTTTGTTTGTTTGTTTGTTTGTTTCAGCTTTATGTTGAAGTATGGCATACTTGTGACCCTTTCAGTCTCTGCTCTCCCTCACTCCAAGGATAAAGACCATCCTGACTTCCAATACCACAGATTGATTAGCTTGGCCTTTTGTATGTACTGTTGTGTGTCTGGCTTCTTTCACTCAGCATTAGCTTTGTCATGGCAGATCATTATCCTAACTGATGTATAGAATTATATTGTGTGAATAGATCACAATATATTTACCCATTCTACTCTTGAAGGACATTTGGATAGTTTCCAGTTTAGCGCTACTATGAGTAGGGCTACTATGCACATTCTAGTTCATGACTTGCAGGAAACTCCATCTAAGGATTTGTGTAGACCTTTACCTATGACTGAAGCAGGGCCCGGTTGGGACCTCAGGGTTGGGGCCGCGCATCGTCCTCAGGCCTCACCTGTCCTTGACCTACCCATAGCTTAACAATAGATCATCCCCTTGCGACTTGAGCTTGAAATGTCCCCTATCCCAGTTCCCTGTTTTAGAAAATTTCCCTGAAACTTATGATTAATACCCTTAGGCTTATTGATCACAATCTCTGTGGTCTAGCATTGTTTCCGGGCTATTCCCATCATTGTTCCTGGGTTGCTGATGCCACCAGAGAACTATGTTGCCAGAGGGAAGGCTCCATGCAGACCCCGGTAACCATCACGTAGCATCTGGAGGAATGTCCAGATTTTCCCTTAAACACCCTAAGCAGGTCTGAAAATGTTAAGTCTGTTTGTGAAGGTGTTAATCTGCTGCCGTACCAGATCACTGGTGCTCTGACAATAATGCTTATCCTATAACTCAACTCCTGTGTCGGTGTATTGGCTGAGTGGCGCAGGCAGCCTGAGCCCCAGTCTCAGTTGCCCTCCAGATTCATGACTAGAATGACTGGTTCAGAGGGTATGTGTATACTTAGCTTTAATAGTTTATGAAAGTGGTTGTACCATCCTCCAGATTTCCAGGCTTCACATTCATGCATAAGAGCCTTAAGTATTTCCAAGAAAAATAGCACAGTATTTCCAAAATGGGCAGACCTAGAACTCATGTCTTGTGATTCCTAGTCCAGTGCTTCTTACATTCAATAAATTTTAAACCTTTCCACACTACTTTCCTCTCCCCAGTACTTAGCTTCCTTCTTCCTTTAATGCCACTCAAATGAATGGACAGCTAGCCGTTCCTTGGCTCTTCTCCCCAGAGTATTTTTGCCTCAAAGAGGACCAGTTGAGACTTCAGATAATAACCCTAATTATGAGGCTTTCAGGTTCCATAAAAGTTCAGTACATAGGAGGGAATGGGGAAGAAGAGAGAGGGAGATTTTCAGAGAACTGTTCAACAGAATCACTCAAATCCCAAATGACTATTGATCTGAATAGAGCCATCCCCAAGGAAACACAATAGGAAATAGAAAGCTCCATTTTTATCATGTAACTTCAGGGCAAACACTTTGGAAAGCTATTAAATCCTTATTCGCCAAAGTGATAAAATAGGAGAGAAAGTGAAGCCTGAGAGGTCGAGCAGAGAGGTTAAATGGACCCACAACCAGCCATATTCTCCACCCAGGATATCAAGAGCGGGAATTTGCTTGAAGACAGCGTGTACCTGAGCCCAGTGCATGAAGAAACTGAGCAGAAAAGATTGAGAAAGATTACAGTGGAAATCAAGCCCTAATCTCCTGATGGCCCACTCAGGTGTGCATCTGTTCCCCAATTCTGTGTTGTAATTAAAGAGGATTTTTTTTTACATATTGAGATATTTTCCATTTATCCTGGTCTGATGCCTGAATTTAAATGCAGTTCAAGTTAAAAGTACTAATTAATTGTGAATCACTCAAATACTTGAATATAAGGCCTCTCGAGCCTAATGTGCAAATTTATGTAAAAACAATGTGAAAATTAGAAATGCATTGGCACATTTTTTTAACAGAACTGTAGCACTCTGTCTAGTCAAACAGACTGCTCATTTGCAAGTTGTCTATATGCAAAGCATTCTGCCCTTGGGAGCCTCAAATCTCCTTAGCAAGTCGTCTGAAATTTGAGAAGAGCTTTGTTCTCAACGTGTTTTCCACTCTCTTCACTTTCTCCTCTCTGCTTCCAGCAGTGTGGACAAAAGGCTAAGTACAGATTTCACCTGGCAATCCCAAGCCTGGCCAGAACCTGACGCCCACCCTGGGAAAATTCCAAATCACTCCCTCCTACCAACAGCACTCCTATTTCCCTTTGCAGACAGGACCTGGTCTGTTTGTGAGTAGGTCTTGGACTAACTTTCAGACTCTCAGTCATGTCTGAGATTAAAGTAGGGCAGCTGCTTTGAAAGCTGATCAACACTGCAGATGTATCAGGCTCAGAATTCTACACATCTGCACCGGGCCTCACCTGGGCTTCTGGGAGAAGAGCCAGCACTGACAGGTGCCAAGGTGCAGCAGCAGGGGGCGCATTCAGCTCATCAACCCAAGGCAGGCTGGCACCAGTGCCAAGAAGTAGGCCAGAGGTCAATCCCGGAGATGCTCAGAGGGGGCCAGCAGGGCAGGGCCAAGTCATTCCACCCCCAGGAGTGGGAGGGGAGCCCTTCTGGGAATTATTACCTAGCTAATCATATAGCTGTGGGAGTGGAAAGCATGATGGGAAAGACAGGAGGATGTTTCAGGAACTGCCGGCAACCAGGCAGAGCTAATGGGCGCCCACCCTCACAAGGTAAGGTGGCAGTGGTGCCTGACAGCTGGGGAGGCGTGCTCCTGGGACAGGAGTTGCACCAACAGTGAGTGGAACTCACTGTCACATCTACTATCTCAGCGGCTCAATCCCTCATTAAAGGGACATCATCCCTAGGCCCCCAGCAGCTGGGATTTTGACTCCATTCACACCTCTGTTTGGTGGCCCACTCCCCTACCCACAGCTCGTGTTTGCTTAAGTTATGCCAAAGGTTAATTTTCCATATTGAATTGTTCTGTAAATGCGTTCACTTGTGACCAGTAAATTCAATATTTAGCAGCTTGGGTAGTTGTCATCACCCTGACATGGACTCTAAGGCCTTGGTACTCAAAGTGTAGCCCCTGGGTTAGCATTATCAACCTCAACTCTGAGTCTGTCAGAAATGCAAACATCTGGGGCCCACTCCAGACTTCCAGAATCAGAATCTGCATTTTAACAAGAGCCCCAGGGGATTTGTGGGCATACTGAGTTTTGAGAAACTCTTTTCTAAAGCATTTCTCTAAATCGCTGCCAAGCCAACTGAGTTTCAGTATCTCTAGTTATCAGCTGGAAACCTTGAATAAAGCACTTCATGTCCTTGGCCCTCATCTGTAAAATGGGGATGCTAATCCTACTTAATTTAAGATGATAAAATTGAATAATTACAATTTTTTTATAAATTGTGAATTATGATCAAAATATTCAATTTTATCCTTATGTTGCCTCCTGACTAAATGATTATATCATAAACTCCTGAAAACAGGAACAATTTCTTCTCTCCCTCTTGTTTATCTTCCCTATACACTGAGTGCAGTGTTCTGCCCGTAATGAGGTCGAACATTTGACATTTACAAAAATGAAGCTCCTTTGGAACATCTGACTGCCTCCCCCACGCCAAAAAATTCTAATTTCAATTTCTGACTCCGAGCACAAATTGCCCCTGTCACTTTGACCTACTCCTCTGAGATTCATCCCTCTAAATAATTGTATTGTCACTATCTATAAAGCACTTTGTTACTATGACGACGCATACATAATTGGGTGTGTGAGTAATTGAGGTGGCTCTCATGGACAACCGCCCGTCCCCCAGACAATACAGAAAGCATTCTAGGCGGCTGCATTTTACCTTCCCGTGGGTTTGCATCGAGACCCTACAAGTTTCTCAAAGTTACATATACTTTATGAACACGGTAGACTGATAGGAGCAGACAGATTGATACAGTAGAAAAACTACTGGGGGAGGAAATTGGAGGTCTTGGTTTCAATGCAGAGTCTGACACCATTTTGCCACTTAATTTGGGACAGGGTTCTCGACTTTTCAGGAGCCAACCCTCCTTATTTAAAGGAGATAAGTGCACAACATGCTTTCCTACAACTTAACCCCTCCAGTGTTCTGTAATATTCTGAGTGTCACTTAACTGAAATTAACAAACTTTCCCAGCATTAAACATTAACACAGCTCTTTTTATATGGCACGGTTCATTACCATGCCGATAAATGATTAATTATAATTCCTCCGTCTGGGCCAATAATTTGGCAGGATTTTTATGATTCATAATTTGTGCTGTGTTGGAATGTTACCTCTTGAAACTGACATACTAGCATTTATTGTTTTTTATTGCCTCTGAGGTGGCTTTTGAAAGAGACACCAAGTGACACATGTTTAAGAAGGGTTTAAAAGTTTGACGCGGTTGGAGCAGGTATCATCTACCCAGCGAGGAGTAGAGGATTGGTGCTTCTGTGGATTTCTGTGACCATTCGAGCCTGAACCCCAGCAATGAATAATTCAACGGGCTGTTTGGCCAATGCGACCATTTGCGAGGGTGCATCCTGTGTGGTAACTGCCAGCAATTTCAATGACATTTTAAGCGTGGTCCTGAGTACCGTCTTGACCATCCTGTTGGCTATGGTGATGTTCTCCATGGGATGCAATGTGGAAATCGAGAAATTCCTGGGACACATAAAGCGGCCATGGGGCATATGCATGGCTTCCTCTGTCAGTTTGGAATCATGCCTCTCGTGGGATACATCCTGTCTGTGGCCTTTGAAATCCTCCCCATCCAGGCCGTAGTGGTGCTGATCATGGGCTGCTGTCCTGGAGGAACTGCCTCCAATATCCTGGCCTACTGGGTCGATGGCGACATGGACCTGAGGTAAGTTATCTCAACCTGCACATACTGCTGTCACATTAAATTAGTCTCCGAAGCCTGTGGCGTGTGAGTACCAACCCGTTCTGCCCCTAAAGGAGGGTACGGCGGAGGAAGTAAACAGAAGAGAATAAATGCATGCACTGGCCTTCCTGCACAGCTGCTTAGCTACTGGAATTTGGGGGTATATTTTGTGTTAGTATTTTTTAATATAACACAGTTAACAGGGCATTGGATAATTGCAGTTTATCTTTGGAAGAGATTCAAAGGTTTTCAAAAAAAGAAATCTTTTCCAAGTCCCACAGGCTGCAGTTGAGAAAGTTTTTCCTTGTTGGTATCAGAAAACAAAAACAAAAACCTCTCTTTGTGGTGATATGGAGCTCTGTCTGCAATCATGACATCAAATTGCTCATTAAACATTAGAACTTTCAATGAAACAATAGTCAACTCCACCAAACACAGCTAGTTCTTTGGACAAGCTTTTTCTTGGTATAATGTCTAAGAAAGAATTTGTACATTTGTTTCCAGGTAAAAGAAAATAAACACTACAGCAGTTTCTTTTTTAAAATTAAGCTTACCTTACTGTAAAATAAACAGAAAATAGTTTTTCTGCTTCCCACAGAATAATCTAAATTGCAATGTTTTCCCAGTTCATCCTGTACCAGTCTGAACTAGCACCAGAAAACGAAAAGAAAAACCAATAGAAATAAGACAAAGCATTACATGACGAGACCGAGAATTTTAATGCTACAAGTCAAATAGACAAATGTCTTTTTCCTTACCTCACAATTCCTCATTTCCTGTGAAAGGTATGCATTTCTGCAAACCAGCCAGGTGTTAATGTAATGTGTGCTTATTAAACACTGTACACTAGGCAATCAGCTCTGTTAATCACCAGCTACTATACTCAGAAGAGAGAAGCTCAAGTATAGAAATGTAACCACTGTAAAATGTAAAACTATCCCAGGCTGACCCAGTGCTTAGTGAGCAACTGGGAGGCAGCCACCATGTCTCAGCTGGTGCTGATTTCTCCAGGAGCTTTAGAAAAACCATACAAACTATATACCTTCCAAGTACATATTTTTCACAGAAGGAAATACTATATCTTACTTGCAATAGATTTCCCCCCTAAGGAAAGTCTTGTAAAGAAGAAAGGATGACAAGCATTGTTCAGGTTTAGTTAATCTGTGAACCACCACATAGCAATAAGGTCTTTTTAGATTTCAACTTAGTTTGATCTGGACATAGGCACACAAAGGTGAGAATTCTAAAAGCTAGTTGACGAGAGTGAACTAAATGGAGTATGGGGCTTTGGCTAAACAGTTTTTACATAATGCAGTTGATCCTTGAACAACACCGGTTTGAACTATGCAGGTTCACTTATATGTGGATTTTTTTCAATAAATACTGCAAATATATTTCTCTTCTTTATGATTTTCTTAATAATACTTTCTTTTCATTAACTTAATTTATTGTAAGAAAACAGTATATTACATATATAACATAAACATATGTGTTAATCGACTGTTTATGTTATCAGTAAGGTTTCTGGTCCATAATAGTCTGTCAGTAAAGTTTTGCAGGAGTCAAAAGTTATTTGTGGATTTTCTGCGGTGCCGGAGGGTCAGTGCCCCTAACCCTAAGAGTTTTTCAAGCGTAAACTGTATTTGTAACTTTTTAACAAAATGGAAAGGTCTTGTACGTCAACGCAATGCCACACACGTGTAATCATTTTGTAAGAGAGAAAAGTATGTGTGATGTTGATTTGTTTGGCTGTTGAAAGAGATTCCTTTCTATGGACTAAAACTGTAAAAACCCTAATTTTAAAGCTCCAAGTTACACTTTTCTGTGGTTTTAGAAAGAGAAATCTTATTTCTCTTGAAACAGGAGATGATTATGTAATCTTGTCTACATTTTTAACAATTCCTGTAGGAAATAATACTATTAAGAACCAAAGTCAAAATTTGAAACCTTGGTGGAAAAATCCAGCTGAATCAGTCTATAAGAATCCTTTAGCGAGTCAGAATAAGTCTTATAATGGGAGGAGTGGCACTGAAAAGTTTAATTTTCATTCTAGCAAGTGTGCATTCCACAGATCCCCCTTGTCTTGAAAATAGCACCAACACCTCTCCAGTGTAATAGTCACCTCTCTGTCAATGTCACCTATTCAGAACTCAAACAAGACCCAATAAAAGACTTTGCACACCCAAAATAAATCCCACTTAATTTCACAGGACCTACTTACTCTCCTAATTCTAAAGCTCTGTTGTGCTATTTCCCAGCCCAGAGGATGAGAAATAAGAAGTGGGCAGGGATGCTAGAGAGGCATGCCTGCGTCCCACAGCAGCAAGTGGCCCCAAAAGCCTGACCTCAGAAGAGAAGACCAAAATGCCTCCAGAGCAAAGAGAATGCTCACGAAGCACAGCAGCCTCTGTATTGCTTATCTGAGGAACAATACAATCACCCAGAAACCCCTGCTGTATTTTAGCAGAGCAAATAATAATGTTTGTCACAGAGATCCAAAATCATTGCAAGGAGGTTAAACTACGTCACTATGTAAGATGATGACATGCATTGCATATGTTAGGGGAAAAATTGTTCAAATATTTCTTGAAAGCAAATTAAGAGAGTAATACCTCAGCTTTGGGAAACAGTTTTCCAACACTTTCCATTCTTCTGAAGTGAGCACTGAAGCGCTAAAGTCTCCTGATAATTTGTTTAGATACGATCCTATCTACCATTTATATTTCCAATTCTGTCCTCTTGGAACTTTACTTTCTCCATTTCTACTTGAACTCTAGCAATGGCAGTGAAGATGTGATTGTTTACACCAATAGGTATCCGTACTGGTTGAATGGATACCACACAATGCCAGAAAAACAACCCCACCTGGCCTTAACTTCATTGGGTATGGTTCCTGAGAGAAGAAACCAAAACATCTTCTTTTCACTCTATTATCTCTTCCCAACCTGGGAAACCATTGCATTTTGAAATCCCTAGTGACAAAACAAAACCAAAAAAAGCACAACAAAATAATTCACACACACAAAACAACAGATCTTGCTCATTGAATCCTTGCTCACTGAAATACAATGATATTTCACTTTCTGCTCTGACCACTCTAGCCTATAAAGCTGTCGTGGGAATCTGATCAGTGCACAGGTATGTTCACGTGTTCTAGTTGTACTGTGGACACAATATGCACAAAATGTTTCAGGGAGAAATAAAAGTGACATTTTCAGGTATATCTGCTGGGGCCCAGGCTTGTAGTTCAGGGACAGAGACATCCCACCTTCTTGTGTCTGCTCTATCCCCAGAGATTCCTCATTTTCAAATCTCTCCTCATAGCAATAGCCACAGCCATACTACTCAGGATTTTCCCACTTTCCTTTCACATCCTTTCCTCAGTTTCTCCAATTTATTCATTGCCGTGCACTTTCTATACTCCCTTTTATTATTTTCTAGATTAATCGTTTTCTAGATTTTCCTATCACATTCTTTGTTCTGTAGCCAAATATTATTACATTGTTCATCTTCCAGCTCAGTGTTCACTGTTTAAGTTGTTTGAGATCCCTGGCCCTCAGGTGTATCATAAATCCAAAGCAATCCCTCCCATTTCAACCACATAAATGTCAAGCTCCTAAGAACTAACCCAACACTATTTGACTTTTCCTTTATTTTTCCTCAGAGTAACCAAGCTTTGTTTGTCTCATGTAGCATTTATTTTTACTTTACTAGCTCATATTTGTTAGGCACTATTATGAGCCATGCACAATATAAGTACTCTACATACACTGGTGTATTGGATCTCCAATAGTCCTCTGAGGTCAGTACTAATATCTTCTACATGTGACAGATGATAAAATTCAGGCTCACAACCTTAAGCAAGGTCACAGAGCAGGCATTTGAATCCAGACCTATCCCCTTATCCCTGTCCAGACTTATCCTTTGCTTAACATTATTTCTATCATTGGTCACATCTCCACTTTCTAGCACCACCCTATATACATTCTCTTTGATCTTTCAAACTTGGTATTTCACTTCTAATATGATTACAATCTTTTGCATGTCTTATCACTGACTTTACCAAATTCATCAACATTCACTGAATTCTCAGTTATTGCTTTTATTTCCAGAAAGAAAAATAATTCTCCCAGGTGGCGAAGAGAGCCAAAGCCAAGAATTAAAGACAAGAGATTTCTTTCTTTCTACATTTTCTCTCACTCCAATATTCATTTATGGTAGTGTTCCTACTGTTGACAACTGTGCTTGTTATAGGTCTTCAAATTTCTTTCATGCAAAATGACTGTTTCTTTTACTAATTTATTGCTCTACATTGCTTCTTAAAATTATTTATCTGTGAGCTGTTTTTCACCTCATTTTGAGTGGTTTGATGTTGTTCTCGTGTTAGTTCAAATGGCACTGACTTCCAACCACCTCTCCTCTTGTCTTTTGGCAGCACTTCACTCTCACGATGTCCCACTAAAGCTAAACCTTTTCTTTCTCCAACCTCTATCTTGTCCCTCCTGCGGCCCTTAAGAAATTGCTCTTGAGAATCTCACTACCATGATACAACTTCAGAAATTGTCTTAGCAATAGCTCAGAATTTCCTTTCACAAGGAAATTTGAAAGAAAAACAAGGAGAGAAACAGACTTCCTTCTAAAAGTTGTTCTCATCGTTTTAAACACAAAAATCTCAGGCTTCTCTTCACTATGATCCAGGTAATGAATATTGGCCCCCTCCACCACCACCTTTTCACCCTCTCCACTCTAGGAAGCATACAGGATGCACTGGAATAAAAGTAATTTAATGATGGGATAACTTTAAATCCATTCTAATTTATTTTTAAAAATATAAAAAAGAATGGCATAGAACAGGAGGTCGGTAGGGAGGGGGGATATCATGGACACTCCCGAGTACTTCAATTTTAGGTAGGACAAAGCACAATTTATAACAAATTAACTTACTGTGCTGTAGGACTCTGCCTTAGCATCCTATTTTGTACCTAAATTAAGTTAGCCTGTCACCATAATCGATTGAACTTCTTAAAAATGGTTTACATACAACTCTAGCATTGATTATTGTTCCAGTATTTTAGCTCTACAAAGACAAGTATTTTTTTCTAAATCCTTTAAATACTTTTAAAGTGAGGTCATTCCTGTTTTGTTTTGTTTTGTTTTAAAATGATTTTTAGGGAAGTTAAGTCCCCTGATAAACATTGTCCCCACCCTTCACTTTGCCAAAACTATGCTAAGTTAGATGCATTGAAATGAAATTCCTCCCGTACAGCTGTTTTCCTTAGCATTATATAGACTGGTTGCATCTGTTGTTCTTGGGGGGAGGGCGGAGAGGGAGGGAGGAGACAGGTGGTATAAATAATTTAGCACCTTCCTCGCCGTACAATACCTTTAAGAAATTACTACTCTGATAATCTCAGTGCTACAGCTATTGGAGAAAAAGTCTTTCAGAAAAATTTCTCTAGTTTCCTGATTTGGAATTATGCTAGAATACAGCACACACTATGGCTGAATATTTAATAACAGTAACTACCTTTTAATAAGCACCTTGCATTATTCTAAGTCCTGGACTCACTGGCTCAGTCTGTCCTCACAGCCTGTGAGGTAGTAATGGTTATGATTTCATCTTACAGATAAGGAAACGGGCAAAGAAAAGACAAGTAAATGACCCAAAGTCACATAGTAAGTGGACATGCTTGATTTCCATCCAGCCAGTGTCTGGCTTTATTGTCTGGCCCAGGCATTTAAGGCTCTGCTCCCTGGGCAGAGAATGTGCTCCTGTATACAGGACACTTAACAGGAACAGGAAGACCCACTACCCAAAACCTCCTTCCATCTACTGTCACAGTGCTGAAAATAGTATCATTCCATATCAATGTCTCCATGTTGAAAGCCAAAGTCCACTTCCTTAGCCACATCCACTGCTAAAACTCAAATACTCTCAGGAGGAATGTACCAGACCTTGTTCTTCTGAATACACATTTGGTAAATTTCAGCAGAAATAGATCCCGGGCCTACCCTGCCTGCTTGCATCTTTTCTTTATTTGTTTGTTTGTTTTTTAAGTCAGCTTCTTCTTCTTTTCTCAAGCTGTGAGCATTTGGGGCAAATGCTTTAAGGAAAAACACTGAAGTTTCCTCTCTTGGTCATGCATTCTCCTTCAAGGGCCCAGGGAAGCCCATCTCGTCCCAGCACAGACAGACATAGTGAAGCCCTCGATATCTTTCCTGATATAAATGTGTTTCTCGTTCTTTGATTGGAGGTTCAAAGGCTAGCATGTCCAAGCACCTCGAACCTTGTTTAGTAATGAGTGTAAATGGTCAGCAAATATCTTCTTTGATTCTTGAGAACCAATGGGGAGGGAGGGGTGGCACAAAACAAAGTAGGAAGACACCAAATACACATCTCACCATTTTACCCGAGGCTGGACCCCGCACAAACTGAGGTTCACATATATTTCTGTCCATCAGACCGGATGGGTACTGCTGGTTGAAACAGTCTTTTGTAGGACTGTCTAATGAATTGAAAAATGAAACAACCTCTCCCCTAGAAAACCCAGGTGGACGTATCACCTGCCTGTTTCCTTTCAGCGTCAGCATGACCACATGCTCCACGCTGATGGCCCTGGGGATGATGCCGCTGTGCCTCTTAATCTATACCAAAACGTGGGTCGACTCTGGGACGATCATAATTCCCTATGATAACATAGGTAAGTCATTCCTCTGCAAGATTTCTGAATATTATTCTCCTACTCTCTGCTTATCCCCAGCTAGGTTCTCCGGCCAGGCTCAGACCTAGCTAGTATTTGCCTCTTGCACCAGCAGCAGTTTGTGCCTAATTAGGTTTTCATTACAAGTCACCCCTGCGTCTGAATTAGAGTTGGCAGAATTTAAATTCCAAACCTTGACACCATGGGAGAACCTGTTCTTTCCTCCACTGAAATTACCAGGGAGTGGACCCAACTTAAGGGGTTCCCCTGCAAAGCCGTCTGGACCTGCAGAGCCTGAGGTTTCTGGGGCACCAGAGGTTCCATCCTTTCCTTAACCCACAGGGCAACTAGTTCATGGCAACACGACTTTGCTCCCAAACACTCAACTTGAAGAAATACAAAAACATTCCTCTAACGATTTAAAAATAGGGCACCCAGGAGGCAATGCAGAGTGTGGCAATAGGAAACTACGCGATAAAACGTATTCTTGTAACACTCGACGGGCAGCCACATTTTGTTTCAGAAGCTGCTTTACAGACATGGTCTGTGTGTCATGGCCCAGAGGTCAAATTTGCTAGTTATGGTCTATCTTCACTCATTTCAACTCCCAGATAGTCACCACCATCACAACGGAGCTTTTTTCCTGTTTCTGGAAAAGTAAACGATGGTAGAAGGCTAAGCCGTTGGTGTAACATGGGCTCAAGGGAAGGATAAGATGGCTGCTGGTCTACCCAAGTCGCGCATTTTCCACAGAACTATCGCCATGAGCGACAAGATGTAGGAGAGATAGCACATCTTACCAGTCACCAGGTACATTACGTGCTAAATAGTCTATTTTCAGCTGATCTTGGAGACAAACGTCTCTCCAATGGGCTCCCTCAAAGAGGTGTGGGTGTTCCATTGAAGTGAGCATGCAAGCAAAGGCTAAATGGTCACTCAGCAGGATGTCTGTCGAAGGGATTCCTGCTGGCATGGGAAGCTGGACTGGACAGCACCTAAAGTCCCTCCATTTCTAAGAAAGATTGTTTTCTGTGATAAAACATGATTTACGGTCTACACAACTTGTTCAGAACAAAATTTGGGAACCCTAATTAGGGATGATCTGTAGTGCAATATTTTCAGATAGCCTTTCTCTCTCACCACTCCTACCATGACCGTTAGACAAATAATAATAAACAACGTGGTCTCCCTTGACACACCTGCTCTTCTACTGACCCCTGGGGAACTCCTCCATATCAGACATAGTCTCCTGCTGCAAACAGGTTTTAGGATACCCTCCACAACCCCCTGCCCATGCTCATGCTGCTGAGCTCTCAGTCTGTTCTCTCGGAGAGCACCCTACTTAGAGTTATAGAATGCAGTTTGCTTGAGTAGTATACATTGTAGGCCTCTCAAGGAATGTCTGTGGAATAAGGAGATTTAATTATGTATTGCTCATTATTTAAGAAAAGAATTTAAGCCTTAAAATAGTCTCTTGATTCACATTCCCTTCTGGAAAATGCTCTATAGCTATATGAATAATTCTAACTATGGTGTGAATGACTTATATCACATCCTTCAACGTGAGTGAATTTAGAAAGGAAGAGAAAGTGAGAAAGAGTAATTAAGAATGGAGGTAACGGTCATCAAAGAAAAAGTAATAGGCCAAAAAAAAAAAGAAGAAGAAGAAGAAGAAAAGAAAATAGAAGAAAAAGAAGAGGGAAAGATTTTCAAATTTTTAAATAAGAGTTTGAAAAACAAAGATATTAATTATGCTTACTCACCATTCAGCCCAGGCTTATTTCCAACTTAACCTTCTTGCTACTGGTTTTCCTAATGCTTTAGAAAATGTTATTGCTATTTCAACCTAATTACTTCAGAAAGTGTTATTGCTGCTATTTAGATGAGGAGATTAAGGGCCAGGGTCACTGTTGCATCTGTCGGCATGACCTGGTCTGCTCCCACTCTGTTCTGTGCACAGGGCTGTTAGGCACAGGTTCCACATAGTGCTTACTCAATAAACACCCGCTGAGCCCCTTCAGATGATGGCATCTGGATGGAGGAGGAGGCAGCTCATACAGCTGCTACCACTAGAAACACAGTGCAGCAAGTTGTTATTCCTACTCCTCTCTACCCTACACTTGGAAGCATCCAGTACCACGAACTGTACACCTACTTCACCACTGAATTCTCACAACAACACTGTGAGATATAAAATTTATACACAATTTTTCTCATTTCACAAACAGAAATCAAGACTGAGAGGGGTTAAATGACTTGCACAGTTCCCAGTTTGCAAATAAGGTTCAGCTCCGAGACTATCTGGCTCCTAGTTCCAACACATGACTCTATTCACCATTCTCTTCCATTCTCTTTTTTTCCTTTCTCCCTTTCTTTCCTCCTACACCTGCTGTGTAAACTTGATTAAAGACCAAGATATGGTTCCAATAGTGTAACTATAAGCAGATGCTGCCTCATCTAAATAGTCAAGCGTTGGACAGAAGGCACAGCAATATGGGAAATAAGGAAAACAAGCAGAGCCTGGGAGAAGGGAAGAGCGGGATCTCTAGCCCACTGCAGAGTAAAGAGATAGCGTAACCCACCTCCCCAGGTGGGAACCACATACTCTGAGTGTGAAGAAGGTCAAAGGTGTGTCTTTTCCAGTCAACTTCAAGTCCTGGAAAATCTTTATCTGGCCACATCTTGTCAGGAGAGGAAATGTAAATCTGCCATGGATTTTGGCAGGAGGTCTTTCTTGCTTGTATATTCAGTAGCCTTGGGCTGCTCCCCCAAACATAAAGCCTCTTATAAGGCAAGAGGGGTCAAACATGGGAGTGAGTTGCCTTCTCACAAATCCAACACATTAAAAATATATTACCAAAACCTAACCACATACATTCCAAGCGCAGTATTTGCTCCTAGATTTAAGCTACCAGAGTACAATCAATTCATATCAAGAAGTTGTGGGTGCTGTATTACATAAAAGCAGCTATTGGAAAAATTAGTGTTAAACAATTTGGAGAAACAAACCACATGTCACAAGAACAGCAGTGAATTTAACACGGTGAAATTGAAGTATGACTTTTTTATCTGACTGTGTGAGCACGTTCCTGCAACGAATTATAATTACTTGAGAAGACGCCAAATATATCATCTCATAGAAAATGTAAAGCATGCTTTTCAACCTATTCTCTCACCTCTCTGCTGTAGATTTGAATAACCAAAATCAGTCTTAACCAGAAGTCATTAGCCCACAGAAAGTCTGCAGAAGTTTGAACTTTTTCTTTTATTTCTACTACCAGGAAGTAACAGACAGATATAAAATATCATCTATGTACTCCCTAAGAACACACACACACATACACACACACTTTGAAAAAGAATTTTTCCTAGGATATAGAAGTCCAAACACCAAATAAGGCAAGATTCTGACAAATTAAAACTAAAAGATATGGGTTAGCAGTATAAGGAGCTCTAAAAAATTTACCCAGAATTTAGGGAAAGGATTTATATCATCAATATTATGAATTATCACCAGTAATATTAAATTACTTACTGAAGTGGGTAAAGAAGGACAGTTTTTTTGTTTGTTTGTTTTTTGTTATTGTTTTGTGTATTCAAGAAGGGAAACTGATGTATTACCTAAGTCTTTTTCAGGTTGCTTACTCTTTTGTTTTCCCCTTTCCTTGTACTATGTGTTCTGTTGATCAAATTACTTTTCTGTCATCTTTAGGTACATCTTTGGTTGCTCTTGTTGTTCCTGTTTCCATTGGAATGTTTGTTAATCACAAATGGCCCCAGAAAGCCAAGATCATACTTAAGGTAAGTGTCCCAGGCTATAGGCTACAGACAAATGCTCCACAGTGAGAGTTAAAATGATAGATCTTTCTAGCTGCTATACTGATTTTTCTCATTATAGTATAAACCTCATTCTAGGAGGTCTATAGTTATTAGACATGCATGCAGTTCACTCTTCTAGAATGCCTTTCGTTGTCCATCCACTGGGCAAATTTCTATTCACCCTTTGGGATATCCAATTCAAACATCACCTCTTGGTTTTGCTCTACTCTTTACTCCCACAGCACTTTGCTCTTACCTCTGTTATATGGGTTTGTATTATAAAATGTATCTACACAGCTGCCTTAGAAAATAGATCAGATCTTTCTTATCTCTGTATCCATATGGCCAGTTCAGTGCCTGGCAATTGGTAAAAGATATATTTAGATATATAATATGTATGATATATGATATATTTATTTAAAATTAGAAACCATTCATTTCCTTTCACCAACTATATTCCAGCTAGATGATATGGATAAAAATGATATAGATATTAGATATGGATCATACAGATATATAGACACAGACATAGAGATAGATGATGAGATAGAGATAGAGACAAACCACTGATCAGGGAGCAAAATAAGCAAGTTGGTATTCTTTGTTTCTCTGAATGAAAAAAAGAAGTTATAAAATCCAAACTTTTTTTTTTTTATGTGAAAGGGAGAAAACAAGAACAGTGGCATTTGTTTATATATGTCTTTTTTGACTTTTGTAGAGTTTTATCCATTTTCGCCTTATCATAACAATCATAAAAGGTGACTAGGGCAGATTTTATTTCTAATTACAGATGAAGAAACTAAGACAGAGAAGTGATTTACAAAAGGAAGGAGAGCAGCAGGAGTGGAATCTGGAGGCCAGGTCTTCTAGTTTTTCTTGAGTGGATTTTCTTTCTGTCAAGGATACTTTGCAAGCTAGAACATTCTTCAGGCTAATTGAGTGTGCATACTGTATGTTCTGTTATTTTCTTAAAAATTAAAACATGGGACAAGCAACAGTATTTCTGGTAGTCTGACCACAGCCATCAGACAAGGAATACAGAGATGTAACATCATTATGACAACGATTGGGTCTGCTTGTGTCTTTTTCCAGATTGGGTCCATCACAGGTGCAATCCTTATCGTGCTCATAGCTGTGGTTGGAGGAATTCTGTACCAAAGTGCCTGGATCATCGCTCCTAAACTGTGGATTGTAGGAACAATATTTCCTGTGGCCGGTTACTCTCTAGGGTTTTTTCTGGCTAGAATAGCTGGTCAACCCTGGCACAGGTATGGTGTTTTGGTAAATTAGACTGGGAATTTTCTCCTGTAATAGCTACTGTATTCGTTTACTAGGGCTGCTTTCACAAACGGGATGGCTTAAACAACGGACATGTATTGTCTTACAGTTCTAGAGGCTGGAAGTCCAAAATCAGTGTGTGGCTGGATTGGTTCCTTCTGAGGGATGTGAAGGGGAATCTGTCCCAGGCCCCTCCTCTTGGCTTGTAGATGGCCGTCTTCTCCCTATTTTTCTACACGTTGTCTTCCTCTTCTGTGTCTCTCTGTCCAAATTTCCCTTTGTTGTAAGGACACCAGTTATAGTAGTTTAGGACACACCCTAAGCACCTTCACTAATTACACCTGCAATGACCCTATTTCCAAATAAGGTCACCTTCTGAGGTCCTGGGAATTAGGACATCAGCATATGTTATTGGGAGGATACAATCAATCCCATAACAGCTGTAGATACCGGTAATAAATTCAAAATATTTCAGCTGTGATAACTATTTCTGAATATGTCACTCTAAATAGACTTATTCATTCCTAAATTATGCAAGTTCTCCAGAAAGAAAATACTGACAGCCCCTCTTTTACTCAAATTCTTCCGGACCATTCTCTATACAATGCAGAGTGAGCTCTTCCATTGTTTTGCATCCTTAGTCTCCAAATAGAGTAACTTACAAAAGCACTTAGGTTGAGGAAAAAAAAAAAAAAACACTTACGCTGGCCTTGTAATATACAAGGATTCCTCCAGCCAGCAACAGGATGAACTCATCATTCAAGGTTGCTAAATATTAGAACCAGGGTTAGCATTTATGGGTTTGGTACTGAGTAAAAACATTTCCTCTCCTACTAGCCCAACTGAATCAATAGACAGTGGGAAAAGCAGGTGTAGAAGCTGCCGCATGAATGAAGTTGGGAAAGAGATAAACAGCCCTAGACAGTGGAAAGCGTTGGACGTGTGAGTCAGGCTGGCCTGGACTTGCACTCTGACCTGCCACTTACTGGCTGTGGGACCTGTCACCAGGTACTTTTGCTCTGACATTTCTTATCGATAGATTGGAGGCGGTAACACCTACCTTGCAGATTTTTGATTGAGATTTAATCAGAAAAACAAAACCAATTTAATAATAAAACAACTATAACAAATACTCCATCTTGAGTGTTTTCTCAGCCTTTCCTCTGTGCTCTGTACAGTTCCCATGGACATAATTGAAAAGAGTTTCTGAAATGAACCCCTTTGCCATGTATGGACCAATAACATAAATGAGCTTACTCCTTTTATATAGATACATATTTTTATTTATATGTATCTATATCTGTTTTTATGTATATATATTTATTCAATATGTATTAGGTTGATGCAAAAGTAATTGCAGTTTTTTCAATTGTTTTTAACTTTTAAACCACAATTACTTTTGCACCAACCTAAAACTTTTATTTATATTTAATAAATGTATAACTTATTAGTAAACATTACATAATATATTAAATATAAATATTTTATGTATATATATATTTACACATGTAGATGTAGATATATTCCACTGTTCAGGGGGCAAAATGAACTAATTGGTGTTCTTTGTTTCTCTGGACAAAAAGATGTTCTAATCTATTTTTTTGATGTGAAAAGAAAAAAAAAACAATAACAGTGTCTTTTGTTTGCATATGTCTTTTCAACTCTTATAGAGTTTTATATTCATTTTCTCATTATCATAACAATCATAAAAGATGACAAGGGTAAGATTTTATTTACGTGTATATATAAAGAGATAATATTTATTTATACTATATTATAACATATAAATAAGTTATATACTTATTCAATATAAATAAAATTATACATTGAATATATATATATATAAAGCAAACTATATAGTATATATATAACATATATACTTATATATTCACTTTTTATGTACTTGTTCTCATATCAGCTTTGAATTTTATACAATCACAAAGCAAAACAAACAATAAAAACATATATTCTCTTAACATTTCTTTTAGGTGCCGAACAGTTGCTTTGGAAACAGGGATGCAGAACACACAACTGTGTTCCACCGTAGTCCAGCTCTCCTTCACCCAAGAGCAACTTAATCAGGTGTTTACCTTCCCACTCATCTACAGCATTTTCCAGCTCGCCTTCGCAGCAATATTCTTAGGAAGTAAGCAATAATGCTAATCACATTTCATTATAATGTTCTTCTTTGAGAAATCCTGGAGTTGCTAATATGGTGCTTTTTAAAATACATTTTTCTGGCAATGAATTATATAAATTAGGTTAAGTGCCGTTTTTCTAAAAGTGAAATAAATGGGTGGAAAAAGTCATCCATAATATTATCATGACTTCCCAACTACTGATGAAAAGATTGCAATTTTACCAAAACATTCTAGTAAAGATTACTTTTAAGTGAAAAGTAATGGAGATCGATTCATTCCACTGACTTTCTTTTCCTCAGTAATTAGGGAGGCACATTAACCTGCTAGAACCATTTTATTGTATGCTTTCCTACCTGCTTCCAGGAACTGGTCATTTTTTTTCCAAAACATCGTTTTGATATGCTTTGTAAATATAGGATATTTATCAGGAAAAAAAATGTATACTAAGACTATTTATCAAGCTAAGTTATATTGGAAGACAGATATACGTGTGTGTGTGTTTGTATGCATATATACATACATTTTTTTTTCAATACTCATATAATTGAAACAGTTGATGCAAACGGGTTCTTTATATTATAAGTACTAGGGATAGTTAAGCTGATTTTTAATTTTACTCTGATGTATCATGTCTCTTTGATCCTTTAACCCCTGCCATCTGCTGGCCTTCACTTAGTTGAAACTTTTCTGTAAATTTTGTTTTCCAAGGACTGATGATATTTGACCGCTATTTTTTTTAATATATATATTTTTTATTTTTCAATTACAGTTGAAATACAATATTATATTAATTTCAGGTGTACAACAGTGATTACACATTTATATAACTTACAAAGTGATCACCCTGATAAATCTAGTACCCTCCTGACACCATACATAGTTATTACAATATTATTGACCACATTCCCTATGCTGTACTTTACATTCCCATGACTATTTTGTAACTACAAATTTGCACTTCTTAATTCCTTCCCCTTTTCACCCTGTCCCCCAACACCCCTCCCATCTGGCAGCTATCAAAGTGGTTTCTATATCTGTGAGTTTGTTCTGTTTTGTTTGTTAATTTATTTTGTTTTTTAGATTCTACATATAAGTGAAATCATAGGGTGTTTGGCTTTCTCTATCTGACTTACTCCACTCACCACAATACCCTCTAGGTCCATTTTTGTTGTTGGAGATGGCAACATTTCACTCTTTTTTATGGCTGAATAACATTCTATTGTATATATGTACCACTTCTTTATTCATTGATCTATTGATGGACACTAAAGTTGCTTCCATTATCTTGACTATTGCAAATAACGCTGCAATCAGCTTCTGGATGCATATGTCTTTTTGAATTAGTGTTTCTGAGTTTCTGTGGATAAATACCCAGAAGCAGAATTAATGAGTCCTTCTTTGTCTCTTGTTACAGACTTTGTTTTAAAGTCTATTTTGTCTGGTATAAGTATTGTTACCCAAGTTTTTTATTTTTCATTTCCATTTTCATGAATATATTTTTCCATCTCTTTACTTTTAGCCTGTGTATGTCTTTCCATCTGAAGTGAGTCTCTTGTATGCAGTATATGTAAAGGTTTTGTTTTCTTATCCATTCAGTCACCCTATGTATTTTGATTGGAGCATTTAATCCATTTACATTTAAAGTGATTGTTGATAGATATGTAGCTATTGTCATCTTATTATTCATATTTTTTGTCTTTTCTTCTTCTTCTTCTCCTCCTCCGCCTCCTCCTCCTCCTCCTCCTTCTCCTCCTCCTCCTCCTCCTCCTCCTTCTCCTCCTTCTTCTCTTTCTTCTCCTTCCTCTTCTTGTTCTTCTAACATTTCTTGTAATTCTGGTTTAGCGGTGATCAACTCCTTTAGCTTTTTCTTGTCTGGGAAGCTTTTTATCTAGAATGTCCTTCCATTCTAAATGCTAGCTTTGTTGGGTAAAGTATTCTTGGTTATAGATGCTTGCTTTTCATCACTTTGAATATTCCATGCCAATCCCTTCTGATCCGAAAAGTTTCTATTGAGAAATCAGATGACAGTGTTATGGGAGCTCCCTTGTAGGTAACTTGCCTCTTGCTGCTTTTAAGACTTTCTCTTTGTCTTTAACCTTTGGCAGTTTAATTAAGATGTGACTTGGTGTGGGCCTCTTTGGGTTCATTTTGTTTGGGACTCTGCACTTCCTCGGCTTGTATTTTTATTTCCTTCACCAAGTTAGGGAAGTTTTCTGTCATTTTTTCTTCAAGTAGGTTTTCAATTCCTGTTCTCTCCCTTCTTCTGGGTCCCTTATGGTGTGAATATTGGTACACTTGATGTTGTCCCAGAGGCCCCTTAAATTATCCTCATTTTTTTTTTTGATTCTTTTCTCTTTTTGCTGTTCTGATTGAATGTTCTGCAACCTTATCTTCTAAATGGCTAATTCAATTCTCTGCTTTGTCTAATCTACTGTTGATTCTCTCTAATGTATTCTTCATTTCAGTTATTGTATTCTTTATTTCTGACTGATTCTTTTTTATGTTTCTATCTACATTTTTATTTTCCTATCTCTTTTTTGAAGTTCTCTCTGAGATCATTGAGCATCCTTTATAACCAGTGTTTTGAACTCTGCATCAGGTAGATTGCTTGTCTCCACTTTAGTTAGTTCTTTCTCTGGAATTTGTTTCTGTTCTTTTATTTGGAACATGCTTCTTTGTCTCCTCATTTTGGCTATCCCCCTTTTTTACTTAGTTCCATTAGGTATTCAACTTGCCTGTGGGTGCGAATCATTTTCTGTATTACTGTCTTGAATGTCATTCTCGAAGCAGAGTTTTGCTTTCTATTATAGGACTCTCTGAAACCATTGGAAACCTTCCACTGATATATCACTAATGCAGGTGACAGGCACTCATGGCCTAATTACCTTGTTTTCCTGTATGATACAGATATACCCAATTTGGTGCACCTTGAGATTTTTCCAAACAATTAGCTAGTGATGTCCAGTAGACAAGCCTGAGAAAGTAGACTGGTTGATAGAGCAATTAAATACCTTTACTAGTTGAATAACTCAAAAGGAATTAATAGATAAGCTAAAGGAATGATGGAAAAGTGGGCAGTAGTATTGATCTTATACTTTCCCGCAGTTTTAGCAGTAAAATTTAAATGCCAATTGAATCCATATATTGGCTTTGAAAACAAGGAAAGGATTTTTACTAAGTATATGCAATGCTTGGAAATATGTTTTGGTAAAAGGATTAGAAATCTATTTTTTGGAACAAGAGAAAGTGGAGAGGGAAGAAAGAAGGAAAAAAGGAAGGGAGGAAGGAAGGAAAAGAGGGAGGAAGGGGAGAAAGAAAAGGAATAAACAGTTTGATTAAACAAAATCAGTGGTCTAAGTATAAATTGAGGTAATCCCAGCTGAAAAGAGTTTATAATAAAAGTGTTGGGATATTTTAATTAATCATAAGTGCAATCCAATAGCGCAGTGGCTTCAAAAAGTGCCGAGACCAATCCAAGGAGATATTGATGTTGACTTAGTAAGATCTTGGAAGCAGGAGATTAGTTCTCTCAGCTGCGTATCATAATGATAGTTAACATTTACTGAGCACTTACTATTTTCCCACGGTGGGCACTTTACTATTTTATGCCATTTAATGATTATAATTGCCCTATGAGGTAGTCAATATTATTATACCAATTTGAAGTGTGAGTTATTGCAATTTGAGGGTAAATAATACCTTCTCTTTCCCTGTGGACTTTGGAATTAAGAGGTAGAAGAAAAAAAATCAAATATATAGATAACAAAAAAGCACTTTTATTACAGATAAAAAGAAAATATAGCTCGAAACTGCAACCAAACGGGCTTGTTAATACTGCTCACACTTGTGCACATAATTCACATATATTTACATGACCTGCAGGTCTCCCCTTGCAGGGCCGTCTGTCCAGGTGAGCTAACCTCAGAAAATATACTGAGAAATGGCTGCTACTAGAGACTAGCAGCTCCTTGGAAGAGAGGAAGGCTGATCACCAACCAGGCCCCCTCCTGGTGGGAAGGAATGAATGAAGGCTGGGAGAAATGGAGTGTTATTCCAGCTCAAGTCCTCCCACATAGGCCATTAGACCAAGGTCCTAAACATTGCCCCTTCACAGGCACCATATTCATTGAGGACTAGCACATTCACTGGGAGACAGGTACAGAATAAATGCTTGCTGCTGTGGCTGTTGGCGAGTACCACCTGCAGAAATCATGGGAGCAAGTATTCTGTACAGCTGTATGGTAGGTCTTCCTGAAGTGCAGTCATTCCTCTTATCAGGAGTACTCATGCAATTAGGAATGGTGATTGTTCTAAGTAGTCTCCTGCCTACAGAATGTGCAGGCTGCTTTTTGAGCCATAGCTTATAATCACTGTCCAAAGTATGTTTGCAGCTAATAGTTACAAAATTTGCTTAACCTCCCATGTATTGTTTTCTAGTTTATGTGGCATATAAGAAATGTTATGGAAAAAACAAAGAAGAATTTCCAGATCAAAGACAATGAACAGTCTCCGAGTAATCACTCTATAAGATGAATGAAGGATTTCAACCACAGGAAAAGTAGACACCAAGTGGACAAAAAGGAAGAATTCTAAAGAACAAGCTTCAGCTGTAACAATATTTAATTGTTTGTTTCGATGGGATATTTGGCAGGAAAAAGTTAAAGTGAAAACTTAAATTCCAATTGAATCCATATATTGGTTTTAGTACCAAGTGACTGATGGTCCAAATCTTTAATGTGACAAATATTTATATGTATATAAATATTTTTATGTCTTTGAAATATCCCCCCAAAATATCCTCAAACTAAACCTGACATACGTAACACCGAGAACCTCGTAACTCCTGAAGTGAATTCTTACCCAGAATCTCATAACCCAGAGAAGAGCACCTGACTTTTTGTATGTTAAAATAGATCCAATGAATTATTATATAAAGTGATCAAGATTTTTTCCAGTATTTATGATTGTAAAAAGATTGAAATGAATGTCTTTTGCTGACATATTATTATTTTGAAAATGTTGCAACTTATTTATATAACTTTGCAGTGTAACATGGGCAAATATCTGACTTCCTGTATTGAAAACTATTAGCCTTCTCTAAGTGATAATCCAAAAGAAAAATTAAGACAAAGCAGTTACTAAATAGAATAACCAAATGAGAACCATGCCCATAACTCGTCAGTAATATTGTACATCGTTTGCTCTGCCTCAGGAGTCCAATGACACCCACTAGACGTTATAGTAAATGGCTTGAATTTAGCAAAGCACTCTTCACGCCCTGGGGAGGGACTTCTTCAAGGTTTGCCTGCATGAGTCAGGCCTGCACCGGCTAATATGATAGCCATCTGGGTCACACAAAGCCCCACAGTAGGCAGCACGGAGTGGGGAGGTGGCAAGAGACACAAAGACAGTAGAAGTATGGAAAGGAAAACCACTGCTCTACTGGGTGAATTCACTTCAATGGGACATAGTAGGAAATAAATGGAAAAGCACAAATAACAGAAGCCTACTTGAAATGCATGACTGGCATCCAGATGATGTGCAGAAGTAGCAGTAAGAAGAATGAATTTGGGGGAGTGAGTATTAAACATTACTTGAGAAAGAGGAGAACATGCCCAGGGCTGGAAGCAGGATGGGCATTGCTGAATGAGTTCCTTGAATGCTGTTAGTATGTGTAACAAGAGGAAGCAAAGGGGATTTGATCAGTGACGGCAGGGTTTTATGGCAAGAGACAAATAACTGGCTGAGTGTTGGCTTCTCAGTTATAGTGTCTAATTTAATTTCCTTTCCCTCATTCTGCAGCAAGATGCAGGCACAATCTTAACTCAGTTCATAGTGGTTTAGTTACCTTTCCATTTGGACATTTTCGCTGCCTCAGAGACTCTCCTTCACTTCTTTTGACTCCAAAGGGCCCTCTGCCTTTGGATGGTGTGAGTTCAGATCCCGCTGGTACACCTCAGTGTTACAGGAATATGAACACCACTCTTCACTTTCAGTGGAGGGCTGGGAGATTCTGCCTTTCAATGTTGTAATATTTATACCTTTTTATACAAGGTTCACATTTACACTTGAATAAGGCCCCTATATTTTTCTATCATGAAACAGATATATTAAAAGGGACTGGGGACTTTTATTAAAGAATAGTAGGTGACAGGTGGTACAGATTTTCTTATTAGGGAGTGTCAGAGAGTACGTTTCCAACAGTGCAAAAGGAAGACTTGCAGTCTATCTGTGAAGTACTTCCCACAATTTCCTCGTCAAATAGACAACAAGCAGGTGCACTAAAGGCACACCATGAATTCATATCATAATTTCAGCACACCCAAATTCAAGGGACTGGATGCCAGCAGCTGCAGCAAGCAGGTTTTTCCTCCCTGTTGATCAAGATATGTGAGTGAGACAGAACTTGGCTTTCTTACATGATGTGGTATCTTGTGAGTTGTGTTTTTTTTTTCCTAATGTGCTAGAGGGAAGAAAAATAGCGCAGCTTTTTAAAATGACGGCTCTCTATTTTTAAATGACTTTGAAACACTAAATAAATTATGTATTTTATTGCCTCTGTGAGTATCATATTAAATGAATATTTTATTTGAAAGTCTTGAATAAATGAAAATAATTTTTGTAATGTTTGGTCTCTTTGAGTCTTTGTGACAACTGTCAAGATTTCTCCACTGTTCAATTCTAGAGATATAAATAAGGTGAAGTTACTCAAATATTAAGTTGTCCTTTGAAAAGTTCCTGAAAGAAACTCTTAATTAAATACTCTAATTAAAGGTCTCCCACTGAAACAGATTGCGGTTGTCCCCAAGAAAACCATACCAGGCGAACGTTGATCATACACTCTTTAAAATGGTGTAATAACAATAGCTGATTTAAAAATAATAATAAAAGCATACGGGTACTTATAAATAAGACTACCACCACTATATATGGGGGAGGGGAAAGACTTCAGATACAGTACCAGTGCATTGAAATTTCTCATCAACAAGACTTGAAGAAATTCAGGTTATAAACCTCATTTCACTACTCAAAAACATCATTCTGTTTTCCATCCAAGAAACTCTTATCTCTTCCAGCAGGAAACAACTTATCTTCCGTGGGACATCTGACAACCTCTCAAGCCTTTATCCTAACTTCAAAAACCACTTTAGTTTAGAACAAGACTCTTCAAACTGCGGTATGGATACTGAAATTGTCCAAGGGCCATGAACAATTTCCATTTCTTCAACTTCCATATGTTTACTTTCCCAAAACTGCCCTGTTTTAAATGCTTGAATTGCCCTGAGTTCTCATTTCCTACCTCCTCTTTATGGCATGGTCCCACCTTTTTAAAAAGGAATACCTTTTTTCTCACCATCCATAGTCTTACTATGGTTCATTGGCCCAGGGTAGAAAAACTTTTGAACATCAACTAAAGAAACAATTCAGAATATTGGTATCTGAGAAAGGCTTCTTATCTTTCTCAGTTGTATATGTACTTATTTAAGAATTTAGAAATGGAGTATTTTGACCTGTGTTGGAGTACTTTGGATGTAGAAATACTATGAAGTGGAGTGGGAATGAAGATATTTTTCCATTAACATGGTAGCTAGCACTTCCATCCCCAACTATTTACACAAAAATCATCACACTTGAGGGTAATCCTGTGAGAGCAAACAAAGGAGCACTGGTTAGAAACACTGAAAGAGAATACTTTTTTTTTCATCCAAGGGATAACAAATATATGGCAAATGCCTGAACCTTATCTATCTTGGAATTGGAATTCAGATGTGAGAGAACTGACACAGGGACTCATATTAATGCATTGGTTTGAACTGAAAAATGAAGTCAGATTTTTTGTTTTCCTAACAGAGATAAAGTCTGATTTGGCTGATTGGTTTGACAGAGGCCCTTGCTTTGCCAATTAGGAAATATGAAGGGCATTTTCCATAAATTAAATGAGCTAAATCTGCAGCTCCTAGGTTTTAAAAATATATTAAAAACGTGATAATATCAAAATCTAGTAATTGATCTAGAATATATAAAGACTCTTACAACCTAATAATAAGAAGGTAAGTAATTCAATTAAAAAAGTGAGCAAAACAATTTGAACAAACTTCAGCAAAGAATAGCTACTAAAGCAAATAAGTACCTGGTAATAGCAAATAAATATATGAAAAGATGCTCAACACCATTAAGTTAGATAAGTGGAAATTAAAACCACAACGAGGTACCATTGCATGCCCAATGAAATAGCTAATATAAAAAAATTATTGATGAAAGCAAGTACTCATGAGACTATAAACTGTAACTCTCATAGATTACTGGTAGTAGTTACTTTCAAAAAACGGTTTGCAGTTTATTATAAAATCAAACACACACTAACCATATAAGCCAACAATCTCACTCCTAGGAATTTACCCAGCTACTAGAAGTAAACCACAGTAACAGAAAGATTAGAAGCCAGAAACCTGCAGAAGGAACTGACTACAAGAGGCATGAGGGAACATTCTGGGGTGATGGAAATGTTCTGTATTATGACTTTGGTGGTGGTTATAAAACTTTCATTTGTCAAAATGCATAGAACTCTACAGTTAGAATTGGTGAATTGTAATCTATGTAAATTATACTCTTAAAAAGCTGCTTAAAATTTTTATTGGTTATGATGCAGCAAGAAAATTTATTCCCTTTTTCCCAACCCTCTCTGAGAATATTGAGTTACATTTGGAGACTCAGAGAGTAACAGGCTCTAAGATCTATTTGGTAAGTCTAGTCAAGACTTTTGTAGTATGCTTTCTAGAAACTGAAACAGTTAGTAGCTCAAGTTCCAGAAATATTTTGAAAAACAGGTATTTCCAATTCTTAGTTTTCAACAAAACTTAAAGAGGTTCCCATCAAGTTGTGAACCCTTGCATTAAAAAAAAAAAAAAAGTTTTGACACTAGATAACTGATTTCTTTAGCATGTTAACTTGGAAGGCATTCAAATTTGAGGGACAATATACACCAAAAGTCTTCCCATTGTCATCTACCTCATTATGTGAAACAAGGTTGATCAGCATTAAAATCTATAAATACATAAAAAGAGGAACAGAGTAGATGCTGAAGCCTCTCAGTCTGACAGTAACAGCAAACTTTTATGCAGTGCTTATTTTCTTCCAGGCTCTCTAACTTCTGTGCATATGGGAACTCATTTAGTCCTCACAACAATTCTATGGGATGTGTAATATTCCCCAACACACACACCTTTACAGATGAGGTAAGTTAGGCACAGAGAGTTAAGTAACTTTCTCAACACAGTTGACAAGTGGCAAAACTTGATTTGAACTCAAGAAATCTGGCTGCACATTCCATACTGTTGACCACAGTGATAAACTACATAATATTCACCCACTGATATGTGGAATTTAAAACTTTTCATGAATACATTACATTAGAATAAATTTTACAGTGAACATGGAAATAAAATATAAACTCAAGTAGAAGAAAATAATGTGAAATTCCCAAATATGAAGGCAGAACTTTTCCAAGGTTTTTTTTAAAAACTGATAATAAGTATCATACCTCTGAGGTAAGCAGATTCCACTGGATACTTTTAAAAGTGATAGGTAACAATTTAATACTAAAGTTTCAGTATTTACAAAATTGTATTTGCAACTATTCTCAGAAACTGAATTTGTTATTACTTAATGACAAACAGCAAATATCACCTAAAAAGGTACAAGGCATTCATAAAAGGTATTTGCTGGGGTATATAATCTAATTTCTGTTTGTTTTAATTCCAGTGTTCTAGCTTTTTATTAACTTGCTAAGTATTGTATTTAAAAACCTAGTCACTGTTATAATGATGGTAGGGGAAGCAAAGGAATGATCAATTTTTCGGCAAATTAAATACATACACACACAAACATAATTGTGTACAATGCTAAAATAATGAGAGATAGCATCATTATTCAAAATTAAAACAGTGACTTGGCATGTTTAAGCACAAAGATTACTTGCATGTTGAACCAGTAGGGTTTCCAGCTGAATTGCTGATCCATAGGTTGTGAGTAAGGTTCTTCAGTCATCATGTTTACATCATTCTCAAACTAGGAGAGTTTAAAAAAGCAACGTATAGATGATGTATTATAAAACTGTATGCTTAAAACCTATATAATTTTACTACCCAATGTCACCCCATAAATTTAATTTAAAAAATATTAAATAAAAAATAAAATAAAAACAAAAAAATGTCTTTTAAAATATAACAAATATGATTCAGTCCTTCTACGACTATGGATATAATGACTCTTTCATAAGTAGTTTCGTGGGACTAAGAAACATAATGGCTGTGGCTACTAAGCTCATATCCCTGGGTCAATACTTCAAAGGAATGGGTGAAGATGATACAGACATTTATTAAAAACAAAATTGAACAGCAAGGGGGGAAAGCATTATGAAATAATATTTAGTGAAAAAATAAGTATCATTTTTATATGGAAATGCATGCAAATGATAAGGATCAAAAGAAAAAATGGAAACATGGAAACAGTTTAAGGAAATGGGACTACGAGTTGATTTTTCAATACTTGTCTTTACTACTATATGATGTGTGAGAACTAAATAAAATCAAGAGAAGAAAGAAACATTAAGAATAGCCTTGAGGAATAAGCTGTGTCCCCTCACGTCAATATGCATGTCTGGGTGAGGGTGGCTGGAGAGGGAGAAATATGCCCCTACTCCTTCTAACAGCTTATGCCACCTACGCCTTTTGTCTTCCCAGTTGGTTCCCAGTCAGTAAAGCACAGCCTCTCCAGGTGTGGCAAACACTATTGTCTGGTTAACCCAACACACATTTCCAATTCCCTTCTCCCATTCTCACCTCAACTAGAGACTCGTGTTCGTAGCTTCACAAGAAGCTAGATGGCCATATGCCACGGTTCTAGAAAATTGCAGATAATCAGGGATTTTTTGTTGGTGTTGCTATAAAGGTAATAGGTGCGTCTGACATTGTTCCTTCCTCCACATCCTTGTGCCTCCAAGACAAACGGGTGCCTACTGCTGCAGTAGTGACCATGAGAGGATGAACATGGACCTGCACAGACACCAGCTCAATAGCTGCCGAGCCACTGAACAAATGCCAGCAGCTGCCTGCCTCTCGACTTAGTGATATCTGAGAAGAACAAACACCTACTCATTGTAGCTGTTGTTGCCCACATGCGTTACTAGCAACTAGAAGCATTCCGAACTTATAGGCCTGGTGATTACTGTAACTGGAGTTGTCTTGGGTATAAGGTTCCCCACCAAAAAAACATCTAATGAAGCAGCGATAGCGGACAAAAGGAGGCTGAAAGTTCTAGGGGGACTGTGAAGACAAACTTTCTCCATATACAGTTTTGCTCAGGCTCAGGGCACAACACGGTGGCAAGTTCTGGAAAGGTGATGACTATAACATTTAGTTTGTCATATCTCCTATCACAAAAGCAACTCAGTACATGCTTGTGAAATTGAATATGTTGGCCATGAATCAGATTATGAAAAGTGTGGCTCATTTCCAAGCCAAAAGAATCCTCTCCATAGACTTAAAATTAAAGCTAATAAACCCAGAAGTTACATATATAGGGAATAGGATTTTTTTTTTCATTTCCAAATAGTTACTGCCAAGCTATGTGTTGAAATATTTCACTTTGTACGCAGTCTGATTATACTTTTTATTAATACTCCCCAGACTCTGCTAATTTCTTTAAAGGATAATTACACTACTTATTTGCTGTAATGAAAGTGAAGTCCTGCCATATAGTGATCAGGTGGGATTAGAAGGACAGAAAACAAAAAATTAAATTATGTAATTCTAATGTATAGTAATAGTTTTTAAAGCTTCCAAATACATATTTATTACATTGGGTTTCTAATTACACAATCATCACTCAGACTATTCTTTGACTATTAAGTAAATATGTATTAGGTGCGATTTTAAGGATTCATTATTAACTCAGCCCATAGAACAAACCCATTAGCAGTGAGCTTATCTGGTTTACCAAGTGAATCTAGACTAGGTTCATAGGAAGTTGCTTAACTGTTGTATATTTATTCATTAGACCTCCCTAGAATCCCAAAGTAATAGATTCATAAGCCAGAGATTTCTAATGTACTGTGTCAATGATATTCTCCAAAATGGTATAATATGATTGGTATAATATAAAATGGTATAATACAATATGAAATGTTATTCTCCAAACTGATATAATATAATTAACTTTAGAAGCTAAGCATTAATTCTCATGGCATAAAGTGTCATGAATGAATCACCAACATTATAAAGAGTTTTGTTTCCTTTGGTTTCTAAACCCCCCAAACGTTGTTTTCCCACACTTTCAGCCCCCATCTCTGCATTCCCACTAGACACTTGATCACTTTCTTCTTCATCTGGAGCCTCTACTGTTGAATCTAAGAAATTTCCTCAAACCAAACCCCGATGCCTCGCCCAGAGCACTAGACAAGGTCTACGGCGTGAACTTGCTGCTAAATCCAGCCTCCCTTTGTAAAATCCTCCATCTAGTTAGAGACCAAGGAGACGGGAAAATCACTTGTCCAGCATGAATTGGTATCTCTAAAGGAATCATTTTATCTTACATAACACACACCGCGTGCTGAAGAATTTTTAACTTTCAGGTTTGGTTATCTTCTTATTATTTTCTATACCCATAGTTTTTATTGTCGTCACTGTCATTTGGTGCTTCCCAAAGGCTTGTGTGGTTAGTTTTCTTTCTCTTTCTCCAAGCCTCTTATAGCTAGGGTTTGATGAGTATTCGTTCAATAGTGGATATACAGTCATGCACCACATAACAACTTTTCAGTCAACAACAGACTACAGATATGATGGTGGTCCCATAAGAGTAAAAGAAAGCTGAAAAATTCCTATTGCCTAGTGACATCGCTGTCATAATCTCACAGCGCAGTGCATTACTCATGTGTTTGTAGTGATGTTGGTGTCAAGGAACTTACTGTGCTGCCAGTCATGCACAAGTATAGCACCCACAGTGAGGTACAGTACAAAATACTTGATGACGATAAAATGACTGTTCCTGGGCAGTGTCTTTACTGTGCTATACCTGTTATCATTATTTTAGAGGGTACTCTTTCTATTTATATGAAAACAAAGTTCGGTGTAAAACAGTATGCCATTTTACACCAGCAGCAGCCTTGTACATCTTGTTTACCGTGTTTCTTAATTACATCACTTTCTCTTGTACTTGATTTAATCTCGCGCTGTTTTATAAATTTAGTGTAGCTTAAGTGTATAGCATTTATAAAGTCCACAGTAGTACAGTGATGTCCTGGGCCTTCACATTCACTCACCACTCACTCACTGACTCACCCAGAGCAACTCCCAGTTCTGCAAGCTCCATTCATGGTAAGTGCCCTATGCACGTGTACCATATTTTATCTTTTATACCGTATTTCTATTGTACCTTTTCTATATTTAGCTATGTGTAGTATATACACAAATTCTTACCAAAGTGTTACAGCTGCCTACAGTATTCAATACAATAACATGCTGTACAGGTTTATAGTCTAGGAGCAATAGGCTATACCATATAACCTAGGTGTGTATAGTAGGCTCTACCATCGAGGTTGGTGTAAGTACAATGTTCACAAAATGGCAAAATCACCTAAAGACACATTTCCCAGAACATATTTCCTTCATTAAGCAGCTCACGACTGTCTTAAAGTAGTATAGATCTTTAAAAGACTCAAAGTATATTTATTTCTTTTCCATGACACCTGGCCAAAAAGCTTTCTTATTCTGTTTTTCAGAAATTCATTAGTCCTACAACATATTATTTCATAACTCACAACATATACATTGGCTCCACACACAGGTACCAACAGCCCACTTACAGTTATACCTTCTTATTCATACCAAAAGTTTCCTGTAAAACAAACAAGCATTTATCTAGGGCTCATACAATCCTTGGAAAGACCTACGAGTCATGACGGCAGTTACCAAAGGGCAAATTGCATAATTATGCGTGTGTGTGTGTTTGTGTGTCCAATTAGTGCAAACACAATCCTGATATTTATGGGAAAGATGTTTTCCCTGAGAAACAACACTATCCTTGCAAAGCAACCTGCATATTTGCAAAGGAGAGAACATTTGATTATGACTTTAGTATGAATTGTCAGTCTCGCTGAAGCTTACTTCCCTTTGTTTATTACACTCACTTCTGACAATTCAGAAAAGGCCATGTCTAGTAGTTAAAATCTACTCAGCAGCTTCATTTCCCAAGGCAATCTGCCTTAAGGACCTAGTCCCTGCCCCACCTCTTCTACACCTCCCTTTTTCAAGGACTTGAGCACTTTATGGACTTGTAAAGAACCATTATATCTGATGATGATATCAATCATACACCTAAAGTTCTGTTCATTCTACACTCCGTCTTATCTCTTTTTTTATGACTCTATTTTATTGTCATTGGGATTACTGAATCATAAACCTAAAGGGGAAAATTCCATTTAAAAATATATTTTATACTATTTGGAGGTTGTACCCATATTTTGAAACTTAACATAGTGCATATCCATTCATTAAAATGTCTGTGTGTTGTAACACATGGCATTAGACTATTTTAACCTCTCTTGCATTCTCCCCACCAATACACAACCTCCATGAGGTCCGGGACTTTTATGTGCAATCCTAAGCCTTAGCACCTAAAATAGATCCTAGCTCAGAATAGGTGCTCAGTAATATTTGTTGAATAAAAGTCTATTATAATAAAATCTATGTTGAATATATCAACACATAAAACATTTTGCTTCTCCCATTTTCCTCCAGTTACTTTGCTCCTTGTAAGTCTTTTCTTATCTTCCCTGATCCCCTATGCCAGCTGTGACATCTCCAATATTTATTTCTTAACTCTATGATATTCAACTCCAGTAAATAAGTAATTTGTCTCATTAAATTATATTTAATTGCTTTAACTTTACACTGCCAATGACTGTAATGTCTATATTTCCAACCCTGATCTCTCATTTAAGCTCTAGTCCTAGACCTCTAATTGCATATAGGACACCACTACTATAGAGTAACATCTGTCCTCTTTATACCAAAGTCATAACCATATACCTAATTCCAGTCTTTCTGTCAATAGCATTCTCCAAGTCAGCCCAGATTGAAAATCTGAAGCCATCTTTTATTCTTCCATTTTCTTTATTTCCTATAGCCAACCAGTTAAAATGACTAGTTTAGCATTAATTCAAAAAGCCTTCTAAATTTAGCCTTTCCTCCTTGTTTCTATCTCCATATTCCAATACTGGACTTCATTTTTCTCATATCTGGAGGCTAGACATGAGAAACTATATTAGCCTCTTGATTTCCCTTCCTCCAGTTCATCTTCCCTCCAAAATCCTATACACCCAACACTTGACAGCATATTCAACAAATATTAGAAATTAAGTAATATTTGTTCAATGAATGAATGAATTAGCTAATTAATATATCATCATAATGTGCCTTAGACATTTAGTTCATAATAGTCACTCCTATCCCAATACGTTTCAACTCAGACTTCAAATCTGTCTACAGTCTAACTCCAACTTTTGTCCACTCTTTCCAAACTACCCCACTGTCCTAGGTTGCTTTTGCTAAGCAAGCCAGACTCAAGATTTCCTAGCTCTGAAAAGCATCCCTTCTTTTCACACATGCAAAATTTGTCTTATTACCTACATAAATAAACATCTAGATTGATGTGTGCCCTTAATTAGCAATCCATCTTCTCTGAATTCTTTTAACATTCCCAGTAATAAAATTTGGCATTGTAATCTGCAATGTCACTTCACTATTTCTTGCACATGTCTACTTCCCTCAGCAAGATTTACATAATCCTAGAAAATGGACACTATGTCTTAAGATCTTGGCTTGACCGACTACAATGATATAAAACACTCTACATGTTTTATTTTGCCTTTGTATAATTCCTGTGAAGAATAAAAAAGAAACAAATTTTAAAGCAGAACAAAATCTACACATAGCAGGCTCCTGAAAGGAGAGAAAACCCACGTTCTACACCAATTGATTAACATGAAGCATATAACTCAAGAGGACCTTTGTAACTAGAGCTTTCTAAATGCTTACATTTATAGCCATGAAGTGGTTGGGGGCGGGGGGGGGGAGAGAGTAAAAAGTTCAGAATTAGAAACAGAATCTTTTACTTTTTATTATTGCCTTCTTATTGCCAAATTTTGCATTCTTATTATTGCAAAATTGACCCCCAAAAAATAACAGATATATTCCTGTTCTTAGATAATAAATATCTAGAGATATTTATTTAGTGTGACCCTTTTTCTATATATTTAAAAATAACAAATCTACCCAACCTGTTTTTTTAAAGCATCCAGTAATAGTAATGTCAAAAGAAAGACAATAGAGATAGAAATCAGATATCGAAGAAAGTACCGTATAATTTTACTAAGAATGCTTGTTCCTGCAATCCAAAAAGTTGCAAATGTTCTTATTGAATAAGTTTCAAAGATAAGAATGAATGAAGATAAGAGTTTATTTTGACCCTCCAAAGACTAGCAGGCATTTAGTAAACTATTAAAAATAACAAAGGAAATAATTCACATTTTTAGCCTCAGGAAATATCCTACTGTTTATGGAAATAATTACCCAATCTTTACCCTGTTTTTTGTTTGTTTGTTTGTTGTTTTTGTTTTTGTTTTTGTTTTTGCTTTCAGATAATTACTTCAGCATTATTTGGCTTTGGTTCCTACTAATGAAATAAGAGTTTTTGAGAAAAGATCCCAGACAAAAATACCAATATGTGAAGAGTGTCCCCGAAAGGCCATCCTGTGAGGTGAACTCTGTATCTTCCTTACCCAGCATACTGCTGCCCTCTTCCTGCCAGGTGCTCCCTGTGGGTCATTATAAATTTCAGATCTTAACTCATATCACTTCCCAGAAAAGTTATTGTCCAATAAGGCCAATCTACTCAATATTTTACAATCACTCCTCACAAATATAATGGGAAACACTTAATGGGACTCCACACCTTAATGGGAACCTCTAACATCTTCCTGTCACCTCCCCACCTATTCAAATTTCACTCATCCTTCAAGGTCCCACTAAAGTGCCACCTCTTCTATGGAGCACTCCCTGATCACATCAGAGTCTTCAGAACACTACAGCGCTGTAACACTCATGCAAATGCTATGCCTTCTCGCCTCAAGTAGGTTTTCATGTCCTGGTAGAATGATACCATGTTTTATATTTGGACCAATAATATGAGCCTACTTTGTTGAAAATGCCTACCTATTCTTTTAATTCTTTCTTCCACTTTCCTGTGTGGAGTCCCTGTTAACTCTTTACACCTTGTTCTCTGCCTTCTATTTTGGTTGGTTTTTGTTAAACATCTCCTATCTCCCTGACAAAAGTATAAGCTTCTTAAGAGCAGGGCTTTGTCTTACATTGTGTGACTCAACCACCAAGACGAGCAGTTTCATACATGTACTGGGAAATAACTGGGAACTCAGTGTTTATTTAACTGGGAACATGTGTTTAATAAATGCAACAGAGTGGTTCAGAGCTAGAGGACCTGGAGTCAAATTGGGCTTCGTCACTTACTAGCAGGAGCAGTGTGCCCTTGGCTTTGTTAATTACCCTCCACCAACCTCAGTTATTGAATTTGTAAATGTGGGCATCATCAGGTATTCTCAGTATCGCTTTGGTATTGTCAAGGTTATGCTGTTGTTAATGATCTCCTTCCATCCACAACTGGAAGAATAGCCATGCCTATAAAGAAAGAATTCTTTATTTAGGAAATTCTAACTGTCCCATTAAATTCTCTGCAGAAAATTTACTGACTCTTATCACTGTATTTTTCTGAAGTTTTTCTTCCAAACTCATAAAAGTATGGGAAGGCAATAAAAGAAAGGAAAGGAAACATTTATAATATATATGTTCAGTTGTAAGACCCAAACAAATGATACTGCAAAAATCCTTCCTGTCAAATACTGCTTTGTAATCCTTGATGGGTAACCAACCTCAGTTATGAACAATCTGCTGGGTTCTGGGGAAGATTTTATGGTTCATTGCAGTCTTGGTCGAAGTCTTTAACCCATGACACTGGCTTCAGTGAGAAAATTCAAAAGCACCTTCACTCATTTCAAACATAACAACATTTGCTTGCTTTATCCCATATAGAATAGAAGTCTTTTCTGAAGCATAGAAGTAAACCAGAAAGGGATCTGAGCAGCCCAATGGCAGTCTTCAGGGATGCAAAAATCTGCATGCCTGAGTGACTGTCTGATTCTCACATGCTGAAACAATTAAAGAAGCAGGAGTGGGTTAAAATTGTCCATTTGTTTTCCTTCTCAGTCATTGCACACAGTTCTTGTGCATAATTTGTTTTCCATTATGCAGACTTTAACATCTTGTTTACCACCTCTCAGATGGAGTGTTTCTATTTAGAAAAGTTTTGAGTTCCTATAAATTGATTAAGAGGGAGATTTCAAAATATAAAGAGTAGTAATTATTCAGTGAAAGAGCAATTGCCAATCAACTATAAGTGTGTGCAGTAAACGCTCACGCCCAGGAGGTGAACTTGCCCTGGACCTCTCATTCATCTGAATATTACTTTGTCATTGAGCAATATACTCGAGGCCTTGCACTAAGCATTGAGAGTAGATCAATTGCCTTTCTTTAAGATACTATAGATTGTCTTTTATATTTCAGTTCTTATTTAAAATGATCTGACTAGCAAGTCAGAGAACATTGCCACGCCAGAAGACTGATCTGAACATACAAGTTTCACGTCAAGTTATCAACAATTTTACATGGTCGAATAACTTCCTGGCTATGGTCTTTCAAGATATTCCATAAGAGCAGCGCTCCAACATCGTTATCATTCTTCTTCTTCTTCTTTTTAATTTTTTTTAAAAAACCTTTACTTGTGCAAACTGTTTGGATACAGATGTAAATTCTTCCTATTTTTCAAGACATCAAATAGATTATCTTAGCTAAAGTCAGTTAGTCATAGCTTCTATGCCATAAATGCATACTTGATTTAGTCCTTTCAAACTTTTATTTCACTATTTTTTGCCATCTTGCCCCTTCTTGGGAAATGTTCTTTCCACTCTATCTCTACTAAGATGTAATTGCTTTCTTAAATTCAAGCAATAGGTTATGTCTCCTAGAAAATCCTTTTACACATAGGGTCAGTCACAATGTTCCCTCAAATAAAGCACATCCCAATCAATTTCATACGATATCTAGATTATTCTAAAATATAATGTCAATATGCATCTACTATGCACCTTGCACAGAGCAGCTGTATAATTAATATCTGATGAATGCGTAAAATGTCCTTTAATTTCTCGTCTCTCTACATGAAGAGTCTTTCCAATACACTAGCATTCTCTATCAGTGTATATTTTGACACACCACCAGTTTTGTCATGAAGACAACCAATTATAAATTTATAACACCGTTACCAATACTAAAAAAAAATTGTGAAGGGGGGCGTTGTAGAAAGAGAAAAAATAAGCGTTTAGTATTTCATAGAATGAGCCACTTCAAAGGGGTCTTTGATTTTTAAAAGTGAGCCCGGGGAACTACAGACCAACATTAACAGAACAGATGCTTAGCAAAGCTAGCCTCAGATTTTTAAGAAAACACACACAAACACACACAAACACACACTCACACACACACTCACACACACACACACACAACAAAACCACTGGTCAAATTATAAAATGCTATCTTTGTCTAGGAATTTCAGTAGTAGATAGATATATCCAGGAAATTTTCACAGAGAAAAAATAGATGACCAAGTTAGTCATCCAATGACAACGGTTTAGCAGAGCAGTTACCATTCTAAGCTGGCCTCCAGAGGTCTCCTTGACTAGAAATGGTGGAGACCAGCAGAAACTTCTCAAATTACACCAGAATCCTGGGATTGACCTGGAACAGAACCATAGGGAAGCTGGAACAGAAGCTGTTTGTTCACTTGCCAACATTTACCTCAGCACTAAACTGCCAAATAAAAAGTGCCAACAAATTTTAAGAGAATTACCCTTAGCTGCACAAGAGTCAGAGGGCTGAGCAAGGATTAAAAGGCACATATTTATAGTGTCTTGTCCTGAGCTCAATGCATTGAATCTTGCCTAATGTTTGACAGCAGAAAACATCATTTCACCAGTTTTGTGTCAAAATCAACCTCAGGATAAAACCTTAAATCAGATCAAGGTATAGTTGAGGCTGTCTATCACACAGACATAGCAATGCTGAGAAACATAAATGTTAAAAGGGAAAATAGCAATTTGCATGACCTTAATCTAGAAAACATAACAGTAAATATATCTACTGTAACTTATTAAACTTTATGTTCCTTTCAACTGAATGCCTTGTTAAAGGAATGGTAAAATATCATTACTTGGTTATTGGCCAAAAATATAGTTTTCTATATAAAGGTATCTCAGTATGAGGTCACTTGGGATAGTGGCTCAGAATTGGGTGCTTAAGGGATTCAGGAGAGATGCCTTCTTCAGTCATTGCAATAACAATTTACAAGTTAATCAAATGCCATGAAATTTTTCCCTGATAATCTATGCAGCCAGCACTACATTGGCAAGTAGCTGTTTAAATTTACAGCTTCAGAGCAGGGGGAGTTTGCTGACAGGTAATGACACAGAACATCTTAGTAGGAAAACACTCTTGAAAGCAATTTTTTTCATCATGTTCTCAACATCCTCTTCCCCACCTATGCATAACAGCCCAGGAACTGACAGCTCCTCAGTAATGACACGCACTCTATTAGTTTGCAAACGCTGAAGAAATTGGACAGGAGCCATCTTTGGACTTAACTAGATTATCTGTCTTTTGTGTGACTCTCCACACATGCCTTCCTGTGCCCACATACTCAGCTGTCCCTTTGAAGTTTGCCTGCTTCTGAGTGTACAGGCAGTAAGTCAGCAAGGGTGGCTTTGAGAATTCCTCCAAGCAGCTTCTTTGCTGACCTGAACAAGCACTTTGCAACTCAGCTCTTAATTGTAAAGTAGACCGGCAAGAAAGCAGCAGTGTGTCCTTGGGAGTCTAATTACATTGTTATTTCAACACATTCTGTTCTTTTTCATATTTTGTTTTTATCTTTCACTCTTATGAAACCTAACAATGTAACACCATATCTGATTTTTAAAAATTCTATACATGCATGAAAAAAAAGAGAGTTGAAAGGGAAGGTCAGACACATAAAAGTGCGATATCTCCAGTCAGAGCCAAATTCCTAAAGGGTTAGCCCATTAAATGGCCAAGCAAAATAAGACACAATCGGTGCTAACTTCATTTTCAAAAGTTCCCACGTGTAGGTTTATAGGTGCCTAGAGGGATGAGTTACTCTCAATTGTGTCTTGTTTAATTTGGCCATTTAAAGGGCTAACCCTTTTCTAACTTGGCTCTCATTGTAGATATCACACCTCCACATGTCTGAATTTGATTCTTAACTTGGCTTTTTCAGTGCACATTAAATGTTTCTGATTTGGTATCATTCTAAAAGAATTTGTAAGTGGTTTTCTTTGCACTTATGTCTGGACGAATTGGGGTCAGGTGTGATGGGTGGATTTCCACTATTAAATTATTTCACACTCCCTCACCCCCCACCTACTGGCTGTAACCTCAGAGTTCATCTTCTGTGTGGGAGGCCAAAATATTCTGAGATTAGGCACTGGAAAAGTTAGATTGATGTATCGCAATCACACAAAGTAAAAATGATATGTTGTTTTGTTGAATAAATGTGTTCTCTTTGCAAAGAGCTTCTCATTAACATTTTTACTTGGAAAAAATAAAAAGGAATGTCTAACCCAGTAGACATAATACAGAAATTAGGTCCTTGTTTCTTCATTTATTAGATGGATTTATTAGAGGTTTATCATAGAAATTATCTAGTTTATTATTTAGTGGTAAGAAACTCAATTGGAACACACTGAACTTCTTCAAGGATATTCATTGTGTTTCTTTGCCTCCCAAAAAGACTAAGTTTAACCTATAAAGATACATAAAACACAAGATAACCTAAATTAGAATAGATGAGAAAGAAGAAAACTCATGTAAAATTCACGAAATGGAGTAAGGACTAAGTTGATGGACCATGAAACTTCGAGTCAGGAAACAGCATTGGAAACTAGCTCTGTAACAGTGGTAAGTCATTCAACCTCACTGAGCCTCAATTTTCTGTGTAAAATAGAAATTATAATAATTTCTATATGACAGGGCTTTTGAGAGAATCACATTATACTATAGATTGAAATACCCTGTAGAATATTAATCCCAATAAGATATTTAGTAATATTATAAAAGAATTAAGAATAATTAATTGCTAATTATGGTGTGACTATAGTACAAATTCATAGAAAGAGGGTATTAGTATAAAATGGAGAAGATTAGAAAGTGTTCTATGGAGCAGGTGCAATGTGAAGTGGACCTTGAAGGATGTGTCCAATTGAGGAAGTACAAAGGAAGAAGCAAATTCTTCTGGAAGAGAGGAGTAGGAAAGGAGCTGGGGAGGAAACGGGGCTTGTGGGCAGCAGATGCAAAAGCAGACAGGTAAAAATCACTTGGTATGGGTGACAGGTGCTGGTAGTAAGAAAACTGGAGATGAGGGTACATATCCAGGAGCAACAGAGATGAGACTGAGGAGACTGAAGGAGCCCTGTTATGGACTGAATGTTTGTGTCCTCCCCAAATTCTTATGTTGAATCCATAACTTCCAATGTGATCGTATTGGAGATGGAGTTTTGGGGAGGTAGTTAGGATTAGATTAGGTAATGAGGGTGGGGCCCTAGTCTGATACAATTAATGCCTTTACAAGAAGAGACACCATAGAGCTTGTGCTCTCTTCACCAAGAGGTCATCTGAGCACCCAGAGAGATAGCACTGCCTACAAGCCAAAAGGAGAGACCTCAGAAAAAATCCACCCTTGCTGGCACCTTGTTCTTGGACTTCCCAGCTCCAGAACTGTGAGGAATAAGTTTCTGTTGTTTAAGCCACTCAGCCCATGGTATTTTGTTATGGCAGCCTGAGCAGACTAAAACAAGCTCCAAATATGGAAAGCCTCAAAAATCAGACAGAAGGATTAGGCTGAATACAGTAGGTTATATGTTCTTGAGGGGAGTGACAAAATTAAATGGGTGTCCCTGGATATTATCTTGGTAATGGTGTGCAGGGTGAAATGGAAAGGAATGAGGCTGGAAACAGAGATGCAAGCTAGGAAGCTGTTTTTATTATCCACGTATAGTGTGATGTAAATAATAGCCGGAAATATAGCAATGAGGGAATGACTCTAACAAGCATTCTAAGATTTCTACAACAGTGTCCAGTGACTGGGAATAAAGGAGAGGGAAGAGTCAGCCTGAATCCTAAGAAAGGAAAAAATTAATATATATGGGTAACAACCGCTGAAGGAAGTCACATTTAACTCCTGAAATTACAAGAGGTGCTCAAAGTGGTTACCATCAGTGTCCAGATACTTCTGATTACGGAGAACTACTGCTTGAGCAACATTGACAAAGTGTTAACATTTCTTAAAGTGTGTATACATTTTTTGGTACCCCGTTATATTTTAATGGATGAGGAGCTTGGAGTAAGCAGGTGAATTGCTCAAAATAAGAAACTCAAACATTGTTATTATAATCATCTTCATTATTAATATAGAGCACTAAGTCTTTACTCATGGGTTGACCAATCAAAAACTAGGAACCTAGAATCTATCCGGAGAAATCCAAACGCCAATTCAAAAATCTTTATGCACTCCTATGTTTATTGCAGCACTATACACAATAGCTAAGACATGGAAACAACCAAATTGCCCATCGGTAGATGACTGGATTAAGAAACTGTGGGTACATTTATACAATGGAGCATTACGCAGCCATAAAGAAGAAAGAAATCTTACCATTTGCAACAACATGGATGGATCTAGAGAACATCATGTTAAGTGAAATAAGTCAGACAGAGAAAGATAAGTACCATATGATCTCACTTATATGCGGAATCTAAAGAAAAGAATAAGTGAATGAACTAATCAGAAACAGTTTTGGAGACAAAGAGGAAAAATTGAGGGTTGCTAGATGGGAGGGGGGGGGGGGGGAGGGGGAAGGGGGGGGGGATTAGAAAACAATCAGTAACCACAAGAGGGCCAGGGGGTTTGAAAATTAATCTGGGGAACGTAATTTAGTGGTTACCAGGGGGTAAGGGGGTGGGGGGGTGGGAGATGAGGGTAAGGGGGATCAAATATATGGTGATGGAAGGAGAACTGACTCTGGGTGGTGAACACACAATGTAATTTATAGATGATGTGATACAGAATTGCACACCTGAAATCTATGTAATTTTACTAACAATTGTCACCCCAATAAATTTAAAAAAAAAGTTTAGGCTTTATAACAAATAGAGAATAATGTATAAATTAATGTAAAAAAAAAAACTAGGAACCTAGAAGAATTATGCTCAGTTGGCATAATTTCAAGTTCTGTCTCTAACTTCTAAGTTTCCAAGAGAGTGCTGCTACCTATACCTGCTCCCACATCTAACAAAATAGAAATAGACAAATACTCCCTTCTTTACTTTATAAATTTATTTTAAATGAGTGAGACAGCATTTGTGAATAATTGAAGCCCTCCAAAAATAACACTGCTATGCAAACATAAAAATTAGTATGCCAAGACACACAACCTATATTATAAGTACGCATGTCAGTAGAACAACTAACTTTAACAATTAAATGTTTTTGATCAGGAACTTCTGAAATTGTAACTCAGAACTTCATTATCAAGCCATACATTAGTCAAAGAATAAACTTAAAAGTTAGATATTTAAGTCCTAAAAGTTCCCCTGCTTAGTTAAATCTTTTAAACAGATATTACCTCAAACTTATAAACTATGTTCTTTCCTTCTGAGAGTTTGTGTTTTTGTTATAATCATTCAAAATATACCTGAGATGTAAGCAGAAGATATATACATCATTGTACATTATAATTTACATATACATTATATATATATTATATACATATATATATAATATATACATCAGAGCAAATAAATTATTTTAGACATTTCTTCATTACTAAAAATTGTTTGATGACCTATTTATACATGTATATGCATATATACCTACATATAGATAGATATAGATACAGATACAGATGATATAGACATAAATATGTAAAATCGAACTCAGAATATTAGAACGAGATATAATTTTACAGGTCACCTAGTGTAATACTTTTATTTGACAGATGAAACCTGGAGACCCAACTTATATATTCACGTTTCATCTAGGAAAAGAACTGAGGCAGGAGAGTTGAAGTAATCTATCAAGGTCATCTTTTGGGGAAGTGGCAGAGCTCAGACTAAACATGTCTGGGATTCAGAACCTGTCCTTTCTAAAGCCCAAACTCATGAACTTTTCATTCTGTCACGCTGCTTTGCTGTCTCCTTCCCAACCTATAAATCCCAGAGTCAATGTTAGGAACCCAACCATCCCAGGAGAACAGGGGGAGACCAGCCTGGGCCTAAGAAAACCAAGACACTTAAGACCAATCAATTGTAAGAGAGACAGTTGATTTGGAGAAGGTCCAAACTCATCCCTAAACAGGTTTTCTCATGTAGTACTAAGTTGAGCACAAGCCACATCTGAAACTGAAGTCCAGGACAAATAGATAACTTCTGTTTTCTCCCCACCTGCCCATTCCTCTGGCTTTCCTCAGAAGGTGAAACTGGGAGTTAAAAAAAAGCTTGCCTTCATTGCCCTCTAAGCTCTCCTCTCCTGAGCCCCCTCCCACGTGCCCAGTGCCTCTTTGCTGTAGGACTCATTCACATCTTCCCTCCAAAGCTCCCATGCCTGCAGCCCCTGCCTCACTCAAAATCAGAACCTTCGTTTCCCACATCTTCGAGTCCCAAGGGTGACAACTTAATTGTTACAAAGACAGAATTTTCCAAACTGTGTTTCTCTGAACACACAAACAAAAAGTTTTTCAAGTACAAATAAGTTTTGGAAACTGTTGATTATATTCCCTTCTTAGAAATTCACTCCGCATATTCTAAAGCCTTTGGGAAATTCATAGCTAAAAAAAGAACGAGAAAGAGATGGAGAAGAGGAAGAGGAGGAGGAGGAGAATGAGAAGAAGAATTTGTTTCTGTTTAAGCCGGTGTTGCCAAGCGTATCTGACCAGAGACCCCTGGGTTTACATATATTTCTCAGAAATAACATTCTGTAAAATGCATTAAGGCTTCGATGCCTATAATTGGATTAATGAGCTCTCTGTCCTACTAATGTTTTATAATTTAACTTGAACTTCCTAGAAATATACGTTCACCCAAGGGAACAATCCCTGGAGGGAGACTCTTGTGCAACTGATAGTCCCTTGAGGGACAAGGGAGGGGGCAGAGCCTTTCCAGCCCCAGGAAATGTCATGGGAAAACGCAGCCAGCCGAGCGCAGGTCCCTGCAGCCCCTCCATGCCTCATCCCACATTGGACACCTACCAGGGATTCAGGAGTCATGGTTGCAAAGCTCTTTTTAATCACCTTTTTCTACATAAAAGCAGATGGCTATAAAATCCCTGAGGATAAAATTGAAATGATACGGTTTATCACAGTTTTCTTTCTGCAGCGCTTATTGAAAAAGGCATTATCACATGGACTCCTTTTGAATTGCATTTTGACTTTGTAATTTTATTTATTCAGGGTTTTCTGATGTCAAGGTATAGCAAAAGCTAAAAAATTCTATTTCAGCTCCACCTAATTGTGTTTGAAAAGATGTATGAAACCGCTTCCTACCATGTGAATCATCTGTGTTGTCTGTTCCTGGGTGATGCTCCCACAGCTTCCTGCAGGACTTGGCCCAATGGGCAGCCTTTTCTCTCACCATCAGCATCCTCTCGACAACTCACTCAAACTGAGCCCAGGAAAGCTTGATTGACATACGTCAGGATGACCAGTGTCCCTTTATTGATGCTCAGCTACCCCTTTGGCAATGGTAATTGCTTCAAATGTTTTCTTCATAATCAATGCTAGATTAACCAAGACTATACTAGCCTGTATTTATGTGTGTACCATCTTAGCTCATCAGCAACTGTATTGCTAATGCATCTACTACTGCAGCTTACGGAGCAGATAAGCTGGAGAATAATAGAGATAAAATTCCTTCTAAGGTCACCTTATTTACAGTAGCAATGGGAAAGGAGACTGACAATGGCTCATTACAGTTTCAGACCAGCGCATGATATTGTCTACTCTCTTCCTTCTCTGTCACCTAACATTGCTTCATTAGTCAAAAACAAATTTGAGGGCCTGATTTTTGTGATGAGACCATATGAAGAATCACAACACATAGCTGTTTTTCACATGGACTTTCAGAGTAGATGGGCAAACAACCTTATCATAAAATGTTAATAACAACACAGTTGCAAAACAACGATGCAAGTAATGTCTCAGGATGATATTTTATTAAATAAATTCACTTTTTTAAAGGCATTATTTAGCTCTCCCTATATGCCAGGCAATTTGCTTGGGGCCAGGGATGAATAGATAGAAGAAGAATCCCCACTGTCAAGGCACTCACGGAAGGTCTAAGGAGGAGAGAGAGAAAAAAAAATTAACCATCACTTACAAGATAGTGGGACAATTGCTTTGAAAGAAGTATTTCAGTAGTGCTGCAGGAAAAAAGAAATTCCAGCCGGGTAGAGTCTATTAAACAAGAAAGAAACCCTGAAGTGAGTTTTAAAGACAAGGAGTTTGCCATGGGGATAAAAGAGAGAGTTTAAAGGAGAAAGAGAAGGGGGGCAGGGGAAGGGGCTCGTGTTCAGAAATGAGATTGAAAATGTTGCGCCCAGGGAACTGGGTTCATTGGCCAGGGATAGAGCATTTGTTGCACTTGAGAGTGTCAGAACAATGGCAAGACAGAAGGCAGCAGTCCAACTATGGAGTGTGTGATAGATCCTAGTGGCACTTCAGACAAGAAATCACATTAATTTGAACATCACAAAAATGACGATAGCAGCAACATAGAAGGAATTCGTGTAAGAGCTCATATGGCCACAGAAGTAGCCTGAACCAGGACGGAGCAGTGAGGAATATAGGAGGATTTCCAAACTTCTGGCTTTGGAGACGGAGGACTTACAGTTCCATTGACTAAAAGAGACTATGTTTTATGTACAGTGGAATATTATTTGGCCATAAAAAGAATGAAATCTTGCCATTTGTGACAACATGGATGGACCTAGAGGGTATTGTTCTAAGAGAAATAAGTCATACAGAAAGACAAATACCATATGATTTCACATATATGTGGAATTCACAAAACAAAGTAAATGAACAACAACAACATAAAAAAAACCCTCATAGACACAGAGAACAAATTGATGGTTGCCAGATAGGAGTGGGGTTGGGGCTTGGTGAAAAAGGTGAAGGGATAAAGAACTACAAATTGGCAGTTACACAATAGTCCCAGGGATGTAAAGTACAGCATAGAGAATGTAGTCAATAATATTGTAATAATTATGTATGATGTTAGACAGGTACTAGGCTTATCAGGGGGATCAATTCATAAGTATATAAATGTCTAACCATTATGCCATACACCCAAAACTAATATACTATTACATGACAAGGTATAAATTGAAATTTTTTTCAATTTTAAAAACATAGATTACTTCCCAATTGCACCTAATATATATATATATACACATATAATATATCAGAGACTGAGGAGGGTTGAGTTTAGTGACTGAGTTTGGACTGAATGAATTCTCATTTCCTTTGGGATATCCAAGTACAGGTGTCAGTAGGACATCAAGGCTACAGATACATGCTAGACATACATTTGAGTATTTTCTGGATGTAGGTGGCAGTGGAAGCCATGGAAATGCTGAGTTTCGTCAAATGGTGTCGATCAATGGAGATCATACAAAAGGCAGGGTAAGGGGTGTGCAAAAAAAAGATGCAGGAGAAACTCTAGGTAATAACATCCATTAGGCACGTAGGAAAAAGAAAGAAATGTAAAGAAGTTGAGAAGCAGTCTAGAAGAGTGCTAGAGAATGAGGCAAGAACAGTGGTACAGAAGTGACCCCCTCACACTGCTAGCCTAAGTGGAACAGGGGATTCCTCACACAACCTAGGCAGCGGGGACCTCTAGTTTTCGTAGGCTTCCCTGAGGGACAAACTTACATCATCAGAGATCCAGTTCCACTGCTTTGTGCCCTGAAAGTCACATACAACCTTTCCTCTGCTTTTCGGCTGGTTTGGTAGCAAACCAATGTGAAAGCAGTCTGATTCATCACCCACATCTATTTGTAAACTGGGATATTTTTGTGGTCTTTCCAGCCCATTGAATTACCACTTTCCTTTTTAAGATTAGAAAAAGGATGCTCGGAGAGGTTGAAACGTGGCTACTCACACAGGTAACAAGAGCACTGGGATTAAACTCTGACCTCATTTTAATCCACTCATTTCCCACTATATTCCACTGGTACTGAGGATATGCCCCATTGAACTCCTTTTGTCTTTCACATTCTTTCTTCCAAACAAACACAAATTAACACAAGAGACTGTTTTCAAAATTTGACCTTGTAGTCTTCACATAAATAAGCATCATTGTGCATTCTGAAAAACAGCTTATAAAAAAACACAAATCTGTAATGATTTTAAAGTGTTCTTACTAGGTGAACGCTCAGAGTTTATGTCCTATTTCTCCTTCTGCTTCTTGGAGAAGACTAAATAAATCAATAAAAACTTCAACAAATTTCAGTCAGGAAAGAACAGCCTTAAGAATCCCACTGATCACATTTTAACTTGAAAGTAAACTGAGGAGGGAAAAATCAATCTAGGTGAACATATATAAATGCTCTACAAATAATACACAAAGAGAATTTTCATGACAATGTAATATGCCCAGGAAGGTGCTCCAGGAAAACTCTAAAGACAACTGATCTAATGGTTAATATTTTGTGGGCCAAAACCACTGTAATCTGAGTAAAATGTTCTGTGAGAATGGGATGCTGTGAAGATTAGGTCGGATTAAGGGGGCCATTTTGTTTAATCAAGGAGAATAATTTTTTTAAAGGTTTCAGAATGTGTCCCCCAGTGATTGAAATTATTATGCTGCTATGAGGAAAGAAATTGGGTCAAAACTCATTATCAAGTGACATTTCCACAAGTAGCAAGGGAATATGCTGTTTCCTATCAGACATTACAACCAGAGTCTGGGTAGGTTCTTTCCTGAATCTGAGCCTAAAAAACTACTTCATTTCCTCACCCTTTACCAGCATTTGTAACTATCCAGTTTCAACAGTGACTGTGGGTAGTAGACAAACTACTCAATTCCCTGTGCTGTAAAACTTATTTTTAAAAGTGACTTGTAAATTCAGCAGCTTGCTTCAGTTTCTTCCTGTCAACTCATAATAGCCAACCATCCCCCCCATTCTTAGGGACGAGGAAAACTATCACAGCCAAAATTTTTTTTTAATTTAGAAAAATCATTTTGGGCACAACTTTACTTCCATTTTTCACCTCTCTGGAGGATCATTATGGAATTTTAGTATTCTGGACTTGAATTATTAACTTTGTTTTGCTTTGGGGCCATAATTGTAAGTAACTGAGAGCATCAATTGTGATATTCTTTGTTCCACTGGCATCTTTCTTCAGAGAACTCCAAGCAGCACTGGTCAGTGTTTTATCTCTTAAATCCTCACAGAAGCCTTGGAAAGTAGAAATAGCACTATGATTAATCTATTTTTGAAAATATGCGTATCATCCTACTCAGGGAAATAAGATGCCTACTTATTAATTACTTCATAATCAAATGAGAGTCATAGTGTATTCCTGATATTTATGCTTTATGAGAATAGATATTTGTATTTTTTACTGGATGGATGGATAGATGGATGGATATTATATATATATATATACACACATACCTGTATGTATATTATATATATGTATATGTATACATATAATCTTGGTATATCTTATCCCTTCCTCCAAATGTTTTATATCTGACAAAGTGAATGAGTGGAAAATGAATATATGGATTGGTGGATGAAGATGTGAGTGAATGGATGTAGGCTATAGAAATGGAAGGATGGAAGGATAGATGGATGGATGGATGGATGGATGGATGGATGGATGGATAATGAATGAATGGAAAAATGGTAAGTGCATGGATAATGGATGGATTGTACTGCTGACCATAACTTAAGATGCAATTTTATGCCACAAGTGAGTCCACAAAGAGGAAGAATCTCAAATGGCATCCAGTAGGAGCTCTAGCTGGGCGAATAGAAAATCCATAAAGACAAGGAAGAACTAAGAATTGGATTAGAAATGAGTAGTGTTAGCTGGAAGAAATCTTCAGGCAAACAAAACATATTTATTTCACCAAGTTTGGGATCAAATCAAAATGCAGAGTTGAGTATTGCTTTCATTCTATAAAAGTGTCCTAAGTTTTGCTGCAGGATGACGAAGAGGAAGCTGAGAGAGAAGCCAAGGGAGGTCAGCTCCAGCCCCCCCCCCCCCCCCCCTCAATCCCCCAACTGAACCAGAATAGCAACACTGGTATCACTTTTATGTACTGTGGCTCCATATGAGAGTTTACCATAAAAGGGGCTCCCATTGCTTAAAATAATTTTTAAAACCAATCTCTAAACTAGGAAGAATAATATCCTGCTTACTTCACAGGATTGTTTTAAGAATCAAATAATCAACTGTAAGTGAAAAAGGTTCTGAAAATCACAAAGAGCTTTATAATTATAAAGCATCACAAAAATTATAAGAAGTAAGAAAAGATTTGAGATTTAAGAAAGAATTCACATATCTTAATTATGTTTTTCCTTTTTCCTTTCTCCCTTTCTCACTCATCTATCCATCCCTGGATCTTTGCAGGTTCAATCTTTGCACAAAATCATAATCTTGGTATATTTTATTCTTCTCTCTATTCCTTTTACTTCTGACAAAGACTGAGACTATGAATATTAGAACAAGATAAGAAGATTTGATTGCAAGTATGAGGGCTGGGGAATACAAAACAATGTTGGGAAGAATTTTGATTTCCGAGGCCTTCTGTGGAGGTAAGATGAGAGTTTCTAAAAATATCCTTAAAAAAAATATATCCTTTATTCCTAAACTACATGGGTCATCTTGGGGTTCTTGCAACGCAGAGGATCCTTGCAACTAAGTTATTATATCTTTTCACTATAAGGTTCACCTTAAATTATAGTTGAACCAGACTTCCAACAGCCTCAGTCTGCCCAACAGCAATTTGAGCCCTCTTGGAAACAAAGAACCAATCATTTTCTAATGTATAATTTTATACCAGAGATTCTGTGATATGATTTTGATATTTTGACACTGTTTTGGTTATCTATTGCTATGTAACAAATCACTTTGATAGTCTATCTGTGAGTCTTTTATGAGATTGTAATCAGATGTTGGCTGTGGCTGGAGTCATCTGGAGGCTTAACTGGGATTTGGAGAGACTGAGCCCCTCCCCTCTCCTCATAGTTCCAGGGCCTTTCACATGGTTTCTTCAGCAAGATGCCAAACTTTTGCATGGTGGTTCAGGAGACCCAAAATGTAAGTGTTCTAAGAGGGAGGAAACAGAAGCTGCCAGTCTCTTAAAAGATAGGCCTAGAACTGGCACAATGTCACTTCCACTGCATTCCATGGTTAATATGAGCCACAGATGACCTCAGACTTACTGTGGAGAAGACTACACAAAGAGGTGACTACCTCAAGGCATAGTTTACTGGGGCCATTTTTGGAGACTTGGTAGCACACAGTATTACTATCAAAAATGCTATTATTGATCAAAAACATAAAAGAGGGAGGAATTTTGACATCACATACATTACCACTTCCCATAATAATAAAGATCAGAATCATTTAGCTGGAGGAAACAGTTCCACTCACATACTTTACATGCATACTATACACACAGTGACTCTGGTTACAAAGGATTTGATTGAGGATACATCTCTGCTTGTAAACTAAGATTATAAGAGTATATTCTCTATAGTCTCAAACTACTTTCTTGACCTTGAAATGTTACTGGATGCTGAGAAATAAGAAATGAAACTGTGGACATTAAGTTGTAGCAAATATAGTGTCATGTAAATAATACTGCTCTGTTACCCAGATTAGTCCACTTTTTTGTGCAATAGTGTACTATGTGGAGTAATGTGATCCAATGTGCTATGGTCTAAATGTTTGCGTTCCCCCCAAAATTCATATATTGAAATCCTAATACCTAATGTGCTGGTATTAGGAGGTGTGGCCTTTGGGTGATTAGATTATGTGGGTGGAGCCCTTGTAAATGGGATTAGTGCCCTTATAAAAGAGACCTCACAGAGCTCCCTAGTCCCTTCTACCATGTGAGGATACAAGAAGTCTGCAAACGAGAGGAGGGCCCTCATCTGACCAGGCTGGCACTTGATCTTGGACTTCCAGCCTCCAGAACTGTGAGAAATAAATATCTGTTGTTTAGAAGCCACCCAGTCTGTGGTATTTTGTTATAGCAGCTGGAACAGACTAAGGCACAATGCCATTCTGAACACAAAAATTAAATACCTTTTCCAATTTGATTCCACTTACCTTTAGATCATTTGCTTTCTCAATAACCCTCTGAAGTAGATAGGATTCATGTGTGTTTATGACTCCTAGACAATCCTATTGATATGTCCTAACCTTGATATTATCTCACTATTTTTATTTAAGATTGCCTAGTCCAAAATGGGCAAGGGGTGAGAAGCGCTCTACATGTTATGTTTCCTTCATCCATAATCTAAGAAACAGAAGAGAGAGAAGGAAAAAGTCCAAGACTGCAGAAGCTCATCGAATCAGCATGACTGATCCTAACTTTGGGGCTTCATCTAACAAGAGCTGCAACATCTTCTATCATTAACTAAAATAATGGAGCGAATCACAAACTTAGACGCCTGCCTTTCATCCACAGTTCTGACCTCCAATTTACCCTGTTTTCTTGGTTGTGATAATGTAGCCATAAATTAAAACCTATGACAAACCACTGAGTTCATCATATACCTCCGAGGAATTGAGAAAAAGTAGTGAACCACAAAGGCTCCATCCTTCCTAAGAACAACAAAGTGGAGTAATAATCTGAATAACAGAATCCATATTATTTATATGATACTATATTTGCTACAACTCTTATCTCCCCTACTCTATCTTAACCTACAAAGGCTATCATCAATGAAGCCACTTAATTGATAATTTGTTGAGCATATTATGATTTGTTGTAACTTACTGTTTTGTAATGACATTTACCATCTTTTATCCTCATATGAAATTTCTAATGGCATTTCATCAAATATTGCCTCTACTTAACCCCAAAAGTGTAGTCAAACCACTTTTTAAGAATGTTAAATTCAAGATTAAAATTTTCAAAATGAGTAATATTTCTGTAACTTAAGAGAAAAGTACAGAAACATGAGAAATTCTCATGTATTCAGAGACTACAAGAATTTGAGTCCGGAGGAGAGAACAAGTCAAAGTTAAATGACAGAAGATGAAAAATATGGCAATAAGGTGGTGTGGAGAGGGTGTGGGGGCCAGATAACGAAGGACCTTGTTTCCTTGCAATAAAATCTGTACTCAAGTCCATAGGCTAAGAATTGTGAGAAGAGGGTAGATGAGGGTAAAAGTGATAACATATATGGTGATGGAAAGAGAACTGACTTTGGGTGGTGAACATACAATGTGAGATATAGATGATGCACTACAGAATTGTACACCTGAAATCTATGTAACTTTACTAACAATGGTCACCCCAATAAACTTTAATTAAAAAAAAAACAAAGAATTATGAGAAGAGGTATCTCGTTACCATATTGTTTGTGAGGAGCTTGTGTTGAGGGGGCCTACCTCAGGCCCGTCTCAAGAAAACTGAATCAATCATCAGAGCCTGCAGAACACATGGTTTTTCTCCATGGAAATGCCAGTTAACCACTAATTCAATAGCCATATTGTCAGCGTGGTCATCTTACTACAAAGGCTAAATGAAGATCCAAACAATCTAAGGAAAAAAATCTATCTTACTACTACTCTAATATTGTATCACTTGTAGGAGATGAAAAACGAAATTACTCATGTTTGAACAAATATGATGTGATAAATATCTACATTTCTCAAACTAGTTACATGTAAGTACAGTATATTTTCCTAATGTGTCAATTTTGCTCAAACTTGTGTAACAAAAATAAACACGTGTTTTCAAATCAAACATGATATTTTAGATTTAAAAAATGTGACTTTAAAACATTGTGCTGAAATCTGCAAACTCACACTCTTCTCCCAAACCTACCCCCAACCCCTACTCCCAGGGGACAAAGTCATTCTTCAATACAGTTATGGGTGCATCCGTGGAAATGTCTGAGAATCGAGTGCTCCATAAATTATGGATGGAGAAGAATAAACCCTTAGGAAGAAACATATTCTAGGGGCGCACACACATATTTTAAACTTCGCTATAATTCAATGTTAGTCCGTATATAAGTTAACACCAAACATTTTAAAGACAGGAATAGTAGCATATTGGATTTTCTCCTCAACTGTTTAGCCTCTTTCAACAGCCCTGCCTATTTCACAAGGTTATTTTAAGGATTAAATGAGGAAGAAATGAAAGCACTTTGTAAAACTGTAAAGTGCTACCCTGATGTAATGTTTCATTAACAAATTAACTTACAATGGCTAGGGACAAGGTGCCTTTTGAATGATGGTTTTCATTTCCTACATGAATGAGAAAATAAATGCTCTAGTGTGGTCTACTGAGCAAAATGAAGGGCTGTGGGTGTTCCCTGATGTCATGGCACAGATGTGGAGAATTCCGATTGTCTCCATCAGACAGTAGCAATCAGGCAGCATGTGGAAACCCATCTGGTTCTCATACTGTCTGAACGAGGTGCTGAAGTGGAGGATTTTACTTGCTGAATTTGAACAAATCCTCCTGAGCTTTCACCAAATGATTAAAGACAGTGCAAACTGTCCTTAACCCAGTCCCCATTCTTTGATGTACTCTGTCAGCAAACCCTAAGCTATCACGTGAGACAAAGGCTGAAGTGGTAGATGTCAGAACAGTACCTCCGGAGTTCCTGAGTGATTTTGCTGAATTGTCACTGGTTCATTCAACTGAGAAGTTATATGTGAGACGTTAAGAGGTGAACCAAACATAAACCAGACCTACCTAATTTTTAATGTTCTCAGCTGTGTATTTTGGGGAAATATATTTCTTGGAGGCTTGCCACTTCTTTGTTGAGAGCAGTGGCTGGGGTTTCTGCTTAATAGTGGTGGTGGGGCTGCTGGTGACAGAAATGCTAAAGCTAAACACAGAAGCCTGGCTAAAGAAAACAAACTTTCCCTCCAGAAGACGCACAATTAGCTCCATGTGTTAAAGAAGAAAATTATTAAATTATTTAGTCAGGCATCTATGTCAAATGCAAAATATTTTACTTCAACCTCTTCTAAGACCATGGTATGTTCTTATTAGTAGATTAGTCTATGGGAGTAAAAAGATGGGAACTGATGGTAAATGATGGAAGTAAAAGATACACTGATATTTTAAAGAATTAATCTTGGTTTGGGTGTGTCTAGAGTTTTTCACCATGGTTATTCAAACTGAGTCCAAAGATATAAAAATAAATTCTGACACTGACCCTAAAATCTACTTAATCACTTGTACACGTACCAAGATCTCCTATACAGGAAAAATGGGGTTTTCTTTATTTTTCTTATTTACTAAAAGATGGACCCCCTAAGCAGCAGTTGAGGAAGCTGATACGGTCCTTATAAACATGAAAAATGTTGGGGATGTCTACTGACATCGAAAATGTTTCTTGTTTAAGTAAAGTAGGTATGCTGCATGAAAACTAATGTTGTGAAACCCAATTGTTGAAATACCATAGCCTCCAGTTTACCTAAACTTCAGACTAATGCCAACACATGAGGACTCATCCAAACCAGGTAGAGATCCTCTTGCCTTAGAATTATACGTACTGGTGAGCAGTTCTGGGACTTGGTTTCACATAGCAGTTTACCTTGACATTTTATTAGACATATCAGCTTCCAAATTTAGTATCTTTTTTAATTCACATATCTGATTTGTACTGGTTTTCATGTGCGTACAATCGTTTCACATGCATAAGATCATTGTCTGATCTTGATCAAGATGAATAGTTGTGGTTATACTATGGCTACCTTAAACCAACTCTTGCGTTCACTGTAAACACCAGTATGACATCAATAGCAAACTGAGCTTTGCACAAGGCTCACAAGTGGAGGAGATTAAGCTTCCCAAGACATAGGTGTTGGTGTTTATGCTTGGTCTAAACAAAATCGCTACCTAAGAGAACAGACACTTCTATTGCTCAGTAAGACTAGGTCTGTTTCAAAGACTCTCTTGGTTAGGTTTTATTATTATTGTTATTATTAAGAATAAGAATAGCTAAGATTTTAGAGAACATTCTATTTTACAAAGTACCACACACATACCTTGAATGCCTACAAAAATCTGTGAAATGAATGTTACTAGTATCTCAATTTCACAAAGAAGAAAACGGGCTCATAAGGGTGATGTGATGTGCCCAAGAATATACAATCAGTAAGTGACAAAGTGAGGTTAAAAGCCCGATTTTTAAATTCTTAATCTTAGGATCTTTCCACCACACCAGTCTTTCTCTTTACATTACCATGTGTCATTCTCCTACAGATTACAGAGTTAACGGAATACAGGAATGCGCTCTTAAATTCTGAAACTTCAATGAAGACCTTCAACTGCATGAAGTGTTTCCTTGCTGTAAAGCAGTTGCTGACCCTGGTCTTTCTCATCAGTCAGCTGCTCACTTCTCGTTTTAACTGCTTTCCACTGACAGGATCATCCTACTCCTTTCTTATCACCCTCAAGAGGCCCTGGGCAGGAGAGCAGCAGGAGGAGAAAGAACTGAGTGTTCTGGTTTCTGGTCCATAGATTTTAACCCCATCGTTTAAGGCACTCCCCACACATTTCATCCCATCGGCACTTCAGGTTATACATTCCTTCTTAGAAAAGAACACTAGTTGGTTACATTTGCTCACATGATCGTAAATATGAAACAGGAAGTCCAAACTGAACAATAAGTTGACTGCTTATCAAGTCATCATCTTTTCGACTAAAGAGCAATGGCCAACATGAGTCAAATAGTAAGAATCTCTCTTTAGCCTATCATTTCATAAAGAAAGGTGAAGAACCAGATGCTTCCTGTAATTCTGTGGGCTTATCTCTAGGAACAGAGATAAGTAAGGAGGTCTGAAGAGAGTGAGAACACACTCCCAAATTCTTCACCTAGCTCTGCCCTCTCAAGAGTTTCTGCAGGTTAGAAACTTCCCCAAGATCCTCAATCAGAATTAGCAGAGGAATAAAGAATGAACCTCCCTGAATTGGATGCCTTTAGACCCAAGATCTTCTGAGACCAGTCTACAGCTGGCAGAAAAGGCTAAGAATCTCCCTCACATAATATGGAATGCTCCCATGGCCCATAAATGCTGCCAATGTCCTTCATCCTCTTCATATCCAAGATCTGGCACTCAATCTCCTGCTTATAAGACTTCAGACAATTAAAGAAGAGACATTAACAAATCAACAAATGACTCTGTCAACAATATTTAAACTTAATCTTGACACCTACCTTAAAGTAGATTGTCTCCACATGGCCACCCACAAATTATATGCTCATGACGCACTCATTAGAGATAAAAATGCTCATGACCTTTACTCACAACTCAAAACAGATGTTTTAGGAAATGTCCACCCCAGTACTAGAGAGATGTTGCCCACTAGTTCCTTTGGCAAGTGGTGGATATATTCTTCCATGATCAATTGTTTTGTCTCTATTTGATCCAATGTTATTTCTTTGGTATATCTTAGCACTTAAATCTGTTCATATACTTCACCTGAGGGTTTTGGCAGGCTGTTGAACAAGGTAACTATTTGATACTTCACTACCCTCTTATCTCCAATTCAGCGATTCAGTTATAAACCTCTGCACTATTTTGACACACACTTTACATCTGCCCACAAATTATAATCAGAAAAAAGCGTTGCCTTGGAAATCATCTTCTGCAGTAAGCCTGGAACACAGCATTTGCTCAATAAATAGTAGTTGTTGAGCAAAAGTATAATGGACTTACCAGGCAGAAATTAGATCCTAAGAATGACGGAGAAGAGGCACAGACAAGCTTATCAACCCTCCCAAGTGGTATTTAGGACCTCTGCTTCACAGGGTAATGAGGAGCTGCGCAACACAGACAGATGTGACAGCTGTTTCTGAGAGCACACTTAGCAAATAAACAATACTTTCCTTCACCTCAAAATTGCACATTTTTAGCTCTCTCTCCCCAGTAAGGCCGGTCTTTTAGAGAAGTATTTACAAAATCCTTTCTTGAATCAGAAGCCTCCTTCAGTTATTTGCTTTCCTGACAGAAAGTTTACCCATGGGAACACCCATATTTTCTTTTTGTTGAAAGACTGGGAAAGTACATACCCTTTATTAAAAAGAAAAAAAAAAATCTCATTTGGGTGAAGGTTGAGGAGGCAGGCTGGGTGTTCTCGCCATCTCACCAAGTACCCTTGTTATTCTTTCCCTTTTTCTTTTTGGGTTTTAAGCTCTGTGATATTATGAGAAACAACAAAAGGCATTTACATAAATCAGCTAAGTGCTAAGGTAACAGACGTACTGAGAAGAACAGAATTAATGTTTTTGGCTCTCAAGCTTCAACAGAAGGAAGCCTTTGTTAACTTTCAGTGAGGATCCTTCTGTGTCATTGTTCCACTTTTACGCATTCTTCTCCAAAAAAATAAATGAACCAGCACTATTTACACTCTAGATTCATTTCAAAAGTAGAGCAAAAATCATGCCTTATGAATACCTTTAAGAACAATTTCTTAAATATGCTTTAGGGTCTATTGAGCATTTCCTCTGGAACCTAGGGAAGACCCGAGTCTCTACCAAGGCTGGGGTCTCAGGAGCAGAACCTGTCTGTACAGAGGGGAACGGAAAAGGCAAATCTGAATCAGGTGGCCTCAGCAAGTACGAAATTGTTCAAATATGTCTAATTCATGAGGAAGAGATCAAGGCGACATTTATATTTTTACTCCTGCTTCCTCATGGCCTGGACAAGTGTCTGATCCAAATAGGCATCTGATCCAAAATGTAGTGATCTGGCAATACTAGCAATGGTATGTGGGCAGAATACAAAATAAAACAAAATTGCCTTCGTGTAGCACACGCTCAATGTAGGCTAGCATAAGAGACATTGCTGTTAGGGAATGCTGGTTCAAACATCACCACCACTACCCCACCTCACCACACGATTACATAGCAGGACATGGTCTGGGTTTCTGTAAGCCGCTTGCAGGAGAAGCCTCGAGGACTCCTAATCCCTTCCCATTCGACAGCCCATGCCACGTTACTGGCAGTTTAGTACCTCTTGTACTATTTATTTGTTCTCTCTCATCAAGCCAGTCATCAGAGTCAAAATGAATGGCAAGAACTTGGTGGATCAGGGAAAGCAGGATAAAGTCAATAATAAGAAAGACAATTGAAATCTATAGGCCACAAAGATGATCTCCTTGAACCTTGAAGGGTCCCAGGGAACATTCCCAAACTACCGGTACAGGCAGGTGGAGTTCATTTATCGGGGAAAACAGGACATGATTCTATGACCTTGACCACTTTGTGTATTGTGTCTTCCCTTTATGGACTTCAGGATCCTTCTGAGACACTCACATACTGCCTGTCCTCCAGGATGGTGAAAGTGTTATAAAGAGAAGGACTGGGGTGTAATGCCAGAATCATATTCTATATGGATGAAGTGCAGCTATTCACTTGGTGCAAATATAATTGCAGTTTTTGCAATTCTTTTTAACCCTTTGAACTGCAATTACTTTTGCACCAATCTAATAAAATGTTATTTTGTGGTAGACAGGTTAAGTGGTTAAAAGGTAAAACCATAGTAAAGATTTGTGAAGTACCCATTTTACATGCTCTTTGGCCACTGGTTTGTGGATGATGGGTGGTGAACAACACAAATATGGGAGGCCTCAAAGAGTGCCTTCCAACTTCATGAGACCAACAGGGTCGGCTGTTGGAAATGTAGTGATAAAGTCTAGGGATGTGAAAGAGCTCATGGGAGAATGGATCTTCTATGACTGATGCACACACTGCAAACAAACTGTGCCTTCTTGGTAGTTATCAACTTTTAGAAAAAAATACTGTGTAGAGGGTATGGATTTCAGTTCACAAACTCAAATGTGCAAGAAACCGCACATATCTACTTTCTATGAATTAATTTAAATACAAACGTGAGCCTGCCTTCTTCTATATTTGTAGGAAACCTCAGTCATTCCTGGGGTCCCCCTGCCAATCCAGGGCTATGCATGATTCAGGAATCCAGCTGAGATGTTCCCTTCATTTCTATATGATTCTCCAATAGACTTCTGCAGCTACTGTGTCTGCCTGGGGCATTGGCATGTTTGAGGAAGCTGTTTATGAGTTCTCTCTACCAGCACGCACCAGGCAGCCGTTCCTTTTAGGAAACTTACCATATCCTCTGGGTGCTACCCCGGAAAATCATGAAAGTGCCTGCTGCTTTTCTCTTCCACCAGCTTCGGGAAATTCTTTTAGTCTGGGGAAAACTCTTCACTGGTCATATATCTTTCAAGACACTTTGCTAGTTTCTGTAAGGCATTTCCTCATTCCCTCCCCTTGGGACTTTGGCTTTTGGAAACAAACAACAACAACAACAAAAAAAAAAAACCCACGAAAGTTTTGTAGACAGCTTCCGCTTTCCACCCCGCCACAAATTTTTCTGAAACAAAACACACAAAGTAAGCCAACTCTATGTTAGGGGGTGAGAGAGGGGAAGGGAAAACCACAGAAGGAAAATAAATGAACTAATATTCAGCGACACATATAAAAGGGATAGACCAGAGAAAAAGTTCAGATTAGCAATACTTCAGAGGTGCTTAGGAAGTCAGATTTCCTCATGAGAGGCCCTTAACTTGGAAACGGGTGACAGAGGTGGTATGTAATACAACACCCCTGATTTGCCCTAATATGAGGCCAACAGAACTCCACATGCCATGAATGTTCAATGGCCTTGAATGGGCCACAGTAACTGGCCAGGTTATAATCACACACCTCACCCAACAGGCCCTGCCAGCATTCTGCCCCACTCCAGGGGCTACCTGTGTGACCCTGGAGCTGATTGTGCCAATCAAATAGATGGGTTTTACTATCTGTAGTTCAACTAAATAACCATATTTTTCCAGATGAGCATCTGCTGAGGGAGGCTGTATTAATTTTCTAGGCTGCCACGATGAATTGCCACAAACTGACTGGCTTTAAAAGACAGAAATGTATTCTTCAGTGTTCTAGAGGCCAAACGTCTGAAAGCAAGCTGTCAGTGTCACCATGTTCCCTCTGAAGTTTATAGAAAAAAGCTCTTCCCTGCCCCTTTCAGCTTCTGGAGGTTCTCAGCAATCTTTGGTATATTCATTGGCCTGTAGGTGCATCACTTCCTGTCTCTTCCTCTACTGCACACGGCCTTGTCCCTGTGTGTCTATGTCTGTGGGTCCAAATATCCCTCTTCTTATAAGTACACCGGTCATACTGGATTTAGACCTCACCTTAATCCAGTATGACCTTATCTGCAAAAACTTTTTCCAGATAGAGTCACATTCACAGGTTCCAGATAGACATGAGTTTGGGGGCAACACTATTCAACCTAGTACAGAGATTGGAAACTCAGAACAATAGGAAAGGTTTCTTCCTTTCTTATGCACTGTGTTGTCCAGCTTGCTGCAGCTGTCCAGGGTTGTGAGTCTGGGTGCACTGTCACCAACTGGCAACTGTCCTTGTATTACCTCTGTATCTCAAAAGCAGCCTTGACAGTAAGCAGTTCTCTACTGTTTATGGGGCTGGCTTGTGGGAGAAATTAATACAAGGGTTAGGATTCCCAGACTGGGATTGACAGGGCACTAATCCTCCCTCCCAGCCTTGCCTGATTGAGGGGAAAATTAAAAGCCCCCCCCAAGAAGTGTGTGTTGAGAGCCACAACCATCATTCAGTGGTTGGGGAAAGGATAAGATTTGAATTCAGAAACTCAAACTTTCAATTATACAATGAATAAATTCTGGGGATCTAAAGTACTACATGGTGATTAAAGTTAATAATACTGCATTGTATATTTGAAATTTCCTACGAGAATAAACCTTGTATTCTCTCCACCAAAAAAAAAAAAAAGCTAACTATGTAAGATGATGGATGTGTTAATTAACTTGATTGTGGTTATCTTTCCATAAATTATACATATATCAAGTCATCACATTGTATATCTTAAAAACAATCATGTTGTACAACCTAAATGTATACAATTCTTACTTGACCATTAAACCTCAATAAAGCTGGAAAAGAAAATACACAACATTTTTTAAACTGTAAAATAAGCTTGCATCCATTTATTTCACAGAATGGCCTTGAGTAACTCCTGGGACTGAAACCACAGAGCTGGTGATTCCATTCCAGCTCCAGCCACTCCCTAGCTGTCCATATCCCAGATCTCCTCTGTAGGTCTAGTTCAAGGAAGTAACTCTAACTGCTGCCCTTCACGCTACAAATGTGGTCCATCACATGGACTGCCACAAACTCGTTTTCAGAGAACAGATGCAGGAGAGTAGGGTCTCTGGGTCTGCGGTCAGTCTGTCAATGCAAATCCTGCTAGGTTCTGATTGATAGCAGCTCCTCCAGCTGAAGACAGATGATACCCCACAGTGGTCAGACATTTGGAATGAATAAGCAAGGAAGGCGCCAAGATCAGGTCTTGATCAGAAGCTACCACTGTTTTTGCAAGTAGCCACTATAAGACACTAGAGCAAAGGGTAGGTGGACCAAGCCCTGATGAAAAATCCAGGATGTCTCCCTTGCCCTTGAACAATTTGCATCCAGCTCCCAATTGTGAATGGGAGTCAGAGCTACATGACAGCATAGGAGCAGGGGCTGCCTGAGCTCCCTGTCTCTGAGGCCCCAGGACAACTAGAAGACATTGAGAAAACCCTGTGTCCTTTCCCTGTAGCCTTGGACACTGAGACTCAAACAAGAAGTAAGGTCTGAACTGGGAGTCAGCAGAATGGCCTTGAGACTGCAAAGGAAAAACTAAAGGCTATATCCCAGATAGACTGGCCTCTAGAAGCAAGAAGTTATTCGAAAGCTAGGAAGAGTGTAAGGACCAAACTCATTATGTAAGACACTCATAGGAATTAGCACCATTAGGGGCAACAAACTAATCTGGAGAAGATGGTCTTTCTCATCGTAGCATTGACCTCGAGTGGGAAGCTGGTAGGAGGCACAGCATCAGATGTCTACAGAGAAACTAAGGACGAGATAGATGTAGGAATTTCTCTTGGTTTTAGAGTGGAGTCATTTCTCAAACTTAAAGGTTATTATGATCTACTAATTGGTAGTAGGGAAAATGACGTATTGATTTTACCATCTATACATATTTATCAAAATACGTATGTCGGCTTACTCTACCGACATGCCTTATTAAGATGTGGCAAGAAGTAGTGACCCTGATTTCTGTAAAATGGCCATTTTTTTCACATTTAACTAGTACACTGAAGTGAGGAAAAAGAACAATGGTATGATTGTTTTTCATTGCACAATACTTCTCTACTCTACTTCTGTATTCATGGCATTGGATTCCTTCCTGCCCCACCACCACCCAGTGAATCATAATTCTGTTAAGACTTGAGCCTTCTTTCTAACTTCTGAATTTCTCTCTTCTCCACGACTTAGTCTTCTAACACTAACTGTCTCAACAATCTCACAGTCATGCACAAAAAAATTGATAGAAATTTATTCACTAGATGTGAAATCGTGCTACAATTTAATCCTTTCTTTCTCCCTACTAGGTGCTTCTGTGGTAAAACTGGACTCAAGAACCTCAATCAAGTGAGATGTGATTTTTGGTAAGCCAGGAAAATTGAAAGATATGATAAAGAATTCTCCCTCTATTTAACCAAGAACATTGAGACAAGGCAGCAGTTTTCTGCTAATATTGCTCAAAAGCATGACTTTGTTTAATTTCTCTATAAGTATCCAAAAGGATATGCTGATGCAAAAGAATACTATGTGTTTCTGTTAAATATTTGTAGTGTAACTTTGCAGGAAATGTAAACTACTCCATAGATTAATCAAGTATAATTTATCAATATATCAACAAATATTTATTGTGCATGTTTTATGCCCTAAGGACTATACTAGGCCTGTTTATGGAAAAAACATAGTAAAAGTTATATATCATGTCCAAACCCTCAAGGAGTAAATTTTTTTAAATCTACATGAAAAGATAACTAGCATAAAGGCAATGGAAAAAAATCACAAAGGAAAAGATAGATTCATTTGACTGCGTGAAAATGTAAACATTCTATTTCTCAAAATATAAGCTTACCAGATGATAAGCAATAACGTGATATATATATATATATATATATATATGCATATGTGTGTGTATATATATATATATATACTCCTTGATATATAATGAGGTTATGTAATATGATAAGACACTAAGCTCTCAGTAGATAAATGGTCCACGAACATGACATTCACAAATTAGAATATGTAATGGTTTATAAATATTTGAAAAAAACTACCTCAGTAATTAATCAAAGAAGTAAAAATTAAAAAAAAAAAAATTAATTTACCAATTTTGCCAAGGCATTTTTAACGATAACTGAGAAAATACAGTCTTTCTTTTATGAATCTTAAAAGTGAGGAAAAGAAATAAATTATCCCTCTACCTCCCAAGTACAGCAACAAAATGGGAGGAAAAAATCTACATCAGTAAGTAACAGAAGAGAGAATCTCTGAGGAAAATAATTTTTAAGTTGATATAATTGGAGAACTAGAGGTATTTGGATGAGGGCAGATTGTAGCCTGGAATCTGCTCCATCTCCTGAGAAATTAGGAAATGATTTTGGCTGCTGAGAGCTGAAAGATCATAGGGAACATGGAAAAGACTTTGTGCTATATAAAGCAAGATATTCAACTACATTGTTACAGTTGACATAATTGTAAGTTTCAAATGGCTCTCTTTTATTTTGGGCATTGTTATAGGTTAAGATTTCATATCAAAATTATAGTAAAACAATTCTGCAGATGGTTAGTGCTAGGAGGTCTGAACACCCAGGTCTCTGCTGATGTGACTTAACCTGGTGGATTTTAGAATATCAGAAGGAACAGATGGACTGCAGTCGTCAAATATCCCCCCAACTGAGTTTCTAAAAAATACTGTATGACACCTATATCAAGGCAGCGAGTCTGTGTTGTTCATTAGGCACAAACCTATATGTCTTACCAGTCATGCTGGGGGTTAAGCTAACAGCTCTTCTGAAAACTGTGGAGCTTAATAAGGATTCATGCTTGACGGGAAAACCATTACTTCTCTCTGAGAAGATGAGCCAAGGCATAACTGCAGGCAGGACCAAGAATCTCCTTAAAGGATTACTGCGAATCATAAAAATAAAGGAGTATTCCAGAATCCAAAGTACTACTCCTCTTTCATGCTCACATTTCGGCCTAGAAAACTTTTAAGAGTTGGTGTAATTATAATTCACCATGCTTGAAAAATGTCAACAATGCACTCATGCAACACCTTACTTAGAGGACAGCCTCCTAAACAAGCTACAAAGTGAACAGTTCAGTGTATGAAATTCTTTTTTGATTATTTTTTGTGTGAAGCAATTAAATATTGGAGAACAAGAACTTAAAATAGTAACTTTGGTTTTAGAATGTGGATCTGTGGCCCTTCTTTCAGTAATAATTAGCTCTGAAGGACATTATGTATCTCTTCAGGTCACTCTCAGTTCAAGATGATAAAAGCCTAACACCATGCAAGGCTTTATGTTTTCTAAACGAGAAGAAAGTTAACCAACCCACTCAAAGTGTATATGCTCTTTAAGAAATTAATTTAAAAGACACCAGAAAGCATCTTTTTTAACACACATAAAAAAATTTACATTTCCATCTGGCAGTATTTCTTAGCCCTTTGAATATAACTATGGGTTTATGTTCATGCAGCTTATACAGTTTAATCCAAAACCAAAACCTAAAAAAAGAAAAGCTTTTGGAGAAATCATAAAAGCCACATATATCTATTGTCGATTGCAGATTATTGTTTTCCAAAGGCGTGAGGAGGATCATGGTAAATTAAGACAGAATCAATGTACCTCAAGTCTGCATATGCCCCACAAAAAGCACTGACCCAAGAAAACCAGACTTGTAGTTTTTTAAACAAGCAGCTAGCGTACTATTAAAGTGAAATATCCAGTAACAAATGAGTCTATAATTTGACAGGATGAAAAGAGTACTAACTTTTAAACTAGGATAAACTACATTTTGGATAAAGAATTAATTGAGAATGAAATCCCACCATTGACTAATTCCTCAAAAGCTCTATAGATACAATATTGACTCCCTCTGAGCACATTATTAAACTTGATTTTTTTCTTCAGGAGATGATCAGGATCCCAAACTTCACACATTCAAACAGAGTTCCTTACCTCTTTCCCTTTGCCTCCAAGTATGCCCCTCCTCCATCTTTCACATCTCAGGAAATGGTGCTATCACCTCCACAGGGCGGTGGTTTTGTGCTTAAGCAAAAAAACCTCCTATCTTATCCTCACACCTCACATCCAACCCCTCAGCAAATCCTGTTGGCTCTCCTTTCAAGATCTAACAAAATTCCAACTTTTTTTTTCTTTTATCACTTCTACCATCCTGGTCCAAGATACCAACTGCTCTCACTTGGCCCATGAAATAGCCTCCTAACTAACTTCCTGCCCCCGCTTTTGTCCATATTCAGACAAAATGATACAAGTGTCGGGGCAATTTTTTAAAGCTCAAATAAGATTATGCCACTCATTAACCCACAAAATCCTCGGTAGCTTTCTATTATTCTCAGAAGAAAACCCAAATTCTTGACCTGACCCTCTATAAGATACATGATCCACCTATCACATAGCTCTGTAACCTCATGTCCAACTATTGGCTTACTCAACTCTAACTACAATGTTTTTCTCCCAGATAGTTACCCACTTTAAATCCTTACTTCATCTCCACTCAAATACTCCTTAAAAAGGCCTTTTCTAGAAATCCTTTCTAAAATATCCATCTGCAGCCTCTATTCTATCACTCTCTATGCCTTACCCTGCTTTGGATATCTTTACAGCCCTTATCACTATTATACATATATTTGTTACTGTTGTCGTTCTTTGCTGCTAAGATGCTAATTCCATAAGTGCAGGATCTTGGCTGTATTCACAGCTGCATCTCCAACCTTCTGAGGTGAACTCAAAACACAGTGTCCATTCAATGAATATTTGTTGATATTTAGGTCCTTGAATAAGGACAATTACAAACAGTGGGTGAAATAACAGCAAGCTTTATTACCAACTATAATTTTCACTCCATATATCAGAATGCACCTAAGTATGGAAAGCAACATGAAAATAAGTATCAAGAGACTAAAATACTTATTACATCAACTTTATTATATTATTGTTATATACTAGATTTTGTGTATAATGTAATTTATATGTACAATGTTAATTGCATTATATTTTTCAGTATCCATAGCTATCGCTTTACTCTTCATTATATATTGTACATACTGCCTCATTTGAGCCAGAAAAATAAATGTTGATTTTCACATTGACATAATAAAGTGTTTCCCCTCCTTAGATTTGGTATTTCAAATTCTGGGAATTTTCTTAAGAAAATTATTCAAAATTTGGGCAAAATGTAAGATCAATTTTTAAAAATGTATGAACAATTTAAAAAGAAAATCTAACAATACCCCAGAGGTTTTCATCTGAATCTTCAACCAGCTAAGATGTCCCAACAGGATTATCAGCTATTTTAAATGGTCAGCGCAGTCCCCAAACTACCATATCAGAACCCAAATCAGAATGCTTTTCAATGGAAAATGTCTCTGTCTTTCTGCTTTTATAATATACACATACATGTGTTTAACAAGAAATTGAGAAAATATTACAGAGTGTGAGTGGAAGGGAGGAAGTTTCTCAAGGGCGTTTTTTTGGGGGAAGGGCTAAATAGAAAAAAACATACAACAGATGTTAGTGCTTATTAAAAAGAGAAAGTGTCACAAATCTTAATTGGTAATAACCCAGTTATGATTACAGGCTAACATAAAAATATATCTCGAGTAAAGATATGCAGATATACCAATGGAACAGAAGTGAGAATCCAGAAACAGACCCTTACCTTTATGGTCAACTGATATTTGATAAAGATTCCAACATAATTTAATGAGGAAAGAATAGTCTTTTCAACAAATAGTGCTGAGACAATTATATGTCCATGTGACACATGATAAATTTAGACCTTTAATTAACACTATATACAAAAATAAAGTCAAAATGGATCATACACCTAAATTAAAGTGTTAAAACTCTAAAACTTTTAAACAAAAATATGAGAAAATCTTTATGACCTTCAGGTAAACAAAGAGTTCTTAGATATGACACCAACCAAATAATAAATTAAATGTTATCAAAATTAAAATCATTTGTGCTTCCAACAACACCATTAAGAAAAAGTAACAAGCCACAGACTAAGAAAATAGATCTACATACCACATTTTTGACAAAGGACTTTCATGCACAATATATAAAGGAGTCATACAACTAAAAAAATGAAAAGATATTTAAATAAATAAAACAGATATATGCATCATTAAATAAGGAATGCTGAAATGAATTTATAGATAGTGCTAAACTGACAATATCCACAGGGACAATAATCAATTGCATTACACCAAGCATAATTTGCATTTCTCTGGAAAGGAATTTTTATCTGCATTATCAGTTTTCTAAAAGTTAAATTTCAGCACCACAGGGTTGTAAAGAATTTTAATCAAAGGCAAATATAGGCAGACATAACTCAGATGGGCAGATCAAGACACCCACTAAATAGCAAAGCTTTTTGAAATTTTTTTTCTTACACAGCCACATGATAAAAAAAATGGTATTTAAATATTGAATGTGTCAAAATGAAATCTAGTTGTTGAATATTTTCCAAATATTGTATGTATTCTTCCAATCTATAAAAGTTGATTTGGTTCTAGCTTTGCCCAGAAATATATATCCAGTTGAGAATAGGGCTTTACAACATGGCTTCCTCAAAAATACTTCTAAGCATTGTGGTTTAATACACCAGAAATCTAATGAAGGGCTTCTGTGTGCGTAGGGAAGCTGCCCCAGGATCTAATCAACATCACACCAACTCATCATCTACTAGCCCTATTTAGGCTCAGAAGGACTAAAATGTCTGACCTTCCCTAGTCTAAAATTTGCCCCTCCATTGGAGGTAAAATTTCACATTAGAAAATTAGAGTCTATTTCTCCTTAAAGTAAGTAAGCCCTAGTCCCCAGTCCCTATACTTCCCAAGTACCTACACCACTTTTTGATTCATCAGTCAGCACGGGAGCCACTTCCAAAGTACAGGAAAGACTTGTGTTCTGCATCTTCCATGTAAGGTAGAAAAGGCCTCAAGCTGGTTTCTGCTTGGTTTGTTTCCCATTACAAAAACAGGTAAGAAACCCTTATCAAGATAGTAGCAAACAGAATTCAACAGCACATCAAAAGGACCATACACCATGATTAAGTGGGATTAATCTTTGAGATACAAGGATGGTTCAACATATGCAAATCAATGACTGTGATGCACCACATCAACAAAACGAATGATAAAAACCATATGGTCATCTCAATAGATGCAGAAAAAGCATTTGACAAAATTTGATATCTTTGCATGATAAAAAAACTCTCAACAAATTAGGTGGGTATGGTCCTAGAACCTTTCATGTCCTAAGGAAGGTAAGAGGCTCTTTTTTAAAGTTTCTAGCTCTCTTTATCTAGAGACAAAACAGAAGTCTCTGGACAATTTGACATGAGCATTTCAATGCTCCTGTATTTATGCAATTGCATGAAAATGGACATGACATCCCGTGACTATATTTATTAAATTATAGTTGTAACAGCTATATATATGATGTCAGAGGAATAGTCGATTGGGGGAGGGAGGTTATCGCTTTTGGAGGGGTGTAAATGTATCTAACCATTACATTGTTTTGTATACCTGAAACTAATAAAAAAAAAATGGACATGACAAAATGTTAAAAAGCAGTATTTTTATTTTTCATTCAATAATGTAAGTAAACAGAAATTGAATTTCACTCCCTCTCTGACCCAGTCCTCAACCCCCAAAACAGAAGATAGATTCAGTAACAGGGTAAGGCGCAGGGATACAGCAGTGATATTGGTTTTGCACATGACTTAAATAATTTTTTTAAGTGGAGGATTTCATGAGTTTTTAAAAGAAGCCTGAAAATATCTGCAAACAGCCACGCCACAATGATAACCAATCACAGGACACAAACCACATCTACTCTATCAGATACTGAATCACAGAATTTCAGGATGAGATAACAAATCAATATTCACCTTGCAACTTTTTTGCAACTTCCTTCCTGGGCAAGGGATGGGACATTTGAATTTGGTGAAAGATCCTGAATCAGCACTGAAGACAACATCACCAGAAATGGATGCTTTGTGATTGGATTAGAAAAGATCACCTGTCATAAGCTAAAAAAGCTTATCTGATAAAGCATAAGATTCTGATATTGAAAGATGATTAAGGAAATCAGCAGCATGTTAAATATTAAGCATTTCTTGGAATCTGAACACTGTGCTAGAGGTTACCGCATCATAGGAAAAGAATCTTTAAAGGACCTCAAGGTCTTTGGCTCTAAGACTCTGCTGAAGCATAAAAATGTCAAAGTATCCTAATGGGTTCCAGAACTGACATTGGAAGGTAACATGACTGCTTGAGGGTGCTTTAGTTCTCAGACTCCCCTGATATTATCCATCTCACCTCCAACGCCATTGCCCTCAAATACCATCAGCTCCTGGGGAAATACAGTAAATTCATCTTCTTGGCCACCTTCAAATTAAGACCCTCTTTTGACTTTATATGTCTCTATTGTTCCTATTTGAACAATTATATATTGTTCCCATTTGAAAATGTTGTTCTCTCTTCTCCATAAAATTATCAGATCTCTCTGACTCTTCATAATGCTATAACAAATGCCTACTCTCTCTATTCTTTAAATGTTGTTTGAGTACCTACTATGTGCCAGGTACTGTTTTCGGCACTAGAGAGGTGAATGAGGAACTAGTTGGTCTAGTCATCTCTTGACAAACTACTGGAACTACGACTTGACCAATATTCTATTTTTCCAGCTTCAAGTCCATGTTGTGTCTCCTACGGAAACCTGGGGACGGTCTTTTTTCTCCAGCCACCGATATTATGTAACCCTTCTAGCCTGCAAGGATTTCCACACCTACAGCACCTGATTGCCCCTCCTGAATCAACAGTGGTCTAACTTATTATTTCCATTTAAAAATTGGCCATTCTTAAGTATGAACCAGCATAGCCATTCCCAGTCCTCTGTGTGCAAGAATCCGACCTGCTGTCTACCTTCCACTACTGTGATCACCATATCATTCATGATAGAATAAACATGTCTTATTTTAAGATAAAATTAAAGCTCATAAAGTTTATTATTTATAATTGACCATAATAATACTAACGACACACCCATCCACTTGTGGCTTGGTATATAGAAAAATGCTTGCTTGCCACATTTGCATCATTCAAGCACTCTTTTTTTCTTCTTCCTCTTTCTCCTCCTTTTCCTCCTTCCACTACTTTTCCTCCTCCTTTTTCCCCACCTCCTCTCCTCTTTCTCCACCTCCTTCTTAGAGAACATTCAGAAAGCCCAAATTCTCTATAAAAGTTTTTGCACTACCTCTAGAATTATTTTGAAAACCAGCATTGTTATGGTATCAGCACACTCTGAAACACTTATAGTAGTTTGGAAATATATTTTATGTGTTTATTCCTGAAAGAAATTCCCACGTTTCTGATTGTAATTCAAACACTTATGTTCATTACTCCACTCTATGTTGGTGTAGACAACTCATTCTGAGTAAGATTGCTTAGTGAACAGTAATTGATATTCACTACTTTAAGTTTGAAAAGTAAGAAACAGGACATGAAGATAGAAGAGGATGCCTGCCTGGCTGTTCTACCATTTTCTATGCAATTTGAATACTTGGAAGATAAAAGAAACTCTCCAAAATAAAAAGAAAACAGATAGCAAGAGAAGATTTCTCAGTTTGGGTTCAATTGGTGTGGGATTATTGGATTTAGAGAGAAGGGGATTAGAGGGATTGTTTTGAGAGGTGATGGGTTCTTTTGTTTGTTTTTATCAGATAGAACACAGGATCCAGAAAACTTGGTTTAAGTCATGGATGATCAGTTAGGACTTGGGATCCTTGAGAAACTACTCCGCATCTCTGCAACTCAACTCTTTTTACACGTGAAACGAAAGGGTTGTATTAGAAGACTCTCTGATTCTCTCAGAATATAACTGCTACGCATGATTTCCTGCAAACCGTACAACTTGCCCATATAATGACCTAGGCAGAAAAGATGTGCCTAGATCAAAATCCCTTTGCCTCCAGTTTGTATCTACTGATATTCCAGGAGTTGGACTATATTCTAAGGCTTCGGAATACTCTACTAGTGATAAGTAGTAACAAAACAGCAGTGTGAAAAAAGGGTTTTGTTCTACTGCTTAAACCTTTGTATGCTCCCTAAGAACCATCGAAAATATTGGAAGTTCTACTTAATGGGCAATGAATTACATTGCATTACCTCCTCGGCAACATTAACAATTAACAATGCAGAGAAACTACCAAATATTCAGAATGACAGGTATTTGCAAAACAGCACATTATCGCCATTTAGATTAATACACGTGTAAATGGACATTGGAGAAATTGAAGATGATTTCAAGTTTTCATCTATTATTACATGGAGCCAAAAGGGCAGCCAAGATAAAGAAGTGGGTGGGCAGGTGCTATGAATTACAGTCCTTGATCAACTAAGTGGTATTCTTCAGTTAAGTTCAATAAACACCCACAGTGTATTGGGCACAAACCAAAGCCTCCACCCCCAGTTGAAAGAATGCACAAAATACTGGTTCATACATTCTGTGAGCTTGCGATCAAGTTAGTAAGAAAATGAATTAATGCTCAACCTACAATTAGTACATAATTAAATGCTAAATTCTTGGATATTCATAAATTCAGATAAATCGAGAGAGAAAGAGAGAGAGAGAGAGAGAGAGAGAGAGAAAGAGATAAAGAGCGCGCTTCCTACAGTCTGGAATTATTGGATTTCCTAAAGAACAATGGGGTAACTCAAGGCATTAGTATTGAAATTCTGAGCCTGGCCATGAGCCTGGCTTTTTAGTGCCCTGGGTTGACTATGTGACGAGAATGGACATCATCAAGAAGCCCCAGGCAGCTTCTATATTGCAAATGGAACTACATGAATATACAAGTTGAGTAAATGAACACTTTAAGTACTTATGGAAGAATAACATAATACTTGGTAATGGAGACGTTGGTCACTAAGGGAGAAAGGTAGCAATTTTGCTATGAAGAATTCCAATTCAGGATGGCTCTAGTCTGGCAATAACATCAGGCTCTCCCTACAGTTAAGAGACAGACTCAATTAGGAATGTGCCCTGTGGGCATTAAGTGCAATTGCACTCCCCAGGACAAACTGCACTCAATCAGAACAGAAAGAATTGCTACTGTGCATCAAGCTTACAGCTCAATTCACTAACCCAGTAAAAGCTCCATAAGGAACAGCATCTAAAACACAGGCAGATTTCATTAACAGTTGGATCAGACACATAAAAATGGATTAATCTTTATAGTTATTTGTACAACGTAGAATCTAAAAGAAGAAGAGCAACATTTGTTTTGGAACCATGCTACAACTGTCCTCTTCCAGGTCCATTTCCCTGTATGATCAGCATGGCCTCCTAACTGGTCCCCTCTTTCACTCTCTCCATATTCTCAACCTCTCTTCTTACTGCTACAAGACTAATGTCCCTAAAACATAGCTATAATTATGCCTCTACCCTGCTGAAAAACTTTCCATGGTTCTCAGTGTTGCCCTTTAATGTCTAAATCCTTTCCCTCTGTATTTCTGGTTTTATTTCCCACTATAATCACAGTTTAAAGCCCTCCAAACTGGATTATTTCAAGTTCCCTGCACATATCTCCAAGTATTGATCTTTTCCATGACCTAACCCCTCCCCTAAGTTGGATGTGCTCCCATTATCTTCCCCAACCCCATTGCTTCTAGAAATATGTTTTGGAAGTTTTCAGAAATATGTTCACAACATTTTTTTTATTCCTTCCTTTGAGAGGTGGAACCTAAGTCCCCACTCTTTGAATGTGGGATGGACTTAGTGGCTCACTTCTAACAAATAGAATGAAGCAGAACTGATGACAATGATCCTAAAAACTAAGTCATAAAATGCTCCTCCATATTGTTCTCTCTCTCTCTCTCTCTCTCTCTCTCTCTCTCCTCCTTGCCCCCTCGGCCAAGTGCCAGGCCATGAAGACCCCCGGGCAGTCCTACAGATAGGCCTACATGGTGAGAAACGGAGGTCTCCTGTCCACAGCCACGAGAATGAGCCATCTGGGAAGCAGACCCTCCAGCCCCCGTCGAACCTTCAGACTGACTGCAACTTCATGAAGACCCTGAGCAGAACCCTCAGCTAAGCACCTCCCAATTCCTGATCTATAGAAACTGGAAAACAATAAATGTTTGTTGTTTTAAGTCACTAAATTTTTGGAGTAATTTATTATGCAGCAATAGATAATTAATAATAATAGCTAATAGAAACTAATAGATAGCTATTAGATAACTGACCCACTTCTAAGTGTCTAAATTTTAAATACGTTCTTGAATGTATCCCAGACTAAATGACTCCTCCTCCACAAATCTCTTGGGGTTAACCTAGATAGAAATAGTACCTAAAATCACATAAGGTTGGATCTGTACCTCTCTTGTAGAATTTCATATCTCTATTATAGTGACAAGTATGTCTTGCACAATTTTCTCCCTTATCAGATGTTAAGTTCCTTGAGGAACTGGTTCTAACCTTCATCTTATCTCATTCACAGAAGTTAAGTGCATAAAAAACAACATAGTAAATATTTTTTCAGAGAATGAGCAGTCAGATTCTAAACTAAAGTTTCTTTCCTTGCTTGAAAATCTATTTGTGTTTATTGTTGTGATTTTAGTAAGGAGTATGTCCAACTGAAGAAGCAAGACACAATATAAGAAGTACTTAATTGCTTCATAACTTTTACAAAGGAGAAAATTGCTCAGAGAAAAATAATTAACATATTTAAATTTACCAAGCAGATTAGGTGAGTGGAATTAAAACATCACCATTTTAATGTTAGTCCTTGTCCAAAACTGATACAGGATGAAATTAGAGGCATGGGAATCAAGAGGTGACTATGTTCCTACCTAAATAACTAAGTCCTCACCAATTTTTCTTCCAACTGAAGACAGAAACTTTTCTCTTTCCCATTGTCTGTGAGTTGACATCATCCCCTAGACCACTTCCACCCTCTTTACTGCACTCTCCAATTTGCTTTGTACAGTATTAACTAAGAATCAACAGCAACATATAAAAAGGGAATAACCATTTTTGATTGCTTGTATCTAAAATCCAGGCTTCCCATTTCCTCTGAGTACTGGAAAATGTGAAAACTGATTATGAACTGAGCATGAAATGTTCAGAGCATTTGGCTTTTAAAAATGAAAGCACAAAAATTATTATGCTTTGCTGGAGCTCCCCAGATATAATTACATAAAAGGAAGGATGCTTCCTGCCAGCCCTTGTCTTTGCCACCGGTGAGGGAACATGCTGTCAGAGCACATCTCTCTGCTTCTTCTGACATATTTCTAAAGTGTCTACTATCAGCCAATTTTCGGCAGTCAGGGAAGCTCCGAGTCAGGCAGTAATAGCCTAAGTAGGCAAACCATACCTATCTCTTATGCAACCAGATTTGATCCTTGATCTGAAGCAACAATAAACCTATTGAGACATTTTGTACAAGGATAATTGTTTTTATAGTAAGTCAGTATCCATTTACAGGTTATTATATATTGTAAAACAACTAATATGCTATTTATGTGTGGATTATTATGCTTTCTTGACATGTGAGACATCAATTCAGCTGGTTCCCCTTTCCTAAGCAACAGTGACAACAAAAAAACACCGAGTTCCTGAGTTCCAGTTGTTTCCGGCTTCCTCTCATATGGTAAGATAAACAATTTTTTTTGGTTCAAAATTCTAATAAAGTAAAGAAAAAGCAGTGTCACATTCTTAGTTTCCAAATACTATCCTCAGAATTTTGAGTACTACTGTCCCCACTCTCTGCTCCCAAAATGGGTGTAGAATTTTAAGAAAATGAAAACCCTTTGAGTAGCATTATTCACAGTGCTAAGCATTAGATTATGCAGAGCACTTATGCACTATTTTCTACACTAAATAAATGAAATAAAGTTTGAGGGAATAATTCAGGTGATTTAATCAATATTAGCTATCAATACAGGTGATTCCAGACAGTATAATTATAGTCCTTGGTAGTAAATGTTTTTAACATAGATTTTCCAGATAAATAACTCTATATTTCTCTTTGTCAGTGTGGTCAAAGTTTTGGGGGAAACTTTTTTTTTTTTTCCATCAGACATACTTGCCATACAAATTGCCACTCTTACATCACCATATTCTACCCAAACCAAACTAATGGACTTTAAAGTGCTGCTGTTATTAATTTTCCTTATGGGTAGTGAAAATAGCCTCTCACATTCAGCCTCTTGATTAGTTTAATGAATCTCACCTCAAGTCCTATTGAGTTTTAACTGGCCAAAGAAAGTTATCAACAGCACAGCCATAGATTAAAGCAATGTTTGTCATAGCACAACTTCTTAAAGTGAAAATACGAAGAACCAGGACGACAGCAAAACAATCATACAACTACTCCTCAGAGGGAAAACTAGAGGAAGAAAAAAGTCACAGAGGAAATATGCAAGAACTCAATGAACTAATTCAACACTCCTATGAGTGTCTGGAAAACATTATAAGAAAGTGATTATGTGGACCTAATATCGGATATTGACGGATATTGACCAGAGATGATTCTGAGAGGCTATATTTCTTTTAACCATATTTTTCCAGAAGCAATTAAAGATCAACCTAAAGTGTTTTCATTATAAGAGAAAATTCAGTATCACATTGGTTTGCACATGCCGCTCAGACACCATCAGAAGGAAACTACCCGTCCTGGCTTGTCAGGGATCATGCCTGCTGTCCTGAGTAACAGCGGTGGCACCTTTTGCTCTCAGAAATGCACCAGTTAGAAAACAAATTATCTGGTCATCCTAATTCTTAGTGGATTCGTATTTAGAGGGAAAAAAACAATGACATAAATACATATATAATGTTAATACCATCTCACCTACCTCCCTCATTCTGATATTTCTCAGTCTTGGTGAGAGTAACAAGCAAGTATACCGTTTCTCAGCAACAATTGACCTGACCCTTCTAATCCACCTGAGACACACACACAGACACACACACACACACACACACACACACACACACACACTCACATACACATACTTTTTTGGTGCTGCCTGTATATAGTTGCCCAAACTAGTCCCCAAATAAGAACTGGCTCTTGTTTGCCAATTTGTGTATCACTTTATCCAATACCAAGATCAAGACTCACTTGGTCTTACTGATCCCACTTTATTTTACCTCACAGGAGGCAGATCCTAGAGGTAAAAGCACATTATTTAATGCTTATTACATTGATTTGCTCAGAAATAGCCATATATTAGATGAACGTCAGTGACAAAATACACTGCCCAAGCCCTGGTGTGCTTGAGAAAATCCTGGCTGCCAGCCAGTAGCTCTTCTGCACTTCGGCCACAAAGCTTCTCCATCTAGGGGCTTACAAGGTCCCCACCCCTCTGCTCTAAGAGCGCTGTGCTAGATACTGTCAGGTTACAAAGAAAATTCCTTGGCCTCATTTTTCTCATCTATTTTTTTTTTTTTTAATTTGCTGCAAACGCCTTGTAAGACGTTTTAAATCCTCTGCCACAAGGTGGGAAACACATAATCAAAGATGGTTCTTGCCTTATAGATCTTAGAATTTAGAAGGAAAATAACAACCATAAAGCTATAGTGCAGAATATGTTATAATAAATTCCATGAAGTAGAGATGACATGCTATTAAGGTTCAAAATAAGGAAGAAATCATTTCCAGGGGTCGGGGGCAGGGGTGACAAAACAAAAAAAATATTGGGTAGTGGATAGCACTGAAATTGGGTTTTGAGGTTACATAATGAGGTTAGATAATAGCAAAGATGTTGAGATGGAGGGATGGGCCGTCCAGTGGGAACAGCATAAATAAAGGTATGGGGGTTGGAAATTAAAGGGTATGATTGGGATAAAACAGTAATTCAAACCAGCAGAATGATGATTTAGGGGTAAAAAGAGTCCTGTCTAAAAGAGTCTTGTCCTGTCTAAAAAGAGTAGGTTTTTGGTATGTCTATTAGAACTAGGGAGACCAGACTGAGAAAAGAAAATGTATATGTTCACAGCATTTGTGTGTGAGTGTACCTACAATTTTATTGAAAATGTACACAATTATTAAATGCTCATTTACAAATGTCAGGGATTAAATAGTCTACTACTGTATACATCCATACCATGGCTGCTTTCTGCTCAGATAAAATCAACCAGGAGCTCCAAAGCGATCTACTCTAGCAAAGATTCAAACTCTCTGTGTGAGAATCAGGAGAGGAAAAAGCCCCAGATCCATGCTCCTGTAGAATTTCATGTTTATATTCAGCAGCTCTCATCTAGGATCACGCTTCCTAGCTCGGACCAGCCTGCATTTTCAGATCAAATGCTGGAAGGAAAGGGAGGACAGAGAAATAATTACTATGTTGAAGCCGACATACTGTAGTGCCTTCTGGACTTGGTGACAAAGTCTCACTTTTCCCTACTGTAAATCTCAATCAGTTTGATTGACACACAGAACTGTTCATCTCTCTCCTCTCTGGGGAGGGAAAAGAAGATAAAGTGCAACATTGCAGAGCGAAAAGTGGTTTTATACTCATCATCTTAATTTTCAGTGATGGAGAAAGAAGAAAAAGAATAAGAATTCTAAGTGGCAGAGAAAGGTTCAAGGTTAATTTGATTGGCAATATATGAAATGCCACTTACCTCAGGCCATTTCAAATTGCCCCTCATTCTCTCCACAGTGAATGAAATGATTCTTTCCAAAGACAGGGGCATCAAGGGATAATGGCTGCTATTACATATTCATACACCACTTTACATTCTGTAGCTTACTTGGCAGGAATTCTTACAAGTCTCTCTTCTCAGATGCCTTGTCAGAGAGGTAAGATTGGAACCGAGAGAGCTCTTAGTGGACAGTTTGTGGGGACAGTATGTGGGGAAGCAAACCTCACCTGTGGCATGCAGGTGATCTATGCCTCCACTGCCTGCTCGCCTAGTACCTACAGAGCGAGGCACTTTCCAAAGACAATACGTGATTTAAGGACCCATTTATATAATCCACAGTTTTAACAACAAGAAGGATTTCTCAGTAGTGGGAAGAGGATGCAAAAAAATCATTTTGTGCCACAAAAAACAATAAATAAATAACGTGAGACAATGCTTTTTCTATATTAAGGATGATTTTCTCATCAAAGAGAAACTAAGAAAGAGTGTTGTTGTTTTTTAAATAAAAAAGATTAAAAAACAGGGAAAGTCATATCATGAGTTTTTATGTGCAGGTGAGTTTCTGAATTGTGGTGCAACCAATGCACACTTCTCTGGAACAAGATCCCAATGAAATTAGGGTTAAATCAATGTAACACTCATTTGCTATCTAAATGCATGAGGCATATTGCTGGCAAGTTTCATTTCCATGTATGCCAGTTTACTCCACACAACAAAGATATGGCCACAGACAGAGTTACTAAATACAGTCCAAGGAAAGCTGAAAAGAAAATATGGATGGCTCAGTGCACACCCATCTCACCTTAAAGAAATGTAAAATATAAAACACACAGAATTGTTAATTTCACATTTTTAAACCATTCTCTCTCTCTCTCTCTCTCTCTCTCTCTCTCTCTCTCTCTCTCTCTCTCTCTCTCTCTCTCTCTTTCTCTCTCTCAGTTATTTAGTGACATGGCCAATTGCTGAATTGCTTTTCATGATTAACTCTCTTTTTTCAAGGTCAATGATTGCCTTTAGCGTGATGACAGTGCTCAAGGTAATGCACAATTCAGATAAACCTTGAAATGTTGACCTCTCATAAGTTCAGTGTAATTAAAAGGTGTGCCTATTCCTGAGCCAACTTTTGAAACACGTTCTCTAGAAACCTAATGTCTCTGAACTTACCCAGGACATCTGTTTGTGAATTTTCTTTATAGGACCATAGTTCAGTATGATTTTTATAAAGGTCTAAAACTCTGCATGAAATTCATGACATAAAATAAGTTTGAGCTGATTTTTTGTTAACATTAAATAACAATTTCTGATTTAAAATTAGGAGGCAGAGGACTTTCTGTTTATACACTGCTAGAGGAGATGAGGTAAATTCAAATGCTTTAGGAGTAAACTACTGCCCCACTCATGGAGTCTGTGTTTTGACATGCAGGGGCATTTCTTGAAGAATTGTTCCCTAGAGTTATTCTGATTACAACTATTTTCAGTATGATTGATTTTTTTTTATTGCTAATGGAATTGGTACTCCCAAATATGTAATGTAGAAAGAGAGCACATAGGAGAGAAGGAGACATTCCCACTGAAGCTGTTCTAGAATAGTCTTGCCTCCCTACCTCTAAATATCATTCCAGGATGCCAGGATGCATTTTGGCGATTTATGACTCACAGGACACTCAAGGGCATTGTTTAAGGAACAAGAGGCAACATTCTTACTCCAAGGGAATAGTTGATGCATCCAAGTTCAGCAGTAAATCAGCTGAAATGGTTGAGTTTGAACAAGGAAGGAAACATGCTAAGAACCAGGAATGTGTTTGTGTAAACTAAATTAATTTTGAAAAAAACACCTTTGTAATTTAAAATAGAGAAATACGTAAAAGAACCATGTCACCCAAAGTGGTAAGGCCAAAAACGAGTGGCCAAGTGGACTTCTGTTCTGAGAGAAAAGCTTGCCCACGTAGTGACTGTGGTGCTCTGCTCCTCCATCTCTCCGGTCCAGGGGTAAGTGAGGAAGCAGAATTACGGTTACCAAATTATGCTCAACTGTGACAACCATGTTATCTTTCTGGCTGTTATCCAAACTAGAATACTGTTACTTGTCTATAAAGTGAAAATCATAATACCCACCTATTAGGGTTGTGGTAGTGATGAAATGAATATAAAGCATAGCACCGTGGCTGGCACGCAGTAAACTCTCCACAAACGGATGTTACTGTAATTACTCTCACACCTATCATTTTTCACTCGTTAGTATTTAGCCATGAGTGAATTTTATTGGAAAAGTTGTATATTTGACCATAATCCTTTTTTTCCATTCATCCAAAGAGGATATATTGAGTTCCTTCTACGTTCTAGGTACAGGGCAAGGCAGAAGGATTGAATTCCCAGGTGATCAGACAGAGTCATGCAGGTGCAAGCTTAACTGCGGTCAGCGGCGTGCTGAGACTGAAGACCGGTCCAGGCAGGGTCAACATACAACGTCAGAGGTCTTCTAGACAGAAACGGGTGATTTGGACAAAAAGTTAATAAATAAAGCTTTCATTTTAGAAAACCTAAGTAAGGTCTCTCTCAAAAGGATCCAGGTGTACTGCAAGTAAATATGAGCCAAACAGTCAATGTAAGCAGTCGATTTGGGAGATCCTATAAGCACCTGAAAGCCAGGAAACTAAAACTACAAACTCGCAGGATGGAAAGAGAGCCTCAGACAACACTGAGCCAGTAGGACTGAAGGCGACTCATGGCCAAAGACCTCAGAAGATGAAGACACTGCCTTCCAGACCTGTCCTGGTTTAAACACATTGATCTACACTCACATCCGTTTTCACACTCATTCTACTCGGAGGCTATCCCTGTGATGCACATTTGGCTCAAACGCAAATGTATGCAGCCTTGCCAATGCCTTCAAGTGTACGTTCTAAATGATAAGCAAGTGCTTCTATTAGCTTTAGCGAACACATTAAGCCTTAAGGGAAAAAAATGCATGACTAGCTTTTGTGATCTTTACTACCGACAATGTTTTCCCTGCTTTTCAAACATTCTTTTTGATATCATTCCATAGTCCAATGTTATTCACAATAAAAATTTGTTATGTGCAATGCCATTATCTCCTTATAATTATTCATAACATTTTAGGATAGTTTTTGCTTCTTTCATAACGACACTAGTTTTTCCAACCTCTCACTTTTACATTTTGAACATTGGTACAAATTTTAATTCTGTTGAACCACCCATAGCTAATCACAGTGTCACATTAAAAATCTTGCACTTTCCCTTTACATTAACTTACAACAATTCTTTGTTTCAATTATATTTGGACTGTATCTATCCCATACATCTTTAAATTTCATCCTTCATCTGCATTTACTATTAACTTTTTCATTTAGATTCTGCTTTTGTAAGTACTCAAAAAAATCCATACTAATACCAAAGCAGAAGCTATTTTTGTGAAATGGAAATATTACTAAAAATGTGCATAAAGAATGAAAAGCAATAGTGAACTGTAGGATTTTGTAAGTACCAGGAAGAAAGTGATGCCCTTTACATGCATTATCTCATTTAATCTATAGGACAATGTTACGAGGTGCTGGTGTCATCACACCCGTTTACAGATGAGAAACTGAGGCTAGGGGACATTAAACCATTTAACAAAAATCACATCGCTAAGAAGAGACAAAATGTAGAACCCCATCTGTCTAGCTCCAGGACCTAGACTCTTAAGCTTTACACCACGTGCAGTAAATTTTATGTGTTCTTTTATGCATGTGCTTTTGTGCAAAATACTTTTCAATGTTGAGGTAGCCAAAGGAAATCCACACAAAATGGAATAAAGGCTTTGGCACTTTTAAGCTTCTTTAAACTTTTATTTTTTTCCTTCTAATGTACCCCTTGCTATTGCTTGGTTTCCATTCAATCACAGTTAGAATGCCATAAAAGAGGCAATAACACAAATGATACTGAAATAACACATGCAGCCAGAGCAAAAATCCATGGGGAAAACAGAACAACATGAAAGCAAAGGCCGAAGACTCTGGTCTTGTGGTGTCTGCTGCCTGCCCAGCACCCTGGCTTCACAGCAATCAGCCTCTCACCACAGAACGAAAATTTCCATCTCTAAGATGTTATTATGGGCCTCATAGAACAATCTGTGTAAGGTCATATTTGCATAAGTCAAGTGTTCCGCAGTCTGTACAGCATCTTTACCTAATGCAGGATTAAATCACTGGTGTGGATTGTAATTAACCCTCCAGATTGTCCTAAATGCCAGCCAGCACTCACTTAGAGAAGAGTGGTTGGAGTATGAGGCACAAAGGGAGGCACGAAGCCGCGGTCAACCTCCTCAGCACACAAAAGCTACCAGAGCTCAGAAATCATTCAAGAAATGCTCTTCTTGCACCAATATCCTCTTATTTAATAAGTTAGTACAAACAAGGGGAAAGTTAGGGTGTAAGCTGGCAACGGTGAGGACGTCACCCGATTGTCATCAATCCAACAGTCAAGGGTCTTCCAAACTGAATTTCCAGAATCCCTGGCTTTCTGCCTTACAGCTGTTTTAGGAATGAGAGCGAAAGACCCAGTTAGGGGACTACAAGCCTTCAATCCTTCCCTTAACGAGTATGACTTCACTTTTATCTAATAGGCACGTTAGATTTTGATGGATGATTGATTGGAAAGATGACTGCTCCTAAACATGAAGTTGGAACACGACTAATTCAGGGTAACTTCTACGTTTTACTTATATGCAGATGGTACTGGTGTAAGATTTAGGATCTTGGCCAGTGAGTTAAGGCTGGAAAGAGGCAAAACCTCAACTGGAACTCAAGTTTTCAAATTCCTCGTCCCAGTGCTCAACTCACTATACCTTGACCCTTCATCCATTCCTTCTTCTGCTTTTTTCTACTCCACCCTTGGACATCCACTTTTAGTTTCCCCAATGTTGGTAAATGCATAAATGTGAGAGATACCCAGGTGGTTCCTCCATGAAACTTTAAAAAGTGGGCAGACCTATGACCCATATAAGGCACAAGGTCTTTGGAGCAGAACTGCCTTTGCTGAACTGTTCCTAGTTCCAAATCCTGCACATATGAGGTCTGAGCATGTGCATATTGGTGTATTTAGCCTAATTCCTTCAGCAGTTATATTGTATAGTGCTCTAAGCTGTACCAAATACACAGACAGACTCGGATTTGTCATCAAAACATAAAAACTTTCATATTTCATATTTTGAAATTGGCCTTTCTACACAGAGGTGGGAAATCATTTATCCTACTGAGAATGTGGAATTGTATGGTTAGATAGGGCTCTACAAATGGCCCAGTCCAACCCTTTCAGTCTACTGTGATTTTCAGGCTACAAATGAGAAAACTGATACCCAGAAATGTTAAATTACGTCATAAGGTCATTAGTATCTAAGTCAAGACTGGAGACCAGATCAAGTAATTCTTAGCACCCTTTCCACTACCCATTCCAGTTGTGTGCAGTCACACCTAGGGATTGCAATGGGCCTTAATGTTCTGTCGTGTTTTGATGACTCCACTCATAGCAGAACACATTCCCCGGCATATGGATACTTGGCAGCTCAAAGCAAAGCTTCATTGTATGAGCGCCTCTAGGGACCTTTGCTGGACATTCTCATAAATCCTCATGCTTTCCTTCATGGTACTTATCACAATTTTGCAATACTTACTTTTTCGTTATTTATTTAAATGCTTCTATTTATTTAATGCATTTATTTGTTTGCTTTTTTTAAATGCTTTTCTTCCTCATGAAAATATAAAGTCCATGAGGAAAGTTGCTAATTGTCTTGTTCAACATTGTTATTTCCAGATCCTAGCACAATGGCTGCAACATTACAAAAGTTAAATGAATGAGCAAATGAGTGAACGAATTTCACAATTCCCTAAAAATATTTTTATTACTGTATTTATAGTATAGTATTGAAACTATGCTTTCATGGTTTAATAAGCTAGGAGATTCTTGAGGTAGTGTTTGTGCTCTGTATGTTGAAAAGACCTAGTTTATGCCTTATAATACAGAGAAGTCAGCCAATAGATATTCATCAGATAAAAGTATTCATTCATCGGTAAAATCCAACCATCCTGAACATATAATAACTGCTCAAACACACTTACTCATTGCTGAACAGGTTGGTTGGTTGGTTGGTTGATAAAGATCCATGAAAATCAGATGTTTTCAGGATGGCATTTTTAGGGAACCATCTCACCATCATGAAGCTTAGTGTTTTCATGAGGATTCAAAGATGTTTATTTGAAATATGATTCCTCTGCATTTTATTCTTCTGTCCTCCCTTTTCTTCTCTACTAGTTATAAGAGGAATATATCCATTTTGTGGAATTAGTTTTTACTTCTGTTCAGGATCGTGTACAAAGGTAAACCATTAGGGAGCAGGTTAGAGCAGCTTTCCTCTATAGACGTCACTTCAAGTTCATTGATTCATAACTTTGAAAACCAAAAAGGGGCCAAAGTTCAGGGTAAGCACTTATGACTGTGAGCATCACAGCATGTAATAAAATAGTCATAGAGCCACCATTTATTGGATTTGAGAAGGTCATTCTGAGTAGGGCTCAAGGCTAAATGCCTAAGAGTACCATGAGTAATGCCTTGGATTTGTCTGCACGTTTTAAGAACATCTTTACAAACAGATGTCAGCTGTGAAAAGTAGAATAGAATACACACAAACTCATACAGATCTTTGCCACTAACACTTTGACTTTACTTTTGAAATGTTACCATGTCTATTCCACAAAAATGGAACCATCACAGAGACAGTTTCTCAATAGCTATTGAGAAATGAAAAAGCAACGGGAGTTAGTCTTTTATCTTTCCACCATATTCCAGGTGGAATGTAAAGACCATTTGGCAACTGGTGTTTATGTGGACAAATAAGCTCTTATATACTCCATCTGCTGTTAGCCAGCCGTGTTCAGGTGGAACAAGGGGTCGGAGGAAAGTTAAAATCTGTCACTGATTTCCAACATTTCATTTCATGTAATCATCTTACTGTCTTCTTTCACCATACACCTTGCTAAAATGATATTTAAGCTGCTTTCTCTCCCCGTGTCTGCCCATCGATTGGTGAAGGAGTTTAAAAAGCATGAACTCACCATGAAGCGGCACTATGACATGATATAGCAAAGGTAAAATAAAGATCTGAACAACACATAAACTGTCCCTCGAAGCCTGCGTTTTCAAAGGTTATCCATATTGTGGACTTGTCACCTCCTGGATGAGCTCCTACGTGAAGTACACAATATCCAGCAGGCTTGAGACTCCATATATTTTGGATCCCAGCGGGAACCTAAGCTGATAGTCACACCTATGTGGGCATGTCTAGTGAATTGGCAGACCAAGCGCATCAAGAGCTTATCTGGAAGAGCTGAGGAACTGCCTTTTACAGACCTCATCAAAGGGAAGAGGGCAGGCAGAAAGAGCACAGCCCAGAGGAAAGCCTCGGCATCGGAGCATTTCGGCACAAGTTCCCTTACTTGGCTTTGTCTCCCGATTTAGCCCACAATGAACACCTGACTGAGGCCTGTAGAGAGAGTATTGTGGGGCTGGGGGCAGACAACCCAACCGAAAAAGCTATTTTATTAAAGCCATACTGCTTAGGAAAACATCCATCTTACTCCTACCAACAATGATGATAATGAGCAGGAAGGGGCGGAGGATAATGAGATGATGATGATGAAGGTGGGGAGAAGAGTGAGGCAGAAGTGAAACAGAAGCAGTCATTCTCTACTTCACAATAAAATGTAATCAGCTACCTTATCCTCTACCCCAGCCCAGGACTCCAATCTGAAAATGCAGCAAAACCCAGAGGCTGCCTTGTTAAAGTCGAGAGGTTGTGTTAGCATCTGGCAATAATAGACATGCTGTTAAACACATCTGGGGAATTTCTAAAGTATTCAAAGTCCTGTGTACACATCTTGGAACAAGTGAAATTTGGGTCAAAGTGCTCCCATTTGTACCCATAACCCAGAAAGGCCTGAGGAATCTCAGGACATATATAATCCATTCATAATACATATTTAAAAATTAAATGACCACTAGATATATGTGAATTGGGATCCATAACCCACATAACCAAATTCAGATTGCATTTTCACAAAATTTATTAGCTGTCTACTACATACAGGACACTGTGCTATGTGGAATTTAAAACATTTTTTAAATGTACCTTTTTGTATTGAATATGATATATTACTGAAAACGTATTTGCATACAGTCATATAGAAGAACTCCCTCCACCCCCAACTTCCACCTCTGGCAACACTAACATTCAAGGTACCGTCATCAATCAAATAAATCAGTTTAAAAGGCCTGAAAGTTGCAAAGGAAATTATTGTCTATAAGGCCATGAACTTTGCTCTCAAGAAAGACAAATGGAGTTTCCCTCAAGTCACAAGCCATGGATTTAGTATGATGTGTAAATTTAAAGTCACTGATGCTAAGTTTAGTTACCACCTGCATTCCCCTGGTAACCAACAGCATAACAAGTGACAACTGACAGCACGGGGGACAAAACCGAGACACTAAACACTATAACAATTCTGTGTCCTTGACTGAGATAATAAGCCGAGACACCTCTATGACTCTAAGGGCACATGCATGTCAAAACACATCAGAGCAATGTTCCAGGTTCAACTAACATCTCTGAGTCACTACAAGGAGGTAAGTGGTATTCTGTGTCTTTTGGTTACCTAGGCAACATATAGATATATCACATTTAAGAGTCTCATAATTTCTTTAAAAATGTGTTCAACTAACCACTTAAAGGTTAAAACCCTCACAAAACTATAGTGACACACGTAGAAAAAGATCTAGGACGTCCAGCCTGACTTAAAAAGCAAGTTAGTAATAAAACCCAAATGAGAATCCAGGTTCGGAGATCTGACTGGGATACGAAAGGGAATGATAGAGCTTAAGAACTCAATGGAACCTAAACAAGATTTTCATCTCCAGCCTCACATTTTGCAAGTAAAATAATTAAGATCTAGAGAGGTAAGCAACTTGCTCAAGGTCACTTGAGCAATTCAGTAAAGAATAAAAATGGGACAAGAACACACGTCTCAAGGATTCTAGTATTATATTCTTTCCATCAAAATATGCTGTCTCCTTTCTAAGATAGTTTAATAGAACTTATATCCCACAGTCTCTATTTCACAACAAGCATACTATTTGAAGTAGCTACTGCCCCTGCTTGCCTTTACCTAAGTAAGACTAGAATAAGGAAATTGACTGGATTAACTCACTATAAGCAAATGTATAGCTTTCAATACCTGAAGTTACATATTTTAAGCAACTGCTGACACATGTTTCAATTTGAGAGATTTAATGAGAAGAAATCATGTCCTATCCCCTACCTGTGGGAACAAGAATATTAAAGGAAATGAAGGACAAGAGTATACACATCGTCCTTTTCAAGTTTTCAAATATTTATTAAGAACCTACTATGCGTGAGAACTCTGCCTACACTCAAAGTAGTCTAAGTTCTTTAATCTAAATGGCTCAGAGTCTCAAAAGGGTGACCTCAAGTCTTCTAACAGTGCCTGTGAAATTTAATATTTGGGAGGCTAATACCAAATCTCATTTATTGCTGCTTTAAATGAAATAGATCACAGTTAATAAAGAGCCTGCAAATTAAAGTAACCCGGCAGTCTTAACTAGCAATTAAAATGACTTTTTTTTTCCCTATCAAAGGTGAAACCATATGCTGGAGCAGATTTTTGTCACATACAAGATAAATGAGCAGTTTGGCTCAGTGGGGAATAATTCCAGTTCATACTGAAAGATCAGTTTCAAGATCAAAATCTTGTTCTCTCAATGTCAGGATTCTGATGCGGATTACCTGAGGATACCTGGGCTCAAGAGCCTTTCCTGTGAGAACACAAGCACGAGGCTGGGGTTCTCCTCATTCCTTCCTATATCCTCGGAATAGAAAGAGGGGAATTAGGAGTCTAATATTATGCAGGCTGTGTTCAGAGCCTAAATGTTAACAAAAGCCTAACCCGAGTCTCACCTTCCTCACTGGGATTTACGGGCACAGCCAACGTGGTTACAGAGGTATGTAGGGAATGGGGAGCAAGCTGGGAGAGAAACGTGCTTGGCAACATGGAATCCAGATTGATGCCCATTTTATTCGGCCAGTGGATCCCTAAAAACATGCGGAAAGGATAAGATGGGCTCTGGGATGTGCCAATCATCTTCTTGGAGAGAAGAAAGTAGTGACTCATGAAGCTGGATATTATACACTCATAATATTAACACAATAGCAGTCAATGCCTGGCAAACTCAGCTGTCTTGAGCACGTCTTCCCAAGTACCTGACTTTCCTTCATGTCTTCAGTTGCCTAGGTGAAAAAGGGTGTGGTGAGAGTGCAGGTGGCATGACAGATGGAAAGACAGAAATGATTACTGACATCAGAAGACAGAGAAAAGACAGGTAGAATGAAAGAAAAAGTTTCGATAAATAGATGACAGACAGATGGATGGTTGAATGAATAGACAGACAATTAGATAGACTTGTACACATAGATTTATATCTAAATGACAATAGGGATGGGAGAGACCAGGGAATGATCAGTAGGAAAAAAGAAGCAAAGACACATTTGTAAGATACCTACTGGGTTCTGGTCACTGAACTTCATGCTTCCTAGGTATCATCTCATGTAACCCATCTGTGATGGCACTGCTATTTTACGTATGTTACACAGAAAGAAACTATTAGCACAATTAATAACATTATCAGGGTTAGAGTTAAAACCTACTCCTGTGTAGCCACAGAATCCTTGGGTTTTTCACTATCCACACAACTTTCCATTCAAGGTCATGCTAAAATTCAGAAGACAGTGCATTAGAAAATGGAATGTCAGCCATATAAATTTGCTGTGTGAGTGCATAATTATAAGCTCACTTTCAAATCTACTCAACCATTAAACACATGCATCCTACTGAACACCAGGATAAAAAGGCAGGACAGCACAAGAGACTCCTCACAAACCCTCACAACTCGACGGCAAGTAGGTAAGAAGCACATGCCTGTCCACTATTGTCGGTCACCTCTTCTATCCTTCACTTCACACTGTCCATGGTCTCCACACCCCCACCTCCTAGCAGTTCTCATGCTTTAATGTACATACAAATTGCCTAGGATTTTGTTAAAATGCAGATTTTGGTTCAGATGATCTGGAATCTGAAATTCAGCAATTCTAACAATTTCCCACATGATATCGATGCTTCTGGTCTAAGGAACAACACTTTAGGTAACTAACCTCCACTCTATACCCCACTGATAGAGAAAATCAACATGTTGCATATAGAAGGACGTTTAGCATCATTCCCTGGGCAAGAAAAATACTTTACACACCTAATAATAAGAAATGTGATGTGGACGTGGGAGATTTGGGCTACATGTTTATTTAAAGGAAGAGGATCTCTAAATTGTAGGATCCCCGTAACTCTTTCCCAAATTACCCAGTGTAGTTTATATTAATAAAACCAAGAACTGTAAAGAATAGATGCAATCAAAATGCTATTTAAATATATATATTTACTTCTTATTCATGATTTTTCACCCATTTAACTTTCCTGAGAGATTATTCAGGTCACTTTTTAAATAGGTTTCAATGTTTCCAGGGCTGCAGCTCATTATAAAAATGTTCACAGCAGATAGAATCTTGCTTCAGCACAGCACTGTTTTCGAGCTGGCAGACACAGAAATCAGTATGCGGATATTGTAGCATAAACATTAATTTAGTATTATGTGGAAGGTTGACTGATTAATAAATACATAAGCCAGGAAGCCTAATTTAACTCGTAATCCAGTTTTTTTTGTATTTCACAGAGAGGGAAAAATTAATCTAGAAGTGTTGATTGATTGAGAGTTTTAGTCTCGTCTAGACAGCAATGGAAAATGACTACGAACCTGGGACTTTGCAAACTGCATCATTTGCAAAATAAACCTGATCAACAAATTTCATCGCACAATGATTGATGGTCAGAAAGCAAAGGCTGTAGTGATCATGGAGAAGAATATGTAATCATCCAAGGAAGCAGCTCACCATGCAGAGTGAATAAAGGAGAAAAAATTAGCAAATATTTCCAGCTCAGAGATGGACACAAATGAAAGAAAATACACTTGAAATTTTTACAACTAATGAGCATTAGAGCACTCCAGTAGACTAGCAAATTAGTATATTGCATTCTTAAGAATGTACAGAATATAAACGTATTTTAGCTGCTGTGGTCCCACGGCAAAGACTGCATGATGTAAATAACCGACTCACACTCTTGCCACCATTAAAAGGTCACATTTAGAACCAAATGTTCTATATCGAGATTTGAATAGTACTGAATTTTTTTCTAAAAACAAGGGAACATACTCATTTTTCTCCTTTGGAAGAGTAGCAATTAAGCTGAGCAGGGCAATTACTTATAAATTAGACCTGCATCTCCTTCCTGTGATTCTGTTTTTCCTTTTTAACTCATATTTACACAATGACAATCAAGGTCAAATTCCAAGCTCTAAGCCTCAGAAAGCTGACCCCATTCTACAAATGAGAAAACTAAAGATTAGGGATGTTAGGAAGATTTGCCAGTGCTGCATCTGCTATTACATGGCAGAACCCCATTTATGTAGATTCTAGGCATGCAGTAAAGGCATGTCTTTCTACAGCATACATCAGAATGGCCTGCAGAGCTGGTTAAAAGATTGTTGGGCCCCACACTCAGACTTTCTGATTCAGTCAATGTATCCGTTTCCTATTGCCACTGTAACAGATTACCACAAACTCCAAGGCCTCAAAACACCATTTTGTTATCTCACGGTTCTGTGAGTCAGAAGTCTGATGACAGCAGCACAGCTCGGTGGATCCTCGGCTTAGTCTCGCAAGGCTGGAGTCAAGGTACCCGCAGGGCTGCATTCCTTCCTATAGCCTTGGAGAAGAGTCTGCTTTTGAGTTTGTTCAGGTCATCAGCCATACTCAGTTCCTTGCTGTTGTGGGACTGAGGTCCTCACTCCCTTGCTGGCTGTCCGTCAGTCAAGCGTCGCTCCGATAGGCCGCTTCGATTACTTCCCATGCTTTCTCTGTGGCCCCGTCCAGCAAGGCCATCCCTCTCAAATTTTGAATTTCTCTGATTGTCTGTCCTTTTTGTCATATCTCTCTGACTCCAGCCAGAAAAGATTCTCAATTTTTAAGGACTCAGTGTGATTAGATTGGGCCCATTGGATAATCCAGAATAATCTTCCTATTTTAAAACTCCATAAACATTAATTATAGCTGCAAAGTTTCCTTTATATGTAATATATTTACAGGATCCATGGATTAGAGGGTAGACATCTTGGGGGGGGTACATTCCATTTACTGTAGTCAGTCTGGGCTGGGGCTCCAGAATTTCCATTTCTAACAAGTTTCTAGATGATGCTGGTTCACGGACTACACTCTGAGAACCCCTGTTCTAGCTTCTACTTCAAGTGTGGCTCATGTCACCAGTATCCCCTTGGAACTCATTAGAAATGAAGAATCTCAGACCTCATCTCTGACTTGTTGGATAAGAAGCTGCAGTTTAACAAGATCCCTAGGTAATTTGTGTGCACATTAAAGTTTGAAAAGCATTGTTCTAGGGCAGTGAAAAACAGGGAAAGGAAATGGAGCAAAGTATATATTTTATGTATTCTCAACACCCTGTGGAATGATACAGATCTTCCTTTGTCCAGTTATTCTCTATTCCCCTCCCCTCTTTTTTTTTTCTTGGCAGGAATGGTGAGAGGTATTTTATCTATAAAGTTGCACTTGTAAAGATTCCTGCACTCTCTTTTTGAGTGTTTTGGGGTGTTGTTTGTTTTTTTTTTTTTTTGCCCACCCCTACTCCCAATTTTAATTCAAAAGGGTGGGAAATCTCTCTGTGAGCTCAGCCTTGGAAATGTTTGGCAACCTGAAATACTGCAGGTTGGACTCGATTGTTTATTCTCTGGGCAGGCTTGACAGGAGCATCCCTCCTTTGGTCACATGCAGGGTTTGACGGGAATAGATTTCCAATGATGCTCAGATGGGTACGGTACTGGCCACCACCCTGACCAGAGACAGGGTGAGCGCCGATGGGTGCAGCGTACTCTACTTCTACTTTCCCATTAATAGGATTTCCTCGGTCCTGGAAAGAGATTCAGCAAAATCTAAGGGCCCCAGAGGAGAAAGAAATATCATTAACCCTTTTATTGAGGATGTTATTGGTTTTCTGTGAGTTACCATTAGAGGAAAGTGACTGCAGTTAGAATGTATTGAAGAAGACTGCAGGATGATGCAGACAGCCTGTGACTAAATTTTATCTCCAGCTTAAAAACGCCTAAATGTAATTACTGAAATGTAATCATTAAACATCCAGAGCAAAGTGGAATATGTTTCAATATGTCGATATTAACTGAAAATTAATTATCTCAAACTCTCCTGCTTTTTCTTAATTTAAGGTGAGATAAAAAGAACAAAATGAAAATGGAAGGATGTTTGGCAGTGAAAATAAGAACATCTGAGTACAATAAAGTGCTACAAGTATAAACTCCATTGGTAAAAGACAATCTGACAATCTCAATAGCTCTCTCTCAGACACACACACACTCACACACACACACAGAAACACACACACACTATGCTATTTATTTTTTAGTGCACTGAACTCCAAGTAATATAGGCATGTACTGCCTACTTAAATCAGCTGATTATTCCAGAGTCATGACAAAAAATCACAGAAGCCATCTCTCATTCCCAGCACATTCTTTCCATCCTTGCACTTGTTCTCCTTTGAATAGATACGGAGACTGTGGTCTAAACCCAATCTGCCAAAACATTACCAAATTTCTCTGTAAATACTCAAAAATAAAAAAGGGTTGTGTATTGACAAAGGATGTCAGCAACCCAGAAATGTCTAACGAGGCACTTGAAAACATAGGCCAATTATACCAGCAAAGAGTCGGTAAAGCAATGGCCATTCAGGCAAGATAGGGATAAAAGCCAAAGAGATAACCATTCCAGCAACTCTTAAAGAGAAAAACAATCCCCACCTCCCTGATCAATACCAATCCCTCACCTCCATTTTTGGAAATAACCGTAAAAAGCATTTACATACATACGTACATACATACATACATACATAAATACATAAAAGTTTCTAAAATCTGAAGTGCTTACTTTTGAAAACCACATGGCAAAATAGCTTAGGTTCAACCCATCGCTGATGTGCCAATGTTTTTTGATTTGCATTTATTGGGGTCGGGGGAGAAATGGGAGAGTGTTCAGATCAAAGATGCTCTCTCTAGGGTCACTACGGGACACAAGATGACCTTCCACTGCATCCGTGACCCAGGCAGTAGTCAGGGGTTGGCACGCAGCCAATGACCTCTGATAATTTGTTTCCCTGTATTTGAGCTCTGGGCAATACTCTAATTCCTTTTGATGAGAGGTTCGTCTATGGTGTATCTCTTCTTTAGAGCCTAAAATGTAATATTTGCACTTGTTTTAAATATTTCTATTCAAAATGCTGCTACTGATCAATAAGTCTCTTCTGAATGTTCGTGTGTGGGCTTCATTGGGTGGAGGTCAGCACTGCCCTTTTCCATCTCAGCGTCATCATGAAAAGGATTTTCTAATTCCTATCACGACCACTCTTCCATTCTTTTCACCTTTTCATCAGTCCAGTTGCTCTTCCTCTTCCCCTTGCCTTCCCAATCAATGCAGTCCTGAAGTCATTAGTTGGGGCAGAGCAAAGTGAGAATTTCCAAGGATCGGGAAAGAAAAGGGGCTTCAGTGGCCTAAAACGGGCTCCCAGAGCGCTTCCCTAAGCAAATTTACGCCCCTGTTAGATTTCTCTCTTGACATGCTCCCACTCATCAAGGTTTGTGGAAACACTGGTCAATTTTAAGTTTTCCTGTCGTTTGCCCGTTTATGGTCAACCAGCCTGCCTAATGGGTTGTGGTGAAGAATTAAGTTGAAGCACTCAGCAAAGGGCCTATATCATAGTCCTCTATAACTTTTTTTTACCTTTTTAAAAGGTTTTTTAATCATCAAATTGAGTTAATTTCATATCTGCAGTTTTATTCAACACACCATGGATGAATTCCTCACCTTTCTGGCCTCTTGCCAGAGCTGCTCTTCCAACACAGAGCTGCGTTGGGCCTGTCAACACCAACAACAGGTGAGCCAGACCATAACCTGAGCTCTCCCTAGCGGTGTGCTCATTGCCTTTGCTCAGATAATTGGCCATGAAGCATTGCTGACTTTGCCTAGTAGTGTAACAGTGGGCTTCAGTGTTGTACTACCTGGATTCAAGTTTCACCTCCACCATTCACTAGACAAGTTCCTTAGTCTGCCTCCATCTCCTCATGCGTGAAATGGGAGTGATGATAACATGGCTGGCTGATGAGCTGTTGGAGGATTAAATGAAATAACCTACAGTTAAGCTCTTAGTCTGTGTCTGTACCTAACAAGGGCTTTGGTAAGGGTCAGCTGTTACCATTGCCCCCATGAATCCTCCTTTTTCTCACGATTTCTGCTTGCTGTTCCCTCAGTTCTGGCTCTCACCATCCCTCTAGGAAACCACTGCCATCACCATTGAACTTATAAATAAATCCAGCCTCTAACATTACCTCCTCTAAGATTCCATTCTTCCCCTGGCACCAAGAAATCAGTGCAAGTGGAAAAGGCCTGTATACCATTTCCCTACTAAAATCTTTACCTATAGCCAACTTCCCAAACCATTTGGGCTTAAGAACCAGTGTATTTCCTTACCAAATATCAATCATAAAAACATACATTTGTAAAAGTATTGGAAAAAATTAATGTAAAAAACAAATTTCTGTTAATAGATTTAACAAGCATAAATACTCCCTCAAATTGCTTTAAAAGTTTCCAAACATTTATTTCCATATTCACTCACTATCTCTTCATGGACTCAGGACAAACAATTGCTGAACCAAGAACTATCTTTTAAGAAGCCATTAGGTATATGCCCATCACTACTTAGGTTCTGACTAGCTTCTTGTCGAATCTTCCCTCCCCAACTTTCCCTCTTTCGTTCTCTTTCTTGTTTCCTTTCTTCCTTCCTTCCTAAATTAATTGGGGGTTCCCCCAACATACAATGTTTCTATTTCTATTCTTTCCCACGTGCTATTCCATTTTCCCCTTCCCATTTTTGTGACCAGAAAACTCCAAAACATCTTTTAAGATCCTATTCAGGTGTTGCATGGTCTAAAGTCTTGCATATCTGTTGTTTGGTATGACGTGCAGCTCTGTCTGTGATCCTGTGGTTGACTGTCACCACTGTCCCAACACTCTTGTTTAGCTGCCAGCATTCCAGTTGCCCTGGTCTCTCCTTGTCTTAATAGCTATTGATTGCTAAGTCCTGCTACTTCCACCAAAGCTGCTGCAGCTCTAGTACTTATAAGTTAAAGAAAAACTCCCCCACTGAGTGACCAAAGTCATTTGATACTTTTAGTGAAAGCCTGCTTATTCCATTTTTCTGTCTCTTCTGCTACGCTCGTTGGGGAAATAAATTTGAAGACTGATCCAAAATATTTAAAAGACACAAGCCTATATCTAAAAAAAACTTTGCCAAATGCCTTCTCTGTACCTAATACTCAGCTGTATGTGGTAAATACAGAAGGAAAGACAGAGCCCCTCCAGAAAAGGAATACTTAGAACAGCTCAAGTGCTATAATCATAGAATATACAGGTGATTACAGTAATTCAAGTGACAGCACACGACTGGGGACGCAGAGTTCAGTGCTGAGAAATCATTCGCACGGGTCTTTCTTACGTCTGCATATCTCCTAAACAGAGACACTGACAACCTTTTCTCTTTTTTCAAGGATGTTGGTAAAGTGAACAGCCTTGAAAAATAGAAACGTGTCTTCTTCTAGAGCACAGGGAAGAAATGTTTGTTGAGCAGTATAACAAAAATATTGCCTCCCTCCTGGGCAAAAAATTTCCTTGCAGCCTGTTTATTAAAACAGATTAGAGTTTCTTAAGCTCAGAGTCTTTTGGCTGTGAAGCAAACGCAGTCCTTATGCAGCATTCTCTGCGTTACCCCTGTGATACTTGAGGGGCAAAAAAAATGATCATGAAGTGCGCGCTGCCGGCTCTGGGGAGTAATAAGGTCCTTTGTCTCTTACCCAGGAGTGTAGTGCCTTCTACTGGCATCCATGAAACTGGCGGGCTCAAGAGTTAGCTTGAAAGTAGGGTAAACTCTGAGAACTTTCGTAGTTCTTGACATTTCGGTGGGACCAAGGAAGTGTTTCATGGGTCCTGACACCCACTTGAGCTGACACATCAGCCTTTGTGTAAAGTGGCCACAAGGGCGTTCTACAAGACGAAGTGAAGAGCACATGAAAGGGCAAGAAAGCGTAACCACACAACACATTGAGGAAAATTCAAGTAGAACAGTAGGGACTGGTCATCATCAAATGTTTTGCACACAGTCGTGAAACTAAATCAATGTGCAGTAAGTCCTCACTTAAAGTCATCAATACGTTCCGGAAACTGACTTTCAAGGAAACAATGTACAACAAAATCAATTTTACCACAGGCTAATTGATATAAACAAGAGTCGAAGTGTTCTTAAAGAATAATTCTGATCACAAAAACATCACCAAACCTCTAAATAAAATCCCAAAACACTTCTAATATTAAACACTGAAACAAATGTGAGCTGTACACACATTTAAGATTAAACAAGTAAGAGAATTATTTTCCAACCCTCTGATTCCAGCTCAGAGTCAAGTGGCCAGAGCCCCTCCCAGCAGCTCAGGGCACAAAGCAGGAACCCACTCTGGACAGGACGCATTTCTATTGCAGGGCACACTCACACACACATTCACACGCACTCAGACAGGGACAATTCAGACACAATTCACCTCATGTGAACATCTTTGGAAGGTGGGAGGAAACTCGAGTCCCTGGAGAAAATCCACCCAGACACAGTGGGCCATGCAAACTCCATACAGACAGTAGCCTCACCAGAAATCAATTTTTTGGAGGAAAAAAAAGTTGTAACAAAGTGATGTTCAATGAAACGACATTATTTGAGGTTCTGCTGTACTCAGTTTGGCTTTAGGGTCCATTTTGAATTAAAATTTTTAATAATATTAACCATAGTCAAGCTGATGCAGTACTTTCCAAACTTATGTTAAAGAAAAACTGTTCTGTGGAGTGTTAATTGGTGTGCAAAGAAAAATAGACTTTCCCTGCACAATTAAGTTAGTTTGTTAACTGCAAAGATCAATAGTTTTTTTTTCCACTGAAGCCCTTATACTTCAATATGGCAGTAAATATTCTGAATCACTCAAAGGGGAAACGTAGCACAAGCTAATCTGATCAGATATCCTTTGTTTGGGGATCCCTGATCAACATTTCCCAGAATCATTGCTCTGCTCCTGTTGATGTGAGTAATGTTTGCCTAACCCATTTAAAAATGACTACAGCATTATAAGAAAACAAATGAAATTATAATTGAATAAAATTAATCTTCGGTTGGATTTTCTTTTAAAATGTGTCTGTGGGGTTAGGATTCTGTGGTTCTAAACCTTCATGACCTAAAAAAAGTAAAATTCCAGAAAAGCTTATGTGCATCTGTTCTCTGCCCCAATTAATAGGTCATTCTATTAATTGCACAGGAATATTTAAAGATTTAAGGCATACAACTTCATCTCTAATTGACTAAACTGTTCCAAGATCAATGCATATAATACGATAGATAGATACATAGATACATAGATAGATAGATAGATAACAATAGAGCACAGCAGGTTTGAGATTTACTAGTACAATTCAGACATTACTTACTCTGCCAAAGAAGGCACTTAAAGTTTTATTACACTCTAGATTATTGAAAATGAAGCACAGCATACTTATGTTATTTTAATATGGAAAGATATATAATATATATAATACTGCGTGTATTATATATGTGTCCATATATACCATACATTTTGGAAAAAACCTATGCAAGTTCTCTAAAATTAAAAGGACTAGGAAACAAAGTAAGACAAAGTTGATAGGCCTCTGATTTTTGGCCACTTTATAGCTGAAACAACGATTTAATCAACATCACAAGCACACACTAAAATATTTGTAAATATCATTTCCTTAAAATTGAAGAGAAAATTGATATTTCCCATGAAAAATTCCCCAAGAAAAGCTCTTGGCCAAAAGTATTTGGAAATTTTTTTTATCATCTACTTTGACCGACTGAAGGGCGAAGATTCAATGTGCTGGCTCTCTGCTGTCTGCAAATTCACTGTTGAAACCCTTACCACTAGGGCAGAGATATCATATGGAAGACATCCAATCAATGTTTATTGAATCAATAAATGAACTTTGCACCTTGTAATTGATATGATAACTATATCATAGAATTTTAAGTATATTTGTATGAAATTCTCTACCACCAATCCATTTCATTTAACTGGATGAAAAAAGTTCATTAGAAAAACAGAGAAATGTAAAAGAAATGTTTAAATGGTTTATCAAAAACAATTACTAGAGGAGATCCAAGATAGCAGCATAGATAAACACTGTGCCTGCTTCCTACCGTGAACACATTAAAATTACAACTAAATTATAGAACAACCAACTTGGAGAACCATCTAAAGTCTAGCTGAACAGAAGTTTTATAACAAAGGATACAAAAAAGAAGCCACGTAGAGACTGGTAGCAAGGGGGAGATGCAAAACGGGATGGCCCTAAACCTCCATGAGGCTGTTGAGAACCGGGAGGGATATCTTGGCCACTGAGGTTCCCCCCCAGAGAACGAAAGGACCCCAGCCCCATACCATCTTCCCCAGCCCAGAGTACTGGTGCTGGGAAGAGAAGCCACCACAAAATCTGGCTGTAAAAACCAGTGGGGATTCCAATCATCCAGGAGGGACAGAAGGCTGAAGGAAACTCAGACATCCTCTGAAACAATCCACACACAGATTCTCTCACTCGCAGGCACTCACCTTGGACTCCAGTGAAGGGACAGTAACTCGGAGGGCATCAGAGAGAGGACTAGAGAACGGTCACCATTTTCCCCTTTTGACGTCATTCTCCCGTGCAGCTGGCAGGTAGGCAACATCTTTTGTGTGTTTAGCCCCTCCCTCATTTGGCCAAATCTGAATCTGATTGGTCTGGTGAGCTCCTGAGCTCCGCTGTTCCACCCTGCTGACTCACCGAGACCCCACCCCACCCAACTCCCCCAACACCAAAGGCACTTTCTCCTAGAGCAGCCAGCCCCACCCACATTGCACTCTTTCTTGAAAAACTTTCTTGAAGAGTCTGCAGGACTCAGATGGGCAGCAGCTGGCCTCAGTGTGCTCTGAGACTTTTGCTGAGTAGCTCCAGGCTCAGCACTGGCACCAAACCAGAGTCTACACTAATGAGTTGACCACAACTCTTCCCACTCTAGTGACGCCCTGAGACCCTGCCTCACCCAACTAGTGTACCACAGGAGGACTTATGAGAGTCTGAACCTTAAGGGAGCCAGCAGGTGGCAGCAGGCCTCAGGTTGTCCAGGCTTTTTGCTGCGCTACGCCAGGCCTAGTACTGGTGCTCACAGCTGTTCTCAGTTTGCAGCGTAGCCTTTCCCATGCACCTGCAGGGTTAGCACAGGCAGCAAACACCACTGATCACTTTGTAGCTCCTACCAGGTAGTCCCAGGCTGGTCACAGGCAGTGGGTGTCCTGAGCCTGCACCAGTGTCCCTCACAAGAGGCCCCAGAACCAACATACTTTGAGGTTGGCTTCAGACTACAGCAGAGCACCACCCAATTAGCCCCACAAGTGGCACACACAAAGGGCGGTCTCAACAGGCACAAGAATTGGCTGGGACAAAGCCTGCCCAGTGGGGTAAGCCTCCCTCACAGCAGCCCATAAATTGTGGATGTGGCCAAACCCCACAGCCAGTCAGACTGAGGGTCAATCCCACCCACTGAAGTGCCAATAGCAACCAAGTCTCAACTATAATAGGAGGGAACACACAACATACACAAGGGACACTCCTGGAGCAGGCAGTACAGGTGATCAGGGAGACTGTGCCACTGGGCCCCACAGGGCACCTACTACATAAGGCCACCTGGTCAGGACTGGGGAACGTAACAGATCCACCTAATACATAGAAACAAACAGAGAAGCAGCCAATTTGGAGGGTGGAGGAGGGGGGGACATCCCAAATGAAAGAACAAAAGAAAACTCCAGAAAAAGAACTAAACGAAATGGAGGCAAGCAACCTACCAGAGACAGAGTTCAAAACAATGATTTTAAGGACAAGTCAGAAGTGAAGAATACAAGAACTGAAATGAAGAATGAACTGGAAGTAACCACCAGCAGACTAAATGAAGAAGAGGATCAAATCAGCAATTTGGAAGACAAAGTAGCAGAAAACACCCAACTGGAACAGCAAAAAGAAAAAAGAATCAAAAAAATAAAAAACTGAGTATACTTTAAGAGACATTTGGGACAACATCAAGCATAACAACATTCACATCATAGAGGTACCAGAAGGAGAAGAGAGAAAGCAAAGGATTGAGAGCCTACTTGAAGAAATAACGACTGAAAACTTTCCTAACTTGGTGAAGGAAATAGACATACAAGCCCAGGAAAAACAGAGAGTCCCAAACAAGATGAACCCAAACAGGCCCACACCAAAACACATTATAATTAAAATGGCAAAGGTTAAAGACAAAGAGAGAATCCTAAAAGCAGCAAGAAAAAGCAACTAGTAACTTATAAGGGAGCTTCCATAAGATTGTCAGCTGATTTCTCAACAGAAACTTTGCAGGCCAGAAGGAATTAGCACAAAATATTCAGCATTATGAAAAGTACAACCAGGATTATTTTACCCAGCAAAGCTATCATTTCGAATTGAAGGACGGATAAAGAGCTTCTCAAACAAGAAAAAGCTAAAGGAGTTCATTACCACCAAACCAGTATTACAAGGAATGTTAGAGGGACTTCTTTAAGATGAAAAAAAATTTTTAAATATCAAAATTATGAATAATAAAATGGCAATAGCTACATATCCATCAACAATTACCTTCAATGTAAATGGATTAAATGCTCCAATCAAAAGACATCGGAGGGCTGAATGGATAAGAAAACACTCCTTTCATATGCTGCCTACAAGTGACTCACTTCAGATTGGAAGACACACACAGACCAAAAATAAAGGGATGGAAAAAGATATTTCATGAAAATAAAAACAAAAACAAAACAAAACAAAAGCTGGGGTAGCAATACTTTAACCAGAAAAAATAAACTTTAAATCAAAGGCTGTAACAAGAGGCAAAGAAGGACCCAGTAATTCCACTTCAGCATATTTATCTGAAGAAACCCAAACATTACTTCGGGGGCACAAGTGCATCCATATGTTCATTGCAGCATCAGCATTGTTTACAATGGCCAAGATGTGGAAGCAGCCTGGTTGACTGCCAATGGATGAATGAATTAAGAGGAGGTAGTACATATATACAATGGAATATTGCTCAGCCATGGATGGGAATGGGTTCTTGCCATCTGCGGCAGCATGAATGGACTTGGAGGGTACTGTGTTGAGTGGAGTGGAAGACAGAGAAAGACAGGTGCAATGTGATTTCACTTATACATGGAATCTAAAGAATAAAATAAACAAACAAAACAGAAAAAAACTCATAAACACAGAGAACATATTGATGGTTGACAGATGGGTAAGGTGTTGGGGATGTGGGTGACAAAAGGGAACAGATTACAAAGTACACATTGGTTGTTACACAGTAATCATGGGGATGTAATGTATAGTATAAGGAACATAGTCAATAATATTGTAATAACTATGCATGGTGTCAGATAGGTACTAGATCTGTTGGTGATACCGTGTGCCCTTGAAAATATGACCTAGCCGGACAATCAGCTCTAACGAGTCTTTTGGAGCAAAAATTAATATAAGACACAGTCTTATTTTTATTAAAATATAAGACCAGGTATAATATAATATAATATAATATAATATAATATAATATAATATAATATAATACAATATACCAGGTCTTATATTAATTTTGGCTCCAAAAGATGCATTAGAGCTGATCGTCCGGCTAGGTCTTATTTTCGGGGAAACAGGGTAGATGGGAGGGTTTGGAAGGCAGGATGAAAAAGGTAACGGGATTAAGTAGTACAAATTGGTAGTTACAAAATAGTCATGCAGATGTAAAGCACACTCTATAATTTGGTAACAGCTATGTATACTGTCAGGTGGGTACTAGACTAGTTAGGGAGATCATTTCTTAAATTATATAAACATCTAACCACTATGCTGTAACCTTGAAATTAATATAAAATAATATTGAATGTCAACTGTAATTGAAAAATTTAAGAAGGGAAAAGGTGAAGGGAGATAAGAAGTATAAATTTCCAGGCATAAAACAAATAAGTCATGGGGATGTAACGTACAGCTTGGGGAATAGAGTTAATAATATTATGATAGCAAGGTACAGTGTCAGATCGTTGCTGGATTTATCATGGTGATCACTTCAAGGTTGAATAACTATGGTGTACACTGAAACTAATATAATATTGTATGTTAGCTAAATTTTAATAAAGATCTTTAAAAAATAAAATAAATTTTTAAAAAAACCACAATATTTTCTCACACATGTTAGGACGTCTATTATTAAAAAAAAAAAAGATAAGTATTCATGAGGATATGGAGAAATTGGAACCCTTGAACACTGTTGGAAAAAAATAAAATAAAATTAAGCACACACACAAAAAAGAAACAATTATTAAATTACTGAAATCCTGAGGATTATATTAGAGTACAAACAATATAGTAAACATAGTGTTCTGTTTATATAGATTTTCCATTTAAGTTGAAAAACACATTGTCATTATAGTTTTTCTTTAGTAAAATCATTGATAGTTTAACAATATTCATTTATTTCAACTCTTTGAGCTTCTTATAGGAAGTAGTGTTTATTTCATCTAATCTTCTAAATTCGAACAAAGTAATATTTTGTTATTTAAAACGCTATGCTGAGGAGCTAGAAACTTATGCTAAATCAATAAAATATTTTCTTTTTCTATCTCCAAATGACTTCCATATCTCCCTGGTTCATGGGCTTTGTTCCTTCATCCGTGTGAGTGTTCATTTGGTGTAGCCAGGATAATATTCAGCTGCAAAGTCTTCTTCATCAACTTGCATGTATGAAGACTTACGGCCACACATATCCCTCAATTATTTGTGTTTATTAGGCTCATATCATGACCTTTCCCACAGAAAGATGAAAACAATTCCCAACCTCAACAAATCTATGATCTATATGAGGAGACAGTCATAGAAAACTAACTGTTCTACAGAATGGAATTCATTTATCCATTCATTGAATCATTATTGATTCATTCAGCAATATTTACTTAACACATATTATGGCACAGGTTCTGCCAAAGCTATCGCAGATCCAAAGACTAACAAAATACCGTAATCCACTGTAATGCTTCTTATTCTCCCTACATTACCTCTGCCCCCACCCTAGTCAAGGCTCTGTAGTTTCTCAACAACCAAAAAAGACTATTGTCTATAGTTTTCCCCAGAATCTCCAGCCTGTAGGTAGTTGTTCATTCTTCCTAATACACAAATTTGTTTAAATAACTCCCCTCTTCAAAAGCATTTAGTTGCACACCATAACCTATGGAGTACATTATAACTTCCTTAATTGGCAATAATTTAAGGGTCTTGATATCCTGGCTCGAATCCATCTTTTTAGTCTTAAAAAACTAACATATTGAGGAGTGATTTACATTACCCCAGCCCTTTCACATATATTATTTTCTATACATTACCTTAGTTTTTCACATATATTATCTTCATGATCACACTGGAGATTCACAGAGCACTGTTGTGTGTTCTCCCAAAACATTTTATTTTCCTCCTGGACACACCAAAGACTTGATTTCTAAGCTCCTGACATCTAGGCGGAGCCATGTGAGTAGTTTTGGTCAATGATGTGGACAGATTTAGTTTATGTACAGGCCTGGTTCCTAAAAGATCTCCCACACTCTCTTCCTTTCTCCTCCCTTCTGTGGCGAATTTGGGCACCATTCGTTAATGGCATCCCAGTGTCTGAATGTCATCCTACAGCAGAGCTCCCACCCCCAGTGCCTCACTGCCACCCGCCCTCCAAGCAAATTGGACTTAGATGGTAGGAAACATTAGATTTTTATTGTTTCAACTCATTGATATTCCTAGGTTTTTGTTATTGCAACATAAACTACTTTATCTGACAATGCAGCCAGAAATTAATTTGATATACTTTTAGAAATGAGAAAACTAAGGTTCCAAATGGTAAATGACGTCCAAGATCATGTGGATAATAAGTAGGACTATAAACTCAGGTCTTTACTTTCTGTGATGGTTAATTTTATGTGTCAATTTGACAGGACTAGAGGATGCCTCGATTGCTAGTGAAACATTATTTCTGGGTGTGTCTGTGAGGGTGTTTCTAGGTGAGATTAGCATTGGAATTGTAGACTGAGTCAAGATTATTCTCACCAAGGAGGGTGGGCATCAGCCAGTCCCTTGAGGGCCTGAAGAGAACAAAAAGGGGGAGGAAGGCTGAATTTGCTCTCTGTTCCAGCTGAGACATCCGTCTTGAATATCGGTGCTCCCGGCTCCCACGCCTTCAGAATCAGAGTGGGACTGAGACTTATCCCACCATCTCCTCTTGGTTCTCCAACTTGCAGACGGCAGATCGTGGGACTTCTCAGCCTCCATAATCATGGGAGCCAATTCTTATAACACATTTTCAGATTATTTCAACTTCCCATTTCATCATTCTACATTCCTCCACCCATGCAATGATGTCCCTTACGCGTCATTTAGCACCAGCTAAATTGTTATGTTTTCTGTTCCCTAAACACACAGCACACTTCCCCACCTCCAGCTTTTGTCCACAGTGTTGACAATGAAGAATGCTCTTTCTTTATTTACAAGCTTCAAAACCTACCCATCAAGCTCTGACTCAATCTGCCTCCATGTGAAACCTTTCCTGATGCACCTGAGAGAGGAATTCCCTTCACCTCTGTGTTCATGTAGCATGTTGTCTCTCACTTCCTTATAGCTCTTTTAATATCACAGGACTGCATTTATTATTGCTACCATTAGACAGAAGGCTTTTCAAGGACAGAAACCATGTCTTAACTCTTGGTAAAACCCACTCTATTGAGCCTGTATCTTAGGTACGAGGTATTCAATAAATGTTTAAATTTAAATCCACATTTTAAAGCCTTTACAAATTTTAATATATTTTCTGCTTCTATTAATTAGTTTAGACTATCCCATACCCGAGACATAACATTCAAGATTTCATGACTTTTTTTGTAAAGTACTACCTTAGTAGTTGCATTTTAAAGACAAAATAATTTTTAAAAGGACACAATATGCAGTATTGGGTTTTCATTGCCTTGCCCATAAGTCATTCAATAATCATATTGAATGAATAAATGTGGTTTAACTGTTTAATCGATCATTAGTATGTACACGGACTTACAGTGAATGTCAACAAAAGTCACTTCTGGTAAAACAGAAGAATAATATATGCAAAGGATCTTCTGGACATGGTATCCACTTTGATCTCACTTTTAAATACAAAACGTTAGTTCTGATTTCTAACGTGTACTTTGAAATCCTCTGATCTTCTCTAATGAGCCACTTGATTACATAAGGCTTGGCCTCATGTATTGAAATGAATTGGCAGAGTCTATTTTAGCCAATTCATAAAGGAAATTTGAATAGTGGAGCAGACTATTAACAGGCAGTTATTCTTGTTTTACTTTTGCTACCACAAACCAATTTACTTCAGCAATTTTTACTTACTGAAAAAAATTACACAAATTAGAGCATGTTTTTAAAAATGAATAGCTTCTAAATAAACTTTAGATGCAATTAGAATTATGATACTTATTATGAAAGCTGTGTCTCTCCTTCCATTTGGCGCTGGTGACAAAGGTTAAAAATGCCCTCCTATAAAATACCACATAATTAAACAAAGCAATTTTGTAATTACCCACTAGACAACTGGATAAATTCCAAGTTTCATAATTATTTTAACCTATAGATGATCTACTCGTACAAAAAAAAATAGTAAGTCCAAAGGATAAAAGAATAGAATTTATCTTCAGCACAATTTAGCGTTGTTTCCATTTCCCTCAATTTGTGCAACTACTGTTTTTTAAGAAAGTAAAAATAACAAATACCAAACAGTTTTCTGCTCCTTGTATCTCCCTCTTCAAGCAGCTATGTGTAGAGGTGGGTATAGAATGACAGGTTTTGTGCTTGAAAAGTGCTAAAACCCATCACCAAAAGTGGTACCTGGCATATTGAAAACTCAACCCCCACTATCAAAAATTGCAAAAATTATTACTCAGAATAAATTGAAGAAACTCATTCTAATAATCTGATAGAGACAAACCTCCCTAAAAAGCAAATCCCTGTTTCACAATAGGATCAAATTACACCACATTATAGGCAAATTCCTACCAAGCCAGCTTCCTGTGTTGAGCTTCCACAAGTTTCATTCTAAACTGTGCACCATCCCCTCATTGTTTTAAAGTTTCGAAGGGACAGGCTCTCTCACCAAGCTCCAGATAAATGTTCAGCTACCTCAGGGTCCAGCACCATTTCCCCTGTCACACTAAGATGAAGGACATCCCCTGTGGTAACTCTAGAGAAGGAATCTGTTCTGCAAATCCAACACACTCTGAGATGACCACCCCCCCCTAAAAATAAACACCTTTTTTTAAAAAAACCATCCTTCAGGATTTCCAGGTCATTGGATAAATTTCAAATGATGACCAAGAACTTTCATCAAATATCCATGATATACCTTAGGCATTTTGCTGAGTCCTAATTCTAATACCTTGTCCAAATTTTACCTTTTAGTAGGTTCCCTTGTTAATTATTTAGTCATTTTACTTTGAAAGTAGTATTCTTGCTTTAGGCCCAGAACACTTCCTCACAGTACAATGAGTAAATGTCCCCAGATTCCAGGAGGCTATGTGGAGTTTCTATAAATGAAAAATCTGAAATATTGATGACATCTCTGGATAGATACCTAGGAGTGGGATTGCTGGGTCATAAGGTAGTTCCATTTCCAGTTTTTTGAGATACCTCCATAACGACTATATGTGATGTCAGAGGGGTAGTAGATTGGGGACAGGGGTTTATCACTTTGTGAGGGGTATAAATTATAAATATCTAACTATTACAGAGTTTTATACACATGAAACTAATTTAAAAAAAGAAAAAATTTGATGACATCTGCTGAAGTTGCATTCAGATCTCACTATAAGAGCTTCATAATAACTTTTCCAGAAGGTCACTTTTACCTTCTGGAAAAGTACAAAACAGAACATGTTAACCAATGAGTCACAGGGTCCAAGTTCAATGTCCCTTGGGGACTCATCTCCCTGTGTGAGCATTCAGACAAAGAGAGAACAAGGGTCATTACATGACTATAGTAGTCCAGACCAAGCAGCCTGGAATTTTCTTTCAACTTCCTCTCTTTCTGAGTTTTGTTATAAAAACATAGGACTTAATTATTTGGTCTCTATACAAACTGAACATGCAGCACAAGTTTCATCTAGAAAACAAACTGGAACAATACAAAGAAAGCATACATTCATGCGTCACTTCTTTTGCCAGACACCTTTGTAGGTGTCTTATAAGAATTATCATTTTTAATCCCTATGGCAAGCCTTCTAATTTTTTTTGCATGAGAAGTCTGAGGTTCTGAGAATTTAAGTGACTTTTTGAAGGTCACTCAATCACAATATAACTGAGCATCTGTCTCCACAGCGCATTATCTTTCTACTATGGCATGTTATGTGTGGTACATGCCATTGAGTCAACTCCTACTCCTGGTGACCTTATGAATGAATGATGTCCACAATGTCCTGTCCTCAGCAGCCCAGCTCAGCTCCTGCAGACTCATGCCTGTGGCTTCTTTTATGGAGTCAATCCATCCCCTAGTTTGTCTTCTTGCTTTTTTTCCTGCTGCCTTCCATTTTTCCAGTATTGCCTTTTCCAAAGAACCTCTCTTTTCATGATGTGTCTGACGTCAGACAACTTCAGTTTTGTCATTGGCCTCCTGTGATGTTTCAGGCTTCATTTGTTCTAGGACCCACTTACTCATCTTTCTGGCAGTCCAGCATACCCATGGAGCAATCCCTGCAACATCATATTTCAAACCAATCAATGTTTTTCCCCACACCTTTGTGGAGTAAGACAACAATGTATTCTTCTCTCTCACAGAGCTCTCTGCCATCAGCTCAGGCAGGTGTCTCTTGCTCAGGTTCTCTCATGCAATTGCAGTTAGGTGCTCGCTGAGAATGGAATTGCCAGAAGGCGTCCTCACTCACACAGTTCAGATGCCTGGGCTAAGATGGATTGAATAACTGGAAATTGAGCAGATCTCTTCAGATGCTTAGCTTGGGCTACCTCACAGTATGGCAGTCGCAGAGCAGTTGGACATCTCATGTGGCAGCTGGCTTCCTACCCAAAACATGCATTCTCAGAGACTTAGAAGGCTTTGAGCTTCTTTTGATCTAGCCTTGTAAATTCCAGGATGTCACTTCTTACTTACTAATTCCAGAATTCAGGTAAGTCTAATTGAGTTAGAAACATCAGTCCAGATTCCAAGGTAGGGAAATTTGACTCTACTTCTCAATGAGAGAAGTAGAAAAAAAAAACAAACCAAAAACAAATAGGTGGCTTTCTTAACCAACTTCATGTGGAGTGAGACAAATCAGGGTTCAAATCGCCGCTTTGCCACTTAATAACTGTGTAGCCTTAGGCTAGTTACTTAACCTCTCTGCAATTCAGTATTCTTATCTGTAAAGTGTTGAAAACAGTATCTAGCTCATCAGGTTGCTGTGAGAATTAAATGAAATCTAGTGTATAAAATGCCATGTACCAGACAGGTGCTCAGTAAGTATTAGTTTTCTTTCCCATTATGTTCCACCCTCACTCGCAAATAGGTGGCAGAATAGGGTTTCCATAAGCATTTGTTAAATGAATGAATGAATGAGTGAAACTATGTAATTCCTGGAGCTGCCAATGCTATCTTCGAACACACCATTCATCATGTCACTCTCATACTTAAGGATGCAGAAGACCTTTCAATTGCTAAACAGAATAACTCAAAGTTCACTGCTGAGCATCAGAACTCTGGGACCTCACAGCCTCTGCTCCCCTAAGCCCCACTCCTTCCTCAGACAGACATGGCAGCCTTCCAGGCTTCACACTAGCACAGAGCATAGCACCAACATGTAGTATGTGCTTACAACTACCCCTTGCTGGAGCAGGAGGAGGAACCATCTGAAAGAGCTCCTAATGGCCAAATCTAAAGCAATCTGAGCAACAAAATGAGTCGAGTAGTATTGGATTATTTATAAATATTTATTATAAATAAATATTTATGAGTCCACAGAGATATTAATAAACTATTGAAAAAAATTAATAAATGGGGGAGAAAAGGCATATATCCAAATATCTTCCCCTTAAGAGGGAGAGCACAATTCCCCACTCCTCAACTGTAGGCTGCGCGTGGTGACTTCCTTCCGCAGATCACAGTATAGAAAGGAAGAAATTTGACAATCACGACTTCAGTCAAGTGGTCGAGGTCAACAGCAGTAACTATCAGTCATGTTGATTAGTATGTACTCTTGATATGATGAGAATAGCACTTCACCTCTTTGATTGTCCTCCCCAAAATCCATAACCCCAGTTTAACCATGAGAAAAACATCATACAAATCCTAACTCAAAGTTAAGTACTTGACCAGGACTCCTCAAAATGCTCAAGGTCATCAAAAACAAGGAAAGTCTGAGAAACTGTCACAACCAAGAGGAGCCTAAGGAGACATGACAATGTCTAGGTAAAATCCTGGCACAGAAAAAGGACAGTAGGTTAAAACTAAGGAAACCTGAATAAACTATGGAATTTAGTAATAATGATGTATCATCGTTAGTTCATTAGTACATGGGCGATCACTGTATTGCTTTTTTCCAATTTTCTGTAAATCTAAAATTGTTCTAAAAATTAAGTTTCTTTTGGAAAAAATTAATTAGCCCTTGCTAAATATTGCCTTCCCACCCACTGCCCAGAAAACACAGCTGCTTTCTGAGGCTCTGTAAGTGCTGGCAGTCATGCCGGGGAGGCTCAGATTCCAAAGTAAATGTGTTTCTGTGTCTGGATTGGGTGGAGTATGGGTTCACAATTTTGAATCACACATTCACGCTGATCCAACCACCTTTCTTCCTTCCTTCCCTTTTGTTCATGGCACAACCATCTCCCAGCTCCCTAAGTTGAAGACTTTGAAGTCTGCCTCTCCTTTTTTTGCCCCATTTTCTAAGCCTACTTGCTTCTAACTCATAATTTGATCTGAAATCCAGCATCGCAACTTGATACCACTGCCTTAGTTGAGCCCCTCAGCATCCAGCATCCACATTCCTTTATAATTCTCCCTGCCCCTAGCTTCTCTTCAGTTTCAGTCCTTCCTCCCAGGTCAGCAGAGTTAGCTTCTCCAAACAGGTAATTGATATGCCAACCCCTGCTCAAAAGTTCCCTATTCCTTTCAGATAGAATGCCCACCTAACACTGATAGAAGGTACTTCACACTCTGACCTCAACCTACATTTCTACTTTCCTTCCCTACCCCGTCCTCTGATACACCTTAGGCCACAGTCACACCAGGTTACCACTGCACTTCCACAGATACATCCTGGATTCCCAGCACATTGTGCCTTTGCAGGTCCTGGGAGCTCAAGCAGGAATGCTCATGCCATCCCCTCCGTTTCATCACTTGGTGAACCCCTCTTTCCACAAACCTCATCTCAAGGCAACCTCTTCTCAAAGCTTTCCCTGACGCCCCAAAGCAGAGATCCTCCCTTAGAGCATGGCCCATGTGTGATTACACTGATTTCCACCAGCAGAGTCCCTCACGTGTGAGGACCGCCTGCCACTCACCCACCCGTCTTCCACGCCTATGACAACGACTTTTGCATGGTGAGTACTTAATGAATGTATGTGGATGCTTCCTTTCAATGACTCCCCACCACCCTTCTGGACCATACTCTCAGAAGTCCCCTTACCTGCCCCCATCCGGCACCACCATTACCCACCACCACGAGAACCTTCTTTCTCAGGTGACTGTCCTTGTTTGCTTGGCTGAAGGTCAACCAGGACTCTCTGCAGCTGCAGGCATCAAGGGGGCATGGAAAACTGTTTGCTTTTCTGAATAATGCAGTGTCCTACTGCTTCCTCTCTGCCTGCTCAGGTACAGATTCTAACAGAGAGCACGAGAGTGCCCCCTGCCCAGTCCCAAGCCCATAGGCTGCAGTCCCACTAGCCTGCTAACCTGGCATTCAGTCTCTTCATGACCCTCAGCGTCTATGAAACGCACCCCCAAAGTAGGTAAAGATATCATCAGGAACACAGGTCCAAAAAAATGAATAATGAATCACTTAGAAACCAAATTAATGGGAGGAAATTTTAAAATAAATTTCCTCAAATAAATCACACAAAAACTCAAGCATGTTCATAAAAATTGGTCTTAAAAAGTAAGCTTAATATGGTGATGGAAGGAGAATTGACTCTGGGTGGTGAACACTCAATGTGATATATAGATGATGCATTACAGAATTGTACACCTGAAACCTATGTACATTTACTAACCATTGTCACCCCAATAAACTTTAATTAAAAAAAAAGTAAGCTTAAAATTCACCCCCTGACCACTTAATACCAAACAAACATCAAAGGCTACATGCACAGATTGTTTTCCAAAGTTCTTTTTAAAAAACTCTACATTTTATCACAATCAAGCCATTTCTTTATTTTTGTACAGTTTGTCTAATAATTTGAATTATAAATCACACGTAAGTTTTCCCCCTTGTTTTTCTGTGTGTGTGTGTGTGTGTGTGTGTGTGTGTGTGTGTATACAATTTCTTCTCTTACATACTCATTCTTCTTATTCTCCAAAACACATAAGGCCAATGATGAGAGATGGAGCCGGGGTGAAGATTGGCATAAGTTACTAGAAACCAGTCAGGGTTCATTACGCTGCATATCAGTAAAATTCCTCTCTTGATGAAAGGTATTCACGATTTTTCACTGGGACCGAAACCTGTTCTCCATGATCCTGATAACTCCAAATGTTCTGTACTCAAAGCAGAAATGAAATGAATGTTACAGGTTACCATTGACACATGCTACAATTTTCTTCAGAAATCCTTATCAAAATTTATTTAGAAGCATGCCAATGTCAAGAGTAATTAACATATTAATAAGAATCAAAATCAGAAAGACTACACTTTCATTTCAACAGATTCTATATTTGATCATGAAGCAGCAGCAAGGTAAAAAGTTTCTCCCCCTTTTTTTCTGTTGTTCTCCAAACTGATATTTGCAGCACAGTTAGCAGCTGATAATAGATTATGAAAATTTTGGCTAAAATTAAAATGCCAAAACTGGATCTTCTGGATAATGAGAAACTGATTGCCTCCATTACTGAAGAGGAAATGAAAACAGCAATAGAGAAATTTGCAAGTAGCAAGCCTCCTGTGGTGATGAGTACCAATTGGAATAGGATAAAGCTTTTGAAGGAGAATCAAAAGATCTGTTATGCAGGATTTATGAGGACTGTCTACTTATGAGACCCATGAAAGCCACAATGCAAAAGCTTTTGTTCTTGTAATCTGTCAAATATACCCACATTAGTCCTGTTTGCTTAATTAACTGCACTGGAAAAAAAGAACAAAGAAAAAGAAGAAAGCCTTCCAGGTAGGAACCAGATAAAATAATTCAGGTTGAGATCAGGGGTTGTTCATTATGTGGCTGCATTTATTATATGTGCAAAATTTCTAATTTACAAGTATCAGCAAACAGATTTAGACCTCCCTTCTACAGCGACTTATGAATTTGCACAGAAAGCCTTTATCAAGTAAACGGGGAATATTTACAAAGGCTTTTTAAAAAATTTCATGTTCAAGAACTTTAGTAAATTAAATATAAGGCAAAGACCCCTCTGTGACTACATCAGTTACCAGTGAGAGTGCTTCTTTCTCCCTGGGAAGAAACATGTGGTGTATGGATGCCTTTTTGCTTCATTTCATCTGTTGACAAAAGAAGTTTATGTTAAATTCATTAGAGAAGTAATTCAAGGTAAAAGTTAAAAGTCGACCATCCTTGGTAACCGTGTACTTCATTTTATAGTAATACATTCATTCCACTTTTCAAATTACTTTAAAAACCTCCCCTCATCAAAATCATCAGAATCTACAAGTAAACACTTAATACAACAACAAAGATATAAACTAATCTTGCTTAATAGCACTTATAAAGTGATAAGGAATAAAGTCCAAATCTCCTCAGCAAAAGCTAACTTTTGACAGACAACATCCAAACAGTCCTCAAAAACTTTGCAGTTCATCACTTATTTATTCTTTTGTTTTTCTCAAACTATAGCCCCACTGTGGGTGAAAGAAAAGAGAAAATCTGTTACTTCAGTTGCTCCTGAAATTATCCTATGAGAAAACACAAACATAAACTTCACAACGTACATGTGAGAAGGACTTGGTTATGGTGACATCATAGTCTCTCTCCTATCTCTCAGCACCTTTGTTTTCTACTTGACCTGAAAAGTCCTTGATGCAGATGAATGATTCAGAATTCAGGTTTCACTTAAGGCAAGATTTTTCCAGACTGGTAGCTTATTTGACCCAACACATGTATTTCATTTCTTTTTCTTACAATTAAGAAATTTTACCTCCCAGTGAAATAAAAGGTAACTGTAGCATATTAAAGAGTCAGAAAATTAGTACCTCAGCATTATTTAAACAGCCAAGACATGGAAGCAACTTAAGTGTCCACCAATCCACGAATGGATAAAGAATATATATGGTGCAAAAAAAATGTATACACATTTTAAGAAAGGAAAACTGTATTAAAATTGTAATACTCAATATACACTGATAACAAAAGATGAATACAAGTCACGTGTGACTTCTGCAATTACAAGAGGTGCTCAAAGTGGTTACCATCAATGTCCAGACACTTCTGATTACGGTGAACTGCTGCTTGAGCAATGTTGACCAAAGTGTCCAGTTGTATACATTTTTTGGCACCACCACACACACACACACACACACACACACACACACACACAATGGAGTAGTATTCAGCCATTAAAAAGAAGGAAATGTTGGAATTTGTGCCAACATGGTTGGAACTTCAGGGCATTAAGCTAAGTGACATAAGTCAGGCAGAGGAAAACAAATACTGTATGATTTCACTTATATGTGAAATCTAAATAAACAAACCAAAAACAAACTCATAGATATGTTCTCATAGACACAGATTGATGATCGCTAGAGGCAGGGATCGGGTGTGGGCAAAATGGGTGATGGTGGTCAAAAGTTACAAACTTCCAGTTATAAAATAAATAAGCCATGGGGATATAATGTGCAGCATGACAACTATAGTTAATAATACTGTATTATATATTTGAAAGAAGCTAAGAGAGCAGATCTTAAAAGTTCTCAAAACGAGAAAACATTTTTGTAACTGCATGGTGAAGGATGTTAATTAGACTTATTGTGGTGATCATTTTGCAATGTGAACAAATATCAAAACATTGTGTTGTACACCTGAAAATAATATAATGTATGTCAATTATATTTCAATTTAAAAAGTTAAGAATTAGTAACATTAGGTATAGCTAAGGGTACTTTTTAAAAGAATCTTTTAGAACATTAACAACTTTGTTATAGTACATATTTGATTTATAAACTGTTTTTTTGACATTTTCTTATCATCTGTTTGCATGTGAAATTAATATCTCTATGTTTTAAATATCAAAACCAGGCTAACTAAATAGCTGTTGTAGATTTTTATGATTATAGGAATATATTGTTATTGTACTTTGCCAAAACTATTACAGATTACTGGAGAAGTCATAACAAGAAACAAATTGCTGAGGAAGCTATTAACTATTTAGTATTTCCAGCCCATATGGAAATACTAATATTATGTATTCATGAAAATATGATAGGTATATTTAGTCTGAAATTAATATTTTCTTCAGTGGAATGTTTTGAGGTTTTTTTTGTTTTTAGCATTTTGGTCAGATTCCCATAAATACCAATGTCTTTCAAAGTTAGCACAGTTAGCTCTTTCTTATGATATATCTGTATTTGGAAGACTGCATTCCAGAACAATTTATTATGGTTATGAGAGCTATTTCCGCAGATTGGCTGACCCACCGAAGAAGGAGTATGTGGGCATAGAATGGTAATGAACTCAAGGGGTAGCCCGTTTTTCAGAAGTCCTCTAGGGTTTCATTATGGAAAAAGGTGGGACCTGGGCCCCACATTTGTCACCCAGAATTATCAGGCTCCCGAGCCTATTGAGCCAGACCCCAAATCTAGATTCAACCCAAAAGGATTCAAATCAGGCTGAAAGCAGACATAAGCAGGCCATCATCAACTGGGAAGTATTGTGTGTGTGTGTGTGTGTATGTGTGTATACACAGCACCAGCGCCTGAGTCTGCCAGGAGGAAGAAAGGGTCAGAAGGGGTGACAACCGAGCTGCAACGTGAAAAGTGACTAGGAGACTTTCATATGAATATGGAGGGAAAGGCATCCCATAGGATGAGAGTGAGGAGAAAAGTGTGAAGGCACAGAGGTCTGAGAAAGCCCACTTGCGCTAAGGGACAGCGATGTTCATGGTGGCTGGATTGTAACATGCAAGTGGGGTAAGATGGTGGTGTAATGTGAATCCAGGGAATTTCTCCCGGGAGACCTGAATGATTCTGGAAGAGCATCCTCCAGGACTGGCTTAGCAATACTAGCCAGAGCACGTGACCATTTAGGTTCCAGAATGGTGACTTAGGAGGGCAGGATGGTATGTCAACCCAGATTGTGGCTCAGACTCTGGAGGAGACTGCTTGTGTTCATTCACATCCTAGCTCTGCCCCTTTCCAGCTTTGTAACCTTATACATGTTACTTACTCATCTGTAAAATGGGAATAATCACAGTATCTAACGTAGAGTCACTGTGAGAGTAATGAGTTTATTGTATGTTAGGCATTTTTTTACGCATCTGGCAAAGAGTAAGCATTACCTAAATGTGTGCTAAATAAAATAGTGATTGCAGCAATTAAAAAAACAGCTCTTTGCTAAGAAAACCTGCTCTGGATTTCGGGCCTGAAGGGACCCATTTTTAACAAAAAGATACTCAAAGGATCCCTGAAGTCTTTGACTCTAGAATCATAACCCAATAACTTGCTCTCAGGAAGAATTCCAGTCTTGACCAGGTATTCATTAAACTGAGCCTTATGTAAGATGTTATGGGGTCCATCTGAAAGGTGGTCAGTATTGGGCTCACCGACAGAAATTGAGTCTCTTGGTTTGCTTTAGTGGACAGGTGAGAAAAAAGGCAGCAGACGGATGAGTCTCTCAAGCAAAGCCAAGAGATTTCCCACCCCCTCCTCAGGGTTCTCTGTTTTTCCTTTGCCTCTCGGAAAAGCAATTATCCCTTTATAGGTTCTCCAGAAAGAAATACAAGGTTATTAAGAACACTTTTTAATTCACATAGCCCAGATACTTTTGGATAACTGTGTCATAATTACTGAGTTACGTGTCCAGATTGTATATAAAATAAATTGCTGTGTGTATATGAACAAATGAAAAATGAGCTACAATATTCCTTATAATTGCAGCTATAATCATCCAAATGGATCATTAAAAATTTTACAGGAACACTCTGCGTTGCACTTTGTCTTCAACTTAAGACTGTGTGACACAAGGGTCATCAAACCTCATTTGTACAAACAGAAATCCAGGATCATGTGGGACAGTTTGCCTGCTGATTTTCTTTAGGTTTATATTGCAAACTACTGACTTCTACTCAAAATAATGAAAAAGAGGATATGCCGATTACATCGTAATAAAATAAATGCATATATACATGCATGCAACAGAAAACAATGACCTTTAAATTCAATCATACTAATTAGTAATATGCCAGGACCAGAGTTTATTAAAAATTAATAACTGTAGTTAATAATTTTAGAATAAAAATATATTTCAAATGTTTACAACTTAGACACCGAACATTTCTTTAAAATGAAACTTAATCTGAATGTCTCAGTCTATGCCTCTCACATCACAACGTTACTCCTGCCGAAATAGAAATTTACCTATAAAATAATGGGTGAGAAAACCTGGATAAAATATAATTTACACATAATTTGGACTGGATGGACACCATGAGAGCTATTACCTTTACATATGATTTCTGGAAAAAAATAAGCACATTAGAGTATCTTTTATTTAGCTAAATAATAAACTGTATTTTGAAAAGAAAAGAACTGAAGTCAGGAAAATAAAAAGAATCCTTTTGAAAAGAGACTAACAAAAGGCTTTGGTGTCACTAATTGTATTACCTTTCAATACAACTGTGCTCCCTAGTGGGGACTTCTAAAAGGTTTAGTTTAAATTTTTTAGAGTTTGTTTCATGTAAGCATCACCACATATGCCAAATGATCCATTAAGGAGGCTCCATTATAGCTTAAAGAATTTTGAGTTAAACACTCAGTATCATGGCCTAATAGTGCTAAGAAAATATGCAGCTTGATTTCCACTTGATATAACTCTGTAGGAAGATATTATCCACAGAACATTTGCTGCATTAAAGCAGGCATTTATACAATGCCTTCAGAACTATTTGGATGCTTCTGATCCCACTAGACCAAAAGGCCATTTGTCTTAAGATTTTTGGAAAGTTAGTCAATTCTCATTAGTCATATATGGGATCTGCATATATAGAGTGTACTTTTGCAAACACGCCTAAAGATCTAAACTATATCTTTGTGTTTTCATGAGGACTTTCTACCAGTAAGCCAACCCACTTTTGTGGCTCACACCCCCAAAAAATTCTGTCATGGGTTTTTCTCAAGTTAAAAATTTCAGATGAAGGTAAAGGGGATCAAATATATGGTGATGGAAAGAACTGACTCTGGGTGGTGAACACACAATGTGATATATAGATGATGTGTTACAGAATTGTACACCTGAAATCTAAGTAACTTTGCTAACAATGTCATCCCCATAAACCTTAATTTAAAAAAAAATTGTCACAGTTTAAAGTATGGACCATTGGCACCTTTCTCCTAGTTATCCTTCTGACAGTCAAGTGACCTAGAAACGCCTTCAGACCAGAATAAGTAGTGTCTGCATACTTGGAAAGAAAGCCGATAGCTGCAAGTCTCTGAGAATGTCCTGGACTCGAGACACTGAGCCCGCCCTGAGAATGTTCCGCCACATGAGTCCCTGAAGTCTGCTTAAAGTCAATGGTGCAAAAATATCCCCAGTGGATCTTGAATGAGAGCCATGTTGAGAGAGGGAGACATTTGATAAGAGGGTAAAGCAAAAGATGCATGTCTGAAAGATATTTATTACTTGGAGGAAGTTTAGACAGCTTCCTTCCCGGAAAGTTCTTCCACATTCGGTCCTGCATATTTTGCTTTCTTTCCACGTATTCATTCTCACCAGAAATCACCAAACTCAGGTAAATGAAAGAAAGCCAAGAACGCAAGTGGTTTGAGATAAATCAAGAGGGATCAGAGAAGGCCGTGTGGAGCAGGGAGGACATGAGCATTTATCTTTAGGATGCACATACGACCAGGGAAGTGCAGGAAGGCATTCTAAGTGGGCGATAGCAGGAGGAACAAATCATAAAGACAGGAATTGCTGTGGAATATTCAAGGAACAGTGAGCACACCTGCTTAACTGGGTGGAAGATCTGTGTTGGGGAGAATGAGGTCGGTTGGGGCCAGATAGTAAAGGTTCTTGACTATCAGCTTAAAAGGGTCGGAATTTATCACACAGAAATTAGAAGTCATTGAAGGCTTGTGAGATCATGAAAACCACACTTCAGAAGGCTTCTCTGATGACGATGATGTGCAAAAGAAATTAGGAAGGACATGAAAAACTGGAAAATGGGAAATATCAATATGTCCTAGGCCAAACCTCTCCCTTTAGCTCCATATGTTGATTTGGTCTCAGAGGGAGACACTCAAGCAGGGGACAAATGAACAACTTCTCTCATCCAATCTCACCCTCTCCTAACTCCCCAAGAATAATCCAACCCCATTCCCTAGAACAAGCACCCCTGGGAGAATCCCAAGTCCAGCTCTGTGCTGCTCCCCCTCTCTTATTCACGAGACACATATAACCAGATAAGGAGAAGCCTTTCCTTTTAAGGAAACTGGATTCTGCTTAGCTGATAAGGGCCCTTTCTGACGAGTAAATCTCCACCTGGGACAGAGCCAAGTAAATATATCTGAATTGCCCTGCATAAAAGGCCTCAGTCTACAGAGGCTCCTTATCAAAGCTACTAATCTTGCTGAGTATTCTTCACACTATACTCAGTCCTACTGAAGTTTTCTTCCACCTGCCTGTCAAGTTTTAGAGCTGGAATGCTGCCGAGTGCCACATCAGCCTTGCCAGTCTCATTATAAGCAGAGCTCACCTAACCCTCTTTCCAATGAGACCCACGCTGACCTCAGCTTGCTTGACTTTAGCTTGTGTCTCTAGGACTGAGGGTTTTCAGTGGCCATAGTAGCTCTGACCCACTTTCCCACAGGGATGCTGTCACTTAAGGAAGTTGCAGCCATCCAGTTATAAGGTGAGAAGGTCTGAAACACATTGAAAGCGATGGAAGGGAAAAATGGAAGCATCAAATAAAGCACGCCTGGCTTCTCCAATCATATCATAGTGAAAGGGCTATAGGCCAATTCACTGCAGAAGACAGCACAATGTACAGATCATTTCCATGGCATCTGGTGATGGTTAGAAACAAGTCAATGGAATTAAATCTTAAAATGCCTTCATGGCACTGGTATTAGGTACTAAGGCCCAGAGACTCTTAACAATTGTGTACACAGGCAACAAAGAGACAGAATGAAAAAAAAAAAGTTATTTGTCTTTTTTCTTTCGAAGACATTTAAATTGGGTTATTGAAGAAAAACTCAGAATGCTGGCTCTCAAGAATTTTTCATGACTAAATTCAGGTTGATCTTATTTCTTTTCCATAATACAAATTTGGAAATTTTTATCATCTACTATGTTATAAAATATTTGATGAGAGAAGATGAGAGAAGGCAAAGAACCAGAAAAATGGAATTGTTAAAGGACTCCCATAGAAGACAACATAGGTTCTGAGGAACTTTGTTCTTGGTATGGATGGTAACTCAACAGCAGTTCTTCCATACGAAGAAGGCTCATATAAAACAATGCAAGAGTTTAATCTAAATAGAGCTTATGCATTGTCATCATCCAAAAACCTTGCAAATTATTACCCATATTAATACTTTCACAGAAGCCCTTTCAAAACATTCTTAAGTTCAAAGTCATTTTTGACCAGGATTAGTAAAGCACCATCCACCACACATCTCTGATCCAAGTCTGGGGTAATGTCTGTGTCACGCAGGGCGACCTGCAGGGTCTCAGCTCCCACTCCCCACATAAGAATGCAGGACATGGTGAGGCCAAAAAGGAACACCCACGGAGCCACAGGTAAAGGAGTCATACCACTATACTCTCACTGGTGGCTGGGTTGGAGACACAGGAACCAGGAACAACACAATTCTCAACCCTCACTGCTCCACTTGCAGGCTCAGCCACCATCTTCTTGCTAGCCCCCATTTTCTGCTAGCCTAGCCACGGCAGTTATATTATTGCCCAATGGCTCACTGGTTACAGCTGACGGCCAACTAGCCACAGCTGATGGCCATTTGATCAGTCGATGGCCATTTACTACCTGAGCCAGCACCTTTCTATGTGAGGCCGAGAGCCTGGAAACTGCTTTTTGGGGCTCTGTCCCCACAGTCTGTCAAGCCACTTCTCACCATCTCTACTGCTACACACTTCACTACCACAGCTTACTGCAGCATCTTCTCCCTGTATCCATCACTGCTCACACCTCATCTACTCTCAGTATAACAGCAGCTACAGGGATCCTTTGAAATCACTGAGCCAAATTATATCCATCCTCTGCCCAAAACCCTCCAATGGCTCCGTCTTTCACTCTGAGAAAAAACTGAAGTCCTCAAAATGGCCTGCAATGCCCTACAGATCCACCCCCATTCTAATCCTTCCTTCTTCATTCTCTATGACCCTCCCCCTTGCTCATTCTGCTCCAGTCCCACTGTCTGTTATTTCTTCAAAATTCCCGGGACAGTCCTTCCCTAGGGCCTTTGCTCCAACTGTAGTTCACTAAGTACGAGTAGTCACTGTCCTTTCAATCTATCAATACTGTTTTTGTCTAGACTGTCGTCATGTCTTAAAGAAATAATGGTAGAATCCTCTTAAATGTGTCTTCTTTATATTGGGAGCAGATTCTCCACAGTAAATTAGATTAAGCTTTCTAGTTGGTTGCTCAAATCCACTACAGCTTGACCGATTTTTATTTTGCATCATCTACCAATTACTAAAAGGAGTGTGCTACAGGTCTCCAACTACGACGGTGGATTTGTCCATTTTTGCCTTGTAATTATATCAATTTTTGCTGTTTAAATATAAGCGGCATTATTAGGTGATTTACAAGTTTAGAGTGGTTATATTCTTGTATTTTCCTCCTGAATTATTCCTTTTATCAAAATGTAGTAATCCTCTTTAGCCTTAACATGCTTTTTGCCTTAAGGCTCATGTTGCTTGGTATTAATATAGTTAGACTATAGCTTCCTTTTCATTAGTATTTAGCTATTGTATCTTTCTCTACCTGTTAATTTTCAGTTGTTGTGGCTTTTAGATATGTCCCCTATAAATTACATACAACCAGCTTGGTGTTTTCATTTTTGCCTTTTAACTATAAAGAATTTTTAATCTATTTGGATAATCTCTGGGTAATAAGTGGGAAGTTAATGCAATTATATTTATTGTGCTTAGTTCTGACAAGTTACTGTATACTTTCTTTTTATCTTGTTTGTCTACATTTTCCTCCCTTCCTGCTTTTTATTGATTTTATCAAGTTTTATTTATTCCTTTTTCTCTCCTCTATTTATTTGGAAGTTAGAAATTCTATTTCTATGCTTTTTGTGTTTAGTGTTTTAATATTTTGACAAGCTGTCCCCATTTCTGGGTTTACAAAATGGTAAGTTGGAATGCTGGACATGGTATCTAAGCAAAGTATGAGGTCAAAAATGAGGAACTGCACTTCCCAGCCTGGCCACCCTCATCTGTGGGATGCTCCACTCTCTTCCTCTTTCGCAGTATGCATAGGAACCATGTGCTAAAGTCAGTGGTGTCCCAAAATGGAAGAAACCTGGATTGCTCAGTCATCACTTCAAAGACAGTCACGCTGTTAGGATTTATTCGTTACCTCGATATAGTCAAAAGCATATTTAAGGTCCAAAGATAATTAGTATATCTAACATTAGACAACCTTAGAATGATTTAAATTCTCACACTCCCTCCCTATCTTATATATTATGATTATGCAGTAATTTTGTTCCATCCTGATTTTACTATCCTTCAATTTCATTACCATCATTGTTCTTTTAGTCAGTTAATGCTTATTCATATTTTCCACACGCTTACCATCCTTCCTTACATCTCAATCCTCTCTTTTGGGTTCAATTGCTTTCCGCCTGAGGTAAATTTATACCAATGCTTTTAATCAAGAGTTTTGTTGGTGGTAAACTACTCAGTGTTTCTTCATCTCTAAATGTCTTTACTTTACCCTACCTCTTGAGATACAGTTTAACAGAGTATAAAATTTTTGCTAACCATTATTTTCCCTTGGCACTTTAAAATTTTCATTACATTATATTCTAGCACCTATTTTTGTGATGGTAATCCTCTGTCAGTTAGTTTAGTAGTTATTCTTTTATAGATGAGCTATATCTTTTTCTCTGGCTGCTTTTAAGATCTGTTTGCCTCTGTTGCTTTGATATTCCATCAGGGTGTGTTTAGGTGTGGATTTATTTATTTAGCTCAGGACACATTGAAATTTCTAGGCTGAAAATATTTGTGTTTAATCTTTTTTTTTTTTTTTTTTCAGTTTCAGTCATCAACTCTTCAAATATTTTGCTTCCCCTTCTTTCTCTTCTTTCACTCTGGAACTTCTACTAGAAATACGTTGAACCTTCTAATTCTGTCCTCCACATATCTAAACTTCTCTTTATTATATTTCCATCTCTTAATCTTTTTGTGCTGTACTCTTGATAGTTTCCTTTGATTGATCTTCTAGTTCACTCATTCTCTCTTCATCTGTTCACTAACTCTTTTTAGCTCTACCTGGACTTTATTTATATTTCTCACTGAGATTTTTATTTCAATAACTGTATTTTCTAATTTCTAGAAATTCCATTTGGTTATTTGTCAAATATATCTGGATCATTTTGATAGCCTTGTTCTCATTTTTACATTTGTTATCTTATTTTACGTCTTTAATCATGTTGTACTTGCTATCTGATACTTCTATTACCTGACGTATTTAGAGTCTAAGCCCATAGTTTGTCTTCTTTGCTTACTCCTTCAGGATGGACTATTTTCCAACAGGCTTGAGTCCCAGTTCCATAACTGACAGACATGTTATCTTAGGTGAATTATTTCACTAAGTTCAGTTTCCTAGTCTATAAAATGAAATTAGGGATTGAAGTATCAGTCTCAGAGTGTTTCTGCCCATATTAAATGAGGTTTTATATATATAAAACCTCATTTAATATGGGAAGAAACATATATATATATATATATATATATATATATATATATATATATATAGCCTTTAGCATAAACTCAGCTCCAAAACCATAACTTTTGTTACTAGCATTCAGCTCTGAATTCTCTCTAGTTCCTATAATGCCTAGCACTTAGTTGCTACTCAGTAAATGTTTGATGAAAAAAAAAAAGTAGATGAAAAAACAAAGTTAAAGCAGTTATGGAAAATATTACTATGTAATTATCCAAATACTAGTATTCTTTGGGCTATAAATGCCTAACTTATAAATATCTCAAACATACATTTATTCATTATCTATACAAGAACAGCCATTGTTCTTCTAGTGATGAGATATGGCAATGAATGAGAGAAAGAGAGAGAGAGAAAGGAAGGAAGGAAGGAAGGAAGGAAGGAAGGAAGGAAGGAAGGAAGGAAGGAAGGAAGGAAGGAAGGAAGGAAGGAAAGAAGGAAGTAGATCATGATTAAGTCTTAGTCAGAGAATTAAACTAAAGTGATGTGTTGAAAAGTAGTTAGTAGTTAATACTTTATATTGAATGGATTCAGACTATAGTGACACAGAACTGACAACTGAAGGATAAGAGGGAACCAGCCATTTGATGATGTGTATAAGAGCATCCAGGCAAATGGGACAATGAATGCAAAGGCTTTTAGGAAGCAGACTTTGCTCTTTCAAAAAGTGCAGAGGCTAGTGTGTCTAGAATGCAGTCAGATTAGAGGGAGATGTTTTGAGATTTTAAGTTCAGAAACGTAGACATGGGCCAGGTCACTAGGGCTTTATAAACCAGGATAAGGAGTCTGGAGTTTATTTTACCAGTGCTGGGAAGCCATTGGAGAGTTTTGAACAAGAAAATAGCATCTGAGTTCTGTTTCTAAAATATCACACTGGCCGATGAATGTTTGAGACCTAGAACTGTTTGAAGAAATGCAGTAAAAATGAAAGCTGGGCAGTTGCATACTTTCTGCACGATCCCCAGTCTACCCTGAAACTGCTGTTGCTGCCAGCCACCACTTACCACCACAACCACCAGTGTGCCTAAAACAAAGCTCTGGTCTCATACGGCCATCTGGTGGCCAGCATCAGAACTGCTTGATCCTATAGCCTCTGAAAATACCCAGATCTAGAAAGTGCCCCAGTCTTTTAACTTCTCAGTCTCTAGTCAAATTCTTCCCAGTACCACTTTGAAAAACTTCTGGTATTCACTTTATTTTATTTTTGTTTTTACAAATATGAGAGCAACCGGATTTTTTTTGTTTGTTTTTCTTTGTAAGTAAAACAAAGTCTGGACTAGATTCAAATGGACAAGGTTTTAATCTTCTTAGTAAAATTTATTATTAATCATAATAGGTTTCGTAGAAAAATGAGTATCAAGTTATCCCTGCCCATACAAACCACTTACAAACACTCATAGAACATAACTAAGGAGTAAGTAAGATAATTTATGACGTTACTTTACCAAGGAGGTTGGAAGTCAATCTCCTGTATATATTTTTAGTTCAGAATATGGTCCTAGATGTGTAATTATAACATCTGGAACAGCTGGTATGTGCTGAAAGAAGTTCAGGATTTTTTTTTCTTTACCTAAGAAAGCAACAGTTTGAAAGATGAGGCTTTGTTTCAAATGGAAAAGCTATTTTAACTGGTAGTGGCATTACTGAAGCTAGCTCTGGCTAATATGTATGTGTATACACACATTGCCTTTTTCAGCAGTATAATGGTCAAATCAGAAAATTCTCAACTTTTTCTTGCTAATACAAAGCAGCTCTTTTTATATGAATTTAAAAATACAGTATCAGGGCCACCAATCCCCTTTGAGAGGATTTTCCACTTGCAATAATGTGGCTAATTGCAATAATATAAGGAGACCTACTTCGTTACACTGATATTTTCTTGTCAGTCAAATTGAAAGATCTTAAAAGCAACTGCTTACTCACTGAACTTTATTCAGGAAACTTTGACACATTATAGCCAGTCTGTTAAAAATTTATTTTCTGGGCATAAATATCTCCTGCTGCTTCACTAGGTGGAGTTGAAGCAGTGAATTCTTACCCCAGACATAATTCGATTGACTCTTAGTTTGGAGATACTTTTGGTCCTTCCACATCAAAGTAAGATCTGGATAAGAGGTAGCAAAATTCCTCTTTCTGGGGAAATTAATTAAAGTGTGATTTTCAGTAGCTGTTAGTGGACTATAATGAGACAGGCCTGTTGAAAACCACTGTGCTCTTGATAATGATCTTTCTCCCAGCCCAGCCTTATTGCCGAATTATCCTAAAGTACCTCCTCTCATGGGCTTTCTCTATATGAAATGAGTTAGGGGTCTTAGCCCTCTTCTTAGCAGAGACTTGTCACAGAATCTTTTACCATCGGCAGCAATTAGCACTAATTGGTACCCTCCACAGCAGTCGAACAGAAAGGTCAGTGATGGAGTGAGCAGGCAGAACGAATTACCCTTTCGCCTCTGGAAGTGAACTTATTGGTTCTGTGTGGAGCTGATCTGTTCCTGCTATCTTTGCTGGGCCTAGGAGGTGGATTAAGGAGGAATTTATCCTCCAAAGCTGTCAAACAAGAGTATTTGGGGAAGGTCAGTTCACTGAGTAGGCAAAACAAAGCTGCTGAGTTACGACCACTCAACAGCCATAAATAGGTCGCCCTATCTTCACCTCATATTACCTCACCCCTTCCAATCTCTCCCTCTCACTTTCAATTTCTTCCTATAATAATATAAATCCAATCAGAGCAAGTGCTCTGTCAGCATTTTTCTCTCTCTCACCACAGAGCCCATGCTGTTTATACTCATTACTGTGTAACCAGGTCACTCGGTGGCTGGGAAGAGATGTCATTGTCTTAGCTTTGCTTCTCTACATATTCATTCTACCTACTTCATGAAAGATGAAGGGTTTGATATGAAAATAAGTAAAATAACACTTGTGGAAAACTTTTATCTTTGTAGAATATTAATTCTATTAAGTGTCTATGCGTTTGTCGTTCTGATATCTTCACCATCACTATTATATGTCAGCGGTTTGAAAAATCCTTGAGAGAACTGTCAGGGAACAACTAATAACCCCTTCCTCTGCTATAAGTAGCCACTAGATGACTTGGCATCATTCACAAGACAACAGAAGGAAAAAGAATGTTGGCATTCTGCCAACTTTCAAAACTTGCTCCTCCCTTTCACTTAATTCAGATGCCAGCACTTTTCTGAAGGCTGAGCAGAGAGGAATAGAAAAGGGAATGGGCACTTGATTAACAAAATCACAACAAATAAGCCAAAGTATCAGCATGTAAGGTAATGCCCTTCTGCCTTCCTAGGAAGAACAATCAGTTTAAAACTAAACAAAAACTATACACTTTCCATCTTTGCATTACTTAGAAAATATTTTCTATGTGAGTTTTTAAGCATTCACTTGGGAGAAAAGAACCAAGAAATGGTTGACCTAGAAATAATTCAGCCTTGTAGAGATGTCTGAGCCCAGACATTAGCCAAAGCCAACAGGGACCTTTCAGGACCATTTATAACTAGATCAATATGTCAACTGGTCCTGCCCTCAACTCAATCAAGTTTTTGTTTCAAATTGAAAGATTAGCCCAGAAACGAAACTGCCAGAAGAAGCATGTAAGAAGATAAATTTGTTCTGCTTAGTCTTCATTTCCCTTCCTAGAAGGAATTCAAGATGAAGTCAATGAGGTATTGAGCCTGAACATCTTTTTACTGTCAATGGCTGGCAAAACACCTGACAATAGCAAATGTTCATCAGTGTACTATAACAGAAAGGATGAATAACTGAGTGGTCACGTAAAGGAATAGAATTGACAGCAACTAACTGAGTTCATTCCATTTAGGCAAACTGCTACTCTTGACTAAAGTCCGGAATTAAAGTTTCTGGAGCAAAATGAAAAATGTGTAACATGAGCTAGGGAGGTGACACTCATTTACTCGGTCAACAAACATTTACTAACACCTATGATAGGTCAGACACAGTGCTAGGCACGTGGACACAAAGATAAAAGGCATTGACTCGCCCTCAGTTAGATTTCAGTTTAATTGAGAGGGTAGAGATGAGAACAGATAATGGCAAAGCAATGAAACAGCTATCCCAGGTTATGTCAGGAGAGTACAGGAGAGGGGAGTTTTTAGAGGAGGGACATTGGAGTTGGGCCTTTGCTGAGTGAGCAGGAAATCAAGATGGGAGTGGGGTTCCAGGCTGAGAGAGCAGTCAGAAGAGCAAGGAATGGCCTGTGAGAAAGCACCGTGGTCTTGGGGAAGAGTGAGTAGCTCAGTATCCGCTTCAAAAGGAAAATGGAACAGGGCAAAGGAAAAAGGAGGCAGAAAAGGTGGAAGGAGAATGAGAGAAAAGTGACAGAGACCAAGAAAGCTTGGATAAGAAAGTTTCCCAAGGACCTATAAGCTACCTACAAACAAACTGGGTCTTCAATCTATAGGCAACAGGGTACCACAAAAGAGTTTTCAGTAGGGGAGTGACCTGATTGGAGCAGGTGGAGGACAATTTACCTGATTTGGTCAGCTAAGTCAGTGTTCCTGTTTGTTCCTCATTCACTACTGTCCCTTCATGAAGCTTTCAATGAATGAAAGCTTGCAGAGAGATCCTATAAAGTTCTGTGTTTTGAAAACAACACAGTGTGGGAAATGGGTTGGAATACAAGAAAAATAAAGTCAAGGTGACTGTTTGAAGGCTATTTTAAAAGCAAAATTTAGGAAGCAAAATTGTTAGGCCTTGATGACTAAAATGATCCACAAGTTAAGAGAGAAGATGAACTTGAGGATAACTCAGGTTTCCAGTAGGCCACTGAGTAGTCGAAGAAATGCTTATCAGTAGAAGACTAGAACCTCTATTTTTAACTCCAGAGAAGAGGTACCTGGCCCTCAAAATAGCCTGAAAATTTTCATTGCTGTGTTGAGCTACTATATGCTTAAAAGCATGAATAAATGGCATGTTTCCAATCTGTGCCAGAAAATAGCAAGAAATACTTTAATCCAGATGAGCCTCGCAGAGATCGAGGAAAGTGTTATCTTTAAATGTTATAATTTAGCAAAGGTATAGTTTTTTTGTTTTTGTGCCAATGATGTTATGAGAAATGTGACATTTGGAATTAAAGTGAATTTCAATTATAAAACCCATGTTCATTCACTCCTAACTTCCTGATCTTAAATGCAATCTCAATTTTATCTCACCTAAGAGTGCACAGTAGTTTTCTTACTAAAGTAGGAGCTCAAACACCTGTGCACTCAAGGTTCAGAAATAATGAACTATAATGGAAAGGTGAACCATATTTCATATGAATACGAGACACACAATGGCGGCGGTATGTCTGGGCCCGTGTCAGGCCCTCTCCAGGCCTTGCAGACATTTGCCTCCTCTGCCCCCGGCCTTTGGGGATCCAGGCCTGTACATTATTCATTTTGCCTTTGGCACCCAGAGTATACCATTCCAGGTACTCGGACAGATGGATGGACATAACTATCAAATAGTCTCTTCCCTATTGCAAAATGTACCTGAAAATCACATTTTCCCAAGCTTCCCTTCAGGCACTTTAAACACTCAAAAGCAAGTTAATTTTTCAATTTACACTTAACAAGGATTCCACTATGCAGGACTTTTACTCAACTCCAAGAAGTAAAGGTAGTTTTAAAAAGTTATAAGTTGCTTAAGTGTGGTTCTGCACAATAAGCTATTTCATTTGGTTTTTAATCTGTATCAAAACTACATTGTAAAATCATTGTTACTTCCTAACTGGCTCTAGCAAAGGTTTTATTTTTGTTCTTATTCTCTTTTCTCTCACAATCCCAGGAAAATAAGGATAAATTCGTATTAACAATGTTTATGTTACAAATGTAAACACAGGGAAGTCAGGAAGCATTTTAATAAGGTTCTCAGTCATTTTAATTCATCCATGCTGTTCTCATGCAAAACCACGTATTCCCGTCCTGTTTTCTAAATGTATAGTTTACTGAGGAGTGGATATTTGTGGGTAAATCTGTGTTTGCAAATAGAATCTTTAGTTTTGTTTTTGTTGACTTAAATTTGTAAACCAAATAAACTGAATTACTAAATTGTTTTATTACACTTACAGTGAAGAGCTTAATTTTTCTGATTTTATTTCTTGGTAATACCCATCGGGACAGCTAATCAAATAGACTATTCATAATCTACTCTGCTTCCACAAAGCCCTTTTTTTCTCTTCAATTTACTATCTGAAATATACAAAGGTGATCTGAAGCATGAGTGAATTTAAATCCCATATGAATTGTGCCTGGCATTTGTTTTTTGCCCCTACACTCAAGAAGAGCTTTTTCTGATGCACTCTCTTATGTGCCTTTGAAGGAAACAGAAAGGAGATGTGCAAACTGAGCATCCTGCTGAGCATCTTAACAGAAAACGATTGATGGCATCCTCCCACTCCGTTCTACCTGGACTGGATTTCTTAGTGGAAAACGATTCCCTCTTCCTGAGCCCTGCACAAACATTTTAAGGATGAAAATCCCAATGCAAGAAATTTCTTAACATCTAATCACAGCTGCCTGGTTGTATTGCTGTTAGTCTGTTGAAATTCTGAATCAGTTTATTAGTGTCTTTATGTATTTCTTCAGTGAATTAAAACAAGAATTCTAACAGAACTCTCTTTTTAAGCCAGCAGCAAAGCTAGAAACCATCAACATGATAAACATAAATATCTAGAGAATTAATCTTTAAATTGCTATCAAAGGGAAAGAATAAAAAAATGTGGAGGTCATTCAACGTAGCAACAACCTCTCTCCCAATAAAAACCAAAATATCCTGTCTGCAGATATTGACCAAAACGAAGGAGAGAAGTTATGTCTATTAAAGACTGTTTTACCTGAGTGGCCATTTTCATTTGATGATCCTTAGCACTGTGGGAAAAATAAACAAATTTAAGGCTACACATCCTCTGTGCCTATTTCCACAAAAGACTTGAAATAGTTTAAAAGAAGATAGTATGGTAAGATGATCTATCAAGAGAAGTAATTTTCTAGAAGGAATTAAAGTTAGCAAATAAAAATCTTTCTACCCACAACACCGTGGAGGCCTATGCTCTGTTTTGAAAGCTACATTATCGATAGAAATATGGCTACGTGAGGTATCTGCAAGGAACTGAACATAAAACACTGACCCTGGGAACAGTATCAAGGGCTTCAGTGACTCCCAAGGAGAGTCAGTCACTTCTGCGTCCATCAGGAGAATCAGAGTCTGACAGACGGTCAAAGAGCACTCACTGCCTTCTTAATAGTCACAATATCAACTGCCCTGGACTAAGCTCCCTCTCCCATTTTTTTCAAGACCAAGCAAGCCTCTGAAGTGTTTGAACAATCCAAAGAGTAGAGCCAGAAGAAGGCTAATATAATATTCTTCTTCTAACCCTTGATACTGGAGGATACCAGTTTCTTCTTAATCTTTTTTTTTTTTTTTGTAAGAGAGAAGTATATATTTTTACACCAATATTATGGTTCATGTCTGTTTCAATAGTAAAGTATAAACCACCTCAGAAATTCAACTCGAGTAAAAAGTGGACAAAAATGTGACATCTCTAGTGGTCAATATGGCTGTCTTTGTCTCTATGCTATTTTGAAATGATTAGTCTATGTTGAATAAGAGGGATTTATTTTTAAAATGAAAGTACAAAAACAGGTCTATTACTATGACTTCATTTGAGCTCTCTGCAGAAAACTTAAATGCTTTCAAAAATATATGGACTGTGGCTTTTAAATTCCCGAAATGAATCTGCATATAGAAAATGCCTAATGCCAAATGTAAAGATTATATACCTTCTTGACCCTTAACCTAGGAGCCAAGTTCAGGTAAGTACCTGCAATTTCCTCTCTGCTCCTGGTGGATGACCACTTCTTCTTACGCACTTCTTCTTACGTATTACTCAACCCTTGATGGGTTTGAGTAATTTCCTCTGTTACTAAAAGGGAAACATTGGACTCTGATCTTGAAAAGCAAATAATTCTTTGAGTTTATAGAGGGTAGGAATTTCAACAGGAAATCCAATGTATCAGAGTCTCCCTGGGTGGATCCAGACCTGTACAACAATGCATTCCACTACTGCATTTCCTACGAACCAACTAAAGTCAAATTTCTAGAAGCAACACTTCTTGATTCCTATCATATCTATGAAGTACAGCCACTGCCCACATTCCATTGCGAAAGTATCAAGTATATTCAGAAAAGATTCTTTGCATCTCGGGCAGACCATTTCTGCAGCACAGTTTTGAAGATCACAGTTTCAGAGGAGATACTGAGTAATTGCATTATGTCCAAGGAATATAAACAAGAGTCCTAAAGTAATGTCAAATGACAAATGATTGGAAAAGAACTGGAGACATTTAGCCAAACCGTCTTATACTCCTCTCATTGTAGTTGTGTACAACAGGTTTGTTTTGTGTAGGAAAGGCTTATTTTTTTTGTTGCATGTAAGAGGCAAGCAGAGTTCTGCTTCATATAAGGAAGTACTTTCTCATAATTAGAATGTACTGCCTTGTCAGGGGTCCCCTCTTGAAAGAATTCCCATTCACCATCTGTTAGCAATATTCTAAAAGATAATTTTGCACTAAATAAGTGGTCAGACTGCTAACCTCTAAGGCAGTTTTAAATTCCAGGTTCCTAATAGTCTATATACATTTGATTACTTCATAATATATTATACTTTTAAAATATTTTGGACGAAAATTCTGAATAATTTCTGGAGCCAACATTTTCTTCAAAAGCAGCCCCATATGCCAAAAACTCTTGATTTTATGCCAGTAGATGTGATCCCCATTACCTTACAGATGGGGTGGTAGATAAAACCATGAAAGCATGGACTTCAATGTTTGACTTACGTTCAAATACCTGCTTTACCATTTATAGCCTGTTGTGACCTAGACATGTCTCTTAATCTTACTAAGCTTTGATTTGCTCATCTGTAAAATGGGATCATAGTGTTTAGCTCACAAGATTGTTGCAAGAATTAAATGAGATAATGAATACAAAGAGCCTAGCAAAGCCATTAGCTCAAAGAAACCCATCAATCTAGGGCAGCAGTTATTACTGGACAGGTCATATGCCCTTCAATGCCCCTATAACCTGAGCAGGGAATGGGCCTTTCTCCTGCACTGCTTTAAGACTTTCCACTTGCACGCTCTATATACATCACATACAGAAGAGAGAGGGTGGGGAAGGAGAAGGACGCAAAATTTTGTGTGCATCATCCATATATAAATACATCTGAACACACACACACATCTCTTTTTTTAAACTTTTTATTGTGAGATAATCGTGGATTTACATGCAGTCACAAGAAATAATACAGAGGTATCCCGTGTACTCTTTACACATTATGTACCTTTTTTATATGATGTTATTTTTTTATACTGTTAGGCACTGTTGTCAGTTTTTTTTTTCCTCTACCCAATTTCTTGACGTTGATAAAGAGTAGAAATAATCCATGTTGCTGAATTGACCTGGCATGGAAACACTGAGAACCTCAAGAGAGCGTCTTCCCTTGAGACCTGTGCAGTCATTCTTGTTTTTTTTCCCTTTAGCTTCACACATCTCACTCCCTGCTGAGTCTTCCTTTCTAGGTGACACCTGCTCACTACTTTGTGAAAAGCAGAACCTTCATTCTGATATGCTGAACTTCTTGGGTTCTTGGAAAACGGTGGTGTGGCTCATTGAGCGAAGGATATAATTTGGGTCTAACATGGCAATATTTCAATTTCTGTTGATTAGATCAATTAATATTCAAGTGCTGAGGTGAAATAGTATGTTTTCTTTCTTCCAAAAAACAATTAATCTGTATTGACTGAGCTCCAGGGGAAATGCATCCTGGGCTATGTCTGAGGTTGGTTTCAATACAGTTGGAGGCTTTCATGTGGAAAATTCTCTACTTAGCAATTACATGCAATGAGAAAACTTGGAATTCGTAAGTGATTCAGTAAGTAAGTCACCATCCATGAAGAGTGCAGAAAGGGACACACAGAGACGATCTGATCATGATTAGTCATATACACCAAACCAATACTTCCCCCCAAATGCCAATCAACAGAATTTTGTGGGAAGCTTTACAAAAAATAGATTGCTGCACCTAAGTGCACCTATCCAATCCCTGAGGGTTCTAATTCAGTAGGCTGAAGCAGGGGCAGGGAAATAGCATTTCTCTAAAGCTTCATAGGGGTTCTGGTCGACTGCAATGGTTAAGAACTACTGCTCTGAGCCAGTATATTTCATTAAGATGAGTGTGCACGCATATTAATAAAATGAACACCTCCTTCTACCCCCAGCTCCAGAATTTTATAACTGCTTTCATTTTAAAATTGTGTTTTACAATGATGATGACGAATTCCAGTTTTTCAAATTAGTTCATGGAGATTATCTAGTTGGAGGTATCAGTATATCAATTTCATGGAAGAATATGATTCTAACCCCAAATTTAAAAAGGAAAAAAAAAATACTATACCCCACTGTCAGAATACTTCCTTTGTGAGAGGGGGGAAAAAAAAGCCTCACTCACTTACTCACCAATGCCAGTATCTTCTATTTTATCTAGCAGGTGGTGAAGCTAGATGACAAATGGAGCTCTTGTCCAGATACACATTTCCACGGATGAAATCAAGAACTGTCCTTGACTAAGCTGCCCCTGCTCCCATCCCAGGCCTGACAAACACCTTTGCACCACCACAAATCCTACCCCAAATGCTGTCACTCTCTGTGTACAAAAGAACTTCCCCTATGTATACAATATAAGGGTTGGAAGTCATCTCTGCTACTACCTAGGAAATCAACACATCTTTAAATTAATAACCTGAGTATGGAGCTATTGCACGCTATAGCAATAAAACTAAACAATGTCACTGTCTGTTCTTTAAAGCTTACAAGCATTTTATATTCAGAGTCCTCAAGCTAGAATTTTAAGAAATATCCCTTTAGTTGACACAATTTTTCTCACTCCCTCTTCACTTCATAGACTATTTATAACTGTGCTGAAAGTGTTAAACTCTAAATGGACATAAATGGTGCATATACATAAAAGAACATGAAGCGCAAGCCAAAAGGTTAGTCTGGATCAAGCATTGTTGAATAAAGTTGTCTTCTCAACAACTTAGAAAGGATGGAGCTTATAGGAATTTGCTGAGGGGGTCTGTGGGAAGTCTCAAGGGGAAGAGCGTTCATTCCAGGAAAAGAGTACTTTTTTTTTTTCATTAAAATGTATTGGGGTGACAGTGGTTAGTAAAATTACATGGGTTTCAGGTGTACAATTCTGTAATACATCATCTACCACATGTGTGTTCACCACCCAGAGTCAGTTCTCCTTCCATCACCATAGTAGAAGAGGGTAAAGAGGGTACATTTTGAGATATGGATCAGCAGATACAACAGAGGAAATGAATAAGAGGAGAGAGTAGAACGAATAGATGGAGGTATCTCCCTCATGTGCCAAAATACCCCAGTCTCCAATGACTAACAGTGAAGTAAAGAGTGACAACAGTGGTCCTCAAAGTGTGGTCCTCAGACCAGGAACAGCAGCAGCATCTGGGAACATGCTAGAAATGCAAATTCTCAGGCCAGCTCCCAGATCTACTGAATCAGAAACTCTGGGGTTGGGGCCCAGCTTACCAAGCACCCCAGGTGGTTCCAATGCACCCTCAAGTTTGAGAACCACTGTATTACAAGAAATCAAAATCTGATGTATTACAGAATTGTACACCTGAAACCTGTGTAATTTTACTAACAACTGTCACCCCAACAAATTTTAATCAAAAAAATAATAATAAACCTTCGTTATTTTAAGGTTCAAATATATATATATATATATATGTATATATATATATGTATGTATATATCTGACAAGTCCGGCCTGATACTTTCTCTCGGGCTATAAGAACTAAAACTTCTCTTCCTGCCCCACCCAGTATAGTCTCTTCCTGCTTCCTCTCTCCATTCTCTGAGTCTTCTCCTCTCCCCCACCTCCACCTTTCACACAGGTACACACACATACACACAAACACGCACGCACGCACGCACACACACGCACCAGTGAACACCTGTATAGCATTCAAACAACAGGAGACCAGCCCTTATTTTTCCTTTTCTTAGAGAGTTTATTTCATAATGTGCGCACAGTGCTGAGGCGAGGGGTGGAATTTAAACAATCCCTAATTAGGGAGAACGGCACCACCTATTTATCACGTTATACTGTTGTGTATTTACCCCTTACCACTTTGGATGCATTTGCATATAATTTTTCATAGTCCAATTCATTTGTTTAAATTATTTCTTTTATTTTCACTTATTTATTCAGAAGGGAAATTTTCTTTTACAGATCATTGGGGCCTCCCAGTGGCAATCTTAGGTAATTTCAGACTCAGATTTTATCCCCTGAGCTTTTGGGGAATGGTATCCAAATCCTTAGGCTTTTCACCCACGTAGTTGGTAGAAGAAGCATACGATAGACTCAAAGCAAGCTTTTGATCTGAGGTAGATTATATAGGTATCCAAGCTGAATTTTCCTCAGATGTTAGCTTCGACTACTTGCATTTATCAGACTCCATATTTAGTCACTTGTTTAGTAGAGATGTCAGTCAGTAGGCTTCAGGTTCTGCTAGTCAATGTCACGTTAACCAGAAATACACACAATAAAGACTATCAGAGGAAAATTTATCTTGTGATTCCTTTTCCTCAATAACCTTGAGGTTTTCTCCCTAGAATTCCCATACCTACCATTCTGCCTTTGAAGTTGTGACTGCCAAGGGTAGCCATGTCCCACCAGAATTTTTAGATACATCATTTTTCCCTCTTGATTCTGGAACATTCTGTGGCTACTCTGGCTCCCATCACTCTCCGGTGGCAATTGGCACGGTCCTCTGGGCCTGGCCCTCACATGACAGCCTCGGACAGTTTGCCCCCTTCTGACATCATGGAAGCCGGCTGAGCCACCCGTGTCCGCATCGGCTTACATCTTGCCATCTGTCAAGGCCTCCAGCCAGGATTTGAGGCTTATTCAGCAACATCAACCTCACAGAATTGAGGTGCCTGTCATCTGATGAAACGCAGGCTAACGGAGGCTGAAGGCCATTTCCACTTAGCCAACCACTTTGCTTCAGACATGCTGGTGTACTTCCAATCTTCCACTGAGAGATCTTGGCCCTCTTCGTTGGCTTCAAAAGGCTGTGCTGCCTGAGTCAATACTGTCCTTGCCTTGAAAGATTGCTGAAAGGTGGTTTCTGGGAACTGGTGTGCTCACATCACCCCAGGGCTTACCTTTGTGCTGATGCAGTGAGCTTACCACCTAGTAACAGGCCTATAAACACTAGCATCATTGACAGATCTGATTATGTCTTAAAGTTCAACTCCACCCCACTGGCCTTTTCTGCTAAAAAGTCACCTGAGGACATCCTACACTTCCTTTGCTTCTATCTACCTGAGCCATCTTTCAAGAAAAAGATCAGCTTTTGCTTCCACCTCAGCACTCTCTTTATACAAGAGGGTTGTTGGGTGTGTTTTTTTAACCCCCACACTGGCTATTTTAAGATCACTGCATATCTTTACATTAACTGATCTAATATTTGTCCAATATTCCTTGCAAAGAAAACTTTATTTAAGTATTTGCTGTGTATATACATATATTTATAAGATCATACTCTTTGTGATATATTGTGAAAAGTAGTACATGCAGGTTCATCTCAACAGTATCCCAAATACACTATATGCTCAGGAGGCAAATAAAGACAATTTTCACTAAATTGGATCGCTCCAAATTAGCTAGAATAAAAATCAAACTTAGGATTTTTTTTGCAGAGCTCAGAGTAGAAAATGGACACGAGGCAGTACCCTGAAAAGAGCACAGCTTAGGTACCATAGAGACCGAGGTTCCCATCCTAGCCTACACATGTGTCACCTTGGAAAAATTGTTTACTCTCACTGAGCCTCAGTTTCTTCATATGTAAACTGGGCTAATACCACTAGGATTGCCAACAGGATTCAGAGATGCTGTATATGAAATGTCTAAAACAGAGCTGAAAGCAGTGAATGTTCCATAATGGAGTTATTATTTCAGCAAGGGTTAATAAAAGCTACAATTTTTCCAGCAAGTAGTTCAAACAGCTCCCTCTTGGCTGTCTCTAAAGTTTCCTACATGCCATGCTGTGCCCAGAATACGTCCCCTCCTTCCTCTCTTCATCTCCTTCACTCAGCTACAGGTTACTTCTCCAGGAAGCCCTCACCAACTCCCTGGTTGTGGGTTAGGCTCCCTCCTATCAGGACACCTAACACAGCTTTGTAAAAGTATTTATTTCACCTTCCATGCATAGAGACTTCCCTGCATCTGCCAATTTGCACTAAGCTTTAAATCTCTAAGAGGACTGGCCCACCTTTCTTGTTCACTATTATGTCTGCAGCCCCTGCTAGGCATATTGTGGGTTTTCAATAAATATTGAATGAGGAAGTGAGTGAATGAATGAATGAATGAGTGAATAAATGAATAACAACCATAAAGGAAGAAAAATAAAATCCAAGGAAAGTAAAAGGTGGTTGCATTATTTATTTTGCATTCTTGTAATTGCCTTTAAGCCTCTCTGAAATACCTTTAAAAAAATATGAAATCCATACCCAACAGCTGTAGCACTTCGCCCCCCCACATCAAGAATGCTGTACATTCTTATTATATATTATATGTGTTATAATAATTGTTGTATAATTATTGTAATAAATTATAATCATATCATTATTCCTCAATTCCTCTTTTTAATACATGATTATAGAATGTGTATATCATGTTTGACACCCTTCTAATTCTTAAATTGACTACCTATATTAATCACAGAGATCCTAAGGAAGGAGGAAATCTTTGGCAGAAAAGTGTTAATAATTTACTAGTTGCAAACTGTACTTTTACCCCGGAGCACCAGGTGGGTAGAAAACATTACTCATGTTTTTTAATCTAAGAATTTCTTACATTTTTATGGCTTGTTCTTTGGGCTTATTTATGATGGTTTGTGACAAAGAGACAACCTTTGCCATTATGATTTATAATTTTCCAACAAAGGAAATACAGAAACAGATAAGAAACCCAAATTAAATCACAGCACTAGATAAGAAAACCCAAATTAAATCATGACACTAAAAATAAATTTAGAAATCAGTGAAGAAGGCAAGGGCTTGACTCATAATTTTAAATTAAAACAAATAAAGTGTATAGATATACAGACTGTACACAATGAAAATACAGCATTTTTCAAAACCTAAACTACAAAATCTAGCATTTACCAAGTAATTTTCCAAAGCCTTGTGTTCTGTATTTGTGGCATTATGAAATAATGTCTGGCTACTAAAATATTTTTTAAATGCCTTGTTTTAATCTTACTCGGTTTGTGCTTTTGTTTCGAAAAGAATAGTTTTTGGTATGGTAAGTGGTTGGTGGTTGGCAGCAGACATCCAATATTTGTCTACTATTTTTATTAATCCCATTTGTAACAAAATTGACCTGAACATCTGTTTTCATTTTTAGTGATACTTTTAAATTCCTTGATGGTTGAGTGCCAATTCTAAAACTTGATTGGATTTCAGGGAAAGACAATTGCTTTAGAAACAAAGAAATTGAGAGAAAAAACTCCGGACTTTGAGCTTTCCCAGTAAAAGCACTGTTCGTAACAGAGACTAAAGGTTAGTTCAATAGAATAGGCAGTCTGTGGTATATGCCTAGCAACCTAACTACTACATAGCTATGTACAACTCTACCAAACGCTAATGTCCAGCCCAAGATCTCTTCATAAAAGGAGTTAATATAATCACAGAATTAGTTGATGCTAATTAAAACCACCTAGGACACACTGTCCCATGAACACAACCACATAATTATACAGAAGACCGTTTTTGATTTTGTGTGGAACTTAGAAGCAGAGCAAGTATTGAACTTGAGCTTGCAGGTAAGTATTCTAGACCTAATTTAACATCAGAAACTCAAAAATGCCAAAACCTGGATGTGGAAATCATTTGTGAACTATTTCCTGGCTTCATAAAGAAGATAAAAAAATTAGTTCCACACACAAACCCACTCACAAATGTCTATGGTTTTTAAATTTTGCTTTGCCGTATCTCCCTACATTTTGCAAAATTATCCTCTCCATTCCCAATTTTGTGCCTTATTACCTTATAATTTGGTTTTAAAAAAGTGCACATATTTGACTATTTTTCACTTTTTCACATGCAGATTTCCACAAAACTAAGTTAAAAGGGGGTCAAAAGAAGAGGCGCAGTATATTTATTTTCTTCTAAGCTTATCAACAAGCTTACTTGGCTGATCTACTTAAGGTTGACTTGAATTCTTTTTATTTCTAGAAACTAAGGTTCCAGCTTGTTTTCAAAATTAGTACATCAAAATCCTACCCAGTGGACATGTTTTATTTCCAAAGAATATTCAGAAATTATTTATCTGCTCACATGCAGATGACACTGCTTAAAACAAGTTGGACATAGTCTCTGTCATTACTGCCCAGGCATTCACAGAGAAAACCAAGCTCCTGGAATCTGAGAATTCAAAGAAAAAAGAACATTCTATTCTGCTGTTTCCTCATCTTTTTCTTTCACAAAAATGTGGCATTGGGTAATTTCCTAACAGGTTTGGAGCCAATAGTGTAAATTCAATTATTTATCCAAAAAAGAGAACTGAATATAAATAAAAAATGAAAACCAATATTTGAAAAATTCTGGTAGACAAAAATTGGTACAAATGAAATAGGATATATCAGTAAATTCTAAGACAGTTTTTAGTACAGTACTTAGTCACCTAGTCAGTTGATACAATCTGGGGCACAAAAACTCATGGTTATATATATGTAACATGTAAATGTAAATTTTAAGCTGCAGAGTATCACCAGCCAGTTGGTATGATTGCTGTGGAGCAATAACTATTCTGTGATAACCTCTATTTAAACTTTGATAAGGTATGTTATTCTATTAGAAACCCAGAAAGTTATTGCAAGAATTGGATTGAGGTTTTCGGTAACATAGCTTAATTTCCAAAAAAAAAAAGATAAAGGCAAAATTCACAGGATAAGACCCTTGGATTAAAGTTAACAAATAAATTCCTAGCCATAATAGAAAAATTGTAAGATAGAAAAAACCTATTCAAATTACATCTTTTGAAATTATTATAAAACTGAATATAGAAAAGTGTGGAGAAACTAGAGCAAAAAGATAAAAGCAGACAAGCACACAGAATGAAGCAAAACAGGAGGGGCACAGTGTGTGTGGGTGGGTGGGTGTTAAAATTTGCAAATGAATGTTATAAACAGAATAAAACAATGGATATTGAATGCATTGTGTTTGACAGATTGACTCTTAGAGAAAGAGGAACTATAATGAACCAGTGGTTGGTTTGCTCCTAACACAGTCTTTGAAAGCAGGACACTTTATCTGTTCTACCTAAAAATAGCTTAGTAGTGATATTCAAACATTTTTTAGCAAAGGGGCCATTTTTTCCATTTGCTACCCCAAGACTCCTGCTGGTGCAGTAAAACACTCCTGCTGGTGCAGTAAAACACTCCTAGAAGCCTTTGAGGCAGCTCTGAGGAATCTCAGACTGCTACTAACCAGTTCAAAAACTATTGTGGGAGTACATACATGTCTCAGAGTCAACAAATATTAATACAACTTGTGGGGGGGAGAGAAGCAGAACCTCGAAAAAAATTTCAGATACACCTCATTTCTTAATGTCTCATTTCCTAATGTTGGGCGCCCTCCTTGCTTTCCTCTCTGTGTATTCTCTCCTGCTCCCTGACTCAGCTTTACAAACCATCTCCAAGCTGATGCCTCTAAGTTTATGTGCAGTAGCTCGGATCAAACACTTTAGAGTCAGTTTTGACTCCTCTCTTTACTCAAACTCATATTCAATATGGTGGGCTCCAGCTTCCAAATACATCTAGAACTGACTACTTCTCACCACCTCCAGGGCACATTCCCTGGGCAGGCTGCCATCCTCTCTTGCCTGGATGGCTGCCACAGCCCCGTAAAGGGTCCCTTTTCCCTTTCTTAAGCATTCCCAAAACATCAGCCAGAGTGGTCCTTACGTGATGTTTCACTCCTCTATTCTAAACCACCCAGAGATTCTCCACTTCACCAGAGAAAAAATCAAAACTCTTTCAATGGCCTGAAAGGTCGTGGAGGACGCTGTGATGTGCGGCCCAGGTCCCCTTCAGAATGACTTATCACTGGGCTCCTGGAAGTGCTCCTGGCAGATGGCCCTCAGCTGTCAGTGTCTTCAGGGACTGCCTCAGCTGAAGAGAGTCACCTCGCCCAAGGTCACAGAGCCTTCCAGAGCAGCCAGTGACTGGATGAGAAGGCGCAGGCTTTGAGAAGACAAAGGCCCAATCTCAGACAACTCTGAAAGGCCACTCTGGGCCCAGCACTCCACGTGGGGGTCGGCTGAGGCTGTGGTTGTCTCTGCATTGCAATTCAACCTCTACTTTTGTCCTACTTTGCTTAGGTCTTGGTCCCAACAGCACTCCCTAATAAATGACCCGCACACCAAATTCTACTTCAGAGTCCACTTCCAGAAAACCTAGACTGCAACAAAGGTCTGACACCATCCAGCCCTGCTACAGCCTATCTGCGGTCATGTCTCACCAGTCTCCCCAGCTTGCCCTGCTAGAAGCGCCACTGGCTGTGATGTTCCTTCTAGAGGACTGGCAATGCCTAAGGGCCTTGCACAGCTGTTCCTTCTGCCTGGAACACACTTCTCCAGATACCTGCACTGCTACTTCCCTCATTAAGCTTTGCTTAAATGTCACCTTCTAAACAAGCCTATCCCGACCACCCAGTTAAGGCAGGAAACAAGAGAAAAAGATTTAAGGAGGATCAGCTCCCATCATTTCCTAATGTATTTGCTTACCTTTCTGGGTGTTGATTTCATTTTAAAGAAATGACTTCACTCATTAAAAAAAGTGAAAATTACTGTTTTAAATACATAAAGGCAGTGCAGTGGTAAAGAACGCAGGCTCTGGACTCAAACAAGACTGGGCCTGAGTGACCCATCACAGCCCTGCTACAGCTGCATGGCCGAGGCAAGTGACTTATCCCTCTCAGCCTCAGTTTTTTTATCTGTGATGTAGGGATGGTATTACTTATACTTCTTACAATGGTTCCGAGGATTAAATGACTATGTATGTAACAGGCTGTGAAAACTATAAAGGACCATGTAAATACTGGGAATCATTGAGAGATGGCCCTATGAATCACTCATACCAAAAAATCCACTGGGAGCACATCTGCATCCTGGCTTACAGGTCAGGGTCCTAGGAAATAACCTTTTTAGCTCTGCTCAAGCCTGAGTAGACTGAGAATTTCCAGCAAAGCAGAAAGGGCTGTGCTTAGGAGAGCAAGTATCACCCCAAGGGCACAGGGATAGCCTAGCAAACGTTACTAGGGACACGGAAGAGAAGTTACCGACTAATATTCTCTTGTTATATGGTATAAAAATCATGATTTTTTGCTCTCCTTGCACTGACTTTAATTACTTCAGACTTATTCTAATCTCTAAGGCCCTTGTGAAAAAAATCACGTAGGATTTCAAATATCTAGATCTAAATATGTTCAAACTTAAAGTTTAAAGCTCAGGAGAGCTTTAAACTTTAAAACCAGCCATTTGTCTGGTTATTTGAGATTAGAGCCTAAATCTTTTCATGTGTATTTTCAACTCGAAGTTTTTATATTTATTTCTGTTTCTGTGACACAAAATAACTGTACTTGGCTTAAAAATAAAACAATAACTCCTCCAAAATCTCAACTGTTTTTATGTTTGCTTCCATTCATTTTTCATTTGCTAGAGTAAAATGTCCTTGCCCGTAACCTCAAATCCACAAGCTTGATTGATTTCTGAGGTTGCACTGGAGGCCCACCCTGCCAAGCAGAGATGATAGACCGCCTATAAACTGGCACCAATGAAAACCACAATAATCTAACATTTACTGTGATATTATGTATCTGCCCTTTCAGATTTATTTGCAGATCCCACTGTAGTCTATTTCTTTATTTCTAAAGAGAAAATTACATGAGCTTATGTGAAAAACAATAAGAATGTTCCTTTTAGAGATATTATTGAATACCACCATTCTAATTATACATTAAAAATAACAACAATTGCACCGTTTATTAAACTGACCATAATACTACTAAATGGTGCTATGGAGGGATAAGGAAAGCAGAATTTGTCCTAACCAGTAACGACACGGTATGTCTTTGCCATCCTCCAGACCCACATACTATATCTGGGAAAATTCCTGGCAGGGTGTGGTGCGTGCCTCTGTGCCTGTGTGTGTGTGTGTGTGTATGTATGTATGTGTGTGTGTGTGTGTGTGTGTGTGTGTGTGTGTGTTTCTCCCTTGGGATAGTCAGTGCTACATCAGATTATCCAGGGCTTTTGAAGTCATGCTCTGCTACAAATAACCTTCACTTTCCAAGTCCTCCTTTGAGGACATCATGCACTCCTCCGATTTTTCTTCATAGCTTTATACAACTTAATATTCAGGCTAGGGAAATTAGAAATCTCCTCCAGGTCAAACAACTCCTTAAATCTATCTACAAATTTGTTTTCTCTCTCTAACCTGAATTTCATGACCCAGAGGATGATGGTGGTTTCTTTGCACAGATGGTCAAAAGTAAGGAGGAGTTCTTCCAGGAAAGGATGAGCATAGACAACATCAGCTGCCAGGATATAGTCAAAATTGTTGGAAGACCGAGGGAAGTTCTTGTCTAAAGCTATGCCCCAGGAGAGTTCTTTCACCTGAGGCAAATGCTTACATTTCATTTTGGTGTTTCGGGAAATATTATACTGCAGGTTTCCAAGTAATTCAGGTAAATCTGTGGCAGTCACATGTGCACCTGTGAAGCAAAGAATAGTAGGAAAAGTAACCCTCATGGGGTAAACAATCCGGTTTCAAGACAACTGCATTTTACAGTTCTGCACAACTGCTAGTCCTAAGGCAAAAAAACTGGTGAATGCGCACAAGACGGAAATCCCTTTTAAAGTGGATGCTAGGCCAGCCTTATGCCTCCCCTTAAAAAACAACAAAAAATTAGATTCCCATGGTATTTATGCACTCCACTGCACTTTGCTGTTCTCCTGTTATTGTCCTTTGTTTTGTCTTGTTGTTGCTGCTGTCGTTATTTTGTATTTGCCCACTACATGCTAGGAGAAAAATAATCAAGAGAAGAGAAATTCAAAATATTTGGTACTCTCACTGGAACAATCAGAAGCCATTGCTGAAGGATGAATAAGTTTTCCCCTACAAGAAGTCTGATCCCTAGTCCTATGAGACTGAACAAGTGTATATACCCTCATTAGGCATCCTACGTTTCATGGAACAAGAAGTACTCAAGCGTAAAAAGTAGAGAAAGGAATGAAGACTTCAAAGGCACTACATTGAAAGTATCGTAACATCCACAATAATGTCCAAGTTTTCACTTTGACCCCACTATAAGTGTGAGTCTTCCCATGAAAAGATGTTTAAAACCTAGCCACAACATGCATATCATGCTCAGAGAGCCAAAGATCATAGATGCAGTACAGCATGCTCAAATGAAGAAGATATAAAGCATTTTCGAGTTAAAAGTGAATAGTTATGCTCATTTTCGGGAAGACACTGGAAGCAGCCAAACTGTAGAAACCAATAACAATTAAAATGTGGCTCTTAAAGTGAACTTAGAGCAGCAGCAGAGCCTGAAAATACTGTGTGAACAAATCCAGGATTGTCCAATTCCACATCATCTGACAAGAACAGACTCCAGTAAGGAATGGGAAAGTGGAACGGGAAGAGAGGTCTGGGCTGGCTAGTTTAGAGCCCATTGCTTAGCTATCACGGCAAGTTTCTCTGGCCATTGATTGTATTTTGTGGAAAATATTAAAATGGGAGGGAGATATACATATCATTGGTAGAATCTCAGAAATATCAATCTTCACATTCTAATGTCGGTGGGTCTACCATTTTCAACAAATCATAAAACCCCAAGATAAGGAATATACCCCTATTTACAATGAATATGAACTAGCTGACTATTAATATTTTTATATCTAGAGAGGTAAACACCACCACTTTTAGAATACTGACTAAAGAAAGCTTCAATCTTTTGGTATTTGTGTCAAGTTATCCAAGCAGACAAAAAGGATCAATTCTTTTTAATGAAACAAATGACTGCCCAAACACAAATTCTGTTCCTAGATCAGGAAGCCTTCAGGTATAAATCCAATAGAGACTATGACTCTGTCCATGCTAACTGGAATGGTTAGACATTCCAATTCCTCGGAATTGGAAGACCGAGGGAAGTTCTTGTCTAAAGCTATGCCCCAGGAGAGTTCTTTCACCTGAGGCAAATGCTTACATTTCATTTTGGTGTTTCGGGAAATATTATACTGCAGGTTTCCAAGTAATTCAGTTTGGAAAGCAAGATTAGGACAGAGAAATTAAAAAAAAAAAAAAAAGAAAGAAAAAAAAAAAAAGAAAGAAAGAAAGAAAGAAAGAAAATTGGAGAGGACATCAAAGGTCCTGTATTTTCCCAGTGTTTAGAAAGGTGTAAATCACTAAATCTTGAATTCCTCTGAAGATGTTTTGTTTTGTTTTTGGTTTAAAAAAATTTTCAATTACAGTTGACATTATATTAGTTTCAGGTGTACAGTATAGTGGTTAGACGTTTATATAACTTACGAAGTGAACCCCCTGACAAGTCTTGCACCCACCTGACACCATATACAGTTATTCCATTATTGATTATATTCCCTAAGCTGTACTTTACATCCCCATGACTATTTTGTATCTGCCAATTTATACTTCTTAACCCCTTCACCTTTTTCACTCAGCTCCCGAATTCCCCTCACATCTGGCAACCATCAGTTTGTTCTCTATTATCTCTGTTTCTGTTTTGTTTGTTCGTGTATTTTGTTTTTCAGATTCCACATATAAGTGAGATCATAGGGTATTTGTCTTTTTCAGTCTGATTTATTTCACTTAGCATTATCCCTCTAGGTCTATCCATGTTGTCATAAAGGCTAAGATTTCATTCGTTTTTATGGCCGAGTAATATTCCATTGGAATAATCCATTTATATTTAAAATAATTATTGATAGGTACGTACTTATTGCCATTTTATTAATTGTCTTCTGATTGTTTTTGTAGTTCTCTGTTCCTTTATTTTTTTGCTCTCTTATATGTTGATGACTTTCTATAGTTTATATTTAGATTCCTTTCTCTTTATTTCTTGTAACTCTCTTGTAGATTTTTGGTTTGTGGTTACCATGTATTTCATATACATGAAGCTATGCTTATAGCAGTCTATTTGAAGTTGATGGTTGCTTAATTTCAAACACATTCTAAAATCACTACCATTTTTACTCCCTCCCTCCCTCCATATTTGTTTTATCATTCATTTTCTCCTTCTTTTGCATGTGTATGTTTTATGTATCCTTAATTTATTGTTGTAATTACACATGATCTTCCTACTTTTGCTTTTTAACCTTTGTACTAACTTTAATGTTTGCTGACCCACTGCTTTTATTATGTGTTTGCCTTTGTTGGTGAGAATTTTTTTTTCTTTGCAGTATTTTCTTATTCATATTTTTTACTTTCTCCTTCTCCTTCTTCTTCTTTGTCTTCATCTTCTTCTTCTTCTTAAAGAAGTCCCTTGAAAATTCCGTGAAATACTGGTTTGGTGGTTTTCCTTGTCTGGGAAGCTCTTTATCTGTCCTTCAATTTTAAATGATAGCCTTGCTGGGTAGAGTAATCTTGGTTGTAGGTCCTTGCTTTTCCTCGCTTTGTACATTTCCTGTCAATCCCTTTTTGCCTGCAAAGTTTCTGGTGAGAAATCATCTGACAGTCTTAAGGAAGTCAGTTACCTCCCTTGTAGATAACTAACTGCTTTTCTCTTGATGCTTTTAAGATTCTCTCTCTGTCATTAGCCTTTCACATTTTAATTAGATGTGTCTTGCTGTGGACCTCTTTAGATTCATCTCGTTCAGGACTCGTGCTTCCTGGACGTGTACGTTTATTTCCCTCACCAGGTTAGGGAAGTTTTCAGTCATTATTTCTTCATAGGTTTTCAATCTCTTGCTCTCTCTTATCCTTCTGATACCCCCAATGCCAATGTTGGTACACTTGATGTTGTCTCAGAGGTCCCTTAAACTTTTCTCTTTTTTTAGGTTTTGTTTTTTTTTTACTGTTGTGTTTGGGTGTTTTCCACTACTTTGTCTTCCAAATAACTGATTTGATCCTCTGCTTCATCTAATCTGCTGTTGATTTCATCTAATATATTCTTCATTTCTGACTGGTTCCTTTTTATGTTTTCTATCTCCTGTTTTATGTTTCCTATCTCCTTGTTGAACTTCTCACTGAGATCATCTATTCTTCCCCTAAGTTCGTTGAGCATCCTTATAACCAATGTTTTGAACTCTGCATTTGTAGATTGTTTGCCTCCATTTTGTTTAGTTATTTTTCTGGAGTTTTATCCTTTCATTTGGGACATGTTTCTTTGTCTCCTCATTTTGGCTGTCTTCTTGTGTTTATTTTCATATATTAGGTAGATCTGCTACATCTCCCATTCTTGGCAGAGTGGCCTTGTGAAGCACATGTCCTATGAAGCCCAGTGGCACAGTCTCCCCATTCACATGTGTGTCTGTATATGTTCTCCTGTTGTAGTTGAGCCTTGATTGCTGTTGGCATGTCAGGGGGTGAGATTGACCCTTAGGCTGACTGGCTGTGAGAACCGGCTGTTACTTCAGTGGACAAGCTATTGTGTGGGGCCTGACCCCACGGAGCAGGATTTGTTTTAGTGGGGGCTCTGGTGCCTGCCAAGTCCACCCCTTGAATGTGTTATTTGTGATTCTAATTTGCTGGTGCTCTGGTGTGGTCTGAAGCCAGCCACCAGAGTGTTTGTTGATTCTGGGGCCTCTTGAGAGGGGATCTGATGCAGATGTGTGTCCAGCCTGGGGCCACTTGCTAGGAGCTACAAAGTGATCTGCAATTCGTAGCTGCCTATGCTGGGCTTGGAGGCACATGGGAGTGGTTATACTATAAACCGAGTTTGGCTGACACTAATGCTGAGCTTGGGGCCACTTAGCAAGAGGTACAGGGCATGCTAAGACCAGCCACTGCTTGTTTGGGGTTTGTGGACCTTTAAGAGGTTTTAGAAAAGTCTGCAGTGCAGGCCCAAGCCTCTGAAAGTAATTTGGGCCAGGCACATGAATTAGGTAAGGCTAGTCATAAAGAATCACCAGGGTGGGGCAAAAGCAGTGTTAGCCAGGTTGATGGAGGCTCAGATTTGGTCCCCACCTACATCTGCACGCTGTGTGGGTGGACAGCTCAACAAAGGAGTAATAGTGCCTGCCAGCATTTTAGTCCTGCAGAGAGCTGCCCCTCCAGCTCTCACCCTGAGCCAGACAATTCAGTTCCTCCCCATATGCCACTGGTGCTTTTAGAGTTTGTATCCCTTCTCTGGAGCTTAGGGTGTTTGTGAGAGTAAGTCTGTGCATAGGCCCTTTAAGAGGACACCTGGGTCTACAGCAGCCCTCTGTGTCACCCATACTGAGTCCCTGCTGATTTTTACAGCCAGCTTTTGTGGGGATTCCTCTTCCCAGAATTGGTGCCCTGGGCTGGGGAGCCTAGTGTAGGGCTGGGACTCCTCACTCCTCAGGGGACCTCTGCAGCCAAGATATCCCTCCTGATTCTTAACTGCCACAGCCATTTCATGTCTCCTTCTCTCCTACCAGTCTCAATGTGGTTTCTTCTTTATATCCTTAGTTACAGAAGTCCTGTTTAGCTAGTCTTCAGGTTGTCCTCAAGCGTGGTTATTCTATAATTTAGTGTAATTTTGATGTGGTTGTGGGAGGAGGTGAGCACAGACTTTACCTACTCTGACATCTTGACCAGAAGTTTCAGATTGCTATGTTTTAAAGGCTGAGACCATACAATTTGAGGCAACAGACATGGGGTAGAAGGGGAAGAGGGGAGTTGAAGATGACTTTGATTTCTGGGACCTGAGTAATGGAGTGGATGAATGTGGGTGCCATTTACAGAGCTGGAAAAGGCTGGAGCAGGAGCCCATGGGGAATGGGGGTAGGAGCAGCTTTGTGGGATTGGAAACCAAGAGTCTAGCCTGAAGGCATGTTCCGTTCAGGATGCCTGTGCCCCCATCCAAGTGAAAATGTCAAGTTGGCAGCTGTCGGAGGCCTGAATACAGCGGCGGTGGGACCATGAGAAACCACATGACATGCCCCAGGCCCAGCATCTGGCCCCCCTGCCCTGGAAGCAATTCACAGGTGTGGGGACCGCCACCATGAGAAACCACGCCTGCCCAACTGCTCAACACTTCCTCCTCTTAAGATTTTAGAGAGGCAGGTGTGCACTTCTGAAGATCAAGGAAATCAAGACAGATTTGGGGTGGTGCACATCAAAAAATGCAGCTAAATTAAAGCAATGAAATAGATTAACTACACCAAAAAAAGAATGAACTGCAGCAGGTTCAGGCATACATAGAAACCATCACATGTGTAGTTGAAAATGAAGATTCAGGTGAGCGAACAAGAGATTGCAAAAGAAGAATGTAAATAAACTGAGAAAATAAATCCAAGGGCAAACATAAAGTGAAGAGCAGACATGATTTTTATGTGATTTCTAACATACCTCTCTATTCTAACAGATGCTTTTTCATGAAAGCATAGGACTTCAAAACCCAAAAGGAATATATGGCTACATGGAAACATTGAAATAGGGCTAAAATTTAAATAAAGAACATCAGAGTCAGCAGCAGTAGATTCTATCTATACTTAGTATCTCTTCTAGCAGCCAGGAGCTTAAGCGCACCTCCCAATTAGAATACATGTATGACTTAGCACTCTATGAGGAAAATTAATATACCTTCACAGAAAATTCTAAAAGGAATCAGTAAGGTAATTTTAAAATTGGTAGAATTTCATGATGAAAAGCCCATTCAAACAATTAAGGAGTTAAAAATAGGTCCAGGTCATAATATACTGGATAATAAAAGCAACTAATGATGCTTGATCATTAAATTCTCCAAACCCCATTCAATCAAAAACATCTACTTACCAAGTAAACTTGCCACAATGGAGACTAACCCTGTTCCAGCTCCAATTTCAATTACATTTTTGTCAACCATATTATACTGCTTTACATTTGTTTCTAGAAAATAGCATAGAACAAGGGCCTATGAATTTAAAAAGGAAAAAAAAATTAGCGCTCGGCAAGTAATAACAGAAAGTACAATTAAACTCTATTAGATAAATATCCCATTAATGCTATGATACGTATGTGTGTGCCTGTGTGTATTTGTATGTGTACATATATAGCAATACAGACAGTTATCAACAGAAGTATGTCCTTCAGTGGTTCAACACAGGCTAGAAAAAGTCGTTGGGGATTGTTGGGAAGAACAGAGACAACTAAAAATATGGAGTTCAGTTGCTTAGGTTTGATTATCTTTAAAGAAAGAAATTTCTAATAATAATAGTCATTTCAAAGAAGCGTGTGGAGTTAGAACAGAGAGTGCTAGGGGTCTGCACCCTTCACGGAACGACTGGTGAAGGAGGGGGGCCTTTTAGAATAGCCTACATGTTGACACTGGTATAGACTTCATTATAACTGTTTAACTTAAATGGAGCCAGGTAAATGGGAAATATGTTTACTATTCTAAACTTTTATGGTCACAAAAAACTCAAGGTGTAAATAACAACTATTATTAACCCTATAAGTCAAAAGTAGAATTGATGGAAGCATTTTCCCAATTTTTCTAAATTTTAGTGTTGTTAAGGTCACAAAACAGAACTTTGGGACCTATTTCCTTCTTCCAAATAGTACAGAATAATGAACAAAACTGATTGAAAATAATTGCAATGTAGCAAATTGTGTATGAAATTATACCGATGGCCAAACAACAGCACCATAACAGTCCATGGCTTCAGTAATTAGAATATCATGACCAACAAAATGAAATCCCTCCCAGGAGGTTGTTGTTATTAGAGTTGGAATAAAACATCTTGCTGTGATCTCTGCAACAACTTTTTTGTCATCATCGTTTTCTCTGTTCTCTGAAAGTAAAAGAAAAAGGCAATTGTTCTGTTAGTAAAACCACGAACAAGGAGAAGAACTTGATGGAAATGCAACATTTCTACTTATTCTGTTACTTTTGAATATTCATTGACTTTAGGTGCAATGTACTAGCATGGTAAACTATTTGAAAATGACTCATAACATAAGTTAACATTTCACACATCAGGACAGCAACATCTTTCTGATTTTCACTAGAGTTGAAATCACCACTGTCCATTTCTGCAACACTATGTGAAACAAATAATAACATAGCTTTTTAAAACAATACATATTTAAGGGACTCAAATATATTTATATAGAACAATAGAAAGATTAGTGATGGAATAAAAGATGCCAAGTGTTCACATTGGCTAAAGAGGGCAATTCCTGTTACTTCAGTAATGTATATCCTTTGTGACCTGCCTTTATTCAGACAAAATATATTTATCATCCAACAATATACTCTTATTTTATCATTACTCATTTTTATGTTATTATTCTGGGGCAACTTATGGCATCATAATATCCACATTATATAAGGTTAATAAGCAACATTACCAATTACTGAACACTTTCTTCACATGCCAGACCATGTTAAATACATTATATATGATATTTCATGTCATTTTTGAAACAAACCTTGTGAGATATGCATTATTATTTGCACTTGCATAGATAACAAAATTAAGAGAGCTTTATCAACTTGAAGCTTTATTAGCTACATGCAACTTGTAAATGAAGGAGCCAACATTTGAGCTCCTTTTTTGGTTGTTCCAAAGCCTACTCTCTAATCTATTAAAGAGCCAAGATATGATTTTAAAAAGAAACTAATAGTCCCAAAGAATTTACTAATTATTTATGGAGCAAGATATACATCTCTCTCTAAGCCTCCATTTCCTTATTTGTAAAGTGGGAAAGATACAAAAACCTACATCAAATAATGTTGGGAGATTGAAATAAGGCAATGTATATAAAGTGCTTAGTACTTTGTCTACAATTACTAGGGCTCAATAAATTATTATAGCTGTTATATTTTGGTTATGAAACTAAATGATAAAACAAGATCACCATATAATCAACAATATTGGAGTGTGTGATACTGTATTGTACAACTGAAAATTCCATAGTTACTCGTAGAAGCAGAGAGTAGAATGATGGTGGCCAGGGGCTGGGAGGTGGGGGAAATGGGGAGATGTTGGTCAAAGGGTACAAAGTTTCAGTTATGCAAGATGAGTAAGTTCTGGAGATCTAATGTACAGCATGGTGACTGTAGTCAATAATAATGTATTGTATACTTTAAATTTACTAAGAAAATATATCTTAAATATTCTCACCCAAAAATCAAAAGAAAGGTAAGTAACTATGTGAGGTGATGGATATGTTAATTAGCTTGATTATGGTGTTCATTTTATAATGTGTGAAACAAGTTGTATATCTTAAATATACAGAGGGTGTCAAAAAACATGTATACAGGGGGCGGACAGGTGACTCAGTTGGTTAGAGCACGATCTCTGGGCAACAGGGCTACCAGTTCAATTCCCATGTGGGCCAGCGAGCTGCGCCCTTCACAACTAGAATGAAGTCAATGAACTGCCGCTCAGCTCCCGGGTGACCAGATGGCTCAGTAAGTTGGAGGACGGGCTCTCAACCACAAGGTTGTCAGTTCGACTCCTCGACTCCTACAAAGGATGGTGGGCTGCTCCCCCTGCAACTAACAACAGCAACTGGACATGGAGCTAAGCTGCACCCTCCACAACTAAAATTGAAAGGACAACAACTTGACTTGGAAAAGTCCCGGAAGCACACACTGTTCCCCAATAAAGTCCTGTTCCCGTTCCCCAATAAAATCTTTAAAAAAAACAAACAAAAAAACCATATATATGATATATATATATGATTGATATATATATATATATATATATATATATATCAATCATATATATCACACACACACTTTTTAAGAATGGAAAAAACTGTATTAATTGTAATACTCAATATACACCAATAACAAAAGATGAATACAAGTCACGTTTGACTTCTGCAATTACAAGAGGTGCTCAAAGTGGTTACCATCAGCAACCAGACACTTCTGATCACAACAAACCACTGCTTGAGTATAGATAACATCTCTTAAAATGTGTATACATTTTTTTGGCACCCCCGCTATACAATTTCTATTTGTTGACTATACCTCAATAATGCTGGGCGTAATTCTATAGTTAAATAAATAAGGTGGAAATCAATGAGGTGGAAGTTACTCAGAGATGGCTTCATAAAGGAAGTGTGTCTTAGGTTTCACCTATCTAATATATCATTTGCATTAATAGAGAAGCTATTTATTTCTTACAACAGTCCTTAAAATCCACTCATCTTTCAAGGCTTGTCTTTGTTCTTTGCCACTTCCCCCACCTCAATGCTAATAAATCCAGGCTTAGTTCTCTTCAGAAGAGAAGACAGAAAATAAAGACTGAACTTTGAGTGTAAGAAAGAAATAGTGTTACACAACCAAGAAAAGTAAAAATAGTCTGTGATTCTTTAAAAAGAGAAAAGACAGAAAAGATTCATTTTAAAAATTTAAGCCAGAAGAACATGCGTTCCTTGGTTATTCCATTTACTCTTTCAACAAAACTGTACTGAAGCCCTACTATGTGCCAGGCGCTGTGCTCCCTGAAAATAAGACGTAGCCGGACAATCAGCTCTAATGCGTCTTTTGGAGCAAAAATTTTAATATAAGACTAGGTCTTATATAATATAATAATAACATAATATACTATAATATATTAACATAATACTGGGTCCTATATTAATTTTTGCTCCAAAAGATGCATTAGAGTTGATTGTCCAATTAAGTCTTATTTTGGGGGAAAACACAGTAGGCGATGGGAAGACAGCAGTTAGCCAGATAGACGCGGTCCCCGCCCTTGGGAAAACTAGAAATGTAAAGACACAGCTGTCTGAACTTCAGTAATACACGACATCCACATGAAGAAACTCTAGACTAGATGCAAGTTAGTTTTTCCACAACAGCTCCAAAGTACCTGGGTTTACTGCCCATGTAGAGAGACCTTTCTAATACATGGTGTATTTACAGCTTTGCTCTGATCGACATTTTTGTTACTGGCTTGATTGGTGATATTAAGAGTGTGATCAAATATTAAAATATGAATGTGATGGGGAATTGTACTAAATAAGTAAATGTAATACTAAATATCTTGATGGCCTATACCAGTGGATTGGACTTAACAATATGAAATTTGATAAAGACAAATGTCAAGTCCACATTCAGTCTGCACCATTATGGAGGGGAAAAAATATATCAATTGGCCACAAGTTCAATATGAGTCAAAAGTGTAACACAACTATCAAAAAGCTAATACACCCAGGCCATATTACAATACTTAAAATAAGGGCGGTAAAGGCTCTGTTATATTTGAAAATGGTTAGGTCATACTTGTAGCCCCACATTCAGTTTGGGAAGCCCCATTTTGGAGGGCCACTGAGAAACTGGAGCAACTGGGAGGTGAGAAATCTTGACACTCGGCCATATGAAGACAGTTTGGGGAGATCAGCATTTTCATCATAAAGAAGAAACAACTTAAGGGAACACAAGAATTTTCACTTGTCATCCCAATAAATTTAAATTAAAAAATAATAAAATTTGAGAAAAGAGTTTTCACAAATTTGAAGGAGTAGCAAATAGAAGAGATGGGGAGACAGAGAGAGAGAGAGAGAGAGAGAGAGAGAATCCCAGAGAGCAGAAGTTGAACCCATGGGAGAAAATTAAAGTTGATCATTAATATTTTTCTAAAAATCACGTATTTTCCAAAATGGAACGGCTCACCTCAGATAACAGTAAACAATTAGTCCCCAGAAGCTATCAATAAGAAACCAGAAGACCACTCTTTCAAGATATTAGGGATATATCAGATTACTCATTGGTCTAGCTGGACTAGGACAACTGAATTTCTATGATTCAATGAAATAACTACATGCCATCATGTAGAAAAGTGCTATCATAGAGATACAATGTGCTAAGGAAATGTAGGACAGAAAGTAAATAAAAGCAGACAAAAAGAAGCCAGTAGAGGAGAGAGATATCAGACTTTAGAAGGTAAGTAAATGAATGGGACTAAGATTCATCAGCAGGCAGAGATGTGTTCCAGATGACAGGCTAAGAAATTCTTTATTCATTCAACAAATATTCACTGAGTACTTACTAAAGTCTACAAACTGTTTAGTGACTGAGAATAAATAAAATTCAAAATTCAAGCTGGTGAAGCTTACAGATGTGTAGAGAGAAACATGCAAATGGACGATTATAATGCTCTATGACAACTGATAAAATGGAGTTGAAAGGAAATGAAATGAAAAACAGAAAAAAAAAAACCCATGTCAGCTTGTGGAATTTATAGATGACTTCCTGTCCTAAATTCTGTGATACCCTAATAATCTTGCTTAGGATCTGGACAAAACCAAGTATTCCCCAATAGAACTCCAACTTCACTCGGTGCCACAGGAAGGGCCCACTCTACCAACACCACTACTACCACCACCACAAACACTGACTCTTGGCAGAGATGCAGAGAAAACAAGATGAAAACCTGATATTCTTCAGCAAGAGTTCCCTCTTCTAATATATTTCACTCTATTTCTCCTTAAACAATGGCATGCATTCACATTCAGATAGAGCTCTAAGAACCAAATAATATTAGTAATATGTTTTATTTGAACTTTAACTTTCATTTCACTATATTCACTTGCCTTGCTAAGATTGGTAAGGGTTGGGGAAGCAATTTTTGCTGTGGAAATTCTTTAGGGAAAAGCAGAGAACATTAATTGCTTCCTTGACCTTTAGCTGAATACACCCTCTTGGGCCTCCTTGCAAACTCCTTGTAAATGCAGCACTTCTTTGACAAGTCACCGAAGGAATCAGGGATTAATAGATGTTAGAGTACACTAAATCCCAGGAGCATCTCCTAAAGTTCCAATCTTTGATGTATAAACTTTGCCAGTGAATATTTACTGCTACAAAAACTGACATCTCTGACTTTGCACTTTATTTTAGAGGTTAGGTGACCAGATTAGGGCTGTTATTCTAAATACTACAGTGTAATGACAAATGATTCCTGGTTTTTGACGGCATCTCTAAATAAACAGAACTAGTCATTTCTTTTTAAGAATGACCACATCTTTACTTTTATACAGAAATGAGATTTAAAATATATATGTGAATATATTGTTATAATAAAAAATTGCACCCCAAAATAAAGAATCTTCAAAGAGATTTTATGAAACAAAAACCACTATAAATTGCATATCCATTCTATAAGAGCACAATTCTATCCATCATATATAGTAATTTGAAATTAGTTATACACCTTAGGATGACCACATATTACATAAAAGACATTATCAGGTTGAATAAAACTTAATTGACAATGTTCTCTATTAATATTCTTTTTTGCATTTCAATACTGTATGAATACCACAGTCAATCCATAAGAAGTAACATTCATAAAAATTATCATAACTTATACCAGGAAACCAAAACAGATTGAACTTGGCTGCTTAAAATAATTTGTCTAGATATGTGAGATTTTAAAAGCAAATATACACACATATACAATTACTTCCACCTTAAAACTTTGATGTTTTTCAGCATTAACTTCTTTGTAAAAATTTTGACTATTAAAACAATTTTAATAGTATTTATTTATTTAAATCACAAGATATATTTAATATTCAGTTTGGGCAACATCACCACCCATTTCAAGGTTGATGACAAGAACCTCTGAACTGGAATCTAATAGAAAGAGCTGCACTATTGTACAGGCACCCCTAGAATTGCCTTGTAATGAAAGGGAGAAATCTATGCTCCAAACATAATATACAAAGACTGTCAAAGTGCATGCTTGGTTATTTGTTGAACATGGGATTGAATCTTGGGAAGATTAATAAATGAGTAGATATTCTTCAGTTTTTAGTAATGGTTTGAAGAGGAATTTCCTCCAAAAGTTAATAGCATTATCACACAATGATATTCTAATTTAAATTTCTGAAGAATAATTTGTCCACATATATTCTCTCCTTGTTACCTAGCACTTAGGCCCCAGGACAGACAACTAAAACCAAGTATGTTACACAAAATGATGAATCTTGCCTTCCTTATATGAAAAGCAGAAAATTCCTGATATCTATACCTTTAGATAAATGCTATCTTCTCTAATATTAAAGGATTATTTTATTAATGAATTTAATATTGAATCATAAATATTAAAACAGATTGTAAACAAAACATAATCAAGACAGTATTACAATTATGTTGCTATTCTGAGCTTATCTATTTTAATGCTTTTTGATATTAAAAAAAGTCTTAACACCCTTTCCCTGCTACTGAATCTTTGCTGATAGTGAATAAAATCTACCAGGTACTCTTGTTCTCCTGAGAATTAATTATGAAGTGAAAATTAGCAAAAATCTGCCACATTATGATGATGATTTTCTTAAGAAAAAATTCAACAGAGAATTGACTTTCAAAGCTAGATTGCAGCAAGCCTTCAAAAATAGAGGCTCTGTCTGTATTCTTTTCTTTTATACTTTTAAGGTCAATGACAACAATAATAAATGGAAGGGTCAGATCACAGAAATACACCCAAAAAAAAAATTCTTTAGTAGCTATGACAAGTGAATTTAAGCTTCCATTAGAGGGCTGTCATGAAAACCTGTCAGCAAAATTTAAAGTAAAAACCCCTCAACTAAATGAAAAAGACTGTCATTCAGTTGAATCTTCTATTCAAAGATGAATGTCATTGCTTCTTAATAAATATCTAGAGATTAAAAAGAAAAAAAGATGTTAAAGTTATTTTCAGATTAGTAAATGGTCATAGGCTAACCTGAAAGATAGAATTCTGACTGTCTCAGCAATATCAAGGTCTTGGGTTCTTGAATTGAAACTAATTCCTGAAATTTGACAAATATTTTTTGTCTAGAGGTCTGCTTAATTTCAAGAATATACAGAGCCTTAAACTTTAATTAAAGGATCAAATGATACTATTACATTTACAGAAAAAAGAAAATTCATCTTTTACTGAGACTGCTCAGGATACAACTGGGGAAAAAAAACAGAATTAGTTGTACTCCAAGTTTGCTGCTGGGGTCACAGTGGAAACAGACAACTAAACGAATACCAGTGAAATACGATCTAGTGCAAAAAAAGAAATATTTCTAAAGTGCTATGGGAAGCATTGCCAGTTGGTCAGATTAGGAGAAGCCTTCTCAAGGAGACATTGGAGCTGAGTTAGAGGAGAAGGAAGGCTGCTAGGCAGAGAAGGGCGGAAGCAAGGTCAAGGAAAATGAAACATCCACCAAGGCATGGAGGCAGGTTCAGAGAGCCATTAGAAGATCCGGGAGCTGGTGTGCAAGGTGCATGTTGGGGGGTTCTAGAAAATAAGCCTGAAGAAGCAGGTCGAGATCAAATCTGAGGGCAATGTTGACCTTTGTTCTCTAATGTGAGGAGGAGACAATAAAGATTATTGGGACAGGAACTAATATGATCATATTTGATATTTAGAAACTTACCTCTGGCCATAGCAGCTGAAGGCTAAGTTAGAAGCTAATTAGAAGATAGTTACAACAATCTAGAAAAAAAGATGCAAGAGTCTGAACTAAAGCAGCAGCATAGGGTCTAAGAACCAAGTATGAAATTATAAGCTTTTGAAGTAATAGTTGAGCTCCCCCAACGGCAACGACTGACATTCAATCTTACATTTAAACCAAACATTTGAAGACATCTGAGGCAGACTGTTATATTTAAGAGTTATTTTTGTTTAATATGTCGAAAATTTATTTATCTTATTTAACTGATACTTATTCAGGTTACTTTTAAAAGATGTAAAGTGTGCTGATGAATGATTCTCACTTTAGTAATTATATATGCTATAGCACTCCAACTGGCATGTTAGCACATATTGCCTCAGACTACAGTATGACATGTTTCTTAAAGAGCAATGGAACTAATCAAATACACTTTCTTCTTCGTATATTAATCCAACTCTGTAAAGATTTATGAAGACTCTTAGGGAAGATTTTCATGTGATATCACTAAGTAATACATTATACTTACTCCTTAAAAGAGTCAACTAACTGGCGACCAGAAATACAAGATCACCACTAATGAGCAAATATTATGTCCAGCCAACAGGACTCAGTTATAGCTAATTCATTCATTCACTCATGTATTGAGTGCCTGGGCACTATGAATTCAAAGTAGAGACTTAACTAGTTAATTCAAAAAGAGAAAGTTCCCTCAGAGAACTAAGGAAACAATGGCCAGAGCCTCAATGATTATGAGTTTGTAAGTCAAATAAGAGAGCGCAAGACATGCCATACATAGGAGACGACACGCACAGAAGCCCACTAGCAAAAAGATTCTTGACCAATATTCCAATTTGGGAAACCCTGAGAACTAAAACATAGGATAAGTTGGGGTAGTAGCATGAGATAAAACACTCTATGTCATGCTAAGAAGTATTGATTTTACCCTGTAAGAAATAATGAGGCACTGAAGAATTTTAAGCAGAAGGCTAATGTAGGAAGATTTGAATGTTTTAAAAAATCATACAGGCTATGGAGAAAGAACTAGAGAGGATAAAGAAAGGGGGCTAGCTCAGGGTGGGGGCAGCCCATTAGAAGGTAATTACAATAATCAAGAGAAGAAATAATAAAGAACTGAATCAAGACTGATGCTGCAAACAGGACGGGAGGGGTAGGAAAATACATTATGAGGTAAAGTCAATCAGATTTAATGGTGAAGGGTGTGAGGAAAGGGGAAAGACTAGGATGATGCAGGTTTCTGAGTGGCCAAGGAAATGGTGTTGCCATAAACTGAGATAGAAAATATGGGGGGGGGGGCACATCAGCAAAGGAAAATTATTTTTTAATGCATAAAATTGTGTGACAGGACATGCCAGCCACAGAGGTGTGCCGCTCAGATTCAGAGAACCTGCTATGGGAAGCATAGCTGCCCAATAGGTCCAGCTGCTGCCCCTTTGGCTCCTTGGAGGCCATGCTTCCCCCTGGGGCTGCCTGCTAAAGTCAGCCCATTCCCATCCATAGCGGAAGGACACTCGCCTAGTGGGCAGCTTTTGCTCACGGAATGCCCCTCTGCTTGCCTGAGACTTTCTCAGAAGTGTGTTGCAGTCTGAGGTCTTCCTAACCAACCTGCCCTCTCTCTCCTCTCACAGGTGTTGAACCTGCATGGTGGTCTGAAGATCTCCCTGCCTGTCTCTGTTCCTTCTTTACCCTCCACAATATTTCCCCCAATCTCTTGCATGTTTAATCCCATTTTAGCATCTGTTTTTTAAAGGAGCCAAATAAACACAAGCAGTAGGTAGGGCATCAAGTAAGCAGTTGGGAGGACACGTTTATGAAGAATAGTGCACAGGAATCACTGAGCCTGGGGTTAGGATGAACCCGCTCCAGAAGTGCAGACCCTGAGCAACACCCTGCTAGCTTATAACACATTGTTACAAGCGCTAACAGCTGGAAAGTGTCTTTAGGCAAGAGGTAGACAACAGAAGACCCTTGGAATAGCTCATGTGGGTGAGGTTTTAGACAGCATAGATTATAATGCAGCATAGAAACCACAGACAGAGGAATTTTCAGCATCCACCATAGTCCTAACTTTAATCTGTGTATAACTAAGTAACATCCTATAATTCTTGGGTCCTCAGGCCAGTGTTGAAATAGAGCTGGGCTATGGGTTTGCTCCATCCTTTCCAAGCACAAGATACTAAGTATAAAAGATTTAGAAGGATAAGTCAACATTCGGTACTTAAGAACTGAGTGTTCCTCTGGTGAGTGGTAGTCTTTCCAACAGAACGCCATCTGACTCTGCCCCAGCAACACACACTTAATCCCCTTAGCACTGCGCCTGTGAGCATGTTTTTAAAGCTTTAATTGGCTATATAGATAATTATGGGGTGTGATTATTCGTGTTATAAAATATTTTAATATTAGTTCTGTCTCAACCTTACCTTGAACTTCTTCCATTTCCTTTGTAATTTGCCACATTATCGTGCACACAGTTGAAACCAAGCATTGTTACTAATGATAAGAATAATGATGTAATTTTATTCATAAGCCACCCAGAACTTCTTCATTCAAATCATTTATATGCCTGGATTCTCTAAGTGATTAGGACTTTAAATGTTTAGGTTTGCAAAAATCACTACAGTAAAACCATTAGTGTTTAAGCCACCTAGGATGCCAGCACTGGGCATACCCCCAGTTCTCATGGACAAAGATATGCTCACCTAGGTAGGGGCCACCTGGTATGCCTTAAAAAGGAAAAAAAAAATAAGACTATAGTTCTTAGAAAACATCCACTGTGGGTAGATAGAGGATAGAGAGAAAGAAAGAAGCCAAGATAAATTTATACTACAAAAACATGGTAATAATTCTAGTCTGTGTCAAGAATGTATGTCTGCACTTTTTATCTCAAAACAATTATACTACATGTTCCTTGCAAAGTCAGGCTATTTAAGATGATGGTGGGTTGATTTCAAACAACTACAGTAAAAGAAGAATTCAAACTGGAATTCTCCTTACACCAAGAGATAAATTGCATTATGTATTTGCCTCCAATTAATACATCAGAGGAACCATAAACAGAGGCAAGAAATGTTTTTATAGTCTAAAATCATCTTTCATCCAAATATTAGTAAAAACGTGTAGTTTTACATAGGACTGATCTCTCTTACAATCTCATCTGAAATGAAATAACTCAAAAATCATGATCATGTATTTAGCATATAGCACTTGGGAAAAAAATTATTCCACTTCTGCATATTAAAAAAATAAATAAATATTTGGCAAGTCTATATATTTAATTTATTGTCTTTCAAAATTATCTCTAACATATCATCAGGACCATAAGTATAGCAGTGTACATTAAACATTATTAAGGATATATACAGGTTAGCAAACAAAAGCCAAGATATAATATGCAATTGATAAAGTTCTAGCTCCATTTAAGACATTAATGAACACTGCAAAGGTAAGGTTTTATATTTTGTTAGTTGTTTTTCATCTTAGAATTGTTCAAATTACATAAACAAACATATAATGATTTACCTTTTTGAGCTTCTGGATCCATTAAGCGACGATCTAATGGATGACTATATACTGATGCTTTCTTGATCATTTCTTGAAAACTAGACAAATAATACATTAAAATATCAAATGGTAGCAATTAATTCAAAATGTGTTGAGTGCTTTTATATTTACCTAATAAAGTTTAACTTCAAATATAGCAGGGAAATTATATTGCAATCATATAATAATAAACCATGCTTTAAGAACTAGCATGGTAAAGCACACTCTGGCATTTCCTTGACAGGTTTGGAGAGAAAAACAACCCAGCCTTATGGTAGAAGGGATTTCCAGGAAGTGGCACTAGCCTGACTCTGGGGGATGGCATAATTGTTGTCACTGCTCTTCAACGGTTGAATTGGGGAATAGCAGCCAGGCTTTCTTAAACCAAGTTTGTTCTTCATGTCTTGTATCTGACCACTTTTGTTTGTATGCTTTAAAAACAGATGAATACGAATATATTTGCATATCTTGTATGAAGGGGGAAAAAAGAACTACCATGGAAACACAATCTAGCTAGTATAAATCAAAACTCAAAGAAAGGCTTCAGAGTCAGAAATTTTAGAAGCCACTGGAGAAAGAAAACAGTCTTCATCAGAGACAACCTCAGCTATCACAAAAAAAGACGTCATCTTTATATTGACTAGTCAGATAATAATCCTAAAACTTAAGAGGTAATTCAAACATTGAGAGAAAATGGCTTCCATTCAGTGTAGTAAAAAACCATACTATTAATCTAAAATAGAGCTTACGACATAGCAACAAATTCAAAGTTCATATTTTTCCCATCAATGTTTCATTAGCACATACCCTATGTCAAACAGCACAACTGCTAAATGGTTTTCTGAATATCTTCTACTTTAAAAAGAATCCATGCCATCTCCGCAAACATATTTAAAACTAAAGAAATTAAAGTATTTTATGCCTCTCAAATAGAGCATATCACTTGAGTAAGCTTAAACGAGTTGTTATTCCAATTTTGGAAAGCAATGATTTGATGTCTTACGTCTCAATGTTGGGTCATATAATAATCACGATACTACCATGAATTTATACATCACTCCTTTCTCAAGGATCCTAAAACATTTTTCACAGCCACCACACTCTTCTTTACAGTAAGTTAGAAGAAAATTATTTCCCCTAGAGTTTACAAACAAGGAAAACCAAAAGGTAAATTATATCCCTGAGGTCACATGGCTAAACAATACCAAAAGTGGTCATACATTTTTCCCAATATAGTTTCTCTTCCATTAAAGAAAGCAGTCTTTATTATACGTGTCTGCCTGAAGATCAACATTAAATGTTAAGTCTGGACATACCTAAACGAGTTAGCTGAGTTTCTGGAAGATTAAAAATTATCATCCACAACTTTTGATTTGCTGATGAGACCTCTGCGAGTGCCTGAAAGGCTAGCACCAAAGCATGCAGCTTGCTACTGTACACACTGGCAGGGAGTCCTGAAGAAGGAATTAGGATCCTGACAGCTGCAGCTTCGGAGCTTCTGGTGGTACAGCAACGAGGTGGGAATGCCCATAAATAAGGGGGCTGAGGGACAGTAGGAATATTCCACAGGAGTGTGCCATGAACAGAGCTAGAGTTGTTAATAGGTGAATATAAACCACTCTTGCACGTGAGTGAAGACTATTTCTGCGAAGCGATCCACTTTTCAATTTTGATGCCAAGAGTTATTTAAGACTACAGCTGTGGTGTCCTCAGAAATGGAGGTCATGTATTTTTCCTGTCACCTGTCTGGGGGCGAATCAACTACACCAGAATGTTTGAAAATGTGTGCAGCTGTGCTGTGGACACAGGAATCAAATTCCCAGGATTCTTTCCTACTCAGACTGAATAGGAAAGCTGAGGGTTATTGTCCACCTGTGCACCTGCACATGTGCATGCAGAGCTGCACCTCACAGTACATATAAATGCCCCATTCACAGAAAATATCCCTTTTCTTTATTACATTTATTGGGGTAGCACTGGTTAGTAACATTTGCAGGAGTACATTATAATTCGACATCTCTATACTCTATTGTGTGCTCACCACCCAAAGCCTAGTTTCCTTCCATCACCATATATTTGACCCCCTTTACCCACTTCGCCCCCCCACCCTTCTTCTCTGGTAACCACCATTCTGTTGTCTGTATCCATGAGTTCCTTTTGTTAGTTCATTTGTTACTTCTAGGTTTATATTCCACGAGTGAAATCATACGGTTTTTGTCCTCTACTGACTTATTTCACTTAGCATAATACTCTCAAAATCCATCCATGTCGTCGCAAATGGCAACGTCATCTTTTTCATGGCTGAGTAGTATTCATAAATATATATATATATATTACACATATGATTGGATAAAGATGTTTTATATATATATGTATATATATATATATATCACATCTTCTTTATCCAATCATCCACCAATGAACACTAAGGTTGTTTCCATGTCTTGGCTATTGTAAATAATGCTGTGATGAAAATAGGGCGTACATACGAGGTCTGACAATTAAGTTTGCGAACTTGTTGCAATGATGTTGCTAACCTTTTTTGATACCAGAGGGATTATTCATTATGAATTTGTACCAACTGGACAGTTAACCATGTTCACTATTTGTAAGTGCTGAAAAGGCTGCATGAAAAAGTTAGACGACCTGAACTTTTCGCCAATTCATGGCTCTTGCATCACGACAATGCACCAGCTCACACGGCACTGTCTGTGAGGGAGTTTTTAGCCAGTAAACAAATAACTGTATTGGAACTCCTTCCCTACTCACCTGATCTGGCTCCCCCTTTTTTCTTTACCCGAAGGTAAAGAAAATATTGAAAGGAAGACATTTTGATGACATTCAGGACATTGAGGGTAATACGAAGACAGCTTTGATGGCTATTCCAGAAAAAGAGTTCCAAAATTGCTTTGAAGGGTGGACTAGGCACTGGCATCAGTGCATAGCTTCCCAAGGGGAGTACTTTGAAGGTGACCATAGTGATATTCAGCAATGAGGTATGTAGCACATTTTCTAGGATGAGTTCGTGAACTTAATTGTCCAACCTCGTATATCTTTACGAATAAGTGTTTGAGTATGTTTCTGGTAAATACCCAGAAAAGAAATTGCTGGATCATATGGTAGTTCTGTTCTTAATAGCTTACGATTGGGGTAATTTTCATTATTGGGTAACATTGTTATTATAGATAACAAAATCACACAATAGTGTAAAGTTAAATAAGCTTTGTGTGGGTATAGCTTCTAAGAAATACTTTATATACCATGATGTACACAAAGTTAAATTAAGGCCACCTTAATATATTAGACAGGACTAGTAGTCTGGGAGCCTGATTTTAGTTATTCCTGTCAATAATCAGCTTGCGATTTTGGCATTTAGTGTTTCTTGGCTTCCTTTTCTAGAAACGGACATAAAAAGGCACACAACATATATTTGTGAGATGAATACAGCAGGTAAAAAAACATTCTGGAAACTGCAAAATCCTAAACAATGAAAACTATTATTCATAGGCAGTTAATTCTGGGCAGAGGATACTCTCTTTCTGGGCCTTTTTAAAAGAAGAATAAAGAATCATTTGATGAAAAAAAATCACCTTTTTCAAGGAGATATTTAAAAGATCACGAAACCTCAGTGCTGGATTTCTTGAGAGACAGAATCCCTAAACCAATCATCTAAACCGTCACGACGACAACGATTATTTCAATTATATTGTACAGTTTTAAAAGTGTACCGACTTTTGCCTCCAAATTTAAATAGCTTATAGCTCTTATATTGAGAACTAAAAAATTAGATCTTACACACACACACACACACACACACACACACAAAGCATCAGAGCTGCCAAAGCAGCCAAGAATTCCATGCTTCTGCTGATTATTGGTGTAAAGAGGTTTATAAGCCAAAGAGGACAACATGGAGGGATGCCAGCAAAGCTTTATGCTACAGACCTCACAGAACTGGGGAGACAAAAATGTTTGAAGCTGGCAAGGCAGCTAGGAATTGGGGACCTAAGATCCCAGAAAGGAATGGAGGAGTAATCCTGACACTCAGCACTGACTTGTCGTTCAATGTATTTGCTCAGCAAGATGTTTAGGCCAAGAGGCTCATTTTCCAAGCATAAAGTGGCTAAAAGCAGAGCAAAGCTCAAAAGAAGAGAGGAACACTCTGGCTGTCATTTCCAGGTACCTCTGGGAAACTACTTTTTAGAAACAGGGGAGACTAAAAGATGGAGTCTTACAAAGACTATAAACCAGTCTTGAATCCACTCAGTTCTGATCTGAGTGAGGTGATCATCCCCACGGCTGCTTGCCAGAAAATGTTCTGGAATCCTCTCTAGAGAAAGATCTAGAACATCTACAATTTTTACTACATAATGTCCAGCACTCAGTAAAAATTTACTAGCCATACCAAGAGTCAATAGAAATCCACAGGTGAACCAGATATTGGAGTTGTTTGAAATAGACTTCAAAGTAATGGTGATTAAGATGTCCAAAAATTGATGACAGGAATTACAGCAGAGAACTGGGATCTATAAAAATGAGTCAGACAGAATACAACTGAATATACAATAAATGAAATAAAGAGCTCACTAGCTTAATAGCAAATGTAGAGAAAGCTAAAGAAAATATTGAGCTGAAAGATAATTTTATAAAAAATGTATATGCTGGCCATCATCCTAAGTAAATAATAGGTATACCAACTTGCTTTATATAATGACAAATCAGCATTGCTGCTGTTTACCTATTTTATAAGTAAAATGGCATCTTGAATTTCAAGTTAGAAGATTTGGGTTCAGGCCATGCTTTCCTACTAGATGGGTGAATTTGGTAAACTTGTTTCTGCCTTTGTACAAGGATATAAGTTGGTCACAGGGTTAAGAGAAAAAAGGATATAATAAACTGTTCTTTAAATACTGCTCCTATGGCATAAATACTGTACCTATGGCATAAATACTGTATCTGTGTCCTACTAGTAGTCCTGAATATCCCCCTTTTCTCCTCTCCCTGGGTACCTGGCCCAGGTGGAAAAGACATTTCTGAGCATTTCTACTATATTCTGAAGAACATGCTCACTCAGGTCAATAGGATGGCAGCAAAAGTGATTTTTCTAGTCACCTTTAACATGAAACATTCTACTTGCCCTGGACTTTTGGTTCTTTCCTCTTCCAGCGGATAGAAATGCAGATGTAGCAATGACCCAGGGTAGACCACTCAAGCGACACAGCAGCCTAGGTAATGGCTGAACCTGAGACCCTGAACGGCCTCATGGTACACAATTGCATTACCAGCTTAGATTGACCAGACTGCTGAGTAAGACATAAATCATGTTCCAGCTCATTCAGGCCGCTGTATATGAACATCTCTTTGTTAGAGCAGCTTAGCCTTCACCCCACTATTAGTGCAAAACAAATGTGAATTATCAACCAAAAACAATAAAAATTCTTTAACAAAACTATCATCCTACCTACAAACACATGCAGAAAACTCCCAATTATAAGTAGTTTTGAGAAATGAAAATAACATGAAAAAGTCCCTCCTCCCCCCCAAAAAATCCTGCTTCAAATACCTCCAGAGAAAAGATGCACTAAGAAAAGATTTGAGTTTATTTATGTGGAGTGACTGTTGACTTTAGAAGGCTTCTAAAGAAGACTGATAGAAGCAGAAGACATTTCAAATTAGGAAGGAATAAATAATGAGCAAAGAAAAACAGCAGCTGTAGTCCAAATATGTGGGAAATTGGGCTGAAAAATAAATATAAGTGAGAGTCTATGAAAAGTATTCAGGAGTCACTCAAAGATTATTGAAGTACTTATTTGTATTTGTGTTTCACTGGTGAAGATTTTCAACTATTTGAAGACTGAGGGAAGGAAATCAGTAAAAATTGAAAATACCAAAATGTCAGAAAAGACAGACTGGGGAGGAGGACCGGAAGCCCAAAGAACCCAAACTCAAAGTAAGTAGGAATGCTATCCTCAGATTGTTCTTAACTCCACGTATCCAGAACTTTGGGAGTTGTTATTGTGACAGGTGTCAGCAGGAGGAATCCACAAACTACCCTTGGCTGGGCCACCCTAAAGAAACGGCTGTTAACAATAATCCTCTGGATGCCACTCTCAGTTACTCACCAGTTTAACTACAGCCCTGAGTCCCCAAGTGCATTTACACGTCAGTCAGTGTGGGATAACTGAAGTGCTTTAAAAGCCGAACATGACGGTACTGAGGTCCCCATGTACAGTTCATGCTCACAGCTGGGATCGTGCACCCCATATAGGTTTTCTAATTATTTCACTATAACCACAGCAGACATACTCTTCAAGTATGCTGCAGCAATGAGCTTCCCTCCTGCTATCCTTTTAAGTGGACCCTCAGAGAAAATGGGAAGCAGTGGGGGACAAGACTTTATGTAGCTGGGTAGAACCGCCACTGTTGTGAAATGAGAAATAAGGATACCTTTCTTCTTATCTAGGTTGGAAAGTCAGAGGGATGCATATCGAGAGTGAGTACTAATCAATATAAATCTTCCTTTTTGTTTCAAATGTCGTCAGAAAATATCAGACATTGTACAACAATAGAAACATGAACAGACAAAGAAATACAAGGAAATATTCATGAAGTAGAAAACACTAGAAAAATGTAACATATTTAAAAATAAATACATGCCAAGTTAAATACACTGTGCAGATATTTAATTTTATTATTTCCTCACAACAAATTCATTACAATATATTAACTTGTACCCAATTACAGAGAATATACATTTAAATTAGGTTTTTCTTTCTTCCTCTTGTACATCTCAGTTTCCTCTTTTTCTTCCCAAACACAGATCTGGCAGTCACCAGGACTTGTTTTGTTTTCTCTCGGTCATCATCACTGGAGCTGCTCGAAGTCGAACCTTCACCTTTGTCCCTTACAGGACCAAGTTCCAGTGTGTTCTGCAAACCTACAGAGCTGCCTTTTGCCTCTCCAGCGGCTTTTCCCCGCTGCATGTTCATGACAGACAAACACTCGGCACCCTCACTTGAGGATGTATTAGGTGACTGGGAGAGGTAGGCCTCCCCCAAAAACCCACCACATTCACTCTCTGGGTTAGAATCCAAAAGCCTCGCTCTTTTCAGGCTTGATGACTCTTTCCACTTATTTGCTGTGCTTCTCTTCTGGGTCTTACCTTTTGCCTTATCAGGGAACTCATATTCTTTCTCAATGGCAACAGAAACTGCTTCTATTTCACTGGCTGCTGCTTCTCTTTCTTTTCTCAGCATACACGTTACAGCTCTGTTAAGTCTCTGGCTCTTAATACCCTTAACATCTTGTTTCTCCTGTTGAGCTAATCTAAAGAAAGAATCAATTCGGAGCTGCGTCTAAAAAATAAAACAAAATAATAATAAATCAGACAAGCAAGTAAAGTTTCTAAAACAAATCAAAGAGCTCCACCTTGATCACTGGCATTGTATGACTCTTTCAGAGAATACTAATACATTCACTCTCAAAAGCCAGTCTCCCAAATTATTTACTCACGGTAAATTTACTTTCTAGGTCATACTTACTGCAGTACTTGCACCACCTCTGTCAACTAAGTCCTCTGTCCGCGTTTCTCAAATAAGAAATCCCTTCTTAGGCACTCAAAGAAAGTTAAATATTTTTTTTCAGTAGCCAAATACATCATCTTCTTTTGGAGCAACATAAGTTAATGGGGTTTATTTCTAAATTTCACTACCTCCTTCTTTTAAAAATATTATCATGATACAAAACCTTTAAGAGGCAAATTCACAGTATTATATGTTAGGACTAGTAAGAAATATTTATGCCTTTTGTTCAGCAAATTCACTTTTAGGAAGACATTCTTTAAAAATGGTTACATTTGGGAAGGTTATGTGCCTGATTTCATAACATTATGAAAACCTGAAAATTAAATGTCCACTAAATGAACTGAACCAATTAAGTTAAATCTCTTTGATGAAATGTAATCTGGTCATTTGAAATTATGAAATTATGGAATACACAGAAATAAAATATTTTAATAGATGGAGGGTAGATATATCAAATTGCATTTATCTATGATAACAAATATATATGGGAAGGAGAGGGGACATTAAAAAAATAAAGCTAAATGTCAATATCTATATTAGAGGAAGTAGACAAGTAATTTTAATTCATTTTTTCACTTTCTAATTTGGGGGGATACAAACTTATATTAACTTCTACAAAGTAATAAATTTTATTACAACAAAATTTATCTGAAATTAAGGAATGATCAATCACTAAGCCGAGGAGCCTTATCTGTTGGCGTACAATGTTTCCCAGTAGGGAACGTCATTAAACAATGGGAAACTATGGAAATGTCTCAGTTTTGTTTATATTTTTCCAAAACCAGCCCAACCTAATATGTCTTACAAGAAATGGTCTCATTTCTGCTAAAAGGTTTACTTTTATGTATGTTTTGTGGGTTGCCTCTGGGGTAAGAGGTTTCTGTGTGGGTAGGAACACACTCGCAGATGAAGCAAGTCAGTTACCGACATAGGGGATCTGAGGACCACATAAAGGCCTTTTTCTCCTCAAAAATCTCCTCTGCGATACAGTATAATGACTGAACTGCTACCTTTGATGATTCATCCACAGAATTAAAGAGCATTAACATATTAATGATCAGAAATACTTTGGACTGAATACTTCCTAGACTTGTCAAATATAAAAGTAGCTCTGAAAGGATAAAATATTTAACTATAAAAACAAATCCATTATTAGATTGGTTTTTTCAAAGTCAGAATGAATCAAAAGGACACCAAAGTCTAGCCCAAGGGTGACATTAGAAAGTGAAAAAAAAGTCCAATTTTTCTGTTTTCCTCTGTTCTCTTATCTGAAGTATAATCATTCAAAAATGTATGTTACATGCTCTAAAATAAAAGAGTAACTGGTCTTTAACAACTGCCACTCACAGCCTTCCTGGGTTTACTCTTTATCCTGAACTTAGGAAAAGAGCTGCCGTGACTACCTGCTGGGCATTCAGTTGCTTTAACACTGGAAAGAGAGACTCATCCGTCTTCGTCCTGTTCCAGCCAAAATATCGCTGACAAAATATGCAGGCAGTTAAAGACTCATACATGTTTCTAAAGATATTTGAGCAAGTGATAAATACGAAGGTCCAAAGAGCCCATCCTTCATTCCATTTCCCATTATCTCCAAACATTTTCATATTTATAAAGATTAAATGTGGTAAAAGAAAGAGTAACAAAACAAATAACTCTAACATAATCATCTGGCACTATGTACTTTTCAATATCCTCTAAGACAAAAACATATCCAACTCTCCTTTTAGGTCATCAAAGACTCGTGGCTATTGAAAAACCTTCACCCAGAGTAAAAACAGGCTGCAGATATTAGACATTATCTTTGAAAGATAAAAACTGTAGTTAGATTAACTGTATTGCAAACTTTTAAACACTTAATCAAATGATTATTTAAATATGTAGAAAAGGAACATCAGTAACAAAAAGAACAAAACTAATTATCTTTCCAAATAAATAATACTTAAGTATGTTGTTATAGCTATGAAAGCTTATCACTACTATTTCAAATAAAAATCCTCTTTGAAACTAAGGATATTGTTTAATGGATAGAGACTTTCAGTTTTACACAATGAAAAGAATTATGGATATGGATGGTGGTGATAGTTGCACAAAAATGTGAATGTTTTAATATTATTGAAATACACACTTAAAATGGTTAAGAAAGTAAATTTTATGTGCATTTTACCACCAAAAAAAAAAAACCAAAGGAGAGAGGAAAAGGAACTAAAGGAATGTCTTAGATGAATGGAATATTAAGAAAAAAACCGATCCAACTTCATGTTTTAAACCAAAACACATATTTGCCTCAGTGTTCCTTGATGTTTTCAGTAAAAGGATATTCTCTAATTTTGTCAAGATCAGGTTTCCCCCACAGAAACGATTCCCTGGAGTCATTCACCACAGGTTTCAGGTAAGCATCTGCAACAGCTGGGTTGGGAAAGCCAGGTGAGAGTTGCAACTTTCGTAATTTTTTTTTCACTTTAGTGTCATAAGGATTAGGTCTAATCTTCTTATTTTTTTGAGCTTCGTGCCACCACTCTCTATAAGGCAAAGGAAACAAGTCTTTATAAAGCAAAAAGACATAGTAGATGCACTTCAGATAAAGAGCTAAACTTAAAGTTAGGTGACATAAACTCAAATGCTAATTCCCAAACAATGCCTATAACCTACAGAATACAAATGTTATTATTTTCAGTGCTATTAATCACAATGTATAATGATAGAAAACATTGATTAAAGCTCACTCTGTGCCTCGCATTGTATTAACTGGTCTACACATCCAATCATCACACATGTTCCACTGCTTCACATACTCCGTAGTAGCCACTGACTCAGATTTGTGGGCTAAGCAATTTTTTCGCTTCACCGATGCAGGAGTGCCATCTAGCACTAAAAAGGACTAACTACAGATTCCACTGTAGGATCAAAACACAAAAAGGAAAAAAAGATCTTTCTTCATCAATTTTACAATACTACCGTGTTTCCCCGAAAATAAGACCTAGCCAGACAATCAGCTCTCATGCGTCTTTTGGAGCAAAAATTAATATAAGACCCGGTCTTATTTTACTATAATATAAGGCCGGGTATAATACAACGATATGATGTGATATGATATGATATGACATATGATATGATACTGGGTCTTATGTTAATTTTTGGTGCAAAAGACGCATTAGAGCTGATTGTCCGGGGAGGTCTTATTTTCAGGGAAACGGTATTTCTAAGAGTGCACTGAGAAGATACCTATATTTCTCCCTTCCTTTTTTTTTGAATTTTCCTCTTTGAAATAGCTATCATAATTGCCAGTTAGGAGGACTGGCACAACATTCTATGAGCTCATCAAAGCAAAAGGATCACCCCCTCCGTAAAGCAAGAGGGCCAGGCACTTAACGTAAAGATGAAAGATGGCACCTGCCAATCACTTGGGCTGTGGGGACACAATAGAGAGTGGTAACGTCTGAGATAAAATTGAAGGATTTGTGCCCAGGCCAAGTCAGTAGGGTGGAATTGCTGTTCTCTGCTCCAGCTGTTTCAGGGTTTATTTAGGATTTGGAGCAAGTAATTTCAGATCTCATTTTCCCCCAAGAGAATCCAAAATTTTCTGGGAAATTTCCCCAAATTTAAATGTTGGTAGCCAATTCAAAATGAAAGAAGAGGGCACTGTGTAGGCCAAATCAAACACAACTGGCTGAATTCAGCCTGCAGGACCAGAGAAGCTCTACTTTAAAGGGAACCTGACCAGCCAGAATCTGCTTGAGAAAAGGGGAAAGCAGGGAAGAAAGCAAAGCAACACGCTTTCCACTGCTTCTTTAGTTCTTTACCTCTGCATTTGTCCTAACCCTCTTGATCCATGCACTGCTGAGGCTTCCCCTATTTATCATCAGCAAGCTAGAGGACCAAAGGCAGAAATTGTTAACACTGACTGTAAACGTGTAAGCCATTCAACTGGCAGCAAACGAGAAAAAATTGTTGAAATAAAAGAAAAATGGCATAAACAGCCTAAGCACTAAATCAGAACCATAAACTGTTAATAAACATGAAATAAATCACTCTCGCTAGTAATTAGGATACCAAATTGAAAAGTTACATATCATTTTCACTTAGCCTACAACAATACTCAGATAAGAACCTAAACATAAGGACATTCAAATCAATGTCTGTTTATACTTTAAAAAAACAGAAATAACAATAGGCATTTGATTAATCATCATATGTCGAAAAACTATTAATGGATTTATTAAAAAACAATGAAATAAACCTGTACATTGATAATAGGCCTTGTTTTATCACCAAATGAGTTCCAGATAATACAAAAAGTATAGAGCATCATCCCATTCTTGTAGAAAAACGAATACACACACTCTTACATGAGTATACATGTGTAGGTATACACCTGACCCTTGAACAATGTGGGGTTCGGTGGCACTGATCCCCGTACAACCGAAAATCCGCATTATTAACTTTTGACTACCCAAAAATTACTCCAGTCATCCCTCGGTATAAAGGGGGATTGGTTCCCGAATCCCCTGCAGATACCAAAACCCATGGATGCCCAAGTCCCTTATATAAAATGGCTTAGAGCAATGCATCTGGTCAGCCTTCTGTATCCACCAATTCCCAAACGCAGATTGAAAATATTGTGTAGTGACTGAAAAAAATTCACATATCAGTGGATCCATGCAGTTCAAAACCATGTTGTTCAAGGGTCAAATGTGTGTGTATGTGTGTATCTATACCGTATATGTGTGTGTGTGTGTGTGTCTGTGTGTGTCGGGGGTAACAAAAAAATATATACAAGTGGACACTTTGGTCAACGTTGCTCAAGCAGTAGTTTGCAGTAATCAGAAGTGTATGGGCGCTGATGGTACCACTTTGAGCACCTCTTGTAATTGCAGAAGTCAAACGTGACTTGTATTCATCTTTTGTTATCGGTATATATTGAGTATTACAATTTTAATACAATTTTCCTTTTTAAAATGTGTATACATTTTTTTGGCACTGCCTGTATATGTAGACTGTATGTGGAAAGTCTAAAATTATACAAACCAAAATGATAATTGTAATCTTTTTAATCCATATTTTATAATTTTTCTATTATGTATTTATTATTTGTATAAAAGTTATTTTTAGTTTTTCAAGTTATTTAAATACCATGACCTACAAGCTACCTAATAACGTACCTCCAGGATATACATTTCCTCATAAATAAAATTATGAAAAGAGAGATAAAGAAAGCCTAAAGTAAAATACATTGGTATGTGTGCTAAGGCTGGAGGATAGCAATCTGATTAAACAATTTTGTATTTAAGTGGTAATTCTAATCACTGATTCTTCAGACCAGAACATCCCGAAATCTTTCAAACAGAGGAGATACAATGGAGAAAACACTAAAGAATCATTAAATAATCTTTCAAATAGTACCTCATGACAAACTGATGGTTTAAAAATGCCATCACAATCTCCTAAAAAGACTAAAAGCCACTAAACTGTGCACTTTAAAAGAAATGAAATGTATGGCATGTATGTTTTAAATTTTTTAGAAAGATGCCACCAAGGGGCAATCTTAAGAAAGAACTACTTTCACAGACATAATCCTAACTACCACCATCTCAGAATCTCCAAAACTGCCCTGTACCCCAAGGACAGGGCAGCTCTGGGTCGTGGGTGGAATACGACCCTCCCACTGAATATATCACAGTATACGTGTACATGTGGTAAGAAAAGGGTAGCAGTACCTGATATAAAGTTCCTGGCATTCCATTTCCATGCCCCTCTCTGGCCGACCTCTTTCAGAACACTCAACACATAGAAGTACAAGTAGGTGTTTGTTTCTCTGTCACCCCCAATAGTGTGGGAGCTGCATGAGGGCACATGAGGGTCTATGAATTTAGTCATCTTTCCTATCCCAACCTAACCCAGTGTCTAGCACAAAGCAGCTACTCATATTCAATAAACATATGAATGAATGAAACAACAACTTCTACATACCTAGGAAATCTTACAGAACAGGCTTTGTACCTCTGAATTAGGATAAGCCTGGCAACACTGAAAAAAAAAGGTCTCTGGTTCCATCAGAATTCTAGAAATGAACTTTAGCAACCCCAACCAATACCTCCTTCTGTTTTCTCAATGAACAATGATCTGTGACAGTTCATGGCGTAAACAATGGTTCCGTTTGTTAATCTGAGTATTTATACAGATATCTGAATTAAAGAAATTAAGAAAGAACTTACGAGAATTTTAGGAGAGGTTCCAGGCCATGTCCAGGAAATTCATTGAGAATTTCCATGGCTGTAACACAACCTACAGTTGGTATCCCTTCTGTGTAATCACTTCCAAGCAAATAGGCCAAATTTATTAATTTGTTCCGATCCAATCCTACAAAAGTAAAAATTATTATATGTATTTAAATTTTATTTTATAAACATTTATTACACAACATTTATAGACAGTTTATTATATATGTATGTGTATATACATTCTCATCCAACATAGATATCTCTTATTTACTATTTGAAAATAGATTCTTTTTTTAAAATAACATTCTGTTAAGAATTTTAAAGTTTCATCCACCCTCACAGCTTTAAATACCATCTATATTCTGATCCACGAATTTAGCTCTCTAGCTTGGATTTCTCCTCTGAACCAGTCACACATATTCAACTCTTACCTTAACCTCTGCATGTGGACATCTAATGGGCACGTCAGATGTAACAAATCCAAGCCTGGATCCTCCTCTCTCTCTTGTCCCACTGCTCCTCCCCAGTCTCCCTCCTATTAATGGTGAGTCCATTCTACCAGCTGCTCAGGAGGGGGAGTCATCCCTGACTGTTCTTCTCTCACATCACACACTCAGTCCACCTACAAATCCTTGCTATCGCACAATAGATCCGATCCCACTTGGTTTTGGCATCCTCCTTCCTCTGATATTAACTCTTGCCATTCTCCTCCTCATTCACTCACACTGGCCTTTATTACTTTGCTTGGGCTATGACAACAAAGTACCCAGACTGGCTGGCTTAAACAACAGGAATTTATTTCCTCATAGTTCTGGAGGCTAGAAGTCTGAAATCAAGATGTGGGCAAGGTTAGTTTCGTCTGAAGGCCTCTCTCCTTGGCCTGCAAATGGCCATATTCTCCACATGTCTTCACATGGTCCTCCCTCCTCCCTCTATGCCCTAATCTCTTCTTGTAACATAAGGACACCAGTGAGATTGGATTCAGGCCCACCCTAATGACCTCACTTAATAATTATCTCTTTAAACACTCTATCTCCAAATACAGGCACATTATGAGGTACCGGGGGTTAAGACTACAATATATGCATTTTGAGAAGACACAACTCTACCCAGAAGCACCTGTTGCTTCCCTAGAACACACCAATCAAGCTTCTGCCCAAGGGCCTTTGCACACGCCAATCTCTGTCTGACACACTCATCGCTAAGGTACATATAACACTTGCTCCCTCTTTCCTTTAGATCCCAGACCCAAAGTTACCTACTAGTAAAGCCTTTCCGGACCACAATTCTACATAAAACAGTACATGCACTTCCTGTGACTCTCTTCTCTCTTTCATCGCTTTATTTTTCTATATGGCACATACTACTGTCCATTTATGACTTATGTATTTTTTTAATCATGTTTCTCCTACTAGACTGTTTTATTCTCTGATGTTTCCTCATTTCCAAGAACAACAACAGTCATAGGAGGAATCACTCAATATGTGTTTGCTGGGTAAATGGGAGAGTGAAAGACTGCCGGAAGCACAAGCATAGGGCCGTGAGGTTGTTCATGATTCCAGCAGGAGTGACTCCTACCTTCCTCCCCCCTCTACCACCTTTATTTCACTCTCGAGATCTCAGGTAACCAGTCAAAGTTGAACCAAGTCGGATGATTAAACTGCAGAAAATGCCTAAACATACTAGGATTTTAATTTCTTAAATTCTAATTTAAAAATCCTATTCCTCTAATAAGCAAAAAAAACACTTATATAAAAACTTGTACAGACTACCATTTCTATTAATACACCAAATTAGTTCCTTGGAAAGAAAAAAATACTACAAATTCTGAAGGGAAATTTCACAAATAATCGTACTCATACTCTGAAGTCTTACCTAATTGGTTGTGAAAGTCCACATACTGGTAGTATTCTACAAACTTGTTTTTATTAAAGAAGTTTTTATAGACATGCCGTGCTCCAAATAGCCAAATGTCACTATCATCGGTGATTGTTCCGGAAGTTTGATCAGTCAGGTCCAGGATGGCGCACTGAGCCTCTGCTTCCATGGGAGCCTCGATGTAGGGAATTCCAAATAGGCGAAGAAGTTCCTAAAGAGAGAAACACAATGACCCTGACTGAAATGCAGTACCAGGTCCTGACCCAGAAATGGGAGTGCTTAAACATTTAACACATGCCCTGGGAGAATCTGACTGAGTAAAATTATCAATGGGTATCATTAAGAGGCCCAAGTTGGTACACCTACCTGGCTCTCCAAAAACATCTGTCCTGTAACAGTAGCAGCAATCCGTTCTTGCTGCTGTTTTTGAGCTTTCAATGAATTCTGTTGAGCTAAAAGGCTGCTCTCCAGAGTTTCCAGCTCCTCCTATAAAATAATTTCATTTGTAGATAATTATACTAATACAAATAAATTCATTTGTTACAAAAGCCTGCATTTAGTCTGACTGAAATCAGCAATAAGTTTTTCTCCTTATGTTTTCCACTTAGATTCCTGAGCAAGCCTGTAATATCTTTGGAGTTCCCTCACTAAATAACATGGAAAGTAGAGACTATCTTAGCCAGCCGCCTACATAAAAAGGAGCCCTCAGCAAGAACAAGAAGATGCATGCAAATAGCTAATAAATATTCATCTAGTAACTCCTTGACACTCACAATATACTTAACATGGATGGCTTCCTTAGCAATAAGTTAAAGAACACCATAACATTATTACCAAATCAATATCTTGCCATTCAGTGAACGAACTGTCTGTATCTTTTTCAGTCTCCTCATGTGGCTCAATACCCAAGGCCTCGCTTTCAGGGTTGTCTCTTAGGAGGCCCTCAGAGTCACCAGTGGCTTCTTCTTTCTTAGTCCCTATTGGTTCCTCTTTACTTTGTCCAGAGAAAGGTTTGGAAGCTTCAGATAACTCGGCTTGAGGTTCATCATCACTAATTATACTCCGCACTTCAATGAAACTTCCTGTACCAAAATAATAAGGTCACTTTATTTACAACTGAAATATTAAAATCATCCTGAATTCATCAAGAGTTTTCCAAAGTATACTGAAAAATGAGAGAAAAGATCTAAATGTAATAGAAAACAAGTAATATAGTAGCATACTACCATTAAATTTAATAATAAATGCCTATAACTTCAAAGTAAGCCTTTTCAATTAAATAAACTGGCACTGTTTTTGAAATTAGGAACCAATCATTCAAATATTTGCATACTGCTTTACAAATACATTCTTTAAATTAACTAATATTGTTTCAAAATTCAAAAGGGAGACGTACTGGGGTATGTAAATAATCGTGGAGGCTGTAAAATAAGTTTCTGTGCAATTTCACTATGAACATAGTAGAAAATAAATCTGTGACTTAGCGGAAGAAACCCTGGTAAGTACCCAAGAGAAACAGCTCTTCTTCCACTTTCCTTCTCTCCTCTCCTATGTCTTTTCTTTAAAAAATACGTATTGATTCCCTTCCTTCCCTTCAGACAGAGGGGGCTAGGTCAGAGGGGGCTACACCATTGGGATGAAGGGGGCAAGGGCTCTCAGCCGGGGGGCTGGGGCAAGGAGACAGCCTAAGCCAAGGAAGAGGCCAGTGGGATCAGGAGATGGTGACATAGAGAGAGAGAAAATGAGCAAATAAGTAACTATATCGAACTTAATGGGAGCAAGGTTTCTCACTGCTAGAAAGGGAAATTACAAAGGTGGCGGCTAGAATGAAATCTGTGATGTTGAATTGTAACTGCAGACATCAGTGTGAATTTATGAATTTTAATATATAGATAGATTAGATGTGTGTAGGTATATACCTAAATATATTTCCTGGCTTTGGGGCTGCGAGGGCCTGAGGCAATGACACCCCAACAACAATTAAGCTTACTCATGTGCAGATCTTGATTTCTAAGTACCATGCCACTACAAGGAACCAGGTCTCCTTGGCGAAATGGCTAGTTTCAGGGGGAAAGGCAGGGAAAATACAAGATAAACCTGAATCATCTTGACCAGAAAGTAATGTTCAAAATATAACAGAGAATTGTCAAAAGTCACGGGAGCCAGCTTGAAGGGACAAATTGGCCACTGGCCAAAGCTGGGACAATTTGGGCAACAAAGTGAAGTATGGTAGTATAACTCACTAAATAAAATAGGAATCCCTGAGTCTAAACTAATACAAAAAAGTTCTAAATGGGGAGAAGGGAAAGAGCTTCCTTCTAGTAGGATGCCAACTAATAAATACGTAAGAAATGGTGGAGTTAGAAAACAACCATTTTTGGCAACCATTACAGCATAATTTATTCAGGTAAAAACCATTAATGGATGCTAAAACAAGTGGGTGAAGGTCTGTTCAGGAACAGCATTTATTTACACAGCCCCCCAAAAATCCTTTCCATAAAATACTTATTAATTACAAAGGGGAAATAGCAACCTTAAAGTAGAGAAATCGAGCAGACACCAGGAAAAAAATTAGCGTGGGGGGAGGCGTTGTATGTGTGTGCAGTCTTCTTTTTATTTGCAGCAGTTATGTTCTATAAAGTCACTAAGAACACTAAATACATGAATACTGAATATTTGCTCCTATAGGAAATATATTTATAATCCTATATCCTAAAAACAACTCATCTTGGTAAATTCTATTTACTTTACAAACAAGAAAACAAGGTTCAGGAGTGTTAAGAGATTTTCCTGAGGCCACCCTACTAACTAGTGCCAGAGTTGGGATTCAAAACCTGTCCAATTGGCCCCAGAGCTTCTTGTCTACACTGCACACTGCTCTTTCCCATCTCCACCCTCTGGCCATCTCTGTAGGAGAGCTGAAGCAAGAAGGCAGAGTGTCACCTTGCTCAATCTCAGCTGGGAACAGTGCTGCAACTCAAATTTTAGCTGTCCTATGCATGTCCACGAAATGACCACAACGACACTGATAGGAGTATTGATTCTGGGGTTACAAGTAAGTTTTAGTGAGTAGGTAATTCCACAAATACGGAATCTGAAGAATGAGGATCGACCATACAAAAGTGTGTACAGATATAAATATATAATATACATATGTACATACAGATGGGCAGGCAGGCAGAGAGATGATAAAGCAGAGGTAGTAAAATGCTAGCTGCTCAAGTACTGGGTGAAGGAACCCGAATATTTTGTAACATTCTTTTGACTTTCTTAAGTTTGTTAATTATTTCTAAATAAAAAGTTAAAAGAACTAAAAGGAAACTCACCTTTACCTTCACCAATTAGGGCACTCCCTCCCTTTAAAAACAACAAAAAGAACAGCAAAACAGGAAAGGGCAATATGCCATTATTAGTTGTGCCTTTCGTAGGCAAAGTTACCTCACCTTTCTGGGTCTTCAGTTCATCAGCTGTAGAGAGCGGGAACTGTACCATCCTAAAGGAACTCTCAGTTCCTACAGAGGTGAATTCTATCATTCTTTATCTCCAAAAGAAAACAAGCACTTACCATCAGATTCACTTTCTTCAGAGTCGATTTCCATTGATTCCACGAACTTTGGAATTGAAATTAAATCCTGGCCTGCAGATTCCACAACCTCATGTTCTTGGATGGTTTTCAGGAAATTCTCAGGCTCTCTAGCATTAAGTGATACTGCATTTTCTAAGTTACTTATTGCCTTTGAAGGGACACTTAGTGTGTTATTCGCTTCTTGCAAACTCGCAGTGCCAGTAATTTCAGAAGCAGGATTTTTTTCATGCTCTATTTCATCATCACTTGAAAGAACAGAAGAATCATATTTATTCTGAGCTGGACAAAGATCTTGTTGTAGCTCAAGCACTTTGGTGTATGTTTCGTGCCTTGATATAGAACTTGGACTCGTCAGAGATGCTGATGTCAGTTCCCTTCCACTCGGAAGCCCAGGTGCATTCGTAGGTCCAACCACTGCGTTTTCTAAAGGAGTTAGAGCTTCTCTATCATTAACTGTAGGCTCATCGTTTGTCTGAAAGGCTTCATTAACCATGTAAATAAATGGCATTTGTTCTTTTGGAACGCTAGATTCACTGCCCTGACAAAAGCCTGTACTTGACAAAGGAGCTGAGTCTGTCAGCTCTTTTTCATTATTAGTGTTGATTACATGTTCCTCTACAAAGTTCACACTGGTTGAATGAGGCACTGGTGTCAGCAGTACTCCGTTTCCATCTCTCGTTTTAAGTCCGTCATCAGTTTCCTCATCAGAACTGATTATAAGCAGCTTCCTCGCTGCTGGCCCTCCCGTCTGCACATCATTCCCGGCATGCACTTTCACATCTTCATCATCATCAAGAGCTCCCTGAATAGCTAAGAGAGTCCGTGGTGATATGGACCCTCCTTCTACAGTAGCAGATGCATCGCTCTTATTGTGCTGCCTTTGATTCCCACTCTCCAACTCCTCTTCGGAGCTACTTCCCAGCATGGCAGCTTGCAGAGCCAGTAAAGTTCGTGGAGAAGGAGGGGTAGCATCAGGTTCTTTCTCTGGCTGCAGTTTTTCACATGGAGACGATTTCATGTCAGAACGCATGCTGTGCATTTTGCTGAAAGATGGAAAAGACTCTGAATCCACTTCTGCAACTTTCTTAGCTTGTATACCTTAAGAAAAATTAAAACAATCTCACTATATAGTTTTACAGTATAACAATATACTTTTAATAACATGAAAAAGAGTATCCTGGTTCTCATAAATGAAATTATGTATTTTCATTTAATCAGCAACTAAAAGTTAATTCATTAGTTAATTTTAAAGTGGGTTGGTACAATAGTAAATAATCCATTAATCGCTACATACAATTATTACATAAGTAGGACATCATTAATATTACCCAGGGGTGGTAGTTGATACAATTCAGAGATACAATGTATTTTTGGCTTTTAACCATCAAATAAGTGATGGTGCCCAGTACCTTTTATCAAGATATAATGTGAAGTGTCTTCAGAGACCACTCTCCTTGACTCTACCTCCTTCAAAAAGCCCCCTTCATCTTCATATTGCCTTCGGATTTGTCCTGAATGTTGCTGATTCATTTCCTTTTGGACATTTTCTATGTGCTGGTTTAGTTGGTTTTTTTTAAGTAAGCCTTTGAGCTGGTACTGTGAAAAGTCATTGGACTCCTAAAGCAAAATAAGTAAAATCATTTTTATATTAAACACAGATATTACTGTATTTCTATTTGCCCAAAAGTGGATAAAGAGCAACTGATTTTTTTCATGGGTGGCATTTTCGCACTATAAAAGTAAAATCTGAACACAGGGAAAAACTATAACTTACTGTAAACTTTAAAACAAAAAAAGCTGGACAAAAGAAAAGAAACCATGGATAGTGTCTATGACATAATCACTTATTCAAAAAACATGTATTGAGCATGTAGGGATGCCAGGCACTGAGACATTCTGATTATGGTTTAACAGACGCCTTTCTAATGCAAGTAAATATGCAAGTAAAGTACTCAGCACAGTCCCAGGCACATAAAAAACTCAATAAATCATAGCAATCACAGTTAGTAACAGTTAACATTTACAAAGCCATTTCCTGTGTAAGGCATTCTTCTAAGTGCTTTTATATGTATTACCCCATTTTATTCTCAACCACCGATGAGACAAATATCATTGTCTCCATTCTACAAATGAAGAAACTGAGGTTCAGTAACCTCCTTAGAACCACATAGCTAGTAAGGGTAGACCTAGGAGCAAAAGCAGATCTGTTGATTAATGTTACACTATATTGCTCCCATCACTACTATGATTATTACTGTTACTCTTCTTATCATCATTACTATTATCAATGCATTTGCCCAATGTACACATGATAGAAAGGTCCAACCTGGATGACTGTGACCTTCCCTCAGCTATCAGAACTACAGACCCAGTGAGCTGCTGCACAATTACCACCTCCTTAGTGTACCAATCCCCGAGGCCCTGTGGTTGGCAGAAGGGAGTAAAGGGGAACAAATCATTAAGAACTGTCTCTCTTCTCCCATTCCTTCCCACTGCTATTTATTTAATCCAAATTCTATTTCCTCCAAGACCAGCCCAACATCTTTTCAGACTCAAGAAATAAAATGATTGAGCAACTGAGCCTGGATTTTTCCCAAAATGAAAATAAATTTACTTCTGTCCTTTGTATATCATTTCTGTGTATCTTAGCATTTTCCTATGTTCACATTCTTCATGGCAAAACAGAAAGGAGTGATGGGAAAATACCTCCTGCTCTTTTCATACATTTGGGTATCAATTTAAGAAATGTTAAAAAGTCTGTAGATAAAATAATACTACATCCATTCATTAGAAATAATAATGCTGCAAAAGTTTATATTCTGTCCTACAGTGAGTTAAAAGAGAATGATATTAGAAATAGTAGGTGATAGCAGTAGAAAGGAAAACAACTCATTCACTAACTGAAGAGAGTAATAATTAAGGGTGTGGCATGATTAGAAGACATGCTCCACAAAACCTAACTCTGCACAATACCCTCCTCTGGATTTCTGTGGCTGTGGAGCCACCATTATGTTCTAAGTTAAGAAATTTACTACTAAATTCCCTATTACCACTGTCCAGAAAGAGAGAGAGGGAATATGGAGATCCAGCTATATGTCTAGCTCTGCAGCACAGGAAGAGATACCTGGGATTTCCAGTTAGAACAAACTTTTCCACTGTGATTAGGGTCTATATTACATTCTACAATGTATATTATGGGTTAAAATAACTTTTATGAATTCACCTAAGAGTTTAACCACTAAGCATATATTGGGCACTCGCTATTAGAAAGATACTGACCTAGGTGCTGAAAATACAAAGATGAGCAAGATAGGCATATTTGGGTGCAAAGAACTATAAAGAAACATTACAGGGTCTCTTTAGTGGGGTCTTTGAGAACACAGAGCAGGAGACAAGACCTGGCCTTGGGTGGAAATCAAGATAGGCTTCTTTCAGTAAGCATTTATAAGTTCAAACTTATAGTTATATGATGATGCTTCACAGGATCTCTGAGACACACAAATGCTGTTTATTTGAAACAAATATTGTGTAAGTAATGCTTATCAATTTTCTCTTTTGTCTAATAAAAAATTTTGCTGCAATTCTTAATTCTACACATTAATGTGCTGTTGTATATTTCACCTCTGGCATTGCTTCAAATAATGTTCTTCTTCGCTTGGTAAATTCTTTCATCTCAGTCAAGATTTCATGCTTTATTTCAGGGGGCAGGCTGCTAAAGTCTTCAGACTCAATATCTACTGCATGAGGATTCTGAAAGAACTCTTCCTATAACAAGAAAAACACAACATCATGAAATTTACATTTCATACACCTAACGCTATTCATGACAGATAATTTTTTGTGCTTACATAATAAACAAAGTTCTACATAATCTACAACAGGCATCAAAGTGAACAGGCAGAATAGGGAATGTGTCCATTCACTCATTCATTCACTGAAAACAAAAAATACTTACCAGGCACCTCTAATGTATCAGTCACTGTTTTAGGTGCTAGAGTACTACGCACATCACACCAGATAAGGTCCCTACTCTTAGGAATGAAGGAAGACAAATGATAAACAAACAAATGAACAAGATAATGAGAAAATAAAGCAGTTAATCTGATAAAAGAGTTGATTAAAAGAATAGAAAGAGAATAAAAATTGACAGCGAAGACCCCACTAAAAAAATGACTGTTAGCAGAGAAAAGAGAGACACCAAAAAGCCTGCTCAGAGACAGAGCATCCCAGGCTGAGGAATTAGCAAGTCAAAGGCCCTGGGCAGGGATGAGTCGTAGGATTTTGAACAGTACTTGCAATTCTCTTAGTTTGCTCTTAACCTAAAGTCAGAAAAAGTTAGAAATTTCAGACATGGAAATGTAAACCTTTTCTAAATTTTAACTGATTACCCAAAGTATTTTAAAATTCTTCATCAGTAAAGAAAAGAATATAATTTGCTTTCCTGTCTGTATGTATATCGTGTGTATGTACAAACCAGCGAGCACTTGGGACAGGCCAGTCATTATGCTCAGGGCTTCCCTCACTGATGCTCCCCCATCACCCGTGTGAGGAAGGCATCGATGCTATTTTTGCTTACAAAAAAAGGAAATAAAGCCTTGGAGAAGTTAATTTGTCTAAGATCAAACAGCTAGTGAACAGTAGAGCCTGTACTTAAATATAGGTCTTTCTAAACATAATGTCATGTTCTTCACTAAGATTGTTATCACGTGCCATATTAATAATGCAGAACCTCCACGATTTGGGGGATCCTGCAGTTTTAGTTCAAAAGTCTTCTACCAGATATACCAAAATCATATGAACATACAAGAAACAGGGAACTTGGAAATCAAAGAATATTACCTATTTTGAGAAACATAAAGAAAATTTCAAAAACTTGTATATACAGTACTTCAATTTGTAAACATGTTATTCATTAAAATGTGTGTGGTGGTGGTTTTAAAACATGTCCACAGTTCTCTGACACTCATCTTGTCTAACTCCCCACCCACTAAACACGGGCTGGCCTTAACTAGCCTTGTAATGAACAGAATGTGGTGGAAGGGAGGCTGCAGAACTTCCAAAGCTGGCTAGAAAGGAAATACAGGTCCTGCCTGGCACTCGCTCTTGGGATGCCTGCCCCAGGAACACAGTGCCATGCTGTCAAACAGTTCAGGCCATGTGGAGAGGCAAGTGTTGTGGCTAACAGCCAGTGTCAATTGCTGGACATTCGAGAAAGGAAGCCTTTGAGGAGACTCCAGCCCTAGCTGCAATCTGCACCTACATGGGAGACACTCACAAGGAACTGCCTCACTGAGCTCATCAACCCCCAAAACGGTGAGATGTTGATAATAAATGACTGTTTTCACTCCACTAAGTTACACAGCAATAGGTAACTGCAGCATCTGATGCACAGACATACATCTACATTTATATGTATACATGTACATTTGATACACTACATACATACATAAACACACACACACATACTCAACTACATGGGTGGGGGAGGGAAGACCAAAATATTACTAGAAGTTATTTATGGGTAGTACGTTTTCTACTCCTATATTTTACACAAGCATATACAACGATTTATTTTTATTTATTGGTTGATTGTAAAAGAAAAATGGCTTATTTTGGATAGCTAGATACACATAATTCTACGTACTCTACAAGCATGTGAATTTTGCATATACATATATACATATGCATACGCATACATATACACACACACAATAAAGAAGGCATGTCTTTATTTTTATCAGTAACTTTCATAAATTCATACTACCTCATTAAAATTATTCATTTCCATGCTATTCTTTTCAAATAACAGAATAAATTCTGAATTCAAAAATTATTTAAATACCTGTAATGCTTGTTTATGATTCATTCTTTCTTGCCATTCTTTTTCATCTTCCTCTTCTGAACTGAAAGTCAAATATACATTTACAATATCTATGATTTAATGACTATTCATAAAGATATTTCTTGACTTCAAGCTGCTGCTAGTTATAGGGATACAATGGTGACTAAGATAGCAAGATACATGCTGTCACTGGTATCACAGTTTAGTGGGGACACAAGTAAGTGAGCAATCACAATGTGACGTAAGAACTTTCATAGCAAAGAAAGAGTAGGCTGCCAAAGGGGTGGAAAAGAGAGTCACCCCACCCCAATCAATTTTGGAGGTCTTCAAAGCTTTCTGGAATTTCCTGCAATTACATTGCATGGGGAAGCATGTGATTAAGGGGTTAAAGTGTTATTCTAAATAAAAATAAAATGTGAAAAAAACAACAGAAGATAGGAAGTGTTTTAAGCAACGAAATGACAATGTCAGATTTGGGTTTTATTAGAGGCTACACTGCAAAGCAGAGATTGGGTTTGGCAAGGAGGGGTTCCTGCTAAAGGGAAAGATGACAGAGAGACAGAGAAAAATTGGGAAGCCAGTACAGTAACCTAGAGACAACAGTAAGGTGGTAGCAGTAAAGGTAAAGAGAACTGGGCTGATTCAAACGTCCCTGGCCTCTCAGTAACCCCGAGAGAAAGGAATGGGGGTAGCGCAGGACACTCACACTAGCCCTCCACTTGCTCTTCAACCCAAAACCTGCTGACAATTAACAGCCAGCCAGAGAAAGAGTCCACAAAGAAAACTCAGAAAAAGTGGCCAGACAAGCACTCAGCAGGCACCATGTTAAAGTGAAAACTGCAAAGCGTCTACTGGATTTATCAAGGAAGATGTTACGTGTGGTCTTTCAGCGTGGCAGTTATGAGAGAGAAGACACTGGGCTGAGAAATAGGTAGAGACAGCATGTATAAGCCAAGTGTAAGCCAAACTAAAATGCATGTCTTTGTAAATTATATGACAACAGTGCTAGCACAGGCTCTACAAAATGAAATATAAACCACAAACCACCAAAACACAAAGACAAGGGAGCAAATTAAAAATTTAGTTTTTGAAAAGTATTCTAAATGGGGTCAAGAATGCATTATTTCCAATGCATTAATTCCCACACACCTTAACATGTAGTTAAAACATAAAGGTTTAAGTCTGTCTAAATACAGTAATAATGAATATCTTAAAATAAACATTTACCTGTTTTTTTCTTCCTTTTGTAAAGGTGGCAAAGCATAGATGTCATCTTCTCTTTGCACTTGAGTAAGACTGGGTAGTGCTTCATCTCTGAAAAGTACACAGAGGCTTAAACAGACATTAGAAAATAGTTTTCTGAGTCAAACGTACTTCCCCATGGTTTAGAGAAGCCCTGCTGAGGAAGTGAGAAAGGGGGACGCACAGGGGTTAATGGCTTCTCCCCTGCTGACCTGGCTGCTCAAGCCGCTGCTGTGAAAAATGAAGTAGGGCCTGGAGAGAAGAAGAAACTTGCTGCAGCTCCTCAATACCTCTCAGTACTTGGGCCAAAGCCTCAAGTGCAGGCATGAAGAAGAGCATCATAAAAGGAAAACCTGCATGCAGCCCAACACCACCACTTTCCTTTCTCATTATCAAAGCTAATTCACACAGAACAGAGAAATTCACAACTTCAAATTACAATGTCAAATGGACATTCCACTTATTTCTCTTACTTCACCTTCTATTTTCTGCTTAGAGTTAAAATTAGGAAAAGGCAGCCACAGGAATTCAATGCAAAAATTAATCCTTAAAATTAATGTAATTTCCCTCTTGCCTTTTGCTTCTTAAGGCAGTTTTTATAGCTTGTCTTTTCAAAAATGTGCTCAAAAGTTTCTCTGTAGTTTTTCTGGAGTCATCGGTTGCCAAGTCCCTTTTATGTCTTCTCTTGGCCTGTGAAAAGAAAAGACACAGGACTTTACTCCAGAACATTAGTATATTAAAAACATTTCTGTAACTTTTTTCACATAGAAGTTGGTTTGTCTGAGTTTTCAGAGTATGATTACTTTAGACTGTCCTGTTAAATGCCATATCAGTGGACAGCTTAGATTTCTCATATGTAAGGAACACCCACAGTTTCCATCTATTACTTAATGGACTCGCTATTCTACAATATATTTGGGAAACTATTATTTCTTTCAAATGTCTTTTAATGTCAAGAAGCCTACAATGTAATGATATACAATTAAGTAAATGTTTCCCAAAAGGATTAACTAATTTATTCTTTAAAATGCCACTGTTATGCCAAAACCAATTTGATGCTGCATTTTATAAAAATATATTACTTATATGTAACTCTATCCTTCAACATTCAAGATTATGTCATAAGAAACCATAAAATGTATAGGGATACCCTATAAGAAATGTTCAAGTAGGGAAAAATAGAAGTCTCCATGATTGAATAAAGGCAGAAATACCAAAACACTCTCTTTCTTTTCTCTTTTTAATTGAGATATAATTGACATGTAACACTGTTTAAGGTATACAATATGTTGGTTTAGTAAGTCTATTTATTACAATGTGATTGCTACAGGAGAGCTAATACCTTTATCATGGGGTAGGGGAAGTGGAGAGATGTTTAAGGGTACAAACTTATCACTAGTAGATAAATAAGTTCTGGGGTTCTCTTTTCCTTTCTAATCCTTCCAAAGACTAACTGACATAGAGTATGCCTTAGATAATTAAAAACTGTAACATTCAAGTCTAGATGTTTTACTGAGGCAACAAATGTCCCCATACATTTACAAATCCGTACATTTATCCTATGTCCTCACTTCCTTAGACAATATCTGGTAGGATTATACAGTGATGAGCTGACATTTTCAACATTTAAGGTCATATATCCAATGGATGCTGTCATCTGGGGAGTAATTACTCCAAAGTTCACAACATTGTTCAAACATTGTTTTAAACTACTTTCAAAATAAAGAAACTCATTCTCATTCTTTTATATCCCGTCCAATTTCCTTCACTGATAATCATTTTTAGTCACACTTGGCACCACATAACCTAAAATCCAATTCACCTTTAAATGGCTCATTATCACGGAGGATCCTTGATCTGAGATTCACAGAAGCATTTCCCCTGTAGTTTTCTATAATGCTCTGAGCAATAGCAACATAACTGGAACAAATGTAGAACACCTAAGAAGATACTCCAAACTCTCCATTATAAGAATGTCAGTAGTTTTATTAAGAGTTAAATGTTATCATTGTACCCATGATATACTCTCATATATAAAGAAAAGGTGTTTAAAAGAAGAGTTTATTTGTTCAAGGTAATTTTTAAAATAGAAATTAAGCTGGCCCTGAATAGAAATTAAGTGTTGGCCCTGAATAATCTGGCCTCTGTTCATTTTTCCTATCTCATTTCAAGCCACTAGGCTTTTCCCAAACCTGGATATATGTCAAAATAAGTGTTGGTTTTCAAAATTCTATAGAGAAAATTAAAATTTTACCTGAACTTTTCTTTCTAACAATGTGGGGGGGAAAAATTGATGACTCTTACCAAAGTCTGTTTCTTCAATAGTGGAGCATCCCCATCAAACACAAAAATAGGACGAATTCGAAAAAATAAGAGTTTACAGAGCCGATGAAACAAAGTGAGAAGGTGAGCATTTTCTATTGAGTTCCCATGGCGATCCCGGACTCCTTTAAGCGCTTGGTTTAACCAAATGCTAATATCTGGAAGAATTGTTAATGAAAAACATTTTGGAAATTCTTCCCTCATCCCCCCCGTTTCAAATTCCTAATAACTGATACCTTCCAAACGTTAAAACTAAGGATTCATCATAATTCATTTGAAATCGAAAAATGTTTAGCCCTGATGGAATCTATCTAAAATCAGTTAACTTTATTTGAACCCTTATTACTACTATTCACACACTGAATTTTAAAATCTTACATAGATAGATGTGTCTTTTAAAAAGTCTAATTGAAAAAAATTTGTCTTTGAAAAAATAATGATCTCTGTAGAATTATAATAAATTAACACAACTTTTAGAGAACAATTTGGCAATTCATAGCAAAAAACTTAAAAATTCCACTTCCAGACATTTACCCTCAGGAAATCATCATAGGTTTACAACAAATTACTTATCAGAATGTTTGTTCATAATAATGAAAACATTTTTAAATTTAAGTTTTCCAATCGGTCCTTTTTTAAAACTAAATTATGATATACTGACTTACTGGAATGAATACCAAGGAATCCTTAAAAATGGAAGTTGCAGCATGACAGTCACAAAGTATCATAAAAGTAAAACAGGTTACAAAGTATGGAAAGTGTAATTCCGTTTTATAATATATGCATTAAGTTACATATAAAAAACTAGAAGTTCAGACATCAAAATATTAAGAGCAGTTATCTCTGCTGTGATTACAAGTAATTTGCTTTCTTCTTAGGGTTTTTTTAATATTTTAAAACTTTTCTAAAAAACGTTTTAACAAATTATTTTCTATTTGTGCCTAAGACAGAGGGACATGGCACTCTGCTGGTTTTCCTGCTCCTTTCACTCACCATTAACGGGTTGACCGACTTCAGCAAGGATCTCTCCTCTCAGACCCTCTCTTTTTCTCCTGTCTGCACTAGCCACCAAGGCCACCTCAGCCCACAACTCCATGCCCTCTCCCAAGCTCTCCCCTGACCCCAGACTGATGGCCTAGTTGACATTTCTACCTGATGCCTCACAGACACTTCAAATTTAACATGATCAAAGCTGAACTCCCGATCTCCTCACTAGGCTGCTCATGCCATTTCAGTGAATATCATCCCCAGCCACCAGAGCCAGAACTCTGAGTGTCATCCCACATATTCCTCTCATCTAACCATTGCCAGGTCCTATCAATTCTACTTTTTAATCTATCTTGAAGGTATATAGTAGATTTCACCAATATATTTTTAGTTGAAACCCTCTGAAAGTTTCCCATTGCCTTTAGGATAATATCCAAAACTTCTTCCCATGGCCTAGGAAGCCCTGAATAATCTGGCCTCTGTTCATTTTTCCTATCTCATTTCAAGCCACTAGGCTTTTCCCAAACCTGGAAATCACTAAGCTCTTTCCTGCCTCCAGGATCTTCTCACAGGCTCCTTGCTCCTTCTTCTGCCTGAGAGCTTCTCCCTCTCTTAGCCTAGTGATCAGCTACTCTTAGGTCTCGGTCTATGAGTCACTTCCTCAGCCTAGATTAAGACCTACATTTACACAGTCCTATTCAAACATAGTGCTTCTTATGTGGCAGAAATTCTTCTATGCACTGGGGACAGAGCATTAAGTAAAACAAAGCAATTGCGCTTAGGGAGTTTACAGACTAGTTGGGGGGGAAAATCAGACTGTGAGCTCAGTCACTTTTCCAGACCACACTTGTGAGCACTGCTCTCCCTCTCACAGGTCATATAGGAGGCAACAAAAATCTGCTATTAAATGAGTTGAACAGTTAAAAATTTAAATGAATGTACATTACCTAACTACCATACAAAGAAATCAGGCCCATCAACAATTAAGTTAATAAACATGTAACAAAACAAATAGTGGAAAGCAAGCTATTATAATCACTTTTCTATTTGAGGGCTACTGTATCAGGCATATCCAAGATCCTAGGGATAGAACAGTAAACAAGATACCTAGCTGTGAACAAAACAGATATGGCTCCTGTCCCCAAGAAGCTTGCGTTCTAATGGGGAAGACAGATAATTTTTTAAAAATCAATTAATAGATATATGTTAGGTTGTTGGTAAGTGCCAAGAAAAAAAGTAGAGTAAAAGGACAAAAGACAGATGAGGGGTTAATAGCTCTGTAGTTAGAGAAGGTCTATTTGAAGAAGTAAGAGACGTGAATGACCACGAGGAGCGAGGCAGTAAACCAGGAGGCAAGAGGAACAGTAAATGTGAATTCTCTGGCTCAGAAGCATGCTTCATTAAGGACAATGTGGCAGGAGCAGCACAGTGAGGAGCACTAGTAGCCGCTAATGTGTGTGTAGTCAACTGGAATGTTTCTAGAATGTGACTTAAGGATCACCCTAGTGCACATATGAAGAATAAACTATAACAAGACCAGTTTTAAAACTAGTTACAATAGCCCAAGTGAAAGTGGATGACAATGTGATAGTGGTGGAGACATGACATAGGATTAAGTAAGTTTCTACCTAGCCTATAACTTAATTCTTTATTATTTGACAAAGACATTTAGAGTATATAAATAAACAAAATACTTTGCTATAGATGGCAAAAAGACCAAACAATTTATTTTAGGGAATCTAAGAATAAATTATAAACCTAGTGTCTCATGGGTAATTTCTTCATTAACAAAACAAAAAAAACAATATATTTCAGATATCTGAATTCAAATTCCCATTAAAATATACAAAGTAAAATCAATTATAAAACAAATATTCTCCTTCTACATATATACACACACATACATGTATAAGAGATTATCGTTATAACTGGAGTATCTGTGACAGTCCTTATTAAATGATTTTGCTCTTTCAGAAAAGCCCAATAACCCCATGAAAATGACTTCATGTCCCAAAAGAGAGATTCTGAGTCACCTGAAAATAGATAACCTAAATTAAATGTTTTACCTTTCCTTACTTTGGACAACTTCCTAAAGAACTGGAATGCTGAACTTCATGTCATCTCAATGATTTTACAAATTATTAACTCTTCATATGGGCTGCAACGTAAAACAACCTAAACCCTTGCTGAAGTTTTAATGGCTCCTCCCATCACCGAAAACCGCTTTCATTCACATATATACTAGTTACATAAAGAAAATCTCTAGAAAGCAGTGATTTGAGGAACCACCAGAGGGCAGCAATACTACACATGCTTTCAAAACAAACAAAAAAAAAACAAACCAAACCAAAACAAAAAACCTTTCCCTGTCCCCCGCAAGGTACCCTGCATAAAAACTTTTAAGCCAAAATTCATTACAGATGTATTTTAAGATTATTCACATTTCAAAAAATGTAATCAGCACCATCTTCCTTAAGGTTCCCATTTAGAGAACTAGTGTAAGGTACCACCAGCTCTTCTGGAACAGAAAAAAAAAAAAAAAGAATGCTTAACAAATAAAAAAAAAATCAAAATTTCAGAAACAGCATTCACGTTTTGATAATGAAAAAAAAAATTTTTCATTCCAAAGACAAACAAAACCAGCCAAACATGCATACAAACAAGTCCTTGTAAAGTCCATCACAGGGGCTGGGAGGAAAATAATTCACTATCTTTTGAAATCTTTTCAGTGTAGTACCATATAAATTACCTATTCTAAAAACCGTAATAAAAATTGCATATATATGTATATATGTATATATATATGTATAAATTTTTTTAAAGTTCAAAACCTGACCACACTATCTTTCCTCTAACAAACAAAGTGGAGCAAGATTTAGAACAGCAGGCAAAACTACCGATAGGAAGCCTATTTCATTTCCTCCATGCTGACTCCCCAGCCGGGACAATACTTTTAAGTTTTGCAATATTAACAGTGCCAGACACTATTCTAAGCTTCTTTCATTTAAATAATCCCTTTATTCCTCATACCAACCCTGTGTGTGTAGATACGACTTTCAACTCCACTTTCCAGATAAGAGAACTAAAGCACAGAAAGGCGTAAAGCACTGCTCTTAAGTGATAAAACCAAAACTCCAATCCAGAGTGGTATGATCGCAAAGCGGGGGGAAAGTAAACGTCGAGGAGATTCTACAGCTACCCGCTGGGTGAGACCGTCATCCCACCACATCAGTCTGCGCCCAATGGGGACAAGAGAGCGAGTCAAGTCCTTGAAGCGAATCACCGCATCCCAAGTACTGACCACGCGTTAAGGATACCCACGGCAAGTATCTTCCCTTCCAGCGTTTCCGGGCTGACCTGCCGCCCGGAGCACTCCAGCAGCTTCCAGAGCCCATGGACTCCCATGAGGCAGGCGTGTCTACAGAGGGCAACTCGGCGGCGGGCTCGCGGGAGAGCTTTTATTCCAATTCTACCACGGGCTGCACAACCTCCCCTGCCTCCGGGAAGAGCTCCAACTCAGGAACGATGGAACGAACCCGCGGTTTTCCAGGGAAAACCGACACCAACGGGGACCTCACTTCCCAGCAGGTGACACCGCCTCCCTGAAGAAAGACGGGAGCAGAGAATGGCAGACGGCGAGGAGGAGCAGGTTCGCGTCTCGTCCAGCGCTTTGGCCCAAACTTTTGCACTCTTAACGGAAGACTGGGATGAGGAGACAGCGCAGGCGAGACAAACAGCCAGCTGTGCTTCCCACACCACCTACCTTGTAGAGTATGTGCGTAAATTCACAGGAAATGGAGACTCGCGGCTTCCGTCTAATACGATGAGTAGGGCGGAAGTCCCGCCTCACCGCGCTTACGTATATTTGCTGCGCCGTTGCCTTCCGGAAGTGAGGGAACGATTCAGCCCCCGTGTTTCTGTGTGGTTAGTACTACGCGTCTTCCACGCTGGCGTTCTTTGGCGGCTAAACGTTCAAACGATGAGCAAAGAGTCTACTTGCTGGGGTGACGGTTTTTCTACGCGCTTTTTCGGTATCAACTTCTCCCCACTGAAAACTTAATACTAAGTATTGTTTTACACGTGAAGCGACAACAGAAAAGGTGGATGCTTTTCTGGTGTTTTTAAAGTAGTATTTGTTTGATAACGTAGTAACTAGATAGTAACACAACGTAAAGCCTTAACCTTTGAAATAGTTTAATTTTCTCCAGCATCTAAAATTTAGGATTCTATGGCTCATAGGTCAGAAATGACGAGAAACTAATTGCCCCAATAGCTCTTAGAAAGGAGGTGGCTCTGGAACCCTCAGGCCAAGATTCAGATCCCCACTGCACCGTATTATAGTATTCTCAGTTAACATTTGTTCAGAACTTCTGTTTCATCTGTAAGCTACGCATAAAACCAATCTTGCAGATTATTTTAGCTAGGATCAGAGGTGATTGTATGCAAAGTACTTACCAGTAGTTAACGATAGCCTTACACATATTGGTTAAAATTTGAACTATTGAAACTAGATTCAAATCGGTGAAAAGGTTGATTTAAATGAGCAGGTAATTTTGTTACAGAAATCCCTTATGACAAAAAGAACAATATCAAAAATTAGTTTTTAGCAAAACCTTTCTATGCCCAGATGGTTCACAGTAGCCATGTTTAGTTGACCTAGTAACAACTAACATTTTATCAGGGATAATCGTGACAAAGTGCTTTTTACATTTCTTCCATGTGTAAAGTAATTCCCAGAAATTGTTTTTAGTTGTATTTTATGGAGATTAATATAATTGTGTATTTAATTTCTGTCTCCATAGTGGACTGCAAACTTATTGAAGCCAAGAACTGTCTCGTTGACTTATCTCCACCACTTCTGACACTTAGCAGGAATTCCATAAATATTACCTAAATGACCTCTTCGGTCTCTAGTCTGAAGCTCTCCAGTGCACCTTGCACCCCGCTGAAAGAGAATTTCCTCACAAGTCAGGCAGACATTAGTCCAGATCCCATCTGAGCCACATAATAGCCCTGTGTTAATGGGCTAAATTGTGTCCCCCTCCAAAATTCTTATGTTGAAGCTCTAACCCTCAGTAAATCAGAATGTGACTGTATTTGGAGATTGGGCCTTGTAAAGCTGATTTAGTTAAAATCATTAGGGTGAGCCTCATCCAATCTAACTGTTGGCCTTAAAAGAAGAGGAAATTACAACACAGAGAGACTTCAGGGATGTATGCACAAAGAAAAGACTATGGGAAAACACAGGGAGAAAGCAGCCGTCTGCATCCCAAGGAAAAAGGCTCTGGAGAAGCCCAACCTGTCCAAACCTTGATCTTGGACTTCTAGCTTTCAGAACTGTGAGAAAATAAATTGTTATTGTTGAAGCCACACATATTTTGTTATGGTAGCCCTAGGAAACTAAGACACCTATGATCCTAAGCAAGTTTCTTCACCAGTGAGTCTGAATAAAATGGCAGTGCCACCTTCTTGGGGTTGCTCTGAGATCAGCAATTTAACATGAAATACCTAGTAAGTAATGGTGCTCAAATTAGTTTGTTGAGTGAATGACCGAGGGAGAAAACACTATGTGTAAAGTTGAGATACAGAATTCACCGCATCCTAGAGCATCTCGCCTGAGCCCGTCCAGTGTCTGGGAGTAGGCAAGTTGGGAACTGCTACAGCTGCTGTACCAGCTGGGGCCTAATGATGGGACATAGTTGTGGGAAATAAACAGCTTCAGGATTTTATCTAAGTGACAACATTTTTTACTGTTTGACAGCTGGGTAAAAACAAATAGCCCATATGGACATTTGAATGCTATAAGTGCTTTTAAAACCACAGCAATATTTCTTAAAATACAAAATATTCTTTTGAAGAAACACCCTTTTGAAGGGGTGTATATTTGATACACAAAGCATTGCCTCTTAGAGATGCTGTTAAAGGGCTCTATCAAGTTTCTGAACAGTAAAATATATACATCTTTTGAAGTAATAATAGCAAGCACTTAAATAGCAATTCTATCTACAAAGCACTGTTCTAAATACTTCACATGTATTAACTGATTTTTTCCTCCAAACAATTTATAAAATAGATATTACCACCATTTTACCAATGAGGAAATAAGCACAGAAAAATTCATCTTAACTTGCCCAAGGTGATAAAGTACAGAGCAGTATTTGAACCCTCAGTGCTTCTATGGAGACTCCTAAGAAGAGTTGCCCAAGGAAATAAATGACAGGAATTTACTAATAATTGAAAGAGAAGTATGCAGTAACTTGTGTATAGTTTCTAGAAAAGTAGTCTCTGTAAACCTCAGTGTGTTCTTAATAACTGCCAAACTTACTGAGCCAAATTATCAAGTGATCATATCAAGACTTTCATAAAAAAAAGTGTCTATGGCCAATAAGCAATCTGTATCAACTCATTTTCTACATGTCACTGTATTCTTTATGTTGCATTTGTCTTCTTTCCTCTAGGTTCTTCCTATCTACCTCTTCTCTGAAATATTTAAACTACACGAAATTGCTGAGATACTCAACCATGTTTGACGTACAAAACTTACAACTTCATTTGTTTCAAGCTAATACAAGAATTAAATTGTCTATTTTCCTAAAGTCTTACAGAAATATAAAATTATAGTCATAATGCATATTGTTTCATTGATTATATAAGTCAGATACAAGATGGTTTCTTACAACACACGAGTTAGGTAGAACTGACAAATAGTCATGTACTTCAAACAAAATTATCAGGATATGGCTCCCTTCCTAAAAGAAAGGTTCAAAACATTCACATGATTAAAAGTAGAAAACAAAACTTTATTTGATGAAAACTTCTTAAAAGTTCCAGTATGAAGTAACAAAATCAACAACCTACAAATCTCTTTCAGTCCTTTGCATTTCAAGCAAAATATTTTCTTCAGAAAAATGACCCTTTCTTAATATATATCCTCTTCTGTAGGCTAGACATGTCTAAGTGGATAAATGGATATAAAATTCAAGAGAAGAAAATGAAAATATTTTAAAAATAAAAATCTGAACCCTCTCCTTGAGATGTATTGCAATATGGTTACCAACATGTTCAGCACCTTGTAATAATCAAGTTACTGATTTGAGTTCTGGAACAGCCCCTGAAATGAATAAGAGATCCTAGTTGTCTGTGAGTCTCAGATTGACAGCATAAGAAAAATTGACAGCAATTAGAGAAGCTCAAATACATGAAATCCACACTTTCTGAACTATTTATTACTTCAAATAACTAATTGTGTATATGGTTTTAAAAAGTTAACAGCCCAGAGTTTGGAATATGGATAGTTGCCTTCTGAGTGACGTGGCATTCCTAAGGCATCTTTAATGCTGTTATCAACATGACTCCATGTTGAGGGATCAATCAAATATCAGATCTCATTTCACAGGTTATCTTGGGTATAGAAACTACAGATGGCAGTTGTTCCTTTATTCTATCCCTAAAACAGGGTTTATTGTAGACTTACAGAAGTCTTTTCAAGACCTAAAGTTCTTGTCAATATTTGATAGTAACATAGTCAAGAAAGTCAAGAATATCCTGAATCAATGCACTAAGTCATCCATTTGCACCAACAGAAAGGGTTAGTTTCTTGAATCTTCTCTTTTGCCTCTTTATTGAGAATCCTGAGAAAGTTAACCAGGAGACAAACGAGGCAGGCCAGATACTGCTACAAGTAAAAGAATCACTAGACTCACTGAATAATTTTAAATGAGCTTTAACCATGAGAGAAAACTAGAAATCAACAGCCCCCATTGTTTGTTTTTGTTTTTAAGGACAAATGGTGCCTTCCATCATGAGCTTAGGAATAAATGTCTACAACAAATGTCTGGGGATCAAGTCATAAGAAATCATGTCATGCTTAACTATTTCAAATCGTGGTGCTATTACGTGAATTTGATTTGTTTATATGTAATTTTATTTTATTTTGTTAAATTGCCCAGAATAGTTACATACTCTTAAATTTAAAAGGACAATAATCTGTGCTTATCTGCTTATATATCTGAAATCACCCATCATAATCACATATAAGCTTATTTATTGGAGAATTACAAGGTTATGTTTTATACCACAAGATCTGTTCCTATTTAATGTAGACTAATAAAATTTTCTACTGTCTTAATGCAGTCCTGTATAGACCAGTGGTGTTATAACACAAGTTTTTCAGTACCCATAGTAGTCAGTCATTCCCCCCATAATCACTGTAACCCTGGTAGCCACTGTTCCTTCTCTCGTGGATGCTGGACATCTTTTTCCATGCCGAGTCCTGATGGAAACTAGCACTGAAAGATCGACCCAGACGCCCATGCTGCTTCTTGGAGATATTGTCCTCACTCTCAGATTTGGCAATTCCTTGGCCATGTGTTGGAGGTTGTGACTCTTGTCTAATGGTTCCAAATGGAAAGTTCCAAAGGCCAAATCTTTGCCAATTAAGTCTCTGGAATGTTATAATACAATGCAAATTTCCCCCAACCTGAGAAGGAAAAAAAGTTGTGTGAAGAAAATGATGGGAAATGAATTACAGCAATATATGGGCTGTTATGAATTCCCTTATTTTTACCCCTGCCTTCACCTGCCTCAGTACAGTACTTATCCTTTTAGACATCATCAGATCACATTATCCTGAATCTTTCCGGACCACCTGCCTTTACAAAAATGCTACAATGCCCACAGGAGCCAAATCCCCCATATGCCACTCACATACACTATAACTTCCCATCTGCTTAATCCAAACACTCATTCCTCTTCCTCTCCTACACATTCTTCATTTGTTAGTAAGATTATATCAATGGGATGTCTACTCAATCCACAGAATCTACCTTTCTCTGAGAACTGCCCCAGCAGTCTTGTTTGTATACATGGCTCTGCCCCATGGCCACCGTTAATTTGGCTCAGGAGGGAACGCCTGACCCAAGCTGGGCCAAGACTATGGAACTAGGCTGGTGGCAGGCCAGTCTCAGTCTAGACTGTTCATCTGGAAAAGACACATAAAGATGATGATATCCTCAGGAAGTAAATAATCAGACAAAAAGAGAGATAGGAACAACATGTAACCCCCAAAAGAGACAGACTAGATATTTGGTCCCTGCTAACATTCTTTTACCAGGTACCAGTCTTTTCACTTTTCTGTCTAAGATGCTCTGAACTTGGGTTTCTGTTATTTATAATCTAGAGTGCTGAGAAAAACACTGCTTTCTGGCCAGTTGTGAAATACCTCCAAATACAATGGTGTTCTTACCTTCTTTGTTTTTCGATACTGCAGCCCCCTCTCTAAGTGCCGGATATCTAGATATTCTGGATTTTGAGTGTTTAGATCAGTAACAATATCTGCCCATCTATAGTTAAGAAAGAAAAATAAAGCACAATTTTCTCTTTAGTACAAAATACCATTATAATGGAACGCACATGAGCAATATTCTACAATATATCTACCATGGCAATAATTCTATTCTAATTATTCCACCTACTAAGCTCTAATATGACAATTTTTTTTATGACAATTGTTTGTCCAACCATTGCCAAAATTCTCAGTTTAAAATGGTTAGTCTCCCTACAAAATAAATACATATCAACCTATTAGATGACATCCTTCAGGCTAAAGTAGAAACATTCCATTATTTCCTTTTTAACTAGAGTCAAGTACGTTTTCAAAGATATAAAAGCTAACATGCCTTTATTTACAGACAACATGATTGTGTAGAAACTAAAACAATTACAAATTGGTTTGGATTGCAAAACGATTATTAGAACTAATAAGTGAATTTGGCAAAGATGCAAAATTTAATGCCTATATAGAAAAACCAATTGCATTTTTTTTACACAACCAGAAAATTGGGAAATGAAAAAAAAATCAATTTACAAGCATCAAAAAATATAACACACTTAGAGAAAATTTTATCAAAGAATACACAAAACTATATTGAAAAATACAAAACATTACTGAGAGAAATGAAAGCTCTAATTAAGTGAAGGTATAGTCTATGTTCATAGATTGGAAGACTATATATTGTTAAGATGTCATTCTCCCCAAACTACACTATAGATTCTATGCATTCTATTCTAATCAAAATTCCAACAGGCTTTTTAGCAGAAATTTGAAAAACCAAAAAAAAAGTGAAGTCAACATACTTTTTACAGTGAATAGCAGGATGTTTTCTACTTGATTCTCCAATTAAGATCCAATATTCTACTTCTTGTGGTGAGAGGGGACCCCTGCTAAATATAAAATACATTCACAGTAAGCTTAATAAAGGTCATTTCCTCTCTTGAAAATATTGCTTTAATTATATATTAATAAAACATATATACTAAAGTTTATTCAAATGTGACAATTGTTAATGCTAGAATAGATATTGGAGTTTAGGCATAAGCAAATATCTGAAGGTGACTAAAGAGAAAGCATAAATTAAATTTAGGTCTTGATCCCCAATTACAAAATCTAGGGCTAAAAGAGTTTAAATAAACCACCTCTCAGCATCTAAGAGGGAAAAAAATAAAACCCTAGCATGCTACCAGAATTCTTCAGCTACTCTTCTCCTTCACTGTGCATTTAAAAATGTTCAAAAGGCATCCTAAAAATAAAACCCTAAAGCAGCGATTCACCTATGGAACTTTTAAACACACTGATGCTCTCATCCCACCACTGGAAATTCTAATGCAGATAGATCTGGAGTGGAGCACAGGCAAGGATTTGCACAGTTTAAGAAAGAGTGCCATTTGCTACAACAAGGAGAGATCTTGAGATGATTATGCTGAGCCAATTAAGTCAGACAGAAAAAGTCGAGAACCATATGGCTTCACTGATATGTGGGATATAAAACTGAAAACAAAGGAACAAGACAAACAAAAACTCATAGACACAGACAATAGTTTAGTGGTTACCAGAGGGTAAGGGGGTAGGGCGGTGATAGAAGAGGGTAAAAGGGGTCAAATATATGGTGATGGAAGAACTAACTCTGGGTAGTGAACACACAATATGATATATAGATGATATATTACAGAACTGTACACTTGAAACCTATGTAATTTTACTAACCACTATCACCCCAATAAATTTTAATTAAAAAAATAAAGCATGTCAGTTGATCCTTAGGTAACAGGTGGAGGTGAGGAATTCTCTTCTATAGAAGATAAGTAGAAGCACCTATTTTTTCATGATTTACTTGTGACAGGTGTCTGGAGTAAGGTGAAGGTGCAGGATGAAACCAAAGAAGAAACAATATTCCTCACCTCCAGAGAGATGAATAAAACATTTCAGGATTTGGAGACAAGAAGTCATTTCCCTTTTACTCCACATTCACAAAAATGCCACGTGCAGCTTCCTGGTTCTTCCAGGTTACTCCTGCCTGTCTCAGGATCCCCCCAAACCCTCCACCCCCACCCCCACCAAGTGCCTTGAGTGGGACACAAAGGCCACATGGCCTCCAGCCTGAAAGAACCCATCCGATCCCCTAGGTGACCAAGCCACATTCTCCCCGCCCGATCTTTGGCCCTGCCTCTTCCTCCTCCTCAGTTACCGGTGCCACTGACTCGGGTGAACAAACCAGAACGTGAGGGACGAGGATAATGATACTTAGCAATACTTTCACTCAAAGAATGCAAGGCTTCTGTTTTCACCATTCTCAAATAGGACCCTTCTTGCTGTGCTTTGAACTATGCTGGCATTCCTTATCTTAACCCATTATGAAGAAAACTTGCTAAGGAGGAAAAAAAATATTACAATTCAGTCACCCTAATAATTCAATAAATAATTAATTTAAAAAAATAAAATGTGGCCACCCTCTCTTATATATGGACTATCTCTTCTAAAAAGATACAAGTTTACCTGTATGTAAACATATATAATTAATAAAATAGAAACTCCAGGTCAAATAAAGAAACAAACAAATATAACCATAAGGGTAATAGAGTTCTGATATTGAAAACAAAAATTGGCTCTGGGCTTCCTTGTAGCCAGGACAAAAGGGAACCCCTGATAAATTCCACGTTTTTCACCATAAAAAAGGAAATGCTTTTTAATGTACTCAGTTGTGACAATCTTCTTGACACTAGATTCCACAACACATTGTTCATGTAGGACGCTGAATGAGGACACTGAGACATAACATATAAACTCCTTTACAACTGTTTTATATTAAACATAAAGGTGATTTTTCAAATGACTTTCTATTGTCATGACTCTGACCAACAGTCTCTAAGTGGATAATGTCAAAGTACAATTAACCAAATGCAATTCTGCAAAAGAAAAAGCTAAAATGTTTACCCCCTGCAACTAGCAATGGCGACTGGACCTGGAGCTGAGCTGCGCCCTCCACAACTAAGATTGAAAGGACAACAACTTGACTTGGAAAAAAGTCCTGGAAGTATACACTGTTCCCCAATAAAGTCCTGTTCCCCTTCCCCAATAAAATCTTAAAAAAAAAAAAAAAGCTAAAATGTTTCAAGAATAACCTTACTATAGGAAAGCAAATCACCAAGTCTCCCAATTCTAAGCATTGAATATTTCTTAAATGCTTTCTACAACACATTTTATGGTGAAGTATCACATAAAATACAGAAATGCTTACCTGAATGCTTTATTAGCTTTAACAGGGGTTGCTTCAAAGCCAATTGGACAAAAATAATGATTTTGGCAATGATAGATATAAGCCAGTGATTCATCTTTCAATCCACGAGTTAACTTTGACAAGGCCCCTGAAGCTACAAAAAACAAAGACAAACTCAGGGACCTGCAGCACTGTCCATGCTTTACACAAAGGACTAGTTAAGGACTGAAAGACAGAAGAGACATTACTCAGAACACACTGACATCGCTGGGGAAAAATGAGAAGCTATTGGTGGTACAAAAGAATACTAATGAATTTATTTTCAGCTTTACCCGTTAGACTGAAATTCAGATAAACTAAATAGCAAACTAAAGAACTGAAACATGGCCTTGCTTACCAAAACCTCCTTATAACACACATGCTTGTCTATGAAATTTAGTTAACCATATGAAACCTAATACCTAGGGCATACGGCAATGGTCTCATCTTTTACAGTTGTGCACACCTGTCACTAGAAATTTCCAAATAAGCATGCCCATTATAAGCAGTTCTTTAGAAACTATGTGCATATATTACTATACTAATATGCCTTTATAAAAGATATACAAAAGTAAGAAATTTAAATTAGAATGAAATATAGACATTTTCCTGTTATTCCCACATTGACCAACTTGCACAGCTCCTGTAGTGAATACATCCCAATTTGAAGAGCAGCACAGAGGTATATGGATAACTAGAAATTCCAAATAATAAAGTCCCAAACATGGAACCTTTCCGCCATGAACACACAATTTAATCATCCTACAAAAGTCACACACACCAGAGGAAAGCTTCCACAAGCCAAGTGATGAGATAAGAACATCTGTAGAGGCAGACTGGTGGTACCCAGGCATCCTCTTTTAACTGCTTGTATATTTCCCATAGCTAGATTAGTCGTGAGGTCATTTCAAGAGTAGTACCACAAGCAACAAGTTTTTACCAGAACTCAATACTTAAAGCCATTAACTGAGGTTTCAGTAACTTGCATCTCCTGGAAGAAACTAAATTATTCATTAACAAATGGCCTATTAAAACTGGAAATCCTAAAAATAGTTGAAGAAGATGAAAGATTGCCATGTCGCGGTTTCTCTGTTCGACTTTCTGGCCACTGACACAGCTGAAGACCACTAAGCACAGCAGGTCAATGGCGGTAGCAGAGCCAAGGAGGCGGGACCCCACCTCCACTCCTGCAGACACACACAATTTGTAAGTTCCATGGAGACAATAACATTTCTGTCTGAAACTCTTTCTCCAGACTTTCCCCGTAGATTTTTGCTTCATGGCCTTCATCAGGCATACCTGCAATGCCAAGAAGATCTTTTCTGCTAGAATCTCTATTTCATAATGATAAGTCTGCAGTTTTTGGTTGAGTTCCCCTGACAAATTAAAAACTGACACTCACGGTAGCTCTAAGTGAAGAATTATAAGAACTAAAATTCAGAAGGTGGTCAATATTTTATTTGTACTTGATTGTAGGTAAGTTCCAGGACAGTAAGCAAATTTAAATATGTGGATTTAGACTCCTCGTAAATTCAACAAATAAAAAAGATGTCTACAAGGTCTGACAATTAAGTTCACTAACTCATCCTAGAAAAAGTGCTACATACCTCATTGCTAAATATCACTACAGTCACCTTTGAAGTACTCCCCTTGGGAAGCTATGTACTGACGCCAGTGCCTAGTCCACCCTTCAAAGCAATTTTGGAACTCTTTTTCTGGAATGGCCATCAGAGCTGTCGTCGTATTACCCTTGATGTCCTGAATGTCATCAAAATGTCTTCCTTTCAATATTTCCTTTATCTTCAGGTAAAGAAAGAAGTAATTGGGGGCCAGATCAGGTGAGTACGGAGGGTGTTCCAATACAGTTATTTGTTTACTGGCTAAAAACTCCCTCACAGACAGTGCCATGTGAGCTGGTGCATTGTCATGGTTCAAGAGCCATGAATTATTGGCGAAAAGTTCAGGTCGTTTTCGTCTTTTTCATGCAGTCTTTTCAGCACTTCCAGATAGTAAACTTGGTTAACGGTCCAGTTGGTACAAATTCATAATGAATAATCCCTCTGATATCAGAAAAGGTTAACAACATCATTGCAACAAGTTCACGAACTTAATTGTCAGACCTCATACACAAACAATTGGTTTAGGAAAAAACCTTCAAATCTTTTAAAAATGGTGAAAATGCCAAATACTCTTCCCAAATAACTAAGCCTTTTAATGAAAGAACTTTTATTGTAACTTTTTAATGGAAATCTTTATTTTATACTTTCCTCCTTTCTTAAGTCAAATATAACACAAAACAACTGACTGCTTTAGTATAACATGCTTAGTCATTATTTTAACGTCCTGGAATAGACACAGGGTTCAATGAATCCTATCAATAGAAGACCAAACTCTTCATAAAGAGGATGGATAGCAGCTTTTAGAAAGACTACAGCAGTAGTTCTCAAACTTGAGCATGCGGGGCTTGTTAAACAACAGATCACTGGTGTCTGACCCAGCAGGTCTGGGTTGCGGACCAAGACTTTGCATGTCTAACAATTTACCAGGTGATGCTGATGTTGGTCTAGGGACCATATTTTGAGAGCCACCAGTCTAGAGTTAAGAGAAAATTTCATTTAACTCAATTCAGTAAGCAACTCATGAGCACCTACTAATTATATCAGGAACTGCAGGAAACAAGAGATGCACAGTAGAATATCCAATTGCCCTCATAAGGAAGATTAAGCAAGTATCTTTAACATAGGGTGAAACAAAAGTGCCACAATAAAGGGATATATTATAATTCAAAAGAGAATGAGCACATCAGATCTGAGAAATCAAGAAGGGGTGGCATCCAAGATGGAACTTAATGAAGTGGCAGGATTTCAACAATCCAGACAGAAAAAAGAGCACGAGGAGAAAACAAAATCACCAGAGAGGAAGGATCTCATCAGGGAAAAAACAGCAAGTAGTCTGGTTTAGACTATAGGGTTGATAGTACAGAGAAGCCTACCATAGGGCACCCCCAGAATTTCAGGACAAGGTCATAAAAAGATCACCCTCTGAAATAAAAGACAGTAAATATAGTATTTAATACATTAAAATGGCCATGCAAGAAAGTAATTCTATTTACAAGACACATAAATGTGTTACTGATGGAAACCAAATTCAGAAAGAAGTTCACACTAGAGTATATCTAAAAAATCTTAAGTGACAAAGCAGTTGCTACCAAATGCATAGCCTTGATCTGTATGGTAGGAAGGAGAAAAAAAAAACTACTAGAATAGCTGGCCTGCTGTCCTGTGAGGAGGAGTATATGTCCTGAGCAGCCAACAAGAGAATTCTGGTGCTTTTGATACTGTAGTTCTCACTCTAAGTTAATATCTCAGCATTCTGATCTCCTTTGAGTTTATTGTGAGTTTGTTCTCCAGAGCCTGATCATTTGGAGAAGAACTATAGAGAATTCTAGAAAAATTTATTTGAATGTATTTTTACACCTTCAAAGACAAGAATCAGATTCTGTAACCCGGCAACATAAGATCCTGTAAGGCTCTTATTCCCTTAACATCTTTGAAATACAACTAATACATGTAGGACAGACGTGGAAGGCCAATCTATATTGGCTTTGAATGATGCTAAAGAATATATGCTTTAAGCAAGCACTAGAGAGCTCTTAAAAAAGAAAGAGATCTATTAGCACTGCACATTAAAAAGATTGATCTGGCCTTGTGTCCAATATGAAATGGAGAAAACCAGTGGCTGAGGAAAATGAAATCTTAATGCATAGTCCACCTGAGATGTGCTAATGCACTGTAGTAAGCTGGTAGCAATGCCCACAGGGAGGGTATATATGAATTATATTGGGATAGGGCAGAAGTAGCTACTCTCTGTTAAGCAAAAATAATGAGTTACAATACCTTCTGAAGAATAGAAATGAAATACATGAACATTAGTATAATTTTCAGACTAGATGATTGAAAAAAATGAATCTAGATTTCTGTGGCACAGTTGTTGGTAGCTAAGCGAACCAACAGTTTGAAATTACCTGAATAATAGTAAGAAAATAATAATAATAATGTTAAGTGAATAATAAGAAGTGAAGCATAGCTTGAAACTAATGTTGACAACTTTTAGCACAAACTTTTATTGTAATTGCATCTCTGAAAAAAATACTTCAACTTATGTTAACAATTAAATCTGTTAATTTTATCAAAAATCCCTGGATTTTGTTTTTATTCCATGAGTGAGCTCAGTTTACATTTATTGAGGGTCCAGTGGAAATCAGTACATCAGCAAGTGCTGGGGAGTTATGAAATCAGAGAAGCACTAGCCCCAGGAAAACTTAAAGCCCATTGTGGAAAACAGGCCTAATAGTCCTTAAAAAACTAACTGTAATAAAAAGAGAAGATAGGTACACTTCAAAGAATTTTTTAAACACACAGCAACAAGTGACAACAGTTTTTACTACTACATATCCCACAGACAAATGAGAAAAGCCTTTTTCTACAACTCTTTCTTCCACAATGAGAGAGAACAGAAAACACTTTTTCACTTGACACATATACCACTCCTCTTCTGAATATAATCAGAAGTTCTAGGGTAATATGTGTGAGGTCATAGTGCATCATATATGGAATCAAAGGGCTACTGAGGGCAGTCTCTCTGGTCAGGGAGTTGGACAGACATATTAAAAAAAAGATGTAATATAATATAAGGCTGCATATGCCAAATGCCACATGACAAAAGCAAATAATCAGTACTACAGGAATTGGCCCCTACACTGGCAGGGAAAACTTCAGAGATAAAGCAGAGCTCGCACAGGACCATTGATTATTGAAGCGAAAGACAATTCCAAGGAGAAAGGCAGATTAACCATCCTTCAGGAAATACACATAGAAAAAGAAACAGTCAAATATTGTAATAGGAAAAATGAAAACAGGAATAAAACTGGGAAAACACAGCATTAAAACTTACTGAAGAAATTGCAGCCACCACTCCTCTCCCCCCTGCCAAGAGGGGGGAGACAGGGAATATAGGTTGTTTATTCCATTCTTCAAATGAAAAAGAATGATGTCTATTGGAAAGTACATCCTCTCTTAGTTTTTAATTGCCTGATCAATTATTGAGAGAAGTGTGTTGACAGTTTCATTAGAAACTGGGGAAAAAAAATACTAACATACCATTTAGAGCTGCCCTTTCCACAGGAACAGATCTCTTGCAAATGCACAGAATTTAGTCAGTAAGAAGAACAGCTAACATTTATTGAGTCCTTAGTCTGTGTCAAATAAGGGGCTAAATGTATTATAAACATGTCTCCCTTTATCTTCACAGTGACCGTATCGGTCACACATATATAAAGACAAAGGTCTACACTGGGCTCAGTGAGTGAGTGTCCAACTGCCTTGTTCAAGGTCACAAAACCAGTATGCGTAGAAACCAATGTGAATGCCAAATTTGCCTGACTCGTAACCAACTTGACATACATGATACAGGTCAACAGAAATATATCCTACTCTATGTTCAATCCTTGACCTTGGTAAACTATATACCAAGTAAACAAGAAGTCTTTTGACAAAGACTCTCTCCTTCACCAAACTTTAGTTAGGCTCCTCTGAGCCCTCTTCTTCACTAGGCCTCAACTTGGGCTCTGTGTCCATCCTTGCAGAACCCAGTTAGCAAGATTCCTACTAAGTTAGTTTAGAAAGAATCCCTCACCCTTGACATCTGATCAGGTTACTCATCCCCCACCCTTGAGGTCTAAGCCCTGGGCCTGCCTGTTGTAAAATTCTGTTAGACCAGTTTAGCAAGAATCCTTCTACCCTTGTTGCCTCCTTCACTGACCCCTCACTTTGCTAGTTGGCTATAAATTCCCAGCTGCCTTTGTTGTATTCAGCGTTGAGCCAATCAATCTCCTCTATTGCAATACCCCTATTACAGCAGTCTTGAATAAAGTCTTCCTTATCATTTTAACAAGTGTCAGAATAACTTTTTCTTTAACACTGTATTACAACTTTCTGGCTTGTAAAGTCAAAAAATTATTGTCAAATTAAAAACTGAAACTTGTCAAATAATGCAAATTATTTAGTTAGTATACGACTAAAACAATCCTTAAAAACAACTCCATTATTCTGTTACAACCAAGACTATTCTATAATAGAACTTTGTCACATTTATAGTCCATTTTCCTATTGTTTTATGCTATTATGTAGTTCTATCATCAAATATCTTAATATCCTTGCATTCCCTTCTAAAAAAAGGAACTATAAATTCCCTGCTGCTTCCTGAAAGTTTTATCAGTGTGTATACACACACACACACACACACACACACACACACACCAGGGACCTAAACAATACAATGTGTTAAAGTAGTATTAATGAGATACCTTAAAGATCCAAAAGTTCTACATGCAAAAGTAAGAACAGCTAAAAATATTAAACTGTATATTGAAAAGTGCCCCCCCAGATTACTATAATGATTTTACTGTTGGATAGAAAGATATAAATATAACACTGTGTTTACAGATTACATAATGTCCCATTAATCAAAACAGCCAATCTTTGAGATGGAGCCTAAAGCATATACGTGTATGTGTGCACGTGCACACGTGTGCATGTGTGTAAGTCTTCAATATGTTTACCTACCAGTTTCACCAGCTGTTTTATTCTTCCCATGAGGCTTATATAGAACATACGAGCATCCTTTTACATGGAAGTGGTCATTAATTTGTCTAAACCATCTGAAAATAACAAGAAGATTTGCTCATAGCAATAGTTCCATAACAAAGATCGTCTTATTCCACTTCTAGAGAAATTCAAGCAGAGCCCACGTTTGGCATACCTACTAGAGGTTGCGGCCTGGCAGCTGGATACATAATTTACCACCAATAAACATCTATACCATTGTTATTTTGCAGAACTAGAAATAAGGTATTGCCTCTAAGCAAGGGCTTCGTACCTCATAAGTGTTGTATTTCCAGTGAAAGGGCCAAATCTAATATCTTCAAATGGGGGTTGAAAGCCCAAAATATGTAAAGCTTCTTCTTGGGTAATAGGAGGAAGACTACAAAAGAAACATTGACGTTCACTTGATAATTCCAATCATATGCAAATGGAACCTGTCTCAGTGTTAATATGTCTGATTTGCACACAATTTTAGTAATATTTAAAATTTTTATTTTATCAAAAATACATGCATATATTTTTACCTAAAAGGCTTATTAACAAAATACAGCAGTTTTATCTCAACTTATGAAAAATCTATTCTTAAAAACTTTCCATTATAGAAAAAATAACACAGAATAACTTGAATTTGGAGTTTAGAGATACCAATAAATTAACATACTTACTTTCCAGCTCCCATTGTGCTATATAAGAAATTCCAACAAGAAATTAAGGAGGAGATACCACAAGAAGTCTTATATTGTGGTCGGCTTATGCAGTACCTAAAAAAATAAAAGACTGTTTTCTTCATTTGAATGAATACAAAATATGCATGGAGAAATATAACACTCATGGCAACTAAAAGTGTCAACATAATGAAAATATTGATCATTTAAAGTAATATAAAACCTTTATTCGCTTAAAATATTTTTATATTTTTCAAACATCATAAATGCATAACAATAAATCATTCATTTTAATAAAGATAGCTAAGTATGACTACTAGTTAAAGTGGATGTTGTCTAAACCAATGGGAAAAAAAAGGCATATAAATTTAGACACCAAGTACAAAAATTTCAGTGCAAACTCCTAGTTGAGCTGCATACATGATTATTTGCAACTTCAGTTGTAAGAGTCCTTTATGTTTCTGATATTAAACCTTATCAGATATATGATCTGCATATATTTTCTCCCATTTCATAGGTTGTCTTTTTCACTGTTTAAATAGTTTCCTCTGATGCACGTAAGTTTTTAACTTTAATGTGGTCCCATCTATTTTTTCTTTTGTTAGGTGTGCTTTTTATGGCAGATCCCAGAAATCATGGCCAAATCCAATGTCATAAAACTTTTCCCGTTTTCTTCTAGGAGTTTTATAGCGTTAGGTCTTACATTTATGTCTTAATCCATTTGAGGTTAATTTTTGTATATGAATGTGAAGTAAAGCCCACCTTCATTCTTTTGCATGTTAATATCCACTTTTTCCAGCACCATTTTCTGAAGAGACTATCCTTTCCATATTCTGTGGTCCTGGCAACCCTGACGAAGATGTTTTGGCCCATTTACACGACGGTTTATTTCTGGACTCTCTATTCTGTACCATTGGTCTATATGTTTGTCTTTACGCCAGTATCACAGTTTTAATTAGTATATCTTTGTAATATGTTTTGAAATCAGGAAGTATGTGGCGTGTGTTCAACTCTTTCAATCATCACCTTCCCAGCAATTCATTAGAGGCAATGTCCTCAGGTGGAAGTTCAGGGGTAAGATAATGAAGTGTCAATCAACACCAAGTCTCCTCCCACAACCCCTCCCTGGATTTCTGTAGTGCTGGCCTGGATCTCCACGAAGGACTCAGATGTTTCTCCCCTGATGTAACTGCTCACACCCCTAGATTTAAGCGGAGGGGGTCACTGGATGGCTTCAGGATTGTCACATGAACTTTAGGTAAACCTGCATTGTCTGAGGCCAGTAGTAGTTTATGCACAGAATTTGATAAGTATGTATTAGAGCCTGTGGTTTAGGGACTTCGTTATTTGTTTCGGGGAAGACAGAGTTTTGTCTATTTTTCATCTTATTGTTTTCATGGGTCTAAGGAAAGGAGTGGAGTAGAAAGACCTTATTCTATCATATTTAAATCTCCCCTTCTCATCTTCAACAATTCTTCGAAAAGCCTTGGGATCAACCCTAGGCATCCTTAAGATTTTTCATATTTCTTTATCAATCTAAACTTGTTTATTGGTCTTGCTCTGACCAGCTTAAAACTTTTACTGACATTCCACTATCTTGCATGGGTCTTTCCATTCCAACCCTAATCCTGTAATATTCTCAGTGGAAAAGGACTAGCTTGTTGTCCTGGTAATTTTCTCCCTCGGGCTATTTCTCCTATTTTTCCTTCCTCATCCAAGTCTTTATGGTCTCACATATTATTCTCTTACAACATAATTACCCATATTTGTTATTAAAACAAATCTTAAGTCTAAGGGATTAGAAACAAAAATGGGCAAAGCCTTGCCCCAAAGAAATTAAAATATTTTTTATTCTAGTGTTTCTTCTCCAATACACTTCATACAAACTACTACCAATTTATCTTCATAAATATCCTTTTGTTAAGAAATCATCAATGGCTTATCTTTACCCCAGAGGGAAAGAAAAATCTAAATCCTTAGCCTGATATCCAAGAAATAGATCATGAAAGGTGTTATAAAGAAAGAACATGGACTGCAGAATCTGGCTCTCAGGTTTCAGTACATGATCTACTTATTCACCATGCGATGTTGGGCAATTTTCTTAGCTTCCCTGAGAGCTTCACTCCAGACAAGCTGGTCTACCCTTCATTACCAACATGCCAGACGCATCCCTAGCACTCATTCAAGGACCCTAGACCCTTCGTTCCCTCAGATTTCCTCTCTTCAGATCCAGCTCTTCAGTGAAGCTTTCTGGTAATCATTACTTCCTCTCATGTTGGTTCTTTATTCATACCCACCATCAGACAAATTGTCTGAAATATTTTATATTTTTCTGTTTAGTGCCCTCTCCTCAACTAGATTTTAAACCTCGAGTGAACAAAGACCATGTTTTGTGCATCTCTGTATTCTCAGCCCACAGCTAAGGATCCAATATTTATTAAATAAGTGAAAAAAAATATCTAATATTTCTAAAAACTCACACAAAAGAATTTTTAAAACCTCACATCAGAGGTTAGTAATTTTAAAGCTGTATTTTAAGGTAACCAAATAGCCCTAGTTGTTAAAAGAGAAAGCTCTTCTTATTAGAAGAATGACAGCTAGTAAAGTCAGAAAAAAAAATGATAGAATTTTGAGATATTACCACTTGCAACAAGGATTCTGGCAAGGATAGTCAATGGATTTGGCTAAAATCACTAGGTGGAAAAGTTGATAGGGACAGGATATTAGTTTAATGCCACTGTCACCCCAGTGATAACTTGATGGTGGCAGAGGGAAAAAACTAACTTGACAATGTGGGCTAAGGCTGTCACCTCCTAAATCCAGTAATCACTCTTAGAATCTCTATGTTGGATAAACAGAGAACTATGTACCTCCTTATACTGAGGTAATATGAAGGACACGGGATCACTTAGGCAGTATTCTTGCCTAAAGTGTTCAACAAGAATCTAATCAAGTCTTTATATCTAACTTCCAGTTTTCAGGGAATACTGAGGTTTCATGAATAATTTAGACAACAGGAAAAAAAACAGACAATTCCAGAAGGTAGGACATTCTACAAGATATCCAGCCAAGTCTCCTCACTAAGTCAAACTCCTAGAATTAAAAAAAGGGACAGGAGAGTGAGGTAGAGACTGTTCTAGATTAAGAGTGACAGATGGGCCACAACACAACAAGCAAACACAATGTATTATTGTTCATGATTGGGTCCAACTTTGAACAACCAGACATGAAGATATTTTCAGAACAACCTGGGAAATTTAAATTTAGCCTGGGAATTAGATTATAAGGAAATATTGTTAACTTTATTAGTATGACAATGGTATTGTAGTTAAGGGGAAAAAAGTCAATTTTTAGTGGTTACCATCGTCTGAGGTCTAATACTTTTCGTTGCTTAATATCTTCAAGAGGAGAATACTGAGGCCATTCCTTTTGATGTCTTCCTTTTTTATCTGAAGTTTTTTTCTTGGAAATTTGTTTCTTTACATTGCCTAGAACACAAGAGTATAAATAAGCAAAATGCTTAAGATGAAATAAACTGCCAGGGCAATACAATTAATTATGAAACAAAATTAAAAAGTAACTGCCACTAGTTCTAAAAATGATATTTGTAAATATATTGAATACATATACCAGGGGTGCCAAAAATATATATACACATTACTTGTGTTCATCTTTTGTTATCGGTACATATTGAGTATTACAATTTTAATACAGTTTTTTCCTGTCTTAAAATGTGTATACATTTTTTGGGCACCTTCTGTATATATCTTCAAGAATATTCTCCTACTTTAAGGAGAGAGAATAAAAACAAATTTAAACAACCATGAATATAATTTCCTGTCAGATTTGCATATCCTAATTCCCAAGCCAGTCACTTAGCTAGTAAAAGAATCAATCACAAAATCTTTAATTTAGAAAATCAAATTACCAATAGTAAAATACTTAACTAGCCCACTTTCCAGAAATTGAATCCTTTCTATAAAACAATAAAACCACATTAATGTAACTCTGTTAAGAAAGTAAAAACACTAGATCCAATAATGCAATGATGTGATGTTTAAAAATATCTCTAGGCCTACAGAGACCACAAAATGGATTAAAAATGAAACAAAGTCTCCTGTGTTCGTGTATGTTCGTTCTCAATCTCTCTCTCTCTCTCTTTCTCTCTCTCTCTCTCTCTCTCTCTTCCCCTCTCTCTTTTTCTCTCTCCCCTTCCCCACCAAAAAAGACAGGTAAGACAAAGAACTGTGGTTACCTATGGGGGGAGGGGAATTGGTAGCTAGAACAAAGGAACACAAAAAATGAGTTAGATACTGTTTAATTTTTATGCTTTTTATTTCTGAACCATACTAATGGACTAGTCAGTGAAAAAACTACATAATAATAAATAACATCCAATCCTCATTTCAATAAAATACCATTAACATTTCAGACAGCTATGTATACTCAAATACTTTAATAATATCACAAATATAATGAAATAATCAAATGTTATAAAAATTAAATAAAAGCTAATATTTTATTTTTATGAGTTATTCATAAATTATGAAACAAGTTATATAGCTATATGCCCAGAAAACAAACATGGAAAATTGTTCATTTTATTCATTTAAGATGCTCTACGATGAAATCATTTGGCACCCAAAACCGGGTGGAATTCAAAAACTACTGATACACAGGGAATTTCTCTAATTTTTGTACGGTGTCATAGTAACAAACACTATAATAATTAGAAACAAGTTGATTTTTTCCCCTTCCCTCTAGTTATTCTTTCTAAGTCTTCACAGAGAACACAAAATTTCTCATAGAGCTAAACAATCACTGGCAAACATGAGCTAAACCTCATTCTGACAAATTTCCACTACTAGTAAGTAAATTTTAGAGAACCAGAAGATGGAAAACCTACTTCCCACCATTTCTTGACATGTCTTCATTGCCCATTAATGCCTTAATTCCCTAAATAGTTTTCCCAGCCACTTAAGAGTTTTAGAGGCTAATGAAGCATGGTAATCTGTGACCTCAGCAACCCAAAGCGGTCTTTATCCACATACTTTCCTCTAATACTTACCTAAGCCTGCCCTCCGATCTCTCTTATTTATGCCCGTGAGCCCCTGGGGTTAAATAAGCATATACACATATGTCCCAAATAAGCATTCTTCATAACATCCCCACATTGCCACACAGAAAGCTGGTCCTACAAACAAAACTCCATTCAATTTGAGAAAGAAAGCTCTGTCAAAGTGGAAGCTAAGTTTGAGAGAGGAAGATAAAAGAGCGATGCCTGATGACTGTCCCCCTCTCTCATCAACTCCAGTAACTCATTGCCCCTTGTCACTGCCATATTCCTTCTTCCATTGCTCACGCTGCCCACAACACACCCAGTTAGCCCCAACATCATATATACATACATATATATGCCCATATTCACCACACTGGCTTTCACAGAAAGGCATGAGGATAGTGAATAAAAGTAGAATACCTACCATCTTTCTGGCAATCACAATCACTGGAAAGTGAGGAGAAGGACCCCAGAAAGAAGAAAGCCAGAGAGGGGGAGGCCCAAATTCTGTGTATAAATTTGGTCCAAATCCTAAGCTGACCCTTGAACCATGCACGCACAGAGCAGACTCCAAACAGCACAGCTAAGGCTAAAAGAACTGAACTGAGATTTAAGATGTCTTCCAGAGACAGAGTTGACTGAATCCAACCAAATTAATTGCTGCTAAATCAAACAAAACCAAACAAATACACTCTATGGAGGAATATACCAGAATCCAAAGTTACCATAACATAACATTCCCAATATTTAGGATACAATCCAAAAATTACTGAACATGTGAGGAAACTGAAAGAAATGTGACACATTCTCAAGAAAAAAGAGACCAACTCTGAGATGACCCAGATTTTAAAAGTGGCAGATAAGGATTTTAAAGTGGGTATTATAATTATGCTTTATGAGATAGATAAAATGTTGTAGTAATGAATGAAAAAATAGCAAATCCAATACAAGAAACAGAAACTATTTAAAAATGTAAATTCTAGAACTAAAATATACAATACCTGAAATAAACAATTCATTGAACATATCTAGCCATCTTTAAGAAATGTACTTTATATATAAAAAGACACAGGTTGAAAATAAATGGATGGAAGAAGATATACCATGCAAAAACTAGTCAAAAGAAAGCTCGAGTCGCTATATACATATTAAACAAAGCAGCTTCCAGAACAAGAAATATTGCCAGGAATAATGAGGAACATATCATAATTATAAAAAGGTTAATTCATCAAGAAGAAATAAAAAACCATAAACATGTGCATACCTAATAACAGACCTTCATATTGCATGATAACAAAAATCAACAGAATTAAATGGAGAAAAGACAACTCTAAAATCATAGTTGGAGATTTTTAACGCCCCATTTTTCAGCAATTGCTAAAACATGACAAAAATTAAGTATAGACACAAAAGTATGAGCAACACTTTCAAACACTTTGACTCAATAAATATTTAGAAAACACTCCATCCAACAACTACAGAATGCACTCTCTTTTAAAGTGCACATTCACCAACACAGATCGTACGCTGGGTCATAAAACAAGTCTCCATAAATTTAAAAACACTGAGATCGTATGTCCTCTGTCCACAATGGAATTGAATTAGAAATCGATCTTTAGAAAAACTCCAAATATCTAGAAATTACATAGCCTAATTCTAAATAATGCATATGTCAAAGAAGAAATCACAAGGAAAATTATAAAATACTTCAAATTAAATGATAAAAATAAAGTGTATCAAAATGTATGCAGTACAGCTAAAACAGTACTTAGAGAGCAATTAGAGCATTAAATGCTTATAGTAGAAGTCTGAATCAAGAAATTAGAAAATGAAGAGCAAAGTAAATTCAAAGTAAGAAGAAGGAAGGACATAATAAAGAGCAGAAATTAATAAAATAGGAAATAAACAATTAAGAAAATTAACAAAGCTGAAAACTGGTTACTGGAGAAAATGAACAAAAGCAATAAACCTCTAGCTAGAAAAAATAAATAAATAAAAGGACATAAATGACCAACATCAGGAATGAAAGGGGAGTTATCACTAAAGACCATATAGACTTTAGATCTAGACATAAAATGGACTATTAGAAACAACTTTATGCCAACACATTGACAACTTAGATAAAATAGAAAAAATAAAATTTGACAGAATTAATGGGAATCAAGACAACCCCATAATCAAAGTGAGAGATTTTTAAGAAAACAGGAAATTTTTCAGAAAACAGTTTCCAACTTGTCTTAAGAGACCTGCATAGCCCTAAGTCCAACATCTGAAAAAGACATTACAATAAAAATCATAAACCAATCACTCATAAATATAGACACAAAGTGAAATACCCTGATACCCCAACAATTACAATTTACATAACATTCCATGAAACAAGTTGATTTTACAAATGAACAAGCAGACAAATGGTGGTTTTACAAAATGATCAGAGAACCTTAGAAGTGAAATACAAATTCTAGTTCCACTATTACTTCTTACTACTAGCTATGAAAATTTCAGCAGGCAACTTATCCCCTCTGAGCCTCAATGTATTCCCCTAAAAAATGGGGATAACAGTACCTACTTCATAAAATTCCTGGGTTACTGTGAGTTCAAAAGAAAGAAGGCAAAGCATTAGTATCTGCCAGAGGATCACCACATTGCAACGGTGAAGGTTGTGCACCCTAGGTGAACACCCTAGTCAAACAGCATTCAAATTGTGCAGTACACGACCTACTCAGTGATACCTGGAAACCTTGCTGGTTACACAAAAAATTTTAACAACAAAAAAGCCTCAATGTTACATGGTAGAAAAGAAAACTAGGTGTTTAATTGGGAAATATAAATTCATGTCCCTGCAAAACTACGAAATAGTGGTATGTTATTCTAGCTACCTAACTAACCATCTCTAAATTATCATGTACTTATCTGTAAAATCTGTATTCTACAGCACCCTAGATTTTTCAAAACTTTCAAAACATTTGAAGTTTCCAGTGGCAAAAGATCAATGAACCACATGTCCTATTATAAGGTTATTTTTTTAACTACAATGACAGATAAGATGATAGCAATGTCCCCTGTTCAGTATTATAAAAGGAAAGCATGTTTAATGGCAAGTTTGAACAAGATAATATATTGTTTTCTTACTATGTTCACATGTGAACTTCATGGCTCCTTTCTTACCTGATTTGTGCTTCAAATTTGTGGTCACTGCATCAAATTCAGATTTATCAATTTCCCATGCGAGAGGTAGCTTGCCCAGGCTATTGGATAGGTTTTCCAAGCTATTTTCCTCATTGTAGATGATTTCTGATGTACTGGTCGGGATGCCAATATATCTTGATGAATTATTTCCAGCAGATAAAGAGGTACTATCAGATAGGCAAGAGGAGTGGGTTGGATTTGGCATTTTATAGATTGAGGTTGCCTGGTTGAGAAAGGCATAGTCTGAACAGATGGCATAAATTTTCTCTCGAGTATGGGTCACTGGACAGCTCCACGGATAATGACCATCTCCTTTGGGACCCAAGGGTGCTCCTGAGGCATGATTGCAGAAAGACTGTACAGCACCTTGTAGGTTCTCTTCAGGAGACTGCCTCTCAGATTTGTGCTCACCATTTCCAGAATAATTTGCCCTTTTTGCTTCTGCAACGTTAGGCATTGAACGCAATTATAAAAGTTCTGTTACGATGAGGAAGTTGCAACTCTCTGTTTCTTGAAAAATAACTGTAACAACTGTTTACAGCATTCTACAAAAACTTGAGAGCTGAAAAATGCTCTAAGAAAAGAGGGAGAGAGGAGAGATCAACAATCCACCAGACACTACAAACAACCCGAAAAAATACACTAAGTGCTTTATATGCCTTCATTCAGTAAGTATTTATTTTTCAAGTACTATATGTACTATATGCCTAGAGTTATGATCAATGACCGTCTGTCCTATCAAAAATTACTTGAAAACAGTGTATTAGAATAATGAAGACAAATAGCCCAATTAAAAATTGACAAAGAATATGAATAGTTACTTCTCCAAAGATGATATAGAAATGGCAGATAAAAACATGAAAAGAAGCACAGCATCATTAGCCATCACAGAAATACAAATCAAAACCACAATGAGATACCAACCGACACCCACCAGTACGGCTACAATCAAAAAGACAGATAATAATAAGGGTTGTTGAGGATGTGGAGAAATTGGAATGCTCATAAATTGCTAATGGAAGTGCAAAATGGTCCAATCACTTTGGAAATCAGTTCTTCAAATATTTATGTAGAGTTACCATATGATCCAGCCACTTCACTTCTAGGTATATATCCAAAAGAAGTAAAAACATATTTCTACACAAATGTACACAGCAACATTATCCACTATATTATTATATTATTCACTATAGCCCAAAACTGGAAACAATCCAAACATCCATCAATTGATAAATGGATAAATAAAATATACCATATGGATATAATGAAATGTTATTGGACAATAAAAATAAATGAAGTACTGACCCAAGATACAATAAGGATGAACCTTGAAAGTGTTATGCTAAGTGAGTGAACCCAGTGACAAAGGACCGGATAGTGTATGATTCCATTTATATGAAGTGTCCAGAATAAGGAAATCCATGCCATAGAGACAGTAAGCAGAGTAATGGTTACCTATGAGTGGAGGTTGAGAGGAGGTTGGGGGGCGACGCGGTTTCTTTTTGAAGTAATGAAAATATTCTATAATTGACTGTGGGGATGAATGCACAACTTTGTCAATATACTAAAAGCCAATGAATTGTACACTTTAAATGGGTGAATTTATAGTGTGTGAATTATATCTCAATTAAGCTGTCTAGAAAAATAAATCCAAGGTTATTTTAAAAGGCATACAGGCATAAAGGATATATGATGGATAATGAGCACATATTTAAATCAACAAAAAATACAGAATTTAAATGTTTTAAATATCTGTCACCTGACAAAAAACAGGATCTAATCCAGGTTGCCACCAAGTTCTGATCAGTTTCAGGAAAAACCGAATTTCAAGTCTAAATTGATTCCTTTAGGAAAGAAAAGAGAGAAAAGTTTAAATAACAGCCAGGAGCACCAAGGAAACTGAAGATTTACACAAAAGAAAGACCCTGGTGAAGGAACCCATTACAAGTGGTATACAAGGCAACCTGATGCCAGAGCAAAGCATAGAGGGCTTTAGTGAGGGAGCAGCACTCAAGAGGTTCAGCTCACCCCGGGTGACCAGTTTGATGTTTACCCGTTAATATCTCTGCTCATTTGCTTACTTTAAAAAATTAGAAATAAGTTTCACAGGTTACAGGAAACAATTCTGTAAAACCCATCATACAAATACTGAATGGCAAAAACCTATGAAGATGATTACCCTGAGTGTGTGAGAACAAACTAAGGGAAAGTCCTGCATGTCCTCCATGTAATTTAAGGAAACAGACCTTCATACCAGGAGGACTCCACATATCCTAGAACAGATTCCATTTTCTTTCTTTTTAAGAAATGCTTAAATGCTCTCTATTTATAACTTTCAGGTAGTGATTTTTTAGTAATTTGTGCAGAGTTTATAGTTATTGGCAAGAGGCTCTGCTCAGCAGGAGCTCCACCGCCGAAGATGGACCCTCTCATGGTTTCACTTTGGAAACTTTATTTTTTAGTCAAGAAATCCCAGGAGTAAGTATAGTGGATCTCCAGACAGGAATCTGTTATGCTTTCTCCTGCTGCCTCATCTCCAGGCATGATGGTGCCAGAGGAGGAAGACGCAAAGAGAAGCTGAGCATCTAAGGTGGTACGGACCAAACTCGGGGCTTTTCTGAGTTCTTTTTTTCTGATTCTGAGCAGATGTCCTAAAGGAACATTTTCTATGTATCTGTTATCCTCTGCCTTTCTCTAAGAGCCACTGTGGTTTATTATTTGTAGCACCGGGGTTTTGCGGATCGGTTGTAGTAGGATGAGGCATGAAAGAGAGTGTACGGTCATGGTAGAGCAATAAGCAAAGGGTTCAGGAGTTAGTCTGGTGGGAGAGACAGAACTGTTCCAGGGGCTGCCCTTGTTGTCTCTCCATCTCAAGCTTAGCTTCCACTTTACCAGAGCTTCCTTCCTCCGAGCTAATGGAATTTTGTCTGTGGGACCAGCTCCCTGAGTGGCAGTGTGGGGATTTTACGAAAGATGCTCATTTGGAACATATATAGGAGAATATGTCTATCAAAAACATATGCAAAGGGAAATTACTGCATTTGTACACAAAAGGGGCTAAGTTTCCTGGAAGCTAAAGACAAGAAAGAACATAGCACCTGATTAATAAAAAGTTTAACAGTTTCATTTTCTCGTTTGTGGTTTGGGTTTCTTTGCTTTTAAATAGGGATCACCGACCAAGAACGATCCCTTCGGTTGCACTTTTACCAAAAAGTGAAGATCCTCAACATAACAGCATATTTTATATTGATGGTCAATAAAACCCAGGAGTAAACTTAGCGGTATGAAAACTTTCTCATTGAACCACTGGTTACGGAAATTTCTCTTTGAAAAACTGTAATATTTATACATTTTATCACAAAAGTAAAAATAAATTACAGAAAATATTGCAAAGTACCAAAAGATATTTCAGAAGAAGTGAAAATTATCTAAATCCCATGACCCAAACACTGCTATAGTGTTATTTTTTTATCCATACTACGGTTATTTGTCTGATCCTTGTCTTTCCTCCCTACTTCAGTGAGATCTTCGTGAGGCCAAGGGCACTAGAATTACTGTATCCTCAGGCTTTCTTAGCAGTGAATTAAGCACAAGTTATTACTGATAAGAATCACTACAGACACAAATTACTGCATTATATTATAATTATAGCCTCAGGAAATAGCGAGGTACTAGAGAAGCAGTTTAGCCCTCTACTACATAGCCCTCAGCTCTCACAATTTGTCACAGCCTGTATCTGCTTTGGTCCCTATATTTATAAACCATTCCCAATACCATTCCCACTCCTAGCTCTGCCCCCCTCCGCTTCATCCCCATGAGTTGACACTTCTAATCTGACGTGTGCATAGATATTAGAAAATAAAGTATGTACACATACATGATCATATAACTCCTCAGCCTAAAACTCTCTGCTGTTAGACCCAAAAGCCAACTCCTATCTGGCCCCATATCATCCCCCCTCTTTCCCCTTTCCCTCTGCACTCCCCCAACCTGACCAATTTTCCATGCTCTGAATGCCATCTACTCCCACTCACCCACCGTTATTTAAGTTAATTCTCATTTATCCTTCAGATATCCTTCAAATTTCACTTTCTGGAGATACCTTCTTTGCCCCTCAAAATACACCAGGTCACCCTGTATAGATGCTCAGGTACCTTTCTTTCAGGTCTTAACCAGGGTGCCATTTTTTATTTATATGTGTGTATATATGAATGTCTGCCTCTTGCAAGTCTGTGTTTCCTTATTATTGTAACCATAGGGCCCAGTATTTGTAGAACTGTTAAGTCTCTCAATGTTAGAGACCTTGACTTAATGTTAGGTCTCTGAATGTTAGGTCTCAGAGACCTTGACTTACAGACAGAGCCATGTCTGCAAGAAAACAACAAAATGTTTGTTGGCCTGCACCTGCAGACAGAGCCAAACTTGGGATAACAGTAAATGCCACAAAACAGCTACTGGCTTGCAGGCAGTCAACATTTTCTGTTCAAACAAAGCTACCTTGTCAGCACAGCCCCTGTAAAACCCTCCTCACCCTCCCTCAGGGCTGCAAGTCTCCTTTAGGCCTTCAGCCTGGGCTGTAGCCATCTTTTGCTCAGCCTGATAAACCTTTGTCTCTTACAATAAAAACTTTCTTAACTTGCCTGACCATGCGTGTTCCTTTACTGGCCGAACTATCACTATTATCAACAAATACTTATTTTTAAGTGCCTACATCATGCCAGGCATTGTGGTAAACCCAAGCTTAAGAGCCTAGATTCCAGGAGGGCTTACCAAGAGTGGCCTTAGAAATCAAGAACAGGAGTTTTAGCCAGAGGCCCTCTTCTTCTACTCCCTAGTTTTCTCCCTAGTTCTCACCTGTGATAATTGAGGTTCCCTAATCCAGGAGAGGCAATGCTGTATTAAGATTTACTAATAAGAATGACTACGGGACCTATGGCTCAATTTAATCATATATTTATAAGATCATGGTACAAGCAACAAAAGTGTTGTTTAACTGTGCGCAAACAAAATTTCATAAAATAGCCAGCTCTAAATACCCCGCTAGAGTATCCATTTCTAAAAGTCACAGGAGCTGTTTTGCAAAATAAATGTTCCATTTGTAAAGTCAATATTCATTGCCTAGGTTACATTCTTTTCCAGTTACATTTTAAATCAGTATTTTTAAGGATCAAGTTTGCTTAGAGAACTAAACATCTTAAAAAGTCTCTTCAGTAAAGCTTTACATATGACGACTATTATGATCTATACTTTGTATGTAAGGCCACTGAAACTCAGAAGCAGGTAAGTGACTTACTGAGGGTGAAATGCCTGAGGGCCAGACCAGATGCTCTAAGCCCCCGCGGGTCTGGTCTCGGTCCTTACCCCCCACTCCCCGTCCGTCCCCGACCCCTCCCAACGCCCCCCGGGCCTCCTCCTCCATCAGACCTGAGCCTCGCGCCCGGCAGAGGCCGCAGGCCTCGGGTAAATACCAAGGGTCCTCCCGCGGACCGGCTAGTGTCGAGCCTAAATTCCCGGGGAGGAGAGCGGAGTTCCCATTGCACTCTTCTGCGAAGCTCGCGACACCGTCGGGCTTGGAGGCCTCCGGGATGGAGGAGGCAGTAGCGCAGACCAGCACCTGCGGTGCTGAGCCGGTGTGTGCGGTGCGAAAGCGGCGCCAGACGAGAGGAAGGAGCACAGCTGCACCCACTGTCCGTATCCCTCCGGCCGCCACACTGGCCCGCGTGCCCTTCCCAAGGGCCCGGCGTCCCGCTGCTTCCCCGCAGCCTGGCACCCAGGTCCCTCCCCCGGTCCTCCCTCCCGGGCCGGAAGCTGGAGTTGGCCGCTAGGGGGAGTGGGCGGAGGCTGGCGTGGTGGCCTCCTCCAAGCAGCCCTGGGATGCCCGGGGTGCTCAAGACGCCTGGGCGAGTGGAAAGCGGGCAGTTTTCCCCCGGAGAAGAGGGAGCCCCGATTCGAGCTTTGGAATGCACGAATACATATCATTACTAATGACAATTGCAAATAATAAAACAGAAAAGGAAACCCCCGCCGTGGTCCCAGCGCAGGCCCCTTTTGGTCGCGCAACCACCGGGCCCGTCTGGGTTTTCGGGGCAGCTGGCAAGGTCCGAGAGAGGGAGGGAAGGAGGGAGGCTCCGAGTCTGATTCCGGAGCTGACCATGACTCCTACTGGTGACCGCCCTGGCCCCGGGGCTGACGTGCAGGGGCGAGGGGATGGCAACTGCACGCTCCAGACCCGGGCCCTGGTGAGCGTGGCGGGAGACGCGCGCCAGACAGTAGCCACCAGAATCCGCGCGGGCGCCTCCAAATCAGGCTTTGTTCCCGGGAGGACTCGTCCCTTGTCTACCTAGTGCTTCCCTCCATCCTGCGGCCCAACTCTTCACCCCACTTTTTCCCCGGAAGAACGGTTACCGACGCAGTAGCCTCCACTCGGACTGCCGCAGGGCTCCGGAGCGGCCATGGCGCCTGGCAGCTTAGGCAGCGTTGGGGGTGCCTGAGGCAGGCGGGCCGCACTAGGCCCGGCCCGCGGCGCCCGGGTTCCTGGCGCAAGGCCCGTACTGCAGGTGGCACAGCTGCGGGCCGCCACTTCGGCCCTGCCCACAGCCCCAGGTACCTCCAAGCCTGTCCAGGGGTCGGGTCACAAGTGCCGCGACGAAACTCGGCGGCGGAACCCAGACCCCGATCACAGCATCCAGCTCGCGGCCCCACACACTCCTTGGGTTACCCTGGGGCTCTCGACACCAGTCCCATCGGAGCGTACGGAGACAGCGCCCTGGACGGCTGTGGCCGGACACCAGTCGTCAGATACCATTAACACCTTCCTTTCATTGTGTTTTATACCTGCACGTGCGGAAGATATTGTAACAATTAGGAAAAAAATATTAGCTGTGCCTCCAGTTCCCGCCAGCCCTGCTATCGGGCACCTAGTATTTATTTATCTGTTCTTTGAAAGCGGTGACAGCAACGTAAATAAACGAGTGAGAGATGCCAAAACCGAGCAGGATTTCCGCTAGTCCTGCCGCAAACTACATGTCCCAGGAAGCTTTGGCTCTGGGACGCATGTCCACTCCAGCATCCACTTGCAGAAAGCCTTACTCAGCCCGGTCCGACGCCCAAGGCCAATCGCCTCGCCTCGCACCTTGGTCTGGAACCGGAGACGGTTTCGCCCCCAGTGATGCTCCAGTTGCACGAGCAACCCAAATTTATCATTGTCCGGAGAAAGAGGAGCAGCGTGATTCTTGTCCATTTCGGCAGAACGACTGGTTTCCTTCAGCTATACAAACCAGCGCTCGGGTTGTGATTTTTCTGGGGCAAGTGGAGACCAGCACGCCTCCCCAGCACAGTAAGCAACACCTCTTGGAACCGTGTTTGCTGCTGCAATCGGCCAGCGTGCCCCTGCCCAAACCGCGGCTCGTTTCGTCCACCTCTCACACTTAATTTATACGTGGATCATTTGGATAGTCCGTCTTGTAAATGTTTAGCATTTTGCTGCTTTACTGCTTCTTTCTGGGGCCAGTTCCAGCACTTGCCAAGATCGGCGAAGAGAGGCGACTGAGCCCGGAGAAGAGCGAAATATGGGGACCTGGGCTAAAAGCAGCTGTTGTCCTTCCCGCGCGCTATTTCTATATTCAGGCAGTGGATACGTCAGGAGATAAGTAAGTCAAGAAAGAGCTCTTTAACTATATTGGGATGCAGTTAAACTTACTGGTTTCTTCCTTCAAGTTTTATCCGCCCAAGAACTCGTTTCTCCACAGCAATTTAACTTCCAGATATTTTGGTGCTATCCACATCTGGTTGTAATAGTCTTTGCCCGTCCCAACCAATCTTTCTCTGTAGCTTTAGAAATAATTGCGAATTAGCTCTTCTAGCTATTTTGATAGGGATCCACCCATAACTAAAAAGACAAAGCCCCAGTATTTGCTGGAAGTACGACTTCAAACTGCTTTTGCATAAGCTGTTATAAAGAATTTAAATCCAGTTGTTAGAAACTTGGTTTCATCCTGTTTCATGCACTGTTTCCAGGTAGACAACTGCAGGTAAGCGTGTGTGCTTTGAAACTAGAAAATAAAAATCAAGCACTATTTGAAACTAGAATTTAGAGGGAAAGTATCAAAGTATGAAGCTCCTATGTGTTTGCAACGAATGTGTGTATTTCATCCCACTGAATTCAACAATTGAAATTATATGCAAAACTTATTTCTAGAATTCACATACTTCTGAAACGATTGTCTTATTTATTGGTGGATGCTGACCATGTATATTTTGTAGGGAAAAAAATCTTGGGAATAAATTTTCCAAAGCGAAGAAAAGGAAGGTTATAAATAGTACAGTTGGGGAAACGAAATACCACCTTAACAATCTTAATAGCAAGCATACTCACTCAAAAAATACTTTTATATAGTGTCATTTGGATGATAGACTACCTACTGGCTTTTGTCCATGGCTGGGCAAGATTTATACTACTGATTTTTTAAAAGAATCATTGAGAGATTTTTCAAAAGATCTTTAAAGGCACCATTTGATCACAGATTTCTAGATGTGATGGGCATGGAATAAGTAGTAGGTTGATAAGAATATTTTTATATTCTTATTTATGGAATGCATAAATATGTTCTATGTTTACATAGATCAGCAGTCTGAATCTATTGTCTTGCAATTTTCTAATGAAATTGTTTTATGTTATCTTGGCCATTGTCATCATCTTTTTTAAAATCTCTGATCCATCATATTCTGGTACTAAAAGCATAAGAGAGAAGAAGCAAGTATATGTTGGGGCAGGGGTAGAGGGCACATGGAGGAGAATAGTAAAGATCACAGACTGGAGAGCATAATCTTTGTGTATTTGTTCCTTAAAATAATCTTTATATATGATTGTTCTTCCCATCACAGGTTCACATCTTCTCCAGGTGAAAAGGTGTTCCAGATTAAAATCTCAGCACCAGAGGAGCAGTTCACTAGAGTTGGAGTCCAGGTTTTGGACCGAAAGGATGGATCCTTTATAGTAAGATACAGAATGTATGCAAGCTACAAAAATCTGAAAGTAGAAGTTAAATTCCAAGGTCAACATGTGGCCAAATCTCCATATATTTTAAAAGGTAACTTGGAACATATTTTAAAACAACTCTTTGAATACAATGATACATGTTATTCAATCGACAAAAACAAATTAGCATGATATTTTTTCACTGAAAGAAAATAAAAGAGAGATTTCTGACCCGAAAGATAAATTGAGAGTCCTAGAGAGAAATGCAAGATTTGAATGGAAATTATAATTTGCTAAAGAGGAAGAAACATATTAATAGAGAATTTTCTCTCTTAATACACAACATTAGCAATATTAATCAAGCTAAATATGGTCATAGATGACACTTTCTTAATTGGAGGTATATGACTTAACTGATAAGTGTTATTGAAATTCATCACTTCAGGAAGAGAGAGGGCTTAATGCTGAGGGAGGAAGTTGACTATTGTTTTTTGGTCTTCGTTCCAATAGTATTTTTCCAGAAAAATTCTCTGGTGTTTTCTTATATAGGATGAGAGACGCTTTGTTACCTAGAGCCATATCCATCCCTTTCAGTGGGGATAGTACCCTAAAACAGTGGTAAAGCAGTGTATTATACAGAGACACAAATCTTCCTTGTTCCCCACCTCCAAGAAAGGCAAACGTTTTAAAAAGTTTCTAGGTGCTTTTCCCACATTCCACCAGGACCACATGATACAATATAACCTGAGAAACCTTATAAAAATATTCCATTGTCAACTATTGCACGAGTGAGGTAGGAATCTGAGAATTATAGAAAGGAATGAGTAAAATCTCAATTCAGATTCTGCTATGCTTTGTTAGTATTATTTCTATACACATACAATTAATTCATTATAATATTAATGAACTGTTTTGAAGATTACCTTTTTAAAATAATTCTTTTAAAAAAAGAACAAACATAGTAGGGGTCCTTTGTTTACTTGTATTGTTATTGATGATGATTTACTCATTGAGGGAAATACCTTAGACACTTTAAGAACCTGTTTGTATAATAGACCATTGAAATAGTAATTTCATATCACTTTTGTTTTTTGATAAAACAAGTATACTCCTCTGATATCCTTTTACCAATGTTTGGTTATTCTTAAGTACAAAAAACATAAAGAATCATGCAGTATTATAGCCACTGTGAGCAATATAGTACCCACTGGCTTTCTTTTGAACTCCTGCAAAGCATGCCTGACTCTGAAAAAAGTCTCTACTGTGAAGAACTATCAGAACAAAATACTGACTTACTAAATCATGCGCCAATGTAATAAAAAAATGTTTCTTTTAAAATATTTTTTATATCAAAATGCCCTTCCTGTTACCTAGGCAAAATTTATGAAGCCATATTATGGATATTTGTTACATGTTTCAAATGCTGAGTTGAAATTGCTACTGTGTAATTTGTTACTTGTGTGTAATTAGGGCCAGTTTACCATGAGAATTGTGACTGTCCTTTGGAAGATAGTGCAGCCTGGCTACAGGAGATGAACTGCCCAGAAACCATTGCTCAGATTCAGAGAGATCTGGCACATTTTCCTACCGTTAATCCAGAAAAGATTGCAACAGAAATCCCAAAGAGATTTGGACAAAGGCAGAGCTTGTGTCACTATACCTTGAAGGATAACAAGGTACAACTCATAATTGAGATTTACTTGTTTGTATTAGTGATTTTTGTTTTGTTTTGATCATTTGGCTATACCTAGCAACATACCTTTATTAAAAATCATGGTGAGTGTCATTATGATAAGCTTGACTTCAGTGAAGCCTGCCAGTACTTTTAGACTCATGTAATAAACATTCAATTCTCTTTTAGGTTTATATCAAGACTCATGGTGAACATGTAGGTTTCAGAATTTTCATGGATGCCATACTACTTTCTTTGACTAGAAAAGTAAGTATTTTTTTCTCTTATGTACAGTAGACAATTTAAGCCCAGGTTGTACAAAATATTTTTTTCAAAATAAAAAGAACAATATCAAGGGTGTTCTATTCTGAAGCTTTATTAAAATACTATTCTGGAGTTTTATGTTATGTGGGATACCTACATTAATTAACTAGAGCTGGTATAACAAAGTACTACAAACTGGGTGGCTTAAAACCACAGAAATTTATTCTTTCACAGTTTTGGAGACTAGAAGTCCCACATCAAGGTGTCAGCAGGGCTGTGCTCCCTCGGAAACCTGGAGGGGAGAAGCCGTCCTTGGCGTTTCCTGACTTCTGGTGGTGGTCAGCAATCCTTGGTATTCCCTGGCTTGCAGTTGTATCAGTCTCTTGTCTCCGTCGTCACATGGTGCTATCCCTGTGTGTCTTTGTGTCTTCACCTCTTCTAACAAGGACACAAGTCTGTTGGATTAAGGACCCACCCTACTCCAGTATGATCTCCTCTTAACTAATTATCTTTTCAACAGCCCTATTTCCAAATAAGGTCATTCTGAGATACTGGGGTTTAGGACTTCAGCATAGCTTTTTGAAGGACACATTCAACCCATAACAATACCTCAGAGAATAAAATGCCTTATAATAATATTATTTTGGTACTACAGGTACTTTGAGCCCAAAGAAGACTTGTCATATTCTGAATCCTGTTCCTTGGTATAATGTGCTTTAACAGGATTCTAGTGGAGTTCTTGACAGCGATAGTAAAATGGCTGATACGAAAAACTCTACCATCATTTTTACTAATTGCTCACTAGCTATTTATTGAATAACCTGTGTGCATATCTTGGCTAACTTATGGAAAATCATAGTACCTTTCTTAAGATTACAAAGCATTTACAGTGAGTATTTCTAAACATGGGTAGTTATATAACATTAGTATTTTGCCTCTTTAAGCTAAGACACCAGAGCTCAAGCAAGTTTTTCTTGCTCATCTATGTCAGTCCATGGGACAATAAAAATATTCTTCAGGACTCCAGTTTCTCAGGATGCTTCTCAAACTAACCAGTGCTGTTCTTGCCTAAAAAAATATATCTCTTATTTTACAAATACCCCACCCATTTTCCCAGGCCTACATATAACAGGTTCTCTCAACCTGTGTGTGCCAGTAGAGGCAGTCTAGCTTGGAAGTTACTAGTGTTGGCTACAGTGTTGGGCTTCCTAAGTTCAAATCTTGGTCCCATCACCTACCTGGGGTGTATTTTTTAAATAGAAGCATCTGGCTTATTACCCAGGAACTAGAGTTAAGAGTTCCAAGTACTGTGTGTTGTAGTTATTTTCTAATAGTTCTCTTTCTGTCTTTGATCATCTTAGACTCTCTTGGCAATAGGACAGAGATGACCTTGGTCATTTCATCCCTATTGAAGCAAGTCAATTGGCCCATTTGCGCACCCTAGATAGGAAATCTAGTATGCTTGCACATATGACAATATTCTGAAAAGTTACCCCCCACTGTTTAAATCAAGGTAATTATCATTACCTGAAGCTTGGCCTTTCCTTTGGTACAATTTCTAATTTTTATTGTGTTTCTTTGCTCACTGGGTGGTCAGGTTGTACTGCAAGACAGAATATGACATGAGTGTGGCCAAGGTTACAAGGCCAGTAAGTGCTGCCACGCAGGAAAGAGACCAGTGCATGGTTTCAGATTTCTAAGAATAGACAACAGGCCCACCAGGCTTACGTGGTCTAGCATTTACTTAGAGCAGAGGAGTGTGCATAAGACTCAGCCTCTTTCGATGTGTCCATCTCCCAGGGCCAGCCAGTCCACTCTACAGCCAATCACACGTCCCACTTTCTGCTGCAGTGGAAGCTCCCGGACCCCTTCCTATGGGGTGTGAGACACAGCAAGCTGAGGGCATGCCTGAGGGCCACTGACGCCTGTGTTTAACCAGAACAGAAAAAGTATATTCCCTCACTAGGAGATAAACCCAGCTAGTGAAGGAGGGCTCTTTATCTCTTGGTAAGGAAATGTACCAGTCCCTAGACTATTCTTTTTTTAAAGATTTTATTGAGGAAGGGGAACAATGTGTCAAGTCATTGTCTTTCAATCTTAGTTGTGGAGGGTGCAGCTCAGCTCCAAGTACCGTCGACGTTTTCAATCCAGTTGGGGGCGGGGAGCGCAGCCCACCATCCCATGCGTGAATTGAACCAGCAACCTTGTTAGAGCACGCACTCTAACCAACTGAGCCATCCGGCCACCCCTAGGCTATTCTTATTTGGCCATGAAATACTGCCTGCAGGAGATTGCCTTTCCCAACACATTTATCAATAGAAGGCATCATCCAGTGCAAAATATGAATACTCTCTTTACTTTCATTTTTCTAGGTGAAGATGCCAGATGTGGAATTTTTTGTTAATTTGGGAGATTGGCCTTTGGAAAAAAAGAAATCCAGTTCACACATCCATCCAATCTTTTCCTGGTGTGGCTCCACAGATTCCAAGGATATCGTGATGCCTACCTACGACCTTACTGACTCTGTTCTAGAAACCATGGGCCGGTGAGAGATGGGTTAAAGATAACCCACAGCCTTGGTTTTCTTTCCGTGGTGAGTTCTTTCCCAACAACCTTTGCAATGTGATGGTTTGGGAGGAAAATCTGTTGCACTTTCTGTCTTCCAGAGTAAGTCTGGATATGATGTCTGTGCAAGCTAACACGGGTCCTCCCTGGGAAAGCAAAAACTCCACAGCTGTCTGGAGAGGGCGAGACAGCCGCAAAGAGAGACTCGAGCTGGTTAAACTCAGCAGAAAACACCCAGAACTCATAGATGCTGCCTTTACCAACTTTTTCTTCTTTAAACATGATGAAAGCCTGTATGGTCCCATTGTGAAACACATTTCATTTTTTGATTTCTTCAAGGTATGACATCATCCATGGCCAGTCCTTTTTCATTTTTCCAAATACAGTTGACCCTTGAACAACATGGGTTTGAACTGCATGGGTCCACTTATGGGCAGATTTTTTTTTGGTATAGAGTCAGCCTTCTATTTATATATCCCCAGGTTTTACATCCATGGATTCAACCAACTACAGATCAAAAACAGTATAATGGTATAGTCATCCAAGGTTTGGAATCCGCAGATGTGGAGGGCTGACTATGTGCATTGATCTGTGCCATTTTATATAAGGAACTTGATCATCTGCAGATTTTGGAATCTGCGGGGATCCTGGAACCAATACCCTTTGGATACCGAGGGACAACTCTTTTGGGGGAGTCAAAAGTTATATGCAGGGTTTTGACTGCACTGGGGAAGTGGGAGAGTCAGTACCCCTAACCCCCATGTTTTTAAAGGGTCGACTGTATCTTCATTTGGGAGAGGAAAATAGAGGCCTGTAAATTACAGGGGGTAGGAGAGGTGAGCACAAAACCTAGTGACTGCCAAGACATGGGGCCCCCGGGACTCGTTTGCAACCTGGGTCTGTACTCATTACCCAACCCCTGGCATTAAATACATCAGGGAACTTGGGGCCAGCAGAGAGCTATAATTTTTTCCCCAGTTGACCCTCAAGCGCATTTCAGCTCCAAAACCTTTTTTTTATTTAATAAATACATGTAAGTAATTTTACAAGTACTTCTCCCCAGAGCCATAGCATGACAATAGACAAAGGGAAATATAAACCAGGTGTCTCTTATCAGGCCTTCTGGTGGGGATATGAAGTGAAATCCATCCAAAAGGTCTGCTTGGGAATTCTGGGGATTAGGGAGCTCTTTCTATATCTAGAATGTGGATTGCTCACGTTTCCCGGGGAGTGATCCTTTTCCTAAGAACTCCACTTTTCATGCAGTAGGACACTGCCCTGTTCTCTATACCACGGAATAGTTTTTGAAGTCCCATGTGGTGGGGAGAAAGGTAAGCAAGAGGTAGTCACCCGTCCTATAGGTGGGAAGGCAAGTGATTAGCGAGCTCTATGCTGTATATGGCTAAGTTGTTTTGTTTTTGTGGGGTTTTTTTGATGGGCACCTGTACATGGCAACAGGAACCCCTAAGGAATTCCAGAGTTCAATCGTCAGTGTTTCCATATGCGTATCGCAAAGATTTTTTTAAAGAAATGGATAAAACCAAAGAGAGCTGATGCCAACCATCCCTCTTCAAGAGGGTGTTCAGTCATGCCTTTGCTTTATTCCTCCCTGTTGAATTTGCTACAACTAAAGACTATTGATCACCACAGTGATATAATTTTATTCATAGATGTATTTGTCTCAAACATTGTTAATTTCCTTAAGACTTGAGCGTGGCCATTTGATGTTTAAATATATGGTTAACATGGCATAGAATGTGCCATCATCAGGTGTTCACATGTGGCCAGTAAAGTAGTAGAGGGATTACAAAGTCACCATAAATCTATCTTTCCTTAGGTTGTAGCCTGAGGACAACAGTTTTATTATTTTACTGGCTGCTTCAACATCAAACTTGTGGCCGGCCCCTTTGTGAAAGTTAGGAGAGATCAAAGTAAGCCTTTTACTCTAGGCCAGCATGTTACATGATAGCACTTCCTAAATGGTGAAAGTGGAGAGCAAAATCTGGCTTGTTTGTATCTGAGGACAGTGAGGCTTTTTTTGTGGAAAGGGGAGGAGAAATAAAGAGAGTAGAAAAAAAGGAAATTTAATGGAGATTCTTACACTTCACTGCTGTTTCACAGCATAAGTATCAAATAAACATTGATGGCACTGTCGCGGCATATCGCCTGCCGTACCTTCTTGTCGGCGACAGTGTTGTGCTGAAGCAGGACTCCATCTACTATGAACACTTTTATAATGAGCTGCAGCCCTGGAAACACTACATTCCCGTTAAAAGCAACCTGAGCGATCTCCTAGAAAAACTTAAATGGGCAAAAGATCACGATGAAGAGGTAAGGTCAGTCTCCTGTACCCCAGTATCATGGGCTCATTTTAAATGTCTTGTGCCTGGAAATCATTCAGGATGCTCAGAAAGCCTTCAGATGTAGACTCGTACCTGCAAATGGGAAGCCACCTCCCCATGGATAGCACAGTTGCCTTCAGGATGAACACAGGCATTGCGACTTGGATTAACTGTCCAGTCTGCTCATGAAACAAAAAAGCTAAACCTTGGCCTTGACTATGCTCTCTCTTTCAGTCAGGTAGATCTGAGCCTCAAGCACGCCCTCACTGCTACTAGGAACGTGAAAATTAAAATAGCCAGCCTGGAAGGAGGAGGTACTGTGGATTAAAATGAGAGATTACATGACATAAACTTTGAACTAATTGCTGAAAATTTTTAAGGCAATGCATTAAGCTTCATCCTGCATTTACTTTACAAGGCCATTGTTACTTCATTTAATGTGTACCTGTTCTCCAAAAGAGGCTTAATTCTAGACAGTCTAATATGACTTCTCAAACTTTCAAGTCCTGAAAACCTCCCTTTAATTCAAACAAACATACCCTGTTAAATGTTTCACAAAAGACTACCCCAAATATGTTTTTCCGACTACTGTCCCTCTAAAATGTACTCTGAAGATCCGTTGTCCTATGTCTGCATGTGAAAAAATATGTTTCATTAAATGATTTTTTATTGTTCCCTTAGGCAAAGAAGATAGCACAAACAGGACAAGAATTTGCAAGAAATAATCTCATGGGTGATGACATATTCTGTTACTATTTTAAACTTTTCCAGGTCAGTATTTTCTAAGAAAATAGACACACAACTTGTAATTGGTTATGTTAGTAGCAAATAATATTTCACTTAACAATTTTTAAAAGTATATTAATATAAGGAGATAAATGTACACCACTGTAGGCAAAAATCAGGGACAAATATTTAATAACAATAAAAATAGTAGAAAACCAAAGATTAGCTAATGGAGAATGCAGTAACATTAAGGGAAATGTATTAATGTTAGAACTGTGTGGTGAGTAGTTAAGAAATTGGCATCTGATTTTGCAAAGTTACTATACATATATTTTCTCTTAGTACAATATTGCTGCTGCCTTACCATTTCTTTGTCTACATTTTGTAAGGTATGTTTATAACTATTGTGCTGATCCATGACTTATCTTGGAAATTGTTTTCATGGACCTAAGCATTTAGGGATTGAAATCCCTAAATGCAATAGTGAACAAGTAATTTGCTAGTAATAGTACTAGATCTAAATTAAACTTTTTTAAAATCTCAGAATTGCAGATATTGAGCCCCATGTATTAAGCTCTGCTACAAAAAGATGTTGGGTTTTGTCCTGGTCTGCACTGGCCCCTTCCCCTTTATAACCTTTCCTAGGGAGTGGTAAAGGGATAGAGAGGGTGAAGTCTGTAAACTGGAGGAGCAGGAAGGATTCACTATCTAAATTCCAAAAGCTCTACATGGTAATGTTCATTCATTCAACTCACATATCCCAGAGCATCCACACCTAGCCCAGAGCCTGGCACAAAGGGAGCACATAATGAAAGAAGATGGTTACTGGCACTGTGCAAGCCATGGTGGATAAGGCAGAAATAAGTTTCTGTCCTCACATTCTCAGTCTAGGGAAGATCATGTAATTATTTTCACTGCAAGGCAAAAGGGAATAACAACTAAATAAATACAAGTCATGTAAAGGAAGGATGGATAAGCAGAGATCCCTTAGAAATAGATGATCAGGGTGCAAAGAACAGCTGCCTCTCAGAAGCTCTGTTGTTAGGTGTTTCAAAGGAATATGGAGGACTTTGCATGTTGTATCTTAACACGTGAGTTACATGGACCATATTCTAGCAAATTCTAACAAGTCTAATTTAGTCATTGTACTTTAAGCATTATATAAGGAATATTTTCGTATTGTTGCCTATGTAGGAATATGCCAATTTACAAGAGAGTGAGCCCCAAATCCGAGAGGGCATGAAGAGGGTAGAACCACAGACGGAGGATGACCTCTTTCCTTGCACATGCCTTAGGAAAAAGGTAACCACAACTGGCCAATGTCAGAGTAAGAACTAACTTTGATCCACGTTCTCATTCATTCCTTTAGTCATTCAGTCAGGGAAAAACTAGTTGAGTTTCTCCTGGAACCTTCATTCTATGAGAGACAGAACAGGAGATAATAAGGCAAAAAAAGGGCGCTAAGATTCAATTAAGTGAGAAGAGTTTCTGGCAAAGTAGAGGAAAGCCTTTTTAATGTGAGAATTCAGTCACATGGCATTTGAATAGCTATTTAATGTTTAAAAAATATTTTCACATGCATCATCTAATATAATAGCGTCATCTCCCTGTGAGATAGATTTGGCAAAGTTTATCATTCCAATTCAGAGATGAAAAAATATGTAACCATTATCGTTCGTGTTAACAGATTATTCATTGAAAAGCAATCTCTGTTGATATACCACTCTGTACTGATTTTGTTTGTAAAAGGCAGATTCACATATGGACTTGTCAGGCTAAAAAGGAACTTAGAGGCACATCCAGTAAGTACCTCAGTTAACAAAACTGAGCCCAAAGGAGAACTTAGTTCAGACTTATCTATCTGGATTACAGCAAAGCAAGGACCAAAAACCAATCCCTCCTCTTCAGATTGTGTGTATGGTTGTGTATGAAGACAGTGCAGCAGGAGACGATTGTTTTCATTATAATTGTTTTCCGTTTGTAGGAACGTATATTGTATAAAATTGTGATTTTATATATATTTTGATTACATATATAATGTGCTGGCTTGACATTTTTTAAGCAGCATCATGTCTCTGAATAGATAAACTCAAAATTGTGGTATTATAACCAAAAATGAGAAGGCAGATTTTGCAATTATTATGTCTGCCTCTCAAGGGGTTTTAAAAGGAACAAGGTAACCATAGGCCCAGTGGTATGATGGAACCGGCTCATACAAACTCACTGACTGTTAAATATTTTAAAATTTTGCATAGTTGTTAAATTTTGGTAGCTTGGAATCCGCCTGATGGGAGTTTTTATACCCTGACAACAGCACATGCTACAAATTAGAGTTTTGGTTGGTTGTTTTGTTTTTGCTTTGTTTTGTTTTATGAACTCATTTGCTACAAACTAGCCCTCAAAAGTGGAACATATCAACCTGAACCCCTGTCAGTGCTGCAGTGCCATAAAATAGTTAAAGCCAGTGACGAAACAAATTGCCAGAACTGAAAGGTACCCTCTCATAAAGTTCATGATTTGCTATCAGAATGCTTCTTTGGGCTCCAAATGAAACTGGGCAGCTTCCTTTCTCCACTCCTCTTTTTATTTTTTATCTTTGTCTAAGTGATTTCAAGGGATGACAAATGATTCCACTGATTTGTAGAAGTTAGGAGCTAGAATGACAGCTTTGTTTATTTCTTCCTCATTGTCTACCATAGCCCCTCCCTGATACCATTCATAACACAAGGCCCTTTACAGAAACACAGACCCTTAGATGTTCGGGTTCCACATCAGTAGCCCTATAAAACACAATGTAACTCTACCGTTAGGTGATTCCAAAAATAATCCTAGATCCTACAAGTCTCTAGCAGTAACTTGCCTTTTTTTTTTCCTTCTTTCATCTTTAGGGGAAAACAATTAATAGATTAAAGTAAATCTTCCTGACTCATAGATGACTTCTTGATGGCTCTAAATATTTTGCTTCTTAATTGCAGACCAAAGATGAACTCTGATATGCAAAATACCTTCCCTTCAAATAATGGTGCTCTGAAGACTCTTCTTAACTGAAAAAAAGAATGTTTTTTTTTTAAATATTAATTCCATGAACAATATAAAATCTGCTATGTGATTGTCTGGGTCATGAAGATATGTTTCTTCTTATTATGCAGTATTCCCATGACTGTCCTGTAAAGCACATGTTTAGAATTTTATAATAAAACCATTTTTATTTTAAAGGCCTGTGTTATGCTAGTTATTAGCTGTGTTTGGACCATGGAGCAATAAAAAGAGAGGGAGTCTGGGGGAGCATTTGAGATCTAGCTCCCTTGCATATGTCATCAGTTTGGCTCAAATAAGCAGTCCTTTTTCTGGTCCTTTACATTCCATCTTCCAGTTAAGTAGTCTGTTAGAAATGTTTTTAATTTCTGTGGATTTTTTCTTATATAGAGAAATACATAAATATGTATCTGCAGTTTAAAAATAATTATAAGAAAACTCCCATGTAACTACTAACAAAGATTCTTTGCTTGACAAACTTTAGTCAGACTCCTGAACCTTCTAGGCCCTTCCGTGCACTTACAAAATCCAGTTACAGCAAGAACCCTTCTAAGTACTTTGAACAGGAATCCCCCATCATCCAGTGCAGCTGACTGTAAATTTACTGAAAATCGGACTGTACTCTTAGAGTGGATTTTATGGCATGTAAATAAGGTTGTTTTTAAAAACATAGCTAGAAAATTAAGAGACAAAAAGTGTTCAGATTTGTAATTCAGGAAAACGATTGAGATAAATAGCGAGTGGTTTTCTGGATTGCGTTTCCTTTCATGTGCTGTGACAGTAAAGTGGGCAGTTACCAACTGCTTTGGGCTTGGGGAAGATTCATTCATTCAAGAAATATTGACTTATCAGGCATTAGTCCATGCACAGGAGATTCAAGGTAAACAACAAAATCCCTGCCTTCATGGGGAGTTTACAGTGCCATGAGGAGAAAAAGACACTTCATATTATATTAGGTGACTAGGGTAGAAGGATAGGAAGTGTAATAAGGTAACTAGGGAAGGCCTCACTGAGAAAATGACATGTGAGTGAAGACATGTAGGGCCAGCCACTGGGATCTCTCCAAGAAGAGGGAACAGCCAGGACAAAAACCCTGTAGTGGGGCCATGTCTGGTGGAGTTGGGTGCCTACAACTGAAGGAGCCAAGGAAAATAATAGGAAATAGAAAGATAAGAAATAAGAGGACCGACTATATAAAACCTTGGTAAGGCCTTTGGCCTTTAATTATGGGCTAAATTTTGAGCCAAAGAGTTTATATTTCAACAGGGTCCAATTGCCCACTGTATTGGGGAGGGAACAAGGGACCACCTAGCAGACTATTTCAGTAATCCAGGCAAAGATGATGGGGCTCTGACCGATCTGGAATGAGAACTGGTTGAATTCTATATGTATTTGCAAATAGAACCAAAGGGAACGATTCATTGTGAGGTATGATAAAGAGAATAATCAGCGTTGATCACACGTTTTTTGACCTGTGCAACTGTGAGAATGGACTGGCTGCGATGAGGAAGGGCCTAGAGTGGAACAAGTTGGCAGCGAGGCAGCAACTGGAGTTTGTTCGTCTGCCATCCATGTTTGCTCACCGACCCGGCCTTGTCACGGTGGACAGTGGCAGGAAAACTCCCGCCCCCAGCGTGCCCTGCGCGCCGGCCAGCACGCTCAGGGGTGGGGCCTGCGCGCGCATGCGGGGTAGCGGAACGCTCTGGCTGTACGGCAAGGCGGTCACTTCGAGCGTGATAGTTTGCTCTCTGAAGGGAGTGAGGGCGGTTAGGTGCTTCTGGCCACTTTCCCTTCCCCGGTAAGTGCGGCGGCGGCGGTTGGCGCTACCAGGCGGGGAGTGGTCTCCCAAGCTCCTGCTAGTGTGCCTGCTGGCCCCGCCTAAAGTATTTCGGGCTCCCGGCCGGCCGTCGCCTCTTGGGCAGTTGGTCGGCTTCCTGAGGCGTTCGGTGTAAGTTCAGTGCTCACGGGCACCCGCCGCTGGGGCTTCGTCCACCTGGGTAATTAGGAGGCCAGACTGTGGGGAAGGTGAGGGTAACGAAAGCTGAACAGGTCCAGCCCGGGTCCCAAGAGCCTGTCACAGGCGGCCGGCTCGAAACAGCCTCCGAGCTCTGAGCGGTCGCCCCGGGTCCTCAGGACGGCCACCGCACAGCCCTGGCGCACGCGCGTCGTCTGAGTGAATAAGCGGTTTCTCAGCTGCTTTTGAATCCCGAACTTCTGAGAGACCCCGCTTCGCAATTTTACTCTAGGGTTTGGTGTTGCTGACCCGGGCCAGATTATCCACCACCCTGGGAGACTGAACTCCTGACGTTTCTGTTTGCCCCATGATTTCCAGCATACTGCTGTCTAAGTAATAGATAATTCAGAAACATTTTTCTAATTGAAAGTGACAGTGGTTGGACAGTTTGATCCTTCAGCATCTGATGTGATCGCTTATGGCATCCGGAGTATTAGTAATCATAAATATCACTCCCGAATGCTGACGTGGGGACCCTACTACAGTATAGAGGTTATCGCCTGATCATCAGCATTTCTGAGTTGGTGGCGTTTTCTCCATTTGCAGATGAAGGTATTCAGGCCGAGCCAGGTTTTAAACCCTGCTCTGTCGGAATCCAAAGCCAGAGATTATAACCTCGACTCCTAGAGCAGGTTGCCGTAGGGTTATATGTAGGAACGATTTGAGTGTTTCCCCAGTAGTCCGCAACTTGTACACCAGTTGTGAAGAACAGACTGTTCATCATGAAGTCTGGAAGGAGAAGAGTTTTCCTGAAAACAAACGAAAACCCAAGTCATTGAGGAATTTTAGAGCATTCTGGGTTAAGGATAGTGAATTGAATACATGTATCTAATTTTACTCCCTCCTGGAATCTCACTAAAATTATACTAAAGGGAGTTTTTAAAAGATACAAACCCACAGGAATGGAGAGAATTGGAAGGAAACTATAGCAATAAAATATTGGGCACTTGAAAGCAAATGTCTTTAGCAAATCTTAGCTTAATTCTGAGCCAGCAGCAGGGAATACTGTGCAACAATTCTATGTAAACCACCGAATCTTCAAAATGCACAGCAAGCAGCAGCACTGGACCCTTTGGGAACTGGCAATGAAGGTAATGGTGCTAAGGATGGACGTGGAGGGCTTCAATAAAGATGACTTAGGTGAAATCTATTTGAGGAATGAATAATTAGATATCTAGATCTCCTTCCCTATTTCACCCTGGTAGGTGACTGCCTTTCTCCCATTAGAAGACTAGAGGCTGTTATTCTCTTGAGAACTTAAAAAAGAGTCTTTGAAACGGGTGACCCCAGTTACAGTTATTTATAGGGCTACATTTATGAAAATGGACACTGAAGCTGAAGTCCTTCATCCTCCTCCCACTCAAATCCCAGAACTTCTGCAGCCAGACTAATACCCTTCAGACTCTAATAAGAGAATTCTACACACACATACACACAGAAGGAAACATACGCAGTAAGCTGATCACAGTGGTTGCTTATAGGAAGGGAAAGAATCTGAGGAGACTTATCTATTTACAGTTTGTTCTTTTAAAATGTACCTTGTGCATATATTGCTCATTGAAAAATGAAATGTATTCCTTAAAAAATTTATCACAAGTGAATACGAGTATCCTTTGGCACAACAAGTCCTTTCCTAGGAATTTATCTTATAGATATGTCTATACACATTTGAAAATGATGTAAGTACAAGGCCACTTGTTGCAAAACTGTTTTAGCAAAAGATTGGAAACAGTCTCTGTGTTCATTAATAGATGGTGAAATAAACTATGATCAATCCTTCCTTGGAATAGTCTGCAGCCATAAAAAAAAGTCTCATTGTATAAAGAAAAGCGCAATCACCAACATACATGTTAAGTGGGGGGAAAGGGTCAGAAAAATCACCAGTTTATACAAAGAAAAAGGAGGGATGTGTATGTGTGTGTGTGTGTATGTGTATATATACACATATATATATTATAAAATATCTGGAAAGATATGCAAGAAGCAGGTATTAATGGTGCCTTTGGACAAGAGATCTGGGTGGCAAGGCAAAAATGGACTACGGGAGACTTTTCACTGTATATTTTTGGTGGCTTTTGAACTTTGAATCATGTTATCTATTCAATGAATGAATAGAATGCTAATGGGAAAAACAGATGAATGATGGAGATCCTGATGTTGACAATATCCTGAACAATAAAAGATTTCTTACAGTATTAAGGAATGCTGAATAACAAAATCTCAGTGACTTACATTTCATGCTCTTGGTTCTTCAGGTCAACATTTCATGATCCTTCAATCATTTAGATTTTGACTGGACTCCATACTTTAGTGTTGTGTTCATGTCTGCTCCATGTGTCTTAATACTGGGGCCCAGGCTGAAAAAACAAAAATATCTGCAGCATGCTTTTCTCATGGCTGAGGGTGAGAGTTCAAAAGGGCCTCTGTAAATTTGCCATGCCTCTGTTCATAAGTGGCACACTGAAACTTTTATGTATATTCCATTAGTTAAAGCAAGTCCCATAGCCATATCCAAAGTCAATAGGGTGGCAGTGTACACTCCTCCTACTAAGAGGCTCTGCAGAGTCACATGACAAAGGGTGTGATTGTATACTCCTATTGCATGGTGGAAGGAAGACTTGAGAACAATAATGATGAAGGAAATGGGGTAATAGAAAGATGCTGTGAAATTAAGTTAAATGTAGTTGGTTGAGAATAAAGATGCATAGAAAAAAATTATGTATGTATGTGTCAACATACAACATCCTACTTAGATAAGGATTTTCTTAAGGTTTCCATATTAAGGTATCACATTGACTTTATGTGACATCTGCCAGCCCCACATCTCGCCCTGTAACCTATTTTGAGTGCCCATAGGAACCTTGAAAATAATTGATAAAATAATGCACATGTAAAGATATTAGTTTAGAGAAGTAGTTCTGAATGTGTTTATTTAAGCTACTGAATATGTTCATTCATAGTTCTTATATCATATCCATGTCTGCCAACCCATCTTTCACAACAATCTTCTTTTCAGGGAGATGTCCTTTGCTTCTCAGATGTAATGCACTTTAAGTTTGTTATTCAACAGTGAAAATGAATCATACAGAGGTAATACATATTTTCATACGTTCTGCATCTTGAGAGTTTTTTGTTTTTTTGTGGGTTTTTTTTTTTTTGTAGTTACATGACTCCAGAGTAATTTTCTTATTTTCAGCTTGTACTATGAGAGACAAATATAGCATTAGTGGTTAAGAGTAAGAATGAAGCCCAAGTTTGAATCCTAGCTAGTTGCTATATAACTTTTGACATGTTATTTAACCTACTGTGCCGCAGTTTTCTCATCTATAAAATGGAGATAATAGTATTTGCTTCATAGAATTATTAGGAAGGTTAATTGAGTTAATACATATAAAGAACGTATAATAGTACCTGACACATAAGTACTTCTTAAATATTATCCATTATTAATGTCACTGCTTTTTATTTGGAGGCCATGACTTGATTCATGGGCCTTGCAGAACAGATATATAGCTATTCAGTTGTCTGAATAGGCAAGGAAGTAATTTTTGATCCCTTTATTCTCTTGAATTCCAGGTTAAATTAAAAATACCTTTTGGAAATAAGTTACTAGATGCTGTTTGTTTGGTACCTAACAAGAACTTAAAATATGGAATAATTCTTACACATGGAGCATCAGGAGATATGAATCTTCCTCATTTGATGTCACTGGCATCCCATCTTGCATCTCATGGGTTTTTTTGCCTGAGATTTACCTGTAAAGGCCTTAATATTGTACATAGAATTAAGGCATATAAATCAGTTTTGGTAAGAAAATTTCTTTATATTTACTTATAACAGAATTCTGTTTTAAAATTCATAATAAATTTAAGACAAATGTTAGAAGTCATTTAATTTAAAAATCTTTTAATGAGTATTCTTAGAAATTCAGCAGTACATGATGTTTCCATGGAAATGAATGCTCACAACATAAATGTTCCTCCATGATACTGCCAAGGAAGCCATTTATGATATAATTTTCTTATTGGAATTATGTAACTTTAGAATATAGTTCTGGATATTTTGCTTAGTATTAATATACAATTATAGCTTGGATTTCTATATATGTTATTTAGAAACTGTAAAATCCATGGATAAAGCAAATCTGAAATTTCTTTAAATCCCAATTACTTCAAGCTTGCTAAGTTTTTCAGAGCTCTAAATTAGATGTGAGTAAAAGTAGTATCAAGTTTTGTATTAGTTGGAATCTTTTACTGGCCTTTTTTTTTTTTTTTTGTAGTGTAATTTGTTCTTTAAAAATATTTTAGTACTTGAATTTTTTAGACAGGTGAAGTGATTTTTTGCTCCCATATTTGTCTGTATTACCCAACATATGATTTGATAGTGAAGTCATGACCAGAAAAGCAAAGAACTGGTTAGCTCTTTCAAGAAGAATCCCTTAAGATTTTGTGGTTGTCTTTGCAAAGATTTTCCTACATTTCAGCAATGATGAGAAATAAATGTTGATTTTCCAGTGGAGTATTTTATAGGAGAATTGATAAATTTTTGGTTGACTTTTCTAGAGTTACCTAAAGACCTCAGGAGAATACAAACTTGCCGGTGTTTTCCTTGGAGGTAAGGTGCAATACTTGTGAAGACTTGTTTTTAAATCTGCTACTAGTAGTATAGGAACAGGTAATTGAAAACTAAAATTTATTGATGACGAGAAGCTAATTTAAGGATATTTTTTGTTTTATTAAGTCATTTCCTTGTATAACATCAAGGTACTTTACATATTTAAAGAAAGCAAATTTAAACGTCATATGTATTGTAACCCAAAGACTTCTTTTATTTATATCCCTGGTTCACCCTCTCTCAGTCCCTTCACAAGGATTGTCCTCATGATCCTTCAGAAAAATAATTCCTTTTCGAAAAAAGAAAATTGACTTAGGTTTCTTTCGTATTACTTCACAAGACTGTAGGTGTCTATTATGGGTATTGGAACTTGTTAATTGCCACCTTGTGGAGTAAAGTAACTTGTCGATATACAAATATGATGAACAGTAAATGAATCTAATTTGCCACATTATCACTATTACTTTATGTGAATGTTTATACTTCAAACTGAACTTAATTTTAATTGGTTTTAGGTCGTTCAATGGGCTCAAGAGCAGCTGCTTCTGTAATGTGTCATATTGAGCCAGATGATGATGATGATTTTGTTCGAGGTCTCATTTGTATTTCTTATCCACTGCACCATCCAAAGCAGCAGCATAAACTTAGAGATGAAGATCTCTTTCGTATAAAATACCCTGTACTATTTGTGTCAGGCTCAGCAGATGAAATGTGTGAAAAGGTGAATCACAACTTGATTATTTGTGTGAATGAGAGAGAACGAATAAAAGACAGGGAAAAAAGAATATCTTGGGAACCTGTAGCATTCAGTCTTTAAAAAGATGCTGATTTGACTAATGCTAGTTTTGTGTGTTAGCTACCCAATTGCTTTGGAAAAAACTAAAAATATAAGCATAATGACAAAATTCATCTCTGGAAAGAGAGCAGGTAAATAGATTTACTCTTATTGGGAAATGAAGGATTAATCGGAATCTTGTGATCTGGGGATTACCAGACTGTACATTAGATTTATCATTTCAACATTCAAGCAGATGTTTTAGTTTTTTATAAAATTGACTCTTGAGAAAAAAATTAGTGACTTGTACCTATTAGTAAATATTAGTGTATTTCCCAGAGCATATAATTTCCTTGGGAAAAATAGTTTTAGAAGAATTTTTTTCTCCAGTTTACTTAATTTTTATCATCAATAATGAAAATTTGTTCTGTAGTATGGCTGTATCTGAGAGATGTGGACTGCCTGCCTCTTCTGTGAACATTTTCTTGCACATTCCATTGCTTCAAAAGTTGTTTGTAGAATAGGCATTTAATGAATATTTAGTGAATGGATGTTAGTATTGGTGGGACTGGGGAGAGAGGATGTTTATTGGACATTAGTAGAGCATTAGTCTAGTATCCTTTTTTTTTTTTTTCCCTTTAGAACTTGTTGGAGAAAGTGGCACAGAAAATGCAAGCTCCTAATAAAATCCACTGGATTGACAAGGCAAATCATTCCATGGCAGTAAAAGGACGGTCAACAAATGATGTTTTCAAAGAAATAAATACACAGATTTTGTATTGGATCCAGGAAATCACTGAAATGAACAAGAAATAATTGTCTTTAGTTAAAAGCCATGTTATTTTGAATACAAATATAGTTAATTTGATAAAGAACAGCATAAATCTCAGCATTATGAGATATATTTCTGACTAATTTAATGTTCTTTAGTGTTCCCTGATTTTTAATACATGTTTTAATTGTGAAATGGACGTCTTTTACAACATGTCTTTTGAAAGCATAAAGCATAGTTCTATAAAGATGATGCACGAATATTGAAGATGGTCTAAATATAATTTATTTTCATTAATATAGTTAAGTTTTGAAAAAAAATAAACTTTGGAATTTTGTTACAGTGTAATTTTTGTCTTATTGCGGTGCAACTGAGAAAGTACTCTAGTGTTCCAGGAGTCATCTTTAATAAAGGAAAACAACACTTGTTTTACTATAGTAAAATTTAGTCACTAATTCAGGCCCTCATCAGTTCTCATCTGTATAATTGCAGTAGCCTAATTGAGTTTCCTTTTTATTGTCTTCTTGCTTCAATAAACCAATTGATACCTCCAACTCAAAAACTATTGGTGGATCTCCAAAGGTGACTATTAAGGTAAAAGCCCTTTGTTCAAGGTTCTCCACAATAGGCCTCGTCAACATTTTAGTCTCATTTCCCCTATGCTCTGAATCAATATACAATACTCCAGCTACCGTGGACTACGCAGAGTTATGGAACAAGTCTGTCTCTTCTTCCTGAAACTTTCTTCTTTGTTAGTCTTTGCCTGTTACCAAATCCTCCTCATCTTTTAAGGCCCTTAAATTCTATTTTTCTTTGTAGCTTTCTTTGTATTACCCTAACCAAGTATCCTTCACACCCACATAGTATTTTCCTCTTCATTGTTAAGCGCACTCTGCCTTCTCATTGTTATTGACATATTTGCTCCATACCACTTAAATTATATACTCCTTCAAGTCAGGGAATAGTTTTTACTCATTCTGTATCCATAAAGCACTTTTTAGTTACTATTCAGTGCCATGCCTTCATTATTCAATAAATATTTGTTGTGTTGAACTAAGATATTTACAGAAGAGTTTTTCACCAATGAGCAATCCCGGGTTTGTATTGCTGTTTATACACCTATTATTTTTTCTGATACATAAAGGAAAAAAACCTAGTTCAAAATGTCCAAATAGTTCAAAGAATGTGATATTGGTAAAAGTAATAGATTTTTTAAAACTTCAATAGAATTTTTTTGAGTGTTTTCTTTTAGTGTCTATATTACTGTTAGTAATGGGATTTCTCTAGTGTTCATTGTTTTTTGTCTTCGTGATTTTTAAAGCTTTAGCTTAGCACTTACTTTTAATGCTCACTTGAGATTGGTATAAGAGGTTCCTAGTGCAAAGGACAGACACGTCTATGCTGAAAACTAGGTAATTGTATACTTTTATTAGTAGCCAAGTACATAAGTAACAAACATGACAAAGCGCTGGAGAGGATACTCTTCACCTCTGCAAACAACTGTCAACAGGTGTGTTATACAGACTTTTCAGTTCTTATAAGAGCTAATCAGTGGTAGACTAATTCAGTGCCATAAAGCCCTGAAAGATCTAAGGAACTAGAGAGTAAAATGTTAAAACACTGAATCTCCTTTAAGGTAAACATTAAATGAATTAGAGAATGTCTGCCATAAGGCAAGAGAAATTGAGCATTTTGCCAGCTGCATTAAATTTTATAGGAAAACAGCAGAATAAATTCCCCGCCTGTGTATGTAGGTGGGGGGTCAGAGAGGAGGGTGTACTTTACCCTAGACATATCCAGAAGAATTGCTGAAGTTTTTTCTAGATCTAATTAGTGCCTACCGTGCATCCTGGAAGCCTATTCTTTGCAAATACAAACTCCATAATCACAGTTAAACCTAAATCAAGATCATAACTACATGTAGGCTGTGGTCCAGTAGACTGGAAGACTGACACTCAGGATGTGTCTTTGATCTCATTGTTCAATACTCAGGGAAAGTAAGAGTACCATAAATCGCCCTTGCACTCAAACTTACGTGACTGGAGAGGCCTGAACCATTAACTCTGGTTTAAAGATAATATTTTTTTCTCAATCCACCTTGAATAACTGAAGAAGTATTAATTAATTACATCTTTCAAGGGAAAGTACTCTAAATCCAAGGTAGCGTTCACGTTTTCATTAGCAGTCCAGACTCTTGCCTACTTGTGACGAAACTACTCTGTAGACTACAAAGGAAAGTGAGCAGGACTTAAACCTGGCTCTGCCCCACCCTAGTTCTGACGTCAGCAAGCATCAGAACAAGTAGCTACTCCTTGGAATCACCAGAGACGGGGAAAAGGAAATTCAGCAGACCATTGCAAAATCTAACTTTGGTTTTCAGCATAACAGTAGATTGTTGAAGAAGAACATTGCCAACATATCCATCTAGCAGAAAGAAATATAAAATGAGGTGTTGTATTTTAAGGGAAAAAAATAATCAGGCAGGCCTTTAGAGACAAGCTGTATCATATGTCCTATACAGTAACAATGGGACATTTATACTAAAAAATTATTTGGTGTTTATCTGAAATTCAAATTAAACTGAGACAGCTAGTTTTCTGAATCTGACAACTTTACATTCATATTTCCCTGCATACAAAGAAGCATAAATATACTATTCCTGGTGGAAATAGGAAATGGTTATGTCCAGTTCAAATTTGTTCTACATTTTTTGAATTACAAAGCAGTGATAATCCAACTATGCTAAGGGATTGTTCATAGAATTGTGTTTCTTTTTGTGAAATTAATAAGAGATTATTTAAAAAATTTTTAATTAAAAAAAGGACTTACAGCACCATACATGTCTCACAAATGAACTTCCATTATTGCTAAAGTAAGTTGATATGAGCTCACTGAAACACCCATTATGACACGTACGTCCCTTTACTTAGGCCCAGAGCAATCACTGCTGCCCTTGATAAGACACTGAGCAGCACTGGAAATTTTCTCACAAAGTATTGCGTGTGGTTATGGTCACCTTTTTGTTTTTGGGGGCATCCAAAATCAACTTCAGAATGAGATATCAATCGATTTCACATATTATATAAAAATGTCAAAGCAATTTCATTTATTTAAAAAAGCTGTGAGAGGTGAAGTAGAAGAGAATATATTTTTTACCTTATGGGACTTTCTAGAGTCCTGGACTTCTCAAAATGATTGGATGGCAATCTTCTTTATAATTTTCCTAGGAATTATTTTTGAGATCATACTCATAAAGATTTGTACATCCTTTCAGAAAAAGCCTGCACTTCCTGAAAAGGGTAGTTCAGATTCCCAGGAGGTAAGAAACAATGGTTGATTTCCTTCTCTACAGTTTTTCAAAATCACCCACAAGAATAAATTTGATATTTGGATTACTCCTCTAACTTTTATTGTCTCCCTTGAAATAGAATGACGACAGTTCCCTGAAAAGCCTGACATTTGGTAAATATACAATATCATATTTTAACATAAAACTTGTTCAGCCTGGGCTTCTCCCATTGGTGCTCTGACTTTGTTTTATTCACATTTATCTCTAGATAATTGGTCAATTCACTCATCTTCAGAAGAAAGGTAAGTGTTATATTTTGAAATTAAATGAAATGGGTTGTTTTGTTCTATTCAAAACTTAATTTGTATCTGAGTACTAGAAGAAGGTGTTTTCATATGTATAGAGGACCACAGCTTTTCAACATCATAATTCAATCTAACATTGATTTTAAATGGTTGCTTTGTTCCAAGGTGTGTTAATGGCTTTTCATACATTATTGAAATTATCCTTCCAAATAAGTAGTAGTATTGTTGTTTTTACAAATGAGGAATGCTTAGGTTAAAGTGGTTTGCTTCCCTGCCTCAATCTCTCTCTGCAGTACCCACAAAGTAGTAGTAATCTCCAGTTCTGATAATTCAGTTGGAAAAATATTCAACACTACTGTGAACCAAGCAAACCCTGAGCTTGGTACTGCAGGAGTGACACAAAAGGAGTTTGTAAGATCAGAATTCATCAGCATTATAATGATATATCAGTACAAGGGATTAAATACTGACATCGCTACTCGTTGCTACCAATATTTTAGTTGTTTTCATCAAAATCCATCCATCATTAGATACACAACGGAAATTGTGTTTGGTACTGGGATATCAAACACAATAAGAGAGTCTGTTCTCAAGAAGCTTATATTCCTGTGGAGGAGACATAATACTTAAAGGATGCTTGCCTCACAGTATGGTAACACAGTGATAGAAATATTATAAGAATATTTAGTAAATACTTAAGCCAGCACAGGGGTACTGGGATGGCTTCACAAGGAGGGTTATGCTGGAACTGAATTTTAAATGATATATGAAAATTGGTCAGAAAAAGACAGCAGGTTAGGAGAATAAGTAAGGCATTTTAGAACATGAGTCGAGGCAAGGAAACAAAAACAGCAAAGTATGTGCAATAAATTATGATTGTTTCAAAGTGGCTGGAATGCTAAGGTTGAGTTAGAGAGTAGTGGGAGATGAATGTGAAGATACAGGTGGGAGTCAGATCATGGGGGACTTCTGTACCCTGTTGATAAGCTTGGATTTGACTCTGTAGATAGTTTGTAACTGCTGAAGGTGGTTAAGTGTAGGAGTGACACAGTTTTGTATTTCTGCTGGATAACTGTTAGCTGTGTGGGAAATGAATCTGGCAATTACTTGACTATAATTTCTTTCATTTGTCAGGTATAAAGGGGCTTTATTCATTTAATGTGGTTGCTCAATTTTCACACTGGATACTAACAACTCCAGTTTGTAAGGTGGGTGCCCTGGGAAGCAATAACAATATCTGGAGGTACGGGTAGGTAGAATGCTGGTCAGAGCTGGTTGGGAACAGGAATGGCAGAGAACACCAAAGCACCTCAGTAGTGCAATCAGAATAAGTCATTACCCAGAAGTCAATTGGACAGGCCCAGAGTCAGTGTTTCAGGTACACAGGGGTTAGGTGTGTGCATTGTATTGAAGGTTCACATATGTATAGATGCTCCTCTACTTATGATGGGGTTATGTCACAATAAACCCATTGTAAACTGAAAATATTGTAAGTTGAAAAAGCATTTAATACACCTCATCTGCAGAACATCATAGCTTAGCCTTGCCTACCTTAAACGTGCTCAGAGCACTTATATTAGTCTATAGCTGAGCAAAATCATCTAATACAAAGCCTATTTTAGAATGAAGTGTTGAATACCTGTAATTATGCATATCCCTTTCCCACCATTGCAAAGTCTAAAAATCATAAATCGAACTCTCATAAGTCAGGGACTGTCTGTAATTAAAAACCAGATTTTTTTTTTATGGTTGAAATTTGGTAACATTTAAAAACCAGAAGATTGATAGACAAGAGAGGAAGCCACAAGAAGAAATGGGGAGAAAAGGATTTTCAACTTCAGAATCAAGGTGACCTCCGAGTTTCCCCATCCCTGTGTGCCATTATTTCATTCCTGCCTAGGGGGAATTTAATCCTTATGTGGCATCTTTCTAGGTGGCATTCGGGGAAAGTAATCGAGACGAAGAGATGGGGCAGAGGGTTGTTGAGGGAAAAGGATAGGGAAGAGAAATATGGCTACTATCATGCAGCATATTCTAGCGAAAAAAGCACAAAGTTTGAATTTTAAAAAGTCTAGGTTTATATCATAGTTCTGCCTCTTAATGCCTTGGACAAATGACTTAAACTCAATAGACCTACATTTCCTTACTTTCAAAATAGCAGTTAAATTTACTTCTGAGGAATATCATGAAGATTAGTTAAAATTATATGTGAAATAAGGCAAAAATATTTTACCCTGACACCAGAATTTCTTTTTGGGACAGAACTATATTTGGGAGAGCATCTTAAATTATCTTGAAATAAAAAGGGCTTGAATATTGTTTAAAGTGTATCATTTCAGAGACAGAGTAGATTTTGTCTTGCTTATGAAGTGGGAGAGAAGAGAGAGGTGGGAGGATGGACAGAGAGGAGGGAGGAGAAGGACTGAATGGCCTAAAGGACATCAAAGGCGAGACACTCAGTATCTGAAATCAGGGAGAGCCATGCTGGCCGGCCATAGTCTCAGGGACCAAAGCAAACTGCTGCTCAGGTTTTGGGGAAAGATTTCTCTCAGGGTTGACCTCACCCTTAGCAATGTGGGAGAAAGTGCCACCAATTACATACATGACTTTCAAAGGCTGAAGCTGGATGGTTGGATTCAGAAGCATAGTTCCTGAAGCGAGTTATCATGGATAGATAAAATTGTTTAAAAGCAGATTTGGTGTTCATTTGTTACTATGACTATAGGGCTATGCTATAGGCATTGATTGATTTAATTGATTTATAACCACTTCTGGTATTTACTTGTTACCATGGCTGTAGAACTATCAGTCATTTCCTAATAGTGTGGGGAGTTCTTTTTAAATTTTCAAAAGCCAGTTGAGATTTCCTAGGGGGGAGAGGCCAGAGAACATTACAGAAATGGAGCAACATGCATAGTATTTAAGTGGGAGTTCTTTGTATTGCTGTAGTCAACTCCCTTCAATTTCTACCTCCAACTTTTCATTAAAGTCAGTTATGTTTATGAGTGGTTTGTGTATGTGGACTCCCCCCACCCACCATTGAACTTGAAGAAAGGGTTGGGTTGTACGTCTGGGTCAGCTTGTTGTGCACAAGTTTTAGCAATCACCAACCTAGAGGCAAAGATGGCCATTCAGCAACTATTTACTGAGAACCCACTATGTGCCAGGCATTTTTGTAGGCCTTTGAGATACATCAGTGAACAAAACGGACAATGATCACTGCCTTACTTTTTAGTTAGAGGAGAGTCTGATAATAGACAATAACATGATAAATAAGTAAATTATATAATATGTCAGAAGGTGATAAGTTTTCGGGTAAAATAAAGATAGAATTGAGTGAGAGGAATCAGGGTACCAGAAATAGGGGAGGAGAGGTAGGTTGCAATATGGGATTTAACTAAAGCCTTGAAGTGATAAGGGAGATAACCAAACATATGATCGAAGAGTATCCCAGATAGGGGGAATAACTAGAGCAAAGGCCCTATGGAGGAGTGGGGAGTGTGCCTAATGTCTGAGGAATAGTAAAAAGGCCAGTGTGTCTGAAGCAGAGAGGGAAAGGGAGTGACATATAGAAGGTCAGAGAAGTAATAGGTGACCAGGTCATGATTGGGCTTTATCAGCCATGTTAAAGGCAGTGGCTTTTACTCTGAGTAGCAATGAGGAATCACTGCAGAGTTTTGTGGAGGAGAATATATTCTGTCTTACAAAGTCCGACAATTAGATTCACGAACTCATCCTAGAAAAAGGATTACATACCTTATTGCTGAATATCACTATGGTCACCATGAAAGTACTACCCATGGGAAGCTATGCACTGACACCAGCACCTAGTCCACCTTCAAAGCAATTTTGGAACTCTTTTTCTGGAATGGCCATCATAGCTATTGTCTTTATTACCCTTGATGTCCTGAATGTCGTCAGAATGTCTTCCTTTCAATATTTCCTTTATCTTCGGGTAAAGAAAGAAGTCACTGGGGGTCAGATCAGGTGAGTAGGGAGGGTATTCCAATACAGTTATTTGTTTCCTGGCTAAAAACTTCCTCACAGACAGTGCCATGAGAGCTGATGCATTGTCATGATGCAAGAGTCTGGAATTATTCACAAAAAGTTCAGGTCGTTTCAACTTTTTCACACAGCCTTTTCAACACTTCCAAATAGTAAACTTGGTTAACTCTTTGTCTAGTTGGTACAAATTCATAATGAATAATTCCTCTGATATCAAAAAAGCTTAGCAACATAATTTTGACTCTTGATTTGGATCGTCAGAACATTTTTGGTCATGGAGAATTGGCTGACTTCCATTGTGCATTTTGACGCTTAGTTTCAGGGCCGTATTGGTACACCCATGTTTCATCACTAGTGATAACATGGCCCAAAACATCGTCTTGCTTCTCCAAAAGGTCTTGGCAAACTTCGACTCTCCTTTGCTTTTGTTCATCGGTGAGGTCCTTCGGGACCATTTTTGCACATACCTTTCTCATGCTAAGACTTTCAGTTAAGATTTTCCTAACTGTTTCTCTATCAATGTTTACTTGGTCTACTGTGCTTCTCACAGTCAGCTGATGATTTTGACGTACAATTCGATGAATTTTTGCAATGTTTTCATCAATTCCACTCATTACTGGCCATGCTGACCTCTCTTCATCATTGACATGTTCTCTTCCTTCAGAAAAATGTTATAACCCATTTGTACACTGCCGTTTTCTTCATGGCATTATCCCGATAAACCTGGACTAACATGTCCCTGATTTCACTTCCACTCTTGCCAAGTTTAACAAGAAATTTAACGTTTGTTCGTTGCTCTAATTCAAGCTCAGACATTCTCACGATGGCAAACAAAAACACGCGACAATAATGAAAGCTATGCAGGAAGACACCACCACATGTCCACACAAACACAGCTGTGAGACACTGATATAACAAGGTTTTTTTGTGAAACCTTACTGAGATGTTTGTACAGTGCTGCCAATGCATGCCAAGTGCATGGTGGCAAGTTTGAGAAATTAATTGTCAGACCTCATAGATGTAGACATAGATGATATAGATATAGATAGTTATATAATAGATATAGATATGGAGATTTATATAGGAATTGGCTCACATGGTTATGGAGGCTGAGAAGTCCCACGATCTGCCCTCTGCAAGCCGGAGAACCAAGAAAGCTGGTGCTATAATTCAGTCTAAGGCAGAAGATCTGGGGTGGGAGTGGGGGATGCAACACGGGTGTGAGTTTCAGAGTCTAAAAGCCTCAGAACCAGGAGCTGTGATGTCTGAGGGCAGGAGAAGATGTACATTCCAGATCAAGAAGAGAGAGGAAGAATTTGCTGTTCTACCTTTTGTTCTGCTTGGGCCCTCAATGGGTTGGATGATGCTTGCCCATATTGATGAGTGTGATCTTCTTTACTAAATCTACTGATTGAAATGCTAATCGCTTCCTCAAACACCCTCACAGACACACCCAGAAATAATGTTTTACCAGCTCTCTGGGTATCCCTCAGCTCAGTCCAGGAGACACACACATTTACCCCAGTAGGTAACAAAAATGTGTATATAGCCTATATATTAAATGCTAATAAATAACATTTTTGAGAACTTGAAAACTATTTAACATATTTTCAATATTCACCCAACATTTTTGTGTTATCTATGAAAAAAAGGTAGCAAATAATAAAATATTCCAAATTCTAATTAGCAGATTCCAAATTAATGAGATTTTGCAGTTCTAATAATTTTCCAGGTGATGCTAATGTATTTGGTCTGAGTATTTTCAGACCACACCATTCATTTGAGGTAGACAAGATACTGGAGAGTCCATTTTCAAGATCATTACTCTAGAAGCACTGCCCTAAAACAGAGGCTTTTTCTTGATCAAAAATAAACAGCTGTTAAAATAATCTGAACTGACTTATAGAAAGCTGTACTTAATGGTATTGGACATTCTTCTGTTGTACCTACCAACTTTCCATAAGACTATTTTTATTCTTGTCAAAACTTTCATAGAGAAAACAGAAACAAACTGATATTTCTTGGAAAAGGGTATAATCTTAACCTGCAACTTTGATTCATTGTTTTAAAACTGATTTTTGGACAGGTTTTTGGGGTGAAAATCCCTCATTCTCTGAGATATGAAAATGACTTATTTCACTTTGTCAGGGGATTAATTTATTAAATGCATGGAACCAGGTAATGAATTGTTTTATACTATGGATGTGGCTTTCCAATTTATATTGAGTTATGTTTTCAGATGCCATATTGGGTTTCCTTAAATCTAGAAGAGTATTCTTGTATGAAATATGTTCTAAGTGATAAAAGTGACAATTCATTTACACATTGTTTTCTTGTATTTCAGAGTTGATGACTTTTCAGAAAGAACCATTGCTTCATCACTTACATCTGAAGAAAGTGAAGGTAACGTTGAAAAAAGAGCCTTACCAGCAGATGAAATAATTTGTGCAGGTAGCAGTGAAAGTAAACATCAAGTATGTTACTTTAGTGAAAGTCGTACGGCATCTTCAAATGGGACTAGCTCATCTTTGTCACTGTTTCATTCAGAAATAAAGAAAATTATTCTAAGCCATAGAGGATATCCAGAAAATGAAAATAAAATACAATTTTCATCAAAGAACTTATTTTCAATAATGAAAACCAACAAAAATAAAAGCTTAATGTTTTCCTCTGACTTTAACTTTCCAAGAACTTCTGGAATCACTATGGAAAGTGAAGATCTAGATGTGGCACCATGCCCTCCTGCCCATTTGTTTCTTTCTGGAGACCAAGTCAAACTTCTGGAAGAAAATGTGAAAAATCAAATTCCTTTAAAACCCAATGCTACATTACAGAGTAAAATTCTGTGCTCAAGATCTCAAGGGTCCTTGATTCAGAATCAACATTCTGTTAGAATGGATATTTCTGCACAAATACAAGATTCTTTTCCAGGACAAAGTGCTCTTCAGAATCAGGGTTTTTATGAAACCCAATTTACTAGTCAAGCTCAACAATTTGTTAATCACCAAGACTTAATCAACAGCCAGACTAATATTGAGGCCAGACACTTCGCTCCACTTCAAGATTTAAGGAGAAAACCATTTTCCAGCAGCACACAAGACCCCTTCCAGACCCAAGATATGGACAGAAGCCAACATTTGGTCAAAGTCCCATGTTCTGTTGAGACTCGAGGTTCAGTCAAAGGCCTCAAGTGTGATAAAAATCCCAGAGATGAGATCCAATATTCTGTTTGGTCTGAAGATTCAAATAAGATCAACTATTCACTCCAGGGGAAAAATACTATTTTTAAGAATGCCAGATTTCTAGTTTTAACTCTGAGTCCAAATTCAGTTGCTGAAGGGATGCCACAACTAAAGAGTACAAAGCCAGAGGGCCAGAAACAAATTGCTACATCAAAATTAAACCAGTATTCTGTATATGGCTCAGTATCTCTTTCACCTGCCATTAAAAGGCAGAAAAACAAAAGAAAAGCATTACACAATAAAAGTAAATTTAGTCTCAAAGGTCCATCTCCAAAGTCAAAGAAAACACCAACTTCATGGGTATTTCAAATCACAGTATGTCACAATTCAAAACGTCGCAAGTTAGGATGCAAGTATAACAGTAAGAAGAAAGAATTACATCCAATTGAGGAACTGGAATGCAATACTAGAAGCAACATTAAAAATATGGAAGATAAAAGAATATCTGATGCATTTCACAATGCCACCAACACTACAATTTCTGAACCATCTGATACAGAAATGCATGGCGAATTAAAAGCCAAAACAGATACACCAAGAATAATAGGGCTTAGTCATTCAGTGGTAAAGCAAAAAAAATTACCAGATGAAAAGAAAATATGGAATGCAAAATACATTGAGAAGAAATGTATATTTAAAAAGCCACAAGAACATAACAGAGAGGAAGAGGAACAAACTCTGCAAGAAGCAGTTTCACAGCTTTCAGAAGATTTCAGGTTCAGCCTACAACTAAAGCAGAAGCCCAAATATATCAAATTTCAAATAGGACAGAGCAGTTCAGGAAGTAGAAAAACTCAAAATAAAGAGCAAGAGCTACAACCACAAACTCTTTCTACACAAACGATTTTGGGGACTAGTCCATGCCCCACCATGAATCCATTTCAAGTTGAGAAGGCGAAGCAAAGCAGAGGCAGACTGACAGTCAGAGAAACTGAAGATCTGAAGAATCCTCTTACAGTGCCAGAGAACTTACCAGCTAGTGAAGTTTTCACTGAAACACCAGAACATGGTACCTCACTTGGTGAAAGCCCCAGAAAGACACTGCATGATCATATCGCAGAAGAAAAGGAAGACTTAAAAAGACTTTCACCGGCAGTTGCCCTGAGGTCTTTCATTATCCACATACTTCCTTTATCATATTTTAAAAGGCAGAAAATCAGAAAAAAAATATCAGGAACAAAAAGTGTACTCAATCCCAAATGTGTAAATATGAAAGTAAAGAAGCCAGCAATTTTACTGATGCCTTATATCAACAGACGTGGGACTCCAAGTCATAGAAAAAGATTGAGAGGCAATTTAAAGATCCTAATTAAACAGATGTTGCCAGATAAAATTATGGCAGATGTGCTTCTGAATGTTACTTGCCCTCACATGTCTAGTTTGCCTCATATTAGAACACACAGCAGATTAAATGCAGAGAATCACAATCATACTAAGCTAAAACAAGAGAAATCACAAATTGAGTGGGAAGAAAAATGTTCAGATTCCATTAATAAAGAATTAATAGAAGACTCTGGAAACACAGTAGAAGAAGCTAAATTGCAAGAGGAATTGAGAGGGGACAAAGAAACTCCACCAGAAGCAGTCCTTCATGATAGTTGGAATCTCAGATTGGATGCACATCCAGAGATGGAGCTTAACACAGAGGAAGAAATGCATCAACCAATTACATCTGCAGAAACCATTATGGAGTCTCTTTCCTCCTCCATAATGGATCCATCTCATGTTGAGAATATGAAGAAAAGCCTAACCACCCAAACAGACTTAAAATGCACTGAAGATTCTGAGATACCTCCTCCAACGTCAGAAAAATCACTCATTGGAGACCCTTTAAACCAAACAAGAGAAAGTGATGTTTCAGATACAAGGGAAATGGGTTACTGTTTTGCAGAAACAAGGGCAGAATTATCAAAAGATTTACCCGCAACTTTTCCACAGACTTTTAATTGTCACATGCCTGGTTTAACTCATTCTAAAGTGAAGGAAAAGAGGGTAAGATTCACACACATAGATTGTATAGAGAGACCCAAGTCTCTACATATCAAGACAATTAAACCTTCAGTTTCACAATTATTTAATGTCACAGGTCACAGAGAGAAACTGGAATCCAACTTTAAGACCAAGTTTGAAAAGATCAACCAAGCTAATGGATTGGTATATGAATTTCTAAATGCCCTTTATTCTCCCATGCATAGCAGATTACAAGTAGAGACAAACGGCCTATGTCATGCGCACTTAAAGCAAGGAGAACTAACAGATGAAGGGAGACCACGGTATGTTGATAAGAGTAGTGCATTCAACAACAGAGAAGCAAAAGTGCAAGATGGAGAGGAAGTGGAGCAAAAACCTTTGCTAGAAGCAGCTCCACAGCGTACCCGATACCTCTCAGGGGATGGATGTCAAGGGAAGGAGACCCATCTTGACAAACCAGACCCAGCACTGAACTGTTTAACACAGGAGCTACAGGACCAAACATGCTTTACAAAAACTGCTTTGCAGACTGACCTCCAGATGGGTCCTAGAGAAGCTGAGGAACTCCAGAAAACCAACAAAACAGAAAATGCCATAACAGCTCCTAGGGGTCTGAAAATTCCACCTCCCAAAGCAGAGAACTCATCATTTGATAAACATCTGAACATGACGACAGAGTGCGGCTTACCATCCGGTGGAAACCCTAAAGAGCAACTAGATTCTTATTTTGTGGGGAAAAATTCAGAGTTACCAAAAGATTTGCAAGTGACATTCCTGATGTCTTCTGATTCTGTCGAGTCCTTTGTTTCTAAATCTAAAAGAAAGAAAAACACATCAAGAACATCACGGAAGCAAATAAGAGTGAGTCGTAGAACTCACTGTTCTAGGGGGGAAAAGCCATCAACTTCACACATGCTTAATGATAGTCAAAGCAAGGGATTACAATGCAATTTGAAAAAGATGAAAAATCCACAGCAAAATAAAAATGTAGCAGATGCATTTTTGGATATCTTTCACTCCAAAGTGCCTATTTTTCCCTACATCAAAATGAGTAACAGACTAAGCATAGAGACAGACATGCAGAAGATAACAAGACTTGGTCGTATGCAGCTAATGCAAGAGAAACTGCCAAATGCAAGAAAAGTACGTTGCCCAGATCCTATCGATGTGAGTAGTTTATCTAACAGTGTGAAAAACGGGAAGGAGGAGGAAAGGGAACGTGAAGCTCTACCAGCTCCAGAGAATAGCCGAGACTTCATGTTCCATGCATATCAGGAGAACTGTGACCTTGTTAAATCAGATGAGGAAATGAAACAACCAGAAAGTATATATATTCAAGTACAACCACAAATACGTCTTATACAAACTATTTTGGATTCTGCTCCATGCCCCATATTGGATCATTTTCAATTTGGAAATGTAGGAAACTGTGCTAGCTTTTCACGTCCAAAGTCAAGGAAAGCAAAGACTGATGAAATCATATGTTCTGCAACAGAGTGTGGTGTTCCATCTGAAGCAAACCATCCAAAGGAACAGGCTGGTGATATTGAAAAGAAAGAGACAGTAACTTTTGACTGCTGCATGCCTGCTTGTGCTACATCCAAAAGGAAGAGAAACTTCAAACAATATTTAGGCATGAAAACTTTCGTGAATCCCAAATGTAAAATTTTAAAAGCAAAGAAACCATCAATTTCATACATACTCAATATCAAGGGTGGTACTAGTCCAAGCCATAGAAAAGAATTGGGATTTAACTTGAAAACCAAAATGAAAGAGGTGCATCAAGATAAAAAAGTGGCAGATAAAATGTGCTCCTTCATGAGTATTATACATGACAGTAATATGTATAACGATATAAGAAGGGAAAAAGACATGGTAGGAGAAAAAAGACTGAGTTCTAAACAAGTAAGGCAAGCGATATCACATGAAGGGAGTATTACTTCAGATAACATCAAAGAAACGAATCATCACGGTGAAGAGGAAGAAGAAAATGAACAGGAGACATTATTAAAAGTAGTTCTACCACAGAGCCAACATTTCATATTCTATTCAGACCAGAGGAAGGAGCTTGATCTTCACAAATCAGAAAACGAAAGAAGTAGGAAAATTCTGTTTGTTACGGAACAAGACATCCCACAACAAATGCAGCCTACAGATCCAGTGCAGGTAGAGGAACCAACGAGAAGCCACCAGACACAAAATGGTACAATATATACAGCAAGTTCAAAGCTTCCTATAATAAAGTCAAAGGAATCACTAATTGGTGAAGTTTTAATAGATACAATGAAATGTAGTCACCCAAGTGATGGGAGCCATATGGAGGAATTATATAGTCGTGGTAAAGAGGAAAAGGCAGAGTTTAAAAAAGATCAACAAGCAACTATCCTGGAATCTTTGGATGTCACCACACCTGATCCATCTGAATCTAAAAGGCAGAGAAAGACATTTACATGTACAGCCTTAAAAAGCAAAATGAGTCCCAAATGTATAATTGTGAAGGCAAGGAAGACACCAATTTCAAAGATATTTAATATCCCAGGGAATGCGTGTCTAAAAAGTCTACCTTCAAAGACCCTGAAATCACAGATTATTGACTTTTTAATTCATATAATATATTCTGTGGTACTGGAAGATCTTACAGTTGAGAGAAAGGCAGGATTAGCACAAGAATTACCAGCAATGCTTCTCGAGTCTTTGGATTTATCAACAATTGCTTTACCTGCATCAAAGAGAAACAATTTAAAACTTATACACAAGAAAAATAAAATGAATCTCAAACATGTGACGTTGAAGGCAAAGAAGGCACCAATTTCCCAGACTTTTAATATCACAAAACGTGCTACACCAATCCATGGAAGTCAATTTGAATGCAACTTCAAAACCATGATGAAGCAAGATCAACCTGTGGCACATATCATTCTAAATGCAATTTCCTCTGCCATGCCTGTTTCACTTGACAGGAAAGTGCATAGTATAGTAAAAGGAGAAACAGACATGCCACGGAAAATGAGATTCAGTCATGAACTGAAGGCAAGACAGCAATCACCATATGGAGAGAGAGCCTGGTGTACCGATTCCAGTGATAAGAGGGACAGCATCTCAAATAGCACAAAGGAAGTCGAAGTCCGAGGTAGAGAAGCTCTTTGGAATTCTCAACACTTTACGTTCAGTGCTCATAAGATGAAGGAGCCTCACTTTGTGAAATCAGATCTAGAACTGAAGAGTTCAGCAAGGAATAAAATCCGAGAATCACATACCACAGCGCAGGAGCTGCAGCAACAAACACTTTTCACACAAAGTGTATTACATTCGATTTCTTGTTCTATTTTGAATTTACTTCCACTTGAGAAGCTACCAAAAAGAACAAACCCACAAAAAGGATTAAACGCGACGGGGAGTCCAAAGATTTTATCTCTAATGCCCAGGAAGTCAATTAGTGAATCTTTCATTGTTACAGCAAAGAGAGGCATCCCATTTGAAAAAAGCCCTAGGAAGGAAGTTGGCAGTTCTATTCCAGAGGGAGAGATAAGGTTACAAAAGGATTTCCAAGCTAGAACCCTAGAGTCTTTTGATTTCTCCATGCCAGTTTCATCTGAGTTTAAAGGGCAGGGAAGTGCAGCACAAATCCATGAGCCTAGACCTGGGCAAGCAAAGATGGCATCAGTTTTAAGGACAGTTAACATCACTAGGTCTAGTGCCCTTAGCTGTGGAAAGGAACAGGACCGCATCTTGGAAAACACGACCGAAGAAATACCTCTAGGTATGTCAAATATATTTATAAATACCTTTCTCTCATCTACATCTGTTTCAACAGCCATCAAAACACATAAAAAATTAAAAGCAAAGAAAGGTCCATTAAGAAAAAACAATATCACACAGCTAAAACAAGATGAAGGGAAAAGACTGAATACATATTCCTCTAATAAATGGAGTACCTCAAACAACACATCAGAATCAAGATGGCAAAATGAAAAAGAAGAAGAGTGCAATGAAATGCTTTTCAAAGCACGTCTACAATTCCTGAATAGTATAGGAAGCAGAAAAGATCAAAAGATGCTTATTGCAGAGCAAGAAGTACAGCAAAAGACACTGGTTTCAAAAAATATATTGGAGTTGATTTGTTCTCCACTGATTCCATTTCAAACTAAAAATGTGAAGAAGACTATCTCACCACAAAAAGACATATTACATAGAATTGGTGAAAAGATTCCATGTCCAAAATCAAGGAAAGCAACGTTTGATGATCTTTTAATCAATGAAACTACATTTGATGAGAGCCCTACAAGAAAGTTGGATGTTAACAGTGCAGTTTCCCGACAACCTGAAGAAGAAAAGGAATACATAAAGACAATAAAATACACAGTTGATCAAAATATCCCACCTACCAAGTCAGGGAACTCAGTGCTTGGAGATCCATGTAATAAAAGCTGGAGAAGGAAAATGGGTGGTCATATTGCCAAGAAACACGAAGCCTTGCAAAGAGATTTACTAACGATGTCTACAAAGTCTGTTTTGTCTGAGTCTAAGAGACAGAAAAAGGTATTAAAATTTCCAGAAAGGAAAAATCTTACATATTTTTGGAGTCTAAAGACTCCATTTCCAAAAGCAGGGAAATCAGAGACTGACTTAATACAATGTGACACTCTCTGGGATGGAAATCCTAGGAAGAAATGGGATAGTCCTGTTTCTGAGAGAAAGGCATGGAATAAAAATGACTTAGCAATAACATTCTTAAAACCTTTAGATTTTTCCAGCCTTGATTCCTCTGAACCTGAAAGCCAGAGCTACACATCAGAGTTTGTAGCCAAGAAACATATAATGAGTCCCAAGCATGTAACTTTGAAGGTAAGGAAACCACCAAATTTACATTTGCTTAATATCACAGGGTATCTTACAGAAAGCCATAAAAAGAAAAAGCAGGACAAATTTAAGTACAAGATGAAAGAGAGGCAATTGAATGAAAGTGTGGGAGAGCCGTTATTCCATGCCACTGAGGGAGCTAAGATTCCACCACCCAAACTCGTGAGTGATAAATCCTCATTGGATACAACAGTGAGGGGTGCTCTGTATAACAGAACACTTCACAACAATCTGGATCGTCATATTACCGAAGAAATGGCAGGATTAGGGGAAAACTTAGCCACAACTTTCTGGGGGCCTTTAGATTTTACCTTTCCTGTTTTATCTGACTCCGAAAGCCAGATAAACACAGTACAATTATCAAAAAAGAAAATCACACCGAATCCTAAATGTTTAACTCTGAAGAAAAAGGAGAGACCAATTTCACAAATACTTAAAATTAATAGGCAGTTTACCACAAAACACAGGGAAAAACTTAGATCCAATTTACAAATCAAAATGAAAGAGATGCCGCAAGGTAAAAATGTGGCTGATACATTTCCAAATGCCATTTACTTCACATTCAATATCTCTGACATTAAAAGGCAAAGCAGATTGGAAACAGAGATAGACAGAGTATCAAAGTTTAGTCCTATACAACCAATACAAATGGATTTATCAATTAAAGGGCCGGAGATTTCACCATCACTTAATGCCGCAGGTCATTCTGCTTTAAGCATTAATAAGGAACAAGAACAGAAGATAGATATAGAGAAAGATAAAAATGAATTAAATGCAGACCTAAAATTTAGACATGCTTCTATGCCTATTCAACTGCACATAAAAATGGAGCATTCACCTAATACGTGTGATATCTATGAAGAATGTTCTGAAAAGAGAAATGCCCTAAACAAAGCAACAGTTAGGGAGAAACAAGAGTATGAAAAGCAGGTTTTATTTAGAACAATTCCACAGTATATCCAGCCATTTGAATTTGGAGCAGATCAAATGAGAGAGCCAGGTCCTTTGAAATCAGAAGCACCCTTAATTAATACAGTATGCCCCAAGGACATCACTTCTCAGAAAACAGACATTGATTTAATAGATCAAAAGGCAAAGATAAAAGCTGTGGAAGAGTTTAGTCCAGAGTCTGTTTCTTTCTCTAAGATACATCTACTTCAAATCAAAACGCAGAAGACAAAATGTAAAACTGCCAACTGGCAAACAATGGCAAATCCCAAGATTCTGATTCCAAAGGCAGAAAAATCATTAGCTGATGTGCATTCTGTTAATACAATAGAGTGTGATGCTTCATTACAGCAAAGTGAAGGAATGGAGGTAGGAGGGCGAGGGCAGCCTGTCCTGTACAACAAACAGCAAGAACCACGTGCCTCAGGAACTATCTGGAGTCCTGCCTCTGCTGACACACTTATGTATCCTAAAATCAGAAAACTGAAAGCCAGGGCAAAAGCAGCAGATGTGAAAAACAGTGTACATACTAAACAGGCAAAATTAAAGGCAAAGAAACCACTTGATTCCCAGTTGCCTAATACTACAGGATATGGAACCCAAAGCAACAAAAAGGAAATGAGATGTGACATTAATACACAGAAGAAGGCATTCCAGCAAGGTAAAACTGTAGCAGATTTAGTTCTGAGCACTATTTGTGACTCTGGATCTATTCCATCTCAAATTAAAGGTTTTGTGGTAGTAAAAGGAGAGACAAGCAAGCCGAGAAAGCTGATACGCATTCCTCCACCGCTAAAGTTGAACAAATCACTAAGAAGAAAAATGTCATCTTCACAGTCCACTGATAAGAGTGTTATATCAAGAAATATTAAAACACTGAAACAATGTATTAGAGAGCAAAAGGAAAAACACCAAACTGTTTTACTAGACCTTCTCTCACAATGTAGAGATCAGTCAGTGATTAGCCAACAAGTGGAGAAGGAGGCCGACCGTGTAAAATTAGCAGATTTAGAAAGAGAAGTATGCCTTGATCCATCTTCACAGAAGAGGGAAATCAATTACACTAGGTTTGACATCCCCAAAATTAGAACACATACAGAAATGGAATTCCTTACTGCACCAAGAGTAAAGGATAGAGATGAAGACATTGTTGAATGTTCAGTTTCATTTCCATGGGGGAGACAAGCATCAGAGAAAACTGATAATTCATTAAGTTCAAAAGGACAGAATATGTTCCTTACAGAGTTGGATGCTTCTCAACAGAAGATACGCAAAGAGCAAGAACCGCTGAAACAAGGAAGTACTTCAATGAGAAATCTGCAGTCTACTGCCTGCTCCATTATGGAATCTCCTCATTTGGAAAACACAGGAAAGGTAACTGAGAAAGACATTAACAGAAAAAATATTTCACATCTATTGGGAAGAGAAGGATTAAAAGAAACTGATGTCTTACAAGGACAGAAATTTCTCTGTATAAATCTAGAAGTATATCAAAATATGTCTACAGTGAAACCAGATCACGGCCCTGAAAGTATTTTGGATTCTGTATCTGGCCCCAATAGGGAACCTCTTCATGTAAAGCAGGCAGTAAATGCAACAAGGAAAGAAAATGTTAGCATACCTATAAGCTTAGATGTAAATCCATGGAAAAAAGAGCAATTAAAGTTAACTGATATTCCATTAAAATCAAGTAGACAGAAAATGAACTTTTCAAAAAAAACAAGGGCAAAGGAACTCAATAGTTCTAACCAGAATAAAGAAAATATTCTGGTATCCATTTCCTCTCGCATATTGCATCACCTCCATATTAAACAGCTAAAGAAGGAAGTCTCAGCAGAAGGAATAAGTTCAACAGTTTTAAGTCCAATGGTAGAGAAGTCATCAAAGGAAGCAGGTATTCCAGTGGACCAACCTCCGTGCTCAGAAGGAATTAATTTGCATATTAGAGGAAGAAAAGAACAGGAACAAGAGAGTATATGCAAGGTTCTTCCAACATCTATTTCTCATTCTTCGTTGGATATACTTCAGATTAAGTCTCCACGGGTAAAGAAAGCATTAAAAGTCATAGATAGTCCAACATACCACACTTCAAATACAGAAGGAAAGAAAGAGCAACCAGAATGTATGCACCAGACTTTTACAAAGCTTGCTTTTCACTCTTTGAAGGAAATATTTCAAAGTAAGGTGCCATGTAAAAAGAAGACACTGGATGAAGTGGTTAGCACTGTGGATTACACTCCAAGTGCAGAAGGAACTGGCTCACTTATTACAAGAAAAGGAGAACAGCAAGAAATATGTACATGTGAGGCTCTTCCAAAGCCTGCATCCCACTCCAAATCAAGTTTACTTCAAATTAGTACCCCAGTGCAACAAGTAAAATTAGATGACACAAACATGATGCATTGTGAATATTTAACTTCACAAGCTAAAGAAGCATTAAAAGGAATGGATGACATAGTTGGATATACTCAAAAAAGTGAAAAAAGACAAAACTTACTTAGTATAGAACAAAAACAGCAGCATCTGTTGATCCCCTGTGAGAATTTTCTGGGACATATGTCTTACCCTCAAAATGATCCCTGGCTCCTGCAACATTTAATGCCTCAGACAAAGGAAGCATTAGCAGAAGTAGGTAATGTGTCAAGCAGGACAAAAGGATTAGATTTGTTTTCTAAAGATCAGCCAAATACTGTATGTGCGTATGGACTGGAATGTATTGTACCCTCGATTCTTCCAAAGCAAATGAAAAAACAAAATACAACACTGCCTTTAGAATCATGCAGTAAAACTATAAAGTATCTGAATGTTTCATTTCCAAAAGGGAAGAAATCATCAGATAGGGCACAGGTAGTTGATTTAATATCTAATTGTAGCTCCTCCAAGCTAAGAATTAGAAAGATGGAGCAATCATGTAAGGCATATCATAAAAAGGTGCAAAAAGAAGTATGTTTACCTGGAAGGTTTTTACATTCTCCTTCTATCTTTATGCCTCTTTTGCCTGATAGTAAAATACAGAAGAATAGCATAAAACAAAGAGTTAAGAAAGACATAATATGCTCCAAAAGAAGAACCTTGAAGTTGAAGAAATCGGTATTTCCAAATATACTCGATATCACTGACTGTGATACCCCAGGCAACAGACCAGAACTGCAGTGCAACATAAAAGAGAAAATGGTAAATAAGACACAAAGAAAGGGTAAACCTGATTTGGTTGTCACAAATATATATGAGTTTATCCCTTCTTTACCCCACCTCAAATTGAATAAACTGACAGTTGATGGGATTATTGCAAATAATTTAAAAAGAACAAAACAACATATGTCACAGAAAAAGGAGAAGGACAGAACAAAAGGAGTCAATATGAAAGGAATAATGGATCTCAACGTGATTTTGAAGGGAAAGAAATCATCACTGTCACATATACTTAATAGAAAGGAGCTGCCTGTGCAAATAAAGCAAGAGAGCAAGGTGCAGATAGGTAAAGGTAAATCAGATGTGAAACTGACAACCTTGTGTACTTCCTTACCATCTTTATCATATCCTAATTTGAATTCAAGAATAAAAGTAGGAAAAGATAAATCAGGAATACCAAGGAGCTGTCTTCCACAACTAGAGCTCCAGGCATCATCAAATGTTAGGAAAATGTCATTTGCAGAGTCAATTAATAGAGATAGTTTAAGCAATGTAATAGAACCAAAACAATATTTGCCACAGAAAAAGAGGGAAGACAGAGAAAATATTGCATGTGTGAAAGACATAATGGGTGTCAAATGTATCACTTTTAAAGGAAAGAAGACAACGTTTAAACACATGCTGCATGGAAAAGAACCACAGTGGAACAATAAAGAACAAGAAAAAATGATGCAGGAAGATAAAAGTGATCTGGATGTAGTTCAGAATAAACCCTATGCTTCCATTCCTTCTTCACCTTACCTGGAATGGAGTCCTGGAATAAAAGAAATATACATGCGAAGAATAACAAGATTCTGTTTTCCATCAACACTCCAAGAATTAACAGATGCAGTGGGAACATGTGAGGAGCCAACTGATGAAACTTTAAGCAGTATTAAAAAAGCAAAGTATATGCCACAGAAAGAGGAAGATAGAGTTGAAATGGCTTTGGAAGAAATAAGGCATCCCCAAAGAATAGCTTTGAAGGTGAAGCAGTCTCCAATTGCACAGGAATTACAGTTGAACATCAAAGAAAAAGAGAAAAAGATGCAGGAAGATAAAGATAAACAAGTTGGGATTCAGAGCAAATTTTGTGCTTCCGTCTCTTTTCCACCTTACTCTGCAGTGGATACAAGAATAAAAGGAGAAGCAGCTATGCTAATAAAGACAAGATCCTCTTTTCTACAACCAAAATTTCAGGGGTCATGGGATATAGGAAAAATAGCATATAAAAAGTCTATTTATGGTGATATCTCAAACAGTGTGAAAAAAGCCAAAGAACATATAATGCAGGAAAAAGATGAGAGAATAAAACTGGCAAAAATCATACCTTTGAAGAAAAGGAAATCACCAATTTCACAGGAAATCCAATGGGACATCAAAGAGCAAGAGAAAAAGATACAAAAATTTCAATGTAAATCAAGTGTGGTGCTGACCAATACCAGCATTTCCATGCCTGATGCTTCTCATTTAAAATTGGATACGAAAATTAAAAAAGCAGACTATTTCACTGAAGTAACAAGATACTCTCTTCCAGAACTATCACACCAGAAATCATCAGATGCAGGGAAAAGAGAACATACAAAGTCACTCGGTATCATCTCAACTGATGTAAAAATAGGACCGGACTATGAGCCACAGAAAGGAGAGAATGGAGGAAAAACAGTAAATATGAAAAATAGACTGTACTGCAAAGGCACGACTTCTAAGGCAAAGACATTACCACTTCCACATGTACTTAGTACCCCTAAAGGCTGTGGCCCCCAAATTAGAGAAGTAGAGACAAACGTAAAAGAAAAATTGGGACACATACAGGAAAGGAAAAGTGAACTAGATGAAGTTCTGACAAGACTTTCTCTACCTCAATTTAAATTAAACAAAGGTAGAGAAGGCAAGGAAGAGAAACGAGAAATAACAAAACCTGTTCTTTCATGCTCAAGGCAGAGGGAATCATCAGATGCAGACAAATTAAAATATACAGTGTCACCTTTGAATGATGTCTCAAGTGATTCAAAAAGAACACAATACATGATGCAGAAAGAAGAGGATAAAGCATATGCTTTTGAGAAAGACATCATGCATCCCATGTGTATAGCTTTGAACTCAAAGAAATCACCCCTTTTCCATATACTCAAAACAGAAGAATTGCAAGTGAAAATCGAAGGGCAAGTGAAAGGGGGGCAGGAAAGTAACAAGGAAACAATTGTGCTTCTGAGTGAAATTTGTCCTGTTACTTCCTTAACTCAGCTTAAATTGGATGCAATAAAAGAAGAGGAAGGTGAACCAGTAATAATAAGGAATGATGTGCCATGTCTTGAGCTCCAGCAGTCATTGTCTTCAGGGCAAATAGCCTCTACAAAGTGCGTTGATAGCTATGTAGAGAAAGGAAAACAACAGCTACCACAGGAAGAAAAGGACAGAGTACAAAACAGAACCAAAGTAGACAAAGACTTACTTGAAATTACAGGATTGTCTCCTTTACAATTACAGCTCCCTGTGTCATCAGGTGCTGGGAAAATCAAATATGCAGATTCCAATGAAGGTATTAGCTCATGTCGTGTAATAATAAAAGTTAATCAACATATGCCGTGTAAAGAGGCAAAGGACAGAGTACAAGTAGAAGATGGGAAAGGTAGGATATTCCCCCAAATAACTTCAAGAGCAGAGATATCACCACTTACACATCTGCTCGGTAGAAAGAGACTACATTTGAATCTTAAAGAGCAAGGGAAAGATGTGCCCAAAGGCCAAGGTAAGCCAGAAGTGGTTCTGAGGAAAACTTCTGCTTCCTTACCTTTTCCATCTCACCTGAAACAGGACACTAGAATGAATGGAAAGGAAGACACAGTAGGAGTAACACAATCCTATTTTCTAGCACTGAAGAGTCGGGATCCATCCAATTCAGGCAAAACAACATATACTAAGTCATTTGATGGTCATATGTTAAAAGAGGAAGATAGACTCAAAATAGATATTGAAGACAACATACACCCAATACATATGGATCTGAAGGCAAAGACATTACCACTTCCACATATACTCAATAACACAGAATTGCAGTGGAAAATTAAAGAGCAAAAGAGAAAAGTACAGGAAGATAAAAATAAACTAGTTACAAATGTGAAAAGCATTTGTACTTCACTTACCCTACCATATCTTAAATTTGATGCAACAGAAGAAGAGGGGTACATGATAAGAATTCCTAAATTGACTCTCCCACAACTACAGTCCAAGGAATTATCAGATGCAGCGAAAACAGCATATGCAGAAACAACTGATGGAGAAATTTCCAATAATATAAAAGAATTAAAAGAATGCGTGCTACAGGGAGAAGAGAAGGATAGAGAGAAAAAAGTGGATGTGAATGGTATAGTGGATCCCAGTGACATGCATTCAAATGTAAAAAAATCATCTATTTTACTTACATACAATCTAGGTGACCTGCAGTGGAAAACTAAAGGGCAAGAGGGAAAGGTTCGGGAAGTTCCCTGTGAGCCAGCGGGTGTAGTGATGACTAAGACTTGTACTTATACATCTTCGCCACTTCACCTTAACGTGAATACCAGAATCAAGGAGAAGAGCATGGCGACATTAACCAGCTCCTCTGTTTCCCCAATACACGTCCAGGGATTAGCAGATTCCGAGGAAGTGGTATATGTAGGGCCAAGTATGAGGGATATTTTGATCAATCCACAAGAAGAAAAACAGTGTATGCCACAGAGCAAGGAAGAAGATGGAGTGGAGACAATAAACCTCATGTTCCCCAAACATCAAGAAAAGATACAGGAAAGTAAAGATGACCCAGGTGTGCTCCTGACCCAATCTTCCACTTCATTACCATCTCTCTCTCACATCAAATCGGATAAAGAAATACTAGTAGATGGCGAAATGCTAGTACTTAAAAGGTCTGTTTTGCAGAGAATATCAAATGCAGGGGAAAGTGTACATACTGAGCCAATTAGTGGTGATACCATGAAAGATGTTCAAAACAAGAAACAATACATGCCTCAGAAAGAAGAGAGGGACAGAGAAGAACCAGTAGTTGTGAGAGGTTTGACACATACCACAGCTAGAACTTTGAAGTCAAAGAAATCATCTCCTTCATATACCCTCCATAGAACAGAATTGCATTTGAACATTGGAAGGCAAGAACAGGAGAAACATGAAGGTCAAGGTAAACCACCCAGTACGATGCTAAGAAAAGTGTATGTTTCCAAACCTCCTCCAACTAACATAAAATTGGATAAAGGTACACAAGTAGACGAAGAAGGGCTTGGAATGAAAAGACCCTGTCTGTTTCCACTAAGGCTTTCAGCATTATCAGATGCAGAGAAGATAGAAAATACAGAGGCAATTGGTGGTGATGTAAGAAAAAGAAAGCAATATATATCACAGAAAGAAAAAATGTATGAAGTAGATATGAGGATCAGGATGCAACACAAAGAGGCAAGGATTTCACCAATTTCACATATATTTAATACAAAGGAATTTATGTTGAATATTAAAAAGCTGAAGGAAAAAGTGCACAAAGGTAATGATGAACCATGTATGGTTCTGACAAGAACTTTTCTTTCCATCCCATCAGCACTTCCCCTTTATCTAGATTCAGGGAGCAAAACAGACAAAGATGCACCAAGAGTTACAGGATCCGCTTGTCCGCAAAAAAATCTCCAGGAATCATTAGATACCCAGAAAATAGCTATTAGAGAATCAGTTTCTGGTAGTAAAATCATTGTTGAAACGGCAGGACACACTGTTCCACGAGAAAAGGAAGGACAATGGACCTCAAACTTTATGATCAGTGTACAGCGAAGGAATGAAACTCCACAAGTCAAATCCGAAGGAGATCTGAGTCAGTTAATTGTAAATTCACAGCATGAAGACATTTATTTTACAGGATTTGATACCCTAGGAAGTGGAAAAAAGCCGGAGTGTTTCTTTACAGGGCTAGAAGCTCAGCCAGAAAAGTACAAAACAGAAACTTTTACTACATTTCTTTCCTGCCCCACAATGGATCCAACTAAAATTGAAAATCTGAAGATAGAAACTGAAATAATGGATAACTTAAACCATAAAATGTGTCCTCCGACTTTAGGTTCACTGCCAAAGGAAATATCCAAGGAAATATATGTCACATTGGGCACCCCTGTAAATTCAAAAGGATTTTCTGTTTCTGAGGAAGATGACCACCAAACATTATCAAAAGCATCACCAGGATCTGCAGATTCATGTAAATTTGATAAGCCAGAGAAAGATGTACAATGTAATGATAAAATGAGCAAAATGTTCTCTTCCAAAGCATTAGCACCACAGATAAAGGGATCACTTAAGAAAATAAATATCAGAAAGTCAAATACTTGCCAAAATATAGAAGAACAAGAAATTGCCATGAAAAAGCAAGCAGTACAGCGGGCTGAGAGTGGGCACATCACCAGACTGAACTCTAGCCTTTCTCTTAAGTTTCCACTTCAAAATGGAAAGCAGAAGACACCCTCAGAAATAGGTGTACACGAACAAACTACAGTGTACCCTGGAATACAAATACTACCAGGAATACATACGAGTCTCACAGAGTTTGATACCATACAAGGGAAGAAAGAACAGGCAGTGTTTATTCCAGAACAAGAGGAATGCATTCTAGAATCACTTCAAAAGTCTCCTTTCCTCCGTTGGCCTTTTCCACCTCAATCTGGAGAACTTAAAGAAAAAAATAAAACTCACACAAGCACAACTGTAAATGCAAAGCAAAAAAAATTAGAAATGGAAGATGGGAAATTAAAAATAGACACAAACATAGCTGTCCATCTGAAAGAGGACAAAATAGAAATGCACAAACACACCACTGTCAATTTGGAGAAGGAAAAAATAAAAATGGATACAAGCAATACTGTAAACCTGAATGTTCTCTCTCTAAAAGCAAAGAAATCTCAAGTTAAGACTCGGGTAATCACTGAGATGGCAAACAGCTGCCCAATCAAGCAAAAACATAAAAAGGAACTAGAAGTATCTAATGCAAAGCAAAATATTCAGCCACAAAAATTATTTCAGAGACATATTCTGGATTCATTGTATGCCTATATTCCTCTTTCTCACAAATTTGAAGGACGGAAAGGCAGATTAACAATAGCAGATTTGAAAAGAGAATTGTGCCCCACATTTTTAACTATGAAAAGCCCAAAGCATCCAATTTTACAGATTCTTGGCGACACAGGACATGGGACTCCAAGCAATAGAAAGAAATTAGAGTATGACTACAACAAACCAAAAAAAATATCTTTGTGGAGTGAAGGTGCCTCTGGAACATTTATCAGAAGTCTTTCTATTTCCATGATGAGTCCATCTCAGACTGAAGAAACAATAGAATCTGAGATGAACCTAAAAAGAGAAAAGAGAATCTGTGTTTCTAAATTCCAGGAGAAATCACCAAATGCTAATAAAAGTACTAAGAGAAACAACTCAAGCACTGTTAAAAAAGGGGACCAGAATTTTACAAACAGAGTTCCAGAAGATCCCTACCCTTTCGTGGTGGACCAACAGCAAAAGCAAAAACTTCCTAGGGTCAAATCAGAAGCAAATCCCAGTAGTGAAATAACTGAGAAAAGTTTAACTCCAGAAACAGAAGAAAGGGTTGTTCCAGGGCATGATATCTCAAGGATCATAAAAGAACCTGACTGGCTTATGATGGAGCAAGAAGAAAAGGAGCCAGAACCCATTCTGACACCCACAGAGTGTCCATGCATATCTGAAGATCCAAAGGGCAATGTGGACACCCACAGGAAAAGTACCCTAAGTATGAGCATTTCCCCTCCAGGAGGAGAAACACAACTTGAGATTCATCTATTCGATGCCATGGAGTATGCCTCACTACCCAAGCATAGGGATCAGAGTGAACCCATGCAGAATACAACCACACAAAACGTCCAACAACAAAAAACTTTTTCAGGAACTGTCCCCATACCACCCCAAGTTAAAAATAATGAAATAAAAATAGTGGCAGATAGTACAAATGCAGAAAGTTTACTTCTTCTTTATGAAGCAATTAAAAATGTCTTTGAATCCCAGATAAAAAGTATGACCCAAAACAAAGTTTATGCTGATATACTGGAAAAAGTAAAAGTCCATAAATCTGATGATTGGAAGTCACCACCTTTTGCTTGGGGTCCAGATACAACATATACAACAATACATCAAAAATTGCAGCCAAAACCCATTTTAAAATGTTTTTCTCCCAAATTAAAAAATAAGCTCGCTAATCATTTAGAATTAAAAGCACGTGAAATAAAACTGAATCTGATACCAGATATGGCAAAACAATCCTTCCAAAAGTTCAACTTGTATCCCAAACTGGCTGTTTCAGAAGATAAGAGTTGGAGGCTTTATCCAAGACATAAAAAAATGTACTTTTTGTCTCTAGAAGGTATTGATACTGTCAATCTTAACTTAAAACACAAATACCAGAAAGATTCACCTCCTATCAGCTGTATGAAGACACTGATTGTTAATGTTTCAAGTGGCAGAGAGGAGAATACTACAAAGTTGAAGAGTATTAAAAAGCTAGAAAGTGGAACATCTGCAATGATTTCTGCTAATGAGATGCCATTGTCTCATATTCTACAGAAATATCCAGTAGAAGAAAAAGACAAACTTCTCATACACTTTTCTGTGAAAACATTGGAGATTCAAATGAAAGCCTTTCCCAGAATTGTAATGGAATCTTACGCAATGGCCAATGCTCAGGATAGAAGGAAATATTTATCTAAATGTATTCATTTTGGTGTCAAAGTACCAAAACAAAAAAACAGAATTTTGCTATTTTTTGAGGAAAAACCTCTTCATCAAATAGACCTTGATTTACCATACAAAAACATTCATTTTTGCCTGGGGCTTCCAGTAGAAAGTATGTCCCCTAAGCCAAATACACTTCCCAAACATATTCTTAAGTTAAACACAGTTGCAGTATGTAAAGAAGTAGATAATAGTGAAGAAAGTGATAGTCTTTCCATTGATAAAGAACTGTTAGAAAAACATACCTCTTTCAAAAACCAAAGTCCTCATGAAAACTCATCATTGATCAGAAAATTCCTGGAACCAACCCTTGTGTGTGCTTCTGACACTGGACAACATGGAAGAGTGAAGAAAAACACTACAGCCCTTTCAGTGTTAAAATCTCATGTGACTCCAGAAAAAGATAAACAATGTCACATATGGTTTCAAGAAACAAATACACATGAATCTTTTGATTTAAAGACTCGGGAAAATGTTCCTAGTTTAGTTGATTCTCATTCAATTCAGATTTCTGAAGATTTTACTGATAGTCAGACATTTATTGAGAGTTCAGCCGACTTAGAGGCAAGCTCAGCTCTTGAAGTACATGAGAGTGAAGAATGTATGTTTTTAGAAGCCACCCCTTATTTAAGTCAGGAATCACAAAACGTTCTATTTGAATTACAGAAAGGCATTCCTTTGGAAAATATTTACAAGATGAAAAAACTCAAAACTGATTTGAAACCATTTTACAGTGAAGATTCGGGCTCCCATCATAGTAGAAGCTGTAGAAAACATTCCTCAGTTGTGACACCACCTTCCTATGAATCCAGCAGAAGCAGGAAACATAGGTCATCCTCCAAAATGCGATCTCCTAACTGGCTGTGTCACAGTTCACTAAATACTATAGAAGCTCCATTTGTATCATCTTCAAACGGTGAAGAGAAACTTTCATGGATTACAAGAAACAGAAAAAATTACTCTTCAGCTCCCTTAACAGAATCAAATATTAAATTACATCTTAGAAAAAGCCAAGACAAACCTCACAGACACCCAGACAGCAAAAAAAGAAAGAAGGCCAAATTTGATTTATTTACAAAGAACGTTCATTGGGACCGTGATTATAGCTATACACCGAGTAAAGAGAAATGCACAAGAAAGAAGAACATGTGTAGTTATGAGTCAGAAAGAGCAGATTATTTCCCAAGCAAACGTAAGTCAGCATCACAACCTCATCGAGACGCTCTCAACTTCCATTCTGAAAGAAAACAAAACCAGCCATTTTTTTATGTCTGTATACCAGCAGACTCACTGGAGATTATACCCAAAACCATTCGCTGGACTATTCCCCAAAAAACTTTAAAGAAGAGAAACTTCAGAGTTCCCCTAGTGGCAAAAATTTCAAGTTCTTGCAATATGTGGAGTTCATCCAGAAAGATGTTGGGGTCGCTCTTAGAGGCTTTCAACCCAGTTCATCAAAATTGATATTACCACATACCTATATTCGTCTGAAGTGGAAAGCTGCTTGTTATAATGCTTTTCTGTGAAAAATAAAATCAGATCAAGTCAAATGGTTTCTTCAGGAAGTTTTTTTTCTAAACGGACATATTTTATTTCTGCAGGAGATGGACGCAGTAATTCCGGTCGGCTCTGGTGGGAAGCAGATGACTGGGTTTGGTCCTCCCATGACTGAGCTCTCCCTTTAGTTTATGCTGCCTCCTCAGAACCCCAAAATGAGAGGACCACCGATGCAGAAGCCCTCTTCCCACCCCCACAGCAATGACTGAAGGATCAATGGGAGAACATGTGAGATTGAGAGACAATGACCAGAAAGTTAGAGGTCATAGAGACCAAAGGGAGAGTTCCAAATAGCAGTGAGGGTTCAACAATGTCAAAGATAACAAAATACAAGGGTAAGGACTGGTCTTGAGAACCCAGGTCCTGCTGATGGCTTTGTCATCCCCGACCTCAAGTGGAACCCACAGCAGCTCGATGGCCTGCACACAATTGCCATCTGCCATCACCAGGGCATCAAGTTGCTTTGGGTCCTCACCCCAGAGCATCTGTCACTGCTCAGGAACACCTCCAGGAGGGGTAGGGAGCCATCCTGCTGGGCTGCCAGGCGGAAGGACACGACCTCCGAGTGTACCTGCACTACCTGTCCTACTACCACCAGCGCGTGATTCATACCCTGGGCTTCCAGCCCCTGGCGTGCAGGGTGGGCTCACCTGTTGGCAGAAGTAGCTGGGAACCTGGAGTGTGACCCAGAGCAGTACACGCTCACCTTTGGCCTCAGGGCTGATGGCCCTCTGCTGCCCACTGTCCGGAGAACAACACAGAAGTATGGGCTTGGGGGTGGGGGTGCAGGTGGTGGAACTTTTAGCACTAAGGGAATTTTTAAAAAATGTCTTTTGTACTGGCTTATTCCTAGTATGTTAGGAATAGTGGTCTCACTTAGAAAAAAAAATATTTTCGCTCATACAAATTCTATAATTGTTTTATTATTATAATGACTATAATGACGAGCGGGGAAAGGAAGGAGGAGGAACACATGCTAGAATGGGGCTAATGAATTTATTTATTTAGCAATATCTAATCAATTTATTTAACAATATGCAATAGCAAAAGACAAGGGCAATTAATAGAATGTGCTGATGACAAAGCAAAGGTGGTTAAGACTAAGCTATATACATTGATAACATGTCATGTCAGAGGAGTACACATACATATAAGTCTAAGAGATCCCAACATATGTTTACTATTGATCAAAAATCACTTGGCTAATTACACAAATAACATCAGTAAGGAATATCCAAAAACAGTAATAAGCTCTATAGGATAGTAACTATTACATTAGATGTCAAAAGCTCACCAAACTGGGGGAGAACAGTACTGGAAAAGCCATAATTCAAAACCTTGCCAGGTCTGTAGCTGAGAGAAACTCAGGCGTCTCCCACGCTGCTTGCTAGTTCTCAAGAATGCTGCTCTTGTTGTTAGAAGTCAAGGCATCTTCTGATGCTATAAACTGCAAGCTGCATATAAGTTTTCAAGGTGTTAACAATCTGAAGAATGTTGTTGTTGTTGTCGTTGTTGTTGTTAGAACTCAGGACATCCCCTGGTGTTGTAAGCTGCATGTTGCTGGAAGTCTTCAAAATGGTAGAATGATGAGAAATAACCAATGACAAAATGACCAGATAATGAAATGATAATTATAATTATACTGCCAACTGAGGTCTATCGTATATATTTTCTCAGATATACCTTAGAGCCAAGTTTCTTGTTCCTGCCCCCCCCCCCCCCTCAGGGAATGGCCAGTTCCGGGAGGGTCCGGCAGTTACTGATATGAATGTTGCCCATCCGGCCAAAGGGCCAATTGATCCGGATAAGCAATATCCACTGTTCTTCCTTGGGACCATCAGCCCAAGGTCTTCCAAAGCCTGGTAACGTGCCTGTCACGTCATCCTGATATAACTTAGCTACTTCTTCACTTTATCTGCTGATGTGAACAAAACAGACAGAACAAAGAGGGAATTCTCTCAACCCCTGATCAAGAATTTCTTTAACCCTAAGCTCACCATCACCTCACAACACGGACAGAACAACAAACCTCATCTCATATCTCCCCTGCTCAGGAGAATGAGACCAAAGGGGGACAGAAAAGCAACCTCATCCTGTATCTCCCCTGCTCGGGAGAATGAGACCAAAGGGGAAATTTACTCAACCCCTGATCACAGCACAGAAATCACCTCACATACAGGAACAGATAAAAGCTAATAGACAAAAGCTCACATCAACCAATAAAAGCAAATTTTCTTCAACATCTTTCCTACAACGACAAATGACAGTTTTTCATATCATCTTATATTCAGGCTAGGGATAACAACACTTCTTCTATTATAAATGCTACTTGATCTTTTAAAAACATGTATTTACTATGCTTGGACTATTTGGGCATTGCTTAATAAAATAAAAAGGATACAACATTCTATTTTATCTTTACTAAGCAATGTATCTTATATACAATTTACATGTAACGTTTAGTAATAGAAACAGTGAAATTATTTTTACTTCTTGATATTACTGTAATAATAAGACTTTAACTCATTAAGACATGAACTACGACCATATAATGATTCTGTCATCAATATGATGGTCTTGGCATCTTATGCGTTATGTCCTTTGGGTCTGACAATCAAATCAAGTATTTTCATACTTTTTATTATGGGGAATCTTGAACATACATACAAAAAAGACAGAATAGTATGATGGAACTCTATATACCCCTCACCCAGCCCTCCAACTTTCTCCACTTCTCTTCCTTTAGTATTTTGAAGCAAATCACACTTATATAATTTTCTCTATAAATATTTTATATGTCTCTACACGTTACTAATTATAACCATCTCATATCTAAAAAGTAATTTCTTAATATCAAATATTCAGACAGATGATTTCCAACTATTTCATAAATATGATTTTCTAATAGTTTGAATTGGGATGTAAAGAAAGTCACACATTGTGCTACCTCTTTTAAGTCTCTTTAAATCCAGAGGCTTCCCATTCTATCACTTTTTTTTTCATGCAATTTTTCAAATTGATGAAACCAAGTTCTTCGTTTTCTAGAGTTTCCTACAACCTATTTTTTTGCTGGTAGTGTCCCTATTGGCTGATTGAAATTAACTGTGGATTCCTAATTGTTCCTTTAAAGACCTTCAAATAGATTACACAGTGTGCAGCATTTAAAATGAAATGTATTGTTTCAGCAATTACCTGTCACTTCTGGAAGTGCAAAACTGAGCTGTTATAGCTATAGAGATGTTATATAGTTATATGTTATATACGGTTGTTATATAATTAGAGCTGTTAGAGCTGAAATAGCAAAATGTTTTAACCATAAATGATAGGGAGGGATTGAGTGACTCTTTCTTGTGTTGGGAAGAACTAGCACTGAAACATCAAATATCTTTGTCAATAGAAATATTACTAAATTTGTGAATGTCAATCACATAAACATTGTGCTCTCTAAACTCAAATTAAATGCATCTTAACTCAACTTCCCCTGAGCCGGATCCCAAAAATGTTTGTAGCCTCTCTCGTCTCACCAAACATGTAGTCACATGTGATGGGGGATAGGTCAAAGTGGGATGAGATAATACTTTTAGTTAATTGCAGTTAGAATAGCTCACTTTTACAAATCTTTGGGGCCCTGAAGCTCAAGCTTCTTTAGCTTTTGTGGTACATCTGCTTATGCAAATCACATAACATTAATTAATTTCCACATTTTAGCAACAAATATTTACTCTCTTGTCTACCATGCGTAAGGCCCTGTCCTGGGTACCAGACCTCACACAAATTAACAAAGAACAAATCTTAACTTGGGAAGCTCACAGTTATAGATCAAGAAGAGACAATCTTTACAAATTCCTGTAACATGTAACACACTCAGGCTCATGCACATATACATAAGCACGTCCTGGTGGCATCTCATTTCCCCAGCACACATGCATACGCTACTGGTATCTTTACTGGAGAAAACAAAAGCAGTTCTGAGGCCCAAGTTATCTGGCCTAAGCCACGTATCAAGAATAACCCATTTGGAGTGGATGTTGGCAAAATGAACATCCAAATCAAGCTTTCTGGTGACTTACATGGCCCGGCCTCTTTCAGAGACACAAGACTGAGCAAGCTGAGAGGTATGTGTTTCCTCTTGACTTTAAATACCCAAGTCATAACATGTGCTGATGGTGTAGCCTTATGCCATTAAAACTGGGGAGAGAGATTTAGGCTCAAGTTTTAAGGATATGAAGGAACTTGGGAGGACAGAAGGGAAAGTGTGTCATAAGCTATCCCCTGCAAGATTTAGACATAGGTCTGAGGATTTCCTAGTTCTGCACACAACTACATCCCTCAAGGACCTTCCATTACTTGGAAAAACTAGAGAAAGCAACAGGAATTCATCCGTAAGTCTGAGGTTTCCAAATTTTCTCAGTGCTCTTAGTGTCTCTACTTTGGTCCCTAGACCAAAATAAACAGTTAACAGTTCTGAATAGTAAGTAGCTTAGGTCCAAACAATTTAACTATTATTTATATCTTAATAACTGAGGAGTTGTTTGAAAAATATGTATAAATTGAAAGAAAAAAATTATTTCATTCTTAAATAACCACAATTACTTCCTCAGTAGTGGGATGCATGTTCATATTGGGTGCTGCACAATCTTTCAAACTTGGAAAATCAGATTGGACACACCACACTGATTTTTATGTAGTACTCGCTTTTATTTCAGCAACAGCTAATCAACTCAGCCGCACAATAAAATTATGTAACGGAAAGGAATGTTTCACTGTGTAATAATGAAACTGTGAACTACCTTGAGCCAGTAGTTCACAAAGTTTCCAACAGATGTCGCTGTGTTTCCCTCACAATTTGAAAATATTCTGAGGCCGCAGAGCACATCTTTGGAACTGCCACCTTGAGTTTGTTGCAATGTTGTTGTTCTTTTCTTGTAGTTTGTTCAAGAGCAGGTCTTCAAGAACAATAGGACAATGAGAGGTGGTGTGAGCAGGGCAAAGGAACAACTGAGTAGTGAGAGAACAAAGCTGGATTCATTCCTTTCTCCCACCAGATTACCAGATTAGGGTAATCCCCAGATTACCCTATATACACATAGTCACTCTAACTTGAATCATTTTAATTTTGTGACAACAAAACTCTGGTGGGCCTTGGTACATTTCCATATTTCATTCACTCCCAACTCTGGCTATTTCATACCTTCACTTCTGTCCTCAAACCTCAAATACCTTCTACCCCATCCTCACAAAGAGATGTCATGCTTTGTACTTCAGAGAAGTGAAGAGACTTTTCACACTCTCTTCACATCTGCACCTACATATCTACTTCCTCACCTATTACCATAGATGAACAATTCCTGCTGCTCTCTCAAGCCAATGCCTCCTTTTGTGCACTAGATCCCATTCCTTCTCATATGCTCAAGGAATCACTTTAACATTTCTCCTCTCTCTCTACTACATAATTTTTTCTCTCTACTGAATCATTCCTAACAGCACGCATGATGTTATTCTTAAAAAAAAAAAAAAAAGTTACACCGCATCCCCAAACCATCTCTTAACCCTTCTTTTGCCAACTACTTCCCTATTGATTTGCTCCTCTCTGCAACAAAAGTCCTCAAAAGAACTCTTTAGTCATGATCCCATTCCTCTATTCCATTGTCTCATAAATCCATATCAGTCATGCTTTCTCCCACCATTCACCTAACCTTTTCTTACCAAAGTCACCAGTCACCTCTACACTGTGAAATTCAGTGCTAATCCAATTCACAAGACTCTTCTTCGATGAGGAGTGTTTGATACAGGTGATCTCCTCTCTTTTTCTTGACGTGCTCTTCCTCCATTGGTTTCCATGATACCACAAACTTCTGGTTTTCCTCCTGCCTCACTGGCTCCTACTTCTCGTTGCATTTGCGGGTTCTTTCTCCTTTCTCTGTCTTCTTAATGTACTTGGTTTCCTTCTTCTCTTGGTCATCTCATTCAATACCATGGCTTCAAAGAACATGCATATGTTTGATTACACCAAATTTATATCACCAACCCAAACATCTCTCCTAAATTCTCGACTTGGTTATCTAATTGCCCTCATGATAGATCTAATTATTGAATAATAGATATCCCAAACTCAGCATAACCAAACCTTTTTGGATCTTCATCCAAAAACCTGTTCTATCCAGAGCCTTACTCATCTCAGTTGAGCGCAACTCTATCCTTCCAGTTGTTCAGATAAAAAAACCTAGAGTTTGTGACTTCTGTTTCCAGACAAGATGGAATAAACACATTTTACCCTATCTCTTCCTGTATAGCTAAAACGATAGCTAAAAATCCTGGACAAAATACGTAAAACAAATATTGGAAGACTCTGAAAGGTGGAAAACAATAAGGCAAATTAGCTAGGGACTTCAGGACTCAAAAAAGGATATGAAGGTAAGTACTCATTTTATTTTTCCATCTATATACCCTGGGGACTGAGGAATGCCAGAACCCCAAAACAGTAACAAAAGAAGCAGACAAAATAAAAGTCCCATGAAAAGGCTGCTCTCTAACCAAAAGACCAGGACAGGGGTAAGTACAGAGCTAAACCGAATCCTTTTGACAATACCTGCCCAACTCCAGAGAAATACCACAAAGAAACCACCGTTTCTCACGGGGTACTATTCCCAGTACAGTGTGGACAGAGCCCTAACTTCCAACCCTGTACCCTAATAATGAAGTGACACACATGCCTCTCCCTACCAGCTCATGGGTGAGGTGTCCACAGAGACTGTGGGTGATGTCCACAGACTTTTATTGCCACCTTGCAGTAATGAGGTGGTGCTTCTTTCACATAGAAAATGGGGGAAAGATTACTTAGAGAAAGGAACAAGAGAAAATTATTTTTTACATGTATGTATATGAAGTGCTAGGGAGACTCCCAAGTGAGCTCTGCATGCAATGGACCAGAACCAAACAGCAAAAGATTTTAGAAGTGAACGACAGTGTGAAATGCTGACTAGGACTCAGACTGGCCTCTAAATAGCAGAAATGGGGCAGACGAGAATAGCACTGCAAATGCTTTGCAAATTTAGTTGATATATCAACAAAAATAACAACAACAACAAAAAGAAAAAAAGAAAAGCAAAACCAGACCAGAATGTATATTCTAAACCCAAATAAGGTAACTACCAGCCAAATTAGAAGATTTAAGGAGCTAGATTCACAAAATACCCAAAATGTCCAGAATATAATCAAATATTACTCATCATACCAAGATCCGGGAACACTTCACCCCAATGAGAAAAGACAGGAATCTGTAAAGCTTTCAAAGCAGTCAGCATAAACCTGCTTCGATGAGAAATTATAAACACAGTTGAAACAAATAAAAAAAAATGAAGTATCAGAAAAATAGAAAATGTAAAGAAGAATCAACTAAATTTTCCTAAACTGAAAATTTTAAATTAGGAAGCACATTGAATGGGCTCAATAGCAGAATGAAATGACAAAGGAAAAAAATCCGTGAATTTGAAAACAGATCAAGAAACTGAGTAATTTACAAACAGGGTAAACCCAAAGAAATTCATGCCAAGACACATCATCACAAAATTTTTTCAAATGAAAGACGAAAAGTTCTGGAAGCATTCAGAGAGAAATGACATATTACCTATGGGGAAATAACAATTAGAATGACAGTATATTTCTCATCAGAAACCATGGAACCTGAAGGGAGTGACACCATATTTTTTAAGTGCTGAAAGAAAAGAGCTTTTAGTGCAGAATTCTATATTCAACAATACCTTTTAGAAATGAAGATGAAATACATTCTCAGATGAAGGAAAACTAAAATAATTTGTCACCAGTATATTTTCCCTAAAATGACTGGCAAAGGAACTTCTTCAAACAGAAAAGAAGCTATAACAAAAGGAAACTTAGAACATTAGGAATGAAGAAAGGACAATGGAAGACACGAATATATGGAAAATATAATCGACTATCCTTCTCCTTTGATGGCTGAAAGCACGAATTACAACATTTTCTGATGTGATTCTCAATGTAGGTAGAGGAAATATTTAACACAAGTGTATTTTAAAAGGGAGATTTATAAATGGACCTAAATGTTAAGGTTTCTATATTCCACTATTTACTAATATTTAAATATGTTTATGAAGTTTTAGGGAGATTCCCAAGTGACCAATACATGAAACCAACTAGAATCAACAAAACAAAAGATTTTAGAAGTGAACTATAACGTTGAATACAACCCAGATTCAGATCCTGAAACTATAGTAAAGTAATAAAATATTTACACTAATGAAATGTGATTAGTTACATTACTAGAGCAACCTTATATATTAATATATTATATATAATAATATGTATATAATACTCAAAATAATCTTTAGAGAAGTCAAAATGGATTACCAAAAATATTTCAAGTAACCCCCCAGAGGAAGACAGGAAAAGAGAAACAGGAACAAAAAACAGAGGGAATAAACATTCAAAAATATAATAAAACAGTTGGGCCGGCCCGGTGGCTCGGGCGGTTGGAGCTCCGTGCTCCTGGCTCCGGAGGCTGCCGGTTCGATTCCCACATGGGCCAGTGGGCTCTCAACCATAAGGTGGCCAGTTCGGTTTCTCGAGTCCCGCAGGGGATGGTGGGCGGCGCCCCCTGCAGCTAGGATTGAGCGCGGCACCTTGAGCTGAGCTGCTGCTGAGCTCCCAAAGGGCTCAGTTGGTTGGAGTGCATCCTCTCAACCACAAGGTTGCCGGTTGGACTCCTGCAGGGGATGGTGGGCTGCGCCCTCTGCAGCTGGGACTGGGAGGACGGCAACTTGAGGCTGAATGGCACCCTCCACAACTAGGATTGAAGGGACGATAACTTGACTTGGAAAAAAAAGTCCTGGAGGTACACACTGTTCCCCAATGGAGTGCTGTTCCCCTTCCCCAATTAAAAAAAAAAATAATAATAATAAAACAGTAGACTTATGTCCTAATATTAGTAATTACCTTAAATGCATCAATAAAATACATCAATTAAAAGCCGTATTAGCAGAGTAGATAAATATTACACTGATTATCAGAAAATAACTTTAAATATGATATAAGTAGGTGAAATGGCGGAAAAAGGTATAACATATGAACATTAATCAAAGGAAAGCTGGACTGGTTATGTTAATATCAGACAAAGTAGACTGCAGAGCAAAGAAAATTACCAGGTACAGAGTGGGACTAAATGACATAAGGGCCAATTCACTAAAAAGAAAAACTACTCTAAATTGTGTACACATAAAAAAACAGAACTTCAAAGCAGGTTAAGCAAAAACTGGCAGAACCAAAAGGAGAAACAGACATACCACAATTATATTTGGGGACTTCAACAGTCCTCACTCAGTAATTGGTAGAAAATCAGCAAGGATATAAAATAACTGAAGAACATCATCAACCAAAGAGATCTAGCTGACATTTAGAGAACACTCTGACAATAGCAAAATATATGTTCTTTTCAAGTGCACATTGAGTATTCACCAAGATAAACAATATCACAGGTTATAAAAAAAATTTGTAGCAAATGTAAAAGAACTGAAATCATACAGAGTATGTTTTCTGACAATAATGGGAAGGAAAAAAAAACTAGAAATCAATAACAGAAGGGTAGTGGGAAAGTTTCCAAGCATTTGAAAAAAATAACACACTTTTAAATACTCCATGAGTCAAAGAGGAAGACTGAAGGAAAAAAAAATACACTGAACTGAATGAAAATAAGAATACAACACATACAAATCTGTGAACTAAAGCAGTGCTTACAAGGAAACTTACATTAAATCCTTATATTCGAAAAGAAGAAAGGTCTCAGATAAATGCTTCCGCCTCAAAAAGTTAAAAAAAAAGAAAAGAGCAAAATGAACCCAAGGCAAGCAGAAGGAAGAAAATAAGTACAAGAGCAGAAATCAATGAAATTTAAAACAAAACAAAAATAGAGAAAATCAATCAAACCAAAAGTGAGTTACATGAAAAGTTCAATAAAATTGATAAATCCCTAGCTAGACTGTCAAAGAAACAAGAGACAAGACAAATTATATCAGAAAGGAAAAGCGATATCACTCCAGATATCAGAGACATTGAAAGACATAAGGTGATACGACAAACATCTCTATAAACTTGACAATTTAGATTAAACGGATCAATTGCTGAAAAACCAAAAAGTATGCTAAGTGAAACAAGTCAGAAAAAGATAAATACTATGTAATCTCACTTATATGTGGAATCTTAAAAACAAAAACAACAACAACAAAAAAACCACCTGAATGTAGAGAACACATTAGTGGTTGCCTCAGGTGCTGGGAAGGCAAAAATGGGTTGAAGGGGTCAAAAAACAATCCAAAGAGAGAGAGAGGGGAGAGCAGTTGGGTTACTTGTTGCAGCCAGTGATACCTCTACACAATTAGCATTCCATTTCTTCTAGAATTCATCATCCTCTGCAGGGAGAACATACTTAACCACCAAAGTCATATTCCTATATTTTTCCTAATTTCATTTTAAGACTCATAAATTTCATATATAAGATGTCTGCTAGTTCTCCTTAAACACTGTCAGCTGTCTATTCCTGATCCCTTCTGCAGAACAATCCCGTGGCTTTTCCAGGAACTCAGATATTCCCTCTAAATATCCAGAAAAGCAGAATACTACATCTTAACCAACTCATTAATAGATTTAGAACATGCGTATCAACATGCATATTATCATAGGAGTACAAGAATTATTACAAAATAAGCCATAACAGCTCTCCTTGCTGACAAAAATAGGCTGGAATTCTGGAAAGGAAAACTTAATTTTCATCCAAAAATCTCAAATGATTGTGAACTGCTGCGCAGTAAATTTACCAGGACTCAACCTTACTCTGTGTTCATTCTAAATTAATGTGTCACAAGTTCTTCAAAACTCAGCTGTTGCTGGCGTATCATTTTCCAAAGGGAGTAAATACGAGAAGTTGCAACATACATTCCAAACACTAAATAATACTGCCCCAATACACAAAGCAAAGACATGTGACCATACCATGAGTGACCCTTTCATTAGAAAATTTCTGCTCCCACACATGCCAGGGATTGCTCACCAGACAATAATATTAAACACCACCATGCTTGATATACATTACGTCATTTACTCTTCACACTGACCCTGGTATTGTTACTCCTATTTTACAGATGTGGAAACTGAGGTTCAATGGTTCAATAACTTGCCCAAAGTCACCAATTAAGAAGCAGCACTTGAGTTCCACTGTCGGTCTAATTCCAAAGTCTTACTAGCAAACGGAATATACAATTCACGTTACCTTTAAAGATCAGTGTCATCAGGGTCTCTGGTCCCACTGCCTGCATAAGAACGCAGGATATGGTGAGGCCAAAAAGGAACACCAACGGAGCCATAGGTAGGGGAGTCATACCGCTATATTCTCGCTGGCAGCTGGGTTGGAGACACAGGAAGCAGGAGCCACACGATCTGCAACCTGCCGTCCGCTTCTCTGCCAACCAACCCCTTGCTAGCTGCAATCCGCGCTTGCTAGCTCAGCCACGGCAGTTATATCAGTGGCTAATGGCTAACTGGTAACAGCTGATGGCCAACTAGTCACAGCTGATGACCATCTACCACCGGAGCCAGCACCTTTCCATGTGAGGCCAAGAGCCTGGAAACTGCTCCCTGGGGCTCTGTCCCCACAATCAGGCATGAGATTTCAAAGGTGGCTACTTCACGCTGGGTTTCCAAACGTAGAGGAGAGGCATTCATTTACCTCCGGTTAGAAAAGTTTCTGAAGCTCTGATCTCCTCTCTGCCCCTCCTTTAACTTCTGCCACACTCCTGTTTTTCCGAAGCTGCTGCTCCTCCCAAGTCAGCTGAAGTGAATGAGGAAGTGGAGAAGCATGGAACTGACAGCCAGGGGACATACGTGGGGTCAGGCTCAGCTCTGTTGCTATCTGCCAAAACTCTCTGGGCTTTCTTTTGTAAAATAAGACTATTATACTAGGTAAATGATTTTCTCTATCTATATCCAAGAGCCTAAATAAAGATTTCCGACTTTTTAGTTAGCATCAACTCAACTGTCTTCTTCTAGCCTAAAACATCATGAGTTTCAGTGAATTCTCACACTAACCCACAGTGACCTCTTTCTTCTCTGGATGCATGGCTCATCATTTGCCATGTAAAATGCTGCCCTGAAATTTATGGAGCCCAGGGAAAGAACACAAAGGGAGACCCACATGCTGTTTGTCTAAACCAGTAAAACTTATAAATCAAACTAACAAGCAGTATATATAATATGTTCTAACGTACAGTGACAATTAGTCTTCATAATGCACTGCAAGCCCAGACTCAAATTTAGAATCCTCAGACTTGGAGATTCGCTCTGGAAAGTGGCAGGGCAAGGAGGGCCGCTCCTGGTCCAGGACGCTGGCCCACAGCCCTCCCGCAAAATTCTCTCTCTGGCATGAGGACTATTTTATTTTTAAGAAATAAAAGACTGAAGAGGTTGTTCATTGCTGAGGCACATATTTGTGGCCCGGGAGGTCAAGAGGAAGATAATCTCAAAATAGATATAAATCATGAGGAGAAAGATGAGAAACTTGGAAGACACTTATGTTCAAATTGTCATCTGTGTTCTTTAGAAGTAGCTCCCTTTCACTAGGCGTTGCATGTTCTGGTAGTTCTTTCCCTCTCTGGCTGCTGTTTCTATGGTGTTTTCTTTTGTTTATTTGTGGCTCTATTCATGCTTAGAGGCTCAGATCCAGCTACTGAAATACCTTAAGCAACTGTAAATCCTGTGAACTGCAGGAGGTAAGGTAGCTTCTTTGCCTAGCAATTTGGCCATTAAGATGGGGAGTTTTTCCTCCTCCTCTTCTCAGCTACAATGGCTAATGCTCTCCCAGTCCTGGGATTCGGGAGAATTCGGCCCAACTGTTCTCTTTCTCCACAGGTCTTCAGCACCCAGAGACAAGAACAGATAATCCTGAGAAAAGTCATGAATCTTGCCCCCTCTCAAATCTGTGGATCTCTACAAGCCACGCCCCTTCCATGCGCCCCTGGTCACCCAGTCCATCTAGCACTCTCCCTGATGGTTCAGGCTCTTTTGCTAGCAAAGTCTCTCTCCCTCAGAGCCCAGACGGATCCCGAAGCCTCTTCATAGGATCAAGTTTCTTTGGTAAACCACAGAAGTCTGGAAGCCCAGCAGCTATTTTGCTCAAAAGTAGGTGAAGAGGAGGGTGTCAGGGTCATATTCAGGTCACCATCTTCCCAGAGAGACCCCTTTGTAAGGTGTCTTCCCAGAGTGACACCTCCACTACTTTGTAAATACGCCTATTAATTCTTGGTCACTGATTTTACCCTGTTGAATGCAGTGGGAGAGGGGGCAAGATGCCGCCGCTGGCTGCCGCTAGCTGCCAAGTACTGAAACACGCAGAGCACAGGGGAGCTGCAAGCTCTGTGGCAGCTGGGCCCTGGGAAGCCATGTGTTCTCAGGATCTTGACACTGGGGAGGGCCATTGGGCTCGGGCAACACAGCTACCCTGGGGACAAAACCCTGTCCTCCTACACCCTCTACTGACAGCGCTCAGTCTTGTTGCATCTGGCAAAGGAACACTATTAAAAGGACCCACAACTGTTTCACAGAGCAGGGAACAAAAGGGTGACCATGGAGCTGAGAGGCTGGAAGCCCATCATGGGCACCCTGTACCTGTTGAAAATGTCCTTTACTTGTATCTATAGTTTAAAATATGATAAAAGGTTAAGTTAAATTTTTAGTGGTGGGAATTTCGGTGTTTATTATATTAGTTTTGTAACTTTCTATATGTTTTAAAACTAGCAAAGAACTAATCTTGGTCAGAAACGGTGATTGATACATCACAGAAGCTTGAGAAAACTTGAAATGGTAGTTCAATCTCTCTATGTCTAAAGAAACTAATCTACGTCAACTTTTTAAACTTGTATAATCTGGATTCTGCAGAATTAAGAAAAGAAGTTCTCATCATTCATTCACACATTCATTTACTCATTAAACACTTAATGAACATCTTTTCCATGCCAATAACGATACCAGGTCTCAACTCTCAAGTTCCTCACAGTCCAGAGGGTGATGGGTGACAGACGAAATCTCGGAGAGTTAAACTGAACAATAACTGAAAAGAATAGAAGAGGGGTATTTACTCAGAGGGGTTCCAGAACTCCTCCTGGGGCAGTGATGCCTGAGCTGTGCTGAGGAAATAATAAGAATTATCGGGGTAAAAAAGAGACAACAGTTGTTTGCAAAAAAGAAAAGTCTAGGTCAATTTTCACTTGTAAAATAAGTAAACCAAGAAAATGGGAAAAGTTAGACTCTAAATAAGGAATATCTATAAGGAGGAGCTATAGTTTAAATAAAATGATAAGTTTGATGGAGTTAATACATTTATAATGATCTATGAGCCCACAGTTTTCATTGTGCCAGGAGAAAGAGAGAGAGACAGAGACAGAGACAGAGAGACAGAGAGAGAGAGAGAGAGAGAGAGAGAGAGAGAGAGAGAGAGAGACGTGCTAAAGGTTTGAAGTGGTTAGAATAACTCAGCATACATTGCAGAGTAGAAACAGCACATTCGGGGACAGGGGACACAGATATGTCTCATGAAATGCTCATTTTATCACATTAGTCTTCTCCTCAATGGAAGTAGTGTGACATTTGCTTCTTGTCTCCTGTTTATCCTGGGCTTCTCAAAAAGATACTGTAAGATAAGATTGCTATTTTGCACATATGTGTAATTGAGTATTTCTGACTTGATTGTCTATGTGTTGAGGCATGCTGCGATCCTATCCCTTGGGAGAAGTCACTGTGCTGTTATTCCAAGACCTGGAGTTATTCCTATGTCTGGAGTGAAAAAGTAATCCCACATCAGTGCCACTGATAATACCATGGTTATTGCTGGGCTGGGCAGAGAACCAAGACTGTAACTACGTCAGCTGATCTTTGACACATGTGTAAAGCACTTAAGCTACCCTGCAATTCAGGGTTTCAACTTGCACTGACCTGATGATTGAATTCTAATTTCCACTCAGCGTTTTCTACCAACATTGTGAGAAGGGACTAGTAAAAAATCGACTTGTTACATTTTTTTTTCTCAGAAAACTAAAGGGAACCCAACCTAGTTATTGCAAGTAAAGTCTCTTAACTAAAATTATAAATCTTGAGGATTTTTTGTTGTCATTTACTTTTTAAATTAATAGTTTTATTTTTAGAGCAGTTTTAGGTTCACAGCAAAATTGAGCAGCAAGTAGAGAGAGTTCCCGTACACCCCGTCTCCCACATACACAACCTCCTCCACTGTCAGCACACCCATCACAGTGGTACATTTGTTACAACCAATGAGCTTACCCTGACGCAGCATGTTCACCCAAAGTCCATAGTTTCCATCAGGGTTCATTCTTGGTGTACATCTTATGGCTTTTGACAAATGTATAATGACATGTATCCACCATTACAGTGTCACACAGGATAGCTGCACTCCCCCAAATATCCTCTGTGCTCCTCCTATGCATTCCTGCCTCCCTCCCCTCTAACCTCTGGCAACCATACGTTTGGAATCATATAGTATGTAGCCTTTTCAGACTGGCTTCTTTCACTTAGTGGTAATACGCATTTAAGGTTCCTTCATGTCGTCTCATGGCTTGATAGCTCATGTCTTCTTAGTGCTAAGTCATCCCGATATATCTCTGTTTATTTCTCCGTTCACCTACCGAAGGACATCTTGGTTGCTTCCAAGTTTTGGCAATGATGAGTTTATGAATAAAGCTGCTGTAAACCTCCATCTGCAGGTTTTTATGTGGACATAAGTTTTTAACTGTTTGAGGTAAATACCAAGGAGCCTGATTGCTAGATCATATGGTAAGAGTATGTTTAGTTTTGTAGGAAGCCATCGAACCGTGTTCCAAAGTGGCTGTACCATTCATTCCTTCATTCCCACGAGCAATAGATGAGTTCCTATTGCTCCACACCCTCCCCAGCATTGGCCATTCTAACAGGTGTGTAAAGGTATCGCATTGTGGTTCTAATTAGCATTTTCCTGACGACGTATGATGTGGTGCATCTTTTTATATGATTATTTCTCATCTGTATATCTTCTTTGGTGAGATGTCTGTTAAGGTCTCTGGCTCATTTTTTAAATAAGATTGCATGTTTCATTGTTGAATTTTAAAGAGTCCTTTGTATATTTCGGGTGAGTCCTTTATAGGTATGTCTTTTACAAATATTTTTTCGCCAATCTGTGGCCTGTATTATTCTCTATATTTGTCTTTCACAGAAGTTTTTAATTGTAATGAAATGTAGCTCATCAATCCTCTCTTAATGGATGAAGTTTGTTTTTATTTGGCTCATTATTTTCCTTTTTACTCTGATGAAGATTGCTGTCCTGCAAGCACCCTGCTGCCCCTGAAGAAATGACTAATTGAAACTTTCCTCCTATTCTTTTCCCAGGTATGGATTCCACAAAATTGCTGTGAGCATCAAATGAGATAATGCTTATGAATAGGTTTTGAAACCTTAAAAGGAGCTGTACACACGTCAGAGAGCATCACTAGTCTCTTGACAGCACACATACACTCACACGCATGCACACACACACACACACACACACTGTTATTTCTTTCTTCTTTGGCTAATGAGTTGTATTAATGAGACAATTAAAAAGATACTGTAGTGCAGGGGATCCTGCCGACTTCGCCATGTGTCATGCTGGGCGGCCTGCAGGGTCTCAGCTCCCGCTCCCCACATAAGAACGCAGGACATGGTGAGGCCAAAAAGGAACGCCCACGGAGCATAGATGGGGGAGTCACACCACTATACTCTCGCTGGCGGCTGGGTTGGAGAAACAGGAACCAGGAGCCACACAATTCTCAACTCTCACTGCGCCGCTTGCAGGCTCAGCCCCATCTTCTTGCTAGCCCCCCATTTTTCTGCTAGCCTAGCCACGGCAGTTATATTAGTGCCCAATGGCTCACTGGTTACAGCTGACGGCCACTAGCCACAGCTGATGGCCATTTGATCACAATCGATGGCCATTTACTACCTGAGCCAGCACCTTTCTATGTGAGGCCGAGAGCCTGGAAACTGCTTTTTGGGGCTCTGTCCCCACAGATACCAATGTCTCATTACATTTGACAAAAGCATTTGGAATTGAGGAGATAAGAGGTGGCAAATGCCCACTTTAATTCCAGAGGTTGTCAACTTTCACTGTCTTAGGGAGAGGACGTGGGTCTATTTCAGTGCCTTCTGTCTCTGGATGTACCAAGAATTATTTTGTGATTTTGCAAGATTTCCCCAGTTTACATTCATAAGCTGCTTCAGGTTTTTCTTTTCATTTATTTTGATGTAACTATAAAAACTGCAGTGAACTTTAACTGAATAATTGAAGACTGTAAAAAGAAAGCAGAGAGAGGAGGAGGAGAAGGGAAAAGGTAATACATGAAGCTCCACAAGTTTCTGAGTTTTCTTGCCTAAGATCTAGTCACCAACCATAGAAGGAAAGGTGTCATTACTATTGGCAAACGTCATAACGAGGTGGTTAATGGGACTCGTGTTACCTCTGTCCACTGTGATGAGAGTATTTATTTGGAGCTATCACTCCAACTAGAGAGAAAGATCTTGAGAAAGACAATTTCTTGTGTCATTTTTCAACGGATTTATTCCTTGGTACCTTACAAGTTTTGTTATATTGCAAATGGCATATTTTTTAAATGATCCTTTCTAAGTTTTTGTTGTTGGTGTATAATAATGTCATTTTTGTACATGATCTAGTATAAACTGGATGAATTCTTTTATCAATTTACCTATAAAATTTATTGAATCTTCCATATAGAAATCACATCACATGAAATTTTATTTCTTCCTTTCCAATCACTGTAGATCTTTCACTTAACTTTGCTTTTATTGTACTATCCATACCGTCAGTTCAATGCTAGATGGGAACAGTGGTAGCAAATAGCTTTGTTGTTTTCCTTTCTTTGTCATTTTTCTCCATTTAATATTATGTGTGCTGTGGGCTTTTAGAGGATAACATTTATTATGTTAATGAAGTTCCCTGGGTTTTATGTCTGAAAAATCATGAATGATGTTGATTTGTACCAAATCTTTCATCTGTATCTTTTAAGGAGATCATACGTTTTCTCCTCTAATCTATTAAAGGGAGGAATTCCACGAATAGATGATTTTTTCCAACAATGAAGGAAGACTTTTTTCTCATTATCTCAATAAAGCACACTCATTGTAGAAAATATAACCAGTATATGAATGTGTCTCAGACACCCTGTGTGTGTGGCGCTTCATTGTCCTGCTCCCGCCTCGCGCTCCTGCTAGGGACTTCATGGCACAACCAGACAGCAGCCCCCACCCCACTCAGGCCCCCCGTTCGGAACCTCTGCTTCCTGACCCCAGGCTTCTTGATGCAAGGGAGGTTATAGTGTCAAAAGAAAATTCAGGGTGTTTGCTTGATATGAATGTCTTGTTCAGCGAGAAATAAACTGTTTATGAATAGGGAGACTTCAAAGCCAAAGTGGTAGAAACTCAGTTCTGAGCAGGTACCGCGGGGTTTATCCAGAACGCATGAAGGAGAAAACAGCGTGTTCTCTTGTGATTTGTTCCTAGAAACTCACATTTATTTTAGGATGGTAGCGCTGCCTAAGTGTACTTGTATGAGGCTGATTGGTTAGGAAGTTGTAAGGTCATGCTGATGCCAGAAAAGCCGAAGTTTAAGTGGAGCGTTCTTGCTGAACGTCTAGGCAATAGCTATAGAAAGAAAGAAAGGTGTCATTATCGGTAATGTCATAACCAGGTGGTTTGTGACAGCTCATGTTACTTCTATCCCACTGCAATGGGAGTTTTGTTTAAGGTCAGAGTGAACATTTTGAGGAAATTAGAATAATTTAAATTTTGGTTATGTGTCTATGAGTGTTTGATCCAGAGGTATACTCAAACTGTGGCCTCCATTTTGGTTTTTCTTTAACAACATCTTTATTTCCAATATTTATACTCATGTCATTTCTCTTGCTCTTGCTCGTCATATGTATATATATATATGTCTGTGAATGTGTGATACGTGCCCTTTCTTTGTCAAATATGTCCTCTTAATTTAAGTACATTAATTTTTCCTCTGTGTGCTTCTTGGAGTTCAAGTCTAAAATGCCTGGAGTTCGAGTATTTAAACATAATTCTCCTACAAGTTAAACAAAAAGAATGAATAATGTGGGCACATTGGGGAAAAAGATTAAACTTCTTACTGCTTAATATGAAATACTGACACTGAAGAAGATAAAAATACAGCATGGGGAATGTAGTCAATGGAACTGTAACAGCTATATACAATGTCAGAGGGGTAGTAGATTGGGGGGGTTATCACTTTGTAAAGGGTGTAAATGTACAACTATAATTTTTTTTGTACACCTGAAACTACTATTACTAATAAAACAAAAACCCAGCCAAAAAAAAAGAGATAAAAATAAAATTTTTAATTCACTTCTAAAACAACTGCATAGATCACAGTCCAGTCAAGTGCTGTCAATTCAAATATTTACAATTAGTCTCTACATAAGAAAAAATTAAATGTCCTACAATCTTACAGCTTATATATGGAAGAAGCAAATTTGACAACAGTCCTGTAAATTCACGTTATTATCAATTATAGGTGGTAAAGCTAGAAGAAACTTTATCAAAATATTGTTAATTATAATCTATTTAAATTAACCATATCTGAGGAAAAACAACTTCATTAATGTTTTATCTTCTCTATAGAAATATGATATGATATTGTTATCATATGAAATAATCAAAAAGAAGACAGCCAAAAATTTAGGAAATCATTTTAAAGTGTTGTAGGAAGTTAAAAGGTATAATGTTTAATATATTGTATAATAATCATTATATTATAGTTATAATAATTCTATCATAATAACATGGTTGTTAATATATTATTTTAAAACTACATTTTTGTTTTTATCTTTTAAAATTTTTTTATTTTTGGTGATTTCTCATTGTAAATAAATATAACTTTGGTACCCAATTTGTATTTGTAATTAAAAATTGTTTTCCTTAAGAAGACATTCCCCCAAGTTGTGTAAATTTCAGGTCCTCCAAAACCTGGGTTTACCCCGTTCCCAGATTGCATGTCTTATTGGCCCAAGGACATATCTTCTGTCCCCCAAATGCATCAAAACCCCAAGGCCTTGGGATTCCAGGGCCTATACCTTGTTCTAATGCACTCCAGGCTTGTGGTGGCATAAATACATTCATTTACTTAGTGGCTTTGGTTTCCCTCTTCATTTATGGCATCTAGGGATTTCCCTTTCATTCAAGCTGGAATATGGTTTTCTAAAGCATATTTGAAAATACTTTATTTGTAGTTTATGTGTTGAGAATAGGAAAGAATGTCTGTACTAGTTTCATCAGCTATGTGGCTGGAAGTGAGCCCTTATTTTCCTTTGTAACTTTATTGATGCACACATATCATAGGCTCCAAATTCCTCTTGAATAAACTAATCATATGTTTACATAGGCCATGTAGTTTTTAAAGGTGTTTCATATACTGTGTCTCACTTGACCTGTGAAAGAACCTGTGGAGTAGGTAAGTGTGTTAAATGTGTTATCGTCCCTAACGCATGAAGGAAACAGAGGCTGGCGATGTGGCTTCTCTGAGATTACACAGTTGGAAAGTGGGAGGGCCAGTCTCCCACGGAACTGCCTGTCCCTCTCTGCTCCACCACGCCTCTCTCACTCCTTTTCACGTGGACTACTGAAATAATTCAGCATATTTCCCCAAATCCATGATGACACAGCTCCAGATGAGAATATGTGTTTTTCAAATTAAGTCCGCCATATAATGAGGGGAAAGAATGAAAGGAATCCTCCCTTGTGGCATATCCCAGAATAGCTCCCCCAGGTAAACATTCTTTCCTAACAGAAACCTGTTGGGAAAAAATTACTATCTTTCTGAACATGGGTCAACTGCTGTCGCTAAAATTGGAGCATGATTAGTTACCACTAAGCCCCTCTAAAAAGTGCCATTTCCTAGCAGCTGATGGCAATATGGAAAGAACAGATGGCATTGGAGGCATCTGCTTCTGGCGGAGAGTTATAAGGGTTGTCATTGTCATTTCTGCTCAGGTTTGACAATAGAAGTGGAACCAAGGGATCATTCCCCATCATGTCTCTCAAAGTTGAATTACTGGGAAGGATTATTTTTTTCCATACTGATAGATTCATTTGGTTCCATCTAATCTAGGATTAAGGTGAATTTCAGAAAGCTATCATTTATTAAATTTTAAATTAGGAAGAATGTTACTAGCAAACTGATGCTTATTTCATAGACATTTTGGTATGAGAATTTCTTATCTAATCTTGTTTCCTAAGCATGACTTTCTTCCATGTAATTGATATCACAGGCTTATAGCTCAGCTCCAAAGCATTCTTGGCTATTTTGATGACCTGAACCCTGGCATTACCAAGTGTGATTTACACACAATTGCAGTTAAAGATTCTTCTAAAACAACAATAACATTTCTTTGAGGGATAATCTGTTTTAAGAACTGGCTTGGGAAAAGAATTAAAAATAGAAACAAACAACTAAGTACACCTCTTTTCTAAAATGCATGTAAGTCCATCGGGGCTACTCAATGGTTTCCTGTCAAAGCCACTTTACAAGGCAGAAAATAATGGAGAGTCATGAGCCTTTAAATGTGGTTAAGTGCAGACTCGAATGTTTAGAAATAGGCATGTGCTATTTTTAAAATGGAATGACTGTAACTTGCTGTTTCCAAACATTTTGGATTATTTCACTCAAATTCTTTCTTCCTTCTTCACTAGTAACATTTGTCATTGTATAAAGGGCATTTTAAGTGACACAGAAGTAAATTATTTTATGTCCACAAGCATGACAAAATGTAAGTGTTGCTTGAATGGTTTTCAGAACACCTACTTTAACGAGAAGTGTCCCATGTTAAGATTCTTCTGTACAGGCTTTCTATGTCTGATGCATCTACAGTGCTAGGTGTTCTAAATCTGCCCTCCCCCCCAAAACAGCATCAATGGACCCTTCCCCCTGGCACTCTCAGGGGCTTCCCCAAAATCTGGCTAATGAAGGGCATTTTAGTAGCCCTAAATGATTTGACAGAGGATTACGAACTTGGAGCCACTGTGTTACCAGATAATCAAGGGACCAGAAATCACAGAATTGCATATCACTGTGACAAAATATTTTCTATATAACATATTGACAATCACACACATTCTTCAATGTTAGTGGTTCACAGAGTTACTAAGGAGCATCTAGTTTTCCAATAAAACCCCACCTCTCTGGAAGTGAATTCCCACTACATTCCTCCTATAAGTAAGTATGTGGACATCTCTTATATTTGTCTGACCAGCAACCCTTCCTTTGTGGAACTTTTGGGGAAGATCATGGGACAAGCAATGAGCCTCTCACTCAGATTCTGGGATGGTATGCAGTGATGAAACAGGTAATCAAGTTATTGCCTGTGGTTACCTGGGATTGCATGCCTATTATGGGAGAAGCAATGGCACTAGTGAAGAAACAGACATCATCTAGAGGTTTAGGCTTGGAGAAAGAATGGCTCCATTCTCTCTAGATGCAGTAGACCATGAGACGTTAGGTTATCTTCCATTGTATAGAGAATGGGCCTCCTGTTTGAAATTGTATTTATTCAAATAAGAAAGTGTGTGTGCACAGAGTGGCCAGGAAGAGGAGGACAGCCATACCTATGGCTTTCTTTTCATGTGCCCAGCCTCCCTCCTTTGAGTTGCCAGACCCACTCCTCATGATTTGCTGGGATGCTTCTCATACCACCCAACGCTGACTATGGGGCTGAGCTTATGACCAAGTGAGACCAATCAGATCTTTCCCCAGATCTTAACTCTTGACCACAGTTACTCAGGTGACTTCAGTTGAAGCTTCCCACTATACTGTTGATAGAGAAGGCCCATGACCTCTTGCTGTTAAGATCTCCAGGACCAGAGAATTCCTGGATTCTTTATTTTTCAAGCCCCAATGCTCATTGTTTCCATTTGATTCAGTGAGAGACCCCGAATCCTTCCAAAGAACACTGCTGATTCAGCCCTCTGCTTAAATGACATGCAATTTAATACAAGACATTTATTTACCGATGATCTTCTAGGCACCAGGCACTGTGCCAAATTCTGGCAGATATATAACATTTAATTTACTTCTCACAGTTGTGCAAAAGAATGGAACCATCTTCTGGGGCCATAGCAGGTGCTGTCAAGGCCTCACTCACATCTCTGAGACACATGCAAGCGTTCCAGCTGCTGGTCTCTACACCTATGCTGAGGTGCTGGTGTAGAAATAGCCCAGAACCCCTCTGAACCTGGAGTGGAATAATTTCAAGGCGTGTGTTTTGCCTCATTTCTCAGGCTTTCCCCATGGGTTCAGTTTTTATCTCCCACTGGCCTTACAGAACACCCTTTGCTGGTACCCCCAGCCCCATCCCCGGCCATAGATTATTCTCCCTTCCTCTCTTCCTAAATAAAACATGTTCTCTCAAATCCTTGTCTCTGGGTCTTCTGGGAAAAACCAGATGAAGCCTGGGGCTGTGATGTTGGATCTATGTGAAGATGTAGCTTGGAATCTGGCATGTATTAAACACTCCGGAAATGTAAACCTACCCAAAGTTATAGTTGAGGACACTGAGACAGAAGAGGCAGCGATCACCCAGTTAGTAGATGGTATATGCAGGACGGCAATTAGAATTTACTCAGCATGACAACTTGGATACGCTGCCTAGACCAGGGTTTCTCAACCTTGGCTCGGTTGACATTTTGGGTTGGACAGTTCTTTGTTGTGGAAGGCTGTCCATCCTAGAATGTTTAGCAGCATCCCTGGTCTCTACGCACCAGATGCCAGCAGCATGCCACCCAGTTGCGACAAGCAGAAACATCTCCAAATTGCCAAATCTCTCTGGGAGGACAGGAGGATTCTTTCATGTTGAGGACCACTGGCCAAGAGAGCTACCGTGTTGCCCCAAAAATAAGACCTAGCCGGACAACCAGCTCTAATGCATCTTTTGGAGCAAAAAATTAATATAAGACCCGGTTTTATTTTACTATACTATAAAACCGGGTCTTATACAATATAATATAGTATAAGAATATAGTATAAGACCGGGTCTTATATTAATTTTTGTTCCAATAGACACATTAGAGCTGATTGTCTGGCTAGGTCTTATTTTTGGGGAAACACGGTAGATTCAGCTGGAAAAAAACCCAGTGATAGATCAGAGTTCTACACTGACAGAAAAAGGCAGAGTGACACACACACACACACACACAGCTTATTTTTTGACCTTTGATCCAATCCTTCATCTTCTGACTTCAAATCTGGTTCACTTTCCATTAGGCTGGGCTCCCTGAGATCAACTGTTCCATTGTTCTGCTTGTTAGAAAGTTCTTTCCTATTGAGCCCAAATCTGCTTCCTGGGAACTTATTTCATCAGTGTGCCCTCTGGGGCCTTGCAGAAGGCTTAATCCCCCTTCATGGGATGGCACTTCAACTATGTGAACACAACTCCTGTGTCCCCTCCCCTATAGATTGACATCGACTATGTGCTAAATGCTGCAGACACACAGGGAACAGTTGTCAGACTGCGAGTTCAAACGTCTAGGCTCTTTCTGACCTTTGAACAGGAATTTCCAAGGGCCTTGAGTCTATGTATTTTAAAGCTTCCAGGTAATTCTGAAGTGGCTCGTCTATAGTCCAATGTTTCGGAACCTCGGAACTAACTTATTCCAGTTCCAGGCAATAAAGTTTTGATTTACTTCTTACAGCAGCTACCTAAAAGATGGTTTCTGAAGAAAGTATTAAAAAGAAACTCTTCAAATAATAGGATATTCCATACTAGGTCAAAGAGTATTTACTATCCAATAAAATAGCTTTATAAAGTTCACACACAAAAAAAGCCTAGAAATTCATACCAGGAAATATTAGTCAGGCTTATTTCTCCAGATAGGGGGATCAAAGGAGATTTAAAATTTTTTCTTATTTGTCCTTTATTCCATTTTAAACCTCATATGATGAACGTATGTATGTGTGTGTTTGTGTGTGTGTAAATGTACACACATATATTCATATACATTGCATTCAGTTTTTAAACGTTATTTGCAAGGTTGTAATGATGACCATATTTTTGCTATTTCTTATAAAGATGATGACACCTGGCGGAAATAAGGCAGAATCATAGAACTGGATAATTTGGGGGAGAAGAAAAGCATTAGAATGACAGATTTCGGAAAAACTCTAAGTCGTTTCCTTCATTTAATGGAGTGGGGAAGGGACCTAAGAGTCATGAGACCACACATCCAGATGAAGATCCCAAGTTAAAAAAAAATGAGCATAAAGGAAAGAAGAGCGACAGGAGAGAAGAAAGTACCAACGTTGAGTAAAATAATAGTAATAATAAAATAGACTCTTATACATACTCAGGCTAAATCAGCATTCATTTAGTTCAGTGGTTAAACATAGTCCTTCATAAATGTGAGTGATTAGTTAATACACATTTGCCCGAGGCTTTAATTTACAATATTCTATTTTAAGGGTTTCCAGGCTTCCCAAATGAGCACATACTCTTCCTCTTTCCCTTTGAACTGTCCTTTATTTCAATGAAATAAATTATAAATACTGGCTTTTTTCTTGGAAGAATTTTTCTGACTTCCTTTTCACTGCTGCCCCAATTACATTCCTCTTATGTGACTTTAAGCCTTTGACTCTTGTCTCTTATGGACAGATTGTTCCCATGTCTTTGTTGCAAAAGTTTTCCCTTCCTCTTGGTAGTCTTATGTTATTTGTGGGTGCTAGAATCAGGGTCCAGGACAGAGTCTGTGGCAGGCATGCCCCTTCGTTCAGCCATGGGAGTTTGGCTAACAAGCAGAAAGTTTGCAGGTCCTTAAAACCCCAACTACCCAACCCCCACTTCTTTTTAAAGTGAAATATAAGTCCACATTTCAAACTACATCACAGCAACTGGATATCAGAGGACAGTCTCTGCTCTGCTGGAGTGATTTTCTGGATCTTTTGAGGGTGATTCTGTTTCATGGTGCAAGGAGTGTGTGTGTGTGTGTGTGTGTGTGTGTGTGTGTGTGTGTGTGTGAGAGAGAGAGAGACAGAGAGAGAGACAGAGAGAGTTAGAATTGAGAGAGAGAGAGAAATTACAATTGAGAGGGGGAGAGAAAGAAAGGAGAAAGAGAGGGCGAGAGAGAGAGAGAGAGAGAGAGAGAGAGAGAGAGAGAGAGAGAGAGAGAGAGAGAGAGAAAGTTCTAGCACAGTAATGTGTCTGAGCACTAGTGGGTAATGCTACCCTAAATAACTTGAACTTCCACTGGCTGGCTTTTGTTCATAAAATGCTAATCCTTTCAGATGCAGATCTATATAAAACATCGGGGATTAAAAGGTACACGGAAATCTCAGATCTCTTCAGCTACATAAGGTAAAGATATGTTTAAACTAACAGTTCAAAGTTATTTAGAGGGTACTAACAAGGAGTCATTTTTTAAAACTTCCTAATTCTTTATTAAGTACTAACATAGGATACATATCATATGATGCAACGAACTAGGCAGATTACTGCCGTTGTGTTCTAGGTTGTTTTTCAATGCACAGCTGTACAGCTGTTTGGGGAAAATTAATTTCTCATGTCAACTATAGTAATGGGGGAGGGAGTCATTTTATTTCACAAGGAATAGTATCACCTGTTATTTGGAAATAGTTCTCCTTTGCTTGCATGCAAACTGAAGAAATGTCTTGGAGTTAATGTGCAGAATCCCATGGTGCTGGGTGAGGGTCTTCCGTAGAGTGCTGCATTGCATAACTATTCTCGCTTCAGAGATGATAATCACAGGAGATGTCATAGTGTGAGTTTTTGCATAATTACCTCTCTTAATTCTCACAACCATTATCTATATTTCCAACAAATTAGTACCTGGCAGAGCCAAGATTCAAACGCAGGCTCCTCACCACAGCCAGACTTCCGCACTGGAGAAGCTCTGTGGCCTCATAAGCCACCAGACTGCTGTCTTTTGGAGGGAACTTCCTGGAGTTGTGGGGAAGTTGCAAAGAAGGAGCAAGTAAGTATCTTCAAGAAAAAACACTTCTGTGAAGCACAGACTGGTAGAGCACTGTTGGCTGGTTTGGGGATAAATATTTGCTTATTTGATTCTAGAGCCAATGACAATGTTGAGTTACTTTCACAGCAATCCGTTTGTTTGGAATCCATTACTGTGGCGGACATGCAGCTTCTCCAAGTGTGGGATGGGATTACATTAGTGGCAGGGGCTGGCATTCTTTCTTGCATATTGTTTGCTCACTGGAGTAAGCCAATGCCGGAATGGCTGGCTTTCCCATTGGTTTTTCGCTCAGCAGGTTAGTCACAGTGCGACTTGGTGTGGCTAGTTGTTACCCACAGTTGGCTGAAACAATATGATGGGGCAACTCGTGTGTGTGAAAAATAAACTCAATGGTAAACACAAACAAGAAAACCCACTTAGAGTTTGTAGGAAAGACTAGAAAATGTCACTGTAAATGTTATAAGTAATTTCAGGGCAAACTAGGTCAGGAAACCCAGGGCTGAAGCAACACAACGAAAGCTGTGTTTCGCCTTGAGATCAGGGAGGCTGATTCTGCAGCTGGAGCTCCTGGGTTTGACTCCTGGTTCTGTCCCTGGCCAGCTGGGGGCTCTTGGGCTGCTTTTAAACCTCTCTGTGCCTGAATATCACTCATCTGAGAAGAGGCATAATAACGGCATCTACTTTACAGGATTTGTTGTGAGGATTAGATGAATCCATCCATGTAAAGCACTAGAATGGTGCTTGGCAACAGTCTAAGTCCGTCCTGCAGCAGTGTCAGGTGTCGTTATTTTGATTCTGATCAAAGATCCCAACAGCTAGGTCCCCTTTTTCTGAATCACGGAGTTTTCCTGTGCTCTGCTAATCACCTTTGCTCTCTTGTTTTTCGCCCCAGCCCTGGGAGTTAGGCAGATATTATTATCCCCTTTTGGCTGATGATGAAATGGCAAGGCGGGATTAAGTGAATGCAAAGTGTTGGAGAAGGGAGCCAAAGCAGGCTTCTGGCTCTCAGCCCCCAGAGCTTTCTACTATCTTGCAAGAAAGCCTCAGATGAAAAGGGAGAGCCCTGTGTTTGCTCCAAGTCCTGGCTTCTCATCCATGATGTCATTTACTCCTTAATCCACAAGGTATTCCCAATGGTCATACTGCTGGACTAGGTTTTCTTTATTACAATTCAGTTTCAAAAGCTGAATATTCAGAAATATATTTTAGATCCCAGCAACGTCGTGCCTGTCCCTTGGCTATAATTGCTCTATTTTTGCCTTTCTTCATGTACAGAATAGGTTTGTTTATGTTTCATGGTCTCCCTCTACTTTGCTCTGCAAAACCAGGGTGGCAGCTTTCTGGGTGGCTGCTTTGCTTGTCCAGGAAACTAAGCTAAAAAGCAGGTATTCTTTTCGGCTCAACAGATGCTATAGGTGATAAGCTGAACCTTTTAGAGCCTTCTGGGAAAGTCAAACAGCCTGGGGCTGCTAAGCAACTTGAGTCTTGTCCAGTTTTCTCCTCTCCAGCCGCTCTGCTTATGGACATGTGTCTGAGCTCCGAGCAGCGGCCCAAGCACTTGGTGGAAGGACCAAGCTCTCCAGATGGCTGGTTAGAGGCCGAGAAGGAAAAGACTCTCCAGAAAGATGGCGCCAGTGGACCCTCAGGAGGTAACATCCTTCTTTATCACCTTAACACCTTCTCAGTTGTTTTCCTGGTGATGGTATTTTCCAGTTAACTTCAGTGACAAGAATTTCCATTTCCTTTTAATTCTAGATTTAAAATTTTTTTATTGAGCTATAATTAACATATAACATTATTTTAGTTTCAGGTATACAATGTAATGATTTGATATTTGCATATATTGCAAAGTGATCACTATAATAACTCTAATTAACATCCATCTAGATTGTTCCTTCAATGTAGCTAAGTAGAAAAATGACTTCATGCAAACATAAGTATAGCATTAAAAGTAATTCCTATTTTTTACATTCTGTACTTATCAAACTCCACAAATTCGTTTTATCTTGTGTATAAATCTAAGATGGTATTTTTTTTGTAACAAGAACTTTTAAAAAGAAATGAAATCTAAATTCGTTTCTGCATTTCACCAAAATGTATTCCTGGTAACTATGTCATACAGTGGTTCCTTGTAAAGCAAAGTGTAATTTTCCCATCAAGACAATGTAACCATTAGGGTTGTATTTCTGGATGGGGACTCAGTAGTTAATAAATAATAGATGTACCAAATAATGTCATAAAAGCCAAGACATAGCATTTAAAACATTTACAATCATGTAACATGGTGAAATGATGTTCCAATTCTACTAATCCAGGATGTTATTTATTTTTACTAAACTGTTTACATAAAAATACAACTCTATCTCTAAAACCTGGTCCCTCTAAAAGGAACTATTGGGCTAGCATAGATACAATGAGAAAATATTTAATGTGCAATAAACATAAATTTCTACCTTTGTAGAACATAAAAGGGTCTTGTGGGAGAATATTTGTATGTCCATGTTTCTTTACAAAGTTAATTGGGAAAGTACAACCATCAGCTTATTAACCTGTGAAATGATGAGCCATTCATAAGCAGCCCACTGACTTTTCCTACAGCCCTGAGGTTCCCCAGTTGGTGATATGTGGAAGGAAGGGAGGAAGGGACAGTCTGGACTGTAGCAGGGGGTGGTGGAGGAGGGATGCCTGCGGAAGCTGACATGAGTTCTTGACGGTCTGGCTGCTCTTAGTAGGTGTTCCACTGATGAGAGCCTTTGAGAAAAGGAGCACAGCCCTGTACCGACTCCTTGTACCAACTGGCCTTTACCAGCTCCTGAATTTCAGGAATTCTGTGAGCTGGTTAGAAAACACAGCCATTATTGAAATCCAAGTTCTATAAACTTGTAATTAAAGAGATTATGTAAAGGCAAAGGTGTATGAAAAAACAAGGTAATAAGTACTCGATTCATCAAGAAATATTTTACTACATTTGACAATTACCTATGCTCTTGAGGCTCTTGAGGCCATCGTATCCGGATGGTAGAAATACTCCATGATGGTGTGCTGCTCCACATCTTTGCCCACTGACATCTCCCTGGTAGTTTAAAATCACCAGGGTGGGAGTGCTTACACTATGGCAATCATCAAATCCTACAAATCAGGGTTTCTTCCCCTCACCCTAAAATGGTGGGCAAACATTTCCCGGCTCCTGCAGCCTTGCTCGGCCTTCTCATCATCTCTGAAACAGAACGGAGTTAGCCTACCAGCCCTATGAGAGAAGGCAGGGCCTCTGGTTATTCGTGGATATTGGGTGGGTGTGGTTAGATGTCAGTAGCCTCCCCTAAGAAGAGGTAGGGGAGGCCATAGGTCTCTTTCCCTTCCCTACAACCTCCCTACAACCCCAAGCAAGGCACTTGGGGTTGGCCACTCTTTATTAGCAAGTTGTGGCACACTCAGTGCAGTCCCAGGTCTCCGTAAGCAACCTTTTTGTTCAGGTCAGAGAATTCTCCTCCCAGGGGTGGAACACACTAAATCAGAACCTGTGGCCAGCAGCAGCGCTCTGAAGAGCCGTGGACATCCGCGATGCTATTTACAGTCATTGCACTCAAGCGGGGCTCAAAGGCCGCTTCCCACCGGCCACACACTGACACTATTTTTCGTAAAATACAACAAATTGAATTTCTAGAAAAACAAAATGAAACTACAAAGACATGCAAAATACAAGCCCCATTTTTGTTTGTTTGTAATTAGATTCACCAGGCATGGTTAAATTGCTGTAAAACTTCTAAATGCTTACTCCAAGTTTCTGCACTCTTCTTCCTGTGAACCTGTGACAAATGGTTTTCAAACCAGCACAGAAGTGTTCCAGTTCCTGTGGAAACCAGTGAAAGCTGGAATAGCCTTTCCTACCTGCCTCTCAGGGGTGGACTCCTGATTAGGTTTCTTCAAAGAGCCGCCATCCTCCAACTCTATTCACGTCCTCCTCCAAGCAGATGCTCTTTTCCTCTTGTTTTATATGATATTTGAGAGCTGCTAGAGTGGGTCATGAGTATAAAAAAAGTATTTGAAGCAGTAGTAACTTAATAGCCAGAGCTCATCTGACAACACTCCCCCCGCTCCAGACTGCGGGGCTGGCTCATCTTTGGGTGACCTATACCTTTTGAGGAGCAGATTTAGGAAGGATTTAAGAGACACTCTCCAGCCAACATGTGGGAATATTACTTCAAGACCTAAAAATAGTCAGGTCCGTGTTTGCCGAGGCCCTCCTTACACAGACAGCTCATTTGTGCCATTAGCTTCCTGCTGCCATCAAAATAGAGTATGGGGATGGATCCACACCTTTTCTGTCCCCTCCTAAATACAGCGAAGGACCCAGGGCATCCTTTGGCATTTCATCATATGATAAAAATGTCACATCTGAATTTCATGTCCCTGTCACCCCGTTATCATTCCGTTTTGTGCCAGTCTGCAGCCATGGTCAATGATTGCATTGACCCTTGTGTGGAAAGAATTCTCAACCTGTTCCCATCTTACCACATATACCAAGTGGGTATTTGCACTGGATCAACAAATCCTGAAACCTGTTTTATTTTCTGCCCTACAGATTTTAACAAGATAGAGCCATCTCTTCATAGCCTCCAGGAATTTGTGCCTACAAATTATGCCAGCTACACTCAGGAGAATTACCTGTTTGCAGGCAAGGAGATTGTCATGCAAGAATCCATAGAGAGCTATGGAGCGGTGGTGTGGCCAGGGGTGAGAGAACTGTGATGCGGGGACAGCAGGATTTCTGGGGATAATAATAATACTCTCTGTGTTGCTTTGCACAGTTTGCCAAGTGCTTTAATATTCTGCGCTTCTCCAACTGAGGGTCAATTGTCGGCCCCCCAGAAGTGGGGGTGGTATGCTTGGGTTCCACAAATACACAAGCCTGTCTCCCAGAAGCACTGCTTTTCTGCTATGCTATGTTCTTGAAACATATTGTTTACATTAATATAAACTTGAATTGTTGAGAAAAAAATCGGATTTTAGAGTTTGGACTTTGCAGCACATATTACCTTTGGGTCACTCCCACAAACCCTTGCTTGGGGCATTCATTTCCCTTTTACATTGTGGATCTTCCAGTAGAAGCGTTTAGGAAGCATTCCTTCATCTAGTGTTCTCCCTGAACAGCCCCTAGAGGATGGCGCTGAAAAGGGGGAAACACTTGGAATTTAGAGCCAGAAAACCTGCTGTTCAGGTTTTAACAGATGTTCACTTCACCTCCATTTACCTTCATTTCCATATTTAAAGCATGGGGCAGTGGTAATGTCCAGTTCCCGAGATGGTTGTGAGAGTTCAGTGAAGTGCTACACCTACGCTCATGTTCGCTGTAATTGTTAATGTAGTATTACCATTAATATTAATGAATTGGTAAACGATAAGGAAAAGTTCACTGATTTGGTAAAGCTATTCCACCAGGGACATGGTGCAGAACCAGGCAGGGACAGTGGCCTGGGACGCCAGAGCTGCTGTTGTTCTTTTCACTGCAGAGGTTATCAGCCTGTGCTTAGAGGGGGCTCCAGATCAGAACAGCACAATTGTTAGCATGCATATGAATCATACAGGGACCTCGTTAAAATGCAGATTCTGATTCAGGAGGTCTGGGGAGGTTTGGGGGGAGCTGTGCCTCTGCATTCCTTAGATACTCCCAGGTGATACAGACTGATGGTCCAGGCACCACAAATACATTTAGTCAGGATTACAGAGGTTCTATGGAGCTCCCTCAGGATGACCTGGGGTGCAGGTGGCAAGTGAAAGGGGGAGCAGGAGGAGGGGGGAAAGGGGAAGGACAGACAAGGGGCTCTTATAGCTCCACCCCTCACCCTTCCCCCAACCAAGGAAGCTCGATTTTTACCCCTTATACATATAAGCATGATTTTCTTCAAATGAAAGCTTTTCTTCGGTTTAACAAGAAATTTAAAAATCACCAAACTACTACATGGCTTCCTATTATATTTGGCAAACAGACAACTATAGACAAGGTATCAGAGATTAGGACTAGAGAAAGAATATCTGGACTATTTCATTCTCAGTAAGGCCTCAGTCTTTCACACACAAAACCCTCTCTTGGGACCTGAAGTCCCTAAAAACTGCATAAGAAGAGTTTATATAAAGTGGGAACATACCCTTGTCTTGTGTGATTTCAAATGCAGCTTTCTGTGAAAGAGCTCACTTTAGGAGTCTGCTAACAGGGCTAAGAAGGGGTGGGGAAGTGTTCGTAATGTCAAAAGATCTATCTGTTCCTGAGAAAAGCTTTTTCCCCAGATAGCACCCCAGTGGGGCCAGCCTCTCACAGGGCAGGGCACTTGAAGAAGGAAGCCTCCAGCCAGCCATCTCTTCAGAAAGCCTCTCAAAGCATATACTCTTATGGCTCCTGGTGACACTGTCTTCCTAATATTGAAACGCCCACATAGCAAATAATTATCCTTTATATTCTCAAGGGACGCCTGATTTTCTACATGAAAATATGTCTTAAGTTATTCACATGTATATTTTTAAATGTCTCCTTGCTACTACTCAAAGTGTGGTCCCTAGACCGTCACCTGGTGGCTTGTTAGAAGTGCAGTCTTGAGCCATCCACCCAGACCTACCGCACAATGTGCATCCTGAACCAGGCCATATGTGATCTGTGTGCACACTGAAGTTTGGGAAGTGCTGTTCTGATCATCTAAGTGTTTCTTAGAGGAACCTCTTAAATAATTTTCATATTCGAGGTCTAAATATGGAATTGAATGTATATTTTGATTCTTATGAACGCTTCAATAAACTGAAACTATTAATAATGTGTCTTATAGCATTTAACCTGGGGTGGGGATTGGGGTTGCTACTGGTTTCCAACGCTCCAATGTCTAAGTGACAAACATGAATATTTTTTTAGGCGATGGCTTTGTGTCAGTATTTGGAGAAACATACAGAGGAATTGAATCTCCAAGATGCTAAAATACTTGAAATTGGTGCTGGACCAGGCCTTGTTTCCACTGTGGCCAGTATTTTAGGTTTGTTTATTTGTTTATTCCTGATCTTGTTTCAAAAGACCTTTACTGTGGCAACAATCATAATGAGTGCTGACTGTATGGCAGGCTGCGGTTTAGGTGATTGGCCATGATTTCACCCATTGAATTCTCCCCGTGTCCTGAGCTAGAATTACTACTGTTATCCCCTGAGATGAGATAAATTGTGTCTTAGAGAGGTTCGGTAACTTGCCCAGTCCACTGATTACCATGTGATGAAGTTGAAATTCTGGAGGGGTTCAAGTGAAGACAGATTTATATCCAAGGGCAGGTTGTAAATTCTTGGGCACTGGGCAAAACGTGGGTACAAATCTGGCATACTTCTGCCTACACTATTACAGTTCTTCTTTTAAAACCAATCTGGAAATATGGTGATCTATTTTGTGAACCACTGTCACTAGCTTTAAAATGCCTAAAATTAATTGCATGAATTTAGATAAAGGGGAGAGTCACACAAAGTAGAGCATCCTTTGTGGAAAGGAAACTGGGTACTGATCTCTTCATACAAGAAAAACACAAAATCTTCAGCTAAATACTATTTTAGAATAAGAAACATTATATATCATATTAAGGTGATGGTAAGAACCTTAGTATGTTTAGCTAATTATCCTGAAATCTCCCAATATTGCACCACTGTTTAACTTATAGTTTCTTAAAAGACAGGAGCATTATTCTGTTTCAGTGGTTCTCAACCAAATGTGACTTTGCCCCACAGAGGACATTTGGCAACGTCTGGAGACACTTTTGACTGTCACAACTTGGAAGTGGGGTGGGGAGGTGCTACTGGCATTAAAGGGATGGAGACTAGAGATACAGCCAAACACCTTACAGTGCACGGGGCAGGGCCTCCCACAAGAAAGACTTATCCAGACAGAATCCTGTCAAATTTATCCAGCCTATATGTCAAAAGGACCAAAGTTGAGAAGCTCAGTTCTAGTTCTTTTCTTTCTCCGCAAGTATATATGTCCCCTGTGGCTGCCCAAATGTTTCCAGGTAATTATTACATGTTTTCTCTTTCTTTCTTAGGAGCTCAAGTCACAGCAACGGATATGCCTGATGTCCTAGGAAACCTCCAATACAACCTTTTAAGGAACACACTGAACTGTACCACACATCTGCCTGAAGTGAGGGAGCTGGTATGGGGAGAAGGCCTGGAACAGAACTTCCCCAAGTCAACTTTTTATTATGATTATATTCTGGCCTCGGATGTGGTCTATCACCATTACTTCCTGGACAAGCTGCTCACCACCATGGAATACCTCTGCCAGCCAGGGACGGTGTTGCTTTGGGCAAACAAGTTCAGATTCAGTGCTGATTATGAATTTTTAGAAAAATTCAAGCAAGTTTTTGATACAACATTCTTGGCTGAATTTCCAGAGTCAACAGTTAAAATTTTTAAAGGAACACGAAAGTGGGATTAAATTAAACAAAATGTCTTTTCAAAAAACTAGTGTGTCTTTTGAGTAGAGTTAGAGAATGTATTGTCAGTAAAACACTTCTTTTATATATATGAGTGAGAAGATAGTGCATAAAAACAACTTGTACACCTAGAATAAACAGAACTTAGTTTCATAGCACCTTTCTAAAATAACCTATTTCAGATTATCTGGTTAATCTAAATATCTGTAAAGAATAACATGAAAATGTAAAATAGCTTTGCTGGCTTCCAAAGTCTCAATTAAATGTTTAATAAATTTCACATGAATAAGTTAATAAACAAGTGGATTTCCCCCTTATTATTTCTATTGTAGAGAACAGTTTTAAACTTGTCAGTACACTTCTATCACATGCTTTTTGAAACTAAGCTTCATAGGATCCTTGTATCTTAATTTGAAGAATCTACTTACATGGATTTTAACTATAACAAAAGGGGAGGATATTGAGTGATAGAAAACTATAGGCTTAACAATGATTAAAAGTGAAAAATGTGAAAACAGTGTTAGAATGAGGAAATGGATGCTGTCTTAGGAACTTGAGAGAATTGAATCTACAAATTCTCTCTGTGCCAACTGCCTACGGCCATTTCAGTTAGATTTCTGCATTGTTGTTTTTTGATTAAACTTTCTTAGAAAATTAGGAAAGAATGGCATTTTTATTTATTCTAACTAAGAAAGACTACAAAAAAAATCTAAAACATCACAATTATAAAATGTTAAAAGCTTCTACTTGGAGATACAGAAAAAACTTAAAATTAAAGCTTGCCGCCATTTCTCTTCAGTATTATACTGGAGATTTTAGCCAATGTTGTCAAAGAAAGGAAAGGAATAAAACATGCAAATTTAGGATGGTAGAAATAACAGTATAATATTCATGGATGACGTGATTGTTTATGTAGGCCAAGGTTGGCAAACGTATCTTGTAAAGGGCCAGATAATAAATATTTTAGGCTTTGCAGGCCATATACTGTTTCTGTAGCATTTTTTTTACAATCATTTATAAAAATGCAAGAACTATTCTTAGCATGTGGGCCATGTAAAAACAGGCTGTGGGTTGGATTTGGCCATAAGCCATAATTTGCTGACCCATGAAACTGTAGATAATTTACAATGGAATTGAAATTTGTAAGAGTTTAGCAAAGTTGCCAAATGTCAAGTACAAAGCCCAAATGTATTTATAAATTCTAACCACAAATAGTGAGAAGATAAAATTTAAATAAAGATCACTTACAACAGCAATATCAAATACTTAGGAATAAATCTAACAAAAGATATGCAAGAACACTACACAAACTTATGGCAGTACTGAGACAAGTTAAAGATAACCAAAGTAGATGAAAAGACACCTAGTTTGTGCACTGAAAGCCATTTTAAAGATGTCAATTTTCTCCAACTTGATCAACAGATACTTGCAGTCGCATGTATTCTTGTGGAACTTGTGAAGCTGATTCTAAAAGTATATAAAAATGAAGTCCAAGAAGAGTAAAGGCACTCTTGAGGAAGAACCTAGTAGAAATATCTGCTTTCAAGAAATCAAGAGGTATTTTACAGATGTAATAATTGAGAGCAATTAGTATTAGTTGTTAATACTAAAACACATTGGTATTATTAATACACACGTATGCACGTGCATGTGCAACCAGTTATTTCTTAAACTTTAAAGCCAACTGTGAAGCAATTAATATAAATATCTATAAATTCGAAAACCAAATGGGGATTCTAGACAGAATTCCAAAGAGGTAGTTGCCTTTATTTTCACCTTTGTTGATATTGCCTATTAAGAATATGAATCTCTAAGGTATTTGGTGATCAACATTTTTAAATGCTTTTTAATCCCTCTGGATAAAGATTAGAATTTCTTCGATCTTTTAAGATAAATAATAGTGTGTTCATAAACTAACAGTGAGCTCTATATGGTAAAAACCTACTTCCAAGATTTTGAAGCTAATGGTTAAAAAAAATTAAGTAGAGGAAATTATTGTGGCACCTACCCCCCATTCTCCCCCCCCAAAAAAAAATCTTACCTAACCTTTAATTTCCTTCTCTTAAGCATGCCTTCCACAATGCTCTCCCTTAGGATATGGAACATAGAAGATCAGGCCCCCAAAAGCCAAACTGTGGGGGATGCAGGATGTATTTTATGTCTAGATAATGTGTGGCAAGCACAGGATGTTCACCTGGTGACTCCAGATTATTCTACCCAATTATATAATACTTATGCTTCTTCTCTGTCAGTGAGCAAGGGTGGTAAAGATGAGTCCATCTAGAAAACACTGCTTAATATAAAGCACATCAATTGATATCTGCATAAGGATAGACATATAGGTCAATGGAACAGAGTAGAGTCCAGAAATAGCCTTGTGCATATATGGTCAATTGATTCTTAACAAAGGGGCCAAGGTAACTCAATGAGGGAAAGTATAGTCTTTTAAACCAGTGGTGTAGAATAAACTGATTACCATATGAAAAACAATTCACCTTGCATCTTCCCTATCATGCGCAAAAATTAAATCGAAATGAATGATAGGCCTAAATAAATGAGTTGAAACTATAAAAACTGTAAAACTCCTGGACGAAACATAGGATAAAATCTTTGTTACTTAGTTTAGACAAAGATATCTTAGATAAGACATGAAAGCCACAACCCATACATGAAAAACAAAGTTAAATTGGGCTTTATTGAAATTAAAATTTTGCTCTTCAAAAGACACCATTAAGAAACACACTCAAAAAATTATTTGCAAAACATGAATCTGATAAAAAGACTTTTATCCAAAATATAGAAAAGAATTCTCACAACCCCATGAAAAAACTGGGTAAAAAATTTGAACAGAAACTTTACCAAAGACTATAGACAAATATCTAATAAACTCATCATTTATTAGGGAAATGCAAATTAAAACCACAATGAGATACCATGACAAACAACCAGAATGGCCAAAATTGAAAAGGTGACAGTACCAAGTGTTGAGGAGGTGAGAAATCTGCAACTCTCACACATTGCTAGTGGGAATGGAAAATGGTACCAGCATTTTGGAAAACAGTTTAATATTTCTTAAAATGTTAAAAAGAAACTCAGCAATTTCATTCCTAGTTATCTACCCGAGAAAAATTAAAACATATGCCCACATACAAAAAAACCTGTACAAAGGTATTCGTATCAGCATTATTGATAGACCTCAAGTACAAACAATCCAAATATCCAGCAGCAATCAGTGAATGGGTAAACATACTGTGGAACATCACACAATGGAGTATCACTCAGAAATCAATATCTGCTATACACAACATGGATGACATGCAAGAACTTACACTAAGTGAAAGACAAATTTCTAGAAAAGTCAAACTTGTAGAGATAGAAAGCAGGTCATTAATTCTCTGGAGCTAAGAGTAGGAGTGGAGACTGACCACAAAGGGGTTGAAGCAACTTTTCCAGATGACGAAAATGTTCTAAAATTTGATTGTTAAAGGTTGCACTATAGACATTGAACTGTATACCTACACTAGTGAATTTTATGGTATATAAAATCATACCTCAATAAAGCTCTTAAAAAACAAATCTCATGGTTTGTCCCAAATGTTATGCAAAGTCACTTTCAAACTCCTCTTTCAAGCAGAGAGAAATCTATTAAGAAATTTATTGTAATGGGATCTGCCTCCTAAATCTCTTCTTAGACTTACAAAAGGATTTCTTTCACATTCCTAGGACAAAGGGATATGATGATCAGATGTTTCTTTTCTAAATGGATAAAAGTCTGCCTTTTTAGAAAAACCAGATTGTTTGCAGTTATAACTTTTGACTTCAAACTTTTATCATAGAAAAATTTAAATATGTAAAAATAGACAAGTTGTACACTTTAAATATGTGCAGTTTATTGTGTGGCAACTATTGTTCAATGATGCTGTTTTTTAAATAAGTAGACAAAAATATTATGGACCCCAATTCTCATATACATTTTCAACTCATGGAACATTTTGTTTCAGCTATATCTCCACCCACTACTCTGCTCCTGCATTAACTTGTAGCAAGTAAGAGACATATCCTTTCTCCAAAAATCCAATTAATGTTCCAATTTCCAATTGTCTCATAACTTATCGTTTGTTTGAATAAGAACCTAAATAAGGAACCACGTGTGATTAATTGCTTGAATGGCATATCCCTTAAATTTATTTTCATCTTCGGGTTCTCCCTCCATCTTGCATTTCCCTCTTGCCATTTATTTGTTGAACAAACTAGAGTTGTCTGTCCTGTATCATCTCTACCTGCTGCATTATGCTGACTGCTTTACCAGGGTATCCTTTAATATGCCCCTCTATCTTCTGTTCTTCCTGTAAATTGTACATTTTAATGACGAGCTTGGAACCATCCAGGCCAAGCCCAGCTTAGATCAAACTCCAGCCAAGTTACACTCGTGAGTGAAAATGATTGTTTTTGGAAACCACTAAGTTTTGAGGTAGTTTGGTACATAGAATCATTGAGGCACGTTAATAACTTTTAAAATCATACATAAAATGAAAGCGAATTATAGACGATATTTCCAGTTGCTCTGTATTCTATTCACATTTTGCATATGACCTGGCATAGTCAGATTCTAAAATAAATTTGATTTACATGACAGGAAATGAAGGCAGTCCATACTCTGCATAGAGAAAATGGTGACATCTGGTCTTGACACTGGAACTCTAGTTATTCATGTTTGACCCTTGAGAAAATATGGCTGAGATAAATGACACACTTAATCCTTTGAAATCTTCTCATGAAAGCAGGGGTTCTAAATGATCCTGAACCAACACCTTCCCAGAGTAGGACACAGCAGGCTCCCTGCCTGGCAGCAGATTGTCAGCTGCTGCTGGCCTGGCTTGTCAGGAGGGCCCAGCCACTTACTGCACCTGGAGCTCCAGTCCTTTCTGGAAGAGTATATTAAAAACTCTCCGTGGGCTTACTCTCTCCTTTCACATTAAGAAATATAGCAAAAACAAAACAAAAAAATCTCCCAAAACCTGAGGAAAAAAGTGAGAAATTAGGGAGATCTGGAATGATGGTGGTTTGTGTAAAAAGTCGTATTTGATGGGTTGTAGAATTTACTGTATCTTGATATAACTCCAAAGGTAGTATTTCAAAATAAATTACTGGGGAGTTTCTAACTGTAAAACTACTTTAAAATTGGATACTAAACATATGTGCTAAAAAAAAGGTGATGTCACTGAAACAGTGGACCATTTTATCAGTGAGAAAACACCTCTGAAAATTTCCCTCCAATAAAAAAGCAGAAAAACCGTTAAAAACTGTCCGAAGCACCTTTTTCAGATCTCCGGAAATGAACCAAAGTCATGTAGCGATCTGAGGCATGTACGCTTACGTGAAATGGTTGAATCTCAGTAAGAGCTGTGCATTTGGGTATTTTAAACTGCCCTGACCCCATCCCATCTCCAGCTCCACTGGAAATGGTGAAAACCGGCAGCCTGGAAGTCACTGGCGGGAGCCAAATATGGCTGGGAACTCCACCAACGCTGCATTCCCAGAGAGCTGTCATTATTTGGCTTGCCTTGTTGTTTCCGAGACCTTATGGGCAAGGCCATCTTTATTAGACTGGCCTTAGATCTCGTAGGCCCAGAAACCTTTTCCCAGTGGGTGTTTGTACAGATAATTACAGGCAATTGTGTAATTTTGTGGCTGCCTGAGATGGTGGCTAACAGTTGCGACTAATCAAAAAACTGAAAAAGGAAACGCTGGAAAATGAGACACTCATAGGGGTTTTGAAAGCTCTAACATATTTCTGGGTTTCTAGAAGGCCATGAACGTGGTACAGCTACATGTAGCCTGAGAAAAGACCTGGGAAGGACCCAGGCTCTCATGTCTGGCTGACCCTGAGGCTCTATGTAAGCAGATAGTACTTACCAGGTATGGCAAAACCTGGGTTGTTAATCAGTCAGCCAATCAGCATAAACTTGGGAAGTCACCCTACCTTGCCTGAGCTTCTCAATTTCCTTACTGGATGGAACCTCTATGTATGTGGACCTGTCTGTATGTGTGTAGGTCAAAGTATGTGTGTTTGTGAGGGAAAGTGCATCTGGCTGCTCATAGATGGACTTTAGACTCTAGACCGTTCAGAAATTGTAAGCAAAATGTTTGCATGCATATTTGTAGTTTTTCATAAAGGCTCTAATTCTTTCATATTTCATAGATAAAGGGGTCAACTGCCCAAAACACAAGTATGAATGACAAGATGATTGGTATGGCAGGTCTTCTATAGTAATAAATTCTAAGGGAACAAGATTTAAAAATCACACACACACACACACACACACACACACACACACACGCTTGCTATAAGTGAGTAGAGGCATTTTAATGTTGCTATGGGTGTCTGTTTATTTTATGTAGGAAGGATGAGAGAAGCAAGTCTAGTAGCCAGAAAGATAGAAATAATAGAAAGTTAAACATACACAGAAGTTAACCACAATAAGCATTGGAAATATATTCAAATAATTGCAAGCCCATAAGAACCATTATAAAACAAAATACCTCAAATTGCTTTTTTTGTCTATGGAATTAATATTACTTCTATTCTAATCCCAAATTTTTTATTAATGAAAAATTAAGACCAACTTTAAGAAGCTTCAATATTCACTTTTATTAATTATAAAAAAAAATTAAGGTATCAGAGTGTATATGGTGTATTGTGATCTTGGTTTTGCACATTTATTCACGTGTTTACATTATTTCAACGTTAATAAACATACCATATGTGTATCTTTACAATACCTGATAAAGATTTAGCTGTCTGGCACTTATACATGTATTATTAGTTCATTCTGATGTTCTCTGCATGTCAAAAGAATGTTAAAAGATAATTGGCCTGAAATAACTCCAAGATGATGATTTACTAGAGTAGTTATGCTACGGCAATTGCCACACATTTATTTGTGCCCCTTTAATTTTTCCCCTTAATTGAATGTAAATATTAAAAAAAAAAAATCTGGAAGTGAAAATCTGTTACTTTTTCAGTCCAATAAATAATTTTAGCTACGCTTAATGTAGCTTTTTTAAGGCCTTCATACAACTGAAAAAATTAAAGTCGAGCATGTTAAAACCCTGTTCATTTATAAAATAAAAAATAGAACTTTATAGGTTTGCAGTTAAAAGGTACTGTTCAAAATCTATCATGCATGTAACAGCTGCAACTCAACTGAAAGTCCTGGTGCTGGCAGTCAAGGCACCGCTCAGTCCACCAGTATGAGGTGTTAAGAAAACACCATGATGTCAGAGGTCTACATTACATGTATGAAGCCACACGCCAGCAAGTTCTCTGATAAATACACAGCATTTTAATAATCAGTATTTGATAGCAGATGAAAACATGCATTAGACTAAAAATGCCACAAATTTGTTTTTGTATCCATTCACTATAAAACTTTCTTTTTTTAAAATTTAAACTCTTGGTTCCTATTTTAGAACACACAATAATCAGGAGGATACATGATGGGGAGCCAGTTTTCAGTAAAAGATGCACAATGAGTCCATCCAAGTAACTTCATCAGCTATAACAAAACACAATAACGTCTCATTAAAGAACAGATTTTTAAAGTTCAATCTTTAAATTCTGTACTAAATGTTTAGTAATAATAAAGTAGTAATATGTAGAACTTCCTTCCACCCCACCCACTTTTTCTTTTTTACCAACCAATGTTCCTTACTACCAACTAATCAACTCTCCTACCATCAGCCTGTTCTGGTGATTATTATTATCATCCCTGCTGACCTGCCTTCCTGCCCTCCTTCCTACTAACCTTTCTGTTTTCTTCCCAGTTAACTTACTTGCTCCCTTCCTTCTTATCAACCTAGTTTCTTTTCATTCATTTTTTCTGAATGCCCACTGTCAGTCAAACACTGTTCTAGGCATCGGGAAAACAGCACTGAACAAACGGACTTCCCACTTTTAGGAAACTTATGCTCTATTCAGGAAAACCAAGTAATAAAGAAGCAAATTAATGAATAGATGAATAAGTAAATAATTAAGATATATGTCGCGTATACAGTAAAGATAAAACAATATAATACAGAGGGACTGGGAAATTAGATGGTCAAGAAGAGGATCTCTGAGGAGGTGACATTTAAGTTGACACCTGAACGACAGGTAGAAACCTACTCTGTAAATCTGGGGAAGAGCTTTCCATATAGCTGCAATAGTTAAATCCTCCTGTGGGAAAGAGCATGACTGTTTTAGCCAAGCACAGAGGAGGCTAGTGTGGCAGAAACAGAATGAATAGGGTAAGTGTGATTTGAGATATGGCTGGAGAGGAAGGCAGCAGCCAGGTCACACGGGGCCGTATCGCCACAGTGAGGTGTTTGGATTTTATTCTAAATGTGACGGAGATTCACCAGGTGTCTAAAGACATCATTTCCATCTGCTGTGTGCAGAATACAGTAGGGGAGCAAGAACACAGTAAGGGAGCAGAGTGAAAGGGAGACAAGTTACAAAACATCTCCGATGTGAATATCTGGGTGGATCACTGGCTGCACAAATGATGAGAATCACACACAACATATTAACAATCAATTCCAGAAAGAGTTCTCTTAACATATTCAAAGATCTGAAGGAGCTAATTCAAAATGTCTTACAATTTGGACTGACTCGTGAAGGTACACAAAAAGGGTCTAAAAGTAAAGATAACATATAGTTTAATCAAAATTTTCTACAAGAACCCACTGGTCAGTTTTATATCCAAAGAATATCTTACATATAAAAAGCAGACGGTTGGCCGCATTTGCCACAACCAGTATCTCCCAACCTCCCTACATCCTCTAGGCATAAACCAATGATACATGTACAAAGACAAGATGAGGCTAAAATAACTTCTGTGGAATTTGGTAAGGTTTTGTACTTGACAATGAACTTCTGCAGAAGGCTCAACCATAGAATTTCTCTGTATATACAATATATGGTAAAATGACCTTATGGCCAATCATCTCAAATGAATAAAATCAAATGTAAAACTCTGAGAGTTCAACCATTTTACAATTAAGCCAATATGTATTTAAAGGAATGATTTGTTTCTTTCATAAAGGAAAACTTCATCTTCTAACTACATAAAAATTCATAATGCATTTCACCTATGCTGGTAACACTTGAGGCTATGTTGTAGTTGAAAACAATTTGGGCATGGCTAACTGGCTAACAGTTATACAATAACACATTTTAACTTAGTGTATGTTATTTGCTTGTATATACATAGTTATTTCTGGAAAGCAACATAAGAAATTGGTAATAGTAACTGCCTTGGAGATTTTGATGGCTGAAGAAAAGGAAGGAGATTTTATATTATATTTATTCCCTTTTGTACCTTTTGAATACTGAACCAGGTAAATTTTGCAAATCTGTTAATTAACGTATATATGTAAATATATACATATATATACTTTTTAAATTTTAATATATCATCTGACGGTATCAAATCCTAAGCAGGTACCCTAAACTACAGTATTTGGAAATTTCAAGTAATAAAGTCTACATTCTGGGAGAAAAAAAAGAAAATACTTGAGGCTAAACTTCCGGACAGGAGTGAAAAATATTTTTAAAATTTAAATAGCTTATTGATTGTCCCTCATGCATTTATTTTATAGTTCACATTACGTTACGAGAGTAATAATTAGTCATGATATCACTACCATGAGGCTTTTTAGCTATCTTATCACTATACAGTACTGAAGTGACCTTTAATGATGACAGTTTAAATATCACTTACTTGAATACAATTTTTCCAGTTTTCTTTTGTTGGTTTTTCTTCCACAAGTTTAGTTGCAAATTTAAGGCCTCTTCCATACATTTTATTTACTAATGCATGTTTGTATGCAAATGTCAAAACCTAAAACATAAAACAAGATAAAGCTTAGTTATGAGATATTTACATTTTAAAGCATGTAGCTTTAATAACAAAAGAATTAAGGCTTTTGCTTTTTACAAAAGTATAGCTTTTAAAATAAACCTGTTACATTAAGTTCAAAAACTTTTAAAAGAACAATTAATGTCTTCAAAAGAGGTTGAGTATTCCACAGAACATATAATTTATCTTGGGGAAGAAAATTATTATAAATCACTAGCTATTGGAATCCATATCAAAACACCTCTTCAAGTAAAAGAAAGCAGGGCTAACATAAATGATTACAACAATGCAAATTATAAAAGAAGTACAAAACTATACAGTTATTATAAATTATCAAAATTGAAAAAGAGGATAGAAGTAAAAAAAGTATGAGATTATATAAACATGTTCTTACTTTCAACCTACTTCCTTTCATGGTACAAAAAGTTTTGTACCTTTAATTATTGTATCTGTTAAATATATTTGTAACCATTTATATATATTAATATTTTTGGTCTCCACTTTTAGAATATGGAGAATGTTCTCAAAGAAAGAAATCCTGTCACATTTATTTGTCTTCTGGAGTCAAGCAAAGTGTTCACTAATTGTTGCTATGAACGTAGTAAATAGACAGGTAACATAATGCATGGCCCCTAACACAGCAGTACTACGGCAAACTAGAATTATTTATAACAATTTTATTATGATGTTCATCAACTCTCTGTTGGACCAGGTTCTTATTCAGCTTTTTTCTACCAGCAATGTTTATGCAGTGTTTGGCACATAGTAGCCATGTGATAATTGTTTTGCACAACAAATACTGTTGAGGTCCTCCCATGTATTTAATACTTATTAATAAAAGCCTATGTAGGTAGTGTCACTATCCTAATTCAATAGATGAGAAACTGAGGCATCAGAATAAGGTCATGCAGATAAAAGTGGTAGAGGCAGGCTCAAACTCCAGGGGTCTGATTTCAGATCCAAATTCTTAATCTCTGGTGCAGTTTCCTGAATATAGTTGATTGCTTTCTACGTATGCAACCTGAAGCATATAGGAAGAATTTTCCTACTTCCAGAGTTCTTTCCTAGAAATTACCATAGTTAATGCTGAAAACAAGCATCTGTCTATTAAAACAAAATAATTGTTTGTGCTGGGTGAGGAGAATTCCACTGCTTTCATTTATTTTGTTTTTCTCTCTAGAGGAAACTTGACAAGAACTTGTAGCTCTATTAACGCTACTGTAAGAGCTACAGTAGAGAGCTATAAGCGATTTAAAATGTTTTTATAACCAAAATCCAACAGTTCATCAATTTTACTTTTTATAAACTGGGTTTTAAAACTGATCAGCTATAAATAAAGTTGATAATTATTTAGAAGTTAAAGAGTTTTGAGGATATCTAATATCTAGTAACTAATATCTAAACTAATCAGAATACCACCCCTTCTGTCCCCAAATCAGTACCTAAATAGATGTGGGAAGACACAAAGACAATTTCTACAAGATGTTCTTAATTTTAGCTTCATACATAACAGGCTGGCTTAATCAAAAGATCACTACCTATGTTCCTAAACTGTTTTCCACATTAGTGTGGATAAACAGCCACTTTGCAGACAGATAAATTAACAGTAAAAAATGGTTTTAAAACAGGTTAAGACAAATATGAGGTACCACTAAACATGTCTTCTTCAGAGACAAGCTTAGCCTCATTCCAATAATTCTCTTCTTCCGGCCAGCCATCTGGAAAACAGTAAACAGTACCGTGTTTCTCCGAAAATGAGACCGGGTCTTATATTAATTTTTGCTCCATTAGGGCTTATTTTCAGGGGATGTCTTATTTTTTTCATGTACAACAATCTACATTTATTCAAATACAGTCATGTCATCTTCTTCTGGAACATCGTCATAACGTACTAAATGTGTCCGTCTGGATGACAATCTTAACTGGGGCTTATCTTCAGGGTAGATCTTATTTTTCAGGGAAACACGGTAGGCAACGGGGCCCAAGAGAAATTTGTGAAGTAACCCCCAAGAACTGCACAAAAACAATAAGCAGAGAGGTTACCTTATTGTCAAAAAGATCAGTCCATTTTGTAGTTTCCCAAAAAGTTTCCGTCAGAGAATCCAAAGGACTTTCTCCTTCCTCTTCTCTCCCTTCGGTATCACTTGAAACAGCCCCATCTTCATCCTGTGTGTGAAGAAGGTGGTCGGCCAACGCACATCCTTTTCTACAAAGGGCATCTACAAGGGTGGATTTTTGTTTGTCCATGTCACTGCACACCAAATCAAAAAACATTTCACAGATCAGTAAAATTTCCTTAAAAGTACAGCCTTATCTGAAATCAAATTCATGCATTCCTCTGCTTGCTATTTACAACGCAGAGATCTTGTATAGCCAGCCATGTATATACATGTGTATTGTACATCAAATAAAATTCCTTATTTCTAATAAACATCAAATGATCAAATGAGCCACTATTTTACAGATAGATTAAATGAGTTAGGACAGTTGGACTTGGTAGAAACAGAATGCCATAAGCAAAAGAGTTGAAACATTATTTGGGTCTAAATTCTGTCAGCTACATAACTCTTAATCAGAACAGTAACTTTTAAGTAGGTACAAATTTACAGAGGTTCTCCCAGTCATGAACTTACATGTATAAATAGAGCAAACAAATGTAATGCTTACTCTGAATGTGCCAGCCACTGTTTTTGCATTTTAACACATGAACTCATTTATACTCATAATAACTCTTTGAGTAAAGATACTACTAATGACCCCCATCCTTTTGCAAAGGAGGTAACGGAGGCACAAAGAAATAAACTGATTCGTTCAAGGTCCTACAGTTAGGAAGTGGCAATTCCAGGATTCTAAGCTACTTAAGAGTCTGGTTCTGGAAGCCCCGCCCTTAATTAATCACTGTGGTAAATAAAATGCGTGCTCCAGGGCGGGCATCTTTGTTTTCTTCTAATGTATTCCAAGTGCCTGGCACAAAACAGACAATAAATCATTACTGAATGAAATATAATAACAACCTGCACTCCAGGGAACAGTGGTAGTCTCTAGAATGCTTGCTTATTTGAGGCATTTTGTCCAACTCATGACCGAGACTTGTGAAGACAATGAGTCTGTGACAAAAGAATGAGGCATATAGTAATCTCCTCAAGATTAGGGTAGAAATATAAGGAATTGTTCAAGAAATGCAAGGGCCCAGATTTAGGAGAGATCCCGGTCTGAATCCTGGCTTTCCCACTTCCTACTATTGTTACCACAGGTGAGTCATTTAATCTCTCCGAGCTTCAGTTTCCTCTTCTATAAAAATGGTGTAGAAATGTCCCTCTTTTGCATGTTGTTTAGAGGATTAAATTTACATGAGACATTGTACTTCAAATGCCTCAGTACTCTTTATGCATAATTGGCACTTCATAAATGGGGGCTACACTTTTCACTATTACTGTTATTAACAGTAACAACAAAATGGGAATGTTTTTGAGATTATTCCTTTGGAAAGTGTGAAAAGGTGCTGACAATGGTCAACAACTTCGAACAAATTTTATTCCACATGAAAACCACTGCTTGTAAGATTCATAAGATCCTATAGTATCAGTATAAACAATGTCATGCCAAGAGTTCTAGCAGTTTAGAATTCAGGTATTTTATATAGAAAAAACTATTCTAATGGAAAGAGATGGAATCATTCAAGGAAATTATAGTAGTTTTAGGCAGCCTGAACAGTTTGTTTATTAGTTATTATAACTACGAGAGGATGAAGATATCTACCCTTGTAAATTAATGACTCCCTGGGATGAAAAGAAACCAAAGTGACAGTCATTCTGCGGTGAGGGTGCATGGAAGGGTGAAAGTAAGGGCTGCTGGACCATTACACCAACATATGGAAACCCACTCTCCCATGGAAGGAACCATACCACTCACTCACATGCCTAGTTAAGCCTCTCTGTTCTCGGCATTACAAACTACATACGGGGTTTTTCATGCTCCTGGTGATAAATCATTTAAAGATTAACGTTGTAGGGTGTTACGTGTTTGCCCTCTCCACACTTCCAGTTCACACAAATCCCCAAGTGCATGGACAGCTTGATCATAGCTACTCAAATCTTTCCACCACGACAGCACCTCATGGTAGAGAAAGCAAACTACTTTTCTTTTGCTTCATCTTAAATGACTGGAGAAAATTATTACAAAATATTTAAATAGGGAATATGTGAATGCTGGTAACTCTAATAAGGTAATAGAAAATACCAGGAAAGAAGAATACTCAATAACATCAATCCCTACTTTTAAAAAAAGAAATGAGATGCAAGAAAGATTATTTACTGGTTAGGTACTTTTTTATAATAGCTGCATCGGGCCTGGGGTCACTCTTCATTGCAATATAAACTGCTAGGGCCGTTTGATCTATATGAGAAATAACAGCATTTGCAGCTTCAACAATTTCATTAAGTCTTTTCATTCGTTCCTGGGGAAGAAGAAAAAAGAAAAAATAAGAAAAAAAATGGATGTATCAATGAGTATACTGAAGCATTTTCACTTGTCTCATATCCAGTGTGAGGGGACTACATATGTAGTCCATTTGCAGCCCAGGGGGCTCAGCACTATCTTCTCGTGTAATCTTTATAATTGTCAGCATCTCTACAAGAGCTGAACTCAGAAAGGAAAATACCTAATTTACATTCCCTGCTGGCAGTAAATGGTGACAGTAAGCAAAATATAAAGTTCATAAACATGTAAGGTGTTTCCTACAAAGGCAATTCTTTTTCTGGGTATCTTAAGGTTTTAGAGATCTGCTATGTTATTTCAGTCCCATGCCACGTGAAAACAGAAAAAGCACTAGCTGATGAAATAAATTCTTTATAATTTATTATTAAAAACACGAGATGAGAATAAACAAGAAAATAACCAACATGGTGTTATGGTGTTTGTTTATAGTGGTGTCTGGTGTTCGCAGCAAGTTGCTTCTCTCTTGTTCAAGTTCTTTACAGGTCTCCTTTCAACACTTTCTAGTTCACTCTGAATCCTTGATAATTTTTAGTTGATTATAGCTAGTATTTTCCTACTGCCATGATTGCTAATGAGACCTCGTCCCTGTTAAGAAAGTCTAGAACTATGGCTAATTCTTGAAAGAGACAATCATGAACAAAGTTAATACAAAGTAAGGATTCTTCTTTTGCCAAAAGTGTTTAGATTTGCAGCAGGCAAGGACCACTGCCTTCTGCTTCTTGCTCTTTAGGTTAAGGTTAGAAAAGCAATCCTTAGGGTATCTTAACTACTACTCTTTCTCCCACTGGCCAAAAATGTGAGTGAGAATCCTAAACTCATAGCAATGGCCAGGTTCTATAACCAGTTTAAATGAAAAGAGCTTAAATAGAACATTCAATTTGACTAAACACATTTTGTCAGCAAGAACAAAGACAAATATTAGGTTGTACCTTAATTCAAAATACAAACCTTACCTAATATTACAAACAAAATAAGACACTCATATTAAAAATGAACATGCCCAACCTTTTCAGCATCCAACTGATGAAGTCGAGCAACGTACAGAGGAAGATAATTAGGATATGTTTCTTTCAATTCATTATAAATGTCACAAGAATCCAGCCTAGGTACATAAGAAAGAGAAAACATTCATTATTTAATTTCTTTTAGAAAGAAAATTTCCGTCTTTCATATTATTTAACATTATTTTGAAGTTCCAGTTAATAACATAAGGCATGAATCTGAAATATAAGTATACTTGTTGACAAGGACTATCATTATTTGTAGGTAGTATAAATATGCTCACCTAGAAAATAAAACAAACAAGAAAAATCAAAATGAAAATTATTTCAGTTCAGAGTTCAGTACGATAGAAGATAAAAATTAGCATCACCAGATTTCCTACATATCAGCTATAACTAGATTTAATAAAAGGAGGGGAAAAAAATCACAAATATCAAGAAAAAAATAAAAGATCTAGAAATGTCCAAGACCTGTAAGAAGAAAAATGTAAACTTTTCTGACAAATCTGACATCTCGAATAAACGAAGAGACATTCCATGTTCCCAAATGAGGAAGTTGAATAAAATCATGCCAATCCTTCCTTATTACGTGCAGGGGGAGCAGCAGCCTGTAGGGTTCCCGGCTTGCGCTGCCTGGCATGGACGCACTGCCCCTGAGCTGGGGCAGGGGTGACCAGGGCCTCAGCAGTGCCGTACTCACGGCAGACCCTCCACTTTACAAGTAGGGGCCGAGCAGAAGGAGGGAGCCCCCATCTCTTGACCACATTCGCCTCAGCAACAGGTGTCTGGGCTGGAAGAGAAATGCCGAAATCCTGCTCCTCCCAGGAAGAACGTCCTCAGACTGGGAGTTGAGGGAGACCAGTCTGGAATACAGTTTCTGCATCACCATCAAGCCAGAAGTCAATCTCCGCAATCTCACTGTTGAAGGATCTACACCGTATTTTCAACTTTTTATAACATCCTACAATCAGCCAGAGACGGACCTAAAGACTGACTTCTGGTGGAGATAGGACCTAGTTTTAAGTGGAAAGGCAGGTTTGAATGTGGACTCACATTACAAGGGATTAATCCCTGGGAATTATTTCCACAATACAATGATGTCTGTTCTCTGTACGACCTCATGATTGTAAGGACCCATTCACACTCAGCTATGAGGTTCCAACAGATAACCAGTGGTTAAAAGAAATACTGTATAACATAAATGGGAAAAGCAATTGATCTGATTACATAGAATAAATTTCTACTACGTAAAAAGTAAGCTAAAAGTCAAAGAATAAGCTGGGGAAAATCTGTGACAGGTACAGCAAAGCATTAATATATTTATGTTAAAAAGTTAACAGAAAAATCTGACGTGCCAATAGAGAAATGGGTAAAGAACATGTTCGACTGACAGAAGCTATATGAAGAATGAAATGACAACATTCAAAAAGCTCAAATTTAATAATAACTTAAAAAATGCAGTTTAAAACTGCAATAATGGCCTTTTCTTCTTGCACCTTATACTAACAAGGCTTTATTTTGAATTATATGGCTCTTGGTTGGAAAAGGTACAGGGAGAGACACAGGCCCCATCATACACTACTGGACGGAGAATAAATTGTTATATTCACTCTGGAAAGCAATTGGCAAAACAGAAGATTATTTTTAAGAATTAGTATTTTGGATTCAATAATTATACTCTTAAGATGTTTTCTGATGGAAATTTTAAAAAACCGCTAATGTATAAAAATATCCATCACAGTATTATAAAGAAAATCTATAAACATGTGACAACTAAAGTATCTAAATAGGTTATATTTCATCCACTGGACCATATACTATACAGTCATTAAAAACAGTATTTTAAAGGACTATTAAATGGCATAGAAAATGCTCATAAGCAAGTAAGTAGGACTGGAAAAGTAAGACACAGTATCATTCACACTACTACAGGTATAAATACAGAGACAAATAATAAGACAGTGATTATCTTTGGAGAGTGGGCAAAAAGTGATTTTTATTTTCTTCTTTATATGTCTCAATAAAATTTTCTTCCAAGAGCAAATCAGAGTAAGTGCTTAAAATATTAAACAAATTCTTATCACAAAAGGGAATTAAACATATATGAAAATTTAAATTATCTGTAATCCTACTACTGCTAATATTTTTGAATATAGCCAATGCATATAGACATAATAATGCTGTAAATGGGAAAATAAAAGCAAACACTTAGAGGGTTAAAAATTCATTAAATACTTACTTTGTCATCCACTGAATTTTAAGATCTCGTAATGCTTCAGTAAACTCTTCTTTTAAATCTTTCTCTTTTTCAGAATCTTTTTCTTTATCTTTGCTGCCATTCTTAGTCTTTGTTGGTGGAGATATTAGGTAGTAATGAACAGGAATTACATCCTATGAATGTGGAGTGACAGTCTTAGATTAACGTGCTTAATTTTACATATTTTAAAATCATCTTCAATAGCTAAATATCACATAACATGGGCTGCACTTGAGTTGTACTACACTGTATTATAGACTCTAAGGCACCACAATACATAAAAAATTCCAATCTGCAATCAAAGTAATTTTCTCCCCAACTTTAAAGTACCAATTTTTCTACTATCTCCTTTAAAATGAAGGAGATTTATAATAAACTTTTTCTCTACTTGAGTATACTTGGTAGTCTTAGTTTTACTTGATAGACTAATTATAAAAGTATATTATACTCTCCACATTTTATATCTGAGAAGGGAAGGAAATAAGTTAGAACTAAAAAGAAACAAAAACAAACAAAAATGAAAAAAAATCCTCTTTTCTCTCCAAGTAAATTTAAATTTATTTCTTTATTCAGTCAACAAGACTTATTGAGTCTGTGATGTGTGAGGTCAGGCTCTGACAACTGAAGAACAAAGCAAACAAGGCCCTTTCTTGCCCTCAGGGAACACATACTCATGTGGGAACACAGACAACAAACATAGAAGTAAATAAATAATTTCAGATATTAATGCATATATGAAGAAAATGAAATAGAATAAAGAAATACTGAGTGAGTGACTGCTAGGTAAGGTGTTGAACCATTGGAGACAAAGTGGTTATGGAAAACCACTCTAAAGACCATCTGATCTAAATGACCTAAAAAAATGAACCTCGAATGAGGAGGAAGAAGTGTTTGAAAGTTGAAGACAAGCATGTGCAAACACCTGAACTTCGTACATGGCAAGCACCGCTGTATGTACTAGGCAAATGGGCAGTGACCGTATTAAGTAAGGTTGACAAAAATACACAGATTGTATTCTAAGTGCAATAGTAAGCTTACCAGAAGAGTTTTATGCAAAGAAGTGACATGATTAAAGAGTTTTGCTTTTTGTTTAATAACTCTGGATCCTGTATGGATTCAGTTTGGGGTTGTTTTTAATAACTCTTGATACTATTTGGAAAATGGATGATAAAATGCAAAAGTCGAAAAGGAGGAAAACAAGTTAGGAAGCAAACCTAGGCATCCCAATACTGACTTGAACTAAACAACACGCTGTAGAAAATAAATGAATTGATTTGAGATATTCTGTGAGGGCAGAACCAACAGAGCTTGCTGACGTTTAAAACTAGGGGATGATGAAGACTAGATGGGGAGACAGGGAGGGGTAGTAAGTTCAGGAGTTGGTCCAAAGAATTCTACTATCTAGATGCTCTGTGAGTGAAAGAGACAGAATCCAGAGAGAATCTGAGGTCATGGCAGCCCTGAGAAAAGCACCCTGAAGAAAGAGGGAGTGGTCAACTGAAGACTGTAGCTGAGAGGTTTACACTACAAGACAGAGAATGAAATAATTGTAAAGCCTGGCAGCAGTGGACAGTTGGGAGATAAAGACTGACTAAAACAGAGATGAAGAGAGAATGGGAAGTAAACAAGTATGGATAGTTCTTTTGAAAAGTTTTGCTTTGAAGAGAGTAATGTGCTATTACATCTAATTACATCTATTTCTATATTTTATTAAAGCACGTACGTTTTATGAAAAGTAATGCATTATCTGGGAAATTAAATCATATATTTGCTAGTTCCGATTTCCGCATAATAACTAGATGTCCTTAATTCAATCAGTTTATTAAATTCTGTCTTCAGGTTTACATTAAAAATGCTGTTAAATTCTTATATTTGTTTTAATTGAAAAAATTTTTTAATTGGAATAAGTTATGTTACCAAAAATGTTTTTACTGCTCTAATCACAGTAATTTCAGAAAAACCTTTATGCAATTTGAGTTAAAAAATAGTACAGCAAGTTCCCACCTTACCAAAAATTTTTACGTGTAAATGCTACATAAATATGTCCATTTAAACAATTTTCCCCATTAAACTTTATTTTGGGGTATAATTATAATAGCAAAAATAAGGAACTACTGTTGTGGTTGTTCTAACGGTATTAACAAATAAAATAATTATTACTTCAATATGACTCATTTTAAGCACAGAAAACCACTGATGTGAAATAATCACACAAATCCATTTTTAGCCATGTGTGTGCCTTTTTCTTCCTCTTCTCTCTCTCTCTCTCTCTCTCTCTCTCTCTGAGGTTAAGGAGCCAGAGCCTGTAAGCAAAAATCTTATGTAAAGTATGAGACTGGGAAAAGGAAACAGGTATTTATTTTGCTCAGGCTAGCTCCTTCTGGACCCTGCTACCCATCCTTTTCTCCTTCTTGAGGTTCACTCTCTTAGGTGGGCACTGCCCTGGGCAAAGCCAGGTTAAAGTGTCTGCAAAATCTGAGTTCATAATTTACCGCCACGCTCTTATGTGAACAGACTGCTTCAGTGTCATCTGTATAGCACAGACAACCCACCTAAGAATTAAAGGTATAAATGGCCTGCAACATTTCCGCTCTGTTACTAGAACCCTTTTCTGTCTGCAATCAAGCTTCTGTCCCATGCAGTATGCTGCAATGTGAATGACATTTGCCTAGAGGAGGAAACCAGGCAGTCTACATTCACTCTAGCCTAACATGAGCCTCCCTTAGCTTCCCCTCCTCCTTGCTCCATTAGGGAGAGAGAGAAACTTCCAGATGGGAAGCCTCTGCTGCGGGGCAATTCTTCTGAAGCTCAGAGGTGAGGCATTTGCTATTATGTTTTAGTACAGAAAATAGAATATATAGAACTGAATTTAAAATGAGCAAGCCGTTCAAGTTAATTTATGATTAACAATGACCTCTAACCAAGATCTGTAAATAGGAATAAACTGTAACACAGCAATCATAAACTACCACTGATGCCCAAGAGAGGCAGGGAAAATTTATGATGAACGACCTTGGGTGGGGAGAAGCGAATCAAGCTTTTGTAATCAGCATTTTATATATTAAATATATCAAATTATAAATTATAAATGTTAATATAAATTTATAAAGTATTTCAGGACAAAAATTTTTATTACTAAAAATTATGAACATGGCAGTTTTAATTTCTAATGAAAAGAAAAAGAAAGTTATTTTTCATTTGCTTTATCATGGTGGTCATCTGTTCTTTTTGACAATAAGTATTTTCACAACTCACTTCTCAAGGACTTAGCATAGGGTCAATTTAATAAAAATGATTTTGTACCATTAACCTTGAGAAATCTTGATTATGATTTAAAAACAATCAAGAAGAATCTTCAGAACAGAAATGCTAAAGTTCTCTATAGTAGATACTTAACAATAAGCTTTTTTTAAAAAACATTATTACAGCTATTCACAAAGTATTTCAACAGTGTTCGAATGGTATTATTTAGACAGTCAAACCCACCTGCAATAGCTATTCTTTGGGCAACATAACATTCCACCATTTAAATTTTTGTTCAAAAATGTCAATTTCCCTAGTTCTTAAAATATGAATAAACTAAATTCAAAATTGTAATACCTTCACACAAACTAAAAAGCTATTTTAAATATTAATATCATATTTGAATGCTATTGATGATCTGTTAAAAGTATACACTTTCATATTACAAACAGCTTTTTCTTAAAAAAAAAGGGTAACACACATTTTCAAATCAAAAGTTACTGAAACCCAGAGAACAAGTCCACACAAAAAGCTAGTTGGTATTTTGTTCAGGCAATAAATTTATATGTATGTATTTTTTTTGGTAGTGTGACTATAAAACTATCATGATGATTATTTTTAAAGTAAGAGCTTCATGTGTACTTGCACTGAAGATAGAAATGGAAAGAAGTTAACCTAGCTGCCAAGTTCTTTATACAAAGCTTTACTAACCATCAAGTAATAATCATCTTCCTATTCATTTGACAGTTTTCTATCTCATACAACCTAATCCAAACAAAATCCATCAAAACTTCCAAAATATACAATAGGAAGAAAAAAAAAATGCTGTGCCTTTGTGATATGTGCATTATCTATTTTTAATGGATTCCTAGAATATTTTTTCCTCATTCTCTAAAGCAGTGAGTGGCTTGCAAGCTACTTTCATTGTGACCCAAAGATAAACAATCTACAGATAAAATGAAATTCCAGTTTTATGAGTATGATGACTGACATTTCCTACTTTATTCTTTCTTCGTTTTGATGCTGGTTGTTTCATTAAATGAATGTGCATGACCCACAAATGGGTCAAGACACTCGGTTGAGAAATACTGGTCTACAGAGAGGGAGTTATTATTATTATTTTTTAATCTGGAAAGACGATTCCCAGTGGTGTACTGTTTGAACAAAGTATTTATCATTACATAGTAACATGGACATTTCATAAGTTTTTAATAAAGAAATTTTATGAAATTCAAATAAAATGGTGATCCCATTTCATGTCACTACGAATTAAGAAACACAGGTTACCCTTGTTTATACCTTATAATACTAATTCTCCCAGTACAATCCTTCTTGCTTGAAAGCGAGAAATCACTAAATGCTGAATGATGTCAGCGGGTTTTTACCAGAGAGCTCATCGAATATGTATCTCTTTCTCTAAAGTAGACTTGAACTAGAATTTTTCTTTTTAGCTCAAGCAGTCAATAAGAGACTGTCTAATACGTAGCAGGGAAGTTGATCAGATCACTTACTAGTTATGGTTTGAAAATTTGCTTATGTTCTTAGTGTAAGTTTAAATTTTGGGTCAACATTCCTTACTTCTGTTCCTGCTTATCTATTGCTGTTTGTCTCTGCCCTTTCAGAACTAAGATGCAAGAGCAAGAAATAAACCTCACTTGAAATATGTTAATAATATTTTTATATCAAATCATCCAATTTAAGAATGTTTTTATACTTTAACAGTAATTGTTTTGGCCTATACGACTGAAAAAACAAATCACCTCTCTATGGGATTTTAGATATGCAAATTTTCAAATCTTATCACTTAGTATCGTGTCTGTAGTAAGAAATGAATAACATTAATTTTTTTTCTATAGACATATAAAACAGGGGTCTTCCAGCAATTTGTGGTAGGAAAATATACTTTAGGAAAGCAGTATGTCAACATCGATAAGCTAAAAGCACTATACTGCACAACTTAAAGAAAGGAAACTAAGGGAGAGAGATTTTTTTTTTTAAGATTTATAATAGTGACAGAAAAAAAACTTTAACTAATATGCGAATAAGGCTTTAAGACATCTTTTTAAAGAACTGACAATCAGTACCTTTTTAAATTTTCCTTGTCGTTTTGCTGCAGACTGCCCCTGGGAGTTAGAACGACATTCTGTAAGAAAACATGCATAATCTACACAGGATGGAGACACCACCTCTGTCTAATTTTCTTCCAGTTTGTTTCACCTGTATGTGTCACAGTACTTAGAAAGGTCATGTCTATGATCAAGATGGCGGGCTTTTAAATTAAAGCAACATTGCCACTTTCATTTTATTAATAAAAATGCACTAAAATGTTATTCCTAAGGGCTAATGGTTTTCAACTTTTTATTTCAAAAATTTAGTACAGCAAAATCCATTAGTTATCAAAACACTTTTGAAAACATTAAATTTAGTTGACGATCCAGAATCTGATTTTCAAGGATGTCACAACACACATATACACATGCTGACTGTGAAAGTCAGAGAAGTAAATTGAACCTTCCCAGCTACCAAAACCATGAGAAATGCAAAACTATTGAAGTTAGATTAAATAAACAATATGTTGGGAATTATAATTAACTCTATAGTTTAAGGTTTTTGCTCTCGCTCAAGAAAATCTACCCTCATAAGTAATTACCTGATAAGTAATAACTATAATTAATCCTAAATATTTATAATTTCACAACTGCCTCTGAAAAACTGCAGCCAGGAAGTAGTAACTATTTCTGAATTGCTAAAAGCATACTTTTAATAACAATGCTCTTCTGTGATACTCATCACAAGAAGTGGACACTTGAGAAGAGTTATCTGGATGTGAACCTCATGGCTGAAGCCCCATTGCTGAAACACCACAGAGGAAGCAGGAAATGAAGTCTACAAAAAAAGACTACTAGGATTTCTTAAATCAGTGCATCTATAAATTCCAATTTCATTAACTACTGATTCATTTCAAATTATACTAAATACATTATATATAAATAAATAGTAAAGACTGAAATGAGACTCAAGAAACATCAGGGCAAGCAACTTTTTCTAAGCAACAAATTCCTAAGTTACGCCTCAATGGCAGCAAATAAATGATCATTCAATAATGATAAGAAGTAAGTATACCTTTTAAGATGTATGAAATCTATTCATTTTTTTAACAGCATTTATGGATTTCCAAATTATGTGGTAGGCTTACTTTGTAAGAATTAATGTTAAAGAGAAATGCAAAACTGTAAGAATGACAACTTTTACTGGTATTGAGCTAAAATAATACGATAAAAGGTGATGAGCTATGTAAACACTATTGTCATAATAAATTTGTAATGAAAACAGATGGAAAAACTAAAACAACTACTTATCAAACTGTAACATTATCTCTAAAATATAACAACCAGAAAATGTTTGTAACAAAAAAGCAAAATTTTGAAACTATAAAAGGCAATACCAAAAGAAATACCTCATAATTATCTACATAATTATGTAAAATTACAAGAGAAAGGTCTGTGCAAGTGTAAAAAATGTCATTCATTAGTAATAATTGTTCTGATGAGCTTTTAGATACAACCCAAAAAGATTTGATTTATTACTATATCCACAATATTATGTTGGTTAAAATTCTGTAAAATGCTCTAATTTTAAACATCCTATTCACTTAAACCAAGTTTAATTTGGATCTATGTTTCACAGGAAGTTCAAGTATATTAGCCATGCAAGGTAGGAGGTTCATGGCCATAGTAACTTAGCATTGGGAAAAAGAATACTAAACACTTTAAAATACAACCAAATATTAATTGACCATTACTAGTAACTTGGGGGAAAAAACTATTAATTTTTTTTTTTTTTTTGGCCAAGGAGATCTTCTCTTTTACCCATTCTGAAATGTGGAATTCCCATCTTTAAAGAAAGGGACATTTTGAATAGGTAATTTCAGTGTAAAAAAAAAAAATCTACTACTTACAGCTTTCTTTCCAAGTTCAGTTTTTGACAATGTTAAGGATCCTGAAAGGTAGCATCCAGGTCCTGCCCCTTTAGGTATTCTAATAAGAAGATTCAAGAGAGAAAAAGAACAAATGAGAAAGTTTCACAAAGATAATTATGGGGAAAAACATCAAAACAATTGCATTCTGAAATAATTCACATAGCTAAGATTTCAAAAACCAAAGGAAGAAATAACCTTAGTCTAAAATGGTAAATGACAACATACCATAAATTTAGCCTAATATAATAAACTAGCATTAATAGACTACAGTGTATAAGACGGGCATTAAGTGTAAGCAATGCTATCACTTACTTGTCATCAGGTAAGGAAGTAACAAAGAATGGCTGGTTATATTTGGGTGGTAGTGTTAAATTACTTGATTTCTTCTTTCCTAGAAGTGCAAGGCTATGATTTTCGTGAATATCTAAGCTCAGGGTATTAGACAACCTATGAGAAACAGTAAATGGAAGATCTTTAAGACGTTCCAAATCACTGATTTGCTCATGACGAATCTGTAGTCGAATTGTATAATCTCCTTTCTCCAGTTTCATAGAATACTAAAAAAGAAAAACACACATGGGAAAAGTTTAGCCAAGTAAACGGAAATTATTGTAAGAGGATAAACAGCAACAGTTATCACTTACACAATGTGAGGTACAATGCAAGTTACTACGCACACATTTACATACACACAAAATCCCCATTGTGAAGGTGAGCCAGCAAGGCCAGGGACATCAAGTGAACTGTCCCAGGTCACATACAGAGTAAAGGATAAGGAAGCTGAAGGCAGGTCTGACTCCCAAGCCCTCAACTTTCCCACAACTACAGGCAACTCACACATTCTCAGCTAAATCAGTCTGCTCCAGACTGAAAAAAGTAATGATTTTCTATCTCATGGTTACTGAGAGACACATATAAAACACTGAAAATTAGCAAAATTGAAGTTCTGTTTACTGTTTAAGACAGATATATACACGTATGTATACACATAACTAGTCATCTTTCTGTTATAATCAAAATGTCACACCCCTTTCTTGAAAACAGGAAAAACGGACCCAATAGAGATCATGAATACAAATCTACTATACTCCATCTAGTTAACCGCTCTAGAGGATGGGTGCTGTATTCTCCATCAGCAGCTTCTTCTGAGATTTTAAAAGCAAGTAAAGTAACGGCACTGCAATAACCCAGTCTGTACTGAGGAGATGTGACTGGGGCTTGCTTTGAGAAAAAAAGGAAATCATTCCTTGAATGACTAACTGAAAAAAACCTGCATTAAGTTATTTTCATTATTTAGCGCAAAGCTTGGAAATGAGGAAATACCTCATTTCTTTGTAACAATATTTCAAGCAGGGATAAATTTTCTGTAAATCATGATTAAAAATTATTTTTCTTTCAACAGTGCCAAGCACAGTGCTTGGCATACAGTAAGTGCTCTATACACAGTTGTCCCACGAAGAAATAAATTGGAAAGTTCTAATAAAGACACTTGGCACTGTTACAGTGCTCTTCATCCAGTTCAGCCCTGGAATCATTTCAAGGTGCTCACATGTATCAGATGATTTGCTTTTAACCTTCAGATGAGTGGAAGCAGTGGGTGGGAAGGAGAAATACCAAAAATAAAAACTGTGCTGGCCAGTGTCTACATCATCCTTGCTCTCCTCTACCCCAAAATTTACTTCAGCTGAACTACATGGCTGAAAACTACACTGTCCCAGTCTGTCTGTTCTACAACTGAGCTTCTAATGTGTCAATGTACTAAATGCAAAACTATAGCATTAAAAGAAAACCCAGACAATAACATAACAAGAAATCAGGAATTCATTAGTTCAGGAAACAGCTTCTGTTTATTCTAAAAATCACTGCCAATTTTATACCTGATGTGGATAGGCATCGCCTGAACCCATCTGTCTTTTATTTTGGTCAAATATGATCCACAGCTGGCTGTCAAATTCCGATTCGTATAATAATTCACAAAGTAGTGGGCAGCTTGGAGTTACTTCCCCACTCTTAGGCTGTAAAAAAATTAAGAATAATTAAACGGTTTACATGATTTCTAACGTAGATTTATAATATTGTTATTGACGAGACTTTTACATTAAAAATATTAAAATATTTTCTTGTGGTAGCCAATTTAAAAAATATAGAACATTCAGTATTTTGGCACTAATAAAAGGTACTCCTCTTTTATAACTTTAAAAAATACAAATCTAGCTATCTGTATTCATTAATAAAGCAGTATATATTTTACTTTATAAAACTGTACTTTGACAATTCACTGAAATCAATCACCTCTCGAACATTAAAACCAAATCCATATTATGCTTCAGTAAGAGTTACTGAATTCTTATGGATCCCACACGAATTCTTCGATCCAACTTTGACACTAGCCTCAACTACCTTTACCACTCATTCAACCTAAGAGTTATTCTGATGTCTCACTGCTCTGATGCCTGCTTCATAGAAGGTACTGAGGCCCGCTACTACTGTAATTAGAAGGCATCAGGCATTGATGAGATGTCTAACCACAGGACAGGTACCACCGCATAGATATCAGTGATTACAAAAACTAAGGCTCAAAGGCTAGGTCTCCACAAGTTAGAATTTGTGACTTCAAAGTTGAATGGTACTTAGATCATTACAAATTATAATTTCCCAAAGAATAATTTCAAATTAACCACTGTTAATTGATTCTATTTCACAGATATACTAAATGTACCTTCCATTTCTAGTTTTATGATTCATAAACAAAACACAACAGCTCATTGTAAGGGTATACTTTATTAAACAGACACTTACTTGATGAAAATTATACGTAAGGATCATCTCATAAAGTTGACGATTATTTGGCAAAACATCTCTTGATCCTAAAGGTTTTGTTTTTGCACTCAGTGGCCTATAATTAGACAATTGCATAATTCATTTAAGTTCATTTAATGAAACAAAACTATAATCAACAAAATCTATAACATCTCAGTAAGTGACAAATGAGCATTCCTAAACACTGTCCTTTTCAGCATATTTTATATTTTAATCATTAACTTAAACATAATTCTTTACTGACTGAATCACAGCAATACATACAGTTTAAATTCTGCAATATTACAAAGGCAATATCTTCATGATAAAGACATTTTCAAATGTCAACTGATAGTTCTTAACATAATCAGGTCCCAATGTTAGGGCGACAACTGCTAAGAGAGTTGAAGGACAGGTTTTGACTGCAGATGGCGCTCACTTGTCACAGGATGTGTCCTGCGAGTTGCCACAATGAGAGCTTCACATTCATGTTATTAAAGGCTGGAAGCCACTGCGGGGGCTACCTTTCAGGTACCTGCCATGATTCTGAGGCTAGTGTCATAAACTGAATTTTCATCTCCAGCATTCCGATGGATTTAAGAAAATGATTCTCTCTTCAAAGAGTGCAAGAGATCCTCTCACCCCCCACCACATTAATACTCAACATTTGTAGCCCTAAAACATTTAATGATACCGTAGTGTTTGGACCCAGCTCTTCAAAGTTATGCAGGGAGCCAGATCTTCGTATTTCAAGGAGGACTGAACATCAAAACGGTTGATTCCTTCTGATGCGTGCTATAAAAGGGATTTATCACATTAGTTTCTCAAACTTCACTGACAATAAACAGTATTTTTAAGCAATATTTGGACTTAAAATAAATGTTTAATGCAAACTTTATAAGCACCCACGAACAAAGACTGTTATTTTCAGAACCACAGGTAATTTCCCCACTGAAGTTTAAATCTAACCAGTGAGATTATTTTTCAATAACTCAAATCACTGACATTAAAAATAATGAAAATGCGGAACTCACAATGTTTAACTGAGGAGCAGTACACACTATCCCATGGAAAGAAATGGTGTAATCAATATTGACATCACTAAGACTTGCCCACCAACGAGCAATGCAAAATTCAATTGCTTTCCCACTCTGCAAAGAAGAAGAAAAATATAAATGTGTATATTTTTTTCTCAATGTCCTTCTCAAATTACCTAATATTATATATTATATAAAGAATATAAACAGAAGGTGTTTCAAAGCAATTTTATGCTTTCAAACTTATCCTATTTGTACAGCAGGACAATTCTTTTAGAACTTTTATCAGCTATGCTTGGAGTTTTGCAAATTACAGTTGCATAGATACAGTGCAGGCATTTAAATACAGTTATTTACTCATACCCCTACAATGCTTGTCATAAAAGAACTGAGGCAGTTTTTGAAAACATATCCAATAAAATAATGGTAAAAACAAACTGTAACAAAAATCTAGGTCCAAAGGAAAATTAATTAATAATAATGACAAGAGAAAGGGTATTACAGCTTTATATGGCATATTCTCAATAGCCCCAGTTGAGTTTCAGGCTTAGAGCTGCCTGGCATTGAAAGCGAAATGAAATTATGGTCACTCATATCTTTCTCCCTATTAAAATAACGAAAAACAAAAAAATGTTCCTAGTGCTGAGTTTTAAATTAACTTTTCTAGTAATCAGTACATTAGAAAGCTTAAAGATCAATGATTACACTGATACAGACATGAACACAAATGAAAGTAGTCAGAAACATAAGAGATATAGAAAAGATCATATAACCAACTGAAAATACAATGTAGCAAGTTTAAGAAACAACACCAGTACATTCACCTTCTATGGAGGAAGGACTAGTCATTATTTCTAACTACAGGTAAAAATAGAAACCTGCCATGTTTGAAGTAATTTGTGTAGCAAGCAATAGCAGTTTCATCTAGAAAGCAAATTAAATTAACCTCATGGATTCTTAACAACAGGGCATTAATAAAATAAGGAAATAATCTACTGTAGGATGAGGAAACAATCTCAATCGTGGAAATAATTTACTATAGGAAACAATCTCAATCAGTATCTATCAGATCAGCACTTTTCTTTGACTAAATTTTGAGAGCTAAAGAGAGATTAATGTTTACCTTTGACTCGGTCTCAAGTATCCTATCTTCCTACCTCATTTATTTAGCCTGAAAAAATATACAACCCCAATAAACTCTGAATATAAACTATAAAATCAAATTCAAATACTTATGCTTAGCCCACACCAAAAATGAAAACGAATCATTTTATGATTTCAAACTGTTAATTAAAACTTACTAAGACAGGAAAAGCTTCAGTCAGTGTTCCTTTTTCTGGAAGGGAACAAAACTTATAGAATTCATGACTTCGATATGCTCTTTGCTTCACAAGCTGTATTGCATGAAGAACAAACTTGGCCGACACCTCAGAAGAACATGAACACACAGTAACTTCTAAAATAAGAAAAAGCAAAATTTTAAACTGGTAAGATGTAAAATGGATATAAAATAGTTTTAATAATGTCCACTTTATAGGGAATAATATATCAAGAATATGCATATTTCCTTAAAAACAAAGAATCAATAGAATATTAATAAAGCTGAAAGGGTAAAAGATTTAGCTATGGAAAAATAAATAAATCAGTATTAAAATGAACAATCACTATGCTGTGAACACCATGGAACAGCAAGCTTTCCATAGGCGGACACACAATTATCCTAATCAGATACCTTTTAAAATCCCTCTCTCCTCTGCTAACCTCAACCTTTCCTCTTGTTTTAGCCAAAAGCCAAACAATTCCTGATAACATAAAGATAATTTTAATTTTAGAAACCTCTATTTGTCATCATGCTTAAATTCCATTCATATCTATTTCTTCAACTTCATCGATCACTTCCTAGTCTCTCCCTCTTGGTATATTTGTGTATCTGTGTCCTGTAGTTTCTAGAAGGTATGACTGTTAGAACTATATACCTGTGCTTAGCTTTATTCTTAAGCAAGGTGGAGGTGAGCCCAAATCACTGCGAAGCAAGATCAGCAACTTATCTACTGAACAGCCAGTCTAATACAGGGTACTTAAAGCGAGGCTTAGTTGTCTGGTTCACAAGGTCAAGCTGGCACAGAGCTCTGTGAGTCTAATCAATTGCTAATACAAAATCAAGTGTTACAACAATATTTCTAATTATTTGAAATAGGAATCATCTGTAGTACTTTTCTCTCTTCTCATTTCTTTTTTTGCTTTGACTTCCTCACCCCCAGCCTGACATATAATTGACAAATAACACTGTATAAGTTTAAGGCATTACAATATGATAATTTGATATATGTATACATTGTGAAATATTTACCACAATAAGGTTAGTTAACACACCCATCACTTCACGTAGTTATCGACATTTTGGGTGGTGAGAACATTTAAAATCTACTCTCTTAGTAAATTGCATTGTTAACAACAGTCACCATGCTGGACATTAGATCCCTTGAATTTACTCAAAACTAAAGTCTGTACTCTTTGACCAACATCTCCCCACTTCCTCTTCCGATTTCTAAACATTTATAATCTAAAACTGCTAAATGCACTAAGCTACTTCCATTCTGGATCATCTGATAAATTCTTATTTAAAAAAAAAAACACAACTATTTACAATACCAACCTAAAAAAATCATAATTAGGTCATTATACTACTGACATTTGCCATTAAAAAGATTTCAGATTCAGTATTAAATCACCATAGATTTTTATTCTTAACTATGTTTATTTAGTGTACATTTCATCAGAGCCTAATGTTAGAAAACTCCAAGGGGCCCTATGGGCATGGCAGCCCAGAGTTGTTCAACAATGCAGCTCTCTAATCAGTAAGAGATAGGCGTTACTCTAAACTGAGTTAAAATCTTGAATATTAAAACATCTAAGATAGCTAGGTGATAGGATATATGAGCCAAAGCAAAATAGTACTAGACCTTTAAATAGTTTTGAACCTAATGGTAATCTAGGGTGCCAGCTACGTACAGTACTATTATGAGAAAACTATGTATTATAGATATATGAACTTTAGTCATAATCAGAGAAGAGAGAATGTACATAAAGGTACGTGGTTAAGACAGATTTTAATTTTACTTACCAGCCCATGTTGCACCTTCAGGAACCTCAATAAAATGCCTTCGAATTTGACCAGGTTTAAAATGTACATCTGTAAAGGCTAGATCGTAATGTGATGATTCATTTACTCTGAAAATTAATAAAAATGATTAAATAAGTGATACTCTTACAAAAATCCCTTTTGTAGCTTCAAAATGCTCCCATATCATAATGACACAAAGAAAGAAACTCCTTTCAAAGCATTTTTGCAGGAAGTCGATGAAACATAAAGGTCAAATGTATAACTACTCACTATGAAAACCTAAAGTACATGCAAAGGACAAATTCTAGTCAGTGTGACAAACATTTAATGAGTGCCTACTATATACGCACCACTATTATTAGTAGCTACAAATACAAGGAATATTCTCCTATGCTGTAGTGCGGACAGAAAAACCACCAAAGATGTTTAACATTAATGTGCTCTGGGTAGACAGGAAGTGTTAGGGGAAAAGAGAGGAAAAGGATTTGGTTCACTCAAAAGGTCTGGGGAAAGCTTCCTGAAGGAGATGATGTCTCAGCTGATTCCTGAATCTCATATGTTGCCGTGTCTAAGTTCCTACTAAACTTCTAGGAAATGTATGGCTGAGAATTTAACTGTTCTGCAAATTTTCCATGTGTATGCCACTTTTTATCTCCTCAGTTTCGCCCTATGTTTCCTATGGGCTAAGACTTACTACATACTTACTATTTACCAGTGCAACTAACTCTACAGGAACTATTAACTTGGAACTTTCTGTTGTTTCCAGTACTCTCATAATTTCAATCTTGTCCGTCATCCACTAGGCAATTTGTTTTGTTTTGTATATACTGTATAATGGGCTCCATATGGGAAGATAAAGTCCCTGTGTCTTCGGTGGGCTCCCAAATGAGTTAACAAATTAAACATGACAACACATTCACTAAAGTCTGTACCACAGGCATGTAGAAAGCGTCATGAAGCAGCAAGAAGGGACTCCCTTCACCTGGGGATGACCAGGAACACGCCTGCTCATTAAGAGACAGAAAACTGAAGCAAAGAAATCAGCTGTGCAAATGCACCCAGTCCTGAGAAAATCCAGAGTGCCAGCAGTGGTGACCTGGCGGAAATGTGTTCTTTGGTGTATGGAATGACAGGAAACACTGGCTTGTGAAGGATCACTGTTTCCTACTTTAACGGGGATAACTTGATCCTCGGGTGTGTCATTGATGTGTTTAAACAGGAAGCAATATAATCAGATTTGAGTTTCTTGGTTCCAGGGTAAAAGACAAGAAAGGAAAGAGTCTGGAAATAGCAGGTGACTGGGAAAGTGGAAGAACTGGAATAGCAATCCCAAAGACAAGGGGGAAAAATGGAGTGGGGGTGGAAGGAGGTGAAGTCATATTGTCAAATATTGCAGGATTGGGCAAGATAAAGGCTAAGATGTCCTCTGAATCGGGCAATGAGAAGGGCACTGCGGATGCAGTTTCAGTGCAGGGGCAGGACAGAGGACAGATGCCTTTACTTATTCTCACAGTGAACAGGAACAGCATGACTGATTATGCGCCACGTTGAACTCTGAGCAAGGAGAACTAAAACCTGGTTATCTGGTTCTTGCCTATTCACCCTTTAAAAGTTCACATTATTCCCATAAATAGCCATTAAAAAATTCCAGTTGACCTCTGAACAACGTGGGGGCTAGGGGTGCCAACCCCTGACACAGACAAAAATCTGTGTGTAAGTTTTGACTCCCCCAAAGCTCAGTTGTCCCTTGGTAGCGAAGGGGGATTGGTTCCAGGACAACCCATGGACACCAGAATCTGCAGATGCTACTAAGTCCCCTACGTAAAATGGCATTGATCAGTGCAGTCGGCCCTCTGCATCTGCGGACTCCTAACCGCAGACTGAAAACAGTACAGGTACTTACTGAACAAATCCATGTATAAGTGGATGCATGCAGTTCAAACCTGTGTTGTTCAAGGGTCAACTGATGCTGTACATGTACTAGCAACCTGCTGGTAACTTGTTACTTACTTTGCTGCTATAACTGCAGTGATTGGAACTCTGAACAGAGGACCTGCATTAGGGGATGCTATATCATAGCCACACACCTAAAAAGAAAGAATGTTAGGTTGCAGTATCCATTAACAAACTTTTAACAAAGAAAAAAAGTATAATCTGTTCAGAGGATAAATTAATCTAATACTAAAATTTAAAGATTCTAAGCACAAATTGGTATCAATTTTCTGATATTGGGTCACATAATCAACAGCAAACAGCCTGAACAAATACATGTAGGACAATTCTTAACTAATTCAGACTAATGGGGAAAAGAACTGCCACACAAAGTACTTTTAAACATTTTAAAGAGTAAAGAAAATAAAAATGAAAGTACACCAATACCTCTGTATAATGTAATCCTTCTCTTAAGCCTCTGGGATCCACACGTATATTTATGTGTCTACACTGATTCATGAGTTCCAAATGGCTGGGACACTGAACCCAAGATGAATTTGAAGTTAAAGCTAAATGAAGTTGAAGGGATATTTTTTCAGAGTTTTCTGGCATTAAAAAGACCAAAAAGTAAAGATTAGTATTTTTCCTTTTTTTTTTACAAACCTCTATCTTCTCTCAAGAAAATTTAGCAAATGCATTTGGCTGGTTGTAAAACGCACTATACATGGGCTTCCAAAACACAGCTTAAATAAAAGTCACAGAATGTTCCTTATTTAGTACACTTGTGATCCATTCACATTTTCACATTACACTGCTACAACCTTAAAATAAGGCGTTTTAGCGGATATTTTTCATTACTGCATCAGGATAACAGCAACGGACCGAAATGAAGACTGCCAAATATAAAGTAATGACTATTTTGTTTACATCTCATTGAGCTGAGGGTCTCTTAGCTGCTTCTACTTCCCACTCTCCAACATAAAATTCTGTCTCATACACAAGTAGTAAAAATGGGAAAGAAATGAGTTTTATTATCCACAGTCTTATACAATTCAAGGTCACTGAAAGTTCATTCTACTGTTTTTCTTGGTAGTGAAGATTCTAACTGAACTGCCATTATATTGGGACCCCTAAATGCCATCGCCTTTTCCCTAAAATCTGTAAAATTTAAAACAGTAATACTGTCAATTCATGTTTTCACTTGTAAACATTAGCCCAAACAGCATCTCTCTATTATGATACCATTCATTCAAATCACGTGAGCACTTCAGCTCACTGTCCCTTTAATTACTTACCGGTATTTTCGGGAAACACAGGTTCAATGCCAACGCCATGATCTGAAGGTGCAGCCACCTGGACAGGATCTCGGAGGTAGATGCCACGGTTGTTTCCAACAGTAACAGTGAAACCTAATTTATTAGCAAATGACGTATTCTGCACGAGGTAGTCATAGGCTTTATCAACCTAATTAAAAGAATACAAGGAGTAAGATATACATGGTTAGGTCAAGAAAATATTTTATTACAAGTTATCAATTTGATTTCCCTTGTGGCAAAGCACATGTAAAAAGCTAAAGTACAAGTAGCTCTCTAAAATGAAGAGGACAATTCTACCTTTTTAGACAAATTACCAGTCTAACTAGTGGACTCACCTGCCCCTCGACTCTCATTAGTCACACTGTTATTCACAAGTGACCACAGTTAGGAACTCTTCCACAGGCCATTATTATTTACAAATTTTGCCATTTCTTTGCTTTGAATCTTACCCTTTAGGTGTCCTCCATCTATTAGATTTCTCTATTTTACTGCAACAAATGGATCTTAAACTAAAATTTATTTTCATATTCTCTATTTCTAGTTCAGAGACTACTACTATAAAGATATAATCTAGAACCAGTATACTCAATCATTGTTGGAAGAGGAAATATTATCCAGTAATAGCTAAGATATCTTCCTAGTGATTGACAAACGATTTTTCACACAAACAATACCTGAATAATACCATGTCCTTGGGCAAATACTTCTATATTGTCAGCCTTCACTGCAGTGTTCTCTAGAGCTCTTCTGACTGAATGAACTGTGTAGTTAACATTATTAGCTTTCAGACCTACAATTTAAAAACAAAAACAAGAAAAAACTGTTAGAGAGCTTGTGCAAACCTTTTCCCCCTCACCAGTATAGACGACAAGTATATTTTTTGGCTTTAATGTCATTTATGCTTTAACACTCATTTTTTAATTGTTTTTGTTTTTTTTAAAACTGAACTGAACAGCCATCCCAAAACTTCTGGCATCACACAAAGACTTTCTTTAACAAAAATTACTGCATGCCCATTATGCAATGGCAAGAATGTAGGCTATGCAGAGATAATATAAATATATGAAGCAGATACCTAAAGGCATTCGAATGACATTTTTCTTTAAAACACTGCTGGTCAAACAATATGGTTGCTGGCAGCAGTTTTCAACCCAGTTGTATTTTATAAACACGAGGGGAACTTAAACAAGCAAAATAGATGCAGAGATCTCACTGCAGACCAATTAAATCAATATCTTTGAGACTGGATTGCAGGCACTGATAATGGAGTAAAGCTTCCTGGATATTGCAGGGCGCACCCATGCCGGGAGCGACTGTTCTAAGGGCAGGAATGGAGGCTACCAATCTGTAAACCCTGTGTTAATGGCTGCTGTCAGAGATAAAGGATGAGTGACAGAGCGTCCCAATCCTCTCCAGAGCTCATCAAACATGTAAACACATGATATTATAAAAAATGAACCAAACAAACATGGAAATGTTATGCTGCTGTAAGAGCAAAGCAAGAAGGTGACCGATTTTGTCAGTGAGACTCCAAAACCAGGTGGAGCTCTATCAGAGGAACGATACATGAGTTGGATCTTTAGAATGCACAGGAGTTTGCAAGGCCAAAAAATGGCAGACAGGAATTCTAGGCAGCGAGAGCAGCATGCCCAAAGACAGGAGGTATGAGTAACCTTGAAATGTTCGGTGAGGTTGTACAGGACTAGAAACAAGGGTGGAGAGCCCAAGGACTTGAACAGAGAGACTGCTGAGGTGGAATTGTCATGATCTTCTGGCTACCCTGTGAGTCCTACAATGCTGATTCCACCTTATTTAATGTTGTCAGCCTCCTCCCCCACACTACCCTAGAAATTCCTACCTCCCTTTCCACTTCATTTTGTTCCACAGCAATATTCATTACCTTCTAACATGTAACATAAACTATTTCCTATTTTGTTCAAAGTCTGTCTCCCCCACTGTAACATAAAGATATTTTTGATGTTCTTTTCACTAATTTAGCCCAAGCTAAAATGCTTGATAGTTATTAACAGCCAATAAGTATATTTGTTGAACGAATGAATACACATCAGAATATTATCATCACATAAACGATTCTGCACCTTAAATTTTTTTTTGAACCAGGACATTACCAATTCTATCACATTTTCTCACCATGGGAATTTCAGAAAACAAAAACATCTGTCTGCAATATGGTAAGATAAATTCATTCAATTACTTTTTTTATGGCTACTATCTAACTTTATGATATAAACATAAAATTGTCAAAATCTTTAACACCTACTTATATAAACTTATAAATTACAGATTTTACAACAGGACTAAGGCAAATTACAAAATGATACATTTAAAATCAATTTTATAATGCCACTTCTATCTCATTAATAAAAGTAATTAAATTGTGATTGAAATATATGCAGAATAACCCCAAATTCACCATCAGTTTACGGGAAATTTAGAAATGGTAGCATGCAAAGCACCAAACAATGCAGAGCACTCAGCAATGTCCTCACCTGAAAGTATCAGGGCAATGCCTCCACACGCATTGGGAGAAGACATAGACGTCCCATTCATTAGCTGAGTTCCCCTCAACGTCCAGTTAGGAACAGAAGCAATGGCTCCTCCTGGTGCGCTGATACTCACTCCAAGGGCCCCATCAGCACTGAAGGAAAAGCCATTAGTTTGCTTATGATGGTGAAAAATGGCTTTTATAAAAAGGACACTGGTCAAATAAATTACAGCACAGTATCATGGACTATTTGCAGTCATTAGAATCAACGGGGAAAAATACTCAGCACAACAACATGCCCTTTAAGCAGCATGTTTTTTTCCTTATAAGGAGACAAAAATCTGTGTGTGTGTATGTATCTAGGCTTATGTGTAAAAGGTATCAGGTATATTTATAGCGGAAAAATAAGTGTTATTGCTCAGAATCCTTGATGAATTTACTTTTCTCTTGTCTGTCATAAGGAGAAGCTTTGCCTTTGTCTAAAGTTAAATATATCACTGTCCAATAGAAATACGTGGGACACGACACGTATGTCAATTTAAATTTTCTAAAAGCTATATTAAAAAAAGCTAACAAGACACTCATGAAATTAATTTTAATATACTTTATTTAACCCAACATATATAAAATATAACATTAACAAGTAATTGATAGAAAAAAAATGAGTTAATTTATATTCTTTTTTGTACTAAATCTTTTTAAAATCTGATGTATGCCTCGCACTCACAGAACATCTCAATTCCGACTAATCTCACATGACTAGTAGCTATGATACTGGACAGCTGAAGTCAACAGGGCCGCCTCGTTGAGGGCTTTGGCTAAGCAAGGTCTAATGAGTTAAAGTCTGTAGAATTCATCACAGCATCATCACCAAACACAAGCTGTCCCCTCCCGCAAGTAAAGGGATCATGTAATGACACACTACTTCCTCCTACCTGGCAGAGAGGCCATAAATTTTCTACAGAGGATGCTGGCCTCTCCCTTCTACCATTCTTCCTCCAACTGACTGAATTGTTTTTATTTCTGGCTAGAAATACTAGTACAATTTGGTTTCACATTTTTACATAGGGAGCTGAAAGCAATGTAAATCATATATCTTCCACCTGAAATGGGCTAGTGGCACCCCTTTTAATGAGTATCTTAAAACAAATATTGTTAGGTAAATATCTCTTGACCTGTAAAGATTTTCATAGAGTATTATCAAGTGACAAAAGTAGGTTACGTATATAAACCAAGAAAAACAAAAGAACAAGACAAACAAATGAGAAACAAAAACTCATAGACACAGACAATAGTTTAGTGGTTACCAGAGGGTAAAGGGAGTGGGGGGCAGGAGATGAGGGTAAGGGGGATCAAATATATGGTGATGGAAGGAGAACTGACTCTGGGTGGTGAACACACAATGCAATTCATAGATGATGTAACACAGAACTGTATACCTGAAATCTATGTAATTTTACTAACAATTGTCACCCTAATAAATTAAAAAAAAAAAAAAGTAGGTTATAAAAGTGCCTGAATAATGTGATCTCCCATTTATATACAGAATGACTAAAAGGAAGTTCATCAAAATGTCACCCAAACATATCACAGATAATAAGATTTAGGGTAATTTTTACTTTCTTCTTTGCACCATCTATGTCGTCTACCAATGCTCACAATGAGCATTTGGTATCTTACAACTGGAAAAAACAATTAGGAAGAGTCATGAATTCTAACTACTTCCTATTGCTCTCAATTAATTTCCCACTAGTCTGTTAAAGTGGCTAATCATAAAGCATTTAATCGGTGTTCCATTGGAATCCATTTGGAATCGGTGTTCTAAAAATTGGTTCCGTGAAATGTAAATATTAAAATGAAAAAATAAACTTTTCCTACTATAAACCTTCTATATTCCTTATAAAAACCTCATATATGTTTCCTTAAAATGAAAAAGCCAGTGATATTTTCCTTCTAAAATACAACATGTAAGAAAAATTCAATACATGTTTATGTAGACATTATTTAGTAATCTGCCTTTAAGCAATATACCATACTTGCAAGCTCGAGGAAGCCAAGTAAATTCTTTGTCTGAGTCTTTCCTGACAAAGAGAATTTTAAAAATAGTACTATAGAATATACTCGTTCAGTGATCATTAGTCAGTATTTTGTATTTCACAACCAGTCTAAAAATTAACCACATATTTGCAATAGTATTCAATGTTTATAGTATAGTAAACATGAAAGAAATTGTCTCAATTCTTAGAAAAACTGGTTTGTGAATCATAGCTCCTTAATCCAAGCTTCCCCCATAATTCATGAACTGGTTTTCTTAATTCTTTAAATGTTCTTTAGGCAAGTTAAGACTGACGAAGGCTGCTTTAAACATTCTCTAGTACTTTGTTTTATACTGACTGTAAGATAAAAACAACATTTAGAAAACAATTTTAGAAGAGAATTAACATGTTAATAATCAATACATTGATTAACTGAATATAAAACCCATAAACCTTTGCCAACTTTGTCTTATTCCTAGCCACTCTTACTCAGTGATGTGGAGTGCTAGGCCAGTGACTCGGGTTGACGAGGGCAATTTATGGTGGTGATATAGGCAAAGCTTGCTGAACCACATGGAAATCCATTGCCTGATTGCTTTTAATGAGTTTTAATAAACTACTAAAATAAGTTTATTCTTTAAAGAAGAAATTACCTAGAGAAGGTTAGGAAGATGCCTTTAACTCAAAGGATTAAATTTAGCATTATCACATTTGATCTTATCTCAACCAAGTTTTCTAATCTTACCTTCTAATATTCTCTTTTATATATTTTATTCTGCAGACAAACCCAACTACTAGTTATTTCCCCAAAAACCTTACACTAAAGCCTGTTCATCTTTGGGGTCATCCTATTCTTGCCATATAAACCTCCCTTCCTCTCTCTCAAAACTCTATGCATCCTTCAAGACCAACTCCAATACCACCTCCTCCTTGAGGGGTTCTGCTTAAAGGGAAATGATTGCTTTCATCTCTATAATCCCATTGTCCTAAAATGGAATTGTGAACTCAGATCACAACCTGCTCATTTATGCCTTGCCTACTGCAGGCAATAAGGTACTTGCTGAGCTGAATTCAAAATATATTCTCTTTAAAAAATAACTCCAAAGATGTAAAGGGATGAATTAAAATAGGCTTTGTTTTCCAGAAGGTGCCTGTACCCACTGATGTCATAATGAGGGATTATATAAATTAAGACTTAATATAGCTCTTGAGAATGATAATCAGTCCCTGGAATCAGATAAATATAGTTCAGAGGACTTCAGGGAACCAAAATAGATGAACTTCATTTATCAAACAGAACTTAACTGCTATGGAGTACTCAAAACTGTTCACTGGTATGCAGGCCTATAACTGTGATGCTTTACAAAAGCTTAGGGCTTTTGTTTCACCCAAGTTCAAATGCCAAAAGTACTGCAAATGGTCTTAAGTACTTTCTAAAGATAATCAAATCCTCATTCTTATTTAGATCATCATAAATGAAGGATTTGGAACACAGGTTTAAGTATTACACTCAGAATAATTATGTCACACATCTAAAATGCAGAAGGAAAATAACTGTATTTTACTTCTTTAATGATCAGTTTCCCTGAGATGAGATTGTTAATCAAAACGAAAATGCTGAAAACGTAAAAACTAATAGAAAGAATTGGTAAAGTTACCAAAGCTCTACCCCTCCCCCACCATGTAAAATGAAACCAAATATTTCTACTAGTCCCCAAAGTCCTACTCTCAACCTACCTGGGGCCTCTAGAAGACCACGTATATTGATTTGCAGGTAATTTCTCTCTCAGCGAATACTCAGCAACCATCATGTCAGGAGAAACATAAGCACCAACACCTGTGGGATGGATTTCTCATTACAAAAGGACACAAAATATAAATCCTAATTCTAATCCAGTATTCACGTGGCTGTGTGGCCTTGGGTAAACTGTTTGATCGCCCTATGCCATAGCTCTCTCTCATAAAATGGAACGATAAACAAAACTTAACCAAGTAAAGTTCATTATGGACCAGACATTATACTACATGCCTTGGATATAAAAAATATCTGTCAGGATTATTATGTGGATTAAATGTAATAATGTACCTAAAGTGTTATGTAGATATAAAAGAAAAACAGTAAGGTGCTTTAAACTATAAAATATAACATTAGAAGAATAAGGGAATTAGTTGACTGGTCATTTTAAATGATCACTGTATCCAAAATTCTACCCATAAACTTGGCAGTATTCCTCTCCTCAACAAAGGCTATAATAATGAACAAAAAAACAAAGACATAACATTCTACCATCCTCTAGATAAATATGCAAATGCAGTCAAGACTCTGATACATGTACTATAGAGGTCAAACTTGGTTCTTTCATTTTATAAATTTGGTTGAAAAAATGTAAAAAATGCACATGTATGACTGGCAGAGAAAAGATTTAGATTCCAGGTACACCAGCTTCTAACATACAGCTTCTTCTTTATAACAGGTACACCAACTTCTTCTTTACAACATACACATATTAAGAGTAGAAGACTGGCTAAAAATGTGTGAGTTAAGAGGATTTAGGTTAACAACCCTGCCACATTAAACTGCAAATCATTTCGTAAAATTTAGTTTAAAATTTTCAGAGAATATGGAGATAAGAAAATGAAAAAGCACTGAGTATTACAGTAGAGTAGTCAAATTTGATCTTTAGGTAAGTTTCAGATCTATTTTCTGTTTCATTTTCATTTGTGTACTTAAAATATCTAGAGAACTGAAATACACCATATATATATATATATATATATATATATATATATATATATATATATCTCACTGGTAGGCACTGTCGTCTTATCACATGATATAACGGAATTACTCAGGCAAGAGGTTTTAAATTACATAAAGTAAGCTGTATCTTCCTTAAAATTTAGAAGCTAGGAATAAAAGCATGTCCTATAAACATAATATCATTGTTAAAACAAAAAAAATTTTAAAGGGCTAGTTTCTAAACTTTGATACCCAAATGTTACTACATATATAAAACATCTATAGTATCTATATACCTATAACATGTATAATATGTATATATCTATGCAGTTGCTGATATATACTGCAGAAAAACTGGGACCAAAGGATTTTTACAGTCATTCGTCCAATCACATATGTTAAGAGGTAGAATCCCTATTTTGATCTCATATTTAAAAATAAACAAAAAAAATTTTAGGCATCATTTACTATATACTTCTCTCAATTCATCCTCCTCATTCATGCTGCACATTAAATGACAGGGTAGGTTTTGTGTTTTGTGGGTTTTTTTGCAAAAGTTGGGAGCTATTGAACTATAATGTATGCTAATTTTATTATTTTCATATTATGAGTGCAACTAATTTTGATTTCTCATAACTCTTGATGGTCATTTTTCCACTAGTTTACAGTGAAACAGACCACAATGCAGCATATCTAAAAACCAAAAAGTGTAAGAAAAGGCAGATTCATGGAACAAATGTGTTTTAACTGTTTTTCTCAATAAAGCTCGCTTCCTCTACATCTGACTCTTTCTGCATGTCCCAAGAGAAATTAAAAAACTATACTATAAATAAGTAGTTGTACACAATAAATAAAAAGTAAAGTAAGTGTCTTTATTTATGTTGTTCACTTAAGTCTGGAAAGTCCTTCCCTTGCTCATTTCTAACTACTGAAATCCTCATTCCCATACTTCTTCCAGAAAGCCTTACCTAAATTCTCAAATTAGAAGTAGCTGCACTTTATAATCCTGCAGCACTGTATGTGTACTTCCATTAAACCACTTACTCCAGTCTATTTTACAGTAAATTCCAGATCGGCAGGTCCCTACTAGATTTCAGTTTCCTGAAGGTGTACTTAAGGTTGAGGGTGTCTTGAATAAAGATCCAATCAACATTGGATTAACCTGAATTTTTTTCTTTGTTTTTAAACAAGTCCATTTCTAAAACAGAAAACTAACCTATTACACTTGATGTAGTTCCACCTGGACAACCAACTGTAGAAAGGCAGGGACCATTATTTCCAGCACTTGAAACATAAATTATATTATGCTTCCACACTGCTTCATTAATTACTTCACAAATTCTCCTGAAAGAGAGAGAGAATTCCTTTGAACATAAAAAATTGTCCCACTTTTCAAGAACTATATTATTATAGTATGAAAATATTTTTAATATGATTTATATAGAAAAAACTAAAATATGGTTCCAAGTAGTAGAAGTAAGACAGTGGCTGTAAGTAAGGAGGTGTGCATTTGAATCACTCAGGGGACATTCTCAAACTGTAAATGCTTAGCCTCTACTCCCAAAGTATTTATAATAACAAAATGTTGTTTAAATGCATGGTTAAGTAAGTTTAGGCACCATCCACCACTGGTGGAACATGATACAGCCATTCCAGGTGATACACCCTAGTTGAGTTTCAGTGTTAGGAAGGAGTTACAAGGCCAGGTTAAACATGGGGAAAATGCTACATACAAAATTGAATATGTGTGGGGAAAACTACAAAAGGACTGAAGAAAGCCAAGTACTGAAATATTAGCAGTGAGTGGGTAGTGGGGTAATAGGTGGTTTCAGTTCCATTCCCACTTAAAATAAGGTATTCAGAAATGACTCCTCAGGGGATTCCTACACATATGTGTGACTAGTGACGAAGGTGAAGGGGAAATAAGGCACTAGGGAGCACTTAAGAGGAAGATTTAAAATATAAAAAATCTGGTTAGAGCTTGATAGCAAACAAGAAAAGTGTACTTGTATTAATTAAAGGAGGTGAAGTTAGACCATGAAGAAAATGGCTTCAATATAAAAAAGGTATAGGGCCAAGGACACTCCAAAGTTGTAAGTGTGAAGGAAGGAATATAATGGAAAGATGACTTTAAACAGATGAACGTCAAATAAGGAGAGAAATACACTTAGGTAAATAAGATACTGAGCAAAGAAGAAGGTGCAAGATGACATTCACAAATAAATGACTGAGGATGACAGGGTGCTTATTACGAGGGCAGAAAAGGGATACGTCACAAGGAACCTAGTAGGACCAGTCATCTGGGGAAAGTAAGTTATTTGATAACAGCAAACCATAGGGTCTGGCTTGGTAAAATTTGCATTTTGGCAGAACGTTATTAAAGAGCTTCCAAACCGGACGATAGGTATATATGGGTAGCTTGGTGGAGGAAGGGGGAGGTCAATGAGTAAGTACTCTAAATAAGGTAATTTAACAATTATTACTGTGAAAAAAAAAAGGTGAAGTAACATGATGTGAAGACTCAGCCAATGGATTTGGCAGCAAGAAGACACCGATGACATGAGGAAGAGGGGTGGGCGTGTGACACGTAAGGATGGACTGAGGAGACCCAGAAATAATGAATATACACAACAAAGCTTTCCTGGAAAAGTGAGTGAACGCAGTATGAAATGAGGAGGTTTTGTGTCTGTTTGTTTTAAAGCTAGCAGATCCTAGAGCAAATGGGAACAGATCGTAAGTGTTTGACTGACTTTTGAAACCAGGACCTCTTTCATTACATAGTAGGGAAGGCCGAGAAGGTGGGGTCAGAGTAGGTCATAGGAAGAGCACAAACTCCTGACGAGTACTTTTATTCTCTCTGGGAAAGAAAGAGGTGAGGACTTCAGCTGAGGGAAGAAAGGGAAGGTCTCTGAGGAGAAAAGGTGTAAAATGGTCACATAGCAGTGAAAGGGTAAACTAAAGGTAGTGTGATCAAAGACAAGGCTGTGTAAACATCAGAGATTTGTGGTCATAAACTTCAAGTGTGCTTCTCCAGCAAAGTCTGGCAGATCCGGTGTGGGTCACCGAAGGGAAATGAAAGGGTTTTCTCAAGGAAGAGTTCAGGCCGCTTGAAGATGAGCAATTCTGGTCATGATGGGCCACGGGGTCTACCTGGCTAGCAGGAAATAAGGACATCAAAGATGTGACCATGGAAACGGGGTGGGGAGGTGGGGGGACCAGAAGTTTAGGCGACATACGGTTATCATCTAACTACCACAAATGCTCTTTTTCAGTTGTGATTCTCAATCTAGTTATGAAAAGCATTCATACTCTTCGAGGTGTCAAAGAACACTTACCCAGAATTTGGCCAGTGAGTTGCTTCTCCATAGCTATAGTTGACAAGATCACACTTATGATTTATAACTTCTATCATCTATTAAAAAGATGAAGAGTCTAATTTAAGCAGCAATTTACAAAAACAGATTGTCCAGAAAAATAAAGATATGGAATTCCATAGCTTCTTAAAACAATTATATTCTAATTCAAATCCAAATATATAAGTTACTTCCAGGCATATGGTTAATAAATTTTAAAAAATAGGTAGGGGGAGACAGTATAGTAAGTACCCTATAAAAATCAAAACTAACATTTGCAGAATGGAGTGGGGAACAGGAAGAGGAAATTAAACAGTTCTTACTAAATTCTAAAATCACTAAAGTTAAAGTAAAACATAATTCACGTTAAAATGAAATGTAGAATATTAGTTAAATAATTCTTAGGCTGATGGAGAAAACTAAAAGGCCTTTGTTGTCGTTGTTTTCAAGTATCTCAAAATAGCTTGCTAGGTATTTACCAGAAATGAGAAATACAATATTTTCCTATTTTCCAAAAAACTTTATCCTCATTATTTTTAATAAAAACAATTGAAAAATGAACTATACATTTTTGCTTTTAAAAACAAAATCCTGCACCCCAATGCAGTTCAACATATTCTTGGCACAGCCAGAGCACTTTATAAATCTAAAAATATCCAAGAGTATCAATCATTAATCTTCTAAGTCAACACCTCACAAATACTCACAGCCCGTATAAGGCCTGTGCCTGTCTCCATTGTGCTCAGTCTGGTATCACCAATCTTGATTGAAAGAATTTGGGCACCGGGAGCTACACCATTTCGTTCAGGTTCTTCGGGAAAATGCCCAGCAGCTATACTACCTACATGTGTTCCATGAGCGCCTAGAGGGGAATATGACAAACAGTCTCACAGATTCAATGACTTAGCAATTCAATCCAATCTGCATATTATTAATCATGATAAAAATAATCAAATAAAAATATACTCTCATTTTAACATCTAGTAATATATTATCTTAGTTCTTTTATCAATAATTCACAAGAAATGAAACGGTATGAACTCCACATACTATTCTGCTACCCTGGATTCTGCTCTGTTTACTGAGAGCAAAAAATGTAAGTCATAAGGGCGAGAAAGTATCTGCAATATACATAACTGACAAAGAGCTTATATCCAGAATATAATCTTCCAAATCCAATAGAAAAGAGAACCCAAAAGAAAAGTGGGTACAACACCTGAAAAAACATTTCACAAAAGAGAATAACCAAATGGCACATAAATATATGAAAAGATGTTCAACTTCATCAGTCTATCTGGGAAATGCAAATGAAAGCCACAATGACATACCTCTACATACCTTTCAGAACAGCTAAAACTTTAAAGCTGACGCTGTGGGTGGGGATGTGCACATACACTGCTGGTGGGAGAGCAGACCAGCATTTTGGAAAGCTGAACACAGGCTCACCCTACAATCTAGCAATTCCACCTCTAGCTACACACCCAACATAAATGCGTACACACGTACCCTAAGAAATTGTAAAAAAGTTCATGGCAGCATTATTTGTAAAATTCAAAAACTTGAACCCCCAAGATCCATCAATAGTAAATAGGTAGTATATTCACAGGACTGAGTATCAGACAGCCATATGGACTACTTCTATACACTTTGAAGTAAAGCACACAGAAATAAGGCTGATCTAAAGAAGTCATGCACAGAAGGAAATATATTGAATAATCCCACTTATATAAATGGAAAAACACCATACTGGGTTGAACCATGTGCAATTACCACTATTTAATCATTTCTTACCTACAAAAACAGGAATATCAGATGGCTCAAACTAATGTGCTAACAGAAATAAGGACAGTTAACTTTGGGAGCAGGGAGGGTAGGTTGGTGGTTAGGAAGAGACATGATGGGAGCTCTGACTATATTTTATTTCTTGACCTGGCTGGTTGTACAGAAGTGTCTATCATGTGATAATTCAATGCGTGTACAATTTGAGATTAGTATACTTTCCTCTAGATATGTTATACAACAATCAAGTGATACAAAAACTAAAAAAAACACTGGGCCCCCGCCCCTTTTATAAGTGAAAAAGTTTCTTAAAAGACATGGGTAAAGAGAAATGCCCCACTACTGGCAGATAAACAATAATATTAGTTCAATGATAAATGACAACTGGCATTGGGCCTTAATGTCTGGGTGACACTAGAGTAGCTGGAGCTCCAAGAAAAATGAGAGCACATGACGCTTCTAACTGCATCTGCTGCAATGCTGGGACTCCTCTGCTCTGGACAACTGCTGTCACATAAGAATAAGGACCCAATGTTACCAGTGCTTCCTGTCTTATTTTTTCCAAAAATCCAGGAAAGCTGGGTTTTAATGTAATTTCCCCTCCCTCCAGAAAAACACCTGTCACCACCACCTACCAGCTTGAGTGGCTAAAATCAAGCAGACTGACCACACCTGTGTGGATAGGCATGTGGTGCTGCTGGAGCATTCACACTCTGCCGGTGGAATGCAGAAGGGCACAGCCACTGTGGAAAACAGTGTGGAAGCTTCTTAAAAAGTTAAACATATACCTACCATACTAACCAGTTTCCTAGATATCAGTCCAAATTAAACAAAAACATGTTCCACACGGCAACTTGGACACAAATGTTGGAAAATCCAAATGTCCATCAACAAGTGAATGGATAAACAAACCAAGGTGTATCCACATGATGAACTACTACTCATCAATAAAGAACAAGCTATTTATAATCATAGTATGGATGAGATTCAAATCATTACTCTGAAATAAGGCAGGCCAAAAAAACCCCGTATTTTTTGTTGCTCATATAAAATTCTAGAAAATGCAAAATAATCTAGAGTGACAGCAAGCAGTTCAGTGGCCACCTGGAGGTGCGGGTGGAGAGAGCGCTGGGTGACCAAGGCAGACAAGCAACCTGGAGTGGGTGATGAATATGTTCGCTATCTTGACTGTGGTTGACGGTTTCCTGGGTATATACATCTATTGAAACGTATCAAATTGTATGTATCTATATATCTATAGACATATACACACATGCAGTTTACTGTACTTCAGTTATATCTCAATAAATGGGGGAGGGGGACAATAAAGCCTTCCTACTTCATTCTCCATGCTCTCTTTCCAGGAGTAAACACTATCCAGAAGCTGGTGTGTATATTCTTCCCATATATATATTTTTACTATACAAACACACATATCCATAAACACTGTATAGTATTATTTGGCATGTTTTACAATTTTACACAAATTTTTGTCAATATATTTTTATGAACATTTCTGTATTTGAGATTTATGAATTTAGGTACAGGTGACCCCCATATAACACGGCACTTCTATAACACAGTTTGAGAATTGGAGAAAACCCTCATATAACACGGCATCCTAGAACACGGTTTCACTCGAACACGGTTTGAGAATTAGAGAAATCCCTGAACAACACGGAGCATAAAAGAGAGGAAAAAAATATCTCTTTTGAAATTAGGGAAATTCCTGAACAACACAGAACGTAATAAAAGCTTAGTAGGGATGACGAAGAAAAGATTATTTAATACATATTAATAATATGTTATACTTTTGGTGAAAACTGCTTTTATGAAGATATTTCTCTTAATTATAAACATTTACTAGTATTTTTTTTTTAATTTTTGGAACCTAAACCCCTTTTTTGTACTAGTTCTTTGTTTCGTATAACATGGATTCGCATAACACAGCATTTTTAAGGAACCTAAACAACTGTGTTATATGGAGGTTACGTGTATATATAGATTTATTCATTTTGATTACTGTATAATATGCCACAGTATGAATACCACACAATGCTTTTAAAACCCTATTCTTTTGTTGATGGGTATTTACATAGTTTCACCCAAGAGTACAGTCAAGTAAAAACATCCTCACTACAGCACTCTGTGCAATTTCAAAAAAGTTGGAATTTCTCAAGGATTAACATTTGGAGGTAAAATTACTGTTCATAAGATAAATTATATTGATGATGTTTTGTGGTTGGACCATGCTCGTACTCTTGGAATGGATTTTATGTGATTACGACTTTAAAAAAATAACACCTTGCCAGAGAATCAAACTGCATTTACTATTCCAGATCTACTTCTTTAGTTGGAATCTCTAGATTAAATTCTCTTTAAGGCTGCTTTTGACTATAGGAAGTTATCATCTGGCTTTCTAAACTTATCAAAACTTTCTAAACTTATCTCTAATTAGCAAATATGAAACAGAATACCTCCACTGGTCACAATAGAGAGTAGGTTTCCATCATCATATATATTAACGGAATAATTCAACATCTCAGCTGTGCCAAAAGAGCCATATTCTTGGGCTTCTTTGTAGTTTCTCAATACAGTAGATTTACTTAAGTCTCCATCCTCATTCGAATCAATGCAGGCTCTGTAAATTGAGAATACAGGATAATGAAATTTACGTATTTTCTTACCTTCCTAAAAATCACGTAATATTGTTTCTCAGGTATCTTCTTGCAACCATATCTATTTCTACCACAAACACAGGAACTGCCTGATTTAGATTCCTGTTTCATCGTCAGCAGTAAAGATTAGGTAAGACAGCTTAGAGGAACCAGTACTTAAATGAAGCCATGTAACAAAGGGCTTTAGGAACACTGTTCATCACAAAACTACAGGCAGAAAACCTTACAGATACTTAAGAAATTAGACCAAAGCTTAGCTTACAGCTTAGGATCGTTTAGGATGATTCTGACACACAGCCTAGGCTTTACTTCCTGGTTCTTCTAGAATTGGCTTCATGAATCCACCAGCACATGCAGGCTCCTTAAAACTACAACTGCATCACGTTGTATGGTCCCACAGTTATAACAGCCTTAGCAAACGTTTATTTTTTATAAAAAGCATTTTCTGCATAGTTTTATGATTGCCCTCCTGTCTGCTCTTTCCTCATTTTAACTTGTTAATTATATAGAGGGCATTTATTGTAAATACTAAGGCATGTATTTCACTGACAAACTAGAACAATACAGAAAGAAGGGTCTCTGAAATTGTCAGTTTGTTTTTATGTGCAGCTAAAACAACTTACATTTCAAAAACAGACATACAATATAGCAAAATACAGAAGACTGAACGCTTATGAGGAAAATGAGGCAAAGAGTAGTAGTATATCAAATGGAGTTAGGACAGGTTAACAGGTAAAATGTAGCCTTTAAATTCTCCACGTTTGCTAGACAGAGGAGCACTTTTGGTTCCAAAATGTATGGCCAGTATCCACCCTGGAAATCATCTCTGAAGTCCCCTCTTCCAACCCAGCCCATCACACACTCCCAAATTTCTAACCATTCCTCTCTTGTCCTCTGGATCTTTCCCCTCTAACCCTCAATCCCCGTTTCCTACCCTCTTTGCTTAGCTAACTTTTGCTGATCCTTCAATGAGACCTTTCTTGATGCTTCCTAGACAGGTTCAGATGTTCCCAATACTTGTTTCCACAGAGTCCAGAGTCCTTGAGTGGCTTCTAGGGAGTCTACCTGGTACAAAGAAGCTACTCAAATATTTGCCAAATGATGAAAGAATGAATCGACAACACCTTTAACAAACTTCTCACAGCAAATAGTGATACATTTCACAAACCAGTTTCTTACAATCACTGTCAACATGAAGTGACTCAACGATTCAAGCACGTTATAAAAAAAGTTTAGTGACTTCAGTAAAGAACTCCACAGAGGGCAAATATGAATATTGTGCAAAGGTTGTAACTTTCTGAAGGTCTGGTCGGCTTAACTCAAGGAACAGTTGTTACAATACAGAGAAAGGGAATATGAAAATGAGGTTCATGGAAAGAATTAGAGTACAGGTGTGAGAGGAGGGAGGAAAAGGGGTTTGGGGGTTATAAATTCCCAAATATTTTGAATACATTACTCTGTTCAATTTTTTAATGGAAAAAATCCACAGCTATCATCAAAATCTCACGAAGAACCTGAGATAACAAGATCAAAAACCACTGAAAAGAAACCAATTAATGGTCTTTCCTTTATAAGTACCTATTTCCCCACTGCCTAACCCCTGCTAATTTTATCGTATTTTCTTAAGTCCTTTGGTAGTATACTTCGTAGTACATTTTTCCCACATATACTCAGTTTTAACCTTGCCTCCTCTCCCACACTAAAACTCACCTAAGCCTTTTCACTGCGAATGACCTCATCATGTTACACCATGTGGCAGATGTACCAAAATTTGCTAAACCATATGTTTGAACCTTTTTATATTACAAACACTGTGATCAAAGCTTTCTGCAAAGCTTTTAGGAAAAAAATGTTTCCAAATGTATGCACATTTGCATATACACACACACACCCAAACATGCCTGAATATATACAAAACTGCATTAATATCATCAGATAGAGATATGCAAATATTATATTAACACTTTCAGTCCCAAAGGGAGCAGGGGTTTCTCATTAAACTGAAAAATTTATACTCATTGCCATTAATGAGTTAGCACCCACATCCATGGGAGAAAAGCACTTTAAGAAGGGTGCATTGTAACATAAACAATCTAAGTAATCAAGTCATCATATTTTGTTCTGTATCTGCTACATCTTGGGAAACGATTCTTTGCATATGAACAGGGATTCAAACTATGAAACTATTCTTGATTTCAAGTTTTAAGGAGGTCCTTGGTTTACTGCAGGCAACCTAAAACACACATATACCAATATATCTGTATTAAGAACTTATTCCTATTTCCAGACAGATAGAAATTCAAGAGGTCACACTAGCTAAGAAACACATATGCAGTGTCCAATTCTCTAAGAAAGACACTGAAAATGTCCATGATAGGTAACTTGGTATACATCATCATTTTAGGAAGAGGAGGAGGTAGAGGAGGAGCAGTAACAGCTGACATTGAGTACATACTGTATGGAGAAACATCAAAATGAATTTTCACAAAATCCTCTACGGAGGTCCTATTTATCCCACTTAACAGATGAGGAAACAGGTTTAGAGAGGTGTAGATAAACTGTTCAAAGTCACAAAGCTAGGATTCCATCTCGGAGACTGAACTCTATCATACTGCCTCACAACTTAGCTACCTTGTCTCTATTAAATTATCTTCACTCAACTTTTCCTCCTTTGCCCAAAGTAGATGTTTTGCAACAGTCTCTTGCAGTAACTTCCCAAGTTGCCCAGCTTCAATCAGGAACATTTCTATAGGTTGGTGCAAAAGTAACTGCAGTTTAAAAGGTTAAAAATAATTGCAAAAACCGCAATTACCTTCACACCAATCTAATACGTATACCAATGATCAACCTGCTGTATCTGGTTAACGATAACTATCTGTCTAGTGAAATAAGCTTCTTTAAAACACGTGTTAGGTTGAGAGTCTAAAATACTAAGAAGTTCAAAAGGCTTGTCCAAAACTACCCAAAACCCAACGGGGCTCTCAAATAGTTTTGTTTAGTGATATTAACGTCACATAAACCAAATGTCTGGATGGTTCTCAGGGGTTAGTGTTCTTCAGAATAGATAAAAACATGTTGAAGAGCCATAAAATATATAGTTTACCTCCAAGCTTCACCATCATGCCATACCAGGCAGTCATATACAGGGCCAGGGTCACTGTATTTTTTCTCAAAAGAATTTAGTAATTCCACTTGGCTTTGAAGCTCCTCCTTGATTAGTTTATTTGCCTAACCAATTAGAACATACATTAATATTAGTACATTTTGTACTCTTGAAAAGCTACATTAACATATAACCAAAGACACAATGTGACCCAACAATGATGTCATTTTAGCTGGGAAAAATATAAGAAAATTTTCTTTTTATATCTACACTACTTGTAGTTCAATTCAGTGATGCAGATATTACTTAATATATTAAACATTTAAAAAAATAACACTTCTTTTACTCAGTCACTCACTCCACCTGCTTTGGGAAATATACTTTGCTACAAGTTGATGATATCATTTGGCCAAGACATGTGATGGCCACATATCTCTAACCTGTATAACTCATTTCCAAAAATTGCTATAAACTAAGTTATTTCTCGACCTTTAGATTTTCTTATTTCAGAACTGTTTCCATTTAAAATCTATTTCTTAAGAACTCAAATAAATAACAGAAACCATGAACTGTCTTATCTCCTATAGAACATGCTAAGTTAGGGTGGCTGGTTAGCTCAGGTGGTTAGAATGTGGTGCTAATAACACCAAGGTTGCCAGTTCGATCCCCACATGGGCCACTGTGAGCTGCGCCCTCCTTAAGAAAAAAAACACACTAAGTTAAATACATACTATATTCATGACCATGGACATATAAGCTGCTATTTAACCATTCTGATCTACAAAAATGAGAATTTCACATGCTTCAACCTAAGTATTTTTTTAAACTGTATACTACATTAGACTGCTCTACAGTCACCTGAGTAGTCCTAGAGGATAAAAATTTAATTTTCACATGTTCCAAAAATCTTAAGTTATGCCTTGTTTATAATTATTCAATATATTGAACGTTTACCCTTCTTAAAGGTAAAAGACAATTATATAAACATTTTTGATATACAAACTATGGATAATTAAATTCAGATCCCTCTTTTATAAATTTAGCTGCATATATGTAGAACCTGAAATATTACATTTAATGTGTTTAATAAGAGGCTGAACCAAGACAAATAGTGACCTAACAGAAAATTACGAGAAGCTGTTAAAAAAGGATGCTGTACATAGATTAAGGAAATATAAGTGTGTATGCAGGCCAGTGGTCCTCAGCCCTACTTGCATGTTAATTAAAGCTCATCAGGAGCTTTTAAAAATGTCTGTCTCCCTGCAAGGTTTTGATTTAATTCCTCTCTAGGGCACAAGCACTGGCTGTTTTAAAGCTCTTCATATGATTCTAATATGCAGCCAGAGTTGAGAACCACCATATTTGTTTAAGAAAAGGTAGATGTATACAGTAAAAGAAAAATTCATAAGGATAAACATAAGTTGTTACCATCCCTGGAGGATGGCATTTGGGAGGCTTTCACTTGCTACTTTACACACCTGTGTTGTACAAAAGTTTCTGTAACTAGCACATATTATTTACACAATAAACCAAGACATTATTTTTATTTTATAAATTGATTCAAAAAAAATTTACTGGTTACTTAAGGATGAAGAACAATGCGAACTCCCTCATATACTTCTGTGGGAATATGAACTGGTACGACCACTTTACGGCCCACCAAATACATGCACAAGAATGTTCAAAACAGCATTTTTTCTAATAGCCAAAAACTGAAAACAAAGTAAACATCAATCTGCAGAATGGATATATAAATTGTGGTTCATCCATCATAACAAGGAAAGTGAACAAACTACTTCAATACCCCAAATATGGCTGAATCTCACAAACATAACACTGAGTGAAAGCAGCCACACATTAAAGAAAACACTGTATGAGTCCATTTTACAAAATTCAAAATAAGCAAAATGATTCAACAGTGTTAGAAGTCTGGAAGGTGGTCGCCTATGGGGTGAGAAGGTAGCAATAAATAGGAAGAGGCATGAGATGGAGCTTACAGTTCTACCATCACGGGAGTGTTCACTTTGTGAAAAATCCATGACCACGCACTTATGATTTATGCACTTTTACATATGTATGTTCATTAAGGAGTTTTAAAAAATTTATAAATACATATGTGAATTGATTTCAAATATAAAGGAAAAATCAGTAAAATTAAATAACTTAAACCTTGTGAAAAACAGTATTAATTCTCTAAGAACTCTATGGTATATGGATGGTTCTATGGTAATGTTTAAATAAAAAACACTAGCACAAACTTGAGAAGGGCAACTGTTGGCAACATCAAATTCTTCCTGTTTCCTACAGGCTTCTGCCAGGGCCACTCTGTGAACAGGATCCCAGATTTTTTCCTTCCGTTCTTTCTGCAAAGACAGAATAATTACCCCACAATGAGGTTGACAAATATTCAGGTAAACCTAGACAGTCAATTTATGAGGACCTAGTTGTTCTCAGCTGTGATGCTACACAATTCTCATAGAGGCTTAAAAAAAACACCAAACATTTATAATCACGTTGATAAAGTAATGAATCAATTATTAAAAACTGATTAATTCACTGCACCTAGATTTTTATATGAACAAATTTATTAAGGCCCATCCAAATGTATTTTTATACATCATATGCCCCAATTTAAATCCTTCCAAGAATAAATAATACTATGTCAGATAACTGAATTCCCAATCATTAAAAAAAAATACTGTATTCTGGGACCTTATAAAACTGGGAAATGTCTCAAGCCAAGTACAAGCAGAGGACAGGAGTAAGATTGCAGCTGCATTTTGACAGACATACAGGCTTCCTCAATTTCCTCCCTTTCTAGCTGATGTTTTTCAGATCCTCTTTGATTTGATAGGGTTCTTTGTTACTGAAATTGGTCTGACCTTCATCTCCACTGTCTTTAACCTATAGTGCCTCCCAATGGAAGTCTACTAGTTAAAAAAAAAATCTTTCCAATAAAATAATCAACTCAACAAAGGTAAGTAGGGGGGGTCAAGGAGGGGGGTCAGCTTTAACTTAAAAACTCTACATTTGCATGTTAATTTGTATTTTAACATAGTTGATTAAATTTAATATAGTGCATAAAAGTACTATGCTATCTATGAGTGTTTCACCCTGAAATTTTAAAATAAAATAGTATCCAATAAGTTGTGTGCATTATTTTTTTCACAGTTTTCTTTTGGCGGAATGATTGCAATCTGACTAACCATTGCAATGGTTATATATGTAGTACACTGAGTGACTGCTTATGGATCATCGACTCCTAAAGAAGCAAATAATAATACTACTACTACATGAAAGGGCCCACAGGTCTTATCCATCAGGCAGGCTCACTTTCAAGGATTACATCGTTTCACAGTGGAAACCCTGAACCTGTCTGTGTCAGCTACAGTGTCACAGCAATCCTCTACAGCAGCACTGTCAAATATAGGAGCCACTAGCCACATGTTACTATTTAAATTTAAATTTTAAAGTATTCTATAAAATTAAGCGTTTCATTCCTTAGTCATTCTCAGTCACATGTCAAGTTTTCAGGAGCCACTTGTGGCTAGTGACTACCATAATGGACAGATATGGAACACCTCAAACATTTCTATTGTCACTGAAAGGTTTACTGAATAAGAGCTATTTTACAACAGGCTCCTTATCACTCAATTTACAACTCTTACTTCTCTAATGACACACTTGTGTTTCCTATACTTCAGCTGCTTTAGGTTTGAGTAACCCTTTTAATACTGAATGATGATTAAAGGGGATCAAGAAGGTAGTTAAACAGTAAGAAAAATGGGAAAAATTGTAATAAACGCTATAGGAATGGGAATAAACAGGGAAGTCTGGACTTTAAATCAACTTGTCTTTAGCCCTTTTGAGGTTTAAAAAAAAAAATTCCTTAAAAAATCCAATGAAAGCTATATCCATCTCCCTGAAAACCAAACATACACAAAAATTTGAATGTAACTTCAGTGTATTCAGATTCTCTAAACTTATCCATGTAAATGGGTAACATTCCATTGAACAGAATCTTTAAACAATAACTGTTTGAAAACCTCCATCGTCCAAAATAATCAATAGTGAGATTTTTATGAATTTTTTTCCTTCAGTAGGAATAAAATTTGAGACAGAAACTAAGTCATTGATATAGCATTGTACGTTACCTGTATCCTTTCCTTGAGAGCCTTTGGATAGAAGTCATAGCCATTTTTTATGCCAATGTGATATCTGCCTGAGGGATTTGTCCAGTTCTCAGGAATCTATAGAAAAAAAAGTAAATTACTGGTTCACTAAATGCTTCCCAATTGCAATGATTTACTGCTGGAGAAAAAGGGATTTCATTTCCATTCTAATGGCTCCACCTGTATGAGCAGGCTCACATGTTACAGCACTACTCCTAATCTTCTAAGTGCCAATATCTCTCTGGCTCCTCTTGTCTCATCCATAAACAAGACAGTTCAACTAGAATACTTTTCATTTATACAATGCTTCATAGGTTATAAAATGCTTTCAACATATGCAACCTCATTAAACCACTAAGATCTTCAGTTCTCAAGCATCAATGACACCTCACTTCTTCCTTCACCACCCGACTACTGCCCATTAACTGGTGGGGAGGGAAAGCAACTTACAGAACCTCTCTACCCTTGGGTTTCTTATTAATGACAAGAACTTAACTCAGCTCTAAGATACAACAGGAATAATCCCTAGAAACCAAATAAGTGCTCTTTGAATTCTTAACAAAAAAGTTCTATAAAATCATTTTAATTACATATAACATCGTATAGTCTTTTCAACTATCTCAAAGTATTTAAAATAACACTTAAAGGTATTAACAAAACGATGTAAAGAGTATGCCAGTTTACAAATGGAGAAAGCAAAGAAGCAAAAAAAAATTAAATTGTTTGCCCAAACATCAGGAAGGTTAAAAAGAAAACTGTAATCTAGTTCTATTATGGAGACCAAAATATTCAGTGTAAAAGACATGTGATTTAAAGTCCGATAAACCTGGCTGTGAATCCAAACTCTACTACTAACTAGGTGGGACTCAAAGGCTTCTAGTTCCTCATGTAAAAAGGAAGAAAATAATCCCTACCTTATGATTCCCCATGAATAATAAAATGCATTGAACATCAACCAACTTGAAATTTCAATCAAGAAAATGTGGAGTATTCATATTCTTTGTAATCACAGGACCCATGATGATTAAAAACAGCTTTTAAATGTGTATGAATTATGAGGTTGAACTATCAACTACTCGGGAGTTGGTTGGTTCAATCCTCACTTGGGCAACATCTTTAACTGACCATCCCCCCCATGTCCCTCATCAAATTATTCCCCGGGTTGGAAACTACTTTTGGATGAAATTTTCTCACAACTAAATAAAGGAAAACAATCATTCACAGAAGTTCAAAGATCTACTGACTTTTAAAAAGCCTCCATATCAGTAATCATTTCTGAATGAATTGGATGTCCAGAGTATGTGAAATTTCAACTATGTTGGCATATATGTTGGCATACAGACTAGCACTTTTAATTCAAAACTCATCAACCTTCTTTAGAGAGTAGGGATTCTTAACTCTAATGTGCTTGTAACAGCCTGGGACATAACAATAATAAGGTATTGCAACAACAAAAGGTTAATAGTCACTAGTTGGCAAATTCAAAGAGTATTTCATCTCAGGTGTGCCACTACACAGGTGGCTTTGTAACCCTAGGCTAGTGGCAACTGCTTTGTACAAGGAGATTACAAAAAGCTGTTGACTAAAAAAAACCTAAATGGAATAACTAATTAACATAACTGCAAAATAAGCAACTTAATTATAATTACTTACAATATATGTAATACAATAAAAATAATCTAATAGACATAATTTATATCTACTTATAAGATCAAAATCTGCAAGATCCATACAACCACATACTTCTTAATCACTACTATATATTTTCCTCACAGACTAGTTAGCTACAAAAATTAAACTGAAAACAAAAAATCAGAAAATAAACGTTATATTCATGGTTTTGCTACCTAACATTAAATAAATTAGAATAAAGCTAACTTTTCTCTATGAGGCAATGATGGAATATGTAATTTTACCTATTTGACTATTCTAGACAAATGAAGTTATTTTCAGTCTCTTTAAGAATCAAAGCTTTATATTTTGACCATTTTAAATTGATTATCTTTAAAATGCTTTTAGTTACATGGTAAATGCAACATAGACTGATTTTCATATGAGGAACAGAATCCCTTTAATTATTAATTAAACCTTATTAATTAAACACCTCTTTTCTCTGACTCTTTTAAAGAGAGAATGTGTAAAGAACTGAACATTTTCTTAAGGAGCCAAGTGTCATCCTCAGTATTAATGTTCCATGAAATAAAATCCCATTATAGAGTTTTGTTTGTTTGTTTGTTTGTGCCTCACACCTGTATTTCAGACTTATCAGCCTATGGTACTGGCAGTACACACATATACTCTCTCTTTTAGGTATTACTGCATCTAAATATGGTGCTAAATGGTCATTCATTATATCTGGACTTAAACCGTCTTTTAATATGTAAGGCTAAATATTGATGAATTTAAAAAATGACTTCAAGCTGAATGTAGTAAAATTTCAAAAATCACTCAGCTCTCTTCCAAAATGCTACTATAATTAGAATAAGGGAAGTTGGGGGGGGGGTACCCAAAGAACAAAGAGAACAGTAAATGAGACTTTAGAAACCAAAATTCACCACATTTTGAAGGCCGAAGGCTGCAAAATAAGAGGCACTGAAAATCAGTAGGGAAATTATGGAATTTTAATACATGGTATTGGGACAACTGGCTCTTCAAGTGGAAAAAAGGTTATAGGACTCCTACTTCAAACTAAGCCTAAAATCAATTCCAGGTGACTTCCAGAACAAATGTGAAAAGAAAAATAGTGAAAGTTTTTGGAAAATAATAGAGGAGAATATCTTCATGATCTCTGGGTCAGGAAGAATTTCTTAACACATGAAAAGCACTAATCAAAAACGCAAAGATTGATATTCAACTACACTGAATTTAAGAACTTCTATTCATCAAAAGAAATCATGTGGAAAGTAAAAATACAAGTCTAGAAAGGGATACCTGGAACACATGTACTCAAACAACTATATAGGATGTGTAATGAAATCCTACAAATCAGTAACAAGAGACAACTCAATAGAAAAAAAAAAGGGCAAATATGGGCCGGCCCGGTGGCTCAGGCGGTTAGAGCTCCATGCTCCTAACTCCGAAGGCTGCCGGTTCGATTCCCACATGGGCCAGTGGGCTCTAAACCACAAGGCTGCCGGTTCAACTCCTCGAGTCCCACAAGGGATGGTGGGCAGCGCCCCCAGCAACTAGAAAAGGGCAACTGGACCTGGAGCTGAGCTGCGCCCTCCACAACTAAGACTGAAAGGACAACTTGACTTGGAAAAAAGGCCTGGAAGTACACACTATTCCCCAATAAAGTCCTATTCCCCTTCCCCAATAAAAAAAAAAAAGAAAAAAAAAAGGCAAATAAATTTGAATAGGCACTTCACAAAAGAGAAAATCCAAATGTCTAAACAACATATGAAAAAGTCCTCAATCTTATTAGCAATTAGAGAAATGTATTAGCAATTAGAGAAATGCAAATTAAAACCACAATATTAACCAGCATTGATTAGAACCATGCTAGATTACCAGCATATTTGCAAAATTTAAAAATCCTAAAAATACCAAGCGTTGGCAGTACAACTATTAAAATTGTCATATGCGTGTGAAAATGTATTTTAGTACAAACACTTAGAAAACCTGTTTGGCATCACTTAATGAAGGTCTACATATCTCCATGATTCAGCAATTCCACTCATAGGTACATATCCTGGAGCTATCTATAAACATGTGCACAGGACACGTATACAAGAATGGTCTCTAAAGTACTGTTAGTTACAGTGCAAAAATGGAAGCCATTCAACTGTTCATCAGCAGAATGGACAGAATGTGGTATACACAAACCATGGCACACTACACAACAATGGAACAGAACAAATCATGACTACATGCAACATCATGGCTGAATCTCATAAACACCCACAGAAAGACGACATAAAATGATACATAAATAAGATCATTCATATAAAGTTCACAAATAGGCAAAAGTAACAATATATTTCATATATGCACATAGAGGTGGCAAAATTATAAAGGAAAGTAAAGAAGTGATTATACAAAAGTCAAAAAAGGTGATCTGGGAGATCACAAGAAGCTTCTGAGGTACAATAGTCTTGGTCTAATCTGGGTAGTGGATAAAATGATGTTTAATCTAATTATACATTAAACTGTTCATATGTGTTTTATGCACTTTCCTTTATGTCTGTACATTTCATCATTAAAGGTTTTAAGCTTCTATTCATTTTTTGGCTTCTACCTGCTCAAGGCAATACCACTGGCAAAAACTAACTGACCACTAGTTTCTCAAGAAGGCCTAGGAATAGTATCCTAAGACACAAAAACTATCAATTTTCTGATCTTATTTCATAGCATATATATGGATATGTAACTCTACCTTTGAGCACTAGGGATATGTGTTTATTTAAAGTATAGGTTACTATAGCTACTTAAAAATAAATGAACAAGGATAATTCTTTATATGATTCTAAATCTGTCTGACTTACTAGGAGTTCTCCACAGTTTCTCAGAGTAGCAAAACTCACAGGAATCCAAAGTTTCTCTCTGAAACATACTCTAAAAAACAAGGTTTTTGGTTTTCGGGGAAGGCAGGCAAACTAGAGTAATTCAGATGTATAGAAACTCATTTCCCCATAATTTATAATTTTTTTTAAAAAGCACATGGTGTCTTAGCATGGCCTCTATAAGCTTGGGTGGTTTAAAACCAGAAATTTATTTTCTCACCATTCTGAAGGATGGGAGTATGAGATAGATCAGGATACGAGCATGGCTGAGTTCTGGTGTGACTCTCTTCCTGACTTGAAAGCACAGGCTTTCTCAATGTGTCCTCACATGGCAGAGAGAGATAAAGCAAGCTCTCCCTTATAAGGGCACTAATCCCATTATGAGGGCCTCACCCTCATGACTCACGTGACCCTATCACCTCCCAAAGGTCCCATCTCTGAATATCATCACACTCGGTGTGTTAGGGCTTCAACATATGAAGGGGGGCCACACAAACATTCAGTCCGTAACACATGAAAAGGATCCAAAACCTGAATATCAATGCCTCCTGTCTGCTGGTTGCAGGCTGATTCTACGGCGACCCAGGCCCTTGTATAGTCCTCTCCCCTTACTGAAGGCAGGACCTGTGAATATCACTCCTGCAACTGTCATGGTAAATAGCATGGCAAAGGTGAAGGGATTCTGCAGACACAGTTTTAGGCCCTAATGGGGTGACTGAGTTAATCAAATGGGAGGTTAGCCTGGTGGACATGACCTAATCAGGTGAGCTCTTTAAAAAAGAGACTGAGGCCATCGCCGAAGTCAGAGAAATTTTTTTGCTGGCCTTCAATAAGCTAGCTGTCAGTTCTACAGCTGCAACAAAATTAATTCTTCCAATAACCATGCGGACTTGGAAGAGGAGCCTCAGATGAGCCCCAACCAACACCTGATTGCAGTCTGTAAGACCCTGAGCAGAGAGCCACAAAAAGCCAGGCCTGGACTCCTGACCTGTGAGACAGTGAGATATTAAATGCAGGAATGTATGTGGTCTTAAGCTGCTAAGTTTTTGTTAATTTGTTCTGTATCCACATCCACAAATCCACTTCCACCACAATCTTATCCAAAAGACAATGCCTAAACATATAGTAATTCAGACAGATGATAAAAGATGTAAAGAGTTAAATATAGCTCTTTACACATATAAGTAACCCCAAATTTATCTTCCACATCAACCTGCTTATTGGTTTAAAAGACTACTGAATCACAATCAAATTCTTGCCATCTAACCAACTCATTAGCTAATATTTCATGAACTACTCTGTTTGTATTCTAATGATTTTTCCTGCTAGCTTACCCCAGACTTTCCACCAAGTACATGGAACAAGACAAAGCCAGTCACTGAAGTCCATAATTAGCAAGGCCTTAGTATTTCATTTTCAAGTTCCCAGAAGGGACAGGAAAAGATGAAAGCAAAACTCATCTGGTCACTTTTCCCGCCTTTCTATTCAAAACTTAAAATTTTTAGAATTTGGCAACCACATTGAAAAAATTACCCCAATTATAAGCCCGCTATCAAACAAAACAATATTTTCTTCTAAAATTGCTCCTACTGATCCCTACCTCCGGGTATTCATGCCCTTGTAAACTCCCCTCCTGTTTAGTGTGTGCTGGACTTAATGACTCATTTCTAATGAAAAGAACACAGCAGAAGTGATAGTATGTCACTTCCAAGATTAGTTTATAAAAGGACGACGGCCTCCTTCTTGAGCACTCTCTGTTGAAATACTCCCCCGGGGGAAGATAGCTGCATGTTGGGAAGCAGCCCCACGGAGAGGTCTTCACGGCCAAGAACCAAAGCCCGCCAAGCTTGGAAACAGACTTCCCTTCCCCACCTAAGTTGAGCCTTCAGATTAAACCACACTCCTGGCCAACAGCAAGCTCAGAAGAGAACTTGAACGAGAGACAGCGAGCTCAGTCACTCCCAGATTCCTGACTCACAGAAACTGTGAGATGGTAAATGTTCTTTTAAACCATTAAGTTTTGGAGTAATTTGTTATGCAGCAATAGTTAACTAATTCTCACCATACCACCAAATGGAAGCTAAAAACAGTAGATGGTTTGTGGTGACAGTACAAAAAAAAAGAAAAAATTTCAATAAAAAGATAAAAGCTCCAACCTTAAGCACTCTTCCCGAAAGGCCAATAATTTCACCATCTTTTGGCTCTACTACTGTAGCGGTATTCACATCACCACTTCCTGTTGTGTCAATGATGTCAATGATTTTTGGTTTTCCATCAGTTGTAACCTGAAAATTAAAGAGAATTAAGTATGAATTATATACTTAATTTATTATCCTTAAAGAAAGCAATGCCAACCCCCATGTGTAAGTGTGTGCACATGTACACATATATAAAATATCCTATAAAATCTGCATTCATTTTAAAAAGAGAACTGAATTGTTTTAAGCCAAAACCTTGACAATCCTAAAAAAAAAAATTTAGTCATGGAAAATACCACAGAATCCTTCAAGTGGTTTTATATATTTGGTTAATAAATATTACCAAGCATTTATTATAAGCCATACTTTATTTCAGGTGCTTGTGATATAGCAATGATCAATACACAAAAAACCCTAACTTCACAGACCTTGTTATATGCAGTCAATACAGAAATATATAACATGTCAGATGATGATAATTACTAGGGAGAAAAATTAAGCAGGGAAAAGAAACAGGTGGTATGGGGCTTTCAATTTTAACCAGGCTGGTCAAGAAAGGTATCAATGAGAAGGTAACATTTGAGAAAAGGGTGAGCTTGGGGCTGGACAAGTACAAAACTTTAGGAGGGAAATGTTTAATAACATTTCATTATTGGATGCCACAATAAGCACTCAAACTTAGTGTAAGTCCAAATTAAAACTTAACACGTAAACTTTTTTCTCTCCAGGCTTTACCATTTCAGTAAATCCACACACATCTAGTTGTTCAAGCCAGAAACTTTTGACTCTTTAATTTACTCCTCCTACTTCTACCTCTAAAATATACTTCAAATCCATCTTCACTTGATTTTTCACTACCAGTATCCTCCACCACCATCCTCTCTTGCCTTCATAATGTGGATGGCTCCTTACAGGTCTCCCTGTATCCATTCTTGGCACCTACCACAATTAATAACAAAACAAGCTGTATTATGCCAGTCCTCCACTTAACACCCTGGTGTAAAACCTGTAATGGATCCACAATGCTTTATATAAACAGCCTTTGTGGGGTCTAACCCCAACTACTCACTGTCACTCACGACTCTAACTACACTGGCCTTCTTTCAACTCCTGGAATGTGCCAGACTTCTTCATGCCTCACAACTTTTTTGCACAGGATCCTTCTGCTTGGAATTCTCTGTCCCTTCAGTTTTTCCCACAAGAATTCCAATCTTATCTTACAGTTTTCTACTAAAATGTCATCCCTTCAGAAAGACCTCCCTATGACCTCTTTTAAGTGGTCACCATCCTAAACCTGATTACTCTTTCTCACTGTACCTATTTTGTTTACAAAACTTAAATCAATTCATAATTATATAGTTAGGTGACTCCTTCTCTATTTCCACTATTAGAAGGTAAGTTCCCTGAGGGCAAGGGCTATGTCTACTTTATTCACCAAAACCTACCGGTGCCTATTAGGTACCACATATGTATTTAATTACTGAATGATCTGACACTAATTATTCAGCACTAAGACTGATTTTCCTAAGGCCTGGTTTCTTGGCCAGCCCAAAACTTTCATTCGGGCCACGCTGACTGCTACAGGTAACAGCAGTACGATATTTTCAAATTGCTTTTGTGAGAAAAATCATTTCTGGGATCTTTCTGGGCTAACTTTGCAAACGGAATCTGTAGCATTCAACATGTATGTACTGAATTGCCCGCAGGAATTATGCACAAGGACACAAAGAAGACTGAAAAAAGAAGACCCTCAAGAAAGAAACAGGAATGTAATAAATGCCAACAGTGTGAAAAGATCACAAAGCCTTCCAACTTCTGACTCCTTTTCCATTGGGGAAATTCACACACTTTAAGAGATAAAGCTTAGTGTCCTTTTCTATGAGTCTCCTGTGTCCCTCCCCAACACCAACTGCAGTGTCCTTAAAGCTCTGTAGTTAAAGTACACCTGAAAGGAAAAGAGGGAACGTCATTATATGGAGTAAACAAGGGCACACGTTGTTTTTTGTTGTTGTTTTGTTTTGTTTTTTACAAGGCAAAGCAAGGGCGTGTCTGGTAGACTCCAAATCTCACCCCCGAACAACCAGAGACTGAAAGCTTTGCCCGAGGCTGCCTAGCTGTTATTTTTACAAATGGTAATTCTTAATCTGAAGATATTTCTTGGGGGCTGTCTATACAAATATTTTAATAGCACTAAGAACACAAACCACCAATCTTCTCAATGAGCAAACAACTTCAGTGACTTGAGATCCAGTAATCACATGAGATAACAAGTCAGACACAGATCCCTCTCATTAGAAACCTTATTATCAATACGTGAGCAAAGGAAGAAAGCCTAATGGGATTTAGTGGCTTATTTACCATCTACTATTGATACAGCTTTACTTATAAGGATCTCTCTCTCTTTCTCTCATTAAAATTTTTCTTATATATGCAATTTTCTATCCATGTACTTCTTACTTCACCATTAGGTAAACACAACCATTCCACTGGTGATAATAAGACAAAAGATGAAATTTAGAGTTAAGAAGGAAAGGTTTTTAAAAAGGGAAAACCAGCTGAGAATTTTGCAATGGAGCCTTGGGACAAGGAAAGAAGGAAAATGAATTGCTAATGTTAGAACTATATCCCTCATCTTTTCAGGAAGGAGGAGTTTCACGTTGGAAGAAGGGACTAAAGGCACAGTTATTAGGAGTAGAGGTAACGTCATCAACCCTGTGTACTGGGTTGGGAGACTGAGGAAAGCTTTTTGGGCCATCACGCTGGCTGGACAAAACAGAAATTGCCCAAAGGTTCTCCCCAAATGTCAAGAATCTAAGCTACTTGGTAACTCCACTGAAACACTCATGGTGGAGGAGTTGGTGTGGGTTGGAAGCCATCCACTAAACATCCATAGAAGACCAAAACAAAAGGGCAGGGGAGTTCACAAATTATCACAAACAAAACATGAATGTATAATTATTTACTTGAAATTTCAGGGAAGATACTGCAAATACTCTTTTAAGCAAGGGAAGATATTTCATACACAATTACTATTAAATGACTATTACTCTTAGAACATAATGAATAAACAAGATAGGCTTTGCTTTCAGAAAGCGTGCAATCCAGTAAGGAAAACAGACGAGTAGAGATAACTGCAGCATAGGAATAAATAAATAAGGGTAAAGACAATATCTACAAAAGCATTTAAGAACACAAAACCCAGTTTGGAGGAATGAGGAAAGGCTAACTTAAAAAGAGGTAATAAAAATTAAAATTAATTGCTTTTAATAATTAAAACAGCACCCAATATTAGTAACCAATTACATATACATATATTTACTGATTACACTTTATACTTTAGTGAATGTCAAAACAGACTTTTTTTTAACTTTTATTTATTTTAAGTGTGTTTTTCCAGGACCCATCAGCTCCAAGTCAAGTCGTTTCAATCTAGTTGTGGAGGGCGCAGCTCACAGTGGCCCATGTGGGGATTGAACCGGCAACGTTGTTGTTATGAGCACGGTGCTCTAACCAACTGAGCTAACCGGCCGCCCTAAAAACAGATTTTAATAGGACTACTTGTTACCTCTTTCCCCACACCACTTTTTCTCCATGAAGAAATGATGTACATTGTGTACATGTACACATTTTTTCTACTCAGCAAAAATATTTAATGTTACAAGCACATTAGATGCCAAATGAATTAGAATAGGTGCTTTCAAAGAATTTTAACTTAATCAAAGAATTTTAAAGAATTTTAACTTAATCAGGAGAAAGGTATGTAAATAGAATACAAAAATAAAACATCTTAAGTGCTACAGGAGTATATGAACAAACTGCTATAAGCAAAGGGGGAAAAAAACTAAAAAATTATTTTAGCAGGGTCTGGGCCTTATTCATCCCTGGACTGCCAGGTCCTAACACAACAGCTGACACATAAACATAAATACATGGTGGGGGGCTGAATTAAATCAGTAGATACCCCAAAAGGTAATGGGGTCACGACCCAGCTAAGTCTCATTAAACAATTTACAGGTGATCGTAGAAGGCTTGCAAACAGATTAAACTCCATGTGCAAAGGCAGGTGTTGGGGAAAGACCTGAAACATTTGGGTGAGTAGAACACGAGTGAAATGTTTCAGGTGGAGCACACGGTAAGGAAGGGGGTGGAGTGGATGGGGACAGAAGAAAAGGTGAGATGAGAACCGACGCTACCTGAGGAGGTGAAGTTGGACGGTGAAGGGCCATACACAGTTCAGATTTTTGTGTTTTTATGCATAGGTAATTGGGATGCCAAAATAGTTTTGTTTTATATTAAACAAGAATGTAATGGAAGGTTTCTTTTTTTAAAGGAAAATAACTTTGGCAACGTGAAGGATAAATCAATAAAGCAATACTAGTAGTGGCAGGGAGACCTGCTGGCTATTGCATATTTATTTCCAGGTCCAGTCCCATCCCTCCTTTATCTGTAAAGTCTGACTGGTCCAGCTCTCACTGGTCCTCTGATCAATCTCTGTCACAGTCTGCAGGACTACATCATCTTTTAACATGACATTAAGCATCTAGCAGGTGCCTGAGGAAAGACTTATATCCTTTTTAAATAAATAAATATTTGCTGAGGAAAGGTTTAATCATTTATGTAATTATTACTCTTCTCATGCTCTCCACCATCATTCACTTTTAACAAGCCTACACAACTGTCACAAAAGAGAACAGGGCCCAAGGGAGTAACCAAAGAGTGCGACAGCCCACTGTCTCATTGTCAGGATAAGAGGATGAGAAGAGTTTAGAGGAGTACTGTTCTCAGTAAAAACGCTTTCGTAGAATTTCCCAAATCTGCTTAACAAATTATTCCAGTACTCTCTGAAAAGTAACAGTAATTCTCATCCCACAAGGTCACTGTGAAAATTGAAATTACATGTGACTTTTTAAAGTGCTCAAGAAAAGTGTTACCTTCAACGTTTTCACTTGTACCTCTAGTTCTCTACCCAGATCCCATGTGGCTTTCCAAACGTCCAATTTGGCCTCCTCTTTCCCTATTTCATTCTTTCCTTCCTTTTTACTTCTATCCACCTTCTTATCTTAATGATGTATACGTAGATATACAAAATAAATTTGTTAAACTCAAAACAAAATAAACCTTAAAAAGTCACTCGTGTGCAAGACATCTTGCTGGATTTCTTTTAACTAGCCATGTTTAGGTCAATTTCTTAAGGGTTAAATGTTGTTAGAAGAGTTATGTTTTCATTTTACTTCAATATTTTGTTGCTTGAACATTAGTTATTATATGCCAATATCTAATGCATATTTATTCTTTAGATAATCTAGTTGGGTGATTTAAGACCCAGCATAAACTCCTTCTACTAAATATCCCTGCTTAAAAAACAATAGTGTTTAACATTTTTCTTGAGCGCTTTAAAAAGTCACATGTAATTAATCTCAATTTTCAGTGACGTTCTGGGATGAGAATTACTGTTACTTTACAGAGAGTACTGGACTAATTTAATAAGCGGATATGGGAAATTCTACAAAAGTGTTTTTACTGAGACAGTACTCCTCCAAACTCTTCTCATCCTCTTATTATCCTGACAAAAGAACCAGTGAACCCCTTACCCCAGCTGTTCTCCCACTTATCCCTATAAAAAGTAAACATACATCACAACAGAATAAAAATCATTACTACTACGTAATCAAGTCTCAAAGAGGTGACAGCTGTCAATGTTTTAAGTCTTCAGAGTTATTAATACAACTTTACAACTAATGCTACCAGGGCAATACTGAATCCTCTTCGGATTCGCTAAAGCTGTTCTGCAGTCACCATAAGGTACATTGTACTCCAGATGCTGAGGAACGAGGATTCTATACAGTCAGTCAGATCGGTTCTCTTTTCCTTCTGCATTACATTCTAAACCAAAATGCTACCTCAATTATTAGAAAGCACAATAGAGGATCCAGGGGCGGGAGGGGCACCAGGGGAAGGAAAAGAATTACTAAACTTCATTGATTAGTGTAGAAAGGAGGGTAAAATACACAGATAATGGAGTGATGTCAGGAAGAGATCAGCATAAAGTAGGATTAGCCAGGTTAGACTTTTAGAAGATGGATCCTGAACAAAGGTGAAATGTTGTTTATCACGGGATTTCAGCAAAACGCTCAGGCTAAATTTACAAGTCAAACTTTGAAGACTTTAAGCAGAATACTTTTAATCCAGAGACTCATTTTTAAAATTACCTTTCAGTATGATACCTTGGCCTAATAATTCAAAGGTGCTCAAAAGCAAAACGAAGTTTTTAAAATCGTCAATTATGCTGTGTTATATTTTGAGGCTAAAAATATACAGATGTGTAATTTAATAAAGTCTGAAGAGTTCGCCAAAACAAAACTAAATTAGGTTCCTCCTATGCCAAACAAAGACTAAGCCATGCGTTTCAATGACCCTAAACGAGTACTTTGCAGAAGACGGTTTAAAAATAGAAAACATAAGACTACCAGAGGAAACAATTCCGGAAGTTGACCGAGTTATCTTCTTGAACCCCGGCTTTAGTGTTTAGAGATAAACAATTCTTCCCAAAGACCAAATTCTCAAAAGACAGCAATAAAAATGAAGCACTGATAGGTCATCTGTCCCCTTTCTATTTCCTTCCCATCCACTGACAAATAATAAAAATTGTAAAATCTTCCTTTGAAAAGAGAAGGCACTGGCCGGTGCCCTAGGCACGCGGTGTCTGCGGAGGAAAGGAGTACAGTGGGAAGGAGCCCGAGGGCCCAGGCCTGGCAGCACCTGGGGAGGAAGGGGCTTCCTGGGCAAAAGGCGGACCCAGGCGCCCCGACCAGCCGCGCCAGGCACGCCGCTTTTGTCTGGGCCGGAATCACCGCCCAGCCGGGGAGCCCGGGCCGCGGGCCCCCAGCCGCCCCCGGGCCTCGCGCGCACGCTCTGCCCTCCGCCTTCTTCAGGTGCCGGGTTCCCACTCCGCCGCAGAGCGGGATTCCGCCTCCGAGCTCGGAGGCTGCGCCCCTCCATGTCCCCTGCCCGCCGGTCGCCCGCGCCCCCGCGCCCGGGGCCCTCAGCCGCTGCCGCACCTGCATGCCCGGAGCCCCGGGGTCAACCCCCGTGTCCAAAATAGCGATGAGCACCCCTCGGCCGTCATACTCCGGGTAGCGACAGAGGAAGGAGGCGGCCCCGGTCTCTTTCTTAGGCAGGAGGCCGTGGAAGGGGAAGGGCTCCTCGGTGACGGAGGTGGCCATGGACGCAAGCTGGAGGACGAGGAAGAGGCAAACTGCCAGGTTGCGCGCGGACAAGCAGCCCGAGGACACCCGGGCGGCCGCGGGCCTGGGCGGGGGTGAGGGGCGGGGCCGGCCGGCCGCCAATCCCGGCCCGCCAGGGTGAGGCAGCCAATCATTTGCTGCTTTGTAAGCTAACGCGCCGCTCTCAGGAACCGTGCAGGAGTGTTGCCCGGGCCGCAGAGAAGGAGGCGGAGTCTGACATATTGCTGGAGGGTTTGGTTCTCGAACCTGGGGTCTTAAAGAGGCCCGCACTTGGACTTTTAGGGGATGGCTGGCCTGCAAGTAAAGGTCCCGGCCGAAACGCTCTCCTAGGACCCAAGAAGGAAATGGCCAATATTTTGTAGTAATGGAACACCCTGCTGGTAAGCGATGATTTCCAAACTTGAGACTGTGACAAAACTTTTTGGTTAAGTGCTGCTGCCGAAGCCTCAGCAGACTTGAGGAAATGGAGCCAACTCACGCACACTAAAACACCAGTAGTCGTCTCATACCGGCCAAATGCCCCGACGCAAATTTTAGAGAGTTCTTTGATTCGGCGATATAGGGCTCGTGTTCCCCTGCCTGTCGAGTGTGGCCCTTTGATCAGGTCGGGAGGAACAGGATGGGGATAGGTCCTAGCTTCAGTCAACAGGATGTGGGTTGTTGGCCCGCAGTGCTTGTAGCCAGTAACAGTATGAGGCTGACGTGGGCCTCTCCTATTGTCATTGCTTATCCTTGGCTTCCTGGATTTCTGAAAAACGTTTTTTTCCCCTTTTTAAACTGAAGTTCTTGGTTGCTCTTGAAGGTTCTCCTCTCAATTATCGATCCACAATTTGCAGTTTTTCAGCTTTACAGTGGCAGCTATCAATTGTTCCATGTTACACTAGTAGCCCTTTAATATATATATATTTGTATGTATTCGTGCCAGGATAATTTCAGTCCTTTTTTTGGTGCCAAAGACTCCTTTGGCAACCTGGTGAGGCTTACAGACTCCTCCTTTCCCAGAGCAATGTTTTTAAACAAAATGAAATATATAATTACAATGGAAATTATGTTGAAATATAGTTATCAAAAATATTAAAACCAACTTTGTTACATAACAATAGTTTTATGTATGTGTGTATATAGTTATATGGGTGCTTCTCTGCATTAAATAACAGGAGCTAGCGCCAAATCTAATAAACTCCCATAACTTCAAAACAGTGAAGAACACAAATGATATTTTGAGACATCTGTATACTGTGCTATAAGATATTGGTTTTTATTGGTGACAGTAACAAACGTTAACTGCTAATACGATTCTGGTTATTGCCTACATTCCTAATTGAAGCAAACTAAGAGGTTAGTGAAAACAAAGATGTAATTTTTTCCTACGTAAGTTTTTGAACCCCTTGGATTACAGATCCCATGTAAAGAATGCCTGGTGTAAAGAGAAGCCCTCCGTGTGCCAGTTTCCAATCCACGGGATTTAGGAGATCCTCCATGAAGTCTCAAAAATAACTGCAATGGCTGTGCAATGGTTTTAATTGATTACTTCACCATTTATTCATTCCATAAGTCTTAGAGAAGCACATTCTCTTTAGCAGAGAGGAGAAGGAAAATGCAATAATGTTTTCCTTCCTATTCCCAACTGTCTTTATGTTACCTCTAGAAAAGAACTTCAAACTAACAGGAAAGAAAAGAGAGAGACAAACTCTCAGAAGATACTCAAATAGAGCCTATAGTGACAGAATGGAATAGCTCCCAGTTTCAAAATGAACCATAGCCCAATCATGTCTTTTTACAGAGGAAACAAAGCTAGACAGGCTAACTGACTGCCATGCATTACAAAACTAGTTAGTGAAAAAGCTGGATTTTTGTTCTCACAGTCTGTCCCCAATATTTTCTACCACACCAGTTATACTGCCCTGCCAGAGTACCATCCAATGAATGGGTGAGGAATGAAATGTTCATTATGCAACCAAAGTGGCAGGCTTTTCATTAGACTCCTGTAACAGTGTTCTTCAAAAAAAAATTGGTTTTGGCTTATGAATCCCATAAAAATGTTTTAGAAAAGTTATGTACCCTCTTGTATAACTTTAAGATAACATTTGAAATTTGTCATCATAAGTTTAAGAAATTATCAAAGATGTAATATTTGGCATATTAAAAATATTGGCATTCTTTAACGAAACTTCTACATCACTAATTTAAATATATCCAAGTGAATGTTACTCTTTGATACCCACTATTGTTTATTTATAAAATACCTGAGCATACTCCCTTTAAAATCAGACATTTTATATCATTATTTCTTCTTGAGATTTTATTTTAATTCTATACAAAGTTTTATCCTAATGTAATGTACATTTATAATGGAAAGTCCCATTGATCATCTATTATTTGCAACAAAAATATGTATTAATATTTAATTTTGAAAATTTTCCTGGAATCAAAGTATTGTTTTTTCCTTTTGGATTAAGTTATCTTTCAATTATTTGAAAATTGATCAAAACAACATGAATAAATCTTAAGCTTTGATTTGAAATTATAGGACAAAAAGAAAAATTTTACTGAAAGTGCAATTCTTAAAAAGATGCATGAGATGCATATTATTGGACTTTGCTTAAAGTCCATTTTACTGACAGCATTTCAGATCATTCCTTTATTTGATGCCCAAGAAGCTATTTCACCTGCTGGGGTGCACAATAGTAAGATGCCTCTTTTCTAAGAAGTGGGAGTCCTAGCTGTGGAACACGTGCAAAAGAGAGTAGGTACGAGGTGTGATCAAAACATACGGTGAATGTTTACATTTAAAAAGTGTATTACAGTAAAAGACACATTGCCATTAATCCCCCTCAAAATACTCCCCCTCGCTTCAAACACACTTATCCTATCCTTCTTGCCACTTTCTGAAGCAGTTCTGGAAGTCCTCTTCCCTGAGTGTGTTTAGTTGCTCTGTTATGGCTGCCTGGATGTCCTGAATCAATTCAAAACATGTACCTTTCATGGTCATTTTGACATTGGGAAAGAGCCAGAAGTCACATGGTGCCAAAGCCAGTGAATAAGGTGGATGAGGCCACACCATAATGTTTTTATTTGACAGAAATTGCCGTACCAGAAGCGATGTGTGACAGGCACTGTTGTCATGATGGAGGATGAAGTAAAGACACTCCTGAAAGAGGACTTCCAGAACTGCTTGAGAAAGTGGCAAGAAGGATGGGGATATGTGTGTTCAAAGTGAGGAGGATTAATGGCAATGCGTCTTTTACTGTAATACATTTTTTAAAAATTTAAACATTCACCGTATTTTTCGATCACACCTTGTATGTCCTTTCACCACAGACACATCTTCAAATAAAATTTTGGAGAAGAGTAGATGTGACATTTAAGCATCTGGAAATTGTGTTTGTCATCTGTGACTTTGTACCACAGTTTGAAGACCACTATTTTATACATGAGATGGATGGACTCCATAAAGGAAACGATAGGCATGAGTCCACAGGAGCGGAGCAGGGCCACTGAGGACAGGATATCATGGACATCACTCACTCCCATGGTCACCAGGAGTCAAGCTGACTCAACACACACTTTTTACATAACTTCTGAAATCACTTGAACTATGTACAAAGTACTCTACTCTATCTTCAAGTCCCAGTATTCTTCACATTATGTGTTTACACCTCTTACTCCTTTTTGATTTAATGCTCAACTAAAGGAAATCTCTCAATACTAAGTCAGTTTGTGCAACTTGACAAACAGCTTGACAGTTCATTGGCTAATGGAAGAAAACAAGTAGAGGAGTAAACAATGAAGACATTGATAAATAAAACCAGCGCTTAGGAATGAGAGGAGGAGGAAGGGGAGGGCAGGGCAGCAGGGTCAGTCACCCTATCTGGGGTAAAATAATAGGCTGGGCGCCGGAAAACCTCCCCCATAGCATTCGTTGTTCAAAGCAGGAAGTACTGAGCCAGTTGTGTGGATGCCTACCTCCCTCTGCCATCACCTGCGGGGGTTGAGGCTGCAAGCAAATGCAGAGGTATGGTGACAGGCAATAGCTTCCCATGAGTCACCTTCTTCGTAACTGGTGCGGCACAATATCATATCATTTAAAGAATATTTTTTAATCAAGTTTCCAAAACCGTGTAGAGACTGTGAAAACATTCAACACGTCCCAGCAGCTGGGCTGTGAAATCTTGCGCACCATTTACAGCGAGGTGACTCCTCCCGTGGGCGGTTCCAAGGCGGTGATTGAATGAAGTAGGAACACTAGGGCGGATCCGCTCCTGGGCGCTGGCGAACTTCTTTGACAGCCGATTTAGCCTGGAGGACTCCCCACCGGCTTTGCCAAGCCTGCCCTAGACTGCATGGTAGGCTAGGACTCTTTCACACAACCTTGGCTGCTCTCTCCTTTACTCAGGGTCAGACTTGCATCGCGGCTCGATGACTCTCCCAGCCTTCTGTGAACTATTGATTAATTTATCTTGCACAGACATTTCCCTCAATAGAATTCTTGCTCGTTTAAGCAGTTCTTGGCATCCGTTTCTCAAAGGACCCAGATCAAAATAGCTCGCAGCAAAGAATCAGGTTCAGATGCTGAAAGCTTCACCACTGCTGCCCCCTGAAGGCAAAAACCGTCATTACCATTCCTACCAAATATGCTTGCTTCCTCGCTGTTTCTCTCCAGTGCAGAGACAGATGGGCGACTTGGCAAAGTATGTCATACGCCTGAGGCTAGCTGTAAAAGAGACTGGGAGATTAAGATCTGGCTTCCTGAATGGACAGGCTGGACTGATAATGTAGAAAATTCTGTAAACATAGAATGCTTTTCAAAAGATGCCTGTTAATTCAAAAGATTTGTTAATCATGACAAATATTCATTATATACAAGACTTCTAACTAGCCTTAGGACTTCTATGACTAAATATTTAAATAATCCCTGTTACCCACTGACTTTCTATTCTTTCTACCTGCAAACTAAATTAAGCTATATAACACCAAGTTCCAGGTACTTCAATGTTCAGTAATAAAACTATAAACTAGGCAATTTGGACCAAGGCTCTTGGTGAGAATAATGAGAAAAACTGGACAATATATAAGCTTGTAGGCATTAGAGAGCTATCAGTATAATGAAGAGTTTCTGGAGCAGATGTAAACTCAGAGACTCGAGGCTCGCACTTGGACAGCTTCACCTTTCAGAGCTGCTGCTAGTTCTTAAAGATGTAGCAGAGAGGCTGGGGTTGCTTTTTGTTCTTCTTTTTTTTTTTTTACATTGACCTCCAGGGCTGTGAGAGTACAAAAGCTGTACTCACAGAAGTACAGAGTCCTTCAGGAGAGGAGGTAGCCATGGCAAACTTCCCATGTTTTGGGTTGAGACTGCCAAGTACTGCTCCCTAGAAGTAGGAATGAGTTGAAAGTAGACCTAGACCAGCCTCTGCAGGGACAGCCCCATCGTAAGCAACATCAGTCCCTAAAGTTGAACTATAGCAAAGACTCTCAATTTGGGCTGTCTATTGGATTCATATGGAGAACTTTAAAAATATTGAAATCTGAACTGAGAGATTTCTAGAATCCCAGTTTCTCATTTCATTGGTCTGGGGACTAGCCTGGGCATTGGGGTGTTTTATATCTCTCCAGATTATTCTAATAGGCAATCAAAATTGAGACTTACTCTGATAGAGGTGCCTGGCAAAAGCAAAATACTTTAAAATATCTATGCTCACTATGTTTAAGAAGATAAAATACAGAATTTTGGCAGAGAATAACTCGTTATTTTTTAAAAAAGATATAGCAAATTTGGAAAATAACCAAATAGAAATTCCAGAAGTTAGAAATACAAAAACAAAACAAAATTAAGAATTCAGTGGATGAGTTTAATAATTAATTTGATATAGCTAAAGGGAGACTTACTTCACTGGCAAATAGACTGGGAGAAAGCATTCGAAAATCCCTACAGAGCTAAAGGAAATAAAAATGCAGCATAGAGGAAAAGAGTCACCGAGGTAATAGAAGTTCCATTAAGCTTTTAGGAAATGAGAAAGAGAAGTAGAAGAAGTATTTGAAGAAATAAATTATGAGAATTTTCCAAAACTGGTAAAAGACATCAAGCTATATATTCAAGAAGTCCTATGACCCCTAAATACAGGGTAAATAAAAAGAAATCCACACCAGGCACATCACAGAAAAGAGAAGACAAAAAGTAGCTCGAGAAAACAGATTAATTTCGAAGAAGCAACAATTGATTGACAACTGAATTCTCTACAGGAACAAAGAAAACCAGAAGAACAAGAGATGATAGTTCATCGATGCTGAAAGAAATATTTGCCAACCCAGCATACTGTAGTTCAGGAAAGCATCCTTCCTGAATGAAGATGTTTTCAACACATTTACAGAGACACAAAAGCTCAGAGAATGTGTCACCAGTAGAGAAAAAAAAAAAAGAAGTACTGACAAATACTCCTCAGGCAGAAGAAAAATGATCCAGATGAAATGTTGGAAATGCAAGAAAGAATGAAGGACAAAGATAATGTAAATATGTGAGCAAATCTAAATGTTGACTTATAATTAAATAGAAACATAATAATAATTTACTGTGAGATTTAAAATACACTTAGAATTAAAATAATCTTCAAATTTGCACAACATTTGGTTATTACCGATTGCATAGTATCTCCAGCTCTATTTCTTTGGTGTTATAAGTGAGAAAAAAATAATAGAAAAATAGAGTAACGTTATACTTTTTAGTACCATAGGTAAACAGGAATGCTCAAGAAACGTATCACATTGAAGAGTGTAGGACTCCCTAGACTTATTTGTTCTTTGAATTACATATCCTTTCAGAAATGCTGTATGCATAAAAAGAATAAAGTATATATTTGTGTACATATACTGCACTGTTCTCTATATGTATGTATATATGTATATACTATGTGTAAATGTGTGTTTGTATATAAGTCCTCTCTCATTTTTTTACATAAGTGATAACATACTGCATTGTCCTGCACCTTGATTTGTTTCTTTGTTTGCTTGTTTACTGTACAGTATTTCCTGATGAGTATAAGTACATAGAATTATTCTCTTTCTTTTTAATACCTGCATTTTGTTTGGGCATGTCATCATTTACTTAACCATATGAGTTTGTTTTAAAATCTTTTCTTTGTGAAGTTAGAAATTCATACTTCCTTGCAACTATAGTTGTTTCCAAAAGATAAACCTTTTAGAACCCTTCATTCACATTAGTTCTGACACAGTCATATTTCCATACATAGTTTATATCAGTCTCATTCCTATCCTTGGAGGAATTCAGCCCACGGACCCTGCTAAGTGGGCAGGAAGGACGTAACACACATGCTTTCTGGCCATAGGTCATTGGCCCAGAAGTGGACTCCTGAGCTGAAGCAGATGAAAGAAGCAGATAAGTATGTTGTTTGCGGTGGAATGTCAGAGCAAGGTTCTTGAGAGCAGGATTTCCAGGGCCTGGTGCTGAGGGCCTGAGAGCCCCCTTTATTTCAGAAGTACTCTACAGCTCTATTCTCAGAAAAGCCCAGGTCCACTGAGCTTTTGTTGACCTGGGGATTCATTTGTGATTCCCCCATACCCTTATATCCAACATTCTTACTTGATAGTCTTTGGAATTTTCATTCTTCTTAAAAAAGAATTTTTTTATGTATTAGTTTCAGGTGTATAAAACAACATAATGATTAGACATTTACACCCCTCACGAAGTGATCACACCCCCCGAAGTCTACTACCCCTTTGACATCATACATAGCTGTTATAATACCATCGACTATGTCCCCTATGCTGTATTTTACATCCGGTAACTGTAGATAGATAGATAGATAGATAGATAGATAGATAGATAGATAGATAGATAGATAGATAGAGATAGAGAGATATAGATATAGATGTAGACATATAATTATATATCTATATGATTATAGTTGACATCCAATATTCTACATCAGCTTCAGGTATACAGCACTGGAATTTTCTTTCTTAATCAAAAGAGTTTTAACTAGAACAGAACATGTGGTACTTATTTTGTTTCACCCCAATTCCTGGTATACATTACTTAGCAAAAACATACTCCCACTGAATTCTATGACAGCAAATCATGCTTATGTTGACAGACATGAATTAAATGGTGCAATGCAGGAGTTGTTCAGGGATTAGTTCCTGCCCACTCTCGCTTCATTGTAAGAGTCATAGGTCTCTGGACAGGCGTAGGCCTGGATTTGCATATGAACTGTTGTTATTTGCAGCACGTGCTTGAGATTTCATAAGTTCCATTCATCTGCCCAAACATGGAGTGCTGGAAAAACATGTTAGGCTTAGGATTCCAATTAAAGGCTAATACTAATGATGATCCTGAATAGATCTTGAATATCCCGACTTGAGCAAGAGAAGCAGAGAATATGCTGATAAAGCACTTAGAAGTCAAGGGATCTTGTTTTCTAGGACTAGTTCTGCCACGAATTAGCTTCAGGACCTTTAATAGGACCTGACTACAAATCTTAAGGTTTTTATCAGAGTTAAAAGGGAAAAAGTACCACTGGCAATAAATAATTGTTATTAGTATAATATGGCTGGTGGGTAGTAGAGACTCAATGCGCTGAGGCTGGTTGTATCATTTGGCATTGGGTAGTGGGCTACCGTTACCATGTAGATAGTGGGCTACCTCAAGTTAGCGCTTAGATAAAGAAGGCAAACTGATTTTTTTTTTGTAAGACTACTTTGCAAGGAATCGTTTTAAAAATCAATTCAAACATGTAGTAAAGAGACCTTATAAGCCTGTTTCCTTGAGTTTTACTTCATAATTTGTGAAACAATATGGACAATATGGAGTAAATTTTTACTGTTTCCAGAGCTTTTTTTTCTTAATAAAATATGTCTACAAGTTCTGACAATTAAGTTCGCAAACTTGTAAGTGATGTTGCTAACATTTTTTGATATCAGAGGGATTATTCATTATGAATTTGTAACAACTGGACAGTTAACCAAGTTTACTATTTGGATTTGCTGAAAAGGCTGCGTGAAAAAATTAGATGACCTAAACTTTTCGCCAACAATTCCTGGCTTTGGCATCACAACAATGCACCAGCTCACACGGCACTATTTGTGAGGGAGTTTTTAGCCAGTAAACAAGTAACTGTATTGGAACACCCTCCCTACTCCCCTGATCTGGCCCCCAATGATTTCTTTCTTTACCCGAAGATAAAGGAAATATTGAAAGGAAGACATTTTGATGACATTCAGGACATCAAGGGTAATACGATGAGAGCTCTGATGCTCATTCCAGAAAGAGTTCCAAAATTGCTTTGAAGGGTGGACTAGGCGCTGGCGTCAGTGCATAGCTTCCCAAGGGGAGTACTTCGAAGGTGACTGTAGTGATATTCAGCAATGAGGTATGTAGCACATTTTTTAGGATGAGTTCACGAACTTAATTGTCTGAGCTGGTATTTCCTTTGCCCTGTTAGGAAAGTTTTCGGTCATTATTTCTCCCCCCAACCTTTTTCTCCCCTTCTTCTACCTCCCTCCCACCCCCACTTGGGCCCAAGCCACCGTTTCTTAGTCTAGTTGCACAGGACACAGCTCCTTGACCCATGCTGGCACTGTGAGCCCTGCGCTCCCCCCAGCTGAGGCAGTCGGTCACTGGTGGGCCGCTCACAGCAGCTCATAGCAGCTGACCACTGGCCGCTGCTCCTGGCAGCACACGCTGACCTCTGGCCACCCACGGCAGCCCAACCCCAGGGAGAGCCACTGTTCACAACCTTAGCTGCAGAGGGCGAAACTCACTGGTCTATGTGGGAATCGAACAGGTGACCCACCCCGGCACCAGGAGCAGGACGCTCCAACTACATAAGCCACCAGGCTGGCCCAGTTATTTCTTCAAATAGGTTCTCAATCAACTGAATGGGATTCACCCCAGCAGGCTCTGGTGCCTGTTGAGACCGCCTTTAGTTGTGTCCCACTTGTGGGGCTAATTGGGTGGTACTCAGCTGTGGTCTGAAGCCAACCTCCAAGTATATTTTTTCTGGGGCCTCTTGGGAGGGGCTCCAGTACAGACCTTGTGACTGGTTGGGAACTACGTGGTAGGAGCTACACAGCAAACTATGGTTGTTTCCTGCCTGTGCTAAAGTTGGAGTCACGTGGGAGAGGCAACACTGCAAACAAGAGGACAGCTGCACCAGTCCTGGCCTGGGGTAACTGCAAAAAGCCAGGACACCCCAAGGCTTGCTGCCACCTGCAGTCTACCTTAAGGTTCAGCCACTGATAAAGCCTCATACAGTATGCAAGTTGGGTGAGGCAGGGCCTCAGAGAGTCACTAGAGTGGGAAGAGTTGTAGTCACTGGGTTAATGTAGATTTTGTTTTGGTGCCAGTGCTGAGCCTGGAGCTACTCAGCAAGTCTCAGAGCCCACTGAGGCCAGTTTCCACTGCCTGGGGCCCACAGGCTGCAATGGTTTTCCAAGAAAGAGTGGAATGTGGGCGGGGCTAGCTGCTTGGGAGAAAGTGTCTCTGGCATTGGGGGTGTTGGGTAGGGTGGGTTCCCAGTGAGTCAGCTGTTTGGAGCAGTGGAGCTCACCCGACCAATCAGATTCAGATTTGGCCATGTTGGGGAGGGCTTAACACAGGAAAGATGGAGGCTGCCTGCCAACTGCATGGGAGCAGGACCCCCCAGAGGGAAAATGGAAACTCCTCCAGCCCTCGCTCTAAAGCCACATACGTCAGTCTGCTGCCTGTATGTCTTCGATGCCCCCTGCGTTAATCTCCCTTCCCTGGAGCCCAAGGTGAGTGCTTAAGAACGAGAGTCTGTGTGCGGGCCATTTAAGAGGATGTCTGGGTTTCCTGTAGCCTTCTGTCCCACCAGGATGGACAGAATCCTTACTGTTTTTCACAGCTAGGTGTTGTGGGGGCTCATCTTTCTGGCACCAGTACTCCAGGCTGGGGAGCCTGGTGTGGGACTGGGATCCCTTGGTCCTCTGGGGGGAACCTCTGCAGCTGGGATATCCCTACTTATTCTCAACTACCACACAGAGGTTTGGAGCCAGCCTGTTTCATTTCCACCCCTCCTACCATTCTCGATGTGGCTTCTTTATATTCTTAGTTATAAAACTTCTGTTCAGCCAGACTTCAGATGGTTCTCCAAGTTGATTGTTCTATAATTGAGTTGTAATTTTAGTGTGTTCATGGAGGGAAGCACACACAGTGATTACCTACTCCGCCATCTTGGATTTCTACACCTTTGACTGTTTTAGATGTCTTATCTGTGAAGACTCATGCAGTATTTATCTTCTGTGATTGACTTATTATATTTCTCTTAGGATAATGTTTTCCAGGTCCATCCATGTTATCAAAAATGTAGAATTTTCTTATTTGGGGGTGGGGGGCTGAATAGTATTCCATTGTGTGTATATACTAAATTTTCTTTATCCATTTGTTGATAGACATTTGGGTTATTTCCATAGCTTGGCTGTTATGAATAATGCTGTAATGAACATGGGAGTACAGATATTTCTTAGAAATCCTGGTATTTATTCTGATGGGTATGTACCCAGAAGTGGGATTGCTGGAACATATCATAGTGCTACTTTTAATTTTTTAAATGACTCCCCCCCCATACTGTTTTCCATAGCAGCTGCACTATTTAACATTCCCACGAAGGGTTTCTATTTCTCCACTCCTTGCCTACATTTATTATTATTTTTTTTTAAAATAATAGCCATCCTAACAGTTGTGAGGTGATACCTCATTGTGATTTTGATTTTAATTAAAACATCCTAATTCCACTGCTCTGAAGCAGAACAATGACCAAAATTAGACTTCTTCTGCATATTAGAAGTTCATATACGAACTCTTCATTTAACATTATATTATTTACATTTTCAGTGTTTAAAAACTTATTTATAAACATGGTTTGTACATAGTGTAATGGGTATATCAAAGTTTTTGAACCATTCCCAATTTTTTAACATTTACATTGTTCCTAAAGTATTGCTTTCATAAGTAGTACTATAACAAACATCCTTACAAAACCAGAATCTGGACTGCATCTCTGATTATTTCCTTAGAAATATTATTTCTCAGTCAAAATGCATGAACATTTTTAAGGTTCTTAGTCATTATACATGAAAAAATTTCAGATTTGAATTCTGAAAATCTGAACTTGTGGGAAATACATGTTTATAAAACGACAAGAAATAAATGTGTAAGCAAACAGATTCTAATTAGGTTTCTTTTCCAATAGAAGTTGGTGTCCAGCTTTTTGAGAGACTTTCAAGGCAATGAAATCAAGGCCATTTTTTGGATACTAGAATATAACTCAGCAGATAGAGTAGAGCACTTGGCTATAAATGGTTCTTAGTCAAGGCCTCTTAAAGGAGAATGTTCTCAGCAGCAGTCTATCCTAAAAATTAATTGACTTTGTGTAAGATGCTTAGAACTATTCAGGAATAGTTAGAAAAGTGTTTGCTGTTTTGCTTAAATGGTTGTAGTATTTACAGCTGAAAATTGGCTATAGTGGGGAGTAAATTTCAAATTTACGTGTTACAGGAAAGCAGGCTGGTGTGGTCCCAAACTTAAAATATGTGTTCAGTTTTACAATTATAATTCCATTACAGTTATCCTTAGCAGGTGTAAAACTTTCTCAATGTTTTTTACCTTTGATCCAATGTTTATTTGTGTGTGTGAATAAATCCTAGAAAAGTATGTGTATGAAAAGCAATTCATGTAGGTTTTCATCTCAGCACTGGTTTTGCAATAGTGCCACCTTCTGGTTGGAGCTTGTCTTTACAAACCGGCATCTTGTCCAGACTCCTCCCATTGCTTGGTAAATTCTGATTTTGTTCCCGAGGATACTTGAGTGAGCCGTGGGAAGTCAATCCCAGCAGATTGCCCCCTAAAGATGCTGGCCAGTAGATGTTAGAGGACAATAAAGCATACAGAATGCAGGAAACATAAGGAAAGAGAACTAAGAAGTTATGCCAAACATATAAACAAACCAATATGTCTAAAATTAGAATGCTTCTGATTCTCCTTTAGAAAGATACAGTGGAACTGAGTAAGTTGCAGAAGAGGTCTAACGAAATGACTGTTTCCAAAAGACTCCCCCTTTTTCTCCCCCCAACCCTCTCAAAACCTGGGGTATAAGTAAGTCAGGAACCCTTCAAGATGGATGGGTCTTGTGGGCCACTAGACACCTGCCTGCTTAGCTTTCATATAAGCATTTGAAAGTTGCCAATTGAAATTTGAGTTCATCTAAAGCTACAGTTTTTAAGCCTCAGCCCCCCCCCTCACCTTTTTGTCTTTTAAGTATGACGTTAAAATTTGAGACAACTGCCTTAGGCATACTCAGATTTTAATAAAAGTTCCTCCCACTTTTAGTTTGGTAAAACAATACATTACAGCAATTTGTATTCAACACAACTCTTCAGATCCAATAGTAAAGTTTACTTACTGCAGGAGTTCGGGGTATGTACAGTTCCCCATCTCCATTGTTCACTTTCTCACTCGGAGAAGCTTGCAAACTAAGTAAGAGTCTCTGTTATAGGAGAACCCTTGAGTTCCCTCCCATGTATAAAGCTCAAGGATTTTACCACTACGTTGTATCTTGGATACAGTCTCAGGATAAGGATAAGTAATTCCCCACCTCTCAGACTGCTCCTGGTTAACACAAAAGTGGCACTTTATTAGTTGCAACAATTTACTTGAGACAAACCTCACAAATGACAAGACAACTTGAGACTCTCAGATTGAGAATTTCTCATCTATCTGTCCCTAAATCAGTGACGGTAGGTGCACTATTTATTCAACCTTTCAAATTGTACATAAAGCAAAACATTCCTACAGCCAAGGCCACTAACAGCTTACTAAATTAATATATGGAGGCATGCTTTGTCATACTGTAATACTTTAAAGCAAAAAACAAAACACACACACACACACACGCAAAAAAAGCCCCACAAACTAATTCTCAATCATGGAAAATAACACAAGGGTATTTTCCGAGATAAAAATGAGCACCTAAAAGAGTTAACTGGCTTTTGTTTGTTTTCTAAAGTTGTTAAACTTCTCAACAGAAAAGAATACAGACTTAAAGGAACTGTTGATCTCACTTGAGGCACACAAACCAGAATTTAGATATATGTGTCATCAGAATTGATATATGTGAATTTAAGAAATTGATAGGATTGTTTCCTGTTATTCCTTCTCTAAATCTGATGACAAGCAAAACTCTTAAATCTCACACACACACACATTTATATTCACTTGTGAAAACTGTTCATGTTACCTGGGCGTCAGTCACCAAAAATGAAAGTAGACTTGACCGACCAGATCTGGTGGCTCATAAATATAGATTTTCCTCAAAGAACAAAGGACATGAGCAGAGTTCCAAACAAGGAAGAACCTATAGATGTCACCGGTTACCTGCTATATGTGGACTTGTGAGATCATCAGTCAGCTGCATTATTTATCTGCTACACAAAAGTATTTCAAGGTCAGTGGGAGCTTTTTTCCAGCTAAGGTTGATCAATCTTTATTACTTTCAATTTATAGCTTCCCAGATGCTAAAGTTGGCAAAAAAAAATTTATATAAGAAAAATGAGTTCCTTGATTACAGTTAATAATACTGTATTAGGTACTTGAAACTTGCTAAGAAAGTAGATCTTAAATATTCTCACCACAAATAGAAATAGTAATTATGTGACGCAATGCAGGTGTTAGCTAACACTAGGGTGGTAATCAGTTCACAATATATAAGTTTATCAAATCAACACATTGTACAACCTAAACTTACACAATGTTTTATGTCAATCAACCATTTTCAATGACCTGAATTCACGTGGCTATTAAAACTGAATAATAGAGCGACTTAAAAGAGATTTTATTTGAAAGTCTCTGAGAACATCTACCACCCTGCATAGCATGATAAAATAAGAGGCAGGGGAAAATGTTAACAGGTTTAGGCTTTTGAACTCAATATGGCTCCCTTGAGCCTTTTGAAAACCCATAAACTCTGCGTTTTTAAACCGAGAACTAATTCATTCAGCTAAATAAATCATTTATATAGCAGGAGAGATTTTGTTCTAAGCTCTAATTTACCATAAAACAAAGAGCTATATTCAGCATAATTGTATTTCTGCTTAAAATAAATTTTCTATAAATTTTATCTTAAAAATGAATTATTAAGCGAGTCCCTGGGCTTCCCTGTGCCTGAGACTTGTTCCAAATGCTCTGCATCACTAAATTGGATTCCTTTTCTGTCATTAGAAATCTGACTTCCCCACCTTGCATTGTTATCCACAAATATTACCTCTGCCAGGATTTTCTTCACTGTGTCCCACCAATATATGGTGGAAATTTATATAATCCACAATTTTTTTTTCACCAGTGAAATGAAGTATCCCACCCGTGGTTCTTTGTCAGTTCCTCCCAGGACCCCCAGGGCATCCTGGCTTCTGTCAGTTGGTTTTCATCTCCACCTCTGGCTGTTGGGCTCTGCTCTCTGGCTCTGACTGTAACAATGCTATCTTGTTTTCTTCCCTACTTTCCCCAATACTGTCTCTAGCAGGTCCTTTTCAGGATCTTTTCTCTGTTATTAGCCAAAGACAGCAGCAGAGAAATATCAATTTTGATATCTATGCTTGCACTCTAAGTCTACTTTGTGGTCATACATGGGGTTTGTCTTAGTTTAATTTCTATATTAACCTGGTTAAAATTTTCTCAAAAGCCTCTACTTACATTTGCATTCATTCTGCTAATCAACAAATACTCATCAAATTTGGCGTCTAAAAGCCTGTTGCAAATACAATTTAAATTTAGCAAGGGCTATCAGTACACCATCTCCAGAGACCCAGTGGTAGAATCTCATGGAATTGAGGCATCCATGCAGTCTATAGTGAAGGTTCCCTATTATGAAGACTGTTCAATATCTTTAGATTGAAAAAAATACTGTATATGTATGTATAGTGGGTTTTTTTTTTTTTTTGCATAACTGTCAAGGAAAAACAAATGGAAAATGTTTCTGAAGAAATTAGCTCCAAGGCTCATATGGGGGAAGGGGAGGGACTGTAGGAGATACTTTCTTCTGATACAGTAAATAGGCTGGTAAAGTGTTATTTGCAAGGACATTTTTTTTCCTTTTAAACATAACACATTCAGATGCTTGTAAAGCAGGTGCATAGGTGGGAGTTAGGGTCTCAGAGATGGGGGAGAAGTAATGGAAGCAGGATATACAGCAACTCTGTTTTCATTTTAGTATTCAACAAGTATGATGCTACCTGGAGGGCGGGGGGTACTGCACTGGATGTGAGGCGTCATCAGAATGCTGCAGTGTGGTGTGGCATGGGGAGCAGAGGGGAGGGACTCAGTGTCAGAACAGCTGGAATGAAGCAGTCCTGGGACCACAGAAGGATGACCATGCGATGAGATTTGTGCGTGTAACTTTTACACATGCCCCTTTGTAGACTGTCACCAAGATACCTATGTCTTTTCCAGCTTTTACAGCCCTTCATTGCTGAGAGGTTGTTCCTCTCCCCTAAATTTGACCCTTTCCTGGAATTCCCCAGGATGTACAGCCTCCTTAGCTGAGGACTGACAAATGCACCCATATTGGGAGGCATGTGTTCCACAGCAGATGTCATGCGCAGTAAAGACTCTTAGGCAAAGCCATGAACTGAGTCAAAGCTGCCATGTGCTGCAAGAAGTGTTTAATATAACAGACTCTTAGGTTTTCTGAGCAAAGTGCCTTGAGCACAATAGGTACTTCATATTTATGACTAATAGTTTTGAAGACTTGCATTATGGATGACATCTGTGCAGCCTACCATTCTGGCTGGAGAAATGGAAATTCTTAGAAAGCAAGCCAGGCCTGTATTTTGAAGTATGCATACACCTAAGGAAACAATCGAATATACGTTTCCTACCAGATTGCGATTCCCCAGTTGTTTATGCTGAATTCTGTTGAGCGTACATATGTGATGACTGCTCAGACAATTCCCTGTGACACCCCCTCAAGTGGGAAGGTATCTGCGTGATTTCAGGTGGGAAAGCACACTAAACATTAACGTTTATTGGGGTGACAATTGTAAAGTTACATAGATTTCAGGTATACAATTCTGTAACACGTCATCTATATATCACCCAACTACACATTTGTTACTTTTCTGTTTTAGTCAAGTATTTCACACTTATAATATTTGTGGAGGAACCAGGGACTTTACATGTTGCATTTAAGGTGAGGATATGGTTTTGCTAGCTAAAAATAGAGGTTGTTTTAATCATAATGTCAAGTGATCAGAGAGGAGAGTTTCTTAACTAATCATTTGAAAACCATTTACTCCTAAGATAAAAATCATAAGGACACGTGTATATTAGTTTAGCATAAAAACATTTGCCACCCTAAGCCCAAAATATGCCATCTAAGAAAGTTTACCTCAAAAAGAGGATTTTTATAGATTTTTTTTTTTGACAATAAGCTGAAAATCTACCATGTTTCCCTGAAAATAAGACCTAGCCGGACAATCAGCTCTAATGCATCTTTTGGAGGAAAAATTAATATAAGACCCAGTATTATGTTATATTATATTAGACTCAGTTTTATATTAAAGACCCAGTATTATTATATTATGTTATATTGTATTATATTATATTATAAAGACCAGGTCTTATAGTAAAATAAGACTGGGTCTTATATTAATTTTTGCTCCAAAAGACGCATTAGAGCTGATTGTCCCGCTAGGTCTTATTTTCAGGGAAACATGGTACTTCTAAGCAATGGAGAATAATTCAAGCACTTCGTGTCTTCATAAACTAATTCACTTAGAATACGTAACACTACTCTGCTAAGGAAGCGTTAACAGGTGACTTTTTAATGTTTTAGTGATAGATAAGAATTACTCATAATTGGTGTCTGTAATAGTGGAGTTAATGCTAGGTGAGAGCTGTTCTATGTGACAAGAAGAGTGCACATGAGCTAATGACTGTGCCCTCAAAGATATAAATGGTGGCCAAAACAATAGTGTTGGAATAATGGATATCTTGATAGTGAAAGGTCTCTCTCCAAGATAGCACTGGTAGTCCTCTGTTTTTGTTTATTTGCTATCATGAGAAAATACTGACATAGAACCATAACTTACATTTCATAACGTGGCAGGTGATTTCACTCACCTTTGGTGTTTCTGCCAGATTTGAGCAGTTATGATTTTTCTCCATTGAGCAGCTAGGTTCCCTCAATACTAGATGAGTATCATATTTCTTAGAGTTGAGATAAGGGGACCATTTGTAGCACTAAGGAAAGGGTCCAGAGCAAGAAGCAGAATGTTATGGGTAACAGAGGGAGAGTGTTGAGATGAGGGGAAGCTGTGAGTGGGTTTGTGTGAAGAAAGTGGCAGAGGGAAGTTAACTTGTCTAGCTGCACTAGAGCACAAGCAACCTTTGCAGTTTGTGGTGCCTTTGACCACTCCTGATTTCCCCAGCCACTCTGGGGAAAATGATGTCAAAATGGTGTCAAGACACCCTGGGACATGCCTCTGTTTACAGAAGTGCACACAACAGGACTCTGTGTTACTTAGGAAATATACCAGATTAAAGATGCAATTTTTTCTATTGGCCAGTTGAGAGCTACAGGCCCCAAAGGAGTCTAAGGATGTGTTGATCATACAAAACCCTGGAAGAGAAGAGGTGTAGTGAAGTCTGAGGACCAACTGGAACCAGAGACACAAATGCCATCAGGGGCATTTTTGTCACCTCTTGACTCTGCTTTACTCAGTATGTTGCCTTCGTTCTCTCTTATTTCATACGCTTCCTGCACTTGACAGGACCCACGGCCACTGACTTCTTGAGTTTTACATCCATTGTTCCAGCCACTACAGAAAGAATGCCCTTTAGCTCTCTCCAGTATCAAGTCCAAAGTCTTTCATGTTTTAATGCCTGAGAGCGGTGGTTAATTTGGATTTCTGGGTCAGACAGTCAAAAATCCCCAAAGGAAATCCCATTGGACCAGTTTAGTTCACAAATCCATCCTAGTGAGAATCAGCTGTGGTCAGATGGGTGGGGTCAGTAAGAACAGGTAACTGCCCCTGCAGCTGGGTGGATGGAGCAGGGCAGCTTCCAGAAGGAGGTAGGCGTGCCTGGAAGACACGCCGTAGATTTTGGCTATAAGAATAGGATCATTCCATCTAGTCATGAGGCAGCAAGTCAATTCCCTTTTGTTACTGCTCTCTGAATGACCCTTATTTTATTTTCCACTGAATTCTAAGCTCAATTTTTTGTTTTACTTATTCTTATCAAAAGTCATAGTGCATAATAGGTGCTAAAAATATTTTTTTGCTAAATTGAATAGGATTTGTTTTCATGTCAATTATGACATGCAAATGCATTGTACAGTTTTCAGATACTACAGTTGAGAATTATAGAAATTAATGTTCTAAATTCCCTTTCCACATCAATCATGAAAATTTTATTTTGTGAGAAGCCATAGTCACTACTCTTTTTCCTTGCTTTATATATACCAGTGAATTTCAGCGATTGAGGAGAATATCTACTTACTTTCTTTTTGAAATCTGTGGTAAGGTAGCTATACAAAGTGCAAAGTGGATATTTTGTGTTATTGATTGTTAGGTCAGGTGATATCCCACATTGGGTGTCACTGTCATACAACAAGGCTCAGAATTACATGATGCCACTTCATCTGGCATAGGTTTTATTGGAGAAAGGAAAAACAAGGCAGAGTCATCAAGAAGGGAAGGCATAAGCCACCCATTATTTCTACAACTATCCCAAGAAAGATGTACCAGACACAACATCGGTTTGATGTTCAGTGGAGAGACTGTCCTATCAGGAGTCTTCCTTCTTAGGGAAACAAAACTAATTAACTGAAATAAGCACAGAGCCCTTTTTGTATGCTTAATGGTTGTTAACCACTAGCATCTATGGAGAAATATGGAGCAGAAGGAATAAAAATGTGAAACCTTACAAGTTAATGAGTGTCCCCCAGATGTTGCCCCGATGTTCATTGGATGCAATGAGCAATTCTCTTATTCTTCCTTTGCTACAACTCCTTCTCCAGTCTTAGGAACTCTAGCCAACTCTCTTTTCCTTTTTTCTTTCAGAATTAGTGAACTTGTGTTTCACTGTCTTATAAAACAGGGCTCCACTCTGCCTTCCCTTCTCAATTGCTTGCTTGGCTCTTGAAATTAAATGAATCATCCTTGTTATTTTGGAGTTTTTAAATTAACCTCGTGGGGGCAGCAATCCCTCTGTGCTTAATGACATTGTTCCATACAGGATGATGTTAAATTTCAAGTCAATCCGTGTTGGCTTATTTGTTTTGTCTTCTCTATTGGAAGGTGTTATGATGTCATAGTTTTAATTCTATGCTTCCTTCCATTAAACAAAATAGTAAACATATGAATCGAAGTCAGATGTCTTCGATTAACAGAGGACAAATTTGCATGTTCAAATGAAAGAAGCAGCTGATAAATTGTCTCACAGCTTAATTTGGCTCACTTTCATTTTTCTGGAAATCTATAGTGAAAAATTCACTTTTCCCTGTTAAGTCACCCAAAGAATCGGATTGTTCTTTAACTGTTTTATGTGCTTGTTTCCATACCTGACTGTAACCTCCATGAGGTCAAAGCTACATGTTATACTTTTCACTTATTTTTTAACTAGCCCAGCCAGTACTTAATGACTGTATTTATGTAGGTACTTACTAGTGTGAAAGCTATTGAATTAAATTAAATTCTTGTAATGGATATTTAAGTGTTTATTTTAGAAAAGGCATAATGCCACGTAATTAGGACCAAAAGATAAATAAGATGTAATTCCTTTATTCTCATGAAGCTCACGTCTTTTCCTTTTAATTCCTGAATCCAAAGTCTATAAGTACTGTTTTGAATAGGTAATAGAGACACGTGGTTCCAAATTAAAACAATGTATTGAGATTTACATTGAGAAGTACAGCTCCTACTTATGTCTCTGCCTATCCCCCAGGCCAATCAATTCCCAGCTGGTAATCATCTTTGTTAATCCCATGTGTCCTTTTAGAGTTTCTTTATGCAGCCTTAATACACACATGTATGCATTTTCTTATTTTCTTCTTTTCCCATATAAAAGTTAGCATATAAACCATTCAGAGTTAAATACTTCATGTACTCTAAAGATCTTTTTATATCTCTACATAGAGAGTGTTCTTATCCTATTTAAAAAAAAATAACTGTGTAATACGTATTACATGTATGATTGTTTACCCCGGATATTTTGCCCTTGGCATATGGAAAGTTTGGGCTGGATAATTTTTTGTGATGAAAGTTGTCCTTTGCCATGTAGAATGCTTAGCAACATCCTTGGCCTTCACCCACTAGAGGCCAGGAGCTCCCCTCTAGTGCGACAAACAAAAATAAATCATCCTGGTTGAAAACCCCTGGTTTAAACAATCCTCTAACGAGGAACACTAGGGTTGCTTCCAATCTTTTATTATCACAAACCTGCAGTGATGAGTAATAGTGTACAGGTGCTATTTTGTATGTGTGCAGGATATAAATTCCTAGTCATGGGATTGCTGGGTTATAGTGAGAGCCCCTTTGTAAATTAGGAAATATTGCAAAATCCCTCCCCCACCATAGGGACACACCATTTTGGAGTCCCATCAACAATGTATGAGACTGATTATTTTTCTATATAACAAATAAAAATGTAAAGAAACCTAAAAAATTATGAAAAGACCTGGTACATGCAGAGATTCGGTGTGGCAGAAGTGTGGGGCTCAAAGATAGAGTGGTGGGTGGGCAACCAGGCCGGAGTGTAGGTTGGGAACAGACAACAGAGAGGGTTAGGGTTTTATGATGTAAGGCACATGGAGCAAACAGTAGTTTGTTAGCAGGAGAATGGAGACAGGGCAGAGTTTGGTCTGTAAGACAAGCTGAGGGCACACAGGAGACTGACCAGAGGAAGGGATTGGTGGCCTGGACTAGAAGATCATAGCAGTAGTTCAGAGAGCCGTGCTAGAGGAACGGGCTAAAGCATGGAGGAGGGACACGGGCAGAGTCTGGCGGGGGGGGGGGGGGGGCGGGCTTTCTCCTAGCTCTGTAAGCTCTGTCCTGGCTCCCTCTCCAGTCCAAGGTAACCGTAAGTCACATCATATCACTTCTCTGCTCCACCCTCCAGTGGCACCCAATGTCTTCTGAGTAAAGAATCATTGGTTACTATGGCCCTATGAGGTTACAGGGCCCTATTAGATCTGCCAGACTGTGACCCCAGGGGAAGCTGAAGCTTTCCAGGAAATAGAGATGCACACAGCTGACTTCTTCTCATGCTTCACTGGTGTCTCTTCCCTTCTTTCCTTAAGTTTCACAGGCCTGGGAAGCACCAGAGGTGGCTGGTTTGGGGCCATTCAGGGCAAAGGCTTGCATGGCTTGATGGGAGGAATGGGGTACAGGCATTTGGTGTGCATCTGCAGTTCCTATCCCAGCCTTTAATTTACGTGGCACTGTTGAATGTCGCAAGTAGAACTAAGCCTATTCATTCTGCTTCCGTAATTGTTGAGCTTCTTGGCATGTTACTGCAACTAACATAATATTGTATATCATATTTTCTTCAGCCCTTGACTGCCACTAATTCACCAATATATGTATGTTTATTTGTAGTAAGTTTCTTACCCAGGTTCCTTTAACATTTATCTTCTTCCATTCTGTAGAGTTTGTGATCTCTCTTTTATTTTTATTTTGATTGTCCCTTTGTGGTATGCTGAGTAATGGCTTCTTAAAGATGTTCACCTAATCCCTGGAACCTGTGACTGTCACCTAACGTGGCAAAAGGGACTTTGTATTGTAGATGTGATTAAGTTGAGGATCTTGAGATGGGGGAGTATCCTGGCTTTATTTAGTGGGCCCAGTAATCACAGGGTCCTTATGAGATGGATGAAGGAAGAGTCAGAGTCAGATGGAAGGTGATGTGACCCCACAAGCAGAATTTGGAGTGATGCACTTTGGTGAGGAAGGGGCCACAAGCCAAAGAATGCGGGTAGCTTCTAGAAGCTGGAAGGGCAAGGACATGGTTTCGCCCCGAAGTCTCCAGAAGGACCCAGCTCTTCTGACACCTTGACTTTAGCTTAGTGAAACTGACTTCAGCTTTTTAGCCTCCAAAATATTAGATGATAAATGTGTTGCTTCAAGCCTACATTTGTGTTAATTTGTTGTAGTAACAATAGGAAACTATAGCGATTAAAAGCATCTTTTATTATTATCCACCTCAGGAGGTATAGTCTGGTCATTAAAAGCATGGGCTTGAGGGTCAGGCTCCTGATTCTATTATTTATTCTCTGTGCAGACTTAGCCAGGTTATTAAATCCCACCAAGTTTCATTTTCCTCATCTACCAAATGGCCATAAATATTCTTACCTTACAGATATTTTGTGAAGATTTTTCTAGGACACATGTAAAAGCACTTAACTCAATGTCTGGTGTGGAATAGACCTTCAATAAATGTTCAAATACAAGCACTGGAGGGGTCGCCACTAAGTATATTAAGAGTCTTCATTCTGCCTGCCATGCATTCAAAATAGGGTTTCATTTGTTAAAATTCCAGTTAGCTCTCTCTTCTCAGGAACTCAAATAACCTGCAGCCCTGGTATGTTTTCTAAGTGTCACTGCCTGGTTTCTTTTCTTTTCTCTTTCTATTAATTATGAAAATAAAACATTTCCAGCTCTTGGATCAATAAAAAAGTTACAAATTATTTTGGGAAAGCTGTATTGTCCTGTCTAAGGCAGTTTTGGCTGCTATAACAAAATATCGTAGACTGGGTGGCTTATAAACGATAAATACTTATTTTCTCCCAGTTCTGGAGACTGGGAAATCCAAGATCAAGGTGCAAGCAGATTTGGTATCTGGTGAGGACCCACTTCCTGGTTCATAAATAGGTATCCTTTCTGTGTCCTCATGTAGCAGAAGGGACAAGGGATATCTGTGAGGCCTCTTTTATAAAGACTCCACCATTATGAACTAATCACCTGCCAAAAGCCCTACCTCCTACTACCCCTACATTCGGATTCAGTCTCAACATATGAATTTTGGGGTGACACAAACATTCAGTTTACAGCATTTCCTTAATATGTCTTTATTAATGGCTTATGCTAGTAGTTTCACTCACAAAAACCATTTAATGGAACAGAACAGTCTGAACATAATTTAAATGAAACTCTAATAATTTCTGTATCTTTTAGGACTCTTTCAACTTCAAATACAGAAATCCCAAATCAAACAATACGGAAATGTATGATCTAATCATAATAGAAGGTCCAGAAGCAGGGTGGCTTTCAGGCTTTGGTTCAGCAGCTCTTAAATGCTTGGTATTAGCTTCATTGCCAGACTGATTGCTGCAGATTTCCCCCACCCCCCCAAACCCCCAAAAGTCAGAATCCTGAGCCAATCACTGTCAAGAAGAATGAGATGATACTGGGATAGGGGTGCAGTCAGCTGCCCCTGTGGCCCCGGCTGCCTGGGGAAGGGCGTACATAGGAATTACTTTGGGCATCTATTAGGTGGGAAGCATGGGGTAATGACTGCTGGCTAGGCAACAATGACCATTATATGACCGTCAATTTTTTTTCAAATTGAATGCCTCTGGAAACTGCTTTAAGCTTTTCTCAGGATATCATCCACATGTCAAAAAGGAAATATTTCTACCTAGACTTGTACAAATGGGCAAGCATACAACCTCTGAAGTCAAAATTTTAATCTTCAAGGTGTTTTTTTTTAGTGAAAAAATGCAACCATATTTTCTAAAAATTTAAATAAATTTTTTAGGTTGAAATATACTGTAGAAAGTCTTAGGTGAGAAGATGATTTAAAGATATCTAAGAGCTTATTGAGACAATATCTTATTATTGTAGTCACAAAGCTTTGATAATCATTGCATAAAAAACCCCACTGTCTAATTAAAAAATCTGTAAAATGTTCTCTGTGCAACTGGTAACTGACATAATAGTGATATAGGTATACATACGTGTATATTATATATAATTTATATACACTTATATATTATATCCATATATACATACATGATAGTGAATATATACATATTATTTATACACGTACATATACATATGATATACATACACACATACTATATATAATGTTTGTGTATATGCATATATAATATATATGCTATGCATATTATAAAAGCTATAATACATATATGCTTTATAAATATATGTATATATAAAGAAGTATATATACATATACACATTATATATAGTATATGTATGTGTATATATGCATATAATGTATATGTGTATATCTATAATTATCTGTGTATATATTTATAGAGAGAGTATATATATATATATTTTTGTATATGTATGTATATATCACTATAGTTCCATTAGAATGTCAATAGGACGGTATGTTGCCATGTTGATAAAATAGTATTTATTCTCTCACAAAGCTCTCATATGATGGGCAATATAGTTTCCACTTTGTAAATTTTTCTGGAATTTCTCCTCCTATTGCTTCTGGTCCTATTTGCCTCTGTCCCAGCCTTGCTCCTTTTGGACTCTAGCCTAAGGCTGTTGTGGTTCTTGTTGCTCTATTATTATGAAAAGAGACAAGGGGGGCAGCTATATTTCACTCAGAAAAATAATGTTAAAATGCCAGGAAATATTAGTGGGGATTGAAGAGATATAAAAGAAAACCCTATTGTTCAATACTGTTTTGTTTAAATTTGTTAGCAGGCCCAAATTATTCTCCATTTTTTCTGTAGAGGGATTATTTCATCACAATAAGTGAGATTTTCATTTCTAGGGCAATTTGAAGTGTTTTGTGAAGGCTTCACATTGACTCATTATTACCGTTTCCCCGAAAATACGACCGAGCTGGACAATCAGCTCTAATGTGTCTTTTGGAGCAAAAATTACTGTAAGACCCGGTCTTATTTTACTATCATATAAGACTGGGTTATAATATAATATAATATAATATAATATAATATAATATAATATATAATATGATATAATACCGGGTCTTATACTTATTTTCGGGGAATTATGGTATTAACCTCAGGAAGTAAAGCAGTGTACAGAAACAATGTGTAAAGGGAGGGAGATGCTGAGAGACTTAAACAGGAGAATATTAGCTATTTCAAAAATAAGGTGTTTAATATAAACACCTTATTAGCCTCCGGATATTCATAAACACAGAAGCTTGACACATAACAAGGCTGATTCAGGCTTTAAATAGTAAAAGGATAAAATTAATGTGCTTAAACACCTCTCAGGTTCAAGGCTGTCTTTAAATCATTTATGTGTACTTTCCCTTTGTAAAATGTGAATTAGCCATGTTGATACATAAATGACAGCCCTTTATAATCACTACTGTAAAACCACGAGGCTAATTACACAGCTTCCATAGAATGCCATTGATCTTCCTTGATCTTTTCCCACTGCTCTATTCAAACATAACTCCCCTCAACCATGCCCTGTCCACAGCACGTTTGGGACCTCAAACTCTACTCTTAAAGCATGGGCATTTTTATGCGTAGTGGTAATCAACATCTACAGTGATTGATATTTTTCTTGCCTGTCTTTCCTACTGGAGTATGAAATGTTTGAAGGCAAAGGCCATCCTCAACTGACTTTTGTGTCCCTTATCATAAGCACTGTTTGTGCATATGGTGTTCAATACTTGTATTGATGAGTCAAAATAAAGGAAGGCATAATGTATTTTTACCAGCTCAGTTTCTCTTTAAAAAATTTCCATGGTTGTCTTTGAAATATTTATGTTAAATATCGTGTTTCCCCAAAAATAAGACCGGGTCTTATATTAATTTTTGCTCCAAAAGACGCATTAGGGCGTATTTTCAGGGGATGTCTTATTTTTTCATGTACAACAATCTACATTTATTCAAATACAATCATGTCATCTTCTTCTGGAACATCGTCATAACGTACTAAATGTGTTCGTCTGGCTGATGATCTTAACTGGGGCTTATTTTCGGGGTAGGTCTTATTTTTGGGAAACACGGTAGTACCAGGAGTTGCATGTCACTTTTGTGAGTGCTAATGATGTGCTGGTTCCTTCTTGTTGAATTCCTGTATTGAGAAAGAGACTGATGGAATGCGATGCCTCTCTCTGGTGATCTGCAATCCCTGTGGGAAGTGGAAGCAAAGGAATCATGTACATGGTTTAAAGCAGAAAAGATTCCCCTGCAAATATCAGCCAGTGGAGTCAGTATATTCAAGCTGTTGTGGGGAGATGTAGATTAAGCATTATTTAAATTAGGTTGAATAGAGAGCACAAATGACTAATTCAAAATAAAATGCACTTTGGGTAATGTAATGCTCAAATTTCTTACTTTAATTTATTTTGTTATCAAGTAATTGCCAAATCTGGTTTCTTTTTTATTATGTTGATACAACTGAAACATTTGTTTGAGTCACCCAGATAATTGTCATCAGGTTCCCATTTCTAATCAGTAAGTTTCAGAAGATTAGATTCACTTTCTATGACTCAGTGGTAACAAATCAATTGATCACGTGATGAGGGGGTAAGGGGAGAAACTTACAACAGACGTTTCAGGAGAAAAAGAAGCAGTCAAACCATTCATGTGGAAATAATGGTTGTGGGACTTGTCTTCATGCCTCATAATAGCAGGGGTTCAGGAATGAATCTCTTTGGCACTCCAGAGTGCTCTGAGGCTCAAGTCTGCTTTTGACAATGGCCCAAGGACTACTCAAGGGAAGAGCCAAGGGAAGAGCCAAGGGAACTGGGGCTTGAAGCACATTATTTTTTTTTTTTCCTTTTAAAGATTTTATTGGGGAAGGGGAACAGGACTTTATTGGGGAACAGTGTGTACTTCCAGGACTTTTTTCCAAGTCAAGTTGTTGTCCTGATTCAGTCTTAGTTGTGGAGGGCGCAGCTCAGCTCCAGGTCCAGTTGCCATTACTAGTTGAAGGGGGCGCAGCCCACCATCCCTTGCGGGAGTCGAACCAGCAACCTTGTGGTTGAGAGCACGCGCTCCAACCAACTGAGCCATCCAGGAGCTCAGTGGCAGCTCAGCTCAAGGTGCCATGTTCAATTTTAGTTGCAGGTGGCACAGCCACCATCCCTTGTGGGACTCGAGGAATTGAACTGGCAACTTTGTGGTTGAGAGCCCATTGGGCCATGTGGGAATCGAACCGGCAGCCTTCGGAGTTAGGAGCATGGAGCTCTAACCGCCTGAGCCACCGGGCCGGTCCGTTGAAGCACATTCTTTATGTAGACCATTAAAAACTGCCATGAAAATGTACTACTTATTTTGAAAAGCTAGCATCTGGTGCATATCAGTGTATCAGTTGTCTCTGGTGCAGCTGATGGTAGGATTGATGCAGCCACTTGGCATCACGAGGCATCTAAAGAAAGACACTCTGAAGGAGAAGAAAAACTGTGAAATATGTCTTGGAAATAAACTTTGCACAACTTTTTTTTTCTTTTTTAAATTCCAGAGATCAATCTGCCCTTATCCAGAATGGCAAAGACTGCTCTTTTGTCAAATGAATACGCGGTAAAACATTTGATTGAATTACCTGTTTCACATTTATATTCTACTTAAATAAATAAATCTGTGAGTTATACAAAGGAAAACAATTTGCTAATTTTCCTTATGTTAGCCTTGAGTCATTTTTTCTGTTTTTTCATATAAAACATTCAGTTAATTATAAAACATCTGTGCTGTGCCATTAGCCTTTCAATCATTTAAAAATATACAGACTAGAATTACATAATTATTGATTGCTAAAATGTGAATGCTTAGGTTTTTAAAATGTTACGTTAGATCCAAAAAGGAAGATAAGCAACAGAAATGCATTTGTTGTATTTCAGTTAGCACCATCAATGTAAAGTAATTTCTAGTCACATTGCACAAACATCACTTTTTTTCTAATAAGGTGGAAGAAATATGCAACTTTCTTCACCAATTATTCTCATAAAAACTTTAAAATGTTTCAAAATTTATGTATATGTGATTGACCTACTAAATATAACTTAAAAAATATAAAGGAATGAAAAAAAAACCTGTGAAAGTATATTTTAACAAGGAAATAAAAATTAGATTGACACTTTGCCTATTTGAGTGAATCTAGTCAATGAGCTGTCCAGTTCAGACAAAATTGAACCAGAAAAAATGAAAACTCAAATACTAAAGCTAATTTTGTTCTAAATAAGATCAGATCTTAAAAATTCTGTTAGCTTATGATATTCTCTATTTTGAATCTTAGCTATAGCCTTTATAATTTTTATTAAGAAAGAATACACATGAAAAGAAAAAGTAACTTTCTTTTATTTATGAACATCCCCCTCTATATAAATTATTTAGTTTCTAAAAATTCAGAAAAATTTTGTATATACAATGTATTTTCCAAAGAGACAGTTCTAATACAATTTATAGTTGAACATTTCTCAGCTTCTGCAATAGGCTTGGTTTTTTCTTTTATAAAAGGAATTGATTACAGCCTTTTCTGTTCTACAAGGTTTTTTTTTTCTATTTAATAACCCTATTTTGTAGAATTGCTAGCTTTATCTAAGCAGTGCTTCTCAGATTTTAGTGTATGTGAAACTCCTAGGGATATTGTTAAAATTTAGATTCTGATCCAGTAGGTCAGGGATGGGGCCTGAGGCTGTATTTCTAACAAATTCCCAGGTGACACAGATACAGCTGGTCGCAGGACCACCCTTAAATCATTGAGCACTTAGAGTAATGTTTTATTTTAGAACTTTCAGGTATCTCAGCACGCCTTGAAAACCAACTTGCTGGGCAGAGTTGAGGTCCGCCTGTGTAGACTGGCCATGAAATGCACATTACAGGGCATCATAATTCCTCTTGTCTGGCCTTCCTACTGCTTGAAAAGTATCTACTAGGGACAACTCCCTCATCATTAGAAACTTTAAAATTGTTGAATAAAAGCCAGCTCATTCTTTTAAAGGCAAAGAATCTTCCTTTAAAAAAAAATCAATCTTACTTTAAAATTCAAAATTCTAAAAATGAATTTCAGAGTTATAAAGCTCTTTAAGAGAATTTGAAAACCTACTTAAAAAAACGAAGAAGGTAAAATTTGTACATCTTGAATGAAACATATTAATAGTTCCTTAAAATCCAGAAAGTAACAAATAGAATCTTTTGTCCCCAGAAACAGATTTGTTTTATCTTCTGAATAACAACATTTATCCAAATCTTATACCCAGGACTTCAGGATTTCTCTTTCTCTGTCTCTCTCATTTTACATTTATTATAAAATATGATATTTTCCATAATTCTGGGAGGGAGAGTATTATTCCTTTTAACTCTTGATCTGGCCTTTTTAGTACTGTGGAAAGCAATAACTAGGGCGTCATCTTTCCTGTATCACAAGAGAGATTTGAAGGTTTAATAAATTTTAAAATTTCATAAAGAGTTGTGAGAAGTCAGAAATACGAGAGGAATTTTCTCCTCAGCAGCATGAGTGCTTTTTGTTTAAATAATATTCAAGGGCCAGGTATCAATAATGGAACCTCATTAGATCTTCAGTTTCAACTTAGGTGTGTGGGAAAAAGTTGTATACAGAACTGCTGTGCTGGGGATCAAGGCAATCTGTTTTGATCATTAATTTTTTTGTAATAAAATCATTTAAATAGCAAACATACTCTTTAAGGCTATACTTTCTGATTCTACAAATGCTTAGATGTGTGGCTCTCAGAGTGTAGTCTCTGAACTTGCAGCATCACCTGGGAACTTGTTAGAGATACAGGCAGGTAGCCAGACCTACCCAAACAGAAACTCTGGGGCTGGGGCCCTGCCCTCTGAAATTTAAGAATCTCTCCTGGTGATTCTGATGGAGGTCTAGTTAAAATAAATCAGTTGTTCTCAATAGGGGTGATTTTGCTCCCCACTCCTTCCTACTAGAGACATTTGGCAAAGTCTGGAGACATTTTGGGTTGTCACAATTTGGGGGAAGAATGCTACTGCCATTTAGTGGGTAGAGGCCCGGATGGTGGTCAACATTTTACAATGCAGCCACCACCCAACATGTCAACAATGAAGAGGTTGAGAAATTCTGCACCAAATTCTTTAGGAGGAATATAGCTAAAGGAACGAACAAAGGTATAGAATTCAGGTTCTGCCTCTGCTAATGAATAATTGTGTGACTTCATGTACAGTCTTAATCTCTCTGTTATAGCTGTCTCATTTATAAAATGGGAACGATCCCCGTCTATTATTGTCTGGGTTACTATGATGGTCAAATGAGATGATGTATATGAACGCACTTTGTAACCTGTAATGCTAACTTAGTGGAACCCCAGGATTTTTCCAGTGGGAGGAACACGTAGACCAGATGTGGGAGTAGGAAGCTCTAAAAGGTTAGAGCATCTGATTCAGTTACCTGAAAAGAACCAGATTCGTTAACGTAAATCTGCTTTGTGTTGGAGGTTTTTTCCTTAGTGCTTCTTACATCCTTTCATGTAACTACTTCAGTTTAGCTCTTCTTACTTTCAAGTTATTTCATGATACAGTAATAGCTTGCTTCTGACTTCTCTCTGCACTAAAGGTTTTAAGCTTTAGCCTGTATCAGAATCCCCAGGAGATTTTTCTTTTACTTACTTTTATTTTATTAGTAACATGACATGGGCTCTACCCTCAAAAAAATTTAAGTATATAATACAATACACTGTCGACTACAAGTACAATGTCGTACAGCAGATCTCTAGAGCTTATTCATTTTGCTTAGCTGAAACTTCACGCCTGTTGACTAGTGAGTCCCCATTTCCCCCTCCTGCTGACCTCTGGAGACCACCATTCTATTCTCTGCTTCTGTGATTTTGAATACTTTAGTATAGATATCTCATGTATCTGGAAACCACCATTCTATTCTCTGCCTCTACGATTTTGAGTACTTAGATACCTCATGTGAGTAGAATCATGCAGTATTTGTCTTGTGACTGGCTTATTTCACTTAGTGTAATGTCCTCAAGGGTCATCTAGGTTGTTGCATACTGCAAAATTTCCTTCTTTTTAAAGACTAAATAACATTCCATTATATGCATATACCACACTTTCTTTATCCATTCATCTATCCCTAGACATTTAGGTTGTTTTCACATCTTGGCTATCCTGAATGTGACTGGAATGAACATGGGAGAGCACATACCTTTCTCAGATCCTGATTTCAATTTCCTTTTATGTTTTTGAATAAATACCTAGAAGTAGGTTTACTGAATCATATGTGGTAGCTGTACTTTTTAATTTTTTGAGTGACCTCCAGACTGTTTTCCATAGTGACTGTGTAACAGCAGAACCAGCTAAAATTCTCATTTCCGCCCAACCCCCCCAAATCAAAGGACCTGGACATGACCTGAGCTTGAACACCGGAACCCTTTCAGAAGCAAAGAGTCTGTTGTCCAGGAAGATCTGCTGCTGAAGCCTCTTACCATATCTTACCATAAATGCTCAAATTCCAAAGTGCTCCGATTGAAACCTGCCCCGCTAGCACTTCTGCATGCCTGCTCATACTTCTCTAACCCCTTTAATTCCACCCCAAACCCTCACTCAGGGAGACAGATTTGAGCTTTGCCTCCTTTCTCCTTACTGGTTGACTTTGCCATAAAGCCTTTCCCCGTCCCCCCAAAAGCCGATATAGTTATAGTATTGGCTTCTATCAGGCAGCAAAATTTTGCTTGGTAAACCTTGCACGATTTTCCATTCCCACCATCAGTGTACAAGGGTTCCAATTTCGCTATATCCTCACCAACACTCCTTTTTACCAGGAAATTCTTGTTAAAGTAGATTGTTGGACTCATTCCCCTAGAGCTTGTCATTCAGTAGGTCTGGGAGGGATTCAAGAAGTTATGGTTTACTAACAAGGTCCCAGGTAATGCTGATGCTATTGGTGGGGGACCACATTTTTAACAACTACTCTACACACTATCACCAACTGAAGACAGAAGATGGTGGTTAAAGCTAATAATCTCTCATTGTCACTGGCAAGTTTTGGCGTCAGTGGTTCTTTGCCAAGACTCTTGACACAAGAAATAGCTTTTATTTTCCTGGCAAGTGAAATCATCTCCTTTGTTAATTCCCTGCCTGAAAAGACCCATTTATTTCTCTTCCCTGTTCTCAATGATGTTAATAATTTTAGCAATTTAGTGTATGGATAAAGGCTTTGGCTTGTTCTCGGTTAATTGAGGGCACTCTACTTTAGCAATCACAGTTAATAACAGCAGGTGCACCCCTGGCTTAAACAAAGACAGGATGCCTTAATGTATTTTTGATAAAGAATAGTTTTGTTATTATGATAAAGAATAGTTTTGTTGTCTTCAATTCAGGAATTCATGTGCTATCCAAAAAGCAAAAACATGAAAATGAAGAAACAGGTGTGACCTGAAGCTTTTGTATTTGAAACATTTTTCAGTGTGGCTTATGGACTATTTGCTTCAGAATAAATTGGGACATATACTTAAAACGCAGTTTCCTTGGCCTCACTCCAGAAGTGAGGGTGCTCAGATACTAGTTGCTGTAAGAGGGACTTTGAAAAGGGCTTCGCATGGCTCTGGACAGAGTGACATCCGCAAAATGGCAGAACAGAAGTTTTCTACCATCTTTCTTCTAAAGAGCACTGATGAACCTACATTGATACATCACTGTCCCCCCAATTCCATGTGCACAGTAGGGTTCACTGTTGGTGTTATATCTTCTATGGGTTTGGACAAATGCATAATGCCCTGCATCCATTATTATAGTATCATACAGAGCATTTTCACCGCCTATAAAGTCCTCTGTGTTGGTTTCATTCCTGTACTGTGTAGATTATGACATAACACAAATTTGCTGAGTAAATTAAATATCTGCTATATATTAAGGTACATTTTTTATGACCATGTCTCTTAAAATCACTAAATTTTTGCATTGAAGAGCCTTGGAGATTACTTACTTTCCCTTGTTTTTGTTATAATTGAGGACGCTGAGTTACACAATTGTTGGGGTGCTCATTCAAGGTCTCACATCTAATGAATGACAGAGATGTAACTAAATTCAAAACATTTCTGCATTCCATAACATTTCTCTGTCATTTCACAGATTGGACACAGGGTAGAACCTTTGACAGTCTTGTTTATTAGTGCCTAGTTACACACTTCTAAGTAAGGTTTGTTTGTTTGTTTGTTTTTCATTAAAAGCATTAGCAGTTGTTTGGCTAATCTGTTACCTCTTCTCCTTGTGTTCTAGCCACATTACACTGCTCACTTCCAGTCCCTGAGTAATGCAAATATTTTCACACATCTGTACCTTTGCTTATGTTGCTCCTGCTTCCTAGAATGTCCTTCCTTTCTCCTACTTGGACATCAAATCCCAGCTCAGCAGAATTCCTGACCTAACCCAACTTATTACTTACCCTTTCCTCTGAGTTTTTGAACCATTCCAAATGTAACTTGCCAAATTGTATGACAGACTCCATCTCCTCTCATAACCTACTAATTGGTAGTGATTGCTAACGATAAGCTGAGGTCTCAAAGGGGATAGATACATAAACAATACAGGACCCTCACTTATTTCTTTTGAGTCTTTCTTATACAGAATGAGGACCACCAACTGTACCCAAGGGAAGAAGATTCTCCCTTTGTATTGCAATGTAGCCTATTCAAGCCATAGGACCATTTCGGTCCACTGGGCACAGTATTTTATGCTGAATTCTGCCTGACTAAAAGCTCCTGTTCAGTTCTGATTTCTGGGCTCAGAAAGACCCTTTTCTAATGTTAGTGACAAAATGAATGACTACCAGTTTTCTGTGAAATTCTGCCTTTTATGTGCAGGTCATCTTCCTGCCCGTATTATAGCCCCCACAATAGGACAAGATCTTGTCAATTCAGTAACTACAGCACACAGCAAGAACCACATGCATGACGGGCTGGTTACAAGCTAACTAGTAGGCACTCAGTAGATATTGGCTGAATACATACAACTGGGAATAAAGGAAAATAATCTAATATGGCAATGAAAAGCAAACATGTTTTACTCTAGGCAGCGAGGCCTACTCAGTATTTTTTTAATGCTTTAGTTGAGATAAAAGGTTTGCCCTTCTCAAATGAAGTATAAAAATAACAATATTTGTTACAGCAATTAACTTTTGAATATCCTTCCAATTAACTGCTTGGTCTCTAGTCAGGGCCTACATTAACCCAGGCTGCATATGTTCCTTACCCTTATACCTAAATCTCCTTATTATGTATTTAATATAGACTTAATATGTTCTATATTTCCTTTTTCTTGCATTTAAATGGATGTAGACATAGGCACATTATGTATTTTTGGGTTAAAAATCAGATTTACGTCAACTGAAGGAAATAGTGAACTGGAATCTAGGGCCCACTCTACCTTTAGTGCGTGAGTTTCTTGTGAGCTCTTGAGAATTCTGGAACTAGGTGAAGTTTTCATTGATCACATTTCCTGATGAGCCTTAATATTAATCAATGATTATAAAGAGTAGGTCTTTGTATTAACAGAAGATATGTAGCTATTAGGAATAGGGTGAACATTTTAAACTGGCTAGGGTGGAGTATAGAGTTCATAAATTTTTTCTGTTTTTATATTAATATGTATAGAAAACTCTCAAGTAAACTTTACTGTCATTAATTAAGTAATTTATGGCAGGAAATTATTTAAAAAAATTAATTGGCAAGGCTGAGACAACTCTCTCCTCAATCATTGCCTCATCTATCCTGTCAAATATGTACTGAACTCCTATAACTAACAAAGATCTGAGCTTATGAGGAGAATAAAACACCAAAAAACAACAAGTGACTGAGGGCTTGCTGTGTACCTACGTGCATTGTGCTAAGTGTTTTGCATGCACTTTCGCTTACTCTGTGATCTACGTGTGATTCATAAACTCATATCAAAGCAAATCATGTAATCCACTTCAACAACAGAGCATCAGCACTTTCCTCAGGACCTAGTATGATGAGGTAGGAAAGAAGGATGTGTATAATTTATGATGTGTATAATTCATGGTGTTTTATAATCTGGTTCATTCAGTCACATAAATACAAACACACACATGTTACAGGGCCCCTTAATGGTGCTATATACTTAATAGTTGGAGATATTCAAGAGAAGGAAATATGCATACAGGATTACGTAATTTGCTTGGTTTTCCTCACTGATTTTGACTGAGTCCACAGTGTGGTATTTAAATCATAAAGCTGTCACCTCCTCAAGACCTTGCTTCATCAATACAAGTCAAACATGAACAAATTTAACTTTTATTTCTAATTTGAAAAGCATGCTTTTCATCCACTGGCCTACCAGGCTTGTTTTAGCATTCAAACAAGCTGAGGAGCAGCAAGAGTCCAGGTGGCAAGTGTTTGTTTCTAATTTGCAGGGGAAAAAACAAGAAAAGAAACTCATTTTCCTGCAGAAACATGGAACAGCTGCTCTCTGCAGTGAAAGCATTGGCTTCTGCCTTTATATGAAGTGTGCATTGTGTCCAAGGCTGAAGTTCTGGAACCTTATAGTGTGTGTGTGTGTGTGTGTCTCTCTCTCTCTCTCTCTCTCTCTCTCTCTCTCTCTCTCTCTCCAATCAGCCTTCTTGATGAATGACTCACTATGGAGTTATGGGGAAAAGACGCAAAGATGAATCAGATGAACCAGCTCTTTTAGAAACTATATTTACTCCCACAAATATACCAGATATGGTGATCCTCCATTTTCAAAGTTTCCCTTCTTGGAAGGAATTCTTGCTGCTCTGCCGCAGCACACGGCACTAAAGTCAAGGTCGAGTTTTGAGGAGAGCTTTTGATCCTGGACATCAGGAGAGTTATTGACAGAGTGAAAAAAATGACTCCTTGCTCCTAGATTAGACAGATTCAAATGCCACAGTTAAGCAAAGGGTTGAAAACTAGTTAGCATCCTGAAATCATTGTTGGTAAATAATCAAACTGAATTTCTCTTTTAAGTTTTTATATTCTCTTGCTTCATAATTATTTGATGCGTGATGCTAAATGAAAATATTCCCTCAGATCTTAACATATTCTAAATTTTCTCATTACTTAAATGTTGTTTTCTTTGTTTAGTATTAGATTATTACATTATCTCAGAAATTAGTGAAAACCTGTTAGTTAGATAATAAAATTTAAAGTTTTTATTTCCTATAAGTTTAATTTTACAATAAATTGTGACATAAGAATGTGATTTCTTGTTACAAACTGGTCTCAAACCCAAGCTGTTTTAGAAGATACATATTATGTTATTATTACATGATATATAATAAACATACGTATATTTAAAGATCTGAGTAGCTCCTAGATCTCCTAGATATAAGCCTTACAATTTTGTGTGAATATGCATTTTTCTGAAAATTGGATCCAGAGCTTTTATTATCTTTCTCAAATGATCTGAGATTCAAAAAAGAGTGTGAATTACTATATTAAATAAATAACTTATGTAGTTTATGTATTGACAAATAGTATTTAAATGCTTTGAGACCTCTTATATAATGCTAACAGGAATTATTTTTTTTCTTCAAAATAAATTTTATCAATACATAAACTATATAAGTGATTTTTATAAAAATCATTTTTCCCAAGGTAGAATAGACAGTTGTAGAACAGACTGATCAATTCTGACATTTAAAAACAGTCATAAGGAAGTAAAATTTCTTCATTTTAAAATATTGACAGGCTCAAACATTTAGTTGTTAAAAATTCAAGTTTCTAATGTATTGCTGGGCACTGTATACCGAGACTATTGAAACAGAGTGTTTCATAGTCTAAATTACTCATTTTCTACAACAAGAAACTAAGACTCTTCTAGACGGTTCTGAAATAGCCACCCGTTTTGGTTCTCTTTAATCTACTCCCATGCTCCCATAGATTTGAAGACTCTCTCCCAGGCACTTATATAACAAGGAAAAAAGATCCAAATGTTCTGAGTGGTGTATAACAGTGGAAGAGGCACCACCTATGCAATCTGATGTTTTCCAATCCTTTGTTATAAAGCAGGATCCCCTTCTTAATGGCCCTTCACCATCAGATGGCTGTGTTGGGCCTAGACCAACCCATCCCGCCACCTGCCCCAACAATGACTTAAGTAAACTCAAGTAGAATATTTCAAAAACTAAAATACTGTTGTTTGTGTGTTGAGATTACTGGTTATTAGAGTTCCTAAATTTGAGCTCAAAAGAACGTCAAAACATATGTACATGTGATATATTTGGGAAAACATTTAAGTTTATTAAATTTATATCTCACCTCTCTTCAAATTGAAACTTTAAGACAACTGTCTCATAAGATAAAATATGAGGTTACCATTGTGACAAGGAAGGCAGCATCTCAGATAGGAAACAGCAACAGTTTTGGAGTTGTTCAGAAGTGGATGGAATCCACTTAGGAATTATTTTGTCTTTGATCAAATTGCTTAATCTACCTGAACCTCAGTTTCTTCATCAGTTAAACAAGAAACTGGGGATGAGTAGTTTTTATATAAAATGGTGCTTGTGACTATCAAATTATCACATGATATTTAGAAAAAATAAAGCTCATGGTAGGCACTCAATGGACAGTTATCACAGCTCAACCCATACACCCGAGTGGTCACAGGTTTTCCTAGGATAAAGAAAAAAATCTTCTAAAATTTATGTATATGTCACAAATTAAAATCAAAGCTGGAAAGGCAATGCAGACCACTGGACTGGTACTTCAGTAATATTTAAGAAAATCATTAAAAGTAATACATAGACTACACATCATTAAAAGTACATCTTTCTAGCTTCTTTAAATCAACTTAGATTTTCTGTCTTGCTTGGAAGTGCAAAGTATTAGATTGGTGCAAAAGTAATTGCGTTTTTTGCATTTTTTTTAACCTTTTAAACTGCAATTACTTTTGCACCAACCTAATAATAATAGCAGTAAAAATTCCATCTTTTTGAGGGTAATGAATATAAATGTCATTCTACAACTTTTGAAATTTAGTGTGACATGTAAATGAGACTTTACAAGTATACTTTAACCAGTAAATGAAAATTATTTGCAGCAAACATCATTGTAACATTTTTTTAAAACCTAGACACACTATGAAAGTAAAATTGCATATATATATATGTGTATATATACATATACATTTTGTACATATATATATACACACATATATATGTATACATATATATAAAACAAAGGAAGTAGCTCCTGATTAAAATCTAGTAAAATGCTGTCAGCATTTACTAAATTCTGTCATTAGCTAGTAAAATTATATAGGTTTCAAGTGTACATTTCTATAATACATCATCTATCTATTGCACTGGGTGTTCACCACCCAGAGTCAGTTCTCGTTCCATCATCATATATCTGACCTCCTTTACACTATTCTACTACCCCCTCTCCCCCTTACCCTCTGGTAACCACTAAACTGTTATCTGTGTCTATGAGTTTTTGTTTCTTTATTTGTTTGTCTTGTTCCTTTGTTGCTTTCAGTTTTGTATGCCAAATATGGATGAAGTCACATGGTTCTTGACTTTTTCTGTCTGACTTATTTCCTTAGTATGATAATCTCAAGATCCATCCGTGTTGTGGCAAATGGCAATATTTATCTCTTTCAGGGATCATTTATATAGTTTGTTACTATTTTCTTTTTTCATTGACATCTCACTACACTGCTTCGGATGAGCCAACACAGGAAGAAGTCTTACGGTTGCTTCACAGGTAGGTGACCAGTGCAGTTGCACTGGATCCCATGCTCAGAAAAGCCCTGTGTTTGATATCATGCTCTGGAATTGCTACCTTGAGAGTCTTAATAATTTTATCTTTGAATTTGTGTTCTGTAAGTGAAATCCAGTGGTCCAAAGGAACAGGTGCATGGGGCGTAGAGCCTGGTTTCCATGTAGTTCTGCCTCCTCACACCTCCTTCCCCCTTCCTGAGATGGGTTCTTACCTACCTGGTGTGTGGGCCTCCCCTGTCAGCTACCAACCACTCTTAGTGTACACAATAACTGACTGGGTCTCATGGTTGGGAGGAAGCCTCCATTCTGTCATCACCATCTACCTGGGAGGGGGCCTGGACAAGGGCACCTACGTGGGTGATGTCAGGCCACATGGCAGCAGCACCCAGTGCTCTGGCCGATCTCCTTCCGGATACCTCCCACCCTTAGTACAAGTCCTGAAGGGAGGTTGTAATCTTTGAAAATAGGTGGTCTGCTATGGGTTGGGGTAGGTGATCTCGTGGGAAGGGGAGATTAATTCCCTGATCCAGCTGGGACTCTGAATTTTCACTGTGCACTGGTCCTGGCAAATAATACAGCTGGCCTTAGTTTTAATGTCATTATTACTGTCATAGTTAGTGAGTATTCTGGTTACACAGAGATATCTCTTTATCAAACCATTAAGAAATTAAGAGTATTAAAAATTATGTTTTCCAAGACACATAGATCAATGGAACAGAATAGAGAGTCCAGAAATAAATCCATGCCTATATGGCCATTTAATCTACAACAATGGAAGCAAGAATGTACGGTGGGGTAAAGACAGTCTATTCAATAAATGGTACTGGGAAACCTGGACAGACACATGCAAAAAAATGAAGCTGGACCACCTCCTTACACCATATACAAAAATAAATTCAAACTGGCTTAAAGACTTAAATGTAAGATCTGAAACCATAAAATACCTAGAAGAAAATATAGGAAGAAACTTCACAGATATTACCCGGAGTAAGATTTTTACTGATATATCCCCTCGTGCGAGGGAAGTAAGAGAAAAAATAAACATGTGGGATTATATCAAACTAAAAAGTTTTTTCACAGCAAAGGAAACCATCAATAAAATAAAAAGGGATCCTACTGAATGGGAAAAGATATTTGCCAATGATATATCTGATAAGGGATTAATATCACAAATCTATAAAAAACTCACTCAACTCAACTCCAAAAAAACAAACGACCCAATTAAAAAATGGGCAGAGGACTTGAAGAGACATTTTTCTAAAAAGGACATACAGATGGCAAACAGACATATGAAGAAATGCTCACTAACCATCAGAGAAATGCAAATAAAAACTACAATGAGATAACACCTCACCCCAGTCAAAATGGCTATCATCAATAAATCAACAAACAACAAGTGCTGGCGCGGATGTGGAGAAAAGGGAACGCTTGTGCACTGTTGGTGGGATTGCAGATTGGTGCAGCCACTATGGAAAACAGTATGGAGGTATCTCAAAAATCTAAAAATGGAACTACCTTATGATCCAGTAATTCCACTCCTAGGTATCTATCCGGAGAAATCCAAAACTCCAATTCAAAAATCTTTATGCACTCCTATGTTTATTGCAGCACTATACACAATAGCTAAGACATGGAAACAACAGACATGCCCATCGGTAGATGACTGGATTAAGAAACTGTGGTACATTTATACAATGGAGTATTACGCAGCCATAAAGAAGAAAGAAATCTTACCATTTGCAACAACATGGATGGACCTAGAGAACATTATGTTAAGTGAAATAAGTCAGACAGAGAAAGATAAGTACCATATGATCTCACTTATATGCGGAATCTAAAGAAAAGAATAAGTGAATGAACTAATCAGAAACAGTTTTGGAGACAAAGAGGAAAAACTGAGGGTTGCTAGATGGGCGGGGGGGTGGGGGTAAGGGGGAAGGTGAGGGGATTAGAAAACAATCAGTAACCATAAGATGGGCCACGGGGTTTTGAAAATTAATCTGGGGAACATAATTTAGTGGTTACCAGAGGGTAAGGGGGCTGGGGGGTGGGAGATGAGGGTAAGGGGGATCAAATATATGGTGATGGAAGGAGAACTGACTCTGGGTGGTAAACACACAATGGGATTTATGGATGATGTGATACAGAATTGTGCACCTGAAATCTATGTAATTTTGCTGACAATTGTCACCCCAATAAATTAAAAAAAAATGATGTTTTCCAAATCTAGCCAAGCATTAAGTAATAGATGTTGTTTGGCTAGATATTAAGTTCTAATATTAAGAGACTACCCTGGAAGAGTTAAAACACTTTTTTCAAGTTTGGCTACTTTCATTTCATATCAATTATAAGTACTACTGAACTTTGACTAGCAATATTTTCTGACCCCAAAGCATCTGAATATTTTTACAAAGCATTGTTAAATTGAAAAATACATGGGACCAAATGACCTTTACTAGAGACAAGGAGACAAAAGGAAAAAAGAAAGAGAAGAAAGTACAAAGCTATTAAAAATTGAGCAATGAAGGAATGACATCAGCAAGATGGCAGAATAGGAGTTTTTCTAGCCCTCAAATCCCCATGGAAGCAGGTAACCTGCTGGATAGGAGGGCACCGCTGGTGGAGAAGCAGGTTGGAAGGTGGAGAAATGGCTGGATGAAATAGTTTTACTAACAACCGGATATACTGAAGGCTTCCTATGTATCTGGCACTGTCCAGATATATAACGTGTATGAACCCAGTGAGGCTCACCAAAACCCTGTGAGGGAGATGCCGTTATTATTGGTAGAGGAAACTGAGGCTCAGAGAGGTTATGATGTGTTGTAGGCTGTACAAGAAGGAGGTGGCTGATCTCCAATCCAGGCAGTTGGTCTAGAGGCCCTGGCTCTAATCCTCATTCCATGGATGAGTTGTTTGGAAGCTGGGTTTGAAGTTTGAGATTAAATTCTTGGCTGTTTATGTGTGAATGGTGAAATTCCAGAGAATAGCTTAGTAATAGTAGCAACAATTTAGTTTTTATTCTACTTCTTGACAGAAAAATAACTGAAGGATACAGAGAAAAAACATGAAATGAAAATATCAAAGAACTTTTGGACTAATATCTTACATTTGTACATAACATTTTGTATTTTTCAAAGTGTTTTCATCAGTATTACCTCATTTATTTTTCAAAATGACTTGGCAAGAAAAGTACTATTATCCCCATTTTACACAGATGAGGAAATGGAAGCTTGGAGACATTAAGTGATCTCCAAGGCCAAATAGCTTATAAAATGGGGATTCCGGTCTTCTGACTTCTTTCTCCTAGCGAAAGAGAGAAAACCGGGAGGAATAAAATCTTTTTAAATCTCAATTGAAACAGTTAATTACAGAGAGTTTTCTTCTCACTTTTTGAAATCACATTCAAGCTGCTGCTGTGCTTTGTTTACTTTATTAATTGAAATTACAATCAGCCAAAATAATTAAAAACTGCAGTATAGAAGAGGGACACTCATAGATTTTAGACATGATTTCATCCAATTTATTAATCATAAAAGCCATCTGGACATTGGTGCTCATTATTTTATTTCTTCTTTGGGCAGATATGGCTGAATTGATTTTAAGCAATACTATCTTAGTATATTTTGTTCCTGAGTCAACGTTTAAGAAACACTATTCTAGAGTGGGCTTTCGCTTTGAAGTATAAAGAGGGAGTAAGGCGGAGGCAAAAGGGCTGACTCATTTTCCAGAATTATACATGTTGAAGAGAGCAACACAATTGACTGTACCGCTCCTGACATTTACAGTGAAAGCTGAAGGAAAGGATCATGGTGGCACACCTGGCCACGATGATCACACTCACTTTTTCACTGGCTAGAGATTGGCTCTTTTTGTTCTTGATTTCTGCCAAGGTGATGCTTTTGTAGCCCACAAACTGTCAATAAGCACGTACAGAACAATATTAAGAGATTAAAAGTTGGTACTTGTTTTCCTGATAGCTCCAGAAAGCAGGACAGGATTAGGACAGACTGCAAAATTGAAGATGAGAAGGTGGTGAAGTTAATACCATGTTTTTGTTTTTGTTTTTTTCTCTGTCAACATGAAGCTGAACTAACTCTCTAGAATCATAGATTTAAAGAATGTTCAAGTGTCCTGGATCTTAGAGAGCAGACAAAGATAATTAATTAACTAATTAATGTACCTTGCTCTGTGTGGAGCGTAGGTTACAGTGGCAAACGAAAGATACGGCCCTTCCCACATGAAATTTACAACATAATGAGAACGATACACAGTTAAACCAGGGAAGCACCTGCTTAGCAAGCCCGACCCCTAGCTACCCAAACTTCTCATTATCCCACCCAAAGCCTGGACAATTCTCAATGTATAATGTTGTGGTATAATGGCCTAAAATTAAGGCCCATTACAATACGTACATCGACTTCGGGCAAAACTGGGAGGGCTCTCAGTGGTCTAACTGTAGGCTCCACTACTCACTTGGCTCTCGATGATGGGATCCTCTAGCCAGACAACTTTCCTTATCAGAGGGATGAGACACACAGTACCTGTTTATCCCTGAGTAGTGGGCTTTGGTTCCTGGTGAGCCCACAAAATTATTCAAACAAGCTAATCTCATCCTACCCAGGAACCAGGGGTCATCTCACCTTCCGTTATTACAAAGCCTGCCTCCCACAGCCTCTGGTTGTTCACTCTGTTCCGAGGTACAATCCCCACGTGACCCTGTATGGTATCACGTCCCATTCTCCTGGGCTGTGAGTATATGTGACTAATAAACTGCTGTCATGCACATCTGTCTAGGGTTGGGTTTGTGTGTTTGGCTGAAACGTTGGGGTAAGAATCCCTCCCTCACCAATGGAGTTTAGAGGAGGTGATCCAAACAAAGGTACTTTAGACATTGGTTTAAAATTCAGTTTCTTATCATATCCACTTGTTGCAGGGAGTTGAGAAGTGAATGGGAGTTCCGAAATAGTTGATATGAATGTAGACCACTCTTTGCAGTCATTGCACTAAACACAGAATGATGAAAACTTTACGTTGCTGTACATCTTCCCTCAAAACCTTACTTTTGCGAATTCAGAAATGACTCAAAAATAATAAAACTTTTTCTGTCAATTAGTTGTATTAACTGAGAGACTTTAAGGAGGCAGACATTGAAATTTTATATTGCTTGGTTCAAATGATTGACTTACTTGGGAGGTTCAACTTTTCATCTGTCATTTTTCAATCCTAACCTTGATTTAACAAGCTTGCAGAAAATTATTCATTTCTGTGTGAGAAACCTACTAAGAGTGGTTGACACTCACTAGTTATGCATGTCAGTATAAAAATGAGGTGGCTTATGCATGTAGCAATACTACCACTTGTTTTCCTGAAGCAATAATTCCCTGACTAAGGAGAGAGTCATTACTTATCATCTCACCTTAATTAGCTCACATTTTTATTTCAGTTAAAAGCAAACAAATCACATTCTGGCAACCCTGAAGATGGATGCTCCTTAAATCAGATGCTTGCAGTGTTTGCTGGACCATGTGCCATGGCATCTTTGAGAATAGTGATCTGAAATTAACCAGGACAAATTTACTTAACTGGGCGAAGTGAAATTGGAATAAAAATATGTAACTGTATGAATAAGTAGCTAAAACACCCATATTGTGTTGCTGAATAGAGCTGGAAATGGTGAATCATAAATTTCAATCCTATTGTTCTCCTCGTACAGTTAAATAGCAACAGAGCTTATTACTGAGAGATACCAGATGACCCCTTGACCTCCAGCATGTCTTACTCTTTGTGTCCATGTAGTATGAAATTCTACTTCGAAAGAGTAGGTTCTCCCCTCTCCCGGTATCTTTAATTTTGGGGGTATTCGATTGCTATTTTATTGAGAGGGGAAATGGGGAGATAAAAAAAGAAAGGAGAATCTCAAAGGGAAAAGCAGGACGTTGTAGAGGTCAAGGAAGCTCTAAGGTCAAATTTTACTCACTTTAATAGTCTGGAGACAGCCTAGGTAAGGGAAGGGGAAGAAAGGGCAGACAAGAAGGCATTTTTAAATTCTAAAGGACATAATAGTATAGCCACCACTGACTGAAAGTCTGCCGAGGGATAGGCAGTGTACGAGATATTTATATATATTAGCAGAGTACGGATCTTAAACTTGGCTGCACATTGGAATCACTGGGGTCGCTTAACAAACAATAGTGATACCTAAGTCCTCGCTCAGATATTACAGTTTTATTGATTTAGGGTGAAGCTTGAGCATCTGGATTTTTAAAAGCTTCCCAAGTGATGCGAATGTGCAGTAAAGTTTGAGAAGCACTCAATTTAATTCTCCCCCTGACCTTAGGAGGCAGGTATAAATAGTCCGAATTTTAATAGTGGCACAAGTAAGATTTGGAAGTTAAATAAATTTTCCAAAGTCGTGCAGCCATTAAGTGTCAAAGCAAGGACTGGAACACTGCTCTGCCTGACTCCAGAGCCGGTGCTTTTCCACAGCTAACGTGCTGCTCTGATGGATTATGTGGAGGGCACGGCAGGGAGAGGGAGGAGACCCTGCCCTGGGTAAACGACAGTTGCCAATATAGCTTTGTTATTCATCTTTAACACTAGAAATGGAATGTGCACGTGAAAAGTAGGACTGTAGCAGCTGAAAGGGATGCTGCTAACATTTTACAGCCCCATATTCCTAAATTAAACTGATTTTCTATATTTAGAGACATTAGAGCTAAGGTTGGTTCTCTGAGCTCCTTGACTGAAAGAAAAGAAAGGTTATATTAGAATTATACTTCAAAGATTGAAGTCAGTTCTCTTCTGTCTTATGAATGAACTGCAGTGAATATATTTGGCATTTTATGATTGTTCTTACCACTCCCATTATCTTTTTTGTAGCTTGCTTTTTAAGTGACAGAGTGATTTATTGATTGTTTTTTAAAGTTCCGTTTCACTGAACAAATAGGGAATATAAAAATATGCCACTGGACCTAACACTGACTCATATAATCAAAAGCTTTGTTTGATTAAAAAGAACTCGTGGAAGTAGAGACCAATAAATGTTAGATTATAAGAACATTGAGGAGATTCCAAGATGTGTTCTTTTAAAAATCAGCAGGAAGCAACACAAATGACATTTTCTTATAGAGTGACCAGAGACTGAGTTTGCTTTCTATTTGTAAATAACATGTTTGATGCCACATTTGTCTGCCTGCCATTGACTTCAATCATCTTCACCTAATGAAACCAAGATTCATGAGCACATGTCAAGAAACGCTCTCAATAAACCCATTCTCTACTCTCATTGCCAAAATCTAGAGGAGGTTGCATACAGGGGGTCTTGCACATCAAAACATACATATATTGCCAGGGAAGCCCCAATCCAAAATTAAACTTCTATACTCTTTTAGGAATTATTTAGTTATGAAAGGTCTGATAATTCCTTATAAAAGCAAAAGATTGGAAATAACCCAAATGATCCTCACTGGAGGACTTGTTGAAAACAACTATGAAAAATTCTTACTATGTAGCCTGCATCGGGTTATAGTTTTTAGGTATTACAATGGTATTGTGCTTATGTGAGATAATGTGCATATAGTTAGTAATAAATATTGAAATATTTAATGTTGGATGATATCACATCTATAATTTTCTTTAAAATTCTTAGCTTAGAAAAATATCTCATTTCAAAAACAAACAAACAAACAAAAAACCGCAAGAAAACAAAGCAAACAAGAACACCTCGAAAGCAGTAAATTAAGTGTGACAAACATTTTGATAAATTCTTAACTCTGAATGGGGGGTACGTGGGGGTTTACTATGCTGTTCTCTCTACTTTTATGTATTTTTGATAATACTCAAAATAGAAATATTTAAACACTCACTGGTAGAATCTAAGAATTACCAATCTGCCTCCTGCCACATGCTGAGGGATACATAACAAAGCATTTACATTCTTCACCTATGTTTCAGTCTCCTCCTGTAACAAAAAGGATTGTTATTGACAGGGAAATAGGCCACCCTTACAGTACCCAGGTTTGGCTAATGTGCGTGTATGGAAATGTCTTATAGATCAGGGTAAGTGACCTCATGGAAAAGCTGGGCTGCAAAACTCATAAATGGAGAATGTTCTAATTCTTGGGGAATATTACTTACAGCCTTCACTGCTTAAAGTAGTGAAGTCACTGTTTAACTGACGTGACTCATGACTCAGTTGAGACTGGCTAGGATTCCAGCAAATCAAGGTCTTGTTATTTTATTTAATTTTTAATTAAAGTTTATTCAGATGACAATTGTTAGTAAAGTTATGTAGGTTTCAGGTGTACAATTCTGTGATACATCATCTATATATCACATTGTGTGTTCACCACCCAGAGTCAGTTCTCCTTCCATCACCATATAGTTGATCCCTTTTACCCTCATCTACCACCCAATTCTATTATTAAGATTGAAAAGGAGCCTTTCAAATGTCTGAAAGCTACCAGAAAGTGATTTTTCCAGGTATGGTCTTAGATAAAATTTGAAAGAAGTTACTGTTTGTCTTTGGGAACTTTCTTTCATTTCAAAAGTATGTCTTACCGAAAACCCTTTCCACGCTCAATCCTCATCCTCATTTTCTTATCCTGCCTCTTCCTATGTAGGTTCAATGTGCATTTTAGGAGCCCCTATCTGGGTCAACCTTTTTTGTCAGGGCCATGCCATAGTCCCAAGACACTTAGGACTTTGCTCTATTCTTCCCATTTCACTCCTCCTGCTGACATTTATCCTACAGATATCTACTTTTTAAATTAAAATGTATTGGGGTGACACCAGTTAGTAAAATTACATAGGTTTCAAGTGTACAATTATGTAACATATCATCTGCACAGATATTTACTTTTAATCAGGTGACCAAGATGTAAAATAAGTATAATTTGGGGGAGTTAAACTTGAGTCCAAAATTAAACTGGGGACACTAGAAGAAGCTAAAAGGGTCCAGGCAGGCAGTACCCCTAGCTCCCTGAAGAAACAAACACATGTCCTTCCTGAGGGAAATAGTCTTCAATTATGGCCTCTAGTTTCCCCACAGATTAAGATTAGCCAAATATGAACTCATAGTAAAAAAAAATCATCAAACATACAAGGAAATAAATCACTATGAATTAAATTCAGCAGAAACAACAAAATTGAATTAGGAATCCAACATTTCAGATATCGGCATCATCAGGTGCAAAACGTAAAATACCAATTTATAAAATGTTTAACAAAATGAAGGGTATGAAACTGAAAACAACAAAGGAACAAGACAAAGAAACAAAAACTCATAGATACAGACAATAATTTAGCAGTTACCAGAGTGGAAGGAGGGAGTGAGGAGGTAACTGAGCGTAAAAGGGATCAAATGGTGATGGAAGGAGAACTGACTCTGGGTGGTGAACACACAATGTCATGTATAGATAATGTATCACAGAAGTGTACACCTGAAACCTATGTAACTTTACTAACCATTGTCATCCCAATAAATTTTAATTATTAAAAAAATGAAGAGTAAACTTTTTAATAAAGCAATGAGAGGTTATCCAAAATGACCAGTGATATATATATGATAATACAACATAAGCAAGTGGGGTTAATCTCCCAAATGCAACGTAAAATGGCATAAACATACTATGGAAAATAGTTTGGTTATTTCTTATAAAACTAAACATGCGCTTACAATAAAATCCAACATTTGCACTCTTTGGCTTTTACCCCAGAAAAATGAAAAGTTCTGTTCACATATAAACAAGAACGTGAATGTGTACAGTAGCTTAATTCATAATAGCCCCAGACTCAAAACAATTAAAATGTCCATCAATTAGTCGATGGTTAAACATGTGTACATCCGTATCATGGACAACTACTCAGCAATAAAAAGGAAGAGACTGCTGATACATGCAACAACTTCAATGAATCTCAAACAAATTTTACTAAATCAAAAACTAATCCCTAAAATTACATACCGTATGATTCTATTCAGATAACATTCTTGACATGGCAACATTTTAGAGATAGAGAACAGCTTAGTGGTTGCCACGGGTGAGGGAGGGTTAGGAGAGTGGGGAGAAAGGAAGCCTGATATGACTATAAAAGGATAACATGAGGGATTCTTGTGGTGATAGAATTGCTCTGTATGTTGAATTTGATAGTGGTCACATGAATCTACACATGTAGTAAAAGTGCATAGAACTAAATACACACAGACAGGCACACGCACACTTACACACACATACTTGCATGTAAAACCAGTGAAATCTTAATAAGATGCATGGGTTTTTATCAGTATCAACGTCCTGGTTGATTTTTATCAAAATCAACTTCCTGTAACCGTTTTGCAAGATGTTACCACTGGGGGAAACTAGGTGAATCATATACAATATTTCCCTGTATTATTTCTCATACAAAGAACTCTTAAAACTCAATCAGAGGAAAACAAACAACCCAACTAAGACATGAGCCACAGTCCTTAATAGACACCTTACAAAAGAAGATAAAAAGATTGCAAATAAGCATATGAAAATATACCCTACATCATATGTCATCAAATAAATTCCAATTAAAACAAGATACCACTACACAGCTATTAAAATGGCCAAAATCCAGAACTGACAACACCAAGTGCTGGTGAGGATGTGGAGAAACAGGAACTCTCACTTAGTGCCGGTGAAAATGCAAAATGGTACAGCCACTTTGGAAGACAGTTTAGTGGTTTCTTACAAAAGTATACACACTCTTACCATGGGATCTAGCAATCACACTCCTTTGTATTTACCCAATAGTTAAAACTTACATCTACACAAAACCTGCACACAGATGTTTATAGTACTTTGATTCATAATTGCCCAAACTTGCAAGGAGCCAAGATGTCATTCAGTACATAAATGGATAAATAAACTGTGGCACTGTTAAACAATCGAATATCATTCAGCACTAAAAATAAATGAGCTATCAAGTCCTACAAAGACATGAAGGAAACTTAAATGCATATTATTAAGTGAAAGAAGCCAATACTATACGATTCCAATTATGTGACAGTTTCAGAAAAGGCAAAACAATAGAAACAGTGAAAAGTCAGTTGTCTCTAGGGGTGAGGAAGGAGGGATGACTAGGCAGAGCACAGAGGATTTTTAGGGCAGTGACACTGTATAATACTACAATGGTGGGTGCGTGTCATTACACTTTTGTCAAACCGCAAAGCTTGTACAACACCAGAAGTGAACCCTAATGTAAGCTATAGATTTAGGGTCATAATGATGTATCAGTGTAGATGTATGAATTGTAACAAATGTGCACTCTGATGGTAGTAGGGGAGGCAGTGCATGTGTGGGGGGGACAAGGTACATGAGAACTCTGTAATTCCATTCATTTTTGCCATGAACCTAAAAGTGCCCTTTAGGTTAAAAAACAAAGCAGTAATGGGTCAATGTTAATTTCCTCTCTGAATTGTGGCTAGGTAAGAAAATGTCTTTATAGAAAATATTCCCTAAAGTACACAGTGGTAATAGGGCATCAGGTCAGCAACCCACTCTCAAATACTTCAGGGGAAACAATTGTACTTGGAATTTTTCTGCAAGTGTGAAATCGGTGCAAAATTAATTAATTTTTTTTTTTTTTAATGAAGCCAGTCATTATCAGTGTTCTTACTGGGAAATTTCAGTGTTCAGTTTTTCGTCCACTACTCTTGTTTCCCAAAGTTTGTGATATGTAGACGCATAGACAGTTTGAAAATCTACGAGGCCCTAGGGGAACAATTACTCTCAATCTGGTGTTCACTTCAGATGGCCACATTTTCTTTAGGGCTGATTCAGGTTGCTGACCCAATGAGTAAGAGTTTTTCCCAGGAGAGAAGTTATAAAAGGCCATCTGCCGAGTTGTACTTTTTTTTTCTTTTCTTTTCATAAAGGTTTCTATTTCTGTGTTCTAAAATATAGGGATGTCAGACACAGGCACAAGGGCATTTAGGGCCATTCCCAGGCAGGCCAAATAATGGAGAGTCTCACACCTCTCCATCAAGTTGTTTGGCTTCCTTCTTCGCCCCAACAACACAATTTTGGCATTTCCCAACCACCATCTCTTCCAATAAGGCTTTTCTGTTTGTGTCACTTCTTCCCTCAACCAGCCCAACTCGGACAGCCCCACCCTTATAAGCAGCCAGACTTCTATGCGTACCACTGATTGTTTACATATATTTTTTGAACTCTCTAGGTTTCCTTTTTAAATCAAGATCTGCCTGTGAAAATTGAGTTTAATATAAGCTGAATGAATTTAAGCTGGATTTAAACCTAGCAATACCTCTAGTGTGAGGTTGAGTGACTTTCTACCTGGTGGGAGAGCCTGAAGGAGAAAGAGAAACACTGGGTTGGTCTTAGGGCCCTAGCTGTTTTAAGCATAGCCACTGGTAGAAGTATTAGTTATTCCTGTCATCTCTCAAGACTTCAGGAAAGAGCTGTTTGCTCTCATAGTTAAAACTTGGATGAATTTGATTAGTTAAAGGATGGAACAGTGTTTGGGGCAAAAGGAGCTCTGTAATTACAGATGACGGTGAAGTTAGGGGTAGGACAGAAGGGAATTTGGTCATAAGAGGTAAACCGATTTTCTTCTTTGTTGTGTTTTCTAAATTTTCTACAACAGTTATGCATTACCGTGTTTCCCTGAAAATAGACCGGGTCTCATATTAATTTTTGCTCCAAAAGACGCTTTAGGGCTTATGTTCAGGGGATGTCATCCTGAAAAATCATTCTAGGGCTTATTTTCCGGTTAGGTCTTATTTTTTGGGGGAAACATGGTATTTTATAGCCAAGAAAATAACAACAAAACATATACAGTGACTGTATAGATAATGTGTCCTAATACTAAGTTGAATACTGAGAGTTCCAGGTCATCTGGGCCCATAGGGAAGCTGTTTTGGAAGGGCATCTGTTACTGTTCTTGTTCTAATTTGCCATCTTCTCTGAGTACACTACATGTAAGCACTTCTGCTTTTACAAAACAAAACCTTCTCCGTTTGTAACAATGGTGCCCATTGATGTCAGTCTTGAGGGCATGATTGCCAATGAAGAAGTAAATTCAATTTATATCTTATGGTAACTATAATGAGAAGTTACGTTATTTACTACAGATATTAGTAGCACACCAATTACGTGGTAAACAGCTACCAAATTTTCTTTTAAAAGAGTGTTGTATTTGTTTCTAAGTATACGAATGAGTTTCTATTTTGAATTAATTTTACAGCAGTTTCACTTCATAGATTTTTTTCTTTATTTTTTAGGTTGGCCAAAAGTTAAATGTATCATTCAGTTGGGACATTAATGTTGCATGAGAAAGCAAGGCATTTTGCAAACCTAAAGATAATTAAAATGTAATTCTTAAATTGGCAGGAGACTTACTAATAATTATTTAGAGGTTTTTTTTTTGAGCTTTTGTAGTGAAATCCTAGTCATCGTTTAAATGTATCACTTATGGTTAATTCTTTTGGTCACTCAGTCATTATTTATTCATCAAACTTATTTTGGCTCTCTGCTGTGCAATATATCCCTTGGCAAATAAGAATTGGTGCTTGAGTTCAGAGAGGTTCCAGTCTAGTAGAGGAGGTAAGATGCACATCAGGAATATTGTTAATATAAAAATTAGCAAGCGATGAGTCCAGCAAGAAGTGAGATAGGTGAAGTTGTGGTAGTATCGTGAGTTTGCTGGGGAAAAGACTGTAGGTCATTCTTCGGGGAAGGAAGAGCATGGCAAAGGATGGAAGGCAAGAGCTCCAGGTATCATCTGAGAAGAGTGAGTCGAGGCCACTCTTTACATAGAAAAACTGCTACTGGCTTCTAACCACTGTGGTTTTCTATAAAGGAAATGATAAGCTTGTGTTTTATGGTTCCTGTTCCATAATAACCTCGAACTCATTACGGCTGTCACCTAGATTTCTGTGTGACACCATAGACATATTCTAGGAAGGCAGCCATTTCACTTGGTTGGGGAGTAGGGTTCATTTGTTTCACGTGTGAAGTCATCTCATGGTCTCTCAGTCATTGATGCAGCAGAGTCCTCTTTTCTGAACTTCACACCTGTGATGATCAGTTTTATATGTCGACCTGGCTAGGCTGTTGTCCCAGTTATTCAATCATAGTTTAATGTAGGTGTTGCTACGAAGGTATTCTGTACATGTAAAATCTATGACCCATTGACTCAAAGTAAGGGGCAGCATCCTAGATAATCTGGGTGGGCCTGATTTAATCAGTCAAACGTCCTTAAAAGCAGAACTGAGGCCAGCTTTCCTAAGAGCAGAGATTCTGCCTGCGAGCTGGAGCTTCAGCACGTGCCTTCCTCACAGCCTGTCCCATGGAGTTTGGACTTGCCCCCCCCGCCCCCAGCTCCCATAAGCAGAGAAGACAATTCCTTTCAATAAATCTCTTAATATTTATCGACTACTTGTTCCGCCTCTGTGGTTGAACTTTGACTAATACAATATCCATCACAAAGATTCTTATAATCCATTTTGTAATTGGTTTCCTTTATTGAAAATGTCCCTTTTCTAGTGGTCTGACAGATGTCAAATTCTATTTTTCTTTTCTTTCCCAAGGATTTATTCGTTATTTTATATTGTTAGCTCATAAAGTCATGACTTGATTTTTAACAAGTTCATTTTACTCTATTTCTTTATTCTTTAGTCTTTACTCCCTAGTAATCATTGGCTTTACTATCTTCTTTCTCTTTCTCTTCCTACCCCTCAGTTTCTGTTTTACCTCTAGACAGTAAATTCCACAAGGTCAAGGGTCTTTGATTGGTTCATTGATGTTTGCCAGGCACTGAGAATAGTGCCTGGCACACAGAAGATAATCATTAGATATTTATTGAATGAATGAATTATATTTGTTTGTAAATATCTCTCTTCACATCTGTACGTTGCTCATAGAATAATTATATCATTACATACAACATTTATCTCTGTCTCCCTGTGGAGTTTGTTGGTGGGAGGCAGCTATTTGGGGTAAGTGTATGTCTTTGAAGATCCAAACTCTCCTTTGGGTGGTAATTGCAAGATCTAGACATGGGGTCAAGTATATGGTAACTGCACACTGGCTGTGGATCTGAGCTATTTCCTCCAATTCGGCTTTACAAATAACGGGTAGTTTAATGTCTATTCATTCGATGCCTACACTGATATGTCAATCAGTTTCAAACTCAAAGACAGTTCAAGAGGTGAATTAATTATATCCTTCAAACCATGCAGAAGCCACTTATGGAAAAAAATGTATTTTTGGTCTTTTCTGGGAATAAAATGTGTTTTTTTCTTTTTGTTTGTTTGAGGGGAGAAACTATTCTTCTCTCTACTTGAAAAGTTTTGTTCTATGGAATCTACCAATCATATATTAGGTTGGTGCAAAAGTAATTGCAGTTTAAAAGGTTGAAAATGATTTGCAAAAACCGCGATTACTTTTGCACCAACCTAATAGTATTCAGTCTTTCTCTCCTCCAAGATGGGTGTGTGACCCAAGTGAAAGTTCTTCCCAGGGATCTTTTTTTTGAACTGGGACTAAGGAAAGTGAGCCTGCTCTTCTCTGGTGTTATGCTGATATATTTTATATTTTACCTCATTTTCATAAAAGTGATATGGCCATCTTTCTGCAAAATTAGTTATGTATTATGAAAAGGCCTCTGAAAAAAATTGTAGAGGGAACTGATAAATACTCCACTGGCCCTGCAGTGACACCAATTGACATGGGAAATAATTGGTTCAAAAAGGCCCCAATGCATATTCTTGTAGAATTTTCTTTAATAATGCCAAAGGTGTAAAAGTAGGAAAAGAAATTGTGGGGTGAAGTAGGATGGGGGTTCCTAGCTAAATTTAACTTTCTAGGTGTTTCAGTTAGTCGGTAGTAGGATGTTATTCACCCTGGATACTTGGAAAAGGATTCATACAATAGAATTAATTGACTAATAGAAGCTACTGCTTCCTGTGGTCCAAACACACCTGCTTTCTTGGTAAATAATCCTTGGTTACTGTCCTTAGAAGCCTTCGTAGAGTTTTCCAGCCTGGTGCTTCAATGGACATCCCGTGATAGTCTCTCCCCTTGGTTCATGAACTGAATCTGGTGCCTGCTCATTGTTTCTTTAATATCAACTTCTCCAAGCCATAAACCCTGCTGGGTACAATAATACCGAAGTTCTTTTACAGACATAATATTACTTAGTCTCTTTCATAGTTTAAATCTTTCAAATTGTTCTCTTGTAATAAAATAGAAACGTATTTTCGTTTGGGAGAACATAAAGATTTATAGTCTTTTGAAATATTGGGCTTGTCTTACTTTCATTCAAAATGCAATATTTATCACTTTTGGTCATTAGAACATAATGTTCATCTCAAAGAAAGTCAATACTTTTTTTGTATGCCTGTGAACATGAAGTACTGTTAGATTCTTAAACTGATTCAAGTAGACAATGGAGTGACTAAGCAATGAAAATTTGCCTCTTATTTGAAACTCTCCCACTTGTAGAAATGTGTGATTTATGAGCCAAGCTGAAAAGGTTTATTAATCTCTCTGGCAATCAGATAATTATAGCAAAGGGTATCTTAGTTAGAAATTAGCAGAGGGATATTTGAAGTCTAGTGCAGGACAAAATCAAAGGAAACAAAATAAAACATTAAAACTTCCAGATATATGAACAAAAATCCACTTTGTTAAGAACAAGAAGCATAAAAGTATCCTTTTCTCCCCCAGCCTGGTCTCTACTACGTCTCTTTTCTTTTGATACACCTTTGCCAAATACACAATCGAGGCAACATTGTTCCTCATTTATTGTTTATCTTTTGTATGGAGGCCCTGTGTCAGGTATTTCAATGAACACAAATATGGGTGAGACAGTTTCTTTTGATGGGGAGCTTAAGATCTCCTGAGGGAGACAGATATGTTCGAGGTGTGTAAGGCAGACCTCATAAATGGGTCTGCTTCCACCTTGAGGAAAGGGCCCGGCCCGATGTGGCACACTGTTGAGGGGTCTGGGGGTGCTGGAAAAGGACCAGGACAAAGGCTAAGGGCTGAGGGAAAACGGCTCAGTATGGGAGGTTAAATGAGAGGCTAAGAGCTGGCGAATGCTGGAATACGGTGGGACGTGAGCAACATATCCGGAAGAAAGCAGGAATCTATTATACACAGGGCCATGATTAGGATTTAATTATTATTATTATTATTTTACTTTTTAAATTGAAATATTACATACACAGAGTACCCCAATCGTAAGATACACTTCAATGAGTTAGCACGCCCACATCACCATGAACAAATCAGAACATTACCAGCACTTGAGAAGCACCTGCTATCCTACCACCCTGCTACCCCTCTCAATCATTTCCAACTTCCTCCTCTCCGCGATTCCCATGTTTGCCTGGTATTGAACTATACATAAGTGGAAACATACAGTATGCATTCTTTTATGTCTGTCTTCTTTTGCTCAACATTATGATTTTAGTACCTATCCTGTTGTTGCATTTAGCAGGATTTCATGCTTTTTCATTGATGCAAAATTTTCCATCAGATGAATTTATGGTGATTTATCTATACTTTCCACTGTTGGTGGACAATTGGATTGTTTTCAGTTTGGGGACTAACACAAATAATGCTACAGTAAACATTTTGTACATTTTTAGAGTACATCTGTGTGTGTTCTTGTTGGACACACACCTAGGCGTGACATTGCTAAATGATAAGACTATGCATATAACAACTTCAGTAGTAGATTTTGTCAGAGTTTTCCAAAGAGCTTGTATCAAGTAACACTTCTCCCTCCAGTTGTGTATGTTGGGTCCTATTTTTCCACAATCCTGAAAATACCTGGGATTGTCAGATCTTTTATTTTTAGTTCAGTGCATGTGCTGTGCCATTGTGGTTTTAATTTGCATTTCCATAATTATCAATGAGGTTGAAAGTTTTTTCATATGTTTATTGACAGTTTGGATATCCTCTTTGGTGAAATGCCTTTTCAAGTTTCTGCACTATTTTTCCATTGGTTTTTTTCTTTTTCTTATAAATTTGAAGGAGTTCTTTATAGTTCTCTAGGTAGGAAGCCTTTATTAGTCTTGAGCTCCATATGTCTTTTCCCTCTATGTTCCTTGTCTGTACTGTCTTAATGTCTTTTGATACACATTTTCATTACCTTAATGGAATCCAAGTTACCAATCTTTTCCATTTTGGTTAATGTTTTCTCTGCCCCATTTAAGAAAAGTGTCCCTACACCAAGATCTCGAAGTTTTATTGTTTTGCTTTTCACATTTAGATCTAAATTAATCTAGAACTTGTATTTATATATCATTTGAGGTTGGAGACAAGTTTCATTTTTTTTTCCATATAGATAGCCAATGTGGGTTCTGGGGCCTCTTGGGAGGCACTCCCCTGCAGGCCCAGGTAACCCTGGGCCAGCTGGGGACTACCTGGTAGGAGCTACAAAGTGATCCCTGCTTGTGTGCTGCCTGTGCTAAAGTTGGAAGCGCATGAAAATTAGTGGAATCAGGAAATTCATAAATCATTTATTGTAGTGGAATATTTTAAAATACTTCTCATAGTGATTGCTATAGGAAGCATAAAAAGAAATTAGGAGGGATATACAATATGAAAATAATGTAATCAATGAACAATCTTAACCCAATGGACACACATAGAACTTTGTACTCACCAACTAGAGAATGCACATTTTTTCAAACATAGCACATTTATGAAAAGGAACAAAAAGGAATTATGCCATAGACCAAGTCTTGCTATAACTTAAGAAGTGTTATTATTCAGAATATATTCTCTTACTCCAATACAATTCAGTAAAAAAGTAAATAATACAGATAACTAAGAAAACACTATGCAATTTGAAAGTATAAATGTACAATTTTAAATAACACATTCAAAAAAGACATTTTAATGGAAATTAGAAATCACTTTGAACTGATAATAAATATATTACACATAAAAACTTTGATGGAGTTAAAACTATACTTAATGGTAAATTTATATCCTTCAATTCTTATATACATGAAAAAGAAGGCATGAAAATTAATAAGGTCCAACTTAAGAAATACAAAAGGATCAGCAGAAGAGCATTCGCTCGCTCACAGCAGTCTATTTCCTTTTCTTTTTCATGTCAACTTGTCAATTAACACTGTTGATTCTATGTTTTCACTATCTCTAAGTCTGTTTCTCCTTCTCTTTTCCCCATGCACTTGTATAGATTCAGCCTTCCTCATTTTTTCATTATTTCCTTGGCTTCCTAACAGTATTCTTGCATTCCCCATCCCTTTAATCTATTCACCTCCGTGGTTAACTTTTTTCTTATGTATTTTATTGTTTTTGATTCTATTGTAAATGAGATTGTTTTCTTTGTTTCTTTTTTACACAGGTAAATGTTAGCGTATACAAATACAACTGATTTTTGTATGTTGATTTTGTATCCTGCACATTTACTGAATTTGTTTATAGTTGGGGTATATACCGAGAAGTAAGATTGCTGGACCTTATGGTGATACTATGATTATTTTTTCAGGAACTACAATATTGTTTTTTCGTAGTATTTGCACTATTTTACATTCCCACCAACAGCACACAAAGGTTCCAATTTCTTGCATCCTCTCCAATACTTGTTATTTTATGTGTTTTTAATAGTAGTCACCTATATTGCTATTGGGTGAGACCCAGGTTAGAAAGCCCTTTCTTTAAGGAGAAATATTAACAACAGTTCTGATATGCAAAAGTAGACCCAGAGTTTCCTAGTGGATGAAGAATGACTTCGTTTGAATTTCCAGGTAAGAGAAGCAGATAGTTCAAAAGTTAGGGAGCACAGAAAAGAGAAAGGTAGAGAGGGGAGAAGCATAGAATGAAAGTGGTGAAGAAGGGCAGGGAGCTGCAGTGTGGGTGGGTGCTGGGCCTGCCCAGAACGTCGTTGATAGGTAATCGGAGGAACAGGAAGGTAACTTGGAGAACAAAGATGCTTTACCCCCAATTTTAAATTGATTCCATTCTCATATCACAAGCCCTTCTTTTGCCCTGCTATCTTTAGCCAACTCTACTCCATCCACAAAACATTGCGTGGACTGTTTTGGAGAAAGAAAAGAAAAGCGCTTCTGTTTCCTATGTCAGTTAGCACAGGGATAAGAGAATAGCCACAGAGGCAAGTTCAGGTAAGACAGAACTTCAGCCATAGCAGCAAAAGTGACTATGAGAATATGAGCCCTAAGCACCTCTGGAGGGATGAAGTGGTCAAAACCTCAAAGAGCCAAGTAACCCCTGCTGACATCTAACTGCATTAGAAATGAAGACACTGGATATGTTGTATTAGCTTAACACCTTTCCACATTTTCAGAGCAATGAAATTCTGTGTTTAGTTCATGACGAAGAAGTTCCTATCAAACACGTGCTAGTTCATCTAAGATCTTTTAAAGCCTTGGATGATTGTTTATATCACCAACAATTTTGATTTACATATACAGTGATCTCCTGAGTATACTTCAGTAGTTGAGTTTTACTTTGGGCAAAAAAAAAAGTCTCTTTTAATGTAGAAATTTGTGCAACCAGATATACAAACAAAGATAAAACCTCTGAGCCCCCAGGTGCCTAATAGAGATTGAAAGAAGCTATGGCACATTTACAAAGAAACCAGAAGAGTCTTCTCTGGAAAATTCCAAGCTTAAATTAAAGCATAAACAAAAACAATGCCCCCTTTGTCCCCCAAAAAACAAACAAACAAACAAGTTTTACTGGAAGTAAGAGAATGCAATTAGAAACACAGGGTTTCTTTGGGCCCTATGTCTCAAATTCTTGTATTTCTATGTATCAATATGTATCAGATTCTTTGATTTCCACAATTTGAGCACCTTCTTTACTTGAAACAGGTCCTTTCTGTTTGTCTTCCACTTTCCGCCAGGAAATTCTGATAGGGAGTATTCCACTACCTTCCTTAACTTTCTTTTTTGCCAAGTGACTTTCAAAGCACAGGTTGCCACATATAAAGGTGTCAGTGCTCAGGAAACATTTTATTTGCCAGAGCTCCTTGAAATGTGTACTTTAAACACACGCAAGGGCTTTTGGCTGAGGCCATCTGCTAGTTTTGAAGACTGATTTCAACATGTTGGCGACCGGACTCATGCACATTCTGTCCTCTCTTCGGCAACTCCTCCCACAGCAAAGAATCTTCCTCTCAGAATTTAAAAAGAAGTTCAAGTCTTTTGTATTTATTACTTTTAAGTCCGTTCCTTTTGTTTCACATGCTGCTTTTTCCTGGGCTAGGCAGTGAAGTGGACTGGTCTTTCCTTACACCCTTTCATAGCTTGTATCTCAGGATCTGTTTAGAGAATGAATGGAATGAGTTCAAGGTGGCATTAGGCTGGGAGGAAAAGGAATACCTTTCTGTCCTAGACGAGTTACTCTTTCCTTTGAGGTTCCTGAATGAATTATATGAAGAGACACTTGCTTGGGAAAGAGGCATTGTTTTGCTCTGAGACTGGTCTCTAAGTCCCTATGTATGACTCCCTCGGGGTTGCCTGGATAATGTGACAATCTCTTTTGTTTAGGCTAGTCATAGGCCTGTGGATTATTACTACATTTCTTATTTTTTTCCCTTTTCTTATAAAATGACACTTGACTCAGTAAGGAGTAATGGTTAGAGTTATAGATTCTGAAGCTAAGATTGCTTGGGTTTGAATTCTGTCACTTAAAATGGTGTTAGGTATTATAATTATTATTGAGTTTGCAAACTTCTTATTAGAGTGTAAGCCAGAGGCAGTCAGCAAGGATCAGAAAAGCAAAAAATCATCGACAATGCTGGAGAACAAATGCTGTTTCCTGGACAGTCTTGTGTATACCCCTTCGTAAAGCCCCAGTCCTAGAAACAATGGCCAATTAACCTAGCTCTTCTCCACTCTCTTAGGGTAAATCTGGACTCATCCTTGGTGAAGACCAATGTAGGGATTGAATGGCTGAGCAATGAGAAAAAGAAAACAGTTTGTGTTTCTGCTCAAGACCTCAATATTGATGTATGACGTGATTTGCTGAAAATAAATCAAGTTCCTTATACGCACGTAATAATTCTTCATTGTTACAGCAGGGTCAGGCAGTGGCAACCGTTTTCTCTTTGTTCTCCCATCACCATATCATATCAGGATACCCCTGCAATAATTGTCATTTGATTAACTTCAATGGAATAGGTTAACAACAGGGAACTCAGTAATTGATGGTGACAAAGCTTTGAGGAACTGCAGATGTGATACTGAATTAACAAAAATGCCTTTTGTGATAGTACAAACATTTTTTCTTTGACTTTTTAATGCGAGATTCCAGGATCCCCAAAGAAATATTTTGACCTAGAGATTAAGAAAGGGGTGAAAATGTGCTAGGCAAAGGTGACATCGTTAGATGAAAAAAGGCTCAGTTCAAATAACACCAAATACACATTTTACCCTCTCTAATACAATGGCTGTCACACTTTTTTCAATAGCAACAGAAGCCTTTTGTTGATATTCAATAAAAGCCTATCAACCGCATGCATTGCATGAATATATAAAATAGGTGAAAGCAGAGCTCTCCAAATTGCCTTGCTCTGGCATAGGAGTGGCCTACGTTATCAATGTCAAGACTGAGGCAGCTCCAAGCGCTCGAGGCTGCATGCAGTACAGTGGGATATTACGTAATTAGCTGAATGGTTCCCAGTAACTTTACCACCAGGAGCCTCTGTTATTATTAATTTCTCCATAGAGTCTAACATTTCCTACTATGTCATCAGAAGTGGCTCACCTATGCTAGACATTGTACATGTTATCTCCTTTAATCTTTTCAGGAACCTTTTTCGGTAGGTACAAATGCATCCATTTTACCTATCTATCTATCTAGATAACATGTACATCTTATCTGTCTATCTAGATAGAGAGAGAGATAACATCTATCTATCTAGATACAGAGGTTGCTAAATCTTGTGGCGATGACCAAAACTACAATTTACTACTGCTTAGTGATCATGGCCAACATCAATTTTTAAATTATTGTAGAATTTGTCCTTCCTTCAGCATTTGCTATTCAAAGTCTGAAGTCTTAGCCATCCTATCCATACAGAAAATTTCTCAACAAGGACTAGTTATCATGTGGCTTTTGTGTCGTTGTACTTTATATACCACACACTCTAAAGGAGGGGCAATAAAGATTTTTAGGCAGAGTTGTTAAGATTAAGAAAATAATTCTATTGAAAGTATAGAGGATAGATTAGAAAGAAGAGAGAACTGTGGATGCAGACATCTTTTGATCTATTGCAAAGGGCTGAATTTGGAGGGGGTGGTAAGAGTTGCGACTGGGGTTCCCTCTCACATTGGCTCTGTGGATCCCTAGGGTCCTTAGCACCTTGGGGCTACACTCTGGACATGGATGTGGACATCTTGAGGCTGTTGTCAAAGACTCGAAAACAGCCTGAACAGGTGCTGATCCACGTCCTCAAATGGTTGCTTGCTCTGATCTGAGGGGTCTGGGCAGAAGTGAAATCGATGAATTCCGATCTCTTTTGGAAAATTTTATATAAAAACAGATCTTCAACTTGGGTAGATATGATGTGGCAGGCAGGCCCTCTCCACTGAACAACAAAGGCAGAAGGAACCATGGATGCTATGATACCACAATGCCTGGACCACACCAGCTACCAGCTGCCTCCTCCATGCAGCCCACCTGCTGTGTCCACAAAGACCAGCCAGCACTCTCCTATTTCTGATAACATTTAAAATGTTTCTCTTGGTACTCTTTTAAGCAGTGCTGTCCAACAAGTATAATGCAAACCACTAAATTACTTTAAATTATCTAGCAGCTGCATTAACAAAAATAAAACAAAAGAGGTGAAAATAATTTTAACAACACATTTTATTTAACCTCATAAATTCAAAGATATTTTTAAACTTACAATCAGTATAAAATATCATTACTGAGGTATTTGATATTCTCTTTTCATACTGCGTCTTTGAAGCCTGGTGGGTATTCCACACTTAGAGCATATCTCAATTTGAATTAGCCACATTTCAAGTAGTCACTAGACATATGTGTCTCTTTATTTACTTGTCTTGAAATTGTTATTTTCAAAATAGTACTTCATGGAATTTCAGTAAGACAGAAATGAAAGCAGACTATATTACTCAAAACATTTGCCTTTTACCATAAAAAGATAAACAACATTTCCAGACTTTTCTGGTATTTTTTTCCCATATTTAGTCTGGAGTTGATGCATAGAAATGTTTATAGTTCTATGATTTTTATATTTTTCCTCAAAAATACTCACAGAATATACTTTTCTTAAAATAATATGAAATGATTGAATGCCAACTAATTTTTCTTTTTACAAAGTTTTCAAGTGCATGATTTGTTAAATGCATCAGACAGGGGAACCACTGCAAACTGAACTGATGTATGCCAGAGATTGTGTTCCTCTGGGGATATCTTTTGCCGTGGCTGATGGGCTGAGGACTGGGCTTGGTCCAGGTAGAGACCTCTGCTGGGAGAAACAACTTAGTAAAGCTTTTAGCAGGAATACTGTCTGGATTGACAAATTAGAAACAAGGGGAACCTCACACCCATGGCTCCTTGGACACTTGTTGAGTTCTGGGCCATGTGACAGTCTGTGTAAGAAATAACACAGAGCTGGTGTCCTATGTAATATATTTACCAATTTTTGTAGTATATGTGGAATGGGAGGCTAGGCGCTGAGATGAATTCATCTAACGTGCAGAACTGGCTCTCAACATAAAGTCAGGAGAATCATTCTCTAAAATTGAGGTGAAGCCAAATCTAGATTTAGTCTTACCATAACTGCACTCCAGCTCCAGCCCACCTCAATTCTTCATGGCACTGAGGTGATCAATGGTTTACCCTAACATAGGAAAGAAGAATCTTCTCTGGTAGAATATAACAACATCTGGAGCCTCTGAACTTTTCTTGTACACATGCTGGACATATAATAAAAAAAATTACTAGCCAAGAAAAAAGGCAAGATTATATGAGATTAAACAAGGGCCAACAATTATTACCTTTTCCTTGTTGAGAAGAAGAAAAGTAGACACCCAACAGACTCATATTTGAGCTAGATATGAGCATTAGCAGAGTTAGTAGAATCAAAACCGAGAAGAATGGATTGGACCAGGGCAGTAGGTGGGAGACATCGGCATATGCTGGATCAGATCCCCCAAGACAAGAAAGAAGAGCAGGCAGATTGCAGAGGATGATGGATTCCTATGCCTAGAGGCCAAGCAGAGGAAGAGAAGCTGGTTATGGGGTCTGAGGAAGAATGATAAATCAGAAGAAAACTAGGGTTGTGTGGAGTCGTGATGACAAAGCAAGAGACTATTTTGGGAAGGAGGAAGGGATCAACGCTATGGCTACTGCAAAGAGGTCAAGTGAGGTGGGGAGAAATGTTGTCTGGGGAGAGTTATTAAGTTTGGGCAGCTCAGGGGAAGCAGAGACTTGCTGACGTCAGCATCCCAGCTCAGTTGTGCAAGTTGTTGTCTTACAGCAATGTATTGTGGGTGATGATTAAATTCCAAATATCTGAGTATAAACCCACCGAACTGTTCAGACAACCCACCAGAGCAAAATATATTACTCCAACTATGCTACTTTGGATATTTCCTTGACTTGAACTGACATTTCTTTTCAGTACAGTACAAACCTCTTTCTCAGAAATCATGTCTTGCCCTTTAAAAACTGATAGTTTTACTATTTGACTCTCAACAAGTAAATGAAATACAAATGTAAACATACAGATACAAGATCATTACTCGTGAGACAACTTTGAACAAACTGAGTTCAAGTTTTCGCGCCATGTTTTTGAAATATGTCATATTTACTTTAATAGATACTCACTGCTCAATAGCATTATCCTTTGCAGGCGTGGTCAACAAACTTTATAAAGGGCAAGTTGTGAATATTTCAGGCTTTGGGGGCCACATACGGTCACATATTCTCATTCTTTTTTTTAAAAACCTGTTAAAAGTGTAAAAATGAATTCTTAGCTTGCAGGCTGTACAACACAGGCTGTCTGCCAAATTTGGTTCTTGGGCCATAGTTTTCAGAGTCCTACTTTGACCTTGAAATATTTATGGTCTAAATGCTTTAGTTTTACTGGTAGTAGTGTGTTTTGTTATCATAGATATATCTATATTAATATTGCATCACTATATTTAGCATAAGTTTTTTATATTGAAAGCAATTATTAAGATGTCTTTATAAAAGATTATAGTTTGTCAGAAAATTTTTCCTTCTATTTTTTTATTTCTCCAGGAGTTGATCAAGATCATCCAAGCAAAATCGTACAGTTGTAGGAGAGCATTCTCTACATTGAAGGGGAGCAAAATAGGCCACCCCCAAATATGCCAAGAACAATCAGAATGTGAGGGAGAGGACTGAAAGGGCTACCTCCTCTCCTTCCTTCTTTTTCCTTAGCTTCACCCTCTTCCTCCATACATTCATCTAAAGTGGGGGCATAGCAAGAGAACATGAAGCCCGAATCTCACAGGATGATAGCTGAAATCACACTGAGAAAGTCATAAAGTAGTGCTATTATTGAATCTCATTTTTAAATGGCTGTACTTAATGAAGAGAAAATCAGAATATACCCCCCATAAAACCAATTTCAAAAAACATGAGATGCATTATTGAGATGTTTGCATCTCTTTGGCGTCTATTTCAATGCCTCTGTGAATTCAATATTGATGTATATGTGCAATATTAATACTATATATAAAATATGATCCTGATTAAATTAAATTACATATAATATGGGGCTTCACGTACTTTGTTTTTCACTTCGTATTATTCTGTCAGTAATCTCTAATGTCATTGAAATTCAATGAAGGCTTCATTTTTAATCTCTGCCTAACATTTGCTAATATGAACTTGTATTTATTTAATCATTTCCTCTCATGTGGTTTAATCCAAATTTGTCATTGTTATAAACAATTCAGCAATGGAGCCAGTTCTAATTTTGGCTCATTATTCTTATGCTGACTGCCAAAGCATCAAATCAAGATATCCTGAGGAGAGAAAGGATGTGAAAGTTTACAGCATGGTGACATTACAGCATAGCTGTAATGATTTCACTGATCCTATACCGCGTTTCCATTGGTAAATATGGAAACTGAAGTTCAGGTAGTTTAAGGAAAGTGTCCAAGGTCACACAGCTGATCCATGGCAGAACTGTGCTTTGAATCCAAGTCAGCCTCTCCCAAATCCACAAGTGTTTGTACTCGTTCTGACGAATTTAATGGGTAACTCCAGAGGGGCTCCTGAGCATCATGGATATTACGAAATAAGATCTGTTTTATAGCTGTAGTCACCTACGTCACCAATGGTACAAAGCAGTCATATCTCTTATTCCTCAAATTAAATGAATCCAGTCCTCCTCTCCCCATCTTTGAAGGTCTTCTTTCCTTGCCCCAGCCTTGTACTCCTGTCAACTCCCCCACCCAGAGCACACATGAGCGTGTGCCCAGAACACTAGGTACTAGAACACAAGGGGCTTTCTCAGTTGAACTGTCAGTAGTCTTTGATAGTCATACTCAATAGTGACAGAGAGAAAAACCTGTCTAATGGTCTTCTGCTGTCCCTGTAGCCGTTGCTGCCACATGGTGTCACTGTTGAAACACAGGCTGACCAGCTGCCCTAATGCTGTCTTTGTCTCCAAAACTGGGCCTGGGATCTCCAACCTCAACAACTCCTCCCCAAACAACCTGATTACCTGGAAGTCTGATGCGGTCCCTGGCTGCTCTCTGGCTGTGCTCCACCACTGCGTGGATCGGAGTCACCACCGTTCATTATACATATATATATGACACATAGGCCATTGAGCAAGTGTGCAAACATAACCCACAGACTCTTGAACCTTACATACCACTGATCTAGGCTCAACTCCACCCATTGGTAAAACAGCTGCTTGAGTTTAGACATGTAATGGCGGTGATTTAGTAAAAATAGTTCTATCCATTTTTCTCCTCCTTCAGCCAAACAAAATTTTATTTTTGTGTTTGGGTGTGTAGGGAGTCAGCTTGCTCATCCAGAAAGAATGGAGAATGGAGATTATTCCCTCGAACCCCATTCTCAGAGAGGACATGAAAGCCTTTATGTTGTTAAGGTCTGGGTCTTCCTTTCAGAGAGGAGAAAAATTTTTCTTTGTGTCTAATAAATCCAGGGCTTACTTTTGAGCAATTCTATTCTCTTTTAGAGAGAAGGAGCTTGTATTTCAGGGGTTGAAAATAAAAGCAGCCAGACTCTCTGGGTATAACAAAATTCAGGAGGAAAGGGGAGGGTGGGCATGGGTTTTATTATGAGCAAGTGACATATTCTGGCATAACACGGATGTGTCTCCAGGCTCTGAGAATTGCTGATGTACAAACCTGAACACTGCCCTCAGATGCTGCGGCTGAGATACAGCTTTAAAGGGACCCGACTATCTGAGTCTGCAGCTGGTGACTGCTCTGTTTTGTTGACATCAGGGGGGCACGTGGGAAAATCAAAGTGAGAAGGGGCTTTACCTTTCGTAAGAGTGCACATTTTGGAGAAACTGTTTTAGGATACATAGGATATCCAGTTTCTTTGACTATCCAAAGTAGAGTGGGAGAACCCCTAAGAGTGTAAGAATGGACTTCGTGCCAATCTGGCATGTGGATGCCAAGTCGAATTAAACGTAATTTGGCAACATTAAACTGATGTGAGAGACTGTACCCTTGTATAGAGTAATAGCAATAGCATTACCCAAATGCACACAGATACCCATCCAGGTTCAAGCTTTCCACCAGGCTGATCAGTTTCACCATCTCACAGGTTCAGAGTCTCATCTTTTCTACCTTAGCATTGAGTCTCAGGGTAAAATAAACCTTTTCCTTTCTCAGGTCATCTTAATCTTCTGTCCTCTGGGTGGGAGATATTTTGTTTAGAAGAAATATACACCTGGTTAAGTATATTAATCAAATTGTTTCAAGATACACACACACACACACACACACACACACACACACACACACACACACACACACACACGAGGTCTGACAATTAAGTTCGTGAACTCATCCTAGTAAAAGTGCTACATTCCTCATTGCTGAATATCAATACAGTCACTTTCAAAGTACTTCCCTTGGGAAATTATGCACCGACGCCTGTGCTTAGTCCACCCTTCAAAGCAATTTTGGAACTCTTTCTGGAACGGCCATCAGAGTTGCTGTCATACTACCCTTGATGTCCTGAATGTCATGAAAATATCTTCCTTTCAATATTTCCTTTGTCTTCGGGTAAAGAAAGAAGTCATTGGGGGCCAGATCAGGTGAGTAGGGAGGGTGTTCCAATACAGTTATTTGTTTACTGGCTAAAAACTCCCTCACAGACTGTGCTGTGTGAGCTGGTGCAGTGTCGTGATGCAAGAGCCATGAATTGTTGGTGAAAAGTTTAGGTCGTTTTCATCTAACTTTTCCACACAGCCTTTTCAGCACTTCCAAATAGTAAACTTGATTAACTGTCCAGTTGGTACAAATTCATAAGGAATAATCCCTCTGATATCAAAATGGGTAGCAACATTGTTGCAACAAGTTCGCGACTTTAATTGTCGCAACTTGTAGATCATAGGAACTTCAAGGTCTTTCACATCATCACAGCATAGAGAATGTTTCTGCTGGACCAAAAGGAGGCAAAGAAGACACCCCTAATTTTTTACTTCAAATGTTCAGTTACATGGAAGACATGCAGTCTTTTGTGGCTCTGCTCGCAGGTAAGAACCACCGGTAATACTCACAGTGGCCAAAAAGAAAGAAGCAGACATCCCAGAGCAAGCCAAACTGGGAATAAGGAATACGCAGAGGATATAGACCTGTCCGGCCCTTGTTACCTCAATGTGTCATTACCAATAATTGTAATTAATATGCATAGTAATCTACATGGCATTCTCAACAGATCCTTGTGGCATTTTAGCAAAATACCTCCTTCTTGTCAGAATGAAAGAGGCCAGTCCCAGGATCCAGCTGCCTCTGAGATTTCTCACTATCGATTACCCCCTCTCTCTTGTCTGTCCCTTGCTTTGTCTTGATCTATTTCCCATTAGCTTTTAAACGCATCTCAGTCTCTTCCACCTTGAAAACTCTCTATCACTTTCCAGATAATTTTTGCAGTCTGAGAGTGGTGTCCTTCATCTCTAGCTAGACCATTGACCAAAGCCTACAAGAGTGGCCTTGCTTAGTTGCCTGCCCCAAAAAACTGTGCTTATGACCCGAGTGGCCAATTGCCGTATCAACAATTGAAATGTTTGGGGACATAATGCAATGCTTGATTCTGTTTGCTTCAGTCACCCCCCCCGAAGTCCAAACCTTTGCAGGCATTTACTACTACCTGAAATCTCCTTTCTCATCCTCTCTGTACACCCCTAATCTGTCTCAATCTGCAACCTCCATTTCTGTCACTCCTCTCTGGAATTCCTGTTTTATTAAGCTCAGGCTATTATACCATACACAGGGTGGCTTAAACAACAGTTTATATCTCAGAGTTCTGGGAGCTGAGAGTCCAAGATTAAGATACTGGCAGATTCTGTTCCTGGTGAGCGCTCTTTTCCTGGCTTATGGACAGCTGCCTTCTCACTGTTTTCACATAGAAGAGAGAATAAGCTCCAGTCTCCTCCTTTTATAAGAACAATAATCCTGCAAAGGGGCCCAACCTCATAACCTTACCTTAAACCTAATTACCTCCCACAGGCCATACCTCCAAATACCATCCCATTGGGGCTTAGGACTTCAGCATGAATTTTGGAGTGACTCAAATATTCAAGCCCATACTATTCTACTGCTGCTCCCTCCAAATTCTTCTCCTTTGCAACATACATTAATTCCATCCCAATAGCCCTGATAGTCTTAACTCATTCCAGCATCAACTCTAAAATTTAAAGTCTAAAGTCTAACTATTATCTAAATCAGAAATGGATAAGACCCAAGGTATGACTCATCCTGAGGCAAAATTCATCTCTAGCTGTAAACCTGTGAAACCAGGTGAGTTATGTACTTCCAAAATATAATGGTGAGAAGGGCATAAGATAAGACATTCCCGCTTCAAAAGGGAGAAATAAGGAAGAAGGAAAGGATGATGGGTCACAAGCAAACAAATATTGTTAAATCTCAAAGCTCAAGAATAATCCTCTTTGATTCGATGTTCTGTCTTCCAGCCCCACTGGGGCAGAGGTCCTGCTTCTTTTGCTCTACCGGGCAGGGGTCCAGTCCTTATGGCGCCAGGTGTCATTATCTTACTTGTTGAAACTGAGATGATGGCCCTCATGTTTGAAACTGAGGAGGTAGCCCTGACGATCTGTGAATTGCCTTCAGAGTCATTCTTCCATTGTCTTTAAGAAAGTGCACATTTGTAGCTGAAAGGGTCTATGGTCACAGAACTAGGGGATATAAAAAGTCTGAGAGTCTTCCTTCATTTCTTCCCATCTTCCCTCCTTCCTGAAGTCTTCTTTTGCCATTCTTTCCACTTGTGAATTCAAACAGATGCCTGGCACGTCCCTGAGGACATTGCTCCCCTTGTACCCTACAGCTGGAGGCATGTTTTTTTCTCTCATGCACCACATATTTCTGAGCTACATGATGGGGTAGTGTTCTTCTTCTTCTTCTTTTTTTTTTTTTTGGTTTTTACATTTTGAAAGTATTTTAATCTGATCTGTAAAAAATGAAAAAAAACATTGGAGACCTATAGCGTAACTCCAGTCTCTCAAGGCTAGAAAAAGGAAATGGTAAAGACATTTCTCCTCTTTATGAATCCCTTATAGCTCTATTCTAATGATACCTAATTTGTACAGATATGAGTTACACTTCTGAGGTATGTCATATATGTAAGAGTTACTTTCAGGTTTAGTAGAGTATGTATGACAATCCATTATAATATGGAACTTATGATTCTTCTCGTAAAACAACAACCAGTTTTTCTTTTTTTTTCAGTGTTACATATTCTGCATATTTTCATTTTTATTTTATTAGTTTCAGGGGTACAAAACAATGTAATAGTTAGACATTCATCACTTATATCCCTCACATAGTGATAGCCCCTCTCCCCCCAAGTGCTCTTCTTAATTATCATCACAACTTCTGGATCATTACACCTCTTTTTTTTTTTTTCTTGCTTAAAAAATCCATGCTCACACCATCAGATTCTATCATGGTACCCATCAGAGTCCCAGCAAGGAACAGATGGCACACTCAAAGTAGGAAAATCCAAGGAGGGTTGTGAAAAGGGAGCGTTTACAAAGGCACAAGTAGGACGTAGAGAAACCACACAGAATAGGGCAGGAAACTGGAACTAGTAACATTGGTCACCTAAAGGGAGGAAGGACGGAGTTATTATCAAAACCCAGCATGAGAGACTCACGTAGGATTGGCTGCTTTAAATGATTAGTGACCTTCAGCCAAAGTACACAGTCAGCCTCATGCAACCTGGCGGATAAATACTCAGGATGCCTCCCTGCCTCCAATCTCCCGAGAAGCTCTCCAATGGCTGACCGGAAACCAGAGGGCAAGGGATCCTCTTGAGGTATTCCACATGGAAGTCTCCCAGGCACACAGACACCCGTTAGTGCAATCATTCTCTTCTTTACTTCACTGCTGTCATGCCTCTCACTGCTGATCTCCTGGCCTCTCACCCTCACTCATTGATATCTTCCTTAGTACATCCTTTCCCTTCTTCCATACTCATGCTGTCCTTCCCAGTAACTTTGACATCCTGCTACCTGTCCCAGCCAATGTGCTGGCCTCTTAGTTCCTTGACCAATATTTCTCCAATCATCCTTTCCTTTCCGCCTCTCCCCCCAGACTTCCACTTGCACATTCCTACCTGGAACTTGTCATTTGTATAAACTGTACTGCCTTTGAAATCCTCAATGTATCCCAATTCTGCGACCACTTCCTTTCCTAACAGCTCATGGCTCAAATAATCTTACTGCAAAAATTCTTGTCTATTTATTCTCCCCAATTAATCTATGTCAACATTTTCTTACAATCTAACACCCTCCCACACACTCCTGTTTTCACTTTCTTTCTTGTGCAACTCAGAGCCCATGGCTTATCATTACTATTATTCCTTGCACTCCCCTTAACCTTCTTCCCTCTCTTTCTGTCATTTTTTTGCTTGGTAAAATCCCAGTCTGATGACTCAACCATCCAACCACAGGTTCTGTGCTTATGTACAGATGAACACTGCAGGAGGAAACAAAAGCAGCCAGGCAGATTGGTTTCCCTTTAAGTAAATTATATAAAACCCTAAGGAGGCACTCAAACCTGATTGATAACTCAACTGGATTTGTCTTGTAAATTGCGTGCTCACTGTCTGAGTCAACTATTTTGTTCCTGTTCCTTTCTCCACAAAGTTCTCAACCCCCCCTTCCTATACTTTCATCCCTATTCATAACTTTGACTCTTATTTCACTTAAACATTGAAATCATCAGCGAGGAATTTTTTCATCTTCTAACTTCCAAGTCCAGAAACCTATCTGCACCTAAACCCATGTCCTTCTTCCCTCCAATGGGAGGGAGTTCATTTTATAGAAGTTCAATGCTTCCATCCCTTCACTTGGGTTCTGCATCCCATCTTGTTTAGCCCCCTGGTAATTCTACAAACTCTCCAGCTTTATTTGTTTCTCTTCCAACTGGACTATTCCCTCACCAATATTAACGATCTTTGGTTCTTGCTTCTAGAGTCACTCTCTGATTTTATTCTTCCCTCCACTATCACTTTATTTCTCTACCTCACTTCTTTTGTCTTGGCTTATTACATTCCACTCCATGATTTCCTTCTCCTTTGTTGGCAACTTTTCCTCAGGCTCCTTTCCTGGATTCTCCTGCAAGGAAGTGAGTGCTATAAAAGCCAGGAGAGTGGTTCCTTTTGGAGGGAAAGAGCTGTGTTTAGTTTTGGACACTCAGCTTCGGTTGTTGTTGGTGGTGGTGGTGATGGGGGCTAGTATGGTTCTTTTCGTGATTTGTAAAGTGGGTATCAGAGTGTGTACTTCATAAATAATTCACAAAGCTATGTCAATCACATAAGTAACATTAAAAACTTATTCATACAAGGTTGCTCATAACTTACTATTTTTATCCTTTTAATATCTGCAAGATCTGTAGTCATAGCCCCTTCTTTATTCCTAACAGTGTGTGTGTGTACGTGCATGTGTGTATGTGCGTGCATGTGTGTATGTGTGAGTGTGTGAGTGTGAGCATTCTCCATTTATTTTTTGGGGTGGGAGCAGATTTGACCAGTTTTGTCAGTTTTTAAAAGCTTGTTGATCTTTAGTTTATTTTTCTATTCCGTTTTATTGATTTCTTTTTTTCCTTCTAAATTATTTGGGCAATTTGATCTTTGACTATTTGTGTGTGTGTGTGATTGACTCAGCTCATTAAACTTTCAGCTTTCCTTCTTTTCCAATATGAACATTTTTGATTGAAAATTTCCCTCTAATTACCTCGTTAGCTGTATTCCATATATTTTAATGTATAGTTCTTTTAAAATGATCATTTGTTGAATATTTTAAATTTCCGTTGTGATTTCTTTTTTCATCGTGAGTCACTTAAATGTGTATTTCTTAATTCTAATATATAAATATTACACTTATATTTTGTAATTTATTACTAAATTAACTACAGTGTGATTAGAGAACATACTCTGTACTATTTCATACCTTTGAAATTTGTTAAGACCTTCTTAGTGTCCTAGCATATGACCAAATTTTATAGATGATTCATACTTGCTTGAAAAGAACATGTATTCTCTGTTGCTGGGTGCTAGATTAGGTATTTTCATATCTGTATCCATTAGTTAATGTTAATTAGGTTGTTTAAATTGTCTACATACTTATTGATATTTTTGCCTGCTTGTTTTATTGAGAGTATTAATGTCTCCAATTATGATTGTATGTTTCTCTTCTTTTCCTTGTATATCTGTATATTTTTAATATTTTGGGAAGCCACAATAGTATGTGCATACAAATATAAAATTTGTTTTATGCTTCTGATAAACTGTACATTTTATCACTATGAAATAAAACTTTCTTTTGTATAACATCTATATGGTACATCTTTCTTTTTTATTGTTACTTTTTATTTCTGATTCCTTATGTTGCAAGTATGTCTCATAAACAACATATAATTGTTATTACTTTTTTATCCAATCTGAAAATCTTGTCTTTATCTGATTTTTTTTTTTTTATCCATTTACACTTGATATTATTAACAATATATTTGGGTTAAAATTCTCTATCTTATGTGTATTCTATTTGTTCAACCTATTTTATTTCTTTTGTTTTCTTCTTTCTTACTGTCTTTTGGATTGGTAGTTTTTATGATCATATTTTCCCATTATTTTAGAAGTTTCATAGTATTTTTATCATTTGTTACTCTGGAAATTACAACATGCATTCTTGACTTATCAAAGTCTAAAGTTAATTAAGATTTTTTTCCCCTCTCCTCCCAGGAAATGTAAGGATCTATGAAGACTTTTTGTCCATTTATTTATCCCTTACCTGCTCAAATATTATTGCCATTATGTATTTTATTTCTCTTTTTATAGAAAATAAACCCCATAAGACATTATGGTTACTGTTTTAGAATCAGTATTTATTTAGATTAACTTTTTTACTTATCACTTCTCTTCATTTCTCTTCATTTGCTCTTCATTTCTTCCAGCATCTCCGACCTTCCAATATGTGATCATCTTCATTCTTCCTGGAGAATACTACTTACTGCTTCCTTTAATATATATAGGCTTGTGAATGGAGAATGCACAACATCCTCTATGATTCTGAGCCATATCTTTGTCTCACTGTGTAGCATGCTGCCTAATTTTTTTTCAGTTTATGTATTCTGTCTTAAGCATGGCTTGATGTGCCCTACAAGCTGTCCCTCTAGTTCTTAATTTGAACTTCATGTTTTAATTCTAGAATTCTGCATATTTACTTCTATTTCCTGTTCTATTTCATGTTTACTTCTATTTCATATTGTCCGGTTTGCTGATGTTTTTTTTCAAGCTTGGGTTTTACCTCCTTTAGTAATAATAAATACATATTCCTTTTACTTGGTATGTATATTTTAATGATAGAGTCTAACATTTCCCACCAATATCTAGCTCTGCTTCCTGCCTTAGCATTGATTGTGCACACCTACCAGGCTGAACTCAAATGTGTGTGAACATGAGGTGAGTGAGGTGTGTCACTTTTAGGCAGAAGTTTTTAGAGCCAGTACATGCTCTCCTTTCCTTTTGCTGTGGTTATCGGTAATGTTTCAGAGAGTGACTCTTCTCTCAGCCTGTAACCTAGAGTGAGGACAGTAATAATGCAGATGAGTGCCATCATCCTGCTTGTGACGGATACATAATGAGACACAGAAATAAACATTTGTTGGTCTAAGCCACTTAAATTCTAAGGTTGTTTATTAGTGCAGTATAATCAGATCTGTCTGATTGTAGCAGAAATTGGAATTAGGATTGGAGTAAACTATTGTAACAAATAACCCAAAATATGTGCCTTTGGTTTATGAGCTAAGCATTAGTTTGCAAGGAAATTGATAATGGAGACTTCAAGAATGTAATCAGTGTTATGTAGTGGTAAATTAGTTAGTAAAGCTGTTGCCTATGCTAATTAGAAGGTGAATTATATGCCTAATACATTTGTAGCTTTATTGGAAAACAAACTTTTAGTAGCATGTGTTGGCTGCAGTTGCCTGCATTCGAAAGTTTATTACAAGAAAAAGACCTGAGCAGAACAATATTGTCTGATATGCTAGCAAGAATGAAAAAGAATGGAGATAGTCTATAAATTCAGGGATGTGTAGGTTGAAAAGAAAAATGCTTCTCAAATTCAAACATTAAAAGGTAAAATTGAGAAATTCTTTAAATGTCAAAAACTAATTAAAACGCAGCCTTTTGTTTTTAAGATTTTTTTTTTCTTTTTTAATTTTGTTGGGTAACAGTGTGTTTTTTCCAGGACCCATCAGGTCCAAGTCAAGTCGTTGTCCTTCAGGCTAGTTGTGGAGGGCACAGCTCACTGTCCCATGTGAGAATCGAACCAGCCACCTTGGTGTTAAGAGCACGTTCTCTAACCAACTGAGCTAACTTGCCACCCTAAAACTCAGTCTTAAGATAAGGATCAAATAAAGAATATGTTTATTTCTGAATCGACTAAGATTCTCCCAGTAAATACTTTTAGTTGGGCAAAACAGCTCAAGAAAAAGAGACTAAGTATGTGGCTCTCCCACCAATATCTTACAGACACAAGAGAGCTGCATTTATATTGGCTGTGGGGCATGGGACAAAAAAAAAAAAAAGAAGATTGGAAAAAATACATGGTAAACTGCCTACATTTTTCAGAGAATTACACTGCACAAAGAGCCGACAACTTAGACTTAAAGAGATTGTGACTGATACTTAAGAAGCCATTTAGATGCCTGCTTTATACTGAATGTTTGTGTCCCCTGAAAATTCATTTTTTGAAGCCTAATCCCCAGTGTAATGGTGTTTGGTGGAGGGGGCCTTTGGAAGGTTATTAGATCATGAGAGACCTCCAGAATGGGATTAGTGCTCTTATAAAAAGAGACCCTAGAAAGACCCTCGATACGTCTGCCACATGAGGATATAGTGAAAAGATGGCCATCTATGACCAGGATGTGTGTTCTTACCAGACACTATATCTGCTGGCGCCTTGACCTTCAACTTCCAGCCTCCAAAAACGTGAGAAATTAATTTCTGTTGTTTATAGACCACATAGTCTATAGTGTTCTGTTACAGCATCCTGAACAGACTAAGACAGCATCCATATTTCCACCAGAAGGAATCTGTCTGAGAAGCTCAGCCCTCAAGAAAGGCATATTACTCAAAGCTCTTTTAAGCTGTGGTCAAGGATAATGGAGAAAAGAGAGCTGAGTCAAGGAACGTGGAGAATGATGGGCAGGGAGGTACTCCAAGAAAACAAAGCACATATCCCACCCCCAAAATAAAGTCCCTCATGGCATCTGCTCAGCAAGATTTTGAAGTTGCTATTTACTAGTGACTTCTGTATGTCTCATATTTTTCCTCTTTCTATGTAGGAGAGTAGACTGATGTTATCCTTTCCCACTGTCTTTTGGAAACGTAAGGGGCAGTTACCTTGTTTCTTTAGTTCCCAAGTCTCCAGATCAAGAGCAATACCTAGATCTGACATAGAAACTATTGTGCATCACCTAGAGATCTTGGTTTTGAGCAGTAATTGGATGGAAATTTTGGATATCTCTCTTGGGGAGGGGTTGAGAAGGAAGGGCGAAATGAATATTTTATCTTTAGCGGGGTAGGACCTATAAAGTTGTATTACTAATTATCAATTTCTGGTTTTTCTTTCATCCTGTAGAAGGATTATACTTCCCAACTCTATGAAACCCAAATGTGATCATAAGAATTGCAATAAGCAATGAAATATGACCAGAAATGATGTGTGTGACTTCTATGAAGTTTTTAATGCTAGTGCATGCTTTTTTTTATGCTCTCTTTTGCATTGCCACTTTGCTGGAAATATATCAGATAGAAACTACCCTACCATACAAAGTTTCTGAGTGAAGATACAGGTGATGAAATTATTTGTAAAAATATTTTGAAAGATAGGGTAATATTATCTTACTCTGTAGAGAATTTTTTTCTTCTGGGCACTAACAGCAAGGATTCCTTTAAACCAGTTCTTGAACTTGAGATTTTCTGTTCACACAGTTGACCCAAAGCTAGGCTTCTGTCATGAAATCCTTGAAGCCACCCTTTTCCTGGGGTAGAGTCCTTTAGAATCCAATCCTTGGCTTGTTCTGGACTCTCTGGCTGCTGCCCCCATAGCTCTGGAATATTATCTCAAGTATAATCCAGCTTTTCAGTAGTTAGTTCCTAACTGATAAATGTTCCCAGGATAGAAGCAGTGCCATAGACAGGGCTAAAATCTCTTAATTTTTTTTTTTTTGCATCCAAGACTTGGCACAATTCCTATTCTATTCTATTCTATTCTATTCTATTCTAGTCTATTCTATTCATTATATTATTTATTTTTAAGAGGAATATGTTTTAAACTGGAGTGTTAAAATGAATCAATCTAATCAATGTGCTTAAGCTTCAAATTTGAATTATATTAAGAATGTAATACAGGCAATTAAATGACTACAAAGTTCCATTATCATTAGCTGAATTTTTATTCCTTATATTTTCAAGTTCTCATGGAGGTACTGACTGTGTTTTTCAGGTACTGCCTACATTTGATTTCCTTGATAATTCAATATGCTTCATTATTTACTATACTGAAACTTTTCTGATTGATCGTGTTTTCCTTTTTGCCCTGGCTGCTTGAGAATTCAAATTTGCCATTTAAGCACATTGGTCAGATTGAATCTTGGTTGATTTTCAACTTAATATTTTAATAGGCTGACTTTGTTCCATACAATACAGAAGGAGGCAGGCACAAATAACTCACATGAAACACAAGGTACAAATAAGAAATGTAGTCTTTTGTCAGGAGGGAGGAGGATTTTAAATCACACAAATTCAGCATGTATAATATAGTCCTGAAAATTTCAGAGGTCACTGATCATATTCCAGTTCTTACTCAATGTAATGTTTACCTGAAAAAATTCCTTAACAGCGCCCATTTATTCTTATTTTTTTGAAAAAATATAAGGGAATTTCTGATAATACTTTATTAATCTTCCTATTACCTAAGGAAATGACTCACTAGGTATATTATCATTGTCGACATTTTAGTCTAGATTGCTGAACACTTCTGTAATTCATTACCCTGTTTTCTCCCTGAGTCAATAAATAGTTCAGTACTAGTCCTCCTGATGTCAGTTCCTCTATTAGTTCCAACAACTTTGTAGTCATTTAATTGCCTGTATTACATTCTTAATATAATTCAAATTTGAAGCTTAAGCACATTGATTAGATTGAGCCTTGATGGCTTTGAGTGGTTGTTTCAACCACTCAAAAAAGAGAAAGAGAGTTATTTCTCTTTCCTGAATCAAACATTAACTGATACAATCTTTGTTTTCTGTGAATTCAAATATACTTTTTACTTTTATGCTTATTTAAAAGCCACAATAGAAATCTTTTCTCTTGCCTGCTAAGATCAGCACCCCTCCCATTTCATCCATATGGTTTGAATGAATGCTGCCACGTTATTATATACTCTACACTCATGACCACTTTTAATTGGTGCAGAGATGGTCAACTGACCTAAATTGAATCAACCAGAACATTTCCCTGGAATTTCTAAACTTGGGTCCAGAGAACAAGTCTTAAACCTTCTCTGTTGTTGAAGCTGAGAGGTGGAAGATGCAGGAGCTCCCAGGAGTAATTTTCCCCAAACTTTTGGAGCAATATACTTTGATGGAATGAAGCTAACACACTGAGAGAAATAGAGAGAATAGGCAGAAAATCTGTTTTCCTTTCAGCCTTGAGGATCAGTGAAAATTTTGCTTTTCTCATACTTAATGGAGTCAAAGTTGTGTTTCTGTCACTTGCAACCAAAAAAGTCTTGAATACTGAAATATCGCAGACCAAGTGAAACTGTTCATTGGCAATGGCTAGTCTGCAGTTTGCCATACAGATGCTAGAGCTTTAGGAAAGGAAGTTTATAAAGTCAGAGAGATTACTAAAAGAAGTAGACAGTAGGGAAGTGAGGGCTGATAACGCTCATATTAATCAGAAAAAAAATAGATGCATATCCCTGTCTGCTCTTTCCATTTAGTCTTTTTTAATAAACATTTATGAAACACCTGGTGATATTTAGAGAGTTAATACTCATACATATGGCACATTAAATTCACATCTTAAGTTACCTGCTCTATTCAAATCACATGGCAGTGATGGATAGAATATAAAAACCAGAAATCAAAATTACATAGCTAAAGTCAAAAGTCAAGATGAATATTTTTGTGGACCAGAAATAGAATAGAAGCTCCCATCAGAGGTGGAGGCTGAAGCCACAGTGAACCTCAGATTGAGCAGAAGTAGCTAGGAGTAGCTAGAAGTCCCTGGAGGCCAGGGACTGTGATGGGGTTCCCCATCTTGTCATTGGACTGTGAAACACAATTGTTCTTGCCACCACCTGCGGCTTGGGTAGTTATGCTCTCATAGAGGGGGGAGGATAAAGACCAGTCATCATGGTCAAGTGATAGCTTCGGGATTTAATGTAGAGTATCCTGACTATCACTGAAGTTTGTGAGTACCAGCAATGCCATCAGTTCTGGTCGGGACTGTGGTCTAGGAAGTGCTGGTTGGAGGCAACCATTAGGCAGAGTGAGAGAGAAGAGGGAGGAGAGGAAAACAAAAATCTAAACAAAATAATTTCTCCCAGAAGACAAAATTTCAAATCCCTTTTCAATTTCATCCTAAGACCACTAACAGAATCAACAATCAAAATGTGAATTCAATCCATATTACGTTTACTTCATAGAACAATATGACACAGACTTTAATGTATGTTTAAGATGCTTAAATAGAGAAATAAAAACTTAACCTCAAGTATGAGCAAGATCATGAACCAAAGACATAAAGTAAGAAGGGATCAATGTTTCTGTATTAGCATTTTTAGCGAAAGACAATGGAGAGAATGGCTAATATCTGAAGAGATAATAACTGAGAATTTTGGAATTGAAGAAGAGTATACACTGCATGGAATGTAGGCTCAATAAAGATAAATCTACCCATAAGCACATGGTGGAGAAACTACAGATCATCAAAGAAAAACAGAAAAATCTTAAGAATTAATGGAGAGTAAAAATTAACCATGTACCAGGCCTTAAGGAAGTCACAACACACCATATTTTGAAAGGACAACACTTTTAAATAAGGACAGTAATAAAAAGCAAATAATATAGAGAGCAAAGACAGAATTTATAATAGATGTACAATTAAAAGACAGAGCTTGTAAGTTATTCTGAAGAATAGCTTACAATAAAAATATACTTTATGATGTTTTCCCACAAATTAACCTAATTTTAGATATAGAAATCTAACATTGGAGAGTACAAAGAGTTAATAAGGCTTTTTGCTCATAACTTTCTGGTTAACTTGTTCATTTCTATAATTCCAATGTAGGTGGTAGACAGGAGGTAAGAGAAATAATGTGTTGGCCTTGGAAAAACTATTTAAAAGCTAAACCGCACAAGGTTTTACTCAGCCTCATTTTGTGGAAGTGGTCCAAACCTGTACCACATCCTTATGTCCCTAAAGCCAGGTTTTTTAAAGAAACACCCACAAAAGCCCTTCCTGCACGCAGCACCATGACAAACATGAATGGTTAGTCAATTTAGGAAAAATAAGTTCAAATAGCTGTGTTTATGTGTCTGTTCATGCAAGTTACGTGTTAGAGAGAGAGAGAGAGAGAAGAGGGAGAGAGAGGAAATAGAGGTTAGAGAGAGAAGGAGAGAAAGAATTAATAGAGATGGTCTGAATTTTTAAACTTTCATTGTTTGGTCCCATGTAAAGAAAGCTGAAATCTTCTAGAGACTCAGGAATAGATTTTCTAACACTCCTAGAAGTTGGACAAATTTCTAATGAATTGGCTGGCTAAATGATGGTGCTAAAATAGACAGGAATGCATAATATCGATTTGCAAATATTTTTTAAATAAATAGAACTATTAATCCTCAAATACATTAGATACAGACCAGCAATCCACTTTGCTTTTGGTTGAACACCATTCAATATTGACTTTTGTATGTTTGATATAAATATTCATCATGTGCAGAAATCGACATATAATAGGTTGGAGAGGTGTGGTGTTTGAGAATAGACTCTGGTACAAAGAATGTTAATTGGTTCAGTGATTAGCAATCAGTGAATGACAAATCGTTTATTTAGAATATAGATGATCAGGCACATATCCTCTGGGCTGACCAATTAGAAAAACGTGGAAAATGAATCCCAATCTAAATTTCAAACTTTGTACTGTATTCACAATTTACCAGTCTATTTTCTTTGATCAGTGTTATGCATCTAAACATTCTCTTCTCCAGGGAGGGGTCTCCTTGGTTTCATGGCTACTTCTCATGCATCTCCTTGGTCCAGTAGATACATAAGCAGAAAGTCATCCAGGGCTCTGTGAAAATCAGAAAAAAGTCTCTTCTGGTTGGACTAGTTAGAAAAAAGATACCCCCTTCTAGGTTTACTAGTCAGAATAAGGTGACCAATTACCTTTTGAACTAACCAATGAGAAAAAGGCACCACTTCATGTGGACCAATGAAAAAAAGTAGCCCCGGGATGAACCATTTAGTAGATACACTTCTAGTCCTAGTCTAGGCTTAAGCCTTGGCCACAGGCTTAACAAATGGAGCACAGCTTGCATTTCAGTCCTGACTCAACCCCTTCATTAGCTGCCTTTAAAGTTTCAGTGTTCAGGAATTAATCATGTTTTGCTGCAAGTAGAGGTCTTTCCCCCCATATTGCAGGAGGTAAAATTGAAACATTATCGATGGAGTTTTTTTCAATTTTGTTTTTCTCCCAATTTGGACTTGAAATTTTAGTGCTTGCTGCTGCTAATTTATACTGCAATCATAAAGGTGACATAAGTATTATCAGAAAAGTATCCCTCCACAATAGATAGAAACAACTACTTGACAAGGAGCTGATAGGTCCTGGAAAAACACACTTAGAAAAAAAAAAGTATGTTGAGTAACTTTACTATAACAATATTTCATGTGGCTCTCCACTGACTTCCACTACCTGAACATATTTGAAAATGTGACTTTAGAATATTGCCTCAGTGGAATATCAGACTTAACTTAGGAAACTTTAAAACGAACACATCCAAAACACTTGGGAATGTCTATATAAAGCATATACTGTTAAAAAGTAAAAATAAAATAAACAAAAAAATATATCCTTATGTGTACTAGAACTTGATAAATGGGTATTGATTAAAGGACAGCGGTTGATATTGACCTTAAAATATGATTGTTTATGTATTTTTATCCTAATTATATCCAAATTATAAATTCCTTAAATGTAACCTAAGATACTGGCCTGGATAGACTTGACTAATTATGTATTGTTTACTGCCATGTTTCTTTAATAAAAGCAAAGTTAATGCTAAGTAGTGATTATCTTGGGCCATTACACCTATGTGTGTGTTCTATTGTTTATCTCATCCAGACAATTAATATAGTGAAAGTACATTATTGTCCAGATGCCAGTAATGCATTACACCAAATCAACGTGCAAACACAGTATTTTAAACATTTTCACACCTGCATGGACAGCAATTCAGTTATGTGCACTTAAATCTGCACTATTATAAATGTTCATGAGGATGTCTGTTGACATGAACAAAGAAAGGGGATTTTTTTTCTTATAATGTAATCTTCACAATCTAAATTTATGTGGAAATTACAGTTCAAGATGTGAATAATTAAATATGTATACATCTGAGATGATTAAGGTGCTGTATTAAGCAAGTTAAATAGCTTTAAGTTTTGACCTCTGGAAATTTATGGTCCAACAGAATTGTGCTGTTTGGTTTTTTGGAATGTAAATTCTCTCTGAGTTGGTATTTTTCTCTCTTTACATTGTAAACTAAATGTTAGAATATAAGATGCATGTTTTGAATTGCAATTTTTACATTAATTTTTATAAATTGCTTATGAATGACACATTTTAATTTTATGACAGGAAATTTTGGTTTACCAGAAAAATAATTCCATGCATTTCCTTATGTGAGAATTGAATTTGACTATATAAACCTTTTTTTGAGGAAATATGAGAAATAACCCAACCAAGTCATTTTCATTCCATTCAAAGTAAAAAGTGCTGCAGATTCAACTTGGTTTTCTCTAAAATGTGGCCTGTTGAAAGTCCATGCTGGATGGAATAATCAGCAAATACTTATAGGAAGAAATAATGTCTGTTTATACATTTAAGAATGTGTGATAAAACATGTGGATACTGGATTTAAGGTCTCATTGTAATACCAGATGTTTAGGTTATCAAGTTAACCATCACAAACTTAGAAGAGAATTGTTTATCAAGGGGGTACCAGATACCTGTAATGACTTAAAACCTATGCAGAGAAAATAAAGTATATCCATCTGGGAAAAGGCAGGGAAATTGAAGCCGTTTTACGTATTCTGGTTTCAAAGCATTTTAATATGGTAACTGGGGACTTTGAAAAGTTATTAAAGCTGGGAATGAAAGTCAGATAAAATATTATCTATGATCTCCTGAAGCTCTGAAAGTGGGTGCTCTCAGGAGATGAGTGGTATTCTGCCGTGATTCTTAGGAAAGGTGTAATTCTCAAGAATGCACCAGGAATCCACTGGGAATCTCACATTTACTGGCAGTTGCCTTCAGAGAATGGACCTGTTAGTCTTTCTGCTTTGCAAATCTCATTTGAGGGACTCTCATTGGAGAGAGCTAACCTGGGACCACACAGAAAGGGTACTCTGGGAAATGTGTTCCTGGCTTCTTCAGGCAATCTTGAAATGAGGCATTGGTGGTGCTGAGTTGATCACAGACAATTCGTTATGCAGAGAGATGTCCCTCTGCTATTTAGGCACATATGCAATAATGTTATTCTTATTCCTCAGTTATCCAAATTTTAGAAAGTGAACTATTATCCAGGGTAAATAATATACAAAATTTTGAAATATACATCTCTCTCCCCACATTGAGCAAGTGCAGGGGACAAACTTCTCCACTGAAAATTAAAATGATGAATTTAAAATGATATATCCAAAGTTGTCCTACTCGATAGTTATAGAGATTAAGGAACAGAATTCTATTTACAGAAAATGTACTTTCCCTTTAGAACACTTCAAATCCTAGAGGCCAACATTTTCAATTAGGAGGATGATTTCATAGAATGAGGTATAACAAAAGTAGAATGCATCTTGAAATAGTCTATAAAAAGTTATCATTGCTTTGATTTGATTTGAATAAAGATACTTAACTCACATTAAAATTTAAATCACATTAAAGAAGGTTTAAAATGTTTATTAATAGGCGGCGTGGGTTATAAAATCTAGAGACATCAAAATAATGGGTCATGCTCCATAAGTCCTCAAATTGTTTTGGGCCAATCTTTGTATAAGTTTACCTCCCATCTGCCTCAGAAGAGGCAAAGAAGTGTCCTCTGGACTCTTACTGGAACTGGACTCTTACTGGAGCTGCACAGGGAATTGGGGCTTTACTGTTAGACACATCTACGTGGGCTGAGGTAAAGTTCACTTAGGTGAGAAATGAAGCCTTGTGGCATTTTGTCAAGAGAAGCTCATATTTCTAAGGACTCAAGGGAATTAATCTATTTTTGCCTGTATCTCTTGGCAGGTTCCTTACTGTTTTATTACTATATTCTCTGAACATTATAGGAACAAAAAGGGAATTTTTTTCTTATATTATTTTCTGGCGTTTGGGGGGGTCTTAATATGTGATAATTAATTCTGCCTCTTCTCCCCCACTTCTGAGTTCAGATTTAATTAAAAAATATGACCACGAGTTAGGAAGATGGAAATAATAAAACAATATTAGTTTTATTACTGATAAGGTTGTTTTGAGAAATGAAATTTGACCTGTGGGCAAGAATTGGTCTCCCTAAATATTCTTCCACATCTGGAAATTGCAATAACCGTTCAAGGAATAGTTTGAATCTGGAGATCAGGCACGTTTATCCAGGACCCATGCCTTCCCTCTTCTACCCTGTCATGGTTTGAGTTTCCACAAAGGACAAAGATTCTAGTACAAATAGTTTACTTGGGAGAGAACATAGCAGATGACTGGGGAATAGATATAGGGAAAGGGAGAGGGCCAAGAGTGTGTTGATAAACTAACTATCCCGGTAGAAGACTGTCTTAATCCCACAAGGAAAATTTGGGAAAGGATGTAAAACACATGCCTCATTGTTTCTCCCAAGGGGTAAGGGAGCTGGGATATTTAATTGTGGAGAAATTCTCCTAGGGAGTGTTAATTTCCAGGCTTTTTTCTGTGAGTGTGTGGACCGAGGGGACTTCCATGGTTGGACAAATATCACTAGGTTTCAGAGATAGAGATACTGGAATCTGGAAGTTAACCAGAGCACACGGATATGGCAGGATGAAAGGGATATATGTGAGGCACTGATCATGTCTTCTCCAAGCCCACATGCATACATACATACAGGCATGCATGCATGCATACATATACATACATACATACATACGAGTTCAGAGAGAAGTTCATCTCCAGACCTGCTTCTAGAAGATGGGCTGTAGGCTCCAAGGCTGACCAAATGCTTCCTACAGAGAGGAACTGAAGCAGAGAAGTCTGAAAACTTTTTGCAGGCAGGCAGATCCAAAGAGAGAGAGAAGGAGCTGGGCACTTAAGTCATTTTGTCTTCATTGAGAAATTGGGAAAAGGCAAAGAAGGACCGGAGTTACCTTTCCAGACTATTCCCTCCAGGAGAGAGGAGCAGAGGTTTTTTATGCCATGAGTCAGTGTAGGAAAATGGGGATAGGAAGAAGATGGTACTACCAGTAGTACAATTATTCCTTAAAAAGTGGTAATAATTGTTAACACCAACGATAGAGAAGGGATAAATGTGTAAAAAACAAAATGCATCATCTTTTCAAAACAGGTCTGCGAGATAAATATAGACACTGAGTCCTTACTTACACATTGGTCTTCTTTATCTCTTTCTGATCAACCACTTCTCCTTCTGTCTTTAGTCTCCTTTAGTGATTAAGGTTTCATTGTCATGGTTATGAGCTCTAAACTGCCATAAATTACATCTGATGGGCAGGGAACAGGGCAGAAGAGACAAAGGAAGTAAGATCTGACAATGGGAAGGTTGCACCAGTGGAGAAAATAAACAAGGGTGGTTTGTAAGAGGCAGCTAAGTGATTAATAGTAGCTGCTGCAGTGAATGGAAAGGAGAGTGTCAGACTGAATAAAGCCAGAGGTTATATGTGATGCACCTGTATTTTTTATCCTTTTATAAGTGAATCACTCAAATATAAATGTGCGGTTATTAATACCAGACCAGTCCATAGATAGTAAGAGGATAAACTGCCATAACAAATTCACACAAAAATACAGTGGCTTAAACAAAACAAAAACTTCTTTCTCTGTCATCTAACAGTGCGCAGATAGGTGGGCACTCCAGGATAAGTTGGTGACTCTGTTCAAGGTCCCGGGTTTCTTTTATCTTGGTTCTTCATTCTGGGTTGTGTTCCTGTTCTTCCTGTCAAAGCTGCTCACAACATTGCTTGCAGCTCACAGAAAGGACAAAATACAGAACTGGAAGACAAGCAACTCCCTTTGAAAAATGTGACCAGGAAGTTGAACTTGTCACTTCTGCTCACATCTCATTGGTCAGAATCTAGTCACGTGATCATACTTAACGACAGTGGTAGCTGGGAATTATCTGGGTACCCATGTGCTCCTCCAAAACTGTGGAGGGGTTGTGGTTTTATTTCTAAAAGGAAGACTGAAATAGCAGAATAACTATTGGGAACAATTAGGAAAAGCATGCTCAGACAGTTACAAAGACTTGATAATCTCATAGAAGTTCATATGTCCTATATTAAAATAAAATGTATATTTTATTGTGACCTGAAATTCTGGTCATTACACTTACTTTTAGGTCTGTTTACTATGATATGGCTGAACGTAAGTTCAAATTCTAAATGAACTTGATTGTGAGTACTGACTTTATTTTATTTCAGCCTCATAAAAACAGTCTTAAGATTTTTCTCTATCTCTATATATGTACTACAGATTTTACTTCTAATTCTTACAGTTACCATGAGGTTTTCATTATCCTGTCTTTACTCACATGCATTTTAAAGCTTACCTTTACTTTCTAATAGTTTTCATTTTTTTGTCATCTAATATTGATTTGAATATAGCATGATAAAGGGTAAATAAACATCTTGATGTCTTCCAAAAGAAACAAAAACCAAAAAACTTAAATAATAGTCTGAACTCAGGTCAGTGTAAATATCTTTGGATCATCCCTAAACTGGAGACCCCCAGAAACTTGGGTTGACTCTTTGGTCTTCTTTATCGTGCAACTGGAAATCTGGTTTAATTTTATGAGTTAGCATGCTACATGGAGTCTTGTACTATTATTTTCACAGGGTAGATGCTCAATAAATATTGATTGAACAATTGAATTGGATCAATCAGAGCTCATCAGAAATTGCAAGTCCTTTGGCCAAAGGTAACCTGAATCAGTGTTAGGCCATCTTTTCTAGATAAAAAATATTTGGTAATTTGGTTTGTTTAATAATGTGAATAGTAGCCTATGTAACATATGTTATTATAGAAAAGAATTATAGAAATTTCTTCCGTTGTAATAAAAGATTTCCACTTCTTTAAAAAAGCATAAAAGATGAGAAGCAACTAACACAGTGCCTGGAATAATAGATTCTCAAAAAATAGTAGTCACAGTTAATCACCTTTAATGATGTTTCTTAGGTCACAGGACAAAGAAATAGTAAGTTTTTCACTGAAATACAGCAAACAACCCATAGCTTTCTGGCAATCATTCTTTATTGAAATAAGGGTCAAATTCACTATTACAATGTAGAGAAGGGAGTCCAATTTTGAAATGCACGAAGAGCACGTTTGAGAAATACTCTCTTTACACAAACTTAGCATACAAAAAGATCTAATAATCACAGAACATCTCCTCCCCAGATTTTACTCTACTTGTGAAATACACCAAGGAACTCAGCAAGCTTTTACGGAAGCTTAGGGCTGTGAGAGTTCAGAAGACCTTGATGGAGAATATTTTTTCTCCAACTGTTTTTCTGGCATATATACAGTGGTAATATGTTGGGATATTCTGGAACACCCTAGGCCCCTGCCCACTCTCCAAGCAAACAGAACACCACAATGTGATAGAAGCAGCGTGTGGTATCTGTCCCCGATTGATTGATATCAAAAATTCTTTCCTAATTATTTGACAATGCTATCCGAGTTTTACTTTCAGAAAAGAATTCTACTCTTCGATTTTTTTTCAGCCTGCTGCTCTTAAGTCACTTGTCATTAAATTCATAAACTCCTTGTAGTCAGTCTTTATTTCCTAAACTTTATTTAGACTCCAGTTAATCATAATAATTTATTTAACTTGTATGACATGACTCTTGGTACATTGAGGTCGTCACTATTTTACTTTCTGGTTTCTTAACTTTAATAGAATTTACTTGTTTTGCAATTCCTTTTCTATCTTACCTAAAATTAACTGAGGTTTCTCAAAGGGTTCCAGATATTGGATGCAAATTTTGTCATCTCAAAATGCCTCCAAAATGTTAGAAAAGCCTGGCAGGGGAGAAGTTTTTTATTACATTTTCATTTTTTGGTAACTGATAATCAAGGAGTTCATTTTCTTTAAAATCAGTTTCTTCTATCAATCCTCAACAATATTAAATCTACATCTATTTGTTTATAAGATAGTTTGAAATCTCATGCAGTAGAGACAGTTTTAATTTTTTGAAATTAAAATGGAGAATTTAAATATATATTTTTAAATTTGAGTTAAAATATTTATGTTAGTTTTCCTAGAAATAAGCTGACATAACTTTAATTCATTTACCTAACAGGAGTGAGAATGGTCCATTTTACTTTTCCAAAATCCTCAGTTCACAAATATGAAATGCTAACATTTATTGATTTTGAGTGGTGAGTTTGTTATATCATTCTTTGTAATACTTTGTGCTATTTTAGTATATAGCATTCCGCCCCCCCAAATAAGATAAAATAAATCAACTCTTCTGCCCTAAATCTTTTGAGTTTTCTGGGAAAGTAGGAAGCTGGGTTATATCTTGGTGAAATAGAAAATTTACTCATTTTGTTTGGTTAGATTGTGGTGGCCAGTGACACATTTGTATATTAGTGTAAATGAGTAGTGAATAAGGATGAATTCAATGTTAGTTCAATTAATGGGTACAGAAACAAACAATGAAGTCAGGTGTGATTTAAGCAGAGTGCGTTCTATACAACAAATTTTATTTGAAAATAATGAATTGTTTGTCTGGAAAAGGCATAAACTTTCCCATGTACATGTGACCCTCCCCACAAAAATACAGCTTGCCACCTCGATTTTAGTCGTTGCCCTTTTAAGGCTGTTCCTGCAAGTTCGTATTCGTCATATACCTAGTTCATATTTTTTGAAAAGCACTCTAAGTAAAATTCCAATAATAAAACTGAAAGAACTTGAGTTTTCCTTGAAATTTTACATGAAATTTTTGAAAATGTAAGGTGGAACTAATTTTGGTTGTGAAGAGTGGTATTAAACAATGTTTCTCTTTAAACACACCCCCATGTATATTTTTAAGGTTTACTAATTATAATGGTTGATTTTCCTTTTCAAAATTCACTTTTAACAGAAGGCTCTGTTAGCTCCAACAGCAAGCAGCAAGCCAACTCCAGCGGGGCAGAGGAGGGAAGGGTCCAAAGCTGGGGCCGGGTGCTGGCGGTGGGGACTCCAAGAGAGGAAAGAGCGGAGAGACTGCAGTGACACTGCCCTCCCTGGGCGGGTTGAAGCATCTCACTGGTGACGGGTCTGAAAGCACGTGGCTACGTCATGGAAAGCCAGTCTTTTCAATGCAAACTTCAACTCCTCCTCCTCCTCCCTCTAATGCCTGTAACTCACCTCGGAGGCTGGGCGAGGAATCCGGAGGGGAGATTTTCCTCATGCTCACCCCTGCTGGAAACTGGGAGAGTGAGAGGAAGAAGGAAGGGGATCTGTGGCGCTCTCTATCTACTACCGGCCTGACAAGGGGAGGGGGCACCTAGATTTGCATCGTTTCTTCGTGGTGATTGAGAACTGAAGGTTCAATCCGATCCCACTGGGCACTGGCGATTGATTATTTTAAAAATCGACCCTGGGAGAAGGGAGGCTGTGTCTTCGGCTGTCAGACGCGATATCGGAGGTGGTATTGGTGTGTGAGTGTGTGTGCTGTTTTTTTTTTTTCTTTCTTTCTTTTTTTCCCCCTTCTCTCCTAGGGGCTACACAATGGCAGTCTTCTTTCAGTGAGATGAATCCTGCTTTGCCTTCTGCAGACCCACCCATCCTCATAGCGATCAAGTAAAAGGCTATGGTTTTCTCTTTGGGGATCTTTTGTGCATTACTGTTCTCCCTGATTAGTTCTGGTCTCAGTTGGGATTTCTTTGCTTTTTTGTTTGGCTTCATGCTGAAAAAGGATTTCCCCCCCAACCTTTTGGTAATAATCCAGTGGTGATCAAGAGGGATAAATCATTCACCCTGGCCGAAAAAAAACAATCACTGAGAAGTCTCAAAGAAATATACCACGTGAGGGGAAAAAACTGGGAGAAGATCCGGAATATTATCGTTTTTCCTATGGTAAAACCGGTGCCCCTCTTCAGGAGAACTGATTTCAAATTATTATTATGCAACCACAAGGATCTCTTCTTTCTCAGGGTGTCTAAGCTGCTGGATTGCTTTTCGCCCAAATCAATGTGGTTTCTTTGGAACATTTTCAGCAAAGGAACGCATATGCTGCAGTGTCTTTGTGGCAAGAGTCTTAAGAAAAACAAGAACCCAACTGGTAAGCAAAACATGCATCATGTTCTGTTTTTCCTCATAATAACCTGTCTGTTGCTCATTGAGCTAGATCTGCAGTTCAGCTATGCAGGAAGGCAGGGGAAACAGAGAAGGAACCAGGACAGTGTTGCATATAGAGGTGTTGCATGGATAAACAAGTAACAGCTGGATCGGCGTCTGTGAGCCCGAAAACCATTAGCAGCTTCTCTTGGCTGTGACACTTCCATCAGAGAGGGAGGAGGAAACTTTTTTTTGTTTAATGTATTTGGTTGCCGATGTTTGGTGGAATAATGAAGGGCTATGGCTTAAGGTTTTGCCCGAGGCAGATGAAGCTTCTGTAGTTGCCAGGAAAACGAATCGCGAGCTCTTCTGACTTCTGTTGCAGGCTCGGGGACGTAGCTCGGTGCCGAGAACCTGCTCTAGACTTTCCGATTAGCTTGCACAGCAGTCGCCACCCCATACCCTCTCCCCACAGTGAAAGAGGCCCGGTCCCTCGCGGCCCGGCTCCCCGGCCAGCCCCCGCCTCCCTCCCCGGTCTGCTCTCGGTGCCGGAGTATTAAATCATTCCCCAATCTGCCTCCTGCCATCTACCTCCTGCCACTGGTAATATTTGAGCAGGGTTTATGCCTGGGGGGAACCCCAGACCGAGAAGACAAGCCCAGCCCCTCTAATATAAGCAGTTAACAACCCTCCCCTCTTTTAAAAAGCAGTATCAAAGCCCTGCGTTCGGGTCCTAAGGGTGGGATGAGCCCGGCGGTGGTCCCTGTTTCAGCCTCCTGGTGATCATGCGCCCTCATTCCAAAGGGCTACAACAGGGAAACTTGCAGTACATTACATAAGAAATGCAAATGTAGTTGATTCGGGGAGCTGGGTCCCCGGGATTCACTTTCTAATGTCTTAGTCTGAGGCGTTTGGGTGCTGCCGCGGAGCTGTGGACGAACCATCTGGGGAGGCCAGGCTGGAGGGCTGCGTGGCGGCGGCGGCGCGCCGGCGAGAAGGCTGGGTTCAGCCAGTCCGTGAGGCGTGCGCGCTGGCCTCGGGGGTGTGTGGCGTCACCCGGCTAGGTTCCGGCTGGGGAGGAACCCGGGGCCGGGTGTTTGTGTCTGGGGCGGCATTGGGGGGCGGGGCGGGGGCCGGGCAGTCCTGCAGTGGCAGCCGGGGCGCAGAAGGCTTCTGACGCCGGCACTGCGGTGTAGTAGATCATGGCTCCCCACCGCCGCCCTGTCACCCGGAGCTCCGCCGGGGGCCGCGTTGGCACCAGGAATCCCAGCCGTTGGGCAGCAAGTGGCTGCTATCTCTCTGCCTCCAAACCTCGCAAATGCAGGGTAGATGGGGCGGCGCGCTCCGAGGGGGCTGCGCCTGCGGGAGTCCTGTGCGAGAGCAGGAGGAGCTGGCGTGGGTGGGCGGGGATGGAGGCGGTGGGTGTGGAGGCTGAGCACCCTGTGAGGCACCTACGGCTACCACAGAAAGGAACCTGCGAGTCGTTAGACGGTCCAAAGGGGGAGATGCTCGAGTGCTGGAGGAGGACGCCTGGCTGTCGCCCCCAGCTAGGAAGTTTGGGTGGCTCTGGAGACTCTGGGAGTAGCCTCTGGCTGCCCGCGGGTGCGGTGCTGCAGTGGGCTGTGTGCCTCTGTCCTGGAATTCTCCTCCCTGTGCTCCAGCTCTACCCGCTTTCCAACTGTCCCGCTCTGTTCATCTTCTCCTCCACCCCTCTCCCCCTGCCTCTTTCCCACCTCCTCCATCCCGTTCCTCCTCTTCCTCCTCCATCCCCTGTCCTTTTACCCTTCTCTCTCAACTCTTCAGCATTTAGCAACTCTGAAATAATACCACCATCCAGAGCATTGTCCAAGGAGAAAGCAGTGTTGTCACCCTACCATCCGCATTTCCAATTCAGCTATGAGGTGGACTCCAGCCCTGGCATCCAGCCCAACACTTGCTGATGCCTTGATCACACCTAGATGTGCAACACTATTATCTCACAAGTTCATGTGAAGACCCTTTTTGCAAGACTTCCCAAAGTGGGACAAGTCAAGGGCTGCAGTGGAAGGGGAGGGCTTACTCCTTCACACAGTAAAAACCAGGTCTTTGAGGCCTTCTTGTGTCCTTCTCTGAAAAGATTTAGCCCCCTTCTGAGAAAAGGATACTGTAACAGCATTTATTAAAAGACTGGGCCATTTGTCTAGGGATCTTGAAGTCAGTCCCTCCATAGTACTGGAGAGTGGGGAATAATTCAGCATGGAACAGTAAGTTTCCTCACTGGTCTTTATAATTGTTTTTTAAAGCAATTTTACTGGAAACACTAATTTTCCCCAATACTCGTGATGCAAGATCTTTCTATTACACTGCCCCACCCCACCAACTTTCATCTCTCTGGAATAAAGTAGATTTTTTTTCTTCCAAGGCGTTTTGGAAGGTGTCAAACAAATGACAAATTATTTTTAGAGCAATTTATTTTGCAGCTTATGAATGCTGAAGTACTTGGGTATGAATTGATGGGTTAACTAAAAGTGTGCTAACCACATCACCACGTATTCTAATGAGATAGTTTAATCCTAGATTGACAGGGTTTAGAGTTCCAACCTGGGAGTTGGAGCATTTTGTAAATTATTTTTAAAATGGGACATTAATGTGTCACTTATTTATCTCACTTCCTAAAACATTTGCTTTTTGAGCTTGAATCAAACCCATGCCTAACCACTCCCTTTCAGTATTATAGTTGGTGAATTCCATTCTCCTTCTGCTATTAACATGAAACCTAAAATCATTTGCAGGTTTTTGATCCCAAGATAGCAGTACAACTAAGAAGTTAATTGGGTAATTAAAATAAAACAAAGACTACAATCCTCTTGACTGTTAAAACCAAAAAGAACAGATTGACTTCTACCGGTTATGTTATCTTAAACCTAAGTGAAGACAACTGGTTTCAAATGAAGAAGCTTGGCAGAATACCACCAAATAGCAGTACTAGGATCATGAATTTGGTGCAAAGATGTCTTATTAGATTAATGTATCTCCCCAATCTTTGCAGATTATAAAATAATATGCTGATTATTCCCAATTCTTTAAATTGTCAACAGGTGTAGGTAGTTTGGTAAAGGGTTTCTGGGAGCACTTTCAGAGCACTGCTATCAGGTTGGTATGAAAATAAGCAGCTAAGAGAGCCATGAACTTACGGGCAAAGTTATTCATTTACCCAAAAGTTATTAATCAGTATTTAAATAAGGAATGTTAATTAATTACTTGTTTGTAGTTGTTTTTACATAGAATATGAAGATTATATTTGCACAATATGTGCTTTGTAAAATAAATTGCAATAGCTTAGAAATTCTAGCTATAAATTTACTATCTTCATAAAAATGAACAATATCTCACAATATACCTATTACCGGAGAAACACACACACACACACACACACACACGTCCTACTTTCCGCTACTTTTCTAGCAGAGTAATAGCTATATGTTTAGAATAAATGTCACCTTCTTCAACTTTCACTGTATGAGTTATGCAAGGTGACTGACTGTATTTTAGGCAATGGGTCCCTATCATTAGATAGAAGGAATAAGTTCAAGGCACTAATTTTACCTAGAGGAGGGCTTGATATGTTTCTTTAAACGAGCAATGATAGTTTGGACTGGTCAATGTTTATCACAGGCCAGTTTGAGAAATAATCTAGTTTATTGAACTTTAAGTGACAGCTGCTAAGGAAAGACACGCAGTTGGGGAAAAAAAGTCCATAATAAAGATAAAAACACAAGTCATGTCATGGATATCTCTTCAGACACATAATGTACAAAAAGCAAAGGAAGCCACAGACCCTCAAAATACATACATCCACTCAACGACACACCAAACTTTCATGGATAGGATTTTGGAAAGCACAGATTTTAAGACACATTGTAATCAAAGTTAATTTTATTGAGTACCAGTGTTAGCAGCAAGGAGGGTAGGAAGCAGATGCTCTAGACCTACTTCTGCAGAGCATATTTAGAAAATCGCACACACTCGAGGCCCTGAGTGTTTCCTTTTCTGAACTCAGTCTCCCTCTCTGCCATGTAATTTTGACATAAAACAGGCAGGGCTTGATAGAATTCATTGGCACTTTTTCTATTTCCTACTTGCTTGGTGTCTTTCAGCTCTACTTTTGCCTTTCATTAAGCTGTCTTAGGTGCCCAAACACCTGCTATGTCACTGTTACTCATTTCAATATATGTTATTCTTTTAAAGCTCCTTTCTTTACATTGAGGGCTGTCATGGTGTTTAGAAGTGAGAAAATAGGGAGAGAGGGAAGAAAAAAGATAAGCATTTTTTATTCCTTCTTCTCAGCCTGCCTTCTCTTCCCAGGTTCCTGTAGGGCTGGGTGAGCCACAAGTGGGCCACCAACCCTGAATTTCTAAACTCTGAGCATATATTAGTGGAGACATCAAATTCAGTTTGCATGGCTGGAACACCATACAGGTGTAAGTTCTTCTTCTAACATGCTTGTCTTTAGAGTGGGATTTCATGTAGTATGAGTTGACCTTGGACTCCATCCCGGAAGCTTTAATTACTGAAGTAGCTAAATGAGTTTTGCAGAGCAGTGCCACTCCATGAACCAAAGAGTGGCATTTTAGATAGGCTTTCAAGTATTGACTTGGTGGGAGAGTGGATTTTTCTTTTTTGAAATTTACATCCAAGTTAACAAGTTTGAAATCCAATACATGATCAACTAAACTTGGTTTAGTTTAATGTTGAAGATGACTTTGGCTATACCCATTTCTAGCCTGTTCTCATCTTAGACAGCATCCATAACATCCATTCAAATGATGCATTGCTTTTAGAAGGTGCTAAAGCTAATTCTATACTATATTTCACTTTTCCCACAGGCAACCATTCCTTTAAAAATGTTCACAGTCTTCTGTGTTTTAGCAACACAAACATTGGGGACTTTTATGAAGTGTTGTTATACATATGGTAACAAGGACAACCAAAGTTTTCACTCCTTTGCATATTTTGGCATTGTAATTCATTCAATAGACTCATAAGCTTTCTATAAATACTATGTAGATGTCTCAAAATGGAAGCATTTATTCAAAATAGTTTCTTATGTCTGAAGGGGAAACAGTTGGGATGTTTGAATGGTGTATTTGAAGCATTACATTGTCCCTATATTATTGATAAAACCTTTGAGCCCAAGTTGTACCATCACCGGGAGGGACTGTATATGAGGGAAATACCTACTGACACCTGCCCTGCACCATAGTTTGTGTAGTATCCCTTAGGATTTTAGTTTGTGTATCATACCACATTTAGTTATAAGAGTTGAACCTGAGCCCTGAAAGGCAGGGAATTTTCTGAGGGAGATTTCTCAGTTCCTCCATATGCCTCTAGGCTAATGTTTTTGCTGTTTTGACTTTTAAGGACCCAATATGTCCTGATGTTTTTTTCTGTATATTTCCCTAGCTGCTACAAACTAATTTCCTGCTTTGGTCAGAATGTAAAAGGTAGGTTGATGAAGGCAAGGGAAGTTGAAAGGAAGAATTCTTAGGGCCTCCCTAAACATGAAGGCAAAAAGGAGGCATAATGCAGACACGTTTATAAAGAACACTAAAGTTTTAATCTAGTCTACTAACACCGTCTAAGAAAGTCACCTGACAATTGTTGGGCACTATTGCTTTTATCACTGTTCCCTGACAAAATCTTTAGTTACAACACAGCAGGATTTTAATATGTTTTAATTAAATGAATTATTAGTTAGAAATATGGTTCTCTGAGAAAGTTAACTTCACTTTTGGCACTCTCAGCCTTTAAATAGCAAATGTTAGGGGACCTAAGGTTCCCTCTGCAAGAACCCTATTCATTTTCTTTTCTAGTCTTTTTATTTTTCTTGAAAAGGAAGACATTCCCCCAAAACAGTTGAGTGTTCTTTTCTGTTATGTACTCCTTTCTCTTAAGATGGTAACTTGGACCCTCCCTTGTGGCATTTTGTTGTTGTTCAGAGGGCAGCACCTAAAGAGCCTCTAGTTCCAGTTGCTTTGAAAGGAGGTGCTCCCCTCCCTTAATACCTTGCCTTTTTTTCCTTCAGTTTTAGAGCAGTCATCTTCAAACTGGGTAGCTCCCTGCACTTCCCACACCACACTGATCTATTTAGCGTCCTCCTTTCTGAGCCACTGTCAAAGGTGGAGGGCGCTGGGCCGCTGTGGCTTCGGGCTAGGAGGCGCGGAGTTTGTGGCAGAGACGACGTTTGGCAGAGTGCACCGCTTGGGGCAGAGACCGGCTTTCCAGCGCAGCTGTCATAATTTGTTTTCTGCAAGCCAACCGCCGGCTACCTCTGCGGCTCCATCTCCTTCCTTCCAGAAGTTGAGCCCTTAGGTGATCCAACCAAAGCAGGGTTGGGAGTCTGCCTAACTGAACCCTGAAGGGAGAGGACACCAAGGCTAAGCGTGCTCTTCCTCCGGGTGTGACCCGTAGCCCGTGCCCGGGGGACCCGGCCACCACGCGCGCTTCCCGCCTCCGAGAGCCGGGGGTTACGCTGCGCAATGCGGCGGAAGCGGCCCGCCCGAGCCGCCATAACGCGGGAAGTTTATGTTGCTACAGAGATGACCTCTGACCTTGGGGGTCCTATGGGGTCTAGGCTGCTGGCGCAGCAGTTGCTATGGAAACCACAGGGCCGAAAGCTGCGGTGCTGGCGTGCCACTGTGCGGGACTCGGCAGGGCCCCTAATACTGAGCTTGTTTGAGGTCCACAAGGCTGTCGTCCACGCAGTGGCGCCCCCCTGCGTCACGGGGCCAAAGGACTGCGAAGGAGTTTGGGTCCAGCCCACAGGTGGCTGCCTGCACTCGCTCGTCCTCCAGCTGGTTCCAGGGCTTAGGTAGAGGAAAAGGGACTGGGCCAGAGGAGGGATCTGGCTTGCTCAGGACTGGGAGAGGATGAGCAAGTGTGGTCTGTTTCCCTACGGGGCTGGCTGGAGGACCAACGCTGGCTGCTGAAGTTCTCTGGGCCTCAGTATGAAGGACTTTGATGACAATAATCTCAGTCAGCCTCAGCCCTCGTCTTCTAGGCTTCTGTAACTTTCCACCCAGTCTGGACTCTAAGTGAACTTTTCTCTTTTCTCTGTGTCTCTCCTGTACTATGTTCAACGCACTTAAATTGTATTCTAAAATCAGACTTACAGAGACGAAGGGCCACCTTAGGGATCATAAAAAACCTGCTCCTTTCAGAGGTGTGGCAACTCCTTCACAGTGGAGGAAGTGACTATTCCAAGAGCCAGTTTTGAATTGTAGACACAAACATAGCAGCTTTAAACCTTGGAAGAATAAACAGGTCATATTTTACTGGTGATACTACTAAAAGCTCTTCATGCAGTTTATAGAGTGTGTGCTTGGTGCTGAAACAGATAGCATTCCATTATATCCATTATATTCCCTTTATATTATTTTCCTATATCTAAATATTTTTTGGGGGGGAGGAGTCTATCTACATTGGCTTGTTTTTCCTTTTATCATCGTTGGACTATCAGGAGGAAAAAAAATCACAAGGGATAAAAAAATCACAAGTGTTTTAAATCTTCAAAAAAAAATCATTGTAAGTTTAGAAATTGAAAGAGACTATTTTGAGGGCACGATGATGAAAAACTCACTAGTTTATAAAAGGACAGCTGGATCCAAATTGTATTTCTGGCAGATGGAATAAATTAAGGTTACCTGCACAGGCAGCTCTAAACTTTTAGACGATTTTTTCATTGGCCTAGTTTCCAAATAGCCATTTCCCTCCTGATAAGAATTACCTTCCTGAAGTTTGTATTTCAGAGAGATGGCCTCAGTTCCTAGGGAAGATTGGATAGAACATTTACATCGCAAAGGCACAGGGAAAGAATGCAAGTTGCTCCCAGAAGGATTTTTGTTTCTTAAATCCAGAATTTGACAATACCTACATGCCTTTATAGATGAATAGGGGAGTGTTGAGATTGCTAAATCTCAACAGATAGATGGACTTTGAATTGCTTTTAGAGCTGAATTTCTGTTCTTGTAAAGATTCAATTTATGACAGTTGTTTTTAATTTCTCAAAGAATTGGATTGTAACCTGTATGCCATCAAAGGACTGGCCACCCATCCAACTACATTATCTTCTATTTGCTTCTTTAGATCAGGGAGAAGATATTCAACTAGGATGAAAATCAAAAGATTCCTGTATTCTAGATTTAGAGCTATTTGTCTTTGGAATATTTTTCTTTCCCCTTGGGCACATAGTTTTATTTAGCTCAGCAGAGAAAGCCTAAAAAAATGGTTCTATTAGGCTCTGAATATCAGCTTCCAATTAAGCTAACTTCTAACCATAGTGCTACTTAAAAAAAAAGAAAAATCCTTTCAAATATCTTGTCAGGTTTCAGCTGGGACAAATAGTAAATACTCCTGGCATTACAGAACAATCTGTTGTACACAAGAGGTGTCCCTAAAGAAGATACAAAAGATACCACCCTCCCAAGATCGAGAGCCACTCCCAAAGAAAGCCAAAAGAGACTTAGACAATTCCCCTGAGAGCTGGCAATAATCACTAGGACATTAGCCACAAATGGAGTGCAGCCATATCTAACTGCAAATGGAGTGAAGCTGTTTGGTCCCATTACTGTTTGGCCATATTTTGGGGGCTCTCACCCTGACAGTTGTCAAGGTAAGTTCTCAGGACACAAAATGCAACAAACATGAAGGCAATAGCTCTCTGTCCCTGGGAGAGAAAGGGTCAGTAACAAATAGGTCTTGGAAAAGAAGGGACAATGTGAAATTTTACCTTCCTCTCTGGACTGGGCATTACAGACAGTTCTAGAAGAGCTGAGTCTGGTAAGAATTCTTACCCTGTGCTCACTTCTGTCAGTTTTATCAGGATCCCATCTGCAGGCTCTGGTGTGAGTGGTATTTAAAGTGGAGCTCCTGTATCTACCAGAATTTGGTAAGGTTTTTCATTGAAAAAATTTCAGTTTCCCCTTGGCTGTTTAGCCATTTACTGGAGAATCCCTCAGAATCCTGTTAACCCTGAGAGGGGTCCATATGGGGACCATCCTTTGAGGATAGATATTGGGGTCAGTAACTTGATGGACTTTTGTTTATGGTCTTGTAGTCTCTTCAGAGTGGAAAGGCAATTTACATAGAGGATTAGTAGACTGTGAGTACTGAGGTCAAGGATGATAGAGGAGAGTATTCTTTGTTTTAGGTACCTCTTGTGTCCTTAATTTTTCTTTAGCCCTTTGTAATTAATCGTTTAATAAAGCTATTTTGGAATCTTTAAGACTTGTAGAGGCTTCTATGGCAATTAAAATAGGTATCCCAGTCTGTTTGTTTGATTTGGGAACCCTCACTTTCAAGTGCACTTATTAAATGAACAATCTTGTCTAAAAGAAACTTCCCCATAATGACCATTGTAATTCTAGGTTGTCTTAATAAGATTTTGCCATTTTTGTAGATACCTACAGCTTCCAGGATCACAGTTCTCAGACATAAACAGGTGGCATGCTTAGTTTTTTGAAACTTGAGGATTCCCCCTTCTTTAGCTACGCCTTGGGTCTCTTGGAGCCAAATTAATACTTAGGAGGGATGTGCTGCTGGGTTAGAGATTTTGTGGTGTTTTACAGCATACTTCATTGCATGGAATTTTTTTTTGATGTTGGTTGGCAACCTAGTGTTGATCTAATTTGTTCCGTGACCAATTTATTGTAGTATAGGAGTGTTAGAGTTAGGGGTGAGCACTCTAAGAGCTTTTAAGGCTCAGCCCTTGTCCAGCAATTTTGTGGCTTTGGTTTCCGAGATTCCCATTAACAACACATCTATAATTCCTTTCATGAGATTTCTTTATGGTGGCATATTGACTTTTAATAGATTTTGATGTGCTGTTGGTCAGAAATGTCCGAATTTCTTATCTTACTTAATTTCTCTAAGTTCCCTAACTTTTTATGGTATGGGCTAAACTTGAGACTTTGTGAGTCCCCTAACAGCTGCCGTCTTGCTTTCATTTGTTTGAAGGGTACCCAGTTTTCTTCCTTGAAATAAGCTTCTCTAATTCAACTAGAATGAATTTCTGGCTGCCGGTGCATACTTCCTGAGACTTGTAAGGACCTCCTGAATGTGCCTACCTTGTAGATGAAGTTGGCCTTAAATGTGATGGTGCACTGTCTTATCATGAAAATCTGGAGTATCTCACACCCCAGTTTCCCACTTGGAAGGATTAGGACAGACAAACTTGAAGAGTTCAGAACACAAAATAAGCTGAATTTGGTCTGATTGGTCTGAGAGAAGTTTATCAGAGATCCCTAAGAGGGGCCAAAGTGGCAGCAAATGAAAAGGGCTCTGTGGGTACCTTCACCAGCATCGAGGAGCCATCCCCAGAATCTTCAGCAGTTGTTTGTATACCATCTTTTTGCCAGAACTGTCAATTGACTCAATTGACAAAACTACAACCAGTTAGTAACAAGTTTGATGTCTTTTATTCAAGGGAAAACAATCCATGGACTGGGGAAGTACAGTGCCCCACAAGCAGTAGAGCACTCTTTCCTGAGAGATTTTGGGCAAGAACAAGTTTGTTTATAGAGTACAGTATGTTAGAAGAGGCAACATGATTGGTTAGGAGGTCAGGATTTCCTTATAAGGTTAGCAGGTCCTATTTTCTAGGGTAAGGTAGGCCATCTAATCTGAGTTGGAGGATTGTGATTGGTGTATGTTAGGTTTGCTTGACAGGTATTTCCCATTAAGTGCAGGATGACTTAAGTTTAGATTTGTGACATTGACCAGGCCACTGGGGTGGCCTCCATTTTGTGGGTCCATAAATTGCCAATTAACTTTATTAGTAGTCAAGAACAGATCACCTGTTCTGTTCTGTGACATGGTCAGATTTACCCTTTAGACAATCATATGGCTACAGTGTGAAAAATAGTTTTGAGTGGAGCACGATTAAAGGTAGAAAGGCTACAGAGGAAGCAAGTGAAGTAGAAGTGGTGAGGTCCAAAATAAGACAGGGCTGGTGAGGAAGTGGAGTCTAAATATCTCAGTGGCCAGTTTGAATTTAGGAAGGAAGGAGAGGGAGCAGTCTAGAATGTTCTGACCACCGGGTTTTGATTTGGACAACACCTGTTGATCCTGATTCACTGACCATTTTGCCAATAGAACACCCCGTCTCCTTGAAACACAGAGTAAAAACTTGGCTTTCTTCAGAATGCTCATATTTAAGGGGCTGTGGTAGGTTTTAATAAGAAGTAGAAAACTTTAAGTAGTTTCTCTTTCTAGATCAACATTTAAATAGGCAATTCTAGGTGAGTTGCTCAGGGATAAAGAGTTCTTTTTCTTGACTTCAAACATGGAAATACTTAGGGCTGGAAAATTTGCATTACAATAAAGATAAGTCAAAAATTTCTTATTATGATAATATACCATTCTTTGTCAATAGTATACGGTTTTGTGCAAAATACTTTGTTCAGTTTGAGGATTCAAGTAGTGGAATTAAAAACTTAGATTAACTACTTGAGTTTGGGAAGAAAAGAGAAGAACGTGTGAACTTTACTGAATTTACATATGTAAGTGTATGCACCTGCTTTTTAGATAAAAATAAATGTAGTTGTATTTAAAATGACTCCCCTTGCCCCATAACATTTTGTTATCTGTGCTCTTATAGTGGATCACTGAAGTGAGTGGTAACCTCTTCTGTAATGCTACCTCTTAGATAAAGTGTAGTTTGCGAGGGATTGTAATCTCTGTTCTTTACGCTTCCTGTGTGGAGTACATAATATACTGTTGTCGTACTTTAAAAAGGAAGAAAAGTGAAAATAAGAAGGCTTAAATACCAAAACAATTGTAAGGTTTAAAAAAATGTTGTTTAAAAATAGCCACTTATTTCAAAGTCTGAAACTCATCTTCTTTGGCTGTGTTACTGTTGTACAACCGGTGTTGTAATTCTTAAGCAAAGAAAGGACTCTGTTTTCCAGGAGGCCTGAGTCAGTTTTCTAACTACTCAGTAGTCACCATCATTTTGCCTCAATATTTTACTTGTGGGGCAGACTGAAAACAGCAATGCTTTTTCCTTTATTATCCAAGGCTTCACTTGTGTCCTAGGAATTTACATTTCTCATTAATTTAATTTTTTTTCTCTTACTTTTAAATTGTTCACTGACATGCCAATTAAATGACATAAAATTCCTCATGTCAGACATATAATAATGGATATAAAATATTAGAAATACTTTTAATGCAATGGATGCTAGATGTTAGGAATATTTTAATGATGCAGTAACACAAATTTAAAAAAATTAATAAGGAATAGAAAATTTGCATCATCATTGTTTATTATTTATTTTTTCTTTCCTAAGTATATTTTCTTTTAAAATCTTTGGAATAATGTTACAGAACACAGCGCTGCGGAGAGAACACGTGTACCCCTATGGTACACATGCTTTTTTATAGGGACATTAACCATGGGCATACATGCTAAAAGATGGAGTGTGGCCTGCTCTGTGGAGCCATGAAGTCTGGTCAACTCTGTTCTGACTTCTTGTCGTTTGCTTCAGCAAAATACTTTTCCATCACTGAGAAGTCACCCCTTTGTCCCACTCTTCTATATTTGTACTATCACACTCCAGATTTTGTCCTTTTACATATTTCCTCTAGTTATGTCTTTCAAAAGTTTTGTCATCAATTTACTCTTCAGGCAAGGTTGGGATTAGAATTCAATTGGATTTTCAACTTTCACATGCATTGTATACTAGGGAAACAAGGCAAAAAAAAAAAAATGCTAACAATGCAGTTGTCAGTATGTAAATGGGACATATATGTCCGAACTTTTGTCTGAACAGACATTTGTCTGAACTTGAGTAGCATTTATTTGACTTAATTTCTTTCTTTCTGTGCTTCACATAACATGTAAAAAACCGTGATGTGGATCTATTGCTTTAACTGGGTTATCTAATGATTTTGGAGTGTTATTATAAGTAAATTTTTCACCTACTATTCCCACTAATGAATGTACATTAAACTTACTAGATTTTAAAAAAGTGTGTTGCTCTTCTGCTTTAACAGAAACATTGAATTATTTTGAATCCTGTATTATCATTATCTCTGCTCTAAGTAAGTAATAACAACAACTAATCTTTAGAGAACACGTTCTACGTAATAGGTGCTTTACCTATATTACCTAATTCAGTCATCAAAACTACCAGTAGGAACTTTTGTTATACTTATGTTAAAAAGGATGAAGTCCAGGCCTGAAGAGGTTACTGAAGTTGCCTGATGGCACTCAGCTAGTGACTGAAATATCTGGATAAAAACCCAAGTGATCTTACTCCAGAGGGCATACTCTTAAATCCCTGTATTGCGCTGCCTCTCTAAAGATGTTCAAAGAATGGATGCGAAAGTGGCCAGTATTGTCTTAGTGTTTCTGTGAATCATTATGTCCTGAAACTAAAAGGGATTGCAACATAGTCAATGTTTAGATGTTTAGAACTTGTAATGCTTTTTAATTGAACACAAACACATTAAACACATTGCTTAGTTGTAGCATTTGATGTCCTTTGACGACTGTGTGTATCCTTGTAACTGCTATACCAATCAAGATATAGAACACTCCTGTCACTCCAGAAAACTCCCTCTTGCTTCCATTTAGTTCCTATCCATACCTCCTCTAAGAAACAACAACCATTCTGATCTCTCTTACTTTACTTTAGCCTGTAGTAGAACCTCATACCATTAAAGCATGGCATCCTCACACTTTTGAATTCACTTCATTCACTTAACATAATGTTTTTGAGATTCACCCATGTCATTGTATGTTAGGTGTGTAGAATTTGATATGGTAGCTTCTGTTTTCTTTTGTAAACTAGAAACTCCTAATTGAATGGACTCACTTAATATGCAGAAATTGTCCAAAACTACGGAGAGTTTGAGAGTTGACCCAGCTTCCAGGCTAACAAGTTATTTTGCTTCAATTACATAGAAGCTGGATGAAGACAAGAGATTCCTGGGTCAGAGATAATGGGCTGTATTAGTCAGGGCACAGCAGGCAGCATGAGCTTTATGTTCCCATCAATTCTCCTGGTCTCTAAATCCCCCAGGAGCAATACTGCGTGGCCCAGATTTATGCTTGCACATAGTGGGTTTGTGTAATGGCTGAGACACTCTGAGTTCAGGCAAGCCCCATATTTTAAGGAGTTTCTAGCAAAGCTGTCCAACCTTTGTCTTGCAGGGAGGCATTACCTTGATTATCCTGGTCAGGAAACAACTCTGTTTTCTAATTTGGAAGGAGGTACTATTTTTGCAAAGATAGTCTGAGACATAGCTGTTATAAGACATGCAGAAAGCCCATGGATACGTTGTCACTTAAATGTGTTTCTGCAAAGCAATCTTTTCTCCCCTTTCTATTTCTCTCAGGACTGCCATTCTTATTGTTCCAAACATGGACTTAGTCTATAGAAAAATATCAGCTATTTGGAAATTTAAAAATGATCCTGAGTTTTTTTTTAGAAGATACACATTATCCAATACTATACAGTAAAGTTGACAGCATTTATTAAATAACTAATATGTGATTAATTCCATGTTAGCTACTGGGAGATATTTAAAACATTCTGTAAGGATTTGGTCATGGCCCATGAGTACTTAAGCTAAGTGTACAGAAAAATACTAGAAATGAGAAAGAGTTTTGAACAACTGAAGACTACTGGAGTGCTGTAGAGGACCCAACTGTGATATAAGGGGAAGAAAGAAATTGTTTCGAGACGTGTGACTTGAGCTGACTCTTGAATGCATTTTTTAGTTGGCAGGAGAGATAAGTATATTTTTGGCAAGGGGAGTAGTGTGAGTGAAAGTCAAAGGCTGAGTGAAAGGTACATGTTTGGGTATTTGTGGGAATGTTAAAGGAATCATATTATGAAGGATTAGAGGAATTGTAACTTGAAGTCCAAAAGCCTGGCAGAGGAGTTAGATTGGATGTGGTAAACATGAGTGCATTAGAGAACATTTCCAGAATGGGGAGTGACATGCTTGAGAACTGCTCTACTACATTTGGAAAGTATAACATTGTGGGAGGGGTAGTACTGAGAGGAGGGAGAGATTCCATAATAAGAAAACAATCAAGTGAAAATGTCCTTTCATTAGTTGGAGATGGGAAACAGGAACCCAGATAAAAGGATGGTTCTTCTGAGTATGGCAGAATATGGGCCCATGAAAAATTGCCCACCAGTTGGGAAGGGATAAACTGAAGGTGCAAGGAGAAATCATGGAGCAGGAAGGGCACTGCTTCCTTTGAACTTTGAAAGATGGCTGAAACGAAAGGTGTATATGAGAGTTGTGGGAATCATTGTAGAGACTCATGGGAAGGTGGCCTCAATCTACTCCTAGAAGTCATAGATGATTTGTTGAGAATGAGGCAGAAAATGTAGCTATATGCTGTTGACAGTTACATGTAGTTAACAGATGAGCATATATCATATTTTCTTACATAATTTGAGGCCACTTCATAGTTAAAATTCTGTTGTTCTGGTGGTTTTATTGGCTTTCTAAATAAGGGAGAATAGTTTCCAATACTTGCTTCAAGGTGTAGTATTAAACAGCTTTGTAATACTTTGGTACTTGTGGCAGCAGCAGTTTCTTTGCACAACTAGGAAGGACTAAAAATGTCACAAGCTATTTGGATACAAGGAATTGTTTAACAACTTTGTTTTCTACATTTTTTTCCTTTTATAAGAATCACATTTTTTTTTTCCCTACAAGAATCCTGATATACTGTTCTGGCTCTAGTAGTGGACATATGTTTTAGTAACTCTTTTTTTTTGTTGTTGTTGTTTTTTAGGGGAACAGGACTTTATTGGGGAACAGTGTGTACTTCCAGGACTTTTTTCCGAGTCAAGTTGTTGTCCTTTCAATCTTAGTTGTGGAGGGTACCATTCAGCTTCAAGTTGTTGTCCTTTCAGTCTTAGTTGGGAGGGCGCAGCTCAGCTCCAGGTCCAGTTGCCGTTACTAGTTGCAGGGGGCACAGCCTACCATCCCTTGCGGGAGTCGAACTGGCAACCTTGTGGTTGACAGTCCACTGGCCCATGTGGGAATCCAACCGGCAGCCTTCGGAGTTAGGAGCATGGAGCTCTAACCGCCTGAGCCACCGGGCCGGCCTGTTTTAGTAAGTTGATGATCATTAGTAGATTAAGGATTAGTGGAGAGATTCATTAAGGAATACTTTGCTACAAGCACAACTTTTGGAAATTAATTTTGATTCCTTTTTGTTACAAAATTTGAGTTGTGTTTTAGGGGGTCAATATCTGTCTCTTGGATGTCTTAATGTTTAAGAATGCCACAAAATTTATAAAATGATATTTTAAGAAAAATCCTTTTTGTTAAAATAAGAACAAATATCAAATTATTAATGGCTATTCAAACTTTACAAAATGTAACTAGCAGCAGTTTCATTTTCTTTGATTTAGAACTAGGATTCTTAATAGAGATGACAGTTTATAAGATTGATATTTACAGGGCCACAGGCATAATTCACACAAGATGGGGAAGGAGGTCATTTTAGGTGGTGAGAACAGTAGTAGACACATTGTGTTGGGAGTGAATTGGCAGCATAAACCTGAATTCTCTCATGTCGGTAGGTGAGTAAGCCATTTAATCAAACATTTTGCAAACTAGGGTAAAGGCAATAAACAGCTGCACAATATGAAAGGTCTGAATACTGCAGAATTAAGGAAAGGATCTGAATGTGTTGCATTAGCATAGCTTTGAATAAAAAATTAAAATGTACACCCTTCGCATATGAAGATGCCAGTTCAGAATCACAGTCCAAGCTGTGTCATGTGGATTGGCACAGATATGTGCACTTTCTTACCCAGTCTCTCTGGTGCCCACTAATCTGTCCTCGTGAGCGCTTTGAGGAGGAAATTAGGGTCATTTAACTCACTCTGAGATCATAATTTTGTTGTCTTATTGTTATTATCCAAAGCAGAAGGAGGGGTTATCTCTGTGAATCTTGGTAACAGTTTTTACCTATCTATACTTTTCCTTTCAGTGTAAAAGTTTAAATGTAGGACAGAACTTTGAACCTTTCTTTCTCGTATCCTTTAAAAATATAATTGGTAGAAATACTTTTAAATATTATTGTATATTTTATTAGGAGCTATTCTTATCTCTTTCCATTTTAGAATTATAAGAAAATTAAGTAAAATGATAGAAGTTGGTACTGCTTATAAATATGTCAATACAGGTGAAAGGAACTTCAAAAATTACATAAAAGTGATTTTCAAGGAATACACATTATTTTTAGACAATACACATAATATAGAAATTCCTAATTGCTACATTACATTACGGCAAAATAGCCATCTTTTGAGCTGCTGAATAATGAAATACTGCTTTAAATAAATTGTGGTTTAATTTTTCGAAGTTTAAGAGCAAGCACTACAAATGTGGAATGTGTTTATGGGTATGGATGTGTGCGAGACATTTAGCTCATGGCTAAATCCTGGAGGTTTGTGCAGTTAACCAATCTGTAGGCCATTAGAATCTTTGCACAAGAGAGCCATTCAGAAGGGGTCATAGCAAAAATAATGTGAGGGCAGAGAGAAATAGCTAGGAAGTATAATCAATACAGCAATAATTAATAGATTACATGTTTTGTGGTTTTAAACTTGTCATTTTGAAATAGGAAAACATATTTCACATCCACATCAGTCCATTTCATGGCTTTAAAGTAGCTTTTGTTGAGATGATTTTTAATTAAAATTAGATGCTGAGATCTGCAGCATAGGCCGTAATGTCTCAACAAGTCATTTGTAAGTATGTCTACCTGCTTTGTTAGGTTTACTAGTCAGGTATCTTAGTATTGGTAGTTATGGATGAGTGCAGCATAACCAGCACTTTAAACTTCTCTCAGGTAAGTTAGGCCATATAGATAACTTAGAAGTCAGAGTTGTCACCTCCAAATATATGGTATATTTAAGTCACACTATAGGTTCTTCTTTAGATTTCAGTGTTGTTTGCTATGATTTTTCTGTACACTGACAGGTATTAGATGAAAAACAGAACGTAGGACACAAAAGAAAAAAATATATAGTCAATAGGGCTTTAGGATATTTAAAAAATCACTGGGAGGAAATGAAAACCACTCTAAACAACTTCCGTGGCTATTGTCTCCATATGCGGTCCTTGCAGGGATTTACAAAATCCAGTTTCATTGATTCCCATCCTATGTGGTGAGACATACTTGACAATAGGTACCAATAGTTTTTTACTTATAACTTCCTAAGGACTGCTTTCATTCTTATTTTTTGATACTTTCTTATTAATCTTCCATCTAAAGGAACAAAAGGGGAAAAGCCCCGGTTATTTGATTTTAGATACTGCCATGCATTATTTTTTACTTTGTTGCTTTGTTTTTTAGTTTTCTTTTAGATACTTGTTAAAGAGAGAGGAGATAACAGCCTTGATTCTAGACTCTCTTAAAATTAATCACCTGTGGTCACTTTGTGGCCTGACCTCCAATTTGATTCGAAGTGATGGTTTAATAAAACAAACAAAATATGTAGACTTATGGTGTATATCTGTAGGGGTAATAATTAACTAATTTCTTCTGATTATTATAGTAGGGTGCAGTAATATTATAGAGATCATTCATTTCTGTGATTCTGGTGCCTTAGGGCCAATAAAGCCCTCTAGATAAAAGTCCCTTCACAGCATGGAGGGCTTTCTGGACGAAATAAATCAAATTCTGACTGAGTCATGATAGATAATATCCTCATGTTTAATATACTTTTATGCATAATTGTCTGCCCACTAGTTGTGACTTTCTTCTTTCTCTACTTCTCAAGAAATACCATTAGAAATAATGTAACAAAGACATTATTAGAAGAATAGCCTTGAGTACATTTTAATTATATAAAAAGTTAATAACAAATTACTTGAGCATATTTTGTAGCTGATCATGGCATATGAATGATGGGACATCATCATTAAGAACTGATATTTTAGATTTTAACATTTGAGGGTTGGTCTCCATTTTAAAAAAGCTATTAATTTTTTTTTTTTTTTTTTTTTTTTGTGTATCATCTTAAAAGTGTAAAGCCCTATTTCAGGTAGCTTCAACACCACACATTTACTGAATTCCTTCTACATGAAGAATGGTGTGCTTGGCCCAATGGATGGTGATTCATGAAGAAGATAAGATCTTAGTTTTTCTAGACGGAGTTGAGGGGATTGGAAAGCTGGATGAAGATAGAATTGTTGCTAGGGAAGTCAATCCTGGAGCTGAATAAGCAATATCAATAGAGATGGAAGAACAAATTGATCTATTCTCTCCCATTTCCTTTTTCCCTTTGCCACTGCCAGTTATGTCACTAGAGTCTACTCATTGGACAAAATGAGGCATGGATTTAGGCTGGAATATTCCAAGCAGAATGAAGAATCCATGGCTGTTCTTAGAAAGCATTTCACGATAAGTTGGGTATATTTTTAAGTTGAAAAGTACAATGAAGGTAGTAATAGCTATAAAATAGGTTATGACTAGAGATTGGGTTATTGCCCCACAAGTCCGACTAGCAATGCCCTTGGGGTCTTTGTGAATTTTTTGTTCTTTTAAATATGTTTTCTTGGCTATTAATAAGCTTACTTCTCTAATGAATAAAAGAAAACTTTAAGGAATATTTTTTGTGATGTAAGAAATCTAAAATAATTTCTGGTACAATTACAATATAGTTCTAATTGCAATTCTGAAACCTAGATTTTGAGTTATAAATATCACTTTTGTAATAGCTTTATTGAGATACAATTTGTATACTATAAAATTTACCCTTTAAATTATATAATTAAATAATTTTTGGTATGTTTACATAGTTGTGCAACCATCACCACTATCTAGTTTTAGAATATTTTCTTTAACTTAGGAACCCTATACTTATTAGCAGTCACTCCTCATTTCTAGCTCCCCCCAGACCCTGGCAACCATGAATATACTTTCTGTCTCTAAGGAGTTGCTTATTCTGGATATTTCATATAAATGGGATCATTCAATATGTGGCTTATTTCACTTATGTTTTCAAGGCTTATCATGTTATAGCATGTGTCAGTACTTTATTCATTTTTATTATTGTATAGTATTCCATTGTATGGATATACCACATTTTGTTTATCCATTTTTTGGTTGATGGACATTCGTGTTGTTTCCTTTTTTTTTCTGCTATAGGCAATTCTATGAACAATTGCATATACATTTTTATGTGGCTATTTGTTTCAGTTCCTTTGAATATATACCAAGCAGTACAATTGCTGGGTCAGATAATAATTCTATGTTTAACATTTTTGAGGGACCACCAAATTGTCTACTAAATCAGCCACACCATTTTACATTCCCTCCAGTAACATATGTGGGTTCTAATTTCTCCACATTATTGCCAGCCTTTGTTTTCTTTATAGCCATCCTAGTGGGTTTGAATTAGTATGTCATTGTGGTTTTGATTTGCCTTTCTTGATGATGAATGCTGTTGAGTATCTTCCCTTATTGGCTATTTGTATATCTTCTTTGGAGAAAGTTCTCTTCACATCCTTTGCCCATTTTTAATTGTCTTTTTATTTTTGAGTTGTGAGTTCCTTATATATTCTAGCTAAAAATATTTTATCAAGTATGTGAATTACAAATATTTTCTTTATCGATTGTTTTTTCACTTTATTGATGGTGTCCTTTGAACCATAAAGTTTGAAATTTTGATGAAGTACAATTTATCTATTTTTTATTTTGTCATATGTGTGTTTGATGTCATATCTAAGAAACTATTTTCTATTTGAAAATCATGAAGATTTAGTCCTAAGTTTTCTCCTGAGAGTTTTAGCCCTTGAATTTAGGTCTATAATTCATTTTGAGTTAATTTTTGTGTATGATGTGAGATAATCCAAGTTCATTCTTTTCCAGCTGGACACCCTACTGTTCAAGCATTTAAAAAAAAATCTCATGAGACATAAATCTCATTTTGAATTAATATATAACCAAAAGACCTTTTTACCATTCTTAATTTGTTTTTTATCAAAAACGAATCTAAAAATGTTGTGATATTTAGAAAAAGAAATAAATTGTGTATTATATGAAACTATAGTGGGGATACTATGAAAATTTTTAGTAACAATACATGCCTACTTTTATTGCAGTTGAGCTTAATAAGGACTTTTTTTTTAAAAAAATTAAAGTTTATTGGGGTGACAATTGTTAGTAAAGTTACATAGATTTTGGGTGTACAATTCTGTAATATATCACCTATCACATTGTGTGTTCACCACCCAGAGTCAGTTCTCTTTCCATCACCATATATTTGAACCCCTTTACCCTCATCTACTACTGCCTTCCCCCCTTACCCTCTGGTAACCACTAAACTATTGTCTGTGTCTATGAGTTTTTGTTTCTTATAAGCACCTTTAAAAATTAATATCCTTGTGAAACTTATAAGCCCTTTTAAGAAATTAATGCCCTTCTGAAATAGAACACTTAAGACTATTTGTAGGTACATGTAGTGAGCAATTTCTATATACTTATTTTTGCCCTGACTCTTCTTATCGATGTTTATTTTAAAAGCATGGGCTTTTCATTAATATACTGATGATACGATACTATATCTACATTTTATTTGTCTACTTAGCTTTAATGTTAATGCAATGATGGTCAGAATTCACTGTGAGATATAAATTGTACTTCTTTTATTTAAATTTTATTCTGGTTCAGTTCTTAAATATTTCATGCAGAAGTTAAACATTGCTTGATATGAATGTCATATAAAGTTGTAACAGAACAAACCCTCCTGCTACAGCTTATTGTGCTGTATTCAAAAAACAAAACAAAATAAAACCCTCTATTTTCCCGTAGATTAAGGCCCCCCCATTATAAATAGGTGGAGCCTCTCCTAAACCAGGTGGACATTCTCAGGGTCAATCATGTGAGGAAAGGTTCAGACATGAACTTGAACCCTGAAAGTGGGAGTAACTACACAGGAAAAGAAACTTTATGTTTCTTTACTTTCTAATACTTCTCTTGGGTTTAGATATTAGGTTGCTAAATCTATCAGGCATTTTGGGCATATTAGGAGGTGACTAGGGAGGCATACATATACTGAACTCTAAACTAAAAACAGATAAACTATATATGCTAGGTTATCTAGTTCCATGACATATTCTATGTTGATTTCCTCTGTGTTATATCCAAATATTTAATTACCTTCTTTTTAAGTATTGCAGCCTTGCCTTGTCTGTATACTGGGGAATTAAGAGAAGGGCCATTTAGTTTTGCTTGAACCAGCGTGTTAAATTAAGAGCAGTGCCAATATTCTCTCTTGAAGCCGTCATTAGTGAGATATCCAGAGGGGTGATGAATCTCAGGAGGCATGAATAAAGCTATAAGAGGCCTGCTGGCTTTCCACGGCAAACTTTAGAAGATCTTGATTATATTTCCTTAAGTAATAAGATAGTTATTCTCGCCAAAGGTAAATTTTTTTTATGATATAAAAAAATATTTTATCTTCAAATATTTTGCCAAGGAAGAGTGCAATTTTGTGAAATGACTTTTGCTTCACCTTTCTAACTTGTTTACTTGGGCCCCCAAACTTTAGAACAGGTAGAATTGTTAACATCAGCATGTTAGCATGCTGATGGCATTTGTGCCTTAATCTATGAGGTGTGATAAAAAAATACAGTGAATGTTTAAATTAAAAAACATTATTACAGTAAAAGACACATTGCCGTTAGACCCCCTCAAAATACTCCCCCTCACTTCGAACACTCTTATCCCATCCTTCTTGCCACTTTCTGAAGCAGTTCTGGAAGTCCTCTTTCCTGAGTGTCTTTACTTTATCCTCCATCATGACAGCGCTCCACGTCACATGTCGCTTATGGTATGGCAATTTCTGTCAAATAAAAACATTATGGTGTGTCCTCATCCACCTTATTCACCGGATCTGGCACTGTGAGACTTCTGGCTCTTCCCCAAAGTCAAAATTACCATGAAAGGTAAATGTTTTGAATTGATTCAGGACATCGAGGCAGCCATGACAGCACAACTAAAGACACTCATGAAAGAGGACTTCCAGAACTGCTTCAGAAAGTGGCAGGAACGATGGAATAAGTGTGTTCAAAGTGAGGGGGAGTATTTTGAGGGCGATTGATGGCAGTGTGTGTTTTACTGTAATACATTTAAAAGAAAATTATACATTAACTGTATTTTTTATCACACTTCATATATGCACATTTAACTTCCCAAAAGATACATATATATGTATATATAAATGTATATATAAATGTGTATATATATATGTATATGTATATGTATATGTACACACACACACACACATTACCTAGGTGTACAGGTGATATACAAATGAATGAAATATAGAACTATCTCTTTGCTATTTCTTTATCTCCAGTGTCAATCGTACTGCCTGACACCTATTGGGTTTGCTCAATGAATGATGATTAGAATAAGTGAATTTTTTGAAAATAATGGTAATATTTTTCTTAATGCCCTTAATTTATTTTTTTGACTTAAAAAATTTTAGCTTTATTGAGGTATAATTGACAAATAGGAATTGTTTATATTTAAGGTGGACAACTTGACATTTTTTTTTTTTTTATTGGGGAAGGGGAACAGGACTTTTATTGGGGAACAGTGTGTACTTCCAGGACTTTTTCCAAGTCAAGTTGTTGTCCTTTCAATCTTAGTTGTGGAGGGTGCCGTTCAGCTTCAAGTTGTTGTCCTTTCAGTCTTAGTTGTGGAGGGCGTAGCTCAGCTCCAGGTCCAGTTGCCGTTTTCTAGTTGCAGGGGGCACAGCCCACCATCCCTTGTGGGAGTCAAACCGGCACACTTGTGGTTGAGAGGAAGCGCTCCAACCAACTGAGCCATCCAGGAGCTCAGCGGCAGCTCAGCTCAGCTCAAGGTGCCGTGTTCAATTTTAGTTGCAGGGGGCGCTGCTCACCATCCCTTGCCGGAGTCGAGGAATTGAACTGGCAACCTTGTGGTTGAGAGCCCACTGGCCCATGTGGGAATCGAACCAGCAGCCTTCGGAGTTAGGAGCACAGAGCTCTAACCACCTGAGCCACCAGGCCGGCCCACAACTTGATATTTTGATATATTGTATACAGTGTGAAATAATGACAACAGTCAAATTAATTAACATACACATAATCTCTCGTAGTTAACATATTCTTCTCCTCCCTTCATTTCTTCCTCCCTCCCCCATCTCTCTCTCTCTTTTTAATAATTTTTTTATATTTCAATTAAAGTTGATATACAATATTATATTAGTTTCAGGTGTACAACATAGTGATTAGAGATTTATATAACTTACAAAATGATCACCCCAATAAATCTAGTACCCATCTGACACTATACATAGTTATTATAATATTATTGGCTATATTCCTTATGCTATACATTATATCCCCATGAATGTTTTGTAACTACCAATTTGTACTTCTTAATCCCTTCCCTTTTACACCCATCCCCCCAAGACCCCTCCCATATGGCAACCATCAAAATGTTCTTTGTATCTTTGAGCTTGTTTCTGTGTTTGTTTATTTTGTTCTTTTGCTCACATATAAGTGAAATCATATGGCGCTTGTCTTTCTCTATCTGATTTTCTACACTCACCACAACACCCTGTAGGTCCATCCATGTTATTGCAGATGGCAAGATTTCATTCTTTTTTATGGCTGAGTAATATTCCATTGTATATACAGAGGGTGCCCCCCAAAAAAGTATACAAATTTTAAGAAAGGAAAAAATGGTATTAAAATTGTTATACTCAATATATACCAATGACAAAAGATGAATACAAGTCATGTGTATGCATTTTTCTGTCACCCCTGGTATTTACCACTTCTTATTCCATTCATCCATTGATGGACACCCAGGTTGCCTCCATATCTTAGCTATTTTAGATAATACTGTAATGAACATATAGATGCATATATACCTTGAAAGTAGTGTTTTGTGTTTCTTCAGATAAATACCCAGAAGTGGGTTTACTGTGTCTTTCTTTGTCTCTTGTTATGACTTTTGTTTTAAAGTCTATTTTGTCTAGTATAAATATTGCTACCCAGCTTTTTGTTTTTGTTTCCATTTTCATGAAATATCTTTTCCCATCTCTTTACTTTCAGTCTGTGTATGTCTTTCAATCTGAAGCGAGTCTCTTGTAGGCAGCATATGCAGGGTGTTGTTTTCTTATCCATTCAGCCACCCTATGTCTCTTGATTGGAGCATTTAATCCGTTTACATTTAAAATAATTGTTGAAAGATATGTAGTTATTGCCATTTTATTATTCATATTTTGATTTTTTTTCTTCTTCTTTTTCTTCTTAAAGAAGTCCCTTTAACATTTCTTGTGATAGGTACTATTTTGGTGGTGATGAAACTCTAGCTTTTTCTTGTCTGGGAAGCTTTTTACCGGTCCTTCAATTCTATATGATAGCCTTGCTGGCTAGAGTAACTTTGATTGTAGGTCCTTGCTTTTCATTACTTTGAATATTTGTGTCAATCCCTTCTGGCCTACAAAGTTTCTGTTAAGAAATCAGCTGACTTATGTGAGCTCCTTTGTAGATAACTAACTACTTTTTTCCTGCTGCTTTTAAGATTCTCTCTTTGTCTAAAACCTTTGTTAATGCACTTAATTTAGATATCACCAACCCAAACTTGAGAGTAGAGCTCTAAGTAAAAATAACCCCTTTAATAGTGGTTTTTGATGATGTTATTATGTTAAAAATGAAATATTTAAATATCTGGATTTTGATTTTCCTAAGTATTTCCCTTTAATAAAGGAAACATAAAAGAATCTCGATTTTTTTATGTCCTCCTCCATATTATAGAAGAATCTCCTGGTACAAGTTCAAGCCAGATGATTTTATCTCCTTTTGGCTTGTGCTTGTCAAGATATTCCCAATCCTATTGATTTATATGGGCTAGATTTGTATAACGCTGTCTAAAGGTCAGTCAGTGCCTCTGTGTTATTGTCTTCCACTGACAATCATTGTTAGATAGTTATATACACATATATATGTATATGTATATATACATATATATATATTTTACTGATAGGGACGGTAGTATAAGTATGTGAATTTTGAAATTAGATAAAGATTGGAATCCTAGCTGCAAATTTCCTGCACCTCAGAGTTGTTTTTTGTTTTTAGCTTGTTTTGTTTTTGGTAGTAGAGGGAGAATACCTCCTTTAAATATTTGTATTGACTAAAAGAGAGTATATAAATAGAGTTCCTAACACAATACCTAGCACATAGACATTTGTTTATAAGTTTCTTCCTCCTCATTTCCTTTCAGATATGTATTCCAGTGGGTGATCTCTGATATAATTATTATTATTTATTAATTAATATAAGATTTTAAAGCTTTTACCTAATGCTAAAAGCTACATAAATAAATTTTGAAAAATTATCCAAATAAAGCTTGAAGGAAGACCTAGTAGAAGCCATGTTCTCACTAACCCTCCTTTTGTGCTTTATGGGCCTCACCAGCTCTTGTAAGCCTTCAGGGCCTAAAGAAGCCTGGAACATTCTGTGTTGTCCAGAGTAGGACTGGCTTCAAACAGACAGTTTTGAAGTTCTAATATTGTTGTTGAGTTAAAGAACGTTGTCAAATATCTCTGCTAGGATATTATGAAATACCTTTTCCTGTACGTCATGTAGAGTTGAATCTTAGTCATCTATATATACCAAAATGAGTATTTAAAATATTTTATAGCTTCTTTAATATGTATATTTTATTTCTCACTTAATTGCTTATTTATTATCTCACTTAATTGCTTATTTATTATCTCACTTAATTGCTTATATCTAATAATAATTACCTTAAAACTTTGAGGTAAATTTTATGGGTTGTTCCCATACTCTGTTGTTTTTTGCCTTAGTTATAAATATATGAAGCACATTTTCAAGCAACCTTCTCCCATCACTGTTCTGCTACCTAAGAGAGTCACTGTCCAACTGTCTTTTACTTCTTAGGATTTAAAAATCTCATTTGCAGATTTGAACTCTTTATGTTGCTACTGGGCTTTTTATTACTTTTCACTACCTCACCCCCACCCCTACCCTCACTGTGTATTTTAGTTTTGCTGTTGTCAATGCTGCATACACCCTGAACACTATAAATAGCCTATTCTGTCAATTTTGTGTTAATCACGAAAATTGTAGCCCTTTTCTTTGTTCCTATCTGACTACTTTAAGCTCGCTCATTCATTTATTTTCTTTAGAAAAAAAAATAACCTAGGTATTTAAAGTCTAACTTGAATTTGCCTTTATTCAAGGGACTTTTAGGAAATATTCTGCCTCATAAATGAGAATCCTAGCTTGGGAGAGGGGATGGGACCAGTGAACATATTTCCTACTCCAGGATTCAGGTGACTGGGCAGCTTCGCTCACCTGGCACCACTGGGCTTATGATGGCTCTTTATTACCTGGAAGTGACAGTGAATAGCAGACTTACTTCTGTTTTTCTTGGGAATACCATTGGAAAAACCAAAATTTAAATGTTTTGAGAAAATACAGTTCAGATAACCTAGCAAATGAAGATGACTTGATTAAAATGTCAGTCAATTAATTATATAATTGATTTCCTATTGAATATTTAATGTGATTCCAGGAACAATGAAGTTTCATTTAAAGTTACTTCATACTTTGATATTTAGTTACTTTATTTAGTTAGAATTATAACCTAGTGGAATTTCTTTCCAGGACATGCTGTGGGTGAGGAAAACACATTTTTTATTTATTTATTAGTTTCAGGTGCACAAAACAATGTAATAGACATTTATCATTTATATCCCTCACACTGTGTCAACCCCCCTTCCCCCATCCACTATCCCTCTGACATCGCACGGAGCCATTACATTGCCACTCTCTATTCCTAATGCTGTACTCCGCTTCTTGTGACCATATATATATATATATATATATATATATATATATATATATATATATATGTATCTGTGTGTGTATATAAACTTGTAGTTGGCATTCATTATTGTTCAGCTTTAGCTTCAGGTGTACAGTGCAGTGATCAGGCATCTACATCTTCCCTGAGGTGGTCTCTCTCATGAGACAAGTGCCCATCGGATACCCTACAAAATCTTTACAACATTATTGATTACATTCCCCAAATTAACTTTCGTAACTCCATGGCCATCTTGTGGTTACCGATTGTGCTTTCTAATCCCCTCACCTTTCCCCCTTATTCCCAGCTCCCCCCATCTAGCAACCCTCAGTTTTTCCTCTATGTCTCTGAGACTGTTTCTGATTAGTTCATTCATTTATTCTTTTCTTTAGATTCCACAAATAAGTGAGATCACATGGTATTTGTCTTTTTCTGTCTGACTTACTTCACTTAACATAATGTTCTCTAGGTCCATCCATGTTGTTGCAAACGGTAAGATTTCTTTCTTCTTTATGGCTGCGTAATACTCCATTGTATAAATGTACCACAGTTTCTTAATCCAGTTGTCTACCGATGGGCATTTCAGTTGTTTCCATGTCTTGGCTATTGTGTATAGTGCTGCAATAAACATAGGGGTGCATACATTTTTTTGAATCAGAGTTTTGGATTTCTCTGGATAGATACCTAGGAGTGGAATTGCTGGATCATAAGGTAGTTCCATTTTCAGATTTTTGAGATACCTCCATACTGTTAGGAAAATATATCTTTAAGAGCATTGCAAGGCGGTTGTATCTACTACTCAGAAGAGAGGGGTGGGCTACATAACGCCACGCATCATCAGTGTGTGGATAATAACTAAAATCTTAGGAGTGAATGAGGGTACAGAGGAGAAAATGTGTGAAAGAAGACAGGGTTCATATAGACTCCAACATTTAATGAAATAGTAAGGCAGTCATGCATTTTTATTCACAGCAGAATCCACTGACTTATTCCTTAAAATCTGAATATCGATGTGTGAAATGGATTCTAGATACTACAGCTTCAGAATTAATAGATTTTTTTTTTTCATTTTGGTCAAGTTTGAACTCAAGAAAGAAAGAAGATATATTTAAAGAAAGAAGATGATATATTAGGATACGCTATTCTTTTAGTTATGATTTTTGATTTTATGTGTATAGTTTTTAATCTGTTGTTGATCTTTTTAAGGAGAAGCATTGAAAGAAAAAGCAGAGGACTTGTATTGTTATTTTACTTGCTGAATTGAGGTTGGGTTTTCTTAAACTAAGAATTGATTACCTTCTATAGAAAGAAAATCAGGTGAATATTTTTCATTACTGGAATTTAGAGGACACAGCCCTAAAATAGAATCTGAAGTTTATATTTCAAAATGTAGCTCCCATATAAGCAGCCTTATGTTCTGAACTTCAAGTGTTTAATTGACTTCACTTAGAAGGCAGGTTTTATATCATAGATTTAATTTGACTTTTTAGAATTGATAAAACCTTGCTTAGTCTTCTACATCATTATCATTAAAAAAGTATAATTTGTATCAAAGGGTTGACTTTCCTATCATTAGTGTACTCCAAATTCTTATACCTTCAGTTAACATATTTTATTATTTGTATCACTGTCTACTGGCTTTGATTTGATGATAGGTGTGATATGTACACTATTCTGGAATTTGGTGACAAGGAACACAGTATACTGCTGACTCCCACTGAGCACCTGCCCCTAGATTGATCCTGAATCTAGTAGTGAAGATGAACTAAGACCACATATGGGCATGAATTTCATTTGTGACAATGAAATTATGACAGCAGAGGTATTACTTTTTATCAGAGTAAGTGACCTATCACTCTCTGAGTTTCGAGTTCCATTTGGGTACAGTCAGCTGAAATGATGTTAGGATTTATTTAGTCAAAGTCTTCCTTTAATTCTGGCTCTGATACATCGCTCTGTCTGCCTTTCTAAACTCTGGTTTGTGTTTAGTTTTCTGAAATAAAATTTAGTAAATGTCTGTTAATTGACATTCTCTCATATCTCAAGTATTCTTTATACTGTGGAATCAGCATAATTCATTAACAAGCTTGTCTTTTTATGAAATTGTTTCAACTTATTGAGAACTTAAAATTTGAATAAGCTACCAATGTATCTTGAATCACTTTAGAAAATTTCTTGTTAGAACTTGATTGAAAAAAATCTCTAGAAGGGATTGATCTGGTGTTGCATGACAAAATTCTTTTCAGTAAATGTTCAGTGAGTTGAAAGAGTCTGACACATCTACTTATAGACATACATAAAGTCTGATGTACAACTTATAAATTTTACTTTGATACTTATTCTCCTTCAATAAAATATATAAGGTATGGACTTTTGTGCTGACAAAAAATACTTCTGCCTGCTTTACTCCTTCTTCACAATTGGATATAATTTCTTAAGTGAACCACCACCATGCATTTAGGCTTCAAACATACTGACCTTACTTTTGTAATGCAGCCATTTGTGCCTATTAAATCGTAAGTTCCAGTAACAGCCAAGACTCTGGCTAACTCCTTATTGAATGCTCAATACCTAGAGGAGAGGCTTGCAGATAGTAGATGCTCAGGAGATATTTAATAGTCAAATTGATTGAATTCTTTAGTTTTAATATCTCTTCGATATGCCTGTATAATCAGAACCTGGAAAGATTTGATAATACAAGGAAGATGTGTAAATAATAGTATCATCCTCTTTGCATTCTGAAGCTACACCCAAAAAATAATATTACTGCATCATTTTTTCCCTAATTTGTATATCCAAAGAACCTTCAGGTCTAGTCTACAACCATGTTATAGCATGGGTCATGTCAGTTGCATACATTAGTCATATCAAACTTAGACTCTTAGGGTTGGAAGGGTCCTGAAATGTCATCCATCCCAACTTCCCATCCAATGATTGAGTTCCTTCTGTAGCAGTGGTTGTCAACCTTGGCCACCTATTTGAATGACTTGAGGAACTTTATAAATCCTAGTGCTCAAACCTCACCTCAGTCCGATTCTATAAGACTCTCCATGGGCGGCACCTAGACATCAGTACTTTTTTGGAGCTAAAGGTGATTCCAATGTGTAGTCAAGGTTCAGAGCAATTATTCTATAAAATCCCTACCAAATATTTTCCAGCCTGATGACCTCCTCTGGAGATGAGTACCTCACTACCAAACTTAAGTCTTCTATAAGAGTGTTTGAATTATATACTAGTTAAATTACATAACATAAATCAAGCTCACCAATTTAATACTTAACTGTTGCTAAACAACACTAAGGAGAGAGTGACATCTACATTTGAATTATCTTCTTTGAAGTGGTATTGTAGCACTTTTGAATGACTTTCAAAAAGCTAATCATTTCAATCCTTTTCAAATTTTACTTTAACAGTAATCAAGTTACTTGGTGTGACTCAAATGAATGTTCTGCTCTGTTTTAGGGTATTATGATCATTTTATTTTATTTTTTTTTGTACTTGGGGAAACAGTGAAGTGATGAGCAAATTATTTTTGTATTTACCTGCCTGTACCTTGCTGATTTAATATACAGGTTTATAGTTGAATGTTGGGTAGGCCCTTTTGGAATTGTGCTAGCTTTTTAGGATGGTAATGCACCAAACAGGAAACTTCAAGTATACTGAAAGGGGAATGGCAAAGATTTGGTTTTGTAACTCTCCTTGATTTTAGAGAAAAATTTTTAGAGAAAGCTGTATGTGAACACATAGACACACACACACACACACACACACACACACACACACACACACACACACACACACACACACACACTTGTATTCTTAGGAATGTATCTATCCTGAGACCATTTACCTATATATCAACTCATTTGAGCACCTTTACGAATATCTGGGCATCAAAAGTCAGTGTATAATATCGTTATTATATACTTAAGTAGTTCTGGAGTCAGACAAATCTGGATTTGAGTCTCATCTCCATCCCTCCTCAATGTGTGGCCTACGGCAAATTATTATTTTATCTCAGCCTCAGTCTCTCTATTTGTAGAGATAATGGCACGTATCTTGTAGGGATGTTATGAGGATTAATAGTAATAATGCATATAAAGTCTCACAATAGCCCCGGGATTATAGAAACTGTCCATTAACTTAATTTTTTTATACCACTTTGTGAGGTGTGATTGACATATAAAAGCTGTATATATTTAATGTATACGACTGAATGAGCTTGGTGATAAATGTATACCTGTTATTATCACCATTAAGGCCACAGACATATCCATCACTTCCCAGTTTCCTCTAGCCATGGTGATGATGATGATGATGATGATAATGATTGGTAAAACCACTTAATATAAAATCTACTCGCAGAAAATTTTAAGTACATAATAGGGTACTGTTAGCTACAGGCACTGTACTGTATAATAGATCTCAGAACTTAACTCATCTTGCATTTTGAAACTTTGTACCCTTTGACCATCACTTCCTCTCCCCCATGACCTGGCAATCACCATTCTGTTCTCTGCTTCTATGAGTTTGACTATTTTAGATATCACATATAAGTGATAATCATATAGTATTTGTCTTTCTGTGTCTGGCTTATTTCATTTAACATAATGTCTTCTCTATCCATGTTGTCATAAATGGCAGAATTTCTTTCATTTTTAAGTCTGAATGATATTTCACTGTATGTATACACCACATTTTCTTTATCCATTCATCCATTATTGGACATTTATACTGTTTCCATCTCTTGGCTATTGTGAATAATGCTGAAATAAACATGGGAGTGCAGGTATCTCTTTGAAATCTTGATTTCGATTTCTTTGGATAAATACCCAGAGGTATTGCTGGATCATATGGCAATTCTATTTTTAATTTTTTGAGGAACCCCCATACTGTTCTCCGTAAGAGTCACACCAATTTGCATCCTCACCAACCATGCTACCAAGGTTCCCTTTTCTCCATATGGCCAATGCTTACTGTGTTTTGTTTTTTTAATAATAGCCATTCTAACAAGTGTGAGGTGATATTTCATTGTGGTTTGATTTGTGTTTCAGTTATGATTAGTGATGCTGCACACCTTTTCGTATAACTGTTGGACTTTTGTATATCATCAGTATTACTCAGCAGATGACAATAGTTGTAAAATAAGATCTTTTAACACAGTAGCAGGACAACATCCAGAGTCTAGTTCTGTAGAGACCATCATCTTTATTCTTCTTTATAAATAACTACACTCAGAAATGATCTTGGATTGTGCTTTCACCAACCTAAGTTTCCTACTAAAATCCCTAATGCTTCAGCTCATGGGTGAGGATGGGTCTTCTCTGTAAGTCCATAGAGCATGTGGGATGGTTGAGGTTCCTAGGTTTCCTCTGGGTATCAAGAAAGCTAGTCTTTATAGGTGGTACTCTTTGGTCAGCTAAGACTCTCCTAGCATAGATTTATTGCTCGGCTTCTTTTTTGCTACACGTAGAGTTGTCAGATAAAATAAAGAACACCCATGTAAATTTGAATTTCGGGTAAATAACTGTTTTTTTAGTGTAAGTATGCCTCAAATATTGCATCAGACATATTTATACTAAAAAATTTATTCATTATTTACCTGAAATTCAGATTCAACTGGACATCTTATAGGTTTCTTTTTTTCCCCTAAATTTGGCAATCCTACCTGCATGCTATGTAAAAATGTTTGGAATTAGGTTTTAGGCAGCTTTTATCCTAAAATAGTATTTCTGGTAGTGTTTCTGAATGAAGTAGAGAGAAATACTGCTTAAATAAGTGAAGATTAAATTATAGCATTGAATGGCTTCATTTGTTGAAATACTATACATATAATTGTTACAGATTACTAGTAAATTAGACAATGATGATGCAGATAAAAGAATGTCTTCCTACTTCTCTAATCCCAAGAATTTAAATGACTTTGAACCTAAGCCTCTTGCAACTATATACTTACAGCATATTAAAGAGCATGTATGATAGTATAACCGTATTCCTTCTTGAGAAAGTCTGAAGTTAAAAAGGGTTGAAGAATGATTATTCAAGCTTTAGAATATTCCTTACTTTATTAGTGTATTTAAAATATGTATAAATATATATATATATAATATATATATATATATATATATATTATATATATATATATATATATACACAAACACTTGTTTCTCACAGTTCTGGGGACGGGGAAGTTCAAGATCAAGGCGCCAGTGAGTGAATCTGGTGTTTGGCAAGGGCCTGCTTTCTGGCTTGGACACAGCTGCCTTCTTTCTGTATCCTCACAGAGATACAGAAAGAGGCAGAGAGAGGCACAGTGAGAGAGGCACAGAGGCAGAGGCAGAGGCAGAGGCAGAGGCAGAGGAAGGGAGAAGGAGGAAAGGAGAGCGGGGGTTGAGGGAAGGATGGGAGGGGAGAGGGATGAGGACGGGAGGGGAGACGGAGAGGACTATTATACATATTTTAATGTAGCAATTCTTGATCACTGCAGAACATACTGAATTCTCCCTTCTGAGAACTTTCGAAGTACTTACTTTGGTACTCATTCATCATTCAATATGGCTAAGCATCTTCCACATGTAGGAATTGTGCTGACTGCTGGGGCTGTAAAAATGAATAAAGCAGAATCACTGCCCATGTGGAACTCACAGTATAGCTCTGGAAAGAGAGAGGTATTATTGACGTTATAATGCAATGTGACAAGTGTTATAACAATGAAATGAATTGCCTCTAGAGTCACAAAAAGGCGCTTGATGAAGGCTACACTAAATAGGTAACATTGAAATTGGGTTTTCAACAATCAATAAAAGTTTCTTGGGCAAAAAGAGAGTTAATGTCGAGAGAGAGAGAGAGAGAGAGAGAGAGAGAGAGAGAGAGAGAATGAATGAATTGGAAGATCCCCCAACAACTCAGCCTATGAAAGAATCTGTCATAACTTATTAATTGTAAAAAGATGGCCGGGGGTGGGCGTACTCTGGAAACAGTAGCACGTGTGAAGTTGGCGATTAGTTTTGAAGACAGGCAAGGTGAGCTGATGAAGAGCATTTCATATCAAGTTATGAATTTTGATCTTATTGTTTAGTCAACAAGGAATTACCCAAAGTTTGAAGTCAGTGACACCTAATTGCTTATTTTAGGAATATACCTGGAATATGGAAAGAGACGTGGCCGGTTGTTGCAGTAGTTTATGAGTGATGACATGATGGCATAGGAATTGAGTAGTTTTAGTAGGAGTTGAGAAATCTTGAGTGGAAAGCTTCCAAGAATTATTAGCATTTGGACAATTTTTCTGGCATTTTATTTTTTAATTTAATTTTTAATTTTTTTTGGTGTAGGGGCAGAAGATTTGAGGATAAAAGATGGGGAGAAGTTATGCGTATGTGTGTTTGTGGGTTATTTCCCCAAGGCCGTAAGGTCATTAGAGGCAGGAACACTCTCCTAACACTCCTGTTTCGTTCCCACAACACACTAAACAATGCTTAACAAATTCTGGTTGCATTTAAACAAGAAACACAAAATGTAAAATATGGGGCATATTTGTGTGTTATTATTTTGATAAATCTATTGGGTATTATAGGAATAACCTAGGATGCATAGTGGAACATTGGTTCTTCATCCCATTCCGATAAATAGAATAATCCAAGTATCTGATAACATAATGATCTCATTAAAATTAATGTTTGTATCAAATAATGTCTTCTGCCTAGTAATTGTTACCATTTACTGTAAAATGCAATTGTGTATAATCCTTTTAAGTTTTTGATGTGTTAATAGAATTGTTCTTCCCATATTACAGTTAAAGAATTCTCCTAGGGAAGTCTGAGACAGACCAAATTGTGCACTTTGAATTTGTGCTTAATCATAAATCCTGAGACGAAGAAGCAACAAGCAGTGATGCTAATAGAAGAGCTTTCATGTTCCAGGAAGTTTATTACTTTATACACAAAACAATTAATGTATTATTTAAATATTATATATTTAATATTTAATATTATATATATTCTATAATATTTAATATTATAAATATATTATATTTAAATTCTATATATTCTCATACTTAATTTTTCTGTATAATTTCTTTCTGTTTTTACTTAGATGACATCTAATGCTATTTGATTGTAACTTTAGTGTTACATAGGTGCATTAGGTAAGCGCGCTAGTTGAGGAGGTCTTGTGTGAGGTCCTCAAACACCCAGACTCTAAGGCAACAGTGCTTAACCTTGAACAGGTAAAGAGCTACATGGCGTCAGAGTAGGGAGACAGTGCGACCTTGTAACATCTCATTTGTTAATGTCTTTAGCAAGATACTGTGTCACCATGACTCAGCACCACTCGCACATTGATTCTGCAGCACAGGGAACACACAGAAGAGCAAAGCTGGTCTGTCAGATACAGATTAGTTTGAGACAGAGCACCTGCATTCTCAATGGTGCATCTCTCACTTGCCTGTACTTTGGCTGCAATGGGGGAAAGCAGAATGGATCTGGGCAATGTATTTCTTCAGTTCTGCTGAGTAGAGAGAGAGCAGCAGAAGGCATGCTGTTCTACTTTTTCTGTGCTGCAATGGGCATGTTGCCGGGACCCTCTCAATGAAGGACAGTTACAGAGAGCACCTAAGTGTCTGGAGTCTTTACGTGTCTGAAAAGCCACATTCCAATGACACCAGCACTCCAGTGTTAGGCTGTGTGACCTGGGCACATAACAGATGGGCCAGCGATCACATGGCTTATATCACAAAGACACACATGACTAGCTTTTTAATGAGGAAATAGATGAGTTGTAGTCTGTTGATGGAGAGCTCACAATATATTCTTGGTAAAATCTCTCTGGAACAAATCCTGTGAAATGTCATAATGACTGTTGAAACACAAATGGCTGAATTCTCTTAAAATAATTCTCCTTATTTTCTCTGACATATATTCATTTAGGTCCAGAGGATCCACTTATACTCCAGTTTTTTACGTTATTGTGTTTTGAGATGACAGAGGTCAAGTCACTTCTTACATAATTCTCTTGGTGGGACAAAAGTCCCAAAAGGTCGCATTTATGGGCCTTTAATATGAACACTTAAAAAGCGAATTGCATTTGCTTTATATGTAAGGAAATAATAACTAAGTTGGAGTAATTCTGAAATGAAGTCATTGAATTAACGTCAGGATTGGTCAATCTTTTAAACTATTATTTCTGTCATCACTTTATGTCTCAAATAGAAAACATAATGTTTTTGCTGGAGCTATGAAATAAACTCGGTATGTTAGCTTCCCAGGGACTCTGAGGCTTTGAAGGTAGAGAAAGAGACATTTTGATGGGAAGAAAAAGACCTTCTGAATCACCTCTGATCACAAATCACAGGAAAGAAGGACAAAAAAAACAAACCTAATGTTTATTACCTCATTTGTGAGTGGTAAAATTTTTCATGTGTTTTGTTTCTTTTAATTTTTAAAGCAATTCTGTGAGATAAATATCCCCCCCTTCCCTTTTTTGCTAATAAGGAAACAGACTCAGAGTTGAGAAGGTGTTGAAAATCTGACATGTTAAAACACCTATCATGTGTTAGATACTGTGTTAGAAGCTTAATATTTAATTCTCAAAATCAATTTCATTCTTTTAGGTATGCAAATAAGAATAGTATAGATTATGCCACAGTATCAAACAGTCTCTAAATATCAATGGCCTAATAACGTAAAGATTTATTTTTTGCTTACACCAAATTTATCATGGTGCTAGGTGACTTTCCAAGGCAATTCCTCCTTGTTATGGTATTTGGCAGTGCAGGCTGAGGGAAGCACCGCCACTACCCTGCAGTTACACTTTCCTGAGCAAGGGGCTCCTTTCTTATTGTGCCAGGGACAAATTGAGAAGAAACTTGTTCATTGGTTTTTAAGGCCTCAGTCTGGAAGTTACAGACATTACTTTCTTTTTTATAGCCCATTAGCTAGAGCTAGTCACATGGTCCCACCTGACTATAAGGAGGATGGGAAATGTAAAAATGGACAGTGGTGAACTTTATTGGGTCTGCCACAATATTGTAACCTTGTTTTATAAATGAGAAGACTGAAGTTCAAAGAAGTTAGATTAGGTTCCCCAATCACACACAGTAATTGATAGACTTATTTCTGGAGACTTGGTCTCTCTCAGTCCAAGGAGTCTTTTTATGCTCTCTACCTCCATCCTTCCACACGCACTGAGTATTTTGGTGGTTTAGAGTTCGTGTGTGGATCTGTGTTCACCAGCCTCCAAGATGACCCTGCCTCCTGGTATCCATGCCCTTGTGTAGTTTCCTCCCTCAGTGAATAGGGTTGACTTGTGTAAGAGGTATGATTGCAGAAATGACAAAGTATGGCTTTTGAGACTCATGAAAAACAGTAGTTTCCTTCTTTCTATCTCTCTGATCACTTGCTCTGGGGAAAGTCAGTTGCCGTAAGGTGAGGACATTAAAGAAGCTGTATGGAACTCCCATATGGTTAGAAGCTGAGACTTCCTGCTAATACCTAGAAACAACTGGCCATCCATGAGAGTGGGCCATCTTGAAAATGGATGTGTCAATCCATCAGCCTTCAGATGACTGAGCCCACACTGACATCTTGGCAGCAACCCCATGAGAGACCCTGAGTTAGAACCACTCAGCAAAGATGCTCCCATATAATTATTAACCCACAGAAACTATGTGAGATCACAAGTGTTTACTGTTGTTTTAAGTTGCTAAGTTTTGGGGGTGATTTGTTATATGCAGTAGATAACAATAGACCTTTTTGGATTACTTCCTTTCATTATGTTTACCCCTCAACTCTGGGATTCTTCTTACTTATCACAGTGAATTTTTAAATTAGCTGAATTATGAAGCAGTCCATTTCACAGTGATTGTCACCCAATAGTACGTTAGGATATTTTACTTGAATAAGTCTTATTATTTAATTTAGTAGTTCTAAGCGAATTTGGTGTTAAGGTCTGTACTAAAAAGTGATAATACTGTGCTAGTTCAGAAAAGAGTTTTTGCAATTTATTTTCCAACAAATGTGTATTTTTCGGCGTTAAGGTATTACCTATTTGAGATTATTTTGCATTTTAAATCACATTGTGAAGTTTTGAGAAAGAACAAGCTGAGGATGTTTCGATGAGCAGTGTATTATAGGGAATGAGACAGAACATAGAAGTAGCTGCTTGCTTCTTGGCAAGGTGTTTTCAGTGTTTCAGTTGCTACTGTGTAGTTTGGGTGGAAGGAGGATAGGATTTATAAACCGCAGAATCCTGCCGTGTGGGGCAGAAAGCCACGAGTGAGCCTTATTGCTACTGGCAACACCGATGAACCCACATGTTCACTACATCCAAACACGGATCACGTGTGTATCACAGATTTGATTATGTCCTGGCTGCCATGCCTCAACATTTTTTAATGTGATTCTATATTGTCGATGTTTAGATCATTAATTAAAGAACATGCTATACTTACAAATATCATGATTTTCAGAAATATGTAATCTCTAACACCAGTATGACATGTGTTAATATATTGTGTCTTTTAGTTGTTTAATTGCTCGTATTTTACTCTTGAATGTTCAGAATTTTTCAGAAATGGGCTCTAAGCTGGGAGTTCCAGTGTTTCCCATGGTATCAAGGGAGGGAAGTTTGGGTGTGAATCACCTTTTACCAGAGTCTAGTCTGTAAACCCCTGTAAAGGCATCAGGATACTATTGTATTCTATTTAACACTTCCCTAATATCTCTGTTTCAAAATTTCTGTTCTGTTGGATGAGATGAAAATTTCACAACAAAAGCCTCTTCACTGGCTGTTCATTCCCATTTCCTCCCCTCTGCCCATTAGCAAATACTCTATATTTGCTCTAAATTTTCTGTCTCGGCTTACTTTGTGCCAGTAGGCAAATAGTATGAGACAGAACATCATTTAGATCAAACAATACGTTATTGTTGGAAACATGGTTATCTCATAGATACATAGCCAAGTTACAGAGATAAATGAATATATATTATATTCATGTATAAAATTTTGTATGTTTACGTACACAAACATAGATGTAGACATTATATGTGTGTGTGTATATGTTTTTTTAGTCATACTTAACAGTGGTACATGTATAACAGCTGAGCAGCAGAGATTGAGGATTAAGCATAAGGACCTGACCAAGGTTCATGAGTCAATGAGAGATGCATTCAAGGAACATCTAACATTTAGGAAACAAAGACTCAAAGATAACTCCAAGGTTTCTAATTAAAAGACATACTTTAACCTATACAGGGATATGTAATTACAAAATTTTGATGTATATAAACATTTTTCTTAATAGAACCCAGAGAGGTGGTTATAGCAGGAATTATTATCACCATTTTGTAAATGAGAAAACAGCAGCTCAAAGAATTTTAATTGGCTTGCTTGACTCTTATAGTTAGTAAGAGGAAAAAAAATGGAATTTCAATCTGGGGGTTCTGTCTTTAGATATATACTTAGGGATCTTACCATTTCCAGAGATTCCTCCACCTGTGGGCCATGGATGGCCCTCTGGCGATCCATGAAATGCTAAAATGTCACGTATACTTGGGTGTATATGTGAAGTTCCCTGGTTGGAGGAACTCAACTTTGAGATTCTCAAAAGGGTTATGACTCAACAGAACAGTTACTGTCTGGCCTCTGTGACAGTAAGGGATTGGCCTTATTTAATAATTAAATCCTGGAAAAGTGCTTTTCCAGAATGGAGGCAGCTAGTGGCGTGAAGAATCCTGAGTATGGAACCAAGAGAAAAGAGTAAGAGTGTTGGAATTCAGTGAACTTTTAAAGGAAAACTTTTACTTGGGTCTGGGCTAGCTTTGGATTCCAGTTAGGAAAACAGGTCAGACTGAAGAGTTTCGGCCACATAAATTTTGTAACTAAGTAAAGTACTTTGGACTCACCCACATGCACGGAGTTTCTCACATCTTCTGGCATTTCTCACAGACAGTGGATTTTGCACTCTGCTGCATGCTGATGATCAACTAGAGAGGAAATGAAAGGGGAAGTCTGGAGAGACTGTGGTTTCTGACCATTGTCAGTGTGGTGCTGTGAATGGTTCAGTGAGGAGTGGGTACCTTTTGCTGAAAACAAGTTTAGCTTTTGCTATCAATGGCCTGTTTCTGCCATTTTATAAACTAAAGCCCAATGGATCTGTTTACACTCCATAAGTAAAACATGAGGTTAAATTGGCAAGATACAAAAATGTCAATTGAGAAGTCCATCAATTGGTGCAATTCCTTTTTTTTCAGGAGTAGTAAATAGGAAATATTCTTCAGTGTTAAACAGTGAAGAACTAAAGTGGTGGGTCTGGAATCTGAAACTGCATGAACAAATTTAGCCTACAGGAGAATACTTAGGTTGGTGTTACTGTGAATATGCTAGCAACTTTCTAACACTGAATTGAGTCCACTATGAGGTTTTGGCTTGTTATAAACAATTAAAGCCCATAAGAACAAATAGGCATGAATATGGTGTCAGGGTAAAGCATCCCTCGTGGCTTTTAACCTCAAACATGGCCCCCTGAAACATGGTTTACAGCACAACTGTTTTTGATCATGTGAGTGTTTCCTATGAATATCAGTGTTATCATATCAATATAGGTGCACACATTTGTGCTGTTCGTAGCTAATTTAAAAAGCTTAAAGCAAAATCTAGTGACACAGCATCTTGCCTGTAATAACAATAATAAAAAAAACCTCACAAACATAATTTCCTTCAATCTGCTACCATGAACCAGTGTATCCAAATGATCTAAAATTGTTTGTTTAGCTCTGCCTCCATGTCAGGTGGAAACAAGGAAGTTGAAAGTGTGTTTTGAGGTTAAGATGTTCAAATATAGCTAACCTACAGTCAAGACCTTTCTTCAAGAAAAGATCCACTAAGAATCTCTTGTCAGAATGTGGCAGGGTTTCGAGTTCCAGTCCCCTGAAAAATTGAAATATTTCCCTGTTTAATGTTAAATAGGAGGGTAATGAATCGTGGCTATAAATTTGTGGGGCTGGGTAGAGAGATAATAAAACTATTCAAAATGGCAGCAGAACAAATAAAGAACAGATCATAGAGACATCACATTAAAAAAATAAAACATAGTTTTGTTCAGTTCAAGGAAATGCTTCTTGTTTTTCCTTTTGAAATAACAATAAACATTCATCTTAATGGCAGTGTTACGGTATGGGAAAAGGAGTCTTTTGTAACAATTTAGTTGAAGTGTTTTTAAACTCATAGTATTCTCATTGAGCATGTACAGAACCTACATTTTTATAGCTCTTTACAGTTTTCGAAGCTCTTTTTACATTTATTATCTCATTGAATAGACTGCAGTCCTATTTCTGATTTCCCAGTTGACCTACCATGTGAAATGCAGAAAATTGCTAAACCTCTCTCAGAATCACTTTGTTTTTCTTGCAAGATGAGGAAATTAGTGCCATCCTAACTAAACGAGTGGATTTTTTCAAATAAATGAATAAGAATATGTTTTCTCTATACATAAATTAGCAACCACAATAACTGAAGTTCACAATCAACTGATATAAATGTTAAGTCAGTTAACAATTTAATTTGAGTTTTGGAATGTGTTAATTTTACATGTGATTAGAAGAGCTTGGTGTAGAATAACATCTCAATACCTCTGATATTTAAATGTTTTTCTTTCACATGTATATATCTCTTAAAATAACCAATTTTTATTGTAGTTCATGTGATAACAATAAAGTATTATTAAAATTAAACCAATCTTTAGTAAATTAAAATGCATTGTGCTTAATGGTTTAGTTTTCTTAACATTCCCATTATTTTAAATTAATTTTTTTTCTACATAAAGTAAATCATTTTTTCAATACCTCAAAAAGTAAAGTTTCCCACTTGGATTTACTAAATATGTAAGTTTTGTTTCTTCATAATACAGTTAAAGATAACTCAGTATTATTTTAAACTGGTTTTTAAAAATGTGCACTTCAATATAGTTATTTAAAGTTTGACTTTTTTAACCCTATACTTGTATAAATGGGTCTCAAAATGAAATCATTTTTATTTCTTTTGGTGATTAATAAAATAGTGGTGTGGGTAGCATGGTTTCTGTTCTCAATAAACTCATAATTAGGTGGAGAAGACAGATATAAACATATTTATTGAACATACTGCGCTAACCAAGTGCTGTTGTATATAGAGGCGGAACAATTGATTTTGCCTGCAGGCAAGATTAAGTGCCCTCACATCATTCTGTTCATATTGCAGTTACCTATCTTGTTGATAATATTTTATTATAATGAGTAAAGTTTGCATCTCATCTGCTAAATATTTAACCTCTTAGTGTAGAAACACTCTTATTTATCTTAGTATCTCTAGTTCTTACCTTGCTTTTTGCTCCTTAAGTATTTATTGAATTGGGCTTGGTGCAAAGAAGTTGGGAGAGCTCATAGAGGAGATAATATTTAGCAAATGAGATGATATTCAAAGTGGGCCTTGAAGAATGATGAGGCAGAAAAACAGCAGAATAGAGGTGAGGAGGGAAGTTCAGTTCCAGCAAAATCAGGAAAGAACAAAAGTTTGTGAAATGTTTGGAAAATGTGATTAAGTGTGAGGGATTGGCTGGACATGGAGATGAAATAGTAAAACTAGGCAATAATTTGAAGGGTCTTGACACTCATGGTAATTAATTTAGATTCTTCTAGAAACAATCAGACCAGATCAGTTTGTAGAAGTAGTGAAGAAGCTGCCAGAAGCAATGATACCAGAAAGAAGGCCATGACAATAGTCCAAATAAGAGAAGATGAAATCCTAAAGTAAGGCAGTAGTCATGGGAATGGAGAAGAGGACACAAATTCAAGAGACAAGGGAACCTGAAGAAGCCTGAGCTCTAGACACCATGAAACTACCTGTAATATTTATATTTGGACTGTTATTTGAAAGATGTTGTTTTAATTATCTAGAGTTCAAAATAGTAATCAAAGCAAAAGATAGAGGTTTAGATATCAATTACACTAGTGTTCATAGTTGAAGCCATGAGAGTGAGTAAGAATCAAATGACGGAGGAACATCAGCATTTAAAAGGAAAGCAAATCAAGAGAGAGCAGCAAAAGGTACAGGGAAAGAACCGTCAAGGATATGGAGGCAAAGAGGAGCATTTCGAGGAGTATGTGACCATTGGTGTCAGGTGCTGCAGAGTATTCGAGAAGAAGGAAGATTGAGAAGAGGTCACTGGATTTGGGAACTAGAGAACATGACCAATCTTGGAGGCAGTAGTTTCAGTTGAATATGGTGGGTAGAAGCTCAATCGTAATGTGTTGCTGCAGAATAAATATGAACTAAGAGGTTTGACTAAAACAGAGAAAGAGTGTTGTAACATCACAGTTTGTAGACTAAAGGAAAATTCAGGAACATAGCAACCAGATGTAATGTGAGATCTAGGACTGGATACTGATTTGAATTAGAAATTTTAGGGACAATTAGAGAAAATTAAAATATGGACTAGGTATTAGATGATACAAAGAAAATTACTTATTTTTATGTGTAATAATAATAATTTGAGTATGTAGAAAATGTTTTTAAAAATTTATACCAAAGAATGTAGGGGTAGAATGTACTGTCTGTAATTTCCTTTAAAATGCTTCAACATAGCAATAAAAAGGGATTTAAAAAAAGTGGTAACCTGCCATGATTCCCACTCAGAACTTTAAGTAAGCAGTGGAAACCTGGGTCAGCTGGTTAACGTTCAAAAGAATTCTAGTGAGTCAAATACCATTGTTCTTTCATTGCTTCAAGTTACTTCCTGCTAGTAAGGCACATAGTAAAAGAAATCAAGTCTCGTCAGACAGTTGTCTTACAGTTTCTTATAATTTCGAGGATGCATTTAACTTTTTGGAGAAATTTTCAAAGGGTGTATAGTAACATACAAAAAATCATAACCACAACTAATTAAATCTCCCCTTTTTTATTGTCCTCCCTATTTTAATTTTATTCCCAATACCTTTGGTTTGAGGATGGGAAACTCAAACAAATGATGTTACCAAAAGTCCCAGAGTAGAGTTCAAAGTCAAATCTAAGTCAATCTGATTTCAGTGCTCTTTTCTATTATCTACAATGTAGACTTTGTATTTACTTGAGGAAATGCATTGAAATAATAAACCTTAGCGTGTAAACAAACCTTAACGCTCACCCCTTTTCCTCTGTCCTTGCCTCTTTTTCCTAGCCTGTCTTCTGCAGCTGTGGGAAGCTGGATCTGCTGATGAATCTAATGGTTGAGCCCATGTACCGCAGACACTTGTGTGTCAGGAAGGACCGTGTAGTCCTTACTCCCAGCCCTCCCTGCCGTCTCTTCTCATCCCCACTCTCCCCTTGCCCACTGGCCCTTAGAGCAGGGTATTTGTTCATCTCCATTCTATAGTCTGTCTCAAACTCTCCTGTCTTAAGATGGGTGCCTTGTTCTGAACCTCAGCTGTCTTGCTCATACCTTCATGGTCTGACAAAGTCTTGCTATTCTCCCTTTTCTGGAAGCAAAATCTATCACACCTTCCTGTAGTGCTTGTCTGTGAGTGTGTCACAAAAGAAAATCCACAACCCACACCAACTCTGCTTAAGTTTGAGGGCTATGATCTTTGGGTCTACTTTGTATCTTCTCGCACCATTTCCTAAACCATTTGGAGCCTGCATACTTGGACAATTTTGGGTGTCAGCCTTTGGGGTCAGGTTTTATAATATAAAATGTATACTGGTCTCTGCTGCTTCTCCATCGTTTCTACAGGTAGTCACTAAAACAGTTTGAAACAGAACTTTCCAGATTTAATAAGTATGTACAGAAATGAATCTCTCTGTCTGGGTACAATTTATACTGCATGCGTAATATATATTTTCATTTTATAAAATATACTTTCCGTATTGTTCTGACCTTTTTGCACTTAATGTATTATAATTATCTTTTCATTTCAAACACGCATGTCATTGTATTGAGAATTGGCTCATTTTTAAAAACAGTTGATGAATATTCCATTTATGGTTCTATTTAGTGTAAATAAAATAAGTAGCACTTAAATTAATAAAATAATTTAGCCCAATCTTGTACAATTGAAAACTGGGTTGTGTCCCAGTCCAGTGATTCCATGAGATAGCAGACAGGTGGACATGTGACATTCAGGGTAAAGGGGCACAATCTTGCCTTCAAGTGTTGAGACTGTGTGTTTCTCGATTCTTAGACTGTCAGATTTTTATCCATCTAGCAAATTTTCAAGGTTTCTCATTGATAATGATAGGCTTTTTTTGTAGTACACAACTTTGTGGTGGGGAAGCTTCATGATCTCTTCATGTTCATTAACTCTGACTCTACTTTTGTCAGGCAAGAGGTAAGAATTAGCTTTCTGAATACTGAGTTTTTAAAGATCAGGCAAATACAAGAGTTTCAAATCTGAAGTTCTAGTTTTATGTCTAAATGCTTCAGTTATTCTTGTCTTAGAAGAAACTCTTCAGTCTTGTTGAAAGTTGCATCTAAAAGTGTTTGACTTATAAGCAGCAAAGAGTTGTATTAAGGAGGAGGTAATGTTTTCTGGGTCTGACTTTACCTTCAGCTGAGATGGCTGAGACATTTCGATTGCTTCTCAGTAAAAATTCATGAAAGTTTTCTTCCTTTGTTGAAATGTTCATCAATTTCTTTTTCCTCCAATTCTCTACTTAAAAATCTGTTACGCCATTACTTCAGGTAGTAAAACTATTTTGTGAAAAGTTCTAAAACTGACAGTCCTAAGCAAATGACTTCTAAGAGGCAATAAAATGGATGTCCGGGAGAGATGACATTGTGCTAACTCAGCTGTTACCTGCTCTCTCTGCAAAGTGGCATGAGATGGAACAAAAATATTAGCACAGAATCAGTCCTAAGATAATTATTTATTATTGCATTTTGTTGAATTGGTATGAGCATTTTCTCTAATTTTTGTAAAAATTAATTTTTAAGGAAGAATTATAAATATATTCATATACATTGTTTTCAATGTGTACTGTACAATATTTTCAGATTCTGAAGATATAAACTATGACAGAGAATATACTGTCAATAAATAATAATTTTATAATATTAGAGAGTAAGCTACTTAAAATTCTATTTCTTCTGTGGAATAATCAAGTTTGTCTAAATTCTAGAGGATGTGCAGATTCTGTTAACTCAGGTAGTGATTTCATACATCCTGTCTTCTATAAGAAAGGGCTTTAGAATTGGCCTTAAGGGAGCATATTCATTGTATCAAAGTTCTCCTTGTACAGCCAATGATATATACTTAACTCTCCCGAATCACCACCTGGAGGAGGCCTCAGTTACATAGCAACACCCAGTTAAGTTGGATTTACCTCACTGACTCATTCTTTGGAATATGTCACCAAAATTTAAGCAACCTTAGACAGAGAACTTTGGGATTATGGTACCTATGAAATACAAGGGTTGTGCTAATGGGACCTAAAAAGCCAAATACATTTGTTCCTTTCCCATAATCCATGTAAGTCCACACTTTATTAGAATCTATGTTAGAAAATATATTAGTGCATTGCTCCCTTCTTATTGGTTTTGCTACTTCCATCATTCTTGGCTCATTCAACGAACATTTCCTGGGTATCTTCTAAGTAATAGTTCTTAGATACTGTGAATACAAAAGTGAAAAGACATGCTTGTTGGCCTCAGAGCTGTGGAAAAGGCAAAGTGTTACATTACGGTGAGAAAAAGGCAAAAATATATGTAGGAGTACAATTCAGTGATGGCCCGTAGAAGGGTGTGATCAGCTGGGGCTGGGTTATGAGGAGAAGTCAAGCAAGCTAAGTCTTGAAGGACGAACAGATTTTACCAAATGAATGAGAAGGAAAAGGCTTCATCTCCAAAGAGAGAATGAAGTGTGTATTCAGCATATCATGTAAGGGAAACAGCAAGTGATTTTTAAAACAACATTGATTGAGTGTATATATCAAACATCACTGGGGTATAAAGCTAAGGGTGGGGAGTCACAGGAAGGGCACCTGGAGAACTAAGTAGAATGAGGCCAAAGTTGGCCTTGTATCACTATGAAAATGAATTTAGATTCTATCTGGTAGTTGAAGTATGTTTTAATCAGTTTGCACTGCTATGACAACATACCATAGATTGGGTAGCTTACACAACAAACATTTATTTCTCACAGTTCTGGAGGCTGAAAAGTCTAAAACTGACGTGCTGGCAGGTCTGATGTCTGGTGAGGACCCACTTCCACACTTATGGACAGCTGCCTTTTTGCTGTATCCTCACATGCTGAGAGAGAGAGAGAGATCATCTCTTTCATGTCTCTTCTGATAAGGGCACCAATCCCTTTCATGGGGGCTCCATTCTCATTACCCAATTACCTCCCAAAAACCCCACCTTGAAATACTATCACATTGGTGATAGGGCTTAACATAAGAATATTTTTTGGAGACATAAACATTCAGTATATATCAATGTGGAAGCCACAGAGGATTTTAAATAGGCAACTTATAAATTTAAGAAAACCACTCTAGCTGCAATGTGAAGAATGGATTTCAGGTATTAAGTGTGTAAGAAAGGACCAGTGAAGAGACTGTTGCAATCGGTAGTCCAAGTGGGAGATGATGGGGTCCTCTCATTTCGGATGGATTGAAGAGATCTATCTACTTTGCAAGGAAATAGAGTATGGGATTATTGGTAGTTGCTTCAGTATGGGGACAATGGAGTGTGAAAGGGAAACTTGAATTCAGGATAATTGTACCAAGGACCTGTGGAAGAGTTTTGTAGACAAGGTTAGGACATTTGAGTTTGAAGCACCTCTGAGACTTTTAGGTGAATGTTTTCAATAAGCAGTTGAATATTTGTGTTAGAAACTTAGGAATGGGTCCCAGGTTGGGAGTTCAGCTTTGGGCGTGATTATATTTAGCTGGTATTGAAACCATGGGAATTGACAAGACTGCCAGGGAAAGTACCATAACTAAGAAGAGAAGGGAACCATACACAGAATCCTGAACAGCACCAGTAATGAAGATCTGGAGGGTGAAGGGAGCCAGAAAAAGAGATGGAGAAAGTATACACAGAAAGACAAAAAAAGAAGCAATTTATTAGCATCCAAAAAGTATTATTGTTCATGCTTTCATTATCTGTGTCAGATATTTTTCATTTGAGTCAAATATACCTTCTTACCAGGTATATTACTTTTATTTCAGATATATTAATTTTTGATTCCTTATGAACTAGACACTGGACTGCAATTATTTTAGATAAGACACTAGAATTTTGACCACACTTTCATGTGGTATTTCTAAAGGAGGAAAGTAAATCTAAACTCTTCTGATTCAAGACACCTTCCTTTCCTCCAGGGCAGAATATGTAGCAAAAGGAAGTGGGAAGGAGGTGGGAATTAGAACAACCTATTATAAGAGAGGATATTTTGAGACAAAGACTTTTATCTCCTAAAGACACATTGTTCTTTTACCAACTGTATTTCAAAAGAATACTTAGATTATGTGATCACTGATGGCTAACAATGCACTTGTGGTAGTGTGTGCGTAAATGTAGATAAGGTTTATGAGCTATTAAAACAACTTGTCCCCTTAGTAGTTAAAATCTCCCCCATATTTTCATAGGTGAGTCATCTAATCCTCTTGTTTTCTGTAGAACCCTATTGCTATTCTTTAGTTATTTTAATTACAAATTAGATTGATGGCTTAAAGTGTTAGAGGTGTGTGTGTGTGTGTGTGTGTGTATAGATATTTTGATTGTTTGGGTACTTTATCATGGCAAAAACTATAACTGTCTCTTTCAACAAGTTTAAAAGTCTCAGTAACACATTATAATATTTGGTAACTTCCCAGCCATATTCACACAACATGGAGTATATCCCCTTTTCAAAAAAGCTGTGTTTTAAATATATGCTTGCAGGTGGATTATGGCATGTTTTCCCCAGTGAAAATAATGTCATAAATGGGACTTGGATTCAAGCCTTGCCCACAGTGGTGGTTTGAAATATGCCCAGAAATTCTTTGACACTTCCAATGGTGGAGCCTAATTCCTCTCCCTTCAGTGTGGGCTGGATTTAGTAACTTCTAAGGAATGGGGAGGAAAGCAAAAGTGACTGAGTGTGACTTCAGAGACTAGGTTATAAAAGGCAACCCAGCTCCCTTTTCTTCCTTTCTCCTGGATTACTCTCCCTGAGGGAAGCCAGCTACCTCTGGACTCTCAGGTAGCCCACAGAAAGGCCCACAGGGTGAGGAATGGAGGCCTCCTGACAAAATCCTGTGAGTGTGCCATCTTGGAACTGTATCTTCCAGTTCCTGTCAAGCCTTGAAAAGCCCACAGTCCTGGCCCAAGTGCAACCTCATGAGAGACTCTGAGCCAGAACCACTCAGCTAAGCCACTCCTGGACTCCTGACCCACAGAAACTGCCAGAAAAGAAATGTTTGTAGTTTTAAGCCACTACATTTTGTAGCAATTTGTTACTCACAACTAAAAAACCCATCAAAATCTGTTTAATCAGTTGAAACACTCTGAAGATTTCCAGTGAAACTCTGTAAATGTGATTTTAAGCACAGTAGACATAGTAGAATTGTGTAAAGAATATGACTCAGATACATTTTTTTTTTGGGGGGGAATACATCTAATTAGAAAAAGATGAGGAAGGAAATGGGCTTTTTTATTTTGTTTTAAGATTCTAAATGGGAATGTTGGCAACTTTTAATACCTCTTTCAGAGTGTTAAATTGAGTATAATTTTATTATACTATGACTGTACTTTTACAAAATTTTACAAAAATTGTGGGTTTCACTTTGATTCACATATTGAAAAGTTATAATTAGAGATTAAGAAGTGAGAGAGGAAGAATGATTTTCCTGAGGCAAGGGTTGGAAGAGTTATGTGAAGGAAACAAGGGGGTTGAAGAGAAGTATGAGAAAGAAGTGGGAGCCATTTGGTAGCCAGTGGAGCGGAAGAGTGGAGAACACAGCGCCTGCAAGTCCATGTGAAGAGGACCAAAGGTGATGATAATGCAGATACTTTCATTCACCCTAATATAATAAAAGCAGAATCCATTGCTCCTGGAGGCAAGTTAGGCTGCAATGACCTTGAGTGTAATGTGGTGAGAAGGAGGTAGTGACCACTGACCATTCATATGTAAAAATACTTGCTGATGAAATATTGTTGGATCTTATACCATTTCTTGCTTCATTGTAAACTTTGCTATCCCACCTAGCTTCCTTTGAATTTCCATATCGTTTTTTAGAACTGAACACCGGATGGTTGTCAGTAAATGTTTGTCAACCGACTAATTGCCCCCTTCCTGTGTTCTGTATAAAGGCCAGCTTGATTTTTTGCCACTTACAAAGAGGATTTTCTTGTCCTAATAAGTTCTGCAATTTGCCAAGGAAGATGTGTAAGTCAACTATGTGATATAGGGAAATAAAGTTGGTTAAAAATGAGAGACATTGGAATTTCTACCTGGGCTGGAAATGTAAAGAGATGAATCTGCCTTGCTCCAAATGAGCTCAATGAACAATTTCTGTAATGCCCATGGCATCTTTCTTCAAGCCCTTTGGAGAGGTGAATTTTTGTGGATGGTTCTGGTAGCTTTCGGGGGCAGCCTCTGTGCTCTGATGAAAATGATTGCTGACAAGTTAAATTTCCTGCTGCGTGCAATCACACAGGGTTTTGGTAAATATGGTATAAATTCATTGCTAATGAATATTATCACAAACGTGATTTTAATAGGTCACCCATAGTCTGTATTCACTCATCTCCACTCTCTTGTCAGATTTGTATCTGAAAACGTATACATATATATTTACTTAGTATCACTTAATATTCACTCTAAAGGAGAAAAATAGGATCTGTCACTTCCATGGAAACTGGTAATTAGGGGAAGCACTATTTTTAAAATACTTTATAGTTTTAGTGCATCAAGATTTCCCATACAGTACCCAGAATTTATCCAACTTTAACCCAAGCCTTATTGGTTCATAATAAATTTTTATTTAGATAAAGCCAAGGAACCAAATATGTTTAGGGTTTTTAAAAATTAAAACTGTTTCTGTAGAGATATGCATTTTGTATTATCTTTGTGGATTGAAAATTTACATATTTCTGTGACTCTGACAAGTGGCGTTATTATGGAAACTATCTTTTTATGTTTATACAACATGTTCAAGTCAGAAAAAATGAAGCACTTAATAACCCGACCTCAGTTCTCTTTTGGGAGTTTTAAGTGACAGAATGAATGTTGACATGGAGGACGCAGCTGAGAGGGTTGTGTCACCTGAGAAAAGCCATACATAATTAGGATGAGTAGATGGAAGGCCGGTATGGAAAAGTCTGAGTATAAAGAGGGAACTGACTATGTCAGTGGAATCAGGATTTTGCAAGTTTTAGTGGAACCAATTTGGATTAGAGGATTGGAGGGAGAAATGGATGATGTTTGGTATGAATTTAGTTTCCAGGGCAACTGATCGACACCACTGACATTTTGGGCCGGACAGTTCTTTTTTGTGTGTGTGGGGGGTGAATGTCCTGTGTGTTGTAGAATGTTTAGCAGCACTCTGACCTTTACCCAATAGTTGCTGGTAGCACCGCTTCATTACCCCAGTTTTGACAACAAGAAATGTCTCTGAGCAGTGAAGTTGCCTGAGCTGAGATCCATTGGTCTAGATAAAGCCTGTGGAAGCATGGCATTAGGACAGAAACTTGTGTTTAACGTGGCAGTAAGAGGAGATTGTTGAGGAAGGCCCTTTGACTGATGAGGACACCTACACACCCAACTCACCAAATGCCTACCCAGACCTGGGGGTGTTTCCTTAAGTTTCACGGTATCTTCCTGGTTACTAACTTCTAGAGTAGTGGCTCCCAAATTTGAGTGAGCATCAGAATCAGCTAGAGGGCTTATTAAATGACCGATTATCGGGCCTTCGGAGTTTCTGATTCAATAGATCTCATTCAACAAATCTAAGCCTGAGAGAGGATTTTCATTTCTAACAAGTTCCCAGATGAGGCTGTTGTATCACAAAGAGACCTCATTTTGAGACTCAGTTTTCTAGAATAAGTACCCTTTGGATTTATCTGGTGTTAGATCTTTCTTGGTTACCATTGTGATTTTTTTCTGTTTTTTTTGTTTTGTTTTGTTTTTGTTTTTGTGTTTGTTTTTACACTGCTCAGCCTTGCTACTTTTAGATTTTCTTGTTCACATTTACTCTTTCTATTTAGTCTTTGCATTGTTTACTTCCAGTGGTCCGTAATTGTCTTCCTTAATTCACATTCTGTACTAATAGATGAAGGGAAAACGCCTCCTCTTTCTTTTACTTCTTTCACTGGGCATATTTTTTTTCTTTGTTTCAAGCCATAGGAAACTCAATTTCCCTCATGCTGCATCCTGTACCATCTCCCAAACTCATTTTCCCTCATGCTGCATCCTGTACCATCTCCTGGACAACCTGAGGTTGTCCATCTTTTAGGACATCTGTGCTTTAAGGATGGATTACATACATATACCACAGCTGTTAAAAATCTGGGGTCACTTAGCATTTGATATTGCTTTTTTGATTGTAGTAACACATTTTTAAAGAATATCTGACTTTTACATCCTTTTCTAAGCTGGCACTGATTTCTTGGAGCTCATTTTTCTACAAGGGATATTTGAATTATTTTGCATAAATGTATAATTTTAACTTGCCTACATCAAAGCTTATCTGTGAATTTCCTGCCCACTTACATATCCTCATGATATGTCCTTATCAGATTACATTTTATTACCCAGTAAATATTACTTAGGGTCATATGCATTCTTAGTGATAGTACTGTATCCTATCCTTTCTCAGTCATTAAAATGTTATTTTTTAAAAATAGATATAGATCGTGTTGGGGAAAGGGAAATTCTCCCTTCTACCCCGCTTGAATTCTTATGGCTAGGCTAATAATAAAATTGACACAAGACCAGATTGATAGGAGAAAAATCAATGTAATAGATGCACATGCGTAGTCATAAATGAAGCTGGCAGCTATTTATACTTTTAGACAAAGAAGCAATACATTTATGAAGAATTGACAGGACAACGAAACTTAGGTTTGGGTGCTCATTAGTGAGGAATCTAAGCAAAGTTTGGGCTTGTGTACTAAATTAGTAAAGGAGGAACAAGGTTTTTTTAATAGAGGCTGTTTGGCCCTGGATTCCTGAACTCTAGTGATAAGGGTATCATGTCTTTCAGCCCCATCCCCAGGGGAGGGGAGCACCTTTCACAGGGGAGATTTATTTGTTTTCTGAATTCAAGGAGACAATGGAGGGTCAGTGTTCCCTTCTTGCACTGGCTACTTGTCAAGTAACTTTAATTCAAAATAACAAATATGCTGTTGGAGGATATTTTGGAGTGGCATCCTCTGGACCCTGACAATTGGCCCTCAGGAGACCATCGCTGTTTATGTTTTGATGTGTCAATTCCCTTTGCTGCATGTTAATAATGAATTGCCCATCCATGACAAAAGAGAATCACAGGATCCTGTAGGAGAGGAAAAATTATTTTTCCTCTGCCCTTCTGAATTCTTACTGTGTTTCCCCGAAAACTAAGGCTGGGTCTTATATTAAGGTTTGCTCCAAAAGACGCATTAGGGCTTATTTTCAGGGGATGTCATCCTGAAAAATCATGCTAGGGTTTACTTTCCGGTTAGGTTTTATTTTCGGGGAAACATGTAGCTGAGACCCCTTTGATAAAAGACAGATTAACAAGAGAAAGACAAACAAGTTTATTAACATGTATACCTCATGTATGCATAGGCGACAAGGCAAAATAAGTAACCCTCAGAGGTGGATTAGAATCCAGACTTAAATACCATCTTAATAGGGAAAGGGGAGAGGGGACTGAAGCCTCTTAGGGGAGCCTAAGTGATTTTTAGGAAAGATGAATGGACCCTCAGAAAAATACACGGGAGGTATGATAGTGCCAAAGTTTCCCTGCATGTGGTGTTGACTTCTAGTCTCCTCTCCTATGCCAAGAGTCAATCCTCTCTGATTGGTGAAGCTCCAGGGGAGGGGATTTATGACAATTGAATCCCTTTTAGAACATCTGTCTTTAGGCAGAAAACTACAGTTCTATCACTCTGGAACTTGTAATATACTCATTTTAGGTGTGTTTCCTGGCTGGGACAATTTGGATTGCAAACACTATTAGAAATGATTGCTCCTTAAACAGCAATGAGAGAGGACTTTATTTGATTTCTGAATCAGGCCCTTCTCACTGCCACATTCTCCAAAGCTGCCTTCCACTTTTACAAAGCTCTGTCCCCTCTTTGCCAAGCTAACTCCTGGTTATACTTCTGGTGTCAGCTTGCACATGACCACCTCACACCAGTCTTCCATGCCCTTTGCTCCCAGAGCACCTGGACTTTTTTTTCAGAACACTTTGCACCGTGTTATTTAACTGGTGTAATAATATGATGAATAACTCACTCAGCTGTGAGTTTTCTAAGGGCCATGTCTGTATTTGGGTCACTGTAAATCCCTGGTGGGTAGATCCAGGTGCCTAGAAGGATGTCCATATTTAATGACTGGTTGGTTTATTCATCCTGTCTGCTCCCTGAAATAACACTAAAAAATCCCCAAAAAACTAGAACTCTGTTTCTAAACTTTTCCCCTTGGCTGTTCATGATCACATGTCTCACCTTCGTTTTCCCTCTGTTTTCATTCTCTAAGCACTACTTAGAGAATTCAGTTCCTTAGCTTTTCCTCATAGGAGGTGGTCTCCAGACCTCCTACCATCCTGGCTACTTTCTTTTGGATGTTTGGTTGAACATAGTGTTATGGGTATCAGCACAAAACACATGGGAGTGTTCTTTTCCTCTCTTCGAGCGTGATCCTTCTCTAACACACATCAGGAGTGCTTTCCTGATTTTTGGACCTGAGTCACGCTGCTGACTAACACTAAAATTTTAATCACCGCAGTGCCTCAGCTATTAGCATGAGGCATTTTAATAATACAAGCAACATATGAACACTATAAAGAAACTAGAAAGTTCAGATAAAAACACCAATAATTTAAAATCACCAAATAATACTGGTATCCAGAAGCATCCAGTGTTAAAATTTTATGACCTTAAAGACTTTTCCCATGAGCCGTCTATATTGATAGAAGTACGGGAATACGTATGTGAGTATGTGTATATGTGTGTATCATGAGCGCATATGTTATGTATATGGTTCTGTACTCTGTCATATGTTATGATGGTTCTTCATGTCAGTGAATACAGTTCTGTTTTGCCTTAGGAAGCAATGTGCCTAGTAGTTAAGAATCCAGAAACTGAATTCAGATAGACCTGGGCTCTATATACCACTACCACTTCCTAGCTATATGACCTGGGGTGGGTTACTTACTCTTTCTGAATTTCAGGGTATAGTTATATGATATATTTTTAATAGCTATATAGTTCATATAGCTAATATAGCATTCCATTTTATGGATATATCGATTTACAGCATCATTAGATTAGGTCTCCCCCATACTACAATTTAATTTTGAATTTTAAGCCTGGATTTTATATTGTTAAACTTTATCTTGTTGATTTCAACCCACTATTTCAGGCTCTGGAATAATTTTAAAATACTTTTCAGTCCTTATATCTTAAACCTGTGTGTCATATACAAATTTGATAATCAAATATTTAATTCAATTTATAGAAAAAATGTTAAACATAGTAAATATAGTAAAGAACAGTAGCATCTCCTCCTCCCATTGTCTTAGGGATGTTAATCCACTAACAAACAGACTTTCGTTAAGGTTATTGAGTGTTGAATCAATCAGACTGATTGGTATATTCCTGATCAATTTCTCTCTCTGGTTCCTAGGAAGGGCAAGAGAAATCCTAACAAAAGCCCTGATTAAATAAGAATATATTAGCATTGCAGTATTTTCATAATCTACCTCTCTAGTAAGAGTTTCATACAAATAAATAAAGTTAAATTAATCCGATGAATTTTTAGTGAACACAATACCAACTCCTTGAAATTTAAAAATTTTATTAGTAATATAGGCACTATGGGCATATGATTTAAAACATTAATACCTCTAGAAAAGGAAAATCTATAGTGACAAATCCATCCCAACATAAAAACATTAGATAGATCCATTCCAGCTTTTTACTCCTTTTAAAAGTAGTGAAAGGTATGCTTTGGAGGGAGAAAGGAGAAAAATAATAGGTTGGAGGATGGAGAGAATTTTTATGTGCTTCATTATTTTTTCCTTGGAATAGCATTGTATCTCAAAAAAAAAAGAAGTAGTGTCATGTTTAATAAAGTCATTGTTCCATTAGATACATATAAATAGATGTTGCCCACATGTATTATAAAATATATGTGTTTACTATTTCTTATTCACCTGGAGTGGCTCACTCTATGCATAATAATTATTATTAAAATGACGCAAGACTTTTAAGTAATATAGTGGTTATACTCTCCAAATTACTTTCTTGTTATTATTATTTCTTTTTAGTTCTTCAATATACTAAAGGTTGGTGGGGCATCACTCAAAAGGGAAAAGTGACATAGAAAGACTAAATGTTTTTCCCCAGAGGGTCACAGTTAGTTATTAGTGGAAATCAGCCCATAGACAAGAGATTATATTAGAATTATCCTCACCTGGAATTCATTCAAATTTTCTCTCATTCTGTGCTGGGAGAGTGAGCCAGGCTTAAGTAGTTGGTTCTAGAAGAACATCCAGGATCCAGTTCCCACCTGCTTCCATAGCCTCATCTACAGCTCCTCATTCCATATCTCATGTTCCAGGGACATCCAGCTGCTAGTAGTTTTTCCCCACACCAATGCTCTTTCCTATCTTGGGCCACATAGGCCCATCTAGATAAAGTGTCTTTCATAGCTTTCTTTCCCTGGAATATTCTTACACTTGTATCACACTTTAACTCCTTTCCTCCAAGAAGCCTTTGAACCTCCAGCTAGGGCTCATGCATGGTTATCCTAGCACTTGACATTGCAAGGCATTTGGACGTTGTCATTACCTCTTTCTGTGCCTCTCCTCCACTTCACTATAATTTCTCTGTATATGGACAGCCTAACATGCAGTGAGTGCTCAAATATTGTTAAAGTGGGACAAGCTGGCTGTACTAAATAGGGTATGAGAGTAAATCTAAATCAATGAACAAATAATTACTCTTCGATTCTATTTAGAAAGAAATTCAGTTTGATTTTTTAAATTACGACTTTCAAATGATTACTCTAGTAATATCCATTGTTTGTGCTGTTACGCATCTAATTAGTGATTTACCCAAGTGGGCAAACGTGAGTATTTTTTATCCAGAAGCAACGTGTGTTAAAATATCAATAGCTAATGGGTTTAGTAAGGTTCTTTAATGAAGGAGTTTGATTTTAATTCAGATTCCTTAAGAGATTAGAGAAATCTTTACCAGAAATTCTAGATTTTGACAATATCTATTTTTTTTTAAATTAAGATTTATTGAGGTGACAATTTTAGTAAAGTTACATAGGTTACAATTGTACAATTCTGTGATACATCATCTATATATCATGTTGTATGTTCACCACCCAGAGTCAGTTCTCCTTCCATCACCATATATTTGATCCCTTTTACCCTCATCTACCAGCCCCCTCCCCCTTACCCTCTGATAACCACTAAACTATTGTCTGTGTCTGTGAGTTTTTCTTTCTTCATTTTTTTGTCTTATTCCTTTGTTGTTTTCAGTTTTATATCCCACATATCAGTGAAATCATATGGTTCTCGACTTTTTCTGTCTGACTAATTTCATTTAGCATTATGCTAATATCTATTTTTTAAAAATGTTCTGATATCCAAGTGATTTGATTAATTTAGTTTTTAATAGGTATAGGGAATTTAAAAATATTATACACACAGAATAATTTATTCATGGAGGATCATTTTATAAGTGATGAATTTCATTCCTTCTTTTCTGGTGGAAGTACAAAAAAAATGTATGTAGGTTGCAGCAGCAAACTTAATGATTTTGCTGATAACTAAGAATGGAAGAGATCTTGCTGTGAATTATATGATCAGTATAAAAAGCACTCCATAGTGTCAGACTATGAAAAACACAAGGCAGAGAATATGGTTATTAGAATTTTTTTTCTGCAAAGGCTTAACCATGTTGTATTGAATACTATAGACAGAGAAAGATTGGGTTAGAATGATCCAAACAACCATTCAAGGAATGTATCTTAATGTCAGCCTTGAGCTGCTTTTCTTTTTCCTGCTAAGGAAATTTAACAGGATATTAAAAAACATATTAACCTTCAAAATATGTTTAGATTCTGCTACGCTTCTGAAGAGAATATATGAGAATATGAGAGCTATGTTTAGTAGAAGGTTTGACCCATAGAATTTGTAGAAAGGGGTCACTTAAATTTAGTTTGAAAGCCAACACTCTCTCACATGACTGTCTGTAATATCACACCCCTCCAATCCATTCTCCACGCAGCTGGTACAGTTATCTTTCTAAAGACAAATCTGATTATGTGATTCATCTGTTTAAAGCCCTTAGTGGTGGAATCTAGACACCTTAGCTTGACAGAATAGGTCCTCTTTAAAAAGATCTTGCAATAACTGTCCTTGAAATCCATGCTTGAGCTATAAGGAGCAACTCACAGTGCCCAGAACACCTCAGCCATTAGCTACTTCTTATTATCCTGCAACCGTCTCTTTCTACCTGGAATGCTTGATCTCTGTCCATTTTCCCAGGGGTCAATTCCTCCTTTACACCTATAATCTACCTCTACACCACTGTTCTTTCAAGCCACTCTTAACATTTCGTGTATGCAATTATTCTTCTCTCTTAGACTCCAAGCTCTTATTATCTCTGTGTGGCCCTTGGTTGAATACATTTATGAATAGATTGACAGATACCTGAGAGACATATTGAATGTGACTACTCTCAAAAGCAGTATCCTTCATAGAAGTTTTGCTAACAATTTCAAAATAAATTCTCTCCAACTTGGGATGTTTTCCTGAGCTTTTATTATTACACTTATTGATTTTGTTTTTGATTTTGTAGTTGAAAATGTTGGACATCAGTAGCTTTGGTTTATCATTTCAACTCTTACTCAAATACTTACATTCTTACCGAAGAAAATTCTTTAGGCTAAGAAAACCAGCATAGTCTGAGAAATTCTCAATTTTGATCTTTTTTTCCCCCATGGGAATGTGTCTTCCAAAATGTCCCCATAGACCCATTTTGCCCTCCACTGGTGGTTTTGGATGGGTTTAGGATATTGTGGGGAGCAAATATGGAAAGGTGTTACCATTTTTAGTTAGATCCTATTTAGAGTGTTTCTATGTAATGACTATGTAAACTGATTCTATGTTATTTTATTCCTTGAATTGTCACTAATCTTGATTACTGGATTACCTTTTTCTGTTATTTATTTATTTTTCTCAATATTATTTTATATTAATTTCAGGTGTACAGCGTAGTGGTTAGACATTTATATAATTTAAGAAGTGATCCCTCTGACTTGTCGAGTACCCACTATACATAGTTATTACCACATTATTGACTATGTTCTTTATGCTTTACTGTTTTGTAACTATCAGTTTGTACTTCTTAATCCCTTCACCTTTTTCACCCTGCCCCCCAAACCACTCCCTTCTATCACCTCAACAAATCTAGTATCCATCCGACACCATACATAGTTATGACAATATTATTGACTATATTCCTTATGCTATACCCTACATCCCCATAACTACTTTGTAACAACCAATTTGTACTTGTTAATCCCTTCCCCTTCCCATCTGGCATCCGTAAAACCCCCAAACCTCCTTCCATCTGGCATCCATAAAAATGTTCTCTGTATGAGTTTGTTTCTGTTTTGTTTGTTTGTTTATTCTGTTCTTTAGATTCCACATATAAGCAAAAGCACATTGCATCTGTCTTTCTCTGTCTGACACTCCACTCAGTACAGTACCCTCCAGGTCCATTCACGCCGCTGCAGGTGACAAGAACCCATTTCCTTCTCTGGCTGAGCAATATTCCACTGTATATGTGTATCACCTACTTTTTATCCATTCGTCCATTGACGGGCATCCAGGCTGCCTCCACATCTTGGCCATTGTAAACAATGCTGCAATGAACATATGAATGCTTGTGTCCCCTCTAAATATTGTCTTGGGTTTCTTTGGATAAATATCAGGAAGTGGGTCCTTCTTTGTCTCTTGTTATAGCCATTGTTTTAAAGTCTCTTTTGTCTAGTATAAGTATTGCTACCACAGCTTTTTTTTTTGGTTTGTTTGTTTCCATTTTCATGAAATATCTTTTTCCATCCCTTTACTTTCAGTCTGTGTATGTGTGTTCCAATCTTGAGTGATTCTCTAGTAGGCAGCACATGTAAGGGTTTTGTTCTCATCTATTCAGCCCTCCTATGTCTTTTTGTTGGAGCATTTAATCCATTTACTTGAAAGTAATTGTTGATAGATTTGTAGGTATTGCCATTTTGTTATTGATAATTTTGATTTTTTTTTTCCTTTGTCTTAAAGAAGTCCCTCTAACATTCCTTGTAATACTGGTTTGGTGGTGATGAATTCCTTTAGCTATTTCTTGTCTGGGAAGCTCTTTATCTGTCCTTCAATTCTATATGATAGCCTTGCTGGATAGAGTAATCTTGGTTTTAGGTCCTTGGTTTTCATTATATTGAGTATTTTGTGTATATCCCTCCGGCTTATAAAGTTTCTGTTGAGAAATCAACTGACAATCTTACGGGAGCTCCCCTATAAGTTACTAGTTGCCTTTCTCTTGATGCTTTTAGGATTATCTGTTTGTCTTTAACCTTTGCCATTTTAATTATATTATGTCTTGGTGTGGGCCTGTTTGAGTTCATCTTGTTTTGGACTTTATGTGCTTCCTGAGCTTCTATGTCTATTTCCTTCTCCAGGTTCGGAAAGTTTTTAGTCATTATTTCTTCAAATATGTTCTCAATCCCTTGCTTTCCCTCTTCTCCTTCTGGTACCCCTATGATGTGAATATTACGCTTGACATTGTCCCAGAGGTCTCTTAAACTATCCTCATATTTTTGGATTCTTTTTTCTTTTTGCTGTTTTGATTGGGTGTTTTCTGCTATTTTTTTTCTTCCAAATCACTGATTCAGTCCTCTGCTTCATCTAGTCTGCTGGTGATTACTTCTAGTGCATTCTTCATTTCAGTTGTATTCTTCACATTTGACTGGTTCTTATTTTGTGGTTTCTGTGTCCTTTTTTTATGCTTGCTATCTCTTTGCTAAGTTCCTTGAGAATCTTTATAACAATTGTTTTCAATTCTGTGTATGGTAGGTTGCTTGTCTCCATTTCATTTGTTAGTTCTTTTCCTGGAGTTTTCTCCTGTTCTTTCATTTGGGATGTATATTTTTGTTTCCTCATTTTGGCTGCCTTCTGTGTTTGTTTCTATGTATTAGGTAGATCTGCTATGACTCCCAGTCTTGGCTGGGTGGCCTTATGTATTATGTGCCCTGTGGGGCTCTGACACTGTCTCCCTGGTCAACTTTTCCAGGTGCTCCAGGAGTGTGGTTGTGTGCACTCTCCTGTTATAGTTAAGCCTTGATTACTACTGGCAGATCAGTGAGTGGGACTGACCCTCAGGCTGGCTGACTGTGGGGTTTGGCCACATCCACATCTTATGGGCTGCTGTGTGGGGGCTTACCCCACTGAATGGGATTTGCCTCACTGAGCTTTCATGCCTGTTAAGACCACCCTTTGTTTGTGCCACTTGTGGAGCTAATTGGGTGGTGCTCTGCTGTGGTCTGAAGCCAATGTCCAAGTTGTTGGTCCTGGAGTGTGTTGGGAGGGACTCCAGTGCAGGCCCAGGTCACTCACTGCCTGTGATGGGCTGGGGACTACCTGGTAGCAGCTACAAAGCAATTCACAGTTGTTTGCTTTCTGTGTTAAACCTGGTGGTGCCTGGGAGAGGCCATGCTATGAACCGAGGATGTGTGCCACCAGTACCAGGCCTGGGGTAGCTCTGCAAAAAGCCAACGCACCCCAAGGCCTGCTGCCACCTGCTGGCTCCCGTAAGGTTCACTTACTGATAAAATTTTGTTTGCTATGGAAGATGGGTGAGACAGGGTTTCAGGGAGTCACTACAGTAGGGCGAGTTGTGGTTATCAGGTTAATGTAAATTCTGGTTTGGTGCCAGTGCTGAGGCCTGGAGCTACTCAGCAAAAGTCTCAGAGCACACTGAGGCCAGTTGCTGCCCATCTGGGGCCTACGGACTCAGCTAGTTTGCCAAGACAAGTGCAATGCAGGTGTGGCTCATGAGAAATTGCCTCTAACATTGAGAGAGTTGGATGGGGCAGGAAATCAGTTAATCAGCAGTGGAGTAACGGAGCTCACTGGGCCAATCAGATTCAGATTTGGCCATAAGCTTAGGGGGCGGGCTCAACACATTAAAGATGGTGCCTGCCTCCCGGCTGCATGGGAGTGGGTAAATGGCGACTGTCCTCTAGCTGTTGCTCTGAAGCCACACACCTCAGTCTGTGCCCTGTATGCCTCCAACTCCCCTCGAGTCACCATCCCTTCGCTGGAGCACAAGGTGAGCGCCTGCAAGCAATTGAGTCTGTGTGTGGGTCGTTTAAGAGGATGCCTGGGTTTTCTGCAGCCTTCCGTTCCACACAGACTATCAGAATCCTCACTGTTATTCACAGCCAGATGTTGTGAGGCTCCTCTTTTTGGCACTAGTACTCTGGGCTGTGGAGGTTGATGTGGGGCTGGCATCCCTAGCTTCTCCAGGTGGAACCTCCATGGCCGAGATATCCCTCCTGATTCTCATCCACCACATGCAGGTGTGGGGCCCATTCCGTGTCTCTGCCCCTCCTACCAGCCTCAGAGTGGCTTTTGCTTTATATCTTTAGTTACAAAACTTCTGTTTAGCTAGACTTCAGATGGTCTCCAGGTTAATTGTTCTATAATTTAGTTGTAATTTTAACGTGTTCACAGAAGGAAGCAGGCACAGTGTTTACCTACTCCACCATCTTGGATCTCCTCCCTGATTACTGGATTGTTATGTCTGAATTATTTCAGTTATGTAATGTCATAGATTAATTAGCACGTTAGGTGTTATATGTAGTCATAGAATTAGTCATTGACATTGTCTACAGTCTTAAAAGTAAGTTTCAAAGTAGATACCAACACTGGGGCATAGGTAGAGTCATAGAGTGTTGAGTTAATTCTGTCCGTTTTCCTTTTATTTTTAAAGCTGAGAAAACTGAAGCTCAAAATCTTAAGTGACTTACCTAGAATTTCATGGGAAATTCAGTGAAGCACTTGTGCTGCATGCAAAGTATTTCCAAAATGCCTTTCCTGCCTTTTGTATTTGAAAATCATTCCAGTGGCACCATAGTGCAGGGACTATTCAAGAAGTACCAGGCTAAGAGCTGGGAATTACACTGTTGCCTGATTTCTATTGATTTTTTTTTTATTGTCCCCTTGTATAAAAGTGCCACATGACTAATTAATCCTCAATGAATGAAGAGATTGAAGCACAAAACTGCCTTGTATATTCTGGCTTTATCAAAGTGGCTATACATTTTTAGGTGATACATTAAAAATATCTGAAACACTTATTTTCTACTTGAATTAGCAGAAACTTGGACTGCTGGGTGAACATCCCAAATTGTAATTACTTCTGTTACCAAGCGGGCCTGTTGCTTCCTGGAGGTTATGGGACTCTATATTGAGCAGGGTCAGCTCAAGGGGCAACTTGTGGCTATGGATAAGTTAATAACAGAGTCAACAGAGAAAACAGCTTCAGAGACAACTGAAAATAGTCTTGGGAGTCCTTTCTAAATATATCTCTACACCAATCTCTGCCTGGCACCTAACTGGCATTCTTCCTCAATCGTTCAACTATTGTTGCTAGGTCACTTTAATCATTTTATAATTTCAAGTAAAAAAAGAAGTAATACCCTAGCTTTGTGTCAGCTTTCTGACTTTTATTCATAGTAAGAAGGGCATTAAAAGTTCTTGAAAAATGCCCTGTCTTGGAAACCTTGCAGGAAGTTAGCCCTTTCAATCATAAAAATGTTTCAAATAACAGCTTTGTCAGCCTTCTTGCTTTGAGCTGATAATAGGGACAGTAGGTGGGTTGGGGGAGGGGGAATGAAGGGCCTTTAATTATACATCAAGGGCGCTTTAAGGGAAAGAACGATCCGTTTTTGTATCCTCTGCAGGGGTGTCCAAACTGCGGCCCTCAGGCCTGCGGCCTGCGATCCATTTTTTATTGGCCCGCAGCAAATTCCAAAAATATATTTAGTTTACTTAAATAAACCAGGTGAGGCAATAGTACTTCACCTCGAGTGAGTGGCCCGGCTGTTTGTGTATTTTATCGCATATGGCCCTTGGTGAAAAACGTTGAAAAGAGTTTGGACACCTCTGCAAAGCCTACGTTAGTGCTAAACACCCAATCTGTGCTTTAAGGAGTTTGCTGAAATAGTGAAGGGGTGGATTGGATGGATGATGGATGGATAAATGGGTAGATGTTTTACATCTATTGTGTGTCATTTTTGAATGACATAGGATCTCATAAATGAATTTGTCTCCTCATAATGGAATACTTTTTCTTCCTTTTTTTTATTTGCATAAATAAAAGCATTATTCTCTTATTCTCTTCTAGTCTCATATACATAAGAAAAATAAAATGCCTTCTCGGTAAAGCTATCCACCGTTTTTTCAGGATTTCATCCCATCCTACTTTGGGACCCAACCCCTCAGTATCTGTTTAGCTTTTCTAATGTCTGCACCTTCAAAAGTGTCCAACCCTGCTATACTATCTCTCTTTGATGCTCAGGTCCTTAAAGGTGTGGTACTTCCTTACCTACTGCTCTCCCTCCCAATTACTTCTTAATTCTCTGCAGCTTGACTCATACTCTATGAGAATAGATATCCCCATGTTTATAATGGAAAGAGTAATACTCACTGGAAAGGTAGTTTTTGATATTTGTCTGGACATAATTGATAAGTGGTTTCTTTAATTATAATTTTGGTCAACAATTCTCACAAACAAAAATCTTTCTCCACAGGTTTGGGGAACCTTTCTTTCCTCCCTTCACTTTTCTTATTTTTGTATCCAAGGGTGTAGTTCAAGTGGTGTCTCCTCCATGAAACTTCCCTTTGGTTATCCTACTTTATTCCTGTTTCTACTTGATGCTTGCTTTTCATAATTACATGTGGCAATGTGATAGTACATATTTTACTTAAAAAAAAAACTCAGCATCTAGTTTAGTGTTGAGCACATAGTAGGTAATTAGTAAATATTTGTCAATTGACTAAACTATTACAATACATGGGGGACTCTTTTGAGTAAATCTGATTGCCATTTTATTACAGACCCCCGAGTGCCCACCGTAGTGCATTTATCATGGTAATTCAATGATGACCGTTTCTCCTAGCGGGAGCCTTAGCTGTTACAGTAAGAAGCCCTTTGCGTCTTTACTACTGTCTTCTTGATCCATATATTTATTTTAAAGTTTATTTGTTGGACACTATACTGTATTCCTTTCCATATATAAAAGGCCATCCTAGCTGTGAATTATTGTTTCAGAACAGGAAACATGATTGGTACAAAGACCAACAGGGTAATAGAGTATTCTGTAAACTAAAAGGTATTTTTGGATGCATAACAAGAATTCAGGATAAAAGACTTGCAAAATTTTGTGGACCTTCTAAGACTGACTAACACTCTTCTTTGGAGTGTGTGTGTGTGTGTGTGTGAGACTGCATGGGGGTAAGGATTTGAGGGCAAATGGTCCCTAATAGTCTTAGATATAACTAGAAGAAGAGTCAAGGGTATAAATATTACTCTTATACTTTCCTCTCTCAGTTTCTTACAAAGAAAAATACTTTTTGGTATGAAATGCAATTGCTTCCAATTCCAAACTACATGACTCCCTTTTAAGGAATTTGTCAAAATAGAAAAAAGGTAGCGTTAGGGGCAATTTGAATATAAAAAAAATACAATTGGAAAGAAATCCAGAGCCAGCTCCATTGAACAAAATTGAAAATGTCTGAATTTTTGTTACCAGAAATCTGAAGATACTATTGTTTTGTTTTATTTGTTTTGTTTTTCAGTAAGCTAAACTGATCAAAGTACCTTTGAAATTATGTTAACCTTTTATCCAAACCCAACTAGATAAGTTCCTTATTTAGTATGTCATTAACCCCCACTTTTACCTCTAGTTGCCTTCTACCAAACTAGTAAAAATGGAAAATGACTTGTGATAGATCCTCAAAACACTTCATGTGGTCTGTTGCTTTTTTACTCTTGTTTACTATGAGTTCTGCAGCCCATGCTATCATTATGGAAATTTCCTTGACCTCTTCTTATGTGGGACTCTATCTGTAGGATCTCATATCACCCCTTACTATGGCGACTTCTTGAGAAAGATGTGTGACATTGCATGAAGCGACTTTACTTTGCCCTCACAGTGGACTTTTAGAATGAAAATTATTTTTCCTTAGAATTTTGAAGGCAAAACTCCATTGTCTTCTAGCTTCCAATGTTAAGGTTGAGAATCCGATACCACTTTTTCCTAATTACTTTACACATGATCTTCTCTGTCACTCCATTGTGTGGAATTTTTAAGCATGTGGTGTGGATCTTCATTGATTTTACTAAACATTGTCAAGGACTTTTCAATTTGGCAACTCACATACTTCAGTTCTGAGAAATGTTCTTTTATTATTTCTTTGATAGTTTCCATGTAAACTATTTTTGTTGGCTCTTTCCTACTGAAAATTCTATTAGATTTTGGACCACCTGGATTTTCTAAATTACTTCTCTCTTTCTGTCTCTCATTTGTTTGTGAGGTTTTTCTTTGTCTTTTTGTTCCTCTTTGGGACAAATCTCCTTGCTTTTATTTTTCAGTTCCCTCATTGGATTAAAAAAAATTACTTTCATGTATTTTAATTTCAAAGAACTCTTGTTTTTTAAATTATTCTTGTTTATGACATCTTGTGCTTAAATGACGGATGCAAAATACTGTATCTATGATGATATCACCTACCAATTATTTGAAATTTTAATTTTTTTCCTTATTTTTACTGTTTTTTATCTTTGAGTTGAAGACTTTTCTCCAATTTAGCAATTACAATTAAGCAGTTTAGCAATTACTGCTTGTTTACTTATGTTCATGCTTGAATACTAATGAACATTTTATAGGAAAGTTGGGCTTGTCCATTGATCAGCTTTTCTGTGACCAGCCAGATCATTCTTGTTTCGAGACACCTAAAAGTTAGTATGTGTATATCTTTCCCAGTTTATCTAGAGCAGGATCCTCCAATCTAATTTTAAGGAAGCATAAATCTGGCTGTTGACTTTCTAGAGCTGATTGGGGAAAGGGTTGGATGTGTCAACGTTTTCTCACCCTATCCTCCACTGCACTGTCCATGACGTCCTTGAATTTTGAGGTTATCAGGCTCAATATCGCTATAGAATATTTCTGCACACTCTTGTGGAATGAGGGATGGGTAATCACGTAATAGGTTGTGATGCAGGTGGGGGCCCGGTAAAATAAATGTTTCTTATTGAGATTTTCAAAATATCTCCATTTTCAACCTTCTTACTCTAATATACTCTTTCCTTACATTCTACCTGGTGCTTCCCGCTCCTGAACTTTTTCTAGGTTCTACAGGGTAAATTGGAGTGCATTTCATTTGTGTCTTACTTAGGGAGTACATGGGTTTCATCTTCCTCTTTTCTACTGAAATTTGGCTGTGTTTCATTTCTTTGTGGGAATAGGGTTTGGGGTATGTATGCTAAAATTACTTGATCTTAACAAAACACTGGTCTTATTGAGAAGACTTACATTATATATGGAATAGACTGGTATATAGATATAAATATATAGATAATTCAACTAGAAGTAATTTAGAGGATCTGCAAGGTCCCAAATCTAACCAACAGAAGTTTCAGCAGGAAGGACCAAACAAAATAGTCTATATGGATATTATCAAGGAATGATGATATGAAGGCTAGCCTTATAGTACTTTAGTGTATCTGTGAAGATGTTCTTCTCTCTTTCTCCAGTAGCTTCGGAGATTGGGTGATATAAAACAGGGATCCTAATTGGAAATGCAGGTATATAAACTGAGAGATGTAAATTGTTCACATGTCATCATGAATTACTTTTCCTGTAGTGAGATGTAGCAAGGCCCCTGAAAGAACGGGGGATGTGTGCATTGACGGGAAGGTAGGTTTAGGTGGAAGGGAGTGTGGAGAGGAAAAAGGCAGAAGACGTGATGATGGTCTAACACTGTGGCTTCTAGTCAGACATGCTACTGCCTTGTAGGTTTAGGAGTTAGCGTGGATTGAAAACAGGTGCTTTCTTGTAGATGGAGGGGTGCCACCAACACAGTTGTTAAAACAGTCCTAGATCCCAGAAGTTTCTTTGTTTTTATATGGGTTATTTTGAAAAATCTAGGACATCCTTCACATGATCATCTCAGAGATAACTGAAAAAGCAGGACACATTTTAGGATAAAAAAGCAAAATATCTTAGAAAGCTAAATTATTTCCTGTAGAGCTCACAAGTACTGTGCATGAAACACGAAATTAGAATTCTGAGCATACAAACCTAATACGAATGCATTCTTTTATCCCAAGCTAATCTGTAGTGATTGACAGTTCTTTGTAATACGCATAGGTCATGAATCTTTGTGCAACACGGTGGTGTTGAGGCAAGACAGAATCTCTTGTTTGGTTTTATTTCTCTGAGTAGAGCTGCATGACACTGCTGTTTCGGAAGAGTGCATATCATCTGCGTGCTTTGCTGCAGACAGCCTTTCTAGCTGCAGTAATTTTGGGGCATCTGAGAGCTGAGTTTGAAGTACACGAATGCACCACGAGGCAAGAGCTGAGCATGATGTCTTCTGAGGCGGGTTTCATGTTGTAGGTTGTGTGCAAGGGGCATATCTATTGATTCACTGGATCTACTTTCCTACATGTCTATGAGATAGGATTACGCCAGAGATGTTCAAATCAACTGAACATTTGTTTGGCAAATAAACTTAAAAATAATTGTTTCATCCCACATCTATGATTGGATTGGACCTGACTACTGAGAGAGAAGCAAGGTGGGTGGGTTTCTCAGCCTGGGTCTTCTGGTTTACTCAGGTGGCTCATTAGCAGGACTGGAGCACACCCTTTTTGACATCATCTCTCTGTGTGCGTTCGGAGAGGCTGGGACCTGAACAGATGGCCTCAATATGGGCTCCTATGACTACCAGGCATGCCAAGCAGGCAGATGAGTGATCTGGCTTGTTCCTTGTCTTTTAAATTGCTGTCAGCCAGGGAAAAGTGGCGAAAATAAATCAATGGCTCCCTCCTCCAGACCCAGCATGTACCTTTCAGTAATCAAAATAAGAAACATCACGTGGTGACTGTTGAGTGATTTCTGTGATGGGAGGAACCCTTCACACACTGGAGGTTAACATAACAAATGGCCAGGTAGTGCCTCAGAAAGGACTTTTTTTTTTTTTTTCCGTTAGGGACCAAATGTTGGCACTGAATGGACAGCAGCAGGTTCGAAGGGAGCATTGTTTATTCAGTCCCAGACGCTTTGCCTCCTTTTGACGGGGCTCAGTATTTTTGGTAACTGGTTGGTAACTGTTTACATCTCCCATCATCAGAACACAGGAAATCATAAACAGGAATCATGCTGAATATCTCTGGCAGAGCCTTTGTGTTCCTACTATACTGAAAGCTGAGGGACCTCTTGTGCAGCATCCATATTTTTGACTCTTCATTGAGTCCAAAGGAAACTGTAGAGCAGGGGACTCAAATTTAGACCAATGACGTAAGTTTTAACTCTTGTTTAATTTTCAAATATTAACAAGTTCACCTGAGCTTTTTAGAATCACATGTCAAAAAATTGGTCCTGCATCAGGAGAATCTTCTATTTTTTAAGATTTAAGATGATGGCATTGTATTAATTGCTAATCATTAATATATTAACACGTTGACCCTGAACCAGGCTCTTTTATGGCCCAATTTCTCTTTGTTTGGAATAAAGACCCCACACCCCACACCTTGCTTACAAATCTATGAGGCATATTCTCACAGATGCAAACCGATTTTCTAGTTATAAATCATGGACATTGATGTGTTTTCAAAAATAAACATCTCCCATATGTGAGAGCCATGCTGGGTTAAAGTGGAAGGGAAGCTTTACTTTTTGGAATGAATCTGCTTTATATGTATGAGGCTTTTCAATTTTAAAAGCTTCATATGGCCGTGGGTGGCATGTTGGATACCCCAAGACTTGGTGCGGTATGATAATCTAGTTCCCAAATTTTACATAGCTTGACACATAGAACTGGTAATGTTTCTAGAAATACCACAAATAGACATATCTTCATAAGACCTTTATGTTGTGATCTGCTTTAAATTGTCTCACCAGCTAGCTGGAAGCATTACGGGACAGTCAGGTCAGAGAATTAAAAGTGAAACTTCTGGTCTTATTTCTGATTTGGTTATAACTGAGCTATTTCTTGAGAAACATCACTTATCATGTCTCTTACTGCTACTTAAAAAATATCTGTATATGCAAAATAAAGGTGTCTAACTTGCAAGGCTTTTTTTTGGGGGGGCTGGTTTCTTTATACATGTAAAGAAATTTATGTGTAAAAATTATTATTGGCTGACATACTTAGGACTGTCAAGAAAGATGGCAGTGTTTCAACCAGCCCGTGAGAGGAGACAGGTCTGCTGTGAGTTAGTCATCATCTGTGGATGATGTATTTGAGGACATGATGCACAGTGGTTGAATTTATAAAAAAAAAAAAATGTTGGTAAAGCTCTTTCTGGAGAAGTCATGGATTACAGCCCCAAATTCTGGGAAAATGGAATTTTCCCTTAGCTTTACAAATGTGGCAGATGGGGTTTCTCACTATTTTGCATTTTTGGATCCTCATTAATGTTACACATACACACACACACACAGTCACTGAAATCTGTGATGATTAAAAATGCTATCTTAGATTTAAGATATATTTAAAAATATTAACATATAATGTCATCTCAGAATGACTTTTAAATCTGCTGCTTCTTTTATGTATTTTCTTTGGGGAAAGGAACAGTCAACTATTCATTCATTCTTAGACTTTTGTTCAAACATACATTTTCTAGTTATTGAAATAGAATGCGACCTTTAGGCACCGCATGTTCCAGGACAGCCCCATGAGTCTCAGCACAAAAATTTTCAGTAGTGTCCCTTCTTTTTCCAACCCCTACAAATTACAAAGAGCCCCCTAACATGCCCTTAAGTTGATGAAACCTACCAACTATGTGGTAAGTACAAAGATGAGAAAAATGAGACCAAAGAGGTGAGGTAACTTATTCAAGGAGAGTTTGGGTAAAGATACAGCCAGAATTCCGGTCATTTCACTGTTAGTTCAGCTCTTGCACACATGTTTATTTTACAGAGTGCTGTGCTGGTTGCTTTTTCTATGTCCTTTCTATTTCCTTATGCCTATTTCTGCCAAGGGGGATTTGCTCTACAGAAGTTACATTTCTTTTCCTGGACAAGCATTTTCGCCATGTCCATTCTCTTCATACAAATTCAGCAGACCTCCTCAGTCTCCTCAGTTATTTTTTAAAATTTATTTCTAATTATATTGACATATAATATTACATTAGTTTCAGGTGTACTTTACAGTGGTTTAACATTTACATACCCTCTGAAGTGATTACCATAATAAGTCTAGTAACCACCTGTCATTGTACACAGTTATTATGATTTTATTGACTGTATTCCCTATGCTATATATTACTCATTTTCCTCACTTATAAAAGGAGGATGCTGTACTACAGACTCCAAACATTCTTGACTCTATCATTCTTTAATCAATTATACATGACAAATGCATTTGAACCCCAAAAATCCTTCATTGTGCATTTCATGTACGCAGTTTGTGTTCATCATGCTGTGTTTTACTTGTTTTTATTTCAGTTTGTTCTTAAAGATGGCAGGAGAAATAATGCTGTAATGTCCCTCGGTGATCCAGGGCTCAAAGAAAGGGTTTTAAACAAATGATTACATTTTGCTTTAGGTCCAATGTTGTAGACTTCGTATCACTATGGTGACTGTGTCTTTCGGGTGGTGTGTGTAGGCACACGTTAGCAGCATCATGAGCTACTGTCCTCAGGGCCTAGCAAAATGTATAACGATCAGGCAAAAGGTTAGCTAATAAATGAAAGCTGATGATGCACATATGTGATGGAGTAGAACAACATTTCCATTTTAGACCCACGGTATTGGGATTATACTAATACCTATGTTAAATTGCGTAAGCTGGAACTATGTCTTTTAGGGCCTTGGAACATTAGAAAATGGGGCATTTCAGAATATCGATATTAAAACTGCTTTGTACCTTTTGATTTGGGATAATGTAAAAGTGGCCATTCATTTATTGGTTGCTTGCTGCGTTTCAAGGATTTTGCTGACTGCTTTACATATAGGATTTTGCTTAATTGTTTTAATAATTCTACTGCATAGTTTATTGTACACCTTTTAGAGAAACAGGAACTGAGTTAAAAGTCATACCTGAGTGCTCAAAGCTCCTATTCTATGTGAGGATTATCCAATTCCAAAGCCTCACTATGCTATAATTCTCATAAACCGTTCATTCACCACATTTAAAAAAATTATTTTTATTAATTTCAGGTGTTCATTCACCACATTTGTATGGCATATTGCTATTTGGGATGCCAGGAAAACAGGGAATAAACTAGACAAATGATCTTATCGAGCTGTTATTTTTATAGGTGAGATGGTGAGTGAAAAAATGGGTAAAATATAAAGGATGTCACATGGTTATGGGAGCTTTGAAGAAGAGTAGAGCAGAGAAGCAGTAGAGAATGATAAGCGAGGGCATGGTCTTGCAGATTTTCATAAAGTGGTCAGGAAACCCTTGCTGAGAAGGTCAGAGTGGAACAACGGTAGTAGTGAAGCTCTGAGCAAAGATGTAATTGATGTGGGAGAGGGTTCAAGAGACACTGGGAGGAAAGAGAAAAATTGGAGAGAGCAAGAGGAAAGACAACTCTTCAGAGGCACGTGTCAAAATTTAAATTTTAAGTAGTAAGGTCAGGGTAGGTTGCTTCAGAAAGGTGAGGGCACTTACCATGGCGCTATCTGGAAAATAGAATTCTAGGCCGAGGAAACACCCTGAGAGTGTCTCATTGCACGTTCAGACAATACCAGAGTGGCCAGAATGGCTGAGTGATGTGAATAAGACAGAATGTGATGGAGACAAGATCGGAAAGCAAATGCTCATGAAAGGGAATAATTTGTCTGGGAATGCCCAAAGTGGTATTGTAAGGACTGTCAATATTGTTTCTTGTCAACAAAAAGAGAAAAATAATTTCATAGCAATATTTTTCTAAAAATTTTTCTTCTCTAAATAACCTTGATCTGATTGGATACTCTCTGCTCTTCTTGAAAATTCTTTGGAAGAAATAATTCCAGCTATGATTAAAAACCAGTATAATCTTTGCATCTTTCCCTTGTGTCCTTTATTCCTTGTTTCTGTAGGGTGATAATTGAGAGCTGTTTCTGGAAATCTGGCTCCATTACTTCTTCTTGGGTTCCTTCTATTCCCTTTGAGCACTTTCTCTTTGATGTACTTTGATTTCAAAGATATATATTTAAGTATGACTGTGTGGTGTATATATGTGTACACACACACGTGTGTGTGTGTGTGTTTATAATATTGGATTGAGAATCACAGTAAAGCTTAAAAAAGAGCACCTTTAACGTTTTTAAAATTATCAACAGAAATAGCAACAAATATCAATTAACAGCAGACAGTATGCTAGAGTAAGAGAATATGGTGGGTTTTACTGAGTTATTATTTAAATATATTAATGTTTGTAATGTGTTTAGACGACACAGAATTTCTCATATAAAAGTGTGTATCTGTCTTTAATAGAAGAAAAAACTGTGAGTGAGCAAGACAGTTCACCTCATTTAGCCTCAGTTTTCTCACACGTAAAACAGGGTTCATAACTACTTACCCAGTTGTTTTGAAGATTAGAGGTCATGTGCATAAGTATCTCACATGGTGTCTCGTGCCCTGTAATAATAATAACAATAATCCTATTGCCCAATATTTTATTGAGAGCCTGCTCTGTGTAAGCCTTTTTTGCTAAAGGCTTTGTGTCTATGCTTTCGTCTCACGCTCCCAAGGACCACTGGCACTGAAAGCTCCACGAGGGAAGAAATCTCACCTGTACGGTTCACTGTTGTATATGCAGTAAAAAGAATAGTGCTTAGCATATATTAGACTCTGAATACATATGCATTGAATAAGTGAAAAGAAATGATCACTTTACAGATGAAGAAACTGAGGATTGGTGAAATTGTATAAATGATACATAAATGACCAAAGGGGACCTTGAGTGAATGGTGGAGCCAGAATTTGAACCTGGGCACATTGATCCCAGAGCCAAGCTCTTAATCATGGTACTGGCTGGCTCATGAGTGTTATGTGTGGGCAAGAGAGAGAGGGTTCTCTTCTTCCACTCTTCTAAGTTCACAGCTTCTCCTTTCCATTTGTATCTTAGAATGAGAACATGTATCAAGCATATTGAATTTAATAGCTATGATTATTCTTGTGTGTAAAAATATTACCGTGTCTCTCTCTGTTTCTCTTTCTTTCCCCATAACACCAGCCAAAGACAAAAATGTAATGCCTCCAGATGTGGGCATGTGCTCACATACAACAATAGAAGCACAGAACACAGACACTCGTGGGCTGCACGCTGTGTCCTTTGAAGATTCCTATCCTCTAACTCTCTTGAGATCCTGTTGAGCAATGGTTTGAAGACTCAGGGAAATAATCACTGACCTGGGCTAAATTTGTTTCCCTTAGTTGTATGTTACAAATTGGAGAGCAGCAAATGAATCTCAGAATCTGAATTTAAATTCCCCATAGGAAAGACATTTTATTGGTACCATGAGGTTATTTTTATTCCCAACTTTTTTTTAAATGATTGATAGGATGTCACCTTACAGTAGGTTATATGTTATATATATATTTTTAATGCTCAAGGGTTAAAAAAATTGAAGGGAGTCTGGTAAGACCTCACTGCTTACATTCACAAAGGAGCTGGTAAACTTTTTTAAAAGACGTTGCTCAATTTCATCTGGATTACTGTACAAAGTAATATGATTTCACTTTGATTTTTGAGAGAGGTTTTTGTCTTTACCAATGTCATATCAATACTTTTTGAATGGTTAAACCAGCTTTTTATGTTTTATTTGTTAGATAACTCACATGAAGATTATGAAAAAGACGCTTTAAGGGGACTCAATTAGCTTACTTGTAACATCAATAATAAAGACAGGAAGCAAAATAAAAAAGAGCAGTTTAATGAGCTATAGAAAACATGATCTTATAAATGCTTTATAACTGTATATCATACTGCTTTCATTTGAAGACTCAGAATTCTGTGTATTCTTAGAGAAATCTGTGACAAATGCAGCTTAAAAAGTCTCAAACTGACATGTAGATAGTTTTCTCAATATTTCTTATATACTGAAATGTGTCAAATGCTGGCACAGTATTCACAATAATTTATAAATTGACATTGCATCAACTTTTTTAATGTTACACTTGGGCAAAAAAATGGAAAACAAAATCACTGGAATCAATGCTAACCAAATCAATGTTATGGCAGAAACCACTGGGCTTCTTTTTCACCTCAATGCTGTTTGCCAGTTTAGGAAATGCTGGCATAAGATCATTTTGTGAGAAAAGCAAGGTAAGGTCAAAGTAGAACATTTTGTTAACTTTTATTTTGTTTTGTTCCTAATATCACATGTTGAATTTTTTTTTTTTTTGTTACTTTACTTTGAAGATAAACTGGGAAGAGGTAGGGATTGGACAGAAAAGGAATGGATGTATATGTATTTCTTTAATAGGTATGTGGGATTAGAACACATTACAATGTCTGTTTTAGGAATGATTTTATACACAGTATGAAACAACAAATGTATCGGTCCTCTGTAATTACAAAATTCCATGTGGCTTCAGTTTCACATTATTTTTGCAAAGTTAATGATGACAAATTACCTAAAGGAAATCATGTAAGGGATAGGGAAGGAGATATTTTGGATAATTTTTTTAAAGAGTATATGTGCATCTCAAGAGTCCAATTGATAGTCACTGAAGTTCTCCATCTTCATAAATGCCCATGACTCATCATCATTAAAATTATAGCAGTTGTGGGATCCCCAAAGCCGTAGGGAAACATTATGTATTAGCATTGTGATGAACAGGCCTAATAGGTCTTTTCCATTCATAATAAATCTGTTCCTGCACTCCATGCCAGACTATATTTTGTTGGTTTCCTCCATTACCATGGTGAGGTCTCAATGATGATAGCAAAGCATGTTTCAGGCAATTACAGTTGGAGGGTGCTAAATTGCAAGTATTAAGCCACTGATTTAACTGCTCAAGGAGTTCACAGCAATATTCTGTGCATCTTGGCGTGACATTTAGAAAGCAATATGTAGGTGTGTTGAGAAAAGTTATGCGTGAGCTCTTCCTAGAAGACATTATCTCCAGCACGTTAGCTTTTCATTCCAATGAGTGCTAGAACGAAAAATGCTTGGTGAGCTAGCCCGTGTTCTAGTGTTCAGGTTCCTCTCACATCCTGATCTTCCTGGGATCAGTCTAATCCCGTCTGCGTCGGACCACTCTGGCCTGGACCCGCCTTGGCAAATTTGGTCTGTTCCTGGGTTTGAGTTGAAAATTTTTTTCAGAACTTTAAGGTCACTTTGAACCTTTGGGTTTGAAGACAAGATGTAAGATGGGGAGGAGAAGAAGGTGTTAATTAGTCTGAACCAATTAATAAGGATGACCCATGATTTGTTTCTATTAGTTATAGAATTACAATCTATCGGAATGCTGTTGGTTATGAAGCAGATGTGGAATCTGAGTTTGTTGTATTTTGTATGCTCTGCCAAAATTTAGAAAACACATTGAGGCCCAATAAAAATTAGTGGAATGTAAGCACATTTTGGCAGCAGTCCAAATGTTCAGTTACCTTTACGTGTAATGATCTTATGTGCACACACCCATACAATTTTGAAAATAAGTACAGAAAAGTCTAATAACAAGAATTTATCAAAAATTTCCATTAACTAGCACTTCAAGTTTCACTAGTAAATAAAAATATGTGATTATAATGACCATGGGAGGTGTTACATTCCAAATTCATATTTATAAATTAAAAAGAAATTATATTCCATGTAGTTATATTGTTAATACACATTTTTTTTTGGATTATGATTCCTTGAAAATTGATCACTGTTATGTGGTAATTCTAAGTTAACCAAAATACCATACCATCTCATTTACCTATGCTACAGAAATTAAAATAGTCCATATAACTTGAATTTCCATCTATATACCTCATATTCAGCAGTCAAAAGGAGTCTGCTTAATCTGCTTATTAACACTGAATCAAGGAATATTAGAGCTATAGATTTCAACTCAGTCATTTTATTGATGAAAACAATGGGATCCATAGCAATGAAAGGGTTTTTTCCAAGGTCACACAGTGAGCTGTTTGGCAGTCAAGGAGAGACTGCACTCTGGTCTCCTGACTTGCAGATTGGTGCCCTTCCTCTCCAGCATCAAGCAGAACTCAGAAATTTCAACACTTTGAATGACCTAAGGTTTCTCTGTGTTTGAACTGTACTAATTATCCAGGCTATGAACTGAGCCCATATTTGAGAAAGGCTATTTAGAGTACAGCCATACTGGTCTCACGGAGTCTTTTTTTATGGAGTTGGCTAAGAATTTTGTGGAAGGAGCAAAGGGAATAGGAAATGAGGTCTTACTCTCTAAGAGGTTCTTAATAAACACACACTGTGGCTTCATCATTGCTGTTTTCCAGATTGCAGCCCCATTCAAGTGGATGTGATTACATAGGTGTAAGACATGTAGGTGAGTAGGTGCTACCAGGCTTGTCCTTGCAGGTCCTCTTTCAAAGAGCATGTGCTCCAATAGAAGCACTGCCTTGACTCCAACCTCTTATTGTGAACAAGCAAACCCGATCTCTTTCCTCTCAGATCGTATGAGAGAATGAGTCTCACAAAAAGAACAACTGGGCATAAAAAGGCTAAGTGTAGACATTGGAGAGAAAGTTGGCCTAGACACCATTGCCTCAAGGATAATTCCAGTCCCATGGCAAAAGTTCAGGATGAAGTTATATGGTTTCCCAATGCAGCACCAACTGAATGCATGCTGGTGATGTTTTCAGAAATGTCTGCAGGGTCAGGAAATGTCGTTCACGTCTCCTCCTAGATGAATATAAGGTTGCCCGAAACTTCACTGTATGATTCTTATCTTTGCTGATCTGTGAGACTCATGAGTGTTTTATTTGTTTGTTTGTTTGTTTGTTTGTTTACAAGACTTTCACATAATCTCATTTCATGCTCACAGTTTGGGTAATAGGAATCATTCTTTCCATATTTCATCAGTGGTAGGACTGGGCCTCAAACTTAGGACTCCTGGTTAACTCTCAAACCATTATTCTTTTCAGTACCCTACAGCTGCTTTGAGAAGAAACACACACACACACACACACACACACACACACACAGGAACATGTGTACTTTTTGAATATGGGAACCACAGAGGTATATATCTGTCCACAGATACAGATACACTTTGGTAAGTGCTCTCAGAACAAATACCACCAATATGCTTTGTAAACTTGGCAACTATAGCTCAGTGTTAATTTGGGGATATCAGCAAAGTGACTTTTATCAGTTTCTCTCTCTGTACACACAAACACACACACACACACACACACACACACACACACACAGTGCTTAACACATATATCTATATCTGTACATCAGTCACTCTCCTTATCTAGTGCTCTCCAAAAAATGCACAGTGGCCATTAGCCTAAGCCTATTGTTTCAGAGTTGATGGAAGGACACTGGCAACCTGTCATATGACATGAGTGCATGGAAAACTCCTATAAATCCAGGAGGCCTTTCCTGCCATTGCTAGTGTTTAAGTTGAATTGCATACAATCAGAGCTGTTTGGCTTGTAGCAGCGACAACAAAGTGGTTCTCTCCTCTCACTTCAGGATAGCTGTAGTCACGTGTCCGTCCTCACCACAGAGCTGCCATGCTGTGTAATACCTGCACTGTGTGCTAGGAAGAGCAAGTACCAGAGAGACTGAGTGATATCGCCAGGGCTTGTCAGGCTGAGGGCACGGCGCTGCCAGGACCCTATTCCCAGGTTTTCTCTTCAGTGTCAGGAGCCGGAGCGGTCTTGGGTGAGGTGAATATGGTGTCTGTGCACCAGGGCAGAGTGGGAGATGTACTCGTCAGTCCACGCACGGGATTTCCAGTCTTTGCCAGCTATGATCACACATGTAATTGTGCATCTAAATGTAGTCTACATTTGCATATGTAATTAATCACAATATAGTTGGTTCACTCTGGTCTCCTTTTCCTATAAATCGAATTACTCAGAGACTCTCATCTGACACTAAAATCTTTTTTATAAGCATATGTGACATTTTGAAGGATAAGAGTAACTACTATTTATAGCACTTTAACTTTAAATTTAGAGCCCTGTACTGTGATCAGACAGCTAAAAGTGCCTCGGTTTTTCAGGAAACAGTCTCAGAAACTTTGTCACAGCAGCAACTTCTCTCTTCAGTAGTGTTCAGTGTTCAGTAGTGATCACAAAAACCACATCACCCCAAATCAGATACTTCTTTATCACCTCAGACCAGATGAATAATCCTTGTTGAGTGAATCCTTGAACTCAGCAAGGATTATGCATTCAAGTTTCCCTTTATTTAGTACACATGTATTGAATACCAAGCCTCTGTGTGCCAGGCCCTGTCTCAGGGAACTCACAGGTACTGTTAAATATCACCCTTGCTATTATGGGTTGAATTGTACTCCCAAATTCATAGGCTGATGTCTAAACCCCCAGTACCTCAGAATGTGAACCTTATGGGGAAAGAGGGTCATTGCAGGTGTAATTAGCTGAGACAAAGCCATACTGAAGAATAGGCCCTTAATATAATATGACTAGTGTCCTTATACAAGGGGGATATTTGGATACAGACATGCATACAGGGGAAACATCATATGAAGATGAAAGCAGAGATGGGGGAGATGCTCCCAGAAGTCAAGGAATGCCAAGGACTGCCAGAATCTAGGGGAGCGTCAGGGAACAGATTTTTCCCTTATAACCCACAGAAGGACTTAACCCTGATGATACCTTGGTCTTGGACTTCTGGCCTCCAAAGCATGAGATAATAAATTTCTGTTGGTTAAGTCCGTTTATGGTAGTTGATTACAGCAGCCCTAACAAATTAATATAACTGGGTACCCTCCACTCCTGGCAGTTCACACCGTGTCCAGGGAGCGCCCTCCGTGGATAGACTCCAAACTGAATTCTGGATCCTTCCAGCCACTTAAATCTCTCCCTCCCGCCGCCCCCATGCCTTGAATGGCTTATAGGAGTGCTGAGGTATGCATCCTCTCAGCCTGCAAGGTGAGTGGGAGGGACCTGCTGGAGCCCCCAGCCGTCTCCATTTACTGAGAATGCCAAATACTATGATCAATTTTTATGTGCAGTATGATAGTAACATAATGGAGAAAAACAAGTCTAAGCAACCAAAAATAAAAAGCAAAATCAAGTATGATTGGGGTAAGTTTTGATTTCCAAGGATAAGGCATGTCATAGCATTAGACTTTCATGTTGCTGGAATTTGTAACCGTACAATTGTAGGAAGCTAAATTGGGGCAAGCGAGCGTTTGTCTGAGTTGAGGAAAGATACTGTCAATAGGGCAATTTATTGGCAGGACCTGGAAGGAACTAAGCCAGTGTTTCCACTTGGTCAAACTGGAATTTGGAACATGGCTGCCAGCCAGGCGGAGTGTGGGAGTGGGACTAGAAATCAGGAGCTGGGTGCAGGGCCAGTCAGGCAAGTAGTCCCATTGGGTAGAGGGCAGGTGGGGTGGGGTTCTCCCTCCTCAGTAGTGAATGAGGGGCAGGTCCTGCCCAGAGGGACGTCATCTGCAACTCTCAAGCTCCATGTGCTTGTTCAAGCACATGGAGAATTTGGTCGGACATTTTGGGAAGTGAGTCCCAAGAAACAACAAAAGTTTAGACACCAGCACAACTCAACACTATAGAGGGAATGAAAGAAAATCGTTCATGTGAGGAAACATGCATCCCTACTAGAGGCAGGAATACTGACATCAGCTAGGTGTCCTCTCTATGTTATATGTCTGGAAAGGTAATTAAATTAATGAATGGGGAATGACCCACAAAAACAATGAAAAGCAGCCATAAGACCTAAAGAAATATCATGCTGTGGAACAACTTCACACAGGGGAGGTACGTTCCACCTCTCAGTCATGCGAAAGATGTCGGTATATATTATTCATGATCGTAATGATTACTCTGAGAGAGGATTACATTATTTTTACTGTAATCTTTCAGCTGTCTTAGAGGTTATGTGATCAGTCTTAGAAAAAAAATGTTGTTTAAATTAAAAATAATTCTGGATGTTAAAGAGGTCTGCTTGATGTATTTGAACAAAATATCAAGTTCTATAATATCATGGATGAAGAATAGGCTGTTAACATGTGTAATGTTTTACACACATGTATACACACACAGATGAGGGCTACTTCAGGCAATCTGTAAATATGTTTTGTTTTATTTTTTCCTAAGCATTTCTCCATGTTTAAATGTGTTTAATTTCATAGTAAACTTGCATGATGCGTGGCATTCTATTTTGAATGCTCAGTTCTTATGTGCTTGTGGAAGCCTACTCTCTTCTCTTCCACTCAAGAAAACCTGTTGGATGCAAGTGACGGTAATGTAGGACAGGTAATTTTGTATCTGCTTTATTTTATTAAAAATTATATTATGCGCAAACTTTAACATTTTAACTATTATTGATAGCATTGCTTTCGACAGACCCCGCAGTTGACTGTGCACAGCAGCGTGTCATAAAAACGTAGTTGAGTACTGTGGCTGAAGGGTCAGGAGTTTAAGATTTTAAGAAAGCTAAATTTTTCTCCAGGCTCACTCTTCTGCTAATTTCTGGTATGTTGCCATCCTCTGGATTTAATATGGGACCCCAAAGGGTCTTCTAGGTTAACCCTTGCATCCTGGCAGGGCATATTCCCCCTTAATTATTAATACACAGCACTGGTCAAATGCTTTATTCTTCCTAATACTGTTGCTATGTTATTGCATAGTACTTACTATGCATCAAAGTAGTTATGTCCTAGTTTCTGCTCCTTCACAGTGCTGGTATATTCATGAAAGAGTGTAATGTAATATACAACAGTTTTATTTTATTTTTTAAAATACTCTGGGATATTGTAAAATGGAGTAATTTGCTAGAAATGTAAAAAGAGGGAATTAAGGCTTTGATAAATCTGTGTTAGGCTCACTGCCTTGCTGTATTTGAGGTCTTACCTAGTTTATTTCAGACCTGGGGTTCTCCCTAAGGTACATAGGACCCAAGCTAATATATTTTTGAGGCATGATATTTGGGACAGAAATTTCCAATTCTGGTTTTGTGATTTGCTGGGTGATCCTCAACTATTTCAAGGGGGATTACAAATATCTCAAAAGAAAATGCAGTTTAGATTTAATTTAATTAACCAATACATGCCATTGAGTCTCTTTTTTTGTACTGGTGGGGTCTGACCCGGGCTGTGCTGAGTATATCAGGCATTTAAAAATGAATAGTTCACAGTGCCAGTCTTCAGGGAGCTTATTTAAATAAAACAGACCTGCAAAGAAGACAGTGAAATGTTATAGGTTCTGTTTACAGGAGAAGGTTCATGGGATTGACAGTTCTTGAACTTGAAGTAGGACTTTAAGGGATCGCTGTGGTCTTCTCTGCTTAGTCAGGAGGCAGGCTGGGAGGCACATTGGAGTGGTCTCTCATATCCCCGTAAGTGTGTCTGACTTCCAGAGCAATCTGTGTTCTTTTTGAAAATATCCTTAAAGTTTGTAGAAAGGGGGAACATCAGGCCTTATGACATTCTCTTTTTACCACTGATTTCTTTGACGTATTTATTAGAAAAAACATATGTGTGTACAATTATATATATATATGTATGTGCAGTAGTCCCCCCTTATTCATGGTTTCGCTTTCTATGGTTTTAGTAACCCCTGGTCAACCACTGTCTGAAAAAGTTAAAAGGAAAATTCCAGAAATAATTCATAAGTTTAAATTGGGCATAATTCTGAGTAGCATGATGAAGTCTCATGCTGTCCCTCTCTGTCCTACCCAGGGTGTGATTCATCGTTTGCTTCAGGGTATCAATGATGAAGATGCTATCTGCCTGTTAGTCACTTAGTAGCCGTCTGGATGCTCAGATCCACTGTCATGGTATCACAGTCCTTATGTTCAAGTAACCCTTATTTGACTTAGTAATGGTCCTAAAGCACAAGAGTAGTGATGCTGCAATTCACATGTGCCAAAGAGAAACCTTAAGTGCTTCCTTTTAGTAAAAAGATGAGTACAGTACAATAAGATGTTTTGAGAGAGAGCGAGAGAGAGAGTGAGCCACATTCACATAAGTTTTAATACAGTATACTGTTATAATTGTTCTGTTTTATTATTAGTTATTGTTAATCTCTTACTGTGCCTAATTTATAAACTAAACTTTATCATCAGTATGTATGTATACGAAAAAACAGTATATATATAGGGTTTGGTACTATCTGTGGTTTCAGGCATACACTGGGGATCTTGGAATGTATTGCCCCATGGATAAGTGGGGCCTAGTGTACGTCTTTTGTATGTGTATGCATGTATGTGTATTATTTGGATATTATGTATTATATAATATCTATTAATATATAAATTCTATATATGAATAATTCTGTAGCTAAAACTAATAGAAATGAAATCAACAAAACATACTCCCATGTCTACAATCACCAAACTCTACTGGCAGATGTGGCCAAGTTCTTAGTTTTAGAGCCCAGTGAGAAATCCCTGAGTCAATACACACAGCACAGTTTTTTTTCTGAGAGCAGAAATGATCTTTCAGAATAAAAACAGCAACTCTGTTGTAAACATTTTTGAAACAGTGGCTGGCATTTATTTACTTGCATGTCCATCTACCTGATTACTCACTGAGTATTTCTTGAGCTTTTACTTTGAATAATTACTTTGCGAATTACTGTAATAATGATAAAAAGGGCTGATAACTCTCACAGGGCAGGAATGGTTTCTTATTCATTGTTGAATCCTTGTACCCAGTGCAGTATCTGGAAAATGGGGACATTTAAAATATGTTTGGTTGGTTGACCTGTATTGTGAAGACTTATGGACATGGCCTTTTTACTTCAGGAAATGGATATGGCACAATCGAGGAAATAGAAGAAACTAATAATAGGTGGTCAAAATAGCATACGTCCTGCTTGATTTTGTATATAATAGATGTTTTGAAAAGTCTGTGGAAAAAAGGACCATTTCATTTGAGAAAATTGATGACACACAAGTGGCGGTGTTGGTACCTGTATTGGTAACTTCAATTTGTAGGATCACCATGTCAGGCAAACCATTATGCTGCTGATTTGGCTCAAGATAGATCTTCTATTATTGTACAAGTGGCAGAAAAATGTTTTACTCTCTTTTTTTTTCCCAACTGACCTCTGAAAAAACGAGCCATTTCTCTTTAATATGTAATGCTTCGTGGTGGTGGCTTGCATGGCACATGGAATGTTTTCTTAAGTGGAATAAACATCTTGGTATTTGTGTGTTGGCTGTGTCTTTCTGTCTCAGTCTGGCAGAGCTGTTATGTAATTGCTGCATTTCCTGCCTGAGTAATAATGGAAACCGGGTTTGGTGGTTTCAGAGAAAAGAATTGCTGTTCAGTAAATCATTGTTTAATTACTGTCTTTTATAGCTTATTTTATTTCTCTGTCTTGAACAACCATGCGTTATTTTGTGGAGGGATTTGGGAAGTATTTGGGCTGTGTTGTTACTCTTTCATTTGTACTGTTGAAGAGATCAGAAGGATTGATGACTATGGATGATTTTCCATAGAATTTAATCTGAAAGGTTTGGGTAAATATCTCCTTTAATTAAAAGAAAAATATATACTTCTCTTTGTGTTGGTGATGGAATAGACATTTTAAATATCATTATGTTATTGATTTAAAAATCAATTACAACTAAGAATTTGAAGTGTTTTGACTCTCCTTCCCCCTTAAAATGTAACATGAATTTCTGAGAGAACTCCCAAAGAATCTCTTGTTTAGCCCACTGACTAAAATTCCAACACTGAACTCACTATTTCTGTAAATCTAGGCTCCTCCCTAAATGTCAATATTCATTCTTGTATTCTTTTCCCTGTGAGTGGAATACCTTTCCCTCAACTCTGATGATAAACTCCCACTCATTTTTCAAGATTAAGTTCCAATGTTACCTTCTAGGTCTCAGACAGTTTCTGGGTTCTCTGCTTCTATTGTAATTTGTACAGACTAACCACATACCTGCAATTTAACTATTTGCATGCTGGCCTCCCCAGTTTTGACTACTTTTGGGGTTGTTTTTTATGCTGGGTCTTACCTTCTAGGCATAGTGCCCCGTTTACAGTTGAGGTTTAATATGTTGTCGAATGTATTGCTGTCTAGATCAATGAGAACTTGGCTCTGGAGCCTTGCTTGGTACTTTCTCCTTTCTCTGCGAAGAACCGTAAGTCTATCAACATCCTGACGGTGCGCCATTGTCCTTGCACTAAATCTAAATTAGCTTCTGTGGCCACGGCCCAGGAAGGGACAGGGTGGCCTGCATGTAGTCATATGGCTGAGGAGAGGGGCTCGCTTGTCTTTCTCAGGTTTCCTATCCTCTCTACCCATCTACCTTCCTTTCACATGGACTAGGGAGGCTGTGGACAGAGACCAGAACCAGCACTTTGATGTAAGGGCTTGTTTCTTTATTCACTGTATGTTTCCGAAGACATTGTTGGTACCCAAAATAGTCAGCAATAGCTTCGTGCTGTAGGAAGTTTTCAAACCTGTGCCTGAAAAGGGAAAATAAACTCCTTTGAGTATAAATAACCAGTTATATTTTTTCTAGGGCTCGCACTGTGTGTATTTATTGGTTTACGCTATCCAGGAGGTAGTTGAAACATCTAACAGTACTGGTATGAATAGTGAAATGGCATAATGATGGTTGTACTAAGTGTTTGGGAAATACCATTACTTGTGGGGTTGATTTGTTAAAGAATATATAGACATTTCAAATCATCGGCCCGAGTTTCAGTCCTATTTATTCTGTAAATAAGATTTTTTGCTAAGTTTGGATAATTACTGAATTTCTCTATCGGCAAAACAGTGATGAATATTAATTAGTCTCCAAAGTTTGTTGTGAGAATAGAACGAAATTATGTCAATGAAGCCTCTTTGAAAACAAAATACTAGTATTGTCCAGATATAGGTTGCTCTTACAAGTTCTATCCCATTTATGAATTTTGTGCTCTCTTTAATTCAAATGAACAAGCTGGATTTACCTTGTCTTGCACCTTGTTTCTTCAGTAATACCCTGGAAATGTGGAGAGTACTAAAGATGACAATATTGCTTCTGTAAATCATAGTGGCCTCAAAGGGAATGGAGTCCTGTAGTTAGCAGATAAGGAACAGAAACTCAGAGTAGGTGACTTCTGAAAAGCCAAACAGCCTTAGCAGCATAGCTAATCTAAAACTCAAGTCACTTGGTTCCCAATTCAGATTTTATTAACCCATAAATATGAAATAGCAAAATAGAGTTCAGACTTTGAAATACAAAAGTGAAAATTGCTCCACCCCCCTTTTTTAGTGAAAGCTCCCTTGTCTGAGCTGTATGAAACAAATGTTGAAAAATATCAGACCCTATTAAGACTCAGAAGTACTTGTTTCTGTTTGGTTTACCTCGACACAGTGAACAAACTTTTGTAGGATATCAGTAAGGTCTCTACTTATTCTTATGTTTTATTTGGCAAATATTGTGATATATCTTCTGTATTTTTAAGAATGGGAAGAGAAATGGATAACTTGTTCTGCTTTCATCTTTGATCGCAGATACCTGAGAAGAGTGTTTGTGGTTGTGTTTTAGAATAGCCCAGTTCTTGTTCATTCTAACAACCCTGTGTTACACATTGTTTTGTTTTGTGTTTTTTAAACATTTTGCTTTGCCTATCCTTGAATCTCTTTTGCTTACCCTTTCATCTCTCCTCTCATTTCTATAGCTTTATTTTTGGTTATTGGTAGTACGGCAGTACTTCTGAATTGTAAGGGTAGTGTTTTTCCATACCTCCAACCTGTCCCAAATTCATGAGGTGACTTTTAAAGTGGCCAGATTCAGCTATGGGAAGATATGGACCTTGCCAGCAGGGGCATTGTAGCTGAAATTAAAGATGCTGTTCTTTCTCTGGGAGGAACCATTGACAGAACTTAGTTTTGCTGTAAAGAGCTCACACAGAAAAGATGTTTTCTTCAGCCTTAATCAGATAACTGTACCTAGTAGATCATAAAGCTCAACTCTCCAGGGTCCAGAAACCAGGACAAGAGACACTCCTAATGCAATCTGATCTGTTCACGACCTTCTTAGAAAAGAACATCTCAGTTCTCCCTAAAGAATACATTTTCAAATGCATTTCTTCTTACACCCTTAAGAAATAACCTCTTCCTTTGGACCGTGCTGCATAATGAATGGAAGACACTGAATGAAGATGCAATCGGAGCAGTTAGCCTATTTAAATGGCTGACCAAATCTTTTCTGAATTGTGTGTGTGTGCGTGTGTGTGTTTGTGTGTGTGTGGTGTGTGTGTAAATGAACAGAAGTGGGCCATATGGGACACAGCTGGTAATATCAACAGAGGTGATGCTGGCATAGCAGAAGGGCATAGGCTTGAATTAGGTCATGCCCTGGACGCAGTTCTCAGCTCCTGAAGATGAGACGCTGGCAGTCACTTCCCGCCCCCGAGGGGGAACAATCTGGCCTAGCATCTGGCCCCAAATGATTGGTTAGCTCCTGAGAGAAGGCCCCTCAGGCTGGTGGAGGCCAGGCTTCCTTCACCTGGACTGCAGAGCTTGTCACTTCACAGATAGAGGAAGGGGGAATTTTTTGACAGTTGAAAAAATTCCTGCTTTAACTGTTGTTGTTGCTGAAACAACAACAGCAGCAAAGAAAAGAGGTTTTATTTCTTGCCTTACTCTATCTCCTGGCCTGAAAAGACACTCTGAGAACAGACGCAACAAAGATACATATGGAAACACAGTTCATATTCAGAGAGAAATGACTCCATTCTAATTTTTAAAAAGTAAACTCTCTTCTCCCTTAATATTTATCAGCTTCATTCATTCCTTGTGTTCCTCAAGGTCATACTCATTTTTAGAATTCTAGGATTCTGTCTGTCTAAGATTCCTTACTTTTCATGGTTGATAATCCAAATAAAAATAGAAAAGAGAACAAAAAAACTGAGGAAGGGGGAAGGGTGTGTGTGTGTGTGTGTGTTTCACTGTAACCAGGACCAAATTGGGCAAGAATAAAACTATGCTCCCATTTTCCTTTCTTTTCCTCTTTTGGACGTTAGAGGTAAAGCCCCTCCAAGGTTTTCCCAATTAAAAATGATGCTATTTAAAGGTAAACCGACCCCAGAATCGTGGAGTTTGAAGGAAGCAAGCTTCTCATTTTATAGGGTTAGAAAATGAGTCCTAAGTTGATGAAGTGACAACTTAGGGTCACACAGTGATATTGCAGACAGTGAGCACCTTCTATGCTTTGTGAGAGATATTTATGCATGGGGGAAACATTAATTAAAGGTCGTCGAGACCTTATCAATGGTTTTCATTGAATGCTAGATTCAAATTTAAGTGGTTCAAGAGTAACTGAGATTCAAAGACTAAACCAAATGCATAATGAAGATTCAGAGAGGACCTTGAAATCATATATGGAGTAGAGCACGGAATGAACTGAGATATGTATTCTGAGCAGATTGTTATTATTTACTTCTGCAGAATTTTCATAAGTATAATCCCTTTAATGGATGAATATGCAGTCTCAGCATTTCTTGCAATATTGCAACAGACAACACCAGTTTTAGCATTCTGTTTACTAAATATTTCAGTGCTGTCCCTATTTCTGCAGTTTACTATTGAATTTGCTTTCCCATGATTCTGTTCTGTCTGCCCAAAGTGCATGATCCTTTTGTAGAAGAAAAATCAGTTGTGGGCACTAAAACGCAACTTGCTCCATCCCTTTGATTCATTCCTAGCAGGATCCAGGCAGAATCCCCTTTCCTCTCTGGTACTGCAGAGTGGGCTATGAAACTGCCTTTTCCAGGGCTGCTGGGTGCAGCTGAAAGTCCCGTCTTTTCAACTGGTTAAGTGAATGCCTTTACCTCACTGATAAAAGCATCAGGGTTTGGAAGAGTTCCAGGGACTCCTTTGTGTTTGTAGGAAACCGTGGTAGCATTTCCACGAGCCCCGTGTGTTCAGTGAATTTGGTGCAGTGCAGCAAGCTTGTATAATAGCTCCATGTTGCTGCTTGCATCGGCTCATCACTCCTGAGAGAGCGGGAAGCACTCATTTCTGTGCAAGGGGATGTGTGTGTATTATATGCATGTATGCATTTGTGTGGGTGCATGTTTACTTTTCTTTAAATCCCATTAACCAAGTGTCAAGTACATCTGCGATTACTTACTTTAGCAAGGTTACTATTTCTGGTGTCCCATTTTTATTCAGGTCTTAGAAAATTCATTACATTTTTGCTGGTACTTTGGAGTGATCTTTTTCCAGGGTCTTTTTTTTTTTTTTTAAATCTATAAGAAGCCCTCCTACTTCCTCTATGAGTGAGTGGCTGTGAGATTTGGATATTTACCATCTTCTCCCATTGGTACCACCGCTGGTACCAGGACCTATTCCAGTCCCGCTGTCCAGCACATTGCCTGAATCTAGACATTCTTCTTGTACAAGGACTGAAAGCAGAATGAGGAACATATTTGATGTTTTGTAGACCAATCTTTTTATTTTACAAATAAGGACGTGGAGGTAGACAAATGAAATGACTTGTTCAAGTTCACTCACGTAGAACCTGGATCTGCTGACTTTTAGTCCAACTCTTATCTGACATAACTGCACTTAATTTTTCTAGAAGATTATGAGAAGTTGATTGAATTTTCCTCGCTAGGTCCTATATGTTTCTTTAACGTCATGTTTGTTGTGCACCAGATCACTGAAGCTCTTTTAAATTCTCTGGAAAGTTGTAAGGTAGAAATCAGTACACTCAGATAAATTATACCTTTTTGGATGTTACTTAATGCTCATTGTATGGATTTCCACATAGTAGGTAATCAGTACATGTTTACCAATCAATGTTGTAATCAGTATTGAATGTAAAGTGGGAAGGTGAGTGAAGTTTTTGTTGTTATTGTTAAATACAAATATTCCCAATTGTCTAATACAAATATTCCCAATTGTCTACTTGGCACACATGAAGCCCACCCTCTGCCAACAATAGAGAGGATCTCAAATGTCCTTTGGGAGAAATCTGGCTGTATTCAAGTGTTTGAAAAGCTTTTAACTAAAATACTCTGGCTGAAGATTGTTCAGAAAAGAACATCCCCAAGTACTTTTACCTGTGTGCTGCCAGCCCCAATCTTTCTTCCCTTTGAGAAGAACGGGTCCATGAAAACAAGTGGTATCATTGTAACAACATTTCTGGATATTGAGCAGTACTTATTTTTATAATACCAAATTATAAGCCTGTGTTTGTAACTCCATTTTTAAGTTAAAAACAGAATGTGTTGGTGTGTTAGTTTTCTATTAGTGCTGTAACATATCACTACACATTTTGTCAGATAAGACAACATAAATTTATCATTTTACAATTCAGTAGGCTAGAAGTCCCATATGGGTCTCATCTAGCTAAAATCAAGGTGTCAGCAGGCTGCATTCCTTTCTGGAGACTCATTCAGATGTTGGCAGAATTCCGTCTCAGACCTAGGATCCAGGTATCTGTTTTCTTGCCAGCTGTCAGCTGAGCGCCTCCCTAAGCATCTAGAGGCCGCTCTCTGGCCCTTTTATGTAGCCCTTCACCTCTCCAAACCAGCTACAGGGTACCAAATCTATCCCATGCTGCGATTTCTCTGACCACAGCCAGGAAACGTGCTCTGCTTTAAGGATGCATGTGATTGGATTGGAGGCACCAGGATCATCCAGCCTATTCTCCCAACTCAAGGTCCTTAACCTTGATCACATGTGCATAGGTTCTGGGGATTAGGAGGTGGACTTCTTGGGCAGGAGGCGTTATTTTGCATACCACAATTATAATACAAAAATGTGACTCTGGTCTATCAACCTGATTGATTGTGGATAGTTCAAAGTAAATACATCATAAACTCCAAATTTCATTGTTCAAAAGTTGAAGAAGCCTGAATACCATGTTAATTTCTCTCTGTATTCTTTTAGTCTTTTGGCCCTTAGAGACACATTTATTTGATGATGATTCTTTTAGCGGTATTCCTGCCACACATTCTTACTTTGTAGAAGCTTCAGGTTTGTGGCATAGTGTTCACACTTGCCTGGTGAAAAGCCAACTATCCATCAGGGGACCTTCTACTTAAAGATCAAGCTCAGAGGTCATTGTTTTTGTTATGTCCTTTTGTGCAGTGCTCTGTTCAGCCATTCTTTCCTTTACTTCTTCCAGAAGTTTTCTTCTCTTTGTCTATCCCTCCATCATTTGTCTTGTGTCAGTCATGCCATGTTTTCTCTGCCCGGTGGTTGTCTATGTATATGCCTGGGTCCCCTGCTGCACTGGGAACTGCTGCACGGCTAGCATGTTTCCTTAAACTGCTTTGTATTCTTAGCACCCAACACAGTGCCTGATAGAAGATAAGCATGTAATGTATGCTGGTGCTATTCAAGTGTGCTGATTAGAAGATGAGTATTTGTCTAATCTGCCACTCAACAGACATCTATTGGCCAAATACAGGAAGTAAAACTTGGGACCAGAGGCAGCACCATAAATACACCCAGTTCCCATAACCTCAGTGTTTGCGGCCTAATTTCTAGGGAAACATCAAAGTGATACATCTTTGGCAAAATGAGTTGTACATCTCTCATGAAGAGATGAGCACTAAATGCTTTATTTGAGGTCAAGAGAAGCCATTGAAATTATTTAACTTTTATGTCCTAAATGCTTTCCCAGTACCTCAAAACAGAGGCCAAATATTATTTCAGGTCTTCTATCTTCAATTTCATATTTATAACACTCCCCCCCCATAATGTGTAATATATCAAGAGCAGGGTAAATATTAGCAATATTACATGCCTCTGTAAGTTGGGTACACATCGTTTCATCTGTTTACTTGCATATGTTATATTGATCGCAATTGGCAATTTGAGTTCACTTGCTTCAGGCTCTGTCTTTAACATCAATCCAAGGAGAATCCTCTTGTAAGTCAGAGAATAGAAGGATTAGTTGAGAATAACTAATGTTCGGATTTTTAATTAGTTACCTAAAACAAACTTATATAAGAAAGTACAGTAAGTTTCCAGATCTAATTACAATGCCATTTGGGTGTTAACGCCAAGCTTTCAATGTTGAGGTAAATGTCTGGTTCTGATCTTGATATTTTCTTCATAGTTATCATATGGCATTGTCTTCAACCTACTGCATTGCACTATAATCTTCTCTTTCCATCCTAGACAATCTACATTTGGTTGGTTATTATTGTATTTTAAATCAGAGTTATTGCATTAACAGCAGAAAATTATGTTTCTTAATGTTTGTCAGAGTTCAGAGTTTAAAGTTCAAAGTCTTTAGAAATCTATTTTTTGTAGTTTAAGCTATTTGTGCTATTACACAGATTTATTAAAATGCTGACATTTGGGGCTCTACTGCAGGGGAAATTTCGGCTAATAGCCTTTAAAAAAATACCCCATAATCAAAACTCTAAGCTCTGTGAAAAGACAAATCCATGTTTTATTTGTCTTATATGCCACATATATTTTAATGCTGAATTGACTTTATGCACAATTTTCCTTGTTACAAGGCTCATGACTTTTTAGATTTACTTTCCTTACAAGTGGATTTTGTATGCATGTTGTTTTAGTTATCTTTGGCTGTATAACAATTTATCCTAAAGCTCAATGGCTTCAAACAAGAATAAACAGTTATCATTTCACACAGTTTCTGTGGGTCAGGAATTCAGGAGTATCTTAGCTCGATAGTTCTAGCTCAGGTCTTTCCTGAGGTTGCAGTTAAGATGTTGGCTGAGGGTGGAGTCATCTGAAGGCTGACAGGAGCCTGGTGAATCCTGTTGCGAGTATGTGGGTAGCAGGTTAGTGGTGGCTCCTGGCAGGAGGCCTCATTTCCTTCCTACCTGAACTTCTCCGTAGGGCTGCTTTAGTGTCCTCATGACATGACTGTTGGCTACTCCCAGAGTGAGTGATTTGAGTGTAAGGCAGACCCCACAATGTCCTGTAAGACCTAACCTTAGCCACACAGGTCCTCCCTATTGAATGTGAGAGGCGGTATAAAAGAACATGAATACCCAGAGGCAAGAATCCCTGGAGTCTTCTTGGAGGCAGGTTATTCTACCTCTACTCCTTTTTCTTATTCTTTAAGCCTATCTGGCTGTGATTCTGCATATACTAACTGCTGATTCTGCATACTTAAAAAATGTAATTTAAATTTATTTAAGATTGAATAGCAAACTCATATCAGGTAAGCAAGTAGAACATAGGTTTCTCAGTATTGGAAAGAGTAGGACTGGATCCAGAATCAGAATAGCAGCAGGGATCTGGGTTAGGAAGACACGTCCAGAAAAGAGTAGGTATTGAACAAAGCACACCTCAGGGCAGATGCCTCCTTTAATCAAGGGAGTTTGTACGGTAAGGTAGGAAGACGAGATCGGGAACAGATCCCAGAGAGGAGGGCAAGAAGCACACCTTGCTATTTATCCTTAGCGAGGATATTTAATCTAGTGGGATTTTCAGGTTTGTGCGTGTGATGATGGTGAATTGAGTTTAGTAGTGTCTTGGCAAATAGATTTTAACAACGTGAACATTAGCATCCACAAAGACCAAGTAGCTTGCTGGAGTTAAATTGAAGATATGCTAATTCCAAAGTTACAGCAGTAGTATCTCTCCATTTAGCAAGGCAGTGAATGAATTTATACTAAATGTCTAAAATCTCTGTTGGAAGATAATGGTGCCTGGCAATCTACATAGCTTTTAGAATCTGATAAGTTATCATTTAGTGTTTTACCTGCTGTGTGCAGTTTGATTTTTAACGACACTAATTGCTGATGTTTATTAAGTGTTTAATGAACACTAAGGTCGTTAACAAGGTTCATCCTAGCAGCACAGCCATGCGATATTCAGAGTGAGTTTAGAAAAGTAACAGGCTGTGACATGAAACAAGCTCGAGTATCTGTCTCAAATCCTCCACATACTGGCTCTGGGATGTTAGGGGAGTTCTTTGACCTTTCTAAGCCTTAATTTCCTCATCTGTAAAACTAGGGATTAAAAGAACTTCAAAGATTGTTGTGAGGGCTAATAAGACAATACATGTTAAGCACTTAATGTGCCTGACAGTGAACACTCAGTAAATGTTAGCTCTGATTATTTACATAAATATCCTTTCTCAAAATTCAGTTCATGTATTTACTCAACAATTATTTATTGATTTCCTTTTATCTGCCAGGCATAGTTTTGGGTTCTTGGGAAGAGATGTGAATAAAATAGTCACGATCCCTGTCCTCATGGTGTTGTGCTTATAGCCATCAAGTAAGCAAGAAATATGAAGTATGTAAGTTGGTGATAAATTCTGTAAGGGAAATAGAACTGAGAAGGAAAGCAAGTGCTGTATTTGCGGGGAGGAGTGATTTCATGTGGTATTAACAAGGGAATGCTCACTGATATTTGCCCGAAGAACTGAAAGACATGAGGGAAAGAGTTATGCAGGTATCTGGGAAGACATTCTAGGCAAAGGGAACTGCAGGTGCAAAGGTCCTAAAGTGAAGGCAAGCTTGGCTTGTTGGTAAACATCAAAGAATTCCCTTGGGATGGAGGGAGTGGTAGCGAATAACTTCAGAGGAGCTGTGGGTGGTGAGCTCATTTAGGGTTCTGTAGGTCCTAGCAAGGAGTTTGCCTTTAATTCCTAGGGAATAGGCAAAGGAGTGACATGATCTTACATACATTTTATAGGGATCGCTCTAGCTATTGTTTTGGAATAGACGGCAGGGGCCAGAGTTAAAATGTGATACTATTGAAATGGTCCAGGCACACAACAATGGTTGCTTGAACCAGGGAGGTTTTGGTGGAGTTGGCAGAGAAGAGGTCAGATTCTGGATATTATTGAAAATAGTGTTGACAGGAGTCAAGGAAAACTCCAAGTTCATTGGCCTGCACAACTGGGAAGATGGAGTTGTTGGGATGGGGAAGTTTGTGGGAGGATGTCTGGGCTGGGATCAGTCTGCTTTCAGACATGCTCAGTTTGAGAAGAGTTTTAGAGACATTTAAGTGGAGATGGTGAATAGAGAGTTGGATCTCTGAGTCTGGAATTCAGGGCACAAGGTTGGGGGGCTGGAGACTTAAATGTGGGAGTTGTGACTGGTTACTTGCAACAGCGTAGATGGGGAAGAGGAGCCAATGTTTACGGATCACAGATTCGAGGAGGAACCTCCGTTAGGAGGACTAAGAAAGCAGGATTCCTGAAGCCACAGGAAAGAAGCGTTTCAAGAAAGAGGGAGAGATCAATTATATTCAATGATGTTAATATATCAAGTAAGTTGATAACTGAGAACCATTAATGTATCTGCGATATGGTGAATTGTCACTCCATTCGACCCTATGCAGGAAACAATGAAAATTGCTGGATATAATATTTTAAAATCTTTTTGAATTCTCCATAAGCTGGCAAGAAAGCAAAGAATACAGAAAAATTGCTATGGCAATGTTCTTGAATAGTCATTATGAGAAGGGGTCTGGGATATAGGTAGAGGAGGCTTTTATATAAAAGTTTGGATATTTCAACGAAAGTAACAGGAAGGGGAAGACAGCCTGTGTGGGCACACATGTAGGTGATCAGAAGATATGGGGGTGGGAAAGTGTGGTCCTCTTTTGGTTGTTTCTTTTTATCTCAGTGACATCTGAAGTGAAGCCATCAGCTGAGTAAAGGTAGGGGAGAATACAGGAGTTTTGAGCAGAAAGGAAGTATAAAGTAATCTCTGGGCAATGTTGTAAGTATGCCTTCCAGCGTTAACCACCACTTGAGGTGAGCAGTCATGGATTTTAAGAGGAGTGTGCTAGGGAAACCACGTTTCCCTCCGATTATATTCAGCTGCGTGGGTGCAGGTATGGAGTAGTTTTGGGCGAGTAAGTCAATGTGAGAGAGAGGTAAGGTAGGCAGGGGTAATCCTGAGGGTGGATCCTGGAATCTAAGTGGGTGAGGTGAGCCGAGAGGGCAGGGGGAAGATGAGGGAAGCTTAGAATTCAAAGCCTTCTGTTTTCCATTTTGTCATTGACTATTATCTACCCCCTTATTAAGTTATATTTATCTCTACTTTCCCCAGTTCCTTAAGAGCCCATGTCTCATTCTTTGACGTTTCCAACATACTCTGTAGCAGTTTTTTTTCTCCAAAGCGTGAAATCCATAACTGTCAATTGGACTGTGTTTTCCTATTGTTCTTAGTCATTATACATTAGTTACAGCATGTGAAATTTTTTTGAAAACTCTTTTTAAAAAGTCAACTCCATATAAATATGTATAAGGAACTATTCTGATCCAAAATGCTACTTTTGGTTATGGATGCATCAGCACGTTTGAGGTAAATTAAACTTTTGACAATATGGTCAATTTTGTCATTAAGTAGATGGATGAAAGTAAATGTTTCAGTACAGTATTTGGACTGAACTATTTGATTTGACCCATGTATACTAAATCAAGTTGACCTAACACTTGCCAATTTTCCATTTTATTTTTAGGAAAGTCTAGAAGATGAAAAAAAAAAAGGCAGTCACTTTTTATTGGAAAATTATATCTTTATAATGGTTATCAATTAGAAATTTTATTAAGGCTAAGTGTGTGAGTATGTTTGTTTGTGTCTATTGATAGGAGGTTGGGAAGGCTGGGAAACAGAACATGGAATATAAAAAAAAAGTTAGGCCAGAGGTCAGTGATTTGCACAGGATCTCTAAAAATATATTTTTGTGTGTGTGATTGTACCTAACATAAAAGACAAACAACTAAAAGTATTGTGTTGAGGTACAGTACGTACTATATAACTTTAGTCAACAAATTTGTATTGTGTATCTTCTTGTAAGTGGTGCTATGCTAGGTGCTGACGCTACAGTAATTACAGTGGATACACAACAAAAAAATAAGATTCTTACTATCATGGGATTCAAATTCCAATGGGGCTGTAAACTAGAATCCTTGTGGAGACAGACTGGGCAGATTTTGGTAGCTAAGCGTGGGGGGTAAGGAAGAGAGAGTTGTAGAAGATCATGCAGAAGATTTTATCCTGAGAAAATGATGACTTAATATTTTTGGGGAATACGAGTAGACTGAGAAAAGATGCTTATTTAGATGGTGAATGCTTTGTTGAAGGGTCCACATACAGACATTTGTATGGAAATGTCTCATTGGAAATTAAATGAGATGGCAGAAAATACACATGATACTGCTACAGTTCTTATAGGTGGAAGGAAGGAAAAATTTGAGGAAGCAGCAAGAAGGTTGGTGGGAGAGATAAGGTATGAGTCAGGCTGTAAAGAGAAAGGTGCTTATTGTTGCTGCATCTATTAAACAATCAGTGCTGGTATACTTTGTGTATATACATAGTTACTTTTAGTTTTTGAATATGAGGTTTGTATTTTCTTCCCACAGCAGATGTGGAATTATGAGAATGTAGCAGGGAATAGACATACAAGTACTATATATTCTAAAGTTAGAATAGGTAGCTTTAACAATATCAGTTAAATAAAATTTAATTTCAAACATTTGAAAGATGTACATGTACAAACAAGAAGTTCGTTCAGGAATAAAATCAGTGAACTTTTGAAGCGTAATTGGATTTTTGTGTTTGGTTTATGTATTTGTTTTTCTCCCTGATGTTCCTAAAATATCACTGGAGGGTACTCACATTTGTGTTACCCAAGTTGATGTATTCTTAAAATCTGACCTTCCTCTGGCCGAGGGAATTTCTGCTGTGCTACCAAAGACATCTTGTTACCTTCTTTCCTCATGTTGTACATTTTGGTCTCAAGGTTAATTCTTGTGGGCAGCAAAAAAAGGGGGAAATAAACTAGGGACCTTGGTATTCCTGAGACTTTGTTTTCTGGATCCTCCTCCTTCACTCACCCACAATCTTCCTTTCTTCCCTCACTTCCCACTCTTGAGTCAGTCTGCTCCCCTAAGTTGGGAGAGATGGACATGCCAAGGTCATGGATAGAAATCTAGCCAGCTCAGAAGTTCTTTTCCTCTTTGATTTTTCATCTTGATTTCTTGCCTGCTTGCCAGCAGGTATTTCTGGTAATAGTATGTTTATAATAGAAATATAAAAAGTCTAGCCAAACCTATTAGGTTGGTGCAAAATTAATTGTGGTTTTTGCAATTAGTTTTAACCTTTTAAAGTGCAGTTATGTTTGCACCAACCTATATTTGTACATTGAAAATTCTTACCTTTAAATTTGCACATTGCTTAATCCTAAGAAGCATTGATTTTTGGATCCTCTGCACTGCTTTGTATTCCTAAGGGATACTTAGAATCCATTTTGACTCTCTTTAATTTGTTTCTCAAGTATATTTTTATAAATTCCCTATTTAAAATTTTCCCCTCCAAAGCATATTCTAGACCAAAAACAAAACAAAACAGAAAAACCTCTCATTTTTAAAGGACATTTTTTTGGTTGAATAGCTGAATTTGTAAATAACCATTTCATTTCATTATTTAGAGCATCTTGCTGTTCTTTTACTCAGAAAATTCTAACAGTTTAGTACTATCCCACTTTAATTAGAATGTGTTTTCTACTCATGTAGAAAGAAAAAGCTCTGTCACCATCTTTGAGACAGATATATTCTGTTGGAAAGGTGAAGTATGTCTCTGTGATCTTGCCTTCAGCATGATGTAAGGGAGGGATTCACATCCAGTGTAATTGTCTGGTGCAGAATTGATTACCTGGAAACCAAGAGAGAAGCACATCACATTTATTCTCTCATTTTCACTCCTACTTGGAGTTCTTTGAAAACTGACTCAATTTTGAGGAAATGATATTGTTTTCCAAGACACTGAATTAAAAACTAGCAAACATTTTTAAAGCTCTTTTGTTCTTGGGTGTTTTCCCTCCAGCTTCCTTTCACTTAGTGCTTTACACTGGGTGTCTACACAGTCACTGTAAGGAATTCGCTTCCTATGGGCAGCACAGGATAGTTATCAGGCTATCACCCTGTGTCTAGACTCCACCGGGGGGAAAAGTGACAGAATTGCACAATAGGCTCATTATAAAACAGTGCAAAATAAAAACCTGAACTTACCAGTAAAAGGAAAGGCAGCCTAAAAAGTACTGTGAAGTAATGCATGAAAGATGAAAGTAAAAATCACCCTCAGTACAACGTCTTGGTCAGTCAATTGGGATTACTAGTAATTGATTAACTGAAAAGCTAAGGTGATAAAAAACAAAACCAGTAAACAGAGCAATTATGAAAAACGATACACATGTGCCTTAAACATTTTATTTTATGTTAAATATATAAATGCTCATTCACCAGTACTTTGAGATAGCCCCATGGTGCTTTCTTTGATTATCGTTGAACTGATTTGAGTTCTTGCAGAAATCACACGCATGGTTTATGATTTCTAATTTTGGTGTCGTTAAGTGGAGCAGAACTTGAAGGATGTAAGCAATCTGAGTACAGAATCCTTCTTGATTTTCATGACATTTTCTCCCAATCTTTTATGGTACAAGAACACACATATTTAAAGGAGTATTTTTAGCCATTTGCCTTTATCAAGTTTTCTCAAATCATTCAATCTTTTTTTTTAAATAAAAATAACAACTCTCTCCTTTGCAATTATACTCGTAATTTTAAAAAAATAATTAAATTACATAATTAAAATGATAAACACAGCTTGTCTAAATGAGATTGGGGGTATGTGTTGGTAAGAACCACCTTGTGCTGCTCCTACAGTCTGCGAAGTTATCCCAGGCTCATGTTCAGCTTCTCAGCCTTCATCACATTCCTCTGAAGAAAAGAAGAAATTAAAATAAAAAAGTGGGTTAATTTAATTATTCTGATCCACTGATATCAATAAAATGAAAGGAATGACATTTATTTTCAAGAAAGCTTATTTCAGAATAGTTTTAGATTTACAGAAGATTTGCCAAGACAGTATAGGGAGTTCGCATATACCCCACACTCAGTTTTCCCTTACTTAGCATCTCACACTGGTGTGATACAATGAATGAAAGAATATTGATACATTATTATTAATCAAAGTCTGTACTTTATTAGGATATCATTAGTTTTGACCCAATGTTCTTTTTCTGTTCTGGGATCCCATCCAGGATCCCACATTGTATTTTGTAGTCATGTCTCCTTTGGCGTCTCTAGACTGGCAGTTTTCCTTGTTTTTGATGACCTTGACATTTTGAGGAGCACTGGCAAAATGGTTGGTAGAATGTTTCTCAATTTGGGTTTATGTGACGTTTTCCTTATGTGTAGCCTGGGATTGTAGATTTTTGTGAGGAAGATCCCAGAGGGAAAGTGCCATTTTCATCACGTCGTATGAAGGGCACCCAGCAGTACCATCAATGTGACTTACCATTGTTGATGTTGACTCCCATCACCTGGTCCAAGAAGGGTGGTGAGGTTTCTCCTCTGCTGTATTTGTGTGATTTTTATACTTGCATGGTTTACTACACTGAGATAGGAACATGTGCAGAGAGTTAAATTCTTTTGATCACATTCTCTTCATGATAGAATTAGATAGTTTGGCCTCTTTATGAGGAGTTTGTGAAAAGCTGAAAGAAGTGTACTTAATGTCATCTTTGCATTCCTACCGAATTCCAGTTTTGCTGCCGTATTTCATGTTTCTTGAGCTTTAGTATCTAACTGAAGGAAATTCAGTCTCCAAAAATGTTTCTTTGGCAGTGATTTGGAAGGAAAGCAGAGTACTCTGATTGTACAATTGTGCTTCTGCTGTTGCATGATTCAGGATTTCAAGCTCAAGAGTAAATATGCCATTTATTTGTTCAGTTTTATTTGAATCTGTGGTTAGCATTTTATGGCAACTATTTTTTTTTTTTTTACTACTCTTGAGTGCACTTGATAATCAATCTCCTTATAGCATATCAGTGGCTGACCAAGGTTAATTAAGCGCTGATAAGTCCACTGACCTATCTGCAGACCATCCCTAAGGTGTAAAGTGATTTCTGTGTGCTACAGAGAGGTTTTGTGCCATTGACTTAAGCTGCAAACCATAACAGCTCATACCTCATATGTTACAGAAGTTGCACAAAACCCAAGAAACAGTCTTTTAATAAAGATCAGACTCCTACACTATGTCAATCTATTTGAAACATTTTAATATAGAACACAAAGAGATCTCTGAAACTCAGTGACCATCTGTTGCCTTTGTGGGCCTGGAGAACCATGAGAATGTTCCACAAACTTTCTTTCACCTAACTTTTTGTGACAATGAGGTGACAATGTTTCATTTTAGGATTGGTATTCATTTACCTTACTTAAATAACAATGGTTTCTTAACTCTCAAAAAAGAACAGAAACAGTTGTCCTGACAGTTTAAACTTAGTCCTACATTATTAATATGAATGTAAAACAAGGCTGGGGCCAATTATTTTCAAGGATTTCTCTTTCCGAAGGATTTTATTTTCAACTCCATTTTGACCAAATATGTAATTCATGCATCTATTTCCCCAATATCTCCATCACTTGGATAGCTTCATTATCAACTTTACCTCAGGCCGCTGAATGATGTGAATAGCTTACTGCTCATTTAGACATGATTTTATTGTTTCTACATTGTTGTCTTGGTTCTCTGCCCACCGCTGGACTGTTTGCTCCTACTGATATGATGAGAAGCATATGATACATATGAAGCAAAACGTTTCTGGGGAGAAGCAGCATGGCGTTGTGAAAACACCTTTGGAGGGGAAATCCTAAGAGCTGGGCTTTGTGGTTCTCTCTGGTACTTGTTATTCTGTGACCCTGAGTAAGATCCTAACCTTTGACTCGTGTTTCCTGGAGAAGAATCAGGGGACGATTATAACTGTCTTGCCTACATTTAGAAAAGCAGCTTTAGGATCTAGTGCATGATAATTATCCAAATGTATTATAAACTATACAGTACTGGGCAAAGGAAGAGAAAGAATAGAAGACTGCTAAAGGTCAAGGAGAAGTGGAAGACTTTGTATCTACACCATGTACTGTAGGTACCACAGTGCCAGGTGTGGTGAAGATCCACACTGTTAAAAATATGTGGATCTGAAGGACAGAAAAGAGAATTTGTCAGTAATGTCGAGAATATCTCCGGGCCCAAAGCTTAGACTGCATAGGCACTTTAGGGGCGTCAGAATTCCTGAGAAGTACAATTATCTGTTCAACAAAGTCCTGATGACAGTAATTATAATAATTAAGAACACACTATAGAAATTGGAAGCTGGACAACATGGTTTTTAGGGTTTTCCTTTAAAATACTATGGATGGCCATTAGTCATCCATAGACTAACAGTGGAAAAACAAAAATAGGTATTTTAAAATATTTTAAATAATATGTTCATATTTAAATCACTTTAGTTTTCAAGATGAGGACATTAACACTGTGTGCCAGGCATCGCTGTCAGTTCTCCCCTAACTCATTAGTATTCACAGTGAACTTATGAGGTAGATAAGGAAACTGAGGCCCAGAGAGAAGAAATGACTTGATTGAGGTCATACAGCTGCTACTAAGGGAGCCAGGACTTGGAAAAGTCAGTCTAACTATAAATATTAAACAAAAATTAAGTTGGGAATGTGTTACTAATAGGCTCAGGGGGAAAAAATTGCTGTTTTGGCAATTGGAAAAATAATGGAAACAAAAAAGAGAAGTGGCAAACACAAATTGACAATCCAGTACAAGTAATGACTCAAATAGTCAAACACAAATGGTAAAGTACAAGACAAGGGAATGCCGTGATATTAAAGAAGTGTCCCTGAAATTAATATTTGAAATATGTTTATTTTTAAAGTAAATGTTAGATAACTCATTGCTAATATTTAAACTTTTTTGGATAAGTCAATTCTAATTGTTATCATATTCAGGATTCATAATATTAAATTTTTTTTTTAATCTGCTTCGGAAGAAAGCAGATTTGTCTTTGGATGGAAGACAAAGATTAAGCAGTAGAACAAAAACGTTATTATTTTAAGAAAATTAATTGTTAAAAATTAATAGGAAAAAGCATTTGATCATATTGGAATGAATATGTTTTCTCATTGACTCAAGTACTTTCGTTGTACCTGATCATTTATAGATTTAGGCCTTAAGATTTAACCAAAGAAACCACTTGTGTTACAATTATGCCATTTGTTAATAATTTTTTTGTGGTTTTTGTGGATCTTGAGTGTTCATTTTTTTTTCATATTTCAGTTTCCAGATTTCTACTTCTATATTTCTCTCTGAATACTCATGAAAAATTGCTGTACCTATGACAGGTTGCAAGACTTTTCCCCCCCTGTGCACTCAATTTGTGTATTATTGTATCATATGACATTTTGAATCAAGTGCTGCTGGTACCAAGCTGCTATCAGCAGCTGATGCCAAAAATATCCATTATAACACTTCTCAGCACGCAAGTGAGAGTACTTCAAATCACAGAGAAAGAATTTCCAGCCATTGTTCTTTTCTTTTTTGCATTTTATACAGCAAGAAGAATGCAAAACAAAAGGAAATTTATTAGAAAATAATGCCTTGATAAAATGTTGTAAAACACGCGAGTCATTGTGAAGGTCATGTGAAATTCAGAGCTGTGTTATGAATAACATCTCAGAGGCCTGTTCCTCCTCTTGTCTTCTCCCAAACATTTTTCAGGTAGCATCTTTTTTCAGTCTTTGATTACCTTAAGGTGCAAACTGTTTACACATCTGGAAGTAGTACATTCACCAGAGAACAAGTAAATGACCTGTGCACTACACTGGCCTCAGATACGGCCCTTTTATGCTAGCACGTTGGTCAGGACAAATACAGGGCTCCAGGTAGCAACAACGGGGATGGCCTGCTGCTCATTACTCTCTTCTCTAAAGGAAGACACAAAACAAACCCAGTAAGTAAGATTTGTCATTTTCTCATGTTGACAGTGCTGAGCCTGCAACTATCAGCAAATTTCTCATAAGTTGATTTCATTTTACAAAGTGAACACTGAGACTTGGTAGCCAACTGACAAGATGCCAGAAAATGTCATGGCAAAGAAGAGAGAGCCTTCAGTGGCAGTTTTGAACACCTGACCTTTCACTTTCTGGGGGAAGAAACATGGAGCCTGTTGATTGGGGGATAAAGAGGGCGGGGTGGTTACCAGAGATGCGCAAGGGGGGTTGGCAAGGGGACTGCAGTTTTCTGATTCTTTTTCTACTGCCTGAAAAACGGGGTTAATAATCTTGCCTCCCCCACCCCGCCTTCTTCACTGACCCCAGAGAGAACTTGAGCAAAGAGCTGGAGTTTCATCTCAGCCTGATGAATATATACCAAATGCTCCTTAAATCCATGGTTCCTGCGTGAAGTGTCGTGACTTCAGCTTAACAAAGGGGGCCAAATGTCACAGCTGTCAAATGGAAAGAAATCAGGGCCATCACTATGGTCTACTGCATTCAAAAGAGATGCCACCCCTCCGCTCCTTTGGCTCTTATTGTAGTCTCCTACTTTACCTGCCCTGCAGTTCATTACATGGATTAACTCCACATTTAAACAAATGTATTCATATAGAGATGTTTCTTATCCTGCTGAGTCTAAAGCCCATTGTTGTAGGTGAAGTGATTTCTTTTGTCTGGTGTATAATATTTTGCTCACTTTTGACTTGGAAATCACAAAGTTTTACAAAGCCTTAAGGGAAAAGCTAAGAATTCACTTGAGTGCTTAGTAGGTGATTGACATCGTAGTAAATACTTTATATATGAAAGCCCAGAACCAGCTGATGTGCAGGTCTTTTAAGAAAATAATAATCTAGTCTTATCTATGGAAACTGTTTAGGATACTGATCTCACATTTTCCTATTATATTTGAAATTCAGGAAAATCATAACATGAAAGATTTACCCTCAAGGAGAATAATACGTTTAAATATCCTGCTTTGACAATGTTTAGAAATTTCCATATTTATTTTGCTCTTGAGTGTATATTACAATTGTTAACAGGTAAAATTTGACTTCTCTAAAACCCTGTGAATTTTTGTCAATTCATTTAAATTCATGAGAAGCAGCCCTTTTATTAACAACAATAACAAAGCCCCACACAGTGTAGGCTTCCATTAGTGGAATATGATCAAGCCATTTTCAAAAATCTATTAGCGAATTTCTGGTGTGAAAGACTTAAGAAGGGGAGGGCTAATTTAGCATTGACCACTGATTTGTGCTAAATAATTAAATGCAAGCCAGAGGGATACATTTGCACTGGCTCTGGTCAGCTGGCCATTTTGCAGCCTTTGATATTGGTCAAAAGCAGACCCGGGGTCACAAGTCATGCTGGCTCAAAATTAGATAAACTTTAGAGTCAGCATTAGCATGCTGACTCATTGCAGCCACTCGGAAGCATTTCTCTCCTCTTTTAAGGGCTTCCAAGTTGTGTACAAAGAGAAGACTGAGTGGGTATCATGTGGGTAAGCAGGAGGGGTGGGCTTCAAATCCCGTTCGTGGTGGTCAAAACCGTAGTAGGGGAGGAGACCTGCCCAGGGACCTGTTTAATCCTTCCCAGGGCACCATAGCCACTGGTTTTTGTGCTCGGTCTTTTTGGCCACCCTCATTCTTAGGATCCCTTTTTATTTAGATTATGTCTTTGAAATTCTTCCCTCAGTTTTTCCAGTGTACCTTGATATCATGTGGGGCCCTTGGTTGGTGGATGATTATCTGGTTCTAAAAAGTTTTATTTATTAGCCTATCTATTTTAATTTATGTTTATATGTATTTATTTACTTCAGTGAATAGATAAAAGATTCTTGAGTCAGGAAAGAAAGAAGCTTCTTAGGCTTTTGTTAGCACCATTGTGCAATTTTCCACACTTTTTTCTCCAATCCTTTTGAACAAGCTAGCACATTCCTCTCTCTGAATTCACTGAGAACTCTAACTACAATTTCTCTCCTCTGAAGGCAGGGTCAAGCCCAGTGTATGAAATGCCCAGGGTGGTACTTGAAATTTGTAAATTTGAAAAGAAGAAAATGTTTATGTTTTTAACTTTTCAATGATAGTTCACATAGGATTGCAGAGAATTTATAAGGTTATTTTAAGTTACTTGATGGTTAAATATTTTCAACAGTTTATAGCTAAAAAGTTAGAGAATTCATATCAATTACCCTTTTTAGCAAAAGCATCTTTCTATTGCTTTTAGAGTCACACACAAGAAAATATGCAACTTACTAAAAATACTTTGCTTATTTTAATACTCTCTTTGTTTTGTTTGTTTTTTAAATTTTATGTAAAAGTGATACAAAGTAAAACAGAATAACACTATTTTCTAAAATGTTATTAGTTATATAATATTTGGTTTCTACGACATTATATACCGCACTAAAGGACAATTACACACTACAGATTTGCATAGGTCCTTTGAGCAGGTAGCTTTCACTAAGACAAGTTCTTCTCTGCTGCTGATATGTCATCTCTAGGGCACAGTCACTCTGGCAAGGGCTGGTGACAACTGCGTAGGGTGAAATGATTATGTGTTTTAAAAGAAGGGTATGGAAGGACAAGGCAGTAAAACTCCTAGGCAAGGGTAATATGACCTTGGACCTGGCTGAGGGTTGTACCCTATCACTCACTCAGACATAAGTTCAAGACTACAGCCAAGTCTTGCATACACAGAGGGACACAATGCTACATTGAGGCTGGGCTCAGGCATAGCACTAGAATTTAATGGAAAAATTGGTAGTTGGCTCCAGAGCAAGTTCAGAGAGCCAAAGATGAGATGTTCCTCTGAGCCTTCAGGGTTGTTGAGTCCTGCATCCAGAGATGGCTGGGAAGGGAGCAGCTGTGACAATTTTAATACCATGCCATGTGGCTTATTATAATTCTACTTATGTTTTTTTTTTCCTTAATTATTTTTTTGGTGCCGAAACCCGGGAACCAACCAGGGTCATTCTACTTATTTAAATGAAGTTTCTTTTGGCAATTAAGTCACTTTCTAAATATCCTGAACTTAATGGAAATGACTTAACTTAGTGTTAGCATATTTGGCCTCACTGGAGTCTTAGAGAAAGAGAGAGAGAGAGAAACAAAAGGGTGCAAACAAGTTTGCTCTGCATAAGTAAGTTAGCCATGGTGTTAAGAGAACCATAAACTATTCAGCAGTGATTCATCCAGTACATATGTGTTGAGCACCTACAATGTACACTGAACATGCAAGGCCGGAACCTGTTTTGGCAAATGAAAGATGACACAGAATCTGTTCTAATGGGTCCTATAGTGTAATGCAGGGGTCAGTGAACTGTGACCAGGGGCCAAATCCACTGCCACCTGTTTTTTTGTACCACTCACAAGCTAAGATTGAAAAAAATAAAAGACTAATATTTTGTGATGTGTGAAAAATTATATGAAATTCAAATTTAGATATAAGGATATCGAAATAAAGTTTATTAGAACATAGTCACACTCACTCATTTCCATATTGCTAATGGCAGTTTTCACATTAGTGACCAACTTGAGTAATTAGATAGAGAGCTTTTGGTGTGAAATATTTAATATCTGACTCTTCACCAAAAATGTATGTCAGTGGGTTTTCTAATAGGTTAGAAAGACATTAATCAGATTATCACACCATTAAAATATACATGTGGTGAGTGCTGGGCAAGAAAGGTATATAAATATATGAATGTTATATATATGAGACCTAGAAATGTAACAATGGTTAGCAGACCCAGAGTGGTATTAATATCCTTTTTTTTAATTAAAGTTTATTGGGATGACAATTGTTAGTAAAGTTACATAGATTTCAGGTGTACAAGTCTGTAATACATTATCTATATCTCACATTATATGTTCACCACTCAGTCAGTTCTCCTTCCATCACCATATATTTGACCCCATTTACCCTTTTCTAGAACTCCCCTCCCCCTTACCCTCTGGTAACCACTAAACTATTGTCTATGTCTATGAGTTTTTGTTTCTTCATTTGTTTGTCTTGCTCTTTTGTTGTTTTTAGTTTTATATATCACATATCAGTGAAATCATATGGTTCTCTACTTTTTCTGTCTGACTTGTTTCGCTCAGCATAATAATCTCAAGATCCATCCATGTTGTCACAAATGGCACAATTTCGTCTTTTCTTATGGCAGAATAGTATTCCATTGTGTATATATATCACAACTTCTTTATCCATTCACCTATCAAAGGACATTTTGATTGTTTCCATGTGTTGGCCACTGTAAATAAAGCTGCAATGAACATTGGAGCACATATGTCTTTATGGATAAATGTTTTCAGATTTTTTGGATAGATACCCAAGAGAGGGATTGCTGGGTCATATGGTAATTCTATTCTTAATTTTTTGAGGAACGTGGCTCTGTACCCATTAGTAAGAAATATTCAGGGTTCTGTACCCATTAGTAAGAAATATCATTTAAAAATTTTCAGTAGATTTTTTTTTGCATTAGAACTATAAATAAGCATTTTTGTTTGAAATATCCATTGAAATCCGTTAATGTTTCTATTATTTTATAGTCGATTCACAAACTCTGATGGGGTCCTGTACTTATAATCAATACATAGAATTTAATATAAAAAATATTCACATTAAAATTTACACAGAAACTTCTTGAAATTTGGAGTAGAAAAATATCTTACAGAGCATCTAATCTAATTCCATTTGTTTTTAAAATGAGAAATTGTAGTGATAGCAGTTGCACTATTTATTCCCCTATTGTTCATATTGTGCAAAAGTTAAACTTTAGCCAAAGTATTGTTCATTAATGAGTTTTTTTCCTGAGGATTTAACCATATTTATCCACATTAGTTTCCTCATTTATCCAGGAATGCTCCATCATTCCTTTAGTCAAAAAATTTTGTTGAGAACTTCCTAATTCCTTACTTCCTTAGATTTTTTTTTTTTTTAAAGATTTTATTGGAGGAAGGGGAACAGGACTTTATTGGGGAACAGTGTGTACTTCCAGGACTTTTTTTCCAAGTCAAGTTGTTGTCCTTTCAATCTTAGTTGTGGAGGGTGCCAAGTTGTTGTCCTTTCAGTCTTAGTTGTGGAGGGCGCAGCTCAGCTCCAGGTCCAGTTGCCATTTCTAGTTCCAGGGGGCACAGCCCATCATCCCTTGCGGGAGTTGAACCGGCAACCTTGTGGTTGAGAGGACGCGCTCCAACCAACTGAGCCATCCGGGAGCTCAGCGGAGCTCAGCTCAAGGTGCCGTGTTCAATCTTAGTTGCAGGGGGCACTGCCCTCCATCCCTTGCGGGGGTCGAGGAATTGAACTGGCAACCTTGTGGTTGAGAGCCCACTGGCCCATGTGGGAATCGAACTGGCAGCCTTCGCAGTTAGGAGCACGGAGCTCTAACTGCCTGAGCCACCAGGCCGGCCCGCTTCCTTAGATTTGAGACTACTACTCACTAGCAGTGTAACCTTGAGTGGGTCAGTTAACCTTTCCAAGTCTCAATTTTTCTTTTGTAAAATGAAGATAATATATGCACATTGCAGTATTTTGAGGGGTTTCACTGTAATAATGCATATAATGTACTCCTTTATGGGGCTGGTGAGTAGATCAGAGCAATCTTAGGAAGTTTTATTATTATTCTTTGTAAAAGAGTTAATATTTGGAGTCTTTCAAGTGGGTTACCTGAAAAATACTTTTGTATGGGTAAGAGCTGTTTCTAGAGTTGGAGAACACAAAAAGGGTATTAGCTTATGTCAGAGTACCGCTCTCTCATTGGGAAAGGAGAAAGCACAGATTTACTAGTGTTTCTGGAAGTTCCAGTACCATTGTTTATACAGCATTTCTCTGCTCTTCACTATTTTTTCATCATAGAAACATAATATTAAAGATCAGCTAGTTATACCCTCTTTCTTGCATTTGAAAGTGTCAACAATTATTGACTACCTATTGCATTCTGGTACTTTATATGCATTATTCCATTTAAACCCCACAATGATACTGTAACACACTTATATTATTTTCATTTCATAGCCAGAAAATTAACACTTGAGAAGGGAAACTAACCAGCCCAACGTTACAATGCTAGTGAGTGGCAGTCTTGAATTTAAGGATTGGGAATGAAATAAATTCACACCATTTAATGTCTTCCTTAAGAACACATACACTAGAGACAAGTAATTTGTATAGCCTCATTTTAATGTAGGATGGTTGAAGTGGGTAATTAGTTTCAGAGAAATATTTCAATGCAAATCTTTGAAAAACATATTTTCTAAGAATGTTTCAAATCTACACCTAACCTGAAAGATATGGAAAAATAGAATACATGGCAAATAATTATTTTGCAGTGTGAACTTTTGGAGGTGTTTGATAATGCTAGTAAAGCACTTCCTTCTAGTTTGTTTAATATGCATCCCCCATAATCTCATTGACATTTATCAGGTTTTTAAGTCAACATGTCCCCAAATAGGTTCTGTAGCTATTATAGCAAAAACTACTAGTTCTTTTCCTCTCCTTTCTTTTCTATAGCAATACCAGTTTTAGCTAAGCACGTGGTCATATCCATAAAGACTGAATCTCCCAGCCTCATTTGTGGCTTGTTGTGGTCATGTGATCAAGCCATGACTAATGGGATAGGAAGGAACATAGTCTGAAAAATTTCTGGGCCATTGCTTAAAAGAGAAGGGGTAGTATGTTCATTTCTCTTCTCTCCATTGTAAATGTGATGGTAGGAGCTGCAGTAGTCATCTCATGACATGGAATGAGAGACCCCTGTTGAGGACTGTATAGTGACAAAACGGAGCCTGTATAGTGACAAAACGGAGCCTGGTCCCTCATACCTTGCAACCACCATAGCAGCTTTGGATTGCTCAGAGAAAGAGAGAAACTTCTATTTTGTTGAAGCCACTATCACAACTTTAGGAAGCTATTAATGGCTGAACTTAAAATAAATGCAGAGCGTGGTACACTGAGGGTAGATGTGGCTACAAGGAAGTTTTGGTCTAGAGAGCTATTCAATTCAGTATATTGTTAGGGAGCCGCAAGTGTTGTGGAAGTAAAGATACATTTCTTCAGAAGGAAAAGAAAATCAGTTATTATTACAGGCACTCAGCTAACTATGATATTAAGGTAGATGAAATCATTTCTAAATAAGAGGTGGTTCAGGTTGCTTATGTGATGACCTATAAAAAGACAGGGATAGGAGGAGGAGCAAGGCTGGGATACATGGCGTCTTCTGAATTCACGTATGAGTGGGGCTTATTGGTCACTCTATGGCTAGAAGAAGGTACTGCATTGCAAATATATGATTTGGTTTCTTTGGTATAGTGGTGAGAGGTGCCTGGTGGAGGAAGCATAATTTCTGACCAGGTCATACCTTGTGGCTGCCACTGGTTGGGGCACACAGATACTGAGATATTTGGCGAGATATGTAGATGCACACGCTCCATGGTTATGAAGATGGGAGAGATACAGAGACACACAGAGAAGTAGGTTTAGGAGTCATTTTCAGAGAGAGTTGAAGCATGGACTGTCTTTGGAATAAACAGACAAACAAAAGAGAGAATCTGGGAAGCACAAACCATTAAAGGCACTTGTGGAGGACGAAGAGCTGTAGAATGAGAAGTTAGGATCAGCGTGATAATAGGATGGGTAGGAACAAACAGAACTAAGGAATCCAAGGTGGGGTGAGTAGTTTCATGACAAGGCTGTGGTCAACGTTCTAGTCCCGAGGGACCGGGGAAAGGCATGGGGACGAAGGGAAGATCATTCGTTGGGATAATAAGGAGCTTGTTGGTGACTGTGGTGGAGTAAGTCAGGTTAGAGGAGTGTCATGGGTGAGGATTTGGATTCTTTACTTTGAAGAATGGACGACCTCGAGGACAGAGATGAGGTGGGACCACAACATGCTAGAACAGTTGAGGCCCATTGCTGGGCTGCTGAAGAGGGTTTTCAGGGAGAGGGCTACCATTCTCTGGACATTTCTAAATCCATAAAGGTATTCAAGGAACAGCGGCAGTACCATTGGACAACACTCACTGCCTTCTGAGCGCACTCAGCCTACCCCAATGAAACTCAGTTTTGATGCTACTCTGTTTACAGCCAATAAAACTGCTTTACTTTTCATCAAAACAATGACTCGGTTTAATTTAGAATGGTTTTCCATTGATATTTAGCTTTGTGAAAATATTACTCTTGACAGCTCAAACATTTTGAAAAAATAGAAAACTGTAGCAGAAATAGGTGAAATTCAGATTCAGTTTCCCAAGCTCCTTGGAAAGTGCCTCTTTGTCCTGTTCCTTCTAAGCTTGTAGACTGGAGATTGCTTCTGTTCCTTCTTGTAAACTTGGTGTTAAATTCCTTTGAAACTTACACAGCGTTGACTCAACCTCCCTTCTCTATACTCTGTAGGAAGCTCAACGTCCTCCCCACAATTCCTGTTACTTTCCAGGGGCTCATGTGCTCATGTGCACCCTAGGTCTGTTTTCATATTTCTTCTGAGCTCTAGATCTCATTTTAATCTCAGCTCCTGGAGCTATTCTTATTTCTCTGTCCCATGCATACTCAGAAGTGAAATCAAAACCACCATTCTAACAAGGCATTAGTGTGTATAATAGCTTTACTGCAGGTCTGCAATGATGAAGGCAGTATACCTTGCAGAACCAAACTCTGACTTAGTTCATAACTGAATGCCCTGAATCCCCTGCCACCTGGAATTTTTTTTTTACGGACTTCCTTTTCTGCATGATCGAACCTCCGCTTATGTTGCTGTCCTCTGTCCCTCCACTCTCACTGATGACTTGCTCTCTCTTCTCTCCACCCTCCACATTCTGTTAACATCTCACTGAGCAGTCACGCTATCACTAGATTTTGCTGTTTGCATATAAAGCATTCCCTTGGGTCACACTTCCCTGCTTAAAGCAACGTATCCAGGTATTTTCCTAAACAAAGACAGTTTTCTCCCTTAGGAGAGCTCTGGTACCAGCTGTTAAAATGACATTTTTTTCAGCCTGCTACATAATTTTTAAAATATAAGTATGCTATTTATTCTTCAGTGGTTAACATATCTTGATACTGCTGAAATAACTGCCTATTTTTCCTGCAGCATGTGGTCTAAGTCGGGACTATTTGAACAGAATGAGTAAAGGAAATAATAATAATTATTTAATATGCACAGAACTGCATCCACAATGTACACAAATTAAGCTTGTAATTGTTATTTTACCAGGTAGAGAAGTTCCTCACTGATATATTAGATCATGCACAGCTTTAGGCCTGTTCCGTGAGCTCATGTCACCAAGTCCGACTGTTTCTAGTAAGATGTAAACTGCAGTCAATCAATGTAACATGTGGGAACAGACCCTGAAGGCATCCTGTGCATTCAGCCAGGAGAAGGGACGGCTGGATATTTTTCAGGGGAGTCTGGGTACGTTTCAAATTGAGTTCCCAAAAAATTTTATTTTGAACAAGATATTAATAATTATATTAGAAAGGCTTAGACTTTTAAACTGTGCTGTTTCCAAGAGGGGTTTTATTTTTATTTATTTATTTATTTATTTAAATTTTTTTTTTTGAGGGAAGCAAGGCAGAAGGGAGAAAAAAATGGTGCTTAATATATATCAACCAGTGTGCCAGTTGCCTTATATGGGACATTTGATTTCATCCTCACAATAGTAATGAGAGGTTGGCATCCCTATTTTCAGAATAGAAATGTGGCACGAAGAGAGGTAAGTATCTTTTCTATGGTTGCACTTAGAAAAGGATTCAACTCAGGTCTCACTTGCCGTGGTAGTTCCAAGTATGGAAACCACAATTCTCCATTATTCACTTCTTGAACTTCATTCTATTTCCATTCTTTCTCTCGAAAAATATGAGCACCACTCTTTGTAATTCTACGAGAGGAGGAGTAAGACAAATGTCATTTGTAGGGAGAATGAAGCTGTTTCAATAAAGGAGTGAGTCACTAGGTCTATTGTCCTTTGTATGTTTTTTTCTTCTATAACTGTTCATTATCCAAATACATCAATATTCCTGTTCTTACATGATGTTTTTAAAAATGGAGAATACATTAAAATAGCATGGTTAAAGAACATGTGATCTTGTTCTTTAGAGAGATGGTATACTTACATAATTCAGAGCAGGGCTCAGGAGCCCAGACTCCTTGGTTCAAATGCCCAATCCACCCCATGTTAGCTGTGTGACCTTAGGAAAGGTACAGCGTTCTCCCCGTGTGTTAGTTTCCTCTTCTATGTAAAGGTGATAAAAGATAATAATACTCCTATCTAATAAGGTTCTTGTGGAGATTAAAATATGCAAGTATATGAAAAGTGCTAAGAACAGTGTTTGGTATATAGTAAAGGATCGGTAAATTTGTTAATATTATGTTGATGAGCTACAATAGACAACAGTAATAAAGACGCTACATAATACATAATTCAAAGTTGGAATATTAAAAAGAAAACCTAGCAAGGGTATTAACTATAACATGTATATTTGCTAAAATATTGCTATGTTATTTTAATAGCCCGAAGGTGGAGCTAACTGAAACCTGAACAATAGAGAAATAGACAGGTAAGCTTATATATGATGGTAGCTACCAAAATATCATGTTTTCTGCGTAACATGTTTCTACGTAAATGTATTGTGTGGAAAAAGGGTTAAAACATTGTATAAATCATAAACTATCTATCTATCTATCTATTTATATATACACACACGTATTAAAGGACTGAAAGGACATTCTGCTGTATGTTAAAAATACTAATATTTTCATAAGTGATCATGGGTAATTTAATTTTTCTCCCAATTTTTTCTCACAAGTTCCCAGTATTTTATAGTCATAAAATACTACTGAACTGAAATAATTAACCCAGTCAGTATTTAAGCCACTGTATATATATGTATATATATATATACACACACACACACACATATATATATATGTATATATAGTCACATTATCTTCCCAATTAGACACTTAGTGCAAGGACATTGCAGGGGGCGCTTCAGACACGTTTTGTTTTTACGTGTGGGCTCACAGCTCATTTCATCATTACACCCAAAACAGATGGCACCAGATCTTCTGTATTTGGTGGAATGTGATTCCCTCTTTCATAACTGTTGTTTGCTTTCAATAATTTGGCTTAAAAAGTAACGAATGAACATTATGATAACAGCAGAGAGGAATTTGTAGAGTAATGTGTACCCTGGGGTTTAATGAAATATCTTTTCTACACAAAGTATATGTAGAGTGAAGCTGACTTTTGGGCTCATATGTCTAAAATCCTGCGTTTTTAGAGTATCTTGATTTTTATTTTCTGAAGGAATGGTGCATTTTGAGTCTATGCTCAGCCATCCCCTATTAAACCTACACAGTCTGCTGATTAAATGCATTAGCTTATGAAAGAATAACTTTAGGAATGGTTGGGAGCTAATGTCAATATATATCGATATTTTGCTCACTCGTATCTTAGAAGCTACCTTTCTAGAATTTTTAACTGATTTAAACTCATTTAACTCCTTTCCGCTGCTCATTCTCTGATGGGCAAACCCTTGAGACTCAAGAAACAACTGCCGACTAGCTCTGTGATTCTGTACAAAACATTCTAACTCCTGGGCCTCCGCTTCTTCCTCCGCGAAGAAAGGGACTCTGCAGAACACTTAGCCTTTTGTAATGTCTAAGTGGGGCTTCATCTGTTTTTGTGTTATTTCATTAGAATTTAGTTATGCAACGTGATAGCAGAGGCATTTAAGCTGAATAATGGACGGGCTCTCACCTTGACTACAGTTCTTAAAAGGGCTCTGCAAAGACCAGTGTCAAGAGAACCATTTACTCTAAGGGTCATATTTGGTTCTCAGCCAATCACTTTGCGAAGTGAATTGAACAGATGTGATTCCAGCTGTGTATCATTTGCAGTCTCATACAGAGAATAATGACCTGGACAGGGGTAGTAAGGATGTAAATTAAAAAAAAATACATGCATTAAATTAGATCAATTATTAAGTAGGCTAAGAAATCACTGAGTACAGGAGCACTTCTCTGGGTTCACATTAGAAGATGCGAACATGTGTCAGAGAAGAGTTTAAACAGCTGTAAAATTAGTGGAAAAGAGTATTTGGCATTTGGCTGCCTTCCCTTTTTCCCTTGGTGATATCTGGTAAATGATTGAGGTTATGGAAGGTCTTCCCTCTCCGGGGATTCTCTACTGCAGGAGATGCTTTCCTGCAGGATAATGGAAGGCAATAGAGCAGAGCCTGGGGCCGGCCTCCTATTCCTGCCTGGAGCTCTTCCAGGTCCCTCCCCCAGGAAATGGACGAGTGAGTCTGCAGGCCACAAGTTGGGCTGGTGAGTTAGATTTACGAGGAATCCTTTAATTAACTCCAGTGGATACAGCCTGGGACTAGCGTGCTGCTCTCACGTGTGAAGGAGGGTGTCAAGTCCGCTGGACAGCCCCCAGAGGAGGGAGGGGAGTTTGAGACAGAAAGTTGGTAGTGGGACAGTCTCTCCTATGTGATAGAGAGGGGTGGCTTTTCTAAGCTTTGAAAAGTTTTCAGCTTAAACACAGCTTTAGAATTAAAGTGGAATGCATGCATTTAAGACAAAGAGAGATTGTGGTTGTTTAAAATAGGAATATAAAGTCAATAATTTCTAAAATAGATTTTCTTGACAGTCATTCTAAAATAGAATTCCATCAACCACAGTCTCTCTGTTGTCTAGCATCTGTTGAAAAATAAGGTTGGTAAATTGGCCATGTTCTGGAAATGTGGCAGTTAACAAAATTAATCTACAAAAATACTTGAGCAGATAAAATGATTGAATTTAAAAATGAAACAAAAAGACAGGCAAAGTATTAACCCTGCATCATCTTTCTGGGTTATGTGCCTTTAGCAAGCATCCTTAGGTTCATAATCTATATTTCTTGGCCTCCATTAGTTTTATAAGGGTGACCATTAGCACAGATACCCATAAACAAGCTACCAAATTACTCAGTCACATTCTCCTGCTATTAGTAGCAACACTAATATTAACTTTAATATATCATCTCAGTAACGAAACACATCGTTTATGTGTTTCTAGTTGCTTTTATAAGATATTGCTTAAATAACAAATACTCTAAAAACATTAAGGGCCAGATACATACCCTTCTTCGCAGTATTTCAGAAAGATGACAGTGTATTCCATGACAGTTATGTGTTTTTTCAGCAGCTTGAATAATGCACTAATGGCTTTAAAACTCTTCTTGAAAGGGTAAAGAATTCTTTGAAGTGACAGTGAACACTGTCTTTTCAGAGCTGCAGAATGTTTCTGATGGTCTGCAGCAAATGTAATAAACTGTAAGAAAGGCTCCATCGTCTAAGTATGTCAGTAGTTTGGAATGATTCTCAGAGGTCTTTGCTGAAGTGCTTTTGATTTAGTGCTGAACTATATATATATAATCAGAAAGCCCTAGTTAGTATAACTCAGGAGTTACGGTAAGAGCACAATTATTGAGACCTCCTGTATGCAGTGGTGTTCACTTATATCATCCCATATAATCCCCAAGACAACCTGAAGTCTGCATGTCACCAGAGGAAAAACTAAACCTCAGATTGAATAATTAATTGAAAGCCATTCCATCACGTCTGACTCCAAAGTTCATAGTTGTTTCATATCCTACAGTGCTTCTTAATAATGATGTACTTCACTTTCATCTTTGCACAGTAGTAAGATTGTAGCTCAAGAAGTGTAGATGATGCAAGCCATTTATTTATTTATTTTTCACTGTTTATTTTTCTGAATCCAATTTGAGAATATATTTTGCTTGAGAATATAATTTGCTTTTATACATGAACAGCCAGTGGTCCCATTTTGTCATTTTTGCTGTCCTAGTCCAGGTCATTATTATATGTGTTAGACTGCAAATGATACATGGCTGCAATTATATTTGTTCAATTCACTTTGCAAAGTGAACTTAGAACGCTTGAAATTTAATATACAAAAAAAATTGCTTAAAATAATTCTTCCTTTTATTCATCTTGAGATGATTTTAGAGTGAGTCTGGACTCATATCATAGGACAGGACTTTAGTGGTACCATTTCTGTTCTAAAATCTAGGAGTTCGTCAGTCACAAAAGTCTGAGACCTAAATTCTATAGCTGATTTTCTTTGCAGGGATCCCTGAATCTGTAAACCATTGGGATTGTTGTCAGTTACTCCAATGGAAGGCCTTCATGTCTGAATGCTTAGCTAATTGCACTCAAATTCATGTTCACTTTCTTTACTTTTCAAGTATTTCAAATGTTATTTTAAATTTAAGGATTAGGGGAAGAATCCCTCCAATTTTAAATGAAAATTTTCAAAGATTGTGGGAAAGAAGGAATGTAATAACTCGTAGTCCAGACATCATGATTTAAATTCTTCATTAGATGTTTTTTTTTTGCATATTTTCTAATTTATAAAAAATGCCAAGGATGAACCATTTGCAATTTTAGAGTGGCCAAAGAGAGATGTGTCAAGAGGCACATGAGTGGCTTCTGCATGATATTACGGGAAGTATTATCCCTAAGATTGCAGTATGAAGAAAATAGTTAATCTTTGTCAATTTATATGAAGATAGGAGAACATAACGGAAAGCTCTCAGGAGAAAATGCTTCAAATATGTGCTAAGATTCTCTTGCAGGTGACATACAATTTTGATGCGCTCATGTAAAATCATTGTACCTTTAATTGTGGATTTTACAGATATTTATCATCACCATTATGTAAATAACTTATTAAATAATGATGAGTCAAAACAAAACAAAAAACTCCACATTGGGCGCAAAGTGTATAGGAAAGTTTCCTACACAATGTAGTTGAGAACCAAAGGTGTAATACACCAAGTCAGACATAACCAGAACATGGATTAAATCAGTTGTTTTCAACATTTCCTCCACAAAGGGCTCCTTTTAGTGTGTGTGTGTGTGTGTGTGTGTGTGTATTTGGAAATATTTTTTGGCAGTTTTTTAATCTCTAAGCAAGTTGCATTCTTAAAATAATGTATTAGCTATATGAGTATTAAGGAGAGTCTCTGAGTAGCATTAGAAAATTGACATTTTATTCTTTTTATTTATTGATCACCTGCATTTTGTTGGACACATTAAAAAATCCAGACAAATGACATCATTGCTCCAATGAATACTATAATTGGTGTGTGTGTGAGGTAGATACATAGTTCAACTGATAACATTCCAGATCCACTAGAAAGAAACTTGAGGTTTTAATTGACTTGTGCAAGGTTTCACATATAAATGTAGCACTTCTGTAGAATTAAAAAAAAAAAATGTTTCTGACTCCGGAAGATACAATTATCCCAAGGTGAGCTTTACTGTGTCAGAACAATTGTATTTTTGGAGGTGTTATTGTATTAAGTACCTTAAAAGAATGTGTTCAGGAGAATGTATGATAAAGTGGGTTGCAGCATGAAGTGCGATTTCCATCTTGTAGACAGGTATGGGCAGCAGCCCCAATCACAGATACAGTAGCGACCATTCACAATGTGCAGATGTTTTTCACAAAGTATATGCCATTCTTCACAAAATCCCATGAGGTAAATATAATTCTCACCATTTTTTATATGAGAAAATGAAGCCTGAGACATTGCCTAATGTGCTCAAGGTCATGTGGTTAGAAGTGGTGGTAACTGGATTTGGATCTAATTTACATTGCCCCTTCACTGGATTCTGTTTTATGCAAAATAGGGAGTTATGAGGAATAAATGAGAGAAGCAAGAGGGAGGAAAGGAGCAGCGAAAGAAACATTTAGTTGAAAGACGTGTTAAAGCTGGACCTGTATGAAAAGAAAGGAAAGTTGAAGATTTTTAAGATGAGTAAAGCATTTATTTACTCTGAGTTGGGAATAGAGTTTGAGTCTAAAGAAAGCATTTAAAATCACTACTTTTTGCAGATTAAATTTCAGATCGCATTGTAACAGCTATATAGGATGTCACAGGGGTAGTAGATTGGGGGGGTTATCACTTTGTGAGGGGTGTAAATGCCTAACTATTACATTGTTTTGTACACCTGAAATTAGTAGAAAAAATTCAGATGTTCTAAATTCGTGCATACAAAATATCTGTTACTAAAATTAAGAGACTGAGCGTTGAGAATGTAAGTAGATTTACCTCATTCTTTAGATCACAAAATTTACCTTTAAACAAATGCAATGTTTATTTTTATCAGGGGGTATAAATGAATGCTTTTAGTCATTTTGGCCATAGGCCATTATAAATCTTATGAAAAGCACATCTGAACAGGTGGTGAATCTTCAGATTTCCTCTTGGTGAAGGTTATGCACAGAAAAGGAAATTACATGTTGTGGATTAGTTCTGTCTCATGCTGCTCTTTCTTTTCCTCGTGGATTCTATTTCCTATAAACACCATCAGTTGACGGATCAGTGGTTTGCTATTATTAACCAGGTTAGTGTACTTTTTAGTGTTCCTGTCCAGAAGTTACTCAGCACGGGCTTGAACTGCACCATATGTCCATCGTTGCTACGTTTTTGTCAAGATAACACAATGCAGTAAAATCCCACGTGTTTCCCTTCAGATAAAGGGAAAGAAAGTGTGCCTTTTTCTAAAGATAGATGTTGGATTTAGCTCCCATGTCACTGGATTTTGTCCCATGACAGACAGGCCCTAAGATACGATTTCCACAACGCCCTCTTAATTTGATTTATTTGAAAAATATATACTTCTTTGAATTCATCAGATACATTTATTTTATTAAATCAAAATAAATTTAAAACTAGGATAATTGTCCCCTTGTTTAAAAGTGAGATGCATATAGTACAACGGTTGAGAATTGGTATCCCCTGTCAGTGTGACACAATTCAAATTTCTGGCTATACTCAATCTCTGTGTGGCTTTAGGCTGGTTAATTAATATTTCTGTTCCTCAGTTTTCACATCTCTAAAATGAGGAGAATGACAATGACTACCTCTTCCTCTGCGTAGTTTCATGTGTGTATGTGCTTTCATGTGAAGTAAATGGGTTACCACATATGAAGTATTTAGAACAGTTCTCTGTGTATAGTAGCCATTCAAGAAATGTTAGCGATTATTGCTACTGCCACTACTTTTAATGTGTACGCAGCTAGTTGTATTTACTATGTACCTAGTTTGTGCTGAGCACTAAGCTTACAGTGATGAAAGGATTCTGCTGTCCTAGAGCTTACATTCTACATGGGGGAGACAAGTATTATGCAAGAATATGTAAGAAAAAAAAAGAATATATAAGCAAAATAAATAAATAAAGTGAGCAAACAATAAGAAATGCAGGAATTAATATGGAGTGATATGATTGAAAGACAGAGGGTACTTTAGAATGAGTGGCCCATTGAGACCTCTCTGAGTCCGTGACATTTAAACTGAAGTCTTTGTAGTAATAAAAATCAAGCCAAGAAGATGTCAGAGGAAAAAGCATTGTAGGAGGAGGGAAAGAGTAGGCAAAGGGGAGAGAGGAAAACAGGTTGGTAAGGGTCAATGCATGGAGAGCTGTTGGGCCAGGCTAAGGAATCTGGATTTTACTTTATATGCCGTTGGAAGTCAGTGGAGTGGAGAGATTGATCACACATATGCTATTAAATGAGAGGAGAATAGGCTATTGAGTTGGAGGAAAGGAGGAACCGGAGACCAGGTAGGAGGTTACTCATGTGGGCCAGGTGAGAAATGGTGGTGGCTTGGTCAAAGGAGTTGGGAATTAAGATAGAAAGAAAAAAGTTTCCAATTAAATTTTCCACTATAAATCATGTTGACTACTTATTGTACAAGACTTTATTCACCCATTTCTTTTAACAAATAACATAAGAAAGGAATACTTTAATGTCTTTATTTAATGGTAACAACAATAATACTGGCATTAAATGAAATTTGTCAATGAAAAATATTTGAAAGCACTTTACACAAAATCTATACACAAACATTAGTTGCTATAAATATGACAGAGGACTAATGTATTTACTATATCAAGAACTCACAACAATAAATAAGAAAAATATTAATGAGCAAAGAGCTTGAACAGACACTTCACTAAGAAGGAAAAACAAATGGCTAAGACATATAATGGACTGTAATGTATCATATATAGTATATACACAAATTTCTATATATATATTAAATATATAAACATATATCTTTATTTAAATATATTAAATGTATATGTCTATATATTTATTAGTTGAAAGTGTGTAAGTTAAAGTTCAACTTGAATTATTACTCTAACTTCTTAGAAAGCAATTTGACAATATGTATAAAGATTCTTAAAAGTTTTTATGTTTGCTAAGTAACTTTGTTTTGAGAATCTATCTTAAGGAAATGAACGCAACTAGGAAAATATTTATGTATAATAATTATTTTGCAGCTGTAAAAATTTGAAAACACCTTAAATTTCCAACTATAGGGAAATGTTTTGGGAATCAATAGTAAAGTCACTTCATGTAATATGATAAAGATTTTGAAATAGGATTTGTGAAAAACGTGTAATATGAGAGATGCTTCTCATATTATTTTTACGTAAAGTAAAAATCAGAGTGAAATTATGTTCAGCTTAAAATATGTTAAATATCGTAGGCGGAGAAAGGGAGAGAGCAAAATGAATGACATTTTAGCACTTGATTGTTTAGTACATAGTTGAAGGAATATGGGGTCATATTTTTTTCTGAATGTTCCAAATTATTTTGAAGTAGCAAATAATTTTATACCGTATCATTTTATTTGAAATTTTACACTTCTCTTGTCAATGACAGATTATATCTATTTTAAATTTGTAGGAATTTAACACCAGAGAATTTTTTTAAAAAACTCGTTGAGGGAAAGTGCTAGGTGCTTGTGGCCAGTGGTGGAGAAAATCTGGGTTTTATCCTAAGAGGAGCTCCGAGACTCAGGTGTGGTCAGCTACAAAGCCCCTGGTTGAGCCTTGAGGTCATGGATACCATTAAAACCTAGGAGTTTTAAACAGTATCTATCCATTTGTTTTAAAGATTGCAGGGGTGGTCATTTGATTTGCCCAAGAAACTCAATCCCTCCCTATTCATGCCTGAACAAAATTCTCTATCATATAGTTAAAACTCATTTTCCTAATACTGTCTTTATACAAGGTGAAAAGTTGATTGCCATTCTTTATATACTACCCCACCTAATATAAAAAGTAGAATTATATTCTCTATTGTTTTCCAAAAATAACCTGACCATGCTATCCATATGAGAGACATTTTCAGAGCTAATAAAAAGGAGTTTATTTACACTTGTAGTCTGCATGCTGATCCATGCAGTTTGTGACATATTCGCGGAAGTTACCTTAATTATTGAGTTCACATACCTCCAGTTAGACTCTACTTGGCACTTAGGGGCTTTTACTTTTCCTAATGAATTGCTTTTCATTTTTATGCATATTTGTGCCTAACAAATCTTTTATTGCCTGCTTCAGACCACCTCTTCTGTATGAACTAACATTAGACTTGAGTTATGTTTTTCTCAGTAAAATGTTAGTTGAACACTTATTGAGAAGCTTCTATCTCTCCAGATTGTTCTAGTAGATGATAAGGCATAAAACCTAAGCTTATCTCATCAGCATAAATAACATCTATCTTCTTAGTGACCTATCACACCATCTTCTTGTTATTGAAGGGATAAAATTGGTTGCTATGGTGAGTTTATCATTATATTTATCGTAAGATTAGTTAGGCTTATGATGTCAATATTTTTCTTAATTTGTCTTTATTTGAATAATGTAGTGTGTTTTTCACCAAATACTTTAGTGATCTAAGGAGTAGTTTCAGAAATTTCCAGATGACATTTGCAGTTTTTATTTATTTTTAATCTAAGTGATTTAAATTATAAAATTAATATGCTCGTTGCAAAAAGTTAAAACATAACAGACAGGTCAGAAATTCTTCTCCTCCTGCCATTGTTCCCTTTTTCATTAATCAGAATAAATATTTCTTGATTATTAACTTTATGCAATTTCTGCCTGCCTTGAAAAACGAGAGAATTTTTATATTTTTCTTCCTAATTTTAGTGTTTTATATTATTATTTTTACGTTATCAAGGATTATAGCATTTGCATTCTGTTCTGTAACCATAATTACTATATTTACTTAGATCTAGTTTTTCATTTATATTGATTTGGCACTAACCCGTCACATTATTTTATCAGTTGGTTGGAAATACATATGTGTAATATATGTAATATTTATATATGATATTTATGTTTATGATATACCCATTTTTAAAGAATCACCAATAGATTCCTTATGCCCTGGAAAGTTTAAAAAATCATTTCTCTTTTCTGTTTTCTTGACTCAAAATCATAGCTGGGTATAAAATTTGGGAGTCATATATTTTTTACTGGTAGAAGTAGCAGACTTTCTGTACTGTGTTGTTCATTGAAAGTTAGTGTGGAAATATTTATGGCCTGTCTGAAATACTTCTAATTTGCTTTTTTTACATTACATTGTATTAAGAGGAATGTCAGGTGCTGGAGGTAGAAAGATGGAAAAATCTCAGGCTCTCATTAAGAAGCTTTCAGGTTAGGGTGTGGTTGAGTTCAAAATCAGTTTTTGGTTTATGGGCATCATTCTCACCCAATAGTTTTGAATAGAAAGTTCACCTTTTGCCTTGAGATTTAGTAACTTCATCAGAATATTAAATATTAATATTTCTGCATAATTTTGTAAATATAGTGATCCTTTATTTTAAGAAAGATTTTGTTAACTATTTAATTTTTTTTCTGTTCCTTTTTTTATTCTCTTCAGGAATATCAGTTTTGTACATTTTGAACATTTTTGTCTTATGTAGCTATTATTTTCTCTCCAATGAGTTTATACTTTTACTCTTTTATTTTTGTTTTGTGTGATTTGGTTTTCAGTCTTTCCCTTTATGTTTCCTACTGGTTTCAACAATATATATTCTACTCTTTGCTGTTTTAAATGTAGATTTCATATGAAAAATAGCTGTACTGATATTTTCATTTTTTTCCTTTCTGAAACCGGTCAGTTTACTTTTTATCTGTTTGTTACCTTTGATCTTCCTTTTTATCTCTTTTATATCTTAAGTTCTTTGCTCAGAATGTACGTTCTTTAAGAGTGTTATCTGATTTCAGTTTGCATCTGCTTAAGGGCAATTCCTTACTGAAATGTAGTATTTAAATTTGATATTCTCTCTCTCTCTGTCTCTCTGTCTCTCTGTCTCTCTCTCTGTTCTACATTCTCCCTGGAATGAGCAGATCACCCAAGCAAAAGATTAGGCATGTTGTTATTGACTATTTAATCACATGATTTTTATTTTATAATTTAGTGTTTGTTTATCACTCATCTGCTGAATCTAGTCAGCAACTACAGGAAGGGATGATCATCTCTCTTCTGCCCGCCCAATTCCGTCTTGAGCAGTTTCTTCGTGTTAGGCACTTTAGAGGTAGAAAACCTCAATGGTCAGTGTGTATCATTTATATGTCTTTAGTTCCGCCCCTTCTGCTGTTCTGGGAAGTGGAAGTTGACCCTAGTCTTTCTCACCCCTAGTAAAGAATTAGGACTTTGTGAACTTATGACTTACTTTTAAGAAATTGTTATCTTGATCCTGATCTAGAGAAATATGATTTGTTCACCATTTCATCTCTCATTTTATTCTGATTCTATTGTATTTTGCAATACAATAGAATTGTAGGGTTGTCATAGCTTGTGGTGTTCTCATAGCTTATAGCTTCCACATTTTGTTGCAGTTACAATTTTATCTTTTTAAAATTGTTTTTATTAATTTTTGTAAATGACAATCCAGAGAGTAAACATATATTTTTGTTCTTTTATTTTCCCAGAGAACCCCATTGGCTTTAAAATAGTCGAAGTATTTGTACTGATGTAAAACTCTCTCTCAATCACCCTCCATGTATGTATATATATATATATATATATATATATATATATGTTATTTTTAGTTCTTAGTGACAAATATATCATATATATTTTTTCTGGATTCTAATTTTGATTTCTTCACTTACCAGATGTTATTTTTCTATTTAGTTATTTAACTTCTCTCAGTCTTAAGAGGATAAAAATGCTGATTTACCTTATAGGACTATTTTATGAAAATCAAATAGAATAAAGCATGTGAAAGTTTTGAGTAATACCAATTCCAATGCATGTATCAGATACAGTCAATATTTATATTACTTATGGAAAAAATCCAAGTCATGGCTTACAAAGGACCATAATAGCTTTGTTTTTTGCTTGAGTTGTTTCCAGATGAGCTCCTAATTTTCACTAAGTATGGTAAACAAAAGTACTTTCCAACGTGTTAGTGCTTGCAGTTATTTTCCCTTTAGCCTCACCTTCCTCTCTGTTTGCTAAAAGAGATAATGAACCTGCCAGTTCTGTTTCTGAACAGCTGCAAAGTAGAAATGGTGATGGAGAGAACTGAAATAGGGTTGGGGAGTTTGTACCAGAAAGAGCCAATATTACTCACAGGAAAAAATAGTAGAAAAATAAAGGGAGGTGAGGACTTCATTTTGGAGGGAGATTTTGAGAATAGGAGAGGAAGAGACAACGGCATTTTAAATTGTGTTTTTGGTTATGAATTGGACTTCTTTTAATGTTTTCAAAAGATACGAATAAATATTAATACTATTTTAATGACTTTGGGCTGAGGGACTATGCTTCTTTGTGATACTGAATGAATGATTTAGGACTTATGTGGGATGCCTTTCCTTTTCTCCTCCAATCTACTCTCAGCTCTTCATCCTGTCTTGGGAGGCTGATCTTGACCTTTGGCGAATGGGGAGCATTCGCAAGCAACTAGGAAGACAGAGAAGAGTGAGGTTGGGGACTTATTCCTCATACTCTCTTCCTGAAGGATCACTGTGGGCCAGCTGTGTGTCTTGACCAGAGGTCACAGGTCCTGTGAGGGGGCTCCTCTGACTCCAGGTTTGAATTGCTACATTGCTCTTTGGCTCAGGTGTGTTGCCGCCTTGCCCCATCTTTAGCTCCAGGATGCCGTTACTGTTCCTTGTGGTTTCTGGACACCCTGCCCAGACTCTTGTAAACAATTTCTTTACAACCCCCTTTCTCAAATTACCCATACTATGTGTACTGTTTTGTGCTGCGACCCTGAATGATATGGGGCCATGGGAGGCCCTTAGACTTTCTTGGTTTATATAAGTATTTTTATGGTGTCTGGAGTCCCCCTGGCACAAACACAGATGGCCTGGTGGCCATATAGCTCAAGCATCTGAAATGGACAGAACATTTATTTTGGGCCAGCTTTCATGCTTTAAATGGGAGCCTACACAATATTACTTCACCAAGTTAGAGAACTGGAAGCATGCTCAGTGTCAATATTAAATGCTAGTTTTAGGGAAAGAGAGGAAAGGATGCACACCTTTTTTGAGCATCAATTTTGTGTTGGCATCAGTGCTCAACATTTCATTATCCTATGTAATCCTAGTCAGACTCATAAAATGTTGTTTTTCCTTCATTTTATAGATGAATATAATGAAGATTAGATAGTCTTAAGTATCTTATCGAATGTCTCAGAACTGGTAAATGGTAGAGCTATGATTCAAACTCTTTTGATCTCAGTCCACCAAAAGTTGGCTCCCCAAACTGGCTGTACCTCAAAAGTACATAGGGAGCTCTTTTAAAAATCCAGATTGCCAGGACTATCCCAGATCTGAAAAAACTCTAGGGGTTATATGGATATATTCTTATAAGATAAATAAGATTTATATACCGAGGGTGCCAAAAAAATGTAGACACATGACTTGTCTTCATCTTTTGTTATCGGTATATATTATTACAATTTTAATACAGTTTTTTCTTTTCTTAAAATGTGTATACTTTTTTTGGTACCCTCTGTATACATATCTGTATCTATATCTAGATATTATAATCACCCCAACCCCATTCAGGAGATTCTGATATGCAGACAGATTTGAAAAGACTGAGCCAAAGCTTCTGATTGGTTCAGCTTTTAAATGACAATTATTTTTTATTTCTTGTTTCTTTAATTTGAACTTTCTGCTATCAACTTAAACAGAGCCGTATACCAAGGAGTAAATTATTTCACTATTTAAGAGTGTTTATTGCAATTTTCCCTCTGGGCCACTTTAAAAAAAAATTCTGAATTGTAGTAATAGTACATGATTTAAAGACTATTATATCCTGAAGCATTGTACTAGAAACATTTTTATTTCTACTAATACATATCTAAAATCAGAATGTTATTTCAATTCCATAAAAATACACCGAGTCTAAATTATCAATACTGATGAAGTAAAAAAAGAAGCTATAAGTTATATGTTTTAATAAAAGTTAGCATAAAATGAGAAAACTGGCATTTATTAATATAATTTCTCTCTATAATCTGCTTGCACAATTGTTATTATCTCTATTGTGAGTGCCTCTCATTTTCTTTTTTAAGAGTAAGGGGAAAACATGATATATAAACCTTAGTAGTTGGTACTGGGTCTTAGCTATTTTCATCAAATCATACCATATAATTTTTCACTGTTTCCTCATTTCTACATCTTTACAATGAAGATACATCCACCTTAATTAACTGAAAGGAATGTCTTTAAAATCTGCTACTTAAAAATAAATCACTGATTACTAAGATCATATGGGATGAAAACATAGATAAAATACAGGTAAAAATTAACTATTGGGGCTCATAAAAAGTCCAGACACCAGTGAAAATGTGTTAATTCTGAGATCCCAATGCCTATCTGTTAGTAGGTGCTAAATTTTGGCTATAATTGGTTATATTGGGTCATTTTTACATGATTTAATAAAAGAAGGCATGAAGCTTTCTTAGAATGACATTCACATAAAAGAATAAAACAAACAAACTGTCATAAGTAATGACCCATGCTAGGAATTTTAGGAAGACTATTTAAATAAACAACTGCCTATCCAGAAACAATAAGGCTGAATAATTCTCAGCACCATTTTCCTTTATATGGCTTTTCACAAAAACAGAATAAACATGGGATAGGAAGTAAAACTTGTTTTGAGTTCACCTCTTGAACAGGAGGTCCAAAAAATAATAGGTAGAATATAATGAGTTTGACTTTTTGTTTCTATTTTAGATGGCAAATGATTGCTTCTGAAAAGTTTTAGAGTATTTAACCTAAATATTTCATCTTAAATGTGTAAGATGTTTATTTTAATGTAAAAACATTAAAACATTTTATCTTAAGCATTTGAAATATTAAAAACAGTGCAAGTATTTCTTGTACTATGAAAAGCAGTTTTCCCCAACTATGCGATACTACACATCAGCATCTGCTTTATGAAGTTTAGAACTGTTTGTCCAGTGGAATTTACCTGGCTTTCAGCTACAGGTGGTACTGAGTGAGCATCTGAACCCACTGCTTCTAGGGATAACCAGGTGGCCAACCATGAGGGGACTGCCAGGAACATCAACCCTCCTTGACTCTTGGTACTACGCCCCAATGAAGCCATCATCTCATCTGTGAGTCCCTTTGGATGATCACACCAAAAAAGCCACAGGCAGAAAGCCCCCTCCTGACCCCAGCTCAACAAGACCTGTTAGTTGCCCTCTGTTTTTAGGGTAGTAATCTCTTCTTCACTTGAAATTCAACAGGCAAAATCATTTTGTCTCTTAAGTATTATGAGAATCCTTGAAAATCGGCTAAGGGTGATTTGAATTCTAGGAGTATGCTTTCACATTTCTTTGTGTGATATATTTGTAGAAAACATTGGACATTCAAAGTTGATAGCCACCATTGTTAGTAAGGAACCATTTAGTTTTTATTTTTGAGGACTGTTGTCATCTTTTCTTCCCAAGTTTGGGAAAAAGAGGGTAGTGTGATGGCTTATTTTGGAATATGCAAGACATACGCTGGTGAGCTATAATTACATAGTGACATCTTGGGAACTGCTTTTTGGATGCTGTTTCCAGCTAATTTATTATTCTTTAAAGATGCTACATTCGTATTGGTTTTCATTTACTTTTGTCTTCCCCCATTTATTTATAACTGGGAGAACAGCTATTGGCTTAAATATCTCAAAGAATTTTCTCTACAACCTACAGACAAGCTGAATTAAAACTTGTTAAACCAGCCAACACTAAGGGTAAAGCTCCTTAAACATTCTCAAAATCCTTTCATTGCTTTTGCTTTATTTTTGGTGCTTACTTTTGTCCTGTTGTAAGACTGTACTGGTGGATGGATCTTCCTAGGAGTCTTTTGCCCTTTTCCTGAGGGGTCGTGCCATTTCCCCCAGATAGTGATCTAAAATAAAATTGCATGAATTTTATTTGTAAAACAGTCTATCCATTTTTCAGATATTTGTGAGTGTCTCTTATGAATACAGTCTCTGCTCCTAAATAACTGACAATGTATTGGGAATGAGACGTGGAGCAAAGCAATTCCAATAGCAGGTGCTATGGGAACACCCGGGAGGGGCCTCTCACTTCTTTTGAGGAGTTAGGAAAGGCTTCCTGGGGAAGTAACATCTCTGAGGAAACAGAGGTGAAATACGTGTTATTCAGACGGGGGGTGGGGGGCTCTGGGATCAGAGGGATCAGTGGTCTAACCACGAGAAGGTGGGAAAGGACAGGCTGCATGGGGGATACTGCAAGTTGCGGGGTAAGATCCCAACTATTTACAGAATGTCTTCTGTACGTATGGCTGGTTATTTCCCTTTCAATTCTGGCGTCCATTCTACTTCTTGGCATCTTTTAGTGCAACGAACAGTAGTCACTGTGGTAGAGGGGAAAACACATTTTTATCTTTACTCGCCCTATTAGCATGTTGTAGTGAATTGGAGAAGAGGAGCAACTGAAAGTCAGCAGAGGGAATGAAAACACAGCAGTATTGGAGATACTCCCTGTGGAACTATCATTAGAGCTCAGTACAAAGTGGCTGAGCACGGGCCAGCACACTGGCATAGGGCCATCCCAGCGCCCGTACGGTGTCACTTTGCTTTATGTTTGCTCAATCTTCATTTGATACTCAAACTTTCTGTTTTCCAAAAAGTGTGCTTCAGTTACCATGATCAATGGTGACCCCATTTATTTTGAACTTGAGATAACTTGAGATTTAGTTTTTATTTGAGGATTTATAAACTGAGGATTTGAGTGTCGATACCCATACAAGAGGTAATTAGGCTTTAAATGGTGTCTTAAAAATAGTTTGCCTAAAATTATTCTCTCCTCTGCTTTCCTCTTCTCTCCTGTCCTGTTACCTTTCCTTGCCTCCTTCTCTTCTTCCTTTTTCTTCCCTTTCCCTCCCCGTCTTTCTGCCCCTTGAACTTCACCACCCCTCTGCTTCCCTTTTTCTCCCTCACCTTCTCCCCGACCTTCTCTCCTGCTCCTCCTCCTCTTTCTTCTTTTTTTCTCTCCTCTCCCCAACCCCAACTGAAGATTGAAGGCTTCTCCAGTGATATACTCACTCCTAACTGATTTGTAAATTATCCCCTGGAAAGGAATTAGGCAGAGAGTGAGAAACACTTACCGATGCCTGGTGGTGTCTGAGGAGGCAGCCCTGACATTTTTGTGTTTAAAACATGCAGAAAAAAATGCTTCTGGTTTTTCTTTTCAGAGCAAAGACATAAAGTACTAGGGCACAATACACATATCATTGGAATCAGAGGCAGGCTTCTAGTTCTAGCTTTGTCACATACTAGCTATGTGGCATCTTTGGAGAGTGGTTTTATCTCTAAAAAAAGTATTTGGACCATATGAGATATTCAGTGCTTTATCTTTAATCTTCTATAATTCATATTTCATTCATTCATTCACTCATTCATTCATTCATTCATTCATTCCTATAACAAACATTTGTGGAGAACCTAGAATGTTCCAGGAGCTGTGTTAGGTCTGAGGACTGTGAAGGCAGAAAAGTTCTACCTTCAAAGAGCTGGGCTGGGGTGGGGGCTTCCATAGGAGTGACACCTCCAGCGATAAGCAAATATACATTAATAGTGGGATGGGCTATGTGCTATGAGAGAGGTGTACACAGATTGCTACAAAAACAAGGAAGAGTGTTACTGGAGCACTGAGGCCACAGTGGTTCATTAAAATCTAGGTGGAGTTGGGGAAGCGATGCTCACAAAGGGACGTATGGAGCATTCAGCAACTGTGAGTGTTCAGTCTGTCTGCAGAGAATGCATGTTGATGAGTGGTGGTGTGAACGTGGAGAGGTGGGCTGAGGCCAGATCCCCAGGCAGGCAGAGTATGTCACGCTGTGGATTTTATCTGGAGAGTGGTGGTGGTGGGGCACTGAAATCTTTCCAGTAGGGCGACGAGAAAATTATATTTGCATTTCAGGACAATCTCTTTGTGCTTTGGAAGCAACATCTATAAAATGAGCAGATGAATGAGGAAAATGGTTTCTGTCTTTCAGATCATGTTCTGTTTTGAGATAGTAAAATTATCTCCAGAAAAATGCATTTACAGGTAAAACTATACTGGTGTAGTTGTAGGGAGCACCTATAAAGCCCATCCGTGGATCATAGGTGGATAAATTCCCAGCATTAACGTTCTATGTTGAGGTTTCTTACTAGTTTGACTTCAATGGGATTTGTCCGAAACTTCCTTAACTGATCCTGAAATTTGTATGTTATCATTCACGTCCTCCATTCAGTTAATGAAACCAAGAGCATGTCTCTCACAAGTTCATGTGTAGTTCCTCTGACATTCTCCACAGCATAAAATACGTGAAATCAATAATTTACTGAGACAGCTGTCACTTGAGGGGCTCAGGCTCAGGGCACGCTGGAGTCATCAATCTGCTGCCACGTGCTGCCACTTTCTTCCCATATGCTCCCAGTCCTCAGACTTGAAGGTACAAGGAGGCAGGAGCTGAAGCAGGGGTTTGACAAACTACAGGCAAACTGTTAAGAGTCCTGGCTGGTGGTTCAGTGTAGGGTAAGGCTACAGTCCCAGAAGGAGCTGAGACAGAGTAACTGAGATGAGAGTGGCATGAAGAAGGCAGCAGCAGTCAGGGTAAGCGGGAGGAGTGAGAGGCAAGCAGGATCCATGGCTGTCCCGCTTCCTGACCCCACCTCTGGGAGGTACAGGAAAAATATATTACCTCCCTCTTGCCTCATACAAGGGGGCGGGTTGCAGCTGTGCTCCTGGCTGTAAGCATAACTGGCTCAGGAAGTGGAGCAGGAAGGGACAGCAGGTGACCCAGCTTGAAGAGTTGGGAGGCAGAAAAGAAATGACAAGACTAAAAGTGATCCCTCCAGAAACTCTGCAGACTAAGTAGCCTTGTCAAAATCCTTTATTTCTTTTTTTTTTTTTTTTATTTTTTTTTTAATTTATTGGGGTGACAATTGTTAGTAGAATTACATAGATTTCAGTTGTGCAATTCTGAATCACATCATCCATAAATCACACTGTGTGTTCACCACCCAGAGACAGCTCCCCTTCCATCACCGTACATTTGATCCCCCTCACCCTCATCCCCCACCCCCCAACCCCCTTACGCTCTGGTAACCACCAAATTACGTTCCCCAGATTAATTTTCAAACCCCGTGGCCATCCTGTGGTCACCGACTGCCCTCCAATCCCCTCCCCCTCCCCCCCCACCCCCCCCACTCCCCCCCGCCCATCTAGCAACCCAAAATCCTTTATTTCTTGTATAAAGGTCTTCCCTGTCTTCGTGGCCTGATGGAAGCAATTACAAATAATGAATTATAGATGGAAAAGATACACATTTTCACAATTTGGTAGTTGGAGACTATTGATTAGAAATGCACATGAACATGAAAAGGAAAAAAAGGAAAAGGTGACATTAAAACCATTGGTAAACTACTGAAATAGTGTACTTCCAGTAACTATTGCAAGTATCTAATTCTAGGATAAGGTTGTTATTCTGAGGATTTATTCTTGGATGTAATGAATTTTTATCTGGTGTTTTTTTATGGTAAATCTTTATATATCCACCATTATTTACTCTGATGCTATCTATTTTCATGAAGAAAATGTCAATTTTAAACCAGCCAATGCTTAGTTTTACAATAACCTTTGTGTATTATGCTAATTACTTGGTAAGCCAACCGTCCTTTTCCGTATGTACCAGAAAACAAGTTTGAAACAAACCACTAAATTCAGGTAGATAAGTGTGAATCCCATTTAAAAAATTAAGGCAAATACATTTTATTTCATTGGAAAGAAATACCATTTATCTTTTCAACAAATTTTCATTTCATGTCCTATTGTTATTCCAAACAACCTACATTTACAAACCTGATATTGCATAACACATAACTTACAATTAAATTACGTTCTACATAGCCTAATTTTATTGTATTATCAGTATCAACTCTTAAATCAAGCAGTACCACCCATTTATTAACTTTCCTTTACGTTGTAGCATGAGCCATTGCTAGTAAACTATATAATAACTTAGACCAGATCTTGTGGAGGAAATAAGTTCTGCTTCAGATGTGGGAAATTCCAGGAGCTGTGTTAACTTTTTAGAGCATCTAATACAGTAATTTCCAAGAGAAGTTTGAGAAACGTTCCAGCAAAGTTGGATGGGTTGCTGGCACCTCTGTCTTGGCTTCTCCTTTATCTTTTCTTAAAAGACTCTTGGATGTGTGTGATCTGGGTTCACAGTCTTCTCATTTTTCCCTCTCTTCCATCAGCTTATACCATTTCTACACATTTAGATCAACATATCACTCAGTAATAATTTAGAGATTGGGTGAGTGCAATGCCCAACCTGAATTCCAGGTGGCAACTGAATGGTTTTGGATACTTTTCTCATCAATGAGTATATTTTCTTACCATTGTCAAATTTCAGTTTTATCTTCTGAAACCTACCTTTCTCTACCAGAATCTGTCCCACATCAGATATGCGTTGTAAGGGTGGCAAAGGTTAGAGGAGGCGTGCATTGATATACCAAGAGTTACATGTAGTCATAGATGAGCGTCCTCAGTCATAAGATTGGCCCTTTAGAAATTAAGTAAGGATTTTGTAAAACATTACAAAATCTCATAGATGTAATGCTTTAACCCAAGCAGGCTAAATCAGGCGGTAGTAGCCTTTGGTCTCCCAGAAGAAGTTTCTGAGACAGAAGAAGGGCTGTGTTTCTTCATCTAATTGCCCTCCAGAAGCTAAATTCCTTGATGAGATAATTACTTACTCAGAACTTATCACAGCAGGAAATTATATAACTTCATAGTCTTGCTGCATCTACAAGCAAGGGTAAATATTCTTCCATCACAGACCTTACTGATGATATCTCTGTCTATGGATTAGTAAGACAACTGACTGTACATGGTAGTCTGTTTTCTTTCCTGTTTTATAATTTTTGTAATTCTAATTTACTTTTTGAAATGGATTGGCTCCCTTCCTGTTTTATTTCATATCTTTGTAGTTGTGTATCTGTGTTTAATTGAGTGTAGCTCAGTGAAGTTTTCCTATCACTTTATATTCCAAAATGGCTCTTGTTTTGGAACAAGAGTTCAAATTCTAACCCTTTGTGTTCTGATAATTGTTCTCAGTATTCTGTTTCTGTCAATTAAAAGGGAATCATTCTGTCCGTTTCAATCAGAAATACAGTGTAGGCAACATCAGAATTTTCCTCTTTCATTGTTACCTTCCTGCGATAGCAAATGATTCCCCTGTAATCTATAATTGCTTGGACCATTCTCTGATTAAATTTGAGCTTGGAAGAGATTGAATGGAAAACCAGGACCAAGAGCAAATGCAAATTTCCTCCCTTTGGCAGCAGTCCTTAACTCCCTAATAGTAAGGTGTAGGTCAGAGGGTGGGTAAGACAGGTTGCTTTGCTCTCATCTTGGCCCATATTTAAAAGCTCACCCTTCCCTCCTCATGGTGCCTTCATAGGCTTCCTCTCCCACAGCTCCATTGACATAAAACACATGCATCTTTAGGTCCCAGGTGGTCTCCTCCCAAACCCTGGACCACAGTGCCTCCTGCATCATTTTGGTGATGACTCCTCTTCCTTCAGGAGACTTACATGGATGGGACTAGAGCCTGCTTGCTCTCCTTTCTGGTTTGGATCTGGTCATTGGAGAACACTAATGCATCCCTTTCCTGATGACTTTGAGTGCTCAGGTTGCCCTGGGTCTGTTTCAGAGTGGATGGCCAACTCTTCTCCCGGCTTACAGTAACTGGTTCTAGAATTCATTTCAGGTTTCTCATGAGGAGGAGGAAGGAAGTGCTACTGCATTCTAACTCGGAAGAAATCCTTTTTGTATCTTTAGTCTGACCAAAGAGTTCAGGAGATGTAGAAGACCCTTCCAGAATCTTTCTCTTCCTAAATTTGGCTTAGGAATTAGGGGACTGGGAGAGGGTAGTCTCTCTTTCTTGCTCACTTGGTTATCTGAGCACTACCATGTCAGTGACTTGTCCAAACAGACAAGTTCTGTTCCAATAGCCCAGGTCGTTTATTCTTCTGCAGAAGATACCTCCTAACACACACACACACACACACACACACAGTTCTCAATACCATACTTCAAATAGTTGGTGATTTTCATACTTCTTCACTGTCTACTGTGTCCTCGATCCTCAACTATTGCTATCATCATTCTGCATAATAGATAATAATAATAGTAATAATGCTACCTGCTAAATTAAATGAGTCAGAAGAAAAAAAGTCAAGAACCATATGATTTCACTCATATGTGGGATATAAAACAGAAGGCAACAAATGAACGAACAAGACAAACAAACACAAATCTCATAGACACAGACAACACTTTAGTGGCTTCCAGAGGAAAAGGGGGATGGGTACAAGAGGGTAAAGGGGGTATAAGGAGTCAAATATAGAGGGTGCCAAAAAATGTATACACATTTTAAGAACGAGAAAAACTGTATTAAAATTGTAATACTAAATATATACTGATAACAAAAGATGAATATAAGTAATTTGTATACATTTTTTTGGCACCCCTGCTGTGATGATGGAAGGAGAACTGACTCTGGGTGGTGAACACACAACGCAATATACAGATGATGTATTATAGAATTGTACACTTGAAACCTATATAATTTTATAAACCAATGTCACCCCAATAAGTTTAATAAAAAAATAACTACCTGAAAGATCATCAGTTTTTCTGACTGTGTAATCCGTTTGTCTTTTTTCAGTACTCATGCTCTCTGACCATCTCATAATTTTCTCTTTTGATTGTAACACCAGTAGACTGTCAAGGTTCTCTGTATTTTTCTAACTGGTTCTTCTTTAGTGTCTCTTCTTTTCCTTGCTGCCAAGTGAGGGAATAACACAAGGATAAATTCTTAGTGCTTGGTGAGTCTTCCTAGCCTTTGTGGAAATCTCCATTGTAATAAATGCTCTTTAATCTTCATCTCAGGCCTTTTATATTCCTTCTAGCTTCCACTTACATGGCTCCAGCTACTGTCTCTGATGGACAGTATGTATTTTTACGTAGATGTCCCACTATACCTAGAAATTCCATATACCCCAAACTAAATTAATTGTTTCTTTCCCAGACATTCCTTCCTGAGCTGTCGTAGTCCATTAGTGGTACTGCTACATCCTGACCATCCAGGCTTTAGGTTTTGGTGTTTGGACTTCTGTTCCTTTGCTTTACATGTGACCAGTTGTCAAGTCTCAGCAGTTCTTTTCTTCTAATGCTTTCTCTCCTAATTTTTCACTACCCGTTTTTTTCAGTTATTATTTCATGTGACAAGTGACTGGTCTGTACATTTTTCTCTGCTTCCAATTTTTCCTTTTGCGTGTAATGTACTTTAAATATTTTGTACGTTTCACCTGAAGCCATCCTAAAACACAGCTTTGATTCTCTTAATTCCTGGTTTGAAACAGGTATCTAACAATTTCCAGGGAAATTAATTTCTAACCTAGCCTGGAATTGAAAGTTCTCTGTAATCTGGTGTGGACTTTCCTCTCCACCCATTACTTTACATAAACACTGTGTTTGAATCAGACTGGCCTCCATATTTTTATACTGAACACATTAAATCTATTTCCCACCCCTCTCCTCTGTTTTGAGTCTTGAATATCTTACAGAAGATATATGTACTCTAAACTTCTGTAACAGTGTGTGTCTGTAGCATTTCCTCATTTATCTATTATCTCGTTTTGTTTTAGCTGGTAAAGAAGTACATATTAAGAATTTCTAAGCGTCTAAAAGACAGGAACAGTATTTTCTACTTCTTTATATATCCCATGATATATCCTATAAATGGAGGATATACTAATTTAATATTAATTGATTGAAACATAATAGAGCCAGTCATAAATTTTCTAACAAGCCTGGATATGACATTGCCTGACTTTTCCCCCAGGAAAACTGGTATTTGTTTTCCTCTGTATCTAATTTTTCTTTACCTTCTCTACCAGTGCCAACTCCATCTAGTTCATGTGCTTTTGCACATGTGTGGATTAACGTGTTTGTCAACTCATCTTGATTTTAAAAAGTTGACACAGATACATTTGTGTAACATTGTTTGCTTTCCTTTGTTAATTCAACATTTGAGGACTAATTGATATTTGAAAGTCTTAACATTATCGTAACTGCAGGGTAGTGTAACAACAGGGATGATCATTTGCTTTTTAAAATCTTATATTTAGTATGATCATAACTTTTTTTGAGAGGGCATGTGGCAAACATAGTTTAGAAATTAAGGAGAAATGAATTCTTGGAATAAATCTCCCTTTGGCCTGCTAGATATCTTGACCAAGTTACTTGACCTTTCTGTGTTTCCCTTCTTTTCTACAATAAGGGAAAATGATAATTCACCTATTACCTAATCTGTTTTAAAAAGAAAGGGATAAAAAGAAGTATTTATAATGTTTTCTGTACAACAGTCTTTCAAGTATTGAATAAGAAGAATGATGGCATATAGTTTAAATTGCTTTTCAGCTGCTAAATTAATGTTTTTCTTACTACACTTTTTAATTGAAAACAATAGATCTCTCCTGCACTGGATTTGTCCCTGAATATTAAACAAAAGCCAAATTTTAGACATCAAATAATACTTTAAATCCATGTATGAATTCTCATATTTGTTTTTTGAAGATAAAAGAAGTCCATAACACATGCAGTTGTGTTTGTTAAATGAAATAATGCTGTCAGGCGTTCATTTAGTCTGATGAATACTAGCTCTGACAGTTAAGTTGGTGAACTTGTTGCAACGATGTTGCTAACCTTTTTTTGATATCAAAGGGATCATTCATTATGAATTTGTACCAACTGGAAAAACAGTTAACCAACTTTACTATTTGGAAGTGCTGAAAAGGCTGAGTGAAAAAGTTAGATGACCTGAACTTTTCGCCAACAATTCATGACTCTTGCATCACAACAATGCACCAGCTCACACGGCACTGTCTGTGAGGGAGTTTTTAGCCAGTAAACAAATAACTGTATTGGAACTCCTCCCCCCACATACACCCTCACCTGATGTGGCCCCCAATGACTCCTTTTTTTACCCAAAGATACAGGAAATATTGAAAGGAAGACATTTTGATGACACTCAGGACATCAAGGGTAAAACAACAACAGCTCTGATGGCCATTCCAAAAAAAGAGTTCCAAAATAGCTTTAAAGCAGGGGTATCCAAACTTTTTTCAACGTTTTTCACCAAGGGCCATATGCGGTAAAATACACAAACAGCCGGGCCACTCACTCGAGGTGAAGTACGTATTGCCTCACCTGGTTTATTTAAGTAAACTAAATATATTTTTGGAATTTGCTGCTGGCCAATTAATGATGGATTGCAGACCGCAGTTGGCCTGTGGGCTGCAGTTTTGACACCCCTGCTTTAAAGGGTGGACTAGGTGCCAGCATTGGTGCATAGCTTCCCAAGGGGAGTACTTTGAATGTGACCATAGTGATATTCAGCAGTGAGGTAAACACTTTTTTCTAGGATGAGTTCGCAAACCTAATTGTCAGACCTCGTAAGTGTATGTTCAATAAGTGTTAGCTATTATTATATTATAGAAAATATTTTTCATGAGGGCCCTATAGGAGTAAAATCTAGAAGAAATTACATCAAAATGTTAATGGTAGTTGAGTTAGATTATGGGTATTTTTTTCTAATTCCAAGATGTTATTACTTATACTATGTTTTCACGAAAATAAGACCTAGCCAGACAATCAGCTGTAATATGTCTTTTGGAACAAAAATTCATTTAAGACCCGGTCTTATATTAAAATAAGACCGGGTCTAAATAAGACCGGGTCTTATATCATATCATATCATATCATATCATATCATATCATATCATATATCATATCATATATCATATATCATATCATACTGGGTCTTATTTTAATGTAAGACTGGATCTTATGTAAGACCTGTTCTTATTTTAATATAAGATCTGGTCTTATATAACATAATATTATATAAGACCAGGTCTTATATTAATTTTTGCTCCAAAAGGCGTATTGGAGCTGATGGTCCATCTAGGTCTTATTTTTGGGGAAACACGGTATGATTAATTCATTTCTCATTTAGTAAGCATTCTATCGAATACCTGCTATATGCCAAGCACTTTGCTAAGCTGTAGTCATCCAAATATGGGTAAAAGCCACACAGCCCCTTCCATGGTGAAACTTGGTCTACTTTTTATAAAGACTCATCAGAAAAACTTTAAAGAAAGTTCCAATGATTGTTTTCGATGTTTTTTAACTAACAGGTTCTTCTAAATTTTATTTTGTTTTGATAAGAATATTGGCATATCTCTCCTCTGAATGAAATTTTAAGTGGACAATGCATGATTGCTGACTATAGGTATGGTGTTGTACAGCAGATCTCTGGAGCTTACTTGTCTTGCTAATCAATGGCCTTAAAGTTTAAGTTAAGCAAGATGAGTAAGTTCTAATTAACAGATTCTAATAGAAGTGCTTATATTTACATATTGCTGTAAGCATGGCAAGAAATACCTACATGAGTCCTCTGGAATAATTCTTACGATAACCGTTAAGAGAGATCGTTTAAATAGTATCATGTCTGTTTTTTAGATAGGGTTAAATAGCTCACCGTCAGCCAGGCAGGAGAAGGCATTTGGGATCAGTTAAAGAAGGGCAAACACACAGGCTGATTTGCCTAGTGGTTGAGACTTCTGAAGGGAAGACGCAATAAATATCTCTGGTGCCATTCCCTAAGTGGTGAGCAACAGCTTTTCTTTTCTTTCCTTTTGACATTGATTACAGATAGTTGGTGGTTTCTACATTTTGTGTAATGAGAACAAATTGGTGGTTTTCTACCAGGCTTTTGAAGGGCTATCATTGTGAAGTTATTTCATTTTTTTGGTTCAGACACATTAAGTCTTGTGCACGTAATGTGCATTCACAGAAACATATGTGTTTCTTCCTTAGAAAGGAAACCTAGGATATTTACAATAATGGGTCAGTCTACCTGGCCTCTGTTGTGGACTGAGGATTAGTCTCCTCTACTATGCCAGATTAGGCACATTTCACTGTTATTTTCAATACCATATATTTGAGAAGAAGATATATTTGCTTTGCAAAACCAGTTGTGACCAAATAATTAATGAGTGATCAAAAAGCACCTTAATTTGCACCTGTTTAAAAGATTCAGCTTGTTGTATGCCATAGTATGAAATATCTAAAAGACTCAAGATAATTCATGTAGATTCACCTGATATTTTTACACTCAGTTTTCTCATCTGTTGTTTCCACAAAAAGGTTCAAAACTTTTTAGTTTTGAGAATATTAAAATTTTAAAAGGAGAACTTTTCCATTTAAAATTCTGTTTTGTTTTTTAAAATTATTTTTGTTGTTGTTTTAGCTCACACAGTTGTGCGTGTGAATTGGTCAAAGAATAGAATTCTGAGAAACCAGAGAGGATATGGGAGCTGCATAGGAAGAACCATTGCCTCCCTATTTCTATGCTTCGGGGATGAGGTCTTCATCTGACATCCAACTAGCAAGTTATACTTTTTAATAAAAGTACTCAGGACCAAATACAGAGTCCAAAATGCAAAAGAATTTAGACCCAGTGCAGATCTATAGCGCTCGGCAAATTCTAAGAACATTATGTCTCACAGGTGTAAGTATCAGGTTAGATTTTACAGCCACGTGGAGGAAGCAGAACTCCTTAGCAGTACTCTTGTTAAACACTTAGAATTCAGGGGAAACTTTGAAGCAATTGTAGATAAAGAATTAGCATTTTCTGAGTATAATGACGAGGGGCTTCTGGGGAAGAAAACACCACAGTGCCAACAGTGTGGGAGGAGCATACCGAGAGGTACTCAACAGGGTCAGCTGACTCGAGACCACCTGAGAAGAGGAACCAGAATGGAGCTTGAAATGAAAGAGTTCTCATCAACATAGTTGTTGAAGGATTTTTACTAGTGTTTCAGTGAGAAGGACTGTTCTTCATAGCTCTTGTATATAAATATGTTCATTAATTAAAGGATTACTGCTAATAGCTACAGTCTTGCTGACTGCTTACAATTTGCCATTTCCGGGCCAAAGATTTATTATAACATCATGTGCTGGATTGTCTTATCCCCATTTAACATGCATTAATTACATTATATGACATTACCTTAAGGCTTAGCGAAATTAAGTAACATCTCCAAAGTCACATTGCTAGTATTAATGTTTGTGAGATCTTGAATTTTTAAATTAATTTTTTTTATTGGGGTGACATTGGTTAATAAAATTGTATGTTTCACGTGTACAATTCTATAATATATTACTGCATATTGCATTGTGTGTTCACCACCCCAAGTGAAGTCTCCTTTCACCACCATATATTTGACTCCCTTTATCTTCCTCTTCTACTTCTCCCCACCCCTCTTTTTCCTCTGGTAACCCCTAAACTGTTGTCTGTGTCTGTGAGATTTTTTTTGGTCTTGTTTCTTCCTTTGTTGCTTTTTGTTTTAGATCCCACATATGAGTGAAGTCATATGGTTCTTGACTTTTCCCATCTGATTTATTTTACTTAGCATGTTGTTCTCAGAATCCATCCATGTCATTGCATATGGTTGTATTTCATCTTTTTATGGCTGAGTAGATTGATATGTATGTATCAATCACACCTTGTTTTCCAGTCATTTATCAGAGGACACTTTGGTTGTTGCCATATCTTGACCACTGTGAATAATGCTGCAATGAACACAGGGGAATATATATTTTTGTGGATGAATGTTTTCAGATTTTTGGGGGTAGATACCCAGAAGAGGGATTTCTGAGTCATGTGGTACCTTTAATTCTTAATTTTTTGAGGAAACTCTGTACTGTTTTCCATAGCAGCTGTATGAATTTACATTCCCACCAGTAGTGTACGAAGGTTCCTTTTCCTCCACAACCTCTCCAACACTTATTATTTCTTGTCTTCTTGATAACAGCCATTCTAACAGGTGTGAGGTGGTATCTCATTGTGGTTTGGTTTTGCAAGACCTTGAATTTAAACCATGGCCTCCTTGCCTCCTTTCCATTTTGCCACACTTTCCCCACACCGATACTCTCATTTTATAGCAATAAATGAAATTGGTCTTTTACCCTCCTTAATTAGTTTCAGTTAGATAATTCAATCAGGTATTATTATAAATAGATGTCAGGCCTAGACATTTAATCACCAATGACTTGGGTTTATAAAAATTAGGTAATTTGTAATTAAAAATTTTTTTCAGTTGCCAGAAGTCCACATTCAAATGTAGTAACTGTTGGTAAAGGTAGCAGTCTAAAGAGCATAATTTGAACAAATTGTTTTCTTTTGCATTTTTTGAGGTAAAGGCTAAGTTGCTATGACAGAGAGACCCAGAAGACAGCCACTTAAAGAAGATAGAAACTTTTTTCAGTATGTAATAGGTTAACCAATTTAGTCTGACAGGGTAGCTCTGCTTTTGGAGGTCATTCAGAGTCCCAGGTTCTTGCCATGTTGTTGCTGTCTCCTCTGGACCTTGTTCTCATCTTCATGGTTATAGCTCTTTCGCTGTTCTAGTTTGTGGGACACGGGAGAAAGGATGGTGGAGTGCATGCCTGAGGGTTTATGGCCAAGATGTGGAAGTGGCATCTGTTTCCACTCATTTCCACTGACAAGGACTTAGCCACAACGTGCCTAAAAGCAAAGGAGTCTGGGAAATAGTCTCTAGCTGTGTAGTCAGGTGCCTTCGGAAGAGTAGAGAACTGATTTTGAGGGCAAGCTAGCAGTCTGCCACACACTGGAAGGAATACTACTCTAAAAGGATAGGACAAATAGATTCCCAAGCAAAATACTGGGAAAAAGACAAGGGCTAAATATGCAAAGTGGTTACACCCAGAGGAGACAGTACCATGTCACTTCATGGTATGGCCAGGGCATGATTCTCCCTGCCTGCTAGACGCTTTTTATGAAAATCACAAGTTTAAGTGCATTTCAATATTAAATATGTTTAGCATATGAATACAAATTTAAATAGTACATTGAAATGTACTGTTTTCCCTGTTGTCTGAGGAATACTAGAGAAAGAGGAGGTGGGAGTAGGACTGGTTAGGATTACAAGTCTTACTTATGTAATTTACTAATCTTTTGCGTATACTTTATTTTATTTTAGCCTCCCAAACTACATTATTCTGGTAATACTTATTATATAAGTGCTTTATGCTTGAAATTCAGGCCAGTGAGTGAAAGGAGCAGTGGTTTAGTTTCACATAATCAAAAACCATCGTACCTTGCATTACCTCACTGGGGGGGTCTTAGGGCCTGAACAGAACATTTAATTTATATTTTATTTTCAGGTTACATGAACAAAGATTCTTTAAATCTTAAATGCAAAGCAAGCAAAACTTGTAGAAAATTACTTCCTAACTAAAAATATGACTTCTTGGCAGAAGCTATTTGCTAGATCAGAGCTTTAGGGCTTCTCATTGGCAAAAGGTTGTCTCCAGTGGTTTGTCTATCCTCATTGTACTCTAAACAAACACTTTCTTTCTTCATTAAGTGGATTGTTCTGTAGGTAATTGGAGGACAGGTTGGCTGCTACTCATGGACAGGATTTTATTTTTTTATAATGGAAAAAATAGACTATGTTGAAGTTCTTGAGTTCAAATTAGCAAAACAGGTGGACGGATCATATTTTCTCATAGCATAACTCAGGGGGATTCTCAGCTGTCTCTTAGTTGTCCCAGTTCCTTTTGACTGATACTAAACAAAAACAATCTGCATTTTTTAACTTGATTGTTGCTTCTTGTAAAGAGGTTTGTATGGTGGGGAAAGACCATACAGGGCTGCCATGTTTGGCTACATGGATTGTATAGGGTACAATTCCTATATAGGACAACCCTGGGAAAGTGAAGGTATCAAGTGAACCCGATAATTTCTTGTTTATTAGCATAAAGGTATATGGAATTTAAAATTATGCTTTTTTTTTTTTTTTTTTTGCAGAGTGGCTCACAAATGTATGTAGTCCCTTTTTTGCAAAGGTAAAAAACAGGCGTTGGATTGCCTGAGAGAATCTTTTGGCCAGGATGTGCAAGAATGTCTCTTTCTCTACAACCATCCAACCATGAGTTATTATCAATCTGATGGGAAAATAGATTCCAATTCTTTTAATTTGTATTTTCCTGATTACTGTTAAGATTGAAATTCATTATTCATGTTTGTTAGACCTTTGCAATTCTTTTTTTCCCTCCTGGGAATTACCTTTTCAGAACCCATGCCCATTTTTATATTTGGTTGTTCACCTTTCTCTTAATGATTTGTGGAATTGCTTTTCCTGTTACACCTTAAACATTTCACTACTATATATTTTGTAATATTTTCCCCCAAAGAGGGTAAAATGATTCTATTGTATTGTTTCACCTAGTTTAATTTTTTCCATTAATGTTCGAATCTTCAGTCTTTCTGGAATTTACATGTATTACTCTGTGGTAAGGGTTTACATTCCTTCCTTACCTGCCCCCCAAAGCTATTTGCCCAGCAACACTTACTGAATGGTTCCTTGTTGGGAAGAAGTGGTACCATAGCTGCTGGACTTATGAGCCATGCATTTTCCATGATGCTACTCTGAAAAAGGGAGAAAAGGAGGCAGATGTCATGGGAAGCAGAAAATTGGTCTATTATTTCTAAAAGGTGCAAATATCTACTCTCAAACTTGCTGAAAAGACTTATTCTATTTGAGTAATGTTATGGGACAGGTAGGAACAGAAAGTGTACTTTTCAGAGTGAAGAAAAGTCCTTAGTATATAATGCTGAAAACATGATTTTATGGAGCAGGGAATAGCAGGGATAACAGAATGACTACATTTGGTTGGCCATATGCTTTCTCTTCCGTCTTGAATTAAGATCGCTATACATAGAGATGTTTTATCTGTAACCTCTGAGTGCCTGTTCATAATCTTGCTGAGAATTATGTGTGTTATCAGAAGTATTTTTCTCCCTATGATAAAAAAATAATAATGCAGGTGCAAGGAGACAGCCAGCATTTTCAGTAATATCCTTGAGATAGGCTGTGCCGTGGAATGGTAACGCATTGTATTGCAGTTTCCATTGTAAAATAGCATATTTTGGGAGTACTTCTTTTAAAGCAAGAGTCTTTTTCTAATCAGAATAAAATAATGAATATATCCTTTGTGTTTTCCTTATGAAATTACATTCTATATCTTTCGATCCTAATGGTGTACTTTTGGGAGATTTTCCTGCTTCCACTTTCCATTTTTTTAAAGGTGTGTTTTCTTAAACTTTGTGTTGGATGAAAGGAGTTTTTTTCTCTCCTTTTGGAAAGTAGCCTATTCTGAGTGGGTGAAGAATCAAAATAATTAAGAAAATGTTGGAGGGATTGCAGCAAGAAAAGAAGGTACTAAGTTTTAGAACTCAGTAAAACTGTGTCCAGATATTCTTGGTCATTTAATGGCTCCATTTATTTGTTACAGTTCCAGAAGCCAAAGAACCTCTTTTGGATAAGGACCTCATTTCATAATCTTCATCTGCTTTTTTCAGTTTGCCAGTGATCACTGTGATTGATGTGAAGCTAAAGCTATAAATGCAAACACCCAATTTAGCAGTTTAGTGGACTTCATTCAAATCCCAAAGCAGAAATTGTATGTAGTGTTCCCTAACCTAGATGCTCTGTGGGGTCCCTGGGCCAGCAGCGTCATCGTCACCTGGGAGCCCGCTAACAATGTCCCCCATCCAGCCCCCAGACCTAGTGAATTAGAATCAGCATTTTCTTTTTCTTTTCTTTTCTTTTTTACAAAATTAATGTTTGAGAAACACTATTCTGCAGCACTAATAGAGCAAACACAATTTGTATCTTGATTTCTGTTATCTTTACCTCATCGGATGAATAGTACCTCATATATTTCTTTGAACAGAAAAAAATAAAAGCCCAACTTGGCTAGAGTAAGATGAAAGGGAAAAATTTAAAATCTACAATAACCAAGTAATGGAAATTTATTCAGTGCAGTAGCAGGCTCTGGGTTTTGCAGTCTGGGAGACCTGAGGTGGAATCCTGGTTTTGTGATTTACCAGTTTTGTTACCTGTAAGTTATTTGATTTTTTCCTCTACTCTCAGGTGAAATTAAGTATTCTGACTCTCAATTACATAGCCTTTTGACTCCAATATACTTTCCCCTACAGCAAGCTAATAAACAAAATAGTTCATGGGTGTACAGAATTATATTTAGTCTGATTATTCTTTTCAATAACTTACATTTTATTCTCTATGTACTGCCTTTCTAAGGGCAGAGACCTATACCAAATGCACAGATGTATAAATGAACTAGGTGTAGGGGGAATTCTGTTTAAAAGCACCATCCGGTTATTTTCATAGTTTAAAATACATTAATATATTTGCAACTCTGCTAATTTGCTCTAAAAATGAATCAGTGACCTGGCTGTCAGCCATATCACTCATTTCTATTTCTAACCTGACTTTCTGGCTATAATATTATGGAGAAACTTCTGGTGAGATGCTCTGACTCACTGACAAATTTTGAATATTTACATTATTATGAACCACATCTATAAATATATCTTAAAGGCAAAGGAAATTTTAGCTTCTCTCTGAAATACCATCTGATTTGGATATGAGCTAGGTAAATTAATTTTCATTGAAAAAGTTGTAGTGCCAGACATATTGACCAAATGTGTATCTTTTGTAATTTAGAATAACATCTCAGAAAGAAAATATCTCTGTGATTTATGTAGAGGTAGAGAGACAGGATATACAAGATAATACAGAAGATGGAAATTTTCTTTATATTCTGTACATTTTTAATTGTCTCTAGAAAAGTGGCTGCAACCTGTTTTAGCTTGAATTATGGCATTTGCTCTTTAATCATTGGATTAACCTTTATCTGATCTCTTAAAGCTATCACTTTATGTTTTCTTGTTAAATAATCTCTTCAGCATATTTCAGAATATTTTGACCTGGTGTACCTTTTACAATCTGAATTTCTTATTTCCCAATTATTTCATTTAGTAAGCATGTCAATTTAGTAGAGAGAAATTTAATGATGATAAAAAAAGTGCTGCCTATTAAAGCCAGGCACATAAATGGTAATTAACTAGATTTGGGGGGAGTATAAAATAGTTGCATAATTAAAATTTAAGTAGATCTTCGAAACACAGTTATTCAGATAATATGTGTACCTAATACTAGTTTACAGTGGATGCCAACAAACTGACTTCTAAATATATGTGGTCTCCAAATCTGCATATGAACCCATAATTATTTTATGAATCAAATCGCTTTGCTGTTGAATTTAATACTTTACTTTTAAGAGATGTCTTAGATTTGTTATTTCCCATTTGATTTTTGCTGTTTTGTTGATTTGCAGATTAGAGTTTTCAGGTGTTAGTTCTACACTGATATTTTTATGTTGAAAGCATAATGACAATTTTAAAATAAATTTATGGCTTAGATGACTTAAACATTTTCAAAAATATTTTTTTCTTTTTTATTTGATTTGAGCCAGGTTAGTACCCTTTCTTTCTAAGGGGGGAGATGCCAGATGGTTTAGAAACTAAGTGCAAGTACTCGTTCTGCTGAAACAGAGTTTGCGCCAGCTGGTTGTCTCTCTCTTTCAACATAAGTTACATTGTGACACTCACCACTTCCCCAGGGGACAGCAGTGCCTTGCTCATGCTGTGCCCAGATCATGCCCTGCTTCCATAGGCCATTATTCCCTTGGACTGATTCTCTTGTCGAGTTTCTCTGGGGCGTTTCCTGGTGCAGGAGAAAGGTATGCCATGTGCAGTGCCCTCTGCTCTGCAGGGAACGTGTGCCTGGCCATGTTGTGTTGGCCAGAATGGAGGAAGCCCACCCCTTGGGCTCAGAGAGAGAACAACGCAAGTCTCTATGGTTCCTAGCTATGGGGAATTGTGTGCGGGAAACTCTCAGGTGAGCGACTGAGTATGAGATGAAGCTTGACCAGGAAATGGTCCTCAAGGTGTGCTGAGCACACAGCAGGATTTTAGAGCATCCTGCCCTCTAAGGCATTCTTTTCTGCAGTCCTTGTTTGGGAAGAGGACTTGTGAGGTGAGGCCAGGCCAGAGAGTCCCAAATATGGGAGCAAATACAGGAAATGGAGCATAGGCCTCCGGCCTGTAGCCCTATGCTTCTTGCCCTGCCCTCTGTCCCTCCAGCAGGAAGGCCCAGCTAGTGGGGGACCCTCTGAGTGCTCAGCGCCCACCAGCCCAGCCTTCTCTTATTTCTCTGATGGACTCAGTTCAGGGTGAGTGAAGGAAATCTCCCTGTGCCTACTCCAAACTGGCGGTGCAAATAGGGTTCCAGATCCCATTTCCATGCTGACTTACTACACACCCACTGATATCAACAGACTGCAAGAACATGTTCCTATTCTTTACCTTTTGTACTTTTTGCTCAGTGTACGTCCTTGGAACCCAGGCACACTTCTAACTCTTATTCACAGAGTTTCTTGCTTGGATGGTGAACTGTGTCATGGTTGCTGTGGGTGGACACTCAGGGTGAATGCTGGTGGAGCCCTGGCACTGCCCAGAAATGGGGCTCTTTTTTCCACCCCCACCCCTTCCAAGATAGCTCTACTTATTTTAAACTTCTCTGAGTTCTGTTTGGCATCCTGGGGCCACAGACTTTGTGGTATTCTTGCTATAGATTGTTACTCTTCTAACTAATAGGGTTAGGCTTTTTTGTATACTTACCATGAGGAGGGGAAAATAAATTGTTTCCTGGGAGATTTGTCAGTCTAATTGGTCAACTGGTCAGCAAGCATTGATGCGTTATTTACTCTATGTGGAATTCTTCTTGAGGCTGTTGAAGCATTTTCTTTCTGAAGAACCTGTCTTTTTAGGCCACTCCTAATTATTTTTTCCTGTTTTCATTTCTTACCTGATGTTCCCAAAGTTTAAAGGCAGGATCTTGTGACAAAATATGTTGTTGTCCTGAAGAAACTCATTTTTCCTTAAAACGTGTGTTTACCAGCTAAGAAATAAGGGGTCAAAATGTAGGAAAAATAACAAATATTTCTCTGATTTGGGTCACCTATGATCATAAATATGGGAAGGAGACCAATTAAAAAAATCAAATTTTATTGTATATCTGTACATATCCCTAAGGCAGTTCTTCTTAAGCTTTAAAGTGCATGCAATTCTTGTGTGGCTCCTGTTAAATGAGGTCTGGGGGGAGCCTGAGCCTCTCCACATCTAACTAATTCTCACGTCACCCGGGTCCTGCTGCCCTACAGACCATACTTTGAGTAACAAAAATGCAGAGAATTTCCAGTGAATAATTTTATTTGACTATATTGCTAGCTGAGTGGAGATTAGATTTATGAATTATTCATGCTTTTTAATTTATTAATTTGAAAATCTTTAATGATGCCGAATATTTGTTATTATTGGACATGATTAATAAATCACATTATTTTAAACACAGAAATATAAATAAATCTCAAAATACAATTTTCAAGTGAATAAATGTGAAATGATTTTATGATTTTTTATTTCAGAAATTCACAGGGCATATATGTAATAGGATTTGTCAATAAATCAAATTTATGAATCAGATAATTATCAAATGATACATGATTTGACTAGATGAGAGAGATCTTGGTCTTTGGGGTTCTTTCAGTATGAACGGGGATAGTATCTTCTATGTTTACGTCTTAGCTGTAGATATCCATGAAGCAGAATTTATGCTCCTGTAAGAATCAAATAATTGTACGTCTCCCACTCAGTGTTTTAAAGCTTCACTAACTCTTCGAATCTTTTCTACATACAAATTCCCATCTATTATAACTTATGTGTACCACTTGGGAGAGATCAAAACTTGACTTTTATAAGCTCGGGTATAATTTATTAATAATATGCATTTAATGTGTTTGACATACGTATATACCGTATGTGTATATACCAATAAAGTATGTATAGAACTTGAGACAATAATTCTGACCTCTTTGAAGATAGTAATATATCTAGGCATTACAGGAAAAAAGTTGAAAACTGACCACTAATTTTTAAATTTCTCTTTAACTGTGTCAAAATACACCAAACATAAAATTTACCATCTTAAACATTTTTAAGTGTACAGTCACACAGTATTAAGTATAGTTACACTGTTGTACAACTATTACCACCATCCATTTCCAGAAATTTTTCATCTCATGAAACTGAAATTCTGTACCTATGAGACAATAACTTCCCGTTCTCCCTCTTCCCAGCCTCTGGCCATGACCATTTTACTTTCTGTCTCTATGAATTTGACTAGGTACTTTAGGTACCTCATATAACTGAAAATTGTCTACTGATTTGCAGTCCACTATGGAAGAGCATAGTTTATTTAATAGTTGAAGATAGATGTTTAGTAACTCGGTAGGAAACCAAGAAGAAGCATTTTAAAAGTCAGCATGATGCAAATTCAAGGATGCAAAAACCCAGTTTCTCATGGAGTTCATTCTTTTATATATCAGCACTATTAAGCGTGGTATTGAAGTTGCTAGAACTTTCTACTAAATCATGAAAGCAAAATGATGTCATAGAGGACTCTCATGGCTAGCTGTGCCTTCAGCCTAGGGAAATTAGGTATTTCGTCTGCAAAATTAAGGGTTGAACCAAGATGCTCTTCCAAGTTCATTCATTTGTTCAGCAATTTAATTTGAGCTCTTCCTTTTACCAGGCTCTGTTATAGATGCTGGGAATATAGCTGTAAAAAGAACAGATTAAAAATCCCTACCCTCAGGGAACTTTAATTCTAGTGGGGGAAGCTAGACAAAAAGTAAGCTAAAAAAAATAATAGATGGTGAGGAATGATTTGGTAGAAAATGAAGCAGAAAAGGGGGGAGGGGATAGTGTGAGATGGGACCAGGAAAGGTGAGAAGGATATACTTCACGGAATAGAGAGTGGGGGCTGTGGGATGTCACCTGCAGAAGGAACATCAGGTGTAAAAGCTTTAAGGTTGGGTAGCCTGGCCTGCTTCAGAAACAGCAAGGACAACGCTATGGCTCGACTTGAGAGGGAGGGGGAGAGTGGGAGGTGATGGGGTCGGAGAGAGAACAGAGCAGGTAGGCTCTTAGTCAATTATACAGACTGGCTGTTATTTGAAATGAGATGGGGACGTCTGAAGGGCTTTTAGCACAGTAATAACTTCATCTGATATATGTTGTGGAAGAGTAACTCTGGCTGATGAAGGCAGCAAGAGCAGAAGTAGGAGTGGTGGTCAGGGGATTGCTGCAGAAATTCAGTTGATCTGTATTCAATGGCTTGGAAGGATGGTAGCAACAGAGGTGGTGAATATGGTTTGAAGGTAGAGACAACAGGATTTGCCTAAAGATTCAAAAGACTAAGTCTGCAGTTTTGGCCTGAGCAACTGGAAGGATGGACCTGTCACTAAAATGGGGAAGCCTGTGGAAGAGCTGCTGTGAGAGGGAAGATCCAACGTTTTGTTAAACTTGACAAGCCTGTTGGTCACCTCGGTAGGGACGCGGGGCAGGCAGTTGGTACTGAGAATGCATCTGGTGTTTTCAGGAGACAACTAGTCTGGCAATAATTCTGAAGAGTATTTAAATTCATCAGAGTGGAAGAGACCACTAGGAAGGGAACACGTCAGTAGAAAAGAGAGTGTTCAGGGACTGAGCTCCAGGGCCCTGGGATTCAGTGAGGTGGTGGGAGTGTGTGTTGAAGAGGGATCAGCAAAGGAAAAGGAGAGGAAATGAGGAAGGGGGCCTGGGAGCACGTGTTATCCTAACAGCAAGCAGAGTGTTTCAACTGCATTCCAGATATACTCATTGCTCAGTTGTACCTGTTTCCTTCAGAAAAATGGGTTCTGAGTCCTGAGCTGGCACCGTTTACTCTCAGAGGCAGACACATGAGTCTGTCTTTCCAATCTGGTGCTTCTCTGGAAGAACTCAGAGTTTCCCAAACTTTATTGAGTTAATGACCCCTTTCACACTAACATATAATTAAGTTCAAGCGCCTTCGTTTCCCTTAGTATATGATAAACACATTTTAAAATAAAACAACTACTTTTATTATTATCAACTACAAAAGCAGCTTTTATTCAGTGATGCCTAATATTCATGAAGGCAATTTTTGACTTTTTCCCATCTAACCTGTGTTGCATATTGCTTAACTTTGAAGTGATATGATAGACAAATGTGACTAGAAAACTGAAAAGGACATGGTATCATGTTCATTTTTATGATTTAATATATAATAGGTTGGTGCAAAAGTAATTGCCGTTTAAAAGGTTAAAAATAATCGCAAAAACTGCAATTACTTTTGCACCAACCTAATATGTTAAAATGTAGATCGAATGGATTAGGGAATCCAAAGTAGATCAAAATTGTTCTCATGATTTGGAATTTGAAATTCTCAAATTTTTGGCATAAAAATCAAGTTGTTCATTATTCATAATTTTATGCTGTATTTCTATATGTCCAAATAAAAGAGAAGGGTTTAAATTGGTATTGTTAAGCACTTTTCTGAAAATAACGTATTGTAGATGTGGTAGCTTTTATTCTTAATAAAAAGCCTAATTTGATATATTTGTCACTAAGTGTTCACCTAGTATTATTTATTTTTTAAATTCCTATGATATCTTGATAGGGTATATAAAATTGTAACTTCTAGTTGATATTGGTATGAATATAAAGATATTATTTTTACTTTTATGCTCTTGGCCAACTTGTAGCTCAGTATCACGGTAATCATTTCTGTTTTTAATCATTTAATGGCTAAAATGAATGCATTTTAAACAGTGTTAGCTGTGGTTAACTTTGTTCAATTGAGTTGTAATACATGACTTCTGGGTACTTAGATATAAAATCATGGGCTTCCTTTATTAAATCTCATATTGATAGTAGTCTGCCTCTCTTTATTGATTATCAAGGAGAGCAGGGGAAAAGATTAGAAAAGAAAGTAAATGAAATCCCTTCATAAGCCAAGCACACTTCATTTAGATATAGTTTGCATGTTGGTCTCAGGCATATTTTTTTCAATAACAATTAGTGACAAATAATCATAATAATAATGTTTACTGTGCATTTATGTGCCAGTGATTTTGCATGCATTCTTTTATTTAGTCCTTGTAATGACCTTGTGAGTTAGCAATTACTGTCATACTTACTACCTTGGATGGAGAAACAGAATTAGGTAGAGAATAGATAATTTGCCCAGTGTCCACCGGCCAGAAAGAGGTGGAGAAGGTATCTGATTTCAGAGTCTGTCCTCTTAACCTCACTGGGTTGATGAGCTCTTATTCCACAATCTTTTTCTAAGAGGTTCTCATGAGTCATGAAGTAGCGCTTGGACTGATCATAGCAGGGAGAAGGACGTAACATATGCTATCTTTGGCCAGATTTTTAGTTATTGAATACTTAAGAAGTAATGTAATTCTAAAGCATCATAATTAGGATATCTATGTTATAAATCTCAAGCATTATGCCTTACAGTACTTCTGTCTGTGGAGATGTTTCCCTCTCCTCCCTCCCCGTCCGCTGCCCTTCAACTCTGCTTTCTGCTCTGTTTAAATTATTATTATTTTTTCATTTCCAAATATTTCTAGCCCAGTCTTGCAGCCATTTCACCTCTTGGCACTGCTGTTCATAAAGGATGTTTTTCTATGTTCACACTGTGTCAAAAAGGCAGAGAAGATTACTTTTTAAAGAAATAACATAAAAATACAAAGTAGCGTACTTATTTTATGTGCCCTTGATATGCTGTTGATTTGCCGTCTACCGTTCCATGTAAACTGTTCTTTGCCATCAATTTAAAATTCAGGATTTTTAAAGAATGAGCAATATATTCCACAATATATTAAACCTGTGTCTGAGAGAGGGAGAAAGAGACAAATATATTTAGCGGCAACTTGGTTCACTGCATTGGCAGACAACAAAATATGATATTACAGAAGAAAGGAAGGGGAATTACTTAGTGGAATATATTTTGAATCAAGATTCCAGCCTCACCACTTAACACCTCTGAGATCTGGAGACAGTCACTTTAAGTCTGTTACTCCACTGGGTGAATAGGGATTCCTGTCTTCCCCCCACTTGGTTTGAGTATTAGTAAGACACATAAACTCTGGCTTTAGCCCTCTCTAAGTATTATGGCAGATTGCATATAAATGTTCTGATTGCTCTCATCTGCTCACTCATAACTTAAAAGAGAAGGTAGAGGCTTTCAGGAATAACCAATACAACTTCTTTTTGGGATAACTAACACAATAATAGAAAAAGTAACAAAGTGCATGTGCATTCATTTCTTCTTGAATGCCCTTCACCCCTTCCACCTTTTACTGCCTGTGAGATCCCTTCGCGTCACCTCTTCCATGAAGCTTTCCGAGACCTCCTCCCCAGCGGTGGGGTTGGGCTGGCTGGGGCCAGGGAATCCAGGACAATTAACCACTCTTTCCCCTGTGCTGCGAATATATCTTTTAAAGCTCTATTATGTGACTCTTTCTATTTTGATATGTCATTGTATGTCTACTTGATTCTAGCCTCTGTTAGGCTGAGTTTTTTTAAGACAGGTTATATCTCAATAATCTTGGTTTATTAGTGATTAGTACAATCCCTGGAATAGTAAAATAAATAAATAAATAACCATTGAATAACTGAAGGTTATTCAGTATTTTTCTCATCTGATCAAGTGATTCCCAGCCTACTCTAACAATTCACCCAAAGCTTACCTCTGATCTGTCCACTGTCAGAACCCAACTTTTGTCTTCAAATTGTGAATTAAAGATCCTGTTCTTTATTTAGCCCTAAGTCTCTTATCATGGCCATTCAGCAACCACACATGTAGGTATGGACAGTGCAGAGCCTATTTTATTACACTGCAACCATGTTGTGAAAAGCTCCGAGGTTGGATAAAGAGAGGATCCAGAAAGGGAGGCTGAGAAGGAATGACTGAGAGAGAGCGGGAGCAGTGGGGCAGTGGTGTCTCCCAAGCCTAGAGAGCAGCCAGCTTTCAGGAAGAGACAGTGGCCTGTCAGTAAATCCTGACGAATGTCAACTTTAGAATCTTTCACACCTACATATTACTGAGAGATAGTGGAAGAAAGGACTGAACAGGAATTACTAAATGTACGTTCATGTGTTCTTTATATCATCACCTCTCTTAGCCTCACTTCACCTGTGAAATGGGGCATAGCCCTTTCTAAGCCCTTAGCTTGTCATGGGGGTGCAGTTATAAAAGTCATTTGAAATTCCCTGCATGGAGCCCTGCACATTGTCCGTGCTAAATAAACATTAGTTACTAATACTACTGTTGGTTGTGTGACCTGAATGAAATTAGTAAAATAGAACTTGATATCATTGTGTAAGATTTTGGTATCCAGTACACGAAGAAGTTCCATAAAATCCAGCAAGCCTGCTGGAAGTGAGAAGCCACAAGCAGCATTGGCTCCTGGGTCTTCTAAGCTTCAGGACAAGTGGGACTTTGAGGGCTCTTATTTGAGATGCACAACCATTCAAGTTGGCACCAAGAGAAGCAATTTTTTTTTCTCTCCCTCAAAATAGAAGTAAGAGTAGGAAAGAAAGGGATATGAGAAGGAAGTCAGTGAAGGAGAGGAGATCAAATTCAGGACCAAATTTTTGAGAATATAATATTTAAATCAACTCAAAATATAGTGGAGACTGTTTTAAAAATACACTTAATGTCGGAGGAGGAGGTTTTATATTTTAATATTCAGCTTGCATAGGACAGAGGTGCGCTATGTTTAGAAGGCAGTTAAGAGCAGAGCTGTTAAGAGCACACTAAAACCCAAGACAAAAATGCCAGCACTTGCACATATTTACTGCATGGTCATGGGAGGTTTCCTAACTTGTCTAAGCCTTAGTTTTCTTATCTGTAAGATGGGAATTAAAATAGCTAACTTACTGGGCTTATTTAAGGATGAAGTTGGATAATAGAGGCAAAAAACTTAGCAGGGGGCCTGGTGCATTGGGAGGGACTGATCAGTATAGAATTTGTTAGGATGATAGATTATGATGGATAGATTAATGGATAGTTAGATAGATAGATAGATAGATAGATAGATAGATAGATAGATAGATACATAGATACATAAATACATAGATACATAGATGCATAGATACATAGAAACTTCAATCCCAGGAAAATAGATATTAAGTATTAATTAGGAATTCTAGTCTTAACTTTCCTTAATCACATAAATCATTCAGTTAATACCCTGAGTAAATTTAACCACCATCAGTGTCAGGGTAGAAAGGAAGATATTGAGACCGAATGGGTAGAATTCTATTTGTTTTACCTTCACTATTTCTTGAGTGGTGTCCCCTGCCATATGGTAATGAATCTGAATGTTTAAGCTCCCGTTGAACAACTAGAAAACACATTTGTGTTGGTAAAGAAGTAAAACTGTTCAACATACCTGAGGGTAAATATAGTAGAATGCAGTTAACATCATTCATTTCCAATGAAAACAAATCTTTGAAAAAAGAAACATTGCCATGAGGAGGCAACAAAAAAAGTATGTTTTCATTTTGTCATTTTACAGTTAGTAAACATGGACAAGAATGTTGGTCAAAATAAATACTCAATAAGAAAAGCTGCCTGTTACTCAACGAGCAATGGAGAGTGTCATATGCAAAGTTTTTTGTGTGAATATATTTTAAATAAAGAAATCTGGAAGTGTCTGTGAGTCAAAAATGTGGTGCGTGTAATATATGATGTAAAACAAAGGCGGGTGGTTTATGGAGCTCAACTGCCAGATGGGATGTACGCTTGATTGAATGACACCCAAGACGAGGAAGCACCCACCTGTTACTCTGAGAACACGACAGGCAGAATCCTAGATTCTGTCATCCCCTTCATGAATAACTCCTATTTTTTTTAATACTTAATGCTTCTATGTATCTATTTTTCTAGGTTGGTTTAAGTCTTTCTGGGAAAACAGAATATAAATACTTGTATAAATAGACAAGAATTAGTAACCCTTCTGATCTAGAAAGAGATGTAGGACTGACATCACATAGATTTGTATGATGTAGACTGCTATTCATGGTGGCATGAATTTATGATTATGTTTGCCCAAAATTAATACCAACTACATGTTAAACATTGTGATAGATATTGGGGTGGGGGCAGGAAAGAAAAACATACAAGTTATTATTTCTGCCCTCAAAGAGATTGCAAGACAGTGGAGGACGACACTATATAAAAATACAGTTAGTAGCAAACATGCCAAATCTGAGTGATTAATTTTGGCTGAAGGAGAGGTTCACTGAAAACTAGACATTAGAGCAGTACATTGAGGAATGACTAGGTGGCTCTCCCCTTGCAGATGGGTAGACAGACACATCTATCTGTGATACTTACCTAAGTTTCTAGTCACAATTTTGAAATTCTGTGACCAAACAAATGCTGATATGAAAGAAAAAAAAATTATACACTTTTCTGAATTAGTCTTATAACTGGCAATTTACCTCTATCTTTAGTGTATACTCAAGAGAGACTAATATCATCTAGTTAGTTAATTGAAAAAGTGCAAAATGAAAGGCAATTCTATATCAGCTAACATTAGCACAGGTTTAGTGCATGAAATAAATCTCTTATTGTGAACTGACAGAGATGCATGCCGTGTTAATTTAATAGAGAGCTAGCTCCTCTGGAGATCATAAAATAAAGGAAAATAAAATAATGGTTTGACAGTACTTGAAATTATTAGCTGGTCCAGGGTGCCTACACATCTGGTCTAGTCTTTAATGAGTATGTAGTTAAAAATGTAGGCACAATGCAATTACAGAGAATGTATTTTGGAATTGTACATTTGAAATCTATATAATTGTATTAACTAATGTCACCCCAGTAAATTTTTAATAACAATGTGAGCAGCAGTTAACTGCATCTAGAAATGTAACATTGAAGAGATGGATATTGAAGTACTGGGGACTTATGGGGAAGGTAGAGGTGAAGGAAAATTCTTCATGGTTGAAAAGCTTGTCCATGGGCTGACTCAACGTTTTCTGAGTCAACAGAAAAGGCAGGTTGAGATATTGGAAACTGTGCTATTGTGGAGGGAGGCTGCGGCTGTTATACTTAGAAGGGCTTCTTTCTCCTCAGGGAAGTAAGAGCCGGATCTGCTGGGATTTGGGGGCTGAATTTAGACTTGGAAGCAGGAAGAGATTCGAAACATTTCTGCAAAGAACGGGAATCAAGAGAGTAAAATGTTTGCTGTTGAGCATTAAGGACCATGCTGCAGTTCTAAAGCACTAATTTAGGTGAAACTGCATTAAAGAGGTTTTTACTTTTTTTAATGGACGTTGGAAGAGTGGGAAACGATTGAAGATATAAATGATCAATTATTAGCAACTGAAGACATAGCACAAAAAATAGTCACCAGGAGATGGAAAACGTGCCAAAAGTGAGCTATATAAAACATTTTCTTCTAAGGCATCTTTTAAGAGAGCCATAACTATTGATCATTAAAGTATTTACTCAAGGGGATAAAACTATAGCTAATGTTTGAGTAGTTGTATTATATCTTATATTTGATGGTTAAACTTAGAGGTGTGAGGATATTTAAAGAAGCTTATCTAATAATTTAAAATCTATTTGATATACGTTACACAAGTTACTATCTAGAAATACTGCCTTCAGCAATCCTTGGTGCTTTTTAAAAATTATTATTTTTGTCTCAGTTTCAGTTGGGAAGGACTCTGAATCTTACCCTCTCTTTGTTCTAGGACAACCTGTAAAAATGATAAGTGGAATCTATTAATTCACCATAGCAACTAACAAGTCTCATATAATGGTGCACAGAGGAATTAATACCCCGATAACCCTCAACACTCTACAATTAAAATAGTTTCTTATTTAGAAAAAAACAGATTCCCTATAGAGATACCATCATATAAGTGATTCTGAAATAATATTTCCACAATACTAAAAACCTTTAATCTGGAGTTTCCTTGCAAGCTGTCTAGAGCCTGTCAATATGATACGAGAGAGAGCGTCTTTCAATCCAAACACTGTTTGAATGTGCGCTAATGCATGAGCACATGTTTGAAGATATGTTTTCTATCTTCTAATTTTTTTCTATTAGTAATGAGGGGGAAGGTTGTAAGACAAAAATAATTTTTATAACGTTTTGCAACTGAATATTTTTATTAATTTCAGTTTGTTTACATATGAAAAGGAAAGCCATACGATAAAATCAAAATGCCCTTACAGAGACTGGAACCTCACCTCTCACCGTCCTAACAGTGGTAGCTCACTGCAAGTTGTCATTATCATTATGTTATTCATCATTTTAACAGAATCAAAAATTTAAAACAATTAGTAAATATATTCTAAATTAGAACATTTTTTATTACGCTTGTTAACTATAGGAGCAAAATGTAAGATTGATGTTGGTGGAGATTGAAACAGGATACATTACATGTCAATTAGGACAGTTGTTTAAAAAGATGGGATAAGACCCTGATGATTTAAAAATGTTTAAACAAAGGGGTAAAACTCTTTTAAAAACAATGGGCTGTAATAGATGACTGTCATTGTATGGAGGAAATAAGAAGAGTAAAATTATCATATCAAATTTACGTAAGAGAGTTTCTAAAAAATTCCAGTCCATCGTAAGCATTTAAACCACACAACTGTCAAAAATAAAGGGACATCACTGAAAGTAGACTTAATTTGGAAGATATAAAAATTACTGATAATTCTGGTCCCTTCTCGGTCTCTAGTCGTTATGACAATTGTCATGCTTGCATTGAGAAAGCCCGCATCTCTAAGCACTGCCCTCTTCCCCAGCCAAATACCTGTCTCTGTATCCAGTCATTTATATTGCTTGTGCTGAACCACCAACCACAAATTTTAGTAAAGTAGTCTTGTGTACACCCTTACAGCCACCCGTACCAAGTTTTTGTACAGGTGTGAGTGTGTGGCTTTAGCATTTTTGTAGGGTGGTTTTCCCTATATAATTTAAAACTTGTATTTGGAAATGTAGACAATGAGGTTGTAAACAAAGTGGGAGCTAGGGTATTCCAGGATAGTTTAATTGACCCAGATAGCATACTGATAAATGATGAAAGATGTCTATTGAAAGCTTGTTTTTAAATATTTTCCTAAAATGTGGTTTAAATCCATTTCCTCCATTTCCTCCTAAGCAGGGAGTTGGGCCTTGTTAATGGAGGACTTGTGGCTGGATTTTGGTATGTAGTCGGTACGCTTATGAGGACTATGTTCCTATCTGATGTTAAATTTCAAGAAGGACATAGATTGGAGGAGTGTTGGAGAGAACGACTAGGATGGTCATTGATCCACAGATCACAGACCTCAGGAAACTCACACTCCAGGAAAACAGGGCACTCACCCTGGGGAAGAATTGTCCTGAATGAGACAAGATTGCTGACCTATATTTGAAAAGAACATCTGCTAGAAGTAGTAGAACAAGTTATTTGCCTTTCTCGTAATAGAGTTAGAACCAGAGGTGGAAGATAAAAGGACAATGCTTTCAGCCCAGAAGAGAATGGGCTCCAAACACCAAGACTGCCCCATTCTGTACCACTCTGCTCCACCAGGGCTGTCTTAGGTATGCTGCTGAAGGTATGCAAGCAGGGACCGACAAACCATTGGTGAGAATGTCTGAACTGGATAGATGGCAGCAATGCGTGACTTTTAAACAATGGGTTTTACTTTTGAAATTGTGTGCTTCGCTGAGCAAGTATTTGTTGACCATGTGTATAACAGACACTGTACTATCGCTATAAAATGCAGTGCTGAGTATAACATACACCCTGGTCTAGCAATCTAATTAGAGGGAATGTCATGTATAAGACTGAGTATAATACTGTGTAAGTGGTGCAATAACAGTGTAAACAAAGCCCTAGGCAGACCCAGGGAATAGTAGTTAATGAATCCAACATGTATTTATTACACCCCTATCAAGTTACTGACAAGCATTTTACTATGCACTGTGCTTCAAGTGTAACTGAGCTTCACATTCCTGAAGATTGGTTGCTATGGAGTGGGGAGGGTTGGAAAGTCTGCAATAAACTTTGTCATTGTACCAGTTATTGTTGAGTACCAAAAAGAATTATCGCTTAAGATACAGACAAACCGTTTCTGACTCGTAATCATCTCTGAATCAGTGATAAAAATTCCTACTGCCTACACAATTAACTGATTAGGATAGACAATTAGCCAACAGTTATTTATCACGTATATACCAAATACGTTCTAGTTACCATGTTTCTCCGAAAATAAGGCCTAGCCAGACCATCAGCTCTAATGCGTCTTTTGGAGCAAAAATTAATTTAAGACCCGGTCTTACATCATATTATATATGACCCAGTCTTATTTTACTATAAGATCGGGTCTTATATAATATGATATACTATAATATAATATAATATAGTATAATATAATATAATACTGGTCTTACATTAATTTTTACTCCAAAAGACGCATTAGAGCTGATGGTCCGGCTAGGTCTTATTTTTGGGGAAACACTGTAGTAATGGGATATTAAAGCAAAGGACAAACATTCTACCTCAAGTAACTTAGTGTCTAGTTGGGTAAATCAGCAACGATATGAGATAATGAAATAATAATTTAAAAATGTAACAATTATTTATTACACCATAAGTCTACATTTGCAGTTGAACTTCCGCTATGAATAACTTTCATCTCCCCTCTTTGCAAGTTATCTGTTAATTCAAAGAATGTGTGGCCACCTTTTCTCCATGCGATATCATCCTCATGATCCCAGCACTTGAGTATATGTTCTGAAAGTCTGACATGGACATGGGCTTGCATAAGTTTTTGTGATGTGCAGTCTTCTTTGATGCATGTGTGGACTGTGTGTCCCTCCTTTTAGATTTTCAGCTCCTTGAAGACAGGCATGTAGCTTGTTCTTTTGGGATCCCTTCTGTGCTCAGAGCAGTGGTAGGCCTCTTAACAAACTTACTGGTTCTTACTCATTCTCAGGGTTTTTGAAAGAACTACGTTTTCATGAGTTTAACATTCCTCCTTTGTTATTGGGTTCATTAGGTGATCGGAAGTTCTGATGTATTTCATAAAATTTCCGTCTGAAAAAAAATCATTTTATCTCTAAATCTAGTTCTCGTCTAATAATAATTGCCCCATAATTAGTTAAGCAAATTTAAGCAATTTGCTTAAAATCACATGGACGTGTTTGTAAAAATTCTGTTCTTTAATTACTTGCACTGCTAGAGTGCCAGAGTTAGTTGGACATTGAAGACTGAGGACTCAAAGGATAAATCCTCTCACAGAATCCACTTTATGTCTGTTCTCCTTCTAGTAGGATGAATGTTAGTGCTGCCATACCCATTTACAGAGTGCTCTGAAACTGTCTTCACTTTCACAGCTGTGATCTCAACACCCATGTGCAGTGCATCTCCTATTTTATAGAGGGGGAGAGGAATATCAGGAAGATTAAATTATTTGTCCAAGATTATACAGTGAAAGAGGGGCTGAGCTGAGACCAGTATGCAAGTTTCAGCTCTGGACTCCTATTCCATGCATAAATCATGATGTTAACATGTATATTCTCATTCAGTGAAATGTGCACATGCCGTGAATTCGATAGGGAAACACATTAGTAAATGTTAACTGCCAACATTGTGCAAAGTGCCTCTTGATGCCAAGTTACAGGAACCATCACAACATGCTTTTGAAAATGTATATAATAACTTGAAAAATTCTGCTGTGTTTTAGAACAAGAACATGGTCAAATATTTCACTCATGTATTAGGGAGGAAAGGCTAAAACAGAGAAAAATATACCAATATATTAACCATATTTAGTGAATTGAATTGTATTTTGGGAAATCTCACGAGTAAAAATACATTTAATGTCTTGATATTTCTCAGTATTTAACCCTCTTCCTTAAATTCCTGCATATGTTTTTAGTAATGACTGCATACAATGTCCAATGTTGGATTTTATGTATAGATCTAGAGTATCCTGTTGATAACTAAAAATGAGGTTTATTTAGAATTGTTTTCTTCAGATTCTATCTGGATTCTAAATTGTTTGTATAGCACTTTTATTTACTCTCCTACTGACAAATGTAGCCACATATTTTTGTTGAGAGAATTGCTAAAATAAGATTAAACTTCAGTGCCTTTCCTCAGGTAAAAACATCTTTCTTCATGCTGTGCTGGGTCATATGATCTTAGAAGTTTAGAATTTAAAAAAAAACTAAATATGAAGAAAATTGAGAAATTTGATTCTCATCCAACTTTTAGCTTTTATGGAAGGGACAATGAAAACCCAGAAATGTAAGGTCACTTTTCCAAAAGCTATGCATTTATAGTTTACATATGATGTTATTTCTATTAATCCTCTTGCTGGTAAGATTAAATTAATGTATACCCTAACTATAAAGTACAAGTAATGTCCCAGGGTTAGATTTGGTGAATAAATATTTTTTGAGAAGCTCTGAACATGGCTCAGGTTTAACTAAAACAAAATCATTAACTTTTTAATTGCCATTATTGATCCTATTCTGTTCATTTTGTTGAAGATATTATATAGAATCCAGAGCTGTGAATTTTGAGTTGGGACTTCAGGTATAAAAATTGAGGGCATTTTAATATCAATTTCAACAGCTGAACATCACTCGCCAAAATGGTAATTCCGCCTTCCAATTCCAGGAGGAAATTAAGAAGTAAACATTATACATTCTTACCTGAAGCATATTACTTTCTCTTTCATGATTGGGAATGTTTATCCAAGTTCCAAACCAATCTCCACAAGTTCAGATGGTTCAACTGCATAAACAACTTTAACAAGATTTGAAATGGAAGAATCCCACTTGACAGTAGAAACCTAGGAGAGCACAGTTGGCATGGGGTCCTAAGGTAAGAATTCCTTCTTCTGTCTCTGGGGTCTCCACTGCATGCAGGGAGCAGCCCAGGAGTTACTGTGAGGGACTATGCCTCCAGGTAAACAGGCATTGGGAAGACCACCCAGGTGCTGTGAATGAACGGTCTATAAAACAAGCACAGGAGAGAAAAGTGGTCTTTACCCAGCATAACTCCTTTGAAGCAAAGGAAAACTCAAACAAGAAGAGCAACTGGAATATTACGTAGGCTTGAAAAATAATGTGTAAACTTAACTACAAAGATCAATTTATAATCTTAGAATTGTTAAACAAATTCTACTTGTTAATATTTCTATGTACTCATATGCATACTCATATGTATGCATATATGCCATTATATTATTTTATGAACAAGCATAAAAGTGTGGATGAAACATCAAGAAGGCAATACTGGATGAGAGGAGAGGAGGTGGTGGATGTGATGGGTGCAGCGGGGGAAAGAAAAAGAGAAGCTTGAAGGTCATTTGCACTCTAGCTTAATTTGATGCCTTTTTAACCCAGAAATAAATGTAAGCTCTGAGAGATTGGAATTTTCCTTTAATATATATATTTCCTTCCCTTTAAATTTTCTTGCATTACGCAGAAGATGCTGAGCTTTTAAAAATTCAACTAGGTATTCTGCATATTCCACTTATAATTTCCATATCAAAAATTGCACTCTAACCTCTAATTCTAATTCATATGCCCGAATATGCTCCACAAAGCACTGCAGGTCAGGCGTGGGCTTGGTGGCCCTCTTGTCCCTTGGTCAAGGGCCATTCTGACGTGGTCAAAGCTCTAGCTCTCAGTCACATTTGCTAAACAAATCAGATGGAAAGAAAGTCCTGCTTTGTGGTCCATAGTTGTTATTCCAGTAGAGCTCTGGCATTGAGGAGAAAAATGTGGATTTGATGAGAGATCTTACTTCAAGCTGGGATTGATTTCCTCCAGGAATCAATACTGCATTTGCAGAGTTGGGTAAAGCTGGAGTTGCTGAGGGTCCAGAAGCAGATTATGGTACTAAAAAATTGAATACATAAATGTTAGGAAGGACTCTGTCTTGAAACAGGATCGCAATTTTGTTCCTGAGGAGAATTTTCTATACCATGTTAAGTGCGAATTTTTAGACATTATTTTTCACTCTGCAGGATTAACACTCTCTGTGTAACTGATTGGGTTGGGCTGGTCCTGAACCTTAGTCCTCCTGGCTTTCAGTTTCCTTCAGTGAGCATGATTTTCCATTCCATCCACCATAGGCTGTTAATTGCGGCACTTCTGAGGCTGTCCTCACTTGTAAGGCTTTGTCAGTAGGACCTTGAATTTGCTGGGGCTGGTTGCATGTTGCTTTGTTTGTGGAGCTGTGTAAGAGAGGTGGGTGCCTTTGGACTTATGCATTATCTTTATTTTTCTGGGTCAATATTTTCTTTCTCTGATTTTCATGTTTGCCACTATTCCAGTTGAAATGAGTTAAATTCTCATTTCAACTTAGAATATATATGCCTTTATTTTATACTTATCGATAGAGTGAAATGTTATTTTCTAAGCATTGAAATGTCTATTTATCTAACTTTTAGCAAATGATTTCTTAACACATACAAATATTTTTTGGCTAGTAATAAATTGAGGCCTGCTCTGCACAGCGGATGTAACATTGATATTGGGCTTGAAAATTTCTGTAAAGCACCCCTGTTTCCTTTAGACCAGAAATGTCCTGCTATGAAGGTTTTAAGAGTACTTTGTTTTTCTCCCCTTGAAGGACATAGAAGTAAAATTGTGTGTGTGTGTGTGTGTGTTTAATCTTAGAATGTTAGTGCTTTAAAGTAGACTTCAGAGACCAATGAGTTTTCTCCTCTAGGAATTAGTGGTTAGCCCATGAACTTTTAAATTGCTGTTGGGTTAAGAATGTTCACAATCCAATTTGGTGTTGCTGTTACTGTAATGTTCTGTACTTAGAATACCGTGTGATGAGATGACAAAAGCCCCAGGTAACATTTGCCAGTGCATCCCATTCTTTACACATTACCTCAACCCTCTCTGTAATCATGATGGTCTCCATTTTAAGTGTGGGGAAACGGGGCTTGGGAAGATTTAAGTGACTTGTTTGACATCACCCATTTGCCAGGTGGTGCAGCCCTTGCAGCACATTTTGTCTAGATCAGTGGTTACTATTTTCCTCAACTGCGTCCTCCAAGCTACACTGAGAGCCTAGAACAAGGTGCATCATACGTTTTGGCTTTGTACTAAGAGACTGACAAAGCATGTGAGAACTCTGTATCTCCAAGTGATGTGAACACCCCTTTCTCCTCCTGCCAACTTGCATAGGTTTTATGGTTTCTCTTCTTCCTACTGATTAACTTTATGCTCTGTTGTCTCTTGGCTCCTTTCTGTAAACATTCTTCTGTTCAGCTCATGTTGTGCCTTCAATTCACATGGCTGCTATGTGCAACTCACACCTCCATCTCTGTCTTTTATTCCTCTCTTTCCATCTGCTCTAGGCACTTGAACATTACCGTGTCAACTCAAGCTCAAACCATGAATAAGAACAGTGCTTTAAGAAGAGTAGGCATGTAGCTAAAATAATGTACAGAGCCTCCCTATTCCCTTTCTACTCAAAAATAAAAAGTATTAATCAACATGTGCTGAGATATATATATATTCCTGTTCTTGAAGAAAAGGAGTTTGAGATGATTCAAAAATTCACAGTTTGCTTTTGAAAAGCTTATCATCTCAAGAAGGATACAAAATGTTCTAATCAGAACATATAAATGGCCTAAACATACACACATGGTAGTAGTGTGAATTATAAATATGTTTCTGGCCATGGTGAAGGGGCTCAGGGCTAATAAAAATATGGAGCAGTTTAATCTGACTATTGGGACCAAATATTACATAGCTAGAAAGGCTCCATGCAGCCATGGGAACTGGAGGTGATTTTTATGTGAGAGTATGGCTGTCTAGGACAGTTCTTGTTTTCTTCTTTTGTTATTTATTTATGTATTTATTTATTTTCAATTATAGTTGACATTCATTATTATTTTATGTTAGTTTTAAATGTATAGCATAGTGGTTAGACATTTATATAATTTACAAAGTGATCCCCCCAATAAGTCTAGTACCTACCTGGCACTATACATAGTAATTACCATATGATTGACTATATTCCCTATGCTGTACTTTACACCCCCATGACTATCTTGTAACTATCAATTTGTACTTCTTAGTACCTTCACCTTTTCATCCCATCCCCGGAGAGAGTTCTTTATACCTTTTCGGAGTTATGAGCCAATTCGCTTGAAACATGGGTTGCGTTTTATTTTAATTTTAAGAAGTACAAAGGAACAAATAAAGGAACAAAAGCAATGCCAGCTTTTTCTTAAAAGACTTATTTTCAATAGCTGGAATCCAATCAGCAAATGTTAAGTACATATGTTGTCCATCAGTCAGTCTAACCCAACGCTCCTGGAATGCTGCTGCCCCAGACGCGGAGTGGGCTGACCCTGTCTGCTGCCCTTTTCTTGCTCTGTGATTCCTCAGCATTAGTTCTGTGTAGCTGGACCGGAGGACTAGGAACAATTAATCTGCCAGTGTCTCCCATTTTTAGTGCATTGTAATTTGCAGATGAAACAAAAAGAAGTGAAAATTTCAACTTCATTTTCCTAGAAGAGGGAATAGTGATATGCTTCTCCTTCACAGAATGTGGGTGGTGACATTCAGTTCCCATCAAAAGAGTATATCTGTTTCCCACTCCTTTATTTATAGGTGAGTCGTTCTTTCAGGATTTATGGGAACTCTACAGGCTTATGAGTAAAATAGTCTTTCCACCCCAAATATGAACAAGGCAAGCAAGAAAGAATATGGAGAACTGGCTCTGACCTCCTTGATACTGTTGACATGTGGGGCTAGATAATTCTTTGGGGACTGTCCTTTACATTGTAGGACGTGTACCATCATCCCTGGTTTCTACACACTAGATGCCAGTAGCCGTCTCCAAGTTGTGACAATCGAAAGTGTCTCCACCAGTAGCCAAATGTTCCCTGGGGGAAAGGGGCAAAGTCACTTACAGTTGAGAACCTCTGATATAGAAATATGAATTGTAAATAATTAACTTAATAACAACTTAGTGAGAGGAGACCATTCCAGCTGGTTACCTGGCTTTCATAGAGAGTGCTGAGGGCTGGAACTAAATGATATTTAGTGGGACTCTGAAGGATGAAATTAATGAACTTTGTGGGTGTTTTTGTCAGCGTTTTTGTGTGATAGCCAATTTGCTCCCATAGTTTCATAGAAGACTGAATTCATCTTAGGGCTGCCTAATGACATCTCCAGGAAAGGAAACCGAACTTTTTTGTAAGCTTCTGAATCTTAAATGGTGGATCAGAAATTCACATTAAAAATAAAAGGGGAAGGGAATTAAGAAGTACAAACTTACAATTATAAAGTAAGTCATGGGAATATAATGTACAATATAGGGAATATGCTGTAGTCAGTAATATCGTAATAACTATGTACGGAAACAGGTGGTTACTAGACTTATGTTGATCACTTCATAAGGTATATAAATGTTGAATCACTATGTTGTACACCTGGGACTAATGTAATACTGTGTGTCAACTGTTATTAAAAATAATTTAAAATAATAATTTTAAAAACAATAAAAGAAGATGAAAGGACTCTCAAGCATTGCTTCAAAATAAGCAGAACCTTTTGTAATAACAGAACTTTATTATTTGGTTATAAATAATTAATGGGAAAGAAAGGGAATTAATGAACAAATAGAGAAAGTGGAAGGGTCTTCCCAAAGAGACGAGAAGGCAATATTGTTCATCTTGCTGTAGGCAACTAAGTCAAAATTTAGAAGTTATGCAGTACAGTCCAAGACAGTGAAAGCAAAGGTTAGCTCAAGGCTAAAGACCTTATGGACTCAAATGTTGTTTCCCAAATTGTCAGTCATTTCAGGAGAGTGGCATCTTGTCTACAGGATCTGACTCCCGAGTAATGATCTGAATTCTCACCTGTAGGCTTTCTCAAGCAAAAGGCAGTATCAGTCTTCCCTAGTTTCTGAGGCTAGGACTGTTTAAACAATGCCTGTTGGTACCATAGACTGAAATGCCTTCTAGTGAAAGGAAATGGGAGAAATTATAGGCTATTCTTCATTAGTATAGTATAAAGAAGATTACCTATCTGTAAATTTATTTGGTGCCTGGGTATAGACAGAAGAGTGGTCTCCAGGTTGGCTTGACTGTCTGTCAGGCAGAAGCAGATGCTGTTGAAGTTGCTTTTTGGGGAAAGAGAATAAAGAATGATTCCATTTAAATTGTTGAGTCTATTTCTTCTCACTCATCAATGCTATCCTTCTGTTTCATTGCTTGTTTCATTAACAATGACAATAACAATAGTTATTAAATATGTATAATATTTCATGTTTGCCAATGAACTTTCTCCTTTGGTCTTTGATTTATTGGCAGCTATTCCAACAGATTCTTAACTTGAAAGTTACTTGATGGATCTATTCACGTACCCCTAAAAATCAACTTGGTGTGTATGTGTGTGTGTGTGTGTGTGTGTGTGTGTGTGTGTATGCTCCACGACATTCTTTCACCTACTATTGCAATGTAGTTTGGTTTTATTTTCAGCCCTGCCACTAGCTGAGCAATGCAAAGTGCTTTGAGAGATCCACAAGTGAAAGGAAGGTTCTAGGAGGAATGATGTTATTTTCTAAGCACAAGTTTCTAAATACTTTAATGTATATTTTTCCCAGTGTGAATTACTGTTTTAACATATAGTGAGTGCCTTTTAATTGAAAAGAAGTAAAACTATGTTAATATTGAGGCTGCTTCTAAAACAAACAAACAAAAGGTCTGGCAGAATTCCCTAGGCCGTTCACTTCATTTCACATACACCGATCCTTAAATTGCAAAGCAGGCCAGGTGAACGTTGGCTGCAGGCATGAATCAACTGCTTAGCAGGCAGTTTTCAAGTTCTCTTCTGAGAAATCTCCATCTTTGTCACTATTTCCTTCAAGGTGTTGAATAATTTTAAAAGTGGCAGTTGCAACAATATGTTAAAAAACATCCCACAGCTGGTAGCCTTCAGTTTACTTTTCTGTCCTTTTCGTGGAGAGCTCTGAGTGTTTCTCACTGTGGAGGGAAGGAGAGTTGCAGAGTTTATTTGGATTTAGTGACAGCAGACTGCCTGGATAGAATGAAGACTCCTACTTGAACAAAGCTTTTTGCAAGCCTTGCTCAGCAGTACTGGTGCAAGCCCACTTCGCTCCAACTGCACTAATAGGTATTGAGATACCTATACTTTGCAGGGCACATGCTCATTTTGAAGAGGAAGGTATTTTTTTCCCTAATGATCAGTCTTGCAATTAGTTCTTGTCAATCTGATAATAATGTCAGAATCATCCCTTGATTTCTTCATTCAGTGCATATTTTCAGAGCTGTGCCCAGAGTAAGTCACTTGTAGGTACAGTCAAGAGAAAGAGAAGAAAAATATGGCTTGTGACCTCAAAAAGCTTAAAGGTCTGGCAGCAGAGAAAGGCACACGCTGAAATAACACCGACATTAGATGGAGAGTGCCACCCATGGAGCGCAGCACAGCGCAGGCATAGCTCGGGGTGGGGAGAATCCAGGCTCAGGGATGCTTTAAGTTCTGTTAAGTTTGTGGGGTATTTTATTTCAGACTGACTGTGTACAGTGAATTTGTGTGATGCTCTAGGTTGAGGCTCTCCCTCCATTTGCTTCGGGCTTGGAAGCAAATGGAGGGTTGTAGGTCGGCCTATGTTAGTGGTTTAAGAAAAACACACAATATTAAATAACAACAGAACATCTGGAGGAGGCAAGCAACTGCTGAGAAGAAAGTCAGTGGGAATTGGTATGCAATAAAATGCACAAAGGCTGGCTCTTTGGGAAGTCCCATTATGGAACCTGTGGAAAATTGGAATTGGGGCCATCTGCTCACTCTGTAATATCCTCTGATAGGAGAAAACCTATAAATGAAGGTGCCCTAAAATCCTCTCACTGAAAACATCTGAGCAATTATGAAAGGGAAATTTAAGCAAAATCAGAGTGTGTTTGAGTTAACAGAACAAGAATTTAGGATTGAATAAGAAACATAGGGCTAAATTACATGCATATCAAATTGAACTAAGACACATTAATAACAAAAGGAAGTCTCAAGATTGAAATCCTGTTTTGGAAAATTAGTCTGAAATGCACCCCCAACTTCTGGCCACTGGAGATGCTTCTCTTGCATCTCCTCGGCTCCATTGGGTAAATTATTCTGGGGTAAGAATAGAGTCCTCTGCAACATCGCCATCCCTGCACTCTTTTCCTATTAGAGTTTAAAAGAGCAATGGAATTGCATTGAAATACTGTTGAACAAAATTAAAATTTCAAGTAGACTTCTGAGCCATGCTTGATCTGGGCCCAGCAGGTGTCTGGTCCAGCGTGGGTTGCTGCATCCAAGCAGCAGAAGTACTTAGCAGGGCAAGCGTGCCTATACTGTGTGTGTGTGTGTGTGTGTGTGTGCGTGCGTGTGTGTGCGCACTAATTCTGACTTCCAAAATTTTCTGAAGTAATTAAAGTAAAAATCTGATTATTTTAAGCAAAAATGACAGACACCAAAATAGTCGTTGAAAATAATTTATAGGTGTGATATTAACATATAAATTCTGATAACAATGAGGGGAACAAACAGGTTTGCAATATATCAAGCATTCCTTAAACTGTTTTATCATTAATAGCTGTGGCTGGGGAGTGAATCACATGTACACTGTTTATATGTAATTATTTTTTTGAGACATAGGTAGATATAAGAGACTTATCAGGATGTGTTGTTAATTTACCCTTTCTCCCCATAAAGCTGTTTTGTCCAATCTGTCTTTCCTGTTTATAAAATAATGAGTGACTTTTACATTGCTCATCTTTGCAGTATAATTATAACTTTTTTTTTTTTTTTTACTGAGGTAGGGCTCTTTATTTTTGTTTATTTTTTTAAATTAAATTTTTTGGGGTGACAATGGTTAGTAAAGTTACATAGGTTTCAAGTGTACATTTCTATAATACGTCATCTATATGTGCATATCACATTGTGTGCTCACCACCCAGAGATAGGTGGTCTTTAAACAGAGATAGAGATGAAAGAAAGAAGGGAAGAAAGAGAAAGGAAAGAAGAGGAGGGGAAAAAGAGGATTAGAGGGAGGAAGGGGAGGAGGAGAACAAGAGGAAATAAAGGGGGGAAGAACAGAAAAATATTAAACAAATAAAAGTAGCCATGATGAGAGGTTGCCTTTACCCATGGTGAGATCACGTATAGAGGGGCCTTACCCCTGTCCCAAGAAGTTCTTCACCTCCTAAGGCCGAGAGTTGCCCGATTACAATAGAAAACACTGAATTGGTATTGCAATATGACTGAGAAGCTGAGTATGATAGTTTTGACTCAGTACAGTGCATCAGTGTGGCCTTCGTGATTTTGACCAGTTGGATTTTTATCTACCTTGCAAAATCCTCATTTTTCAGTGACAATCTCTTCGGATTGTTTTGAATGCAATCAATTTTTACTCCTTTACTCTGCTCAGTAGAATTGTTAAAATGCTCTGTGACATTTAATTAAACATGTTTCTGTTGGTATTTCTGAGGTTCTACATAGGCAATAGTTTCAGGCCCTTGGGGAAACAGACTTTATAGTTATGCGTAGTTAAGAGTTGGGAGGGACTTTAAAAAGGTGCTCTTTAAAGTTCATTGATTTTATACTACTCACCCCAAAAGTGTATTGAAAATCTGTCACTTGCACATTTTATAATGAATCCTAAATTTTATATCATAATTGCAAAGTATGTGATTTTTAATATATTTTAACTATTTTCATTTTTAAAATACAAGTGTAACATTTATATTAGCATAATGATCATATTTGAAAGCTACAATTATTTTATAATCACCTTTTCCATTTAAAAAGTACGTGAACAAGCTCTTTGACATATGGAAAATTTCTATCACTTTCTTTCCTTCATGAACTCCTATTTCCATTTAACCTCCCTCACAGAATTTAAAGTAATATATATATATATATAATATATACATAATGTATATATATATATATATATATATATATATATATATTTTCTTGGAAGTCTTTTATTGATCATCCTCTCATATCTCTCTCTAATAAAAATATTTATATAATAAAAATATATTTTTCTAAATTGGATTTTCATTAGAATAATTGATCAAAACAATATTATTTTTAGCTCTGATGATTAGTAAGTATAAAAACTAAAATTATGTTAAAATGCATATCTTAATGAAATGTATGGGGCTTTAGAAACTCAATTAGTTCATGTATCTTGGGTGAATATTACATATTGCTAGAATGAGAAAAGGTTCGGTATCAATTCTATTCAATATATATAGTTTTAAGTGCTGAAATACTTGTTCATATAAATGAGTTGATAAGAAAAGATTCATTTATCCTTCCTCTCATTCCTGTATTTAATTTTAAAAAATGTTTATTTCTTTTGTGTAGTAGATGCTTGTTTTTCTTTGGCTAGGCATCCTTATAGAGTATCTTAGGTCTTAAAGTTGGAATCAAAACTGCTGTGGTTTGAAATCTGACTTGGTGGTGCTTGTTACAATGAAAAATCTCCTTTGTAGATAATGCTGTCTACAGTCCCTCCTTCAGGTCAGAAGTACCATCCCCAGAGGCTGGCAGCATGGGCCACTGACGGCTCACAACTATACTCCTCATTGGGAATTGCCCTGTGCTACTGGGGACTGCCTGGCCCAAGGTTAAACCTGCAGAGCTGCAGCCAATGTCTGGCTGGTGCAGAGCTACAAAGACAGACTTCCACTGGGAAAAAAACTGCAGGGTCATCCTAGTTCCAGGGCTCCCCGTAAAATGGGCCTGAGGCTTCTAGAGCAACTATACTGAGGCTTGTATTTCGTTCTGCCCAATCCTGCCTTCCTCACATCCTGGGTGTATTCCTGGGTGCACCCCTCAAACTCCACATGCCTTTCTCCCTCTCTGAGACTGTTCCCAGGAAATCCATTGTAAAACACCCATTTATTAACTTGACTTCAAGTGTGTGATTCTGCAAAAGAGAGTAAAAGAAATCACTTTACTTAGGGGTGGAAATGATATAGTGGGCTTATTTCACTTACTGTAGCTATTTTTGGTGGTATTATTTTTGTGGTATTTGTGGTCTGAAGTATCTATATTCAAAAGGAGGATACCTGTTGAAAATATGACCCTTAATAAATCTTTTCCTTGATATTTTCCTAATGAGCTGAGAATATTTTGGTTATGCCTTTTGGAGTATCTATTTTCATTCCGGTGTGAGAGGTAGGATCCACTTGAGTGTGTAACATACTCAAATTTAATAATGTAATAATCCTCAAATATACAATACCTCAGTAAAAACGATGTTGTTGTTAAAACTTGGTTTTTAACAGGGAACATCCACACACATACACATATTCCTCAGCAGCATGGAGCCTAGGGAAAAGCTAGCTCCAGGTCATGAATAATGCAGAATTTTCCTGTTTATGCCACGTCCATCTGTTGTGTGCATGATATTTATGATTTTCACAAGATAAACTGATGAGAGTGTGATCTGCTAATATGTATATTTTTAAAAGCTTTAATTACAGTTTTTATGGAAGAAGGATGCCATGTACTCTGATGCCAGAGAGATGAAAATTAGGAAATAAAATAGCAACACAAATAACACAGACCCGTTTGAACATCCAGGCATTTTATTTTTAATGAGCAATACTTGATTTGAGACACCTTCTGGGGTCTCAAATTATTTGCCATGGTTTCTGATTGCATGCTAGGTGACAGAGAAACAAACCTGCCCCAGCTGACTCCACCAGCACTGCTTCTCAATTGGCTGCGTGTTGACTCAGCTGAATGAGGAGGGATTACTTTTATATTTTTCAAATGCAATATTCACCTTGGAACATATCTTGGAAATTAAAGTTTTAATGAAGTTAACGTCCCTAGAGCAAACAACAGAAAAACACATTTTTCTTCTTCACAAATTGAAAGTATAATCCCCCCAAAGAAAATTTTGTTAAATCTATAATTTATACCTTTTCTGAGTTAATGCAGCATAGTGGAAAGTAGTCCTGATAGAAGAACCAGCTTCTTCTATCATTGGGTAAGAAAATCACTAATTCACTTTTTGGCTATAAGCAAGTCATTTAACTTCTTTGAACTTCGCCATTGTAATTAGAAAAATGCAAAGTTTGGACTAGGTGATTTCAAACATTCTTTCAACCCAAACATTTTAAAGATTCTTATATATACTTGATTTTCACCTTCAAAATATTCATTTTGGGCTGTTATATTTGAGAGACTGTGTAGGTCCATGAACACTACTTTTTATAAAAACTGGCTCTCCTTTCTTTCTTAGGGAGGCATATTATAAAAATTGCCAAAATGCCCTGGTTATTTCATCCAGACCACATGCTTTTCAGGTATTTTGATTCTCTCTCTTTTTTGGGGGTGGTGGGGTGGAGGAGCTATTAATAAAATAACTTGGAGCCTACCTCCCCCTACTTTCAGGATAAGCCTAGTAGTCTGGAAAAAAGGTTGATTTACTTATTTTCAAATCCCCCCCCCCCCCCCGTCTCTCTCTCTCTCTCTCTCTCTCTCTCTCTCTCTCTCTCTCTCTCGATGACTATCTTCTGACAATTGTCCTGAGTGGAGATTTAGAGGCAGAAGAGGGTTTCTTACAAGTGTTCACATTAACTGAAAAGAGAAAATGTGAAATTCAAGGTATTGGAAGGGAAAGTTTGTTTCTGAGTATTTTATCAAAACAGCTTGTCATGAATTACTGACATTTAGGCAGTCAATGGTGTGATTTCAGATAAGACAATGCCCCAGATATTTCTTGCACGTTGCCCAAAATGATAGCAGATACTAATTATCTATGTCTAGCAACATTCTCTTTGAAAAAGTAAACATCATACAGTCATGTATGTAGGGGAGTGTGTGTGTGTGTGTATGTGTGTGTATGTGTGTGGAAATTTTACTCGTGTGATTGGGTAAATGCTTTATTTTCATTCCAACACCTAACTGAGTTTATCCTGTAACCCTCATAGCAGCTATGAGTAGGTTCTTCAGTTACTTTCCAGGGGAAGCAAAGTCCGAGGAGACATCCATGTATCTCTTGCTGGACAGTATGGTGGCTGATAGACCTCACTGCCTCCGACCTAAGTGTGCTAGTCACTGCTCACTAGGTACCCACTTCCTACTGCCCATTTTGGATGTGCTGCATTAGTTTTTTGAAGACACATTGAATTGAAGTAGCAATTAGGCGGTTTGTTCTTGAAGGTTTCCTTATCTCTCAATCCTTACTTGGGAGAGAGATGGCAATATGCTGTCATGTTTCTCTTCCTTTCTGAAGACCATTTGTACCCTTTCCAATCCATTGTCCCCCGTTTTGAGGGACAGTTCCCTATGAAAATCAAGTCCAGGTCACCAGTTTCTTCCTGTGACTTATAAATTCTTCTCCCTCTGATCTCTGAAGGCAAATTGAGACCAGGGACCATATACCATGTTTCCCCGAAAATAAGACCTAGCCAGAGAATAAGACCAATCAGCTCTAATGCGTCGTTTGGAGCAAAAATTAATATAAGACCCGGTCTTATTTTATATAGTAAAATAAGACCGGGTCTTACATAATATAATGTAAGACCCGGTCTTACATAATATAATAATGTAGACCGGGTCTTACATTAATTTTTGCTCCAAAAGACACATTAGAGCTGATTGTCTGGCTAGGTCTTGTTTTATTATACTTTGTACCTCCCCTAGCATGACAGTATATGTTGCATTTATAATATCCAACGTCTAGGTACTTTTCATTTACTATGATAATAGTAATAGTTTCTATTCAGATTCTTTTTTTGTGCCTTGATTTCTGTTAAGGATTTCAAGCACATCAAGTCATTTAGTCCTTGTGTCAATTCTGTAAGGTTATTCTTAGAAGTAATCCCTATTTTATAGATGGAAAAACCAAGGCTCATAGATGTTAAAAATCTCACTTGAAGTAACACACGTGCCGTTGTGTGTACACTTATATACACAAATGTCACATGCCAAAGCGATTCTTCTCTCAGTTTCTGCTGGCTCCATGAGCAGGAGGACAAAAAGCTGTTCTGTTACTGTCTTCACGATGGGGCTGGAGTGAGTATCTGCAGAGAAAGTAAATACTTCCAAATAGATCTGTATCCAAGCTTCCCTGAAGTACAAAATCAATCTGTATTTCTATGCTTTCCTTACCACTAAAGTGAGGTGTGACACAGAGAGGTGGTGGGAGGTGAGGAGGTTCAGTTCATTCAGCCCAAATCTGAACGGCGATATTTGAGATAGTAGCGGGAAGAGCAGGGTGGGGCGGGTGAGTGCCTCCTGGACAAGTAGAATTAAGTGGGCTAAGAAACTGCTGTTTTTGAACAGCCATGGGTTGTGTGACTGCTTGGCTGAAGCAAGTCATGGGAGCAGAGTGTCAAGCACAAAGGCTGCCTACCTCCCAAATTTATCTAGGTCCTATGGAACCTGACTGAATTTGAAAGTTGAGTCATCATACTTTTGGTTATTGTTGCCATGGATTCAATTGGAACACACTATGGAAATTCATGTTCTGCAAGGCTGGAGACCAGACCCATTTACAGGACCTTACTGTATATTCATTCTACAACTAGCATAGTGAAGCTAATTGTTCTTACAGAAGCCACTTATCTAATTATGTGAAAAGTACACAGGAGGAAAAAATTAAAATAGTTGTTTCCAATTGTACAGCCAAACTTGAATGGGGGAGGGGCAAGTGGTCTCTTCGAGTTAAATTATATTTGCAAATTGGTGTCAAAGCTGTGTTAATTGGGGGAAAAATAAGAAATTGCCATTTAATTCCACAGGAAAAAGTTAGACTCCATGAAGTCTAACACTTAAAAGCAAAGTGGAAAAGTGTTTAAAATGAACTGTTTTAATAGAATTTTATTTTTTAATATAAGCATCCCAGATTTGAGACTTCTAGATTCCAATTATGATAAATATAATTTAATTCTAATGTTCTTTCATTGGTCTCATTCTTTATTAAAATCAATAAATTATTACATATATTTGAATATTGAATGGATGCATGTTTCTAAGTTATGCTTCAAGTTGTATGAGAAGAGAGAGCCACCCAGTGCCTCTCTCCAGAGGCAATGCCTTATATGTATAGTTGTTTTGGTATCCTCCCCAAATTACTCAGGATTGTATTTCTTCTTATGAAATTTTACCAAAAATTTGTATTGTATACATTATCCAATTTGAGATTTGTAAACATTTCTAAATAGTAGATTCTCTTTTGTTATCATCCAGCCCTTTTGAGGGCTACCTTACTTCATTAGTTATTGATATGTACTTGGAAAATGTAAAGTGATTTATTATAGTATTGGCTTAAACAACACATACTTAAGAAGGCAAATACACTGCTATCAAAACAAAGGAAAACATTCCATATTACGATGTCAAACTGAAATAGAAAATGCTCCATGCTGTGCATTATTTTGGTCATAGCTCTTATAACTATGCCGGGATAGGACAACCTGTCTCCTGTGCTCTCAGTCTTGGACTCACTTAGGGAAATCCTTATCTGCTTGTTAGTTATCTATATTGAGACTGAAGGAATTTCCGGGTGGGGGCAGTGGTACATTTGGATCAGCACTGCCTCCACCGCTCTGATAAAGAGGCCTGTGGATTCCTTTCCCCATCCTCAGGCTCTCAGATGATTTTAGACACAGCATGAAAACAATATCAGCATTGCAGTATTCTGACTCAGAGCTCTTTTGAGGCTGGTGGTCACAGTAACACCATACATTTAGAAATGGAGATTTCGCCAAATTGTCTACAGCTTAAGGATAGCATTCTCTGCAAATGTTTTTGAAGGTGTGGAATTAAAAGTGAAAAACAATAACTCTGAAAACACTGGGATCAGATCTTTTCTAAGATGAGTTCGCCCTCAGTAAGAAGCTTGTAAAGTCAACAATAGCCATAGTGCTTGGATGATAAAGTTTAATTCCGAAAAAAAGCAAAAAGGATTTTCTTCCCAACACGGTAGACTATAGTGTGGCATAAAGAGAATGTTTTCCGTAATGTTAACAACAGGCTAGTGATGATTCAGGAAGTCTTGTAATTCCTCCTTCTGCCCTCTGGCCATCACCCTGCTCATCTCCATCACTCACCCCAGAACCTGTGTGAAGTATCATACCTTGCTTCTGGCTAATAAGACTCCTGTTCTAGGAAGAGAACCAGAATAAGTGTCACCAACTTCTGCACCACCCCTGCTGGTTAATGTCTGCACACTTACAGGCTCTTTGTACCAACAGGTTGTTATAGGGACCAGAACTTTTCCCAGTGCACTGGCTTATGGGAGGCACAACTGTTTATACTGTTTGTTACCAGTGACAGAAATAGGGAAATGCTACTCTTCAGTTTTCAATCCTTACCTCTTTCTGGATATTTGTCCCTCAGCATTCTCTTCAGCTTCAGGATCACAACTGTGCCAGCTTAATATTTTTTCAAACATTTTTCCCTCCTATCTCCTCCACATTATCACATAAATCATACTCAATTATTCATCATTTAACCTTTGGACCATCCAAGATTTAGCATCCTATGAACTGTTGCTAAAGAATCAGAGGTAAGTGTGTTCAATGATTGAATAGAAGAATTAAGATGTGGTATCATGACTCAGAGAATTTTTTCAGTCAAACCCTATTCTTAAGGAATTTGTAAATCTGTTGGAAGGATTTAAAAAAGATGATACCTTTTTTTTTTTTTAAGCACAATTACATCATTTTCTCTTCTTTTCCTCTGAACTGTGTATGTTCACTGATAGAGTATACTAATCCACTAGGTATTTTATTGTTCTCTTCCAACCTTCTCTATATTCTCTATGCTTATCAAGTTGGGGGATCTTAAAGTAGACCTGGATAAAAAGGTTTCTAAATAATATTTACTAGCATGGCAATATTGTCTACTGGATCTTAAATTTCAGCATTTACATTTTAAATGTCTCCGAGGAGACTCGATAAAGAAGACATTAGTCTTTCTCTCTTTTTTTCTCTCATGGTCTTCTCAATGTTGTTGTTTATATCTGCCCACAACTTCAAGTTGTCGGTGTTGTTTTGAGTTGCAGTGACACCACCCAAATGTAGTTGACACTCCACCCACTTGGTGCTATCCACAAACAGTGAGTATATTTTCTGAATGTCATTAGTAAAAATGAAGTCTGATTCACCAAATAAAAAATGGACAGAGCAGCCTGATTGAAAAAAAAATCTCAAATGAGAATGAAGAGCAAATTAATCTGCATTTGCTACAGAGTAGTTGACTGGTCACTGATATGTCTTTCTAGCCTTTATGTTTTTCTACTGTATAGTATGGGAATAACAAATTTTCCCTGGAGATCTTGGAAAAATTCTTAGACAAGTATTTGCTGAGGATTCTTTATGATATTTAGCACTATGCTAGAACCTGCAAAGGAAATCAATAAAAAGGTTGCTACTCTCTAGGAATACAACATCTAGCTGAGGAAATACATATACCACTTAAGACATAGTAATGCTTTTTTGTCTCTTTAGAGCATTTCATATTTTTCAAAGCTATTATATATGTGTGTAGAAAATTATATGTGTATATATGTATTCACATATAAAGATTAATTGAAATATACATATATGAAATTAATTGTATATATACATGCATATATTTATGTGTGTGTGTGTGTATACAAGGTCTGACAATTAAGTTTGTGAACTTGTTGCAGTGATGTTGCTAACCTTTTTTTGATATCAGAGGGATTTTTTCATTATGAATTTGTACCAACTGGACAAACAGTTAACCAAGTTTACTGTTTGGAAGTGCTGAAAAGGCTGCATGAAAAAGTTAGACAATCCAAACTTTTCGCCAACAATTCATGGCTCTTGCATCATGACAATGCACCAGCTCGCACGGCACCGTCTGTGAGGGAGTTTTTAGCCAGTAAACAAATAACTGTATTGGAACACCCTCCCTACTCACCTGATCTGGCCCCCAATGACTTCTTACTTTACCTGAAGATAAAGGAAATATTAAAAGGAAGACATTTTGATGACATTCAGAACATCAAGGGTAATATGACGATAGCTCTGATGGCCATTCCAGAAAAAGAGTTCCAAAAATTCCTTTGAAGGGTGGACTAGGCACTGACATCAATGCACAGCTTCCCAAGGGGAGTACTTCGAAGGTGACTGTAGTGATATTCAGCAATGAGGTATGTAGCACTTTTACTAGAATGAGTTTGCGAACCTAATTGTCAGACCTCGTGTGTGTGTGTGTGTGTGTGTGTGTGTGTGTATTTATAATTTCATTTAATCCTTATAGCAACACTGTGAGACTGAGTAATGACTCCACATGATAGTTGAAAACCCTGAGGCTACATGATATTAAGTAAAATTGCAAGTAAAACTAGGACTTCAGAACAGGTCTTGGATTCTAAATCCTGTGGTCTTTCTACTGAAGCATAAATTTTTTTTTTCTTAAACTAGGGTAAGGATGAGTCCTCAAAGTGTGCTATAACTGGTTAGTTCTGTGGAAGGCTTGTTTGGAGGAAGTGGTACTTAAAGAGAACCTTGGACAATGCAGAAGGAAAGTGAATTTTAGATAGGGAGAGGAATATGCACTAAAGTTTGGAAGGTGATATATTGTGAAAGAAGAAGAAAGAACTTTACTCTGTGTTTTAAATGGAAATCTTTTAGTAAGATCTTTCCATTCATGAGAATGTGGAGGGTGTGTGAGTTTGGATTTTTTCTGAAGGATTGGATTACATGAGTGATTATAACAGTGCAGGATGAATTCAACAATTTAGGAAGATTTAGGGGACTGTCTGTGGACATGGAATCAGAGAGCTGAGTTAGAGGACTTTTGCAGCAATGGGAAAAGGTGAAAAAAAAATAAGCATGGCTAATAAGGACCCTTTTGAAGGATGTGGTAATCTACCAACCAGTCAAGTGTTAAGGACTGGAATTCTAACTCCACCACTATCTACTTTTGTGACCTGGACAAGTTGTTTATCTTCACTAACTCCAAGTTATTCCTGCTTCATTTGTTTGTTTTGAAGATAAATGAAATAGTCCATGTAAAATCTTAACCCAGTATCTAGCAGTTAGTAAACAGTTACTGTTAGTATGTACTTGTAGCTATTACTAGAAGTAAAGTTGCAGGTGAGATTTTGAAAGATGACATAGTATGAGGATATTTCAATTCCTTGAAGGAAAATCTCTATTAAACTAAGGCACTATTACTGCTTACACTAATAAGGAACCAATATCTGCCTTCTCTGTGGACAAGTCTTATTTTAATTTGGGTGGATAGCTTCTACCATTATGCAATATTAGTGACTTAAGTCAAAGATAATAAAATTGAGAACCACCTCTACATCTTTGCAAATCTTAAGAGATACCTCATAGTGGAATAATAGTGTTGCATGTTCTTCCAGTTGGGATAACAGGAAGTTTGTCACTGCGGCAACATTTAGACATAGGAGGATAATTTGGGCCTTCATGGAGGTGACTTCAGATTTAGAGTTTGACAAAGAATGAAGAGTAAGTGCTTTCTGTTTGCTCAATGAGCTTAAGCCCTATGGAACGGCTGAGGATGTCTGTTAGCTGTGGCACAGACTGCATGAGAAAGGCATCAAATAAGAGTAGGGAGGCCTTTCTCATCCCACAGGGTCAGCATTTTAATAATTCCTTCAGGCATTTGCATAATCAAATCAGTTTGGCAAATTTCTACTCAATATTTAAATGACAGTCAATTCCAGGAGCAAAATATAAAAAGTCCAAAGGAATATAGAATTTGTCAGGTGGAGCAGAAATCTCTGGTCTTCTGAAGGAGGAACTAAAATGACCGTACCCCCATTTCCCCACTCAGAAGTATGTGCTGTTTAATTTCAGCATGAATGGCCTGGCTACATTTTACAGTTCAGTTTCCTCTGGCAATTGGAGGAATAGGCAGCTGCCAATAGAATATAATGTCAGTGAAAGCAGAAAGGCCCACATGCCTGAAATATCCACGCTTCTAATCAACAGTGGTTGGATCATCCTCTCTAGAAGAAATCCATGTGCTATATTTTGCATTGCTGTAGATTGATTTGTCCTAGAATTATATAGTTGGAAGATAGCCTCACATACCATTGTAGTCTACCTTCCTCTTCCAGTTGGAAAAACAGTCCCTTAGTCTTGGAAGATTGTGTTCATTCCTTTGATTCTGGTCTAGCGTTGAGCTGTGGCTCTCGTTAGTGCCTAACGAGAGCACCGTGGTTTGCTGCTGCTGCCCCTGCCACAGTCTACCTGGAATGGGTGAAGTACAGAAAAACCTGATTGGGAGGGAATGTGATTAAGAATCAGAAAATGACAACTCTGAGTCAGGGTGTGTGGGTGGAGGAGAAAGCTGGGAAAGCTGGAAAGAGTTGGTGGCCAACAAAATGAGGACTATGCTAGAGAATGGGAGCTGAAAACTTCCTCGCCTTCATCATGATGTCGGAGGTCATTTCTACAGCATGTTTCAAAATGTTTTTTTCCATTCAGAGGTTTGCCACTGATGAATACCACCCTGAATTCAGGACTGAGCTATCACGTACCATCAGGCTTTTCTGTCTTTTGATTCTGAGAAAACTAAAATAATTTTGTGCTGACCTAAACTACTTTGGGTGGGCTGTTTGGTAACTATTTGAAAACATCCTATGATTATTTTGTTTATATAGTACATATATAAACGTGTGTGCGATGCTACATATGTGTATCTATGTGTGTGCTATGCTACATATGTATGCATAATCACATACAAATTGATATTATTTGTTTTATATATTATATATAATATATGCCATTTTATATTTTATTACCTCAAATATGTTTACAGATAATATATAAGTATCTATAAATATAAAGTTATATATTATTTCTCTATTTATTTTAAAGGAACAGAGAGATTTATTTCACATGTGATGGGCATCTAAAAATCACAGACTGTTGAAGGTACAAGTTTACTTTCCACATTTTCCAGGTAAAGAAACTGGAGGCCAAAAGAATAGGGTGACTTGGCCCCGGTCTTAGGAAAGGGCAGAACCCCCCTAAAACTCATGTTGCTCTCTGCCAGCCAGGATGCCCTCCAGTGCACTCCGAGTCTAGTACAGAGACTCCCGGTGTTCGTGGAGGGGTGAGGCTGTGGGTCTTGACAGTGTACCCTAAGGTACACTGAAATGTCCCACCTCTAACTCTGACTGGATAGCCATTGTAGACGGACCAAATACAGAAATGTTAAGAAGCAATTGGCTTAGAGAGTGTAATAAAACTTCAGGGGAAAGACAGCACATGTTAATGTGTCTTCAGATGCAAATGAATACGTGGTCTTACAGTTGTGTACCCATAACTTTGAACCTGAGGAGCCGTGCTACTGGATCGTCCACTCGCATAAATGAGTCTTTTATTTCTATTTTCTCTCCTATTCTTGAGACCACTGGCCTCCGCCTTGATTTAAGGTTATGTTCCAAGGGCAAGAGAAACAATCTGTGCTCAGCTGTGGCCTCTTCAAAATGTCCCCAACCTCTGCTTTTACCAGAGGCTGTTTATGGGATGTCCTCCTCTACTAGGCAATCTGAGAACTCTTCTGTTTGGGTAACGTTGCAGTGCAGGAGGAATCAGTTTAATTCCCTGAGCCTTTTTGCTTGAATCCAAATTTCTTCACTATTGACTCACTTCTTTCTCCTGCCCCTGCCCACCCCTGTTAGCTGTTCTGGGGAAAAAAACAGCAAATGAGTTTAACATTTGCAGCCAGTGGCTGGAGGCCACAAGACCAGGACCCTTAATATGATACGGTTAGCTTTGTTTCAAATTAAAATTGGAACCAGTAATGTCTTAATTCTCTTGTCTAGACAATTGTCACGGCTGTAAATTACCATCATCATAGCCATTGAATGGTTTATAATGACCTTACCAAACATTATTTGCCAATCCTATAAACTTTCTGAACATGCTGTTCAGTCTATCATAATTAATCTATTAAGAGATGACATATACATCCTTGCTTCCTCTCTCCAAAGTGACATTTGTGGATTTAATTCCTTTCTCATTGTTAATGCTACTCTGTAAACTCAGTACTGATCTAATTTTGTCTGTCTGCAACAAATTCAATCAGAAAAATCATTATTGAAATGTGATGTCCTTTCTGTGTTTGAGACAGTGGCTATTGCCTCTGAAGATTCTTGTTGCTGTTTCCCTTATGTGATTAACAGCTATTTACACACATTTTGTTCACGGCAGGGATACTGTGTTTCCCCAAAAATAAGACTCGCCAGACCATCAGCTCTAATACGTCTTTTGGAGCAAAAATTAATGTAAGACCCAGTCTTACTTTACTATAGGATCAGATATAATATAATATAATATAGTATAGTATAATATAATATAATATAATATAATATAATATAATATAATAATATCGGGTCTTATATTATTTTTTTGCTCCAAAAGATGCATTAAAGCTGATGGTCTGGCTAGGTCTTATTCTTGGGGAAACACAGTAGTTGTATAATGCATAGGCTACTAATAATTCTGGGCAAAAATGAGTTTAAATGAATTCTTTTCAAACAAGAAGTTGAAGAGTTCAATGTTCAGGAGATAGATTTTTGTACCTAAAGGCTGTATACAAAGTATATAACCACAGCCTTTAAACCAATCTGAATAATAAACCAAGTCACCTTAGAAGTGTGGTGCATCTAATTATATAGTTATAAGCTCAGCTGATATTTAAACTGTCCATGCCATTTTCGTGTGTGTGCGTGCGCGCAGTACAAGTAGATTAAGGAGGAAGAGCAGATGCTGAAAGCCATCAAGAAAATGTCTGAGATCCTAGTTGCAGGACTTCAGTTCCTCTAGTTATCTACAAGCAAAGTCCTTTCTGCCTGGGAACTTGGAATCATCCTTTGTGTTGCCCCCTCTTTCTTTACCAAAGCACCTTGTGTACACCTCTCTCCATTAAAACTTCTTTTATTTGAAGACTCTTATTTGTCTACTTGTCTGTTTCTACCAGTAAAATGTGATCTTAAGAGTAGGGGCATTATCAATACTAGTGGCCAAGGAATCAAAGGACCTGGACGGAATTCTATTTTTGCTACTCTTTTTTTCCCTTTCGGAGTAACTTTTAGCAGTTTCCCTTGCCTCCCTCAGCTTGATATTCTTCATCTGAAAATCAGGGATTAAAATAATGTCTGATTCAGAGTCCAGTATTCGCCATTGCACAATGGGAAGTTTGACTCTGCGTGGAGAACACACAATGCAATATATAGATGATATGTTAATAGAACTGTTCACTTGAAGCCTATATAATTTTATTAACCAATGTCACCAAATACATTTAATAAAAAATAGGATCTGTTTCATAGGAGTTTTCTAAAGCTTATCTAATTCTAAAGCTTTTCTAAAGCTTATCTATCATCACACTATCATCATTTTATTCATATTCATGTTCCTATTGTCATTATAAAACACACTTTTTCAAAAAAACAAATTAATTTTTTACTTTTATCAACCAATCTTTCAGTTCCTCCCATTTTTTACTAAGATATATTTTACATACCATAAAATTCACCCTTTCAAAAATATATGATTCAGTGGCATTTACTATATTCACAAAGTTATGCAAACATCCTAATTCCAGAACATTTTTATCATTCCAAAAGAAACCCTTTCTTCATTAACAGTCATTCTTTATTCCCTTGTTTGTTTCCCCAGCCCATGGCAACCATGAATACTTTGTTTTTTCTTCATTTGCCTAATGGTGGACATTACATGTTAGTGGAATCATGCAATATATGGTCTTTTCTGTGTGATTTCTTTCACTTAGTATAATGTTTTCAAGGTTCATTCATGTTGTAGCATGTATAAATATTCCATTCCTTTTTTTTCACCTATTTCATTTTTCACTTATTTATTTTTTTACTTCTTTTAAATTAAACTTATTGGGGTGACATTGGTCAGTAAAATTATATAGGTTTCAAGTGTACAATTCTATAATCCATCATCTATATATTTCATTGTGTGTTCACCACCCATGATCAGTTCTCCTTCCATCACTATCTGAGGTATGATAACTAAATATGGTGAATGTTTAAATGAAATTATTACAGTAAAAGACACGTTGTCATCATTCCCCCTCAAAATACTCCCCCTTGCTTCAAACACACTTATCCCACTGTTCTTGCCACTTTCTGAAGCAGTTCTGGAAGTCCTCTTTTGTGTCGTTAGTTGCGTGGTTATGGCTGCCTCGATGTCCTGACTGGATTCAAAACGTTTTCCTTTCATGGTCATTTTCACTTTGGGGAAGATCCAGAAGTCACATGGTGCCAGATCCGGTGAATGAGGTGGATGAGGACACACTGTAATGTTTTTATGGGACAGAAATTGCCGTAGCAGAAGCGATGTGTGACACAGAGCGTTGTTATGATGGAGGATGAATTAAAGACACTCACGAAAGAGGGCTTCCAGAACTGCTTCAGAAAGTGTCAAGAATCATGGGATAACTGTGTTTGAAGTGAGGGGCAATATTTTGAGGGGGATTAATGACAATGTGTCTTTTACTGTAATAATTTTTTTTTATTTAAACATTCACCATATCTTTTGATCATACCTCATATATTGGATTGTATGAATATGCTTCATTTTTATTTAGCCATTCATCAATTGATGGACATTTGAGGTTTTTCTACACTTTGCCTATTATGAATAATGCTACTATGGACATTTATATACAAGTTTTTGTGTGGATATGTTTGTAATTACCTTGGGCATAAACTTGGAGTGGAATTATTGAGTCATATGGTAACTCTATCTTAAACTTTTAGAGGATTTGCCAAACTGCTTTCCAAGGTGACTGCTCCATTTTTATGTTCCCAGCAGGAGAGTATGAGGAGTTCCGCTTCTACACATTCTTGCCAACAGTTGTTATTTTTATCTTTTTGCTTATAGATATCCTAGTGGTGTAAAGTGATATCTCACGGTGGTTTTGGTTCGCACTTTTCTAATACCTAATGATGTTGAGCATCTTTTCGTGCTTATTGATCATTTCTGTATCTTCCTTGGGTAAAAAAAAAAAATTACCTATTTTTTACTTAGGCATTTGTCTTTTTATTGTTGAGATGTACGAGTTCTTCATATATTCTTGATTATAAAGCCATTAAGATATAAAAGTTGGAAATATTTTCTTCTGTTCCATAGGAGGCAGGTCTGTCTTTCTTTTCAAAAAAAACTTTCAGGATTGTGTCCTTTGAAGCACTAAGATTTTTAATTTTGATAGAGTTCAACTTACCTATTTTTTTCCTCAAAATCTAGTGCTTTTGGTGTCATATTTAAGAAAACATTCCAAGGTTGTGAAGAATTATCTCTATGTTTTCTTTTAAGAGGTTTATATTTTAGCTCTTAATGAATTTTGAGTTAAGTTTTGTATGTGGTGTGAGGTAGGGATCCAACTGCACATTTATGCACATAGATATCAGTTGTCCAAGGACCATATGTTGAAAAGACTGTCCATTCTTCATTGGATTGTCTTGGTACCCTTGTCAAAATCAATTGATCACAAATGTCAAGGTTTATTTCTGGACTCTCAATTATATTCCATTGATAAATATGTCTGTTCTTATGCCAGTACCACAGTATCACATTTTCATGATGATGTTAACTTTATAGTAAATTTTGAAATTTACTGAAATTTTGAAAAGTAAGTCTTCCAACTGTGTTCGTTTTTTTTTCAAAATTGTATTGGCTATTTTGGGTCCTTTGCATTTCATATGCATTTTAGAATCAGCTGGTCAATGTATGCAAGGAAACCAGGTAGGATTTTGATAGGGATTGTTTTGAGTCTGTAGATTAGTTTGGGGAGTATTGCAATCTTACTAATATTAAGTCTGATTCTTATAAGTGAAATGTCTTTCCATTTATTTATATGTTTTTAAATTTCCATGATGTTTTGTAAATTTTAGTGTGTGAATCTTACACTTCCTTTGCTAAGTATACACCTAAGTATTTTGTTCCTTTTGATGCTATTATAAATTAAATTGTATTGTTACTTTTATTTTTATAGTGTTCATTGATAGTGTGTAGAAACACATTTGACTTTTAATGTGAATCTTGTATACTGCAACACTGCTGAACTTGTTACTTTTAATAGACTTTTTTTAGTGAGTCCTGATGATTTTCTGTAGATGAGATCATGTATTCTGTGAATAGAAATAGTTTTCTTTTTTCTTTTCAATCTGATGCCTTTTATTTATTTTTCTTCCCTAATTACACTACCTAAAACCTTCAGTACAATGTTGAGTAGAAGTGGTGAGAGCAGGTATCTTTGTCTTGTTCCTTATCTTAGGGGGAAAGCTTTCAGTTTTTCACCATTAACTATAATGTTGATTGTGGGTTTTTTTAATAAATGCCCTTTATCAGTTTGAGGAAGTTTCTTTCTGTTTGTAATTCATAAAGTATATTGGTCTGTAATTTCTTGTACTGCCTTTTGTTTTGTTTTGCTTTGTTTTGTTATTACAGTGACACTAACCACATAGGATGAGTTGGGAAGTGTTTCCTTCTCTTCTACTTTTTTTTGGGAAGTATTTGTAAAAGATTTATGTTAATTCTCTTTGAAATATTTGGTAGAATTCACCAGAAAAGTTATTTGTGCTTATGATTTTTTGTGGAAAGGTTTTTGATTAGTAATTCAATCATTTACTTGTTATAGATAGATTCACTCAGATTTTCTTTCTTTTTGAGTCAGTTTAAATAGTTTGCACCTTTCTAGAATTTGCCTTTTTCATCTAGGTTATCTAATTAATTAGCATACAATTGTTCATAATATTCTCTTATAATCATTTTTATTTCTGTAAGGCCGGTAGTATTATCCCTTCTTTCATTAATGATTATACTAGTAATTGAGTTCTCTCTCTCTCTCTCTCTCTCTCTCTCTCTCTCTCTCTCTCTACTGGTTTTTCAAAGAACCACCTTTGGTTTTGTCAATTTTCTCTATTTTTTCTTCTCTTTATTTCATTTATTTCAGTTTTGATCTGTACTATTTCTTTCTGCATGTTTGATTTAGTTTCTCTTCTTTTTATAATTTCTTAAAGAAGATGAGGTTTTTATCTTTAATATGATGAGATCTTTAATATGTTCATTTTAATATGTTCATTTATAGGTGAAAATTTCAATCTAAGCATTCATTTATCTAAATCTCATAAGTTTTGGTATATTTTATTTTCATTTTCAATTATCTAAAATTATTTTCTAATGTCCCTTATAATTTCTTCTTTGACCTGTTGATTATTTAGGAATGCGTTTTTAAATTTCTACATATTTGTGAATTTCCCCAATTCCTTCTGTTATTAATTTCTAACTTCATTTCATTGTAGTGATATAACAATCCTTTTAAATTTATTGAGACTTGTTTGATGGCCTAATATGTGGTCTATCCTGGGGAATGGTCTATGTGTACTCGAGAAAAATTTGCATTCTCATGTTGTTAGAAAGACTATTCTATGTATGTTTGTTGGATATAAATGTTTTATAATGTTATTCAATTCTTTTATCTCCATGTTGTTTTTTTGGCAAGTTGTTCTATTATTGAGTCTCTAACTATTATTGATGAATGGTCTATTTCTCCCTTTATCTGTAAGATTTTGCTTGATGTATTTTCAGGCTCTGTTGTTAGGTGCATATTTGTCTATAATTGTTATGTCTTCTTGGACATAACATTAGATTAACATTTTTATCATTATAAAATGTTCTTTTTTGTCTTTAGTAATAATTTTAGACTTACAGTCTTTGTCTGATAGTAATATAGCCACTCTTGCTCTCTTTTGATTACAGTTTGTATGGTATATCTTTGTCCATCCTTTTCGTTTTATTCTGTATGTGACTTGCAGCTAAAATATGACCCTAGTAGACAGTGCATAATAGAGTCTTTTTGTTGTTTTTGTTCATTATGCAAATATCTGCTTTTTATTGGATTGTTTAGTCTATTTACATTTAATGTAATCACTGGTAAGGTAGATTTATATATGCCATTTTTCTACTTGTATTTCATGTTTCATTTTTTTTCTCTATTTCTCCATTATTCTCTTCTTTTATACTAAGTAAGTTTTTTCCAGTATACCATTTTAAGTCCTTTAATGTTTCTTTTATTATATTTTAAAGGTGTTTTCTTATTGGTCACTGAGGATTACAATGAACATGTTACCTTAAAAATCTAGTTTGGGTCAATACCAACTTAAAGTCAGTAGCACACAAAACTTTGCAGCTACATAGCTCCATTCTCACATGCTTCTTTGTGCTCTTATACATTATAATTATTTATACATTATAAGTCCATCAACACAGTATTATAATTATTGCTTTATGCAGTTGCCATTCAAATATAATTGAAGAAGATGGTTACAAACCAAAAGCACATTTATATTGTCTATTTTGTTTATCTATATTGTTTTACTGGTGTTGTTAATATTTCTACACATAGATTCTATTTATTGACTAGTGTCCTTTTATTTCAGCCTGGAAGACTCCCTTCAGTACTTCTTATAGGATATGTCTTTGAGAAAGGAATTATCTCAGTTCGTTTATCTGATAATGCCTTAATTTCTCCTTCATTTATTAAGAATAGTTTTGCTATATATAGAATTCTCGATTGACATTATTTTTGTTTAGACCCTAACCTATTGGTACCTTGATCTTAGACTTTTGGTATCCTAAGCTGTGAGAAAATAAATTTCTTTTGTTTAAAACACCCAGTCTATGATATTTGGTTATAGAATTCTGAGCAGACTAATAAAGATCCCTATGGAAAGCTCATTCACCATATTTTCCCATTAATTTTTTTGGTTAGCTTCTTATTTGCCCTAACTCTCTGAGGTTCTGATGTTAAACAATCACCACTGATTGTTTTTGACAAATGTCCTGGGAAAAGATTGTTAACAGTGAGTGATCTCTGAATCAGGTCAAATAAAGTCAATCCCTGCAAGTGAAGGTATCTAGGAAATTGCTAGACAAGTCAAATAATAACAGTATCTGGTAATGATGCTTTGAGGGAGTTTCAAACAAATTCTGCTCTATTAAGTGGCTAATAGGCTGCTGTTTTTCATGATTATCATATTTGCAAAGCTATTGTTTTTCAAAGCTACTGTGGAGCTGGGGAGAGAGCATGGAAATAGGGAAAATGAAAACACCACTAAGCTCACTATTCTTGTTGAGATTCAGCTGTTTTTCTTCAATAGACATTCTTTGCATTCCTCTGTTGACCAATATTCCAGAGTTCTTAAAAAGTTGATTTTGACTATATTGTTAACAGTGTTTCTGTATTGTCTTTCCTTATTGTCTTTCTGGAGGAGCAGATTTGTAGAGATATTTATTCCAACTTTTCTGCAGTACTCTCACACCCAATTAATTTTTGATGAGCACGTGAATTTAATGGACTTTGTGGTTGTATTTCTAACATTGATTGTACCCTTCTCTGAATGTGAAGTTGGTTTTGAAGCTGATCCTTCCCTCAGACCCAGACGTAACCCCAGGTTGTTCTAATTCGGCTTTCTTGACACTATTGATATTTTGGGTCCAATAACTGTGTTGGGGGTGGCTTTGTCATGTGCTGTGTAGAGATCTTTCACAATATCCTTGTACTTTACTCACTAGATGCCAGTAACATCCTCCAAGTTGTGACAACCACAATGTTGTCCAAATATTGCCAATGTGCCCGATAGGGTAAAATTGCCCCATAATTGGGAACAAGTGTTCTAACCACATTAATACAGTCTCATTGTTTAAGACACAATGGTTGATTCAGGTGAACAAGGCTTATGTCCTAAAGCATATGATAATCCCCTAATCACAGTTATTGGTTCAGGAATGGAGGTGTAACCAATTCAAGCCAAGGAAATATGACAGAACGTTGCTGGAAACATCAGGAAGAAAGGTTCCTTCTTTTTCTTTCTAGGTTGGGCTTTGTGGGAATGTGAAATATCCTGGGAATCCAGCTTTAGCATGAGGTTAAAATGGCATAGAACATATGCTTGGCATACAGTAAATAGAGTTATTATTACAACACAAATTGGGCCTATGCCATGGACTTTGCTTTTCATGTGAGACCTGTTTTAGCTAAACACTGAACTTAAAGGTGTCCCTAAAAGTTGTAGGGATTCTACCTTCATTGTCTTTCTCTAAAATCCAGTCCTTCATTTTCATATCACTTCAACTCTCCAGTTTCCATTTTGCCTCTTAAGTATTAGCTGTACTTGAAACACTTTTTATGAAATGCTCTCTCTGTTTTCACATCTCTATAGCTTAGCTCATTCTATGATCCTCCGTTATCTTCTTAAAGCACACCTCTGATTTCCCCACTTCACTGCTCAGTTTCAAGGTGTCCTTGCTACCTACACTTAATTAAACCAAATATCTCAGCCTGTTTTCAATTTGACTAGAGTCAGCTTTTCAAACAAATCATTCTCTACTTTCTTCTAAGATATAAATTTTAACTAAATCAGAATGCTTACCATTGCCAGAGCAGGTGCCATATTTTCTGTCTTTGAATTTTCTTGTGCTAATTCTGACACTAGAACATTGAAAGTAGTAATTATAATGAAAACAGGTAACCTTTACTGAGCATAAGCCTGTGCCAGATACTATGCTTTACCTCACTTAGTTCTCCAAAACAAAAACAAGAAAACAATTTGTCAAGTACTTCCGTTTAGCCTTCTGGAATGTAAGAAGAAATAGCATGGAGAAGTTAAATAATTTCCCAAGGTCACACAGATAGTAATTGAAAAAACTGGAACTTAAACTTTGATCTTTCCAATTGACCATATTCTTGTTCTTAATCACAAGACTACACTGCTTTCTCTTTGCCCCTCTTCTCCCTCTTCTATCTCTCTCCGTTGCAATTCTGAGGTTTTCTAGTCTAAACTTATATGCCAGTTCGTACATAACATGCACCCAAGTCCTTCAAACCAGAAGCATTCTTTCCCCTCTTTAATCTCTTACTGAATCCAACACAGTGCCTGTTGTATCATAATAGATAGTAAATATAGGTTTAAATAAAGGAGATGTATGAATAAAACTTGGAACCTAGGCATTTTGTTCTTTTATTTCATCATTGGTGTAAAGAGAAAAATCAAAAATGCACAGTATTTTTCAAATAACAAGCACTTAATAACTTTTTGTTAAATTGAATGAATTACTGAAAATTCAGTAGACCAGCTTGTAGGGTGTCAATTTTCCTTTGTGCCTCCCTTATGCTGACCATACCTATATATATGTAAATGCAAGCTATCGAGGCATCTCCCAAATATATGTGGAATTCCTTTCTGTGTTAACCTGTGCAGTTGAGCAGGCCTAGCGAATCTATTGTTTTGTAGTTAACAAAGGTAAAGGGCTCAGTCTTGAATAGTTACAGGGGAATTTGGAATTTCTGGCTATGCAACTGACTGTAAGTGTGGCTTTCCTTCCACGGAGGAGCTGTTTTATGGGCTGTCAGTATGAAAACAAATGTTTCAATGATAGGTCTGTTTTACTCGTTCCCGAATGTGGTTGGTATTTAAGAAGTGGAGGACAGGGCACTAAGGTGGAATAGAGAGGAGAAGAAGCTGGGGAAGAAAAGAAGATAATGGGCAAGGATGGAAACTAAACTAAATTAGATTCCAGAGCTCACAACCCAGGCTTGCTTGCAGCCTAAGTTAGGAACATAAAGCAATTTGTCTGATATGGCTTAACTGTGAGCACCACAATAATTCTTTTCAAATCAGAAATTTTGGGATTCTATTTCATAAAAAAACTTTTTGAAATATTTAGACTTACATCGTGATATAGATGCTAATGTTCCTCACACAGAAGTGTAGAAACATTTTCCCAATGTGTGTGTATGTGTTCCCCAGGAAAAAAAAACAAACAATTTTTAATTCCATTTAAATTAGTGTCTAGAAAAGTAATATATCCCTGTTCTGGATTATCTGGGGCTCCTAATGGAGTATCATCATGCAATTTTAGTACCCACATTTTTTATTAGATTTATCATATAATTAGCATGAGGGAGTACTATTTATTTATCCTAGGTTAATGGGAAAAACTAGAGTTGTCCTCTATGTATAACTCAGACATGTGCTGGAGCACGCTTCATATGTGCACTGCATGTATGACTCAGCCATGTACCATACCAGTGGAGCTAGCACAGAAGTTTGAATAGAGAGAGATGTTGAGAAAATTGTGTATATAGACATGTCAAACTTTAAATGTGCTTGTGTTGAGAATAGTTATTAGTTTCAGCAAAACAATACAGACCTCATATTAATGTTATTATTTTCTGTAGTTTTGTTTGCTTTTATTTTATAATTTTTAATTTTATAGTTGTAAATGAACCAAAAGGATAGGGCAGGCAGATTATACTTAGTTTTATATATTAATATTGTTATAAAAATAATTTGTCAACATTTGCAGTTAATGAGATGATCTTTTCTTTTAAAGGGGGTCTTCACATTAATGGAGTTTGAGAAACACTATACCATTTTATTTTGAGATACATGAAAGTCTTAATCTGTTGATCCCAATGAGCTATTTTAGAGAAAATAATATTTATGTCACCCAAAGAAATACTAAGCTATTTAGTGTTAATACTCTATTTACTGTTACAGTAGCTGCTATGTCTCTGTAATCGGTCAGTTATTGAATCATATTTTCTTTTACCTAGAAAAAAATTATACCATGTTAATTCTGGTAAATTCTTGAGGTTGTGTTCAAGGTAATGTGTCCTGGCTAACAACTGTTTCTGGAGTGAGTCACCAAAGTTTATTTTTAAGCTTTTCCTATTTAAATGAATATAGCATGTTAATTGAGTGAAGAAGCTCTGTTAAAGCATTTTTTACCTCTTTGGTGTGAGAAGTTAAAATCATAGCTTCACAACCTCTAATCACTTCCATGTGTATTATCTTATATCATCACAGCAGTGGCATGAGGAACATATCATTTCCATTCACAGATGACAAATGTGTGGGTCAAGGGGTAGAGTGAATTGTCACTTTCATAAACCCCGGGGATCTAGCTCTGAGTACAGGTGTTTCTGCTTCAAACCTTGGGCTCCTTTCACTATATCATGTGGTTTCTCTAAATAAAATTTAAATTTTCAGATAGAAATTGAATTTATTTAGGGAAAATGTAGTATTAACTTATGTTTAAACCTTTAAAAGATACATTTATTCTATACTTGATACAATTTATTATTATAAATTTTTACTGCAGATATAAATTTAATTGATATAATGAACATAACATATTAGTTTCAGGTGTAGAACATAATGATTTTATATATGTATATATTGTGAAATGGTCACAATATGTTTAGTTAACATCATTATTATTAGGATCACTATTGTTATATATATATAGTCCTTCTGATTACTAAAAAGATATAGATAAAACACAGTACTACACAACAGATCCTTTAACTCAGATTAAAATGCAAAAGTGAAGTAATAGAGGAAGAAGATAAAGAGATAATAAACTTTTTAAAAGGTCTGTGCTGAAAACTTAAAAGACCACAACATAACATTTGCTCTTGCAAAAGATTTATAGTCTAATACAATGAAACTCTTAAGGCTTTTGCTGAGAGAAAGTTTTTCTTTCCCTAACTTCTAAGAAATTTATTGGAGGTGAAATGTAAGAAGCATCTTTGGAAGAGAACATAGCTTAGATATATTCTAAAACATTTAATAACTATTCAGCTAAAAGATGTCTGAAAAATGAAAAAGAAAAATGCCACATTATGTGGCATATAGTTTGAGGAGAAGTTTAGAAAGTTTCTTCTCCTAGAATTAGCTCCCTCTTCAATAATTTATGCTGCCTCTTCTTAGTTTCTCCTCTTATTGTCTCATGATCTTTCTGAAGTCAATAAATAAAACTATTTCTCCACTGAACATTTTCTTATCTCCTTACGGACATAAGGCCTGAGAACTATGAAACAAAACAGATGGGAATATTTCCCTTTTATCTTTTGTTTTTCTTATTATGGTAATTAGTTTAGCTTTATGGCCTTTCTGAGCTTAAAGATAATACATGTGCTTTTAGAAAATTTGGAAAAATATGAAGAATCAGGGAAATGTGTGTTCATGATTCCAGCAATAGTAATTTCTTGCTGTATTTATCTCAATACATTTTTAGCTTATGTGAGAACATATGCTTTTTTTACTTGACATTTTTAATGGTATTGGATTTCCTTATGTTACTGAAAAGCCTTAATTTTTAATGACTACTAAATATTCCGCCATATGGATATACTCTGGCTTTTTAAAGCATCCTGCTAATATTGAACACTTGGGGGAGATTTTCAATTTTTCACTGTTGTACCACACTTCTGTACGTAACTTTGGGCACTTTGGCTTGTCTTCTAATAACTACCTTATAGTAGTTTCTAAGAAGCATTAATAGATTAAAAGACATCAATATTCTAAACTATTTTGATAAGTATCACCAATTGCTTTTCAGACTCATAGCAATTTACACTTCTGTCAGCAATATCTGAATGTGTCTAATTCACTAGGCATTAATATTCTTTTTAATTCTTTGTTCATTTGATAGGCAAACATTGCATTACATTGGTTTAATTTGTGTTATTAAAAAACGATGGACCGTTTATTGTGCTCATATTTATTAGCTGTTTCTATTCTTCTTTTGCAAACTATCTCAATCATCTTCTTACCTCCTCCATCATCATTTATCACCACTCTACCTCCGAAAAATAGAATCATTTCAATCATTGAGTTTGGGAGCCTAAATGAGGAGGGTCCATGGGACTAAAGAGGTATAGCCGCTCACTATACATGTGAGTCTATGGACAGGACCGTGGGTACTTGGGGACATGTACCTATATGCCTCCTGCTTGTCTTCCTTGCTTCTCTGACCTTTCCTTTCACTTGTTCCCTCCCTTTATTCTGTGCATCTTTCCTCACCATTTTGTTCTCTGCTCAGTATAACATTTTTGACATCCTTCTAGTATACTGGGATTAGTAGGCTTGCATGCATCCCTGGAATAGATGTCAATACTTTACCTTTGTTTCGGGTTGTCTACTCTGCCATTCTGCCCTTCCATGTATTCACCATCTCACAACGGTTGTATCATGTATACATATAAAGTGCCTTTGTGTATAGCAGGGTCTCCTATACTGAGTTTCCTTTGAGACAGAAACCCAGATAGAGAACAGGAGTCCTACAGAACTGTGCAAAGAAGGCTAAGCATTGTTTTCATTTTACTTATTTACATTTACTTTAGCTCCTTCAAAGATGTTCATGGTGGTGAAAATTTTTACCGAGCACCTTTGGTAAGCCAACTGGGCTTCTGTGTGCTTTCTTAATCTGTCCTCAAGGGACTCCATGGTGGTGCTCTGTTCCTGATTTTACCTATGAACTTAGGGAACTGTGGCCTACATGTGTTAGACTATTTCCCCACTGTCATGTAGCTGATAAAAAGAGACCATTTGAATATAAGTCAGACATTCTGAAGTCCAGGCATGGCCTCTCGGCTATATTTCTTCAGCTATCTGGAAGTGGGTTGGGATGTCGCAGTTTGTGCCTTTTCTCTGCTAACATGGCACACAGACCGACTCATGTGGGATGGGATTGGGTAAGGTAGGGCAGGATGGGGTAAGGAGGAAGGGAAGCAGATGTCAAACGCACCGTCTGTTCTGTAAGCAAATGGCAGAGTTCATTGAGGAGCAGGGCAAGTCCGGGTTTCCTGTTCCTAGCACATGGCAGGCACTTACCGTGCTTCCCCTAAAATAAGACCCAGCCGGACCATCAGCTCTAATGCAGCTTTTGGAGCAAAAACTAATACAAGACTCCGTATTTTTACTATAAGACCCAATCTTACATAATATTATATAAGACCGGGTCTTATATTAATTTTTGCTCCAAAAATCGCATTAGAGCTGATGGTCTGGCTAGGTCTTATTTTCAGGGAAACAGGGTAGCAACTATTTGTTATTACTGAATGAGGGATGCTTTTCTTTAAGCGACCATCTTGTCTCGAATAAAAGCAAAGCTGACTAGTCTGTAGGGCAGAGACAATCTGGCAGTGCTTATCACCCCTCTCTTAATGACTCAGCCTGTGTGCAGCAATCCATTTACGCCTTCTTAACTTCTCCTTCTTCAAAATGAGGCTAGCAAGCTCCAAATAATGTGATTAAGATGAATAAGTTTTGAACTCTTTGAACAGATGATTAATCAGTAAAGCCAGTGTTTTATTTAACTTTACTGATGATCTAATTCGGAATTTCTGAGTTCTGATGCAATTCTTAGGGAAACGAATTCTGAACATATTATAGGTGTCTCATTTTTCAAATAGGAAAATATTTATTATTTTCCCATTCTTGCACATTTCTATAAAACACATAGCTTTTATACAGTGCTCGCACAGCACCAGTGCTACAAAGCTACCTGCAGTCAGGAATGGTGCGTTTTCCATCTCTCTGGGACTAATGGGTTTGTATGTGTCTCTGGAAACAGAAGTGAGCACTCTGACCCTCGACTTGTGTGTTTGCTCTCTAAACTGCACTATGGTGGCACACCACAAACTGCACAAATGAATGTGAAAAATGAATATAGTTATAGTGAGAGTATGTTTATTTTAATTCTTTTTGATATCTACAATTATACAACTCCATACAATAAATCTGCTTCTCTAATCTGAACATCAGTAAACTATTCAGCAAGAAATATTGAGAAACGGAAGGTTGATATTTTTAGTATTTTCCTTTTAACAAACTTGAAACTTCCTAACACTGAAAACTGGGGTTGGCAAACTTTGTCTGTACAGAGCCACATAGAGAATATTTTAGGCTTTTTGGACCAAGATGATAAATTGAAGACATTATATAGGTACTTACATGACAAGAGAGAAACCAAAGTTTCACAAAATTTTATGGAATTCAACTAATAACAATAACAATGACAATTGACTACATTTTAAAATAATACAATATTATTGTATTAGTTTTCTATTGCAACCATACAAATTATCAAAAACTGGGTGGCTTAAGCAATACCAATTTATTATCCTACTGTTTGGAAGATCAGAGCTCCAATGGTGCTCACTGGGCTAAAACCAAGGTGTCGGCCGGGCTGCATTCCTTCTGGAGGCTCTAGTGTACAGTCTGATTCCTTGTCCTGTCCAGTCCAGCTTCTGCAGGTTGCCTGCCTTCCTTAGCTCATAGTCCCCTTCTACCATCTCCAATGCCAGCAACATAGCATGTCTCTAACCCTGCTTCCATTGTCACATTTCTTCTTACCACAACCTGGAAAGGTTTTCCACTCTTAAGGATCCATGTGATTATGTTGGGTCCACCTGGATAATCCAGGATAATCTTCCCATATCTAGGTCCATGAATTAGTTTCCTAGGGCTGCTGTAATGAAGTATCACATTGAGTGGCTTAAAACAATAGAAATTTATTCTCTTATAGTTCTGGAGACTAAAATTCCAAAATCAACCTGTCAGCAGGGCCATGTTCTCTTTGAGACTCTACATAGAATCCCTCCTTTCCTCTTCCTAGCTTCGGGTGGTGGCCATCATCTTTAGTGTTCCTTTGTTTGAGACTGCATCACTCCAATATCTGCTTCTGTCATCATGTTGACTCTTCCTTTAAACAAAGTATTATTTACACCAAAACCTGTGAAAGTGTCACTAAAAATACCATTTAGTGTAATGATAAACATGATTTGAAAAATATATTTGAAATTATAGTCCCAGACTGGCTACAATACATATGTGGGAGTGACCCACATAGTAAAATGGACCCTTTTGAATAGTTTGAACAAAGTTTCTAAATTTAGTATGCTTAATATTTATCAACGATTTATTTTGAAGTGATGCTAGTATCCTACTGTGTATATTTCTCCAGGCTAATGTGTATAACTCAGCAAAGAATTTCATATATTACATAAATTTTCCCCAGGCAATTACTGGTAAGCAGGATAATATGACCAGGCTTCTCACTTAGGAAAACACTACCTAATTGGTAAAAGTATATTTATGTTATATAAAATAGCTCATCTTAATTAGTATTGACAAACTTCAATATTTGAACAGAATGACAGCATGGAAATGATGGCAAACAATCTTAATTAATGTGCATACTATCAAAAGAAAAACATCATCGATTTCAAATAGTGTGTTTTCAAATAAGGTAATTATATCTGTTGACATTTAACTGGCTAGTCCATGCACGGTCCTGTCTTGAAGTCAATGTTAAATAACCTTTCTCTCAATATATTTCCATGGAAACTCTATAATTTTTTTTGCCAGAAACACATTTGGTTTTTCTTTGCATTAGTAATAAAATGTGAATTTAGGGAGGTCTAATTGGGAAGAGAAATATTAGGTAAGGATGAGGAGTAATCATATTTATAAATCTGATCATGTTTCAGTGGCAAATATGTATTAGAATCCACATGACATAAAGAAATGAATCAACCATAAAGGTTTTTTGAAAGGAGATATAAGAGCTATGGTCTGCTTGATCTCATTCATAAGGATTTCTTGAAGGAGAAATTACTTTCTTCAATAATTCAGTTTTATATTTGGACTCATAAATTTATTATTTGGTTTCACTTTTGAGAGTTATCACAGAAGACAGATAAACAACATGGTCTTTGGAGCTAGACTGTATGGGTTTAAATCTGAGATCTATTTCCTAGTAGGTCACTTAACCTTTTTAAGTCTTTTAAAACTTATTTAAAAAAAATTAAAACAAATTTCAATTGCAGTTGGCATACAATATTATATTAGTTTCAGGTGTACAACATAGTGATTAGACATTTATATAACTTATGACATGATCAACTCAATAAGTCTAGTATCCATGTGACACCATACATAGTTATTACAATAATATTAACTGTATTATGCATGCTGTACTTTACATCCCCATGACTGCTTTTATAACTTGCAATTTGTACATCTCAATCCCTTCCCCCTTTTCACTCATCCTACCATTCTCCCATCTGGCAACCATCAATTTGTTCTCGTATCTATGAATTTGTTTCTGTTTTGTTTGTTCATTTAGTTTTTTAGATTCCACTGAAAAAATTAAAATAGAACTACTGTATGACCCAGCAATTCCTGTTAGGTATTTATCCAAAGAAAACCAAAGCACTAATTTGAAAAGACATATGAACCCCTATGTTCATTGTAGCATTATTTACAATAGCTAAGATATGGAAGCAACCAAAATGTCCATCCATAGCTGAATGGATAAAGATATGGTACATAAATACAATGGAATATTAACCAACCAAAAAAAAAGAATGAACTCTTCCATTTGTGACGACATGGATGGGCCTAGAGGACATTATGATAAGTGAAATAAATCAGACAGAGAAAGGCACATAACCTCTTTAAGTCTTGATTTATTTTTCCATGAAATGGGTATAAAGTTCCTGGCATGCAATAAACATCATATAAGTGCTATTTGCTTGATTATAATTATTATTAATAATAGTAGTTTAATAGTAGTAACAGTAGTAGTAGTGTTGTTGATACTGGTCGTAGTAAGATGCCCTTTATTAATGAATATATCTGTTAAGAAATATGGAAGCCCAGGGCTAGCGTAAAATCATATAGTCTCCAAATCATTCAACATACCATTAGGTAGCTTGAGAGACCCTGACTTATCATGGAAACACTTGAACCAGGACCGAAGGAAGCCTGCTGGAAAGGGAAGGCAAGCTGTCATGGTCACCATTACGGGGACCAGAGCATGCTGGGTGGCAGAGGAGGCAGTGATTGGGCCATCCTCTGCAGTTACTAGGGCAGCACTGATTCTTGGGGCAAACTTGGTATATCCCCAGGACAGCCCTATTTCTTTACCACTTGCTGTAGGCCAGGAGAGAACAGGGATTTCATGTTACAAACCCTCTCCTGTACTATTTGATATGTGGCTGCACTATTGCCATAGGTTGCATTACTGAATTCCATGTTTCAAGCTACATTTGGGATTTTTTTTTTCTTTCTTTCATTTTCTTTCTTTCTTTCTTTCTTTCTTTCTTTCTTTCTTTCTTTCTTTCTTTCTTTCTTTCTTTCTTTCTTCCTTCCTTCCTTCCTTCCTTCCTTCCTTCCTTCCTTCCTTCCTTCCTTCCTTCCTTCCTTCCTTCCTTCCTTCCGTTCTTTCTTGTTTTTTTTCTTTTTTTTATGTCCTTTTCTCTCATGGTTTCCTCTGTATCTCTTCCTCATCACTGTTTACTGTTTGTACAATATCTAGTTCCCAAGTGATGCATAGCTCCATGATTACAAAAAGTGAACTAAATAAATTCTCTGCATTTGAGTTCAAACTATAATGGTCAATAAAATTTAAAATTAAAGTTAAAATAACTAAAGGGTGAGTACTCAGTAGTTGTATTGCACAGCTGGGCGTTTTAGTGAAATTGGTGACTTAAATCAACAGTTTTTAGTAGTCATTGGGACAATGTTTTACATGACGGGAGGATTATAGTTCGATTTGCAGAATTTTGGTTTTCCAACCTGAGCCATAATAGTGTTTTTATAATCCCCATTGACAGTTGCTTACCGTTCCACAATCTTCACTTTCATTCTCTTGTCAATCTAAGCAGAGTAGGGGCACTGGGTTTTGGCATTCTAGAAGTCAAGACAACGGACTAGGGAAGGGGATGAGTCAGTCAAAATACCAGTGAAGCCAGAGAAGCTGGTTGAGGAGGCTGTGACCCTATGTTTGTGCTGGAGATGCAGGTGTGATGTCAGAGGATTGCTGACTAGGGTGTCTGTGTGAGGTGTGATACGTGCTATCAGAGAGCACAGGGTGTGAGCTGAGACAGATGCTGTGTGTTGGAGGTTTGGAACAATAGCAAGGCTTGTGGTGTTTTCATACATGTTCATTGTGAATATGATTAAATATTTGTCCATTTCCTTTAATAACAGATTTAAAGTAGTATAGTGATATCAACTTTTATGTAGAAATTATGAAATGAAGGGCACCTTTTTTTTTTTGAGATGGGAGATGTTTTTCTTTATAATTTCTTCTGTGTCATACTTGCCTCAAATAGCTCGTGGTGATAGACTCCCTTTTGCACGAATGTGGGATTTCCGTGAGCCATAAGGTTCCCTAGAAATCACTCAAGCAGACTTTGAGAATTTTGCATTTTCCCCCTACAAATAACTTGCTGATAAAACAAGTTAGGATAGATTTGGTGCACAGACATCAGCAGATGCCAAATCGGAAAGAGGAGGCAATGCAGACAAGGAATGATAGTTCTGTAAAATAATAGTCTCTGTGGCACATTACTTGGAAAAGCTAATGATTTTCCATGAGAAAAATAAAGGAGCAGTGAGCATTATTCTTTCAGTAATATGAGGAGCCTGCAATCTAGAAAATGATAGACACACCAGGGAACATTTGAAAGGACAAGAGGACTGACCATTTGACATCATTTGAATGTCCTATCAGACAATAAGGGGCTTCCTGCGGGATCCAGCTAGCTAGACTCAAGGTCTGTTTATCTTCTCTACACTACGAATGAATTGAAGAGACATCCATTTTATAGAAATTTGAATATTTCAAATAAATTTGTTTTATTATTGAGCTGTAAACTCCATAAAGACTCAATCCCCACTGGACCAGTCTCCTTAGTAAGATTCAGTGGGTATGCTTTGGATTTGAGCTCATTACATCCAAATAGTTGTGTATGCTTCACCATGCATGCATTCATTCATCAACGCAGTTATTGTTCCATTGCTGTCCTTATGAAGCAGTAAAGACCCTTCTCACAGCTGATCCTGCCTTTCTTAAGACTGACAGAAACAGAACATGGTAAGCACTAATTTAAAAATGAGGTGACAACTAAAAAAGGTCATGTCTACACTGACGGCCTCAAATATGATTTTATTGCCAGTTGAGCTTATTTTTGAGCTAAGGGATACTTTGGATTAAGTAGATCCAAGTAGATTTGACCGGGGCTCATGTACCACTGATCTGCCACAGTTTGGATGTCCTTATACATCACAGCGAGCACAAGATCTGACTGTGTTTTGTGTCCATCTGTTGGTAAACATACTGAATATCGCCCATGCTTGGTAACTGACCTAACAAAGGCCAAGAAACTTGCCTGATGGTACTTCCAGATTGCAGGTTAGGTTACCCAGGTGTGCCCCTTTAATTTTTCCCCGTATTAGCAAGATGATTTTTAAAAACTACAAGCGTATTGATGGAGAAAATGTCTATCTTGTATAAACAAAGAGGTCCTGTCAAACTGACACTCTCCAGGGTGGGTTAAACACATTGGAGAGAGATGTGAAGAGAAGCTGAGCTGGCAGGACATCAGTTGCACGGCATCCTTAAGACATGAGGTGATTCGAGGGCAGAATGTGTGGGAGACTAAGTGAAGTCCTGTCAGGAGCCTTCAGAACATTTTTCTAGAGTGACTGAACAAAGTTCTCCAGCTGATTCAGATTCAGATACCAGGGGAGTGTAAACGTATATCACCATGTTACAGGCATAGACACTAAGCTATCCTCAACTCTCCTGTTTTTCTTCATCAAGATGTCCCAATTATATCTCTTAAATCTGGCCTTTCTGTTCTTGTGCTCCCCCTGCCTCTTCTAAGGGTTTGTAATCGTGGGCACCCAAATAAAACAGTATTGAAGGAAGATCATTCCAGGCTAGACTGGGGAGAGGTTGGGTTATTGGAATAGAACAGATTTGTTTTAAATCACGGGTAAGAATTTATTTAATATTTATGTTTTTTCTTCCTGAAATTGGATATATGTATTTTCTGATAATATCTTAGAAACAACATATAAGTGTAAGTTAAAAAGGTAAATATACAGTTATACTTCTTTGTAAAATTTATTTTGAAATATCTTTTAAAATACACAGTGCAGCAAAAAAACCCCAGAAAACTGAAAGAGTTTGTTATTACTGAAGGATAATTGGAGGGTGGGCAATGTCCTGTCATCAATATATAGAGGTATCTCTTAGCAAAGACTGGCATTAAAAATGTTTCATTGCCAGGCAACATAAGTACTGTTTTCCACTATGCATACTGTTTTGTTCAGCAACACATATAATTATTTTCAGAATAAAATAAGGAAATTTCTTTTCAAAATGACTTGTTGCTTGCAATGATTTCATTCATTTTTATGCAAATAGTTAAACATTTTTCAGCAAGATTAAAATGAGAAATGAGACATTAAGACTTGCTGTTTATATTTTTTCTGTGTATTCATATGCTAAAATAGGTTAGACTTTTAATCTCTTTCTGGAAAGATTTTCCAAACAAGGAAAAATTAATTTGAAGCAAGAAATTTCCTTTTATACTCAGATGAAGAAAAGCTACATTATTTGTCATTTCTGATGAACTTAAGTTTCTGGTTTCTTGAAGACGCTATTAGCAGATATCTTTCTTGAATGCTTTACCATGCAATTGTTCATTGATGCACTCAGTCATTGTTTAATTGCTATTCCTGGGAAGCAGTGTATCTTGCTTACAACTGATTTTTTTCTTTTTTAGAGAAAACCTAGGTCTGAAAATGAGGGGTGTATTAATACATTACATCTTTGTGCAAGTGTTTTTTAAAAAATGCCCGTGTCCACATTGCCTCAAATCTTATACATTTGTATCCCAAGTTTATGCTTATTTTTAAGCTGTAAATGCTGTAAGTTGATATCATCCTATAGTTTAATTTTTGTTACAATAACTTTAACAAACCAGTTAATTTAAAAAATTCCTGTTTTCATTTTAAAAATTTCCATTGTTAATGATTTTAATACTTTTTTAAATTTTTTTTGTAATTCACTCTCTATGCTCTGTGAGTTACTCCCATGAAGACTTTTGCAAGAGGAGTGGTTGGAAATGTAGCTGCAGATAATCCAGAAGTTATAGCAGAAGAACTATTGTAAGACGCATGGGTGCATTAGCTATGAGGGGCAAGAAGAGAAACAGTCTGCACTTGCTGCTATTCCAAAGGCTTCCCTTCGATTGGTATGGTCTGGCTGAATATAATGCTGGGTAGCTGAATTGCACTGAAGGTGTTTTACTTTTCTAAGAAAAAACAACAAACAAATCGTGAGGAACTTGTTGGCCCATCTGTAGTTCAATAACAAAAGCTGCCTTATATTCTTGGTCATTGTAGCTTTTTCACTGAACTGAGATATGGAACTGTTTATAAACTAAATGCTATTGTGATGGGAGATATGTTTAGAAATATCATCCTGTGCTGCTTCTGCATTTGCCTGTAAATGACTTTCCCTGTGAGTTAGACCATGACCGCCGTCTGCTTGGGCAGCAGGCAGAAGTAGTCGTGTCTCTATAAAGGAGGAGGAGGAGGGCATTGACGCCGCCACCACCGCCACCACCAGCAACAGGGAGAAGAAGAAAACAAAGAAGAGCCAGCATTTCTTGTAATAGGATTCTGTGTCTTCAACAAGAGAATAGAAATGAAAGCCAGGGTTTATCAAAAAACAAACTATGATCTTAATATCCTTACCTCCTCCCTTAATGTACCTGGTGCCAACTACTCGTCTATCACAGAGCTCTCCTTAACGCTCAGTGAGAGAGCACGATCTGCCAAGGAAGCGGGGCAAGCCCTAGGCTCTTACGTGTAGCCCAGCCGACTGTGGTAGGGGGACAGAGGACAAGGGTTTTGTCCCTTCCCACTTTCATGAGATTGTGTCAGCCACACACCTGCAGGAACGTTTGTGTTCTGTAGCTGTGCTGTTCAGTTTAGCAGCCAATAGCCACACATGGCTATATAAATGTAAATGAAAAGAATTCAGCTCCTCAGTCTCACTAGCCATATTTCAAGTGCTCAATAGCCACATGTGGCTAGTGGTTACTGACACAGATCAAGAACATTTCCACCATTGCAGACAGTTGTGCTGGATGGTGCTGGTCTAAAGCTTCCATGGCAAAAGTGAGGTCCTGAAAGAACTTCCTCCTATTGGGTGGGGCAAAGCTTACCCGGAGAGATTACTTTTGGTTTGGACTTTAAAAGCAGGGTTAGTCTAGTTAATAGAAAACTGTACACACACACACACACACACACACACATACACACACGTGTGTGTGCATTTGATTTGCACATCTTTGAGCAGCAGTGCAAATTTGCAAATTTGGTCATATAACCTTAGATAACTGAATTATGTCATTTTCCTGCAGAGGGGCTTTTGTTGTTTCTTCTGCTGTCTGGAATGTCTAATGGAACGATGCTTAATGATGATTGCCTCTCCTTTTAAAACTTCCCATTTGGGGTTTATTATTTCATTTGCATTTGGTTCAGCTAAGAAACGCATGTAAAACTTGGTCTGATGATCTGGCCCAAGTCCTGTCCTCAGGGGCCTGAGTAACACTTGCTGCTGAATCAAGGCCAAGTATCTCAGGACGTTGGGGGGGATGACCAGTTATTGGGTGGAAGGGGTAACTGAGAGACTGGAAATAGTAGGAAGCGAGAGCTCAGGCTGAGGATAACAGGAAAATGCTGTGAAGCAAAAACGAGGGCAACAGAGCTCCACAAATAAGATTGTGAAAGAGCCAAGCCTGTAAATGAGAGCAGGCTTGCTGGCTTAAAGGAATAACCCCTTTAGTATAATCTAGTTGTCTAAAGATCACACATCTTTCTTAAACTGAGAGTCAGGACCAGGGATGAGTGGCAGGGCAGTACTCAGTCTCAGATACATGAAAGAGTAAACTGTGAGTGTATGTTTTTCTTCCTTCTCTTTGTATTGTTCCAGATACAACAGCATCTAACTGTCTCTAATTCTTCATGTGATTTTTCCAACTACATTGTATCTTAAGCTCACGGATCAGTAGCTTACACTGCCCTGGATCTTCCTTAGCTCAGGGTAGATCTCAGTGAGTGTTTATTGACTGAAACAGTTCAGGAAGGGTGTAGACATTTGTCCAGGGTTTATTCTCTCCTGGGAACCTCCTCCATTTCTTTCCTGAGGCTCTCTGACATATATTCGCTGGGTATGGTTGGCCTCCCCTTGTTCATCTAGAAACCCCTTACCCCGGCTCAGCTGTGGACAGAAAGGGTCTGTCGTAAGCAACGTAATCTTGTTGATGGCCCTAGCCATTGTCAGAAGTCACAAGAGGTTATCCTGAGATCCTTAGGTCCAAGAGAGAAGTAGCTCAAGATCCCGATGCCCTCCTCTCTGGCTTCTTCTTTTAAAAATTGCCAAACTGACTCCTGTTCTCAAGAACAGTGTGATGGTCTGAGAAAAATAAATAGGGGTGATAAGATCCTGCCTAAATCAATTTTAATGCAGATCTCCCCAGCAATATTAATGTATTTTAAAGAAATAACATTTGTGTCCACAGCTTGTAAGGAGGTTAAATTAAGAAATCCAGCTATTATCATGCTATGTGCACTGCATTCATATAAGGTTTTCTTAAAATAGTTTTCAGTTCCTACAGACTGTCTTGCCACATTAATCAAAGGGTAGCTGTGCTTTAAAACCCACCGTTTAGGCTCTGTAGCCTGTACTGATGTAGCCCCAAGAAAAGAGTTAATTGTATTGATGCCATATTTTGCCCTATACGTTGGAGGGCTTATCACATATTTGCTCATTGCTTCTAAAAATAATAAAATGAAAGCAGTTTCTGGCTCCCTTTTACACAGTTCTCCAATTTTCCTATTTCTGTTTTTCTTTCTTTTGTTCCCTTAAAAAAAAAGATATGATAAAGAAGGCAGATGCTTTTTTCCATGAAAGCAAATCTCTTTCCTTTTTTTTTTTTTTTTTTTTTTTCTGTCACTCATCTGGCTATCTCAGTGTAGCAGTAGGGTGGTAACTGTTTATAATTCAAGCTGATTTTCGGTTGCCAGATTAAATACTCAGATTTTCAGAATATGTTTTACATAAATTCCTCGGGTGCAAAGTCCTTTAGCAGCATAATTCTCATAAGAGAGAACAACATTGATTACTAGAGCTGTAGCCTCTAATTCAACATTTAAAGGAATGGTTTTTACAAGATGAAAAATAGTATGCTGTAGAAAATTAGGTCACAGAAAAAAAGAAAAAATAACCTTATCTCTACTCACAGCATCTCCAAGCTGTGTCAGAATTAAGTAATGTCAAAGGTAAGGACATATGAATGGCAGTACCCTGAGAAATGAGATTGAGGATAAATAGGACCAACTTAATCTCCAATGTATGTGCTAACAGCTGAGTAAGAAGTCAATGTTACTTATATCTTAAAGTATCAGGGCCTGTGCACTTGAAAATGTGGTATGTAGCACAAAAATCTTGTTATAGAATAAGGAACAGATAATTTTTTTTTCAGGTATGATAGATAGAAGACCCATAGCATTTGGAGAATTAACTTTATGACTACTGTGCATTTTGAGTGTGACATCAAAGTTCCACAATATATGGCAACTTGTATCTTTGCTGAGACCCAATTTGAATCTTGAGTACTTCCATCCTGGTACATAGGAATAAGTCTCTTCTATGCTCTAAGTGACTACCATGCATCATCTTCTTAGCTGTGCTTTGCTATTTTACTACACTAGTTAACATAAGCCTCCCCAGTAATTAAAAACTATGTTTTATTTTCTGGGGAAAAAAGGCAAGCTTTGACCAGAAAGCCTACCCTTGGGTGCGAGGGATAGAAGTCACGCCAAAAAGTTAGGGCATGTTTTAATGTAGATGTTCAACAAAGTTCCAGGAAGAGTTATCATGGAACTGCACGGTTTACTGAAGGTGATCAGGGAGTGGGGTGACCAGGGAGTGGGAATGACATGGTGACGGTCCAGTGCAGTGCTGGACACAGATCTTGAAGAATGAGCACACTGTGGTGAAACACCTAGGATTTGAAGTCTTTGCCCCACCTCCACCATCCATTTTTTTTCTTCATTCTTCAGGGATTATTTACACTGTAGAAGTGTGTATTTTTTATTGATACTAGAATCAGTAACACTATGCAAACATAAAATTTGATGTTTAATGAAAAGCAGTGGGGGTTTTAAGGATAGACTTTCAGTGATTTGCTTCATATCTTTACCCATGGTCTATGTAAAAAACACTGAAATTTTGGTTCAGTGTTTTTGAAACTATAATTTTATTGGAAGGGATTCAATGGCTACATAATCTGAAAATCCACCCCATAAAAGGTGAGAAAGCTGAATTACAGATTTTTTTTGTGTGCATAATAACCTCTTTTATTTATTTTATTGTATCAATCCATCACCTAAAGAATCACAGCTAATGATTTTTTTTTTTTTGTCTTACAAATTGATTTCTCCCTAAAGGTATTTAGCATCTTCCAAACAATATTTTTGGGGAAAAATCTGGTATTTCAGTTTCCAATATTTTAATAAGGATTCTCTAATGAAATTTTCAAAGCTCACGCCTTTTTGGTACTGAATTCCCACATGTATATAGTTGTTACCTCAATGGGTGCAGTGTATCACTTTTCACATTTACTATTAGCTAACTGGTCAGATATAGAAACAGAGTGAAAATTAATCCAGGATGAATGACTCATATTGAGAGTCAGAAATTAGAACTCCCAGACCCATTGTTTTTTTAAAAAGTTTAAAAGGTAAACTATTAAAAAAGTATTGCTTGGATTTTCAGTAGTAGCAGATTTAAAGAACACAGTCTGAATATGCATGCCCAAAAAATCCAGCCATGCGTGGCTTCCACTTAAAGACAATTTATTTAATGAATATTGACTCATTAACATATAACTCATACCTGAACCGAGTTCATCTAACACAGGTCTTTTCTCTGTAAGGCACGTCACAGTCTTCTTGTGCATAGGAACACTAGATAGCACTTCAGCACTATACTTGGGAGCCATTTTAAACAGTGAAATCACCAACAAAAAGAACAAAAATGCGGAAAACATGACACACCAAGTAGACAACAACAAACGGGACACTTGTTTATGAGCTGAAACATGAAGGCTGAGTTCAATCTCAGCTGAACATGTGCACAGCCATTGAGTAACTTAAATTTTTCTCCACTGTGCACATGTGTGCTGATGACCACGAAAGTGTAGCAAGTATTGATTTTTGAGGTCACAAATAAATTTTAGTGAGAACGTAAATTTGCATACATAGAATCTGTACATAATGAGAATCGACTGTTTTCTTTTTGTCTGTTCTTATCATCACATTCTGATCTAGTTCCTCGTCATTCAATTCTAGGTTGCTGCAAAAACCCCTCACTATTTTCTCTCCAGCCTTGTCTTTTATGAGTATACATTCTTTCTCTTGCTGTCATTAGATTAACTTTCAATTATTTGTATATTGTCACGGCCCTTGTCAAATTTTAATCTTTTTAAATTAAATAAAATATTATCCTGGCATTTGAGGATGTTCTGGTTGTATATTTTTCTTGTTTTATACCTGCCTTCTCCCAGGCCAGCGCTATCCCGTAGAACTTTCACTGATGGTGGAAATGTTCTGTATCTGCCCTGACCTAGCGACATGTGACTACTGAGTGCTCCAACCATGGCTGGTGTGGCTGAGCGACTGTTACAATGTTACATCCGGTTGGACTGAGGCACTAGCCAGTGTACTGGATAGCAGCGACATCAGTTATTCTCGCTTACTATGGATGGTCTGCTTATTCTGTCCCAAAGGCTATTTAGAAATTCTCTCTTTCTTGCCTTTGCTCATAAAACTTCACCATCTCCCAGTACCCCTCCTGGTCTTCCTTGCCTGCTCTCTTCATTTTCCCCTAGTCACGTTCTACCCTGAGGGAAGCCAACCAGGCCCAAGCCCACCCAGGTGGAAGGGATTTAAACTTTCTGAATTCCCACAGATATAGTTTTGTTTAAAGTCAATGTTTCCTAACACGATTGCAAAGTCTCTAAGGGCAAAAACTGGTTAGCAGTAAACACATGACTGGCATTCAAGTAGATTTCCAATAAATATTTATTGATCAATTGTCAGCAGTGCTTGGTAGCACAAAAAGTAAGAAATAAAAGAGATGCTCTTTAGGGATTGAAAAGTCAGGCTAGGCTAGAAACAAAAAGACCCCCAGATGTCACCAGCACACAGAGACAGATTTCCTTCTCGTTCACATCCTATCGTCATTGTGACCTGGCTGGGGATTTACATTTATTGGGAGTTTTGGCTGCACGTTTGGCATTTGATGAGCTGTATTTAAAAAGAAAATCAAATGTTCCATATATTCAGGGAAACTTTTATTAACCCATAAGAAATATGTGGATGTATGTTAGCTAACAGTATTAATTTAGAGACATTTTCAAAGCAGATATATTTTTCCAAGAATTAGAAATATCATTTCTCTTATCCTTATTGTCTTTATCATTAACCTGCATACAGATGAGAAGAACACTGTTATCCACTACTACTGACCAGGGGAAAATTACTCAGGCTCAGAAAATCCTCCCAGTAAAGTTTTTTACAGAACATACAATAGAAAGAAGCTGGGCGGTTTCTCACACACAAGGCTCTGCCACATAGTTCATACAAGGGCACATTTTGGACAGCTTTCTGTCGACAGAAGAAACGCAGGGAGCCAGAGCTGTTGCTTTCCAGATAATCACTCTCCGTGATTTCCATTTTAAATCAAAGTTCACTCTCAGTGAACACCGAACAGCACTTCATGTTACATTGGGAGATGCCAGAAACTTTACTGGTTATATTTGAAGATCAGGGCATCTGTACAGAAATGCCTACGGTATTATTAATACTTGATAAACTCTTTTGGTTCAAGCCTTTGTGGTTTTTAATGATGCAAAGTGCTCATTCATAAGACTAGATATTAGTCTCTCTTTGCATTTCATATAAGAGAATTCATTTTTCAATGTAATGTTCATTTATATTAATTGCTTCGGAAATTTGCTCTATGGGGTTCATAATGCCAAAATCCACAATAGCTCATGGCTGCTTTCACCAAAAATCTGTTTTCCTAAAAGCTTTATCTTCTGTTGCTTTCCAGTAAATGTATTCCTGTGATCCATTGTTGTAATTTATCACAAAATGCCTAAAAGAGCAGGCTTCGTTTGGCCTCTGACCAAGAGATTCTGTTTGCTGAAACTTCAGTTGCCTTTTGAGGCAGCACTGTTTGAAAGGCTGAAATGTGCTGCTTACTAGCTTCCACGTAGCTCCGAGTTAAGAAACCTGCAATTGATTCTAATCTTAGTATTTCTTAAAACCTAGGAGCTGACATACCTAAAAATGCCTGTAACTAAGATGTCTTACGTGTCGGATTGTCACTGTTCCATTGAGCTTTTACCTTTAGAGTCTCAGTTATAAGTAGTATTAACAAATCAGAAATGCTCGTAGAGATATTTTTTGAACCACTACAGTTTACCTTTGGGGTAAAGGAATAATGCAAGATTATGATTTTTCTTGATAAAGAGATTAAAATCAATGTCCAGATTGAGCAATATCATTCACTCATTCATGTTCCCATTATTATTATTTTTCAGTAGTATCTCGTGGGTGTACTGTGCTGGTAATATGGGGATTAATTCAACAGTGTCTGCCATCACAGAGCTTACAGTCTTACTGAGAAGTTTTTAAACATGTTTCTGTTATCTGCATATTTTTTTCTTGGGATAATATGAATAATGGAAAGTTGGTGATATAAATATTAATATTTACAACTAAAGATTAAATATAAAATAATTCCTGAAAAGTACCCCTGTGATAATTTTTCTTCATTTGAGAATATGAGCTAACATTGACTTGTTATAACTGTTGCTTGTGAGTAAGCATTTGCTCCACGGAAGGGCGGATTTGCTGCTTTTCATCACTTTAGCCAGATGGACGCCAGAGATACAGTAGTGACAAGACAGTCACAGTTACACAAGTGGACATTTTCCCTTGAGAATGGTAATAATTTCTTGTTTAGAGTGAGGAAAATCTTCCATAGAAAAATAGACATGGAATTCTGGCAGCTGCCCTTCTTTCCCTCCTTTCTTTCATCCTGCTTAATTTATTTTATCTTTTACTAATTCATTTGTTTCTTCAAAACATTTACTTAATGCCTAATAAGTTATAGAAGACATTTTTGCATTAATTATCCATTTGAGTTTTATGAAGAACAATTTTTCCGTTACACTCAGCCTTCATCCTTTTCTTTCTCACTGCTAGGAATACCCTCTGTTTATTTTCCTCTTCTATTTTCTCTATGTTGGTCTTAACTGTCAGTATTACGTTTAATATCCTCCAAGCAGAAATGCATGCATGATTTGATGTAGTTTTGAAGATTGTCCAACTGAAACACTGACGGTTAGTGTGAAGCTCCCATGTTGAGTCATAATTCAACAGTATAGTTTGAGCCGAGGCCGGATGTAAAGGTTGGAAGGAGATCTTTACCAGTTGTTTTGCCACCCTTCAACCACTTTTTTTGCCACGAAGAATAGATGCTCACTGTGGTGTTCACACCCCAAACCACATCCTTGCCATGCCCAACAGTGAGCATCCAGGCTTCTTCCTTGCCATTCAGCCTCCTGGCTTCTTCGCCCAGTCCTCCCATCTCTAGAACTCTCCTTTCTCCTATCCTAGTGACTTTGAGCTCATTGATCTTGAAGAGATTGCAGTGTTCCTAATGAAAAGGAATTCCCTCCCTTCCCTTAGGGTGGGGGCATGTTTTCATCTTCCCAAAGGCAGTGAGAGGGGTTCCGAGAGAAGCCGTTGTCAAGTATAGGATGTCTGCCAAAAGGGGGAGATGCTATTTCATTCTCTAGTTGAATATCAGCTAAAGCAGAGACCAGCTGAAGTGTCCTAAATCTCCCTGAGATGGAGAGTGGGAAGAGAGAGCTAGAGGGAGGGAGGACAGGCCTTAGCGCAGGTGCCGTGGTGGGGGAGCCAGCTCTCTCCTGCAGCATGAGGCATGGCGAGGATGCTGACTTTCCTGGGGGCGAACTGGATGGTGTGGAATGTGGCTGAGCTTGAGTGTCTTGCTATGACAATATCTAGGGGGCTGTCTGAGGGAGAAGAGACCATAACATCAGGAAAGAGTGGGCGAAGCACATGTGGCAGGATCTGAAGAAGAGTGGAGGATGCTGGGAGGAACCAGGACTCCAGCACTAGGGAACTCTGCCTGGAAGCCTCTCAGAAGAGCCTGCACCTCTGTTGCCTTTGATGGTCTGGAAGGACTGACAAGGACCAAATATGAGCCTGTTCCTTGTTCCCGTCTTAGAGCCCCAGTATGGGGGCCTAGAAGAGTGAGGAGGAAGAGGGTGTGCCAAGAGGAGAGCGTCCTGTGCAGGGAGAGGGAAAGCTTTGGTCTGAGATGAGACCGAAGTTTTAAATGGGCCTAAACTGTTTTAATGACAAAACATTCTATACAGCAGGAAAGGAGGATCTGACATAACACTTTTTAGGACTACTTATTAGGAAAATATAAATTGTTTCAAGGGCATCCTTCACTGAAATGAGACACTTCAAGAAAGTGGCAAATGCTAATTTTCTTAGTGTCTGACAGAAAACTTTTAACTGTAAGATTTCTTCCAGTACAAATTTAAAAGAGGAAATAAAGCCTTCATGGAAATACAGCCAATACTGATTGTGTATTAAGTTGGCACTTAATTAATCAAATACATATTAAAGTCTACTGTGGGTTGAGTGTCATGCAGGGTGCGTGGCGTAAAAGATAAACAAGATAGACTCTCATAAAGCAATGAGTACATCAGTATGCTGTAGTTTGATGGGTGCTGTATATAACAGAGAAGTGAAACATGAGCTGTATCTTTGATTTTATTGCTTATCTGTCTTCTGAACATGTAAAATTCCATTGTAAGCATGGTTTTCTCTGAACTCATTTAAGAATAATGGAGAAGAGTTGTAATTTCTTTTTGGAACTATTTATGCTGTAATTAATAAGGAATTATATCATCCATCTCTCAATTCTATACTCTGTACTGATGTTATACTCTTCTTGCCACCCTTCTCCCCATATGGGGAATACCTATTTTTCCTTTGAGGCCCAGCTAAGATGCCAAAACTGTGATGTTTTCCTTGATGGTGTTACATTCAGTTAATGCCCTCTTTTTGCATTTTGTAATACTCTGTCCATAACACTAATTATTACATTTGCCATATTCTATTCCATATTATGGCTAATTTTTCGTATGTTTGTATGAAAACTTACATGTAAATGCTGTGATTTTGTTAATAATGGGAAATTGTACAATCTATTATTTAATAGATATTAAATAATTTGCAGTAGGGTCCCAATCTACTCACTCTGATTCACAATATAAAAGTCATAAATCAGTTTGTAGAGTCTCAAATCCAATTTTGTAATCCTTAAACTGGAGCCACTGTTTGATCTCAAAGATTTAACGGTTCATTACAAGGAAAACATCATCGTTATTCTTCATGGACACCATGTAGCCCATGAGCTAAAAGCAATGTATGCTGAGGTCAGACGAATCCTGCCTTTGCCTGTTACATCTTCAAATACGAATTTTGTTTCCTCAGAGCAAGGAAAAGGAGAAGAATAATGCCTACTTCCAAAGACTTTTGTGAGGATTAAATAAGGCACTGCTTATAAATTACTTAACACAGACCCTGGACATAGTAAGATGTTATTAAGTATTAGTTGCTATAATTACTTTTAAGATTATTTAGAAATCTTCCTTCTCTCTCAGTCTCTGGGCTTAGATAAACTTCCACGTAAAGGAAAGACAAATAGGATGTTTTGTGTTCTTGGGTGTGCAAGCTTGTATTCATGTCCTCCCCCCCACCCACCAATGCCCTCAATGGAGAAGAAAAATGGAAGAGATTACAAGATTGAAAGCCTAATCTGCATAGTAGTCAATTTGTTTCTTTTAAAGAATACCAAAATCGTCCTACCTTTCTACTGTGAAAACAAAACTTCATTTAAACGTTAGCTTACATTTGGGGTTGGGCTAATGGTGGAAATCTTGTGGTATACGTTTAACTCCTTAAGACAGAATTTGCTTCAAGAAAAGGAGTAGAAAGCTGTGGAACACGAACTCTTTCCAAAAACATATTCCTAACCAAAATTCTTCTCAAAATGGTCATAGTTTACATTAGCATGTCACAAACTGTACCTCATTTGATCCAAACAAAACCTGTAAATTAGGCAATACTGCGATTATTAACCATTCTATTATATGTGAAAAAGTAAATCTCAAAGAGGTTAGCAGTTTGCCCATGGGCATGCAAGAAGCATATGGCAGATTTGGGATGTAATCCAGATTTTATGACCCAAGAATCAAGTTCCTACTTCTATAATGTGTTGTTATGTTATAGCTCAATTGACATCGTCTTTTTTAACCCAAAGAAAAACAGATTTGTATATCGGGGGAATTGACATAGACAATTCTAGTTCCTTCTCATTCTCTATTATCAGAGCAGCACTACCTTGGCTGTTCTCTTTTCTATGATGTTCTTTCTCTCCCCTCCAGCCTCTCTCAAAATTTGAGAAAATGTCAGGTATGTTTTGAAAAGCTTTGTCTTATTTGAGATAATTCTGAATTCAGTTAATCACTTCATTATACTGGAGAACCTCAAGTTAATGTACCTAGAAAAAAAGGAGATCAGGGACCTCTCTGCTCACAGCAACTCCCACTAAAGCCTGATGCTAGCAAGTACCTGGGGCTGCCATGGTGGCGTAGGAGGGAGAATGACGTCACCTAGAAAGTGAAAAAGTGGTTTCCCAAGCAGCCAAAAACAGACCTCTTGAACAACCCCCTCACAACTTTTAAAATTAAATGTTCAGCAGAACTTGAAACATTAGTAGATTAACATGTCAATACATTTTCTACATCACTGCACAAAGCTAAGCTCTAAGAATAAAATGCACCGTTTAGGTATTTTTTAACTGATTAAAACAATTATAGGTGAAAGCAGAACATGGCATAACTCTGAAAAGATCTTTCTATTTTAGAATTGAGGTTTTAGCTATTCATGGGACCCAGATCTAAGCTCTAACAATTCCCTGACACTAGTGTTATGGGCTGTATTGAGTTTCCCAAAAATTTATATGTTGGCCTAAACCCTGGTGCCTCAGAATGTGACTGTATTTGGAGGAAAGTTCCTTAAAGAGGAAATTACAATGAGGTCATTAGGGCAGTCCCTAAGTCAATATGGCTGATGTCCTTCTGAGAAGAGGAGATTAAGACATCCACAGACAGAAGGAAGACAGCGTGAAGACACAGGTAGCTCTCTGCAAGCCAAGGAGACAGGCCTCAGAAGAAACCAATCCTGCCAACACCTTGATCTCAGACTTCTAACCTCTTGATAATAAGAAAATACACTTCTGTTGTTTAGGCGTGTAGTACTTTGTTATGGCAGCCCTAGCAAACTAAGACAAATCATGGAAAGAAGCCTTGGTCATGGTTGCTTAGGAGCTTTGCCAGGTCTTAAATTTCTAATGAAACGATGATAAAAGGTTGTCTGCAGTAACATTCACCTAGCTTTGGTGCAAAACACCACCATTTTCATTTTTAGAGGTAGAAAACCAGCATCTGTACCCCTGACGATGGGGTGTGATAGAGTGTTATGAATACGATCAGCACTTTCATGAGTTATGTTGGGCAGTGTGAAGATGTAGCTACTTGGAAATGAGGACGTTTTTAAAGACACTGTGAGCTGTGTGAACTTAAACCTCCTGGATGTTTTCTCACTAATAAAATAGGCTAATAATGTATCGTGATATTGTGAGAAATAAGTGAACTAATGGCTACGAAAAACTGCACCGAGCAAACGATAGAGTTATATAAATGTAAATGTTATATAAGTGTTATATAATAATGTGAGTGATTATTTTACATGGACTGTTTAGTTGAAGATAAAAGTAGAACTGGAAGCATTTTAAGCTCCGCTCGTCTTCAGCATATGATTTAACATTAGCATGGGTGTTAAATTCCCTCATCTTTTCTCTGATATTTTAAATGAGGCTTAAGATGGTAGGAAGGTCCCAGGACAGGTGAGAGAAAACGGGGTTCATAGCCTTTCGCTGGATGAGCTGGAACCCCCAGCATCACATAATCAACATGGCCCATAGCTTCCACTTTAATGTGGATTGAGGGATTGGTCCATGAATTATAGCTCATTACAGTGGAAAAGAATCAAAGAACTTGAAAATTAGCCATATGGTGACATGACTCTTGGTGCTCTAATACAACAAACAAACAAACAAAAAAGTCAAAAGCAATGGAGTTTTCCAATAGCATATTTTTCTGTTTTACCACATGGTAGGGAAATAAATAAAATTCATAATTCATTGAAACATATTTAAGATGCAAAAGAGCTCAAATAATAAAAAAAAGTATAACCCCCACAATTCTGTTAGCTACTACTAATGTACCCTTTGTCTTACATTCTGAACAACAAGTCTTTACTAAACTACAAACTTCTACTAGGCTGTGTTTATCAGCCTTGACACTACTGACATTTGTGCCTGAATAATTATTTGTTGGGGGTGCTGTTCTGTCTTTGCAGGGTGGTTAGCAGCATCCCTGGTCTCAACTTACGAGGTGTCAGTAGTGTCCCTCTCCCTCATCTGTGAAAACCAAAAATGTCTCCAGACATTGATGAATGTCTGCTGGTGGGAAATATCACCCACAATCGAAAACCATTGGTCTAGAGCAAGGGAATGATGCTTTCAGGAGTCTCAGAGAAGAATATGAGAATCAGATGAGCAGGCTGATGCCAAGATGAGGGGAAAAAACGCACCAAAAAACACCTCTGCATTTGCCCTTCAGTCTTCTGCACTCAGTGTTGTCACCCTTTCTTACTGCCGTACTCCTTGACTTGTCATGTTCAATGGAGGCAATAAGAATTGGGAAGGATGGGGCACGTATGACCATAAAGCATGGAGGGAGAATGTGATTTGGAAGATAGTAAGTGAGAATGGTGGACACACGGAGAAATCAGTGCACAAGTTCTGTGCCTAAGAGAAATAATGGCACGATGTACATTGTGTTGCTAGTCTTTTACATTAAATTCTTATAGCACTCTTCCAGGTAGGTATTATCTTCCCCACTTCATATCACACTATTTATTGCTGTTATTTGAAAAACAAAGAAACAAAATAAGCTCTGGAGAACATAGACTATTAGGATGCCATAAGATAGTAGACCATCCAGCCACCGTGTCTACAGTTTCTGTGATGCAAAGGGACTTGCCTGTAGTTCACCCAGAGGATTGAACCAGGACCAGACACATTTATCACTCCCTGCTCAATGTTCTTTCCGCCATATTATGCTGCTCAAACGAGGGCAGCATTTTCCCTTCAATTCACATTCTAAAACATGCCAATATATACATCTCAATGAGACCGGTTCTCTTACAAGTGTATAAATATGATATTATATATGCCCATATGTATAATATATATAATATATACATATACAATATGTGATAAATATATATGAAATATATATTATATATACACATATAGATAGAAGAGGAAATTTGCTATGGACGTTGGCTCACACGATTGGAAACAAAAATCCCACCATATGCTGTCTCCTGGCTGAAGAACGAGGGAAGCAGTCGTATAAATCAATCTGAGACTGAAGGTCTGAGAACCAGGAGAGCCAAAGGGGTAGGGTTGGAAAAGGGTAGTGGGTGGGTGAGTGGGCCCTGGTGTAAGTCCTGGAGTCCAAATGCTTGAGAACCAGGAAGTCTGATGTCCAAAGGCAGAAGAAAGATGTCCCGAGAGAGAATTCTCCCGTCCTCTGCCCTTTTGTTCTATCCTGGGTCTCCAATGGATTAGATGATGCCTGCCCATATTAGTGAGAGCAGAATGCTTTACTCAGTCTACTGAGTCAAATGCTAATCTCTTCCAGAAATCCCCCCCCCCACACACAGAAATAATGTTTTATCAGCTACCCGGGCATCTCTTAGCCCAATCAAATTGACACATAAAATTAACCATCATTATGTCTACTTTTTTTTTTAAGTAACACCTCTCTGTCGTCAAAGAAACTAGTGTTTCTTAGAATCTACCATAGGAGACATTATTTATTGGGCAATCAGTTATTTTAATTAATGACATAATGCCTTAGACATTTCTATTTTGACCAAATTACATTTTTATAAGCATTGAGATAACCAGGTAAAGCACTGAGCACAAACCCTGACACATAGTAGGTACTCAATAAATTTGAGAATGATTAGTAACAAGCGGCACTTCTCTGTATCTCCATGATCAATTTATCCACATCCTAATATATGCAGAAGGTGCCAAAAACATGTATACACATTTTAAAAAAGGAGAAAAACTATTAGAATTGTAATACTCAATATATACCGAAAACAAAAGATGAATGCAAGTCACATTTGACTTCTACAATTACAAGAGGTGCTCAAAGTGGTTACCATCTGCATCCAGACACTTTTGATTATGGTGAACTACTGGTTAAGCAATGCTGATAAAAGTATCCACTTGTATATATATTTCTTGGCACCCCCGGTATATAAAAGTGTGTGTATGGCATTACTGTGTAGTCAAGGTATATGCTGGTTAGTGCACACAAAGAACCTCACTGTCTAGGTTCCAACATAGAATTCATTTCAAATAACCAACAAGTGTTTATTTGTTCAAAGTATTATCCTGAAAATGGAATGTATGGCCTACACAGCAAATTGAACCTTAGAAAACTTTTCTTTAATACTCTATTCCTACCACCACCTTGAGCCTTCACACTATGTGTTATTATGATTCTTTCAGCTTGTAAGAGAGCAACATTAATCTAAATTACAAGGAGATTAAAAAGACGCAGTGTAATATAAAGAATCAGATTCAAAAGTTCTTGTTTATAAACAGTACAAGAATTAAAGTGATTTTATAATATATTTTGCAAAAATAATTCTGATTGCTCAACCACATTCTCACTTTGAAGTTTTAAAATGACTTATTTTTCCCTCAAAATTATTTTGATCTTATGTATACGATTTTAAAAAGTAACTGGACAGAAGATAAATGAGCGTTTTGTGTACGGTCAAACTCATTTTTGATGCAGGCACCATTGACTATCAATTATCGCCTTGGAGGCTCTGTGGCTGTAAGCTTGGAAAAACATTTCAGTTCAGATTTATTAAATAAAGATTTTGCTAAAAATCACATACCTTCCAGGTATGGGAGAATTGCTACATTTTGGGCACTTGCCAAATTTTGAGGCGTAATTATTACTTTTATTGTGTGTGTGCACAGCAGTTCTCTAAAAGCATGGCCTACCATATAGAATAGACTAAAACGGCCTCCCTGCACACACTACAATTCAACAAGAAAACCAGTTTGGGCATGAAAACCTTCCTACTGGGTAGCATAAGATCACTGACTAAAGGTAAATTAAGTGAAGTTTGACGTATTTAATCCTTTCAGCCTCTTTCCAACACCTTCCCTTTCAGGGAACCAGGCAGAGCAGCCACCCTCAGCCCCAAGACTCTGGGCTCCCATACTGGAATATTTGCATTTTAAAAGCCTAAATAGGTAGACCAATTTATCAGCTACCGGGCATCTCTTAGCCCAATCAAATTGACACATAAAATTAACCATCATTATGTCTACTTTTTTTTAAGTAACACCTCTCAGTCGTCAAAGAAACTAGTGTTTCTTAGAATCTACCATAGGAGACATTATTTATTGGGAAATCAGTTATTTTAATTAATGACATAATGCCTTAGACATTTCTATTTTGACCAAATTACATTTTTATAAGCAGTGAGATAACCAGGTAAAGCACTGAGCACAAACCCTGACACATAGTAGGTACTCAATAAATTTGAGAATGATTAGTAACAAGCGGCACTTCTCTGTATCTCCATGATCAATTTATCCACATCCGAATATATGCAGAAGGTGCCAAAAACATGTATACACATTTTTAAAAAAGAGAAAAACTATTAGAATTGTAATACTCAATATATACAAGTGTGACATTTACACAAGTGTGTACACAAGTGTGACATTTTTTGATGATGGTACTTTTTACGTGGACAGGAATGTGGTTTTCAAAAGTTGTCCTTTTGGTAATCTTTCAAATCATTCCACTGTCATAGTATTTACCACATGATAAGGAAATGTTTGTTTATGTGTCTGTCTCCATTTGTATCACATAAGCCCTTGAAAGTAGGCCCTGTTTAATCCATCTTTATATCACATGTCCTAACCAGTGCCTGGCACATGGAAAGGCTGAATAAATGGGTTGCACTATAAATATATACAGATGCATATTAATAAGGCCTGGCCTGCATTTGCAAGAGGCTGTGAATCTTACCCGGTCAAACACAAGGCAGAAGAAAATGTGATCTAGAGTTCAGAAAACCCACATTCTAATTCTGTTAGTTACTTCCTGGCTCACTTTGGGTCAGTCACTTCACTCTGATTCTTATTTTCTCCATCTACTCATAAAGAGTCTTGACTAGACAGGAGTAAAAGTTTTTTCAATAAATATTTAACTAAATATTTTCAACACACACAATGTGATATATAGATGATGTATTACAGAATTGTACACGTGAAACCTATGTAACTTTACTAACCATTGTCACCTCAATAAACTTTAATTAAAAATAAATAAATGAATAAATAAATAAATATTTTTAATAAGTACTTGCTAAGCATAATCCGAAATAATTCAATAAAATAGAGCCACTAAATTATACCATGATTCATTCTAGGGGGTGTTATGGATGCAATTTATTTATCAACTCAGCTTTGGTCAATGTGTGTCACTAGTAACTCTTTTGGTGTCTGAGTTGTCTCTTTGGTGCCACCACAAAAGACTGGCAGAGGCTAAAATGGAACCAAGGATTGATAATTAAGTTTTCTTCAGTTCTTCGGACTTTTTTCTTTCTCCTCATGGCTGCTGTTATTTTATGTGATGGTCTTCCTTGCATTTTGTGCAATCCATTTTTATTAATGTTCTTCATGAATGAGTCAGATCATTAGGACTGGTTTGAAAAAAAATATTTTATTCTTGTTATTTGAAGCTCATGCTTTTGCTTGGTGTAGTTGAACATAGGGAATCATTCGGAGGATTGTTCTTATTGTTTAAGCAACAGTGGCCCTGTTGGTTAAGAGATTTACAATTAAATTCTGATGCTGTCATGAAATGCTGTACTGATATAAACTACATCTCATTGGGTCTCCATTTTCTCACTTATAAAGATCTTGGTAAAGAGGACTTTCTAGTTACAATATTTATTCTTCTCTAATCCTGTCATGAAGGCAGTCTCTAAAGTATTTGTTGAATGAATTAGGGAATTAATGAAATATTGCTGTATTTGGGTTCTCTAGCACACATCAAGCATAGAGAAAGGGGCTACCATTCTTAATGAGTTTATAGGCATATAGTGCTATTATGCCATATTTATGCTTATCTTAGAACTAATATGACTTTGGCGCTCATCCCACAAACTGCCTGGCAACCACCAAAATCAATATTCACCTTCATCAGCTAGTTAATTCTTCAAAGCCCTACCAAGAGCTACTAACTCAATCTAAGCTACAATTTATTGCATAGAAGTTACACATTACCCTGTAAAGGGCAAAATAAAATGGAAAAAAACCCCCAAAAAACAACTCTCTTTTTTCCCCATTAACATTGATAGTCAATGTGAAGTGACTTTGGAAAAGGAACCAGGAAGAGTTTTATAACTCACAAGAACAAGACTTGCAGAATATAAAAGTTCTTGTGTACTTGAGTTCAGTAATTTGCTTTGCTTATCAGAGTGCTAGGTTGGCTTGCTCTTTTATGACACACTCTCTAGTTTTTCCTGATGCACAATCTTGGGAGTCTAAGTAGAACATTACTGAAAAATAAATAGGAATGATTTTGCAAGGCTGTTTTCTGGTTTGTCTCTCTTACTATAAATGGATTTCATATGTCTTGCACTCAAATAAAATACTTCTCTAAGTACTCTCTCTCCCTTTTGGAAGAATATCCTGTTCCAAAATGCATCAGGGTAACCAAATACCATGGTTAATTTTCTTAATGTACCAATAGTCCCTGAGGTGGTTTTAGGGCCTTATGTAGCTCTTGGAAAAAGGTATATCACTTCTGCTATTCGTGAGTACCATGAAACTACAGTGACTCTGGAGCATAAAGACTGTTATTAACAGTTATAACTGACTGTTATTAACAGTTATAACTGATTCATTGAAGGAAAGTGCATATTTGGAATAGACATGAGTCATATGATTTAACATATTTACAAAATGAAAAACCAGAACTGAAATTGGCTTAGATATAAAAAAGAAGTAGGGACGTTCTAGAGTTGGTGTATTCAGTAGCTCAGTAACATTCAACTAAAATCTATTTTTTTCTATCTTTCCATTTGTTTTATTTAGATCGTATTTTTAGAATCCGTATTTCTTTTATATTTGTTTCATGCTCATTCAGATGAAAATTGAAGTACATTTACCTTTGATGTTGGTTACTTAAGCTTTGAGTTGCATATCAAGAGTAGAGGACAATTGCGATGGATTGAGAATTGAACTCAAGTTAGAAAGTGTTGCTTACTGGGTCTTACTGATGAATGCTGCACTGATGAACACGTGTGGCTTGGGATGCATAGCTGGGTAAAGAACGGTAGAAGTGGAAATTATCATTCCATGTTGACCATTCAGTGACCATAAAAAGCAATATTGATAATTTCACCTAGGCGTATCCAAATTGTGCTTCAAGAAATAATACAATTCTGAAGAGATGCTTCAGAGATTCTGTTGACATTGCATTTGAACTTATCTTGAAGCATATCTTAACAATCTAGTGCAAGCTATAACAAATATCACACACTAATGTCCAATAGTCTGCAATTTTAACATATTGGAGACTACCAACTTGTGCTGCTACTTAAATTATTTTGGGGGACCAAACTCTTAATAAATGACTCCAGACATAACTGCATATAATTGATTTTCTTATAAACTGTGACTCATTTTAGAAGTTGTGTTTCTACATCAGTCTCTTCTTAATTTAGACTTGTGCATGTTATGTCTGGCATGTTATGTATGGCGCAGTTGCTACAGTATATGTATAATAAAACCTGCTTAATCAGATGTCAGGCAAGGTTTAGGCACTTTGTGTCATAGCTCATGCGTACACCATGAGATTGTTGTAATTTAGATGGCTGTTTGCATACTTACAATTTCAGGTACTTGTCTTTTGTGTGTATGATTATGTATTATTAGTCTACTAGGGATTGTATAACAAAATACCATAGACTGAGTGGCTTAAACAAGACAAATTTGTTTTTTTCACAGTTCCGGAGGCTGGAAGTCTGAGAGCAGTGTGCCACCATGGTTAGGTTCTGGTCTGGGTCCTCTTCGTGGCCTGCAAATGTTCTCACTATGTGCTCACATGGCAGGGAGGGAGGGAGAGAAAGAGAGAGAGAGAATAATGTGCCAGCTCTCTGGTGTTTCTTCTTATAAGGGCACTAATTTCATCATGAGAGCCTCACTCTGATAACTCCATCTACCCCTAAGAGCCTCCCAAAGGCCTAGAAATACTATAACATTGGAGATTAGGGCTTCAACACATGGAATTTGGGGGTGACACAAACATTCAGTCCATAGTGGGTGATTAAGAATTATACCAATTGATAGATGCTATGATTATTCCATTTTTATAGTAATAATTTCCTATCACTCTTTCAGAGGCTCCTGGATCAGTATAATTGAAGAGTATTCTATTTACAAGGTGCACTGTTAAAAAAACTATTGAAATTTATAACTACTTACTCGAATGATTCAGATTTTTCTAGTTCTACACAGGTAAGATACAATACAGAAATAAATTGGAGGAATAGACAGAAGGAAGACTAGTTATTTCAAAATTGTTTTGTAAATGTAGACCCTCTTCTCATTTACTTACTTTATAAATAGCTATCATAAGCATGCATAGACATAATACATTTATATTGATGAAATACTACTTTAATCATTTTTATACCAGACTTCTACTTATGATTTCTTTTCAAAAAAACAGCTCAGTGCAGAAAAATACATCTTGATCTAATCAAGAGTTTTAGAAAGAAAATCACGGAGAATGATGCATACAATATAACCAATCAGAGACTAAAGTTGTAACATATGGTTAGTTCATATTATTTTGTTCTTTAATCAAAGATGTATGATGTTTTGTTTTAAAACTTGAGGGCATTTCTCATGATAATCTGGACCACTTCCGCTTGTAGGAAACTATTTAATAATAAACATTGCTGTATTAGAGGACCCAGGTAATCCTATGGAATCCAGAAACTCAAATGCTCCAAGTGTTACAGCAAAGACAGGGTTGGTGCACATGTCCTCCAGGCTAGGTATGCAAGGCTCTGGAAAGCCTCGTGCTACCCTACTGTTGGCTGGACTTGACATGGGCATTGTCTGCTATCTACGAGGTGTCTTCGTGTCTCATTCTTCTCCTTGCTATGGGTCTTGTTAGGGAAATTAGATACTAAGTCCTGCCTTTTCTTGTTTTTCTAGAACCTTACTAAAATCTACCAGTGCATGTATGTTTAGACTTTACCTCCACATGACATTCATTCCACCCAAAAGAGAAGTAATGTTTGTCTTGCCTTTTTGGGGGGCAGAGATCTTAAAGACAGTATCTTTGTTGTTTGAAAACAATTTTGAAGTCAGTATGACTGTATCAAGTTAGTAGAAACATGGCTTAAAGCTTGAGTAGTTAAAGCTGATTCTCAAATCCAGAAACTACTGGGAATACATAAACTGCTTTTGGTCTGTTCAGTGAGTCAGTTTCTTATAATGTTAATGTGTAAAATAAAAAAACAAGAATGTTTTTCTTTTGTTCCTGACGGAGGGTGAATTGGTAATATTTTAGTAGATGGTCATAATTAGTTTCAAAATGTTTGCCATACCCCTCATTGTTTATCTTGAAGGTTTGTTGATGTTAAATACATATAGATATAAGTATAAATCTAGATATGTATATAGTAGAATACGTATATACATATATATAGTATATATATATACACTATACTAGTAAGATATATATATCTTACTATACTATACTAGTAAGATATATCTTACTAGTATATATTAACATATACATATTATGCTATTTAAATGTAACACATTATTATTAACATTGTATATGTGTGTGTATCCATAGCCTGTTTGTGTGTGTGGTTGTGTAAATTGGCAAATATAACACTCTGTGTAGAAGGAGTAATAGTTCTTTTGTCACGTAGAAGCAGGTTGTGTCCCTCTCTACATACCTCTGAAAATTATTAATACAAAAGAAATCCTGTAGGACAAACCACTTGCAAGCATTTGGTAGTGGAGACGCTACCCTGAGACTCAGATTTGAGACAAATTCTTTCTGAAAGAGGATACTTACTTCGTTCAATGTGGATGCCCATCAGTGGAAGGATAAATGGGTTTCCGTATCATAATCACAATTTCCTGTGTATTTGTCCGTGTTATGGAGATGAACCATGGTGGAATCTCAAGTTGGCGTCAGGAGGAAAGTGACAAAATCTGGAGCAGAAAAGGAAACTAGGTTTGAGTAAAGGAAAATATTTACAGGTGTCAGATTTGTTGTTTGTGGAATGGAACACTAGAAAAAAAGAATAAGAGTATGCTTTTTGAAAAGCAACATTGGGAGGGACTAAGCTAGGAAATTCTATGAAAATCTATATGTACCTCCTCGTTTGTAACCTTTACAATTTGTGTTGTAGAGAAACTTCAGTAAAACGAAGGCGGCCTATATTTTGATATGTTCTTGAGGCCACCGGCAAGTTAGTGATTTGAAACACATCAGACGAAAATCAAGATCTAAAAGGCATAGAAACTACCAACCTGTCACTTTCATTCAATTCACTGTGGCATTTTCACTTTCATCACTGAAGTCAAATCATTGTGCCATTTACCTTGCTCCCCTTTTCTACCTTAAAGGCATCTCAGCAAAATTTGTTTTGTTTTTTATTTCCAGTAGAGTCATTGGTTCTAGAAAAGTCCTCTTCCTTGTAAAATACCCCAAAACAAATCAAGGGAGGCATCAAACTTAACTATAGTTATTAGTACTTGTCAAGCATCCAGAGTGACAAGCCCTGGGAAGGAATGTTTGCTGTTTCTGGAGAAGCAGTTTTTTTTTCTTTCTTTCTTTTCTTTTTTTTTTTTTTTTTTTTAAGGAGTAAACAGCTGGTGAAGATGGAGGTATTCTGCAAGCATGACTCAAGCATATTTCTGAGTGAAGATAGCAACTAAATCATATCTATTTTTACTACAGTGCTACATTTGCTAAGAAGAGATGCAATGCATAACTGATACTTACAATATTTAGAATCAGTTTTGTGAACTGTGTTGGTCTTCATGATTTTAGGAGGAAATTACTCTAAAGATTCTAAGTGTGGTTTAAACAAATATGAATAGTTTTGTCAATTTGTGGCATTTGTGCCATGTTGCTGTAACAGTATTTTTTATGTTAGGCTATTCTTTGATAATAATTGAACTTCAGTCATTTCACAGGTATAATTTTTTTTATTATTAGTTTCAGGTGTACAAAACAATGTAATAGACATTTATACTCCTCACACATAGATAAAATTTTATGAACCATTGATATTTCTTATTCTCCTCACATATGAATACTAGTTTTGAGAGAGACAGGGAGGCAGAGAACAGAACAAAGTGGTCCATGGTTAAATATGAGTATGTTTTGATTTTTCTTTTTAGATTTAAAGAAAACATTCAAATCTAGATATCTTAATTCAGTCACTGTTCCAAAGATGGAATTTTATCATTTTCAAACCTTTTCCCAGAAAACAGCCTTATTTGTGCCCTCTAGTGGTAGATGCATACAATTTTGCAGTAAATTAGAGAAAGCTGAGGGGTTTTTTGTTTTTGTTTTTTTTCTTCTTTCGGTGCATAATGATTCAGCATCCAAATACCTAAATAATAATGCTACCCCATACACATATCTAGAGTAAAATCTTATGAAATTGAGCTTGATGTATTTTCAAAATGCATCAAAATTACTAATAAAAATATGTATTGAAAAAATAAACCCACCATTTAGCTAGAGAAAGTGCTTAGATCACAAAAGTATATTCCCTCATGATTTTTATGGTTCAGTTTTCCAGCAAAAAGCTATGTGATTCTTCGAGGAAAAGTAAGCACGTTTTCCACAAATGTATTTTCTCTTCTTAGAATCCACTTTATGAAAACTCTTCTAAATTGCTACATTATCTATAACCTGTTCCTTATTTTTGTATTGATGAGTGTCTTTAAAAGACTACACGAACAAGGAAACCGTCTTGCTTAACATAGCAAGAATTGACTTGTATAGAAAAATATCCACATAGCGGTAGATCCCGGCCTCATGGCTCTGCTAGACTTTTACTGGATTGATGCCCGGTTTTTTTTTCTGTCCCTGAAACTGCCACTGCCTTCATTTGAAATACCCATTTTCTTACGTGACCAAAGTTCATTGGTTCAGGAGTGGACTCTATCCAAATCAAGCCAAATAGAATCCCCTCCTGGGGTTTTTGAAACTGGAACTGAAAAAGAGAGTCCATTTCTAATACAGGTCCTACAACACAGAGAAATTATTTGTAGCCTTGTTTGCTGCTAGGTTTGAGTAAAAGATGGTGAGTCAAAGATGGGAAAGAAGGTTTTGGTGACATTTATATTCCTGATTTCTACTTCTACTGAGCTCCAGCTGTCTGCCCTTTCCATATCCTTATATATTTTTTCTTCTATTGTTTAATCCATCCTTGGATTTTGTAATCCAATAGATTCTTAGTTTTGCTCAAATAAATTTGAGTTTAAGTTTGGTTTCTATGATTTTTTTTCCACTAAACTAATATAATACTACAAGGTATACTGTCAGTTTTTCTTCTCCAATTTCCCGCTAACCCATTTTATAGATTAAGCATTGAGAGGGAAATTGGAGGCAGGGTTTCTGCTCAAGTGACAGGCAGTAACCCTCACAAAATTGTGACCTTAAGGGGCTTATCCCGTCCAAGTTCTACTCCTTCTCTCCTAATTAGAATACCCCATCTCTTTAAATACTTAGGGTATCCCTACTTTCTCACTCTCCCTTACTAAGATTGCATAATACTAAACTACAGGCATCTGGAGTTCATTCATAGCAGTGTGTTACCTCTTCCAGGTAATTATTCAACCTTTTACCTATAAAACTGTAGAATGATAAACTTTGTCTTCTTTTCAAGTAATTATTAAAAGTAGATGAGGGAAAGTATAAGAATCTTTGGGTTGGTTGAGGGCATACTTCTTTTGCCTCTGAAATGATCCAACATCTAACATTGTGGCTAGTACATAGAACAATGATAAGTTTTAGTGAAACACAGTAGCAATGTTTATGAAGTACTATATGCCAAATGCTGTGTAATCATTTTATTTGTGATACGTTTTAGTTTTTGAAACAACTTTTCCAGGCCTCCATTATTATCCTCATTATAAATGAACAAAGTTGGAGAGCTTGCCCAAGGTCACACAGATCCTAAGCGGCACTATTTCCAAATATTTCTGCTTTGTCACAGTTTTCCACCAAAGCACCAAGCATGGATGACTATCCGTTTAGAGGGGTCTTGGGTATTTTGACTTAAAACTGCCACCATAAAGTTGATGTTGCTTTAAGATATGTATATAATAAAATGTATGTGAAAATTTCACTCCGCTAAGTTTAATACAAGACAGTTACATTATAATGAAACTATGACATGTATTAGACACTCTTGGAAGGTATGCCATGCTTACTCATGGCTTGGTTTCTATCAGGCTATCAGGCTGAGCGATTGGGTGAATTAGTGCCAATAGCTGGCCATCCCTGAACGCCAACCGGCTGTGGAAAGCTTTGTAGGACAGAAACTTCCCAGCCTTTCCTTATTTTTTCCTGTGACTAACTACTCTGTCTCACTGCTCTGCCCAAGTACCCTCTAACTCTGTAAATTAAGAGCCTATTTGAGGTTTCTCTCCTTCCATTCTTAACTAGGATTCATTTGCCTCCCCTTCATAGCTCCTGGGACGTAGCAGGGGATGATGGGGACACCTTCTCTGGATCGACAATTTTATTATTTGTTGTCACTTTACTAAGCATTTAACATATTTTATCCGTAATATTCTCACCAACTCTAGGTAGGTGTTTTTTTCCATTTTATAGATGAGGAAACTGAGACTCAGACAACTTAGGAGTTTTCGAACTCCAGATTCCAATGTGGAAGAATCACGATTCACACTCAGGTCTGTTCACTTAAGGGCCTGTGCTGTCCTGACAGTGATAACCGCCTCTGCCTTCCAGAAAGGCCACAGGGGATATCTGAATGCATTGAATAGATGCAGCTCACAGCCAGGCTGTCAAAAGGAATTCTACTCATTGGAGAATAAGAACCATGATTTTTGTCTTACAGTGTGTGTAGTGATGGTAATTAAAAAGCACATGGCATTCAGGAAGATTGCAAAGTTTAAATCTGATCATAGATCCTGGAGTGATTACAAAGGAAGAACTGAAAAACTACAAAGTGGTTTAGCTATATAAAAACAGTACCAATTACAGTTGTTTATGTAAGCTGCTTACCATTTGTGATCAGTTCCCATGTGGTACAATCACTGTGTTTCTCTAATGGCATAGTCTTTCCTGGACTTAGAGCTAGAAAGTAGTTTCCTTTGAAGTTTCCCCACTCCTCTGTTCATGAGCAAATGTCCAGCCTCCTTCTCCACAGTCCTCCTTAGGCCACTGGAGAGCTGCCTGAGTTAATGAGACACTGGCAGGTTTGGTGCGTCCTGATGCACCCAGCCCTCCGCTACTGACCAGTCCTGCTGGTGCCACTCTGGCCTTGGATGGCAGGCGTCCACTTCTCCATTGTGTTTTCCAGGTGAACATGTAGGCTCTTTCCCTTAATGTCCATGTCACAACTAACAATGAGAAATTATGGAAGTGTCTTGTGATAGTGAATAACTAACAGCATTTGTTTTATCAGGCTGCCTTTCTCACCTTTGGACTTGCCTTCACGTGGCAAAGGGTAGTCCACTTTCCACCATAACGAGTTCTCAATACTCTATGTCTGAGCCAACCTGAAATCTTCCTGCTAGGTCAAGTACTTCTCTCCCTCATCATCCGAGCCAAAAGACCACCTCCTGTGCCAGCATGTCTTATCCCAGGACTTACCCCTTCCACTGATTGACAATGAGATCATCCATTCCTTTCACACAAAGCCTCAGTCTGCCTGACGGATGGTACCCAATCTGTGGCCCTCACAAGACAATAACACAATAGTAAAGTATATGTACAATTTTCAAGGTTTGTGTTATCAGACTTGAAGGGTATAGATGTATGAGTGTACAGTTTAGTCACCAAATCAAGATATTTGAGAGTGAATGAAGAGCAGTTAATAACTATTCTGGACAGTAAGAAGAAACTGAGTGTATACATCCCCATTTGGGGTGTTGACAGTCCAGAAAAAGTGGGGCATCAAACTTAAGTCCATTCCTTCCCAAGAATTTTCTAGTTTTACCCAGGACACATGCAGCAGGTGAACAAATACCTTGGTTGTATACGTGTATTACTTTATTATGATATAATAATTCAAAGTCTAGACACCTATGTGCAGCCTCCAGATTTTCTTGCTCAACTAATTTATTTATCCAGAGTATGTGTCTGGAGGATATGGTTTCAATTAATTTGTGAAGATAGAAAACACTATTTGGTCATACAGTTTGACTTTTAACCTTTGTCAGTTATCTTGATTTGGTTGCCAAGTGAGGTAGATGTCCAAAATGAGGTTGCTTCAACTTAAATACCTTGAAACCACTGGGAAAAAAACAAAGAATCAAGTTTATTCAAGATGTCAGACAGGCAGTGGATGCTGGAGGAATGATCGTGTGCCTTTCCAAGCGCTCAGTGAGGCATTGACATCACATTAGCATCTGAAACTTAGCAGAGTTTAAAAGTGACCTCATTGCTGTTTCTAAAATATAGTGGGCACTGACCTAGTTTCAGACTCTTATCATTGTCAAATTTTGTAAATGTTGTTTACCTAAGTAATCTAATGTCCCAGTGTTTATCCTTGCCTTGATAAAGACTCCACAGCTGGTCCATCAGCCAAGTATAGGAGACTTGGAAGGAAATAGCTCTGAATCATTATTTTATTTTTATCTGAATAAACCATATATATATATATAGAGAGAGAGAGTGTGTGTGTATACATATATATAGAGAGAGTATATATATAGAGAGAGTATGTATATATATATAGTATATATAGTATATATAGTATATATAGTATATATGTATATATATATATATATAGTATATATATATATATATAGTATATAGAGTATATATATATATATATAGAGAGAGAGAGAGAGAGAGAGAGTATAGAGAGAGATGGAGATAGAGATATAAGTAGAGATATACACACATAAATATTACTAGTTAAGATAACAACCATGGAGAAGGATATGTTACTTTTTTTGCTTGTTTTTTTTTCCCCCCTAACTGGACATAGTAAATTTTCTTATTAATATTAGTCATTATTACTTTGGATTATTTCATATGTTCAATCTCAGCCTTTTTCCATTAAAATTTATGTAATTTGTGGGCTGCTTTATAGCTAGGCTTACTGCCTATGTTGATCCTAGGAGAACTAGGACTCCTAGCAGGACTGTTCTGGTTGCTATAGTACTTTTTCCAATTAAAGCTTTTTGAATAAGAGGGCCCATTTTCACAGCAGTGCTGCAGGTGTGTTAGAGCTGATTATTTTATGTGGATTTTTTTGTTGTTGTTGTTAATATGGAAACAGATTAGTGTGATGGTCATGAGCTTAAACTTGTGATAAGACTATCTGAGTAGAGCCTTCAGCTCTTCCACTTAATGTGACCTTGGACATGCTTCTTGAACTTTCTGTAACTCAGTTTACACATTTATAAAATAAGGATAATGACGATTATAATAGTACCTACTTCATACTGTTGCTGTGAGGATTGCATGACCTAAAATACACATAATGGTTAAATGAGTACTTGGAACATAATAAATGCATGATAAATACCAGCTATCAGTATTTGCATTCCAGATATGAGTAACATTTTTATTGTTAAGATGTAAAATGATATAGACTTGAGTGTTGAATTTAAAAAACTATCATTAACTAAAGAGTCTAGATCATAACATGATATATTTCACTTTTAGAAACATTACTTCTTTCAGGGAACACAGGTCTGCAAAGGAAATTCACTGAGGTATGTAAAATAAGAGAAAAATGATTATAGCCAAAGTCTAATTTCACATTCTACTGAAATTGAGCTTCAATCCGGCATATAGAGAAGTGCTGTTTAAAGGTGATTTTCTAAATATCATAGATTCTATTACAGAACTGCCGTCCAAAGTCCTAGTATCTTACCCATTTTTAACTCTCTTCATGCTAGTTGTAAAAAAACAAACAAACAAACAAACAAAACTCCAGTTAAAGGAATTTTCAGTGAAAATTAGGAATATAATGCAGATAAAGTTTTCTTGTAATTGCTTTCATGCAAATGTGCTGTCTGTCCATGTAACATGTAGAAATTAAATGCTGCTGTGATTTTTCATTGTGTTAAGTGCACCTAGTTTTAGAGGAGGGGCTTGATACCAGATCTCAGGTGAGTCCGACGGAAGCAAAGATTCTAAGAGGAAGCAATTGTCACATTTTTCTTGTGTGTGTGGAAAGTTTCTAGAAATTTTCTTCTGTGATTTGACAATTTGGAGAAACTTGGCCTGAGGATTTATTGAAGTGATATGCATTATGGAATTTAGATATGTCCAGGAAACATTTGTACCAACAGAGATTTTGTTTCCATTTTATTTAGAAATCCTTAATTTAAACAACTTTGTAAAAAGATAATGACAAATCATAATTTTCAAATTTTTCCATTTCATATGCCATTTCAATCCTGTTAAGGAACATTCCTGACTTTATATTGTTGAGTATCATCATGGTGCCCCAAGCAGCCACTATTAATTAGTCCAACTTGTCAGTGGGAAGGAAACCACTTTGCAGGTTATGCTGTAAGTTTGTTCTCACAACTTTTACACCGAGGTGATTAAGATTATCAACTCTGTCATGTGCAAAGGCATGAATCCGAAGACAGGCTAAATAATATTTGATGGCCATAATCACATTAATTATTGAGTCCCATGGGAGTATATACAAAGTGTGATCAAAAAATACAGTGAATGTTTAAATAAAAGAAATTATTACAGTAAAAGGCACATTGCCATTAATCTCCCTCAAAATACTCCACCTTGATTTGAACACACTTATCCCATCGTTCTTGCCACTTTCTGAAGCAGTTCTGGAAGTCCTCTTTCGTGAGTGTCCTTAGTTTCACTGTCATGGCTGCCTCGATGTCCTGAATCATTTTGACTTTGGGGAAGAGCCAAAAGTTGCACGGTGCCAGATCCAGTGAATAAGGTGGATGAAGACACACCATAATGTTTTTATTTGACAGAAATTGCCGTACCAGAAGCGATGTGTGACATGGAGCATTGTCATGGTGGAGGATGATTTATGGCCCACTTTAAAACACACCTTCTGTCAACCATAGCTCACACTAGACTGACTGCACCGAACAAGTTGAAACTTGTCACACATTATTACTAATGTTCAGCGGCACCGCTTCTTGTACTGAAGATCCCTGCCTTTCCATTGGATGGCACTTGGCAGCAGCATTCACCCTATTGTTTGTTCACACTGCGATGTGTGCCTGGTGGAGAGCCAATCTTAGGCACTGCTTTTCCATCCACTCTTCTCGATTCTCTCGGGGTGGCAGATTTGTGTGTGTCATTCTCTTGGGCATGCTCAGTAAAAGCTCACAGATCTGGTCAAGTGATGCTGGCTGGGGATCTTCCTTGTGAAGCACTGGAAAGCCTAAAGAGGCATGGACTACAAGACTGAAATAATCCCAAGCTTGATGAACTCATTGCTTTTGTGTTTTAATGCTTTAGACATTCTCTTAATTTGTTTATTTTTTCAGAAAGAAAACAAGGAAAGCATAGTATCTTTCTTTTCCCATAACACATAGTGAGGAAACATGTCAAGCAGTCCACTCCCTGTGCGCATGGGCCAGGCTCTCCTGAGTTCATGACATAAGTATTAACCTAGGCATGCGGAAATCAGGGACTTCTAAGCAAGTCTCTGATTGCTTGCTTAGAAGCTGAAAACATGCTTTCAGTGAGCCTAAATAAAACTTTTGACTAATTAAGCCTGCCTCCTTTAAATCAATTGTCAGCTAACAGTTAATTGACCAGACAATGAGGGGACTGTTTGAACTAAATTGTCAACTCAGTGAATCATGATTGAAAGATACACATATATACATACATGTATAAAAACTGATTTGGCATTGTCTAAATTATAGTCCATTTTAATAAGACCTTGATGTCGCGTCACGCGCGATGAGGGTTATGGGGAGCGAGGCGGGCGGTGCAGGGTTAAGAAAAGACAGTAGCCATGAATAGAGTTTAAGTGCGGGGCCAAGGGACCTGCAGCCTCAAGGACTGAGCGCCCAATTGGGTCTACGCATTAGCTTTTATTACTTAGGTGGGGAAGTGAAGGAGATAAAGCTTGTCAATCTCAAGATCTGTGAATCCTATACATCATAATAGGAAACTGATTCAAGCCAATGATCCTTGTCTGCAGGCAGCAGAGCCGTAAGTCTCAGGATGTTTGTACTTCCCCAAGGGACAAAACCTTTATGCATATGAATAGATGGAGAACACATCATTGGGTCTCTTCCCTTGTAGGTTGTGGGAAGGAATGCAGCCACAGAGGCAGAGGCTTTCCTTAGTCTGGGGAAGGTGGGGGGCTGTCCCCACCTCTATGAACCCCATGGGTTCTCCTGTTGGTCCCCACTCAACTGCACCTGGCTTGATTTGGCCCCCCTTTTTCCCCCTCCGCACCCCCGTGGGGAATCTTACTCTTCATTGGCTGACCAGCCATCTTTTTGGGGCCAAACAGGGAGACATGAGGTGCAAACACAAAGGTGAAGCAAAGTCCCTGAAAGGATCCTTCTTACAGACTCTCCTTTCTTTGGTAGCAGGTACAAGGAGACAGACAGGTAGGCTGCTGCGTGGCCACACCTTGTAGCTCTGATTATTTTTTATTCCTTAAAGTTTAAACAAACTTTTCAGTATGCACTTGACTAATTAGGAGAAGCAATTCCAAACCAGTCATATTATTCTACATTTTATATAAAAGCTATGAGCAAATGATCAAAGAGCTATTTGGAATAGTTTGTCAAAGGAAAAGCAGTGCAGAGGTAGAATCACAAATAATTATTTTAAAATAACATTTGCATCAGTATATTGACTTTGGGTGGTGGACACACAATGTAATATATAGATGATGTTTTATAGAATTGTACACTTGAAAACTATATAATTTTACTAACCTATGTCACCCTAATAAATTTAATAAAAAATTTTATAATACAAAATAATAAATAAATACCCCCCAATCTCAGAGCATTAAACTAAAATTCACTGATGTTTAAGCTTAAGTAAAACATACACAAGTGTTATTATTAAATTCTTGTATGATCAAATAAAATAAAATAGTGCTTCCATTAAAATATTGTAATACAATACTTGTGGGAAATTGTTGATGAAAAATAAATGTGTTGAGGTTTGAAAATAATTGTTAGCAATTCATTTCAGTGTAATGGTAGGATATAGAATAGAAAGGCCTTCTGTTGTGATGGTTCTGATAGCAAATGTTTCAAAGCTCCCTGCTGGTTATATTTTCGGGGATAAATGTAACTGCACAAATGAAACTGTATTTAGGTCAGCAAAACACCTGAAAGTCTTTTTTCCACAGTTCCACAAAAATGTTTTGTTGGTCACTTTTAGATTTAAATAAAGGTAAGTATTGTTATCTGCAGTCAAAAATAAACCCTCGGAGACAGAAAACTACTTTTAACTTTGAAATAAAGAAGTCCTAGAGTTGGTGTGTCTACTTGTATGTCTGTCTTCAGCTTCTTTAATTTGGACCTCAGATTGAATTAATCATGCTTCAAATTTAATAGGTCTATATTAAAAATTGTTTTTGAAAGGTCCCTTCATCTATCTGTATCTATCTATCTATCATCTATCTATCTATCTATCTATCTATCTATCTATCTATCTATCTATCTATCTATCTATCTGATGTATATATCTGTAATCTAATTTATCTAATCTACCCATCATCTATCTATTTACTTATTTTCTACTAATATACAGATTAAATGCCCTTAAATGCACCAATATGTAATGTTTTGTGTGTACGTGTTTTAAATTTATAAAAATAGTATCGTGCTATACATTTTTGTCTTTTTTTTTCTTTCAATGTTCTGCGTTTAATATCTTGTCATGTCGTTTCTCCTTGCTGCATACTATTCTAAAATGGGCTTCCAATGTATTCTACTATTCTACCTACAAATCCTGACACCACATAAAATGATGTGGTAAACATTTTCATCCATGACCCCGATGAAATTTATGAGAATAGTCCTGGGAAATATACCCAGGAGTAAGCTTGCTTTATTGTAAAGAAAACAAATCCTTAATTTTCCATAAATCCTGCCAATTTGATTTCCAGAATGGCTACACCACTATGTACACACATACATAAGAGTTCTTGATACCTGGTATATTTATTAACAGTTGATAATATTGACTTTTATAAATTCTGTGTTATTCATTATTTTTTATTGTTATAATTTGTGTTTCTGTGATTACTGGTGAGCTTGAGCATTTAATTCTGTCTTAAGTACTGGGAGAAATAGAAAACAAGATGTGGGATGTAATCTACTTGAGCCTATATGTTTGACGATCAGAAAAAAATACATGCAAACAAATTAGCAATCTGTGGTCTAAATAAGATAGAATTTTGGAGTATGAGATTAATCTGTGTTGCAGTATCTGACCTAGGCTTCATATAGAATATTCAATCTGGATATTATGATGGTTTTGAGAAAAGGAACAAATTACAGGTCATAAAACCTAAGCAAGATCATGAAGATGAGAATGAGTTGATCATATGTCTGAGAAGGTGAGTAGATCAGATTGGGAAGAGCCACAATGACCCGTGTCTTGAATTCCACTGAAATGCGTCCTGATTAAGAAAGGATTGTGATCCTGGTTAATAATGAAGTTGTATGGAATACATATGCAATAATTTAAATTTATTTATTATTTATACTTATTAAGCTTGCAAAATAAGCATAATACTGTGCTGAGTGAAAGGACTCAATAGAAGAAAATCTCAATTCATGTTCTCAAGGAGCTTCAGTCCTGGGAGGAGATGGTCAGGTAAGCAGTGCTAGGGCAGTCAGGGGTTTCCAGAGTGTAGATCGCCAGGCCATGGGGGTCAGAGCAGCTTTCCCAGAGGCAGTGATAACTAGGTACAGATCTTGAGGATGATATAAAATTAGCAAAGCAAAGCAGAACATGGAGAGAGGGGATATGAAGAAGGAGAAAGTGCTCACGGCAGAAGCACCAGTATGAACAAGAGCTTGTATTCCAGGGGCTGAGGAAGCAATCAATAGTTTAAAATTTTTTTAAAGAGATAAACTAGGAACAATAGCGACATCTTATAGAAAATGCAGTTATTTTACTGTACTTTGAATTATGGGACTTTCATGGAGTTTGCTGAACTTCAGAAACTTAACCTGGAGAAGCTGAGGCATGTTCTGAATATTAAAGTAGTAAAATAGTATTTCTAAGAGTAAAGGGGAAAGGAATTATTATTTTGAAATATAGAGAAAAAGAAGCTGACAATAATATTATTATTTACCATCATAAACTTCTTTATTCCTAAAATGGATGCCAAATAATTTTTTCCATGAACACATATAAATACAGAAAATGGAGCGAGAACAAATGGGCTTGAGAAAATTAGAGATGGCAGTAAAAAAACAAAAGGTAAATATTGGAAACCTCAGATTGGTAAAAGTAAGGAATGTGCTAGCACTCCAACTCTTGGATGACAAGAGACAAAAATCTTCCCAACAAATCAGGGGTTTGAACAGATGACCACTACAGAGTGCTTCTAGATCTAATTTTATGCTGGTCTATTCTAAATGTAAGAGGAGTCTGATTTCCCTTTTGCTTTAAATCTTTTTAATTTCAGCAAATACCAAAACAATTATTAGTATAGATAACTGGCCTCCCTCCCTTTAATTTAATAGCTGAATGTTCCATTATCTTTTACTTCTGCTGTAACAGAACCCCAATATGGCTACACCTCAACATTTCTCTCTTGAGAATATAATTATCTCCATCTTGGTGGTCAAAATTAATGTTCTTTTAAACAACTCCATCTAATTTTCCATTCTGTAAATTACATTTTCCTATACTATCTTTTGTCCCAGATCTACATTTTGCCGTCCACAGTAATTTTTCCAGGTTTCTTTAGCAACCCAGTTAATACTTTCAAATGTGAAAGCTTTTTAATTTTTAGTGATTATTAATTAATACTACTCTCTAGTCTTCCCTCCTTTTTAAGACACAGACTTTGTTTCCTAGAATTTACCTGAGGATGAACAGTTCTCATTTTTGTTTTTTACCCTCAAATCTTTTTCATGTTTTCATGTAACCATTCTTTCTTATCCCTGTGCTATTCTTTCTTATCCCTATGTTATTCCCTGGGTTTTGGAGAATAAGGCTGGCAAGTGTCTTTTATCCACATGTGAATCTGCCTAACTTTGAACTTACTTTGCATTTTTGAGAAGTGTTGGAAGATCTCAAGCACAGCAGTATTTCTATTAATTAAGGTCAGTTATGTAGATGTTTCTTGGTCCAAAAACACTTCCTCTTTCAAATATTTAATTCACACAAGTGACTATTGATATTGATCTTGTCTTGTGCTTATCATGTGCATAGCCTTGCAACAGGTCTTTATAGATAAATCCAACACCTAGAGTCTCAGCATGCAAAGAGCTTAAAATCTGGTTGGGGGTGGGGTGGGGGAGTGAGACTTATAAAAAATAAGAACTTACCTTTAAAACTGTTGGTTACATCAGCTACATGTAGTGCAAAAACTCTTTTAAAGATATAGGCTGATACGAAAATAGAAAAGTAGTGAGGATTGAGGGAAAAATGGGAGGGCACAATCTATGGGCTTTAAAAGCTCATAGTTTTTTAATTTGGATAATTGAGCAAAATGTTGACCCTCTGGCTTTTAAAAAATTATTACTATTTCTTTTTTGTCCACTTCTTGATGAGCTGGATGTTGGTGTCTCAAGAAAAATTGGTTTTTACTTAATCTTCTCAGGGCTAAATTCCTGTATCAGCAGCATTATATGCATTTTAATTAATTGCTCTAATGTTTTTTTCTAATATCTTATTCTTAAGCAAAAGTTCATGTTCTAACATTATTGATTAATGTTCCGTTCTTCATCCTACCATCTTTGTAATTTTACCTAGCAAAGTGGTTAAAAGAAAAATGTACCTTTTTCTCAATCTAGTAGCAGGCGTAGTTGGCTGCATATAACGTAGAAAATTCTGTTACAGGTTTGATTTTATGAGCTTTAACAAGTTCTTTAATCTTTTTGTTCTTTGGGTTTTAGTATATTTACTGATAAACTACTTGACATGGAGGTATCTTCTTAATTAGTTCATTTTTACCGTACTCGACCTTCCTTCCTCCCTCCCTCCCTCCCTTTTACCCTCCCTTTCTGCCTCCCTCCCTCCCTCTTTCCTTTTGTTCTTCCTTTCTCTCTCTCTCTTTCTCGTTCCTTCCTTCCTTCCTTCATTCCTTCCTTCCTCTCTTTTTCCCCTTCCTTCTTTCTCTCCCTCCCTCCTTCTCTCCTTCCTTCCTTCCTTCCCTTCCATCCTTCTCTCTCTCTCTTCCCTCCCTTCCCCTCTTCCTCCCTTCCTTCCTTCTCCCTTCTCCTTCATCTTCATCATCTTCTGTATATAATTTTTTTTGGTAAATTGTACACACCTTAGAACCAAAGCCCAATTAGTTTAATTACTTGGGAGCGTAAAGCATTCTGGTTAAGTGAATTTTATGGGTGAGTCAGCATCATTTGATGGGTAGCAGAGCTCTGGAGTCAGGCAGCCTGAGTTTGAACAAATGCTACCTCTATGGACTTGAGCAATTTAATTAAACTTTTTCTTTAGCTTCTGTAAAATGGAAAAAATATGAATACCTACCTCATAGAGTTATTTGGGGGTCAAATACATTAATAAATAAGAAATATTTAAAAGAGCTCTCGGAACATTTAAATCCTTTATCAGCATTTGCTATTATTATTAAAAATATTTACTTCAAAATTAATTTCATTAATCTTTCTACAACCGAATTGCTCACTTCCTGCCAGAGTAAGTGCAATCTAGGGGATATAACTAAATATTTCTATTATGATCAAAATGCATATAAAAAGTTGTGTTTTGATTTTTGACCGGGTAAAATGCTACCAAACAGTCAAGGTTCATAAGAACTGAAAAATATCCATTGGGTTTAACAATAAAGTGAAGACTGGAAGTCTTGGAGGGAGTTCAGTTAAAAGGTAAAAAGGGCTTTTCCTTAGTGAATGTATGGAAAGATTCACCATGTAAGGTGAGATACTCCTGCTAGCATCATGTCTGTAAAAGTGGAAAAATTGGATGTGGACAAATGAGATCTAGGGACTTATTGTCTGAAAGCTGTGAGATAAAACGTCAAGGTGCCTGCTAAAAGTCTGAGAGTTGAGGTGGGAAAAGGATGTGGTGAGACTTTCAAGGGAATGCAGGAAGTTTGAAGAGCCATAATGGGTAACAGGAGAGAATGCCAACTAGGATCAGAGGTCCTGCTACTCATATGTGGGCTGAGTATGAAAGTAACACCCTGTTATGTTACTAAGAAACTAGAAAATTTCAGACTATATAATAAGAGGTCTTCAGTGTGTTGGAGGACATTTTGCTTGGGTGAGCTTGTGAATCAGTTGGTTTTTAATCTGTTTCTTTTAAAGGCAAATATGTCCCAGAAGAACAAAGCTCATGACTCTAATATAGCCTGTGCATTTATTGATGGTTTCTTATTTTGTCTTGGTCAATATATATTTGATTTCATTCAATTGAAATGTAACTAATTTTTAATTGTTTAAATTAGTTTTTCAGTTAGAGTTGACATTCAATATTATTTAATATTAGTTTCAGATGTACATCATAATGGTTAGACATTTATATAATTTATTCAGTGATCCATCCAATTAATCTAGTACCCACACGATGCTACACATAGTTATTACAATAGGGAATATGACTATATTCCCTGTGCTTTACATCCCCATGACTATTTTGTAACTACCAATTTGTACTTCTTAATCCCTTTGAAATATAACTTTTAAATGACAAAATAAAGTTCCCTTAGCAGAACCCAGTTTTCTTAGACTCCTCGAAATAAGCTATACTGATAGTTGTTCTTAATTTAGACATCTTGCATTTGATGTTTATTTGCTTTTAAGCCAGAAGAAACAGACCTTTGTTTAAAAGCTTGATGACATTTGTACTCCATCAGCTGTGTTAGTGGTTCCTTTACATTCCCAGTCTGAATTCAAAGACATACCCCCAAGTTCTATAGGAGTATGGGTATGTGAAATTTATACACTTAAGAATATTTTCAGAGAGAAATACAAGAATGTATAGATTAATATAAGCAAACATTTCCACCCAAAGACTCAACAGTCTATAGCATAGAGCTCTCAGCAACACAATATGATTACAAACAAAAACTAAATTAAAAAGTTTTCTTGGGAAATAAGGTTCCAAAGATTAAACTTTTCTTCGATACTGAATTCTCATTACAATTAGCAAACAATGAATCAAAATAGAATTCTTTTTTTCAAAATTTTTGGTAATTACTGGTAAATAGAATTTTTTTGTGAATAGAAAAAGCTGGATGTTTTAGGTATGTATGTCTTCTAAAACGGATAGGGTGGGAATGGTAAAGATGGATAGGATGAGAATGGTCCCTTGGGTAAAGGAGACTTGGCCAACACCACTATTTTGAATTGCCTCTTGACCAAATTTTCCACTGCTGGGCAATACAGCACAGTCAGATTATGGGTCAATGAGAGAGGGATGCTTTTCCTCTGTGAAGTGGAGGGAGCCCATTTGTGGCAGGGGGTGGTGGACAAACAGATTAATAGTGGGAATGAGTCCTTCAAGATAAGTGCTATCTCAGGCAGAAGAATTTTAGAAAAGAGTTCCTTAGGAGGCTAAGGATTTGGAATCTGATTCCCTTAAACCACCCATGCCTGGGTACCTTGGAAAGTGTTTGTGTATGCCTTGGGATAAACATCCCCTAATTTATTTATTTATTTGTATGTGTGTTTATTTGTTTATTTATGTTTGTGCTTCAAAATGCAATGTTTTAATTTTATTTTTTAGTTAAATTTATTGGGGTGACATTGGTTAATAAAATTACGTAAGTTTCAAGTGTACATTTCTATAATACATCATCTATCTATTGCATTATGTGTTCACCACCCAAAGTCAGTTCTTCTTTTGTCACCATATATGAGTATTTGATCCCCTTTAATTCTTCTACCACCCCTCACTCCTCCTTATTCTCTGATAACCATTAAACTGTTGTCTGTGCCTATGAGTTTTGCTTGTTTGTACGTCATGTTTGTTTGTTGTTTTCACTTTTATATCCCACATATGAGTGAAGTCATATGTTTCTTGATGTTTTCTGTGACTTATTTTGCTTAGTATGATAATCTCAAGATCTATCCATGCTGTTGCAAATGGCAGTAGTTCATTTTTTTCTTATGGCCCCATAATATTCCATTGTAACGTACCACATCCTTATCCAGTCATCTATGGAAGGATGCTTCAGTTGTTTCCATGTCTTGGCCGTGGTGAATAATGCTGCAATGAACGTAGGGATACGTGTATTTTATGAATAAATGTTTTCAGATTTTGGGGGCAGATACCCAGAAGAGGGATTACTGACTCATATAGTAGGTCTGTTCGTAATTTTTTGAGGACACTTCATACTGTTTTCCATAGTGGCTATATCAATTTACATTCCCACCAGCAATGTATGAGGGTTCCTTTTCCTCCACAACTTCTCCAACACTTGTTATTACTTGTCTTCTTGATAATAGCCCTTCTAACAGGTGTGAGGTGATAGCTCATTGTGGCTTTGGAATAAGTGACGGTTTAGGTCCTCTGCCAATTTTTAAATTACGTATCACCTAATTTAAAGATCACTTCTCTATGGTATATGAGCTACAAGGCAATGCCATGTTGTACTGTCAGTCTCTTACAGATTTTAGACTAGTAACCAATTTTTTTGAAAAGCCTCATTTCACCAGAGTTCTGGAAAAAGTTTTTGTGGGAAGTGGGTGAGACAGATTCTCTGGGAACTCACGCCTCTGCTACTTCCAAAATTATTTTCTCTTTTGGTGAGAGCACTGTAACTGACCAAGAATATCTACTTTTTCTTTCTGTTCTCTCGGATGTCAGTTTCTGAGTCCCTCAGACAGACAGCACACTCTGTTCGATCTCCCCCGCTGTAAAACTCCATGTTATACTGACATATTGAAATCATAATAATCATAGTCAAGACTTCACACCTTAGCCACACATTTGGGACTTTCACTCTACTAGATTTCTAGTTTCTTTGCTGTTTTCCCTAAGGTTTTTATTCAGTTGTCCAAGGTTGCTGCTTTTCATATCTAGCCCACACCTCCTCCTCCCTTTTACACTTGTGTACATTTTCAGCTTTCCATGGCACCTCTCTTCTTAGTGAACCTCTTCCTGGTGGGACTTTGTTTTGTCAGACAAAAAGCTGCTTTATGGTGAGTTGAGGAAGTGGCTTCTGGAGAAAGGCAGCCTGAAGATTTGCGGCACGCAAGGCCCCAGGAGGTCAGAGGAGGCATCTTTAGGGCTTGGAGGTGCCTAGTCAAGCGAGGTTTGGTGGCAGGAGGGTGGGGTGTGGAGGGCGAGGACATGGGCTGGCTGTACAATGTCACATGGAAGTTTATTAAAGGCACTGAGGCTCAAGCCTCATCCCAACTAATGAGTTTCTGTAGGTGGGGCCTGAAGTCAGTACTTTTTCTTGGCTTTTATGATGAAAAATTGCAAACAAGTGATAAAAACTGGAACAATAAACATCTATTTATTATTCAGCTTCAATAATCATTGCCATGTTGTTATATTCCGGTGTGTATATGCATGCATGGGAACATATGCACGTGTGTACACACATGAATAAATAACATTTATACATATAAACATTTATATTTATAAATATGTAAATATAAATATGTAAATAAATTATGTATGTAAGTTTATACATAAGGTAGCTTTTTCTAACAGTCTTATCTCATTATTCTTAAATATCAAACATAGTTTGTTGATATCATTTGGTATTCCGTCTATATTCAGATTTTCTGTCTTTTCTTCCCTAGCTATATTTTCATCCAGGATCCAGTTAAAGTTCATACGTTACATTTGCTTATTGTGTCTCATTAGTCACTTCCAATCTAGAACAGTCTCCCTATATCCCTCCCACCTCATGATATTGCATGTTTTTAAAGACCTAGCCAGTTGTCTTACAGAGTATGCATATTCATAATTGATCTGAGTGCTTTCTCGAAGTATTAGCTAATTTGTTCCTCTATCCTTCCGTAATAGGAAAGTTAAGTCTAAAAACTTGATTAGATTCAGATCAGTCATTTTTCTCAAGGATGCCTCATAGATAATGCTGTGGACTTCACGTTACAACACATTGGAGGTCCATGAGGTCACTGTCATTGGTGTTTAAGGTGATAATGGCCAGATCTCTCCTTAACACAGATCTCAGCATCCAATTTTGGTCCTTCCCTGAATCTACTATTTCATTAATCTCATTACTTGTCGTAGAATTTGAGTTTTAATCCTATGATTCTTCTCCCTCCATTAGTTGGAAATGAGCTACATTTACTCCCAAAAAGGAAGGGTAAAGATACAGTTATCTTCCTTTGACTACCAGTATTCAGAATAAGGGTGTGTAACATTTATATCCAGTGGTTGTAAATGAGTTGGTTTTTAATTTCTTGTTTTGGTATAACTGTGAGTTCATATTATTTAGTCAATATTTTGTAATCAAATATAACATTATTTTAAAATTCTGTTTTGTTTATTCAAACGTGCTCAGTGACTTCTTCTGTAAAACTCAGTTAGCATTAGAGCAATTATTTGTTTTCTAAAACAAGATGTCCAGAAAAATTAATCTTGAAAAATTCATCTTGAATTTTTCTCAGCATAGATAGACCTGGCATTTATCCAAGAAACCCAGGGCACTTTGAGTGTGGAATACATCTAATAACCAATACCTGGGTGATGGAGGATCTCATCCATCATCCATGCTACTAGATTCCAGATTTAACTTTTTGAATACAAATCTTTTTTTAGCAAGTATTCCAATCCAGCAAATATTTCCAATCCTTTGCTTGTCTGGCCAGTATCAATTATTATATAGTTCTGTGTCTTTCAGGTAGTGGAATATAAACATGTGTTAGATACAGTTTTCTGGAGTAAACTACTGAAAAGTAAACAGATGACAAGTAAAATAAGATTTTAACCACAGCTCCTGTTGCAATAAGTATGAAAATTTGGGTCACTCATAAAGAAGAATGTTTTATATGTAACACAAGGTTTATGGTGTGAAAAGAAAATAAATTCTACCTATTTCCCCCAAAATTGATGTAATAAACAAAATTAAAGAAATCAATCTGGAGTACAAAATAATTTTGATCGTTTTCAAGGATGAAAAATATCACATAAACTATGTTATTCATATTTAATGAATTCATATTTAATGAATTACTATTTGATGTAATTAAATTTAATGTTCTTATTTAGTTTAAATAATTTATAAATGTTCTGAAAAAATGCTATAATATAACCCATTAAATTCACTGAGGATATTTTACATATACTGAATCCACAAATGAGATTTAAATATCTTTTTGATACCTACGCAGGCAATTCTATCTTTAGTGCTAAGGAAGGCAAAAATTTCTCCTTTACCCCAACATGCCTATGATACACTTAAACCATAAAGCTCTGTTTCCTGTATGTCCTATAAATTCTTACATGTGAGCTTTACTCATGTAGTTCCATCCTTTTGGAATGCCATCCTTTTCTTCTACATCTGAAGCCATACTCCATCTTTAAATTAAGTCTGAATGCCAGGTCCTTCATTAAGACATTTGTGCTCCCCATCTTACACCAACTACCCACAAACACACATTAACAGTTACCTATCGATTTATGTATTAAATCATAACCAGTGTTTGGAAGTGCTCAGTAAATTCATACTTTCCTTATTTCCGTTCTTTTATTCTCTTCCTAAGGGGCCAGTTGCCTTGTTTTCCTCATTTTTGAATACCCTGTAGTGCTCAAAATGTGTATTAAATTGAATTTTACTCACTATTAAAAATGTAACTGTCAAGATGTAATTGGACGAATCAAACAAAAAAAGACTTGCCAAGTTTCTAGCTGTCTTTTCTTAGAATTCAGGCCAGCTTCTTCAATATGGTTTTATCAGTTCTGACCTGAACTTTAAATATTGGGCCATTCATTTAAATTCCACAACAACTTGTCAACAGTACTATGGAGCCAGAGAGGGATCAGCAACTAGGACAGTTTGCCAAAATTCTACACCCAACTCTTCTTCAGAATTTTATGAAAATTGTTCCTTAACTGTGTTTCATATAAAATATAGCTAGTACTCATCAAACTGAAGTGCAAAAGTGGATAAAACTTCCCAGAGTTCCAAAATTATATGTTATGAGGAATGCTAGAGCCTTATCAAGAGAAACAATCCACAGGACGTTAATGTGTGTTGCTTAAAATCTGAAACAGTCCGCACCATGGATGTGTTTCTTAAAATGGCTCTATGAGTCATTCAGCATATCTTCAGTAGAGGCATGGGCCACCTCATTCATTTTCCTCACTCACGACTACAATTTCCTTTAACAGAATATGATTTTAGCGTAAACAAACATGAAATAAGTATATAGTTAACTATTTTATTTATTAACTAAAGCCATAATGTATTTTCTCTATGTTCTCAAGAAAGCACGCAAGCTCTTTAACCAGCCCTGTTGGGAAAATGTGAGGCTATCATTCATAAACACAAATAGAAATGTCTGCATACAACCGTCTATCTTGTGATCATGTTCTTTAGGGATAAAAGTTTTGCAGTTATAAGAGTGATTTAACATTCGATTTTGTATTAATATATTCTTAGCAGTGCATGAAAATTGGTTTGTGTATCTTGGCATCAATCACTCTGCACTATGTTGGTTTACTGAACATAAAAATATTCAAGTTAAATGCTTTTTATAAATGAAGTTGAATTTCTCTAGAAAGAATTTTTTTTTTGGAAGCTGATTCTCTGTAGTAATCTTGTGATCCAGTGTAAAATCTGTTAATCTGTTGGAGTGTAAAATGCAATAGATAGAGACCCTGTAATCAGTGTATTCACTACAGTCTTGAATTTTATCAGTATTCACTGAATGTTTATTGAATAAGCAAAATGTTGATTGTAATATGTAGCAATATATGTTGGCATTTACAATTATTAATAGATTGTAACATTGATCATTTAACCACATTCTTTGGTTAATCCAGTATTTCATGATATTCTGACGACCTAACTCATCTGGTTGAGCACACTGAAATGCTCTGAAACTTGAGTTAAAAAAATGACAGGCAGTTCCCATTTAATTTTTTCCACTTAAAAAACTGCTGGTTCTGGATCACTGCAAGTATTGCAGGAACAGTGTGTCAAGGTAGCCCTGTTAAAAAAACAAAATAATTGAAACAGTCTTCATGTCCCAGTTAGCTGTATTAACATTGTAACATTTCATGCTTTTAGAAATCTACTTTCCCATAATGCAGAAAAAGTCTTCAACAACACTAGTGATTTATAAGTCATAAAATGCCTGAAGATATCTTAGAATTTCTAGCAATTAGGGATTCATAAACATTTATATTCAAACTAGATTTTTTTTCACTACCTTGTCAAATATTGGAAGGCATGAAAATGGAATAAAATAGGTCAGTGGTTCCTCATGAAACAAATTTAATTGGCTCCCATAGAGGTCAACCATGGTCAATTGAATGATCAGGGGAAAATACCTAATTACTCCTCTAGACCTAGTTAATCATGGCAGCAATTTTCTTCTTTTCTCTCAGAAAAAAAAAAAAAAAAAAAGACTGCCTGAAAAAGTGGAAATACTTCATTTTCTGTTAAAATGTGGCATTCTAACCTCGAGCAGCAGATCCCAATACACTGCCTTCAGGACACAATCATTAGTTAACTGGCATTAAGAAATGACCCAACTAGCCTCATTTTCCTAAGTTACTTAGCAAATGTTCTCGCAATCAAAACAGCATGGCAACAGTTTGGGGGAGCAGAATGTCCTTACATGAGAAAATTGATATTTTCCTTGCATAAATTATATCTTGCTACATACTCTGGACTTGGATTTTGGATACCATCCATGCTGTAACCTAATTTGGATTCCAGAAATCTGTTTTACTCTTGAGTTAATCCATAAATATCCCTTTATGTTTGTAAATAGGGCACTGTTGCAGAGCTTGTGATTTCAGGGGCAAAATAAAGCCCTCATACTGGTGGCTGGTGAAATTTCATTCTTTTTCTTAAGGTGTTTAATGTTATTAGAATGCAAGTGCCTTTGAGAAAGAGATCTCTTAAATTACCAGTCACTCCAAGCCAAGGAAGAAGGAATAAGTGCTACTTCTCTGTTTCCCCGAAAATAAGACCTAGCCAGACAATCAGCTCTAATGCATCTTTTAGAGCAAAAATTAATATAAGGCCAGGTCTTATATTATATTATATAAGACCTGGTCTTATATTATAGTAAAATAAGACCAAGTCTTATATTAATTTTTGTTACAAAAGACACATTAAAGCTAATTGTCCAGCTAGGTCTTATTTTCGGGGAAACACGGTAATTGTGAGCCCCAGGGCAAGTTACTACAGTTTTTCCTTTGAGTTTTCCTACCTGTAAAATGTAACAAGGATAGAATTCACAACTATTATGAGTTATGATTATGAAGATATTGTGAGGATTAAATGAGCGAAGTACTTAGTTCAGTGCCTGGCAAGTACTGCTTGTTTGATAGACGGTAGTTGCTAGTACTTTTATTCTTATTGAAACCTCTTTGCAACTTCAGTACAAATCCTGGGCTTAGCTCCTAGCAAAATCTTGTTGGTGAATATAAGTATGACAGTAGTGCTGATGACTGGTTTAAGGGAAAGAATGGAATCAGAAGAATTATGGGTGCTTGGGAGTTCTGAAGATAAATGTATTGTTTTACGGTCTGGATTTTGGTCTTCCTGCTTGATGACTTTTTATTTGGGGGACAGGGATGTTAGTGTGAGGAGGGTGTTACAGGGATTGCAAGCAATAAAAATAAAGTGATCCATGGGAAGATTCTGCAGTAGGGAGACGGAGACAGGAGCTTGAAGCTCAGTCTCTATCACTCACTTGCTGGATGACCAGGGTACATGTCCCTGGATCCTGAGAATGCAGAAGGATTTGGTGGCTTTTGACAAGAAAACGCCTTTCACTAGAATTTCTTGTTACTTTTTTTTTCTTATTAATACTGGTGTGAAGTTAAAATGGTTTAACTGGGAGCATTTAGGTGATAGCTGATACATATGTTATCATTCGCACAAATAAATTATTCATGCCCAGTTTGTTAGAACTGTGTTCAATAGTTTTTTGTTTGTTTGTTTGTTGTTTGTTTTTCCCCTTAAAAGGATGTCCATAGAGAAGTATTTGGCGACTTGCTTCTCTTGGGGGTTGTCATTCACAAAAGAGACATTGGTAGAATGTCCACAGTTACTGTTCTTAAGGGATGTATGTTGTACGCTTGATTCTAAGTCATCCACAAATTTTTATACTGTCTGGAAATGCACTTTGCCTTAGAAAAAACAGAGTGTGTCTGAGATTGGAAATGGCATGCTCTGTTGACTTTCTGAAACTGTACCGTGATTCTTATGTTTGGCAGACAATTTAAAAAGACTTACATAGTGACTTTGGGTTATATTTCATTTTGTCAGGTGTGTCTATTTGCTCCTCTTTACTTTTGGGTTTCTCTGTTTACCATATTATATTCTGTTGATTTGAAATATGATTATAGGAAAAAAACTGTTCCCAAATAACCCTCTACTGTATGAAAGGTCATGGTTACAAGGCCAGGGGCTAACTAGAAGGAAAACAGGAGTTAAATGTACAAAGGAGGCTACTGTAAATTGGCAGCTGAATCATGTGGGCTCCAAGACACAAGTCATCTCTTGCTGAGTTTCACCAAAGTATCGGATTCCCCAAGCAGTGTTCTGCCGCGCGTGTTTCCCCGAAACTAAGACCTAGCCAGACCATCAGCTCTAATGCGTCTTTTGGAGCAAAAATTAATACAAGACCGGGTCTTATTTTAATAAGACCTGGGCTTATATAACATAATATTATATACGACCGGGTATAATATAATATAATTAACATAATGTAATATAATATAATAACAGGTCTTACAATAGTTTCTGCTCCAAAAGACTCCTTGGAGCTGATAGTCCGGCTAGGTCTCATTTTCGGGGAAACGTGGTATTAGTGCTCAAACACTGAGTGCTGATCTTTAGAGATCGATGTTACCGTTACTACTGATAAGCTTCCTGTCTGCACTTGACATTGTTGCCTGGATAGGTGGTCTGGAAGCGCCACCATCAGCTCTGCAAGGCCAGGAATCTGCTGCTATTGCAGATCTGCTAGAATAATTGATCCCCCGCCCCCCCATTTCTACACCACCCGGAGGGCTTGGCAGTTTGCTACAGGTGGAAAAGAAATGGCTCTCCCCATGTGTTACACTGTTATAGTGGGGTCGCACAGCAGCATTGCTTCTGACCAAATCTGCAGATTTGGGAAAGACAGCTTTATTAGTTTACATATATAATATTTTATCTGCCGAGGTCAGTGTGCTAACATGGCTTGGTTGGGGAAGGGGTCAGCACATGGCATCTGCAATCTTCTACCTGACTCACCATGTCCTTGATTCTTAGTCCTTAGCTCTGGCTTATCATGCCATACTTTTATGATGAATTCTTTTTTCATGGGGTAAATAAAACCTAGCTTTCATCTTCCCCTCCACTCCTCACCCCAATTCATTAAGCATATATACACACACACACACACACACACACACACACACATATATACATACGTGTATATACATATGTGTATATATATATGTATGTATATATGTATGTACATATGTGTATATATATGTGTGTATATATATATATGTGCCTAAGTCTCAATTTAAGATATGAGTCGCTGCAATATTGTAACTTACAAGAAATATATATATGGCCATTCACATTCGTATATATTTCTCATATATATTTGGTCTCATCCACAATTCTTGGCTCACACGGCTCCCTGAACTCTTAGAATTTCCTAAATGTTGAGAGTAGAAAACGTGTATTTTGTTATGTTAATGAGATGACTTTTGGAAAACACCTACAGATGGGGCTGGTTGCCAATGGAACCAACTATGTGACTAGAAGGTGGGGACTTTCAGTAGCACCCGCCTGACCTCCAGGGAGGGGAGAAGGGAGGTTGAATCAGTCACCAGTGGTTAATGACTTAACCAGCCATGACTGTGTAGTGAAGCCTCCATACCAACCCAAGAGCATGGGGTTCAGGGAGCTTCCAGATGCTGAACACCTAGAGATGCATGGAGACTGGTTCACCTGGAGGGGCATGGAAGTGCCGTGCACTTCCTTATACCTTGCCCTACATCTGTCCATCTGGCTGTTCCGAACTTCTGTCATTTTATAATAAACCAGTGATCTAGTAAGTAACATGTTTCTCTGAGTTCTGTAAGCCATTCTAGCAAATTAATTGAACCCAAGGGAGGGGGGCCAGTGTGTGGGAAACTCTGATTTATAGCCAGGTGGTCAGAAGTACAGGTGACAACCTGGACTTGTGATTAGCATTCTGAGTTGGGAGGGGGGTGTCATTGGAACCTCTCATCTGTGATCAGTCAGTCAGAAAGAAACACAGGTAAACCTGGGCATGCATATGGAGTCTGAAGTTTGTGTGTGTGTGTGTGTGTGTGTGTGTGTGTGTGTGGCAGGGGGCAGTCTTGTAGGACTAAACCCTTAATCTGTGGAATCTGAGATATCTCTGGATAGATAGTGTTAGAATTGAGTTGAAATCTTGGACACTGCTGATGTCCTGAGAATTGTTTGTTGTTTTGGGAGAACCCCCAGCGGTCGAATTGAGTCTGGGACCCCAATTAAGTCACATTTTTGCTTTCTTCAGAGAGCTCCTTAGCCCCATATGAATCCACGGATGTGAAGAAATATTTTAGGATGAGGAATTTCCCTGGATATATCTGAATAGCAAATCTCACGTCAGTAGGGTCAAATTACAAATAATAACTTATGTATCATCATCATTTTATTAATAATTTTAAAAACAAATATTATTTGTTAAAACTTTTATCAGAAAACAAAATACTAATAAACACATGTATTAATTAACAAATAATTTAATAACAAATAGTACATTCTAAGAATAAAAAAAGATTGCATCACTGAAGTATGTGTAATGAGTGGGAAAGAACTTGGCTGTAGAGCCAGGGGAAGCTGGGTTTGAATCCCTCATGGCTACATGCTAATTTTGACTTTGAGTAAGCTACCTACATTTTTAAAAATTGAATATATTTGACATATAACATTGTGTAAATGTAAGGTGTACACTTTTGAACATGAAAAAAATGGAGCCATTGTTGTACAATATTGTCTTACAATATTGTTGGAAGAATTAGGTAATAAAACCGAATACATTTCCTAACATAGTGTCTGTTCCAGAGTAGGTGCTTAATAAATTCGACCTATTTTCACTGTCACTGACAATCTAGTTTTAAGCAAGCATGTGGGGTTAAGAGACAGGAGGCTGAGGACTTGAGAAAGTGAGATGTGGAGAGACCTGTAGAGGACAGCTGTTCGTGGTGAAGACACACTGTTTCTTCATACATAAATACTCAGTTTTATGAGCACGCTGTTACTTCTGGCCTCTTTCCATTAATTTTGGTCCTTGCAGTATATCATGCATTCCTTTTCTTTTCCACTCCATTCGTCTTCATTCTGTGTCCATTCTTATTCTCCCTGCAAAAATATGACTTTTAGGACCATGAAAGTATGGTGTGGGATTAATTGAAGAAGACCTTTAGCTGAGGGGAAGAGAGCAAGGTGCAGTACCCCTTGGCAAAACTTTGAGGTTGTTATCTCCAGAGCCGTGGCTCTCCATGTTTCAGTCTTTTTCTTCTAATGGATTTATATTCGGTAACCTGTAATTTCCACTCCACTTCTATGAAAACAGAGAAAACAGTTTTCTGTTCTTTACATCTTAATGTGGATTCAAGTCAATCTGTTTCCTATCCTTGTGCTATTAATATTTTGAGGCCTAAGTTTAATTCTTATAAAAGGCTTTACCCCATGTTAAATAATTTTAGGCATCTGGTCCATTGGAGGTAACTTGGGCATCAAGATAGTCTTTTGTCCTAAAAGCACACTAATGGATGCCCCCCGACCCCCCAGAAGTCAGCTCCAAAATGAAGGGATGCAGGGCACCCCCTGAACACACAGACCTCAGGATTTAGCTCCTACCTTGTGTCTAACCTCCTCTAGTCCTAGTCATATTTAATGACAGCAGCAAATATTTTAAACAACTCTTGCTTTCTGAACAAATCGTTGCTTGTGTCATGGTTCAGTATCTAAATCTAATCAAGCTCATCATCATGTATTTGTATAAATATTTCAATAGAATGTAGCAAGAGTGAATTAATTGCTGTGAATGGCACATTGCTAAACTGCCTTAGCATAAAAACACAAAAGTTACGTGTAAATTGCTAAAAAAAAAAAAAAAATCCACACATAATTCTGCAGAATTTTACTCAGCAGATCCTTTATAAGAAAGAAATCTTAGGAGATTACAGGTCTCCCCTGCTTTTCAAAAGTTCGCTTTATGCCGCTTCACTTTTCCAAAAGACCTACATTAGTACCTGTTTCACTAACTAAAAGAAATCCAAAGAGGATTTTTGCTTCTACGAAAAGAGGTGGAAAACAAAAACAGTGGTCGTTTGTTTCATACAGGGCCATTATAGAGGCAGCAGGCACCCAGCACAGCGAGAGTGGCCTTGCCAAGCTCCTTCCCGGGAACCACACGCAGAATCTCAGCATTAGGCCACTATAGCTTTGGACTGTGTCTGTGAGCATCTGTGCTTCATCTCAATTTGTTTTGTACATCCGCTAGCAAGATGTATCCTAAGGTGATTGCTTCTTCACTGTATACAATTGTGGCTTAGGAAAGGTTTCACAGGAAAGCTCCACTTTTGGGTAGCAGAGGAAGCCTGTATCTGTATGTTACATCTGGGTATATCAGCCATATTATCATTCTAAGTGTGACTGTCCAGAGACATGCCTTTCTAGAAATGGGTTATTAAATAAAAAAAGCAAATTGGTGACAGCTTGTTTTCTGCGTAGAGACTCAGGGTGGGTGATCCACAAAGGAAGCTCTTATTCGTTATGATAATGACATATAGAGCTAGTTTGTGGGGTTTCATGGCAGTTTTGTTAAATGTGCAGAATTAGGGCAGGTCATTTGCAGAAGCATAGGTAATGCTGGAGATGGGAGTTAGTCCTCCCCCTAAAGACGGAGAGGGCAACACAGGACTCTGGAGTTGCAGTTTGGGAGCTGTAGTGCATTCCAGGAAGTGCCTGGTCTCCCGGACTTGGGCTAATGATCAGTAGTTTCTTTTGGTTGACTGCTCATCGTGACAAGGGGAAGCAGGGCTCTTAGCACACAGTTGGGACACAACCTCAGTCAGTAGTGAGCTTTACACACGTGGCAGTGTTCTCCCATTGGCTCTGCTCTGTTCACACAGAGTGGCTTCAAACACTCCTTGGAGTATTGTTTGACAGATGTGCTCTAAGACAAAAATAGTTCTCCTGTGAAGAAGGTGACGTTGGTAGTTTGGAAAAGGGAAGATGGCAAACCCTTTCAAGCATTTTACATACCACAGGGATTTTTTGATGTCAAAAGTTTGACCCTCAGCTCCAAAGTCACTTTTGTGCATCTGAGTTGCTATTGGGTTCACCTAAAATATGGGGTTCTTAATAACTTGAATCATGGAGCATATGACAACACGTCAGCCAAGTCTGTTTTACTGCTTGCTAAAAGGAGACATGATAAATATATCTGATTTGGCACTATGATTGAATGGACAAAAGAATTCATTAAACTCGCCATAAATTTGTCTAGAAGCATATTGGAAAATTATTCATCCTAGATAGGTTCACCTAGGGGCAGTAGATTTCTATCTCTGCCTCTCGTCATCTATGGAAATTTGGGAAAATGCTCAATTCTGAACCTTTCTGCTCTAAAAGCCTTATGCATTTTAGAACAGGAGAGATGACTATGTTTTGAAAGGAACATGCTGACCACTTACAGGTTTAACATAGTCAAAATTGCAAAGCAATGCATGTTTGTCCTAAGCATTTTGCAGTACCGACCCGGGATGTTGCTATTCCACCTGGGAGCAATCTTTCCCAGAACATAGCCTTTTTTTTTTTTTTTAAATAGTTTCAGGTGTACAAAACAACATAATAGACATTTATCATCCATACCCTTCACAAAGTGGCCACCCTTCTCCCCCAATCTATTACCCCTCTGACATTGCATACAGCCGTTACATTTCCAATGTCTCTATTCCTTATGCTGTATTCCTTTTCTTGTGTGTATGTAATTATAGTTGACATTCATTATTGTTCAGCTTCAGGTGTACAGTGCTGTGATCAGGCATCTACACCATCCCTGAAGTGGTCTCCCTAATGAGACAAGTGTCCATCTCACACCCTACAAAAGCTTTACAACATTATTGATTATATTTCCCAAACTGACTTTCGTATCCCCATGGCCATCTTGTGGTTCCTGATTGTGCTTTCTAATCCCCTCCCTTCTCCCGCATCCCACCTCCCCTCCCATCTAGTTGTTAGGGGAGTGGGATGCGGGAGAAGGTGAGGGTATTAGAAGGTGAGGATATTTCTGATTAGTTCGTTCATTTATTCTATTCTTTATATTCCACATATAAGTGAGATCATATGGTATTTGTCTTTCTCTGTCTGACTTATTTCACTTAACGTAACGTTCTCTAGGTCCACCCATATTGTTGTAAATGGTAAGATTTCATTCTTTATGGCTGAGTAATACTCCATTGTATAAGTTTACCACAGTTTCTTAAACCAGTCGTCTACTGATGGGCATTTTGGTTGTTTACATAGCTTTTTTGTTCTTAGGTCTTAACCCCATAGTCTGTGGGGAAATTATACTCTCCAGTTTGCTGAAGTATCAGAAGCCATTCTACTGCCAGTACAAGGGTTTGTATCAGAACAGACTCTACGTACTCATATGTGTTAATAATTGCCTGTGTACAGACAAGCAAATACAGGCATTGGCAGTGGACATAAATTAATGGGGCTTAAAATATATCTCGTGGATGATTTCTTTAATTTTTAAATCTCTCATTGGCAAACCCTGTCCTGGCTTTCACTTGGTCCAGTATCTTCTCTTCCTGGCAGCCTAAGAAGTCTGTTTTTTCTGACTAGTTGTCCTTTGCTTCCACCCTTTGCTCAGAAAGAACAGTCCAGCCATATTAGGTGGAGCTTCTAGTCCATTTGGTGTGGGTTGGGATCCTGCCTCTGACAGTTGGAAACTTCCTGTGCCTGGAAAAGTTAGGTACCCACTGTGAGACTCTCAGAGTCCTGCGATGTAAAACAAGATAAAAGCACTTCCTTGCTTGGTTGTTCTGATGAGTAAATAAAATCACAGATGGAAACCTGTGAGTACAATCCCTAGCTCATATTAGGTTTTCAATGAATGTTACCTGTTCTCATCAAACTTAATTCTTCTAAGTTTTCCAGCAAGGTGACTATCATCCAAGTTGTTTTTTGAATGAGAATTAATAAACACTAGATGACAGGCATAAATCAGGGCTGTTCTTGGCATATCAGGACATTGATCACCGATCTTCAGGGAGGTCTCATCTCCAATTCTGATATCTAAACAAAGTTAGAACTTTACCATTAGTTATCTCTGCTGATCATCTAAACAGAAGTTTAGCCTAACCATCAGCATTTGTAATTTTGTTTCCTTTCACTTGGCTACCCCTCCTCTGTCACTTGTAATTCATTACCGGATCTGCAGATATTTCTTGAGCTAACCTTTGCTAAAATCTAAAGTTATTTCTATTTTACCCTAGTAACTCTGGTTCAATATATTTGATATTCTGGGTATATGAAGGGATGTAGCCCAACTCTAACAATTTTGAATATAATACAAAAAAAGACAATATCCCATTTATACCAAAGAAATAGATATATGTGTGCAATTTGTACTCAATGTGTATATATCAGTGTCCACACTAATAGATTCCCAGAGGGAAAATACACATGTACTGAATATATATGTGCACGTGGGTGCTCTCACCCAATTCCACCTGCATTTTCAGGGCTCCCTAACCCAACCTTATGCTTTCATGTTGCCCCGTTATTCATAATACTTTTGCTGTATAACATCTTTGCTAAGATTTGGAACTCTTATAATCTTTCTTTTCCCTTTTTTTTCCTCAAACCATAATTACCTTTCTGTGTCCTGTGTTAAGGCCGTCCAGGATGACAGACTGATAAGCGCATTCATTCTCAGGATCCAATATAGTTGTGCCAAGGCATTTGTATATTATAATATTAGTTAGTATTATATTATATATTAGTTTTCTTTCCTATTAAAACTGACATATGATTTTAAAATATGTTTATAGCTAGTTAATAATTTTTTAGTATGTTATTCCTCCTAGAAAAAAAAAAATCTTCATTTCAACTCAGACATTTGTCAAGTGGAGAGACATATGAGGGGAGGTGCCATCCATGTAGAAGGCCAGTGGGGTGACTTGTCCCTCACCTCACTTCATAAAGGAAATTGCCTCACTTGCCTATAACTGCGTTTTGTTGGTTTTCCACAGATGAGGTATTACGCCCAGAGGTGTTTTTAGAGGTTGTCGGGGCAACCCCCTTTTAGAGAATGCCCATGACTGGGAGAACTGTACTGGCATTTAGTGTTCAGGAGTCAGAGTCTTTAGAGCGACACATGACTGTCCTGTACAGTGATTTTTTCCCCCCATGTCTCAGAAGACTATATTTTACATATAAACACAAAGTGGTTTTTCATCACTTTCATAAATGTGCTGAAGTTCCCAGGAATAAAAACTACACTGTAAATCAGGAGATTGTGAAGTTTGTTTTGTTCAGGTGTTCACCATTTTTGAAAATGGCATCATCAATGGCAATGCTGCTGGTGGCTTTTCAATCACCCATGTATCACCTTATACGAGTATCAGTAGCAGTTGTATTTTATAATCATTTTATGTGTGCATATAAACATACTTTTTAGTCATTATTTTAAAGGTTCAGATAAAAAAACAATCACCTTAATAATCTTGAGTAGATGTAACAGTCAGAGTCTAGTCAGGAGAGAGAAATGACATCAGTTATTTGAATAAGGAAACTTTAAGGAATTCGTAATTACTAATAAGCTGTCAACTAGTAGCTTACAAGAAACCCTGAGGTATCATGCAAATAGCAGCTTCAGGAAGCAGCTACCAGTGCTAGGACTGAAGGAACAAAAGGAAACACTTAGAAACTTTGAAGCTAGACCCTGTCACGCTCAAACTCAGCCCTCTCAGACCTCTAGGGAACAGGACAGTGAGTCTGGTGCTGGAAAGCGTGAGCTCACAGGAGGGACCCTCAAGCTGGCTTCCAGACTTCTGAAGAAGAAACAATGGCTGCCTGGTGTCTGAGGGAAGTGCTGGCTGATGAAGCTGCTGCTTCAAGTGTTGGCCAAAACCTCACACTGTGTTCAGGTGCTGCTAAAGAGAGGATCTGCTCCTGCCAGGGTCCTGAAGCATTGAACCCTGAGGCTCACAGGAGCCACGTGCAGCAGAGGGTCCCTGCAGATGGAGGGAAGGAGCAAGTCTCTTCTTTCTCCTGGAGCTTTGAAGTCTCCAGTGCCCCTAGTGGCACATCCTAGTGGCACAACAGGAAGAAAGTTGGCAAAGCAAAAATGGGGTTTGGGGGGTCCCAGGCTCAGCATCAGAAAGCAGAGCACGGAGAGAGGAAGTTTGGAGCTGAAAGACAATGAATAACTGTGGCCCATGTGGCTACTGTCTTACATTTCCTAAATCAAACTTAGTCATTATAAGCATGTCACCTAGTATAGTTGTACCTTTGCATTTGCATGTTATAATGATGTAAATGCATGTAAATATAAATACATAATATACATATAATACATGTAATATGTGTAAATATAAATACATATATTTTATGAATTCATTATATTATTCTTTTATATTGCAATTAACACATTACACTGATTTACAATTATGTTTAGAGGGAGTTCATTTTATTTCCAGATAGCAAAGGAGACATTACAAAATATTTGTTATAAAAAGTGGGTATTGAGTCTGATACTATTAAGAGCCCCTGCTTTGGGTTAGGTGGTATAATATACATTTGGACTTGACTATCAGCTCCTTCTTAACTCAAGTGGCAGCGCCATCTGATCTCAGCTTTAAGTCCTTTTTCTTTTTTTTTTAAGGAGGGTGCTGCTCACAGTGTCCCATGTGGGGATCGAACCGGCAACTTTGGTGTTACTAGTAGCACCACACTCTAACCAATTGAGCTAACCAGCCGGCCTCAGCTCTAAGTCTTGAACATGAAAAAGACCTCATGTGCTTTTAGAATTTTTCTTTTCTTTTCTTTTCTTTTTCTTTTTTTTCTTTTTCTTTTTTTTTGAGCAGAGCATGCATTAATAGGAATGTGAATCCCAGCTGTCATTCTGGTTGTCTCCAACTTTTAGTGTTACTTCTAAAGGCTATGAAGGTACATGGGGGAAGTGACATACTATACTGCTGCCATCTATGCCAGTTCAATGTTTCAGAGGTGGAATTCTGAGTACCCATTGCACAGGTTCCAGATTTTTTATGAAAATCATATTCAAAAACAATAATTACCAGTTGTTGAGCTTCTATAGCAGTTAGACACTCTGTTAGGAGTTATAAACACAATGTCCTTACCCACATCAATTTCTAAGTGGTAAATATTATCCAGATTTTATAGATGTGGGAACTGACTACAGAGACTTTGGGACGTGTCTGAGACTACATAGCTAGTTATATTAGAGAATCCAGCTCCACTCTGTCTGTTCCTTATAACTTATCATTACACTTTCCACTCTGCTTCCCAGTGGTAAGACAGGATGCAAACTCATTATTTGTGAGGGGCTATTTCTGCAAGCAGCATAATTACTTGACAAACTACTGGAAAGTAATTAACTGAAAGATTCAATAAATCCGTAATATGCATATGAATGCCTGATACCTATTGGAATCTCAGTAAATATATGTTGAATATATATGAATATATCTATAACAATTTTTGTTCTAATGATAATTTTCAAGTTGATCCATTTTGACTTTGAGTGCATTAATTACCTAATTTTTCTCAAAGGCCATATGTACATAATAAAACTAGTCACGTAACGCTAGAAGACAATTCTTCAACAGAGTCTCCTATCATTTGAGCCTGAGGTGGGCGACTGGAATTTCACAACACAAGAGAAAAAGAGAAAAGGCCATAAGAATGGCAGTTGTTCCTAGAGAATTTCCAGTATAATCCTTGGACACAAAAATAAAGAGTACTTTTATATCTATACAGTGCAGAAAAGAAAAGAATTTCTTAGAAGACAAAGCCAGTAATTAAACTGAACTGAAGTAATTATGTGATTGATAAATCACTTGTCCCAGCGACTCAGGAAATCAGACTTATCAAAACTACCATTGTTTTCCATTTCTATGTCTTCTAAGCTTCGACAAAACAGAGACATTTTTGAAGACAATATAATGATGAACATTTTGTTCATAGCCACCTTACATAATACTGTCATTGTGGATAGAAAGGACTTTTGTAACTGAATGCTAAATGTAAACTTCCTGGAAAGTAAAGCTTGGAGAAAATATGAAGCCCTTAGGCTGTAACACTGACTAGAATTATACTGTTAGGCTGGCTGTTAAATTAGCAAGCTGTGAATAATACTACCATGAATTTCGGAAGCATCATTTTATCCAGATATATCAATGTTCCTTATAGCCGCATTGCAGGGCATGAAAAGAAGCACATCTTGCTGAAATATGCATTTATTACATTTGAGCTTCTCTTTCCTCTGTACGGAATATCAGATATTGGGTTGAATGTCTGCCAGTGCCCTCTTCTGGATAGAATATAATACATTTACAGAAGTTATCTGCCTTTTTTAATATATAGGCTAAACAATTGCTCCTTCACCTTAGAGAATGGAAATAATTGATAATAGAAGACAGTTTGGTTTTGTTGTGAGCATAAAGGATAGATTATATTCACTATACTCAAAGGAATGTGAACACATATTTAAAATGTATTACATTGGTACTCCTTTAGTTTTCCCTACATTCTCCAAAACTTCACTCTAAAATTAAGATCGTATTCTGAATTCTCTATCTATTAAGGCACAGAAATAGATTTACAAATATTTTCAATAAAGTTGACGTAAAAGGTTTGGCCATTAGCCTTTTATGAGGCACAATCTTTGACATCATGCTGACTCAGGTCCAAAGTTTGATTAGAGCGTCAGTTTCCTAAGCTGGTAAACTTAGTGGGCAGGGGAGGGAGCCAGAAGGGGGAACTGTGTCTATTTGATAGTGTAATTGTGAGGATTAAATGAGTTAATGCGTGAAACACTTATCTTTGTATCTGACCCATATATAGTAAGCATTTTCTACAATATCTGCTATAAGAGTTTTATGATATAAACACGTGTCTCTTTTAATATGAAGTGCCCAAATTTGAAAAAAAAATCGTTTTAATTATATGTTTCTAAATGTTAGATGATAGAACTTCAAATCTATATGTTTTCCCAATAAACCATATTTATATTTTCCAATTATATATATCAGATATCTTATGGACTGACTTTGATTTCTCAAGAAGGAGATGTAATGAAGTATCTTTACCATAAACCTTGAAAATATACATCATTTATGATCTATTATTCCATGCATTGAGGAATAAAAGAATACTCCATTTGATGTAGTTAATTATTTTTTTTTAAGTTTATTGGGGTGACAATTGTTAGTAAAGTTACATAGATTTCAGGTGTACAATTCTGTAATACATCACCTATATCACACATTGTGTGTTCACCACCAGAGTCAGTTCTCTTTCTATCACCACATATTAGACCCCATTTATCCTCTTCTAGAGTCCCCCTCCCCCCTTACCCTCTGTAAATTTCATTAAATTTCTAAGTTATGTAAGTTGACACTAACTTGTTTTCAAATTCAAGGTACACATACCAGGGGTGCAAACAAAATGTATACACATTTTAAGAGATGTTATCTATGCTTAAGCAGTAGTTTGCCATAATCAAAAGTGTCTGGGCTCTGATGGTAACCACTTTGAGCACCTCTTGTAATTGCAGAAATCAAACGTGACTTGTAGTCATCTTTTGTTATCGATATATTTTGAGTATTACAATTTTAATACAGTTTTTTTCCTTTCTTAAAATACGTGCTTTTTTTGGCACCCTCTGAGATCCTTGAGATCCGTTTTCATTAATATGAAATAAAGAATTCTGTTTATTAAATTTACCATTTTATTATTTCACCCAACTCGACAGTAATTGGAACCTTTATTAATATTGCATTTTTAAAGCTTGACAAAATATCAGAAGAAAGTTAATCTCTGGCTCATTTGAGGTTGACAGTTGAATACCTGTGTTAACTGTTTGTCACAAAAAACTGAAGCCACACAAGAATGGAAAACTAATTAATCTACTAAGGTATAACTTTGGGTATGTGATCCAGACTCTGTGTTCTTTAGTTCCTCTCGTGTAAAATGGGAATAATAGTTTCAGATTCATAAGTTAGATGTGAGTATTAATGAGACTTCTAATACAAATAAGTGCTCAGTGTAGGTTAATTATCAGTATTATTTTTACACACATATGGAGAAGTAGAAAAGCCAAGGACATTGAAAGCAGACAAACATATGTAAAAATATCATCTTCTATACTTGTTTCAGAAATTTATATTTCCACCTGCAAGATGGTTGTTGTGAATATTAAATGACTTGTGTGCAAAATGTTTAGGGGAGTGTTTGGTGTAGAGCAGAAACAACAATGACAACTTCTAATACGGTTTTGCATTCTGCTTTGTGTCAGGTCCTTGTTCAGAGTTACAACCTCTAATTCTCACTATATCACTGCAAAGTAGACGAGAGGAAACTTGCCCCAGGTCACCCTGCTAGGAAGCCTTTAATGGCATTAGCTCTCTCCTGTTCTTTCTTTTCTGATGTTTCCCTGTCATGGCAACATGCACTTCCAGCCCTGCCCTTTAGGACCCACCACAGTCTATCTTCTCCATAAATGCACACTGACCTTTTCCAGTTCCAATCCCATCAAATTGTACCCGTCCTGTGTCCTATTTCCCGAGCTGACTAATCTGATGAACTAAATTATGGCTGGGCTATTTTTGGATCCCTGTGCTCCTCCTGACAAATGACACATTTGCCTCGTAAACACTGGTTTCTTCTACCACAGATCCTACGAGTTAGGCTTGTAGAAGAACTTCTAGGGAACTCAGAAGGTCAGCAGTAGAAACTTTTGGGGAGTGCTGTGATTCTTACCTCACCCCACATCATCAGACCACCTCTTGTCTAAGCTGCTTTTACTCATCCTATGAAACTCTGGAAAGTTTTACAAAATGTAATATGTAGCTTCATGCATGTCACCCTATCTTCAAAGATATTTAAATTGTACGTGTTGGATTTCAATCAAACTGGGTAGATTATTTGGGCCTGAAATCAGAATAAGAGGAAAGAAAAGAACCAATTTGTTGTTTAATATGCAGTAGCCCTGCTGTATGTAATCTTCAAAGTCTTTTAAAAAATATATATTTGTTTTTTTCATTCATTTTCTTGAGAAAGTCATTTACATTCTCATCTGTAAAATAGAGATTTGACGAAATAAAGTCTGAGGTACCGCTAAACTCTTAAGAGTCTATATTTAATTGGAGTTGAAATTCACTACTAAAGTGCATTTAAAGTTGAGATTAACCACAGCCCATGAAAATTAGGTTTAAGAAAAGCATTGTCTATAGCTTTTAATCAAGACCTGTCATTTAGACCAACTCCATTTCCAGAACCTTTCTAACCATTGATTAATCTCTATATGAGTATTCAAAACAGTAGCTGTCCTGCCTGATTTAGGGACCTTGGAGAATGAACATACTAAACAATCATTTCTTTTTAGCTACAACTTAATAGTCCTAAATTAAATAGCTACAATTAAATAGTGTGAAAATATCAGAGGCGTAATTATCAAGACAGCTACCAAAACAATTCCAAGAGTAGAAATTAAAGATGCTTTTTAATCTCTGTTTTTACCTTGTCTTTAGCTTTTCCTCCATACATGAAGTACAGTGTTTTCCATTCAAGATTTTCAACCTCCATCTACCTTAAGGTTCAGTTGAGGAACTTGCTTTATCATCTCTGAACTGCCAATAGCCAAAGAAAAATTTGGGTGGTTGGTTTCATTGCACAGATCTTTGGGTACGCAAACTTTTCATTCTACCTGAGGACATTTACTCTCACCTTAGTAACAGTGTTATTAACTCCCCCAGGATTATACATTGTTAGATAAACTAGCGGGCTCAGTTTTAGGTTCTGGACTTCAAATTACAAAGTTGCCTATGTCTTCCATTCCTAAAGATTGTCATAGTCACTGTTAATTTCTTCAGAATTATCTTATCAATAATTAATCAGAAAATGGATGGGCATCACCACCATTGTGGTGGTGTTATTTCTAACAGAAATAATAAGGTGGTTCACAAAAATAACATATCACATCCTGAGTCAGCCCTTGAGCAATATGCATCATAATCTGATGTCTTGTTTCAATTTGCCAATTTATTGAGCTTTAATGACTTCCTGAAAGTTTTTTTTTTTTAACTCTTACCTATGCAGCTTATTTTCTTCTATCTTGTTTATCTTTAATTGCCATCCTAAAATTGAATTTTTTTCTTGGCACTGGGGCTCCTAGCTTTGAGTTATACTTCCCTGGGTTATCCAGCTGAGTATAGCCATTGCCAATGCATCCATTTTTCTATAGGATCTCATCCAATCAAGTCTCTGAGTATCCAAAAATGAGTGGAATGGAAGATTTCTTAGGAACCACGAGAGGAGGTGATGATTCTTGTATTGATCAGTGTTCTGTTGCAAAAACAAAATTGCTTCTAGCTAATTTGACTAGAAAAAAGTCTTATGACAAGGTGATGAAGGATATGCAGAATTTTTAGGAGAGTTGAACAAATGGATTCTAGACTTGGCTGATGGGGGTGGCTCTCCAAGTGATACCATACACTGGATCTCCAAGGAATCTGTTCTTCCTGTCACATCAGGAAGCTGCTATAGAGTCCCATATGCTGTCCCCTCTGCTGTTGTCCATATCTGCAAGATGGATGCCTTGTAGCCTATGTTTCTTCAAAATTCATGGGAATGAGTCTGATTGGCAAATATTAAATCCACAACTATAATTGAAAGATTATTAGGGATCTGGGATATGTATTCTTACCTTTCCAGTCTTTAGAAGTTCAGATAGGTAGTCTATGAGAAGACTAAAACAGTTATTTTTATCCAATCACAGTATCAGTTATAATGTGGATAATCTATAGATTAAAGATATATACTAATGCACGTGAGGGGTTCATTATTACCTCTATGTATGAGCAAAACTTTTCATAATGAGAGAAAGAATAAATAAAAATTTTAAGATGCTATTTGAGTCAAGCTGAGAACAATCAAGAAGGTATTGCTGGTCTGAGAAGAACACAAGTTGTCTAGTCAGTCAGGCAATATTAAATGCTTTCACTGACAGATACAATGGGTGGGGTGTATTAGAGACAGAATGGATTTATACACTGCATGGTGATATCAGCTAACTTACAACCAGTAAGGAAGGCAGATACTAACCCAGCAATTACAAACGTTAGGAATATCACATAAAATAAATGCACTTTTCCATGAAGGCATATAAAAATATGCTACATAACCTAATTTAAGTTGGGGTGATGTCAAGGAGAGCTTCCTGAAGAGATTCTGTTAAAAATAAGGTATTGTTATAAGACTTGAAGGATGAATAGGAGATACAGAAGTGGTGTAAGTTTAGTATGACTGAGACAGCTAGAATTTGGGAACTGGTAATGTGAGATGAATCTGGACTGTTGAGAGGAAACAAGAGTCAGATCATGCAAGACATTGTAGCCATGTTAAGGATTTGTACCTTATACTCTGCGTAACAGGAAACCATTGATAGATTTTTAAATACAGAAAATAGAATCTGATTTGTGTCTCCAAGATTTTATTTTGTTGATTGTATAGAAAACTATTTGTATGCGTAAATAAAGAGATCATTAGGAATTCATTGTAACAATCCAGGTAATCCCTGTCTGGACTAGGGGAGAGAATAGATGGAATGAAGAGATTGTTGGGGACAGAATCAGCAGTCTTAATGTTTGTTGATTATTAAGAGATGAGTCAAGGATGAATCCTGCGTTTGAGGCTACACCTCTGACAGACAGAAAATAAAAAAAAAAAAATTAAAAAAAAAAGAAAGAAAAATAACATAAAAATTGTAAATTGAAAATCTTAGACCCAAACATTTCTCTAGCACTAATCAGTAAAAGGATTATGGGCAAAGGAAGAACTTTGATGAAGCACAGTGCCTGGTACAACAGGGAGCTTCTAAATGGTAGCTCAGTTCTTCCTCTCTAGAACACACACACACACACACACACACACACACACACACACACACACACACAGAGAGAGAGAGAGAGAGAGAGAGAGTAGAGGGAGAGAAAGAGAGAGAGAGAAAGTTAACTTTAATTCAAATAGAATTGAATTTAACTAATCAAAAAATGTATAGAGACTGTATGACACAGAGTGTGCAGAGGGAAATATTATAGAAGTTAAGGCCAATTGTATTATGTTTTAATTTCCTTTGTTGAACTTTGTTTCGTATTTGGTCAATGGTATTTCCTATGACAATTTCAAGTATAGTCAAAGGATAACTATTAGGAGATTTGTGGGAACTTTCCACTTAAAGAATAAAGACCAGAAATTGTGACAGTAGGTGGCAATGAGAATCAATATTAATTAGTGTTTGGAGAACCATTTCTGATAGTTTGCTCTTTGTAGTAAGGCCTATCATAATCATTTCACTTAAAAAACAGTCCGTCTAGCATGCTAATAAGAGAATTCACACCTGGGAAAGGAGGCTCTCCTTCAATATGCATTTCTGTTGTGCTGATTTTGATTGTAAGTTATCTGCAGAATACATCTTCAAAGCCCTTCTGTTGCCATTATTTTCCCTGTGATTGCCTCAAAAACTTCCTGCTTCCTTTGACTATTTATAATTCATATCATTATTATGATGATATTTGCTGCTCAGTGTCAGAGCTGGCCTTAATTTTATGCCCTATCTTGAAATAATCAGCAGGTAACACAAGTCATTTTAATTAACAGTTTATACATTTCTTCTCCCTGAATGTCTATTAGAAAATAAAAGGAAAGTATGAAACTAAAAATGCCGTTAGTAGGGAAGTTAAATGGAAGAAAGAAAAAAGATATTCTTTTATTCCCTTTTTTAAAACATTTACTGACAACTAATTTTTGGTGCTGATACTATATCTGTGAGTCAAAACAGACCCAAATAGTCTAGTAACATGAAGTTTATATTCTAGTGGGGCAAGAATAATCACAATAAATAAGAAAAGTATAGAGTATGTTAAAAAGTGGTAAGTGCAAAAGGGAAAAATAAAGCAGAGTAAAGTGTTGGAGAATGTGTGGGAAAGTTGCAGTTTTCAATAGGGTAAGCTTCACTGGAAAATGGTATTTGAGTAAACATTTGGAGGTTGTGAGGGATTTCACCTTTGTGGACCTGAGAAAAGAGTGTTCTAGAATAAGAGAATGTCCTGATCCTTTGCTTCCCGTCTCTGTTCAAGATGAGACATGAGTTATATGAAAAATGCAGCCAGTTACTGGGGGAGAGAGAGATAGAGAAGTAGGAAATAAGCTCTGAGAGGTAAGAGAGACTAATCTTATAGGCCTTTAAGGCCATTATAGAAACTGGTTTTTATGCTGAGTGAAATGGAAAACTATTTCATGCTAATCTCCTGGGCTGTTGAAAGGTTGCAAGGTTTGACTAGACTAATGGAGAAACAAGGCAGAAATAGAAAGCTTTTTCAGTGATACACATGAAAAATGATGGAAGCTTGGGCCAGAGTGATACGAATGGCGGTGATGGTAAGTAGTCATGACATATGTGAAGGGGAGCAGACAAAATTTGCTGATGAATTAAGTGTAACACTGAGAGACAGGAAATCAGAGATGAATTCGTGTTTCTTGGCTTCAATAGATGGAAGGTTATTGAAACTGGATAAAGGAATCAAGTGAAGTGATTTTATAGGAAATGAATTCATTTAAATTATCACATATGTTGCTGAGATGTATTCCAAGGCATTAGACAGTAATTTAAGTTTAGACTATTTTACCTATTGTTCAAGGTACAAGAATATATTAATATATATTTTCATGTTTAATGGTGGCTTTATTTTAATGTTTTCCCATCTCTTTCGGAATTAGATTGAACAGGGTTGAGAGCTCATCAATTAAGTAGCTGGTTATCTGTTTTTGCTGCTGTTGTTGATTTTCTGGTTGTGACTCTATTTCCTGAAATTAATGAGAACTAATTTTGGGGAAGATGGATTAGAGACATTTGGCAAATGCGAGTTCTATTTTGTCTCTTATCACAGCCTTCTCTTTTAAAATGAACACAAGCTAAAACGAGAGGACAAGACTTTAGGGTTTTTGTTTGTTGGTTGGTTTTTTTAATAATGCCAAGGAATAGCTTTGTAGGGGAGCTTGCTGAATTCCAATTGAATTAAAGTATACTCTATTAATGTTTTTCCTTTCAAATCCCTTCTATGAGATAATAGCATTTTAAAATAATTTTTCACATTTACCTGTATCATGATCTTTTCAGAATTCTGCTGGCAAAATGTTATGGTCTTAATTTTGCTTTTTTATTGCACATTTTGTACTCACATCGCAAATTTCTTGGTGGCAGTATAAATACAGTCCTAGTATAATAACAGAATGGGTAAATTCAAACATCTTTATATGGAACTTTTGGTTTCTCTGTTTGTTTTGTTTGCTTAAGTATTTAGACCTAATTTAAAACACATTCATTACAATTTTTGAGATTTTTAGTGAAATAAAATACTGCTTTGCACCTAAGATTTGATTTTTCGATACTAATCTGAAACATTATAGTTTTACACTTGGAAATTCATTCTAGTTTTGCTTTTATAATTTTTACCATTCATACTCACAATTAATATGTAGGTCTGTATAATATTACCCCAGACTTTTGTCACATTTAACAATCAGATATTATTTCTACACATAGAGTTTGGGGATTTCTGATCAAGACAGCAGAATACGTAAACACTCCACTTATCTCCTCTCACAACCACATCAAAATTACAACTAAACTACAGAACAACCATCATTGACAATCACCTGGAGTCTAGCTAAGCAGAAGTCCTATAATTGTGGACATACAGAAGAAGCCAAATTGAGACTGGTAGAAGGGATGGAGACACAGAACAGATTGGTCCCACACACTCGTGTGGCAGTTAAAAATTGAGAGGGATATCTTGTCTACAAAGGTCCTCCTTGAGGAGCACGGGGTCCCAGCTCCACACCAGGCTCCCCAGACAAGGGTTCTAGTGCCAGGAAGAGAAGTTCCCACAATTTCTGGCTGTGCAAAATGAGCAGAGATTATGACTGAGTGAGATGAAAGGTGGCTGGAGTCACAGGCGTTACTCTTCAAGGGCATGCACCTGGACTTACTTCCTGACAGACTCACTTGCTCTGAGCTCCAGTGCTGGGGCAGCAACATGAAATGCACCAGGTACATATGGGGAGGGAACAAATTATCTGGCTTCAAGGCAAGGGCTAGAGGGGCAGCTTTCTCCTAGGCAGAAGTGCTGGCAGAAGACATTGTTCCTTTGTTTAGTCCTCACCTCACCCAACATGTAGACACAGGTAGGCACCATATCTGAATCTCTGTTAGTTGTAATTGAAAAATTAAAAATATACATATTTTAAAAAACAACATGGCAAAAAAATACTTGTAGTTTCACATGGAGGACAAAGACATGTATTCATAACATAACTAAGATACGTAACTAATTCATGTAATAACTACACGAGAAAGCTAAAATCATAAAAAATAGAACATGAGCATCTATTCAAATTAATAATTAGATCATAATGATAAAGTAGCAAAAGTTGGAGAGTTGCATTCAGTGAAAGATTGTGAAAGGTGGTAGAAAATATAACTGAGGATATTTTGACAAACATCAGAGGGATTCTTGGGATAAGCAGTCATATGGAGCTGAAGGATGTTGAGATGAGCACAGCATCAGAGCCTAAGTGAAAGCAAAGTAAAATGTAAGATGTTTTGGAGACTCTTTGGTATTCTCTAAAATTCTCCCTCATTGGTTGATACCTAAATTCTGTAATCTGTTTTATTGCTTTACCTGATGTCTTTGATGCATACTTCAAAATGTCAGGCCTCTACTAAGAGCTTCAAAGAATCTATGGACCTCTAAACGTACCAAACAGCAAGATGAAGCAATTCTTTGTTTTGCCTGGTTTAAGTATTATGCTTTGACAGAATGGCAAGGAAGAGAAGCAACAACTTGACTTTAACTAAATAGCATGAGAGGCCTTTTTCATCCTTGTGTACATTAATTCAGTCTTTTTCTTTTTTTTTTTGGTTTAGTTTTTACATGAGTTACCATTTTCCTTCCTGCTGTTTCAGTCTTCTCTTTAAAATGTTTTTAATGATCCTGAAAAGTTAGAAGAAGGTTTAAGGCAGAATAAATTCATTAGAGCCTCCCTCATCCAAAGGAATGAGTCATTGCCTGGGAGCTGCAGGACAGCCAGGTCCTCTCTGACTTTGGGTGCCCTGAGTGGTCTCCTGATGCTGTTTCCTAGATTTCTTCTGAGAGGCGAATCTTATTTGGTTTTTGACTCGATGGCATAATATGATATATCTGGCAAATGAACTTTTTAAAAAATGCAAGTAAATTAGATCATTACCGTAGAATATGATAAACTCTTCTGGAGCCACGCTGACTCCCCATTCTGCTGTGTCTATTAGTTCTAGAAGGAGGAAAAGAGCTGTGCCGACAACACAGCAACATTTATCCTTATAGGTCTTAATCACTTACAACACATTTAAAAATAGCATAGTCTTCCCAAACATTATACGCATTTGGAACATAGATGGTTGAATTTTGGAAGGAGATCAGGTAGAGAATTGAGAGCGTAATGTTTAAATTAGCTAGTCTTAAAAGATAAGAAAATGAATAACTGGGGAACCAGCAGTCAGAAGGTGAGAAAGCATATCTGGAGGCAGGCCCAGCAGACTTGTCTAGAAGACTTGTCTAAGATGACTACGGCACCAAACTGGGAATCATCCTTGACTCCTCTCTCTCACACCTCACCTTGGTTCTTTCAGCAAAGTCTGTGGCCACTTCTTTAGAGCATATTCAGAATGTGACAGCTTCTCACTACCTCCATTGGGAAAACTCCTGCCCAAGCCACCATCATCTTCTGGATCATTGCAAAAGCTTTCTAACTGACCTCTCTGCTACTGCCCTTGCCCTTCCACAATCTGTCCTCTATCCAGAAGCCAGATGGAGCTTGTTAAAACCCAAGTCAGATGGCATCACACCTCTGTTCTAAACACTCCAACGACTTCCCAAGTCATGAAGAGGAAAAGCCAAATCCCTTTCCACCCATCCGCTGCTTTGCTGAATTCATCCCCTAGCTTTCTCACTCTTGCTCACTGTCCTCCAGCCATAATGATCTTCTGGCCATTTCTCACAAGTGCCAAGCAAGTCACTACTTGCTTATTCTACTCCAGGCTACCTTTCTCCAAAATATCATTTTGTTTCCTTTGTCACTTGCTGTAAGTCTCTGTTCAAATGTCACCTTCACAATAAGGCTTTCCCTAGCACTCTAGGAACACCTCCTCTCTTATCACTACTTGACACATTATATATTGGCATATTATATGTTGAAATATATATGTATATGTATCTAGATCATCTGTTTCTCCATGTAGACAGACTCTTTATCTGTTTTGTTCACTGCTGTGCCTTCAGCACCAAGAATGATGCCTAGCATGTACTAGAGACTCTTAATAATTATTTATTGAACAGATCAGTGAATAACTTACTTTTATCTTTAATATGATTTGCTTTGTGAAAGAAAACATGCTCATCATCTTTTTCTGTGGCTTCATGAAAATTCATATTGAATTGTATCTGATTCTTCAGAGAAAGCATACATTGTAAATAGTGACTTTTGAAATATACTAAGTTTTAAAGAAGGAAGACTTTGACATAAATGAGACCACGACAAGGGCCAGTGGCAGAATGTGTCTCTGGGAGAGACTCAAAAATGAGCTACCCAAGGGCTCTCCAGGTGACTGTCAACAGAGACATAAGAACAGGAGAAGGGCAAGGATGGGTCTGACCACTATCAGATCCAGTGGCATCCAAAGAACTGCTGAGTCTTTTGGGATTCTTATGAAATATCTGTGTAGCTTTTCTGTTCTCTCCATTCTCACCATCACTTCCTGTTGTCCACAGGATCTCTTGCCTGGATTCTAACCAGCAAGTTTCCCAGATTTCAATTTTGCCTCTTCTTCATGGCTGAAGAACTCTTTCTAATAGGCGAATGTGATCATGTCATTTCCTTGCTTACAGCTCTTTGATATTTCCCCCCATTGTCCTGAAAATAAAGTTCAAGTTCTAAATATATTTCATAGGAGTTTCTAACTTCATGGCTCACTGTTCTTCTAGGCTTTAGCACTCTTTGGCTGAGCCACATTCTCTCAGGCTATTTGGAACTTCAGGGACTCTGATATGTCTGCAGCCCTAAATCTTACCCCGGTACGACTGGATCACTTCTGTTTATCTTCCATATCTCATCCTGGATGACAAGTCTTCTCTAATACCTGCTTAACTGAGCTAGATGTCTTTGTAAGGGTCCAGTAGCATCCTGCGTTACAGTACAGTTTGCACATATCACCTGTTATTATATTAGAGGTTTACATATTGATGTTTCCTCTGGACTGTAAGTTTCTTGAAGATCTGTACTAAATTTGCCTTGTTTATAGTTGTGTTTTCAGTGCCTAACGTAATGCCCGCCATATAGTAGGTGTTCAAGATGAATGTTTTTTTTCCCCAGACGTCAATATCTGTGAGTCACAGTCTAGGAGAATTATTCCCAGGTAGAGAGTTGGGTAAAAAAAAAAAAAAAAAAAAGACTTTTTTTTCCCTTTGAAATGCATATGTGGACCTGGGACTAATAGAGAATGGTCCTTTGATAATGGCTATTTCTTCTTTGGGAAAACTTTTTCTTGGACTTTGTTGGTGGAGCCGAAGGAGGGAGAACATGAGAAGATGAAAGTAATTGTCCTGCCTTTAGATGAAATTCTCACAAGCTTCCTTCTTTGGCTTTGTTAACATCCCTAATTCCTTCAGCTGCAGGCCTTGGTTTGAATGGTGTATCACTCATACTCTGAACAGGGAACGGAAGCCCCTCAGCTGGGAATTTGAAGCTCACTGATGAAGATCGTGTCTGTAGAGGTGCAAACAGTGTTGAGGGAACAAACATGGGATGGCAAACACCCAGGGATCAGGAAAAGTGAGGAGCCTCTACTCCTTAGGCCTGAAAAATGGCATCACCAGAGGCTGGTGACAGCTGAGCTGTGCAGAAGATCCACCCTCTATAAACAGGAGCCTTGAGGAAAACAACCACTGTTAAAACTATGGCCAAGAGAATAACCCAATCTCTTTCTCCTGCCGTACTCTGGTCTCCTTTATCTATCTGCTATTGGCCAAACCCAGCTAGAAGTCACAGGGCAAGGAAGCCTGTTATTGTAGCTGTAGGGGGTCTCTCCACATCCATGTGGGCATTGAGAAGAGCAGAAAGAGCGGAGATGGCTGGTGGATGAGTTGAGGGTGGACAAGTGGAGAACAACCAGCACAGACAATCACTACCTTGCTATTCAGGAGTCAGCTCCATGCTCTGCAGCTCACAAGGAAGATTCTCAGGCTTGATCGGGCACCCACATTCCAACTTGTCCAAGAGAACCCTTGAGCATCACTTTCTGAGTTTCTAGTTCCTAGAAACTATTGCTTTTCCTCCTTGCCTATGCTCAATATCCCCATCCTCCTTGTTAGAACCATGACTTAAGCACAATCCCAATTTCTCCACTGTGTCGTGGTCCAGCTCTACCGGCAAGATGTAGCTGATTCATATGCAAGGAGGCTGGTCCTATGCCCTCCTGACCAGGAGGTCCCAGAGAGGCTGATCTTCAGCCAGCCTCTGGGCCACTTAGTATTTTTGCAGATGGTGGAGATGACCAAGGAGTTGGCACAGCCCAGGATATACTACCCACTTCTGCTTCCTGCAACACCAAGTGTTCCATTAAGAGGAGAGTTGGGTATACCTGGTAAAATTCAGACCTGAGCTTTGTCCTAGAGCTCTAAGAACCAGTGATTCTTCTCACCATCAAGACCTTCAGGTCTGGGAGATGCTACCTTAATAGGGTCCCCAGGAAACCATTTAGGACATACATACACTAAAAATTATTCATTATTTATCTGCAATCCAAATTTTGCTAGGCAACCTATATTTCATCTGGCCATCTTACTTGGGTGGACACAACATATAATGTAAGTGCACTTCAGCCTCTCTGGCCTGAAGAAGCCAAGAGAAACCCAGAAGATAAAGTTGCACCTGGCCCCAGGAGTAACACTTCGTAATACCTCAAAATTTCCATCACACGCCAGGCCACATACCCAGCAGGAGTTAGGGGTGCACAAGGGGACCTTGTGTCTTCCTCTTTCCCCACCACTGAAACTTACTGAAACTTCTTAATATGCAACTTAACAGCAAGAAGTTTGTAATTGTCAGAGTTGTGATTGAATTGTTAAAATTACACGAAACTAGCTACCTAAATTGTGAAACACAAGTCACAATTCTGTAACTTCTCTGATAGTGTAATATTTTCCAATTTGTCCTCAACAGATAAAATAACACCATTGAAAAACTATTAAGTTCTACCATGTCTATCCCTATCAAAATCAGTTTTAGTCTTGCTACATTTGCATGCTACATCTCCAAACACCAGCAGACAGACCTTCACCTTGACCCCAAGAAAGTTCAGCATCACGGACCAGGGAAGTTGTTTGTATAATACCGGAGAATTTATCCAACCTTAGGACTGGGCAGCCTTGGAACTACCACTGTCGGAGGGTCTCCATTTTGATGCTTCCATCACACACACACACACACACACACACACACACACACACACACACTCACTCTCTCACTCACCTCTGAGGCCACCTGAGGCTGGTGCGGGCACCTGTGGGCAGGGCTGTGCCCACCCCATGAAGCGTCCCCAGAGCGGCCCACACACCCCATTCAGAACATCAAACGTGGTGTGTAGGACTGGGTTTCCTCACATGACAAACAACGTCCTCTTGCAGAGAGTGTGATCCACACGTGTTCCTCTGCGAAAGGCCCCAGTGGCTGATGAAAAGGATAGAAAACCTTTTCCAGGGACTAGGATAGGATAGAGAATTCAAGTAGTACCTGAAGACTGATGTTCTACTCTAAGAACACGGATGAATTATGAATTATACTTTATAATATATACATTTTGGTATGACTCTAAAATATCTTAAATTGTTTATACCAGTAAAATTCACAGTCTGGGAAGTGGGCCCAATATTTATCCTCTGGCTTCCCATGTGCCTGCCACTGTCTGTGTACTTTACTTTTAAGCTCTGCTCTGAGCCAAACACACAAGAAAAGGGCAGGTACCTAAGGAGATCCTGCCCCGTCTCTTGAGAGTTCACCGTGACAAAGCCAGCAGAGTTGCATCTGGCAGGAATGTTCTTGCCTCCCTGCAGGATTTCATGCATTTTATAAAAGTTCATTCTAATAGAGGAAGTGGTCATCCAGACAAGCTGTATGGTTCATCTGTTTCCTGATACCTGAAAGTGTTTCTTGGTCATTTTTATGAGCCCTGGAAGCTCTATTAGTAAGCATCATCCATGGCCAAGGATAAATTTTCAAATGTGCAAAACTACTTAAAATTGGAATTCTTGCTATCCACTTTCAAAATAAATCAAATCATTCAAAACAATATTTTCTTTTTTGTGGTGTTTATGTTACTGTCAATAGGATAATTTTGATTGAAGTAATAATGTGCACAGAGCTAGATTCATCCATGTTGTTGCATATATCAATAGTTGGAACTTTCTCTTATTGTCGAGTGGTATTCGATTGTATGAATATATCATAACAAAGGTTTGATGTATTTTAATTTGGACTAATTATGTCATAATTAAGATGCTAGTTTAGTGATATTTAATTTAGAGTCACAGAATAATGAACTTTATATCCTAGAACTTACTCATGTATTAGGCACTCAGTGAATATTTATAAAGTGAATGAATGAGTGAATGAATGAATGTAAAAATCTACCCACAAAGAAAAATAACCTACAATTATGGAAGTTGGGTGCACTCATATAATATTTAACAATGTAAAAATATGTAGAATAAAAATTTTCTAGCAAATCATGACCTGGACATAACCATGATGGTGATTTTGATATATCAAAATATGTGCTTATATTATTTAAATCATACTGTGAATACACTTTTTTCTCTTATCATTTTATTATGAGGATTTTATCATAATTCAACATATGGATTCTAACATATGGATTACCAAAATGAATTTAATTTTGTTCTTATACCATTGTAGTGATTTTTAGTTTTATATATTATATACCGCAGTGAACATCTGTATGCATAAATATCTTTTCACGGATCTGATTATTTCTTTAGTATGAGTTCCTTTACATGGAATTACTAAACAAGATTTAAGAAAAAAAACTGAGACTCTTAAAACCAAATTGCTTCTATAAAAGTAACAATTTACTGTGTGTCAAAAAAATAAAAACTGATTAAACTCCCTTTATACTTATCAGAATAAAATATTAAGATTTTAAAAATCTTTTGCCAATTTTTTAGGCAAAGAAAAGTTAGAAAAAAAGGCATTGTATTGATGTTTGAGTTTTGAATTGGTGCATATCTGAATTTGTGTTTATGACCTTTGTATGTTTTTCTATTGCAATATGTATATTATTGATCTTTAAAGACTTTTATGTAACAGTGAGAATGTTTTTCATATGTTTTTGATCTAATTTGACATTTTTTCTCTCCATCTTTTCCCTTTGGATTTACACTTAGAATGTATAATGCAGTCACATATGTTTACCAATACACCTTTTTAAAATTTATTTTAACATTTACCTTTTAAACAATTTGGAATTTTTTTTGCAAAAGGTTTGATGTAACGTGTAACGTTAACCTTATTTTTGACTGGTGGGCTTTTATTTTCTTATTTTTATTTTTAATTTTTTTTGGTAGACAGCTTATTTATTTGAGCTATGGATACAGAAATTTAAGTGTATTAGCGTGGAAAAGTTGTTTAAACTCTCTATGCCTCAATTTTCTCCTCTGGAAAAGAAGGAGTATAATAATATGCCTACTTCATTGAATAGTTATGAGGATTAAAATGAGTTACTATAGGTAAAGTCTTTAGTTAAGAGCCTGGTATAGAATAAGCACACTGGTGGCCTTTTAGAAAGTAACCTTGAACAAAATGACTTTCACCCTATTGACTGGTAATCCGGGCCTGAGATGTTTAGAAAGTTTGAGCAATTCTGTCATTAATCCAAATCAGCACGTTCTGAGATTAAGTGACATGACCATATGTTGAATGACCAGATTAGAACTTAGTTTATTTTATTATACTTTACAATAAATTATTATAAATAATTTAATTATTTTCCATTAAAAAATAATCCATATTCATTGTCAAAATTTTAGAACATTTAGAAATTTCACTTGCTTTATACATTTAAAAAGCACAAATGTAGAGAAATTTGAGTATAGAAATTTTAATATGAAAATAATAAATTTATAAAATACTTTGCTATAGTTCCTTAATCTTTCCTTTTCCATGAATTTTTCTATAGTTCAATTTCAGTTGTTAATATGGATTTTTAAACATGATTAATGTAGATATATTCAGGCCTTTGATATAAAATATTACATAACGAGAGAGATCTTAAATTTGATAGTTATTGCTTTTTCCAGATTTGCGTGAAAGACTTTGCTAATTGACATAAGGTTTAAGGAACCAACGACTTTTATATTTATCGCAAAATATTCTTGCAATAAATTTGGCAATAATGTTTCTTTATACAGCTTAAAAAGGGGAAAATATGTTTTGTTCGGTGAATTTAAGTTTCTTTGCGGAGTGTCCCAATCTTGTATAAATGTAAGGCTTTGTTAACTAGTACTAGAATAGAACAAAATTTGTGATTATTTTAAACTTCTTCATAGGTGGTACTAAATTCCTCCTGAACTATATGGTAACAAATGTGGTGTGATACCACTGATGGTGCAAAGGAGCGGATGGGGAACAGGGGCAAACTCAGGAAACCCCGCAGGGCCTAGTGTTGCTTATAAGTTTAAAATACACTTGATAATCTAAGAAGACTGTGAGTTTGGATTATGAACCCGGAAAGGGATAATTCAGGCTTATTTTCATACAGGGTCAAAAAATGGTGCCCCTCAGTCTAGAAGGAAGCTATGGATATATTTTCATCATTTGTATTTCAGTAACTTTAGGTGAGACATGAAATTTCCAGTTTGCCACAATAGCACTATGTATTTTGCATTGCCTCGCATCAGCCAATTATCCCATTTATATCACTAGCACCCGGCTTCCTATAAGATATTTGCTGTTTAGACCTTTTTCAACTTTTATTTCCTTATTCCCTAAATTCTTTGTTTCTAGTTTTCTATCACCTGAATGAGGTTTCAGGTAAGTTTTTAAGAAGCACAAATGAATGACATGTTGTCCTGTCCTTGCTTATCTAAAATATGTCTTTCTCTTTTCTTGATACATTCAAGTAACTCAGCTGTGTGTAAAATTAACAAGTTGTAAAAACTTTGCCTCAAAACTCTGTACAGTGTTGTTTCATTGTTCTATATCAGTTGATTGAAAATGCTGGCAAGATTTTGGGACGGGGATATTATGCATTTTGTTTAGAACTTGTAGACCCCCATATACAAATCACTTCTATTAGTTAAGAAATATTTCTTTCATTAGGCTTTTAATTATTGCTTCTGTTGTTGGTGATTCCTTAGTAATCCTGTAATTCTGAGAGTCACATTTTGCTCTTCATCCTTTATTTTTAAGTCCTTTTCTACTATATTGTTTACAAAAATTTTTTTCTCTTTTTAATAACTTTCCTCTACATCAGCATTTTAACTTGGCCCAAGAGTTAATGCTATTTGCTGTCTGCAAAGACAGTTCTGTGTCCTGAAATTCAACCTTCTTTCTCCACCATCTATCTTTCCATCTTTTTATGATGTCTATATTCCACACCTTTGCCTGCCTTATGCTTTTCTGTTCTTCTTTCACTGTGACCGTATTTACTTGCATCCTTATGAGAAGGGTGTAACGTTAGTGAGCTCTGCCTCTCAGTTTTCATGATTTCCCCCCTTATTTTGCAGTAATTTACATGGAGACCATGGTATTTATATTTTCCATTTATTTACTGTATATTGTGGGGAGTAGTTATACCCCATTCACATTTTTTCAATAGTAAGTCTGTTTACAATCATGTAATTCCCACAACCCCCACAGCAGGTTTTCATCTAGTGCTATTTTTCAGAACTAAAATTGGACGTCCCCTATCCCTGTTGCCCAGATCTCTTACATTCAAGTTTCATTTCAAAGATGATAAATGGAAACTATTGCGACTATATTGTTTTTGCCCAGTAAGTATCTTCTAAGGAGGGATGGAGAATGGAGAACGATAAGAGGTATCTGTAGCTATTAGGTTGGTGCAAAAGTAATTGTGGTTTTTGCAATTTTTAACCTTCTAAACTGCAATTACTTTTGCACCAACCTAATAGTTGTCTATCGCTGGTGTACAAAGATAGGATGAAGAAAGGAGGAAAATAAGTTGATGCCTTTCTATTACATCTGAGAAAATTGTTCATACAAATCTACACAAGAAAGACAGTGAAGAATCTCAGTTTACTGTTACTTCTGAGGGTGAGGGTTTTGCTATTTTTATAATCTTCACATTATGATTGTAAAAAAATATATAACAAGAAGGAGGAAAAGTAGAACAAATAGTAAACAGAGGGAGACCAGTAGAAAGTAAAAAGAAGGTAAATAATATGTCAGATAGATTACTTCATGAATTTAAAACTGAACATTCCCTGAAGATAGCTAGAGCATCAGATTATCAACCCAAAATTTCCTGAAATGCATTTAAACTATGATTTATATGTACAATGGAAAAAAATTGCTTTGGTAGTTTTCTCTTTGCTTATCTACAAAGAGACTATATTTAAACCTTCCCTGTAATGCTGACCCTGTTCTCTCTCTCCCTGTTGTTTTGCTGTTATTTTGCCACCTACTGTCTACACACAAGAGCTCCCAAGGGCAGGAAATAAGTCTTGGTTTTTGATTTCTGTTTCTCCTCCTGTGGTGTTTACCTATGATTTAGAGAGGAACTAGGCTGACTGATTTTGTTGTTGGTGTAAGCTGTTATTATTTTGACATTAACATTGTAAGTTATTTGATCACATAGGCTTTTTTCTGTAGATTTGCTTAGAAAAGTTTTCATTGATTTGGATTTTTTGTTTGTTTTTGTTTTGTTTTGTTTTGTTCTGGCCAATAGGTGTAGTCCTTAGAGAACGAGTTTCCAACTGGGTTAACATTTGTACGTTGTTTGGACTTCATGGTATTATTCACAGAAATAGATGTGAAAATAGGTCTTCATATTGGATACCACAGAGGAAAAATTAAATCCTGTTTTAAAAAAAAATTGTTTTATTTAAATAGGTATTTCATAGTTGCCTTATATTCCATGAAAACCCACTTGTATAGCTCAATTCCTTTGTCAAAATGTTGCTCTAACTGTGTAAATCGAATTTCCCATGTAATAGCTCAACTATAGGGATTAGAACTTGAGAGAACAGGGTTTAACAGTTTTTCAGTGGTCAATGAAAGCATGTCATTACATGTCATTTATCACCATTAGCAATATTTCTAAATTATTTGCATAATATTAAATAACCAAAAGGATAGCTATTTGGGAAGAAGAATTCTGGTTCTGATTTGCCAACAACTAGCTCGATGGGCACATACAAGTTACTTATCTTACACTGCAACTCAATATTTACATTTACAATATGAGAGAATTGAACCATGGGATTTCCAGTTCCTAGTGGTCTTTTCAATATCAAAATGTGCTGATCCTATAACTTGGAATAAATCCAAATTTCCCATACATGTTTTTTTGTGGGTAAATTTCTGTTGGAGACCTGAGGAAACAGAGTCTTCAAAGTAGGCCAAGGTATTCTCTGTAGGCGCAGTTTCAAGGAGTGAAGTGGAAGACGAGAGGTTTGCTAGGAAACCGTAGGAGATATGGTGAGAATTTAAGTTAATGTGAGATTGTGGAAAGCTTTGAATATAAACCAGGTGCCAAAAAAATGTATATAAGTGGACACTTTGGTCATCATTGCTCAAGCAGTAGTTCGCCCTAGTCAGAAGAGTCTGGACACTGATGGTAACCACTTTGAGCACCTCTTGTAATTGCAGAAGTCAAACGTGACTTGTATGCATCTTTTGTTATGGGTATATATTGAGTATTACAATTTTCATACAATTTTCCTTTCTTAAAATGTGTATACATTTTTCGGCACCCTCTGTATATTCAAAGGCTGACTGATTTTGTTGTTGGTGTAAGCTGTTATTATTTTGACATTAACATTGTAAGGTATTTGATCTCATATGCTTTTTTCCTTAGATTTGCTTAGAGAAGTTTTCATTGATCTGGTTTTTTAAAATAATTTTTTTGTTTCTTTCATTTTGTTCTGGCCAATAATAAATAAATGAATATCTACCGTGTTTCCCAGAAAATAAACCTAGTCAGACCATCAGCTCTAATGCGTCTTTTGGAGCAAAAATTAATATAAGACTTGGTATTATATTATATTATATTATATTATATTATATTATATTATATTATATTATATAGACCCGGTCTTATTTTACTATAATTTTTGCTCCAAAAGACACGTTAGAACTGATGATCCGGCTAGGTATTATTTTCTGGGAAACACGGTATATATCTATCTCTGTCTCTATCTATTTATCTAGAGATAGATAGAGACAGAGATACATATAGGTATATTATATATAGATATATTTTCTGCAAGTACTGGGGACCCATGCAGCTTTTGAACGCTCAGAGCTTATGATTCGGACGTGAGCCTCGGGGTGGTGTGCATGGGGAGGAACAAGACAGAAGCAGAGCCCTAGAGGTCCCTGCAATCATCTAGATACAAAGTGGTAAGCACTGGACCAAGAGAAGGCAAGTATTCTGAAGCTTCAAGAGAGATTTTAATGGAAGTATAACTAGGATTCAGGAATAATTAGACCATAATTAGAGAAAGACGCTGGGATTTAGGACTTGCAAGAATAAAGAGAAATGTATATGGAGGGGAATATTTCCTTCTAGAAACTTTGGAAACACTGTTTGAATGTATCATCTGGTAAGTGAGAAGCATATTGGAGGGGATATACACTATATTGTTTATTTGGCCTCATAGGCTTTTTGATGGGAGCTTTATAAACGTGAACTTAAAAGACTAAAAGATATTTGATGGTGAAAAACATGTCTGTCAGTGTCTTTACTGTTCATTGTCTTTGGTAAAATAGCACTGTTAATAACAAGATGATTTCACTGGTTCTTCTATTTTTGAGTGCCTAATTGGTTTCCAGTTGAAAATTAAGAACCCGATGCTAATTAGGTGTCAGATAAAGCAATAGTAGCTTTTAAAGATGTTCTCAAATCATATGCTACAATAACGATGATAAAGAACTTTAAGTACAGAGTAGGGCACTTACTAGACATAGAACTAAGCTTATTTTTTTTTTAAAAATAAAGTGAACTATCATGAATTAGCCTCCTGTTTAAGTTTCTGAGCATTCTACCGTGATGATTAGTATGGATTTGTAATACACTAATTATCCCCTGCTTAAAATAAGAGTATATTTTCAGCCAAATGTTATTATTAATGTATTACTTTAGTGTGTTCTTGTGCACTGACATTCCTAAGTAGTTACATCTGATATATAGTTAAATACAGCCAAGAGCTACATTCCTCTACTCAAAATGTACATCAAGAAAATGACTTTTAATGTGTTGAACACAGAACTGCCTGAATGTGCTTGCTTTAATTAGGTTAGGTATCATAGATAGTTTATTCTTCATTAAGTTACTTGGTAATTTGGTAAATTCCTGGTTAAATCAGAGTGGCATTATATATATATATATATATATATATATATATATATATAATATTATATATATGTAACACACGCGCGCGCGCACACACACACGGCGCCAAAAAATGTATGCACGTTTTAAGAAAGGAATAAACTATATTAAAATTGTAATACTCAATATATACCAAAACCAAAAGATGAATACAAGTCACGTTTGACTTCTGCAGTTACAAGAGGTGCTCAAAGTGTTTACCATCAGCATCTAGACACTTCTGATTATGGCGAACTACTGCTTGAGCAACGTTGACCAAAGTGTCTACTTGTAGACATTTTTTTTCGGCACCCCTGGTATATATTTCTAAGCATGTGTTATTTATTTCTATTTCACAGATTTTAAAATAAACGATGTTACCTTTCTTATACTTCTAGAATATATATTCATAGTTGTAAAAAAAGCTAATGTAGAAGAAATATTTTGAAAGGGCATTTTAAGCTGTGCTATTACATATTCATAGGCTCTTTGAGGTTTGCTGTCAGTTGAAATGAGCTGTGATAGGAGGACCTAAGGGTACCCGGCCTCCATTCGACTTCACTTCCAACAGAGCATAGTAGGTCATGGGCGTATACGAATGATTGCTTTGAGCTAGGAGTTAGACATTGTAAATCTTTACAGTGATAATATGTCCCTGAAGAAAGGGATATTTCAGTGCTGAAAACTTCCGTATGTCCAATCTCCTCTTTCCTTTGCATGAAGTCCATCCAGGCCTAATAGATGATGATGAATCTGGAGACCAAGCTGAAACAGATTAATTATTTCAATAGTAATCTTTGGCACAAAGCTGTTCAAATTTTGAAGTTGTTTTTCATGGAAACATTATACTTTTCAAAAGAGAGTGACATATTATTATCTATCTGATATATATGAAAGAAATTAACATTCAATTTTCTTTTTATGATTTATACCTTGTTGAAAGAAACAATTTATACATGTTTGAATTGTATGCTATATAAATGCCTTGATTATTATGGCTAACATTTTCATTTTATGATTTTACTGTAAATATACAGGTGTTCCTCTACTTATGATGAGATTACATCCCAATAAACCTATTGTAAATTAAAAATATTATAAGTAAAAACTGCATTTAATACAGCGATCTTACCAAATATCATAGCTTAGCCTAGCCTACCTTAAACATGCTCAGAATACTTACATTAGACTACAGTTGGGCAAAATCATTTCATTCCTGCCTCCCAGCATCACGAGAGAGTATCACACCACATTTTACTAACCCAAGAAAAGCCAAATTTAAAATTTGAAAAATGTTTTCTACTGAATGCAAAATGCTTTCACACCATCATAAAGTTTAAAAATTGTAAGTTGAATCATTGTAGGTTGGGGACCACCTGTATATATCATTTCACATATACCTTTTTTGTTTTTTGAAATTTGCATAATAGAGAGTAGATTTTTCTTCTTTTGAACTGCTTAAAAACTATCTTGCTTTTCAGTTGATTCTTTTGCTTTTTGGGAAGTATATAAGCATATCATCTGTACATTCTGATCAGTTTATCCCTTTTTTCCAATAATCTATACATTTTATTCATGTCTCTTGTCTTATTATATTGCTTTGATTTTTAGATGAAGATAAAATAATAGTGATAATAGACATTTTTATGATTTTAATGGTATTGTTTGTAATGTTTCACACTGAGCGATGTTGCTTATCTATAGCAAAACACTGAACTATTTTCAGTATAATTTTTTATATATTATGAATGGTAGTATGTCAATAGTAACTTTTTGAATTTGACATATTTTGCATCTATCTTCAAAGTAAAATTGGTTTATAACAGCATTTCCTAAACTGTGTCCTATATTCATTCCACTCTCTTATAGGACATTAATACTATTCTGTGAATAAAAACATTTTATAGTAAGAAAAGTTTGGAAAACACTGATTTCTGTACTCTTGGAGATTCATAACGTACATTATTTTATTAGAAAATCAGAAGTTCTCCAGTTCAATAACAACAACGAAGACCTTAAAAGCACATTTTCCAAATTATTTCTTCTTGAGTTTAATGCATATTTTATTGTTTTATTAACTTTTTTATTTTTGATCTTTTTGTAATTTTTTGGCGGGGAGGATGAGGATTTATCAATAGCTGTAAGTGGATTTCCTATTTTAATACAATCTGAGCAATTTTTTCAGTTAATAAAGAATGTTTAGACCATTTGCATTTATTGTGAAAGCTGTATTATTTGTTTTTGATTCATGGTTTTTATGCTTTCTGTATTTTAGTTTCTCTGCTGCTTTTTGTCCATTCTATTTTATGCACAGACTCTTCATTTATCTATTGCTGCATAACCAACCACCATAAACATTGTGGAATGAAACAACAATTGTTGATACTTATTGTGTCTCACAATCCTGGGAGTTGACTAGTCTCAGCTATATAGCTCTTGGTTGGGTGTTCAGGAGGCTGCAGTCAGATAGTGGCTGAGTAGAGATTTCTCAAATGCTTCTTTCCTCCTATATCTGGTAGTTGATACTAGATGTTAGCTGGACCACATGAGGACATTGAGCCAGAACACCTACATACGCGTATGACCTTTCTGTGTGGCCTGGGCTGTTTCACAGAGTAGTGTCTATCCTAAGAACAAGTGTCCTGAGGGAGAGATACAGGTAGAACCATGCAATATTGCCTTTTGACTAGTACTGGAAGTAACATAGCGTCACTTCCATCTTATTCTTTTAGCTGAGGCAATCACAAAGGTCCACCAGGTTCTAGAAGAGCATGGGGGATAGGAAATATTGTTGTGACTATTTTTGGAAAATACAATCTGCTATGATAGGCATAAGATTATTAGTAATGGTTACAAAGATGTTCAGAGACATCCTTAAACATATATTATCCATCTATAAAACTGACTAAAACCCACTATTTTTGTTTTCTTTTTGGAATAGCAAGGATTTTTGCTGATTTTTCTTGCTTATTTCTCCTTTCTTATTAATTTAATTCAAAGTGATAAAATCTCTTAAAGAATTGATTTTCTCTATCAAAATATTGTGAGGCATTAAGTTTAGAACATTTGTTAGGATTTGTTTCACTATATTTGTTCTCATGCTCCCCACCAGTTTTTTATAACTTGATTTCTTCATTCTTCTTTTACTGACTTTATTTTTTTATTATTCTGATATAGATAATCATTTGGATTATTTAGAAGCCATTTCTAGGTGGTGCATTTTCTAAATCTTTGCGTATTCTTGATTGTTTACTGTGTTGTACACTCTCATATACCAACTTGGCTTTTGTGTAGTCTTTGAGCCACAGTATGTTCCCTTCAGAGATTCATGCCTTGACCTTTGCTTGATGTGGGCACTCATGGAAGGAGACAAAAAAGAGAGGTGAATCCTCTGTCCTCCAGTGTGCCTGGTGCCCTCTAAAGGCTACTGATCCACAGAGGCAGAAGAGATGTCAAACTGGGTACCAAATTGAGTTGAGGACTATCCCCATATCTAGCTCTACTGGGACTGTGGTACCTTCCATTTACTTCCTAGACATTTTAGGCTTTCAGAGGGCATTGTCTTCCTTCAATCTCATTCAATCCACCCCATGTCTGGAAGACATTCTTTATTGGTTATAGCATGTAAAGTATTGTCTGTTTTTAAGTTTCAAGAATATAATGGGCTCTTACTTCCATTTTGGGAAATCCTGCTGGTTATTTTTATCAGGAATTTGTTGCGATGGACCTATATACTTGTCATCACACTTGTCTATCTTCATAAATCTCTAGTTTCTTCTGAATTAAGAGAGAATACATTTCTGGTTTCTTAGCTATTCAATATCATAAACAATCTGACTATTTTAGATTAAAAAGCACTTAAGAGTCATGGTAACTAGAAACAATGTGTGATCCTGCATTGGATCCTGATACAGACAAATCAGCAGTAATAGAAATTTGGGGGGCAAATTGAAATTTTAAGTAGCACTGAGTATTAGATGATACGAGAATTTATTGAAAAGGAAATATAGAAATCCTTAATTAAAAAAAAAAAACAACAAACTACAAAACCTATGTATTATGTTATCTTATTTTGAACAAAAAATGCATATGCTTGTGTGAATTTATTAGAATTGGTAACCTAAAATGTAATAGTGGCAATCTCTAAATGGAGTGACGATGATAGTTTTCTACATCTTCCATATCTGTCTACTTTCTATAAGGCACATATACTACTTTTTAAATAATAAGATACCAATTTTCATTTTTAAAAGAAAGAATTATACATTTTCTTACCTTCATAGGCCAAAGCAAAATCCATTGATGAAGAGTGAAGCAGCTAATTTTCCTCTAAAGAACAACATGCAGACAAACTTTTGTTTTGCTAGCTGATAAAAAATGAGTTGGATTTACTGAGAAAATCAATACAGATGTCTTCGAAGTGAGGAGACTGTGTCTAGATTTTTCATTTTATTCATTTCCCATATATGTGTCAAGAAAACTTTTAGTAAGCCGTTGTTAACAAAATAGTCCTTTTTTTTTTTTTTGCACTTGACTATAAACTCTGTTTGTGCTAGTGACAATAAGACTCATATAAGCATGGTGTGTGTTGTGTTGGCTGTGGCTATCAGTGAGCCGAAGATTATCTGTAGCAATGTTTGATTATAGAGGCTCATATCCTTTATGAGTGCTAATAAAAATAATAAACGTTTCACAGATTTCATGTCCATCTGCTTTGAACATATTCTTGGCAAACGATACTCTGAACTGGTGGCTGAGACACAACAATAATAAAGTTATATGATTGTCAGTGGAAGAGTTTCATGGTCTTGCACAAATTAACTCAAAAATACTTTTGGTGATGGAAGAGAGTGTTCTGAAGATTTGATACATGGATAAATTAAGGTACTGAAAGAATTAACCCAAAGTGTAATATTAACTGAATTGGGAGTATTCTCCTTACACCTGATGAATTCATTCAATCATTTATCCATTTATTTGCTCCTTCATTTATTCAAGAAGTATTTTTGAGTCAGCACTGAATTATGCATTAAGAACTTGTCAACCAAGAGAAATTCATGGCCAAGATAATTACAATATATTATTCATGCTATCAATAGGTATTTACTCAACAGAGATTTATTGCACGCCTCCTATGTTTCAAATACTATACTGGTTACTGTGAATATTGTGTCGAAAGATAGGTAAGATCCCTGTTCTTACACCAATTATAGTCTACCCTGAGATGTCAGACATTAAGTTAATACATTTATAAGGAGATATCCGTTTGCCATTGGTGTTATGAGGAAAACAAGACAGACTGATGCGACAGGGAAACTAGGGAACTCCCTTAGGATGTTGGTCCAAAAAGCTGAAGCTAACTCTTAACCTGGGGTCTGAATATCAACTGAGGTCAGCTTCAAGGATATCTACACCCTGGGTACAGAGAACAGCAGGGCAAGGGTGAAGCAGCTAGGAGTGTGGTTGGGAGGTCACGGGCCAGACACTGAGTATGGTAGGCAGCCCCACGCCTTTCAACAGGGGGGGCCCGGTCAGGAGTGCAGATGGAGACCCATATGCCATAAGTCTGAAGAGCTGAAGTTATTGATCAAACTCACAAATGGTTGGCTATGTTCTCTTCTTTCTACTTTGGCAAATATGCCTTCACAAAGACAAGTTTAAAATACTCACGAAGCTATAACATTTGTGTGACTACATGTTAGTGAAAGATTCAAAGTGACTGAATTTTGTTATTGCTTATTTTTGATGTTCTATAAATAGGTCAGTGTTCTTGTAGTCATAAGATAATAAAAACATTCATAACTTATAAACATTATTATTTATCATTATTCCTTAGATGTTTCGTCTTGCTTTCATTTTAGCAAATCAATTAAGATTAAATGAAAGTCATATAACATATTTTATTGGCAGCAATTATCTAAAAAGGATCAAGAAATAAAAGGTAATTGTATTCAAAGTGTACAAAATTTAAAATATATCACCAAAAATGCAAGTCAAGGCAAGTCAACACAGTTGAAAAATGTTTATATATATTTTATAAAGTAATTGTTTTTCTAAAATGTTCAAAATTACCTATTACAATAAAAGGGAAAATACTAATTATAATACATACATATCAAAATTGTTTACTTTTAAAACACTATTCTATTTTATATAAATATAAAATTATGTTCATTTTCATTTTCTTACGGTCTACATTATATTTTATAAATAAATAAAATGCTGGTATTCAGGGTTGAATGGTTGTGAAGGTAAAGAATTAGAATCATGCTGCATGTGTGTTACATGTAGACCAATTTATATGTAAAGTTAAGACAAAAATGAATGTTTTTGTATTATGAAATATTTCTTGGCTGCATTGTGTAACTGTTACATATAATGTGCTAAATTGTGAGTATCTCTGGAACCCCAAATGAGAACATAAAGAGAAGTGAATGGACACTTAGTGCTTTAGGAAAATAATATTTATTATCTAACTATCTATTGCATCTATATTCTCTTAGAGGAAGAACTTGACAGGATAATGAATGTTTCTTCTTATATCTATCATCCTCAAATCTTGTCTGGCCCCATAGAAGTGTCAACTACTGATGCTGGTGGGGGCACAACCTACCGACCTTTGCACCGCATGGAAAAAAAGTAGCCTTTGTTGGGAAGACAAAGGTCAAAAGATGTTGAGAAGTGTTTCTTTAGGCCTGAATGTTGGTAGTTACAAGAGCAGATGCTCCAGGTGACAGACTGTGCCAGAGGGTGGCAAATTTTTCTGTAAAAGGTCAAATATTTTTGGCTTTCTGAGCCATATTATTTGCAACATCTACCCAACCAACGCTGTGGTTGTAGTGCAAAAATAGCTTTAGCCTATATGTAAATAAATGGATGTGGCTGTGTTCCAATAAAGCTTTATTTGCAAAAATGGGCAGTCTGGATCCGGCCATTTAACTGTGGTTGGCTGTATCTGGGTTGTGCTACGCCATCACTGAACTCCAGATCTGAAGTGACAGAGGCTCCATGCGTGATTTAATAAATGAATCAAGGGTGTGTTTTTGATGTGCTGAACTGTGGGGCCCAGGGTAGAGGCCCCACTGCCTATTTCTAAAGGACACTCTCCAGTAAGATAGAGTAAGGGATTTAGGTTTTATTCTAGGTAGGATAAAGAGCCATTGCAGGGTGTTCAACAGGAATATGTTTTAATCTTAGTTATATTTCAAAAAGATCCCATTGACTGCTGTTTGGAGAATGAATGAAGTACTGTAAAAGCACAGGAAGACAAAAAAAGATAGAGATTAGTTTTTCCAGGGGGAAATCAATAAATGTTTCATAGGACAGGAAACATTTGATCTGGGTCACAAAGGATGCATTGCATTTTGCCGGACGTTGAGGCTGAGAGAGGCATTTCAGACACAGGGAAAATCATGTGCAAATGTAGAGAGTCAAAAAGGACTCAACATGTATTGAGTTGAGTATTGTGAATTTTAAAAAAAATTCACAGTGACTAGAAAAACATGGCAATGAGTCAGGAGGTAAGACTAAAAAACTAGGTTGGATCCTTGTATGCTACAAATGGAGCATTCACCTATGACAAACAAAAAAAGAACAGGCAAAGTCTTTTAAGAGAGTGAGGTCAGATTTTATTTTTAGGCAGAAAACTGGGACTGTAGTGTGAATATGGGACTGTAGTGTGGATAAGGGACTGGAGTGGGAGAAAATGATACCTGGTTCTACAGTAATCCAAATAGAAGATGAAGAGAACTGGAAAGGACGGCAGGTCTGTTGGAAATGAAAGGGAAGCTAGTTTCAGAAGATACTTGGAAGTAACGCTGATGGGATTAATGGTTGCTTTTATATTGGGGATGGGTTAAAGGGATGACTCTGATAACTACTAAGGGAGTATAGAAGGGGTGACACCTTGCTCTGTGGTGGGAAGAAGGGTGGGGGAGGAGGCGAGAAACATATGACTTATGGTTTGGACACTGAAGTTGAATCTGGGTTTGAGCATCCAGGTACAATGCCTAGCAGGATGAAGAAGATAAAGGATGTAGAACTATTTGGGAATCAGCAGAAAGTGGTAGCAGCAGATGATGCCATCAAAGTGGCTGAGAAAACCCAGGGAAAGACTGAAGACCAAGAGGAGGACATAGAATGGCTATCTGACTAATACCGACCAATGAGGGGTTGTCTGAGAGTAGGACATGAAGAAAATGAACTCTTTCTAATCCTGAGAGTCATTCTGTGGCTCATTATGCTTCGTCCATTATCTTACATGGGAGATGGCCAAGCAGGGGTGTATGAACCTCTCCCTCCCTTTACAGAATGGCTGGTTTTTAATCAAGTGTACTTTAAATGCGTAGTCTACAAGGCGTGTCCATTATAAAAAGGGATGCTAAAATCCCGGGAAAGAAAATCTCTAAGTACACTGATTTTAGAAAATGTATTTTTATAAGAAAATTATTAATATTATAGCTCATACCCAAAAGGTGTGGTCAAAATTTCAGCTTCCTAATGTCATGGAATAACTATTATTTCTCAAAATGTAATCTCACTCTTAAAGTGACATTTTAAAAAAGTAACTCAGTATTCCCTTACATAAGTGATAACAGATTGGTTTTTCCTGCTTTAAATTTAGTCCATTCTGTCTTGCCTTGTTCCCAAGGATGCTGCAAAAACTATGAGTAAACATCCATAACTATGGAGATATACATATCAGCCATTAAATAAAAGTTGCCTAAATACTTGCAGTCTAAAGGAATTTGAGCAGTGAAAAGTTCTTTATTTATTCATTTAAAACTTGTTGAGTGAGTATTATGTGCAAGGTACTGTATTAAATTTGGGGGATAAAATTGTAAGCCTCTGTAGTTAGTCGGAAGACAAGGGAAAAGAAGATATTTCAGGCTAATGGACTAAGGTGGCCCATGGAGGGAACTACAAATAGTTCTGTAGTTTAGTAGGCAGACAGCAGCAGAGGAGCTGGAGAGCAAGGCTGGAGCCTGATCCTGAGGGGCTAACATGCATATTCTCTATCCAGTAGGCCAGTGGTTCTTAATAGTAGCAACAGTACTGACCCTGGAGGGGTATTTTGGACATTCGTGGGGCACTTTTGATTGCTATAGTGATGGAAAGTGGGATTCACTGGAATTTTAGTAGTTGGGGGCCACAGAAGCTAGACTCTGAAACATACAATGTGAGAACAGTTCCACATAATTAAGAGTATATTGTTTTAATAATCAAAACATTATGGAATTGGCAGAAAAACAGATACACAGACCAATGGACTAGAACTGAGAACTCAGAAATAAACCCTCATAAATATAGACAGATAATTTTTGACTAAGAAGCAAAGAACATATAATGGAGAAAAGGCAGCCTCTTCAATAAATGGTACTGGCAGAATTGGAAAGCCATATGCAAAAGAATGGAAGTAGATTGCTGTCTGTCACTGTGTACCAAAATTAACTCAAAATGGATCAAAGACCTAAACATAAGACCTGAAGACCTGAAAAAATAAACTGCATAGAAGAAAACATAGTTACTAAACTTATTAACCTTGGGTTCAAAGAGGATTTTATGAATTTGACTCCAAAGGCAAGGGAAGTGAAAGCTAAAATAAAATAAACTATATCAAACTAAAAAGCTTCTGCACAGGAAAAGAAACCATTTCCAAATAAAGAGGCAACCAACCACAAGATGGCCATGGGGTTTTGAAAATTAATCTGGGGAACGTAATTTAGTGCTTACCAGAGGGTAAGGGGGTTGGGGGGTGGGAGATGAGGGTAAGGGGGATCAAATATATGGTGAGGGAAGGAGAACTGACTCTGGGTGGTGGACACACAATGTAATTTATAGATGATGTGATACAGAATTGTACACCTGAAATCTATGTAATTTTACTAACAATTGTCACCCCAATAAATTAAAAAAATAATAATAACATTAAAAAAAAAGAGGCAACCAACTAAATGGGAGAAGATTTTTGCAAATAATGCCTCTCATAATGGGCTAATATGCAAAATATATAGGGAACGCATACAACTCAACAACAAAAAAATAAACAATCCAAATATAAAATGGGCAGAAGACCTGAATAGACATTTCTCCAAAGAGGACATACAGATGGCCAATAGACATATGAAAGAATGCTCAACATCACTAATCACCAGAGAAATGCAAATAAAACCTGCAATGAGATCTCACCTCACGCTAGTTAGAATGGCTATCATCAACATGACAAATAGTAACAAGTGTTGGAGAGGCTGTGGAGAAAAAGGAACCCTCATACACTGTTGGTGGGAATGCAGACTGGTGCAGCCGTTATGGAAGGCAGTGTGGAGGTGCCTCAAAAAATTACGAATAGAATTACCATATGACCCAGCAATCCCTCTCCTGGGTATCTACCCAAAAAATCTGAAAACATTTATCCATAAAGATATATGTGCTCCAATGTTCATTGCAGCTTTATTTATGGTGGCCAAGAAACGGAAACAACCAAAGTGTCCTTTGATAGATGATTGGATAAAGAAGATGTGGTATATATACACAGTGGAATACTATTTGACAATAAGAAAAGATGGAATAGTACCATTTGCGAGAACATGGGTGGATCTTGAAATTATTATGCTAAGCAAAAAGTCAGACAGAAAAAGTCAAGAACCATATGAATTCACTGATATGTGGTATATAAAACTGAAAACAACAAAAGAACAAGACAAACAAATGAAGAAACCAAAATTCATAGACACAGGCAATAGTTTAGTGGTTATCAGAGGGTAAAGGGTAGGGGGATGGTAGATGAGGGTAAAGGGAATCCAATATATGGTGATAGAAAGAAAACGGACTCTGGGGGGTGAACACACAATGTGATACATAGATGATATATTACAGAATTGTACACCTGAAATCTGTGTAACTTTACTAACAATTGTCACCCCAGTAAACTTTAATTTGAAAAAAAGAGTTTTTTGTTTTAAAGTAGGTATTTTCTACCTACCCCATCAGTCATGTGTTCCATGTAAAAAGAAATTGTATCTTGTTACTCTTTTTACTTGAACACTAGCAATACATTTTGGATGTCAAATAAATGTCCAGAATTTAGAGATCCTGAATCCTGCCTGATTTTCAAATGTTCCACCAAACATTTGTGTAGAGTGCTGTATATAAATAATTCTAGTCCATTATTACTTATCCTGAAAAAAGAAAAAGAAAAAAAAGAAAGGCCAAGGACAAAATTCCAGGAAATTTGTTGTTTGGAGGAGAGTAATTATGAAACACTTTAAGAAGCATAGATAGAAATAAAAATGATAAAACTGAAAAACCTGTTTCTATTGCATCATGAAAAAAATAAGTGAGCCTCTATTCTCATGCAATTTGCAGTCTAGTAAAAATAAGTGAAACAGAGCATAAATAAATTGAATTGAAATTCTACTTACTTTTGTATGTAACATAATCATAAGGAAAGCCATGGTAGGAGATAGTTTGTGAAGTGGGTTCCCACGTATAATTTTGTAATGTGGACCCTTCCTGCAATAAACTATGTCACCTATGAAGGAAGGTGGTAGGAAGAGTATAAACTTTTGAGTTAAAAGTATCAATCCATTTTCAAATTCCAACTCCTCAAATTACATGTGTTGCTTAATTTCTTTGAAGTTTTTCCTCTGGGAAATGCATCTAATGTATACCTACCCCAGAGGTGTGTAAAAATTAAATATTTATAAAGCACTGAGCAAGTGTCTGAAATTTAGAGAGGGCAAGCATAAAATAATAGTTTCATTGGGGGAGGGGGCAGAGGGTGGGGAAGCTTGCATTACTTCTGCAGGGTCTTTATGGATCTTGCTTAAATTTACTTCAGCCTAATCCATTTATTGCATTTTGAATTGATAACCTTATTTTCTAAGTTTATTTGCCTAACGGTGACAGGTAATTCCTTCTTCTGTGTGAAATGGGATTACCTAGTTTAGGAGCATTTTCAGGCGATTTCTTTCGTGGAGAGAAAGAATGATGCCTGCCAGGGACAAGGAAGAGAGAAATGAAAGAATTGACATCTCTGATGTTGTAGTTAATCTTGGATAATCTATAACACTTGTAATAGCATAACTTTTCTTTCAGTGAATTTATGTTTTTATTATCTAAATTAGATTTTAAACTGTTAATGAATTAAGACTATTTTATTTGCAGAATCTAGTACACAATAGATATCCAGTAAGAATTTGTTGATTAATTTCTTTTATTGGTGTGATATGGAGGGTGTTAAAAGAATGTGAAATTCACAATCCTTTATCCAAATTCCTTGGGGTAGAAAGCTATGTTTCAAAATTAAGATTTAAAATTTAGACATCTATTATATCTCTATATTACCATATACAATACTATATAGTATAACCAGAGGGATATGGGAAATACTCCAAAAACCAATATTTTCATATTTGAGTGGAAACTATGAGTGTTTATACTAGATGTGTTATGGTGCTTGCGCGTATGATGACCATGCAGTCTGGTCTAAAACCACATCGTTTTGCTTCTTTGCTTATGCGAGCTTCCCTCACCCCCAAGGTGGTTTGATGTATATGATCCAGAAAGCCTTTAGTTTTTGGAATTTCTTAATCTATTGAGTTATACTGGCTTCAAACGCAGAGAGAGGGATAAGTATGCCCTAAAGATTTCTCATTCATTTTTCTCTTAACACATTTGAATCATCCTTGAAATTAGCCTTGAAAGGAAATATACTGCATAGGAATTTGCCTTGATTTTCCCATATATTGCAACAGCTTTTTAATAGAACACCACGTCTCAGTAGCAATTTGCTGAGACAACCTTCGTGTACTAGTTTGCTGGGAGAGCTGTCACAACAAAGTACCACAGACTGGGGGTCTTGAACAACAGAAATCTATATTCTCACAGTTCTAGAGGCTTGAAGTCCAAGACCAATGTGTCAGCAAGGTTGGTTCCTTCTGAGGTTGAGGGAAAATATGTTTCACGACTCTCCTCTAGCTTTTTGTTTTGACTTTTAGACTCCTCTCCCCGTGTCTCACTTCATGTTTACATGACATTCTCCCTATGTGTGTGTCTACATGCAAATCTCTCCTTTTTATAAAGATACCAGTCATATTGGATTAGGGCCTCACCTTCCTCCAGTACGACCTTATCTTAATCAATTGCATCAGCAATAGCCCAATTTCCAAATAAGGTCACATTCTGAAGTAGAGGTTAGGACGTCAACATATGAATCTTCGTGGGGTGGGGTACAATTCAAAGCATAATATCCAGGCAGACAAACAATGGATGTTAATGATGACTTGAATTAAAAAAAAAATGATATGCATCTTCTAATTTAAACTTTTTGTTTGGAAATGAACAAATTAGAAGACTCAAGTTTATTAGTACATCCAAAACAGGAAGAGTTCACACTGACAGGTTCTGTGACAATGTGTGCTTTGGATGTCCTGTCCTGGGACAATGATTCTAAAGCCAATAAAAATTGGATTTTCTGATTCATCTAGATAAAGAAAGAGCACATTTGCTGATTCATTAAACTCAAGAATATGGTGGTAAAGGAAAGGGCATTGAATTGTGCAAGTCAAAATTGGTGCCTTTTATTTTAAATTACATATGACCTATAAAGACATTTTGGCATGTTTTAGATTAATATTTTCTGAAGTTTGTATATATTGCATTTTTCTGCTAAAATTTTCCTCTCATATGGTTGACTGAGGTTGCTTTGACTATTGATTTTTGTGTTATTTTCTCAGGAGACACAGATTTTAGTTTTTTATTTCGTATCCTAATATTTTGCCTTTTCTTTGCATCTAACTTGTTTCATTATCAGCTGAAACACAGTAGTATCAAAGACTGCTGTTTTAAGGCAGGGAGTTATTCAGATTTAAGTCATTAGTGTGAGAGTATCTGAGGTATTAGAGTTGGAATCCACAGTAATGAACAGGAAAAACCCGCTTTTCCTCCATGGCCAGTAAAGCAAAGCCTAATGAACATTATAAATGTGCCTGAGTGAAGACAGCCTCAGTGCTATAGTTGGACTTATGTTCTGGCTACGAGGGGTTTCCTGTGGTCATTGCCACTTATCCCTGGCAGTGGCCTCCCTTTGGCTTCTTTGCTAAATAACATGGGTCAGTCAGCCCCTTCTCACGCGGAGGCACATCACTGTCCCTGGCTAACACCTACCTGGTATAAAGTATAGACCAAGCAGGATGAGTCAGGGAAAGCACATTTTGGATTTGGAATCAGAAGACTTGCAGAGGAGTTCTTTGTGACAATAACAAAGTCACCAAACATATAAGCTTTCAGTGACTCAACTCAATTATGGAGATTATAATCTATCTCCTAGTGTTGTGAGCATAAAACATGGCAAACCATAATGGAAGATACACAGCACAATGGTAGTTACCACGTACCAGTCTACCATATACCAAGCACTCTGCTAATTATTTTGCACACATCCATTATTATATATAATTTTCACAGCAACCGTACAGTGTAGGTAGTTAATATTACCCTCATTTTTCAGAAAAGAAGAAAAAAATACTGAATATTTTTCTTAAAGTCATAACAGGTTGTAAGTGGGAGAGCAAGAGTATGATATAAGACTCTTGCTTTTCCCCAATTTTCCGTATCATTAAACAGCTTGTACTAGGTCATTCTAAGAAAAATCTGATCACATGAGCCCAAAGCAGGTCATTTCATGGATTAGAAATTCATGGTAAACTTTAATCAATTCATGGTAAACTTTGCTTAAAAAGAAAAATTTTATATTAGTTGCTGCTGCTTTTAACAACTAAAATAATAAGCCACATTTAAGAAAGTCTCATTTCAAAGGAATGTATTTCATACCAAATAATGTTGTCCATTCTCTTTTCTTATGAAAACATACATTTGCTTCTAAAAGAAAAAGCATGGGTTGAACTTTCCTTTTTAATGCTGACAGAAAATACTTGGAAAGGGTGAAGAAGTTTAAAACATTCCAATCCTTATCTTGTCCTCAACATGTCAGTGATAAGAAATGATTATTTAAATATCTCTCAAGAGAAGAAATGATTACAATAACAAACTTTCAGGCTTGCATAGTCATCTGAATTATTCCTAAAATAAGCCAAAAGTATGTAATTGTAATTGCCAAGATGTGTGTGTGTGTGTGTCAGTGTGTGTGTGTGTGTGTGTGAGAGAGAGAGAGAGAGAGAGAGAGAGAGAGAGAGAGAGAGAGAGAGAGAGAGAGAGAGAGAGAGAGTTGGGTTGGAGGGGTATGAACTGGTTAATTTTGTTTAATAAGGTAAAAATAACCTGTGGATAATATTTCATAATGTGTAGATATATTTCACTTCAAAATTTCTCATTTATGTGTCTTATTCTCACTATAAACAAGAATATATAATACTTGTTTGGATAAGTGAGTTGTGCATTCTGAATTTAGTTCTCTAATTCATATTCGGAGTGGCATATTTGGTTCTTTGAATCCTATAAAGGGACAGGCTCTTAATGGTTTTATGCTAAAATGTAACACTAACCTGACACCTCCTGAAAAGATCCATCTGATAAGGTGGTTTGGTGGCCCAATTAAGTCCCCCCGCCCCGAAGTAAATATGGCAGTGTCATTGAGAAACCTGAATTAATAGCGTAGCAACATTTATTTTGAACTAATTTATTGATGTGTAAATCATGCTTCCAGTCCAGCAAATACATACATTTACAGGTTTTGTGATTTTTTTTTTTAAATCTTCACTTGCTGATGCAGAAAAGAAATTAGGCTTTTAATTTATCAACACAATCTTGTCTGAAGATGAGATAAAGTAATTTTAATAAACCTTTTCAGAATAGTTCCCCTTTAATTGGATTGCAATTTGTTAATTGTGCCATTTGAGGAAGGACTAAGGAAAGCAAAACAGTAGTTTAATACAACTGTGAGTTAAATTGTCAAATAAAGCTTAATGACTAAGACCCCAAATTTAAGCCTGAGCATCTATGCCATCTTTTCATATTTGCTGCATTAAATACTCCTGCTCTTTGTTTCTTCATATTTAATTCATGTTCCTATAAAATAGTGATAACGTGGTGTTTTTTATATTAATAAAACTCAAAAATATTTCCTGGCAATATACATTAATTTTTCCCACTCATTATGGACAAATTTTAATGTTTGTTCATGGGTGTAGCTAAACACAATCATTTGTTATCATTCTGTTATATTGATGTATCTTTTTTTCATGTAATTTTATTCTGAATATCTTTCTGGATATCATCTAGAGACTAGAAAGAGGCTTTGGAAGAAGGAGGGGTTGGCTAAGTGGATAATTATGGTGTCTTGATTGGGAAAAGGATAAAAGGCATTATTCTTGTGGGTCTAGTGGGGTAATCAACATGAATACATTAACAGAGACCCATGGTGGGAAGGGAAAAGACTGGTTACTTAGTGATTAGTATGTGATCATACTTATGAGGACACATTAGAGGGGAACCTAGATGATCAGCTCTTCTTCTTACTCGACATGATTGTCCAACTGTGGACACGTCTGCATGGATGACGATCTTCATGTTATAACAGACTCCATGGAACTACCTGGGAAGGTCTCCTAGAGTTTGAGGAGCAAAGGTTTTCAGACTGAATGAAGATGCTTGAAACATGCCATTAATTTCTTCTATTTAAAACACCTCCAGAAGCAAGTGGAAAGAGATGTACACATTGCACTGCTCTAAATTGTATGATTAGTATGATTACATGACATGAATACAATTTATGGACAATATAATGTTTTACATCCCCATTATCCTGTTCCTGCATGCTCCTTTCTATTCTTTTTTAGCTTGCTAAGAAATTTCCATGATAGATACCACAGCGCTGCATAGTAATCAACATCTGAAGAATGAGTTGTGCTGATGGTGTCTATATGTTTACTGAGCCCTCCCAGTGCAGCCTTTTGTGCCATTTTGCATATTTTCATCACCATGAAATTCTAAAAACTTAATGTTTGTGGAAGAGATTAGGCACTCCTGTTTCAGGCCTCCTGTGAGAAGTGAAACTTCTGTGTGTATTTACATATATTAGGTTGGTGCAAAAGTAATTGTGGTTTTTGCAATTATTTTTAACCTCTTAAACCACAATTACTTTTACACCAACCTAATATTTAGGTTTATGTTAATAGCTTTTCTTTCACCTGCATAGCAGCTTTCCCTTGAATCATTCCTGAAGGATGTATACTTAGCTGATGTTGTGACATTCTCAGCCTACCTGAACCTCACTCAGGTGCTTGATTGGAAGCATCTGAGATGATTCTTGGACCTTCATCCTCCAGTGTACATTGCAAATGCCCAAATAGAACATCAAAATTATCAGATGAGTAAAAGCTAACATATAACTTCAGACTCCGAAGACAGCTTAACTGACCCGGATGTGGAATGTCAGTGAGGTTACGGCCCCATATTTTGGTCACTGCTACTGTTCTATCTTTGTGCCAGCACGATGATAAGACTTCACTATTTGCAGGCGTCTGTGGGGAGTCAGAGCACATCAGTGACATTTCTCCAACAAACCTGGAATATGCTGCTTGGCATGGCTCATCAGTATTTTCATTAAACTGAAAAGGATCTGAATTTATCTGCTCCAATAATGTGTTGGTGTCAGAGAGATGTAGGGAACTAATAACGTATTTCTTTTCTGTTCTTGAATGGTGGAGAGTAATCTGAGGTTCCATTCTCGTCCTAAAAGTGCCTTCTGCAACAATGAATAGTTTTGAGGGATCGTGGGTTTGGAAATAGTCACTTTAAGACAGAGCTTTTAAAACTGGGTTTAACTGAGTGCTTCAGAGTAGTCCTGTGTCACCTGAAAGTGATGCAAAAGTTGGCACATATATTTTTGTTGTTGTTAAGGAAGAGGAATTTTTGCTTTCCAAAATGACCTGAAAAACAATTGCCACTCCATGATGAACATGCAGCACAGGTTTCTATGAACTACTATTCATTTATTTACAAATTTTCTTCTTCCCCACAATAGAACATTCATATAAGTTACTGAATCAAAGCAGCTTTCATAGTTTCTATCTCTATTTTGCAGTTGGGGGAAGAAACAAAAAGAGGGGAATCTTCTCTTGGATAATCAGCAATCGGGGCCAAGTCTTCCAGGAAGGGGAGAGTACCTGTGTAAGTGGAGAATCCAGTTAGAAAGGGCCTTCACTTGCAGCTCCCCGTGGAGTCACCAGGGGTCTTGGTTGGCTTTCTGGCTTGACCCCAGGTGAGACTCAGTGGGGGAGGCACGGTTGTTCTGAAGCCACTTAAAATAAGTTTTGATCTTAAAATGAGTTTTGAGATTAATTAGTGCAGCTGACTGGAGCCACTCTGTCTTGGGTTTAGGCTTTCCCAGTACCAGTGTCCTTTTTATGTAGTCCACTCATGGCATCCCAGAGTTAAGCTTAGCAGAACTTAAAACTGAAAGCTCAGAGATGTTTCTGGTTGCCTTGCTTTTGTACAAGGACAGTGCAGCAGCAGTGACAATAGCCTAGCAGCTAAGTAACATGTAGGAACTGCATTGACATTCCAAATCCATGTTAAGCTGTCCTTAGAGCCTGAGATAATCTGAAGTGGGACCCAAAAATGTTAAATGACTCACTCCTAGTCAACACTTGGACAGGGGGACAGCTGGAAGGACAAGCCAGGTATCCTAGTTCCTCATCAAGTTTCCCATTTCTCCTGTGGTCATTCTTTTTGGTCAGGTATTTGTTTTTATCCTGCTTTGCAGTTCAATGGCCTTATTTGAGAAGTATCTCAGTTTTCATGGACCAAACTGTATTCCTTCCTTTTTAATTTCTCCTCCCAAATCTGCTTTCAGAGTTGTAAGACCTTCCTTTTCACTTCACAGTGTTAATCCTTTAAGGAACAAGTGCCCCACTTTCAATATACTATCAAGTATTTGCCATTATAGAAATGGCAAATTCTAACCATTATAGAAATGGTTGCTCAGTTTTACCCCCAGCTTTTAGCAAGTGTCTGACATGGAGTAGACATAGAATAGATGTCAACTGTTGTTGAAAGTTATTAAACAGTTGTGTTTTAATGCAGCCAGGTACAAGTTGGAATAATAAATAGTCTGCGTGGTTAAAGTGGCTCAAATGCATTAAATGTTGAAGTAATGTCTTGAATAAAACAAATCCACTAAAATCTCAGGTTGGCCTTGGGGAACGTCATTTTACTTTTCTGGATTGTGTTTTCATTTTATAAATAAATAAATAAATATCAACCTATTTTCCCACAGGTTTTTGTAAGGATCACATGCGCATACATGGACTTCTTAGATCATAAGAGAAATATAAGACCATTTATTGTTTTTTTTATTTATGATTTGCTAAAGTGCAAAGATAAATATAGTCCAGACACTGTCATGCAGCAGCTCATGATTTTCTCTTCCGTTTCTCTGTTTGATAAACTCATATTCTTTAGATCAGTGCTTCTCTTCTGGAGGAATATTTGTCTCCAGACATTTTTTGGTTGTCATAACTGGGGACTTGCTACTGGCATCTACTGGGTAGAAGTAAGAGATAGCACCAAACATTGTATGATACATAAAGCAGCCCCCCTGCAACAAAGATTGTCCAGCCCCAAATCTCAGTAGTGCTGAGGATAAGACACCCTGCTTTAGTTTAAATAAAATTTTGTCAAGTGTCTTCTGACCCACGGGAAATACTAGTTCTCTCCTTTTGATATTATCCTAGGATATAGACAAACATTTCTTGACATGCCCTTCACTGATATGCATTTATCCCCAGCTGACTGAGAGTTCCATGCGAGCGAGGAGGCTTTTTAGGTTTTTTTTACCTTTGTGTTTATCATGGTACTTCACACATACTGGGCACAGCATTCATATGTTCATTCATTTATGCATTCCAAACTTTATTTCAAGCATCTATCTTATGTCAGGCCCCCATCTGGATTGGGGGTTATATCACTGGATAGAAATGACAAAAAGCTTTGGACTGTTGGAATTTATTCTAGTGAATGGTTCTTACTATGAAACGTGCTTCTTAGAGTTAATATTAAGTGTAAGAATAGACAAGGTCACAAAGGAACAATAATTTTGGCCTTCTAAATTCACCAAGCTAGACTACAGTGACTAATAAGTGAGAAAGAGATGAGTAAATTGAGCCAATTCATTGGAGATGAGATGAATTGGCACGTTTTCACAGTTTAGTGTCATGCTCGGTAGTGCCTGTCCTAAGTGATGCCATGGTATCGCCTGCATTTGTGTTAGCTGTCAGGCAGGGCAGATGTAGACTGACTAACTCATCATCCTTTATTCGACATATGGGCTCCTAGGTAGTGTGCGAACCAGAACTCACATGTGAAAATTGATTCTGTGTTTTAGAAAAATATTGTATGTAAAAGGAAATGACTCATGAAGACAAGTTTGCTCTTCTTGGATATGTTCAGTTTTTTACCATACACTTGATTGTGTTGGATATCGAGGTAAATTTTCTAGTTGAGCTTTGATTGTCCTGTCAGGGTGTTAAGATGTATATCCTCGAGTAATAGGACTTTAGAGGAAATGGGAAGAAAATCAGGGAGTCGCATTGTGGATGCTGCTGAAAGGTTAGGAAATCATGCCGGCAGCAAGAGTCTGAAGGAACTTTCCTTTAGGTCAGTGCTTCTCTATGGGGGCACTAGCGCCCCCAGCGGAGGTCTGGGCATTTGTAGAGGAAGACGGGGAACACTCTGGCCTTCAGAAACGTTAAGAACCTCCCTTCCCCCAAATTGTCTTTTAAAGTGGAGGACAGTCCTGCACGTGGAAGAATGAATTTCTCTGCATACTCTGACTTTCAGACTACCTGTTATACATACTTCACGGTAAACACTTATTAATGATAATAAAACCTAATTCTTTTTAATACACTCTGTTTTTTAGTGTTATTTTCAGTTTTAGGTTCACAGCAAAATTAAGAGGGAGATACAGAGAAGTCCCATGTACCCACTGCTCCTACACATGCATAGTTCCCACCACTGTCAGTGTCACCCATGAAGAAGCATATTTGTTACACTCTATAAACCTGTATTAACACATCATAATCATTCAAAATCCATAGTTTACATCCGGGTTCTCTCTTGGTGTGGTGCATTCTGTGAATTTAAACAAATGTATCTACCGTTACAGCATCATACAGAGTCGTTCCATTGCCTTGGAAATCCTCTGTGCTTCTCCTATGCATCCCTTCTCCTCCCTAACCCCGGGCAACCACTGATCTTTTTACTAGTTTTGCCTTTTCCAGAATGTTATATAGTTGGACTCATATAGTATATAGCTTTTTCAGATTGGTATCTTTCACTTAATAATATGCATTTAAGGTTCCTTCATGTCTTTTCATGGCTTGATAACTTGTTTCTTTTTATCAATGAATAATATTCCATTGTTTGGTTTTACCACAGTTGATCCATTCACCCACTGAAAGACATCTTAGTTGCTTTCAAATTTTGCTATTATCAATAAAGATTCCATAAACAACTGTGTGCAGGATTTTGTGTGGACATAAGTCTTTCAACTCCTTTGGTTAAATATCAATGAACAAGATTACTGGATCATATGGTAAGATTATTTCAATTTTACCAGAAAGTGCCTATCTGTCTTCCAACGTGAATGTACCATTTTACATTTCCATCGGCAGTGAATGACGGTTACTGTTTGTCCATATTCTTGTCAGCATTTGATGGCGTCAGTGTTCTGGATTTAGGCCATTCTAATAGGTGTATAGTGGTATCTTATTATTGCTTTAGTTTGGATTGTGCTGATGACATACTATGGAACATGTTTTCATGTGCTTATTTGCCATCTGTATATCTTCTTTGGTGAAACATTTTTTTAAGGTTTTCGGCCCATTTTTGGAGTCAGGGTTTTTTTTCCTAACTTTATTTTTTTAAAACATATAAACACTAAGTAATTTTTGCACTGAATTTTTCAGGTACGTAAATACCATGTAAATCAGAAGAAGATCATAATATTTCTGTTGAGAATTTTACCAAGAGTTGTTCACCATTTTGGAAACTTATCACAAATGGCAACACATATAAAACATGTACCTGCTTGAATTTATAACTGTCACAGGCATGGTAAATCTCCAAATAAATTATAAGCCTTCAATTTCACTGCCAATTTTCTAAAGTCAGTTCTGTTACTCCATGATATTAGCTTAAGAGATACCTGATTCTTTATTGTTTCCTCAAGAATAGTCAATGCTCATCCATTTGTATATTGAGATACATGTGCTTTTATTTAATAATTATCCTTCTATTGCTCCTTTATATTATAGTTAGGGCATTATATTAAATTTTTAAAACAATTATGTGTGAAGGAAGTAATATGAATTTTATTTCAGCTTAGCAAATAGGAAATATATAAAGTATTTGTTTTTAGAAGGAGGTACGGGGGCTGCTAGATCAGGAACCACAGACTTTGGTGGAGATACTCAACTCAATTCATCATGTAATGTGCACCAGCCGGGTATAGTTTAATGGTTAGGTAAACCTCGTCCCCGCCACCAGCAAGCATGTCAACCTGGTATGGGAAGTTATTTTACCTCCTCATATGAGATAAAGGAAGTTATGATATAAAAGGTGCTGGCTGGCTGTCAGTCTTAATAAGGAGTGAGCTACCTCATAGACTTTGTAAAATGAATTAGAGTAAACTAATAAAATGAGCCACCGAATCTTACAGAAACAGTGGACATAAATTACGATTTTCCCAGGTGCATCAGGATTGATTGCCCAGAAAGAATATGAAGTAAACAAATTGCATTCTATAGCTTGTCATTGATATACCTCTGTCAAGACTCAAGAATTTTCAGTTTTAGCAAACTGAAACAGAATCAGGAAATTAACACATGAGAGCTAACAAATATGTATTCAGTATCCACCTTGTGCAATACATTCTAGGAAGAATTTTACTAATGTTTCACTTGATATCATGACATTAATGTGGAGTCGTTTTTGTTATCTACATTTTGTGAAACTCAGGTTCAAAGATACAAAGTGACATTAGATTCATCAGTCCTCTTTCATTAACAACTATCTTTGTGGAAATGCAAACTTTCCTGTGAGTTTTTAACGGTTTGTCTATCAGCTTGTCCAACATTTAATCAGCACCCTCTGTGAATAGTATTGTATATCAGGACATGTAAGAGATACAAAGACAAATGTGATTAGTCGTTCCCCTCATCAGTAGTAAAATGTAAAATAATATGGAAGAAAAATTGCTCATGGAAATTTTAGGGCAGAACAGAAAAAGTTCAACAGAGGAAACAATACACCAAGAAACAAAGGGGTAAGAGAGAAAATTTTAGGGTAAGGGAAGATCACAATTTTAAAAGGGCTTGAAGAAGGCATTGGATTTTGACAAGACTAAGGCAACATCTCACAAGTGAGATTTTCAGGGAGGGGAGTCCTTTGGTTTGACTTTGGAAATCCTGGAATGATGGTCATGCCAGAGAGGAAGGGCATCACCAGTGAAGCCTTTGAGCTGCAGAGTGATGAGCATCAGAGAGCAGCATTAAGCAGGAGAATTCTAGAGTCTATATGGAGGATGAATTTCTGTGGTTGGGGAAGCCACAAAAAGGAGTAAATCCAAAAATAAGTTCATTCTCTTGCCAGGGAGGAAGAAACTGCTATGGGTTGAATTGTATCCCCTAAAAAGATATGTTGAAATTTTAACCTCTGGTACCTATTCATGTGACCTTATTGGAAAACTAGGTCTTTGCAGATGTAATCAAGTTAAGATAAAGTCATATGTGTGTGCCCTAATCCAATATAACTGGTGTCCTTATAAGAAGAGGGACATTTGGACATAGACACATTAAGAACACTATGTGATGACAGAGGCAGAGATTGGAGGGAGGCAGCATAAGTGAAGGAACACCTACCTACCTGAAGCCGGGAAAGAGTCATGGAACAGATCCTCCCTCAGAGTGATGAGCTTCTGGGAGGTTCAATTGTTTCCATGAATCTCTTCTGCAGAGTTTTAGGCTAGATTTATTATCTCAGTTATGACTGCCTCCCCATATGTGATGGAATTCTCAGCCTTTCATCCTTTTATGTGGGTTTCCATCTATGGCCAGTTATTCCTTCTTGTCTGGCTGCTTTGATTTATGGTCACCCAATCTTAGTAATGCACACATGAAAGTATGCTTTTAGAGGAAAGTTTGAATACACTGTTTATAGTGACCAAGACTTGTGCAAATTTAGGTGGCTGGGAGGGTCAAAGGATGGACTTTGATTTCCCCTCCTCCGCTGCACCCAGAACTCAGGAGCTCAAATCTGATCTCAGCCACCTCAGTCTCCTGTGCCCAGAAAGCCCAGCTGATGCCCAGCCAGGGAGAGGCTTGGTTTTGTGCCCTGCAACAATTCCTTATTTGAATCTGGTGTTCTAAGTGTAGAGGGGCAGTTTGGGGACAAATCATTCTTCACGTGGAAATGACTATCACAAGCTCTAGACGGTTCTGGGGAACTTACACTTCCTGCAAAAATAATTATTTTTGATCCTGTTCCTCTACCCATGGTGAGTTTTTCCTAACTCATGCTGGCTGTTCTGTGAGTTTTTCCTGGCATGCACAGACATTTTTATTTTGCAAGTTGCCTCATGGAGACGGGTTTCCGCCATGAAACTTACTTCCCACCTGGCTACATTCAGAGAATTTGGGCCACATCATAAGGAAGCTTTTCTATGGCCTGAATGGTTTTAATTTATGGAAAGAAGTAGAATAACTTGGGAACCTCAGAGTCTCTGTGTGCTCTAGTTTTTAGGTTCTGCTATGTTTGTCTTAGTATTAATATCTCTTCCTAGAATATAGACACAGAAGTTTAGAGCTAGAATGACTATTGGTGACTCTCATGTCAGATGTTGCAAATTTCCATGTGAAGAACAACTTCTTTTCCACCTTGGAAACTGGTGAGATGTGGAATATCCATTCTCCAAATCAGCAGTAAGATACTGGAGTTAGCATAGATAATTATAAAGTAGTAAAAATAATTAAGACATTATTACAAAAATCTTGCTTCTTTTGCCATTAGGCTGAAAGAGAGAGGCTAAGAATAGCTCTAGCAGTGAGAAATGAAAGTTAGCAGTGTAATGCAGGTGAAAATTTTAGGCACAGATCGAAGGGCAGCTATTTGATCCTGATTGTCCGGGGTCAGCCAGTGGGCCTGGCGCAGTGGCCCTCGCAACATTGGTCGTGAGATCGTAAGATAGGCAGCTTCTTGGGATGCAGTGATCACATCTGTTATTGGGCCACGTGGGCCTCTTCAGCCATGTGCAGTCTAGAACCAAAGAGCTAGCTTATGAGAAAACTAGATAGGAGATTGCTGATCTGTATTGGAAAGTGTTTCAGGACAGTACAGATGGGACAAGGGATGAAATACCCTTTCCTGGAAATTTTACGTTTAAGTAAAGCTCCTTGGTTTCTTTGAACCAGTCTTCATTCAGACACAGAGCTACAAAAGACAAATGTGGGTGTGTCTGTGTGTAAACAAACACCAAACAGGAGCCATACATTCTCCGCTACTTTCTCTTCCTGTGCCCAGTTTAGATTTCATCCTTGGGTGTCCTTAGAACCTTATTTCTGACATCGATTTTGGGACATAGGGCTCTTTTTTGATGGGGCAGCACTCAGTTGTTAAACTATCGACTCAGGCATCAGAGTGCACCACCTGACTTCTCTGTGTTATTTCAAGTCCTTAGAACACATGGAGCAAATTTCAGTACATGTTTCATTATTAGTGGACAATGGCATGATAGAAAATAGGAGTTGGACAACCAGGGCTCAAATACTGGCTCAGATACTTGACTTATGAGAAACTTAGTTCCAATAACTGTAAAATGAAACAATAATGGTGAACTCAAAAGTTTACAAGGATTAAATGGAATATTGTTTATAAAGAGGCTAGTAGGTTTATACATGGACCTTAGTAGGTACTCAAGGGTAACAGTATTCTTTGTAAAACTTCCTGGTATATGAATCTTAGAAAGCTATCAACAGCCCTCTGAAGAGCAGGACCAGGACCAGGGTGAAGCAGGTGGGTTGAGTGGTGCAAAAATAGGGTCGTATTTTGTTTTTAATGAGCAATGTGATATTTTGTTCATTATTGATATTTTTGCATTGATTTTCATTTTAAAATATTGTACTGGAATATTATCTTGATTCTGAGTGTGTGAGCACCTCCTTAAAATTTGTGCCCAAGGCTAAGAACTTACTTGCCTGACTCTTGTTCCTGCCCTGGTGAGAGGGATGGGCAGGAGAAAGGATGTTTTCCTTACTTCCTAGATGGAAAGTCTAGATGTAGTGTCTAATGCTGCTACTATTATCCCCTGATTTTCTAAACTGCCAACATTATGAAGGAGTCATCTGTACAAATCATCTTCCTCATGGCTATGCATCTAACTCTTAAGAGCCTTCTGATTCATTGTTCCCTCCCCAGCACCAGAAAACACTGTGACTCCATCAAAGGTTCCAGCTGACTGGTAACGCGATGACTTGTCACAGTCTATTGAGCCAGCTCTATCTCATGAAACAAGAGCTGTGTCGGGTACTGGAGTTCTGGGCTTCTGGAGGGTACAGTCTCCAGGGAAACTGAGTTGTAGCCTCTGCATTAACATCTTCTCCTTTTGTGTCTGCTACTGCATGATACGATCATCTCCTTTCCTGCTGTTAGACAAAAGAACGGATCGATTTCAGAAGGAAGGGAAACACAGCTGCTAAAATCACAGCAATAACAGAGCTTGCATTTTCCTCTGACGTAAGGGCCTCACTTTTCTAGGCTTGTTCTCCTGAGACACAGCATTTTGCTTTTCAGGCAGACGGCACACTGACATCCTGCAATATATGGTCCCCACCTCCCCATACTGTACATCTCTACTGGGTGAATAGATCTGTTAGGAATGTTGATTTCAAGTGCTTTGGATTGCAGTTGTGCAATTGTTTCTATGTCTGCGTTTTGCTAAAACCCAATGATTCTTCTCATATAAACCTTAAAATTAATATAAATGCCTTACAGGCAGTGCGAGTTCTTGTTGAATAGACATGGCATCCTAACACTGCCTAAGGGCCAGACTCTCCTCCCCTTTCTTGAGCACAAATTTTAGCACCAGTAGCTCAGAACTTGTGCTCAGAGGGGTTTTACAAATGAACAGATGGCAATGCTGAAATGACAAGCCTAAGTGTATAAGCCTTTTAAGTCACCTTTGAGTTTCATGCTGACTCTGTGTATGTGTGTGTGAGCATGTGTGAGCGTGTGTGTGTGTGAATGTGTGTGTATGAGCGTGTGAATAAGTGTGTGTGTGAATGTGTGTGTATGAGCGTGTGAATGAGTGTGTATGAGCATGTGAATGAGTGTGTGTGTGTGTGTCTGTGTGTGTATGCGTAAATAGGTACGTAGACTGAAATATTGATTTGGATGAGACTATTAAACTGAGTATTCTGGTAAAATATGGAAAGTGCCTTTTCTCCCAGGATTTGTTCCAATCTAAACCTTTTCTTGTTAAGTGTCCCACTAATCAGTCACTTCCTCATGATGATCCTTTATAGAATTATTTTATTTCATTTGTGCTCTGTGATCTTGCTACTAGTTGGCACACTTTGTGGATTTACATGGTTAGTTACAATCAGATGTGATTCAAAATGTTCTCTACATCAGAGTGTGCTTGAAATGCAATGAAAAGTAACAGTGATCATGAAGAAACTATGAAGACTAGCATGTGTTTTCATGGAAAGAGATTCCAACTTTTGACGTCTATGAGTAGAGTATTCAAGGATATTCTTATTGAATGACATTTTGCAAGGCTATTAGGAAATTCCAGAAAGCAAATACATAGTTGGGGGCAAATGAAGTCTTGAATTCTGTCCTTAGGTTTATTCTTCTTAAGAGTCTGGGACCAAAGTTGGGCACCCTGCACTTAGGCACTGTTCCTTCTCAGGTGGATTTCATAAAGGACACTCCCAGGAAATAAAATCTTGGCTGATCAGAGGTAAACATCCAGGAGAGGATGAGTGCGACACATACGGGATTACTGTTGTCTCCCAACAGCTCTTTTTTAAAAGGATCTCTAGCTCAGTATGATGCCATCCTGAGATGGCTGTCACAGAGCAACTCTGAGGGGCAGTGCTGTTCCTGGAGAGTGTTCCCATGCCTGGATCCCCCCAACCTGTGCGACACTTACACACCGGTGACCCTCATAATGTAGCACTACACGGCTATAAGCATTAAGGAGCATAGTGGATGCAAACAAAACATATTTCTTTCTTTTTTCTTTTTTTTTTGAGAGTCAACAAGTGTTTATTTGAGATCCAAAAGAGTAGCTGTTCAGGAAGCCTGATTCAGGCAGAAACCCAAATAGTGTTATAGTTAGGGTGTGGAGGCAAGGGGTTTTTATGAGAATGGGAAGAGGAACAATTGCATGAATAGAAGGAAGGAATTCTATTGGTGAAAATAAGCCAAGGAAGGAATTTCTATAGGTGCAAATAAGCTAACTTATTCTTGAGGTATACATGGTATTGCTAACTCTAAAGCATGTTTATCATCATCAGTCCTGGTGGTCAGGAAGTCTGCTTTCCTGTGAGCTTTACAAACAGTTGCTGGGAAATGCAGTGTTGGTTTGTCTCAGTCCAAAGGTTATTTTGCTCAGTTCAAACATTCGAAAGGTTTGAGGAGTAAGATGTGCAAGGCAATTCCTCTGGAATGGCTGCTCTACCTCTGTTTTCTGTCTTTTTAAAAATACGCATTTATTGCGGTGACATTGGTTAACAAAATTATGTAAGTTTCAAGTGTACAATTCTATAATACATCATCTGTATATTGCATTGTGTGCTCACTACCCAAAGTCTAGTCTCCATCACCATATGTTTGACCACCTTTACTCCTTTATCGATCTCCCACCCCTCCCCCTCTGGTGACCACCATTCTGTTGTTGTGTCTATATGTTTGTTTGTGTGTTTGTTTGTTGCTTTCTGTTTTATATCCCATAAATGAGTGAAATCATACAGTTCTTCTCCTTTTTCATCTGGCTTATTTCACTTAGCATGATAATCTCAAGATCCATCCATGTTGTCTCAAGTGGCAGTATTTCATCTTTTTTTATGGTGAAGTAATAATCCATCATAGATATGTACCATATCTTCTTTATCCATTCATCTGTCGAGGGACACTTGGATTGTTTCCATGTCTTGGCCACCGTGAATAATGCTGCAACGAACATAGAGGTACAGATATCTTCATGAATAAATGTTTTCAAAATTTTCAAGTGGATACCCAGAAGCGGAATTGCTGGGTCATATGTTAGATCTATTTTTAATTTTTTGAGGAACCTCCATTTTCTGTAGTGGCTGTACCAATTTATATTCCCACCAGCAATGTATGAGGTTTCCTTTTTCTCTACAACCTCTCCAACAATTGTTATTTCTTGTCAAATTGATAATAGCCATTGTAACAGGTATGAGGTGATATCTCATTGTGGTTTTGACTTGCAAAGTATATTTCAAATTAACTCCAGTTCTACACTGGAATCTCTCTGAAATTAATACATAGTTTCTCAAAATATTTTGAGGTCTTGTCAGCTTTCTCTTCTATCGACTGCCCTCATGCATTGTGGCTGCTCTCTCTCTTTTCTTTCATATATATATATATATATATATATATATATATATATATATATAATATATCCTTTCCTTCCTATTTCTTTCTGAGACTCAATCATAGAGCATAGCAACTACACAGACAAATCACAACCCTCCTTGGAAGGGGCCAGAAAGAAGAGGCTGAATAAAGCCAAACAGATATCATATCTAATGGTCAGGGCAGAGGGAAGGCTGAAAACAGTTGCATTTCAGTAAGTTTTATTCCATCACAAATGTAAGTACCCAGTGGGCATGGTCCTTGTGTTGCCAGCTACTTAGTATGAAGAGATTACAGACCTGTGGACCAAGAGGAGTTTTGGCATCAGGCATTCATCATCTTTATTTAAAATATCAGAAATAGCGGATTTATAACCTTTATATTAGTGTTATGAATTGAAGTCCCCTGAACCTGTCATTTTCATGATTCTTTTTCCAGGAAGCTACTGAACAGATTTGCAATTTTAGAACTATACAGCAAACTATGTTCATTTTACTGTTACTCTTAAAAAACCTTGATTAATAAGTGACTAGAAACCGCACCTTCATTATTCTTTAATGTTTCATTCCTTTACAAAATGTTTTATTACATATTCACATGAACAGATTCAGCTATAGATATTTAGTATTTGCTGTAGGCTGTATATACTCTTTTAGTCTTAAGGAAATACATTTTAAAAGGTCCTTTGAGATGCATGTACGGCCTTACTGCTATTTAAAGTTCCAACATGGAGAGTGCTGGCATAGCTATACTTTTTTTTCCCTTGTTTTATTCTTTCGTTGTATCTTTATTGGGATTTTATCCATAATTCAGTCAAATAAGAAAATGTAGATTTTTTTCACCTGGAAGTATATTTACATTTTTAATTTTATAACAAGAATTGAATATGTCCAAACTTAGCAAACTATGAATAAATTAAGAATAAGAACTTTTAGCAAAGAGAATGTGGGCTTCATAGTAACTCACATCTGAGTTCTAATCCCAAAACTAGCTGCACAAATGTGGGCGAGTTACTTAGCATTTCTGAGCCTTACATTTCATCCATGAATAAAAACACCTGTTTCATTGTGAGGAATAAATGATGAGGAATGTGTTGGTAAGTGTAAGCCATATCCACTTCATTCTAAAGTAGCACAATTTAAATTTCATTTTTTATTACATAAAATATCCCATGCTTGGATCTTTTTCACAATCAGGCCCCAGTTATAAAACCTATAAACAAATATAAAGAAGAGGTGAAAATTAACCAGTTTATGTATTCTTTGTCGATGGTTACATAATATGACAATGCATGAACACTTGGTAAGCCATAAATTAAAGCATGACCATTTTTGCTACTTATGATTTTTATGTAACTATATGGGAGGCATGGAAACCAATTTTATTTTGACTTATGTTAGAAAGCTGTTGCCAAACACCCTGTGCTTAAGCCATGCTTCACATGGAGATGTCTAGTGCATTTCTCTGTAACGTGGATCTTAATTTTCCCCTGTAATGTCACAATTGCAATGTGATCCCATTGAAATTCACCCTGAGTGATCACTTATAACCTATTTTCAATTGAGAACAACCTCAAGAGCAAGGATTGTGATGGAAGCTCAGGCGAGGCAGTACTGTGAAGGGAGGGAAATGGGTAGGAGAGATGGAGGGAAATTCACATCTGCTTTCACCATAGTCACTTTCCTCCAAGCTTCCCCAAAGTCCTTCTGTGGCATGCATACTGACTTGTGACATTAGTGAGATAGGGACCAACCAAATACATCGGGGACGTTAGATGCCTGAGCTCTCTTGAAGCGGACTCTTACAGTTAAAAATTTTGCAAAGAAAAGGATCAAACACTATCTTAACCCTTTCTGGTCTGGAAGCACAAAGTTTGGGGTTCATCTTTCTCCTGACCATATTCATTTCAACCCTCTCTCATTACCTTGCGGCCTTCCCTAGCTAACTGCTCTCCCTGCCCTCTGGCAGCCCTTTCTGTTAAGATTGGTTGCTTGGTTGCAGCTATTTCACAGTGCTGATGTTCAGAGCCATGTCTACACAAGCTGGTACCGTGGTCTCCTTGCCTCATCTTTGAAGCAATGAGGTGGTGTGTCCTCCCTAGGACATTGATCTCTGGAACCCAGACAGATTGATTAGATTAGCACATTAATTTTTACCATTCAGTAGACTTCAAGGTGGGTTTCTATATCTTGACTTCCAATAAGTTTGTCTGAAAACAAATTATAAAAACATACTCCTCTTATTAAAGTATATTATTTTTTTCTTAGGGAATTGGGTCCTCAATAAATAATGGTAGTATGAATGAAAATCTTTCATATAGTTGATCCAGTATTACTAAAAATCCTATTGTGTACTTGAGACGTAATACCTCTTTCTCACTTATAACAAGGAGACTTCATAATACAAGGTTAGACAGTTAAGTTCGCGGACTCATCCTAGAAAAAGGGCTACATACCTCATTGCTGAATATCACTATGGTCACCTTCGAAGCACTCCCCTTGGGAAATTATGCATCGACGCCAGTGCCTAGTCCACCCTGCAAAGCAATTTTGAAATTCTTTTTCTGGAATGGCCATCAGAGCTGTTGTCGTATTACCCTTGATGTCCAGAGTGTCATAAAAATGTCTTCCATTTAATATTTCTTTTATCTTTGGATAAAGAAGGAAGTCATTGGGGGCCAGATCAGGTGAGTAGGGAGGGTGTTCCCATACAGTTATTTGTTTACTGACTAAAAACTCCCTCACAGAATGTGCTGTGTGAGCTGGTGCATTGTTGTGATGCAAGAACCATGAATTGTTGATGAAAAGTTTAGGTCGTCTAACTTTTTCATGCAGCCTTTTGAGCACTTCCAAATAGTAAATGTGGTTAACTGTTTGTCCAGTTGGTACAAATTCATAATGAATAATCCCTCTGATATCAAAAAAGGTTAGCAACATCATTGCAACAAGTTTGCAAACTTAATTGTCCGACCTCGTGTGTGTGTGTGTGTGTGTGTGTGTGTGTGTGTGTGTTAACTCATTTATTGACTTCCTCTCTGAAGACAAGAAAAATGACTTTTGTTTACTCCTGTGTTTCTGGCATTTGTCATTGAGCCTAAGACATAATGGAGGCTTAATATATGATAAATAATCTAATGAACTGAACAATCGAGAGCCTTTTTCCATCGTTATCATTAAATAGGTATGACTCCCGAAGAAAATATTAGTTCTGTTCCTATTGTTTGATATGAATAAATGAAGGGAATAAAGAGAAAAATAATTTTGTTTCATAAATTATAATATTCCACAAACTTCTAACTTTTTGCTCATAAAATTTCAAACTCAAATATTTCTCTAGCTTTCTATGCTGGGTTAGATTCATTAAAATGATAGAACGAGAAGCTGAAAAGGGCATTCGGGTTTATAATGCTTCTTAAGCTCTAAGTTATTTATAAAGATGCAGTTTATATCTATCTACATACACAATGTTATAGTGACTCAAGTTGTTTCATTTCTCAAATGCATTTATTTCAAAATAGTTTGTTCATTTGATGAGAACTAGTGTAAGAGAATATTTGTGATATAGTTATTTGATCAGTAGATGAAATCCTCTGCTTCCTATGTTGCTTCTTACTTTTTCATACTAAATATTAAAATAGAGAATATTTCTGTTTTATTTACAACAGCTCATAATGATCTGAAGATTGGATGAGGAATGAGTCTTTTAAACTAATTACCCTCCTCCTACTCCCCAGTGCTTTTTATAACACGTAGCAACCAAACTGTATATTTGCTAAGTCCAAATGTTTCAGGAATCAACTGAGCTCAACAAGACCTCTGAAGGAATGCTTGTGAAAACCAATTTATTTCACAAAGGATTGACCACGGTCAGAGGGAATCTGTTAGAGGGGTAGCTTGTAGATATGGGATCTAGTGAATGAGGATGAGATGGACAGAGCTTTGCATCCTAAGTAATGCTATTATGAAAGGAAAGATATCTGACATTATTCATACTAGTAGCAAATTAACCAATTCAGCCTTTTTAGTCATAAGAACATCTGTTCTAAGTAGATCTGGCCACTTGACTTTGAAGAAAGACACACATGTTAGGCAAGACATGAGCCCTATTCTGCCCTCCTCTTCGAAGTGCTTCTTAGTTGTTTTTTGGAGAATTTCCCAAGCCAATGAAGTCACCATGTGTGCTGTGACAATCATGTCATCATTGTTTGTATATAAATCAGTAGTGTTTGTTTTCTGCACTGATGAGCTGTGGATTTCTAGCATGTTCAGAGAGCGTATTCTGCTGAGCCTTGTCTCCAGCTGAGTGTTCCTGAAGTGTGGAGAGAGAAGACTCCTTCCAGTCTCCGAGAAGCTAGGGACAGCACAGCAGGAAGCCTGCTAAATTTGGGACACCTGAATGCTGAGCACAGGATTAACGGTCAGATGGGGTTTTAGGTAAAATTGTTGATTAGATGAAATTTGTTTACACCTTCAAGTTTCTTGTCAACTTCATTTATTCTGAAAAAAAGAATGGCATGTGTTGTTTAAAGCTTAAAGAAGGGAAAAGAAAAAAAAAGAAAAAAAAATCCCCTACTGAGAAGATGCAAGAGCCAAGGCAATGGCTAATACTCTTGCATGGAGCATTTGCTTTTACAGAATAAGCAGTTCATAAATGCTTGAGGAAAGAAGGGTGAAAGAGAAAAAGGCATTGGCATAGCTGTTGTTTGAAAGACACATTTTACTTTCACTCTCTCCTTTTCCTTAATTTCTTTTTCTTCCTATGTTGGAGGTGATCTAATAGACAGTTGGCAGCATTGTGTTGTACCTTAAAGAATAGGTAGGAAAGAAATTTGGGTGTCCCTGGTCAAGTGACACCAAATCAAAATGCAGATCTTTATTTTCCAAATAAAGGATGATGAGTAATCAGAGAGCATAACTGCTTCCGTCAGCTCCTCTATTGAAAGAAATGCCTAAGATTGTCACCTTCTTTGGTGACACAAAAGTAATTACCTATTAGAGATGTTGCTATAGAAGTATCTATAACCTGGCTTATAATATAGGCATGCAAGTTTTGAGGGGGTGACCATAAACACACACACACACACACACACACACACACACACACACACACACACACACACACCCCTATCTAAACTCCTTTTTTCGCTAAAAGGCTGTAACTGGCAAATCAGATTATACTGTCAAGCAAAGGACGAGTAGTTTAATAAATGAGATAGTTATATGGTAAAAAGTTTCTAAACTTCTGGTATAGATTTTCACAGATTTAGAAAAATTCACCTGCCAATTTTGACTTTTTATGTGTGGAATGGGAAAATTGGGGAGATTGTAGTTAGTTACAAACTTTGGAAGATGATAAGTGTGTAAAGTATCATTAAATTATTTTTCCTGTTAACTATTTAGAATATTAATAAAGGCATATATTAGAGGACACTTGGTCATATATTCTCTTTACTCTTCATTTAATCTTTATTCTGAAAGAAGAATATTTGTGATTTAAAGCTTAAAAATTAAAAAAAAAATTCCCCTGGGGACTATAATAACTATAACATATGTATGTCATACTTTGCTATTTTGTAAATGCATGTGTGTGTATACTTGTGTGTGTATATATACTATACGTATGTTTGTTTGTGTGTATTCTTTTTATTTCTCAAGTTGAGTGAATTCTTGTTAATTAGGGAGTTGGTTTCCTGGTTACTCTTACTTGAATGTCTGACCTTAGATTCAGTCTTGACTTGGGAATTGACAAGGGTAGTGGAGCAAAGTTATAGCCTGTGCTGAATATTAAACACATTGATGGTTTATTGGCAAACTCATAGAGGAAGAAAGTGGATTAGTGGTTTTCAGGGGCTGGGGAAAGTGGGGCGTGGGGAGTGACTGCTGATGAGTATGAGGCTTCTTTTTGCAATGATCCAAATTATGTAGGCAGTGCTTGTGGTGATACAACTCTGTGAATATACTAAACGTACTTTTAAAAGGTGAAATTTTTGGCATGTGAATTATAGCTCAATAAAAGTCATAAAAAATTTAAAAATAATTAAGAACTCTACATCCTGTCCTAATATTATTTTTTTATCAATTAAGTTCTTCCCATTTTCAGAGTTACGTTGGTAGCAAAATGCAGTGAAAAGAGGATTAAACTTGACTATAAGTTCAAATACTAGTTTGCTTCTTACCAGATATATAATCTGATAATTAATTCACTTATTGAATCAAATTAGTTTTAGAAGGCTGGTATTCAGATTAAATATATATGATCTCCCCATCCATCCATCCATCCATCCATCCATCCATCCATCATCTATCTATATAATTCTTGGTACACAGTGGCTACTAAATAAAAAAGGCAATTGGTTAATTGATATACTTATTTCAAATCTTCTCTAGGAAATTTACCCACCAATTTGATCTATCCCGTTTCTGAAATATCATTCTTGCTTTTCTTTACTAGTCATCTGACAAACAGCTAAGCACTACCTGGCAATGCCAGTCTGTTACTTATTTTGTGTGGGTGTATGTATATATGCATGTTTGAAAATATTTTACTTTGAGTGCATAGTTTCCCTACTAGGCTGTAAATTACTTTAGATCAGAGGCCCTGTCTTGTACTCTTTCCTCTTCTCTAGGGAGCCTACTATAGGGCTTCACACAGATGGCTGTTCTGATTTATTAATAGATGAGAAAGTTCCTTAAAATGCTGTGATGAAAACAGATAATACTGAGTGTACAATGTGAAAAGTGATAAATAAAGCATGGGTATAGAATCCAAAATTAATAGCCAAATTTTCCCCAAAGATTTTTTTCTTTTTTTAAAATTTAAAATGGAAATTAGCATGCATTTTATTTGAATACATTTTACTGTGATGTACTTCTTACCATTTTGTGGCATTTAAAATATGTTAAATGAAAGACTTCTTGCCTTTCATTTGAATACTGAAATGAGTAAAGGCAAATTTATTGGCTGTCTGAGACCGTGTCATCTATCTATTGTCTCTGAATTTCTTCCAATTTATTTTTAATTCTCTAGCCTTCTTCATGCCAATCCAGGACAGTTCGGTTTCTCTGAGCAGATGGACTCGGTGGGGGTGGGAGGAAACAGCAACAAAAAAGAGAGACTGATAATACCGTCTGTTTGAGAAAATTTAGCTCCTCATTGCAATTTGGTGGGACTCCTTGCTGTTATAATCTGAAGAGACCATCTATCTTTGTGACCTTTTTTTAAGGCTTATTAGGAAATCTCCCAATCACTCTTACACCTTTTTTATTTAAAGAGATCATTTCTGGCACCAATGGAATAGGGTAGAATTGAGCCAGGGTAGTTGCCAAAGTGGAAATCAAGTAGATGTGACTGGTCTATCTCAGGATTCCCAGTGAATCATGAATGGCATCATTGGTCCTGGGAACTGGAAAGGTAATTAGCAATTATCTAGTCAGTTATCACTCATTTTGCAGTTAAATAATCGGTAAATTTAAATAGTTACTCAAGTCAGACAATTAGCAGAAGAACGATTGATAGAAGTCATAGCCTCTGGTCTCTCCCGTGGAATCAAAATGTAAGGCACTGCCTCCTGTATCAGATGAATGTCTTAGACTGAGGATGATGGACTCAGGGAAACAGTGGCATTTCAGAAATGGGTATGAGTGGGCTCATCTGCGGCTTTTTAGCCAAGGTAATTTCACAGTAAATATCTATTGAATTTAATTGATCAGGAATTTCCCCTGCTTGGGGACCAGTTTTCTACCTTTCTGTCGATTGTCCTTCCCTTAGCTTCAACTATGCCAGGGTATTTGGCATCTCTGTTCTGTGACTCAGGACTGCTTCTGAGTGAGACACAGCAAAGAGCCATGCATGAAAGGACTGAACCAGGAAAGAAAGAGATTTAGAAAATCTAAGTTCCCCTGCAGTTCTCTCAAATGTCTCTTTCTCTCCGCATCACATTTCTTCAGAATCAGGAGGTGAGTTGACTTCCATCATGAACTCCCCTTTCATCAGAACGTAACCTCTGTTAGAAACCTCTTACTCCTTCAGAAATGTTGCTATTTAAGTTTATAACATTACCTTTCCCCTCCTATTCACAGACCTATAGACTACCCATTTCCTATGCTTCAGTTATCCAAGACTTTGGCACCATACTCGCAGTCTTCTTAAATATAAATCCTGCTTCATCTTTAATAATGTATAACCCATCCTGCCCTTGGCCTTCAGTTCTTTGATTACCTCATCTTCAGTGTCTTTTTCCACACCACTTAAGCCACATATACCCTAGACACTATGGTCATTGAAAACTATCCATTTCCAAACCACTAATTCAAATATCATGTGTTCCGACCACAGTATTCTCCCTTCGGTTTTTGTTTATCTTCTCCCGCTGGGACCATTCTTCAACCTCCTTTGAACCCCCACGTTCACTGACACCTCATTTCTCATTCTCTTCCTATGCACCATTTCAATGATCCTTACACCAATGGCCTAAACTCACTTGACTCTGAGTACTCCTTGTTCTTGTCCGGCAACACTCCAACTGTGGAGCAACTAATTGTCCATTTTCAGTGTTCCTTCACTCTAATGGCTAAATGCTTCTGGAGAAAGTCACAAACACTGGGAAAATATACATTCATTGGACCAATCTCAGTTGTGCCTTCAGCACTACCCAAAGTCCTGCTCTGCTTCTCTCATTATCTTCCTTTTTTATTCTTCAAATACCTGACCTTTCTGCTATTCTCTGTCATGCTCTCCTACTTCTTAGAGAAAATGTAAAAAATAAATGACCTCAACTTTTTACAACTGAATCTACAACTCTAGCCATATCTGTACCCATTCTGACGTCCCTTCCTCCAATAAGGCCATTCCTTCACACTTCCTCCAGTTTTCATTCCTTTCTCAAAACACTTAAACACTACTATGCTAACACTACTCATTATCGCAAACATCATGATCATGTCAGATGACACTTTCTATACATTAATGAGGAGATTAAGTGGGTATGTTTTCCCTGAATAGTTTTTATATAATGCAGTCTTTCATGCTGTTATTTGTTTTGCTGTAGGCAAGTACCTGACAAAAATAAAATTATCCTCTTCTTTGAACTAAATATCAGCTTTAACGGAAGGTATCTGCGATGTTCACACCTGTGCTGAAATAGAATGACCTTCCTTCTGGGCAATAAAAGAAGTCTAGTTCTTATCCTTTATAACACAAGGACAATTCTGCCTCTCCCAGATCTGGCATTTAAAGTATCCAGCTCTTACATAAACAAACAAAAAAGCATATCTGCCATAAAAGTGCAACATAGAGGAAATTTAATTAAGAATGTCCTAGGATTCAGTACCTGCCACAGACTTACTTAAAACAGCTCATTTTTGAGAGAGATATCTAATCAGGATGCTATAAAAGTAGGAAGAAGATGACCTTTACAATCAAAGACTTGAATTTGAATACCTGCTTTATAACTTACTACATATGATCGTTCAAGCAAGTTATAACTTCTCCAAGGGAGAGGCAGGACCTTTAGGGGAATGTAGAATATATGTCTCTCATGGGAATTAGGGATGACTGGCACACAGCTGGCATGAAATACTCTATGGAATAGATCCCAGTTTCCTGCAAATCTTGACCAGTAGAGGAAGGCAGGTAATGAGCTATAGGAGATGTCATGCCGGGAAGCCGAGTCAGCAGAATCCGATTCTTCCGGTTCATAGAGTGACAGAAATGATTCATATATCTTACTGGCTGATAGAACATGAGACACTGATGTTCTGAGGGAGATTGGGTGGCTTCCCATTCATTTAGAGCACACGATGAAGAACTGGAAAGGATTAGGATATGAGGAGAATATTTAATTAACCAATCAGCTCTATTCTCAAAATTGTCACGACGGTGTCAGGTTGGCTTATCCCAAAGCTAAGCATAGTGTTACAATGCCTTGCAAAACATCTTCATTGAGTCGGAACTGACTGTTATTCTCTTAGCGTCTTGCATTTATGGAGCATTGGTACATAAGGAAGCATTTTTGAATGTGGTAAATTATAATGATACATAGCCTACGCTTTGAGCATAAAACTCATTGTGGATATTTGTAAAATGTGCATGTTCAAGCCCTATACTTGGGGATTCTGATTCAGCAGATCTGGAATGTCACCTGGGAGTCTGTAATTTTATAAATTCTGCAATTGAATCACATGTGCCACATTTAAAAAGAGCTGCCATATTTAAAAATATTATTCACTATGTTATCTGGTTCCCAAACCTGTGCAATACAGGTCATGCTATATTTAGGCCTATGGATTTGTATAGATTTGGTGCAACAATAAAAACTCCTTGAAAAATCAGCTGTAGCAAGTAACTAACTACGTGTAATCTCCGTTCTCTCACATTGCTCCCTGTTTCTTCTAGATGGCCCCATTTAATTGGTAATTCTCAAATACTTATTTTGCATTATGTTTAAAATTTCAAAGCCTTTTCAAATGATCCTAATAGCAGCTTAGTTAAAATTTCTAAATACATGTAATCATACACATTATGATGTGGGAAGTGAGAATAGAGAGTGTTCCTTAACCTCCCTAAACCTCATTTTTCTCAGCTCTAAAATGGGAACTATACAGATTACAATGAACTACCTCATAGGGTCATTTTTATGATTAAGTGAACTAATTCATTTAAAGTACTTAAAATGATGTCTTGACTTATGTTGACCACTCAAATGATTGTTACTATTCATGACAATAATGTATTTCATTTTCCTTTATTGAGAAGAGATACTATTTATGTCAAAATCCATACAATGGTCTTCCAAAGGGAGCTTTTGAGTGAGAGACTAATAGTTCCCTAGTCTAACAGCTCAGATTTGAGGGTTGATGAGGCATCGAATTGGAGAGAATATTTCTATTTGTTTTGGTGATTTTTTTTTTTTTTTGAAAAGATGGCATATTGCTTGATGAGATTGCTGTTGAAGCTGAAAAAGACAAACTTGAACTAAAACTGTTTTCAGTCTATAGGGGAACAAGGAAAACTGTTTCTTAGTCATAATTGTTTTCATTCAGGTAACAGCATGCATTGAGTTTTAAATTTTATTAAGGAAGCTACTTCAGGTTCTTTGAAAAATAACATAGAATTAGGAGGTGGTATTCCTATCACATCATTTTTCAGGCTCTGACATCACAGGAAGTTTACAGTATGGACACGAATTGCTTCCATGTTTGATGTGCACAAAGAAATCTGTGATAATCAGTCCACATAGCATATTCAAGGTCAAAACACTTAGAAACAGCCTGCCATGAATTCACCTCAAAATACTTTATTCTAAAGGCCTTCTCTATATAACAATGATGACTTTTTGTAATTCTATCTTTTCAATTTTTTTTGCAACAGAGTCAGAGCAATTACACATTTTTAAAAAGAAGGATGTTATATTTAAGTTATTATATGCTTTAGCTGTTCTATATTATGATATAATCATTCTTTTGTAAAATGAATTTTATATAAGAGAAAATGGAGAACTTACATTTTCGAATCACCAACAACTATTTTTATGCATTTTTACATAGCACTTTCTAGCGCAGAGATTCTCACAAGATATGCTTACAGGGAGCATTGTAAACTGAATCACACAGCTCCTCTCTTTCCCAACCCCTCACAGTGCTGAAAAGGACTCTTCTATAAATTTCAAAATTTTTACATGCACTGTTGGGATTATATCTGGTTCTGATCAATCTATACATAACTAAGATTACACTGAATATTTTACAGTCATTAAATTGGTGAAAAGAAAGTTTTCATGTAAAAAATTTACTTAAAGTTACATTTTGCATTTTATGTGTATCAATCAATCAAAAAAAAAGTTAGAGAAGTAGAGATAGGAGAGAGTTTTGAGATCAGCACAGGATATGTAAATGTTATTATAGACTTGTGTTTTTCCCTCTTTCCACTCGTGTGCTCAAGCAGTACGTGTACTTGATCCAAAGCTCAGGCTCTGGAGTCAGACTGCGTAGGTTTAAATTCTGGTTCTATCATCTAGCTTTTGGACCTTAGTTGTGTTTTAACTCCTCTGTGCTACATTTTCTTCACATTTACAACAGAACTTCTATACATGCTTAATAAAATTGTGATGAAGATTAAATTCATTAACATATTAAAAGTACCTGATGTATAGAAAACACTCAATGATAATTAACTATTGATCTTCCATCATGCCCTTTTTTGTTGGGAGACCTCCTCTCTAAACTTTGCTAAGCTCTTAGATTCTAAGCAAGTCCCATCAGTCTTGGCTTGACACAGCTGTCCTAAGGACAATATAAAATGGCATAGATGATAGTGCCAGGTATGTAGTAGGGAACTGTGAAACAAAGAAATTCAAAAATAAATCCTTCCAACCAACTTATGTTTCTGCAGTGTGATTAGGGAGGGAAGATGGCTAAGTCTAAGAAATTGCTTATTGTATTTAAGTTGTCAAACAGTGTCAGTTGATAGATTCTCTGTAATTCAAGAATTGCACAGTTCTTTTGGGTTTAAGAACTTGTTTATTTATAAATTCATGTTTCAGTGGAAAATTTCAAACAGCTCCATAACAGGACAGCAGATAGTTTGTAACCATCTCAAAATTTGTGACAGAAACTTAAATACCATTTGAGGGTATTTCTTTCCAAGAAGATCATCCTTCGAAAAACTAGAATGTGTGCAATCAATAATATTTATTGAAATCTCTGTGTTTTTGACATTTGTTAATTGGTTTTCTCAGAAAAGCTTATGATTAGTCATTTCTTAAAAATTAAAAATTAGGACACCTAAGTAGGAAATGCTAGGTATGGAGGGCTAATTGTGGTTTTAATTCTTTCATCTTTTCTTTCTCTTTCTTCTTCTTCTCCTTTCCTTCTCCTCTTCCTCCTTCTTTGTTTATGATTCTGTTTATCAAAAAGGATTTTTACTAGTAATACATATTTTAGTGAAGTTTTAGCTTCATAGCAAAATTGAGCAGAAGGTACAGAGATGTCCCACATATCCCCTGCCCCCACACAGGCACAGCCCCCCCTATTGTCACCACCCCCCATCAGTGTGGGACATTTGTTAAAATTGATGAACCTACATTAACACATCATAATCATCCAAAGTCCATAGTTTATATTAGGGTTCACTCTTGGTGTTGTACCTTTTGTGGCTTTGGACAAATGGATAGTGACGTTATTCATCATTATAATATCAAACAGAATATTTTCACTGTCCTAAAAATCCTCTGTGCTCTGTATGTTCATCCTTCCCTCTCATAACCTTTGGCAACCACTGATCTTTTTATTTTCTCCATAGTTTTATCTTTTCCAGAATTTCATACGGTTGGAATCATATAGTATGCAGCCTTTTCAGATTGGATTTTTTCACTTAGTAATATACATGTAAAGTCCCTCCATGACTTTGCATGGTTTGATAGCTCATTCTTTTTAGCATTCAATAATATTCCTTTGTCTGGATGTCCCACAATTATTTATTAATTTATCTACTGGAGGACATCTTACTTGCTTCCAGGTTTTGGCAATTGTGAATAAAGTTGCTATATATTTACATGCAGGATTTTGTGTGGGCATATTTTTAAGTGATTCTGTCTTCATATCTGTGTTCTTCCTCTGAAAGGAATAAGATACTTGGGAGGGGCGATTCATCACACCGTAATCCTTCATTAATACCTCGCCTTATATAAAATCAATAGTTGATTATGTGGCATCACTTTGACAGGACACACAGAGAGGGCTTAATAAAGGGGTGTGGGGCCCCCAGAAGAGGTACATTGGATGCAGGAGCCAGAAGTGGACCCTGCATGGACAGACTGGCAATAGGAAAGTAGGTGGTGCCACACATGAGCTGCTCTTTGTCCTCACAAACCCCAGCCTCGTAGTGCTTCCTCTTCTTTCTCTTACCATCTTAACTTCCTTGAGTTCTGAAAACCCAGGCTTTTTGTTTACTACAGAATACAGTGTAGCACTTTATTATGACTTTATTTTTAATCTGTTTAATTTGTTTTATTTTATTTGCTCTTAAGACAATTTTATTTCACTGTAAACACCAATTTACTGTGAAATACCCTGATGTCATGTCCTGCCTATCTTTTATCAATTAACTCAGGTATGTTTTGCGATATCCTGACAGCGATTACAACTACTTTTTCAGTTCATTAGCTTTGTCGGAATGGTGGTATGAACCCTCCACATGCAGTCAAAATAATCTAGAGGAAAGTCCCCCAGAGGCCCCAAAATAACAGATCCCTGAGAAGAGACTTAAATTATTATGAGAGTAACTGCTTGTCACATTAGCATCAAAGACTTGTTTCTTCTTCAAAACCCAGGTACAAAGAATAAGAAATATTATGATTATAGATAAATTCTAATTTTTATAATACTCATGGCACTGTGTAGCTGAGGCCATGATCTTTTCTGTGTGCTCCCCCAGCCCCCATGCACACACACACACATGCTAGTCTCCTATCCAGTTCCATAGGGCATTGTCAGGTCATTGGCTAGGTAAACTGTTTAAAGGATTAGAGACTGTTCAAAGCTCAATGTGATACATCTCCTAGTGGTAACTTAAAGGATCAAGACTATTTTACCTCTGTTCCTCGTTTGGTTTCCAACCAAAAGCTAGAAAAATCTCAATAAACAATATTTATTTTTGGTGGCAAGAAAATTAATATATTGCCAGAATGAGATTCTGAGGAGGCAATCACAGCCTAGGGTCTGGAAAAAGCTAGATTTCAAAATCAAGGAGACCTCAGTCCAAAACAAGATCATAATACTTGCATATGTTAACTTCTCTGCAAAATAAAGATGATAATAATAATACTCTCCTTGCAGGATTGTTGTATAGATAATGCATCTAACACGTGGTAGAATGGTGAAACGTAGGAAAGAATGAGACGGTTTATCAGAGTGACAATCACTCGCTCAAGTTCAATCTTCTGTGGGCAGCGAGGAAGGGTAAGAGAATGTGGAGAAAATTATACTGAAGAAAATCAAAGTGTGTTTTTGTTCTCTTCACACTGCATATATAAATCAGACTATGCTAAATTTAAAAAATGAATATACTTAGACTAGGTTTTCTATTTTTAATAATGTTATTTTTCATTTTAGTATATTATATTAGTTCTTTGCCCTTTATGACAAGCTGAGAGGCCCATCTTCATGGGAACACAGTCTACAAACTTGAAGACATTGTCTTTGAAATAATGTATTCACTTGGGAATCATTCAGAATGGCATTATTATACAAACATTTTATTAATTGCTTTAATTGTTCATTATATTCACCTAAATATTGTACAAAGAGAATTACCATGGTGACATATCTTGATCTTTCTCTCAAGGAGTTTCCAATAAAATTCACAAAACACATAATAAAAACCTTCACTTACAATCCACACTCCTTCCCTCTTCTTAGCTTCTCAATACTCAGGAGAAAGATAACACTTAGATGTAGTTTCCTTATGCTGTGTGAGCTGCTAGAAAGCTTAAAGAGCACCCTAAACAAACATGGGCAAGGTAACTTCAGGATGCTTTTTTTTTTTAAAGATGTTCTGCAATCCAGATATTGGCAGTCCATAGAAAAGTGTTTCTGGAAAGACCAGTAGTGCAGTCTTTTGTACCCAGTTTACAGAGCCTTCTCTACAGTGATGTTACTGGGTGTTCTAATTCTATGAATCCCTATCCCCAGCTTGACCAAATGCCAAGGAACACATTTCCTGTACCTGAGTTAAATGGAGAACTACATCACTTAAAAATGGATGGAAAGTCAGGGTCTAGTTGAGGAAAAAAAAAAAAATGGATGGAACAAATCATCTATGTCATTCACAACTTATCATGTAAATAAATAAAGGAATGAAACTCTGTCTTTATAAAAGATAAACACACGATCCTCTTCTCCATGCTGACACCTAAGGGCAGGAAGTAGATTCTGGATTGAGCGCTTGCTGATTTAGATCCAGTTGTGTTATCTTTGTGGAATATGCACATCTTGGTCCTCTGAAATGGGGACTGAACCAGGCTGAAGTTGTCCCTGTCCCGAGGGCTCCTTCCCTTTTTTATAGGAATGGCCCCACCTTCATGTGTGGTGCCATCTGCTGCCATTTTAATTGTTTGATTTAACGGCTTCAAATCATTTCTATTTTCTGTTTCAATCCTGTTGTATAATATAAATCCAGTGTAAGAGAATGTTCTGTTTTTAAACTGAATTGAGGAGTTAGGCTATTTCAACCACGTACTTAGTAAAAAGCAATGGTTCATTTAAAGTGTGAAAGTAACTAAATAGGGCCCTGAGGTAGCAGCCATATCATCTTTTTCTCTACACTACTGCTGCTTAATTTTAGAATGACTTAACTCTTTTCTTCATTTCAGTCTGGGTATATTTTTTCATCACTCAAATCCAAGAACATTTGGATTATGACATTTGGTGGTGAACTTTGGCAGCATTTTTATAAAGAATTGGAAAGGACTAGTGCTCTTTGTATCGCCTCTGTCTGGCTTTAGAAAACTTTATCTTGTATATTATATGTATTGGGGAAGGAGAGTACAAGAGGAGAGAGGGTAATTACTTCTTTAGATTTTTTTGCCTGAGGAATTTATTAATCAGTCTATAGTATACTTAATTACAAACAAGGTGAATATTTATTAAAATATTCATGCATTAGAATGTTAGAATATTAATGTATTAGAAGCAAGATATAACTAGTTTTTTCAAGCTCATATGATGATGGTTGTTATGGCAATTGGTGGAGACTTTTGAAGGACAGTTTTGAAATCTCTATAAAAAAATATTTAAAAGAACATCTATTTTGACCCTAATTTTCTATTTCTAAAATTATATCCTAAAGAAATAATTTTGAACATTTATACAGGTATAACTAGAAATATGTCTGTTGCAAGGCCCAGTGAAACCACAAACTAATGAATATCAAACTCATAAAGAACAAATTTCTACTAATAGGAAATTTCTACCAATAGGACAATAGGAAATTGGTTAGAAAACTTACCAATAGAATAAAATACTATTTATCCAACTACAAATAATGTGTATCATCTATCTATCCACCCATCCATCCATCCATCCATCCATCTGTCTATTCATATGGAAAGATGCTTACAAATTAGAAGAGGGTTATAGTATATGATGTTCAGTATGATTCTTTGCAAACACACAAGCATACATAGTAAAGGTATGAAGGAATATACAACAAGGTATTAAAACGTGATATGCATATATATATATATGGAACTATGGTTTTTTTCTCAATCAATTTTTCCATTTTTATTTCAAAGAAATATATGGCTTTTGTATTAATGGAGAATCTTTTTTTTTGTAGTTCCTTCTTCATAACTAACAAATATTCAAATTGTCCTAATTGTTTAATTAATTTTCTTCAAATCATGGTGAATACAAGTATATTTGATTTTTGCTGATGTAGTAATATAGATATAGAATTTGAAAAATTAGACACTAGAGCAGAGATAATTGATAAGTGATTTAATCTTTTTTGCCCAACAACTGAATTAGGTGTGATTGCATATCAGTTTCATTGGTCTTACATTTCCCTATTGAAAATGTGTTTGATTTATATTGAATACATTAGGTTAGCTCCCATAACAAACTCAAAAGAACATCTGTTCACATTCTATGAAACACTGACATTTACATCCACATTCATACTTTCTTTGTCCAACAGAGCAATCAAGTCATCACATGCAAGGAACTGAGAGATATTTCAATCATTTCCCTATTTAAACACAATCTGTTGTCCTAGTGTGTGATCTTAGGCACTGGGACACTTACAAGATTAAGTGTCTGCATCTCTGTACTTTCCTAGTATAGGATGTCAGGTCTTTCTAGCACCTGCATTATAACAATCACAGTTTAATTGCTAGACTTTGTAACCCCCAAATGCAAAAATGCCTCAGGAAGTGCAGAATGGCACCATTCAGCACTGAGAGCCTGTTCATCAAAGGGACATTCAACAGAAATGCTTTTAATAACGATGGAGTGTTTTGGAGAGCTCTTCCCTCATTTGGGAAATAATAAGAAATTTAGTAACCAGGGCAATGAAGAATGGATCAATATGTTTTCAAGGCAGATAGATCAGAATACCATTCCATCGCTTTCAGGTCTGACAGATATGCCCCACAGTCCCCAGCAGCTTGTACTGACAGGACACCTACATACCAATTAGATGACAATTGGTAAAACAGTTTTCTTGTAATTTTCTCTGGTGGTCAGAAAAGTATCTAATAAGATAGAGTTAGAAGCTGTTTAAACTTCTAGAAAATTAATTTTCTTTATTTTTGTGATAACTTGTACATAAATTATGAGTACAGATGCAGTGAGATAGGATGATTTAGTTGTAACCTGTACTCTGGTCTCTTCTTTCTGGTGATCCTCAGTGAGATCTAAGTTCATCATTTTATATCCCGATTCCATGATTTCTTTATTATTCTTCTGCTCTAGTTTGTTCCAACAGGTAATGAAATGTCTTGAAAGTACAGAAGGACCTCATTATAGCTTTCTCATTACTGTACTAAGTCAAATGTATCACCAGCAGGATCGTGTCCTTCTAACATAACAATATAGAATGAAAGATCAATAACCGCCTGTCATTATTATGGAAAGAATCACTAAATAGCAGGCATTTTCACAGGTCTCCCCTCTTCAGAGTGTACTGATAGAGATGAACTCTTTGGCATTTCACTGCAGCACAATTTGTTAGGAAGAGTTTGATTCATGATTTTTTTAAATTAAATTTATTGGGGTGACAATGGTTAGTAAAATTACATAGGTTTCAAGTGTACAATTCTGTATTACATCATCTATGTACCACATTGTTGTTCCCACCACCCATATATTTGACCCCCTTAACCCTTTTCCACCATCTCCTCTCCTCCTTACCCTCTGGTAAACACTAAACTGTTGTCTGTGTCTATGAGGTTTTGTTTCTTTGTTTGTTTGTCTTGTTCCTTTGTTGCTTTCATTTGGAAGATAACGAATAGAATCACTGAGTCATTGACTGTCACTGCTTGCTGCGTAGTGTCAGAGCAGTGATGGCACTCACCCCTCTCCATCCAATCTTGGTAAGTGACTTATTGTTTACTCACTGTAAGTTCCAAAACTCATAGTTTTGCAGTTTGCCCACTTTCATTTTTATCTTATTTCTCACATCTATATAATATTATAAATGCATTCATGACTCTTTTAGTATTGGACACATCTGCCTTAAAGTGAAACTTGCTAATGCCTCAGATTTACTAGAACACGTGCACTGTACACTGTGCATTGATTGCACCCAGTTTAGACTATCTTGTGATTCACAGGGAGTAAAACCTGAGACCATCATTATTCATGAGAACCTACCTCTTCTCCTTCCCTTTTGTTTCCTCTAAAACAAATTCCAAGGGTTGCTAACTTAAAAAAACTGCATGGGAATTATAGTTAAAAACTTTTTGTTTAAGTGTCATTTTCTTAGTTTTCGAGGAAATTGATTTCTTTTTGACCTGTTGGTATTTGTCCACCTCTCAGAAAATGTTGTTATTCATATTTCAGACCTTGTATTTTCCAAGACTTTTGTTTGTTTATTTGAGCCTGTTTCAGTATTAAAAAGCCTATGTATTGCAAAATTCAGTTTGGCAACTTTTGCTTTTTTTGTTTCTATGTTTGGCTAGAATAAAGAGGAGCCACGTTTTCTAAAAGGTGGGGAATTTTTATAAAATGTTTATGATTGTCATTTTGTCAAATCAGTTTCCTATCAAAGTTTTACAACATAATTATAACTGATTGAAAATAGCTGGCCTCACATGGTGAAATTTTGAAACTCTCTGTAAACCTGAAGTTCTCCAAAATAAATACTTAATTCCAAAATAAAAATCTACCATGTGGTTAACTGGCTGGCTTGATCTGAGCTTCTCTAACACCTACTGTTGATATACTTGATTTTACAATTAAGTCGAACCAACTTCTGTTAACCTTCCTCAACTGTTTTTAAGTTTTATCTCTTTATAATTGCATATAAATGTATTTTATTTCCCCAACAAGAGTTTTTTAAAACAAACTTGTTATTTTAGAATAAGTTCAGGTTTACAGAAAAGTTGCAAAGATGATACAGAGTTCCTGCATATACTTTTCTCAGCTTCCCCCATTGCTAACTTTTCCGCAGTAAGACTTTAAACTTCTTGTTAACAGAGAATATTTCCCTTTTATCGCTAGAGCCCCCAAAGCACTAAGAACTTATCTTGTATCTAGTACTTACTCATTGGGTTTCAATAACAGAGGGTGAATAAACAACTGGAGATGCACATTTTTGCTGATTTGTTTCATAGATAAATAAAAGTGATTGTTTTAATTATTACAAATATGATACAAACATCCACTGTCATTCCAATTTCAGGAACAAGATGCCATTAATTTCAAATTTCCTTATGTCTTTTCTAGGTGATTAAAATAGTGGCTTATATAAAAGTTTTGCTTGAAACTTTGAGAGAGATAAAAATTGGTCCATTTCTCCAAATAGATTATAAAGTAGAACAGGAATAATCTTACTAGAAATATTGACGTTGATTTTTATATATGTATTTTACAAGCTAGTTTTATAAGATTAATTCACACAATGAGATTTCTTTTTTTTTTTTAAAGTTGACTGGGGTGACAATTGTTAGTAAAGTTACATAGATTTCAGGTGTACAATGCTGTAATAGGTCGTCTACATATCACATTGTGTGTTCACCACCCAGAGTCAGTTCTCCTTCCTTCACCATATATTTGATCCCCCTTACCCTCATCTACCAACCCCTTCTCCCCTTACCCTCTGGTAACCACTAAACTATTGTCTGTGTCTATGAGTTTTTGTTTCTCATTTGTTTATCTTGTTCCTTTGTTGTTTTCAGTTTTATATCCCACATATCAGTGAAGCCATATGGTTCTTGACTTTTTCTGTCTGACTTATTTCACTTAGCATAGTAGTCTGAAGATCCATCCACGTTGTCTCAAATGGCACTATTTAATCTTATGGCAGAATAGTATTCCACTGTGTATATATGCCGTGTTTCCCCGAACATAAGACCTAGCCGGACCAACAGCTCTAATGCATCTTTTGGAGCAAAAAATTAATATAAAACCCAGTCTTATTTTACTATGATATAAAACTGGGTCTTATCTAATGTAATATAAGACTCGGTCCTATATTAATTTTTGCTCCAAAAGACACATTAGAGCTGATGGTCTGGCTAGGTCTTATTTTTGGGGAAACACGGTACCACATCTTCTTGATCCAATCACCTATTGAAGGAAATCTGAAAACATTTATCCATAAAGATATATGTACTCCAATGTTCAAAGCCAATCAGAAAACCACACATAGCCTGTTGTAGAAGTCAGCGGACTGATATCGTTCTTCTATGTAAGAAAATGAGGAAAAGCAATAAAATTGTGAAGCCGAGACCACATTATCATGTTTTGTATGGTGCTGGCATTGAACAGAGAAAGCTCCATGCATATTTAAAAGCTATTATTTGCATAGGTAATGCTATAATTCAAAAGAAAAATCAACATTTCTTGGGTTTATTTGCACTTGACTATGAATCTCTGTGGGGATTTTTATAACAGGGTCAGTAAATGGATATAAAATCTAAAAAGCAGTCCTTTCTGTGGAAAATAGAGAGTAAAGTATAACGTGCACATTTTATGTTAAATTTTGGATTGCTTCCTTAGAATAAATCCTGGGGATAGATTAGATCAAATGTCTAAAATGCACAATGCCGTTCATTGCCTGACATTTTAATTCAACCTCTCTTTTGGAACGGAATTGATGCCTTCATATAAATGCTTGTTTCTCCAAAGGCAATTTTGCCAAGATCATTACTGAGGAATGAGATGATCACAGGTCCAGGAAGTAATCAGGTTAATCAATGCAGGGAGCGGCCATGACTCTAGCCTAGATAGTCAGGAAGGGAGAACACCACTAAAGTTGGCAGGCCTTCTAATGGAGATTAGGAGACGCTTCGGCTGAAGAGTCACTGGTTCCAAAAGGAGATTCCAGGTCTAACTGCTTATGCCTTGCCTTAGTCCACGGTCTGGTAAACCTGACATGTTCATATCTGATCTGATGAAACAACTATTTTCTCTTCCTCTGTTGAATCCTATAAACATAACTTACAAAGTGACTCATCTCTTTTCTCTCCCCAAGCATAACCAGGCTGGTAGGAAATGTCTGGGATAATCTAGTCCCTTTTCAAGTATAAGCCTTATTATTAATTCCCTTTCTCCATGTTGAGAAAACTAGATGCTTTATCTTCCAACTTGATGAGCAAGCAATGTTTAAAAAAAAGAAAAGAAAAATACACACACACACACACACTTTTGCTTGAATAATGCCCATGTGTGCTGAAGCAAGGCCTACAAATTCCCTTATGAAATCTGGGACTCAACTACTCTTGATACAACTTGGTAGCTCTTCTGTCAATGAGGATAATATACTGTTCACTTTCTAGGGAAAGGGATGGGAGCACAGCAGGGACATTTGGGACAGCAACAAAAGCACCAGACAGTGAGCTGAAAAGCTGAGCTCTATTCTCCACTTGATACCAGGATGATGATTCAGTTTTCTTGTTGAGCTCAATGTCTATTTTAACTTTACACATGGGCATTAGAAGCATTTAACAAATACATTAATCTTAGCTAGAGGTTGCCATTTTTGAAACCAGAAGAAATTTGGCAAAGGGAGAAGCATGCATTGTTCCTGTAGGGATTTTTTTGGCGCTATGTGTTTTCTATGTAAATTGCTCCCATGTCCAGATTAACAAAAGAAAGCCAATGCTTTTCAACAAAAACCTGCCCCTTGCTTGTAATCTCATGGATGTAACTAAGCTTAAATTGTGACCCATAGTCTCAAAATGTGAAAGTTCTCAGCGTCATATTTTCATGGAAATAGGCACATGATTCCCGAGTCAGTTCATCCCCTCCATTCCCCTGCCACCACTAAGCACACCAACACACACATCACAGGTTTTTCAATCCCTCACTGTGAATCCCTTCCACTCCTGTCTTCCTAGAACAGTCTTCCCTTCCAATCCATTAGTTTTTAACTTAGATGTCATTTTCTTGGGAGTCATTCCCTGACCTACCCTAGGCTGTATTAGGCCTCCCTTTTAAGTGGTTCTGTAATCCCTTGTTGTCATGTCCCACGCTATGAGGGTTGTGGGGAGCAGGAGGGCGGAGCAGGGTTAAGAAAAGACAGTAGCCATGAATAGAATGAAGCAGGGCCAAGGGGCCCCAGTCTCAAGGACTGAACGCCCCAAATCCCCAAATTGGGCCTACACATTAGCTTGTATTTGTTACGTGGGGAAGTAAAGGAGATAAAGCTTGTCAATCTCAAGATCTGTGAATCCCATGCATCATAATAGGAAACTGATTCAAGCCAATCACCCTTGCCTGCAGGCAGCTGAACCATAAGTCTCAGGAGGTTTGTACTTCCCCAAGGGACAAAACCTTTATGCATATGAATAGATGGAGAACACATCATTGGGTCTCTTGCAGGTTGTGGGAAGGAATGTAGCCACTGAGGCAGAGGCTCTCCTTAGCCTGGGGAAGGTGGGGGGCTGTGCCCACCTCTATGAACCCCGTGGGTTCTCCTGTTTGTCCCCACTCGACTGCGTCTGGCTTGAGTTGTCCCCCCCCCCCCCCCGTGGGGAATCTTACTCATCATTGGCTGACCAGCAATCTCTCTGGGGCCAAACAGGGAGACATAAGATGCAAGCACAAAGGTGAAGCAAAGTCCCTGAAAGGATCCATCTCACAGACTCTCCTTGCTTTAGGGGCAGGTACAAGGAGATAGACGGGTAGGCTGCTACGTGGCAACACCTTGTGATGTCCCTAGCATAGGATTTAGGTCCCTACAATGTAATACATATCTATTTATCTGCACTCTCTACTCCAAAGTTATGCTTGTGGGAGTGGGATAAACCCAAGTGCTTAGAATGGATTGCAGATGTGTGGGCCATTGGATTCCTTAGCCTCAGGGATACTGTTAGAGCTTGGGGAAACAGTGAGAGTCAATTTCTGCAACACACAGTCTCATCTCTTTACTCTGGTACGAATATTATAATTTTTCTGGGTGCCCAGATTTGAAAATATTTGGGAAGCACTATAATAGTAGACTGGAAGCTCTTTGAGGGTAGATCCATGGTGGTTTAGGCCATCACTGCACCCCAGGCCCAGGTAGAGTGCCTGCCAGACACATGACAGGCACCTGATAAATACTTACTGAATGGGAAACAAAATAGTCTTTATAGAGAGGTTGAGTCTTTTCTGGTACACAGCATCACAAATCTGTTTCACAGGCTGTGAGTAGGAAAACAGAAATTTGAAGAAACAATAGCTAATGATAACACAAAGTTTAACTTCTAGTCTAATATATTGGGAAAGCTACTTGTAACTTTAATTCATGAATAAAAATGAATTTATAGTCCCATCTACTTGTATGTGAACTATGGGCAAGGGGCACTTTTGTTGAAAGGTACCTATAAGGTAATTGTTAAGAGCATCACCTTTGAAGCCTGACTGTGAGAAAACTCTTGGTTCTTATGTCACTGTCTCTGCGACCCTGAGTGAGTGGTTTAAACTTTCTCCCTTCAGTGTTTACAAATGAAAATAACAGTAGCACCTATCTCATAAGGTTGTGTGAGAATTAGATGAGTCAATGTATGTGAAGTCTTTAAAATAGCACCTGCCAGATAGGGAGCCGTCATCAAGTGTTGGCATGATTATTGTTGTGGTTGGAATAGAAAGCCTGCCTTTAATGTTCCAGGTGTTTTCTGTGGGAACTTACAGATTTATAATAATATCGGCCAAAGAATAATCTTTGCACGCATGACTTAAAGACGCAAGCCCTTCTACATGCACTAAGTTATACTATGATTACAAGAGAAAAAAATCGATTTGTAGCAATAATTTACTGAATTGTTTTAAATTCCAGGTTTGTTATATTTTTTAAAAGCATCTCTATCTTAACAACAACAGCAACAAAAATCTCTAACTACCTTCCATACTTAATCACAGATTCATTACCTGGATAAGAGAGAAAAGGTGGAAAAAGGGGGAAAGACACAAATAGAAAAAGGAAAAGGACTCGTGGTATACTCACCTGGGGAGAAGTCATGGTTTACAATAAACAAGGGCATCAATACTGTCGTAACAGTAATAGTTTCAGCAATCTGGAGCCCTCCAGTAGAGGTTTAGAGAGACGACCGGGGCACAGTCTTCTATGACCCCGAAGACTGTTCTTTACCATGAAGAGTATGACATTAGAAGCTCTGTGATCGAGCATGTGGTTTCCAAATGTCTCTTTGAGCACAATGCTTGCTGTTTTTTTCTGTCATAAGGCTTCCTTGATGAGCATCCATCACACACAAATTGCCTTCCAGGATTTTATCCCTTCCAGGATTTTATTTTTTGAGACCAAGTATTATGCTTGGTCTTCCATGTTCTTGAATGATGAAAATAATATTTAACTATCATTTATTTCAAATGTTGTCAACTTATTCTTTAATTGTCCTGATTCTGCTACTATACGTAAATAAGCAACATTCAATATTCTTGATCTTTCTTCTTGGTTTCCATGACATTGCTTTTTGCTGATTTTTTTTCTCTCTTTATTTCCTGACTCCATCCTTCATGCTAAGTGCAAAAGGTCTCTCTCACCCTCAGATCCAGCCTTGAGCATCTATTCTAGTCGCTCAGCCTTCTAAGAATTTCTTGGCTTCTGCTCTCTTGGGTTTTGCTGTTCTCTGTACGTAGATGACTCCCCAACTTTCATCTCCAGCCCTGGTTTTTCAGTCATGGCTTCAGTTGATTTGAGACCATATTCATTGTGATGTTGTAGCACAGCAGAATTGGTAGATACATAACAGACTTCCGTGCTCCTCTGAGATCAGGGTAAACTTTATGAGTAAGCTGAAGATCAATATGTAGTATGAGCGTTTGTGTTCAGAAACACTGAGGGCAGTTGTAAGGGGACTTGGGGATGAAAAGTGGAGTCAGGGAGAAAGTCAAGGACAGAGGATCAGAAAAGTTTCAAAATATTTACTTACAGAAATATTAACTTCCTATCCAGCTGGTTTATGTTTCTCTTCTGTAGTTAGAAATATAATACATATTCTTGAAGAACATATGGAAATCATAGAAAATTACAAATAAGGTACTAAATTTACCTGTGATACCAGGTAATAGTTGTTAATATTTTGAAGTATAACCTTCCATACGCTCCCTTTTATATTGACAAATATACACATCATAAATTAAGCACCTTTTGCAAACTGCTTTTTAAACAAAATATCATAAACATGTTCACATGCTGTGAAATATTCTAGAGTATTGAACTTTATGGGTAACTGTGGTTCAGCATGTAGGCTTTATATAATTTATTTCACAAATACCCTAGTGGTGAAAGTGTAGGTTGCTTAAGAGGGAATTTTAAGAAACCAAGTAACCATTTGAGAGACACACGGAGAAAGTTACTTAGAGTCAGACTTTATTGGCTGACGTGGAGGAGAAGAGAATGTGATCCAGGGGCCAGGAGATATGGGCTTCCAGACCTGTCATTCCACTGGCCACCTCTATGACCTTGGATAAGTTACTGCACATCTCTGGGCCACTTTTGTCCATCTATAAAATTAGGGTCTTGGTTTAGTTTATCTCTCAGGTTCTTTCATCTCTGACATTTTAAAATTCAAAGTGATCGAGGATAGTACATGAAGAGTAGCTGGCTGTGTAGCATGGGATGCTGATGGAATCCTAGAAATCTGGAACTTGGGGCAAAGCTCCTGGAATGAGAATAAAACTTGTCCCATTTATAAAGTGCCAGTCCTTGATGAACCCTGCTGTCCTCCCAACTGCTCACCCCAATCTTTAGCAGGCAGGTGCTTCCACCGGGAAGAGCTGCTTTGAATACTACTTTGGCGCTTTTAGAGAACCTGTGTATTAAGAGAAGAGTGAAATAAGAAGCCATAGAAAGCAGAAACAGCTTGTTCGGCAGCTCTGTGGGTGACCTGCTTACCACACGGTGGCTCCTTGGCCTCTCCATGACTCTACGCATTGCTAAGTGTTCTCCATTTACTTTGATACTTACCCAGAAATTTAACTAGTTATATATTTTCTGTTATTGTTACTCATCACTTGTAAATCCATGTCATCTTTAATGAAGATTTAAAAACTCACCTTCTTTTATAATAAAATTCCAAATTATAAAATTAACACTATGGTTGCTTAATAAAAAAGTTGGAGTTTTCTCATTTGTTGCCTTCTAAATTATGTCCAATCCGCTTTTCCCAACCCCTGTCCCTCATTTTCTTACCCAGAGCCTGAGAAGCACAGTGGAAATTATTTACTGGACTTATAAACTATATGAATCTCTTACAATAATTAGGTTACATTTTTACCTGATGTACATTTTGGAAAAGGAAAAGAAATGAATGTTTGTTAGACATGACTGCACAGTGGTCCTTATCTAGGTGGCTCATGCTTTCCATCGATGTAGGTAATTGTGTGCGGTGGTGGGTGTTACTGTCCATCACTGACACCCAAGGAAACACGGGTGAGGGGAGGTCCCAGGCCACACAGCGGAGCTGGGATGCATACTGTGTTTTGCCCAACTCCAAAGTTCTTTCTCCTGCGCCAAGGTCATAGGCATGCACCAAATGGGATCCTCCAACCTGTGTGTACACTTGAGGATGGCAGTGTGTGAGTGTGAGCGGGCAGAACTTCTGAAGGTCTTCCCTCGTACGTGTAAATACATTTCAGAAAGCCTTCAGAATGATAAAAGAAAAACCAACCAATAAACAACAAGCAAACTTTTATTATCCAATTTACTTTTATTATCCAATTTTCATTGACTATGATTTCCTCACTTATTTAGGATTATTGTACCTTTGTGATGGTCCTTCTTTTTATTATTGGGGGAAGGGAACAGGACTTTTTATTGGGGAACAGTGTGTACTTCCAGGACTTTTTTCAAGTAAAGTTGCTGTCCTTTCAGTCTTAGTTGTGGAGGGCGCAACTCAGCTCCAGGTCCAGTTGCTGTTGCTAGTTGCAGGGGGCACAGCCCACCATCCCTTGCGGGAGTCCAACTGGCAACCTTATGGTTGAGAGGACGCACTCCAACCAACTGAGCCATCTGGGAGCTCAGGGGCAGCTCAGCTCAAGGTGCCATGTTCAATCTTAGTTGCAGGGGGCACAGCCCACTGTCCCTTGCAGAACTCGAGGAATTGAACTGGCAGCCTTGTGGTTGAGAGCCCACTGGCCCATGTGGGAATCAAACCGGCAGCCTTCAGAGTTAGGAGCATAGAGCTCTAACCGCCAGAGCCACCGGTCCGGCCCCTGATGGTCCTTTTTGATAGCTATCAATCCAGTGAAATTAGCAGTACCTCAATGTCTCTCAAAAGTGTCCTGGTTTGTATGATAAATAATGTGATCTTTCTACTTACATCCCTCTTTAATCATTAAAATCTATGTGATCTTAGGCCAGAAATCAATAAAGACCGAATAGATCACATTAAGGAGGAAATCCCCAGGTCCTTATACTGTTCAATTGCATCATTTCATCTCCTGATGGACTTTGATGGTGTCATGTTGTCTTGATAGTAACTAGAAGTCACATGGCGCATTCTCCTCCTAACGATTTCATTGTTTCCTGTTACATCTTCAGTGCTCTGTCAGTGTGAATTTAGTTCTTTTGAGCAGTGTAATGCAACTGAATGAAATGAAGTGAAACATTTTTATCCAATTAGGAAAGCCTAAAGGGTTTCTAGATATTTTTAAAGTAGGTTTAAAAGCTGCGAGCTTTGCAAACAGAGGAATAGTGATCTGTTCCCCTTGGGACTCACTCTTCTACTCTGCTATCATTGAAACATCTCAAGTCCCTAAGTGTCTAAACTTCCCTCACGCATCTATTGCAGTTCTGTTATTGTCAGTAATTCAGTGGTTCTCAAAGTGAGGTCCCTGGCCAGCAATGTCACTGGGGATCTTGCTGGACCCTCTCCACACCCACTACATCAGAATCTCTAGGGCTGGGACGAGAAGTCTGCTTTAACAAGTGACTCTGATGCATGCTTAAGTCTGAAAACCAGCCCTGTCATGCCAGGCAACTGTGAAGTCAGCTGTCTCCTTGAGTAAAATAGTAGTATTACAGGTGTAAAATCATTTTATTTAGATTTAGTAAATAAGAAAGGACCTAAGTGCCTTATGATATGTGCAGCTGATTGACAACTGCACATGTAGTAACTAATCACCTTGAGAACTCTGGAAACTAGGATGTCTGATAGCTCCTAGGCCAAAATAAAAGCAACATTCATTCAATCCTTTTTATTTAGGACCCACTGCCTAGAGGGCTCTGTTCTAGAAGCTGAGGGTACCATTAGTTGTGGGCAAAATGAAGGCCCTGCTCTCATGGAACAGGTTTGTTTTTCCTACTGAGGGAAGACAGACAATAAACAAAGATCAAATGAAAAGATGTTGAGTAGGACGTAGTGTTGAGGATAATGGTGAGAGGTGCTGTGAAGTGCTGTGATGCTGATTAAAAGGATGGATAGCGCCGGGTAGGAGCAACACTGCTGATTCAGCTCTCTGATCAGAAGGCATTTAGGTGGAGAGACGGGAGCGCCCTGCAGGTACCTGGTAGTGTCCTGGGCAGGGAACTGCAGGTGCAAATGCCTGGAGGCAGGAATATGCCAGGCAAAGGAAAACACACTTATCACATCATTTTCTAATTATGGTGCTGGTGGGTTCTGTTGGTTTGTGTTTGGCAGATGGAAGAAATTAAGCCAGCATGCGGTTTTGTAAACCAGCTTCCCTTTTTGTCATTACAAGTTTGGAAAGAAGAACAAAGGAAACCTAAGAGAGGTCACCTGTAGCATCCGGAGTGCCTTTTACTTTTTGACCACTGATCCCTAAACCTACTTGCAAACAAGATTGGGAGGGTGGCTACCACAAGAATTCACAACACTCAGTTCTTTATTCTCAGATCTGATCTTCTGTATGTTCTATTTCAGGGGCAAGATTTCTTTCTTTTTTTTTTTAATTAAAGTTTATTGGGGTGACAATTGTTAGTAAAGTTACATAGATTTCAGGTGTACAATTCTGTATTACATCATCTATAAATCCCATTGTGTGTTCACCACCCAGAGTCAGTTCTCCTTCCATCACCATATATTTGATCCCCCTCACCCTCATCTCCCACCCTCCACCCCCTTACCCTCTGGTAACCACTAAACCATTGTCTGTGTCTGTGAGTTTTTGTTTCTCATTTGTTACTCTTGTTCTTTTGTTGTTTTTGGTTTATATACCACATATCAGTGAAATCATATGATCCTCTGCTTTTTCTGTCTGACTTATTTCGCTTAGCATTGTAATCTCAAGATCCATCCATGTAGTCACAAATGGTCCTATTTTATCTTTTCTTACTGTCGAATAGTATTCCATTGTGTATATATACCACAACTTCTTTATCCATTCACCTATCAAAGGACATTTTGGTTGTTTCCATGTCTTGTCCACCGTAAATAAAGCTGCAATGAACATTGGGGCACAAATGTCTTTATGTATAAATGTTTTCACATTTTTTGGGTAGATACCCAGGAGTGGAATTGCTGGGTCATATGGTAATTCTATTCGTAATTTTTTGAGGAACCTCCACACTGCCTTCCATAGCGGCTGCACCAGTCTGCATTCCCACCAACAGTGTATGAGGGTTCCTTTATCTCCACAGCCACTCCAACGCTTGTTACTATTTGTCTTGTTGATGATAGCCATTCTGACTGTGGTGAGGTGATATCTCATTATGGTTTTTATTTGCATTTCTCTGATGATTGGTGATGTTGAGCATTTTATCATATGTCTATTTGCCATTTGTATGTCCTCTTTGGAGAAATGTCTCTTCAGGTCCTCTGCCCATTTTTCAGTTGGGTTGTTTGTTCTTTTGTTGTTGAGTTGCATGAGTTCCTTGTATATTTTGGATATTGGCCCCTTATCAGAGACACTGTTAGGGGCAAGATTTTGACCATGCCAGAAACTTGAGTTATCTTTGATTTCACCTGTTTTCTTTATCTCCTTCCCTCCAGTCTAACCTGAGTGGTATCAGTTGTATCTCCTAGGTGTTTCTGTGACTACCTCTTCCTCTTTTTCTTTCCTCAATATTTTTCACTTGGATTATTATAACAGCCCTCCTAACTAAAGTACCCACATCCAGCTTCTGTCTGCTCCAGCTCATCATCTGTTTTTCTACTAAAGATGGATTCCAAAAACATCGGCATCAATTATAACCTTCTTCAGAAATTTTCTACATTGACTCCACACTCTAGTCCAATCTATTTAGCCCCCAAATCAAGACTCTCTATAATCTATTCCAACCTACTTTTTCACTGTCATTTCTCACATCTCCTACAATTTATACCAGTTCAAAACCCAAATAAGCTATCTCCTTCTGATCTAGTTTTCAAACCCCCTTTCACACTTCAAAGTGTAGCTCAAATGCCAACTCCTCTATGAAGGATTCCCTGAATTTTCACGTAAAGCATGTGAAATTTTCAGCTAAAGCACGTAGCTCTTCTCTGTTCTACTGTGGCAAGTTCATTTTACTTCTATTTAGTACTTTGTACTATAGTTATGTATTGAATGATCTGTTATCCCTCATTAAATTATGACCTATTCTCGAGTGGGGAACCAGTTTTAGCCATTTTTATATCATTCCAATTCTTAGGACACCAGTATGCATGTAAGTACTTGTTAAACTGAATTTAATGAAACATTGAAAGTTAGTATGATGTATGTTATAAAATAAAAATATAATTTAGCTTTTTCTTGAGCACAATATTTGACTTACTGCCACACTCCTGCTCCACCAAAGCTGGAAAACAATTATTTCCTTTTCCTGAATCATATTATGTTTGTACTTCTTTGTTTCTACTTACCGAGAACTTTTTCTTTCTCTTAAAATATGATTCTTTTTGCTTTAGGGTCGTACGGTTTAGAGAAAATCCTCACATATCCATCTTATGTCGATTAGCACATACACAAAACATACACGTGCAAATATTTATTTCAAAGGATGATAGAAAATAAAAAAACTAAATCTTTCAATGAATTTTTAGAAAATTACAGCCCTTTAGATATTTGTATGACCACTTAGACATGACAGTTGATAACAGATGTTATGTGCTTACTTTATTTAACTAGCAGATGTTCTCTTCAAATTGCTGTAATTATTTTTTACCTTGAGGTTGAGATACCAGTACAAAGAATTTAAAGTAGAAAGATGGGTGTTTATAAGAGCCTTGCAGTTTGCTTTGCCACACAGTAATTTGTAATGCCTAATTACATAACACAATTTATATTAGTTCTGTAACAAGTCGTTTAATCATGGTGAGAATGTACTATAGAATGCAAGGCGTATTAAGAGATAGACTCGGGGTGGGGGGCAATACATTTTTCAATAAGAAGTAGCATGAGATATAATTTTAAATTTAGAAAAATGAGTTTATTAGCTCATTTTTAATTTCACATGCTACTAAATTTTATTTCCTGTAGTTCCTATAAACCTCAGGTTACTTTTCATTACACAATTATATTACATTATTTAGAAAGTAAAATAAAAATTGCATAACTTGTGATTTATGGGTTTAAGTAACTGGTAGCTAATGATTTAGTAATCTCCTGTGGTTGAAACCAATTTCTCTAGAAATTAGAGTAATAATAGGCAGCAACATCATACACAAAAGGTCTTGTTATTTGCAAATTTAAAGAACAGAAATCATCAAGCTTATTGACAATAAGTTCTCTGCCTTGAGATTCTTGATAGACACCTTAAAAGTTAAATTTTAGATTTTTATTAAGATTTTTGCTGTAATGCCTACTCTAGAACAAATACAAGAACACCATGTCATCATCACCTAGATTCAACAATTATTAGAACTTTATCCTGTTTTCTTTATTGCTTTCTTTGTACGCACACACACATACACACACTGGCTGAATTATTTTAGAGTAAATTTCAGACATTATGACATTTCATTTCTAAATACATCACCATGCATCTTCTTAGAATAAGGCCTTATTCCCATATAACCACAATACTATTATCATAGGTAAGAAATTAAATAATTCCTTGTTATAATTTAATATGCAGCTTATTATTCATGTTTCCTCAAATGTTTCAAAAACGTCTTTCATATATTTTCTTTTTCTCCTTCTGGTCATACTGCCATCTCTGGTTTTAATTATGCATTTTACATAATTACATTACATTTTCTCTCCTCTGTTCGATTATCAATTATACTTTTGTTTTTTAAAAAAATTGTGATTGCCCAGGATTTTGCTCTATACATCTACAATAAATGTAACTCCATTTTCAAATAACAGTATGCCACTTCATGGATAGCGCAAGTAACAGTATTTCTACTCTCTTCCTTCCATCCCTTGTTACATTTTTGTAACTCATGTCACTAATCCATAAGCTGTAATTACCTCATATATGGTTGCTAATATTTTGAACAAACTTTTATCTATTAGATAAATTAAGATACAAAAAAAAAAACTCAAAGATTTTCTTTTACCTTTACTTATACTTTTTCCAACTCTCCCTTTATGTAGATCTGAGTTTTTCACCTATAGTAATTTCCTTCCCTCTGAAGAATTTCTTTGAACATTGTCTTACAAGGCAGGTCTACTGGAAACAAATTCCCTCAATTTTTGTTTATTTGAGAGTCTTACTTCTCCCTCTTTTTAGGAGGATAATTTTTGCAAGATACAGATTTCTAGGTTGGTAGTTTTTTGTTTTATTTATATTTTTTTCTTTCAATGCTTAAATATTTTACTCCTCTCTTTGGGCTTGCATGGCTTCTGAAGAGAAATCTGATGTAATTCTTATCCTAGTTCCCCTATTAGTAAGGTTTTCCTCCCTCTGGCTTCTTTCAAGATTTTCTCTTTGTCTTTGATTTTCTGTAGTTTGAATATGGCATACCTTGGTATAGATTTATTTGGTATTTATCCAGCTTGATGTTCTCTGAGATTCCTGGATCTGTGGTTCAGTGTCCATCATTAATTTTGGAAAATTCTCAGCCAGAATTACTTTAAATATGTCTTCTGTTCTTTTCTCTCTTTCTTCTTTTGCTATACCAAAAAGGTGTGTGTTACACCTTTTGTAATGGTCCCACAGTTCTTGGATATTCGTTTCCTTTTTTTAAAATTCCTTTTTCTCTTTGTTTCACAGTTTGGGAAGTTCCTATCCACAATTTTCAAGGTCAATGATTATTTCCTTGGTCATGACCAGTATGATGATGAGGCATTCTTCATTTCTGTTTGTTTTTTTTCTTTTCTTTTCTTTCTTTCTTTCTTTCTTTCTTTCTTTCTTTCTTTCTTTCTTTCTTTCTTTCTTTCTTTCTTTCTTTCTTCCTTCCTTCCTTCCTTCCTTCCTTCCTTCCTTCCTTCCTTCCTTCCTTCCTTTCTTTTTTTAAAAATTTTTTACATTTCCTTTTGATTTTTCTCTTAGTGTTTCCGCTTCTCTGCTTACATGATCTATTCTTCGATGCTGTCTACTTTTTCATTGCGAGTCCTTAACATATTAATCATTTATTTTAAATGCTTGATCTGATAATTAGAAATTATCTGACATATCTGAGTCAAGTTCTGATACTTGCTTTGTTTCTTCGGACTATCTTTTAGTATGCCTTGTAATATTCTGTTGAAAGGAGACATTGTATCTGGTAAAAGGAACTGAAGTAGTTAGCCCTTTAATGTGAGGTTTTATGTGTATCTTCCTAGGATTTAGGCAACATTTGCTGTTTGCTGTAACTGTGATGTTAGGAGTTAAAATTTCTTCTACTGTCCTTGTTTTTGTTTCCCCTGATGTTTTGGGGCTTCCCTAGAGATATCTTTTTAAATAGGTTGCAGTTCTTTCTGCTATAATCCTGTTTTTATATAGAAGCTCTATTAATATGATGGTCATGTGTGAAGGGAGGAAACACGTTTTGTATTCCCATCCTTATGTCTTCATGCTCAGTGAGTCTGTACCCCTGGCGTGTGATTTTTACAAGTACTGCTTACTTCTCCTCACTCCTTAGGTGACTTGTGAAGGGTAGAAGGGCTGGAGTTTGGGCTTTCCCTTCCTCCACATGGTTTACTTTTTGGTAAAGCTCAAGTTGGTTAGGCTCTGGTAAAATAGGTTGTCTTGATGGCAAGCATTGTTAAGGAGAACAGAGATCTCTGGACCTATTTCAAAATGGTTAGCCTCCCCTATCCCTACTGAAACACAGGGGGATTTTTCTCTGAGAACCTGATGGAATTCCTGGAGGTAAAACTCAGGAAATGTGGTCCCCTTTCCAAGAGTTTTTAACTCTTAAGCTAATCCACACAGAGCCTTCAGCAATTCATCAGTTACAGTTTAAGTGTCCGTACCAGGACTGGCTCTATCCATATGGGCTTCTAGTCCTGGGTTTCTTCTTCAGATAAGATGTGATTCTCTGTAACCAACTATCTCTCTAGCTTTCAGGGAAGCAGTTTGCCCTCTGATCTCAATTCTCTGATGGTTCTAAGAAGAGTTGTTGATTTTCAGTTTGTTCAGTTTTTTCTTATTGCCAGGATGGGAGTGACAATTTCTAATCCCCTGATATATCAGATTAGAAATAGGAAGCCCACAGCTTTTCTATGTTTGACCCGGTAACCAATCAAGTGTCACATTTCAATTGGTTATTGTGCCTTTGTAGCCACCTTGATCTAGAAATGGTTCAACTGAACTCAAATGCCTTTAAAAATATCATTGCCAGTTGAAATGTAAGAGGTTTTTTTCCAGCTTTATTGAGATATGAATGACATATAATATTGTGTAATTTAAGATGTACAATGCGTTGATTTAATGGACTTCTATATTGTGCAAAGATTTCAACCATCGTAATAACTGACATCTCCATCACATCACATAATTACCCTTTATTTTTTGTGTTGAGTGTGGACGTATATTTTCATTTCACTTGGTTTTCTACCTAGGAGTAGAATTGTTGAGTCATGTGGCAGTTTTTTGTTTAATATTTGGAGGAACTGCCACTGTTTAACAAAGCAACTGCACCGTTTTACATCCCATCCAAGAGTGTGTGAGGCTCCCAACTTCCCCACATCCTCACCAACTCTTGTTACTTCTGTCTTTTTCATTATGGCCGTCCTAGTGGCTGTGAAGTAATGTCTCATTGTGCTTTTGATTTGCATTTTTTATAATAATGTATTAGTTTCAGTGTATAACATAGTGATTAGACATCTATATAACTTATGAATTGATCACCCCAATAAATCTAGTACCCATCTGACACTATATGTAGTTATTACATATATTACAATATTGTTGACTATATTCCTTATGATGTAATTTATATTCCCATGACTATTTTGTAACTATCGGTGTGTATTACTTAATCCGTTTACCTTTTTCATCTATTCTCCTCAACCACCCTCCTATGTCACAACCATCAAAATGTTCTCTGTATTTATGTGTCTGTTTCCCTTTTGTTTATTCATTTATTCAGTCCTTTAGCTTCCACATATAAGTGAAATCATATGGCATTTTTCTTTCCCTGTTTACTTTACTCCACTTGGCATAATACCCTCTAGGTCCATCTATGTTGTTGCAAATTGAAAGATCTCATTCTTTTTTTATGGCCGAGCAATACTCCATTGTATGTACGTACCACTTTATCCATTCATCATCGAGGGATACTCCGGTTGCTACCACATCTTGGCCACCCTGCAATGTACATATGGATGCACATGTTCCTTCCAAGAAGTGTTTTGTGTTCCTTTGGGTAAATACCCAGAAGTGGGATTACTGTGTCCTTCTTTGATTCTTCTTATAGCCTTTGTTTTAAAATCTGTTTTGTCAGGTATAAGTCTTGCTACCCCAGTTTTTGTTTGTTGGTTGGTTTCTATTTTCATGAAATAACTTTTTCCAGCCCTTTACTTTCAGTCTGTGTGTGTATCCTTCAATCTGAAGTGAGTCACTTGTAGGCAGCATATGTAAGGGTCTTGTTTTCTTATCCATTCAGCCACCCTATGTCTTTTGATTGGAGCATTTAATCTATTTACATTTAAAGTAATTGTTGATTGATATGTAGTTATTGCCATTTTATTGTTTGTATTTTTGATTCTTTCTTCTTCTCCTCCTCCTCCTCCTCCTTCAAGAAGTCTCTTTAACATTTCTTGTAATATTGGTTTGGTGGTTATGAACTCCTTTAGCTTTTTCTTGTCTGGGGAGCTCTTTGTCTGTCCTTTGATTTTAAATGACAACATTGCTATGTAGAGTACCTTTGGCTGTATGTCCATGTATTTTATTACTTCAAATATTTCATGCCAATCTCTTCTGGCCTGTAAAGTTTCTGTTGAGTAATCAGTTGACATTCTTATTGGGAGCTCCCTTGTAGATAAATAACTGCCTATCTCCAGCTGCTTTTAAGATTTTCTCTTTGTCTTTAACCTTTGGCATTTTAATTATGATGTGTCTTGGTGTGGGCCTCTTTTGGTTCACCTTCTTTGTGACAGTCTGCATTTCCTGGGCTTGTATGTCTAGGTCTTTTGATGTCACAGAAGTTTTCCATGATTATTTCTTCAAATAGGTTTTCAATTCCTTGCTCTATCTCTTCTCCTTCTGGTGCACCTATGATGCAAATGTTGGTATGCTAGATGTTGTTCCAGAGGGCCCCTTAAAGTATCCTCATTTTTTGGATTCTCTTTTTCTTTTTGCTCTTCTGTTTGGGTGTTTTCTGCTACCTTATCTTCCAAATTGCTGATTTGAAACTCTTCTTCATTTAATCTACAGTTGATTCCCTCCAATGTATTCTTCATTTCAGTTATTATAATCTTCATTTCTGACTGGTTCTTTTTTATGTTTCCTATGTCTTTGTTGCAGTTGTCACTGAGATCATTGAGCATTTTTATAACCAGTATTTTGAACTCTGTATCTGATTGTCTCCATTTGTCTTAGTTCTTTTTCTGGAGCTTTGTTCTGTTCTTTCATTTGAAACATGTTTCTTTGTCTGTATCCCAATTTTGGCTGCCTCCCTGTGTTTGTTTCTATGTATTAGGTAGAGGTGCTATGTCTCCCGGTCTTAGTAGAGTGGCCTTATGTAGTAGGTGTGCTGTGGGTCCTGGTGATGCAGTCTTGCTGTTCACCAGAGCTGGGTGCTCCAGGTGTGTTCCTTGTGTGGATTGTGTGTGCTCTCCTGTTGTAGTTGAGCCTTGGTTTCTGTTTGCATGTCAGTGGGAGGGAGTGATCCTCAGGCTGATTCATTGTGAGGACTGGTCTTGACTAAAGTGGAGGAGCTGTTGTTCAGAGACTGACCCTACAGAACAGGATTCTCTTTTGAAAGTCTCTGGTGCCATTCCAGTCTACCTTTTCAGTGTGTTGTCTGTGAATGTGGCTTGGTGGTCTTCTGGTGCATACTGAAACTGGCCACTGGGTGTGCCAGACCCAGGGCCTCCTGGGAGGGGCCCTGCCACGGGCCAAGTTCAGCCTCTGCATATGCCCTGCTTGGGGCCACCTGGCAATTTGCAGATGTCTGCCCCCTGTGCTAGGCTTGGAGGTTCCCAGGAGAGGCCAAGTCATGAATCCAGGCCCGTTGCTGCTAGTGTCGAGCTTGGGGCTGCTTAGCAAGAGGTACAGGGCATGCTAAAGCCAGATGCTGCTTGTTTGGGGTTTGTGAATCTTTGAGAATTTTTAGGTTAAACCTGTAGCCTGTTCTCAGACTGGCCATTTGTATGAAAAGCCACTGGAAATAGCTTGGGTGTGTCCACAAGTTGGGTAGGGCAGGGTCTCAAGGAATCACCAAGGCAGAAAAAATGAAAGGTGTTAACCAGGTTGATGGAGACTCAGATGTGGTGGCCACCTCTGTCTGCACACTGGGAAGTGGGGAGGGCTCAACAAAGAAACAGTGCCTTCTGTTAGCACTTCTCTCTGGGAGAAAGCCGCACCTCTAGCCTGTACACTGAAGCCAGACAATTCAGTTCGTCCCCATATGTCCGTGGTGACTTTCAAGCTGCTGTCTGAGCTCTGGAGCTCAGAGTGAAGGAGTCCCTCAGCTAGTAAGTCCATGCAAAGGTCCTTTAAGAGGAGTGCCTGGGACTCCAGCAGCACTTTGTCTCACTCAGCTAAAATCTCTGCTAGTTTTCACAGCCAGAAGTTCTGGGGACTTCTCTTTTTGGCACTGGAACCCTGGGCTGGGGAGCCTTGTGTTTGGGCTGGGACCCCCTTATTCCTTAGGAGAGACTTCTGCAGCTGAGATATCCCTCCCATTTTTTAACCACCGGCCCATTCCATATCTCTGCCTCTCCTACCAGTCTCAATGTGGCTTCTTCTGTATATCCTTAGTTATAGGGCCACTGTTCAGCTAGACTTCAGGTGATTTTCAGTGATGCTTGTTCTGTAGTTTAGTTGTAATTTTGATGTGGTTATGAGAGGATGCAAGCACAGAATTTACCTATTTCACCATTTGCTGGAAATCTGAAATATAAGAGTTTTATGTTATAATTTTGTCAGATTGTTTCCTCATGGAGGAGGCATCCTTTTGTTATGTACAAAATAAATTCAAGAACATATTGGACTTTTGGTTGTGATGGTTATACAATTTTGAGAGTTACTAATAACCATTGATTTGTACACTTTAAGTGGGCGAACTTTATGATATGTGGTTTGTAACTCAATAAATAAAGTTACTTTTAAAAGTATGTATTAGGCATGTGACTAATTCTAAGAAATTAACCTCTGTGAATGATGCAAAACAAGTTTTGTAATTGCAGGGTTAAGGAAGTGCCTTAGTGATAATATGAGTGTATTATTTCTTTTTCCTTAAATTCAGATTCAATTGTGCTGGGTGCTCTGTTGATTTTACTTAAGTTTCCTTTGTTGATTATCATAACAACTTTGTGAGGTGTGGTTTAATTTTTTAACTTGATGCTACATGTGAAAAACTGAGACTCAAAGAATAGTATAATGAAGATCATGTAACTCCAACAAGCTTGAATTGATTACGACAGTTTCCTCTGGTAATGTTATTTGTAGTTAATTTATTATACTGCCCCTCTCCTACTGCTACAATCCTAGTTGTCAAATCAGCATCCTCAGAGATCTATGCACAGCCAGTACAGTACAAGTACCCAGAGCCCCACACTAATGTAGTGTCCAGGACAGTCACTCTTTTGGTCTCATGGTCATGTCACCCCTGAAGTACAGTTACTCCTAAAAGTCAAATAACTGTGAAGTGGGCAGTAAGCAGAGTTGTAAATACAGAATTGGATGTAGATATAAATGGACATTTAATTAGAACAAAACTAGAGTAAGCATGTAAAAGAGTCCTACCCATCCTAATTTACTGTTGGAAAGTGTTTCCTTTCTTAACCACACAGGCCAGTCCACGAGGCTCTGAATCAATATGCAAGCTCAGCAATGGAAAGGACAGATCCACCTTGTGTGTGAACCATTCTAATTAATTTGCAGTGGTGTCTGTGTTTCTGTGTGAAAAGGGATCGTGAGGCCAAAAGAACTATGTCTGCATATTAGGGAGAGGCAATACTTAGGACCCATCTTTGCCAGCCTTACTCTGAGTGAGGCCATCATTTCTGAAATGTAGACATAGATTCAATTGAGTGTTTTTCCTTTTTGTTCTGAGGTTTGACTCATAACATTTTATGGGCAGCACAGCTCATGTGATTTTGAAAAGTTGTTCTGAAATAAAAACTTAACAAAAAATATTTGGGAAAAAAAGCTGAGACAGAGCTCTCTTAGGGACTAATTTATGAATCTTATAATAAGTCTGGCTTGTTTTTTGGATGAGTAATAGAGCTTGGCAAAAATTTACAGTTAGAAGTTCTCAGTGAAATAACTTCAGGATGTTCTAATGGATAAAAAACAATAGGCTCAATAAAATATCTGATTAGTTCTTACAGAAAGCTCCATGCTAGAAAACCCAGTTAAAGCTCATGAAGGTTATTGTGGGAAAAATTCTAAGGCTTGCTTACTTGTTTAAAAAGAAGTTTAAGACTGAAACATATTTATTAAATGAAAAATATGACTGAACCTATGAAAAATGAACCAAATTGATATATTTGTAAGCTTCAAACCAACAACCATATGTTTATATGCTCAAAAATACGTGTGTGCATAGATAGTATGGTCTAAGAAGGATTTATCAAAGATACATCTATAACATTTCACCACTAAATTAATTATCCCTGTCTAATGGACTTAGGAAATAGTCACTGTAACATAGACTAAGAAAAGTTCAGTATTTATGAAGTAGAAGAAAAAAATATTATGATGTAGGAAATCAAGTGTACATCACCCTTCTTTGTAATCTACATAGATTTCCCTACACTCTTGTAGCAAAGTGAATACTCATGGATAATTGTTTTGTAGGTAGGAGATGAAGATGGAAAACATAAAAATCCGCTTGACAATTTGTGAATTGGCACTTTCAAAACTTATAATTTAAAAATTTCAGTTCTTTATACATTTAATACAGTGACATTTACAAATAACAACATAGTCCAGAGAGCACAGTAAGTTACTTGATTATTTTAAAGCCTATTAATTTTCTCAAGTAGGTATAGCTCTTTCAAAAAAGTATATTTGAAGTGAAGTAAGTGATTATCAAAAAGTTCTTTTTAAATCTCTATAGTGTCAGAGTGATCGAAGGACTGAGTGAGATTGGAAGAGATACCTAAGAAGTGTTTCTCAAGCAATCAGTGAAATTCAAGGTTTGCTTGACACTGGGGAGTCAGATTCAATGTGATATACTCAGGTCCTTTAAAAGCAATAAAGTTTTATCTCAAGGGATGATGTCTTCAGGTACAAGTTTTCTTTCTGTGGATACAAAGTATTTATTTGTGTTGGGTTGAACTTCTTGGAAAATGTCAGTTTGTTTTGTGCTATTCATGGCATTGGTTATTCATTCCTCATTTCTTCTTTTTGAGCTACTTTGACTAACCAGGCCTGAGCTTGCGTTCTAGTTTCCTGACTTCTACATGTCTTCCTGGCTGTGGTTGCCATCTCTGCCCTTACACTTGCCCTCTAGTTCTTTTGTTCATCATGCTAGGGATGACTTCTGATGATTTGATCACTATTGGTTTCCATCTTTGCTGCAACCATCTCAGATGCTGGTTCATCATCTGTGTTTGCTAAGGACTCAGGATCTTTCTCATCTTCCCTATTCTAAATTGTTGTATTTTCTCATCTAAATTAAAGTGTCTCGAAGAGATTTACTGTTGTGTGCTTTTCATGTATGGTTCTAGAGTGGAATGAAAACAAAATCAAATTTCTTCACTCAACATTTAACAAATGTGCCAGCATCAGTTGCAGAGACTAGCAATACATGAACTAACAGGTTCAAACCAGACCTATCCTTATGGATTTTATGCTCTAATAGAGAGAGAGATGATCATTTGATCAGTGACTCTTGTAAGGTCTACAGTGAATTTGCCTTAAAAAATACTGCTGAAAATAAATTTAAGTCTTCCTAGATATTTCTTTACAAAAACATACTAAATAGTGTATTCACGTTGGTTAATTCAAGCAAGTATTTATTGAACATCCAAGTTCAAAGCATTGTTCTATGTACTGAGGATAACTATGGATAAAAGCAGATGAAATAATGTTCTCATGGAGCTAAGATTCCAGTAGAAGGAAAAGGAAAATAATTTAAAATGATAAATTCTGTAAAATTAAGTGCTAAAACTTGCTGTGAAACAAAAATTAAAGCTGGGAAGTGGGAAGAGAGTGATGAGACAAAGACTTTTTAAGTGTATAGTGATCAGGAACAGTGTCTCTAATAGGTGATATGTGGGGAGAGATTTAAAGGAATGAGGTACCAAGAGATGGGATATCTTGAGAAAGAGAGTTGCAGGCAGAGAAGGTACCCTGAGGCAGGAGGCTGCTGGGTGTGTTTAAGGCAGAGCAAGGAGTCTGCGTGCTAGGAGGAGAGTTGAGACTAGAAGACTTGTGAGAGGAGGTCACAGTGGTCATCAGGGCAAGAATGTGGGATTTTATCCTTAGGGGGATAGGGAACAACTATGGGAGGATTCTGAAATGAGTGATATAATCTGAACTATGTTTTCAAAAAAGAAGATAGTACACAAAGATCAGACTGTATAGCCTGTAGGTGACAAAAGTGGAAATAGGGTCAGTAGTTAGTGGACTTTATAATAATCTAAGCCAGAGGTGATAATGGCTTGGACTAAGGCAATAGCAGTTGAAATGGTGGGAAGTGATTAAGTCCTAGATATTATTATGAAGGTAGAGCAGAGAGAATTTCATAGCAGATTGGAGTCATTGGGGCAGGGGGCCGGGGAGTAATTTCTTAACCTCGAATTTGGATTTTTCTCAGTGTTCTGTGTGCACTTAGATCAATCATTAAGAACCGTGGATATAACCCTGGGCTTATATAAGATGTAGAGTGTTTTGTGAATCCTTGCAGACTTGGCAGGAATGGTGAAAATGCCAGAGTCTGATAAGTAGCTGTTTTCACAAAACATTGGAGAAAAAGGGCATCTGGCATACCATTTTCTTTTCCTTTTAAATATTTAAGCTGCATCAAAGTCCCTGTGCTTATATTTTGAGTAATTTGCATGTGGACTGAAAGTAATAACAGTTCAAAAGTCTATGTATAACATTTTACAGGGTGTCATTTGGAGCTGCAAAAAGAGCCAGAGATAAATATGAAAAACACAGGTTTCTTCGTCTGAACCATGGATTTTTTTTTTCTTTTTTCAACAAGGAAAAAGCTATTTCCTGGTAGATGTTCTCACACCATGAAGGACAGCACTAATGCATTAGGAATATGTCATCTGTGATTAATGTTGATGATTCAGTGAAACACAGCAAGATACTGAAATAATGGGATTTTTCTGCATTTTAGAAGTGTAATTATCATAACACATGATCCATGAGATATTTTTAATGGATGTTAATTTTTTTAGATTTCTAGAAGTTATTTAACATGAGAATGAGTTCTATGAAAACAATAAATGTGAAAATAAAAATAAATAATAAAACACATAACTAAAACTCTTACTATATTTTTCTAAATGGATATCATGCATACATAGGAATTCAGTCAATTTTTTAAATCTAACTTAAAAACTGCTAGCACATTGGAAACTCCCTCTATAGCTTCAACATCTCTTTAGGGTTAAATCCTTTTAATGATAAAAATTAACCTGATCTGCTTATATATGAACTAGAAAAGTTGTTTTCTAAAGCAAATTTCTGAGATAATTTTGTTGTATGAAAGAAACCTAGAATACATGATCGGTTCTTAGATATTTATGATTACTAAAATGACTTATTGATAGAGTTATTTTTTCACATTTTAAGTTTTTATCTTTTCTAATCTATAAAATCAGAGTTTAATCCATAGGCCAACTGCATTTTATAAAAAATTGTATTTTTAAGAATATTTTTGAGCTTTTCATGTTACACAGTTTCTACGGTGCTGTCTGCATAGATATCATTGTAATATTTTTACAACTTGGACCTATTTCCCAAAAATATTACTTTTTAAAAATTTTTATTCACACGTGTCATCAATGCCTTTTAGTTGTTATGATTTGTTTTTCAATGCATATACTATGTAGCTTTGGGGGTACAGATCCTATTGCCTTCTAAAATAGGCCTCTGCCTGAGAGTGCTACAAAGAAGCTTTGTTTTAAACATGGTTTAGCTGTATTTTTAATATTTATGGAGGCAATAGACAATAGATTGAATTAGCCCAGTTCTTAGAAAATGTATGACTACTAAAGTGGCTCATAGATGTAGTTATTTTCTTCCACATTTTAGGTGTGAAATACTTATGGGCAAGATGAAAAACTGAAAAACATCATACCACCAATCCTGGGATTGATTTACCAGGTCTTTTACGAAATCAATATAGAAGACAGCCATATTTTTGAGGGCCTGTTACTTTACACTCATTTTATCTTGTTTAATTCCTACAGTGATGCCACGAATAGAATGATATTACATTTCTTGTATGGATAAACAGGGTAAAAGAGAAGTTAAATAATTTATCCGAGTTCACAGGAATAAGAAGTAGCAATAATAAGTGAATTCAGATGTCGTTGACTCCGAAGTGCAGCCAGTCAAGTGTGACAAAGCAGTGAACACAGATCATTGGGAGATGCCATTATCTGAATGGCTACCTGCAATCAAGCTCTCCTGTTGTAGAGAACAGAGCTGTGGAGGCAGTTCTATGTTGGTGTGGGGCAGCTGGACAGTGGCAGGGCCCGATCCTTATTCAGGCCCGAGGCCTTGCCTTATTTTTCAGCTAATTGATGTCTGCCCAGAAATGGCTTAGCACAGCTCTGTGTTTGAGTCTTTTAAAATGTTTGAGTCTTTTGAAATAGTCCTCCTGTCAGTGGTGCCTCAGGACCATCTGGGTAAAATATGAAGGTCAGTTCCTTGGATCATAACGTATTACAACCAATATGGAATCTAAGGCCAAGAAAACTAAAATGCTTACAAAAAATGCAGTTAACTAGGCCTGCTATTTCTACCTTATTGGGTGGATCCAGGATTAATAATTATAGACATAAAATGTTTTTGTTTGTTTTGGATTATATTATACTATTCCTAGTAAGGACCATATTTACTTTAAGTATTTAAAATAAGCTTTCAATTAATGTTTGAGAACTTGCCAAAGGCTTGAATTACAACTGCATAGTATAGGAAATATTTTAATAGTAAAAGGATGTCATATGTCCCAAGGATAGTTCGATATTTAGTGGAATCTTTTGTAATTCTGGTATAAAGACATAAAACTAACCCTTGTGCTATAGGTTAATTTCTTTGTCAGAAATACTGAATGGTGGTACTGGTTCGAAGGGATATGAGGGTACAAGTGATTCTGGGTAATCAGTTGCTGCACAAAAGTTTATATGCATACTCACAGGTTAGTTCTGAAAGGCTCTTTATCAGTTCATTTATAACTCCGAGGGAAACTATACAAATGATCACTCATTATGAACTGTTGGCAGTAATCAATTTGTATGCGTCTAGGTTGATTGTACTCTTAATTTTTAAGTAGAAAGTTCATGCAAGCGTTTCTACATAGCATGATTGCATCCAAACAATCCAGGTATATCATGTCTTTTAAGTAATATGGGTTCATACAGGAAAACTTTTTCCAGTTTTTCTGTGTACTTGGTGAAAGGTTGACTTAAGTAAAATAACATAACGGAAATTTCTGCAGAGTTATCCAAGATAGGATATTTAGATCAGACAATAAGTAAAGTTTATTTTGTTCAGTATTCCTTTCTATTCTCTGGGACAGAGCAAGTGAACTATAATCATAGTGTATCTCAAGTAGCATGAGTAGTAGGGCTTTTTGTCTCTAAAAAATATTCTTTAGGTTTCTCTGAGATCTAACACTCAAAAATATTTAAAATATATATTTGCACTTTTAGATAAAATATGAATTGTTGTGATCTATTTTTTAGAGAATATACCAGTTAGACATCCATACAAAAGGTGTTGTCTTTTATTTCATCATTTTGCTGGATGGCAGGGTGTGTACATTCTTATTCCAACAGACTGTGGTATTCAAAGCCTTGTTGGACATTCTCTTCTGTAAATTCTGTCTTGCACTGTGGCCCATTTTTAAAAGATTTCATAGAACCAAACCGTAACATGTTGAGGATGAATTTGAATTTGAACACACAACTTTCAGATCAAAACCTGTTGTGTAAAACACAAAGACACAATTTGAAAACTATATATTAATTAGAAATACATATTTGATATGTTCTATAACTATGATAGAGCAAAACTGTATCAAATAAGCATTGAAATCAGAAGAGTTAATCTAGTTTGTTTATATCGGTTTTCCCATCATAATCATTACTAGTAACACTTTACAAAAGTGTTCTCTCTGAATGCCAAACTTTATGGTCACCCTGCTAACTGGTAAAATTAGAGGAATTCAATGGTTGCCTCCCATCTTTCATCCAGTGATTGCACTTGACACTAAGGAGTCTCATCCATAACCGAGGCTACTCTGTTCCCTTCTCACCCATCTTTTCTCCCCTGATATTGTCCAAAACAGTAGAAATGACCATGGTAGCTAAGCTGGTGGAGCTTAAGGTGGGCTGCTTCGAGGTTGGCACTGCTAACTTGGTCGAATGCCGTTCACCAGCATCCCTCCTGCTACTGTGGCTGATGGAGGGACTAATGTTTCCCATCTCTATCCTTCTTGGTCCATTTGGCCAAGAGCCTGAGAAGTTTGTTTTCCTGTTGAAGAACTTTTCTAATTTTCGGTGGACCCCTGAGGACTCCAACTTGAGCTAAGCTTGAGAATCAAGTGCTTTATACTCCCTTTCCCCTACCTCAATATAATTTTGAGTTTATCTTTTTCACTATCACAACATTTTTTTTCCATTTACCCTTCATTAGAATTCATGCTCTTATAGAAGTATATGTGGACTTAGGGGAATAATTATCACAAGTTTCTTTCCAGTTTCTCTCCTCAGATCTATCTCAAACTTATGGTCCTTGCAGTTCTTGCTTTACTAAGATGTTGGGTTGACCTCACCTCAATCTTCCATCTCTCTCACATGTTCTAAATAGGTTTGTTCCAAAAACCTCTTTGTCTTTATGCCTTCCCTTCTGAGTCCTGCCCTGTGTCTGAAACTTAGATGTCACGTTAGGGCTTACGCACTGATGTGCTCACGCTCCCTGATGGCTTACTGGCACTCGATAAAAGAGGGGGTTTTTCTGTAGACAATGACCTGATCCATTGCAACAAACATATCTGAATATTTTGGAGATCATAAGAGATATTTCTGAGAAGACAGCCATTTCTTCTTAGGTCATGAATTTTTTTGACAAATCAAATATGGATCCATAGTTCTTATTCCCTTATATACTGCTTTGCAATAGCAAGTTCATCAAAATCATTATGATGCTGTAGTTTCAATTTTATCATTTTTTTCCACCTTTAGTAAGATTTTTCCCCATTCTTATATATGCAGAGAACTTCAAAAACAGTCTCAAAATAGAAAACCTTAGAATGTCTCCTAGCTCATTTTTTAGTAATTTTTATTTAATGAGTCACATTATAAAACTAACCCTTAAACCCATGTAAGTCAGAATAAATACACTATCCTTTATTCTATCTATGCTTTTCTAGTAACTTAAATTATTAGAAATATCTATCTTGTCCTTTTTGAAAATTTACTTAATTAAATCAGACTTTATTGTACACTTATCTGTTTATGAAACAACAGGGTATCTTCCCTCCACCACAGAATACCAAAAGTTATGAGGTGACTTTCCTCATAGATAATTAATCCTTTAATTCTTTATAAATAGAAGCAATAACACCATGAGACTTGGCATTTCAATGCAGTAAAAAGTCCTTTAAAATGGCATTGGTTGACTTACTACTGATGGTGAAGTAAATTATTCATTTCAACAAAGATACTATGAAACTAGATCTGGCATTACTGGAATCATTGTTTTCCACAAATGCTTAAGAAATTCAGTCTAATCGTTTAAGCGACGCATCCTACTTTTTTGATCTGATTTTTCTCTTATCCTATTTTAATGCTTAGAAAGTCCATTTTGTATGTCATTTAAGAGCCATCCCTTTGTTTCTTTTTTCCACATATGCAAATAACCTCATTTTTAAAGAAAAAAATATAATTTGCTTTGGCTTTTTAAAGCATTGAGAAATGTCTTTGATACAGTGTTTTCTGAATGCTGTTTAGTGACACTTCTGGCTTCATGGAATTATGATTAAAATTAAAAACTAGAATGAGATATCAGTTTTACTATGCAGATGAGGCAGAGACCATTTAACGAGTATGATTATAGTAGAATAGAAATGTCATGAAAATTCCGTATCAAATATCCCCTTTCTACACAGATTATAGGTAAGTGGAAAACTTCATTATTAAGATAAGGACAGTGAGGGGTTTTTGCTTTGAAAATGCAGCTCTACTAAAACAGGATATCTGTCTATCACAGCTGGAAGGTTGCATTAAACAGAATAAGTTAAACTCTTCAGAAAGCACCCGAATTTTTGTTAACCTGCTTCAATCACTCTCTTTTGCAAGAGGGATGAGTAGAGGGTTAATCGTTAACCCTAGTAAGATAAGGTAGTTATAGTAAAGCTGGATTAACCGATTTTCCTCTCAAATGAAAATGTTCGGTCACCAGCATTTTCTTTCCTGCTGGGAAAATTATATTCTAATTTTTCCAGATTGGGAACTGGGCTGATTTACACTACTGAAGCTTTCAGTTAGCTGATATTTAGCTGATCTTATGATTTGGTAAGTATGTAAGTTAAAGAAAACTCAAACTCAAATGGACTTACAGAAAATGGAATTTATTGGCTCACATAAATGTCAAGTTGTTAATCAGTGGCTCTGAGATGATACCAGGGAACGTGTTTTGTGTATTTACTTTTCTTTTTATTTATTTTATTTACTTTTTTCCCCCAGATATTATTTTATTTTTATTTTCTCCAACATGCCTTCTGTGAGGTTGGCTCTGTTCCAATGTCAGCTCAGTTTCCTATTGCAAGATTTCCGTCAAAAATTTCTGGGTCACCTGCTTCCTTGTTCAGCTTAAACAGAGAAACTATCACATTTGGCAAGAAAAAAGAAAGACGAAGAAAGAAAAGAAAGGAAGGAAGGAAGGAAGGAAGGAAGGAAGGAAGGAAGGAAGGAAGGAAGGAAAGAAAGAAAGGGAAAAAAAGAAAGGAAAAAGGAAAGAAGTTAAAAAGGAAGGAAAGAAGAAGAGAAAGAGGGAAGAAAACTCAGGAACCTTTCTCTGATTGGATTTTCTTAGGTCACTTGCCCACCTTGTCCAGGAATGAAGTAGGGTGACTGATTTAGGTTTTAGGTAAGAAGTCCATCCCTGAGCATTTAGACCAATTTGAGATCAATCTTCATAGCTGCTTCACAATGCAGGGGAGATGAGGAAAATGATCAAGATACAACCATATTGTTCACTGAAACTCAAAATATGACTATGTTTGTTGTTGTTTGTTTGTTTTTAAATAAAGTGTTGTATATTCATAAGCAAGCAACTGTCATCTTTGGTGTGAGGAGTCAGGATAGTGATTGCCCTTGGCAGGAGGGAGCAGTGACTGGAGATGGGGCATGAGGGATTCTCATGGGGTATGTTAATGTTCTAGTCCTTGATCAGGAGGGAGGTTACGTGGATGGATTTGCTTTCTGAAAATTTATTTAGCTATATATTCATGATTTGTATAACTTTCTATGTTAACTATGTTTTCATAAATAGAATAAATATAAACCTTAACTGGAAATAGAAATGATTGCAAAGTTACTCATGTAAAATAACATGTGAAATATAATGATTATACCAAGTTTCCCAAACTATGCATTGAGTCAGACCAGGGTGCCATGGCAAACACATAGTGATGGCAGGGGTTATTTTAAAATTCCGAATGAAGCATAGCAATATACAGCAAACATCTGTTGAACACTGTAAGCTACTAGCTTCAAAGGGCAGGAAGATAAATCACATAAAGATGGAATAGCAAATATTTGGTAAATAAATGTTTGTTGGGCCGTCATTATCAATGCAATACAGAGAAGACTTTAAACAAATGGTCCTTGCTAGGTTTCCACTCTGTCTATCACACATTTGTTTATATTAAACTATAGTTATCTGTGATGATATTTCCCTTCCTGGAGCAGGACCTCTATCTGAATTCCTTTAGGCAAGTGAAGGATAAGGCGCAAGTGTTCTTTCTAAGCCTTTTGTTCCTTAAAAACCAGCTTAACATCAGTATTCCAAAAGGCATATTTTGGGGGTGGCAAAATTTTGGTTCCTTTTCTATCTTTATTTCAGTAATGTTCTACCTTTGAAAACCTGTTTTTTTGAAAATTGCTTTGATAAAAATCAAGAAGTGCATGAAAAATCAATAAGGAATGGGAAATGAGGGTGGCGCAATGTCCAATCCACTTCCAAGGTTTAAGAAGTAGTGCAGTACCCAACAGGAGCATATGGCCGCCAAAGAATGAAATAAAAACATGATCGTATTACTTTTGTCAGTTCACTACTAAATTATTAAGTGCTTATTAAGTTGTTGAGACTTAATTACTTAGTAAATGTAACTGTTATTCCTTTTGCCTAGAGTATAGTGAAAAACTGCTGAGACACCAAGAGTGCTAAGAATTGAGCAAGTTTGTAAATCACTGGATAATACTATTTTGGGCCTGGCCGATTGGCTTCCACTGTTTGACCACTATAAAGCAGTTCAGCAAATCAATGAATCAAGAAAATCACTGATATATTGTACAATTCTCTGACTTGTAAGGCAGAGCTTACTTAATAGTTGAAACATTTTTTTAACGACCCAAGTTCATCATTCTAAACTCCAAACATTAATTCAGACCTTAATACAGGTTCTGGTTGCATCACCACAAAACCAGACTGTCACTGGTAGGTCGTAGGCTCCAAATGTAGCTCTTGTAGGGAGAAGGAGCTAATGACACGAATGACATGTATATATTTTAGGCTAATATTAGCAGTTTTCTGTTTCATTTAACTGGCTTTTGTTTTCCCCATCAGAAAAACAGGATAAAAGAAGTGAAAGAGTCCTGGATTTTCTATAGGCCTGTACTAGAATTCCAGTTCTAACACTAACCTTTCAATTTTCGTAAGTTACCTCTCTGAAGCTCAGTGAAAGGAGGCCAAAAAGGGCCTACGTTTCAATGTGAAAAGCTTTGCATGAGCCTGACATATGACTTACACTTAAGACGCTATCAGTGCAAACACATATAATATAGCTGCCATGCGTCTGAGCTATGCTCAGTCCTGTGGAGGGTAAAACCATGATTAAGACACAACTCTGCCTTTAAGATGCTAAAACATGTAATAAAGGGAGTTGGGGTGTGGTTAAATAATTAAGGCAGGAAGTGGAGCATGATTGGATGGAGGTTTTGAGTATGAGAACAGAGAGGAATAAAGAATGATTTCTGAATGAAGGGAGTGGAGAACACTCCTTGGAGGAGCTGATATCTAAACACTGGGCTTGAGGCATTAGTGGACTTCACCAGGCCAAGGTGTCACGTTGAGCCACCTGAAATGGAGGGAAGAGAGTCCTCAAGGCTCGCAGCTGAAGGAGAACAGCTGTAAAAGCAGGTCAGGATGGTGTGGCTGAAGCAGATAGTGTGAGCCAGCAATTCATGTAAGGAAAGGGTAGGAAAGTGCAAAAAAGTGACTTGAAATGAGGCTAGGAATACAGGTAGAGCAAGATGGGGTAGATATTAATTATTATTTTCTGAAGGCTCTGTTTAATTCTATACTTCAGGATTTTAAGCTGTGCTGGGGAAGGTGTCAGTAGTCCTGTAAGAGGCAATACCCAGAAAAGACCGACAGGAAACCAGAAACATGTCAATAAACTTGTCCCTCTGTCCTCTCTCATGCTTTATGCATATTATTAATGTTTTCTCACCTCTCTTGCTCTTAGTGTCCCTTTCCCTCTCTCTCTCTCTCAATGTCTTTTTCTGTAGTATTTACATTTGTTTCCCTGACACTTACCTTATATTTCTCTGCTTTTACCTCAAGAAAATTGGCCTATTTATCTATCACCTCTCAATGAGAAATTTCTTATTTCTGATCTATGCCTGGACATACATTCATGCAACAGGAATTTACTGAATATCTGTAAGTACATTGTTTGGGTCCTTGACTTGACAATGATCAAAACTAAATTATTTTTGTGGTACTCCTTGACAGTCACCCTTTTTCCCCCTTCTTCACATAGGATTGATTTTTAACAAATTACTTAGGAAGACATTAGCATCAGGGCTGTCAGGGATGAATGGACGGGGTCTGGAGTGCATTCCTCCAGGAGGGGTCACTCCTGTGGAATATGATGGGGTTGATGCCCCTGGAGCTGTGCAACGTGGTGGCCCTGCTTCAGGTAGCTGAGGTACATTGTTTTAGGGGGATTGAGTTTTAAAAATTTTGATATGAAGCATTGCAGTTGCTTATGTGAACTATCCAGTCATTAGAGCTAGTTCATATTAATACACTTTAAGTGTGGGATGTATTTGATTGCAATCTAACATGAGAGGCATAACACACAGGAAACTTTCAAGTCAAACAGTCCCGGTGAGTGCTGACTCTATAACTTATTAGCCATGTGACCCTGAACAAGTTACTTAACCTTTCTGAGCCTCCAAATCCTCTACTGCAAAATGGAGAAAATAATACCTAATTGTGAACATTCCTGTGAAAATTAGGAACTATATGCTCCTGTATAACCTCGGGATAGACATATTCTCTCTTGGCTAACCCGTAGATGCTACAGCAAGTCAAAATGGATTAATAAGACACATATGATTTGTCAACTAGACTCTAGGGTTGTCAGTGGCACAGCATTCAATGATTGTAATGCATGGTATTGAATGAGATTTTTTAAGATTGAAGTAAAAAGAAAAATTCAGATCTTTAAAGGAAGCAAGTGAGACAGTAATTAGCAAATGAACCAAGCAATCACCACCACCAAATTGGGACAACTTTATCAAGGATAAAAGGGAAAGTAAAATAATTACTGTGGCAAAGGAGACTATCTCCAAGCTAGCCTGCATTTTTCTTTGCAAATGATGTTACAGTTTTGAAAGAATGGCTATATTTTAAATATATTAGAAGGTTTCCATAACTACGACCTCTGGAGGAAGCGACTAACTTTTTTTAAACATTCATGTGTATTATTCAGCTCACATTATGTACCAAACCAGCTGGTTAAATGCTTTCTCAAGAACTTTAAAAACAGAAATAAGTAAAATGAAGTGCATTCTCTGATGTGTCCCTTTGGCTAGAGAGCGTATGTATGAGAAAGGTGAAGATAGTTTTCCACTTTAAAGGGAGAAAAAGTGCAGTGCTGAAGGGTTATTTGTCCAATCCTCCTACCAAGTTAATAATATTTCTGAAAAATAAATCTCAAATCTCTAGTTTATCATTTTCTTTGTCAAATCTGCTCTTTCTCCATACAATCAAACCTGTCTCCCAGCAAAGGAACCGTTATGCATTATTCTTGGACTCGGCTTACCCACCCAAAAGAAAAACCCAAAACACTTTGCAAGGAAGACTTTATCAATAAGATTTCAATGAGTAATGAGGGAGAAAGGAGAATTTCTCTTTTTCTGGAAATATGAAAAAAGAAAACTGGATTCAGTTACCTCTCAGGACACTTACACACCTAAACCATTTGAAATTAGAGAACAATTTGAAGCAGGTCAGTCCTATAGATGAGGCAGTCACACCATGGCGTCTAAGTTCTGCCTTCTCTATGCCAGAATATTGCAGCCTCAGTCCAAAATAGTGATGGAAAGGGTTGTCAACCCTCACATAACTAAACACCAAGATTTTTGAATTTGCTTTGATAATTCCAGTTGGTTGCTTTGACACAGCCTGGGTCAGGTAGGCATTCATAGGATCTCCTGAATTCAGCTACTATTAGCCAGCGACTGTTTGGGGTTGTGAGTCCAGGTGAGGCAAGGTGGAAGAAATCGACCTGCTATGCTTACAAAAGAACGAACAGAACACCATTGAAAGTGTGCGTTTTATTTGGAACATACAATCTTTTATTCACCTGTCATTACATTGAGTCTGATTAATCAGAAGATTTTGCTGGAAGCTTAAAAGTAATGTTGCTAGAGGAGTGGACCTTGCTTCCCCTCTCCTCGTGTTCCTGAGCGTTAAACTACTATTTTGGATCCTTATTGCCATGGAAAATGAAAAGGTAGAAAATATGACTGTTGACCTATTGTATATAACACACACTTTTATGTATTTGCTGCAATATAAAATTTGAAATGTTTATACATTTGCTGCGTTATATTATCACTGACCTGATTTTACAAGAAGCCACCATATAATGGAAACGACTTTTGTCTTAGACCCTCTTGACAAAAAAAAAAAAAAAAAAAAAAATACTCCTCCCAGCCTAAAAAGCACTATGGAACTTTAAAAACACTTAACTGAATTAAAATTTGATTTTGCATAGAGAATTTCTGCATGTCCCGTTAGGTAACTGGAGACATCATTGCAGAAAACTATAAAATCAATGTTTTGTGATTTTCTCATCTAGAATTCCAGTATCTGCATACTCGATTGATCTGAAATCCTTAAATGTCACTGCCTCTAGGCAGCGAAAATTACAAGAGAATCTCCAAAATGTTTTTGCATGAGGGGCCATATGTGAAGTGTAAAATATATGGTGTATAGGGGGAATTACTTTGAAAAATATACTGGAACAGATTGAATTGAAGAAATATTTTCTGGTTATACTAAAGATAGAAATAGAAAAGACAGGATTTGAGTTCAAGGTCTTGATCCCCCATGTATAGCCACTGTAACAGTTGATAAATACATATCTTCTGTTTGCCTCAGTTCCTTCATCTTCAAAATATGAGACCAAAATGTGGCCCCTAGAATTGACAGATAATGGAGTCAATTAGAAAATGCTGTTATATTGTACTCATTTTAAATAGAACTAAAGACAGTCAAGAGTAATAAAGACATTATGTTAAGTGAAATAAGTCAGACAGAGAAAGATAAGTACCATATGATCTCACTTATTTGCGGAATCTAAAGAAAAGAATAAGTGAATGAACTAACCAGAAACAGTGTTGGAGACAAAGAGGAAAAACTGAGGATTGCTAGATGGGCGGGGGGGGGGGGGGGGGGGGGGCGGGTGAAGGGATTGAAGGGCAGTCGGTGACCACAGGATCACCGGGGTTTGAAAATTAATCTGGGGAACGTAATTTAGCGGTTACCAGAGGGTAAAGGGGTTGGGGGTGGGAGATGAGGGTGAGGGGGATTAAATATACGGTGATGGAAGGAGAACTGACTCTGGGTGGTGAACACACAATGTAATTTATAGATGATGTGATATAGAATTGCGCACCTGAAATCTATGTAATTTTAATAACAATTGTCACCCCAATAAATTTAAATAAAAAAAAAGAGTAATAAAGAGATTGCTATGAGGCACATAATGAAAATTTCTAGCATCCAAAGGGCCCTGATTCATAAACAATGCATGTTTGTTACATACGTGAGTAATGAAAAACAAAAAGAGAGAGAAAGAGAGAGAGAGAGAGAGAGAGAACTCTCCGTTTTGGCCCTCTGAGGTCACTGTTTGTCAGGACGTGGGGTGTTTTTTGCACTAGAAGAAAGGAAAAACCTTCTGCCCAATTCCTACTTTTATCCTGTTACCACACCTCCGCGCCTTATCAAATAAGAATTCCTTTTCTTACTGTGTGCTACTTTTCTACTCCAGGCAGAAAACTTTTCATATAAAAGCTAACATAAGCCAAAATTTAAAATAAGTGGAAATATGCCAGTTTTGATTTGAATTTGGGGTGAACAATCGTCATAAAAATGGCATGTGCACTTAATGTGTGTAGGGATGTAAAGAATGAAGAGAGGGTAATGTGAGCCCATTGCATAGGGTTCCCTGCATCCTTTATTGTTTCAAAACAGAATATTTACAAGACACCAGAGAATTTCAAAGGCACAGATTTTTACCTATTACTGTCCAAACGAGGACAGCCAGAAACACTAAGCTATTCCACTTCTTATCCTTCAGCCAGAGTCACAGGATCAGATTAATTTGTTTAGTTATTTATTAACACTGTATGAGTGCCAACTATGAGCTAAGTATTGGCAAAGTTAGTTAAGAAGAACTAGGCAGTCCATCCCTTTACAAAGAAGAATCCATGAATGTCTCCAAACATGGAGCCCATTGGCCAAATATCCCCAACCCTCTCTTCCATCAGCAGTTCTTTTACCTGTCAGGTGGTGAGTTCTGTGATAACTGCATGCTAGGTGTGTCCTTCTTTTTTGTCCAGACCAAGGGATACTAAGTTGAAATTGTAGATAGAGACAACCTTACTATAGAAGTCAAGCTTGCTGAAAGTACCCTCCTGACTTTCAAATTCCCACCTCTGTTTAGCGCAGACAAAAAAAAAAAAAAAGTCTGTTGATAGAACAAATGAATGATTAAAGAATGAATGAGAAGAGAGATAAAGGAGCAGTGGGCGAACTTAGTTCAGCAGCTGTGTGCTCTGACTCTTTTGCCATTGGGTATTCTTAAATATAAAATACTAGAAATTTTGTACTGTGGGGCCTTCCTAAATGGTTTTTTAGTTTTTTTTTTTTTATATTAAAAAGAAATGTGTCCAGTAGTTGTTATAAGAAAACAGTTTTATACATCCAACAGTTAAAATGTTATTACAGTTTGGTAGGTTGGAAAAAAAAAATCAAAGAAATATTTTTCAGACATTTTTTCAGACGTATGACAATGCTCCTAATAAATTAAGCATAGCCATTACATCACTTTATTCATTTATATTCAATTTATCTTCATTTCTGAAACAATACTTATCTACTTGGTGTTACACTTTCACTTGTTTGAGTAACAGAAATTGGTTATAGTATGTAATCAATTATAGTTTCCATTCCAGGTCATCAATTTTAGCTAATAAAATGCAGACAATCATGTTAAAAATGATCTTAAAGTATTGGCAGAGAGTTACAATATGACCACTGACCCTGTGACTCTTCACTATAATTGTAGGTGAACTTCAAATTCAGAGACAGATGTCACCTCTTGTCGCCAATGTGTACAAGCAACCACCCCATTTCATTCCAAGAGTATTCATTTATCAGATTTTCCCCCTTCTAATTAGGCAGCAGGTATTTATTGGTCTCTCAATATGTCTCATGGCTCTTAATGTGGCATGCAATAGATTTTTGTGGAGGTTCCAAAAGAGATATAAAGACATCACGAACAAGACGCGGTCTTGGCCCCCAAAGACAGCATCATATAGAAGAAAAACAGCTGCATAAACAATTCCATGTGTAGAACTGATAAAGAAACACTCTTGATTTAGCAGAGGCCATGAAAGGAGAACAGCAAGGGAACAGAGTTGCTTGCTAAGGACTTCTAGTGTTCCCATTGTTTTTCTTGCAGTTTGTTTCAGTTATTCATCATGGGAAAGAATAAAAGGTTCTTCATACACAACATAAAAGTTCCCACCGCATGACCTTGAAATGATCATGATTTGCCTATTCTGTAAAAACTTATACTGGCACACATTTAGCTCAACAGGTTTAACCTTAGCATAATCAGAAGGACAATATTATCAAAACAGTCAAGGAAAATATAGAACAGTGGTTCTCAAAATAATATGTGCAAGGATTATCTGAGAGTAATGAAAATTACTTTTAGACAATTTGATTTCAATAGACCCCACCCTCACACATTCTTATTTGATACAAGAGGTTACCCGACCCTCAGATATTCTGTTGGATTCAGTAGGTCTGGGATGAACAATGGAAATACGATTTTTAAGTTTCATTCTACGTGACTTTGAGGCAGGAAGCCCAGGGTTACATGCTGAGATGTTCTGCTGTTGAACAACCTAATGAATGTTGCAGAAAGGCTAGCTTGCTGCTATTTTTCATAGAATTAAACATTGCAGCATTCTGTCAGTGCTTGATGCTCTTATTCAAAGACTGGGTTAGTTCGCTATTGATTTAAGTTTAAACTGTCTAACCAAACTCTTACAGTCCTAGAATAAATTTCTTAGGTATTCCTTTAATCCTCTTTTCACTTTTTACATTTCATTGTATTTATTTTTCCAGCTTTATTGAGACATTGTTGACATATGTGCAAGTTTAAGGTGTACAACATGATGATTCGATACACATATGTATTGCAAAATGACCACAATAAGATTAGTTAACATCTCCATCCTGTCACCTAATTATCAGTTTTGGGGTGTGTGTAGTGATAAAATTTAGAATCTACTCTCATGATCCAGCAGTTCCACTTCTGGGTATACTCGTATGCCTCTCAGAATTTTTAACTTTAACTCAGATATTTGAACTTCTATTAAAAATCCAATTCAGCAAATATTTATTAAAAAGCATTATGCACCAGGCAGAGAGCTGGAAAGTCACTAAGGAAAAGAGACATGGATGAGGAGTGATTCGAATTCTCAAGGAATTTCCAAATCTAGTGAAGAGGGAAAAAAGTACATCAACAACTATTTTGTGAGATAAAGTAAATGTCAAAAACAAAACACCAAGGAGGAGAAAGTGATAGGTCTTGACAGGAGAAATCATAGAAAATTGCTTGTAGAATTTAGCCTGAGCTTTGAAAGATAAACAAGGTTTCAATAGCTGAGAGTTGGAGGAAGGAAACTCTAAGTTGAAATAACAGCTCAGCACATACAGAGCTGTGAAAATATAGTGCATGTTAAGGGAAATGCAAATAGTCTAAAAACAGAGGAATATGAGACTGGAAAATTATTGAAAAGCCAAGTCAGGGAGAGTATTCAACATCACACCGAAACTGATCCCTTCAGCCAAAGACCACCAGGAACACACGCATAGATAAGCAAATTGCATTATTATTAGTTGCATTGAGAGAGCGCACACACTGTGGACAACTATGGGGTGTCTTGGTAAGAGGATGCTGGAAGGAACGTATTATAGCATTAGAGCTTTGGTTGGGTGATTTGGGGAGAGCCTAAGCATTTGGGGCTGTGTTGTAGATTAGATGCTGTCAGAAAGTGGGGCACGTCTATGGTTGGGTGTCTCAATAAGTCTTATCCATGGGGGGGGGGACTAGAATGAGGATAGAGCTGTGATTAGTAAAGCAGTAGCAATTGCTCATTTAAGGCAAGAGAAGGGGCGTTTGGTATCTTTTGGGTGGAATGATGACCTTGTTTTCATCGATGCTTAGGTGAAATTCTGAACTATGTGTGTTTTGTCTCAGTTTATTATGGTCTCGGAGTAACCTTTACCTGCAGTGGGTATTCTGTGAGATTGTTCATGCACAGAGAATATCACGGCCTAGCTTTGAATGCCCGGCTGACTTATAAGTGCAGGAATGCTCTTTATTTCTTTGTTAAGACTTATGATCATTATCTTAAAGAGGTATCTGCACCCCCGTGTTCATTGCAGCATTATTTACAACAACTAAGACATGGAAACAACCTGTGTCCATGAACAGATGAATGGAAAAGAAAATGTGATATGTGTTGGAATATTGTTCAGCTATATAGAAGAAGGAAATCCTACCATTTGTGAAAATATGGATGGACCTTGAGGACATTACACTAAGTGAAATAAGTCATATAAGAAAGACAAATACCCTAAGATCTCACATGTAGGTGGAATCTTAAACAAAACAAAACAAAACAAAACAAAACAAAGAAACTCATAGAAACAGAGGACAAATTGGTGTTCCCAGAGATGCTGATTATGCGGTGGGGGAAAATGGGTAGAAGTAGTCAAAAGGTACAATTTTCCAGTTATAAGATAAATAAGTTCTAGGAATTTCATGTACGGCATGGTGACTATAGTTAACAACACTGTGTTGTATATTTGAAAGTTGCTAAGAGAGTAGATCTTAAAAGTTCTCATCAGTAGATCTTAAAAGAAAAAAAATCATAACTACATGTGGTGATGGATGTTAACTAAACTTATTTTGGTAATCATTTCACAATATATACACATATTAAATCAGGTTGTATATTTTAATCTGATACAATGTTATATGTCAATTATATCTCAATAAAGACAAAAGTTAAAAGTTAGGAAGGAGATCATTACATGGGTGCCTTCCATAATTCCAATTTTGCCTTTCAATCAAGATCGTAGCTTCAAAAAACCTAATAATAATAATGATAATAATAATTTGCTGTCTTTTAAAAAAATCCATTTATTAAATTATGTCCAGCTCATTAAAAAAAAAAAGACATAATAACATCTGTAAGTAGTGAGAGTTTTTGAAGACTTGTGAGCTACGGATTAATACCTTTGGCCGCATTTTCCCTTGGATAGCAGCAAATGAAGTATGGGAAGAATGGAGGCCAGGAGACCAGTTGCAATAGTCCAGACAAGAAATGAGGCAGCCCACACCAGCCTGAGGATACAACAGGACCACGGGAGTGCAGGAGGCCACACAGGGCATAGGACTTAGAAGTGGGACAAGAAGAAGGAAAGGCGAAGGGGATGTTGTATTACTTCCCAGTTTGGCCAGGCACTAGTGCTTCCACGTGCTTCACATCCTAAAATCCAGCCAACATAGGAGCTACCAGTCATGGATTAGCATCTAAATTCGTTCTGAGCATTGCTTCTGAAGCAATAGAAACACCTTATTTTATAGATTACTAACCTTATGGGTGAGAGTTGTTTTGGGATGTTAACCGGTCTGTTGTAGCATGGTTTTACTTCTTATGTTTTAATTCATGATTTTGGACCCATTTGTCACTTCTATTTGATGCCCTTTGCCAGATGACTGGAGGGGAAATGAACCCCTATGGACACACATGTAGTCATATAGTATGATAGGGATATTAAGGGAGTGAAAATGATTTCCTTAAGCCAAACCATATATCCTACCTTGGAATTGGGTCTCGTATGAGTTTACATATAAACAATTGTAGGCCTGGGTAAATGCATAAAGATTGTCTACGGGGAATGGTTATCTGGTTATGAGACAGTGGGATGGAGGGAAAGGCTGAGCTCTAAATCATAACAGGCAGAAAGGATGCTTGTGATCTAGAACTTCTCAAATGGGAACCTGCATATGAGACACTTGGACATCTTGTTAAAATGTAGAATCTGATTTGGTAGGTTGAATAAGGCAGAACTGCTGTGTTTTTTAACAAGTTACCGAGTGATGCCAGCCTAGGGACCGCACTTTGAGCAGCAAGGCTCAGTTTGTTAACTATTAAATATTCTATAAGCTCTCATTTGATAAGGTTCTGTATTTTCTGTCTTTTCTCATTCCTTCTCTTTTTGTCTGACATGTGTTTATTCCTCTCTTTCACTCTCACTTCTGCTGTATTTGCCCCAAAAGGATCACCTTAGTAAATCCATTTACTTTTGTAATTCAGTTAAGTAGCAAACCAAAGTTTTGAAATTAGACATTTAAGGGGTAATGATTCATATCTCTTTTGTTTATATTTTGTTTTGCATTTTACTTCTCATATCTAAATGCAAATTTGAGTACCTGAATGGAATCACGGTGTGTATAGGCCCTCCCTGGGCTTCTGTGTCTTCTTTATAGCTTGGAAACTATCAGCATTCACGATGCAGGTTCTTGATTATATTTGTACATATTATCTTGATTATGTTGAATATATTGATTACATTTAGCTGTGGTCTCATTAGTCTCCCAATTAAATGTGTCATTATAGCAAGAGTTTAATTTTCTACCTCTAAAATGAAATAATGTTATCTTTAACACCGAGAGAGAGAGAGAGAGAGAGAGAGAGAGAGAGAGAGAGAGAGAGAGAGAGAGAGAGAGAGAGAGAGAGCGCGCACGCAGGAATAGAGGAAGAATATCCTTTTCTCCTTTTCTGGAAGAATTTCAGCGGCCTATTTCTTTATAGTTGTGAAGATTAATGTTAAAAATACCTTTCCTTTTCTTTACATTTTAAGGGGGGTAAACTGAATAATACATACAGTGCTTCAGTGATCTTTGCTTTAAAGACCACCAACTGTGGCTCCTTTTGTAAATCAAATAATAGTTATAATAGCTACTCTATACGATGTTTTATTATTTAAATAGCATGTGAATATTATACTTCTTTAATCTCATCAACTCTAGAGGATATATAGGTTAGGCTTCATTACTGTTTGCATTTTTTAAGAGAACTGAAGTTTAGATTAGAGAGAATCTAGTTGGGGAAGCCAGCAATAAAGTACCAGCCTCACAATAAATTCCAGGGTGTGTACATTCGACCTTACAAAATGATCGCTTCCTGATACAGATATTCGGTGAATTCAGATTTTCTCTATTCTCTTTAAAAGGTATTCACTATGCAACATAATAGTGTAATCTAAAATTGGAGAAGTTTTACATAATATTATGAAATACCATAGGGGTGTGTGTATGTGTGTTCATGTTGTGTGTAAAGTGAGATATTAACAGATATTAAGATCTATATCTACCTGAGTTTCAGTATTCATATTAAACACAATCTATCGTGTGAATTTATGAACCAATGGGCCATTGGCTAAACCTGGGTAGACCTTTTTCATGCAATATTTCTCTTATGTCTGGGAAACTTGTGGAATTAATTGTTCCCTCAGGGAGTTGGAGGGGTTGCAAAGAAAATATGAAGAGGTTTGAGATGATGAAGTTACAATGTTATTACAGACTATATACTTAATTTCTTCCTTATGTTCCCTCTGGGTCTTCCACCAATGAACCCATTTGCCAAATCCTTCAGTGAAAAACAAAAATGAAAATATGAGACATGTTTCTTGCCCTTCTGCTTGATGGATAGTGCCAGGCAGTAGCTATCTAGAGTTTGTATGTCAACCTGAGGTTTAATTTTGTGTAAATACTCCCTCAATGAATAAAAATTAACTTTGATGGCAAATAACTCTGTCGGATATCCATGGAATTGTTTCTGAGTCAAATGTATCTTTCCTGTTATTTAGGAGCAAAGGGTCTTGACTCTGAAGCAATCATTTCAGAAATGCATATGCCATTAAAGTAACTTTATCCCAGAAAATACTGTGAAATGAGTTGTCCACATATTTTTTTGCTCAGTATTGGTCACTCATGTCTCATCCTTCTCTTCGAGAGTCCTGAATGTGAAGGTGGCATGTAATGCACATCCCAAACTGTCTGTCATTAAAGCACATATAACTGATAGCTAAATATGTACACATTTTATAATAGTTTAAGTCATTTTCCAATTTTATTGATATGAGACAGTAGAATGAGATAGAATAAGTTGTTTTGAAAACTAATTTTCATGTATTAATGGGCTTGTTTCCTTGCTTCAAGAACTGCATTTCTTTGTGATTTCACAAGAAACCAGCTTATTCTTCGTGGCTGAGAGAGCAAGCCCTAAAGCATAGCCACAGTCAAGGAGAACGTGTGGACCTGTTACCTGTGAGGACAGCTGAAGCCACATTAGATTAGCATTTTAGACGCTGAACCATTTGCAGTATAGACTGGTTTCTAGGCAGTTGCCTACTGGTTCAAGGACATGTTTGAAAAGTGCAGAAAACAACTTTCGAGTATTGCTGCAATTTTTACACATCTAAAATGAAAGTGATCAGGGTTTAGTGAACTCTGAGATTGCTAATTCTGGCTGGCTAGCTCTACCCACAGCCTCCACTGGGAATATCTTAATCAGTACTGTCCAAGAGCGAGAGGCCTCAGGACAGCTGGCAGTTTTGTCCAAATGAAAGAACTGAGAGACATATCAGCATAACAGTTGGTAAATACCACAGCAAGAGTGTCAAATTTTTATTTTGGAAACTATCCTTATTTTACATTTAACTTGGGGAGTCAAGGGTGATTAGTCAGTATGGACCAAGTTAACTGAGTCTATTCCTCCTGCCTAAACCCCTCTTCTTCAGGGATAAGTCTATTCGAATCCTAAGTGTTTTTCAAGACTCAGGCCAAATGTTTACGTAGCTGAGAAACCCAATAGCCACTCTCAATACTGATTTCCTCAGGCCTCTGATATGCCACAGCCTTTAGAGTTTGTACCACTGTTTTGTTACACTTAACATTTACTTGTCATATGAATTACACATGTGCAAACACCCATGCGTGTGTATGCATGAGCACGTGAATGAACACACACACACACACACACACACACACACACACACACACTTTCGGTGAATTTCAAACTGTTCTGCCAACTCCCCTCAGGAGCCATGGGAGCATACGTCAGTCTATCTCTGTTTTCCATATTGGACAGCCCATAATAGTTTACTGCACAAAGTGACTATAGCTAATAGAAGTATGGAAACCATTAGTGTGTTTCATATCTTCATTTTTAGTTTCTCGCAAACATAAATTATACCTTAAAATATTTCCGACTGCCAATACCTCTCTAGGGCCTCATTCATTGTTGATGCTCCATAAATATTTACAGACTGACTAATTTTACTGAATAGAGCAACTCAGGTATCTGGTCATGTCTTTCCATGGTATTGTTGGGGATGGGGAAATTTTCCCCTTTGCCTTTGAGTTCTTCTGGCTGGTAGAATTATTAAAATGATAGAAGGAAAATTAACAGTTTTAAAACGTATATGGGGGCAAATCACAATATGTTGCCCAGATCAAAAAATGGGGTCAAAGAAATGATTGAACAAGGCAACTTTTTATACATTTTAGATAAAGAAATAATAGATTTGTGAGAAATAGACAGGGCAAAGAAAGTTAGTGCTCATTAGAAAGGAGTCTAAGCAAAGCTTGGGTTTTCATTAGTGAGGAATCTAAATGAAGTTAGGGCTTGGGTAGTAAATTTAGAAAGACCCTACGAGGCGTGTTTAACACATGCTTTTCAATCCTGGGTTTTATACCTCTTGTGATAAGGTTGTCTCAGTCCTTCAGGAGTGGGGAAGGCACTTATTGTAGAGATTTATTTCCTGTGTTTAGGGGAACAGAGGAGCATCAGAGAGCTCTTCCTGCTCCTGCTGCTTCTCAGGTGATTTTAGTTAAAATAATCAATATACCACTGTGGAATATCTTGGGGCAGCCTGCTCTGTGCCCCAACAGTACAAAGAGAGAGGGTCTGATATCATCTGCTTCCTTAAAGATGAGATGACACATTCAGTCCTAGAGAAACACTCTCCATGCTGCACACTGAGCGGTTAAAACTAACCCAGGCTGCTTTCACCTGCTTCTTCAAGAAGTTAGAAGATGTCTGTCTCCTAAGAAGCGCACAGTAGTATAATGGAAAGAACTTTGGACCACAGAAATTACCAGACCTATTGAGTCTAGTTATTCACTCAGACTCAATTCAACATTTTTCTATTTATTTTGTTTGTTTTTTTTTGGGAGGGGGTTCATTCTACTACCAACACATAGTTGCCAACTCTCTCTACTCAACCAGGATCATCAGCTGAGCACTCCGAGTGTGTTTAACCCAGCAAAAAATCTGCGTGCCACCCTGGTCCAGCAGAGATGAATGAACTTAACAGCAAACTGACAGATGAGTGTACTGATGAATGGAGCAAAATAAAATAAGAAAATATATCTTGGGGTGTTTTGTGGATAATCATTTTGTAATCACCAGTATGACTTGGTCAGAGATGCCGATAGGAATAACCTGGGTGATGTTTATTTTAGTGCCAGGTTTACTTGGTAAGTGTCATTTGCCATCATTTAATAGGATTAGATTTATACGGAGATACTTATTTCCCCTGATGACAGTGGTACAGGGGGTTATTCCCTAGTGAATGCCGGTAGACCTGCGAAGGCTCACTGTTTAGTCTCTACTTCAGGTTTGGCAGCCGGGATGGAATATATACACTCCTATACTGAGGCATGGGTGTTGCATAGATCAGTTCTTTATTCCTTTTAAAAATAAAAGCAAAAACTGGTTATCTATACATTACAAAAGATAGATTTCAAAATAATGACATTTTCAAGGGTCAGTGCTATAGAATAACAAGTAATGAGGTAAAATGGTGCCTGTTTTGGTGACTTCTAAACTCTGATCAGCCAGATACCTTTGCAATGGTTCTTCTGCATGTTTTCGTTAAGATTCTTCTACCTGTTCCACTGAGAGCCTTATCTTTGTTTGCATTGTACAAATCTCAGGGACCGAAAATCTGGCCGAGGCCACACAAATCTTGGCTTCTCCAAGAAGCCTGAGTGTTCTTTGACATGTCAGGAAATAAAAGTCAGCTAGAGCTACAAGGGAAGCAGGTACATGACATAATGACGACCTTAACTATCTATGGGGATAACCATGGAAGTTATTTTCGCCAATTATGTCATTTCATCATTTAAATGTATTAATCTTATACCATAGAGACAAACCAACCTAGGACAAAATTTATTTTTTGTTTGGTACTTAGTTCTTTCAGACAATGGAGGTGGAAATAACAAAGAGAATAACAAAAGAGGATAAGAGGCACTTATGAAGACAGGAAGAATAATCTATTAAAGAAGAATCTAGAGAAGCCCTGCCTTTAAAATCTAACTTCATGGTGGAAAACAAGGGGAAACATCTGATGATCATATGCTATAACAAAGAAACTAACATCTAATTTGCAGCAAAAAGCCAGTTTCAACTCTCCTACTTACTATTACAAGTTATCTTCTCATTCTTCATCTTATATGTGCAGTGGAATAATAATACATAGTTTGCATGCTCATTTTAAGGACAAAATACAAAAATAAGCATAAAATATCCAATGTTTAACATAGTACATAGATATGTTGACTGAATTTAATTAAATAAATTGTATCAAATTTATGATGCACAGATTATCAAACAAAGTAGATTAATTTTTTAATATAATTAGAAAACTCTGTGATGTAAGTAGTAGATTTGATATGTTGGCCATGGTCAAATATTTAATAGGTGAGTCACAGAAATTTTATATGACATTTTATTGTCCTTAAGGTATTAAGAAATTTAAAGAGGGATTGAAAAGAATTAGAATAGTCTGGGTTATTAATGTTATTACTAACAACAATACTAATAAATGAATAATTATGATGATGTACCACACTGCTCTGAGGCATCACATACTTTTCAGCTGAATTCCAAATTGGAATTCTCATGAAAATCCTTGTTATTTTTGAGGTTGGCATCAAATTGTATCTTAGTGAAATCTGAAAGTTTGAAATTGACTAGTTTGAAAAACAACAAGTTTGAGCATTCATATAAAGATGATTAAATGTTGAAATTCATCTTTTTTAAAGAAGTGGGAATTTCATCTTCTTGGGAAATGTAAATTGAATCTAATTCTTCTATTTCATTCCTTAATGTTTCCAATCTTCCAGTCTCTTTAATATATACAAATGATGATTTGCTTATGAATATAATTTCTGGAATTGTCAAATTACAGATTATGGTTGGGTACTGGGAAAATTGAAAAAATGAAATCAAATTCTTTGTCTTCCTATTTCCACTGCCCTGGTCTATGCTTGGACAGTCTTCACTCTCTTCTTAGACTGGTAAAGCCTCTTAAATTGTACTCCATATTGCTGATGAAACCTCTTGACTCATGGAACTATGTTCTACAACATGCATCAGATCAGATTAACGTAATTGTGTGGCTACAAACCTTGGGCAATTTTGCATTTTCTTCTTAATGAAGAATAATGTTCTTTGCTTGAACTGTAAATACTTCTGTGACATGATTTCAAACCACTGTTTATCCTACTCTTCTTCATTTGTTTCATGCATTTTGTCCAAAATCCATGTTAGTGCTCTAACTTTCCTCTTTCATTAGAATCCTCATTACTCACTCTGACTTGAACTGGATTAGATGTGTTTCACATATTGAAAACCTACTTAACTTGAAAAATAGAGCTCAACTATTTTCTCTTCTTTAGGGTATATGAATATTTCTGTCAGAATAACCCTTTTCTCTTTCTGCTATCATGCCATTTTTTGGTTTGGCCATTTTAACTCAATCGTTTTCTTTCTAACTATGCAGATCTGTTCTTCTCCCATTAGCTTGAAAACTCCTTAAAGGCAAGAACTATGTCTGTTTAATCTTATGATAAAACATTTTTTTTAAAGTTGAACTGGGCATTCAGGAACAAAATCTGCTGAGAGCAAAGAGATTGCTTAACGAGCGTTTCCTTTTGAGCTAAAGGCTATTTTGAGGTTGTGAATGCATAAAAAGATATCTCTGAGAGGCTGGGTCCAGTGATATAAAGCTGTTTGACATTACTGGGTTAACAGTTACTCAAATTTTAAGTGTTTCTCTAGCATCTCCCTCTAGTGTTTACAGACAGGATATTAAAAGACAGTAAAAGGCATGTTTTTGACCCCTAAGGAGTTCACTAACTAATGGAGATGATTAAAATGGCACAAATCAGGTTAATACAATATTCCTATTCCTGGGGTTCCTGAATTAAGTTCCTCTAAGGATAGCTAGTGTTGCTACCTTATAATTTTATTCAGACTTAGAAAATACATAAGTTACGATGCATTCAGCTACAAGTAACAGGGTACCCAACTGCTAGTAACTTAATCTATAAATATATGTATCTTTTTTTTTTATTGGAACGTCCGGAGGGAGGTCCTTATGCAGTGGCTTGTTCAGTGGCTTCATGATTGACTTAGAAAATCATCTTTCTCCATCCTTATTGGGTACCTCATAGCTACAAGATGACGCCCAGAACCAGGCCTCTTACGCATACTGATGTCTCTAACAGAAAGGAAAGGGTGAGGCAAAATGGAAAGTCACTTTAGCGAGAAGAAAATGGGCAAAAATCCTTCCTAGCACCCCTCTATTACACCTCCTTCCCCCCTGCCCCCAGAAGACTACCCTTTATGTCTTACTGGTCAGGAACTGGTTCCCATAGCTACGTACTTCTCCAAGGAAAGCTAGGGATGTGGGCTTAGCCATAGTTGGCTTAGGGCAACTGGGTTTCCTTCCTTGGGGTTGAGCAAACTGCCACATTTATTTACTGAATCATAACCCAGTGACCCCGAAGAGCAGACCCTCAGGTTTCTGCAGGCTTGCTGTTGAGCAGCAGTGATAGGCACCAGGGAAGAATATTAAGGGAACTTTGTGGATAGACAGGACTGCCAACAGGTACTCCTCAGATTGCGTTGTCATGGGAGTCCACATTTGGCAATGAGAGCCTTAGGGAATAGGACAGAATTCTGGATTATTACTAGGAAAGTTTCCTGGAAGAGAAAAATGTGGGGCTCCCTTCTCAATTTATGGCTGGGATTCAATCTCCTCAACACAAGGCCCATGGACCATTTCACAGGAGTGAAAAATGAAGCACAGAAATATTCATCTAAATGTGACATAATGAAACCACTGATGAGGTAGGACTAGTGCAGTTATCTTGGTAGTCCATCATAATTCCTGTAACTGCCCCTCCCACTCATATACACATAAATAAAAGAAAAAGGAAATCAGTCTTCTCTCTTTTAGTGTCTTCAAATTCTTGCAAACGAGACCATCATAGTGTATGGGACATTAAGTCAAAAAAAAAAATGTGTTGCAAAGTTGGAGGAAGATGATGTTTGTATTTCAAAATTTCAGGGCACATTAGAGCTGGTGTGTGTCCTATTCTAAGAATGTTTGGTGATTGTATTAGGTATAAAAACTTTTGCAAATGTGAAATTTTGTGCCAAACTCCTTTTTATTTCTCCTTAAACAAACAAACAAACAAACAAAAAAAAAACACAGGAAAACCCTCAACGTTGTTTCTTTGTCATTGATGACGCTTGTGCATTGGGAACTCACTTAATATTCTTACTAATGAACTCATTTTAATATCTGTATTTGTGATAAAGTTGACTTCATTAGAGAAAATCTAGAAGTCTGCCCCTTTGATAGCGAAAATGTTATGCAGCTATACCAACCTCATCAGTTTCCTTTGTTCGCTCTTTCTCTCTCTCTCTGTAACACTTTTTCTCAGTCATTACTATGGAATTGTTTTACAACACTAATTCTCAATGTGCATTTGGCATACTATATATAGGGCAATGAAACCTAAGATATTTTAAAATTCATTTTGATAACTAATAAATTAACTACTACTAATAAAATATAAACTTGAACAGTAATATATGATATGCCCCTCCAAACATATGACCATGTTTTCGCTTCATCTTGACTCTTGCAATCATCATTGCTACATGTTGGCATAGTTGAAGGACTTCTATCGACTACACTTCTCAGAGTTGAGCAAAGACAAAACAGTATCTGAAGTGCTTACCAATGGCCACTTGGACATCATTGCCTCTCATCCAAGTTTTCCTTTCAGTAAAACTGAAGTTTTAAAGTTTTATTTGAATTAATACCATTTACTGACCTGGAAGTATTGTCCTATTTTAAAAGGTCTTTTTTTTTCCACCATTAAATTGCCAGATTACTGTCTTCTATGTATTACTTTTACTTTTGGAGACAACTCATTTTAAAGAAAGATCTATTTCTAGGATTACTTTATTAGAGACTCTCACCATTGAGTAATTAAAAACTCCGGGAACTAATTCTTCCTCTAGACATAACATATAATAGGTGTAATGTAGGGAAAAAAATTTATAAGAGTTAACTCTCTAGATAATACAGTAGTGTTTTAACAACCATAAATGACAACATCATGTTATTTATGGAAAGTAATATATAGAATAGATTTTTTATCAGAATTGTGTTTCATATGAGTGCAGTTATGTTGACATAATATGTTAATAATTTCTGTTTCTAATATTATGAAGCAGTTTGCTTTTTAGGGCAATGAATGAAACTCCAAATAGAACAAATACTTATTACCTGTATTGAGAATATAACATTTTAAAACACAAAATTGAACTGTAAACTAATTATCCAAAATATACAGTCCAACCATCTCTAAAAGATTCATCCTAACTGACCAGTGTAAGTTTTAGGGACCCTGTGGATGATGAAATCCATGAGCAGTTTCCAGTAGTGTTCATGCACTTTCTGTTTGGCACCTTCAGTAAGGCTTAGATAATCATTCAAACACCAAAGTTAAAAAAAGGTGAACACAAAAACCCAACCTGTATTAATTTATGTATTTATTAAATAAACATTGCACAACTGGTTTGTGCTAGGCAGGGTCCTTGAGGATCAAGGAAAGCTTTCTGAGAGGGAGCGATGCATTTGAGATTGAGGAGAGGCCCATTGGTGATGTGTGAAGGACAGAGAGAGGTGGGTAGGGATGGGATCATGGATGTTACAGATGGTGTTCCAAGGATCTGTGGCTCCATCTTTGCAGGTGATTGGAAACTCTTGAAGTTCTTAAAGTAGATTGATGGAGAAGAATTTGAATTCTACTTTTTTTTGCATTTTATTATTTTAGAAAACTTACTCTTCTTGTCTTAAAGATGATGAACTGAGGGTAGGAAAGATAGATGGACAATAAGGAAGGCAGGCATCAGTTCGAAGTCTGGTTCATCAAATACCATTTAGGCTAGGTGGTCAGCAAAATTTTTGTGTAGGCCTGAGAGTAAATATGTTAGGCCGCACAGTCCATGTAATCGCTGTCATAACTGCTCATGTAGATGATATGTAAAGCAAATGGATATGGCTGTGTGCTAATAAAACTTTATTTATAAAAACAGACATTGAGCCACATTTGGCCTGAGGGCCATTGTTTGCCAACCCCTGATTTAGAATATCAAAATGTATTTAAAAATGAAAAAAAAAATATTGCTATATTAAAATCTGCTATTTACAGCCACGTTAGTAGCAGCACGATTCACAATAACCAAAAAGTGGAAGTGACTCTAGTGTCCATCAACTGATGAATGGGTGAACATAGTGATGTATATGTTACAATGAAATAATATTCAGTTGTAAAAAGGAAGTTTTGACACATGCTACAACATGGGTGAGCCTTGAGGGCATTATGATAAGTGAAATAAGCCAGTTACAAAAAAGACAATTACTATATTATTCCACTTATATAAGGTACCTAGTGTAGTCAAATTCATAGAGAAGAACATAGAATGGGGGTTGCCTGCGACTTTGGGAGGGAGCATAGAGAATTATTGTTTAATGGGCATAGAGTTTCCATTTTGCAAGATGAAAACATTCTAGAGATAGACGCTGGCGATGTTTGGACAACTGTGAATACACTTAATGCCATTGAATTGTACGGTTAAAATGGTTAAAATGATAAATTTTATGTTATGTATATTTTACCACAATTTAGAAACAACACATGAATGAATAAAAGAACAAAAAGCCACTCACTACTGCTTTATCCCAATTCCATTTTATAATGACCTTTATACAAGTTGGCCACATAAAATTATTGCAGGAAATGAGGTGAAACTGTGCAATGGCAATGATGTGGGTGCACTGTGCATGGAGGCAGGGTCCCAGGCTCCACTTGCATCAGCTTGGATGTTTTTTTGACTGCAGGTTACAGAAACTCTGAATCAAACTGTCTTAAACAAAAAGAAAATTTATTCTTGAACATTGCAGTAAGTCCACATGTCTGACTCAGTAGTTCAACTATGTTCTCAAATCCCATCCTTCAGATCTGCCCATTTCTCTGTGCTGCCATCTGTGGAGTTGGGAGCAAAATGACTACAGCAGTTCCTGGCTTTATAAACAGGGGGAACATCCAAGGGAAAAATGAGATTGTCTGTTCCTGGGACTACTCCTCAGAAATGTAAACACTTTTCTCCAAAGTCCTCTGTGTTCATTGTCCAGAACTAGGTCACATGCTGATACTAATTCTTTCACTTATGAAGTGCATTGGATTGACCTTGGATCAATTCAGTGGAGGCTCATTTCTGAATTTAGCTTTGCAGGTTTGGCGGGTGTGGTCATTTCCTGAAGAAGTTGGCTGCCTGAGCTAAGGGTGGATACCTAAACAAAACTGAATTTGGTTTGGGAAGGAAGGCATGTGGTGTGAAGAGCATGGGTTTGCATATCAGATGGACAAAAAGTAATATACACATAGTTACTATGAAGAGTGGAAATTAACACTTTGATGGATATGCTATGTGTCAAATATTAAGAGAGTATCTTTGCTATTACCTCATTTAATCATGAGGAAAACTGTGTGGGGCAAAAATTCCCTACACTCTCTTTTTTAAAATAGATGAGGAAATTGGGGCTTGAAGGGTTTAAAAACTCATGCCCCTTTGACGCCCTCTGCTCTTTTTACTATGTGGCACTGTCTTTGAAAATATATAAATAACTTCTCATTTGAAAAGCATTCAATTCTTTCCACAACCATTATTTTCAAGAATATCAATATATATCAATATATATCTGTACCTATATCTATCTATCTATCTATCTATCTATCTATCTATCTATCTATCTATCTATCTATCTATCTATCTACGTGAGGGATAGCGAAAAAATGCACGAGAAGACACTTTGGTCAACATTGCTCAAGCAGTAGTTCTCTGTAATCATAAGTGTCTGGACGCTGATGGTAACCACTTTGAGCACCTCTTCTAATTGCAGAAATCAAGCGTGACTTGTATTCATCTTTTGTTATTGGTATATATTGAGTATTACAATTTTAATACAGTTTTCCTTTCTTAAAATGTGTATACATTTTTCTGGTTCTCTCTCTCTCTCTCTCTCTCTCTCTCATATATATATATATACACATAAATTTTTACCATTTTTAAGGGAGGAGACTGAGAGGTTCAGGGAGCTTAAGCAAATGGCTCAAGTTCGTGCAACTGGTAAGTGGCAGAGATAGGATTCAAACCGAGCTTCTCTTACTCTAGAGTAGTATTTTCCAACCTGGATACTATTGACATTTTGAGCTGGTTAATTCTTTGATGTGAGGGGCCGTCCTGAGCATTGTAGAATGTGTAGCAGCTTCCTTTGCTTCTATCTAATAGATGCCAATTGTACCTCTCCTTCCATTGTAATAACGAAAAATGTCTCTGTATATTGCAAAATGTCTCCTGGGGGTGAGAAATCACTGGTCTTTCCACCAGGCTGTTCTTATTTTCTATCCTGAAGCGATTCACAATCTAGTAGATGACTGCGGGCATATGCAAAGTATTGTACTGAGAGTCGGCATGGAACCCAAAGGAGCAGAACCTAGTGATTTTAATGGCGTAGAATTTCCAGTTGGATTGCCTAGATTCAAGATTCAGATCCAGCACTTACTATCTGTTATCCATGGACTAGATGTTAATTTTATGTCTCAGTTTCCTCATCTATAAAATGGGAATAATAATACCTACTTGGCACAAAGTAAACTCTTTGATGTGGCAAGCTGAGCTCCTCTGCTGTGCAGGGTAGAAAGTGGAGAGTAAGTGGCTTTCTATTTTCAGCCCACTGCCTGATTTTCATTAGCTTTGCAGGTCGATTTCCTTTATGCTTGCCCTAGGGGCTGGAGCTTATGTTTCTGTCCTCATTACAGAAGGAATAGCTGTTTTATAAGGATATTTTTCTGGATGGAGATTAAACAAATAACACTTATATCTGATTATGCAAGTGTAGCAAAGTCTTGTTGCTCTAGTTTGTCCTGAGAGAGTCATGGAAACACAGACATCAGCGTAGGAGTTGTTAGCGATTTGCTAGTTTAGGTACTTTCCTTACAGATGAGACGACCAAGAGCAGAGAGGACTGACGATCTGTTTTGGGTTGCAACGTTAGTTTCTGTAGTCCCAGGACTGGCACTGGACTCACTGATTGTCAGTTCAGTGTATTTCTTACACCAATTGTCAACATTTTTTAGGGTAGAGACCTTTTGTAGATGCGTAAGATACACTTGAAAGTGATGAGGATTGGATCTACAGCTAATAGCTGTATGTTCCATAAATAAAAAATCAAATGAGAACCATATTTTTAAATGTAAATATTTATTTCTCAAAAAACCTCTGGGTGTCCAAGAGTAACAATGATATTTGTTTCTAAAATTTATTGTATTAGTTTTCCAGAAATACCAATATTACTGACTCCTGCTCTATTTAAGGGAATAGAGAGCAGACATTCCCTGAGATATTAAGCTGTCTTTTTTTCCCCTAGTCACTCTGTGGCGGTAACTGGAGTAACAGTGTCCACTGCTGGCAAATCAGATAATTGCACCATTCTTTCTATTGTTTCTCTATGTGAGGAATAACATTTTATCTTCATCGGGATACATTTTCAGGTAAGGGTTTTAAAGGCATATATCCTGCAAGGGTACCATTGTGGTTCTAAAAATAATATATTCTTTTTTTTACTTCAATAATCAATTAATGATTTGCTTCTATAAATCTGAGAATACAAACATAGTGGCGGTTCCTATTTTAAAATATATGAGGCTTAATATACTAAGAGGATAGAAAATATAATTTTACACACAGACATTTATATTTAATGTTATCAAATAAGCAAAATCAATTATCATTTTATGGTGATCCAACTGAATTTTTTTATCATTTAAAAAAATAACTTATCAAAAATTTATCTGGGTTTATTCTTTTCAGGATATTTATCAGAGGTTTGGAAGAGAAAGAGTAGAAGGCAATTGAAATGAGAGATTTTCCTTAATTTATACAAAATATTTAAGGACAGTTTAGTTTGATAAACCTTTGAAGCAATTTTTGTAATCTAAGAATTTAATTTTTTAACTGGAGAGTTGGATAAAAGCCTAACTAGAAATGACCTCTTTTCCAAGATTTCCATGTGTTTTAGAAAAGCTTCTTGGGTTTCAATGCCAAAAACAGGCAGCAGAGGGCCCACCAAATTTAAGCTATCTGGAGACTTGTTCAACCTGAGGACAGATTTTTGTTCCCGTTTTAAATTTCTCCTTAAAATTTTGTAGTTGTATATGGAAAAGGTAGCATGGTTTTCTTGCTATAGAAAAAAAAAAATAAAACATTAGGATGCATGGTATAATTTATGGAAATCAATAAATATCAAGCTATTGTGGTCATAGAAATCTAGCTTGTATAGTTAAGAGCTGGCGTAGAATTTCAATGTTCATTCACTTTTAGATTGGGTAGTTACAGCTATTACAAGGAGCATATGCCCACTGTGAAGACTATGCATTCTGATAAAGATTGCTCTGTTGTATGGAAATGTTGCCACCCTGTCTCTGCTCCATTTGTTCTTGTTTTGTGATGAATCCCATTTTTGAGATTTGAAGCTGTTTGCATCTAGGCACCAAGACTGGGAAGACTGATAATGTGAATCTCTCCACAATTTTACTGCTTTCAGTTCCCGAGGTTATTCTTTTGTGACAGTTCAAGTCTCACTTTACTTGCAGGATCCATCTTTGTCCCCTTTCTACATCTTATATGTGCCTCCCACTGGGAGTCTTTTCTCCGTAAGAACTTTATCTGTTCTTACCATATTATGTTTCCATTTTCTGTCTTCCAGATATCCCCACATGGAAATTTTATTTGCAGCATTTCTTATGCATTTATTCATTGATTTATTCAACCCATATTTACTAAATCTTACTCTGTACCAGGTCCTTGGAACAGAGAAATGAATAAGACCTACAAGGCCTGTGTTCTCATGGAGGGAGAAAAAATCACCAGTGTATAAAGACAAAAATCAAGATGAGCTATCATACTGAGGAGACACCTCGGCATATAAGGAACTTAGGATCAGACATAAAGAGTGCAGGTAGTTACTTTGGATTGAATGGGAGGGCAGGTCTCTCTGAGGAAGAGATATTGAAGTGGAAACCTGAATGACAGAAAAGGGCCATCCCTATCACATATTTCAGACAGCAAAACAGCGGTTTGTGCAGAAGCCACAAGGTAAGCACAAGCTTTGCATATTGGAAGAATAGAAAGTAGGCAACCCTATCTCCAGCTACTGTTTTCCATTTCACCTTGGAAAGGACAGGTGAGCACAGGAAATACTTTTCTTGTTCATCTCCCATTGGAGAAATTTGGCTCCATTGCACGTCTTTGCCTCCCTTCCACTTTCCTTAACGACTGCCTCCCTACGTATTTCCAGAGGAAAATCTGACCTCATTTCATCCTCCCAAGCTCCCTTTTAAACTGCTTTTCTGCACTTTATCCTGTATGTGAAAGCCTGCTTATTTAGGCATGCTGATTACTGAGCTTCTTGCTAGCCAACCAAGGCACAGATAGAACTAAATATTCACTGCCTAGGACTTTAATCAAGATCATTCAAGTTAAGTCTTCTGTTTTGCAGTTCCAGAGAGGTTAAGTGTTTGGCCAAGGCCATTTTGCCAATTTAAGGAGGCAAAGAACTCGAGAATTCTGAACTCCAGAGCTCTTTGAATTACCTTGTTTTGTCTGCTATAATATGTCCCTCGGCACCACTCTATTTCTGTCTCTACCACCTTTCCCCCATCTTCTCTTAGATCTGGTGGTTCTTTTGCTTTCTGATCCTTCTCTTCATACTATTTTCTTCTAAAGCATGCCTGTTCTCTGCCCAATCTCTACTTAATAGGAGTGTTTGGTGGTTTTGGGGCCCAACAGCCTTTTTTCTCAATTAAACTAGATTGAATACAAATAGTAAGGCCATACACACATTGAAACCTCCTCACACTGAGACTATTTCAGATGGATAGTGCAGTTATACAACACTGATTGACACTTGCAGTCTACGAATCAGGAACAAGGAAGAAGAAAGAAGACCATGTTCTACGAGTGCATGGTGAGGGGATTTTTTACAAAGATTTATTACTCAGTATGCAAATCTAACCACAGCCGGTGGTACATTTTAGATTTTGTATTAATTCCCCAGAGGCTTGCTGGCCTAATTTTAACTTCTTCATATATCCTTACTCAAGGTGAGAATTGGGCTTATAGTCAGGGATAATGTACATAGAAGATGTGCTTTCACTCTTGGGATCATGGAAAGACAGAAATAAGGGAGGCAATGGACTGAGATTGCTTAGTAAGCTGGCTACAGCTTCAAGCCATTTCTAATTATCATTCAATAAGTGTGTGTATGGTATTGTGAATAACTTTAAAGATATTTCCAGGAGGACTGGAGAAACTCTCACCAATAATCAGAGAAAAAGAAGCCAAAGCCAGGATGTCTATAAAATGTACAGAGTTGTATCGAGCGGTTGTTTCTCCAGAACTTGAAAGTATAACATGGGAAAAGTTAGAGGTCAATCTAGAACGTGAAACTCATCAGACTTATTCATCCGACATTCAGTGTTCAACCATGGTCGTACCAATCTACTTTAACATTGTAAATGGGCTAGCTCTAAGACAGGGTTGTGCAACCTTGGAACTCTTGTCACTTTAGGTGGGTAATTCGTGACTGTGGGAAGTAATACTTGTATATGATGTTTAGCAGCAGCCCTGGCCTTACCACAGGCCAGTAGCACATCTCACTCCCCAATTGTGACAACTGAAAATATCTTCAGACTTTGCCAAATATGCTCTGCAGGGCAAAACCATCTAGTTGGAGAATGAATGCTCCTGGAGGAAGGTATTTCTTTTCCTCAGAAGGATAATGCTTATTCATTATTTATGTTATATCTTATTTTGAAAAAGGATTTGAAGAAGCTTATGGTGAAAAAACAGACTGACCATTAAATGACATACAATGATGAGGGAGATAGACATACCAGAAATCTGGCTGAAGATAGCAATTATATTTAAAGAATAGATTTAGCTTTGAGATTCCAAGGGGGCACATTTAAAACGAAAATAAGTTATATGGTTCTTACTGATTGATACAAGAAAATATAAATACTAGTTTTATTTGAGTGAGATTTTCTTTTTGGCCTGGATTTTATTAGGAGAAACATTCCATGAGGTTATTTTAGTAGTAACAAATTTTTGTTAGGGACTAAAGACATGTTTTTCCTATATCCAGAGATAAGAGCAGAGGGAATAATTATAAACATTCATTTCATGAACACATTCGTTGTCAGATGTTCATCATAACTAATTTTAATGGTACTTGGTTAAGAAAAATCATTCCTGGTAAATACACATGATGGACCTCTCCCTATGCTGATGAATTTCATTGTTGTGCATTCAGCAAATAGCTGAAAGTGGTTTCTGGCTGTATGGAAAGTGGTCTCTGGCTGTATGTGCTCTATGTTCACAAATGGGTTTAGTTCCCAACACCTGACTGCAAAATCATAAGTGAAAACGTGATGAGTTGCCTGTTCTTACACCCATAGATGTCAACACAGCAGCACCATGTTGGCAGGACCACTGAAGGGTCAGAGACCTAGCTTCAGGGACACACTGTTGGAAAGCTTGTGTACAGTAATTGCTATTCTAAGCAGTGTCACCAGTGTGAAGGTTGGCCTTCTGGACTTTACAGTTTTTTCTTTTAATAGGAGAGTAAGTTTGTTTTCAAATAGTGTATTAGTTTCTGAAGGCTGGCAAAACAAAGTAATACAGACTAGGTGGCTTCAACCACAGAAATTTATCTTCTCACAGTTCTGAAGGCCAGAAGTCAAGATGTTGGTAGATTTTGTTTCTTCTGAGGCCTCTCTCCTTGGCTTGCAGATGGCCAACTTCTTATGGGGTCCTCACCTAGTCTTTCTTCTGTACACATGCATCCCTGGTGTCTCTCTGTGTGTCCAGATTTCCTTTTTTTACAAGAACAACAGTCATACTGGATTAGGGCCCACCCTCGGGGCCTGATTTTAACTTAGTCACCTCTTTAGAGACCGTGTCTCCAAATACAGTCACATTCTAAGGTCCTATGGGTTAGGGTTTCAACCTATGAATCTTTGGTGAACACAACTCAGCCTATAGCAAAGAGCTTGCATGTTCATCTCATATAAGTGAGGAATTATTCTAATACATTCATTACCCTCAATTGGTTCCATTCATCCATCCAAGTGGATAGGTGCAAAGATAAAATTTTCTCCACAGTGACAGATCAAATCTTCTCAAACATCTTTCAGGGTTGAGTCAGGCTTGGAGATGCCATGACAAATTTGGGCGATACTTTTTAACACGGGGAGTTTATGTGCATTTCAAGTTGTATAAAATAGCTTCATTCTGTTGGTGTTCCTGGAACTACATCCTCATCCCTTTAATCTGACCTTTCTGAGCCAATTTACTCCTATATACTCACTAATTTTTGTGTCTAGAAAAACAACACTCATTTGCAAACATCCCATGGAGGGCAAATTAAAGCTTTGTAGCAACTGATTCAACCATGTGTTCTGGGCGTATTCTCTCATTAAATCATTCATTTATTCTTCCAACAAATATATGGGCAATCTACTACATGTGCTAAGAATTTGGGAGACAGTGGTAAACAAAGAACGTGACTCACTTTGCTCTGGAAAAAAAAACAGGAGAACAGTAGGAAGAGAGCAGCTAAGCTCTCTGAGAAGAAATTTCTGGTGCTGACTTGGCATAGTGGCCCACAGATTCTTTTGGGTCGGATACTAATTAAAATATGTTATCCTATGATTTCTACAATGGTTGAGATGTCCATGAAATGCTTACATTTTGCTATCCACAATGGTCTGCCTCCCATATTTAGAAGGATGGTGCTGGGGACTGGTGTCCCTGACTCGGATTCTCGAAATCATGGTGACAGTATTACTCAGAACTCAAAATGGGACATGGCCTGAAGCATGGCTTTTGGGGGCCCTGGAGGCAAGTGGCAGGATTAATACCTCCTTCAAAACTCAACTCTTCTCAGTAAATAACTACTAGAAGTGTCCTTCCAAACAAATACACTGTGAAGTAGTTTTCATTTCTTTACTACATAAATGCTCAGAGCTTTCTTGGTAGACATTTAGCAGCTTTGATCTGGTCTTAGGAGACTACAGATACTGTGACCCCATAGCACCTACCTGCTTTCCCCGCCTGAGGAATGAAAGGGGGTCTCTCCTTCATAAGGTTATTTCAAGGATTAAAAGAGATAATGTCTGTTAAGGGTCTGCTACTGTGGCGCTCAATATATGTTAGTTTATTCAAGATGTTCGAGACCATGAAAGACCCTTTCCACCACCACCATCCAGCCTTCAAAATCTTCCCGTTCTTTGACCGGCTACAGGTATACCACTATTTTATTCTTTTGAGATTAAACACAATGTTTCACAATCTTTTATTGATAAACAGAACATCTTACCAGAGCAGGAAAGAAAATACATTTAATACATTAACAAAACATCTGAGCCGGAAAGAAAATGCATTTAATACATTCTCAGGTTAACTGGTCAGCTTCAAAGCCCTGTGGGGAAGAGACAATTTTATGGACAGATATCTGTATGCATTCTGGTTTTTGTGTATGTTGCATGCGTGTTGGGTTGTGGTTGGAGGTGGTTTGGGTATCAGGACCAAGAAGCATGCAGCAGCTCTGTTGGTAGGGTGTGAGGTGTCAGTCTTGCCTGGTTCCCGAGCTCTCAAGAGTGGATATCCGATGACCAAGAGGCTGGATGCAGCTCTGAAGTGATTAAAAGGAGGAAATCGGTTTCACATCAACTCTGTCACAATTTGCCTAAGTCTAATTGTAGAAAGTGATGAGCTTCAGTTATCATTTCAACTTTTGTAGGAATGTTATGTTAAAATGTATTTTGGGGAATGATTGCCTTTTCTTTTCCTCCCCTCCTGTCTTCCCGTGCCCTTTCCTCTTTCCCCTCCCTTCCCCCCCCCCCATCCCTTTCAGTTGACTTCAGTGTACTGTATCTGTAGCTCCAGAATGCCCTTTTGTATGTCCACGAGTCTAACACAAATCTAGAACTGAGTTTCCTTTGTAACAGTTTGGACTGTGGAACTACCCAACCACCTGATGCTCTGTGGCAGGAGGACGTTATGTTTCCCGAATCTCTGCCTACTGTCAGAGGGTCTTTAATGGAGATAATGGAGAAGTGATGTGAAGATGATTTAGGGTGCAATGCAGAAGTTCAGACTATGGGTCAATATGGACTTCCAGAGACTCTCCATGTGCTGTCATTACGCTCAGGGCTATGGCTCATTTCAGTAGATGCTTTTGCTGTTGTCGTCTTTTAATAGTTCTTTATTGAAGTATAATGTGTGTGTGTGTGTGTGTGTGTGTGTGTGTGTGTGTGTGTGTGTGTGTGTTACATGCTGTTGAATTGGCTCTGACCCCTGGCACCCCATTAATGGGTGATGTCCGCAGTGTCCTGTCCTCAGCAGCCCTGTTCAGCTCTTGTAGACTCATGCCTATCTAGAATTGGACTTCTTTTATGAAGTCAATCCATCTCATATTTGATCTTCCTGTTTTCCTGCTGCCTTCTGTTTTTCCCAGCATTATTGTCTTTTCAAAAAAACCCTGCCTCCACATGATGTGCCCAAACTAGGACAGCTTCAGTTTTGTCGTTTTTGCCTTCAGCAATGTTTCAGGCTGAATTTGCACTAGGACTCACTTGTGCGTCTTTCTGACAGTCCAGAGTATCCATGCAGATTTCCTTCAACACCATATTTCACATGAATTATTATTTTTTTCCCCTATCAGCCTTCTTCACTGTTCCACTTTCACATCTGCACATATTAATTGGGAATACGAGGGTGCGGACGATCTTAGCCTTGATCTCTAATGAAACGTCCTTACTCTTGGTGATCTTTCCTAATTCTTCCATTGCTGCTCTTCTCAGTCTCAGCCTCCTCTTAATTTCTTGGCTGCAGTCTCCATTTGAATTGATGACTGAACCAAGGTGAGCAAAATATTTAACAATTGCAACATCTTCATAGTCTATGTGAAAGTTGTGTATTTCCTTTGTAGTCATGATTTTTGTCTTTTTAATGATCAAATGAAGTCCTGCTTTGGCACTTTCTTCTTTCACTTTAACAGAAGTCATTTCAAATGACTGCTTTCTGCCAGAAAGATGGTATCATCTGTATATCTTGTTATTGATATGCCAGTTTTTACCCCTCCTTCCCAAGTCTAGCCCAGTTTTTCATATGATATGTTCTGTGTACAGATTAAACAATAGAGATAAAAATGCACCTTGTCTGACACTTTTGCCTCTTCTGGAAACCATTCTGTTTCTCCACATCCTGTCCTGACAGTGGCTTCCTGCCCACAATACAGGTTATGCATCAAGACAGTCAGGTGCTGAGGCACGTCCGTTTCTTTCAGAGCAACCCATAGCTTTTCATGGTCTACACAGTGAAAGGCTTTACTATAGTCTATGAAAAACAGACTAACCTTCTTGTGAAATTCTTTGGAGCACTCCAATATCCAGCAAATGCTCTCAATTAGATCTAAAGTACCTCTTTTCTGAATCCAGCTTGAACATCGGGAATTTCTTGCACCGTATAAAGTAGAAGCTTTTTTGCATCACCTTCAGCGTCACTTTACTTGTGTGGGAAAGTAGCAATGGTCCTATCGTTACTGCACCGCACAGCATCTCCTCTCTGGAAAATTGGGACTTGTATTGAATGTTTCCAATCTGTAGGCCATTGTTTTGTTTTCCATGTTTGTTGACATATTCTTGTTATTATTGTGACCGATCCAGACTCTGTGGCTTGAAATAATTCTATTGGTATCCCATCTGCCCCTGGTGATTTATTTCTTCCCAATTCTTCCAGAGCAGCTTTCACTTTACTTTCCAGAATAGGATAGAAGTATAGCATACACCAATTAAAATACAAATATCTTAGATGCACAGCTCAATGAATTTTGGGAAATGTATGATTTTCTATAACTATTACCCATATCAAGGCAAAGAATATTTCTAGCATCCCAGAAGGTTCCCTACTGCCCCTTTGCAGCCATTCCTCCCACCTTAGAAACAAAGACTTTTCTGATGTCTTTAGATATCAGATTCCACTTTTTAAATGGAATCACTATTTTACTTGTTTGTTTCTGGCTTCTTAAGTGCTTAATGTAATGTTTTTGAGGTTTATTATGTTATTGTGTCTAGCAGTGATTTGTTTTTTGTTTGTTTGTTTGTTTTTGCTGAGGAGTAGTACTACAGTGTATCAGTATACCTCAGTTTGTTTCCCATTTTTCTATTGATAGACGTTTGAGTTGTTTCTTACTGTTGTGTTTTGAAGAACTAGCTGTCATCAGATACCACTGCAGCTTGGAGACTGCTTTCTGATCTTGCATCACCATATTTATTTATCAAATCAAGTTCTTCTGCCTTGTGTATCACTGACTAATTCAAGGTCTACTTCCTTGCCTGCATGATGAAACAAATTAAAAGTTTGAAACTAATGAGTACTTAAAATGTTTCTTATCTTCCCTTGGCTATTAGAAAAGTCAGTATTTGAGAATATGAACCAAGTTGGATATGAACGTTTATAGTTTCATGGTCTGCTAACAATTAGAACCAAAAGTAAATTAATTGTGAAATTAAAATGTGTTTTTTATTCTGAGTCATGCTTGTAAAATACAAACAAAAATGTGCGTGTGTGTACATATATGTAATATGCATATTTATGTACATAGAAGCAATAATAATACTTGGAGTAATATTCAGTTACTTAAATTGCAAAAAAGATAAGAATAATATGTAAAATTAGAATCACAAATTAATTGGGTAAGCGCATCAATAGATATTAACACCATTAATTGAATGTAATTCAACAAACATTCACAAAACACAATCTTGTAGTGAATAATTTCTTATTTATTGCTATTAAAACATTTTCTCTCCGAACAATGGGATAAGGTTAGAGGTGGACAGATAGTGGGGGATCCGACCATAAACACATACAAACTGTATTTTAAGGAAAAAGGACATCAGTAATCTTGGTTAGTTTTCATCTAGTTTTTGAACATGTTTTGAGGCATAACAATAATTCAACTCAGCTTTTAACATAATAATAAGAAAATATATAAAATATCACCAATGTTATTAATGATAATTCAGTCACTTCCGTATTGTGATCAATGAGGAGAGATAGAGTCAATAAGGAGGATGGAGAGAGTCAAAAACTAAGGCTAAAAAAGGATTGTTTGTAAAAAAGGAAAAAGACACAAGTGAGAAAAAGCAGGACTTCACGCATTACTGTAACTGGTTAGCTGTTCCATTTTCCCCTCCATATCTATGTTCCACCTCTCCAACTTTGACCTCAGTCATCTCACTAGGATTTTCCCTTCCTCTGAAATGTGTCGTGTTAAACACTGAGGCAAAAACATGACTTTACCTGGATTTTTCCTCTTAGAATTCGTCCTAAGTGCTTCATTAAAAAAAATAATAATAATTCACTGTAATTAAAGAAAAAATACAAGTTTAGCAAAAGTGAGTAAGTGTAACTGATGGATAAGTAATGTCATTTATTAAAAAAAAATTATTTTAGAAAACTTGCCCATAGCCTAATTCAACTCAACCAATCGCTATGTGAGAACCAAGAAACAAACTTTCCCCATAACTATTCTGATGAAATTCTATGGTAATATTGTCTATTTTATGTATTGATGATTTCCTTGTAAAGAATGATGCAAAGTACAGCGTGCCCCTTTATCCAATGGGCTCAAAATAAGGGTCAGGTTTTTCCTTTAAAATACTTTGTTTTCCATATGCTAAGTAAAAATTGCAGGGCAGCTCTACAGGTTGGCACATGAAAGAAATGGTATGTTTCCACAAAATCTTTGAATAGTCTTAGTTTTAATGGACTGTTCTTATCATTTACATAATATCTTAATATTTGAAATTGATTGTAGAGAGCTTTTAGAGAAGGTTCTTACACTTAGAACTTACCCACTCTCAGAGATTCTTTTTAAAGGTTATGATTTTCATGAACAGCAGCTGTAGAGCTCTACTAATAACAAGCTAATTTATAATAGGGTATAATATGAAGAAGATTTAGGGCGCGATGGGAAAGTTCAGGATGGGTCAATTGTGCTTTTTAGCCACTTGGCCGAGTGCAAGTTACACTTGGCCAAGTGGGGTAAATTGAGATATTTACCCTACTCATCTCTGCAGCATGAAACTCTGATCTGAAATTTTAACATGGCCATCGGCACCCTGTCCAGCTTACCCAGAGGAAATAAACCTTCTAAGTTATGCAACAAATAGTTGCTGAATCACTGCTGAGGCCAAAGGTGATGCTGGGCTCTGGGGACATACTGTATGAGTAGTGAACAAAACAGACAAGGCCCCTGATGTAGCGAAGCTGAAAATCTCCCTCATCTTTCAAACATGGAGGAAGAGGAATGAGGTGAGCAGCCAGTCCAAAGGTTTTAAAAGAGTTAAGATAAATGCAGCTTCATTTTGAGATCTCAATGGTTGCAACTAAAGAGAACATCAAAATGTGTATTCTGAATGAATGCCAAGGAAAATAAACTACTAACGATATACTCTAAACTACTAACTTCATTGCCAATAAAAAGCCTAGAGCAAGAATGAGTGTTAAGGCTTGGAACTGAAATAATGTGCGGGTGGGAAGTAAGGGCTTAAGGAGGCAAGGGCAAGGAAGCACAGAAGCTGGCAGTGGAAGGGTTCATTGGAGTTCCAGAGACAAGCAAAACATGTCGATGGACAAGCAGAAAAACCCATAGGTTTTGTGTGACCTTGGTGATAGTGCATGGCTGAGTCAATGTCATTTAAAGGTCTTGAAACTAGAGAGACAGAAATAAATAGAAGGGGGTATGTTGTAATAAAATACTTAAAGACTGTTGTGTGGAAGAGGGAAACATATTTTTTTTCCAGTGCGCAATACAAAAATCAGCCTTTGGATCCAATCCTGGGAAGGGCCTTCTGAGACTAGAGCCATCTGAAAAAGGAGAGGGTGACCCTGGAACTGCTGGGACCTAAATCATTGGAGAATTCAAGAGGAAGTGAGACATTCTGTTAACAGTGTCGTTAGAACAAACTAGGACTAGGTTATTATAAGGCCCATTTCTTTGGAAATTCTGAGCAGAAGAGGAAACGTGAACTTAACAAACAAATCTCTGCAACTCTGTGTGGAAGCAGTTATTTTTATTTTCTTTGACATTCCCAGAGGGTTTGGCAATATTTATTTGCTTTGTATGTGTGTGTTTTAATCTAGACAGACTGTGTAAGGACTGTCATGGTATAAAATAATTCACTTCTGTGAAGAAAATAAAATTGAACTGTTCGTAACAACTAGCCAGGAAATTGACAGAGAAAACTTTGCAAGTGACTAAGTCTCTTTAAGGTAAAAAGAATCTGTGTGATTGCATAATCACACAGAGAGAGCATCATGAGAATTGAGTATCCCAATAACAGAGATGTATTTCTGTGGTTATCAGCATTAATAGTGGAATATGGGAACATGAGCGTATTATAAATAAAATCATGTCTGTTGACTTAGGAGACAAGGTATGGCCATAAAGAAAGAAATACTTTATTGCAGGAAATTAATTTTGCTCTTTATGGCGCTAACCTTGTAAATACTCTCAATCCATGAATTATATTACCCATATCCTAAAAAAACTGTATTGAACGTTGTCTTAAAGATTGCAACCTTGATTTTTCAAGGAAAAATATGTTATTGTTTTTTATTTCTTAATTTGTTATTAAAATGATTATATTGGAGCAGCAATATTTTACATCTCTTCAAGCAGAAAGTAAAAGGTATAGATTTTGATGTGTAAGAATTCTAAATGCAAGGCTTTTAATACCACATAAATAGAATGTGCTCTCCTGTTAAAAGGTGTAATAGCATTGTATGATATTTAGAAGAAAGAATAATCCAATCAGCTAATGGCTATCCACAACTACCTTCTCAGCTAAGCATAAAGACTTTCCCTTTTATATATGTGTTGTCCTCCTGTTCTAAATCAACATCTCTGTTAAAAAAAAAAAAGACAACCTTTTATGAATATGAAGGTAGCACTAGCTCTTTGTAAAAAATTGGGAGGAAAATACAAAGAATAGTATATAGACAGATAGATAGCCTGCCACCCACTGATAAACACTGCATACTGCCCTTCAGTCTGTGTGTGTGTGTGTGTGTGTGTGTGTGTATTTAACGACATGTATCACACATATATCCTATTTTGTGTACATTTTAACTCCATGATCCTGCCTGTCAGATGAATAAAAATGTATGTGGAAAGGGCAGCATGAGAGTAGTGAAATGACATGAAAATACCCAGGTAAGTAAGGGGGTCATATTGTAAACCTCTATGGAAAAAACATGTCTCCATGAATTATTGTATAATATTTATATGTCGAGCTGGTTCGAAAACTGGTGCAAATTTCTCCAAAGGACATATGACTCCTAATGTGCTCACCAGCTAAGGCTCTTTGTACACCTTCCCCCAACACAGATTGGGTGCTTTTGGTGCACGGAATTGTTTTCACTTACCTTCACACATTAAGCTGTGTCTTAACTTGGGATTTCTCTCATTTGATGTTTTCTCTCTGGAATCTCCACGCCCCCCTTATCTACCTGGTAAATACCTCCTATCTTTTAAATCTTAGCTTGAAGTAGTACTGTGTCCAAGACACCTTTCCTGACTCACACCAGATAAAACTGACTCCTCTTTCACTCTTCTTGTGCAAGCTTTACACTTTGGATCTGTAACACTTAGTCCCACATACGTGTGCAGCTATCTTCCTCCATACTCTAAGCTGCTTAAGGATAGAATCACTTTTTATTAATGTCTGAACACTGGGTCAGGCTAATGATGGAGAGTTAGTACTTAATAAATTTGTTATTTGAGTGAACTAAGGAGTGAATTACTGAATGAAGGTTGGGCATGTAAACTAAGATGTATGCATTTATGGAAATTATCTTTTTATGAGTATATTGTCCATGGGCATCCTGTTTGGCAAATGTCAGAAACAGGAATTCATAGACAACTCAGGTTATTTAAGAATAGCAATGTATATCTGTAAAAATAGCATATATAAAAAGGGCTGTGCTAAACAAGAAGGGAGAGAGGATAGCTGTGCTCCAGAATTGCTCTGGGGACAACATAATGGGCACACTTCTCCAGTGTAGCCAAGCTCTTCTCACAAGTAGAGAGGTGTAATCAAGAGGCCCATCACACAACATCGGCTGATATGGAATCCAGGTCTGGGGCTCCTTCCAGTTAGCTTATTAATTAATGGAGTAAATTAGTTAACTTCCTTGGGATTGAATTTATTGATCAGAAAAATGCAGTTATTAGATTAGATCATCTTTAGGGTTACTTCTTGTTCTAATTTTTAAAGGTAAGGAATAATGATTAAAGAAGATTTCAGTTCAAATCCATAGATAATTACAATTGCATAATGAAATATATGATTCTGATGCATGCGTTAGTAATTTTCCCGGTTTTTTGATATTAGCAAAACTCAGAGAGTCTGAAGACCGCCAGCCCCATATGCCTCTGCCCCTCAGCCCCTATTAATGCTTCAAGAGTAAGAGTAGCTTCTTTCAGAGAAGATAGTTCTTTCTTTCTTTTTTTTTTTTTAACATCCTTTGAAAAGTTAGTGTTACCTGGGGAATGGAGCCATGGGAAGGTATGTTGTACTGTTGAGTGGAGAATTAAAGAAAGAGATCAAAAGTCCAGAACCTGAGACTATTCCTTTCTTATTTTCTCCCTTCCTTCCATTGCCACTAATTAAGTACTTTCCTGTGTCACCATGTGCCAGGCCCCGGGTCACAGAGACCCTGAGGTCAGAGCTCTGTGCTGGGTTGGCTGGGAGTGTTTAGGAGCCAGAGAGATCATCCCCAGGAGCTTGAGAAACTGGGAGTGGATGGGTATTTACTGAGAGGACGTAGAATGTCTCTTCAAAGGGCACATAAAGGAGCATTTCAGAGTCAGGAAATGGAATTAGGACACCTAGTTTATCTCTGCCTAAGGGGGCCTGAAAAATAAAAAGCAGCATTTGAGTATCTGATCTGACTCTTGTAGCAGGGAACCAAGGGCTAAACTTGAAACTTTATACTTTATAATATAAAGATATATCACAGTGCTGTCTCCCGTTTGTAGTAAAAAAAAAAAAAAAAAAAAAATCCTTGACATGAACTTTCTCTGAAGATTGTCTTGCTAGAACTAAATCTCTTGAGATGACGAAGACCATTTTATGGAAAGATGAACACAAGCCTATGAGCATGTCCAGAGCTATCTTCTCCTTAGCTCCGCTGACAGCATCAATTAGGTATCTGGGGGAAGAATAATTCTGTTTGGTTAGTTTATTCCTGCCAATTGGGGAGAGATCTATGTACTGATATGTACATAGATCTGGATCTATAGATATATCTGCAAAGCAGAATACGTGCTATTCTTGACTCACGCCCAAAGATTTCTTGCAACCATTTGGTACTCTCATCTTTAGAAACCAGTTTCAAATATCTGGAGGGACTCAAAAGAAGATAAAATAAGTGGCAACATAAAAGGGCCAAAGGGACAAAGGAGTGAGCAAAGAGAAATGTAGAGACCAAGGCCCTAAAATTTGTTTACTTAAAAATCTCCATGGTGTTCTGCCTGAAATTATTCTTTTTCAGAGATTCCTCCTCCTCTGTCCACATCAAACGCAAGTGAAAAATATTTCTGATTCCTTTAAAAATCTTTGACTTGAATGATACCTTTCATTTGCAGTTAGAGTCAAATTTACATTTAAGGCAAATTCTTACTTAAGGAGCTAGTCTAAATTTCTAAAAGGAAACAGTAATTATCTACTGCCCCTACAGTTACATAAAAATGAAAATGGAATGGGGAAAAAAAAGATTTTCAGAATCTATTTCCTTCATTTGGTGATAGCCTTAGGCCCCAAATCTCATCTTGCAGAACATCACATGTCTAGCTTTAGTTTTATTCAGCTCAATTCTATGGCCAAAATCTCATAAAATATATGTTATAAACTCAAGATATTAAATTCTTCATCGATTTATGTGGGACTCAGAAAATACATCCTCACGACCCACAGTGGAACAAAATGGATCTGTTTCCACAACTGCTGAGATTGCTGCACATTTTTTCCCCTGAGGATGTAATAATTAAAGTCATAAGAAATTCAGGTAAGCAGGTGGTATCAGAGAGACCCAGCCAATAATAAGACATCATTCTGAGCAGGACGTAAAGCAACGGGGGTACAGAAGCAGGCAGTCATCAGAGATTCAATTAAGTAAACAGCTAGTGTTAAAATATATATGTTTGTAGGAAACAGGACTCTAATTTAAAAATTGGCATTGTGGAGCAGCTATCTTGTCCATAGTAGTGGGGTTAGGTGTATGATTATCAAATACTGGACAGGGCTCTATTTTCATGTGCTTTAGATATTAGGGTAGGTATAGTACACTGAATAATAGCCCCCTAAAGATATCTGAGTCCTAATCCATGTAGCATGTGAATACGTGAGTTACATGGTGAAAGAGACTTTGCAGATGTGACTAAATTCGAGATATTGAGATAGGGAGATTATCCTGGATTATCTGGGTGAGCCCAATATAATTACTAGGGTCCTTATAAGAGAGAGGCAAGAGAATAAGAATCTGTAGTAGGAGATGTGACTACAGAAGCAAGAGGTAGGAATAATGCAAGGAAAAGACCATGAGTCTTGGAAGGAAGCTGGCCTCCAGAAGAAATGTAGAAAGCAAGCTGACTCTTTCCTCAGAGATTCCAGAAGGAACCAACTCTGCAGATATCTTGACTAAAACCTAGGTAGTCTGATTTGGGACTTCTTACCTCCAGAACTATGAGAGAATAAGTATATCGTTTTAAGTAACTAGATTTGTGGTAATTTGTTACAGGAACAATAGGAAACTTATATTGTAGGTTACTGGGACTCAGGAATAATTTAAGGATCTAATTTTTCGGTTCCTATGTACAAAGTAGGGACTAGGGCCAGTAATACAGCGTCAATTTATAATAACATTTCTTAAGTGCATTGTACTTTGGAAATTGCTTTCATATACATCTTTTAGAAATAGATCACAAGATCAGAAGCAGATTAATAGCAACATTTCTAGAACCCTAAGGCTTAAGGTATTTAGCTAGACTTCATAAAATTTTGAACACTAAGACAAGGATTGGTTCCAGAGTTTAGAGGGAAGTGATCTCTGAGTTGTAAAGGTTTTTGAAGATGTGTAGAATATAATAATTTCTGATGGACTTACAGGTCATACATTTTAATTAAGAAATGTTATTATTATAAATTGATGCCATATTCTTGAGACTGGTACATAGGAATTGAAAAATGAGATCCTTAAATTCTTCCCCTAGAAATAATGAAACTAGTGTTCTAAGAGTCTTGAATTGGGAATCTTTCTAAGACTTGATTGTAAGTCACTTTTGTTTGGAAATCATTAACGCTTCACAGTTATCTTCACCAGGAAATTTACATATGTGTTTCAGTGCATGTGTGTGTGTGTGAGTGTGTGCACATGTGCATGTGTGTGCAGGTGCACATTGTGTATACATGTCTAACCCATATATACTAACTACAAAGAATATAATCAATCTAGATATGAAAGTGGCCATTTTAGTAATCATTGAAGAGAAATTGGTCACATGTTAAATTTAGATAAGGTTATATCATATGCGCACACATAATCTTTGCATTGAGATTATAAATGAACACTCATTTCTCATTTTTTTTTTTTGGAAATAGCATAATATTTTTTTTTCTTTTGCAATATTCAATAGTCTTTTTAACATACCAACTCACTGATGTATCGTTAAAATTGATGTTATCATCTCCTACTACTGATACCGAGTAAGGAAAGTTAAGTCAACATTCACAACTCTGAAATGAATGTTATGCATATTTTGAGTACATTTTAATATAGAAGGCTGGAAGCCACTGAGAATATTTATTCCATCATATTAGCTAGATTAAAAAAATACACTAGATTTGTAAAGCTAAGCCATCTGCTAGTATCAATCTGGTATTGCTTCAATAGGGAAGAATGTGCACAAGTTTTTGATACCAATAATTTCCACTTTTTCTTTATTGAATCAAAATATTAAGCCACAATAAAATTCCTTCCAGGTTTTTTTAATAGATAGAAATGTTGCCTACTAGAAATAAGTATATCCAGCAAAATTAATCTGCAAGATTGTTATAACATTAATGCAACCACTTCTTGAAAATCTAACTTCAAATACTTTAACATTTATTTAGATTATCCTTTCAATCTAAAGAAAAGATCAATGATAGCATCAGAGAAAAATAAGAAATATGATTTTGAACTTGTACTATATTGAGTAGACTGATTACATTCCCAGAATTATCTCACACATTTTCAATAGAACCCATTTATCCGGAACAAAGGATAAAAACATAAATGCCAATATATACTTTTAAATCCTACTCCAACTCATGACAAATTAGTTTATCATTTTTTGTGTGTGAAAAAATGTTGGACCCTCTTATTTTACACTTAATTTGGGAGATGTTTAAAATGTTCAAAACTGACTAATTCACAAAGGAGACCATGTGACAAAATGGAGTGAGTCATTCACTGCACAGAGATGATCAAATAAGTAAACAGGAAATATTTGGGGAATATTTATTTCTGCCCTATGTATCCCTCCAATTTAGAGCCACTGGGAGATAAAGAAATTAAAACAACACCACCACCACCAGCAACAACAACAACAAAACTAAAGATGTTTCAGAACACAAGTGCTCACAGGCACTTAAAATTTATGGACTTATATAATTCCATTATACCATGTTTCATTAATTCTAAGGTGCAAATAAATTTTATGCATAAACATCTCTGAAATTGGTATATATCTTATAATCTATGGTATGACATAGTTTAATAAAGTGTTTTTTTCATTCCTTGTCATACCTAAAATGATGGTCTTAAAGTAAATAGTTCCTTAGATTTCATAAATTTAGTTATTTAAATAATGGCGATGGCAATGACAGAAATGAAAGAAAAATATATTGTTACTTTGCGAAAAATAAGAATTGATGGCATTTAATATAAACATCAATATCACAAAATATGTTCTTTGAACTTTTTTTATTTTAAATTCAAGTAAACACAAAATTATGTACTTTTTCCAGTAAGCCATGCATAAACTTATCTATTTGGAACTTGAGTAGTCTGTGCAACAAAATCATCTAGAACGTAACAAAAACTCAGAAGGCAAGGGGAGAAAGGCTTCTTTAATAATTAATGTCAATAAGCTGTATGTTGTTTATATACCCTCCTTTATATGCCCTCCTAATGTAGACTTCATTTACTTTTATACTAATAAGTAATTCTAACAAATATGTTCATCTCCAATTTATGATAGATTTGATGTAACAAATTTTAAAAGGGGCACCTTGTCAATTTGCAACGTGAAAGCAAAGGAAAAAACAAGGTGTAGGTGGTATGAGTCACAAAAATCATTGGTATAGCCCTCTCCCGTTGAGGTGGAGTTAATCTCCCATGTTTCAGGAAGCCCCAAAGATATCAGTGTTGGAATTTAAAACTCAAACTGCATGTCATGTTAGGTTGAGCCTAAGTCATCAAGCAAAGGCTAAAATACTCTCTGTATATCCTATTTAGGGGGTTGAGATTGTGTGTAATCCAAATAGAATTTTAGATGACTTAGTGCTTAAAGAGATCAAGCACCGCAAGGTAATTCATCCTTCAAAGACCAGACTAAGCAAGATTTTTCTGTTCCCCTTATTTGGTATTAACTGTCTGTATGTCTACTTATCCAGCTTATGCATTCTTTCAATAAATAGATATTTATTGAGTGCCTACTCTGCCTGGCCCCATGTTAAGTACTGGCTATGTGGCAGGAGTCAAATGAGGCAAAATATGTTCTCTCATCAGCTTATATTTTAAAAGAACAAGACCGTCCAAATAAATAAGGGAAATGCACAGAATTGTAAGAAAATTGTAAGTTCTGTGTAGAACCATAAAACAGGGAAGGGAGAAAGGATTGGCTATGTTTGGAGGTTATAATTTTAAACAGATTTGTTAGATCTGAGCTGGTAACATGTGAGCAAAAAATTGAAGGAGGTGAGAAAGTCAGATGGAAGAGCATGTGTAAATGTCCTGCCACAGGAGCATGCCAGGGTGGTTTGAGGAACGGCAACTGTTAAATGAAGAGAAAGTAAAACCGATACCAGGTAACAAATGAAGGCAGATATAGGATTCAACTTACATTGGGCCTTGTAGGCACTGTAAGGACTTTGGTTTCTATTGAGGTCCAGGACTTTGAGCAGGGGCATGATATAACCTGATTTATACCTTTAGTACGTTGGCCACAGTGTTGTGGGCATATCAACGAAGAGCAAGGGTAGATCCCAAGGGAGTAATCAGGTAGCTGTTATAATAAATAGTCCGAAAGACAACGGTAGTAGGTAGCAGTGGAGAGAGTGAGAAGTAACAGTATTTTAGATAATATTTTGAAGATAGAGTGAATAGATTTTTCTGAGAAACCACATATGGGGTATTAAAGAAATGAGATTAGAATGTCAAAGTTTTGGGCCTGAGGAAGAAGAAGATGGAGGTGTCATTTCAGATATTGGGAAGATTGAAGAAGAACAGGTTTGAGAAAGAAAAATGAGAGTTGAATCTTGGCCATGTTAAGCATGAGATGCTCAGTGGACATCTTCATAGAAACGTCAATGTAGGACTTGTTCATTGTAAAGAATAAAGACCTGAGTGTTGAGGAAGTTAGTAATTACCAGGATCTACCATTTATTGACTTAGCACTATGTGGCAGGCACCGCTTTAATGGTTTTACATACGTGTTCTCAATTAATCCTTATAATAACCTTATTGTATTGTTATGATAGTTTTATAAAAGAGGAAATTGAGACATAAATTGCTCTTCCATCTGACTTTCTCATCTCCTTCAATTTTTTGCTCACAGGTTACCTGCTCAGTTAAGTTCTTCTCTAACAAATCTATTTAAAATTATAACCTCCAAACATAGCCAATCCCTTCTCCCTTTCCTGTTTTATGGTTCTACACAGAACTTACAATTTTCTTAAAATTCTGTGCATTTCCCTTATTTATTTGGACAAAGAGGTTTAAATGAATTGTTCAAGAACACACAGTGAAGTCTATGATTGGCTTAGTCCTTTTGTGGTTTTAGCCACTGTTTTATATTACCCAGAAATGTATGGGCACGGGGCACTGTAAATGTTCCAGGCAGAGGGAACAACATATGCAAAGCAGAAGGGCCAAAGGGAGAATGATATCTTCAGGAGGCCTGAAAGCACAGGGAAGGAGCCGGATAATCAGCTTCAATGAACTAATGCTTTTATGGTACCTGACAATTTCTACCTGTTTTATCATAGGCACACATATTCATTTCTGGGAAGAAGGAAAGTGTTTTCATTATCAGTATTCCATGAGTAGGGAAATGGAATTACAGAGCTAAGTTCACAAATTTAGTCAATTACAAACTAGGTTTGATATTGGACTTCTTACATCAAAACTGAAAATAATTTTTCTATTTCTGATTGCTTTAAATCTTGCCATGTATCTGTTTAGGAGGTGAGGAAATATAAATGAGAATACATATATTTTGATATTGAAAAAAATATTGATATTGAAAGTTAGAAAGTAATTTACAAGATAGAAATGAGTGATCTGGAAGACAATGAAAATAATAGCTGTCATTTTTGAACTCTTAAGAAGTGTCAAACACCGTACTAGGATCTTTACATTCATTTACTCAATTTGGTCTCATAAGAGTTGAAAAGGACATTCTATTATCATCTCTTTTAGAGGTGAGGAAATAGAAGCTGAGAAAGACTAAAGAAACTTGCTGTAGGTCATTAGATAGCCAGGAAATAGCACAATCAAGACATGAACCAAAAGTGTCTGAAATCAGTGTTCGGACTCCCAACAGATTGGTCAGGAGCCACTGTACCTGGGTAGTACTTCATATTTTGTTTTTATAAAGTCAAAGGTGAAATTAACAACTGCGAAGAGCTTCTACTGAGTGAGAAATTATTTTCTGAATTACAGTAAAGTGTGGATTTGTGTTCACCCGCCCTGAACGGGTTTTCATTCTAGTCTTGCACACGCTTTTATCACAGTTTAAGACAGCAGATGGCTCTCTTGCGTTTTCTTTAGCTTACCTCTCTATGTAAACAACTAAACAGCGTTTTGGGGAGGTAAAAGGGAAACGCAGAACTAAAAGACCTTGATTATCCCAAGGCTGCCCCACCCCAAGCTCCCTTAAAACAGGAAACCACATAAAATAGAAACAACCGCTTAAGGCTTGTGAAATTCACAGCCTGAATAGAACCCTGAGACTGAGGAGTCTGCAGGCGCAGTGCCAGGGGTCTGAATGCATCAGGAAAGAGAGTATTTCCTGGTTATCAAAAAGCTGGAAGGCTTTATGCTCCAAGGTGTGTGTTATTAATATCAGTCCATGGAATCTGTGAGGATTAATTTCCTATCCACCTTGGAAAAAAAAGGAAAAGAAAAAAAAAAGGTAGAAAGCTGCTTTTAAGGAAGGAAGAGTATCAGACTCGCGGCCAGACCTCCTACACTCAGGGGAACTTGCTTCCGCTCTGACAGCTGCGGCTGGGGCAGGATCCCTGTCCGCGGTGCTGAATCGCAGCTGCGTCTGTAGGTTGCCGAACAATGAAGGAGCCAAAAAACCGGCCTCCCCAATTATCCAAAGCAAGGAATTGGGGAAAAGACTGCAGTATAAGAGATTGCCTGGAAAGATTATGATAATACGAAGCTTAATCTCATTCTGTTCAAATGAATGCAGGAAACATATAAAGACAAACACACACACACACATACACACACACACACACAAAAAGCAAAGCAAAGCAAACTAGGATACGTTGATTGAGGGAGTTGTACTACATTTAAGAGGCCAATATACTTAACACTTTGCTTCTTTGAAAAACTCACTACTAGCTTTAAGTAAATATGTTAGCTTTAATTGTAAAGTCATTCTGGTATTGCAAGCTATAGCATCTGAAATGTCCAAATGGCTTCTTTTTATGTTCAATGGGACTGATTTCAGTGAATTTTTTTCAGTGAATTTTTTAAAAGACACACTTTAATAGCCTTTCATTAGATGTATCCATCTCTGCAGATGGCCTTCCCTTTTAAGCAGGAGCATGGCACAACACAAATACACATTTAGTAAAAATGTAAGAACAAAGACATGTAAAACAGAAAATAAAGTGGTAGAGGTGGAGCAAAATAGTTAACACACTCCTTTCCCTCGCTTTTACTACCTCACGGATGATTAGGGATTGTAAATTTCTGGCAACATTGTTCCTACCTATTCCTTTTAGTAATTATGGTTATTTTGTAGATATAACATAGCAACGTGGGAAAACAAGCTAACCGAGTATGTTCTTTAATGTTAAATGTGATCATTTTACTGCCAATGATGTCTGCTTTGGACCCAAATCTACACACCCCCTTTAGATTAAATTCTCTTTCCCAAAGGAGACTTGTTAGCAAATATAGAGCGAATGGAAGAAATAACAGCCGATCAGTAATTGCTTACATGGAGAGGTTGTAGATAAGTTCTGTAGAGCAGAATGTGTCTAGCCTTTCTGCCATCAGCCCTTGGCTGAACTTCTCCCACTGGCCCGGTTGCAAGTCTTTGTAGTATTTTACTGCTTATTCCTGAGACAAAGAGAAAGTGTGTGTCGGTTCAGAACTGCTCCCAGGGCTGCTTTCAGAGTGTGCCTCTCCTCTCCTTCCAGCTCTAAAGCAGTCACCAGGGAAGTGATTGTTACAAGTCTCTTGATTACCAAGTGAGTTTTCTTTCTTCTATCCTTCACACCGGATTATGAGAAGTCTAGTTTTTGCAGTTCTTTTGTTTACCTTCCTGTAATGATAAGCAAAACAGCTTAAAGAGAAAAGGAAAAGGTAAGAAGCCACACTAGCACAAGCTAAATTTGGGTCTATCACTCTGAGCGTCTCCTAGAAACCACAAATCTGTATCATCCAAGCGTGAAGTGTTTGTGAAGTTGTTTTTTTTGTTGTTGTTGTTTTTTTACCACCTGCTTTCCTAGGGTTCCCTCCACTTGCTCCCTTCCTCTTGAACCTTCATATTTCAGTTATCCAAGACAGAGCATTGTTGGGACACAGACTGGAAATCAAGGAGAGGAGGCAGCAGCTGTTGTACTTGAATTTCAGACAGTTCATATGAGTTTGCCCCCTGACAGTGCTTCTCTACCCAGGGACACCAAAGATTGTAGCTCAGATTGGACTGTCCCTCAGTCTGGCTGCTTTTTGTTGTCACTGGAATGCTGTGACACCCTCCCCCACCCTTGATATTTCTGCAGTGACTTCTTCAGTATTCCACTGGGCGTTTATCCTATCCAGCTGCTGTCTTGTAGTAGCTACAGCTGCTATCATCTCCAAGTGCTAGAGAGCAAATTTGGGAAGGGGGTCTTCCCACATCACCTTACCGCATCTTCTCGCCTTCTCCTCCTCCCTCCTTTTGCTCCGTGTTACCGTTTCAAAATGACAAGCCTACCCTTCCTGGCAGCAGAAGGGAGAGTCCAGCAAGTTTGGGTGGACTAGGTAAGGAGTGGAGGCGCCTCCCTCCTCAGGACACATTCTCCTCCCTCCCAGCCTCTTGTCTTTCCTTCTCCTCCTCCTTCCCAGGGTGGGGTGGCTTTGGTGTTGAAGGGATTAGCCAGGAGGGCGGGAACCTCCTCACCCTCCAACTGCAGATGAGAGTTTCTTTGGACTGGGAGACACCTTAAAATCCAGAAGACCCAGCTAAGCCACGGACACCTCGGAAACCTGCGAGTTTCATCTAAGCAAAAGCGCACCAATATTCCTTCAATTCCACCAGCTTTGGCTCATCCTCTTAGCACCCTACCCCCTGCAATCCATTTTATCGTTCTTTATTATTATTACTAATATTATTTTCAAAAATATATATATATTTACATACATACATACATTTTTTTCTTTCTGAAGAGAGACATAGGAGGGGTACGTGAGGGGGTTGTAGTGGGGTGGGAACGAAGCGCTTTGATTAGAGATCTCCAAGGAGAAGATTGCTCTCTCCAGATGCTGATTTCCAAGGCACTTGACAATCACCGGCAGAACCCGAGAGCAGGCTGCGGCGGCGGCAGCGGCAGCGGCAGCGGCCAGGGGGCAGTTCCAGCCCGGTGCTGAGCCCTGCGCGCCCTGGACGGACAGACACCCTGAGACCCAGCAGAGACCGGCTCTCCATCCAGTGCCCTGGAAGAAGGTGGCCAACTCTGCCGCCTGCCAGGAAGGCGGGCAGGGATAAAAGACAGCGCGAGTGGCGGTGGAGGCCCCCAAGGGAGCTCCGGAGGCGCGTGGTGACCTGCGGCGCCAGCAGCCCCCAATCCACTCCTGGCTCCGACGCGGCTGGGCGGCAGTGGACACGGCCTCGAGTTTTCGATCTCGCCCCGCCGAGCCCTGGGTGCCTCTGCGCGCCTGGCCCCGCGCTCCTCCGGGAGGGCGATGGGTCCTAGTCGGGACTGAGCACCCCGACTCCTCTCCCCAACCCCTCCGGGTTTCCCCCTCAACCTCCCCGAGGGATAGCCGCGGTGCGCCCCGCCCCTTCCCTCCCTGGTACCCCCAGCTCCCCTTCCATCTGTCCCCTTCCTCCTCCAAACCCACTCCCGGGCCACCATGGCCGCTGCCATCGCCAGCGGCTTGATCCGCCAGAAGCGGCAGGCGCGGGAGCAGCACTGGGACCGGCCGTCTGCCAGCAGGAGGCGGAGCAGCCCCAACAAGAACCGCGGGCTCTGCAACGGCAACCTGGTGGATATCTTCTCCAAAGTGCGCATCTTCGGCCTCAAGAAGCGCAGGTTGCGGCGCCAAGGTCTGTGTGGGTCACTGTTGGGAGGAGCACCCTTGGATCTCCCCATCTCCCCGTCTGCATGGGGACTCTTTGGTCCCCCCCTTCCCTCCCTCGGTCTACCGGTAACCCCGGCCTCCCCAGTCTCCCTTCGGAGCGCTCGGAGCGCTCGGACCACGGGGGCTGGGAACCTGCTCTTAGGCAACCTGTGGCCACTGAAAACTCAACCCTGCCAGGAGCACGCAAGTTGGCCCATACCCGCCAGCAGCCTCTTGCTCTTGAGTCTCAGGCGGGATGGGTTCCAGAGAAAATCTCTTTCTACTCCGAGGGTCTTGGCTTACCCTGGGGATAGAGCCTAATCTCCAGAATGCTGCGGAAAAAGCACACCTTGGGATTGCGCTGGTTTCTTCCAGTCTGATTGGAGGTGTCAGGAATTTCTGTGTGTCTGGCCTCACTTGGCCTCCCAGGTCTTCTGGACACCTCCTTGGCTCCCAGACCTTGGTGAAATGAGGTGTTTCCCACAGCGTCTTAAACAGGGGTTGGTGTAAGAGAAATGAGGGGAGGATATGTGTGAATTAAGGGCTAGTTCAGTTGAGATTTACGGGAAAGCTGCTCAGCCTGCAACATGGAGCACTCTGAAGCCTTTTGGTCACATCTTGGGATGCAGAGAAGGTCGCAGAGTAAGGAAGAATGAATCTGACTTGGGGGGCTGGCCAAGTTTACATCCCCAATATGTATCAGTTTTAATTCAAGGACTCGCGAATTACATGAGGCAAACCAAGTAGTTACTACTTACAGATGAGTAGAATAGTTGCTTTTATATATATATATTTTTTTCTTTTTTTTTTCCCCCCGAGAAACAGCTAATGTCCAGCATGACTGTCTTTTGCTGCCTTTAAAATGTCAGGGTCTGAGAAGGCAACTCACTCAAGAGCCAGAGCCCAGCAGCTTTTGTTCATCCCTGCTTGTCTCCACATCCAGTTGCTAAGGGCGATTGCTTTGAGAGCATGGGGTGTTCTGTGGGAAAAATGGGGATTGCTTGCTTTTCAAAACTATGTGGGCTTAGCAGGAAACATCAAAGAATATATTTACGTTAATAGAAGTATATGTTTGCCCAGCACATTGTATTCTGGTGCCCAGCTGTATTTGTTTTAAATGCCCTGTTGTTCCAAAGACAGGAAAGAAAAGACATACGCTCTACATGTGTATCTATGTGAGTGTTCCACACATTTACAGATTTCTGACCAAAAGTTTTAATGCTCATTTAAAAAGTCTAAAGCTAAACAGTTTTAAAGGACAATAGCTTATTGTCACAATTAGAAATTGGAGCTTACTTGCCCTTAGCATCAAGCTTAAAAGGCAAATATCTGAGAGAAATCGGAGTGACAGTTTTAAGGGAGATAAAAATTATATAAATATAATAATTATATAAATATAATACTTCTTATTGAAGTTTTTGGGGACAGTGATATTTTCAGTATGGTACGGAAGCTATTAAAATTGGATTTTAATTTTCCACTTTAGCCTAGAGCTTTATCCAGCAAACCTTTGTATCATAAGACCAACTTAATGTTTTAAATATTGTTGATCTATGGAGGGTCACATTATCACGACTTAAAGTGTTTGCTTCTCCACTTATCTCATCAGATTATCTTTTAGAACTCAGTTCTCACCAGGCAGAGCTCCAAATTTGTCATCTACTTGAAGTAAAGAAACCTATTCTCTTCTAGATAATATTATTTCAATGTAAGCCATGATTAAAACTTATTGTGTGTATTCTTGTAATACATAACCAGTAGTTTATTTTATAAATATGGACAATAAATGTTTTATGTCATATTGGGTGATAAAGAAGGTTTTGCATTACACTTCTGAATTTCAAGATGGGGATGTACGTGTTCCCAGATATAGAAAGGTATCTGAGCTCCCTAACAGTCTATTTCATCATTTCAACTGTGATTGCTTTCTTTGTATTCACGAGTTCAAAGTGATATGCATGACTTGGTGATCTGTAAGAAAAATATATTTGAGGTCACTTTTACTACCTCATTTTTGATGGGCGAATAGAAAAGGAGATAGGCTAGAAGAAATTTCATTAGAACCTCTTCTTTTATCTTCCTTATATTTCTTATATATAAAGAAATAAATTTTTTAGTGAAGAAAAATATAGATATATCTCTTGAGTATCAGAAAGTAGTACTATTAATTTAAACAAAATAAATATTAAAACTTTATATTATGCAGATTATATATTAATATATAATTGTATGATTTTATATACAACTATGTATAATTATTTCACTGTTTTATTAAATACTCTTTTAGGAAATATTTTATACATATTTACTTTTTCCTCTAATACTCTTTGCATAGGAAGTGCTCCCAGGAAATTTTAAAAAATCTGTGTTAATTTAAAGATACAACTTTTAGGTATGACAACTCTATATATCTTCATATTTGAAAATCATTAGTTTGACAAACAGTTATCGGATATTTTAATATGTCAGGTTCTGTTCCAGGTATTATATGTACAGCAGTGAATAGAGCAAATGAAGGTCCTTCCATCATGGAGCTTACAAACATGGGGTATAAAGTCATTGCATATGTAAAGGCACGAATTAATAAGAAACCACAAAACTCAAAGTCCTGAAAGGCATATGGAGAGATGAGATAGAGAACCATGGGGAGAGGGACTTAATTAGATCCAGTTGTCAGGGTGGGCCACACTGAGAGCTACAGGTTGAGGGCTGACGTCTGAGAAGGATGCAAAGGTTTGAAGAATAATGTGTGTGTGTGAAGATGCTGAGGTGGGAGAAATCTTAGCCTGTTGAGAGGAGCAAAGGAAGTTTAGAAACTAAGTATGTTTTTATTTTGTATCGTAGTTCATTTTGGCTAAATTTTACATTTTGACGCGTAAATACAAATACATTTGACATGTTGGCAAACAGAATAAAAAGAATAGCTCCATATTTTGTGGTATGGGGACAGGTAATATACATTTCTTAAATGTAGGTTTTGTTTTTTCTTGTTAATGCTTCTTTAAGTAGTAATTAATTAAATGGGAAGAGTATGATTTATATGTACTTATGTCCTTTTAAGTGGAGCCCTATACCCCATTCTGATCTCCAATCCCCAGAGAAAGATGATTTTTATACCAGTTGAGTACCAGTTGTACCGTTTTGTTCTCTTGTAAATGACAGGGAATTTGCAAATGGCTTTTAATGGTTGTGTGGGCACCATGAGTCTATCCCAACTTTCCAGATTCATCTCCCTCTTTCTCCTATCTCCATAGACTCCATACTTTGTTTGTACTTTCCTCTGAGCATAGAATCTTCTGTCTTCCATCTTCACCTGTTAAAATCATCCCCATTTCTTAAAGCTTGGATAAAATGTCATCTCCTCTAAGAAGTCTTCTCTCGTTGAAGATAAGTAAAAATGTAATGTGGCATTTTATACCTCACTATTGCTGTTTGTGCTTGATAATAGTTAATCAAGCACCCATAATCAGTAGATTTTAGTTAGGAGCAAAGTTTATATTTTCTTCACTTTCATAGGTTCTCAGATATTGCTAGAGTGTCTGCCATGCTCCGAGTACTGTTACTGCCCTTGAATTGAAGTGAAATAAGGAAGGTCGCCAGGTCCAAAGCTAAAAAAAAAAAAAAAAAAAAAAAAGTGTCCTGGAACCACAGTGCTCTAACCAGACCATTTTAGAAATATACTTTTCAAATGCTTACATCTTTTTACTTTTTTTAAAATACATACATATCCGCTTTTTAAGGAAATATCGGATGGTTACATATTTGGGAGTTCTCAAAAATACAAGAATGTAACCAACCTTACTTTAAGGCTTAATTAATTCATAAAACAAATATTTAGATACCTGTTAATTTAGCTAAAGAAGATGGCACAAGGCAACAAACGATTTGCAAATTTTATTTGAATCTTAACAAAAAAATGAAAACTAACATAGAAACTGCATCCAATGAAGTATAATGAACATTTTACCCTAAAAGTGCTATATTTTTATTATGAGTTTTTAAAGCAAACAAGGACTTTGATTGCCTGTAGGAAAATAACCTTTCAAAATCTTCAGTGTAGCAATTACTTCTTACAATCTACTATGTTTTTTGACTACTGTCACAATAGGAACCCTGGTTTCATGTGACATACATGTTTAATCAGTAGCTGTGTGAGTTTCTCACTAGCACAGTTTACCTAAAATAAATTACAGGATGTCATAACAAACAAGGAATGAAAAAATAGCTACTTAAAATTTTTTTCAAGTTTTTCTGTAATATAAAAAGCAGAAGTGCATGTACACTAATATAAACCAAACTGCTTTGCTCCAGTTTGTTAGTGAAACCCATCAGCTATCCTAAGAAAAGTGGTCTGCCTTCTTACAAGGTACTATATGAGTATAAGGAAAGACTTGTCTACCCTCAGAAAATAATCAACAGCAAAGAGTCATCAAAAGAGGACCTTTCTTTGTGCTACTGTCCAAACTATAACCATGTGAAAATGCAAAGATCACCTGCTTATTTTGACTGTTTAAGTCAAAATAAAACAAGAGAATGTTTTTCCCCAAAGGATCATCCTTCTTGTCTTTTGAAAGTGTATTTTTTTAGTTTTCTAAGGCCACATTCATGGGAGTCTTCCTGCATATCTTTTGATAATCCCTGTTCATGGGAGTCTTCCTACATATCTTTTGATAATACCCGTTGTGAACTTTTCGATAATCAGAGTTTTATTGTTAGTTGTATTAAAGTAAGATAAAAACTATAGTTTTTCTCAATTGAAATGGACAATTTTTTAAAACAAGGGTATTTTGTCAAATGCGGGGTTTGTAAGTGAGAGATCTCACAGGAATATTATTGAATTGGTAAATAAAACAATGTTAGAGAATAAAAAAAATGTTGACCTTGCTTGCTTATGTATTTTGATGTGGTTTAATTGTTATGATTTCAACATTCTACTTTTGTTTAGGCTTCTGAAAATGGATAATATCAAAGTGGTGCAATAACTTAAGATGTGGTGCAGTAAATAAAGTGTAAGATAGCATAGTAGGTTAGGTAAGATGTAAGTAAGGTTACGTAAAATGATTTTCTTTGAGTTGAGTTAAATTCATAGATTGAGTTGAGTTTACATATATTGAGAAAACAGTATTAGTAACTGGTGAAGATATACTTTGACATTTCCTAATATAAGATTTCAGAAGCATCAACTCCTCCCAACCCATTTCCTCTCCTGGTTACCATTATCAGTTACAGGTTTCACTTCCTATTTCAGATGAGTAGACTTATTAGTATAGTTCTATCTATGTTTAGCCCCAAATTCTGTTTTTCTGTTAATACTGTCATTCGATATAATGTTACTATAAAAATTATTTTCAAATAGGCATGAATTTCCCTTCTCTTCAATGTAAAATGATGTCTTCTAAATTTTATTTACTTAATTTAAAAATAATGGCTAAAATTTACAGGAAAGGGTAGGTGAAGTAATTTTTAGTCAGATTTATCTATTTAGCTCTAGAAATCTAGGTTTCTTTCCAGGTGTACTCTATATTTCTCCCCAAACAGGGAGAATCGTTAGCCAAAAATGACTATGTGTTTGATAATCCCAACTGTATATGATGTTTTATAAATTGACATTTTAGCACTTAAGGGCTCAAAAAACAAAAACAAAAACATCATAAGTAAACTCAAACACATAAGAGACCATTTTAGGGAGGTTGATGCAATTTAAAGTCAATTACACTGTAATGGCATGACTAGAAAACAATTAATTTAGTAATTTTATTTATAATGATTCCAATGTTCATTTTAAGAAACTCAGTTTACATAAATATGTCCCCATTTACTGTTCACTGGGGAAGAGAAGATAGCAGGGAGTGATAGGAATCTAGATACGTACTTTTAAAAAAAAACACATTTTATGACAGTTTCTACTTTATCATTCAGAGAAAAGGCTCTTTTCGTAAAGCTACATTGTTAGCTTTACATTGTGTGAAATATTTGTTTTTGTGGAATATGTGTCTCACTCTATGCTTTTATAGTTTTTTGATATCAGGCTTAATAGGGACCCATATGGTATGACAGTGGGGGATGCCATTAAAAGTTAGTGTCCCACCAGGGCCTGACATATAACATTCTATAAGTATTTGTTGAATGAATGAAAAATCTTGTATTTCTCAGGATTTACATGTGGAAGTGTCATAGAGTGACAATTGAGATCAGTGTGCACATTGCAATGGCTGTAATTGACTGGGTACTTATTAATGTATTTAACAACTACCTATATGACATTTACTTTGTGTCAACCACTAGTACTATTTTGCTTTCACAACAAACCTATGTAGTAGGTACACTGCATTATCCGTCCATTGATATACTAAATTTACCATTAATAGATGATACACTAATATTATCCAACCATCCACTTTGTAAATGAAGAATCTGAAACAAACAAACAAAAAAACAAGCAAAAAGGTTGAATAAATTGTCCACGTAAACGTTAAAGAGTGGGGCTGGAATTAAAACCCAGGTTGCCAGGCTGACTTCAGAGTCCCAGCTGTTACCCAAAGCCACTTGCCAATTTCATATATTGTATTTTATCATCTCAGTAAATTGACATTCATCACCATTTCATAGCAAAGAAAACCAGGTCTCAAAAAGTTTGTGTTTTACCAAAAAGACTTACACCTAGCAAGTGATACAACCCGAGTTCAAAAATACCCTGTCACTCCTTAAATCCTCTCTTCTCCCCACTACTTTACACTCTTTCAATTTTTCATGACATTGTGAACTTCTCATTAATGGAAGACACCTTACATCATGGAGTGGAGTAGATGTCAACATATATATCTATTGATTAGATAATGTAATAGTATTAATATATGATTAACATTTTTTTTTTAATTGAGGGTGCAAGAAGCTTTGCCTGGAAGTAGAGACTTATGGATTTTGGGAGAAGAGCCAAAAAAAAAAAGGGGGGGGGCTGTATTTAACTAAGCCATTTTTGACGTAGTAATGTAGCTTTGGTTTTCCAACAAGTGTTTGGATGTGACACATGTTGATATTATCTCTCTAATGAATTGCAATATTGACCTGAAATTCTGAAAAGGATTAATTTGGAGTGCTTTCATTAGCATTTCATGAAACTTCATGTTAAGTCTTTCATTAATTTTCCTAGATTATATATTTTAAATATTTCTTATTTTTAATAAGATACCTTATTGGTCACAGTCCTTATTGGCTGTACTGTACATGACAAACTGAAGCAAACCATTAAGGTTTTAGAGTCACAAATTAATTTTGAAAATTACAGTGTTAGACATCTAGATAATGTGCACAGTATGGTGCTTTTGAATTAACACATTGGTTCATATTTCTACTAATGAGCTCTTAGATTTTGTTCTTAAATACTGATACCAGAAGAAAATAATGTAGTCAAGTCTAACTTGTTTGTAAATTGCATTATGCACTTTGTAGGAATTGCACAGAGTTTAATATTTAACTCTGGGACAGCCTTACACATCAAGTTATACATTATTTGGATATTTTATTGACTTATGTGGCTTTTATTTTCTTGTTACCTTACTTACATGGTAAAACTAACAGTTTAATCCAACTGCTAATCTGTTTTGTATCTGCATGTGCACAGCTGATTTTGGCAAAAGAATAACACACATATACATAAATTGGTCATACTTTAAATTCATAGTCAGTAACATCAGATGGGTACATTTCTTAAAAATCTATTTCCACTGAGGTTGATGATATTTATTACCTTCTTTCCAAACCTTTTATACCTCCCCATACCCATTCTCAACTATGACATTACTTCTATTTCTCTGAGAAAATAGAAATAATCACATACTCCACAACTGCTTTTACAACCCTCAATGCCGATCTATCCATTTATTCTTTTTCCTCCTGAGCTTGGGAATGAGATCTTAGTGCTCCTATTTCAGGTCAAAACGTCCTCACATTGAGAAATAGATGCTTCCTCCTACTCAGGGACATCAATTCAATAACTTCCCCCTCTGTTCTGCATTATATAACTTCTATATCCCACTGTATTATTCTAAGCAGTATGTAAATCTGCTGTAGTATACGCCATCATAGAAAATAATCTCCTCTTGATCATGCATTCCTCTCTAGCTATTAAACCAATTGTCTTTTAGTAGCAAAACTACTTGAAAAACAAATCTCCAGTTTCCTCCCTCCTGTTCCCTCATGAAACTTTCTAATCGTGTTTTGTCCCCAACAATAAAATGCCCCTGTCAAAGTCACCAATGATCTGCAAGTCGTCAAACCCAAGGGTTTATTCTCAGTGCTTATCCTACTTGTACATTTGGAATTTAACTTTTCACAATAAAATCATAACTTTTAGTATAATGTGGGTAGAGTTAGCTTCAAAATACTTTTAGCACGTTGTTTACCCCACCAAAACCATTCATGTTATCATCTTTTCATAGTTATGGTGTATCTGAATATTTAATTGAGTATGTTTGCGTGTTAACTATTGCCATCATGTGACATGATGTCTTGCCAAACACTATTAGTATTCAGTTGGTACTCTGGTACCATTAAAAGGCAATGTTTGGTGTTTCCTCACTTGGGAAGAATATTCTTTTCATCACACATATTTGTATTGGAAGAATTTGAATCATAAGAGTTCTTTATAAGAGTAAGTCTAAGAGTTATTCTTTTAATTTATTGTCTTTAGAGTCAAATATAATACAATTGTGATTAATCAATGTTTTTTAAACTCTTTATAAGCATAGCCAATAATAATTAGCAAATTAAAATATTTGATTAATTTGCTTAACGATAAACATCACACAAACTGAAGCATTATATAGAATAAAATAGTCATGAACATAAGAAGGGCCATTTAACATAGCTTATTTTCTGTATGTGGAATGTTGTCAATGACGTATTTGGTTTTAAAGAATGCCAATATGTTCTTTCATGCACGTACCTATTGTCTGTAGGAACCTACTAATGAACTCTGGTGATAAATTTAAGGTAACTTTTCACATTTGAATTTTTAGAAACTTTATTAACTGTATTGGGGTGACATTGGTTAATAAGATTATATAGGTTTCAAACGTACAATTTTATAATGCATCATCTGTTTGAATTTTTGATGTTTTTAAATCTCCTGTCAGAATGACAAGGAGCTTCTGGAGGAATGAGAAATGGTGAAATGCTGGCAATTGGAGCTTAGGAAAAAATTTATAGATAGAGTTTTATTATCTCTTCTTGTTAGGTTCTCCACTATGTTCAGTGACATGAATGTGATCTCTTTTCTTGGGAAAACTCTTGAATTTTTAAAGGGCAATTGTTTGTTATTTTCGGAATCCAACAATTTTTCTCCCTTATGAAAAGGTCTTCAAAATATTCAGAATCTTATTGCTTAACGTCTTTTTATTCCACCAAATGTCTCATTTTATCTCTTTAAATTTCTGTAAATAAATCCTGCCTAGCCGTAGCTACATTATGCCCTTTAAATATTTGTTCATGGCTTCTTATCCTCCTTACCGTTTGGCCAAGTTCTAATTGTTTAACTCTATTAATCTTTCTGCATAAGTAAATGCCAGCAGCGCCTTAATTTCTGTGGCTATGATTGTTCAGTAATTACCTCACCCTTATTCCAGCAAATGAGATGACTGATGTTTTTATGAAGAGAATTTTATGCCAAGGCCAACCTTGGTGTAGAGAACACCAAAAGCATCGGCTGACTCCCTCCTCTCTGGGGGTGGGGTCTTATTTGAAGGGAGGGATGAGGAAATTGAACAAGTCTATGCAACACAGAAGTATTTGTCTTAGCTTCGTGCCTGCCAAGTTCAAGGAACATGTAGGGAAAGGAATTGAACATCTTCAAAGCATCTGCTAGGATTAGAGGCATTTTATGCCGCATCTCTTCTTCCGATCATAGAAAATAGGTGGTATTGTTTTCATTTTCATAGATAAGAGGAAATGAAATAATTTTTCTAGGAACTTGTGCTTGGCAGAAGGAGTATTTGAATGCAGGTCTGGCTGAGATGAGATGTACATTTTTGGAATTAACTCAATGGCCCCTAATAATAATAATAGAATTCAGCATCATATTCCACTGTCCTTCTGGGTTCATCCTTGTGTTGGGCTAGAATGTCAACAGTGAAGTTTGCCTCTTCATTCTTACAGGCTCTATAGGAGAGTACACAGGTGCTGCAGCAGCTCTTGGACCAGCAGTGTTACACCTATGATAACCACTTCACATAGAAGTGATGGCTCTGGATCTGCATCCACTTTTGCATTTCTGTCCAATGCTTTGGACACCAGGTCAACAAGTTGCATGAAGTGGCAAAGCCCAGGCACGGTCATTCCATAATGTCTTAAACTTTCCTCTAGAAGTAGCCATCTCAGAGCTTGTGGCAATGTTGAAGTTTTTCTGTAAGGCTTGGAGTATTTTTATATTTGTGGAACTTTTATTTTCTTCATCCCAAGGCCTTTACATCTTGGAAAATCATAAATGGAAGAACAGATGCTGAAGTTTCAAGAGTATCGCAATAATAAGCAAACATTTCCTCTTTCCATGCTACTGTTGCTGACCTGATAAAATTTTTGTCATTTGAAATGTCCCTGGTATCCAAATGCTCCCATGACTGTTACAATTTTTTACTTTCTTGGTGGTTTATTGTTATATAGTCAAGGAAAACTAAGACTCACAGTATAATAGTAAGCACTTTCTTGCAACTTCTACACCAACAAACCAGTCTAAAGGTAAAATTTTCATATCTGTGGGTTTTTCTTTTGCCCCATGATAGTTGTAGCACAGTCTCCCTAAGTACATTCACTTATAACATAAATATTCCTATTGGTTCACTTTAAAAAAAGGAAACAGCACTGTGAAACATCACAGCTTCTTAACATTAACTAAAATGTCATCATAGTTGGTTCGCTTCATACTGCTGTTTCCTATTTTTTTATATTTCCTTTTTTATACTCCTCCATGGTACGTTTGGGTAAAGGTGAGAGCGTGGACTCAGAGATGAGAGATTCTGGGTCTCACTCTGCCACTCACTTGATGAGCAAACTCTAGGATGTCTGTTAATAAGCAGAGAACTCTATGCACTGAGAAAGTTGGACAAGACAATTTAGAAGACATCTTTTAGCTTTAATTTTTCTTTTGCTTACGTGTTTAAAAGCCCACATGGGCTGGGCCTTAAAAAATAAAGTCACAGCTACATTCCTTTGCCACAGGGATTACACTTATATTAAAAGGCCATCCATCTACAGAACAGACTTGTCCTCTCAGTTGTCTGTTCTCAGTGTGTACCTCCCTGTCCCCCGCCCCAGAATCCCATGTTCTAATGCTTCCTGCAACCCCTGTGGTTTGGGATTTACTTTGGTTCCGTGCTTCTTGTTGGTCGCTCACTAAACACAGCCTGAAATAGTTGGTTAATTATCCCTGTATGTTATATTGATTCTACTTGTTATGAATTATAATCCAAATAAGTACAATCTTGTCTGTTGTTCAAGTTTGAGACAATAGCACCTAGGAGTGCTTCTCTCTTTTGCTGAGAAAGTACAGAGTGTGTGTGTATATGTGTGTGTGTGTGTGTGTGTGTGTGTGTGTGTGTGTGTTTGTGTGTAAGTAAAAAGATTAATGTGAAACATGCTATGTGTCACAGATACAATATGGGGCATAAAAACAAAGTACTAAGTATGTTCGATTTCAAATTTATATATATTTTTTGAATAGTGTGCTCAGTTCCCCCCACCCTCACCCCTGTAGTTATTCCACTCTGTCTTTACACAGATAAAAGCTACATTCACAGATGTGAATATTGAAACAGAAAATACAAATCTCTACTAAAAGTCAGTTTAAGCCCTCCCAGTACATTCAGGACTCAATTCTTTTAGACGTCTTTATTTGTTTTATGTTAAAAAAAAAAAACAAAAAACCTCATTATGTTTTTCTGGGGTTGACATCTGCACAGAATTAAAATTTTATATATATATATACACACACACACACACACAACCATCATTTTCACAACTATGGTCTGCAACTTAAATGAATATCAAGGTACCCATAGGAATTTCAATGTTCAATTTTAAGTTCTGTTAAGTAGCATTAAATACATTCCTTAAGAACAGCATACTGTGGCCCTAAGTAACAACTAGAATACATTCAAAGAAAGCAATAAAGAAAAGAACATCAAACAGAAAACTGGAAGAAGTAATTTAATGGCAGCATGAGATGGACTAGTAAAATAAGATTGGATATTAACCAGTTGGAATTGATAAAGGCAGCAAGCTTTTGGGAGGAAGAAAGGGAGGAGCACTAAACAAGTGAAGGTCTCAATTGGAAGAAATGCCATTACTCAAACATAGGACTAAAGCTATGGGATTTGTATCAAAACTGCTGGTTTTAAAAGTAAGCTAGATTGATGTGCTTCTGATTAGCTAGCTGCCAGTGAAAATTTAAATTCTCAAAAACCATGACAAGGTTTGGAGCAGGAAAATCATCCTTCGGTAAAAATTTCAGTAAATAATGATTTTCCTAGTGAAGAAATTAATTATCAAGAGGATTCCTTTATGCTTCAGGGAGTTGGTTATTCTGTGGTTATTAGCACTTGTATCCAAGGTGATTTCATTTAAAGTGTACATTAGACACAAGTGGTTTGAACATTCTGGCTTAATGGCTGTTGTATTAATATTGGCTGCAAGCATCTCGTTTCATGAGGAGAAATGTGGATGGGCCACATACTGCATATTCTGATATGGGATTTCAAGTTGCAGTTAAGAAAGTACGTAACACAAAGGAAATTTTGATACTTGCCAGTTTGGATACTTGCCATATTCTTAAGAAATATATGATCCTCTTTTATGCAAATGCCTCTGAAGTCCATAAAAAACAAACAAAAACTTACCATCAAGAACCTAAAAAGAGGACAGAACAGAAGGACAGAAAAAGTAATATCTGTATATCTATATATAGATGTAGATAGATAGATAGATAGATAGATAGATAGATAGATAGATAGATAGATAGAGAGAGAGAGAGAGAGAGAGAGAGAGAGATAGAGACATATAAAATGTTGAAGGTGCACTTAGCAAGCAGAATTCTTAAGGTTGGGAACTTCTACCTCTTGTATGTATTCTCCTGGCCAAGTGGCTGTGTGTCTCTGGTCAGAGGACATCTGTTGCCATAAATAATCTAAGGGGGGGGGTTGCTAAACTGATAAACCTGAGATATTCCTATTGCTGCAAGCAAATATAAGACAGTAAATATCTTAGCTGATCAAACGTAACCATTATCTGCACTGAACCTCATAAAAATTCTTGTTCTTTTGTTGTTTTTGGTTTATATACCACATATCAGTGAATAAAAATTCTTATAGTAGACAACATTATGCCTATTTTTCATGTGAAAGAATGGAAATTTATGGGTATTAGTAATATTTCCTTGGTGATATAGTTTATACTATAGGAGTAGTAGATTACAACCTTGGATTTTTGGATTTCTAGTATGAGCACTGCTCCCTTGTGATACTTCTACCTTCCACTGTGAAGTTCTCTTGATAATGAATAGCAAAAAATGTGCAAAGAACGTTCTTTCCAATCAGGGTACAATTCGCAAGTTTCAAGAACATTCTTCTCAATCAGGGTTGAAAGTCACCACTTGGGAAGTGGAAGGCAGACGCTAAGAATTATGGCTTTAGTTCACCTTCTCCTACCTCTGCTTTCTCTTACGTGCTTCTATTTAATTATGAGAAATTCCATTCCATTTTCTTCAGACAGACTTTCTTCATTTTTATTGCTTTGTAAAATTTGCAAGACTATAAAATCCAGGAGACAACTTAACAGGGTAAATGTTCTTCCCCAACTTTTGGGAAACATAATTCTTCTAGCCATCCCTAGCTTTCATTTTTTAAAAAGGCATTTGTTTTTCTGCTGATTAGAAAACTCTCTCAGTATTTCTTATACAAGACTACCATTAAAGATGTGAAAACTTCCTAGAGTGAAAAACTTCAGAACGTTGATTAAATGATCTATGGGTTGAAGATTATATGTATGTCATCTAAGACTATTTCATAAATTTCATAGCAGTTTTTACACTCAAAATACTATGTCAATTTTAAAATAAACATTTTGTGGAAATGTAGCATGCACGTTAAGAAGTGCTCACATCCTATACAACTTAAATTTTCAATATACTTGTATAAAGTATATTGAAAATCAATATACTTGTATAAAGACCACCTTGATCAAGAACAGAACAGTGCCCTAGAAATCCCATTCATGTGTGTTTCCAATCAAGAAACCCTAAAGCCCTATGTTGACTTCTAACACAATGTATTAGTTGTGCCTGTTTCAGAATTTACATAAGTGATATCATACAGCATGTGCTTTTTGTGACTGGCTTCTTTTACTTAACATTATGTTTCGAGATACATTAATATTATCTTTGGGAGTCTGTGGTTCATAACATCTGTAGCGATGTTCCCCTATTTCCTGATATTGATAATTTGTGCTTTTTCTCTTGAATATTTTATTAATGTGTATTAAATTTTACGAGTAAAACAAAAACCAATTTGGGCTTAGTTGATTTTTTTATTGTACATTTTTGTGTTTTATTAATTTCTGTTCTTAACTTTATTATTTCCTTCTATTTTCTTTAGATTAAATTTGTTATTTTCTGTAAACTTCTTGAGAGTATAAATTGATTTTAAGCTTTTAAGGAACTTAAACATACATTTAAGACTAAAAATTTATTTCTTAAGCATGGTGTCTGTAAACATTTACATTTTGCTGTGTTGAGCTGTGCTATATTTTAATTTTTATTTAGCAAAATATTCTCTAATCCCCATTGTGATTTATTCTTTTCCTCATTATTTAGAAGTGCTTGTTAAATTTTCAAATATTTAGAGATTGTCTAGTTATCTTCTTATAAAAATAAATCACTAAATTTCTAGGTCAAATCCACCATACATGTACATTTATGTACATGTATTATATTATTTGTTAATTATGTGTTTTGATAATCTCCACTTTTGTCAGGTACTGAGATACCTGTGTTAAAAATCTCCCATTATAGCTGACTCTGGGTGGTGAACACACAGTGTGATTTATGGATGATGTGATTCAGAATTGCACAACTGAAATCTATGTAATTCTACTAACAATTGTCACCCCAATAAATAAAAAAGAATAATAAAAAAAAAAAAAAAAAAAAAAAAATCTCCCATTATGATTGTGGATTTTTCTGTATCTCATTTATATCTGTCAGTTTTTGCCTTCTTTGTAGGTTAATATGAAATTATTATATCTTACTGGTAGATATACCCTTTTATCATAATATATTGTTTTTCCTTTAATATTTGCTATTAGTATAACTACACCAGCTTTCTTTGGTTTAGTATTTGTATGGTGATTATTTTTCAGCTTTTAACTTTTCCTTATACTTAAGGTAGACATACTGTAAGCATGGATTTATTTTGTTTTATATTATGTTTTGTTTTAAATACAGTCTGGCAAACTCTAACTTTTAATTGGAATATTCAGTCTATTTATATTTAATTAAATTACTGATATGATTGAGTTTAATTATATCATCTTAACCTTTGTTTTCTATTTGTCCAACGTATTCAATGTTCCTTTTTTTTGTTTTCTTATATATTTTTTTAATGTGTCAAGAATATTTTTTAGTATTCCATGTTGCACTATTATTAGCCTGAGGCTTATAAAGCCATTACAGTATATTTCAGTGATTACCCAGGATATTACCACATTTAACGTTGGCTTAGTAGAGTCTAAATAACTTAATTGAGTTTAATAAATTTGACTGACTTAATAGAGTCTAATAAATTTGAATACTTAACCACTTTTAATGCAATATTAGAACCTTAGTATAATTTGTCATTTATTCTGTCTATTTTTTGTTCCTTATTGTGATACTTTTATTTCTATGTATATGTATATATAAAACTCATATAAATTATTATTGCTTAACACAGTAAATCTTTATGTAGATATTTCCCTTTTAATTGCTATTTATTTCTTCCTACATTTTTTGTGTTTTTACCCGTGATGTTTTTTTCCTTCTGCCTAAATGTCTCTTTTATTACTACTACTATTATTACTGTTATTTTGATGCAGCTTACTTGTTATGAATTATGAATTATGTCAGTTTTATTTGCATGAAAATTTATTTTGTTTTTTATCTTTGAATGGTATTTTTACTGGGTGTAGAATTCTAGATTGGAAATTATTTTCTTTCATCACTTTAATGATGCTGACAATTCCATTGCCTTCTGGCTTCAATTATTTCCTATTGAAAATGCAGCTGTCATCTTAAAATTTCTCTTTTGAAGGGAATACGTATTCATTTTGCTCTGGTTGCTTTTAAGATTTTTCTCTTGTCTTTTATTTCAGCAAGTTTATCATGATGTGCCTAGCTGTCATTTTATTTTATTTGTCTTGCATGAGGTTTATAGCATATTCTGAATTTGGGATATAAGGTTTTATGTCAGCTTCAGAGATTTTACTATTATTCCAATATTATTTCATCATTCTCTCACTTTTGTCTTCCTAGGACTTCAATTACTTATATGTTAGTTCTTTTCATTATGGCCCATATGTTCTTACTCTCTCTTCTAGATTTTATATGTTATTATGCCCTGTGCTTAATCTGGATATTACCAATTGGGTTATTTTTCAGTTATTTAATCCTCTCATCTTTTGCTGTCAACTCATGTATTGATATTTTTATTTCCATTATTATATATTTTTTCAATTTTTGAAGTTCTATTTGCTTATTTCATTTCTATGATTAGATCTCTATCATTTTCTTAAATATATTAATCATGGTTATTTAAATTCTGTATCTGTTAAATCTACTATCTGGATCACCTAAGTATCTCTTTTTATTTTCTGTTTTTCCTTTAGATCTCTCTGTACTTTCTCTGGTAATTTTGATTGAGTGTTGAACATTGTGGAGAAAAAAACATAGAGACAATCTATGATTTTATCTTACTTGGGGAGGATTATTTTTTTGTGTGTGGGTAATTAGAATGGGGCAGAAAACCCCAAATTATTCTAGCATGAATGATATTTGACTTTCAAGTGTGTGTGTGTGTGTGTGTGTGTGTGTGTGTTAGTTTGTCTATTTTTAGTTTGTTTTTTGGCTAAAGTATACCTTTATAGTGGTTCCAACTGAAAGCCTGGGTGTTTACTAAGGCTACTACTGATTGGCAAGCATGAGCTCCAACTTTTGTCTCCTTAGCATTATGGACTGCCAAAACCTTAGCTTTGCTTTTTAGCCCTTTTCCTTTCTTCACTTCTGAAAGCAAATTCTTGAGAGAAAGAGTGATGTACAATTTTGTGCTCACCTCCCTATGTTTTCTTTCTTTCTTTTCTTTTTTTTTTTTTTTGAATGTTGACCTCTCAAGTCCTGGTTGCCTTGGAATCTCTCTCTGGCCTTCAACCAAATTTCTTTTTTTTTTTTAATATGTATATCTATATCTAACTTTCATATTTGGTGGGAGAGTTGATCTTATACTGTTTAATTGTTCATTACTAGCAGTGAAATTGCTTTCCTAATGTTAAATTCTAAATTTCAGAGAAATTAGCAATTAGGAATTATTATTTCCCTTTTTGGTCACTATTTCCTAAATATAGAAAAAAGTCAATGTCTTGACAAAAACTGAGAGAGTTTTTGTGATTTTTGGGTATGATCAACTCTTTAGTATCAATTTTTCTTGTCGGTCATTTGGATTTGTTGGAAGAAAATTCTTGACCAGGTGTTTATTTGATTTGATTTGATTTTTTGAAACATAACCTACTGACTGAATTTAATTTTAGTTCTAATTTCCAATAAAAATCTGGGGCAAAGATGGATATATTGTCAATAATTGTTTCTGGATATACATCTTTTGTATATTATATATGCCATGCTACTGTATGGCTAGTACTATCAGCTGAAGTTATTTCATGCCTTTTGAGTTCTAGTGTAAAAATTGGATTATTCTTTCATCCTCTAAATTTATTCCCTTATGGTAGGTAACAACAACATAGTTGTAGATTAACAAACCACCTTCCAGTATGTTTAAAAAACTTATGGGTTCACTTTGTAAAGAGTAATATAAAGACTTGTGGGTGTTCTAATTTGTAGGTGTCTAATTATAAGAAAGATGAAATGGCAGATTCCATTTTCCAGGCTGCTATAAATATCCTGGTCAACAGGTTTATTCCTACTCATGAACCCTCTGGAGAGATGGGAGCAGCCCTGGTAAGAAACCAGAATATTCCTACTTGAATTCTATGGCACATTTTGATGATTGTGCTGCATTAGGCCCCACCCCCAACTGTCTTTGTCTTGCAGAACTCTTTCAGATTAGAGTTGTGTTTGTTTGAGCAAGTAAATCAATTGTTATAATCTTCAATATCCTTATTTATAAAGTAAGTTAATATAATTATATCTATTTTGCTTGCCTCACAAGTAAGACTCAAATGAGATAATGCATATAAACGTGCTTTGTAAATTGCCAAACTCTCTGTAAATACAATGAGGGCCAACCCTGGACCTGGGTAAATCTTTTCAGTATATCTATTGATCAGAGCCCCTCTTCGATATGCGTAACACACATCTCCCAGCACATCATGTTTCTAATTTCATTCCTAAGAATATTGATATAAATCAATTTAGAAATTTAGGCTGGGAGGAAAAGGTAAAGGTTATTGGTTACTTACTTCCATATATCTTATCTTTATTTGTACTATAGTGTATTTTCCTATGTCTTTCCTAGAGGAAATTTTGAAAATCATCCAGCTCAGTCATCTTATTTTATAGATAAGGTAACCCACAAACAGAGATAAAACCCCAAAATATGAATTCACTGGAGCCAGATAGAAAGGATTCTCCCAATTCATTTTCTTGATTTGTTATGTGGATGTCATAGCATTGTACCATTTCAGATAAAACACACACACGTGTGTCTGCCTGTGGGCACACATACACACAGAAAAAAATGTCCTCAGGCTGTGAGAAAGGATCTAACTTCATTTTCATCTCTTCCTCCATTCCAAAATATATTTCCTTTCCATTCATATACCTCTCTGGTAAGGCATTAGTATCTTCTTGTTGGAATCTTTTGCTGCCTCTCAGCTAGCATATTTTTCTTCACTGTGGAGTCACACCATGAGAGAAGATATGACTATTACAACCCAAAGTCTGTGAATAGAGTACATGTAATTGTTTAGGAACTGTGTAATGTCTGGAGAGTTATGCTAGTTGAACAGAAATGAAATGGGAAAGGGCGCTCTGGAATGTAGGCAAGTACACAAAGAAAAGACATAGCACCTTAGTGTGGGTGTGATAGTTTTAAATTTTTTATTTGGGGGTGGGGAACGGATCAATTTGGAAATAAAAGACAAAATATTTAGATGAGACTGACTTGGTGACATGAACACAAAATAATAAAAGTGTTCAGAGACCATTATTGTTCTGCCTCATTAGTAGACAAAAGTGTTCTCTGTTGGCTAGCATACTTTGCAATTGGTTATGAATACCCTTGGGGAACAGAAGAGTATATGGGAGCCTGAGAACCCATAAGTATTTCTTTGTGCAGCATCAATTTTAGTTACGATAAGTAATTTAAAATATAGCAAACAAAAACAGATTATTGAGTAGAATACAAATTTCAAAATTCAAATTTCAAAAATTTGAATAGAATACAACATTCTAAAGAAACTCCTGCTTACTGGGTGCTGTACAAGGCTACATCCCTCAGTGTCACCAGTAAACATGACCACTTAACTTTCCTACACAATTGAAAGTACTTAAGTAAAAATATTTGAGAATCACTGGAGCATTTGTGTTGTAGAATATAGCTAAGCACCTGGTTTATTCTCACAAATCCCTCCTTCATTTTTTGGCCAATGGAATATCAAACATCAGATGTTGCCCTTTCTAATTCCTAATTCAAAGTATAGAAAGTCAATTCTTTACAAATTGATGCATTCTTGCTTCTACATATTAATTTGCTAAAGTTACTTCTCTTGTACATCTGTGTTTGTATCTCTGTTCCACTTCTAATGAGAGTAATTATTTTTCATCTGCCTTTAAAAGGTTTCACAAATTTGAACGATTCTTGGCCTAAGGTGACAGAACATGTTATATTCACACCCAGGTTGAAACAAGGCATTTGTACTGTGTAAAACCAACTTTCAATAAATGAACAGGGGGAAAAATAAAAGAGAAATAGTGAAGAAATGCATAAAATGCTTCACCTCATAGAACTGTGTACTGAAATTGATGACCTACTTTGTATTTGAAAAGAACTCAAAACATTTGAAAGGCAATTAAATGATCAGTCTTCAAAAATTGTTCCAAATCCAATAGATTTTTGAAAATATTACTTAATATATTTTGGAGAAAGTATAATGATCCTTCCCCAAGCATCATTAGGAGATTAATGGCATGTAAGATCTCTAAAGCGTGTACCACATCAAAATTATGACAGAAGGAAGTATATTTAGACCTGGATTTAGGAAAATCCAGAGGTAGATATTAATATAAACTGAGTCTCAAAAGTTGAATTATCAAAGATATATTAAGGACATAATTTATTTTATAAGTCCCAGATTTAATGATTTGAAAATAAAATCTATAATGGATAAATTAATATTCTCTATGTGGTTCTTCAATGGGAAAAGATAAGTGTTCTTATCTATTTTACTTTGTTGTCTTAAGTTACTGTGGAGTTAATATTTTTTCTTTTTCCATAGTAGGCTCTCAATGATACAGATGCAAATTGTGCTGGAAATGCAAAATTTAAAGTTGACTAGTACTAGAGTAAAGAAGCACAAATATTAATATATTTGACAATCTAGGTTACTGACACTATTATTGAGTAGAAGCCCTCCTCATCTTCGTACCTTCTTTTTTTAAAAATCTTAAAGTGAAGTGAAAACTTATTAGATATCTAAAAGCATTATAGGAAATTAGAGAAGCTCAATTTCCCAGGAGATACCCACTCTAAATTAATTAATAACAGAGTCTGTCAGCAGGTTTGTGGTAAGCAATCTAATGTGCCATAAAGAGCTTCTTTGCATCCGTAGTATATGAAAGTGAACATTTCTTACAGCTTCACAGTAGTAGGCCTGGGTGTGACGCAGGACTTTGCATCTGATCGTGCTTCCAAGGATAGGTTTCAGTTACTTCCTCTGAAAATTGTGGGGTTCACTGCACTGATAGTTAATCCCTGAGATATTATCTACCATGCTGATTTTATAAGTCTATGGCTCATCCAGGTGGTGTTTCTTCAATTAGCAGTACCAACACAAAAAACAAATTGCCATTACAATAATCACATAAAAGCAAATTTAAAACTTTACTACTCTCATGCAATGTTTTCATTTTTCTATATCCTCTTTCATATTTGTGCATTATTTTAATCATAATATGGATACAGTCTAATCTTAGCTAGAGTTAGTAAATCTCAGCTGAGTTAAGGTGTATGAAAGCACTTTTAAAACTCCTACAGGGCCATTTCAAATGCAAAGGAGGCCTGTTGTTTTTAACACTCTTCCTTATATGTCTTTCTATATTTCTACAAGAGGAAAGTGCTTTAAAAAAAAAAGGACAGGAAAGGTTGGGGGAGCATGATATTCAGTGAAAATGCTTTCACAAACACAGAGGACCTACCTGTGCTATTCCTCTGGGAGTCAAAGATACAGTTGCTTCCCTTTGAGATGCTAGCAGTCTAGTACAAGTGTGTTAGTTTCTTACTGCTACTGTAACAAATAACTGTAAATTCAGTAACTTAAAACAACACACCTATATTATCTTATGACTCTGGAGGTTAGAATTCTGACATGGCTCTCAGTGAGTTCAAATCAAGGTGTAAGTAGGGCTGCATTCCTTTCTGGAAGTTCTAGAGGAGAACCTATCTCTTTGCCGTTTTCAGCTTCTAAAGGTCATCTGGGTTCCTTGGCACCTGGCCGTACATCCATCCTCAAAGTCAGCAATGTGGCATCTACCTGATAATTATTCCACAGTTATATCTCTCTTACACTTTCCTTTTAATGACTCTTTGATTACACTGGACTCACCCAAGTAATCCAGGACAATGTCACCATGGTAAGGTCTTTAACTTAACCCTATAGGCAAGGATCTTTTGCCATTTAAGGTAACATATTCACAGATTTCAGGGAATCGAATGTGGACATCTTGGTGGAACCATTATTCTATTGACAATCCCACAGCAAGACAATCCCAAGAACAGATAATCACAATCCAACACAGTGAATCCAATAGCAGCACTTGGCCCTAAACTATTGTCAGGACGTAACGCAAGCTAACATCATACAGCTCTGGGTGCAGGGGGAAGAAAAGACCTGTGAAAAGAGGTACTGGATGAAGAGGTGATGATAGAGTGATAGGAAATAGCCACTGGAAAAGACGCAGAGGCTGACTTTAAATAGCCACAGCCAACGAAGATAGCAAGCCTCGGTTAAAATTCATCTTATCATTTCTACCTCCTATACAGCTCTCACATCTCTGCATTTGTCACCATCGCACTGCTCCCACCTCAGAAAAAGGGCCTGCTATCTGTAGCATGGTCACAAGGGACAGTATTTTAACTGCAGACATCATATCCTACAGTCTACCAACCATAGCATCTCTGTAGGACCTTATCACTTGCCTGTTTTAATTGATTGACTTACCATGGTCTCTGGATGAAAGTCATTTTGACGTAATCAAGCAGACCTCCCAAGATTTGGATAGTTACCCACCATTTCAGCCTCATTCCTTGATTTCGCGCCTCCTTTAAAGTAAACTATGAGATTCATGTATCACCCGGTAATGTTGGTTGGCCAGGTATATTTATGTCCACTTTACAGAGAGATTTGGGAGGCTATGCCTTATCTCAAACCACACAGCCAATAAATGACTGACCCCCCTGTTTTCTTCCCTACACAGTGTGGTAAGGCCAGTCCACTATCAAACTGCAGATTTTATTCCTGGGGAGTTCAGGGATTCAAGCACCAACAACCTTATTGTTTTCTGCAAATTCATTTTCCCTTAAACCAGATAACACTAGGTTTGGGGTTCTTTGGGGGCACCATATTGAGTCATAACAAGTTTAATTCCTTTTACATGTTCAATGGCCCACATAATTGCAAAGCACAGGCACTTCCTCTCTGCTGTTAAGAGAATTACCCAGTTAGACATGTCTTGATCTTAATTAGCTTTTACTAAGCCTTTTCTGATGCCCAAATATACTATGTGGCTAACTGATAAACAATAAGGGTGAGGACTATTTTCCTTTGTTTCTAAAATATTTTTAAAAGAATTTACAAAGAGAACTTATGGAAATCTTCATATCAAAAGTCTTTATGTAGTATATGGCACTTTTCCTTAAGGGAAAATTATGAGTTTGAACAAAGGACACACTTTTTAAAAAAGCAAAGAAATGTAAAAAGAACCTGTTTCTTTTGCACCTTTGTATTGACTATGAGAAGTCCATTTCCCTATAATGTAAAGTCTAGATATCTTAAACTTCAGCACTGCTACTGTTCACAGTTATGTTATAAGCCCTATGAAATAATGGACTAACTTTCCGTTTCTATGTCTGTGTCTCAGTCTCTTTACTTCTGACATACACACTCTGGCTCTCTGTACTTATTCATGTTGCTCTCATCCCACATCTTCTTCCCCTATTTCTAATATGCTCCACCAGAAGCATTAATTAGAAGATCCATCCCTCTGTGATTGGTGGAATAATTAAAAATTCTATAATTATTTACTGCTACATCTAGCAGTTTTGAAAACAGGGCTCGAAGCCTAGATTTTCAATTTACTGTGTGAACATTGTCAAATTCCTTAAGTATTATGCATGACTAATTGATGGCTGTCATTATTATTATTACTATTAACATCTCCATAACAATTACATATTGGAAGATATGGAGCAAAGCATGAGGACCATTCTCTCTGTGTGGGAAGCATAGAGGGGTGAAGAGACAGAGGATGCATTCGGGTATTGCAGGCATGAGGGTGCTTATTGGAAGTAGGCTTCTATGCATTTTTCCTCTGGGATGCTCCTATCTAAATGCTGGGTCTCAAAGGGACCCATCTCCCTAGGGAGGAACTAGTGAAGGTTATTTTCCACACAGTTGTGGAGCGGGTTGGGAAAGGGCTTTGCGAGGGTCCAGGCGTTTGGAGTGTGGTGACTGGAGGGGCTCTTGCAGAGGAAGATGCACAGACAGAGCGGGTAGGGAGTCTCCCCACACAAACTACCCACCTTAGTGCGTTATTGTTTCCAATTTTCCAAATATTTGGAGATTAGGGATTCTAAATTCCTGTAAAGGGGTCAGTGAAAATAAATGGCAAAAGAGTAGGAAATTTTAACTTCTGCTTGGCCTCCCCTAAGTGCCAGAATTAGTTCTTAAACCAGTACTTACCTCATTAGTGGTCCTGCCTTAATATGTAGACATTTCTCCACTTGTATTCTTGCAGATGCAGAAACAGGATCTGGAAGGTTAGGCACTTATCCAGCAAACCAGTCTGGAGAGAGATTACCTGACTCCAACTTTGCTCCAAATCTTGGCTTTTTCCCTCCGCCCCAAACCCCATTCTATCTAGTCAACAGTGCAGATGTGTGAGTAGAGGGTCTCGCAGAAGGCGGTGGACCTGTTGGCTTGGATGTTTTACTTTGCGAGACGTGGCTAGGGTACTGCTCAGTTACAGGGTCCCCCATTGATACGGTCTGCTTTTATGAATGTACAGAGGCATGAACTCCGTTCTCTGACTGCGAAACATTTTGTACCGTCATGTAGGTTGTGTGGGAGTAGAGCATTGTTGTTACAACCCATATTGTTACAACCTATTTTATGCAGTCCTCTCTGAGATTTGAGGGTTTTTTTATAGTTTCAATTTTATTTAAAGCTTTGCCTTTCTGGGATGACCTTATGAACTATAGAGCTTGTATGAATGGAGAGACTTAAATGGCTCTCCCTGGTACACGGCAGAGCAAAGTAGACGTAAAGTTTTCATAAAGGAGTTCTGAGAAGTTGGCATTAGTTCATTCACAAGATCAATGTTTCCTCAGGTGCCAGGACATGCTTTTTGCAAATAGAATTTATTGCTATTTCACAAATGTGAGCTGATGAGGATAAAAATGAAACCATTGTACAAGAATGCCCCCAAACCTCCTCCCAAGAGACTCTAAAATCTGCACACTACTTACCTTGTGTTTAGGCCTTGGTGTAAGTCAAAATTTACATCAGAACTCAAGTATAACATTTTTCACTATAGAAAAACTATGTGTTTGTTTTCTTTTGCTTTGCATTGTCTAAACAAATTGAGCTTTAACACTCAATAAAGGTGGTTTAGTAAGATATCTAGTCAAGGAAACAAAAACGAGTTCCCCACAGGGAGGACAGGAGGACACTCCGTAAATGGGGATATCTAGACAAGGTCTTGCTGTAGGGCTGTAGTTCCCCCGGTGTAGAGGAAGAGGAAACAGTGTGAATAAGCTGTGTATAATGAATGTGAGTGTAGTAGGCCAACCAGAATCACAAAGCAAAGGCACTCTCAGAGCCCCAAACGTGTCCGACTCAGGATCAACTCTGCCGCTCACTAGCTGGACAATGGTCAGCAAATGATGTATGCAAGTCTTCTTCATGTATTACATGGGATAAGATAAAGATCGAAATACATCATGTTCATTAAAAGTTTCTAGGTCAAATACACATATAATAGAGCTCTATTCCCTGTTCTCTTGTCTCATGAAACATCAACTTTATATTTTGCTTTTGAGCCATGGTTTGTAACTTGCTTCCCAACATGGAAATGGACGGATTTCTTCAAGTGTAGTTTTATAAACATGTTCCGTTGTGTTTCTTCTATTTACTTCTGTATTCCATGGTTAAATTTGGGGGCATAAGATAATTCTATAATTCCTTTCAACTTTAAACTCTGGAAAATTCATTATAGTCCTGATGTTGAGAAACAAAATTTACCTCAGATTAATTTCTTCAGATATGTTAGTACATGAAAAAAGGCAACAGCTTTCCAGGGAGGTGGGAATTATAGCTCAGATTTTTCTCATCTGTTTCTACACTAAATCCGTAATCATGATAGTTAAACTTTATTTTTTAATTGGTACTTCCCTTGAGGCTTTCACACTATTGTACATAACTAAGAGAAATATATCCCTGAAAAAGTATTAACCTAAAAATAAAAGACTTTTCAAAGTAAGAGGCAATATGCATTTATTTGAGATAAAAAAGAATAGCTATTCGGGGCACACTGATTCAGGCAGAAACCCAAATAGCGTTCTGATTCAGAGACAAAGGCAAGGGGTATTTATGAGAAAAAGAAGGGGAACAATTACACCAATGAAAGGAAGACATTTCAATCGATGCAGATAATATACCGTAGTGATGTTTATTCTAAACTATGTTTTAAATTTTCGGTAGACATCAGGCTGGTAGTCATAATGTCTGCTTTGTTGTTATCCTTGCAAACAGTTCTTCGGGACACAATGTTGCTCTAGGCCCAGTTCAAAGGTAGTTTTGCTGTTTTAACATTCCAAAGGTTTGAGGAGTAAGACATGCAAGGCTTACACCTCTGGGATGGCAGCTCTGACTCCATTTTAAAGTGGCTCCATTCATAGTATTTTTTTTACAGAAATATTTTTTAGTTGCTGTTTTTCATCAAAGGTAATCTCAAAAAGAAGACGTGTCCTTTTAAAGTTGTCTGCCTTTGAGTTGATCAGAGAGATACTAATTGGTTTAGCTGCATGAGCACATTTCAGAAAATTTTTGATAGGGATTTGCAGCCTTTTTTTTTTTCTATCAATGATCTTGTTACATATCCTCCCTTCATAAAACAACAGAGTAAGCTTCCTGAATATTATTTAAATTCATCCCTGTTGGAAATGTCAGTAGGAATGATCTTGAATCACCTAAAGTCAAAGCGTTTAAGAAGTCTTCCGATACTAGACTACAACCAGCCTTTAAATTTCAACACACACACACACACACACACACACACACAGTATCTACAGCAAAGCTTAGAATTTTGGATTTCAAAATTTAGGAACACAATCAGATGAATTTCTTAGGTTGAAATTTTAAATTTATTTTACCTAGCATTCATTTTGTGTCGAGTAATCGTTTATAGTTGCTAGTGTTCTCTAAAATGCCACAATATCAGATCACTTCTCAATTAAGGGAAAAGAAAAAACAGAGAAAACATGCTTCCTATCACTCCACTGCTTAATTTGTCACTTGCTTAGCTTGAGTTTCATGTACGCCCAGAGCCACCTGCAGACTGCCTTCAGCCTTACCTACCATTATCCCAAAACCCTCTAACCCATCAAGTCAGTCAGAATGTCTTCAGAAACTATTTCCCCCATGAGGACCTTTCCCTTACCTGGAAAATACTGCCTCATTCCATCAACCACATCCTGACCATCTCTTAACTTGTCTCACATCTCACTTTTTCTCCAAAGCCTTCCATTAACCACCTGCATTAGAATAACCAGCTCTTACCATGCATGTATGTCTATACTATGCATTTTTCAGTTGGTTATAAATTGATGGCCATCTTTTTTGGCCAGTGGCATTCTATCAATGAATATTTAAGTGTTTTATTATTGTTGATCTCTTTTCTGTCTAACCCAACTTAAAGTTCACATGAAGCTGTAAATTCCTCAAGGAAGAAAACACCTTAAACTTCCTGGTAGATATGGGTCTTAACCCTGTCTTTTGTACAGATGTGGGATTAAAAGATGTTTTTAATTCATTTTATACACATGTGTTGAAGGATTGAGCTGAGATTTTTAAATTGGTAAAAACACTGGAATTTCTATGACCTGCCGAATTATATTATAAAAGAGAAGGACAGACACGGACAGGCACATAGTTAGGTGGTGTTTGAGTGTAGCGTTTTTAAGTTTTGCTTTTCATTTTTCTCTTGCCATTCTTCGCCCTTTGAAATCAGGCTCACTGAGGTGTGACTGTAAACCTTCCAGATCTTGCCCTCCTTTGTGCCGCCAGGAGACTCTGGTATCTGTGGTTATTCTCTAGGACACTGTGATTTATTTTCAGTACCATCTCAGTTACAGGTCAGAAAGACTTTGGGGTAAGAAAAAACGTCCTATGCTGAACAAAGCTGGAGCGTGGATTGAGAGTGTAGAACCCTTGGGAATAAGGAAGAAGCAGTTCTCTTTGCCATTTCTAAAGGAGTGTGACCAAATGTGCTCTCTGTGTAGTGCTTTTCCCAGAATGTTTCTTTTTCTTTTTTTTTTTTTGAAATTAAAAGTGTGCATCAGATGCCAAAGCCACAAACCACAATTCCAATTATAGCAAAGGAAATCAAGATTTAGGACAGAAGTGTACATTCTGAAGAGGTGTGGCAGGGTGGAAGGAGAATCTGATTCTCAATCCGCTCCCGTACTTCTCTTCCTCCCACCCACTCTGCACTCAGAACACATGTCCAAACAGTGAGACTGCTTATTAAATTAGCACACTATGACTATGTAACTATATTTGTGAAAAAGAGTTAAAGTAAAATTTAAAGAACATTGGAATACCAAAAAATGAAAACTGAAGTATAATACACTGAAAATTTTCTCCTTTTAAAATATGCCTGATTTGTCTACAGTTCCACACCCCACATTTTGCTTTATGAGGTATGAAAACCTCGCAATCTTTGAATTGCTATAGATTTCCCCTTTCTTAACCTTTGCCCTAATAAGCAAGATCTGTCTAGTTTCCTTTAACAACTTAGTAAAAAATAGTTTCCCTTTCTCCTCCCTGTTCCCTCGCTTCTGGGCCAACTCTTTCTCACTTCCTGGCCCAACCCATAGGGAGAGGAAAGGGGCCCCGTTTGGCAGCCTTCATCACCATGTGAGGGGAGAGGAGTGGTCCTAAACCAGGCCTTTTGAAATGGTACTGCACTTTCACATTATTTATAAAGTTGGCTTTTTCTCATATTTGTTTTGCATTTTCAGAGCAAACCTGAAATTAGAGCAAAAAGTCAGCAATTCTTTCCCTAGTTCTCTTAATAGATAATCAGCCAACCTCTTCTCGAACATTTTCAGTGTCAGGAAACCCATTATTTTGTGTTAGAGTTGGTTTTTCCTTTCACTGGACAGCTAGAGTTGGTTTTTCCTTTCACTGGAAATTTCCCTGTTCTTAGTAATTCATTTATTCATATTCATTTACGTATTGAGGGCTTAGTCTATGAGAAGCACTGTTCTAGACACCTGGAATATAGTAGTGAACAAAAAGATAACAATCACTGCCTGTATTTATATTCAATCCTGGCATCACTCTATTTGTTCTATTTCTGTATTCCAAAGCAAAATTAAATACTTCTACTCTCTGTTTTCATGACAGCCCCACAAGTATTGGAAAACAAATGAATTCTACCTTCTTCAAATTAAACATTCTCTAATTTTGCCAGAGCCCACTGTGTGAATCGCTCTCTTCTAATCTGTCAGTGTCCCGTCGTTGTGCACTTTTAGTGAGTCATTTTGACCTCTGTCTGATCTGAGTACACTGGGGTTCTCAACCGGAGCCTGGCCGAATGGTATGTGGACAGGCCAAGAGGCCAGACTCCAAGGGCTTCAATACCAGTTCCATCATTTCCTTTTTGTGTTACCTTGGGTAAGTCACATACTATTCTGTGCCACAATTTCGTCATGTGTAAAGGGAAGATAATAATGTCACTTACCACAAAAACATGTTTCTATTGGATTAAATGAGTTAATATAGATAACTTAGAGTGGGTTCTGGTCCAAAGTATATGCTTAAGAAGTGATAGTTGTTATTCTTTTTTTTTTTTTTTTGATTAGTTTCAGGGCTACAAAACAACATAATGATTAGACATTTACACCCCTCACAAAGTGATAATCTTTCCAACTCTACTACCCCTATGACATCATACATAGCTATTACAATACCACTGAATATATTCCCTATGCTGTACTATACAACCTGTGTGTGTGTGTGTGTGTGTGTGTGTGTATAATATATGACATATATAAGTATATATGACATTCAATATTATTTTATGTTAGTTTCAGGTGTACAGTGCAGTAGTTAGGCATTTATATAATCAATAAAGTGATTTCTCCAATAAATCCAGTACCCATGTGACACCCTACATAATATTTACATCACTGATTATATTCCCCATACTGCATTTCACATCCCTGTGACTATTTTGTAACTAACTACCAATTTGTACTTTCTAATCCCTTCACTTTCTCCCCCAACCCCCAACTTCCCTTCCATCTAGCAACCATCAGATTGTTCTCTGTATCTATGAGTCTATTTCTGTTTTGTTTGCTCATTTATTCTGTTCTTTAGATTCCACATATAGTTGTGATTCTTACTATTGTTATAATTGATGTTACCTCTCTGTTCATGAGGCCTTGTTGTTTTAGGACCCACATCATATTGTTCGTTTACTGGCGCTGGGAATAATGGACAGCAATCTGATTTGGCTATAAATCCCTCTCAGCTCCTAACAAAGTAGATGTTCAAAAAATACAAACTAAGTAAGCAGGTTAAATATCTTGGTTTTTGAAAATACTCTTAAACCGAACACAGGAAGATTTTTTTCCTCTTTTCCAATGTGAAATGATCTATTTCTATAGCTATATTGTTGAACTTTTGTGTTTGATGTGCCATTAAAGATTTTTTGAGGAAATTGTTATGAACTGCCATTTGTTTTAAGCGTTAATAAATAAAAATGGTAGAGAGGAAACACTTCCTGGTGATAAAATATACAGAAGGCTTGGAATACATACGTATACATATATATGTATACGTATGTATTTTCCCAACTGAACTCTAAATTTGAAACTAAATTTTACATCCTTTATGGAACTTGCATATTGATTTCCAAGAGTTTTTGTTTTTTTCTTTCCTTAGCCTCTGGCTTAAATGTTTTTCCTCTCTAGTTGGAAGTGTCCATGTTGACAGTGACAAATAGATATCCTTGAATGCCTTCTTCTTCCTGCTCCTTCCCCTGCTGCTCTGGATGTTCTGGAGGGAGTAGCATTGGCTAACAGAAGAGTTTATCACACTTGTCTCCTCCTAGAAGCAGCTGAAAGACAAATGTCTGACAAAGAAACTTAGAAGGGAACAGTCCTTAGATATTGCACCCTCTTTAAATGGAAGTAGTCTTAAAATATTTGTCAGTACCACTTCCAACTATTTACACAGCCAGTTTTGCCTATGGGGTGGAGGTCTCTGTGCAGTTGTAGAAGTGAACAGGCAAAATGGGTTTTATACTTGTTCTGAAAAATACTATTTCTCAAATATATGAGCTTCAACTCTGGCAAATGCATTGTTACATGCAGTTGTTTTCTTAAACTCACCTGCTGTATTGTTATGTTCTGGGCATAATACATCTAGGGAAATGCTTCTTGACCCTAAAACAAATGTGTGCTAAAAAATTGAAAAGACTTTTTTCTTCATTCAAAGTTACCAGTTTACTGCTCTACAATTTCTGTTAAGAAAGCTAATACAACTACACATCTACCGTAATTCTTGTTTTCATGGTTAATACTGATTACAGTATAACTTTCATGGAAGAGCCTTTGATACTGGGTTTTATTAAACAATAATGCACTTTAATTTCAACAGATGCCCTTGATTCTTTAACATCATACTTTCTCTCATGCTAATCCTCAATTTCAGATAATGTAGTAACAGCTGGAGAGCATATTAATATGGCCTGCTATAGGATTGACTGGCTGTGAAAATCCTCTGAAATGAGTAAACTAGTAGTTATTTTTCAGATTCCTCACATTTAGGGAATCCCATTTCTAGTTTCTGAAAGGAGAAGTGAATCATACTTTGTAGTGATTTAACTGAGTATGTTAAATTTAACATATAATACTCCAAGCCTTAGATTTTTTCCTATATACTTACTGATTTTCTATTTATTATGTAACATTTTTAAGAAGAGAGTTGAAATATCTGACTATAATTTTAGATTTTTCTATTTTTCCCTAAAGTTCCATCAGTTTTTGCTTCATGTACATGAAGCTCTGTCAGTAGGTGCACAAACATCCAGGATTGTTATGTATGAGTGAGTTGACTTTGTCATTATGAAACGAACCATCTTTATCCATGAGATTCTCTGCCCTCAAATCTATTTTGTCCTTTATTAATATTGACTGATTATTGTTCGCATCGTGTATTGTTTCCTATCCTTATATTACTTATATTTTGTTATTTTAATAGCTATACTAAGATATAATTGTCATAAAATAATGTGAACAGATTTAAAGTGTATAATTTTACAAGTTTTGATATAAGAAACCATCATCATACTTAAGATTGTGAATATGTTTATCACCGCAAAAGTTTCCTGATGCCTGTTTGTACTCCTAACATCTTGCCTCTCCCTGTCCCTTCATCAATCTCCGGTCACAGATCTTGTTTTGTCATTATATATTTGTTAAACTTTTATAGAATATTATATGCATGGGAGCATACAGTAGGTATGTTTATTCAGCATAATTATTTTGGAATTCATCCATTTGCTGCATCTGTCAATAGTTTTCTCTCTCTCTCTCTCTCTCTTTCTCTTCCTTCCCCCCCCTTTACTGAGTAATATTTTATTATATGGATACATACAGTTTGTTTATCCACTCATCTGTTGAATGGATATTTGAATCTTGGGCTATTACAAATAAGGCTGCTATGAACATTCTTGTGCGTAGTTTTGTATAGACGTGTTTTTATTTCTATTGAGTAAATATCTGGGAGTGGAATGGTTGGATTATGTTGGCAGGTTTATGCTAAACATTGTAACAATTTCAAACATTTTCAAAGTAGTTAGAACATTTTTTATTTCTGCCATTAGTTTATTTGAGTTCCAATTTATCCACATTCTTGGCAACAATGGGTAGGATATTCTTTCTAATTTTTGTCTAATATGTGTAACTATGTATCCCATTATGGTTTTAAATTTTATTTCCTAATGATTAGTGATTTTGATCTTTTTATGAACTTTTTCATCCATAAGTATTCTGTGATAAAGTGCTCTAGTTTTTCCCATTGTTATATTGCAATGTTTGTTTTCTTGTTATTGAGTTTTAAATCTTTAGGTATTAGTGGATACAAGCCTTTAATCAGATATAAAATTTGCAAGTATTTTCACTTAGTCTGTGAGTTATCTTTATAGTTTCTTAACAGGCTCTTTTGAAGGGAAGTTTTACATTTTTACGAAGTTCAATTTACCTATTTTTTTCTTAAATGTGTCATGCTTTTGGTGTCATACTTAGAACAGGACAGGAGCACGGGGCAAACTAAAAATGCAGGGGCAATTGAAAAATTATTAAGAATTTCAACATGGTGTCAGCATACCATCAAACAAGTGTGGGGACTTTCTAATAACATATATTGTGTATGTTTGAGTACATATAGTATTCTGTTTCTCCCCTCCTATTATTTATATTATTGCTGTCAAAAAGTTTACTTTTACACATTTTATGAACCCTACATTACATAGTTATTATTTTTTTAAACAGTCAATTATCTTTTCAAGATACGCAAATAACAAGAAAATTATGTGTATGTTGACCTGTGTATTTACCATCACCAATGCACTGTTTAGATCCATATTTCTTCTATTTGATACCATTTTCTCTGTCCCTGAAGGACTTCCTTCAACATTTCTTGTAGTGAAGGTCCTCTGATGATACACTCTACTTCTGCATGTCAGAAAACATCTTAATTTTACCTATGGACATATTCATTGTTTTAGAATTTTAGGATATCCCTTTTTTTCTTTCAGTACATTATAGATTTTGGGTCATTGTTTTCTTGCTTCAATTATTACAAATGAGATATCTGCTCTTTTTTTGTCTTTGTTCCTCTGTATGTAATGTGTTTTTTCCTGCTCTGGGGGGTGGGTGGGGGGAGATTGTCTCTTTATTACTAGTTTTGAGTACTTTCAGTGTGATGTATCTTGGGGTAGTTTTTTTCATGTTTCCTGTATTTGGAGTCTGTTAAACTATTTGTATCTTTGGTTTTATAGCGTTCATGGATTTGAAAATTTTCAGCCATTATTTTTTCAAAATTTTTTTTTCTTTTCTTGCCCACTTGATAACTCTCTTCTGGAGACTCCAATCAAACGTATATCCAGTCACTTGAAATTATCCCACAGCTCATTTAATTTTTTTTTAATTCTGTTAATTTTTTTAAATTATCTTTTCTCTGTGGGTTTCATTTGGAACCATTTTTATTGCTGTCTTCAGCTTTACCTCTTACATTTCTGCAATCCTAATCAGCAATCAATCTCATCCAATATATTTGTTTTTCATTTCACAAGTTGTAGTTTTCATCTATAGAAAGTGATTTGGGGCCCTCTTTATGTCTTCTACATCTGTACTTAACTTTTTGAAGGCAGGGGAGATACTTATTATGATTGTTTGCTTGTCCTTGTCTAATATTTTAACATCTGAGTCAGTTAAGGTCAGTCTTGACGTATTGATTCTTTCTCTTGTTATAAGTAACATCTCCCTGCTTCTTTTCATGCCTGGTAATTTTTTATTGGATTCAAAATATTTTGAATTTTTCTTTTTTGGTTCTCAGTATTTTTATATTCCTATAAATATTCTTGAGCTTATTCTGGGATGCATTTTAACTTACTTGGAAATAGTATATGTACTCTTTTCAGTTCTTCTTTTAGAATTTGTTAGGTGAGACTGAAGCAGTGCACAGACTAATTTTCCCCCACTACTGAGGCAAGACCCTTATTTTTCCTCTGTTCCATGCCCCATGATTTATGATTTTATATTTTTCAGTCTTACTAGTGGGAGCAGGTACTCTTTTAAATCCTGTGTGTGTATGAGGCAATGCCACCTCTAACATTGAATCCTTTCAGATGGTTTTCCCTAGCCTGGAGTGGTTTCCTCACATACAATTGCTGATCAGTATGCAGCTAAATACTCGAGGAAACCCTCTGCAGACCTTGGAAGTTCTCTGTCTCTACAGCGCTCTCTTCTTCAGTACTCTGTACACTGTTTACCTCGGTCTCCAGGGACTCGCAGCTCCATCTCCTCAATTTAGGGGTCCACTGGGGTTTCCTCCCTTTACCATGCCCTGGAATCTCTCTCAAGGTTTAAACTTAGGGAATAGTAGGGCTCACCTCATTTCTTTCCCATGTCTCAGAGACGTCTGCCCTTCATTTCCTGATGCCCAGTGTCCTGCAAAATTCAATTTGTCACTTCTTTTATTGTTTCATGTGAGAGGGCCCTCTGGTCTCTATTACTCTGTCATTGTCAAAAATAGAAATCATTTAGGCTTTTAAAGAAAATTTACATAATTATTAAGCTCTTTCATATTATAGCATATGACTCGTAACATTCACATGCCTTTTCAGTCATATTTCCAGCAATGAAATTTGTTCATTATGGTTGTATGTGACTACAAAATCTGAGCAAATGTTAGCAATACTCTTGGCCCTTTGTTCTTCAAGCAATTAATTTACATTTGATTAGTCTCAAACTTTATGAAGAACATTGTAAGAAGCATTATTAATATTTATAATGTGCAATTATATTTTGTACTATAATAAGTATAAAATAACTTTTGTGTTGAGTAGTAAGAAGTGCAAGGATTGTCTATTAAAATTAAAGGGTGTAATTTTGGCCACTTATATGACAAAAACTTTTTTACTTTGTTCTTTGCTATTTGTTATTTATGTGTGTGTGTGTGTGTGTGTGTGTGTGTGTGTGTGTGTGTGTGTGTGTTTCTGTATTGTGACAAGGTATCATGAGTTAAACATAGAACTTGTGTTTCAAGATGGCACAGTTATTCCAAAGGAAATCTGCAGCAATTATTTCTATAGTGGTTTTCTTAAAAAGAAAAAAAAAAAAACCCCCAAAAAAACTGTAATAAGAAAATAGAAAGAAGGTTGTTATTAAACATTTAAAGACTGGCTGAATAGGATGGAATATGCTGGCAATTTATATATTTAGTTATATGTACTTATTGCAAATACATTGCTGAGATTTTGAATACTCCTTAGAGTCTTATCTGAAAATGGCATTAGGAGAACAAATACCAAAATATGTATCTACAGTTCAATTGCAATACAGTATCTCAGATTCCACTCTTTGTATGACAATAGCATTTGAAAACTTAAGTAAAATGCTTAGCTATTTGCGTAGCAATCTAGGAAATATTATACTTTTTGTCAGCTGGCAGCATAGTCCTTCCTAATATTTATGCTAATATAATGAAAATATAAAATGTCTCCAAAAATAATATTGTTTCTGTTAGTATTTGATGTCATTGACATGTTAATGAGAAATTTGAACATGGATAATGTGCTAATATTTGTAAGTGCTGCAGATGCCTGGCGGAGTGACACATCAGCTCACTGAATGAGACAGAGCATACCACTTCTTTTCATATGCACTTATGAGTTCTGGCAAGGAGCAAATAAAGTCATTCACAAGTTAGGAATCCCTGGCACAATATATTATCCACAAAACTTTCTCTAAATGTAATAATAATAATGAATGAACTTGGATCCCGAATATTGTCACTGAAGAAGACATACTTTTCTTACTTAAATATTCACAATAATTTTGTATATTATCTTTTGCAGTCATGTAATTAACACTTTTAATTTTTTAAATATTTAATTAAAATTTAGATGGAATAAGTTAGTGGACCAAAGCACACAATGTTTTATAATACAATTACTCATCTTTGTGAGTGATAAATAAATAAGGTAGAATAATACATCCAACCTTTTGCCCAATTTGTTGTCCAATTCTGGATTATGTTGGGGCTAAAGAGCTCTAGAGTATCTTTAATATGTTAGACGGTTGCAATTAGAGAACCTCTTTGGACAGTGGTATTAGGAAGGGGTGCTTTTCTAATTGAGTTCCAGAGATTTGCTTCCTTATGGAGCTTGTAGACCCTGAATACATACAAAAAACTAGCGCGAGTTCAACTCTGTCCTGGGAATCCTGAGATACCAGGCTTAGGTGTGCCTGCTTTTTGGAGCTTAGTGTCAAATATCATGCAGGATCTTTACTGCCTATCCTCTTTTTCGTGATTGCAAATATTTTCCCCAAGAAGACATTTACCCTCTATTGGTTTTCTTAATATACTTTACCTAGAGGTAATCTTTTTTGACTAAAATAGAAGGGAAAAAGTAAAAAATTACCAGTATTACCATTTCAAACTCCACCTTTATTGTCACCACAAGCATGCTCTGCTCCTCCAATTCTTAAATAAGATATATATTAAAAAATATGTTTTACCTTGAATGCCATTTAGAGCTTATATATAGATTCTTTTAAAAACCAAAAGAAAATGAATTTGTTTAAATATTTGTTGAGCATCTGTTCTGTGCGAAGCTTAGTGATAGTCTATTTTGAATAATATGTGATGCAAATTGTCAAGACATTTATAATGTATTTGCAGTGCAGAAAGATGTGCAAATGCAATAATGTAACAAATGATTAATTGGCATGAAGCCATATTACAGGTTCTCTCCTTCTCCCATCAATAGACAACAGCTACTTGAGGGAAAGAACTGTTTATCTGTTCGTTTGTTTGTTTATTGTTTGGGTGCAAGAATCTAAAGATTCTATCCTTAGTGTTTAAGGCATTGGATTCTGGCAGGTGAAGGTGGAGAGGCTATTCTAGGCTGTAGAATTAGCAGTTAAAATTTAACAGACATGAAAATTGGGTATTATAACATTAGATTGAGGTGGTGGGTTGGGCAACCACTTTGAAATGGTTAAACTAAGTTTCCTAGACAGATGGGGCTCTTGAAGTAGCATGGGGTCAATTCCTGGAAGAAACTGACTGCCATCCTAAGGTATTAAGAAGAAAAGAAAAAGATATAGGAAATTTTCACATACCTTTAGTTGTAGTTACCATTTTCCTTAGTATTCCAACCCTCTCTTTTCTTTCTTTTTATTTTTTTCTCAGCCCTTGGAAGTGTTCATGGGCCTGATTTATTTTTATGATTGAATTATATAATAATGTATGGCTTTGGGTAAATTATTCACAATACTATTTTCTGCTACTAGGAGTGCCAAAATCTAATTAGATCTACCACACACACAAAAAAATGTATATCCCAAAAGCCACTTTATATCCTGTAAAGAAGTGATATTTTCCATAGGTAATAGAGAAATGACATTTAAGAACCTATTTTAATAGCCAATTAGTACTATGATTTATATGAAAATAAGCATAGTATGTGTGATGTGTATACATTTATATATTTGGAATATAAAAAACACATGCCATATTGTACATTTTTCAGTTTAAATAATGATTCAAACTGGATACTTTATTCTATGGATTACCCTGATTTCTCTTTTGGCAGTTTGTACATTAGATGAAATCAATTTTTGACAGTGATTGATTTAAATGAACCCACTTCTGAAAGAGTGAATGTTTTAATTAAAAATGTTGTGTATATTTTCCCCCCTGTATCGGAAAGCAGTTGAACTGATTTGCATTTCTTTCAGCTCTGAGTGTTGAGGCTAATATATCATGAAACATCTTTTTTTACTTGATATTCATGCACATTAGCTTTCATTATTTCTATTTTAATTAGTATGAGAGATTTCACACAAGGAGTATCCTCAAACATTTTTAGTAAAATGTGCAGGTACAAGAAATAGAAAATAAAAGACAAAACAGAAAATAAAATTAAGACAGACTAAATTTTTATTTCGTTAATCAGAGTAGATATATAAGTGTTTTTAAAGAGAATAAAGAGAATACTTTTCAGTGAATTGAAAAATATTTTGCATTTGTACGTGGCTAACTCAAATATAAGGTGTGGGACTTCAGATATTCTCTCTTCAATTATTAACTGAATGTCCAAGTTGTAGAAGTTTGGGATATATCTGTATGTTGGATACAGAAGAATCCTTGTTCTTGTAGGGCTTATACTTAACATTCATTAGAAGAATGTCCCCAAACTTTCTTATCCCATCAATTTAGTGAAAAAAGTGAGCATGTACCTTAATATAAGTTTGATTCCCACATGTAATATTTTCACTGTTTTATATCTCCAGGCATAATATTCATTTAAGGTGATGTTCCATTTTTATTATGGTCGATGCATTTCAAGTTTTCATAACATTTTCATACTCTTTTGGCTGACTTCATGTTAGATCTGAATATTATTGTTTTGTTACTTATTTGTCTACTAGTTTTTAACCACATAATCCATGCAGAAGATATTTTACAGACAAGCTAGCGTATATTCATTAGGTTTTTTTTTCCCCAGTCACCTTTAATATCTCTGTGGGATATTTTTTCCCAGAACTACCCTAACTTTAGTTAAACTACATCAGATAACTTATATGTCTACTTAAGCAGGAACACATGAACTTCACCATATAGCAAAGCACTCATTGAGAACAGTGACTGAGAGCCAGGGTCACTGTCAGCCACTCAGAAGTACAAGATGCCCCAACTTCCTCAGGTACTTTACGAAGCCAATGTGACATGCGACCCTGAAGAATCCAATGCCAATTCCTGTTAAATATTAGCAAAGCTTAGCTCCTTTCTTATTTTTGGAGATAATAAAGAAACGGGAAGTTCTAATACTGGGTCTTCACACAATGCAAGGCATTTGCGCCTTGCAGTCCTGTTAGAGGAGAGGCACCCCACTTTAGAAACTACTGCTTTGGAGCCCTGTGCTTTTATGGTAACTGCCCCGTTTGGGATCTGTTCATTCTGGCATTTGTGTGAAATTTTCTCCTACACAATAGATCTAGAAGCTTAGTTATACTTTTGCTTTACCTGACTGCATATGCTTTCTTTCTTAGTAAAATTGTTTCGTTTTGTTCCGTCTTGTTTTGTTTTTTTTTTCTATGATTATTTGGTTGCATGCTTTTGGCCTTAGGGGAAATTTTTTTTTCCTTTTGTTTTAGTTATTTGAAAGAATGACCTTAAAATGTAAATGGCCATATTGCATATTGGCCAATTTTATAAATAATAAAGTATTATAGTGAAGGCTTCATGGGTTGTGACTATACACAAAAAGAAACAGATACATGGCATCTTTCAAAATTTGGGGCAACCAGTTATAACAATATTATTTGCAAGTATGTATGAAATGCTGTATTTACTGACTTCTTGTCAAAATGCATTAATAGACTTTTATTAATTTTTCTGCATTTTCATTATAAATTAGCATGCCATCATTATAGGAAATTTGTAAATAACAAAATGTTGAAAATTAAACATTCTGCTAACTATCAAAATACAGTCATATTTAACATTTTAGTGTCTTGTCTCCCATGTATTTTTATCTATGGATAGTGTTTTTTACACAGGCATGCTTATGTTATATATATGTGTGTTATTACACAAAACTTTTTAGGACTGAGGAAGTATTTTTAAGTAAGAAGTCGCAAAAGTACAATTACTTGGTTAAAAATTGTGGACATTTTTAAGGCTTTACTATGATCACCATCTTGGTTTTCATGTTGTTCCAGTTTTTACTCCCATCAGCAATATATGAAATTACTGGATAAATTACACCGTTGTCAGTATTTTTCCAAGAAATATGTATTGCACAGCTCCTATGTATCTAGACCTTGGAAATGTAATATAAACAATATCAACAATTCAATTTTCTTCATGAAACTTATGGTCCAGTTTGGAGATAGACATCAATCATGTAATAGCACAAATAAATGTGGCATTAAAACCATGTGTTATAAAGCAAATATTAACATCTGTTTAATGTCAGTGGAGGGTACATCGAGGTAGGTTTTCTGTATCTCAGGTTTTAAAAATATTTTTAAATGAGGTAATTTTGATGTTTAACAAATAAGTTACACCTGTGCCTATGAAGAATGCTGCCATAAAAGCATTCAAAGGAGGAATCTGACCTTGTCTGAGGTGTCAGGAAAGAGCCCCAGCGGAGTTGTTCATGGACATGAACTTGGGAAGGAGGAAATGGAGTTAACTATGCAAAGATGTGTGTATGTGATTGTGCATGCACAGATGTGCAAGGGGGCAGGCATCTTTACGCAGGTGGGCATCTTTCAGACAGGTAAGGTTACGGGAACAGGATGAATGTGGGAGATTATGGAATATTTCTAGGCAGCCCACAGTGATCCAGGCTGGACAATGTGGGGGTGGCGTGGGAGCAGTAGAAAACAAGGCCAGGCAGGTAAGATGGGGCCCAGTTGCTGCAGGGTGTGTGAGTAATTCAGCCAGCAGTGAAGAGTTGCTACGTATTTCTAGATCTGATGGATTGGAACAGGCACACTGCGGGTGGGAATACCACCTAGGAGAGGCCCTGGGGCTGAACTGCTGCTGGCAGTGCAAATAGAAAAAGGGAAAAGAAGGAGGGAGATTGTGAAGACAGTATCTGTAGGAACCAGAGAACTCATTAAATGGCATAAAAAAGGCAAGCATGGTGTTGATCTTAGTGGACTGACACACTGTTAACATAAGTAGTCAAGTCGGGTAGAAAAGCCTTTTGGCTAGAGTTAATGGAGATGGGAAATTTGAAGTGAAAATGATACTGGAGGAAGTTTAAACTTACAATATTAAATTTGCAATTTGGGTGAGGGTTTCATGGGTAGAGATTGATTGGAAATGTAGCCAGTGGCAAAGTGGGTGGACCTTCGAAGAGATTTTAAAGAATGTTGATCCTTTCTACCTTTATGTTGTTGCTTTATATCACAGATTAAGTCCAAGTATGCAGAATTTGTGTTAGACACAAATGTGGTTGATCTTTAAAATCTCAGTTTAAAAAAACGAAACAAAAACAGATTGGTTTGCATTTTATTTTAGGTTTTTAAATGGTTTATTTCAATTGTTTAATTTATAGAAGCCACATAATGCAGTAGTTAAGTGAGAAGGATCATGTTAATCCCCAGCTTTGAAATTAATAGTTATGTGCTCTTTGTCAATTTATGTAATTGCCTTTTGTCTCCATTTTCTCATATTCAAAATGGGCTTCCTAGTAAATTGTGGTGAGGATCCAATGAGTTCGTCCTGTTTTGTACTTAGGACAGTTCCTGGCACCTGGGAAGAACACAGTTGATATTATTATGGTTTCTAAAAAGAAAATACCAAATAATGTAGAACTGGATAACCAGTTTGGTTTTATTTCCTTGAAATTAAATGAGAGCTCAAAAACACAATTTCATATTTTACTTATATTTCCTTATCAGAAATGAGGTACGATCAGGGAGGATTCTCTTAGCACAACGTCCTCCAGGTTCATCCATGTTGTCATAAATGGCAGGATTTCCTTCTGTTTCAAGGCTAAATACACACACACACACACACACACACACACACACACACACACACCATATTTTCTTTATTCATTTGCTTTTTGATGGACACTTAGGTTGTTTACATATCTTGTATGAGTATGGGGGTGAAGATATCTCTTTGAGATAATGATTTCATTTCCTTCAGATAAATTTCTTCCAGGAATGGAATTGTTGGTCATATGGTAGTTCAATTTTTAATTTTTTTAGGAACCTCCATACTGTTTTTCACAGTGGCTGCACCGATTTATATTCCCACCAATTATGCATGAGGTTCCCCTTTTCTCCACACTGTCATCTATACTTGTTATCTCTTGGGATTTTTCTTTTGATAATAGAAAAAAACAAAAAAAGAAGGGCTCTCTTTGTATAAGTGTGAGGGAGCTTGCAGGGGGAGGGGGAGGTTATGTATCTCCTGACCTAGTTAATTCAAATCCAGAAGATATAGTAGCTAAAATATATGATTAAAATAAGTGATTCAGATCATAAAGTTTTTGCAGAAACATTGTCAATGTCTAAAATTCTCTATATGTTTTTATGGCAATTAAGAATCGGTCCCCCAGCCCCACCTTTTTACTTTTGTTCTATTTTTTTCTGTGCTACTTATTTTCTGTGAGGAGCAAAAATCTGATGCAGCAAAACTAAGAAAAGAAGTCCTCACTACTTAGAGGGCCAATTGCCCCGTCAAGTTTTACTGAGTGATGGGCAGGATGAGGTGCAAGAATAATTATTTTCCCTAATGCAACTCTTAGAATTACGTGATTTTTAAAGTTATATACTACAGAATAAGTAATATATGTCACACAATCCTAATAATCACCTAGATGTTTCTTTTTAAAATCCTAGTCTTCCAAAAGCATCTATATTCTAATGTTTAGTTATGTGGATGTGATGCTGTGGTGTCCATGCATTATTTTCTGGGTTTTCTTCAATTTTATCCTATTTTTTAAGAAAATCTGTGTACCATGGAATAATTTTTCAAATTATTAGTCATACCAGATATACATAGAAACAGATATTGGCATTTTTATAAAAATTCTTGAGGACTGAGCAAAAGGCAAAGGATATTGTGATTTGGAACAACTTTTTGTTTGTTTGTTTACATTTTTGCATCTGTGTTTTTTGTGTTCACCTGGCTTCAAGTCCACATTTTTTCTGTAGATTACAAGATGCTAGGTTTCATCATTCTATAACATACTACTGTTTTGACAGCATGATTGCATTTGCATGTCCCATTCAGCAATTGTGGATGTGCAGTTGCCATGGTGAGGATTATGACATCCCACATCAAATCTAAGCAAGAACCAGGGATGACCTTTGAAAAGCCACATGCAAATATTTATTTTCAAAGGTACAACTGGCTCTCTGTGAAGCACTGAATCAGTGGAGCGGTTATCTTTTCAACGAATCATCAAATGAGAAGTCTGTTACCATGTAATTTCCCTTTTTGTTTTAATAAACTTCCATTGTCCACTACTTCAAGCCTTTTTGGCCAAGAATCAAAATCCGTATTATATAATTTTACTCTCCTTTTTAGTTATATAGTTGAGTAGGACAATTGTTTAATTTGTCTAATTTGTTGAGATTATGGCCACAGTGCTGAGCTCACAGCATAGGTTTGTTATTGGACCTCACCCTGAGTTCAGAAGTCGTTTTTCCCATTTTCCTATGGATTATGCATAAGAATCAAGATACCTCCATGCAAGTTAGGGTGAAGGAAACATTCTCCATATTGGGACTTTTTCTGAAAAAGCGTATCACGATGCTGGTATGATTTTTTTTTTTTTAAATACAGGTTTTTCACATTTGGGGATTGTTAAGGAAAAAAAAATACAAAGCCTTTAATAAGGTTTGTTTGAGCCAGAAGTTTGTAAAACTCCTGAATGATATTAGTTTAGACTATTAAACTCATTAGTTTAGGATTTAACTAATAATTAAACAGATTAAATAGTTTAATCATTTTAACTAATAATTTAAATACACACATATTAGTTTTACAAAATGACCTATTTTCTGCAGCTAACAAATACAGCTTATGACTGCATTTTCTTCACCTTCTATATTAGTATACTCCAGGTCTGATAAATACAGGGAAATCTGGGAGACACAAAGTAAAACGTGCTACTTCTATAAAATGCCCTCTTATTTCTGAAAGAGAAAGGAAAAAAAAAAAACAGATAAGAAGAAAGAAAATCTATTGTGACACATTGTGAGGCTTATGACAACTATGTTTGCCTTTCAGATCCCCAGCTCAAGGGTATAGTGACCAGGTTATATTGCAGGCAAGGCTACTACTTGCAAATGCACCCCGATGGAGCTCTCGATGGAACCAAGGATGACAGCACTAATTCTAGTAAGTGACAACCTCAGGCCACCAGTTAACACAGTTGGTACAAGATACACTGCTACTGAAATGGTTTTTTAAAATACAGTTGCAAATATTTGGTTATGTTGGCTCATTTTTACAATGTCGCACACTAGACCATTTATAGTTTTACTTGGGACCACATGGATGAAAATATTAATAGAGCAACAAAAGAAACCTGTTATTTAAGATAATTATAAGTTAATATTTTCAGTGGTAGTCAAACAATTTTCATATCCAGCATATTATTGTTACTTTTAAGCTCATTATGATAAAAGTCAAGTAAGTACACTAGAGAATTCAGATGAAAGTTGATTACATGTTTACTTTGGAAGTATTATTTTTATCAGGCCTATAGCTTCTTAATGATAAGTATGGAAACTCAAGAGTTGTTAGGAGTAGTTGTTTCAAATAGAAACTTAATTTTTCAAATTTTTGCATTCAACAAGAGAAGATAATATCTATCTTTATAGAGAGGACATGAAGGGTTTTGTTTCTAAATACATTGTATACAATGTTAACATTATTGGGCCTGTGATAACATTTTTTATTAAAAAGCCACACACCTTCCATTGTGTTAATATCTGTCTTCATATATATATACATATATATATATATGTATATATATATATATATATATATATATATATATATATATCTACATATGTAGATATATATGTCTTTTCTTTGTATTTTCATTCTGGTATTCCTCCTTATTCAATTGTCTGTGTTTTCCTTTCCCATTTTCTGTTTATACTGGCAGAAAAAGGAATCTGATTCCTTTTAATTTAGCACATCAGTTCTAAAATAGACACACTTTCTACTGCTCAGAAGAGTTAGTGAAAAGCAAAACCTGATTTTATTAAAAATATTTAATCATATATTACCAGTGAATCAGGAATAGATATGCATCTTTTCATCCATTTATCATTTATTATTCATATATAGAATTACATTCCCTGAAAAAAGGGAGTATTTGAATGTATATAACCAAATTACAGGCATTTTAAATAGTAGTTTTAAAATGTTTTAAATAGTAGTAATCAAATTTTCAGTAATACTGCTTCTGAAGGCAACTAATAATATGAAATAGACTATTTTTGCATTTGGTGTTGCTATCCTGTTTCCCCGAAAATAAGACCTAGTTGGATAATCAGCTCTAATGCATCTTTTGGAGCAAAAATTAATATTAGACCTGGTCTTATGTTATATTGTTATATAAGACCCGGTCTTATTTTACAATAAGACTGATAATTTTTGCTCCAAAAGATGCATTGGAGCTGATAGTCCAGCTAGGTCTTTTTTTTCGGGGATACAAGGTATGTGAAATATCAACATTTTTCCAGCCATTGTGTTTATTTTTTAAACGTGGGCATTGCTTCACTTTTTATTTTTCTTTCAACTTTAAAGTTTTTCTTCATTTATCTATGTTTTCCTCCTTTACAAATTCTAATCTTTTTGTCTTGTTATGTCTATTATATCGTCCTTTTGTACTTTTAACTTTTCCCTATGTTATTTGTTTATTGGTTTATTTTTGCTTTATTTCCTCTTTTGGTTTAAGAAACGAGAAGGTGAAGCAATTCAGATACAGGGAAGAAAGAGGAGGCATTTTTATGATAAAACCAATGTCATTGTTTACCTGTTGGGATTTTGATATTTAGGTTGAAAGTTTTAAAATTATCGGTAGTTGACCATCTTTGACCTAAAAAGATGTCGGGTTCTTCTGGTTCAAGTTAATATTTGTTCAAGCATATATCTGTTCATGGTTTTTTCTCCTGTCTTTATGTCCTTACCCATTCTTTGACAAAAGGTATTCTCTTTTTCTTATGTTTTACAGTTGAGGGGCCACAAGCTTTAGAAATTCATAAGTTCTGATGTCTTCAGTGTTCTCTGATTTCCTTTGGCCAGAGTCTAGTGGAGCATGAGAACTAGTTTTTCATAACTCTGATCATTGTAAGAGCTATGACACTGATCTATCGGACTAGAGGTTGATGTCATCTATTATGACAAAAGTTTTTATAAAAGGAAATAAACTATAGCTGTATGAAAATGCTGCTTAATTTGACTTCATGGAAAAGCAATTTTCTTCAAATGAAATTTTTATGGGTTTTTTTCCTACCTTCTTCTTTGGTTTTTATAATGCCAAACAAGTTGGTTATTTTTAATGATGAGTATCAATATCAAGTTCAGAATGGTCAAGTAGACGTTGTATTTTCAAAGTGTATTGCTTCAGGCTTGAATAAATGGCACAGTATTTTCTAAATTGTGAAAGTGCAGATGTAGACATTATATGCATACACATATCATTATATCTGGTCATCTGAATAATATTAACCACTAAACTGGAAAACTGAAATACTAAAAGATACTTTACCTTCTGTTCTCTAAATCTATGGGGCTTCTTTCCTCCTCTTGTGTAACTGCAGTAGAGGGAACAAGAATCTCTGGGTAACTCTTGCAATCCTCTCTAATCCCCCTAAATGCTGGTGAGGAATAGTTCTGAGAACGAACCAGGAGTTCTGAGAACGAACCCCTGTGTAAAAGCAAATGGAACCAATCATAGTTCCCACACTAGAGAGACTTAAATTCTATGCAAAGATCTGGTCCACAGCTTTTATTAGAAGTTACATTGCATTTTATGTGCCCTCTAAGCTGGTTAGGTTTGTTACCATTTCAACATTTGCAAAGACATGGCAGAACAGAATAAAACAGTGAGATAAAGATTCACTCCTCAAAAGGCTATGAAAATTATACAACTATAAAATTTAATAAAACTTGGCAGAATTATAGCAGCTTTATAAAAGCAGTGGCAATTACTAATTAACTCTCCTATTGTGTACTATCACCTTTTTAATTGAAAATTAATGATGAATTCGAAGATATTTTCCTTCCTATGGTTCATTATGGTATTCTTATGAATCTTAAGAAAATTGTTAGCCCTGAGAAGTATTCTTTAAAAGTGCAGACGAGCATTACAGATGGTGACATAACAGGTCCTAATTAGAGCACTGCCCTTTTGGTTTGAAGAAGGAAGGGTGTGATGTAATAATTCACAAATGTGCTTCAGTTTTTGATAATTCTCTGAACACAACAAAACAAGGATGACTCATCCATAAGTAGAAGAAATAAGGGGAAATAACCTAAAATTTGCTCTGATGTCACCGGAAAATTACCAAATGATAAAACTGACTTGAAACCTTCAAATCTCCGTGATTTGAGTTCACCACATATCCCACTACTAAATATGAGATTGTTTAGACCTAGGTAAAGTCAGAACCACCCTGCTAGTCTGCATTTGTCAAAATTGTTGGATGAGTTAAGAGAAAGGCCAGCAGGCAGGGTAACCTGATGCTAATATCCTCCCAGGGTTTCCAGCATGAGATCTTGAAATCTCTGGTAGGAAAAATGGCAAGAAAATGGTTGATGATGGATAATTGGTCCTAACAGAGAGGATACTGTAGCAACTTGACAGCTTATCATTAGCTTCTGTGTGCCATGGAAAGATCTTTTACAAAATACAGTGAATACCTGGGTTACTTCATGACCACACTCATTTTCAGGAGTGTACTTCTTTAAAATACTTAGAGCTTCCTTTCTATCTACGGAACATCAGCATTACCATGAAATATGGTATTGATCAGGGACTGGTTTTCTTTCTCCAAGTTTGCTTTTGGGGGTGCCATGGGGTTCTTCTGTGCTGTTAAACTCCATTGTTCCAGAGTTAATGATACTGCAAGCAGAATGCACTATAGAAATATCAAGGTGCTAATAACTACAGCAGTGTTAAGATCTCACTCAAACCAATCCCTCTCACCTTACAAATTCTGAACCTGGCACCTTGATGTGTAAAAATTGTCAGTAACTGTTAGTGACCATCATTCCACAGGCCTTAGGATGGTGGGTCTCACCTTGGCTATACTTTAGGGTCATTTGAGGAGCTTTCCAAAAAAAAAAAAAAAAAAAATCCCCTATGCCCTAAACAGACTCCCTGAGATTCTGATTCAGTTGGTCTTGGGTTGGGCATGGCCATCCTATTTTATGACTACAGCTAGTTTTAAAGTGCCAGCAGGGTTGAAAATCACTGTTATATGGAAAACTAAAGTTTTCCACAGAATAAACAAAATAGCATGAACGTCTTCATTGTTCTTTCTCTCTTAAGCTTTGTGACATTGCTTTATAATTATATAAAATACAAAAATAATGAAAAAACACACTGATGTCTTGGTTAATATTGGAATCTGTGGTTTTCATTAGCACCATGGATCCATCATGGTCAGCTCTGAATGGTCTTCCACATTACAGTGATTATATGAATTTACTTTCTATTATCATTCTGTAAATGATAATAACATATTTATAATTGAGGCCCCAAGCAAAATCCTGAGGAAAAAAAACGGTATATTATTTTTTAGTATGTTCGTTTTAGACTATTTTACGTAATTTTTATCTTTTCCATAGCCCTTTATTTTGGGGAGTTCTTCATGCACTTAGCTTCTAGAATTATATCATCTGGCCTATGCCAAATATATGGAACCTACAAATACCATTAGGAGGGTATGAAAGTTAGAATAATTAGGTTCATATAGGTTAGGTTAGAATAGTTTGCATGGATAGGCATACAGGTATGTTTTCCCATAAAAACTTTTGCACATAAATCAGGAATTATCCTATGGTGCCCATCCTTTCAAAATAGATGGGAGATGGGACAGCTCACGTGTTCTAGATGAGAGTGAAACTGGCCAATGGACTTTTTTCACAAAGAAGGAATATCGAGAGTTACAATGGCACAACTACCTAAGAGTATCCTACGCCCATCATGTTTAATATTATATAATAGAAATAAGCAGAAATGAGCCATGTTCTTTCACGGGGATTTATCATAAGCTCCTAGAATCCTACAGAATCCAGTGTTAGTTTGCATTGTGAAGCTAGTATCTGCCTGCCATATATGCCCCTGTGTATTTTTCTGGGCACAGTTATCTATGGCTATAGCCTGACATTTTCCTATCAGCATGTATAGCACAGACATCTTCAGATCTTGGGATCAGTAATACGTAGTATTTAGAAGAGAGTGTGTAATTTTCTCCACCCTAGTCAAAGAGAATGTGTGCCTACCAATTAAGGCACAATTTACAAAGTTCATTTTTAGTTATGTACTGAACCAGGGGTGTCAAAACTGCGGCCTGTGGGCCAAATGCGGTCCGCAATCCATTGTTAATTGGCCCGCAGCAAATTCCAAAAATACATTTAGTTTACTTAAATAAACCAGGTGAGGCAATACGTACTTCACCTCGAGTGAGTGGCCCGGCTGTTTGTGTATTTTACCGCATATGGCCCTTGGTGAAAAACGTTGAAAAAAGTTTGGACACCCCTGGAATAGACCATAGACAGAAGTCCACACTTGCCCACATTTTTCAAATTATTTGTCCTTTGTGGAATACAGTTGACATCCTAAACCTAAGATATTTTATTTACATATTTACTTCAACATTTTTGTGCTATATTTCCTGTTCTGGCCTGGTCCTATTGCTTAGAATTAGATGTGAATTAGAAAGAATTTGAATGGGAGTAGATTACCTCACTGTGGAAAATTAACAATTCTCTTACAAATGTACCTCTAAAAAAGTCTCCCAAATAATCAAGCAGTTATTACTATGAATGATGCTAGAATGTCCACTAGACAATTAAATGTGGCACTGGCATGTAAATGTGTTAAAGGGAGGTTAAAAGATTTTTTAAAAAATCAATTATGACATTGACATCTACACTGTGTGAAAACTATTAATACATAAAGAACATTTTTTGGCAATAAGGGAAGAAACAAACAAGAAAACATAAATGAGTTTTTATTTCTTACACGGGTAAAATTGAGCACTTCTCCCTCTGTTACTTTAGTTCTAACTCATAGTTTTAGGAAATATTAGTAAAGGAAATTGTGTCTCTAAAGTTTGCATTGGCTTCAGTTTGATTAGTTCTTTCTAAATTTAGCACATTAGCAGGTGCACATCTTTTCTGGGCTCTGCTGGCATATCATGTTGGTTCAGCAAGAGTAATTTAGCTTTGGAATTACCTTTTTAACTCTGGCCTGTCCTACATTGTAATGATAAAGCACACCTTCTGTGTGGAAGACCAGAATAAGCAGTCAACTTTGACATTTTAAATTCTGCTCTTTGAGAATTTTCACAGCTGATTACTTTTGATATCAAATGGTGTCTGAGACTGACACTAGAAGCATGATTACAGGCTTGCTTCTGTTCATTATCCCACTAGTTCTTTAGAATGCTATACAAGTATGCAGACTGCTAAGAACATCTACAAACTTAAGATCAAGTGCTAATTTTACTCCTAGCCGCAACTTCGTAAGTATAAAGAGAAAGAAAAATTAATTAGAACTTCTCAGGAGATCCTAGCAAAGATGATGTTTCTTAAACAAAAGAAAAGAGAGAGAGAGAAGTGATAGCAGTGTTTGGCTTCCTTCTGCCCGTTTGTGACACCATATTTATCTTCACAGCACTGTTCAACCTCATACCAGTGGGACTGCGTGTTGTTGCCATCCAGGGAGTGAAGACAGGGTTGTACATAGCCATGAATGGAGAAGGTTACCTCTACCCATCAGTAAGTAATGCACCAAAGATATTGACCCTTCATTCAATGTTTGCAAAATAACAATAGCAGCAACAAAAATGAGGAAGTTCTCTGTCTATTGAGCCTGCCAATCTTGCTTCAGTATTTGATCTTTACTACAATGTTGTAGGAGCTGTTTATTCATTTTTCGTTCGTGTTTGTTAATATCAGCAAATCACGCAGAAGAGTCGTATTACTTTTTCATTGTGTATTTACATATTTTTAAAAATGACCAAGTTCATAGAAAATTGAGCAATTTTGAGAGTTGACATTAGTATAATCTTGTTTATTTCTGTTGAGAAATATACTTGTCTTAGAGTCTTGTAAAAGATTATTTTATTAAAAAAAACCAAAATGTGAATTCTAAAACAAAGAGAACATTTAAAAGAGAATAGTGTTTTTAAAAATAAGAATTCAAATTTTGTAATTATTTTACAAAAAGACTTCTAATATCAAAATGTATATTGCATTTAATTGTAAGCAAGTGTCTCTGTTTTGTGTTAATATATATTAGAAACTGAGCACTTTTCCAGCCACATAACATCTTCTGAAATATTTACTGTTTACAAATAATTCACATTCACATGTGCTGTATTCATAATTATAATGCAGTTAGAATGATTTCTGCCATAGTTCCAAGCAATAGAAACTTAGATGAAAGTACTTCTTTCTACTATCCTTTGAGCAAAAATTGATAGGTTAAAGTCATGGTGCCTTACAGAAAAATGTTCTTATTTTGGTCTGCAAGTCATCCTCATATGCATTCTTTAAATGTTAAATATCCTTGGTCAAAAAAGCTACATATAAACATAAATACGTTACACACACACACACACACACACACACACACACACACTCACAACTTAAGCAGAAACATTCTCTTGGGCCTCCCATGAAATTTGATCTATTTTCTTCAATAAATCTGGGAAATCCTGTCAAAGAAAATAAAATGCGACTGTGGATTCCCTTCGTGATGAGCTGGAAAGTGCTCTTGTTATTTTGGAACCATCATCTGAGTTCCCTGAAGGCTTTTCCTGCACACAGACCTGGGCCCCACATTATGCAAATTGCATTCTGTTGCATAAGATGAATATTCAACATATTTCGAGCAAGATCAAGCTAGAATTCCCTGTCCTCCCCTTGAAGAAAAATCCTATTCAGATAAAAAATCATTTTCTAAAAATGCCTTATTTCAGATACAGATCAACTTTATTGATTTGACATTTATACTGTTATTTTTGTTTATTTCCTTTCCCCCAAATAATCTTTGAGATACCTAAAAATTATTAGATGCAATATCTGCCATAGTCTCCAGTCCTTGGTTTCTGTTGATGATTTTATCACATTGTTGGGTTCTGGTGTATGTGTTGATGTCAGGAGATATTTAAAAGTTTGCTTTATGTTTTTCACTCAAGAGAGATGTTTTATGTTTATGATAAGGTTGCACATGTATGCCATTTTTGTAAAGATAAAATATATCATCTTGAGTATGTGTGTTAGCCTGAAATAGAAGTATCGGTTATGTTCAGTGTAATGTAAGCAGTGTGGCAGGAATAGAAGTGAGCAAGGTGCTAACTGCCCTGTCCACTCTTGGCATCTTAAATATGGCCTCCTCACCCAGGGCTCAGATTTGTGGGCAACAGCACCTACCTCAGGATTTGTCCTAGTAACAACCGCAGGCAAATTACCTGACCCCTTCTTTTCTGCTCTCACCCCCCTAACTCCCCAGTTACTTGGCTTCTGGGCCTTCCTTTTGGTGGCTTGATTCTTTGATTTGCAGATCTTGGTTTTCTCTTGGCCTTCCCTTCTCTGATTCTTTTATGTGGTAAGAAGCACTCTTTGCCCAGGCCCTACCTTTAGAGACCCCATCTGCCCAGGCCAGACTTTTAGAATCCTCAGCCATTTTCTCAGAAGAGGACTTAGATAAAAATCAAATGCAATTTCCATTCTTTACTACCACTCCATAGTTAGACTGTTCTGTTCATTTCAATGTAATGAAATTTGAACTTCAAATATTTCAGTAAAACGAATTTTTTCCCCATATTCAGTCATTTATTCCACATTTAGTTACTGAGAGCCTACTAAAATAATAACATAGCACAACACAATATAACAATTATTACACTATATAATAATAGCTCTACTTCTGGAATAATAATGGCTATATTTATACAGTACACTCTACTTAGCATTGTTCTAAGCACTTTACAGGTTGGCTCATTTAATCCTCTCTTAAATTTAATCCTCCATTTAATTTTTCTCAACCTATTGAGAAAATACTGTTAAAATGATGATACTGTTATAGAAAGAGCTTAGGAATCTGTGAAAAGTCACCCAAATAGGAGATAGAGAAGACAGGATCTGAGCATTATTAGTCTGACTTATAGCTTACATTTTTAACTGTTTCACTCTAAAGTATTGCTTTCATGTGCCAGACATTTTTCATAACACAGTGTAGCACCTATTCTGACAACAACTTATAAACACATGATGAAGTAATGAGAACCTTCAAGGCATTGCTACCTAGGGAAAAAACTCATTTTAATTATTAAGAAGTATAATTTGAAACAATCTATTTTTTTGGAGATTCTCAAATGAAAAATAAAAATTGTAGGAAATTATATTTTTTCAGGAAAAGCTTGATATTCATACTGGGTGTTTAATATTCAGCATGGCTAACCCAACTCAGAGGTTTTGAACTAAGTTGAGTAAATTTTTTAAGAGGAGAACTCCAGTGAAGCTCAGGTTTAAAGAAAAAGTTAATAAAGATTTTAGTCTGGGAAATGAAGGAGTCTGTTTTAAGCTTATGCCCACTTTAAAATGATCAACTTGATGTCTGCGCAGTGTAAAGTAGTGTCTAACATGGGACCAATTTTATTGAGACTCTATAGATTTAAAATGTAGGCAATAAAATACTCAGATTATTCAAAGTAAATTCTGTTAAATAAAAATCACACTGGTGATTTGACTTGAAGTATGTATTCCTCTGTTTGTATTTCAGGAAGTAGCTCTCACATTCCCTTACCATCCAAATAAAGATATTCAATTAGTCAGATAATTCCACTTCAGGGAGACAAAAAAGTTATCTTGACTGAGATGTAAATAATCATATTTCCAATGCTGAAGCTGCTTGTTCCCTATGGAATCTTTTCTTCAGTACACCAGTAGTCATTTCTTTTATGGTCGTAATAATTGTAATCTGTTACTTAAAGATGTATCTGAAGAGAGTCAGTGTCAGATATAAACAGTTTGCTTGAAGGTACAATGCAGGCTTGCAAGGTTGCAGAACAGAAATCAACAAGGGAATACTTTTGTTAAAGGATTAGTGTAAAATGATGTTTAGGGAGTAAAATGTATTTTGACCAACTATAAACTATTGATAGTGCTGTGAGGAGCTATCAAGTTTTGTTATTTCTCTTCCAAACAACCTGTAACTTTGAAGGACCAAAAATCCTCCATGTAAATTCTGAACGTGGAAGAAAACGTGGAGTGAAAGAACACTATCATTCATCATTTGGCCAGAGATAAAGAATACTTGAAGTCATAATATGTTTCTGATATAAGACAAGAAAGAGGAGGAGGGATGGAGGGAAGGAAAAGAGACTGATGCTACAATGGGGAAAGCCCTGGGCTTTTTCTGGAACACCTGGATCCTGGGTCTGACAGTCAGTACTAGTGTCATCATGTCCCAGTCTCTCTGTCTCTCAGTGTTCTCATCTATCAAATTAAAGGGTTTCTTTGGATGCTTTACATTAATATTGGAGTTCTAAATTCTGGTTTTAGTCTAATTGATCTTCCTGAATGATGAGGTAAGAAATGTACATAAAAAGTATAAAGATTAATTGTTGCTGTCTTATCACACGCTGAATTTATGAGAATATTAGTTTCCAAATGGAGCTGGAAATGTTTCTATTACCTAGATGCAGGCATTTGGGGAGGCAGTAAGCCCTGGTGTTCTTCTGAAATTAATATTTCATCTGAGTCTCTTAACCAAGTGATACAAGTGGAGAAGAAGACAATTCCTTTCTATGTATATTTTTAAAAACAAATCAAGAAAATGCACTGTTACTGTATTTTGTAAATATTACAGCAAATAAGAATCGCCTGAAAAGAGAAGAAAAATGAAGATTCCTTGGATAAACCTCTAGATATTTCAATTCACCAGGCATGTGGGAGGCCCAGGAATTTATGATTTAATAAGGGTCCCCCTACTTTCCCACCTGCCTACCGGTGGGTGATTGTAAAACCCAACAGTCAACAAGCACACAACAAGCATTATTGCAATGGCTGGTAGGGGATATGATAGTAGCTTTAGATCAAGTGGTAAGAGTAGAATTGGTGAGAGTGGGTAAACAGACTACCCAGGCACAAAAACCAGCACTGAGTAAAATAAAATATTTGGTTTTCCTAACTTCATTTGCCACTAAGTTGATGTTTACAGAAATTTGAACCAGTTCTGCATTCTCCTTTACTAATGCATCGACCCTGGGACACATGAATACTGTCACTTGTGTATGCTGGCATCAGCTCACCCAACTAACAATACACAATGAATGTGTGCATAGGGATGAAGTGTTCTTTAATTAGGAAAAAAAAATAAGTGTTATGTATTACGCAAAACGCATTTTCAAGGACCTCAAAGTTATCTACTCTATATGACATAGTTTTCTGATATTACCGTCATATCTTTAAAAAATACTTCCATTATCCTCTTTTACAAAGGTGGTTCCACTTTCCTTCCTCTGTCCCAACAGGCATCTGTTACTCACGTGTCTTAATTTGTTTTGCTGTCCCAGCTCAATTTTCTAAGGCTTCCTAAACAGGAAAGCCTCGAACCTCCTCACCTCATTTTATCATGAATTGTACATCTTCCTACAGAGTTCATAACTCTAGCAAAACAGGAGGGGGTAATACTGTTGTCCTCTTGATACCTGCTCTTGTGTTCATTGTTCAGTTTCAGGGCATAGAAATAGAACTGCTTTGTTTTTTTATGGCATGGTACCTAATTTCCCTCAAACTCTTCCTCTTCTTCCCTAGAGTTACTCATACAAAGGCATACACCATCACTCACCTGTATTTCTATGCTCATGGAGTATTGTGTGAGTTCTTCAGCCATCCTGGCACCTGTCCTGTCTCTGGATAACATGTATTGACATCCACCCTCAGGAAATCGCAGCGCTAGTAGGCACATCATATCCATGCCTCCCACTGCCATTTTTTCCTTTCGGTACCAGGCATTGCATGGAATTAATTAAATAATCTGAGCTGCAGTGACCGTAACTGGCCATCAGTGTCCACTGTAGGAAAGCCAAGGGCCTCAGTAGTATCTGAGGACGGCTTATTGTTTTGTTCTGTGATGTGGCCCCAGGGAAGAGGGAGGCATACCTCTAACCAAGCAGATTCCAAGTTCATCTGGATACACAGAGGTGCTCCTTTCAGAATGGAAATTCTGTCATCTGTCATCATTCATTCTTCATTTCACTGAATGGATCAGTTTCTTTATCTTAAAAAAAAAAAGGGTATTAAATTTGAGATGATTTTCAATGTCTCTGTTATTCTAAGAATTTGTGACTCTATATGCATGTTTTCCTGCACAATAATATATAACACCTTTTGAAAATATTCGTATATATACATATATATACACGTATATACATATACGTGTATATATATATATATATATATACGTATATATGTGTATATATATGATGCCAAAAAAATGTATACAAGTGGACACTTCAGTCAACATTGCTCAAGCAGTAGTTTTCTTCAATCAGAATTATCTGGACACTGATGGTAACCACTTTGAGCATCTCTTGTAATTGCAGAAGTCAAACATGACTTGCATTCATCTTTTGTTATTGGTATATATTGAATATTACAATTTTAATACAGTTTTCCCTTCTTAAAATGTGTTTTCCTTTCTTAAAAATTTTGGCACCCACTGTGTATGTATGTGTGTGTGTGTATAGTGTAATCATGTGAACAAATGTGTGTATATTTCAACTATATATATTCTCAAACATATGTATACATATATGCATGTATACATATATATGTATTTGTGTGTGTTTCATTGGAATTATGCATTGTGCTTAAATATACACACATTTGTTCACATGATTACTCTTCTGGTCAGAGTGTTTTTATTTCTTTTTATAAATGTTAAATAATAGTTTTAAAATTTACACATATTTTAAAGCTTCATTTGCTATGCTTAAAAAATATTTCTTTTCTTCATTAAGTTTCCCTGTGGTTTCTTCAACATTACAACTCAGTTGGATATGTCTCCCAGGTTGAAAATGGCTATTATCCGTTCTTCGTATTTTGGCTAAGGTAATTTATAGTAATAAAGAAGCAAGTGTGGTACTTCAGTTAATTTCCCTCTAGTATTCATGTAATTCCTATAACACTGAACACTGATGCACAGAATATAATTGATTATGACAAAGAGAAGAATGCTGCCATTCTACTTAGAGTCACTTACCAGAAAGAAAATGCAATTGAGAAACATATGCAAACGGCAGACTGTGTATAATTAACTTTAAGTAGCCTTTCGGACAAAATAAAAATATGAAATATCCTATTTTTCTATTATTTGGTTGATAATAGACAATAAAAAGAAATGAATGTACTTTTTTAGGCTACCCAAGTTCTAGTGCTATTTTATGGAGTATGAAGGAAGGAATTGGGGTTGAGGTGGAAAAGACACTGAGAGCTTAAGAGGAAGAAGAGAGAGAAAATAAATGAAGATAATAAATCAGCAGTAGGAAGCTCTGTAAGGCAGCATTAGGGAAAGGGAAGAGAAAAGAAAGAGGAAAAAAGAGAGGATTTTGAGGCGGAGACAGCAAAGGGAAAGGCATGGAAAAGAAGCATAATAAAGAGAGTGGAGAGGACGGGCCATGTCTCCTGCTCACTCCATCATATTATGGAATCCACCTGAGCCCCGGCTCCAGCCTACCATTCTGAGGAGGAGAAAACAAAATCGTCCTTCCTGAAGCCCAGTCTGGAATTTCCAGCCACACTGAAAATACTTATTCTTTTCTAGATCCATGACCCCTTTCACCTATTTCCTTTAACCTCCTCTTTTGGAATGGTAGCTACGCTTGGTTAATGTTGTTGTCTAAGCAAGGAAACAATATGGCCATATTTACTTCCAAAGAAGTATACCTCTGACAGTGAGAATTAGTGGAAAAAGACGAGTGGCAGTGTGAAAACTTTTGCAATCAGTAGGAAAGGTGAGGGATGCTGAGCATACATAATGGAATGTTATTTAACCTTAACAAGAAGGATATTCTGCCATTTGCTACAACATGAATAAAGCTAGAGGACATTATACAAGGTAAAACAAGCCAGACACATAAAGAAAAAACAAAAACAAACAAACAAAACACTACATGGTCTTGCCTGTGGAATCTAAACAAGGAAAATGCATATAAGCAGAGACTTGAAAAGTGGTTGCCAGGGGCAGGAAGGTAGGGAAATGGCGGAATAAAGAAAAAAAAAAGACTAAATAAAGAAGAGCAAACTAAATAGGGGTTACAAACGACAAAACGTTTGGACAGCATAAGTGTGTGTATGTGTGTGTAATCTGACTATCTTTATGTGAGATAGGCACTCTACTGTTACAGTCTACAGTCTGGTCACAATGACAACTACTCCTTAAATTTAGAAAGGAACACAAGATACCTTTGTACACATGTTAACTTTGTGTGTGGGCCTGGAGACAGTGGTGTTGGCAAACCCTCAGTGAAGGGGCTGGAAAGGATGAGAGATATTTGAAAGTAGTTTTTGAAGAGATATGGAAAGAAATCCGTGGTTTTCTGGATATGGGAGATTGCAGAATCAAGGCTCTTTCTTTGTGACTAACTTAGAACCTGGTGAACTGTGATGCTTTTCACTGAGAAAACAACCAGAAGGAAGAGGGGACCTGGGTAAAGGAAGTTACTGTACTCAGTTTTGGACACAGCATATCCAGGTGGGTTATAATCCCACTGAATGACTAATTTGGATGATGACAAAGCTCATTTATCCTAGAAGAAACAAGTCTAAGAGCTGTCTTAAGGATAGTGTGCAGATAAAGAATTGTTCTGTGAGGATAGGTGGTGATTACTTTCCTTTTTCTCCTTAATCTGACCAAAGATGAGAAAATGACGTCTATAACATCTTCATGGGTAAAGTTAAATATTGGAAAAAACTTTACTAAATAACATGATGTCTCAAAAAAGCTTTCTAATGTATTCTACTTGATTTCTAAGTATACAGAATCAATAAAGGCAATTTTGGACACTGGATATAGAGGAGAGAACTACTTGAGTTAAATGTATAACTGTGCCTTTATAAAAATGATGCTAATAATATGGGGATGAAATATCAGGCCTTCAGATCATCTCATAGTGGTTCACAGTCCTCAACATACATAAGAGTTATTCAGATAACATTGTAAATACCTGGATCCCGGAACATTAAACTATAAGATTCAAATTCAGTGAGTTTTATGCCTCAAGAATCAGCGTTTTGAATATGTGTTCCAGACATTTCTAGTGCAGATGCCTAAAGGAGCACACCTTGATAAACACGGGTCTCCATCACTGTCCCATGGACCATGACCTTCAGATTCCATGATTATATATTTACCATTGACGACGATAATGATGATGATGAAGATGGTGATGTTCACAAATTTATGTTCCAGTTCAAGCCCCTTTTAGTAAGTGAAATAACATGACCATAATAGTGTTCATCTTTCCCGTTGACCAAGTGAGATCACCTTGGAGGAAGTGCATGGAAAAAAGTCCTGGCTGTGATCATAACTCTGCTCAATCTAGAAAGAATAGGGCAAGAAATGTGTCCTTGAGCATCAAGATAATATAGGGAAAGAAGAATTTTGCTGACACTTGAGAAAATGAAATAAGAAAATATAGAAATAAGTAAGACATTGAATTCCAAACCAATAATGGCTGGTTTGCAATCCTGAAAAAAAAAGAGGTGGTTTTCATCATACAAAGCTCAAGGGAGAAATCAGCCTGAGACAGCCTGAGGCACCCAGACACCTACTGAATTGAAGAGAGTGATTCAGGACAGGGACATCCTGTCAAACCAGGTTTCCAATGACAACAGATCTGGGTTGCTTCAGAAGTGAATGCTTTTTCGATTACTTTAAAAATTACTAATGAAATAAATATATTTATGTTTAATACATTGTTTATTTTTCCTGATTAGATTTTCTCAGAGATAATTTTGTATTCGTCTAAGCAGGGTCTTCCCACACAATTCCCATTTCTGGAACAGAGACTTCCTTCTCCTTTTCTAAGTGATCAGTGGGACCCTGGTGCTTGGGCCACTTTTGAATTTCTTTTCTGGGTCCTATATAGAGAGTGGACCCTGTCTTACACAGATTTCTTAACTATACACCCTGTCTTACACAGATTTAACTATACACCCTGTCTTACGCAGATTTCTTAACTATACCAAAGCCCCTAATTTCTAGCTAACAAAAATGTAAACACATGTATCTGACAGCAAAAGAGTTTACATGAACTATATGGAAGATCAATTGTACTCCATGTAATTACTCAGCACTTAAATACAGGCTAATGAACGAGTCAAGTACTTGGTATGGATGTGTATATTAATAAACTCATCTATCATTCATTCAATAAACATTACTGTATATGTTTCAATGACAGCTATTGTGATGTAAATGCTGGGACTTTGAAGATACATGAAAAATTCCTGATTTAAAATGAACAAACAAACCAAAATTAAAAGTCCAGTAGATAGAAGGAAATCATTGGGAATGCGTCTTGACTAGATGAATTCTAAGGCGGCTATATTTTCTCAGAATTTATAATTCCATGATTATATTTGTACATTTCCTATCACTGCTCCAACAGTGATGGATATGTAGGAAGTCTTCAGTCTGAAATTCTTGATTGATTATTAAGGCGGAATTAATTTTACCAGCAAGTCTTATTAATTTATTCCTTGAGTGTCCTCCTCTTCATGACATTTATTATGCATGCCGCTTATCTTTTTTTCCCCACTAAAAACACATTAAACATCAGCAAAGAAGATATGTTTGTTTATCTTTCAAGTTAGAATTGCAAAAAAGCAGTTATTTAGCCTTTTTTTTTTTTTTTTCTGGAAAGAGCATGAGAAACCCACAGAGACAAAACTCTGACATGCAATGTCTGCCTTCTGATGTGGTCATATTTGCATTCGTGAGGTGAGTCGTAATGTCTTCACCTTAAGAAAGAATCTCAGGGCAAAAAAATAAAATTTGATTTACAGTAAATATTGCTACCACTTAAACTTTAACATTTTAAAGCAAGTGCATGAATTATGACAATTTGAGAAAAGCGCTTTATTATTTCTATAAGTTCATGAAATGATATGAAACACTTTGGTTTTATATTTCCTTTAGAATCAAAGAAAAATATATCATTGCAATTTGCAATTTTGTCCTTATTTTCCCTAGATTGAAAACACTGTAAAATAGTGTAAATAGTAACAAAATTTAGATTTGATTAAAATGTTTAATTTTTTTAAAATCTGGAGGTGGTGGTAGGTCGTAGATGATGAAAGAAATTTTATATATAAGAAATTTTAAAGACTACCCAAAAGATTGGGTCCTAAAACAATAGAGAAACAATATTTAAAAATGAATCATCTCTGTTTTCATTTTCCATATCATGAAAAAAATGCAATAAACTACATAAATTCTAAGAAGGCCAATATACCATATAGTGAATGACAAATCAAGTTTAACATTAAAGCAACATTTAATAACTAGTATATGTCACTTTGGAAGACTTCATGGTTTCTACTACATTATTAATTAAATATTCACATTTACTTTCTATTCTATAACCATAAAGTAATGTTATCAATAGATGCAGTACAAAATTGTTTTTGTATTAAGAATTTGCAAATCAGATAATGCTTTAATGCTTAACTTCTACATTGTTTTATCCCAATATTAATTAGAATCTATATTTCTAGCAATATTAATAATAGAAAAATCAATATTTTAACTTCCAAAGTTCTCTAGACAACTCTTACCTAGAGTTAAGAGACATTCTCTTAATATCCGAGGAGAAATAAATTCTAATGTGAAATATGTTGAAATAAAGAAGAAAACTGTTAAAAAATTGTTCCACAGGTGCCATAAGTGGGTTAGCTATTTTCCTAATCCAGTTGGAGTCCTATGAAAGGCTGTTTTATTGACTTAGCAAAGCCAAACATATACCTAGGAGAAATAGTAGTGAACCTTTATTTAATTTAAAATTGCATTACATGAGTGGACTTGCACATTGAAATGGGTAGACAGAACTATTGCCTTGGGCAATAGTTCTCCTGTGTTTATCTTAAAAAAATCAAATAATACCTTGTAGGAATTTGAATGCAAACAAAGTTCTTATTCATTTTTGTGCATCATTCATACATCAGCAGTAATAGAAAAAAAAAAAGGAAAAGAAACCATATCAGCAATATGTGCCTATTTAAAAGCACAGGGTGTTCAGTAATACCTTGGTTCTCTGAGCCACGGAAGCCAATCCTGATTTTATTTTTCTCCTCATGATCAGGCTTTGGGATCAATTAGAAATTCCTCAGACTCATTAAACCATTAACTACCAGGGCCAAAATATTATGTTATTTAATTTTTTTATGAATAACAGCTTCATTAGACATTATGTTCCTTGTATAACCAGGGAAAACTATGGAATGTGGCATATTGTAGCACCTAATTTCAATTACCCAATATTCCAATCATTTTTTAACAAGAGACTTGCCCAGGGGTGTGCTAAAACACTGGCAAACTAGCATGTACTAATTGACCCGACAGCATGTTAAAATTACCTTAACCATTTTGTTCAATACCTAATTGTGTTTTCTATTGATAGTTGTGTTCTACCTAGAATCATTTGGTGCTTTAAAATATTTTTTTACTCTGAAAAATCAGTGGTAGATTGCACTATTGGTTGCGCGATGTGATTTTATATTTGAGGCAGTTGGAGAGGACAGCAAGATAAAATTGAAAAACATAAAGTCTACAGTATGCAGATGGAGGTAATGCAAAACTCCAGTCATTTTTAATGTATTAGTGAATTATTTTTGTTAATTCCACTTCAAAGTGAGTTTGTTAAGGGTCATTCAATAAGCTGAGGGGTAGATGGAGAGTACATGGGTACGTTACCACTGGGGAAAAGTAGAGTTATTGTGCCATGGGCACTGTGTGGTGTGTATGTTCCTGTATATTCTGTACTCATAAATTATTAAGACACACTCTCTCCCATGCAATGAAAAGGCCACACAGAGAAATTAATATTCTTGTAAGTACAATGAGGTATTTTTCTTAGTTATCATTTAGGGATTTTTCTGCATACTCATTTGTGACATACTGTGAAAATAAAATCCAATTTTTTGTTGTATGGGATCTATATATGTAATTCATAACTTCAGTTTTTTTAATGTTTCAAAGGCAAATGCCTTATATAATTCATTTTTTAAGTGGACTACACAGTGGGATAGATAGGTGGACAGGTATAATGGGAGGAGAAAATACCCATCTCTGAAGACTAAATGAAAGATGGCAGTGCCACCAATACTAATTTAAGCTGGGTGACCTTGAGAATTCTGAATGACTTTTTATAACATGATGATGACATTTGAAATGCTTTCCAAACAATAAATGAAATGCTCAATTATGTTTCCTTTCATCTTCAGATATTGTGATTATGTTCTAACAGAATTATGGGAATTAATTACAGTAGTTCACCAAACATTGCCATGCCTATCATATACACATTAAGAAGAAATCAGAATTTCCCCAGCTGTACAGTTGGCCTGGTGGGCACAGTGCCAGGAGAAGCATTCTTCTATCAGAGACACTTCTGCTGCCGAGATCCCAGTGATGAAACTTGGGTTCTTAGGAAGGAGTGGATGCTCTTCATCCTCTCTGCTTATCTGTCCAGGATCCGTCTTCAAAATTGTAGGAAGACAAAAATTATGAAAACTGCAAAGGGCATTTATGTTTATCCATGAGTGTATATACATACTTGCTATAATCTCAAATAGAGAAAGATTACATTCAAATACATGTTTCTTTAAAAATAGTGTTCACACAATTCGGGTCCTTGTAAGAAATCTGCAAATGCAAAGGTTTTCTAAGTTTCATAAGGTCTAATAAATTTTAAAGAGAAATTAGATAACCTTTTTTACCTAGTACTCCAATTGTTAAAGCAACAAGCCCATAGGAAAGAAAGTCGGGAGCTTTTGGTCAAAATCATTTTTTTCTTTTTCTTTTAACATTTAAAACTCAGTTCACTTCATTGGTAGACCTCAGGGTTTCATCTCATACCTAGAATCGTTATTACTGTCTTTCAGTTAATGTCAAATTGCTTTCACTCTGTCACTGAAATGACCTAGAAAAAGTCCCATGAAAGTAGACACTATAAAATTACATGTCCATATCATCTTATGTCCTGAAACTAGATAAAATGTCAAAATACTATAAATAAACGTGTAATCAAACTATAAAGTTATGAATGATTCTAAGGATTCCTTATTACTGCTTTTAAATTTATTTACTTGAAAACTAATTAAATATATTAAATCTATAATCTTTAAGATTTTAAAGAGAGAAAACAACTTTATTTTGATAATTATTTTAGTAAAACTTTTATTTCAACTTGCAATAATATGTGTCTAATGTGATATCCTTAAGAAGGTCATTTCATCGCCTCACTTGGAAAAGACTAATATATTTTACCAGAAAGATATGGATATTTTTATTGCACTGGTGATTTTGAAAATATAATTTATTGAATAGTTCTTCCTAACAGTGATCATTTGTTAAAAAGTTAACCATATTTCTATTCATATTTGCATGAGAGAAATAATTTTGCAAGGAAAATACTAATATTTCAGTTGCTGATATGTGTGTATTATGATAAAAGTATTTCATCCATATTTAGCTATCAGGTTGGTTTCAATATGTTTTCCATTTAATATTTGTAATTCTGTCATAATGAAGGGGTATATACTCATTTTCATCCTATTTAATGATATGTAACAATCAGGGAAATTTCTGGATATCCAGATTGCCAAGCTGAATGAAATACTGTTTTCTTTATAAAAGATACTGGAAAAAAACGAAGGGGAAAAACACTTACTTTAAGATTCAGCTCACCTCCCTACAAGTTTAAAGGAGAGGGGACAGGGGCCCCAATAATATTTCAGTCCATTTCCATTTTCCTTCCTGGTAAGACCCTTCATGAGGTTACTTGTCATACATTTAATCTTTGTGCAATTTTCTACTTTTATATCCTTCTTTAGAGATTCTTCAGATGCTGATAAATGTTCAAAACAATCACAATATTCACAGAAGAGATAAAGGAACTACTTTAAATTATATAGTTTTATGTCATTCTTCTTGGACCACGAGTTTATTTTTAGTATTCTTTGTTGAACTTCCGTCTTAGGTATCATGATAGCATTACTAATAAATTGTGTATACTTGGCAAATAAATTAGACACAACTCCTATTATATAAAGTTGCTGTCCACAGGATTTCAAGTGAGCTGCACAGAGGAGTATGGGGAAATGTTGGAAATACTCACTTAGTTGCATACTGACCAGATTGTTGGCACTTTGAACAATGTTCACTATCTGCTATTACTCCTATATCCTGGCGACCTCTGCCACCAGCCCCAACCCCTATGAGAGACAGTCACAACTCCTTGGCCCGGAATTCAAAGCTGTCTGCCAACCTAACTTGTGAAGCCTTTCCTCTCCATTGTCCCTCCTCCCACTGCATCCCAAAACAAGGATAATTTTTTTTTTAAACACCCATAGGTTACTTGTACCTCATTAATGGCTCTGAAACCATTCTTTCTTTACTTATAGACATTTGTTTATGAGCCTCACATTCCTTTACATAGTCACCTTCTCTTTCTAGCTCATCCTTGATTTCTTTTCTGTTTCTCTCAGCATGCCTCCAAGGTGGTTTCTTTGTTTCCCTGTCTATATTGTGACCTTCACCACTGCCCCAAAGTCATAGTTAGTTTCTGCCGCTGGATATATTCGAGTTACTCACTCACCTTTACATGTATCTTTGTAATGTCCACTTTAGAAGCTTATTCATTTCCATGCCAGCAGCATTTCTCCCTATCCAGCTTTTATAATTAGAGGAATCACTCTCCTAGTTTTCATATCCAAATAGAGCTGTCATTTGTTGTTTTCAAGTTATGTGCACATAAAGACTTATTAAGGGAAACATTTAAGGTCTTGGATTTGCACTGTTTCCAATATGCAACAGGCTGTGAAAGTTGTTGTGATGATTACTGAAAAATCCAACACATCTAAATTTCGACTAACATTAGTTTTTTTAAAGAAACTTTGCTTTCACCAATTAAGGGTGTGCTAGTTACAAGTGCCGTACCATTTTCTCTTATTCTAGGCATTGAAAAATATCACTAAACCTTAAAATACCATATTTATTATTGCATACGGGTTTTCTTTTTCAGTGTTCTTCATTTTCTGACTATTTTTCTAGATTGCTGCCATTACATACCCTTTACATACATAGATGCGTAATGATAAATACCTCCTAAAACCTTGCAGGCCTGGAGTTCACATTTTAAGTATATCCTGAGGATTTATCATTATTCTACAAAATGCTAGAGAGAATCAGCCCAAATGGAAGACTTTTCTTGATCTAAATCTATTTCTGTAAATTTCTGCCATTGGAGTGTTGGTCTCTGGCACTTGCAGTATAAAATACAGTCCTTCAAATTTCCAACATGATGGAAATTTGTACTCTGAGTTAATTGTTTTTGGATTTGCCAAGTATGTTCAAGTACACATGTGTACCTCCATGGAAATAAATATCTACCAAACAAATAGCTGCACATGATTTTTGTAAATTATAGTCTTCCTAAATCAAAAGTCAGTGAGAATGTACATTGAGAATATAGGTAACGATTGCATTTTATCACTTAATGTTTGGGAATTATAAAAGAGGACAATACAAATGTGTGCCTGTGCTGAGCCCAGAGTACCATATATTCTAACATTGGCAATTCTGTTCTGCTATAGAGCAAAGAAAAAAAAAACAAAACACAACTCAGCCATAGTGTAAGAGAGGAGGGCTGTGAAATGTGTTACGTAAAAGGCTTAGAGCCTATAAATATGTGCTTATTATGATAAATTGGCTTTGAATCTATGTCCTTTACTTACAAGGGCTCCAAATCCAAAAGGTTTCTATGGAAGGTGCTGTTCTCACGCATGGTCTTCAAGTCGATTTCAAGGAATGATGCTTTTTAGTGAGAATGAGTGCAGTGAACACGTTTTAAGAGAGTGAGTTTATGTGTAGGTGACATAATGGCAAAAAAATCACTGATATAACACTAGTCTTGCTATGTATCTGGCCTTCTTAGTTTTAGTAAATGCCTGAAATTGTCAGAATATGGGAGTCTCTTTTTTTTGTGATTTATTTGTCATGGTTTTAAGAATGTTTTATTTTAATGGCTTCAATTTGTTTCCTGATGTTTGTCATAAATTTGAAGACATGTAAAAGTATATTCATAGCTGAAAAGGCTTATTCCTTTGAAACTAACACTGTCCGTTTACATTCAACATAAACTTTTTTCTTATCTTGTCCATGACAGACCTTTACAATAGGACACTATAAATTATTTTTGGTAAGTATCGTATTAGGCTCCTTTCTTTCTCATAATAATTTCAAAATTATAGATAATTGACATTATTCATTTTATTTGTTATGTCCCATGTTCTTATTGTAAGTCCCATAGATTTGGAAAGAGCTCTTTTTTTATATGAAATTTATTCTCTCTCAATGTACTTTTCTTGCCCTTTCCAAGCCATCATTCATTTGCTCTGTGAAGAAAACTCCCATTAGTTGGTCACAGATTGGGACAAAGGTCACATTTGCTGATCTTCCTGAAGCCCATTCAGTCATTATTTCTTCCCTACTCCCTTATATCTTAATCGTTTTGTTCATTATATTTATAGTAAGGATTTTGGAGTTGGACTAGTCAACTTAACTGTGTATTATTCAACTTTGTGAATAATAATAATAACATAATAATTAACGGAAGCAAATAATAATAATCACATAATAATTAACTGAAGCAAAATCCCCCATACATCCAGATTTAGAATTCTAACAAGTGGCGCTGGAACATGTGTGTTTGTTCCCAAAGTGAGTGTAGATGGGAGAGGTCGGTCTGCTTTCCTTCTGTCAGATTCAGCTCTTTGAGTTCTCATCATGTAAATATCTGCACAGTGATTATAGTTCACTGCATACAGCATATTTAACAATATGAAACTGTAATATACATGGGCCCTTAAATGCAAAGCCTGGTACACAATAAGGAGGGAGGAGGAATGATTGGTTTTTAGTGTGGAGGAAAATCTGCTTTTGTTGACTATATATTGAAATGTTACATTCATCTCCAAAAAATGCTATTGCCCTAAGAAGTGCTTAAGAATAATTTTGATTAAATTTAATTTCTATCTAACTTGCGAGTTTTAGAATCCAACGACCTCTAATGCCAGATTCAACTCTATTGTATACCATATTACAAATGCATACACGTAATACATATTTGTTGATGAAAGCCTCATTTATGTGTATGACTCTATGCAGATGAATAATAAACAGAATAAACATTTGTTTTAGTTTTCCCAGGGTAGTCTGGTTCACACAAGTTGTTCTGGTATAACCCTTAATAGTGTCCCCTTAAATGCTGACAGTTGTCCGAATTTAGAGGATCCATTACATGGTCATTAGAAATATAATTATATTTGAAGTTGTTTTTTGATTAATTTGGGTATTGGCATGCATGATGTGGTAGAAATAAACAATATTTCTGTCAACATAATAAACCATGATAAGACTTGCTTAGTGATGCTTGTTATACGTCAAGCCACACTGATCCAGACATGCCTACTTGAACTCTGTTGTTTCCTCAACTTTCTCGATTCCCTTATGTGGTGTAGAGATGAACACCATTATTTTTTACACTGAAATAATACTCTTTTACAGCCCTATTCTTTTCACAGAGTACTTTCAACATCTCCTACCCAGTCATCCAGTAGCAATTATCCTGTGGGTTCTTGAACATATATCAAACATGTATTCAGCCACCCTCTTTCCTGGTTCTGAACTTGACCTACTGAATTTATCAGTATTCCTGCCCTGTGATGTTCTGTGTCCAGGAGCGTCTTCATTACTCCATTTTCCCACTTTTAAAACTAATAGTTCACAAGTAATAACACTGACAAGTGAAGCTTAACCTTATACAAAGAATTACTATTGTGCTGATAAACAAGAAGGGAGGAAAGTCTCTGATATGTTAAGATGAAGAGAGTTGAGAAAGAGAGAACAGAAACAAAGATGAAGGGAAGATGCCACAACAAACATGGATACCTGTTTTCTGAGGGCAGAGAAGAATATTGGAAGAGGGACAGGGGACATTGAGCACCCTACAGAGCTGAACTCCTTTTGTTCAATCACTTTGTATCAAAGGTTCCTCAGAAAAAGTTAGATATAAGCCTAACACTATGTGAAAAGAGCAACATACTCTATAGCTGAGTTACCATAAACAGATATTCAAGAAAACTCAAAGTATTTCAAAATTGATATATATTTAATTATACACACAGTTCTATTCCACCTAGTAATCAAATGGTTTACATAAACGAGTACTGATGATTAGTCTTTTCAAATGCAAAAAACACACTCTGGAGTCTACTGCAAAAAAAGATGGGAGGGGCAAAGTAGATCTGGAATAAGCAGAAATTCTTGCATTTGTGACTCAGGCACTGAGATAATCAAAACATCCATTGGTTCAACAAGAAATCTGAGACATGATTCAGAGAGAGACTTGATAAAAATGGCAGTTTGTCCTGCAGAAAGGAGTCATGTTAACCTGGCCACTCTGCAACAGCTATAGCGTCACTATTGATTTCCTTGCCACTAATTCTAGGGACACGCTTTACCATTCCAATGCACAATAAATACTGGCAACTACTTTCTGTCTCTGAACACTTGACCTGCTACTAGTCTTAGGTTTCATGACTTCATAGAAAGATGCTCAATTTGTTTGCATTTAACTTGATAGGACTTTTCATTATATATGCTAATAGTAATTATGTTGGAAAACAAATCTATTAGCTAACATCTAATTTAACATGGACTAACTCGGAAATTCTTTGACTTAGAAAGCAGTTTAGATTCTTTAAAAAAAATACAAACAGATCTTTGAATTCTTGTAACTAGTATAAGAGTAGATGGGCTTATCTTACTCAGTTCAAGCAATGGTACATTGGGGTATTTCCTATCCCTGTATACCATGCTCATAGTGTATTCTGAGTGGATAACATCATGCAAAAGTTCAAAATAATCAAATAAGCAATGTAAGTGTTCTTTTGTTATAAGCCCTTATTGTACAAGGTGTGATAAAAAAAAATACAGTGAATGTTGAAATAAGAAAGAAAAAAATTACTGCAGTAAAAGACATTGCCATCAATCCCCCCCAAAATACTAGCCCCAGCTTCAAACACACTTATCCCATCATTCCTGCCATTTTCTGTAGCAGTCCTGGAAGTCTTCTTTTGTGAGTGTCTTTAGTTGGGCTGTCATGGCTGCCTCAATGTCCTGAATCAATTCAATATGTTTACCTTTCATGGTCATTTTGACTTTGGGGAAGAGCCTGAAGTCACATAGTACCAAAATCATGGTCACTGCAGCGTCACCATAAACTGATTTTAACATTTTCTGTGTTTCTTTAGTACTTTTTTTTGCAGTTTAAAATAAAATTTCATATGTTGTTCGTGTTCCATGATTTAAGGAACACTTTAAAACACACCTTCGCTCAGTCGTAGTTGACACCGACTGGCTGCACCGAACAAGTTGAAACTTGTTACACACTGTTACTAAGGTTAGATGCACCGCTTCCCTTATGGAAGATTCCTGCCTTTCTGTTGGATGGCACTCAGCAGCAGCATTCACCGTATTTTTTGATCATGCCACATAAGATTGTATTTTAAACCTAAGGATAACTATTACAATGGCAAAGATACCAATTTGCATCCCAAATATCAATGGGATGCATTGTCTTTATATACTGTTAGGGCTTCCCTGATTTCATAGTGTCCATACTAGAAAATATAATTAATCCATTACATTTCCCCAGGATAGTTTCCACTTGAGCCCCACACTTGAAATTGTAAACAGTTCCACACTTGAAAGGGTAAACTTCTTATTACAAGGAGATCCAGAGAATAATTTCCCTGATAATTATACCTTTGTATGAATCCATCTTTTCTCTAGAGATAATAACTTTAAAACCACTAAATTGTGGTTAGAGTATTTATTAAAACATAAAATCACTTATTCTTGATTGTCTCTGGATATAGATTCGTTTGAATACTTGAGGCTATGATAACAAATGTATATGCCATTTTAGAGAAAACCGCTCTGTTGTATGTTTTTATGTACTTGGTTGTTATACATGAATGAAACACTATATTTGTTCCTATGCATGAAAGATTTAAATACAGTTTCCAAATTCTGACTTAAATCCAAGATATCTTTCAGTATTATTTCAATAATAATCTTCTGAGCATTTTTTACCTATCAGTTTATAAGTGTGCATTATAAATGTGCATCTTGTAACTATCATATTTACCTAACAAAGCTGGTCACATTGCTAGGAATACATCATTATATTAGTGGGTAAGAGAGTTATTACACGTTACTGAAAAGACATTCATAAATATTTTTAAAAAGCAAGGAAAATAATATAATTGACACTTAAGATACCTAAGATTTTTAAGTAAGGAAAAGTTGTCTTCAAGTAATCAAATACACTATAAGAAATTAGGAATTGCCTGAAACTAATAAAAAAAATAGGAATTGCTTCTTCATAATTTGTTTAAATGACATATAAAATGACCACATTAATTTTTGTTAATTGAATAGAAGAATAGACTAGAGGAACTGCAATGTATTTCACAATTTAAAAAATTAAATTTATTTTTAAATAGATATAGTCACTATTTCTTCTATAAAAGTGAAATATCAGCAGATATCCACTTTACACTGAAATTAATTGAATTGGTATTTACACTGCAGTTCGTTTATTTCTCATTTGCTAAGAAGAGACTGATGCTTGGTTTTCCTTCAATAATATATTCATTGAGCATTGAATCACAAGTATTTATTGAACTATCAGTGTTAAGGGGACACAGACACATATCAGCCATTATTCCTGAGTAAAACTGATGTTATTTTCTCCCAGCTCTGTCCAGGAGAGTAGGATTTCATCTAATTTATTTAAACAAAAGCATCCCTAGAGTGAAGAAGGACTATAAGTTGGGTTTTCCAAGCTTAGAAGAAACATTAAATTTTCTTTATTTTGAGTCTGGAAACATGGAACGATATTCTAAATCATGCGTCATCTGCTAAGAGCTTTCTTTAATATATGAACTATAATTCAGTTTAAACAATAAAAGAAATTAACTGGGAAAACACAGTAGGCAAAACCTATGCTGTAGCTTTATATTCAAATTATGTTTTTTGAGACTATCCCAAACTCATCTTTCAGTTTATTGTGTCCTTTATTAAGCTGGTATCACTAATAGTTGAATTTTACTTTAATTTTATCATTTTATCTACTTGTCTTTCTCTTATTTCTAGGTACTTTCTTCATGTACTGAATTTTTGTTTTCTTAAAAGTTAAAAAACAAGCTTTTCTCTGGATCACATTTGTATGTGGGCTACAAATTAAACTTCACATAGTTTTTCATGGGTCATTATTGTTCGAGTGAACCAAAGAGAACCTAACTTTGCATTCAATTTAAAGTTCATAAAAAGTGTTTGAAATCCTATATTAAAATTATAGATTTCATTGGACACTGAACAGTGCAGAGAGCTAGAGAAGTGGTAATGTTTTCAGATTCTATTTATTAATAGATATACACCATTATTAACAGTATCGTATCTTTCATATTAATCTAAAGTAGTGAATTTGAGCCTTGGTTGCACCTTGGGCAACTTTTAAAATACACGAATAGTTGGCTGCATCACTTTGAGAATCTGATACAGTTGGTCTGGGAAGGGGTAGGGGCATTTGTGTCGATCATTTTGAAAGCTCCCTAGATAATTCTAATAGATACCCCACGTTTCATCTTCATATGGCTCTAAGAATAGACAAGTCAAGAAAGAAAAATCTTTGAAAACCATTGGAAGATATAAGTTCTTACCTCATTGATCAGGCATATCCCTTGGATTTTTTGCCCAGGCACTCTTTGTCTATCAACTTTCTCATTATTCGGCAGTGTTGATCAAGTAAAAATCGTTTGCACTAGATGCTGCTGCTTCTGAAAAACTGTGGTTTTTCTAAGTTGCTGACTTAACTTAAGCTCATGTTATGCCATGTATTTATGTGAGCACTGTATTTTTTGTCTGCTTTGCACAGCATCACCACTTTTTGCCTGTTTACTTTAGATCCTTTTAAAAGCAGAAGGTAAAAAAGTACCTTTACCTCAAGGTGATGTTTTGAAGGTTATGTGATAACTGTGCAACTAAAATTCATTGCATAAGCACTCATTAGTTCTACCAGTGTTTCTCTTTCAGACATAAACTTTAATCTCTGAATAGTGATTTCCATGCACATTTTGGCTTCAGGCTTCAGGATGAATCACTGTGCCTGGAGCAAAATCTTTGTCAAGGATGGAGCAGAACATCCAAGGGGTGCCAGGGGCGCCCAGGAATCACCAAGAAGCCCTCTGGCTCCAGGTCTCCTCTTGGAGGAGTAGAACATCATTTCGCAAAACTCTCAAGAACTGAGAAAAGTTACAGGGTCACTGATATGCTTTTATTTTGAATATGAACAAAGTTAGGATGAACTTTCTATTGAGGGCAATTAGAATACATTTCAGAATATATTGGTGGCATTATATATAAAACATTCTCATTTTTGTTTAAAATAAGTACATCTAAATACTAATTCTGAGTTAATCCCTGAGAAAAATACTTTAAAAAATACTGATGTGTGACTCCTACCCCTTGACACTCTGATTTAATTGTTCTGGAGTGCAGCCTGGGCACTGGGATTTTTTTAAATTAAATTTATTGGTGTAATGTTGATGAATAAAGTTATATAGGTTTTAAGTGTACATTTCCATAATACATCACCATATATTTGACCCCCTTTACCCTCTTCTACCACCCCCACGCCCCTTACCCTCTGGTAACCATCATAATGTTGTCTGTGTCTGTGAGTTATTGTTTCTTTGTTTGTCTTATTCCTTTGTTGCTTTCTGTTTTATATCCCACATGAGAGTGAAGTCATATGGTTCTTGACTTTTCTGACTTATTTCACTTAACATAATACTGACAGGATCCATCCATGTTGTAGCAAATGGCAGTATTTCATCTTTTCTTATGGCCTAGTAGGATTTTTAAAAGTAACCCAGGTAATTCTCACACACAGAAAAATTTGGGTACCATTTACTTAAATCTTATCCAAACCTATTGAATCAGAATCTCCAGATGGATGTGGGATTTTGTAGTTTGCATTTTAGGAAGCACTTCAGGTGATACTAGTATATACTAAAGTTTGATAACCACTGGTTTTAGTATGTGATATTTGCTAGGATTGCTTGTTTGTACAGTTCTCATAAATGCAACATGTCAATATTTTACATTAGAGCTATTTGATATATTTGATTTATTCAATTAGAATAGATAGAATAAACAGAGAGGGAAACTGGTTACCTATCATAGAAATTTTAACTTAGTTGATAATTAAAATTAAGACTGAGTTAAGATTATGAATAACCATTGTATTTGGGCAGCCATAGATATTCATACCAGAATATGTTTTATTTTGGCAATGTTTATAATTAGAATGCAGGAACAAAGCTGCCCCTAACATACCCTTCAGTTCCCAAACAATGAGTGTGAAATAGACCATTGTTTATTGGTCTATAATAAACAGATATCCAGATGATTCATTGGCTGTCTTGAGAATTGCCTACATTGAGATAAAAGAGAGAGAGAGAGAGACACGGAGGAATATTAAGTATTTTGATCAATGGAGCAATAATTAGAATTAATTTATTGTTATCCTGCATGGCCTCTTAGACTGGAAATATTCATTTGAATAGTTTTAAAAACAGTTTCATTAACTGTATAACACAAAGAAAAATATATTAAACCTTTCAGATATCTTCTGTTACAGGAAGTTAAGCAAGTCAAAATAAGTTCTTGCCACTTTTATTGAGTCAGTACCAATTAAAGATATATTTATGAAAATCAACGTGAAATTTGCACGTCCAAATCTATGACTTCATACAGAGAAATGTATTCCCTTGTTCATTCACCAAATATATATTATATATAATATATAAAATGCATATATATTTTATAATATATATTATGTATTATGTATAATATATATAAATAATATATGTAAATAATATATATGTAATAATAATATATATATGTAATATATAAAATACACATTTGGTGAATTAATTTATATACATATATAATATACATTTTAAGAAAGGAAAAAACTGTATGAAATGGTAATACTCAATATATACTGATAACGAAAGATGAATACAAGTCATGTATATACATTTTTTGGCACCCCGCTATATATACACATGTATGTATATATATAATTATATATAATGATTATGTGTCAGGCACTGTTCTTAGTGTTGAGGACACAGTAGTGACCATACATCACTGTCCTTCAGACCCCTAGGTACTAGTGGTAGAGTGGTATATGTGCATAGAGGGAAGGGGAAGAGACACCAAACCAAAGGAAGATTTGAAATGTAGCTGTAAATTTTATAACCAAGGCAGTGGTTTGTGAGATGCTGGAAGAATGTTTTACATTTCGTTTACTCCTTTCATATTGTTTGTCTAATTCTATCTTCTTTTTATAAGCTTGAAAAACTTTATTATATCTCTGTATAGTCATATTTGGTTTTGCAATGCTTTATGATTTTCTTGGAGTCAAAAAGTTTGTTATCTCAATTGATCAGGCTGGGTTAATTTAGAAGTAGTTTCTTTAATATTGAGGATATTGAAAAAGACAAAATAAATCACACACACACACCCTTAGGAAGGCTGAGTGGAAGCAACACTATTTATTTATTTTCAAAAACATTTACTGCCAATCCCAATGTATCTATCTAAAAAGGAAATTTGAAGCTATCTTATTTTGAAACAATAAGATAAGCTGATTTATCGTAAATGACTTAGTACAATTCTTTCTCAGAATTCTTTCTCTTGCTTCCAAATGTCTATATGCTATTATTGTTAAATTTTCCTTCTCCCTATGGAGCCAGCAGCACATATTTTCTGTCTAGTTCATTTGTGGCTTGTAAATATGAATACTATTTATAGGAATGTTCCATATTTACTTTGGCTTGATCAGGATTACGGTACCATGATATCTTAACTGTCATATTTAGGTTCTAACACATTGTTCACATATGACTCTTGTGCTGGCAAAATTATGTACTCTGATTCTTACACATTTATTTATGGCTTATCATGATTGACATCTAGGAAGTTTCGCGTGACTGACTGCCTTCTACAATACATTTCCAGTTCTGTTTTGTCTGAAATGGGAAGAAAGAATTACATCTCATGTGGTTGTTATGTTGAGACTGGAGATTTAAAAGCACTTAGTTCTTTTGCCAGATTTTTCTTTGAAGTCCTATTTCATGATAAATGATAGTCAGTATTCTTTAGTGTTGAAAATAACACACACTACCTGCATTTAAGTGGGTGTTTAAATGCACTTAGTGCATTTAAGTGGGTGTTTGGAAAAACCTTTGCTTTATTTAATGAATTGATGCAAAATTAATTGAAAAAGTCTGTATCTTTTTCTCAAGTAGTTCCTGTTTATAGTTGAGAAGCACCATGTATTTGCCATCTCTTTACGTATTGTTTCATTTGGAATGTTTCCTTTTGTTTGTGAAAGGAGACAACTTCAAGGTACTACATTCCCAAATGTTTAGATTATAACAATGCTCTGATGCAAATGTAGAAAGTAACCAGAGATCAACACTATGACATGATAACAGGCCATTGCTAACTAGAAAGAGTGAATTTTGCAAAAGCAGAGAAAGTGTATATCAAATAAAGATCTGCTACCCACAGATCAGAGTTTGCTAGGAACACATAAGCATTTCAGTTCAAGTTACAATATTTTACATCTTTCAACCTGTGTCATACTCTCACTTGGAAGTAATTGTTTGATCACTAGGGGAATGTATTATTGGTTTGATGAATAAATTAGCTATGGTGTTCTCTTTTGAATAGCACTACATATGAATTAGGACTATGATCTTGTTTGGGTAGAACATTCCATTGAATTTCTTGGATTTATGTCAAAATATAACAAAGTACATTCATCAGCTTAGGAGATTTGCTGATTTCTGCATTCAGCATAAGTTTAGTTACCCCCAAGTCTACAATTAAGCAACAAGACACAACAATAGGATTTGAATTTTAATGGCAATTGGCAAGATGCTGAAGTGTAATTAAACCAGTGGTAATAATGAATTCCTTACAGATTTAAACTGTGTACAGACTAGGCAACATGAACCAAAAAGTCCTCTATTAGATAGATAGATAGATAGATAGATAGATGTAGATATATAATATATATTATCATATAATATATAGTTATGTACTGCATAATGACATTTTGGTCAACGATAGACTCGCAAAATGCAATGGTGGTCCCACAAGATTATAATAGAGATGAAATATTCCTGTCACCTCGTGATGTTGTAACGTCATAGTGCAGTGCATTATTCACATGTTTGTGGTTATGCTGCTCTAAACAAACCTACTGCACTGCCAGTCTTATAAAAATATAGCACATGCAATTATAGTAATAGGGAATACCATCTAGATTTGTGTAAGTATAGTCTATGGTGTTCACAAAATGGTGAAATCACCTAATGATCCATTTCTCAGTGGCACATGACTGTATGTATACTGAGATATATATATATATATATATATATATATATATATATACACACACACACACACATATATACTGATACATCTATCTAACTATATATATATATAGTTAGATAGATAGATATATCAATAGATAGATATCATATGCATGTATATAGCAATATTTCTATATAGTTCTTTTGAAAATGCAAGCATCTCATGTTTTTGAACAACTTGCAGGAGACTGTCTTACACTCTTCTAGTTATAAATTAACAAAACTTGTAGACCATATTTTTTTCTGAAGAGCAAGAACCCTACTTCCTCATTTCTTTTTCTTCAAGCATTGAGTGGTCTATGACCCTAGTAACAATTCGATCAATACAGTTGATAATGTTTCTTAATTGAGAATCATGCTTCTTTTCCTTCACAAGTTAAAAAGAAAAGCATATATAAAAGAGCAGTGGATTTCCTAAATATCTATCTTTTTATAGGCATCACACTTCCATTCTGAATGCTTCCATTCTGAAAAGTATTTTCGAATAAACATAGTTTAGAATCATAGCTGTAGTTACACTTTGAAAACAAATAATTTTTTAATGGCATGGCTATTTGGAAAGCTATAAGGAAAGTGTCTGTGTACTGTGTGGAAGGATTCTACCTTCTACCCAAACTGGCTTAATATAGTCATCCCGCCTGAGAGCAAGGACTGGAAAACAACCTCTGCTGTGGGTTACCAGGCTACACTGCTACTCCCGGGACAACCACAGCTTTCTTGGTTTGTGGTTCCTTCCTGGCAGTAGTGCCAATGAGCTCAAGCAAAGTAATAGTTAATTTACTTGAACAGAATTGATCAAAATTTGTGAGAAAAACCATAAGAGAACAACATTGAGAGTTCTTTATAAGCATATAGAATAACTCTTAGGAGTAACTCTACTATTTCTTCTTTGTCTTAATTTTTGTGATATAAACTCTTCCCACTCTACTCCTATACCCCTCCCTCAGGAACTCTTGTGACTCTATATCTTACTATTTATTTAAAACTGCATGCATATTTTTCTCTCCATAATGTCATTATCATGGAGCAGGGGTCCTGTTTCCAGGGTACACAATGGTGGGAACTGTAATATGATTTCAGTCTCAGCTGCCATCCACATCTCCTTGCTTTTACTCCACTCTGTTCTTCAGTTCTCGTAATTTTTGTGGTTAAAAACTACCAACCATTCTGTAGCTCATCCTGCTTTCTCTACTTGTTTTGTCTCTTCCTCCACAAAGTGTAGCTGGTCTCTAAGATTTCTTCAGAAATGATTAACTCACCCTTTTATTCCTGGATTTAATGACTGTCCTTCCCTATAAACATCTAAATCCCGCATCTGATCAGTATTGCCTGTATTAGTTTCCTGTGGCTCTGGGACAAATTACCGTAAACTTAAGGGCTTGAAACAACGGCCATTTTATTCTCTCACAGTTCTGGAGGCCAGAAGTCCGGCATCAGTTTCAGTGAGCCACAGTCAAGCTATGCGCGGAGCCATGCTCCCTCTGGAAGATTTAGAGAAAAATCCGTTCCTCGCCCCTTCTGATTTCTGGGAGTCTCCAGCATCCCTTGACCTATGGCCATATCACTTCAGTTTTTGCCGCCCTGGTTACATTGCTCCCTCCTCTTCTGTATGTGTCATGTCTCCCTCTGTTTCTCTTTTGCAAGAAGATACATGATAGAACTCAGGTGTTACCCACATGATACAGGATACTCTCCCCATGTCAAAATCTTTAACATAATCACATCTGCAATGTCCCCTTTTCCTTATAAAGTGATATTTACATGTTCCAGGGATTAGAACCTGGTATCTTTGATAGCCATTATTCAGCTTACTGTTGCCCAATCAAACACTGTCATGCTCAGCATTGGACATGTAATTTTTACCAAACATTTGCCAGCAGCACTGGATTGCCACCCATTTCTCCATAACCCCACAGATTGTACTCTAGTGCAGACCAATCAGCCTAATAGAGTTTGACAGCAGAGTGCATTGATAATTGACCTTATTTTAATCCAGGAATTGATCCTTCAATGTTCTGGCTCATGGACAGGTGAACTGAGGCAAAGAACTCAATATAGTAAATAAAGAAGTATTTCTTAAGTGAATAAATGAAAGAATGAATTCCCCAATCCAAAAAATTCTTGGGACACCAAAGCTGTTTTATTTGTCCTGGGAAATACACTTTTCAGTTACCTAGGGTGCCAGGTTGGTCTTAGACCTGGAGAATCTCCCTGAATATACATGGCAGTGTCCTTGAATGCAGGTCCTTCCTTTAATGATCCTGGGTTTTCTACAATAGGAAATATTCAATAAGCATCCTACAGAAGATGCAGTTCAATGAATGAATATCCTATAACTCTCTATGGTGAGGATTCAATAGTAACTAACATATATAACACTTATTATATGTCTAGTTCTCTTCTAAACGCCTGACATATATGATCTCATTCTATTCTCACAAAACTATGTGAGACTGTGAGGTAAGCAGAATAATGCCTACCCCCCAGATGTCCACATTCTAATTTTCAAGGCTTGTGACTATGTGACCTTATATGACAGAGACTTAGAATATGTGACTAAGGACCTTGAGATGAGATTATCCTAGATTATCCAGGTTGACTAAACATAAGCACAAAAATTTTTTAAAGTGGAAAAGAGAGGCAGAAGAGGAAGGCAGAATGGTGCATTGTATTAAGGATTTGACTGCCATTACTGGCTTTGTAGATGGAGGAAGGGGCCACAAGCCAAGGAGTGTGGATAGCATGTAGGAAGTAGAAAAGGCAATAAGAAGATGGATTCTCTCCTGGAGTCTCCAGAAAGGAAAAACCACCCTGCCAACACCTTGATTTTAGTCAGTGAGACTCTTGTCAGACTTCCAAACTGAAAAACTGTAAGATAAATTTGTATTTTTTCAAGCCCCTCAACTTTGTTACCATACTAATCAGAGAACAATACAGACGGCAAATGTTTTGCCCTGACTTTATACAATAGGAAAATGAGTCACAGAGAGTGTAAGTCATTTACTTGCTTCGGGTCAAGCAGTGAACAAGTCGTGGAGGAGGGATTCAAACTCAGGTGGTCTGCTTCTATGTTTTTAACCTCATATTAATTTATCTCTTAACCCATGTACAACCAAGGACCAAATCCATCTTCTAAATGTATGCCTCTTTGTCTCATGAGGGAATCACCTACTGCAGCTGTAAAATTCAGGCCTGCCAGGGACTTGCACTTTCCAAGGTCTCTGGCAAATGATGGAGCATGCTGCTAACATCAAAATCTCTGCTTCTGGTCTTCTTCTATCCATCATAGCAGTTTCTCTCTTACTGCTGGCTCCTCCCCTATTCCTAGATACCTACAAGAGCCTCTAACAAAATGCTTATAATTATGATGTTACTAATAGGGAGACAAAAAATGGTAATACTGTATTTCTATAAAGCTAATTTTTGCTTTCTCAGGTTTCAACTATAGCCATTATTTTATTTCAGACACCACAACTCTATGCACTAGTGAAGAACAATCCTTATTATAGAAACTTCACATGTAAGGGAAATAATAATGCTCAAGGAGATTCCGTATCTTGCCTAAGACCCCCTCCCCGCCCCAAGGAGTAAGAGATGGCAATAGTGACCACCTGTTCTCCTCCTCCAGTGCCTTGTGCAACAATGACAAACACAAAGGTTTTGAAGTCCATAGATCCGGTTTGATTCTAAACCATTGCACTAATTAGCTTAAAGATCATGGAAACATCACTTAACTATTTTGAGCCTCAATGTACCCACAAAATGGAGATAAAATTTCCATGTTATATATTTGTTATGAGGCTTAAATAGGATAATGTGCTCAAACGTTTGCCTCATAGGAGAAGTTGAGTGAATGTTGAAATCTTATCCTCTAGAGGATCTGGAGTCCACTGTGAGTCAGTGAAGGGATCATTGAGCCAATGCAGTTATTTTTGAAATTCTTTCAACCCCAAAAGATCCTGGTGTTTACTTCCGCCTTGTGTCATCAGTTTCCCTAATGAAAACGGATTTTTTTTATGATGCTGAAAATGGGTTTTAAATAGTGTAGACTCTTATTTGTTTCCGATACCTCAAGAAAAATTGAAGAATGAAACACTTTGAAGAGTGTTTGGAAATGCTGACTGGCTAATGTACTCTTAATTGGTATGAGAAATTTAATTCACTGCCTTTTAAACCACTATTAAAACTCTTGTTTTCAGGCTTTCATTATTTGTAATTATATAATTCCTATTCTCTTATTGTGATTAGCATTTCTTTGTACATGAAACACAGGAGAACACTATGATTACACCTTATAATATTGCATAGAACTGATTTTACGCAGATTTTGTCAAAATTGATGTCTCCCTGTTCCTTGACACCTGCATTTTAAAGGTGCTTCCCCCGCAGAGATGTATAATAAGCAGGCTGGCTGTTAGCTAGCTTGGTCCTTTTTCAACTTTGTTTGTGCTTTCTGTAAAGACTTTTGGATGGGAATAAAATTATTCCTTGATTCTACTTTTCTTTCCTGGGTGTCAGTACTTACCTGCAATTAGATCTGTGTCTCAGCCCAGAGATTGATAACACAGGCTTGAATTTGGAAGCACCAGGGACACAGCATTGCAGACCGTGAAGGGCAGGAACAATAAATGAAGTTCCATGACCTTGATTTATTTTGCCGTCAGGAGTTCCTATTGCCCAGTGTGACACTGGTAATGAGTTTCTAATGAGAAGATAGGAAACATATGAGAAAAACCAGAGTGGGGCTGCACTCTTTGCTTTCTCCCTCCTAAGCACGTATATAAAATAAACTCAACCAAAGCAAATCAGTAGAGATTTCTTTAAAATGCTCTCCTTCTCTTTTAAAGCCAGAGATATTTTTATCTCAACCCAGCAAGCATAATTGGAATAAAATTAGAGCATGTAAGGAATTGAATTAATCCATGGATTAAACACATCCATTTGGGATAGCATGGTTATTATGGACCTAATCTAAAAATCAGTGTTGGCTGTGTGATTGTGTGAAACTCAGTGCACTGTTCTGCATGCTAAGAATAGCAGATGTCCTTTCAGTCCTCAATACGGAAACTTCATGATAACATTGATTACCAGGTGAACTCAGAAACAGTTATTATGAAGCGTGCTTTCTCGTGTATCCTTGCCTGAAAAAAAAAAGTCTGTTTTATTTCTAGAGACTTTGAAATAGTTGTAGGAATTGTTTAACTGTTAATGAGTGGTCTACAGTGGCAAAAACAGTGACCAGAGATGAGTATGTTGATTTTAAATGGCTTGGCAGATCTATTGAGGATATTCCATTCTCAATGAGCAGCTTGCAAATCAGTCTAATGGAAATCATTTACTATACTATGCTTAAATCAGCCTCATAGAAGCAAAGCTATTGGCATTTTGGACACATTAAAGTTTGCAAATTGACTTGTAGTAGGTAGTGCACCTACTGGATTAAGACAATTGAAAATAACCTCATCATGACCTTAATCCCTTTCAAAATATTCAGAATAATATACATATATGAGGTATACATGTATATATAGAGAGTATATATATGTTTGTGTGTGTATATATATAGTATGCAGTGTATAGATAATATATAGTATATATAGTATGTAATGTATAGATAATGTATAATATGTATATATATAATGTTTTATTTGTAACATATAAATTATTTATTTGAATGAGCTATACTGGTATGGGAAAATAAAGGAGTAGCTTTATACAGATATAACACTGAAGTCTGTATCTTGACATTGAGAGAGTTAGCATAGCACAAGGCTACATACTTTTTAAATAATTATTTGAATTTGCAGGTGATTTGCTTAAATCTGTCTATAATGTTTCAGGTTAATGTCTGTAAGTAGCTGAAGGTAACTTGTAGTCGTAAAAATCTACAATGGCTTGATTCAATCAATGAAGCTAAAGTGAAGCATTGTTTCTTGGTATTGCTTCAACTAAGTGAGCAGTAATTATTAATTTTGTATTTCATAATTATTGTTATGCATAGTCTTAAAGTCACAGACAATCTGGATTTTAAAAAGTCTAGGTTAATATACACTGTTACTATTCAGCTTTTCTTTATAAATAAACTACACAAAAATAATTTGAATAATAAATTTCAATTCATCCTTTCACAGATATTTTTCATGTATATTATATGAAGAGTTTTACTCTTTCTGGAAATTAAAACGTATAGAAAGCACTTATGAGAGAGTTTATAGAAAACAAGTTTTAGATAGCTACTTCAAAGAATTATACAATATATGTAAGTATATATGATCACACTGAATTTAGAATGCCAAATTCCTAGACCAGCCGTAGATTCTTATAACATTTTATTATCTTTAATTAAGAGTTGAATATTTGTTAATATTTGTATTACAGCTGGTTACTGTTTTGTCATTAATACCAAGCTACGTGCATTTTAAATGTAAAGAAGGACATTTTCTAGTGCTATACAAAACGTATTTTTAAAAGATGACATCAATTATTTAAACATTAACTCTCTAAAAGCTAATATTTGAAACTTAGAAATTCCTATGTATTATTTTATTATTTATTGACAGAAAAATGTAAAGTGCTTATTCTTCTAACTGCAGACTAATATAAATTGCTTAAGAATATCAATTGCCATATAAATATATTATTTTTCTTATGAGTAGACTTTACTGTTTTAATAAATGTTCACAAATTAGACTGCCTCAGTATTTAACATGTTTTTAACTACTACCTATTGCTATGAATAATGAGGCAATTGGTTGTTTGATAAGCTAAATTCTTATGAAGAGCTACCTGTCAGAAAAGTTAGTGAGTACTACTTCACATTAACCAACAAAAATCTTATTAAGGTAAAGTTATCCATGTTGCAGAAATATTTGATGACTCAGTTACCTACAAAGGTAATTTTAAATGTAGACTAAATTACAATAACTTAAAATTATTAGTTAGTTATATCAATTATCAAACTTATTCATCTGTCATTAAATTATGTACGTCATTTAAGTAAAAACTGCCAATTAATAGGTTTTACTACATGAGAAAATGAGACATTCCTATTTATTTTGATTTGAAGCAACTATGAGATGGTTCTGTGTTCTTTCCATTCCACAAACTATATTTTCATAAAAAAACCTTAAGCCCTGTGTTTGTGATATGGGAAGTTTGAGGTGATCAGTTCTCTTAAGTAAACATCAGTTAACCAATAAAAGCTTGAAATTTAAATAGGAGAACTATTTTATTGGTTGTGTTTATGATCTGGCTTCTTAGAATTTGATTCACATCTACACAAATACTTACCAATAAGATGGGACAAATTAATCAAATTAATCCAGCCTTAGTAAATTTCTATTGAATGTGCTTCAGGATAAAGCTTTATTGCTAAGTGTTCCTATGTCAGAGGGAGAATTTAGTGATAAGAGAGTATTAAATTATTGGGACATTGAGAGAATGACAGAAAGGAAAAGGCTGAAAAATGAATATATTCATGCTTGCATGTTTTAACTGTGAAAAAGAAAACATCTAATTTTTAAAATATATAACTTCTCTTCTACTTCATTTCAAACGAAAATATTGCAGAAATTATGGCTGACCATTTTCCAAAACCTGTGATAATTTTTTTTTCTCTTTTAAATATAACAGTTGCTGTTTTCCTTGGTGACAATGGTCAACAAAACTACATGGGTTTCAAGTATACAATTCTATGTAGAAATTTGATATAAGAAGTTCAGAGTCCCAAGAAAGATAAATACAAAGAAAATCAAACCTAAGTCCATCATGTTCAAACTGTTGAAAACCAAAGCAAAAAGGAATTTCTAAAAGCAGTCAGAAAAAAAAAGACTGAGGACTAACACTGAAAACTTGGGTTGAATTTCAATAGAAAGTATGGAAACCAGAAGAAAAAGAAAAATCATATATAAAGGGTTAAAAGTCAATCTAGAATTATATAATGAGTAAAAAATAATTAAAATACTTTTTTTGGACAAATAATACCTGGGTGAATTCTTTACCAGGAAACCCATAATACAAAGTTTATTATAGGAAATTCTTCAAGATAAAAAATATTATCATCAAATGGAAGAGCAGAATGGGAGAGAGGAATGAAGAACACCAAAAATGTTAAATATGCATACATATAATACAATATCGATTATTTAAAATGAATAATAATGTCTCGTGAAATTTATATTTAGAATATATACATATATACACACATATATATATTCTAAGTATAAATTTGATGAGACATTATTATACATATATATTTACATATATATATGATAGTATAAAGAACAGTATCTTTGGAAACAGAAGGCAGTTCTTCAAATGCTTAAATATGGAGTAACCATATGACTCAGCAATTCCACTTCGAGGCATATACCCAATAGAAATGCAGACATATGTCCACACAAAAACCTGTACACAAATGTTTACAACAGCATTATTCATAATACTCAAAAGGTGGAAACAACCCAAATACCCATCAAGGGATGAATGGATAAACAAAATGTAGTATATTCATACAGTGAAATATTGTCCAGCCATAAAAAAGGAATGAAGTACCAATACATGCTATAACATGAATGAACCTTGAAAAAATTAAGCTAAGTGAAAAAAGCCACAAAAGACCACATTCATATGATTCCATTCACATGAAAGTTCAGAAAAGAAACATTTATGAAAACAAAGTAGATGAGCAGTTGTTTAGGATGAAAGAATGGGATAATAGGGGGTGATAATTTAAGAGTGTAGGGTATTATTTTGATGTGATACAAACATTCTAAAATGACTATGGAGATGGTTACAAATATCTTTGAATATACTAAAAGCCATTAAATCTTAAATGGGTGAATTGCATGGCATGTGAATTATATCTCAATAAAGTTGTTAAAACAAAGAAATCGATTAAACAAAAAACATATGCATAATAGAAGATAACAAAAACCAATTAGACATTAATTTATAATAAAAATAAAACATCTCTGCACATAAGGAATAACAAAGAACATTTTTGTATATTAAAATGTTTCTACAGTAAAACCTACAGCTAACATCCCGTTCAATACGGAAACATTAAATACTGTGATTTGAGATTGGAAATAGTAAAAAGTCTGTCTGATACCACTTTTTCTCATTTTTAATTGGGGAATATTGGGGGACACTGTGTTTCTCTAGGGCCCATCAGCTCCAAGTCGTTGTCCTTCAATCTAGTTGTGGAGGGTGCAGCTCAGCTCCAAGTCTAGTCGCCGTTTTCAATCTTAGTTGCAGGGGGCACAGCCCACCATCTCATGCAGGAATTGAACCAGCAACACTTGTTGTTGAGAGCTTGTGCTCCTAACCAACTGAGCCATCCAGCCACCCCTGTCTAATACCACTTTTATTCTACATTGCACTGGCAGTTTCAGCCAGTACATGAAGGGGAAAAAAAAAAAAGAAATTTAAGTCATAACGATTACAAACTAGAAGTAAAGCTGTCATTGTTTGTAATGATATGATTTTGATTATCGAAAATCAAAAGTATTCTACAAACACTCTAATAGGATATTATAATAAGTAAAATGAGGAAAGTTGTATCAAAATCAGCATATAAAAATAACCTCTAAAGCTTATATAAAAACAATGGACAAAAAATAATGAAATATTTTTAATATGTCAGTTATAATACCACTAAAAAGCATCAGATGTCTAGGAATAAGTCCAACTAAAATATTCTGGACCTTATCACTGGAAAAAACTGTAACACATTGCTGAAAGAAATTAAAGAAGGCTCAAATAAATAGAAAGAAATCATGGTCATGAATAGGAAAACTCAATACTCTTATTAAAGTGTCATATCTCCCCAAAGTGATCTAAAGATTTATTATGGGTCAAATCAACATTCAGGCAGGATATTTGAGGAAATTTATAAGCTGATTCTTAAACTTATATTGAAATGTCAATGTTATTGAAGAATAAATATGGAGGATTTGTACTAACAGATTTGTACTTACTATGAAGGTGTAGTAATAAGACAATTAGCACTTTTGGTACGAGAATAGACAATGAATAATGGAACACACTATTGATATAAAAAACTGTTTGAAAAATATGTAGTTTCCTAAATTATGATAAAATCTCCAATGTAATTCGGTGGGACTAGGATCTTCTTGTTAATAAAAAGATGTGGAATCAATAGTTTATCCATATAGGGAAAAAAGAAAGCCTAATCCTTGCATCACACTATGCATATACTAATTTTAAATGGATCATACCTAAATGCAAAAGATAAAACAAACAAGAAAGGCTTCTAAAAGTGCAATTAAGAGGATATCTTGATGATCTAGAGTAGATGTTTTCTTACAGTATGTAAAAAGCATTAACTTCTTAAGAAATAATTAGTGAGTTGGACTTTTTTCAAACTAAGAACTTCTGTTCATCACTAGACAGAATTATTGAGAGTAAGAAGCAAGCCACAGACTGGGGTCAAATGTGCGATATGGAAGGCAATTTGACTTTGGGTGGTGAACACAATGCAGTCAATATAGTGATGATGTATTAGAGAATTATATACTTGAAACCTATATAATTTTGTTAATCAATGTCACCCCAATAAATTTAATTAAAAAAAAACTTTGAAGAGAAGAATTCCTATGAAACAATGAGAAAATTCCTGACAATTTACTTAAAAATGGGCAAATAAAGTGAAAAACTTTCACAAAAGAGGATATCCGAATAGTCAAGGATCTTATTAAAAGGTTCTCAGCATTATTGCTCATCAGCGCAATGAAAATTAGAATGACTGAGTGATACCCCTAGACTCTGACCAGCATGAAAATGATTGAGAATACCTAGTGTTGGCAATGATGTAGAAAATGAATGAATGAATACATACATACATAAATAAATAACACACTTTTATATATTGCTACTGGGATGCCAGTTGGTGCAACTATTTAAGGAAAACTTTTTGACAAGGTCTACTAATGTTAAACATGCATATATCTTAAAGAATAGCAATTCCATTCCTGGGTATATAACCAAGAGAAAAAAGTATGTATTTCTACTAAAAAATCATGCATAAAAATTTTAATAGTGGTATTATTAATAATAGCCCCAAACTGGAGCAACCTAAATGTCCATCAATAGTAGAATGTCTAAATAAATTATAATATATTCATATTATGGAGTCCCACACAGCAGTGAAACTGAATACACTGCTATATGGGTAGATCTCATAGAAATAATAAGGAATAAAAGAAGCCAGACACTAAAGAGTGCATGTTGACTGATACAAAATATATGAAATTGAAAAACAGGCATATTTATCTCTGAATATGGAGGTCAGAATGGCGGTTACATTTGAGAAGAGATTATTATTGATTAGGAGGAGGCACAAGTGAGTCTACTGGGTAGTTAATAATGCTTTATATCTTGATCTAGTATCTATGTGTGTGGGTGTGTGTGTATTAGCACATATGTTTGTAGGTATGTGCATGTGTGTGTATGTGTTGTGTGTATATATGTTTTTGTATGTGTATATAATGTAGCTATTGATGTAAACTTAATATTTGGATGCTTTAATATATGTAAACCATACTTCAGTAGAGCAGGAGAAAAGAGGGTGTAAACAAGACCTAAAAAGCACTTTCAATATCCCTTTTTACAATAACCATAGATTGCCATAGATTTTTTTCTCCACTTCTATGAAAAAAAAAATGACACGCCTATATTTTGATAAGCTTTGGTCTGGGAACTCCAGTATGTTTTGTTCAAAATTTAAATATTTGATAAGCTTTGGTCTGGGAACTCCAGTATGTTTTTTTCAAAATTTAACTTTACTTCTTAAATGTTAACTTTAACTTTGCTGTGATAATTTAACTCAGAAGCAGAAACTGAACATGAAGACTTAACCTCTTTTGATATGTTACTTTTGGTCCTATCTCACAATTTTAACTTTATTATTAATCAATGCTCGCTTTATTTTAATCTTTTTCCTAATGTTATTAAAAATTAAGCAATACTATTACAATTATATAGGAATCATCTATTTATCATCAGTGCTGTACATAAAGAAACCTTGTTTTTAAATTATATACCTGCTGAAAGGTGGTGCTGTTTTATTCTTCTCTTATACTACCATGTTACAGAACACATCTATTTTATTGATATAATGTTTTGTCAAGCATCAGAAACATTCATTTATTGATGTATTGCTGTCGTTCTCTCTTTGACATTTTGTATCCGTTGGGGCCAATGAGAATCTCTCATTGGCATGTCCCTTGGTAGCTTTATACTGGTGTAATTAATTCTCATCTTAAATCTTTTCACCTGCTGTCAGATAAGAAAAAGCTAGGGAAAGCTGATTTGCCAAAAGCTTAGATGACAAAAATGATGTGTAAAATTGAAGCTCACATACTCTTTTTTTTTTCTAATTATACAGCCTGTGCCCTGGCACAGCTGTCAGTCACATACATCAAGGGGGACCCTCCACATCAGAGGGAGAGATAAATGTCTACAAAGTGAACATTTAAAGTCCCAAGACAGGAGATTTTGTAAAGGCATGTTTTCTCTCTTATCATAATACCTGTAGTTGATGTTTCAGCGATCTTCACAAAAATTCTAAAAATCAATTATTATGATACTTTTGGGAATGAATGGGGGCCGGTATTAGAAAAAGTGAGGATTCTTTTATTGCTTTCTATACCAGAATTAAAAATATGCAGATAATTGGCAATTCTTGAAATATTCATTTTCACTTTCTTATTTTAAGTTCCAAAATCATACCATGTTATTCATGTCCTATTTGTTGGAAATGTAGGTTAACTTTTAAGTTGATAGGCTGAATGTAATGATAGGAAGATAGTTTTTTTTTTTTTTTCCTAAAACACAATTTCTTTCCTCTTCACCCCAAGTCCTTGGACCCAATTTTGATGCAAGCCTTCCCACTTCTAAACATGACGATCATAGCAGACCTCTGGGCTAATTCATGCCACCATCTCTTTCCTTTAATTGAATGTATTTTATTTTTTCTAAGAAAAATAACTGCACATAAAGGATGGATCTTGGATGTTTCTCTGTCGTCCTCTCCCCCTTTTCTTGTTGTTCTCCTCTAAACAATTTAATTTGTCACTAATTCATACAACACCTCAATTAATGTAAAAGCTCTGAGATACCAGATGAGTTCCTGAAACTCTCTGAGCTTTGGGTTTTTGTTTCTTTTTCTCCTCTCAATTTGGAATACATATTCACTACTCTATAGGCTTATTATGAGGAATAAATGAGTACAAAGCATATCATTTTTGTTATTTTTTTTAATTGATAACTGCTCAAGACCAGCTCGTGGGTAAGCCTCACAGGAAGGGAGCTGAAGAAATGGATAAAAGTTATTTTTGACCTGGAGTAATAGATAGTTAATGCCTACACAAGCTGAGGTTGGGAAGGGCAGGTAGACTGGAAGTCCTATTGATACAAATAAATCAGGTAGGCGTAACTCTACATGGGGATCATTGCATTTTAAAAGTGCATGTTGTGTTTCCTTTGGTAAAATAGATCTTGGTTCATCGTAAATTAAGTTGTTTCATTCTCTGAAAGCTTATAAACTATCGTGAAATGGTTAAAAGCATAATTTATTGAGAAATATTATTGATGGGTTGCTATTTTGCATAAGATACCTATTAATAAGTATTGATAAACCTCTCCAAACTCTCCAAACACTTACGAGTATAGTCATATTACCAAAAGAAGCCAAGAAGATTTTAAATTAATGTTAACGATTGTCCCCATTAGTGCCATTTTTGCTTGAGTTGACCATAGCACAGATATATATCTTTTTCAATGGCTTTTCCCCATTATAAGAAAGCTGGAGGATTAATACATGCTAGGATGAGTGTGTTGTCCAAAATATCCTGTGTAGCAGCAAAGGGAGGACCTGCTTTGGCATGCATCTAAGCTCAAGTTCTTTTGAAGAGCCAAAGCTGACAGAGAAATGAATTGTTTCGTTGGGAATTATTTCTTTATCAGAATTGCTGAGTTTGGGTTAGGTCAAGGAATATTACCATCTGCAGAAATTTTAAGAAAAATAACAAAAGAAGCAAAAACTAATCTTCCACTCCTGATAGTCTGATGCACAATATTTTTAGTGAATTCAAGTATCATCAAACTTTTGAAAGTTTCAAGTGCCAGCAGATAGTTTTCCCAAAATAAAGGCTGTGGTTAACAGGAGAAAACAAGAGCATCTTCATGGTTCATGTTTCAGTCATCTTGACTATCCAAAAGCCTTGCGTACAGTTCCTAATGTATAATAAGCACTCAATGAATGCATAGTGACTTAATGAGTAAGCAAGGGAAGAATGATGAGGGTGACCTACAATTTGTTTAGATTATCTACATTCTATACACATTTGTTTCCCTATTTATTTATTTATTTATTTATTTGATCACAAAGAGCACAGGTGCCAATCCTCTATGGAACCAAAGAGTAACGATGTTTCTCAGACTAATTACATTTGCTAAGCAAATTTGACTTATTTTCTCTGCTTTATATAAAGTCATGTTCATGCAGCAGCTGGATCCTGATGGCGTCCAGGATGCTGATTAAGTTTATAGGAGGAAAGGCAGGAAGTTTAACTTAATAGAACATCTTATCCAGAAACACAGAGGCTAAATTTAACCTCTAACTTCTCCAAATCCTAGCCAGTAAAAGGAGAAAAACGAATTACACGTAAAATGAAAAATAAAATATTAATTTAAGTGTTTCTTCCAACAAGATCTACCAAACCAAGTAATAGCATGGGCAATGGTGAAATCGTGTACCTCAAGATATAGTGGACAGAAGGAAAGAAAATAGCTTGACTGTGCCTTGCTCTTCTGAATAACATGTCATTTTGTTAATGTGTATAGAAATCCCAAATAAATCACCAGCGTTTACATTTTAGAAAATATTTTGTATTTAGGTTTATTTGGTGTTTTTTCTTAATTTCTTTGTGTTTTAGTTATTTCAGATCTTTTCTTTTGTTGTTGTTGTTGATTAATTAATTATAAGAAAAATTTCACACCCATTTATTAAAGGAAAGTACCAGAAAAACTGGGTGGGGGTGGGGAGAAAGAAAATAAATTATGAACTGAGGTGAGTGTGGCCTGAACATCGACATTATTCCAGATGGTTATTGACAAACCAGCCCCTATGATCCTGAGAGAAGATTATAACCATAAACTCATTATTTTTTTGGAAATAGCCACTTACTTAAGTTCTCAGAACAATCTAACAAGAATGCTTGGTTTGTCCTCTTACAAAATCTTTACAGATGAGAGAAAGAGGCAAGTGAGATATGGTCCTAAATACTTTTTTTTTCTTTTTTAAAAAGATAAAATGATTTTACAAATTTCAAAAATCTGTCCATTTAGTCAAAATCGATAAAGAAGATGAATTTAGCAAAGTAACAATTATGATTAACATCACAATAGAGAAATTTTCCCCATGTTACCAGTGTTTATATTGTAGAAATAAGGATGATTTTAAAATGTATTTCCTATGTGTGGATATGTATGACTTTTATGATAAAAATAAATACTATGAATTATATATTGGATTTCCCTGTTTTAACCTAGAGTTTTGTAATCAGGTGTCTATATAATAGAATGGCACTTACTCATAAGGGTACAAGAAGGTTAATGAAATACAAAAATAGCATATTTTTCTCTCTTGAAATATGCAAAAATCATGCTGAGATAAACAATTTTTTTCCAGTCAAACTGAAGTACTGTTTATGCTCTAATTTTTTTTTCAGATTTCTGTAGCTGTAGGGGTTTTTACATAATTTTGTTTTAATAAATGACTTAGATCAAGATGGTGACCCAGGTAATTATATTTTAGGGAATAAATTGATGTTATGTTATCTGTTAGTCAATTATAACATTTCACTGTTAGGTGACTTTTCATTCCTTCTCTTTTACCGTGTTCAGTAGGGAGAGAGAACAAGACATTCCAAAAGTCAAAGAGGTAAATGTTAAATAAAACTTTTAAACCTTGATTCTCTCTTTAGATTTCAGGTAAGCCAAACTTTTCATAACCTTCACAATGATGCCAGAATAATCAGTGTTTGAATTAGCCTGTGTTAAATTTGAAGAAATCGTTCTTGTTTATTATAGCTGAGAGCGTATCCCTTTTCTTACTATTAATAATAACCCACCACCCACCTGTCAGCTCTCTACTTCTTAGTTCTTTGCCATGTTATCCTTGACATTTGCACACTCAGGCATGTGGAAACTTTTCATCTCACAGCTCACACCTAGTTTTTTCTTGGAAACATGCTTAGCAGAAATCTGCATAAAAGGGTTTTTCTCCAGTGGCCACATCACTTCCTCCTCCTGCTGCAACTGGTTAGTGTCTTAGATAAACGGACTAGCAGACAAACACATCAAGGGAGGGGATTAACAAACAATCTGATGTTTCTCACTTGGCCTCATTTATCTGCTTTTGCCACAGTGTTTCCAGTCTGTTCTTCTCTTGTCTTCATTGCTTCTTAAAATATAAGGTTGAGGGCAGCTTCACACACATTGAGTCATATTTTTGGTAGCTGAAGCTTCATGAAAGAATCCCAAATGGTCATCTATGAACTGATGAGTTTCTCTGTAATTTGCCCCTTACAGATGCCATATTGTTCAGTCAATGAGCATCCATTAAAGACCTAAGATGAACACTCTTAGTAAACCTATCTTTGATCTCAAAATTACCTGCTGAGTGCCTTTCCTCTATTACCTTTCGCAAATACGCAAATACGTCATTTGCTTCTCAGACTTAAAATTTGCCTCACCATTTTACCACACCAATCCAATTATTGGACTTTCATACAAACACTGTTGCTTAATGTAGGCTCCTACTTTTTTCCCTGCTTTCATAATCCCAAATATCAGTAGCCAGATATAGTAGCAAAGTCAATCTTCCTCTAACCCTCTTGTAGAGTTACTCAACTACTCCATTCTCGCCTCCACTTGTCAGTATGGGGTTTTCTCTCCACATTAGGAGATGCCCACTTTGTTGGCACAAATTGTTGTCATAAGAATAACCATCAAGGAGACTAAGAAGTCTATTGGGATCTTCTATTGTTTTGTTTTGTTTTTACTTTCGTATTATTTGTAAATTGGATTGCTGATTGATAGTTATCAAAACCATTGTGGAGACACATATATATATGCAAATATTCATTGCATTGTTATTCATAGTAAGCTCCAAACTAGAAACAATGAAATATCCATCAATTGGTGAATGGATAAACAAAATGCAGTATATCCATACAAAGCAATGTTATTGGGAAATAAAAAGGAACATATTACTAATTCCCGTAGATAAATCTCAAAACATACTACGTGAAAGAAGTCAGACCAAAACAAACAAACAAAACCCTAAATATTGTATGACTCCATTTGTATAAAATTTCTACAGAAGACAAAATTATAGCCACTGAAGCAGTTACGTAGTTATCTAGGGGCAGAACTGGAAGAGAGGTTTGATTGCAAAGAGGCATGAGGGAACTTTTGGGGATGATGGAAGTATTCTAAAACAAAGTTGTGGTTATGATTGTATAATAGTACAAATTTACTAAAACTCATTGAATTATAAAACCCTTGAAAGGCGAACTTTATGGTGTATAAATTATACTTAAATAAAGTTGTTAAAAAACTTGGAATTACATTTTTTCAAGTCCCCCAAATTGTGCTTTTGCATAGCTTCATTTTGCAATTTATTTAGTTAAATACCCCATTTTTTGTAGTTTTTTTCCCCAGCTCCAATGTTCTTTGGATAGTGTCTCTTAAACTTTAATCTGCACACAAATGACCTGAGAATCTTGTGGAAATGTGATTCTGATTCAGTGGTTCTGAGGTGGGAACTGAAATTCTGCATTTCTACAAGCTCTAGGGCAATTCCCATGTTTCTGACCTGTGAACACATTTTTCTAGGAAGTCTTTAGTTGTCTCTTCACTTGTTTGGCCTGTAAGGGTTACTTGTCTTCCATTATAAATAAGTAGAAACATTCATGGTTTCCTCTGACAGCTCATGACGTGCAAAGAACCTGTTTCATGAATAAATTACTTAGCTATGTCAGCACTAGGTCCTTTGACCTTTAAAATATTTTTTTGGTGCCTTGTACTGCTCTCAGTGTCCATTTAAATTAAGCTCAGGGATCATTTTAGTCCCTCTGATTTCCCATCAAAGTCCTGTTAATACTGTTTTAAGAACAAGTGTCTCTGAGAACAGAGTTCTTAAGGATTGCGAGGACAAAATTTATGTTGTAATACAGTTTTCAAAATATAAAAAAATGATATAGTGATATATGTGCTTTTCACAGTTAACATAACAATAAGATCTAGTGGCAAATCTAAGTAAGGATGAGCATAAATATTTTGAAATATCTGCAACAACTAAATATAATATAATATGAAAATACCCACAAAGCCTATAATATCTATTAATAACAAAGTGTCGGTATGGATAGTACCACTGTGATCTACTGCTTATGTTCACAATAGAAAGACATGCTAAAGTTCAGTAACCGGCTAATGAAAAAAAATGCCTATTTCCTCATTTTAGTTTGCAAATCCTCTGGATTCCATTTACTAACTGCTTGGGAATCTGTGGTCCACAGATTAAGAACATCTGCTCTAGAAAATCTACAAGATCTAAAATTTAGCAATTAACCGATGATGATTTGACTACTCATTTAAAGAGTTTCCATCCTGTAACATTCTTAAATAATATAGAATGCTATCACATATTTTCCAGAGAAAAATCCTACTGGAGAAACAGAATGTCTTTTCATCACTTTTATTATAGATGAAGGAACTTAAAGTTGAAGTGGTTTAGCAGAAGTCTCAATTGGTAAATCCTTTCGAACCAGATCTGACAGTCTCTGGGGATCCTTTTTATATCATCCTTCAATTTAGGAAATTAAATAACTGGAATTTGCTTGTTCATCTTTCACTACATAATTCAGACATTAACAAAATTACTGATAGAAACCTTGAAACCTTACACCTAAAAGATAAGCTAACATATTTAGGCTAAGGCTCTGATTTTATGGATGAAAACGTGAGGCTCACAGAGATTGTCATGCCCAAGGTCACACAGTTAGAAGATGGCCCAGGCTCTCCAAATTTTGCCCTTCAGCATCTCATCATGAAAAAGACAAGATTCAGAGATTTCTCTGAAAATCCAAGAAGGTCAGAAATATTTGAAAACAGGATATTTTGAAAACTATAAAATATGTTTGTAGGAATATATTGTGAACCAGCCTAAAGATAGAGCCCCTTTGAGGGATCATTAGTGATGTGCACAATATCTGAGCAGGTTTGGAAAGTGAGGATCCGGTGGTAAGACAGAGACTGAACACAGAAAGGATGAGAGAGGGCTGAAGTGAAGTGGGCCCCTGCCAAGGAGAGAGTGATCTGCCTAGCCGAGTAGATTTCTAAACCACAGGGCACAGGAGCAACAGTGTGTGTATCAGTGTTGTGAGGTAGTCCCGTAAGAAAGCTTTATCTAATGCAAGGAACAGCAGATAATAGGAACTGTGGTGCTATTCACTTGAAACGAATGTTGGGAAGGACAGAATTGTGAGTATTATAATGTGAACATTTGGGAAGTAATACTGAAGTGGGATTTTTGAAATCCTGTTTTAGTACAATTGTGTACTCTACCCAAAGGCCTACTCATTTGTAAATACCAAAGGGATACAAAAATGATTCAGATGTGGATTCTGTTTTCAAGAAATTTTCACTCTCAAGTAGTTAAGAGATCAAACTCTTGTTTCAAATACGGACTCTGCCAATTCACTAGCTGAATAATTGTGTGACCTTAAGGAGTCTCTTCCTCCACAGAATACAGTGAAACAAACACCTTATAGACCTGTTGTGAAGAATAAATGAATTTATTGGGTAGCCAGTGCCATCCGTTGGATTGATATCGTGTTTCCTGGAAAATAAGCCCTAGCCAGACAATCAGCTCTAATGCGTCTTTTGGAGCAAAAATTAATATGAGACCTGGTCTTATTTTACTATAATATAAGGCTAGGTCTTATAATATAATATGATATGATATGATATGATATGATATGATATGATATGATATGATATAATATGATACTGGATCTTATATTAATTTTTGCTCCAAAAGACACATTAGAGCTGATTGTCCAGCTAGGTCTTATTTTCAGGGAAACAGGGTAGCTATCAATCCAACAAATCAAATAAGTTACCGACTTAGCCCAGAATTAACTTATACTGTCTTCAAAAACTGCAAAACGTAAGAAGCCTGGAAAACTCTTGATAAACTTTTCAAGTTCTGTTATACTAAAATCCTTTAGTCTATCGTGCAACTTGAATGGCTTTTTTTACCCTAGTTCCAGCATTTGGAATTATTATAAGCTGTTATGCTTTTCTGTGAGTCTCTTTACCTATTTAGTTCTGCTAGTTTGGGTCATCTCAATTGATAACAGCCCTCTGTGCTGATCATTGATATAATTTTGAATTATAGTAGACAAATGAAGTCCTGTTTCACTATTGTAAGTTTCTCTATTTTTACATTTTATTATAAGCTCTTCAAAGCCTGTGCCTGGGACAACCAGGTGTGTGCAGTGACATCTACAGATATGGCAAGAGACTATTGACTGCTATGATGGCTATTGGCCATCAGTAAAAGGCATATGGTTAAAGATGTTTAATCATCCTTTTTGAAAACAAAAATAAAATCTTAGAATCCAAAGTAAGTTCTTTTTACTATACGAAGTATATTTCTAAATACGTACACTTTTATCCGTTCATCTTGACATATTACTTCATTGTAAGACACAAAACAGGTAAAAATATTTGCCTGAATTGTGAAAAAATAGGTGTCACTGTCATATGCTTAATACAGGACATATACTCCAGTGAAACAGCACCGGATAAAATCCCCTATTTATTGAAAGTCAAGATTTCTAAGGAGTATTAATGCATGCACTCAAATGTTGCCAACATTTTGTTCACTAATTAGAGTAGAAAAGAATAATAATAGATGAGCAGAGTACTGAAGAATTATATGTGGGGACCCAAAATATGGTTTTCTTGTGATATAGGAAAAAAGGAAATTGTGAATTGCATGATGCATCACATTCCTATAACTTATGGATGTGTTTTCCCTATGTGAATAATAAAGTATTACAAAATAACAAGTTTTTTTTAGTTGTCTGTTTAATACCCAGACATCACCAACCGCAGTATATGCTCAAAACTTTTACCTGGAAAAATTTCTAAACTAATAAGTTCGCTCAATCTCTTATCTATTTGGACTCCAAACTCCCAGTAGGCATTTCCAATTTATTGTAGGTGTGTTGTAGAATCATGCCTTCCAACAAGGGAATGATGTCAAATTACTGCCACCAAGCCATATTTTCATAACTTGTTCTTGTTTCATTACTTGGTCATTCTTGTTCTGTTAGTCATGTGTCTCTTTTAGCAAAAGCTGATTTATCATACTCGACAGTATTTTTTTTGTAATTTATTAAGGAATCTCAAGTGAATTTCTTATTGTAATTTCTAAAGATATAGAAAACATTAAATTAACTGATTTGTAAAATAAAACATGAGATTACAAAATTTTATTGGATTAAAAATTGTTTCCAAATAATGGAGAAATACTATAAGAAGCACAGAAAGAGAGAAATATGGAAGAGTAGGAAAAAGAGAACAACAACCGAGGTAATAGGGATTAGTGGACAGATGAAAGATATTTAGTAGATTAACAGATACATATGTTATAATATATGATCTCTTATTATTTTTTTATTTTTCATTAGTTTCATGTGTATGAAACACTGTAATAGTTAGATATTTATCATTTATACCCTTCACAAATTGATAATCCCCCTCCCCCAATCTACTACCCCTCTGGCATCACATACATCCGTTACATTTCCACTGTGTCTATTCCTTATGCTCTACTCCACTTCTTGTGAATGTATATATATACATATATATATATATATATAAACACATATATATAGATAGATAGATATGTATATATATAGTAGTATATATACATATTATAGTATATCTATATCTATATCTATCTATCTATATATATAGTATAGTTAATATTCATTATTATTCAGCTGAAGCTTCAGGTGTACATCGCAGTGATCAGGTATCTACAGCATCCCTGAAGTGGTCTCCCTAATAAGACAAGTGTCAATCGGGTACCCTACAAAATCTTTACAACATTATTGATTATATTCCCCAAATTTATTTTTGTATCCCTCTGGCCATCTTGTGGTTACCTATTGTGCTTTCTAATCCCCTCACCTTTTCCCTTATCCCCACCCACCCCCATCTAGTAACCCTCAGCTTTTCCTCTATGTCCTTGAGACTGTTTCTGATTAGTTCGTTCACTTATTCTATTTTTTAGATTCCATACATAAGTGAGGTAATAGTATTTGTCTTTCTCTGTCTGACTTATTTCACTTAGCATAATGTTCTCTAAGGCCATTCATATCATTGCAAATGGTAAGATTCCGTTCTTCTTTATGGCTGCATAATACTCCACTGTATAAATGTACCACAGTTTCTTAATCCAGTCATCTACTGATGGGCATTTTGGTTGTTTCCATGTCTTGGCTATTGTGAATAATGCTGCAAATAACCTAGGAGTGAATAGATTTTTTTGAACTAGCATTTTGGAATTCTCTGGATAGATACCCAAGAGTGGAATTGCTGGGTCATAAGGTAGTTCCATTTTCAATTTTTTGAGATACCTCCGTAATGTTTTTCTGTAGTGGCTGCACCAATCTTCAATCCCACCAAGAGTGCACTAGTGTTCCCTTTTCTCCACATCCTCACCAGCACTTGTTGTTTGTTGATTTATTGATGATAGACATTCTGAGCGGAGTGAGGTGGTATCTCTTGGTTTTTATTTGCATTTCTCTAATGATTAGTGAGGTTGAACATTTTTTCATATGTCTGTTTGCCAGCTGTATGTCCTCTTTAGAAAAATGTCTCTTCATGTCCTCTGCCCATTTTTTAATTGGATTGTTTGTTTTTTTGGTGTTGAATGAGTTTTTTATAAAGTTTGGATATTGACCCCTTATCAGATATATCATTGACAAATATCTTCTCCCATTCTGTAGCCTCACTTTTGTTTTATTGATGGTTAATTCTAAAATTTATATGGAACCATAAAAGAGCGCGGATAGCCTCAGCAATCTTGAGAATTAAGAACAAAGTGGGAGATATCACGATACCTGACATCAAATTATACTGCAAGGCTATAGTAATCAAAACAGTATGGTACTGGCATAAAAACAGACACATAGATCAATGGAACAGAATAGAGAGTCCAGAAATAAATCCATGCCTATATGGCCATTTAATCTATGACAATGGAAGCAAGAATTTACATTGGGGTAAAGAGAGTCTATTCAATAAATGGTGCTGGGAAATCTGGACAGACACATGCAAAAAAATGAAACTGGACCACCTCCTTATGCCATATACAAGAATAAATTCAAAATGGATTAAAAACTTAAATGTAAGATCTGAAACCATAAAACTCCTAGAAGAAAATATAGGAAGAAAGTTTACAGACATTACCCGGAGTAATATTTTTACTGATATATCCCCTCAGGCAAGGGAAGTAAGAGAAAAAATAAACATATGGGATTACGTAAACTAAAAAGTTTTTCACAGCTAAATGTTCTCTTATTTAATTACTTATACTGCAAATCTTTGAGCTCTGAATTGCTACTTGCTATTTTTTTTGAAAACTTTAATCATTGATTTCTTTTACTCATTCTATAAGCATATATTGTATCTACTAGATACAAAGCACAGTACAAAATTCTGTAAAGGGCAATGATATAAAGCATATTTCTTGCTCATTAGCCCTTATTTATAGCTTTTAACTGCTCCAACCTTTAAACCATTACATTCTCCATTCAGAATGAATTACCAGAAATAAATTGTTCCTGGGTTTTACCAGCATTATGCAAAATTATATATATATATCATATATATACATATATATGGTATATATCATATATATACACATATATGGTATATATCATATATGTACATATATATGGTATATATCATATATGTACATATATATGGTATATATATTTATCATGTATACATATTTACATGATATATATATTTATAGACATATATTTTCATATATATATATTTATGTATTTATATGGGTATATTTATATTTATTTATATATGTATTTATATTTATATGTGTATACACATATACCCACACACACAGAGGGTGCCAAAAACATGTCTACACATTTTAAGAAAGGAAAATTGTATTAAAATGTTGATACTCAATATATACAAATAACAAAAATGAATACAAGTCACGTTTGACTTCTGCAATTACAAGAAGTGCTCAATGTGGTTACCATCAGTGTCCAGACATTTCTGATTACGCGAACTGCTGCTTGAACATAGTTGACAAAAGTGTCCACTTGTATACATTTTTTTGGCACCCTGGTACACACACACACACACACACACACACACACACTCATTACTGTACCACAAAAAACCCAGCTGAGGGCCTAGAAATCTAACATTTTTCTTCTTATTGTAAAAGTTATTAAAAACAAAATTGTGAGCTCAAAGAAATGGAAATATCTCCCTGAATCATCAACTAACGACAATCTCTCCCAACCACCCCAAATTCAAATCTGTGATTCCAACCACTTTCTTCCCTCTCACTCCTTCGTTTACAAGTTATGTAAAGTGCACTTTCCAGTTTTAAAAATTATGTGTATTCAGCATTTATTTTCCCTAGGCTAAAAGTCTTGTATATCTACCCATAGCACATTCTTCTTCATTTATTTTTTTCCCAAGTTATAAAATGCTAGAGGAGAAAAACAATGCTTTAGTTCGGAGCCCAACATGGAAAAATGCATAATATAGTACCAAAAAGAAAAGAGAAGCCTGTTTAAATAGAAGATAGTTCACGAGCATATGGATTACATTGCTTTGATAGCTCTTAGCTTTCAGAGACAATATTTAAGGTGAGTAATCTTCATCCAATTCCAGGAAACATCGTAATGTTTTGAAGCTTTTGAGCCTACTAACTTTCTATTCTAAAGTAGGAAGTGATTCTGCTCAGCAGGGTTAGCAACTGGGAGGGGGACATTTATCAGTTTATAGGTTTGCTCAAGAAATAAGTTAAAATGTTGATGCAATTCTAGTTTTCCTCAAAAATCACAATGGGAATGAGTAATGGTTATGTCTCAGGAACTGCTAAAATACATAATTGTGTGTTTAGCATTAGCTGCTAGCCTATTGAAAGTGTGGTGTTGTCTGGAGTGAATTTAGAATAAGGTCTTGGGACATCCTTTTCTTCCTCTATTCTTTTTTTTTTATGATTAACCATTCCTACTATTTTTCTTTTTTTATGATCTTCTCTGCCTCTTTCACTTTCTGAATTTAGCAGGCTATGTTAGGAGGGATAGAGAAGCTCGTGTAGAAAAAGAAAAATGGTATTTTATTCCAGAGAAAGAAAAATAAATCACCCAAGGAGGTGAGCATGTGTGTGTGTGTGATGGAGTTGTGATTTAAGTACAGATATTTATAAGTAAGTTTTAATATACACGAATGTCCTGTAGGCCATTGAACAGTTGTATAGGATGCAGATTAATTCCTTCTTGTCGTGTAGGATTACCTCACCCCTGTGGGGCACAGCATTCATGACCCCTATATACTAAATGCCAGCAGCACTTACCGCTACACACCAACACATTTCCCAAATGCCTCTAGCATTCATTTCCACTCATCTTAACTGCCACTGTTATCAATATTTCCTCTGCCTCATTTCATCACTTTCTATCTACTCCACTATCCACTTTAATCTGGCTTCAGCTATCTACTCACGTGACTACCTAGCTCAAATCAAAAACAAACAAACAAACAAACAACAAAAAAATAGAATTGAAACCATTCTTACTACAGTCCCTACAGAATGCAAGTTGCTGTGTTCATTATATTTGACATTTCAGTGGCCACATGTGTACATCATTCGTTCCCCGCCTGAATCACTTCAATGATCTCCACTGTTTCACAACCTCCTATGCTCCTCCACCCTCTCTGGCTTTATTCACGGTTCCTCTTCTAGTTAAACTTTAGATATTGTGGTCCCTTAAAGTCTTGATCTTGGGCTCTTTCTAATTTTATTCAATTACTTCCATGGTTGAAATTTCCATTTAAATGACAGTGGCTTTTACATTTATATTTCTAGTTTAGATCTCTCTTCTGAGCTCAAAACTTGTATATTAATTCAACTATCTATTCAAAAGTTCCACATCAATGCCTCATATCCATGTGAAATGCAATATGTGTTAGACTGAATTCATGTTCTTCTGCCCCCAAACCTGGCTTCCTCCAATGTTTTCTGGCTCAGTAAATGCAGTAACATCTGCCCAATTCCTCATGCCAGAAGCCTCGGTGCCATCCAGGACACAGCTACCAGATCATATAGTCAATTGGTTACCAAGTTTTATATATTCTACCACCCACATAGTTCTTAAATCCATCAACAATTCTCCATTTCTGCCATCAAGAAGTAACTAGTCCAAGTCAACCTCTACTCTTGCTGGGATCTCGATTGCAAATTAGTCCTTAATTGTGTTCTCAAGTGCTCCACCTCTTCTAATTACACCCCTTTAAATAGGTGAGTCAGAGAGAGCTTTCAAGAACATCTAAATCTCATCAGATTGTCCCTCTCTTTCTTTGATTCATTAGAACTGAAGTCTGTAAGATAAGATATGATCCTCTGGACAAAGTCAGAAATCCCCCTGGTTTTATAAATAAAGTTCTGTTGGAAAACAGCCACTCTCATTTGTGTATGCATTAACCATGGCTGCTTTCTTGTTACAACAGCAAAGCTGAGTAGTTGTGAAATAGACTTTCTGTCCCACAAAGCCTAAAATATTTACTATCTGACTCTAGAGAGAAAGTTTGTTGACCTCTGCATTCCTCACATATTAAATATGCAATCAATATTTAATATATTATTGTATATTCTATGCTCTGAATACATCAAAGGATTCCTTGCTTTGTGGACTCTACATGGTTCTTTATAATTTCCCTTGTAGACAAAGACCTCATGTTCAGTTCAGATTTTGTGTACTGTTCAGACCTCAACTGTATGAGGAAAAGAATGTATGCATTTAGCATCAATGATAATAGAGCTCAAGAAAGAGTTACTTGAGGTAGCTTTCAGATGTGTGCTCTTTGAGAGTCATCTTGTGTCTGTCTGCTATAGACTCAATGTTTGTATCCCCCTAAAATTGGTATGGTAAATGCTAACATCATACCCAATGTGATAATATTTCGAGGTGAGGCCTTTGGGAGGTGATTAAGACAGGAGGGTGGAGCCCTCCTGAATGGCATTAGAGCCTTTATAGAAGATACCCCAGAGAGCTCCCTTGCTCCTTCTACCATGTGAGGATACAGCAAGAAGATAGCAGTGTACGAACCATGAAGCCCTCTCTTACTAGAAATTTCCATTTAAATTTAGACACTGAATCTGCTCACACCTTCATCTTGGACTTTCTAGCCTCCAGAATTGTGAGAAATAGGTATATGTTGTTTATAAGCCACACAGTCCATGGGATTCTGTGATAGCAGCCCAAATGTCCCTCACTGAGTCTCATTAGCACCTTGTTTAGATATATCTTTTAAAGGCGTTATGCCAGGGTATTATGTCCGATTTTAACAGCCCATCCTCCAGACAGTTTAATCTTTAATAAATATTTGTGAAGTTTCAGGATATTTTGTCTTTTGACTATGGTTGTGAAAGATGCCCTACTAAAGCACTAACTTTATATCCAAAACTTTCTAGAAGGAGGTGGAAGATTATACACAATACAGCAGAGCTGCACTCTGTCATACTATCTTGCCATCTGTATCACCAAAATATGCCAGCCAGTTGGAAGTGCACAGATACACAAGATATAAAGATTATTGATAAATTTGATTTCATTTTAGTGAAGTAGATATCTATTTGACAGATGGAAGCATTTTTTGTATTATGGTCAAGAGAAGTTTTATAATCAGTTGCAATCCTAATGGAGGGATAATTAAGTACCAGATTTTTACATAAATGCAAACAATAATTGTTTAAGTCTCTTTAGATTTGAACACACTTTATGACCATTATAATATACATTGTTATCACATTATTGCATACTTATATTTAGCGGTTAAATTTCAAATATAGTTATCAGTTCTTATTAGTTTTTATATTTTACATTTCTGAATCATTTTTGAGGAGATGAAATAATCTTTGAATGATAAGTTATTTTGAAAACCATTTCATAGTAAAGCAGAGGGTAGTCCCATAGGAAAACAAGAGACATTTTCAGCTCACATGCAGCCCATGATGATTTTGGAGATACTCAGTTTTTATTTAGGACACTCTGTCTGCAAACTCTGAAATACTGATTCATTAAAATAAACGTCTGTTATGTCATGGCACTCTTTCAATGTCTCTGTGGAGGGCTACGCATAGACTATCCTAAAAAGGTAGACATTTATTCTATTTCAAGTTTATCTAAAGGGCACTTGACTTGCCTGCGTTAGATACTAAGGCTGATAACACTCATATGCGTGTTTCTATGTAGGTTACCATATAATTCCCATTGTGACTTTCATGGACTGATTACTGTTGACAATTCCGAAGATGGTTTTTAGATGTTCTCTTCCCCTTGAGTTATTCTCTAAGCATTTTTTAAAGGCCTTATTTTCTAAAGTTTTATTATATCATATTTCTTCTCACTTTGCTTCTTGCTTCGGGTAGTCTTCCTACTCTCCTAAAAGTAGTTCCCTCTGGGAAGGGAGTGGGAAGTGGTCTGCCAGGTAGAACGGAATTAAAATTCTGAAATCAAGACGGTAAGAAAAAGTAATGACTATTGAAGAACAATACATACACGCGATATATTTATTAATTTTCCACAAACATTCGACTGCTCAGGGCTTTTGTCAGTGCAACATATTATTCAAATTGACCTAACATCATGTCTCTCTGCTCTGAATCCTTGTCTTTCCTCCCAGCACCAAACTATGAAAAGAGATGTTTTGCTGCAGCAAACAGCCTCAGCCATGCATTTGCCATCACTGCTCGCAGGCACCCCTTTGCTTATCAAGAGAACAACAGCTGAGCCTGGAAAGGAGAGAGGAAAGCTTAGGAGACATCACATCAATGTCACACCAAGGCATTGATGTGACTTCTCTATTCTTTGGGCTCCTACATCCTCAGGAACTTCAGATTTGAAAGACAAAAGGGATATCAGAAGGAACAGCTTGAATGTAAAATGAGAAAGATCAGACAGGGGAAAAAATTGTCCCTAACCTTCCCCAAATGGACTTGAGTTGAAGAAAAAGCCAAATAATACTGAGGTTTGAGTAGATGTGTAACAATTATACACACTCACATTGCATTAGAAATTCAGTGGAAGTCTTTCAAATACAGCAAATAGTTATTTTATGTTTGCCGTATCTATACAAGGCAATCCTTGCCTCAGATCAACTCATTGCCAAGTAATTAATGCTCTAATTAACTATACCTGTGTCTAATAGCAGAATATTATAACTAGTTTTGGGAAACATTACTTCCATATTGAAGTTAGCACAAAATTTTACAAATGTCACGCCAAGGTCATGCTGACTTTCTCATTATTTACTCCAACCCACACAGTCAAAAGTCACACACGCACACACACACACACACACACACACACTCACACATCTACCTAATACCATAATACCACATTTCAGTTATTAACATAGACACGTATCTTAACAGCCCTCCCTTAGACACAGTAAAACACAGCCTATGTTTCTATACAACACTTGAAATAATATCCCCCAAGATGTATATGATTTAAAGTTTGTATTAGCCTATTCATAGCAAGATTGTTCATTGGCCTATAGGCATATTCAATTTTGACCACCATTTCCTCCTTCCCAAAAGATCTGTAAGGCATCTGAGATGTGGAATAGTGTTATTCAAATTTCAGTTTAGATTTTTTTCCTGGACAGATTGTCATATGAATTACAATGTCAATAAAGTCAGCTGTTTATGAATCAACACAATTATTTTAATGTCAAAATTATTTTATCACGGCACGTTTTTTTAGAGCAGAGGCTAAGATTAAAAACAAAGTTTACTAGAGCTTTTATAGAGCACACATCATTAATTAAAAATGAATTCTTTCCTCCTGATTTGCTGGTTTTACATCACAGCATAACATCCGTGTGGAATTAAATTGTCCCCTACACACTCTTAATATGTTTTATTTCTTTATTATTACTCTAGGGAAAATGTGAAAGATATATTGAGTTTGGGATTTATTTGTTTGTTTTCTTCCACTAGAAAAAACAGCGATTCAAATCTGGGTTTCTTTTTTTATTTTATAACAATGCAGAGGTCCTTAACAACCATTTATGAAAAAAACACAAACAAACAAACAAATAAATAAAGTTCTTTCAAAGCACTGAGAGGAGATAAAAGGGAAGAAATTTCAGACCAGCTTATCTAAGGACAAGAAATGCCTTTAGCAGATACTTTCATTATTTGAAAAAATATTACCATCTGCTGATAACTATTATGAATTTTAATTCAGCCTTTTCTTGTAGGAGGGGGATAGGCTGAGGGAGAGCAAACAAAGTAGAAACAGGTGAAGCAAGGAAAGAAGTTGAGTCATAAAAAACGACCAAGTGAATGTGGTCAAAAGCAGACTACCCATATCCGATGAGATAACTTCTTGAGTTGTCAATATGACATTGGAGGTATGTGTGTGTTGGAGGGAGGGAGGCCGGGGGATGGGAAGAGGGGGCATGGAGAAAGACAGGGAGCTTTCCTGTTTCCCTCAGTGTATTTACCTATCTCCATGCATCTCCATGCATCTTCGCAAGAAGACTTACCACCTAAGAGCCACTAACCTTAGAGTCCCACTAGTAAGTACAAGTACAGTTACTTGATCATTTTAGTAATAAAATAGGGAGGCAATGAATGACGAATCAGTCCTATTTATGGTTTATCAAAGGATCTCAAACTCAAATGCCTACAAGCTCAGTTAGGTAAATCAGTGAATCAGTCTGGGTGTAGGAAGCTATAGACAATGGTGGTAACAGAAGGAGGCAGCTTCTATTCAGCTCCATCTGATTGTGTGTCAAGAGTATATAATGCCTGCGTTGATAAATCTTCTGATTTTTCAAAACAAGCTAGAAATCTATTTTTTGTGAGTTCTCCTAATTTTTAAGTGTAGGTTCAATTGATAAAACAAAACAAAACAAAACAAACAAAACAGTATACGGGCAAAGAAAATATTTGTGCACAAGATTTGTTTTATGATATTGAACTTATAACTAACCACAAACCTGATTTTTGGTAGCCTTCTTTAAATGGCAGTCTGGGGCATAAATCAATAACTATTTTCTATGATTTTTTTTTTCCTTTGCAAAAATGACGTTGATCTTAGCTCATCTCATGAAATAGGATTTCACTATGTTGTTTAGAGTTTTCATTTTTTGCTGAAAACTTCCAAGGCCAATATCTGCAAGATAAGCAGTGATGAATTTTGGCATGTGTCTTATATATCAATTGTCAACCCAAGTGACACTAAAATGAAAAGCTGTCACTTTGCACCAGAAACCTGTTTGCTTTATTCCCTGTTGTTTCAGCAATCCAGTGATGATGGTGTCTGGGTGTGGGCCCGGGCTCTTTTACCTCCAATCTAAGGATTTCATCTGACAATAGGAAAATAGTTTACATCTCACTGTAATTGTTCATCTTTATATCACCCTTGACAATTGTTTTCTGTTTTTCTTTCTTTTTATTTGTTCTACCTGGATTCTTCTTAAAATCTGTATTGTTAGTAAGATGGTTTCGGTTTTAATATTATTCTACGTGACAATTCCATACATTTTTATTGTAACCATTTCAATTTACAGTTTACTTCTCACAAAGGCCTAATAAGGCTTAAATAATATTTTCAGTTTACTTCTATTGGATGCTGTAATTGATTTCACTCATTCGCTAGGAAAAGTTAATAACTGTATTAATTTTATTTTTAAATGCCAATTCATAAACATATCCAGCTTGTCTTTTGACAGCCAAGGAACTGTACTTTCCAAGTGGATGTGTTGAACTCAGTCACCTATTTCCTTAAAGCACACAAATCCTAAATTTATGGACACCTTTTCACACTTTGGGTTTCAGTGAACATTTAATAAGCTTTACTTGAAACCAACCATAGAAGTGCTAAAATTGAGCACTAATGGATTGATGAGAGGTAACGAGGTTAAGGCTCTTGAGAGCCGAGGTCTCTAGAAATCTGCCATTCTACTGCCTTTGAGCTATTGCTGAAGGTTGTGAGAGACTCACTGACAATAATCCCCTTTCTGGTAAGGAGGTATTGGAGAAAGGGGTTGGAAGTAATGTTAGCAAAAAATAAGATGGTTACTAAAGTATAGATATGCTTATTAAAATTACTCACTTGAAACATTTATGGAACAAATGTTTTCTATAGACGGTTATACTTTTGGAGTTCCTAAGGAGTAAGATGAGGTTTCTGAACTTACAACAATTATAATGTAAATCGAGTTGGGGGTGAGGCTATAGGAATGGGAGGAGAATAGAATTGTCAATTCCTTAAGGCCAGAGCATCTAATATATTATATTAAGTCTCACAATGCTTCACACCTCAAACTATTAATGCCACCTAATGTGTACTTCCTGTTCACAGCACCTTGTAGAAAATTCTTACTTAATCCTCACAACAAAGCCTTTAAAGTAAGTGGTGACATTCCCATATTACACTCATAGGGGAAGCAAGTTTTAAGAGGTTTTGTATATATTAAAGGCCATCTAGCTAGAAAGCAAAAGTGCCAGAAGTGAACACAGGATTTCTTTGTAACTTAATATTCCTTCATAACCACCCTCAGAAATACCTAACCTGTATGTTTATGACAAAAAAATGTTTTCCATCAACAATGCCAATCCTTCACTTCATTTGGCTTATTGACTGAGAAATAATAATAATAATAATAATAATAATAACAACAACGTGCTTTCAAATGCAAAAACCTAGAGAGATTTTTCTTTTTTGGCATGAACATTCATACTGAATACACATTGTAGTTGGTATAGTGAAAACATATGACAGATTGTGATACTCTAAAGATGTACAAACTTAATGGCTCTTTTCTGCCCTCTATCAGTGTCTATCATAATATATAATCCAAAGTCAAGTTGTATCAAAATCACTTTGAATCCTTATTTTAAAAATGCATTCCCAAGTATAAGCCTAGAACAATTGAACCACCATCTCGGTGGTATGACCCAGAAGTAGCCTTTAGTATTTTTCCAAAAAGTAGTGTGAGGCACACTCAAGTCTGAGAAATACAGCTAGCCGATGGAATTTAGGTATTTGTGTTAGGAATGAACTTTCACGTAATTCTGGAACCAATATAGATATTTAAAAGAAAATGAATAAAGTCAACTAGTAACATTACTCAAGTTCTAATTCCCCTCACACAAATGTAATTGACTGAACTCTCTAGAAATTCAGAGCAGATTAATTCTTACACATGTATTGCAAACCCCTATTGGATGTAATGATAAAAAGGAGGGAACTCCTGAATTACAAATAGAAAAAAAAGAGAGGTAGAGTTGATAGCTGTGAGTGAAAGAAGATTATTGTAAAATGAATAAATAAATAAATAAATAAAGCTTTACGAAAACAAGATTTCAGGGAAATTAAGGGCATATGTTAGAATTAGACTTTCATCCAGGGCATAAGCTGAGACAGTTATAAGAAAAGTATCTTGTAATAAATATGTAGTAAAAATGTATAGTCAAAAAGGCATGGAAAACCATAAAGGAGTAAGGGTTACCTTAAATCAGGGAGCATCGTGGAGAAAAAGAAAATATCCAAAACCTAGACAGGTGGGGTTATTGATACTTCTAGAAGTTAAAGCAAATCCTTCTGGTTGATCTTACAAAATAGGAAATTACATAGGATATGCCCTTTAAAAATTCAATGTCTCCTTCCCTTTGTATTTGCTTTTGAATTTGATCACACTCAAAATAATCAAGGAAGGCAAGCATGTAATGTCCAAGTCACATTAAAAGAATTGATTAGATCTGTCTGATAACTACATGCTTTGGGTTCTTAATAAATTAATTAAATTTCATCTCAAGACTGCTGCTTTTGATTACACTAGCAGATATTTCAGAATTTTCCTCAATGCTTAAGCACATGTGTAGATTTCCGCAAGGAAGGATGGTGATTACAGTCCCCCAAATTAATTTTCTCATTCAGAGTCTTAATTACCAGTTAATTGCTATAATCTGACAGTGGCAGCCTGGATGAGAAAATCAGAAGGCAGATATTTCAGCCACCTCAAATTAGCTAGGTGGTTTCCCCAAGTCGTTGAGGCACCCAGTAGTAGTGCGCTTGCATTTTGCATATTCTGCATGCCAGCAGAACTGCCCAGGTGATTTTTAGGGGAAAAAAAAAAAAAGGTAATTGGAAAGAGCCAGGTATTTCTGTGTGATTTAATCTTCTCAGCGGGCAAAGGTTAACAATGGGGTGAAAACAAACGCCAAACCCAATTACAATACCACACACTGTGGGTGACAATATAAGAACTTTGGAATTGTGCCTAGACAACCACTGCCTATAGATGGAGGCTGTAAGCTGTCTGGGAAGGAGGAAGGAAAGAGGATAGGATGTTTGCTACCCAGAATGAAAATAAGGTTGACGTGCTCTGAGGAAATGCAGTAAATAATCAGAAAGCAGATAGAGTTTCTTCTGAGAACCATGCAGGACTATGCATTGAGGAAGCAGAGTTGCTTGCAGACATGATCCTTTTCTTCAGAGGTTTTAAATGCAGTGGAAAAGGAGATGAGTGAACTTAATAAAAATATAATATAATGAACACTATATTGAGGGTGAGTGGTTACAGTTATATGATTACATGGGAGGAGCAACTAACTGAATTGTTTTAAATTAAATTTATTGGGCTGCCAATGGTTAGTAAAATTACATAGGTTTTAAGTGTTCATTCTATGACACATCACCTATATCACATTGTGTGTTCACCACCCAGAGTCATCAACTAACTGAATTTGAGGTACAGAAACAGTGGGTCATCCATTCCTGCATGCAATAATCATCACAGAAATGGATAATAATAGCAATCCAATATAGTGCTTGGATAGTGCTTTATGGCTTTTAAAGGACACTCATATAGAGTCTAACTTTTTTTTATTAGAACAGTAGTAGTATTAGGGAAAGTATTATGGCTTAGTTTTTACAATATACTCTTGGACAGTAAGTTGAAGGCTGCACCATTAATTAGTTAGTGACACGGGGTGTCACATTTTCTAAATTAAAGTCCAGTGATTTTCCACAATGTTTATTCTATGTTTTTAATATTCACTTGGAAGATAAAGAGTAGAAATAGCCTTGGATTCTGGCTTTCCGATAGCATAAAACGTAATGTAATTAGGAAGACAAAACAGGTTGTATACTGGCAAGTCGAATAGGATTAAATAGCAACATGACTTGAGCTAGCAGTGTTGACCTCCCTGGCATGTATGTCATAAAGTTCATCATGAAGGCAGTTGATTTTTTTTTTTTTTAAGTTTCTTAAAATCCATACCAGGAGCCTTCTAGAACCTATATAAATGCTATTGGGTTTAATAGTCAGCAACCATAGGAACAACAATGACAACAAAAAATAGACAAATTGGGAAAAGAAAAATGTTATGGACTGAGTTGTGTCCCATCAAAGATTCATATATCAATGTCCTAAAGCCCACTACCACAGAATATGACTGTATTTTGAGATAATACCTTTACAGAAGTAATTAAGTTAATCTGAGGTCGTTAGGGTAAGCCCTAATCCAATATGATTGCTGTTCTTATATAAAGAGATGATTAGGACAGTGGAGAGAAAAGACCATGTGAAGACACAGGGAGAAGACGGTCATCCATAAGCCAAGAAAAGAGACTTCAGAAAAAGCATCCTACAGACACCTTGATTTTAGATATCAGGCCTCTAGAACTGTGAGGAAATAAATTTATGTTGTTTAAGCATGAGGGCAGCCCTAGAAAACTAATAGAAAATGTATTTTCTCTTCAAAGTGAGAATTAATGGAACTCTCTATATGCAAACAGTTAAATCTTCACCCATCTAAATATCGCTATGCTTGTAGATAAGTGGGTAAAACAAACAAAAACAGACAGTTCATGACACTAATTAATACTTGTACTTTTATAATTATATGAAATGGAGTAAAAGACATTGTCTGAGCCGTGAGTCAATGCCGTGGTACCAGGATGTCAAGCCAGTGATAGATACTCGTACATTGATGACAACTATTAGCAGCCAGTCCTGTCCAGTTGGTGCAGAGTAACAGTGACATCCAGTGGCTAATTATATCAGCCAGGCTCTTGGACACCAACTCAGGGAGTGTGCCAGATGGTGAAGAGTCTTTAGGAACACTGATCAATTTTATGTCCAGTACAGTTTTATGGTTGGTAATAAACTTGAATAAAATTTGTGACTGGTCTATGTCCTCAAGCATGGGAGGTAGAATTCTGTCGATGTTAATATTAGAACACTAGGAACATACTGATAGCCAAATAAAAATCACTATAAATTAACTTAATATTTTACATTCGATTCTTTCTGCTAACTAGAAAAGACCCAGAAACAATTTATGAAAGAAAGAAGAAGAAGCCCTCTTAACATATATATTACTAGCAAGCCAGGTACCTTGATAATGGAATAGGGTTGCAATGTACAATGCATTTTAATTTAAAGATAGGTATATTTAATTACAGTGCAGAGTTACTAAACTAACGTCAACAATGGATTGAAATAACATTGAGAGCTACAAAAACATACTATACATCAAATTGCCCAGCACTTAGAAAGCGTATTGTTTTACTTTATATATTTTTATTTGTTTTTTTATTTTGTTTTGTTTTTTTTTTGTTGTTGTTTTTATTGTGTGATGGAAGCTGGCCTTTGAAACTTTGAATATTTAAATAGAGGCTGTCATCATTAGGTGGTATCTCTGACCTCATTGGAACTATGTCTTCCAAAACAGAGAGAAGCTATGCTTCCTGCCTTGAGTAGTTTTACATATCTATATGTAATTCAAAAACATTTAAAAAAAATTAAAACTAAAGATATGTGAATGTCACATCCGTGTGCACACTGTATGTGTATATTGGGGAGAGGTGTATTTTTATGTAGAGGATATAATAACTGCTCTTCTCATTCTGCTCAAATAGAAAGATCATTTACGGGACAATGAAGGCATATATTTTGGTCGATGTAGAATGCTGTTCCCTCTCTATGGAGGGACAGTATGAGTAAAGCTAGAGGTGAAACTGATAGATATTCATGAAATAGATATCTGAGGCCTTTCATGACCCCACCTACCCACTGTTCAGCTCCTCTAGCATTTGGTAGGTCTCCCTCGCAGCACATGGTCTTGCAATTGCATGTACTAATGTACAATGGTTTGAGTGATGCCTTTCTTTCACACCAAAGCCAAAATAAGTCTGATCTGTTCAATGCTATATACCCATTGACTTAAACAACCCAAGACAAGCATTAGGTGTTTAATAAATACATGCTGGCCCCTAAAAACCAGAGCAGGAATTGAAAAGTGGAAGAAGGGGAAGACTATCTAGGAAGGGACAAATAGATGGGGAATGGGAAGATTATATTCAGGATGTGGTACAATGGAAATGATTTAAAAATCTTCAGAATGACATCAACTAAACATGACATAAGATTAAAGGCTAAAGGAAAGAAAGGTTACTATCCAAGAGTGAAAAAGAAATGGGCACCCTGGAGCACAAATATGCTAATAGGATCTCCTGGAGTTGAGCCATGTGGCAACCCAATCAGAAAAGTCTTCATGACAGTGGATCATAAGCTGAGCCTTGCGGCATCTGAACAAATGCAGAGAAGGGACTGCACTCCAAGAAATGGCCAGAGTGTGGAAAACGTCCTGTCAACAAAAATGAATAGTGCGTAGTTAGAAGACTTCCCTGAACTGGAAGATATTAGGGAATAGTAAGAGTTAGGATGGAAAGGTATAATGGGACCATGCTGTAGATAGCTTCTTCCAAGGTATAGTGTGCCAACTTTAACCTGTAGACTGTGACTTTTTGAGAAACTTTAAGGAATATTAATTTATAGTGATGTACAGGATGAATTCTAATAGGGAGATATAGGAAAGAGAGAAATCAATTAAGAAGGTATTTAATAACCCAGGTGAGGCCACATAGATTTGACATACAATATTGGCAGTTAAAATGATAAAGATGAGACAAATACAAGGTATAGACATAATTTAAGTAACAATAGATTTCTTATACAAAGATTCATTTAATTATGTCTCTCTCATCCCAGCTTCTGATTCAGAATTACCTTGTAATGTTAACCACCTAACAAAAATCAATAAAGTCTGTCAAGCTCTCTAAGGTTCCTTAAAACGTATTTTACATCTGTGTCACATATTGACAAAATGATCACATTTGGAATCTAAAGCCAGGACTTAAATCCTGGCATTCATTTGCCAAATGTGTGTCCTTGGGCAAGTTCCTTAAATTCTAAAATCTGAGGCTTCAGCTATAAAATAAGGATTAAAGGTACTCCACAATGATTTTTTATGTCTAGAAAATTAAATGTGATAATACAGATAAAGAGACTATGCCAGTCCTGTGGCAGAACTGGTAAATCTTATTTACTGACTCTTCTCTACTTTCTTAGAAAATGCAACATTAAAATGTCACTATTTAATATTTATGTATAACAATCATTGATCCATTTATTCATTTAATTTTGGAATTTGTATCATGATCAGGCATGTTCCAGATGCTGAGGATACATGAGAGCGAGAGAGAGAGCGAGAGAGAGCGAGAGAGAGCGAGAGAGAGCGAGAGAGAGAGAGAGAGAGAGAGAGAGAGAGATTCTTGTTTTCTTGAGGTTCATAGACTAGTATAAGAAACAGAAAATAAATAAACCAAAAATTGATATAACTTTAGGCAGTGAGAAATTCTTTGAAGTAAAATAAAGCATTGTAAAAGAATGATAAGATTTGTATGGGAGTGACTCTATTTTACATGTGACACTCAAGGGACAGAAGACAAATGAATCGGGGTCAGTGGGGTGGGGGTGGGGGGGACGCCAGCCAGCCTTGGGCAGATGACTGGGGAGAGAATGCATGTGGAGTGGATGGCAAGTGTAAGGTCCATGAGGTGGCACTGAGTGGCAAATAGGAGGAACAGCAAGGAGACAGGCCCCCTGGCTGGAGTGGCATAGGCAAGGGGTAAAGGTCGGAGCTATTGGCAGTGTTAAGATCATGGTGGTCCTCTAAGCTAGAACGGGGCGTTTGCATTTTCTTCTAAGGCTGATGAGAAGCCATTGAGGATTTTAGAGCAAGGGTTATCTGCTTCGGAGGAAAATTAGAGTTCCTAAATTCAGTTGAAAAAAGGGTTACTAAACCTTTACATTGTACTTCACCAAGCCTCTCATTTCCTCCCCACCCTGTGTATCAGTGCTGTACTATGAGTTCTGTTCTTGATGAACTGCAGCAAAGATGCTTCCAAGTTTGAAGGGGGAAAAAAACAAAAACAACACACTGTTTTAAAGGGTTTAGGAAGGTTGGATTTACGAATAAAAAAGAAAGAAAGAAAAATCAAATTTTCAGGGTACCATACCTTTCTCTTATGGTACTCCTAACAGACAAACAAAAAAAGAAAACCCAGGAGATGTCATTATCCACAGGTTGACTATGTAGACAGATACCAGTCATTACAAGTGAATGATGGAGACTTTGACTTCATATGAAGAAAAGTAGCAAATACTTTAAGTTGAAGACTGGCATTCATAGAAGGAGTCCACTTCTTTTTAATGTTGCAAGAATTTCTTTTAAAAACAAACAAACAAACAAAGCATATGCTGTTTCACAAGTGATGGCTGGAAAACCACGAAATTAGTAGCAATATTTATGGCCGCTGAGATGCTGTGACAACTACTTCCAAAGACAGGCTAACAAAAGAACTGAGGATGCCCTTGTAACTCCACAGTTTGTGGTATTTTATAACTTGTTTCCTTTAGCTAGTAGAGGAGACAGTAGAGGTAATTCTACCAATCAAAGGACTGGGACAACTTACTAGTAATCATTTATCTTAAATGTAGACAGTAGGTGTTGAACCACAACTACCCTATTCATTCCGTATACACAAACCGATGCTCCAGGACACTAACTGAACTGCCCAGTGCCACTCAGTGAATAAGTAGCTGTGCCAACACCTGAACTCAGATCCGCTGGGGTCCAAAGTTTATGCCCTTGGTATTTTAACCAGAAAACAGCAGAGTGGGGAGGTTTTCCAGAGCATTATACTTTTTGAAAATAATGAGATACTACTTTAAATTTGCCCTCCCAAATTGTTATTAGAGAAACACAAAGCAAATACAATTTATCTCACTGCTCCTCCTTAACATTCGTGTTTGCCAGAAAAGCAGGTGATGGCTTGTTTTTTATAAACATAATAGTCAAATCAAAATACCACTGGAGCACATAAATTGTAAATTAAATTACATTAGACATTAAATGAGCATATTGAAATAATAAATAAGAGTGTTTTCAGTAGAATATTCAGATCAATAGTTTAAACCCCAAATATGTATAACTTCGTATTAGATACATGCAAGTGCATTGACTTTTATGCCTTTTATGTTCAGTGGTTTTTACATTTATGAGAAACACTTCAATGTTTCAAAATGAAATTAATATGAAGCCCAGGTTTTTAATCTAAAAATATTGTTGAGGTACATTTTTCCTTTAATTGTTATTTTCTTAAAAATTTTATTAGTCCTGACATAGATTAAAACAATGAGAGCCTGAACATCTCTAAAGCTTTGAGGATTAGGTTTGCTATTGCTTTTTTTTTATTGTAGTGAAACCATGTTCTGATTTCTAAATTAGTATGGAACTTTTATTATTGTAGATATGTACAAATGACATAATTGTCTGCCTGACTTTTGGTCCCAGCTGCAGTCTCTGGCCCTTTTAAAGGAGTCTGTAATGTCAAATTAAAATGAGGGGGTGAGATAACTAAGGGAAGTATTTCAAGATCAGGAGACCAGTACATCAAGAGAAGATGTTCCTTTGATTCTTCTGTGATATTTTAGTCATTTATTTTTGTTAATTGGCAGTAGAATAAAACTAATCCATGGTTGCTGGGTGTATTTTATTAGCACAGAAGAATTCACAAACTGGTCTCAGATAGTTTAGAAAAAAACACAATTTCTACCTATCAATATCTAGCTATGTATTTACGTATCTACCTATAGATACACATGTATTCACACATGTACACAAGTACACACAACCAAATTCAAAAACCATAATACATCTGTAAACAGTCTATAAACACTTTATAGAGAACAGGGGATTTGTGTGGGACAAAAGAGCTGTGGTTCCTAGATGGAGTAGAACTTGAAAATGATGAGCATTTAACAATGGGAAGCAGGGAAGTGGGAGAAGAACATTAAGGTCGGTGAGCATAGCATACACAGAGGCAAAGACACCAGCCAATAAGTGCATTGTATGGCAATGTCAGTGGATCAGCAAGGCGGCCAGCCTGCCCGTAGGAAAGATGCGAAAGAGCATTGGCTGCAAACTTAGGCCATGTGATCAAGGTTTAGGGTTGTCCTGGTAAGTGGACTGTTTACACAAGGAGAACCATGCTGGAAGTGATACCATAATACTCACATGGTGTGGGCAGTATTGGCAAAAGCTAGACAGTAGGTTGGCTAACCTGATGGCAATGGACATCATTAGATCAGAAAAATGTGAGTGAGTTTTCAAAGGAAGGACCAGCAGAATTTAACTACTTGAGGATTAAGCTAGTGCAGGCCGGCAGACAACTGGTATTGGGGAGAATAACACATTGCAACCACTTCTTAAGTAAATAATTTGGCAGCCTGGACTTTGCTGTCTGTGCCTGATTTATCAAAGCAAGAATCATAGCCATTTGAATTATCTCCTCTCTCACAAAATAGCCGAAGGATATGCTTTCCTTCACATGTCTAATCACAATTTCATTACAGTATGCATATAGGTTTTTCCCCTCTGGGGTTTTAAAGGGCAGTTGGGGTTTAGAGGAAGTTTAAAATCTCTCTCTCTCTCTAACCTTGAGATTAAATTAATGTTATTTTAGACTCAGAACTTTCTCCCGCGCACAGTAGATCATTAATGTAATTGAAAGAGATTTGAATCCCAGATGTTTATGCATTTGCTATTCCAAAGGCTTCCCTCAGGGAGTCATTCTCCTTTGCAGCTAGAGACACAATGGCAAGGCAGCCTCAAAGCAAGCAAACAGTGTCAGTTAAATTCAGATGTCAACCCGGCTCTTTGGTGACAGCCTTGGAGTGTAACATGTTACGCTAGGTCTCACATCAGTTTCTGAATTTTGCCAATTATGACATTACAAAGACTGCCTAACAAAGACTGGCATCTTAACAAACGACAACTCATGATAACTCTTCCTCGTTTATTCACCAGTGCAGAACAAATCCTTTTTGTGACAAAGCAGGTTTCCACTGACAATCATCTAGAGAAATCTCAGCACACAACAGTGGTGCTCTGCTCTAGGAAGTTAGAAATTCAGTAAAGAAATAGACAAATATCACGAAAAAAGAGTTTGGAGTGCCAGGTTGTTCTAAGTGGAGATAAATGGAATTTACTGTGTCAGCACTCTCCCTTCAGAAACAAAGATGTTTGCTTTATTCTGCTGTACATCATCAGAATCATCCATCCAGCTTGTTGTGTTAAAGTAATTGTGGCATGCGGTGACTCATGAACCAAAACAAACTTTTTTTTCATTCTTTTTGTCACTTTTCTCCAAGCGTGGTTAACTTTCTATGCCAGCCTGTAGATAAGAAGGGCCATGCAAGCCCTCACAATTCCTCTGGGCAGTATTCAGATCCATGGGAATATTATGAAAGATTGACAATGACCTATGCTTTGAACTGTATTGGGGAAGAACTTGGAGCCTGTTCTTTTGTCACGGGCCTTCATTCTTAGCCCTCTAATGACAGATATTTCAGTAAGAGGAGTGTTGTAGTTTTCGAGGCTTTGTATGGCACGGGAATTACTGGGGAGACCCAGAAACATAGCTTTAGAACACATCATGTGTTACCAGAGTTTGACACCGGGATGTGATTTGAAGAAGTGTGTGTTTTATTCAGCAGCCAGAATTTCCTTCAGCTCTTCCCAGTTTTCAGTGACTGTATCTGGAGCTGTGGCTTTCTACATTTTGAAGAGGTCATCTTGAAAGCTGCCTTTTCCAGCTGAGATCTGACACTGATCTGTAGAAATTGGAAGGGGATTTAGTGAATTACCTTGAACTGAAAATGGAGTCCCTGAATGGCAAGCTTCAAGAGAAAATAAACTCTGGTTATTATCTGTGTGCTCCCTAGACACTACCCTTGAGAAATGCATCCTAATAATTGTGTCTTCAAGTTAAGATGGCCCTAATAACACAAGCAATTTTCATTTTGGTGTTTCACAGAACAACTACCTTTCTGGAGCCCTGTTCTAAATTTTAATGTCTTCACATTTTCACTGATTAACCAACAAATACAGTTAAATAATCTTTCAGAGAGAGAGAGAGAGAGAGAGAGAGAGAGAGAGAGAGAGAGATATTATGCAGAAAGAAAACAGCCCTCTGATATTCCACTGATAATAGCAGAAAACATTGAAAGCCTGAAACCTCTTTTCTAGATAGCTGTGTGTAATTTCCATCTATATTAATGGATTTGCTAAATGTGTCATGTGAATAAGAAAATGGAACTTCAGAAGGCAATCCCTATTGACAGGGCTGGTTTTTAATTTCAGGGAGTTATATATTGCTTGCGTGAACTTTCCTTCATCTTGGAAAAATATTTCCATGTGATATATTTTCTAATTACTCTTAGAAATCCAGTTTTTCTAATTGAGAAATCTGTGTATGTGGCCTGAGCATTACAGCTCATATGTATAATTGGTAGCAATGAATACCTATAAAAGGTAAAGATGCTTTTCCCCCTTGACTTGGTGACTATTAATATCAAATGAAAGTACATACTGGCATCAAGAAGAACACAGCCTCTCTGCCTTTCCAACTTCATTTTACACTACCTGCTGACTTCCCCGAAATTCTTTAGGCATTAATCACACTTTTCCTGAGTATCATCATCCTCCCTTACGACTTCACTCTTTGCTATAATAATCTACACATGTGCAAGGAAGTAAGTCTAAGGGCATCTATTTTTTCCCCGAAGATATTTTGCTTAATGTAAGAGAAAACTTTTGGCAACTCTAAGTCTTCTTTCCTTCCCCCAGCCTCTCAGAATTTCTCAGGTCTTCAGAAAAGTATGCTTTCTCCTTATGGGGAAGTTGATTTGGTTCCATTTATAAATATAGCAGCTATTTAAATGGGAAAAGCTTCCGCTTATATTGTCTTCAGGCCAAATGTTTTTCTGAAAACATACATTCTCTTTTTTATTTCCCCCAGCAGAGAAATTTTCTAAATGGATTCAGGGTGCATCAACTCCCAAAGAGTTTTCTGTGGGTTAATGAGTTTCACAACTAAGTTCACATAACTGCCAAAATATGTGAATTAGAGACTGTCCTGTGTAATTGCGTTATATGTATGTGTGTTTGCATGTATATACTTTATATGTACAGTCATATTTATATATTAATACACTATTATGTTTATTTTCTATATAGAATTTTATATAGTGATTTTTTTTTTTTTTTTTTTTTTTTTTTTTTTTTTACGAAAGTAGGCGGCCTAGCCAATACAAATTGTTGCTTAAATTCTTTTCTCTACTATAGGGAAGGAAAAAGACAAGTTTGTATTTTCTTTCCAGTCCTTTTCAAGCTCATTTACTCATTACTACCTTTAAAAATGTTACTTTCTCCAGCTGATAGTCGGAGACTTTCAGTTGGATGTGACCTTGAAATAAAAATGTCCACTCTCTAGCCAAAGAAAGATTCACTTTACTATTTATATTAGCCTCTGTTTAAAAATGTTCACCAACGGTCGTGTCAGAGTGTGGCCAGGGAGTGCGGGTGTGGGCAGGCAGGGCTTCAGAACCAACATACTGTCGGCCCTTTGCACCACAATAGATGCTTGGAACATCCAAGTAAACCATTGCGCTTTCCATGTGATGGACTGCACTTACTTCAGGATGAATCTCTTACCCCTAACCCACTTTACCACCAGGCTGCTCTACCCTTTATGCCCTTACATTAAGAAATTCTGGAATCTGAACTGTTTTACAGTGATAGAGAATTATAGAATATATTCTAACCAGTACAGATTGTCCTCACATGAAAATATATCTGCCTGGCTAACTGGCCCCCAGTCTGCTCCTCTGGAGCAATATGCAAAGGTAGGTCCAATCTGTTTTTAATACAGTATTTCTTCAAATATTTGGAGACAATTATAGCATTCCTCTAATATTAGTCTTTCCAGTCGAAATTGTTTTAGTTTCCTTTAATCATTGGTAGCATTTATCAATAATAGTAGTAACTGCTTATGTATCTATAGCACACTGGAGTTTTCGAAGCACTGCCATATACTTTATTTTATTCACAGAGCAACAACTGTAGGTTCTTAATTTTACATGTGAAGAAACTAAGGCTCAGAGGGGATAAGTCACATTCCTTAATTATTGGTTCAACAGGTACATATTGAATGCTTAATGTATGACAGGTGCAGTTCAAAATCTTAGAATATAGGAGACATAAGTATGGTACCACCCTCGACGCTCTTACAATCTTGTAGGGATGGCATATACTTAAAAAATTATTACAAATGATACTCCGATAATAGTCACAACTGTTAAAGAGTTCAAACTTGAGCACAAATCTACCTCTGAAACAAATTCAGTAGGATCATTACCTTCAATGAAGTAGACATTCACTTGTATTAATGAGGCGTGATTATACTACTCTTTTTGGCAACCAGTTGTTTTGACATGAGCCCTTTTTAAGACTGACCTTCTGCATCATATAACTGTAGAATTGTGTGGGGTCTACATGTGTATGGTCAGCTTAGAAGAGAAATTTGCATATATTTCAATCAAATTTTATTTTCCCATTTTCATCCCATTCATTACTCTAACTTGCCAACATTCTTTTGAACTCTTAATTGATCATTTCCAACGAATTAGTTCTTTTTCTCAGTTTCTCTTCATCTGAAAATTTTATGAAATTGTGTTCAACTATATCACTGGCAAAAAATGTCCGTGACTGTTTGGTGTGAAAGAAAGAGCATACTCTTGTCATTACTTGCAAATTAGATTTTCTATTAGCTAAGTGACCTTGAGCAGATAGCATCCTTTCCCACAGCATCTGATTACTCATCTGTGAAATGAAGAAACCAGGCTGAGAATTTTTAAGGGATTTCCGTGCATTAAAAGTTTCATGATCCAATACGTTTTAAAGTGTTATGCTGAGTTTCAAAATCCTTTTCTTTTGGATGTGGAGAGAAGGAAATGCAGACTATACACTAACATGACCTGATGGGCATAACCTCCCTGTCCACTAATAGAAGGAAGCAAATCAGCAAACACTGGTTCAAAAACCACACAAATGGCCAGTTAAAACATCATAGTTACTAAACTTGCCGTAATCTAAGACAAGGGCTCCAGCAAGTCCCAATAGTCTCTTTAGCTATCTATTTTTTAAAAGTATTTAAAATCCAACAATGAATGCACTGATTATAAATAGCTTAGCCTAATTAATTATTTAGAAATAACTTATCATTTTGGGTCTTCTGTGAGTCCCTTTTTCTCCTCCATGTAGGATAATTATTTTTTATTCTATAGATGGTACCCCTCACAGACCTCTTGCAAACATCTGCTTAATAAAAGAGAATTCTTATTTTCTAACTTTAATCTAATGCTACAATTTATTTATGTCTTTGAACTTGAGTAATTTGTGGGTTCCTTTTTCTTAGTGTTGCTTCATTAGTCACATAATGTATCTATTTTACATCAACCCTATTGTGGTTGCGATATGTGCTACAATTTATTGCTGTTGCAGTATGTGCTATAATTAATTCCTATCACTGTCTTAGACTTGCCAATTAGAGGGAATTCAAACTTAATTAATAGAAAACTTCACCCACTTTCAAATAAGGTTAAATGGGAAGTAATTACAGAAACCAAAGCCTTTCTATCCTGAGAGAAGAGAAAATAAAGGGCCACCCACTCCAAAATGCAATGAGTAGTCTCTTTATATGCAGAATCTGCCCTGAGACTATGGTTTAAAGACAGACTGTTCAGAATGCACTGCTATGAAGAGCAATATCGGAAACATTCTATTTCTTCATTCAAAATGAATTTGTGTTAATTATATGAAACCATGGTGGATTAATTAACAAGTATCAAGGAATTAACTTTTAGATTTTGCAGATTTTTTTTTTCTGTCACTCTTCAGTTTCTTATCTTAGTTCTTTGAAGGTGTCTCTTCATGTACCCAGATTGTCTCTAGTCCAGGGAGCTTCCCCAGTGGCATTTCAGCAATGTCTTTTCTTTCTAGGGAACGTGAATGCTGTTGCATTTGAGTATACTATTTTTTTATTTACTGTATATTATGAAATATATCAAAAGCAGGCATGAAATAACACCTGTTCAAGAGCATTATTTTTAATAAATGTATATGCAAAGGCAAAGTGGTATAAGTACTTAAGCATTGGAGATATTTTTAAAGTTGTTTTTTTTTAAGCTATGTGTACTTTTATCTTGAAAATCATTAAAGTGTGTTCGAAAAATGAAGTTGAAACAAAATGCATGGAATCCATAAAGTTCCACAAAACTCAAGTTGAAAAATTTTAGAGACTTTTACCTGGAAATGTTCTGTCAACCCATTCCCTAAATTCATAGATCAGAGAACTGGGAGGTATGCCATATTGGGAACCAAATAAATGTTTAACACTACAAGAACCTGGATTGAATAAAAAGTCAGACATTTATTTGTCTAACGTCCAGAATTCTAACTAAATATAATTTCACTAAAGCTTTGTGTGTCATGTTCAAAGTCTTCATTTTAGTGACATGAAAACACTTATTACATAGTAAAATTGGTTCACATAAATTATAATTATCTACTAATGCTTTTATGTTGATTTTTAACGTAGCCAAAATGAGAAGAAATCTCTTATCTCAGGTCAATACTTGAAAAAAAAAGGGGGGGCTCATTTCTGACATTAAATAATTAAAGCGTTGCAACATGCTAAATTAACCTTTCATTGTGTGACTTATTCGCCACAGTGTATTGGCTTAGGCCTTCTTAAACTCTGTGCATTGTGCATGTAGAGGTAGAATGCTAATGAAATATGTTACCATCTGAAGCTAAGTCTGTAGAGGCTTGAGTCTTTCACCATGGTGGGGAAATATAAAGATTCATGCTAATTTGCACCAAAATATCCTTCTGTGTTATAGATGTATTAAAATATTTAGGCACCTCTAAGCATCTTCTAAAATCTCTTGGATCCAAAGTATATTATATTGGCAGTTTAAAAATACTATTGATACATTCTTTCAATTTAATTTTCCATGTGGTTTTATTTTTTTATTATTATTAGTTTCAGGTGTACAAAACAACATACTTATTAGACATTTATATACCTCCCAAAGTTATAATCCCAATAAGTCACCCATCTGAGACTGTATGTAGTTATTACAATATTATTGACTATATTCTCTATGCTGTACTTTATATCCCATGACTATTTTTTAAAATTTTAGTTGATGTTCAATATTATTTTATACTAGTTTCAGGTGTACAGTATAGTAGTTAGACATTTATCTAATTTATGAAGTGATTCCCTTGATCAGTCTAGTACTCACTGACACTATACAGTTTTTAGAATATTATTGACTATATTCCCCATACTCGTACTGTACTTTACATCCCCATGACTATGTGTAACTACCAATTTGTATTTCATAATCTCTTTTACCTTTTTCACCCTCCCCACCAACCCAACCCCCCTCCCATCTAGTAACCATCGTTTTGTTCTCTGTATCTAGTGGCTGTTTCTGTTTTGTTTGTTCATTTATTCTGTTCTTTAGATTTCTACATATAAGTGAGATCATATGGTGTTTGTCTTTCTTAATCTGACTTATTTCACTTAATATAATACCCTCTAGGTCCACCCATGTTGTTTCAAATGGTAAGGTTTCATTCTTTTGTATGACAGAGTGATTCTCTATTGTATATATTTACTACCTTTTTTTTCTTTTATCCAATTGTTTATTGATGGGCACTTCGATTTTTTCCATATCTTGGCTATTGTAAATAGCACTGCAGTAAACATAGGGTGCATACATCATTTCAAATTAGTGTTTGGGTTTCTTTGGATAAATACCCAAGAGTGGAATTGCTAGGTCTATTTTTAATTTTTTGAGGAACCTTCATACTGTTTTCCATAGTCTCTGCACCAATTTGCAATCACACCAACAGTGCACAAGGGGTCCCTTTTCTCCACATCCACACCAACACTTGTTTGTTGATTTATTGATGATGGCCATTTTGACAGGTGTGAGGTGATACATCATCGTGGTTTTTGTTTGCATTTCTCTAATGATTATCACATTGAGCATCTTTTCATATGTCTGTTGGCCATCTGTATGTCTTCTTTGGAGATTGTCTATTCAGGTCCTCTGCCAATTTTTTAATTGGATTGTTTGATTTTTTGGTGTAGAGTTGTATGAGTTTTTATAAATGTTGGATATTAACCCCTAATCAGGTGTATCATTGGCAAATATCTTCTTCCATTCAGTAAGATGTCTTTTCATTTTGTTAATGGCTTCCTTTGCTGTGCAAACACTTTTGATTTGATGTAGTCCTATTTGTTTATTTTTTTCTTTTTCTCCCCTTGTCTGAAGAGATATATCAGTAAAAATATTACTAAAGGTAATGTCTGAGCGTTTACTTCCTATATTTTCTTCTAGGACTTTTATCGTTTCAGGTCTTATGTTTAAGTCTTTAATCTATTTTGAGTTTCTTCTTGTTTATGGAGTAAGAAGGTACATAGATTTTTTTTTCTTTTTTTCTTTTTTTTGCATTTATCTGTCTGCTTTTCCCAGTACCATTTATTGAATAGACTGTCTTTATCCCAATATAAATTCTCGCTTCCTTTGTCATAGGTTAAGTGACCACATAGGCATGGATTTATTTCTTGGCTCTCTATTCTGCTCCATTGATCTATGTGTCTGTTTTTATGCCAATACCATGTTGTTTTGATTACTATGGCCTTGTAGTATAGTTTCATATCAGGTATCCTGATACCTGCAACTTTGTTCTTCTTTCTCAAGATTGCCATTGCTATTAGGGCTCTTTTAAGGTTCCATACAAATTTTAGGATTATTTGTTCTAGTTCTGTGAAAAGTGCCATTGGTATTTTGATAGGGATTGCATTGAATCTATATATTGCTTTGGGTAGTATGGACATTTTAACTATGTTAATTCTTCCTATCTGTGAACATGAGATATGCTTCCATTTATTTGTATCTTCTTTAATTTCTCTCTTCAATGTCTTATAATTTTCTGAGTACATGTTACTTCCTTGGTTAAATGTGTATCTCCTTTTTTGATGAAATTATAAATGGGATTGTTTTCTCAATTTCTCTTTCTGATAAGTCATTGGTGTATAAAACTGCAACCAATTTCTGAATATTAATTTTGTATCCTGCTACTTTATTAAATACATTTATAAATTCTACTAGAATTTTGGTGGAAACTTTGGGGTTCTCTCTCTATGTATATATTATCATGTCATCTGCAAATAATGGCAATTTTACTTCCCCCTTTCCAATTTGGATGTGTTTTATTTCTTTTTCTTTTCTGATTGCTGTGGCTAGGCCTTCCAGTACTGTGTTGAATAAAAGTGGTGAAAGTGGACATCTTGTCTTGTTCCTGATCTTAAGGGGAATGCTTTTAGCTTTTTCCCATTCAGTATTATATTAGCTGTGGGTTTTTCATATATGACCTTTATTATGTTGAGATATGTTTCCTCTATACCCACTTTGCTGAGAGTTTTTATCATAAATGGATGCTGGATTTCAAACATTTTTTTCTGCATCTATTGATATGGCCATATGATTTTTATTTTACGTGGTGTATCGTGTTAATTGACTTGCAGATATTGAACTAACTTTGTACACCAGGAATAAATATCACTTGATTGTGGTGCATGATCTTGTTAATGTATTGCTGAATTCAGTTTGTTAATATTTTGTTGAAGATTTTGCATCTATGTTCATTAGGGATATCAGCCTCTAGTTTTCTTTTTTTGTATTGTCTTTGTCTGGTTTTGGAATCTGGGTAATGGTAAACTCATAAAATGAGCTTGGGAGTCTTCCCTCCTCTTGAATTTTTTGGAATAGCTTGAGAATAAGTGTTAATTCTTTTTTGAATGTTTGGTAAAATTCACCTGTAAAGCCATCTGGTTCAGGACTTTTGTTTGTTGGGAGATTGTTGATTATTGATTCGATTTAATTAGTAGTAATTAGTCAGTTCAGATTTTCCATTGCTTCTTCATTCAGCCTTGGAAGATTGTATGCTTCTAGGAATTTATCCATTTCTTCCAGATTGTACAATATGTTGGTGCATAGTTGCTCACAGTATTTTCTTCTTCTTTTTTTTTTCTTGTGGTTTCTGTTGTCACTTCTCTTTCATTTCTTATTTTATTTATTTGGGCCCTCTCTCTTTTTTTTTTTTTTTGATAACTTTGGTTAAAGGTTTGTCAATTTTGTTTACCTTTTCAGAAAACCCCCTTATGATTTCATTGATCTTTTGTATTGTTTTATTAAAGCCTCTTTTTCATGTGTTCCCATTCTGATCTTTATTATTTCTCCTTTATACACACTTTGGGCTTAGTTTGCTCTTCTTTTTCCAGTTCCCTTAGGTGTAAAGTTAGACTATTTCTTTGAAATTTTTCTTGTTTCTTGAGGTAGGCCTGCATTGCTATGAATTTCCCGTTTAGGACTGCTTTCATTGTGTCCCATATATTTGGGGTTGTTGTGTTTTCAGTGTGTGTTTTTTTTTTCAGTGTATTTGTTTTTCTCAGTGTATATTTTGATCTCTTCCTTGATCTTATTGTTGACCCATTCATCATTTAATAGTTTTATTTATCCCCCATGTGTTTGTGTTTTTCAGTTTTTTTCTTGTAGTTGGTTTCTAGTTTCCAGCCATTGTGGTCGGAGATGTTTGATATGATTTCAATCTCCTTAGATGTATTGAGACTTCTTTTGTGGCCTAACTAACCTGTGATCTATCTTGAAAAATGTTCTATATGCACTTGAAAATAATGTATATTATGTTGCTTTGGGGTGAAAAGCTATAAAAATATAAATTAAATCCATCTGGTCTAGTATGTCATTTAAGGCTGCTGTTTTCATGTTGATTTTCTGTCTGGAAGATCTGTCCATTGGTGTCATTGGGATGTCAAAGTCTCCTACTATGATTGTGTTGCTGTTGATCTCTGCCTTTATGACAGTCAATATTTGTTTTATATATTTAGGTGCTACTATGTTGGGTACATAGATGTTTACTAGGATGATATCCTGTTGTTCGATTGATCCTTTTGTCATTATGTAATACGCTTCTTTGTCTCTTATAGGCTTTGTTTTAAAGTCTATTTTGTTTGATATAAGTATTGCTACTCCAGTTTTTTTTCCTCATTTCCATTTGTGTGAAATATCTTTTTCCATCCATTTACTTTCAGTCTATGTGTGTCTTTTGATTTGAGGTGGCTCTCTTGTAGACACCATATGCATGGGTCTTGTTTTCTTGTCCATCCTGCTACCCTATGTGTTTTGATCGGAATACTTAATGCATTTACATTTAAAGTGATTATTGATAGTACATAATTATTGCTATTTTATTATTCACACTTTTGATCTTTTGTTTGTTTGTTTTCCCCCTTCTTAAAGAAGTCCTTTTAACATTTCTTATAATGCTGGTTTGGTGGTAATTGAGTTCCTTTAGCTTTTTCTTGTCTGGGAAGTTCTTTATCTGTCCTTCAATTTTAAATGATAGCCTTTCTGGTTAGAGTCGTCTTGGTTGTAGTCCCTTGCTTTTCATCACTTTGAATATTTCCTGCCCATCCCTTCTAGCCTGCAAAGTTTCTGTTGAGAAGTCAACTGATAGTCTTACTGGAGCTCCTTTGTAAGTAACTAGTTTTCTTTCTCTTGCTACTTTTAGGATTCTTTCTTTGTATTTAACCTTTGCCATTTTAATTATAATGTGTCTTAGTGTGGGTCTGTTTGGGTTCATCTTATTTGGGACCCTCTGTGCTTCCTAGGATTATATGTCTTCCTAGGATTTTATGTCTATTTCCTTCACCAGGCTAGGGAAGTTTTCAGTCATTATTTCTTCAAATAGGTTCTCGATCCCTTGCTCCCTCTCTTCTCCTTTTGGTATCCCTATGATGTGAATATTGATATACTTGATGTTGTCCCATAAGTCCCTTAAACTAACTTCACTTTGTTGTTGTTTTGTTTTGTTTTATTTTGTTTTTATTCTTTTTCTTCTTGTTGTTCCAATTGGGTGTTTTCTGCTACCATGTTTCCCCAAAAATAAGACCTAGCCAGACAATCAGCTCTAATGCATCTTTTGAAGCAAAAATTAATATTATTTTACTGATTTTACTATAGTAAAATAAGACCGGGTCATATAATATAATAAATATAATATAATATAATATAATATAATATAATATAATATAATATAATACCAGGACTTCTTTTAATGCAATATAAGACCAGGTCTTATATTAACTTTGGCCAAAAGACACATTAGAGCTGATTGTCCGGCTAGGTCTTATTTTCGGGGAAACAGGGTTATCTTTTATTCTGAGTTGCTGATTTTATTCTCTGCTTCATGTAATCTGCTGTTGATTCTTTCTAGTGTATTCTTCATTTCAGTTATTGTATTCTTGTTTCTGACTGGTTCTTTTTTATAAGGTTTCTATGTCCTTTATGGGTACTATCTTTTTGTGGAAGTTCTCACTGCATTTCTTTTTATAACCAGTGTTTTAAACTCTATCTCTAGTAGGTTCATTGCCTCCATTTCATTTAGTTATTTTTCTGGATTTTTCTCCTTTTATTTGGGACATTTTCATTGTGTTCTCAATCTGGCTGTCTCTCTGTGTTTGCTTTTATGTATTATGTAGATCTCCTGTGTCTCTCAGCCCTTTCCGTGAGGACTTGTGTAGGGTGCCCTGTGTGGTCCAGTAGCACGGTCTCTCTGATCACTTGCAGGTGTGTTCCAGAAATGTCCATTGGTTGCTTTTGGTGCATCAGTGGATGGGATTGACTCTCAAGCTGACTGGCTGTGAAGATTGACTATACTCACAATGTATGAGCTGCTCTGTGGGGGCTGACCCCTTAGAAGGGAATTCACCCTAGTGGATTCCTGTGTCTGTTGAGACCACCCTTTAGGTGTGAAGCTTGTGGAGCTAATCAGATAGTGCTCTGATGTGGTCTGGAGTCAAACTCCGGGTGTTTTGTTTCTGGTGTCTCTTGGGAGGGGCTCCCATGCAGGGCAACATTATCATTGTATGTGACTGGCCCGGGGCTACCTGGTAGGAGCTACAAAGCTATATGCAGTTGGTTGCTGCCTTTGCTGGACCTCAAGGCATGTGGGGGAGGCCTTGCTGTGAGCCAAGACCAACTGTCACCAGTGTGGGCCTGAAGCAGCTTAGCAATAGGCCCAGGGACCCCCAGGCCTGTTGCCACCTGTCAGTTTTCTGTAAGGCTCAGCTATTTAAAGAGCCTCCTTAGGTGCATGGGCTGGGCTGGCTGGTTGACCAAGTGTGGAGAGTGCCCCCTGAGATGCAGCACTAACTAGACAGGGCAGGGAACCAGGGCATCACCAAAGTGGTACACACACGTGGATTTGACCAGACCAATGCAGTCTCAAATTTGGCCCTCTGGGGGAGGTTCAACACATTTAAGGTGCCGCCTTCCTCTAGGCAACACATTCCCTCTAGCCCTTGACTCAAAACCACACAGCTCCGTCTTTTCCCATATGTCTCTGGCACTTCTCAAGTTGCCATTCCTCCCCTAGAGCTCAGGTGAGTGTTTGCAAGTGAGTGAGTTTGTGTGCAGGCACTTTAAGAGAATGTCTGTGTTTCTAGCTACCTTCTGTCTCACTGGGATGGATGGACAGAGTCCTCGCTGATTTTCACTACCAGATATTGTGGGGTCTCCTCTTGCTGACACAGGACCCCTGGGCTTGGGAGCCCAGTGTGGGTCTGGGACCCCTCCCTTCTCAGGGGGTCCTCCACCACCAAAGTGTCCCTCACGGTATTCAACCACTGCCTGTGATTTTGGGATCAGCCCATTTTGTGTCTCCACCCCTCCACCCCATCTTGATGAGGGCTCGTCTTTATATCCTTAGTTATAGGGGTTCTGTTCAGCTAGTCTTCAGATGATTCTTGAGGTTGATTGTTCTATAATTTAGTTGTAATTTTTATGTGATCCTGGGAGACAGTAGGCATAGTGTTTATCTATTCTGTCTTTTTTTTTTCCATGTGGCTTTAAATTTCTTACTGCTTGTATGTTTTACCAGTAAGCTCCTTGATAGTCAGTTCTCTGTCATTATTTGATTCCAAATAATGTACTGGCACTCTGCAATGTATTTCTGAATACTATTAATTGGGCTGTTTAGAAATGCATTGTATTCTATGTTCTTTAAATCAACAAAAGTCTTTAAAAGTATCAGGTTTAATACCTAACCATTACATTAAGCCATTTTATTAAAGCTTCTTCCTTGCTATTTTAGACTATGCAATTTAATAGTGATTATTATCAATATATGGTTCATATTTCTTTCTTTTAGTTACAGAAACTTCATACAAGAAAATAATTAGAGGTATGTTTGTCTTATTAATAATTTAATTACTCAGCTCAGAGTTTCAACAAAAGGACTACCGCCAGCATTTCAGGCTAATTCTTTTAAAAATGTAAAATTTATTTTATTAGTTATCAAATAAAATTTAACCTGTAATGTATTGCTCAAATATTTGTTTTGATAAATCCCACTGATAAAACAATACTTAATATTCCAGTTAAAATATTTGTGTATCCATAGGTCAAGTTTTACTAATATACGCTGTGATGAGATTGAGATGCAAATATATAGCAAAGATGAGGAAATTACTAATATCACTTATTCTGAATGTATCAACACACATTAGTCCATAACAAGTGATTTCTACAAAAGTTATGGTCAGATTCAACAATTCATAAATGTTTCTGCCATCATGAATGGAAGAAAAACCTTGATAAAAATGTACTTTTTAAAACATCTTCATAATATTTTATGTGGCTATTCATCACATTTTTTATGTTTGATTCACTTTTTTAGAGTAAAATGATTTTTAAGGCTGTATGGCTCTAAAAGTAACAAATGTGTTCTCTTATTTGTAGTTATAGATGTCCCTGTTCACACCAAAATGTCTACATTGGTTGTTGAATTTTATGGTTTACTTTTATGGCCATTTTAGACAATAGTGCTTTCCTCTTACTTTTGTAAACAATCCAATATAAATACGAACATAAAGAGGAAAATGAAAAAGCTATTTTAGGCTGTCAAGTTATATTCTCAATTTTGTATTCAAAATTACCTCATTTGTATAACAAGATAATTAAATTTTAATCCATATTTAAAAATATAAAAAAGCAATATAATCATTTTGCGAACACATTTCGTAACAAAAGTGACCTTTATTTTTTTCTGTGTAGTTGCTTATTCTAGAGTGGTTTGTCCCAAAAGGAGATCAGAGTTTTATTATTGTCTTTAAATTCTCATCCCCTTTTTTTCTGCTTCTCTGGGAAGACCACTCCCTCTACCCCCAACTTATGGTCTACGCTGCCTCTGGGTCAGTACAATATTGCTGTCTCTCTGATTCAGATCACATTCCAGGATCTTTTACTTTCTCTAGTTTCCATTGAAATCATATTGGGGTAAAATAGTATACAAACTCATAACAGATATTTAATAAAACATAAATGCAAATTTAGAGCTTATTCTCCCGTTGTATTTGTATTTTCAACTTCATGCCTTTCGGTAAATCATTTAACATTCTTTGCTCCAGCATATCTGCTTCTAGTAAAGACTTGCTCTATATTGGTAGTTTTAAACCTGAGCTGCACTCCTGAAGCCCTGGAGAGGTTTAAAAAAATTTTTTTAAAAGTATGTCCTGGTATCACACCAGACCAATTAAATTAGAATCTCTAAGGACCAGCATTCTGGTTTCAGTATTTAAAAAACTTCTCTGGTGATTCTCAAATGCAGTGATGGTAGTAAACCATAGCTCTATACAATAGAACAGGCTGCTTCCTTATAAATATTAATCATAGTCTATTTAGCATCACATAGCTGGCTAAAAAAGTTTTGGAACAAAAGGATATAAGTAAAGGCCTGCAATAATTTAGGCTACTTGAGGAAAGGTATTATTTTACTCCCTTTCAATATAAATCGAGAGGGTAAACAGACAAAACTCCAGGAGAGTGATAAATTGTATTTCTAGCTTAATAAAGTAAGGACGGTCATGTATAATATAGAGAAATTCTTTTCATTGATAGCACTAACTTTACAGAATGACTAGAGAGAAAGTTCATCTTCAGTCCTTACATTAGTTTCCTAAGTGTGCTGTAAAATATTACCACAAGTTAGGTGGCTTAAAACAACAGGAATTCATTTTCTCAAAGTTCTGGAGGCCAGAAATCTGAACTCAAGGTTGGTTCTTTGTGGAGACTTTGAGGGAGAATCTATTCCATGCCTCTCTCCTAGTTTCTGGTGGTTGCAGGCAGTCCTTGGCTTGTAGATGCAGCAACCCAATCTCTGACTCCATCTCCCCATGGCGTTATCCCTTCTGTGTGTGTCTAGGTCTATATGTGTCTTCTCCTTATAAGGATGTCAGTTATTCTATTTAGTACCCACCCTAATCCAGTGTAACTTAAATTTAACTTCACTAACTACATATGCAAAGACGCTGCTTCCAAGTCAAGTCACATTGTGAAGTTCCCGGTGAAAATGAAATTCAAGAGGACATTTATTGAGTCCAGTACAGTCCTTATATTACTCAACTTCTCTGAAACTTCTGATTCTGTTCAACATTCTTCCTAAAACTGCTCCCTCCACCCCAGCCAGACCTTCTGTATATATTTTGCATCTTTTCCTTACTTTTGTCATAATGCCCCTAACAATATGTTGCAAGAGTATGCTTTATACCTGTTTCCTCCCACAATCTGAGAAATTCTAGAAGGCAGGGGGCGTGACTTACTCAGGTTTGTATGTGAATACCTAGTAAGCTTTCTGGCTCATGTAAGTCCTTGCTTGGTAAGCCCTGGAAGAAAGGAAGACAGAAAGAATGAGAGAGAAGCATGTGTGGCCACTTACCTGAACACAGCAATAAGGCAAAGGTCAATTAGTATAGTCTCTGGTTATAAAAACATAGACCAGGATCAATGACAAGTGTGGCCCATTTTTCAAATGATTGAGCCTCATGACTTTTGGAAATAGAACCTCTATAGATTTGTTCAAGAAATAAAAGGCTTCTGTATGTGCACAAAAAGATTTGTTTTATGTGCTGATCCAACTATGTGATCTTCAGTTCCATAATAGAAATCTGTAAGATGAAATATTTACTTGGCAAATAGAGATTCTCTCAGGGGAACAATGGGGACATACAACACAGACCAATTCTGAAACATTCACCGAGTCAAGCAGTTTACCTGCAGGTCTTAATGGAAACTGTCCTTATCGTCTAGCACAATTTGAGAGTTGACGGTAAAGTATCTTTTTACTACCATTATCTTAATCTATGGCAGTAGTCCCAGAGTCAAATATTGTCAGTTGTTGGATCATGCCATTTAGAGGCTTCATAGGTTTACAGCTTTGGCCAAATAAAGATCTGTATGTTATTGGCATATGTAAGGGATTTTCAACTTATTTCTATTTTTTTCTTTTGTATGAATTTTTGTGAACTCAAATCTGTTCATTCAAATTTCCTACAATTGAAATACAAAGAAGAAAGGGGCAAGAATAAAATTAAGAGAAGGAATATATGTGCCAGAAGCATAGTAATATCATGCAATCCATACTGACCTCAGCCACTGTTTGCTACTGCTTTATTGTAGAACGTATGGACCAAACCAAAAATGGAACAATGATAGCTACTGGTTTGCAAAAGTGCCAATTATATATTGTGTGCATGAAGCATTATTTTATGATAGATACATAGGGAATCTAGATATGGAAAATTACTGTTCGTGACCGATTATATTGAATCCAGTGGTATCACTATCACTTACAGGTACATTAAAATGCTAATTCTCATTCAAGGGCAAATTAAACTCTGTATGAGCAGTTTGAAAATGTAGGATTAGTTATCTTAAAGAAGTAAATTTGAGATTATTTGGAAATAATTAAATACTTTGAAACATTTTTGGATTCCTTATCTTTAGTACCTCCACCTTTTACCCATCTCATCCTTAAATAATGACATTACTTTGAAAGAGTTGTTAACCTGGGGTTATTTTGCCCCAGAGGTGACTTTAGGCAATGTTTAGAGATACTTTTTTTTTTTTTAATTTATTGGAGTGACAATTGTTAGTAAAATTACATAGATTTCAGGTGTACAATTCTATATTACATCATCTATAAATCCCATTGTGTATTCACCACCCAGAGTCAGTTCTCCTTCCATCACCATATATTTGATCCCCCGTACCCTCATCTCCTACCTCCCACGTCCCTTACCCTCTGGTAACCACTAAACTATTGTCTGTGATTAGAGACACTTTTGATTGTCACAACTTGGGGAGCAGGTGCTGATGGCGTCTCACAGAAGGCCAAGGATGCTACTAAACACCCTGCAATGGAAGAGACAGCCCCCTCAGCAAAGAGTGATCTCATCCAAAACGTCAATAGTGTCCACGTTGAGATAATCTGCTTTAGAATAAGCATGGAGAATAAAGAATTGGCTCTCAAGTTAGTCAATCTCATTTCATTGTTACACACTTGTGGGTTAGAGGACTGTTCTAAACCAGGAACAGAGACGGGGTTAGATCTCCAGTGAGTTTCAGTTTTCCATCACATTCACTCTGTTCCCCACCTCATAATAATCAAGAGCTGAACTGCTGCAACTTGCTTGAAAATTATAAAACACTTTCTCACCCATTATCATATTGAATCTTCACAATTCTGTGAGGTAGGAGGGGCAGGTAGTGAAATTGTCATATGCAAACTAGAAGAATGAAGCTTAGAGACCCATAAAGGAGAGGCTGCCTGGTGGGTGGAAGCAGTCCCTGGGTTCAGGCAACAGGAGAGTTCAGTCTGTACAGAATTCATGGAAGGAGAACTGACTCTGGGTTGTGAATACACAATGCAATATATCAATGATATATTACAGAAATGTGCACTTGAAACCTAAATGATTTTATTAACCAAGTCCACCCAAATAAATTTAGTAAACATTAATAAAAATGAAATAATGAAAACAACTGAAATTTACTCTGTTTTATATTACCATTCTAAACAACAGTCAGTGATAAAACACTATTTCCCATGAGACAAACCTCTTCTGCCCACTCGTCTTGGCCTGCCCCTTGTTTGGAAGGATAAATAAGTACTTTGCCTCAAGTAAAAATGAGAGAGGAAATGGGAATTCATAGATATGGGATTAAATTTCACAGCTGATGTCTCGATATGCAAAGCTCCTTCACCATCCCAGTGTAAATCTAATTGAAGCAGTACAACATTTTAGGGAAAGGAGATCTAGGTCCTTAAAATGCTGATAAATCCAATATTTTGGGCAGATTACATATTATTAGTGGTACATTGGGTCCAGTTGAATCAACTAACCTTTTTATACTAATCAGTGATACAGAAAGCATTTCCTATCTTTTCGCTGGCCTTGCCACTGCTGGGGACAACTGGCTGGGGAATTTTATGGGCCATTTATTTGTCACAGGTAAAATAATGTTTTATAACTAATTACAGGTCCCTGTGCTGTGCCTTCCATTTCCTCGTTCATTATTCTTTCAAATTCCAACTTTACCAACCTAATTAAGCCAAACACTCTTACTTCTGTGCATTTTGCAAACTTTCAACATACTCAATACCCTACATTTGCCTTTCTTTTTGATGAGAAAGAGAAATGGCAGTTGGTAGTCTGGAAGATAGCCCCTGACCTTTTTATGATGGGACGAAAGGCTAAAAGCTGGAGTCCAGGCATGTGTTTGGTTCAGTACTAAAAGATATTCCCTATGGCTGTGTCGGCAGCCAGCCAAAATACAAATCCTTGACTAGCATGAAAATATTCCTCAGGGCAAGGGGAAAAATATGACAAGGCAAGGTAGGAATTGACATAATACAGATTTGGGAAAATTAAATGTGACAATTGCTAATACCATGCAACTCAATGAAAACTGGCACATTTCAGGTTCCCAACAGGTATTTAAATGTATACACAGTGTGTACATATTAAAATGTAGAGAAGAGTGTTAAACTTAAAATTATGTTGCTGCACTATGGTTATCTCCATTTAACTAGAGAAGCATCATTTACAACAGTGCCTTATGGACCAGCTGTTTTCAATTTTGCCGTTTTTTAGTTTTTTCACTCACGTTGCATAATCATGCAGAAGAACAACAGCTCACTGAATTGGTGTTGTATTTATATGTGTTACCTAAGGTTGTATTTCTCGTTAGTCTTTCAATGGATAGCTTAAAGCATATGGAGTGAAAAGGGCAATGACGCCTGCGTTTACTTGAGTATAATGCTCTGAACAAGAGCTATTTTGGTGTAATAAATTAGTGAGTTGATTGTTTAGGATCTCAAACTCAATCCCAAAGTCCGGATTTTTCCATAATGGGGTTAGAAGAGTTTACTGAAAAGTTTATCCAGCTGAAGGCACATGTCACCAATTTTGTATTAGGGCATACTATTTTTAAATATTGCATTGCTCGTGGAGATTTAATGCAATACTCTGTAACTTTACCTTATTTCAAGTAGGCACACATCTCAATAAGCTTTCAAAACGTATTTAAAAGTACAATTATGATTTGGACAAACTGGTGCTACATTTGGGTTTTGGTTTCATTGAGTTTAGTCAAGTCTTCTTGTTATGGAACAACCTACAGTTAAATACGTACTATATCTGCAGTACAATACAGTACCTGGTATTGCTTCCTACACAGATCATCGGTACATATTGTGTGTGTTCAAAGTGTAAATCGAAATCAGCAGAATCAAAAGGACTAACATAGCAGGTTTCTCCCCAATTCTAACTCCTTGGTAGTGTCTCTCTCTCTCTGTCTCTCTGTCTCTCTCTCTCTCTCTCTCCTTTCTCTGACTCTTCTGTTGGCTTGTTTCTTTAGAGACGGGAGACTTTAATTAAAATGTCAAGCCTTTGGTTTGTAAACTGAATATTGGCGGAGAAATGCCCACCCCTTACAGCCAGAGGAATAGAGAGGTTTTTCATTACTGTGAACTTGACCAGGAAACTTAAATAAGCATTTGTCTGCCATTGGACTTCTTGCAGGGCTCAGAACACTAAAAGGGCTCTTGATAGAGAGAACCCATGGTCAGATGGGTTCCAATTTTGATCTCTCCCCTGCCTGGCCAACTGACAGGCACTAGTCATTTGGGCCTTTACCCCAAAGTAAAACACAGATTGTGGTATAACTTCCCTTTAGATTTTTTAAATTAGCTAGAAAATCTATGTGTCATTATCTTGTTTTTCCTCATTTTTAAGCATTATTTAAATTAGAGTAGGAAATTTGGTTTATGGTTTCTCCTACATGATCTATTACTGATTTGGATATTCACAAAATGTATTATTTGGGTCAAAAATTATTTTTAATGTAAATGAAGCACAGAATCACACAATATTTTTTGGTTGTTTTTATGTAACGAATGTCCCTAATTTAAGGCCTTTGGCTTTATAACCTTTGTTTATAAATAGTATTGGAGAAGGGGTGTACCTAATTTATATTTTGGACTGAAAAAGTAAGATTATTATATTAGAATTTTATGCAAAGCCTACATTTTTAATGGGGGTTTGGGTGAAATAATACTATTTTTTTTATCCTGCAAGACAGTAATTAATTCTACAAACTACCAAGTATCCTGACTTTGAGTTTTTGAAAACTACTTTCAAATTTATTCAGCGAATGCTCCTTAAGTGCTTACTGTATGCTAAGGATTGTTCTAGGTGCTGAAGATACTAGTAAATAAATCAGTCAGTGCTCTCTTGAAGCTTAAATTCTGTGGAAGGAGACAGACAATAAACACATAAATAAAAAAGCAGTGGATATTGGCAAGAGAAAAAGAAAGCAATGTGAGCAAGATAGGACATGTCAGGGGTGAGAAGAGGAGTCTCTCTTACAATGGGTGATTCTGATAATAAGGGGATATTTGAGCAGAGACATGAAGAAAGGGAGGCAGAAGTGTGAGCCTTGTGGATACGAGGGGAGGATCATTCTGGGCAGAGGAAACAGCAAATGCAGAGGCCCCTGGGTGGGGAAGTCCTTGGAATGGTGACATAAGTACCTGGAGGTCTTTGGGCTACGGAGGCCACACGCCTAGTGTGGACTGAGGAAGGAGAATTTGGTTCAAGGTGGAGGCAGAGAATTATCAGGGCTCTAGATCATCACAACCTTATATTAATTCCCAGTGAACAGAATTTAATGAAATTTTTTGGCACTTGACATAAAATCAAGCTTACGAAATAGTACTTCATGGAGATAGAAACGCTAACATTTAAAGATGAAATAAATTATACCATAGTGGCATTTTGTTAAAATAGGCAAGTTTTTGCTTCTATCAGTATTAAAATGAGAGTCATCAGAAAAGAGCCCAAATGCAACCTGTCTTAGCTCAGGCTGCTATAACAAAATACCACAAATTGGGTGGCTTAAGCTACAGAAAATTCTTTATCACAGTTTCTGAGGCTAGAAGTCCAAGATCAGGCTGCCAGCGTAGTTGGTTTCTGGTGAGACCTGTCTTTCTGGCTTACAGATAACTAGATTCTCTATGTGTCCTAACATGGCTTTTCCCCAGTGCATGTTCATGGAGAGAGAGAGAGTTCTCAGGTCTCTTCCTCCTCTTAAAAGGGTACTAATCCTATCTTGAGGTTTTCACCATGATGACCTAATTACCTCCCAAAGGCTCCACCTCCAAATACTGTCACACTGGGGATTACCATGTCAATATATGAATGGGGTGGGGGACACAGGCCTTCAGCCCATAATACCATCACCAACAGCCATCCATCCATTAAATGCTTCATCTCTCTTCTCTAACACCCTAATGACACATGGTTTTCTCCCTTCTAATGATGAACTTCCATGACTACACACCATCTCTGACAGCTGTAACTGATAGAAGATTCTCCTTATATTAGACCAAAATTGTTACATGATGAGTTTTATTCATTGGTTCTTGCTGTTAAAGCTGTATGAAACTGTATGAAATGAGAATGCTATGTTTTCTCTTGTACCCATGCTAGTTTCATATCATCTGTCATCTTCTCAGAGTGAGGAACCAAGTACTGAATGCAACAGGATAGATATGGACTAGACTGATTGGTGAAGAATTGAGCAGTTATTTTTTTTGCATGTGCCTAAAGACTGGTGAAATACATATGGATTAAATTATCCATTAGAATATAAATATCATTAATTACAAATATGTTTCATTCTTCTCATTGAACTCTCATATCTTAAGAAGTTATGAATTGAGTGAGGAACAACTGAAGGTATTATTAAGAAGAAATTTTTGAACCAGACAGGCTCATTCAACATTGCGGTTGTCAATCTACTTCCCAAGTAGTTTGTCTAGTTAGTGAGTGCTCAGAGAAATGCTGTCTTAACAGTACCTGTTACAGGTAGAAACTAAGCTTGAATTATATTGACTTGGCAGTCATATCCCTCTGTTGAGTCACTGAGCCTACTGTCAGCTATATACATCTGATAGTTTTCAGATCTGCTGCTCCATGAGTATCCCATCAGGTACTTGTGAAGGGAAAACTCGGACCCAAGGGCAAGACTTTGCTTTATCTTCTATGAATCTCATTTTGTTATATTGAAACTTTCACTCCACCTTCTTAAAATCTTTTTAGATCCAGATTCTATCATTCAGCATATGCACTAAAACTCTTAGCCTCATGTTATCTTCAATTTGCTAAATATCTCATCTTCTCTAGGAAACGTGTTGAAGAAGATCGGATCAAAGATGAAAGCTTAGGGTAGGTCACTATTAACCCTACTCAAGTTGACACAGATTCAGAATTATTTAGATACAACCATGCAAGCTGTTGTTAACTACTAGCTGATACATTCCCCAGTCAGATGTCTCATAAGCTGTACCTTCCTCGTGATGTTTATCCACAATCTGATAATCCTCTGGAAAGAAATTTTGAGAGTCTGAAATCATTTCTTCTAGCGTAGACTTCCAGGATGTTAACTTTTTTGATTTATTCACAAACCCTTCTCTTTAATAATCAATTCTATATTCTTGTTCAGAGTATATGTTAAGAAAACTGACATATAGTTAAAGGGTCTATTTTTTTTCTCATTTTAAAATGTAGAGTTACCTTAATTTTCCAAAGCTACCACTGATTTCCACAGATCCACAAACCCTAGTGATGGTATGTAAGTTGTTCTTCTGGTAAACCAGAAAACCATTAACAATTAAATACTAGATTTCAGTTTTTTTTCCGAGGTAACCATCAAAATTTAATAGTGACAAACTAGGAATCATATTATTGAAATACTAAATGAAATTTAACATAATATTGCCACTTGCTATTTATTGTTATTAAAATTTTTAAGGAAAGGTCTAAAGTTTGTTCAAGCAATTATTTTGAACAAAAAAAATGAAGTAGCATGGTTTTGAGTTTTTGTGACCCTGATTTTTAGTGTTTCTTTTTAACAACGAATGTAATACTCTCATGTCATCTTTACTTTCATGGATAGCAGTCATTACTTTGCATAAATGAATTTTTAGGAATTGGGTTTATAATTCCAACACCACCTTTATTCTAATAGAAGATAAAAAAAAATCAGAAGGTGAGGCTATATTGTGTACATCAAGGGAATTAAGATATAGAGAAATTTCAAAACTGGCTATAAGGCTACAGTTTATATAATTCTTGCATTAGCATCAATGGAAATGATTTTTCAAGATACCTAGTAATGGAATTGATTTACAAGCTACCACATGCAAGTACTAGACATCTCTTCATAAACCAACAGTTTGTAATCTAGCTTTACAGATAAAAACATATATTGTAATAAATACAATACAACTCAGAAGATGGCCAATTTATTATAATACAATTATAAGGACGCCATCAGGAAAATACAGAGAATCATTCATTACATTTGGGACATTGTAGAGGAATTCATGGAGTAGATGGTATGATCTGAGACTTGAAGGTTTGCAGTTGTCGAAGATAAAAAGAATGAAGGGACATTTCAGGTGGAGGGAAACATGGTCATGAGAAAGTTCCATTTTGCTGGAATGTGAGATATGGAAGAAAGAATTAAAGAAAAATAATGTTGACAGGCAATTAACACACAAAAGTACTCAATAGCTACCTGTTATTTGAATGAATACATGGATGGATGAGATGGTTGGTTAAGGCAATTTTATCATATCATATGTCAAAAACATTTGGATTTTATACTTCAAATTGTGGGAGCCACTGATGGTTTTTGATCAAGGGAACAAATGAACAGTGCTTTCAGCACCTGAAACACTAGAAAGTCATTTTACAAATGCGCTTTATGCTTCCTTCTGATAGATTTTGTTGCCACTTTAACTCCGTGTGACAGTCTCTGAAAATTATGTGAATAAGCAACAATAGGTGTTGATTGGGTGAGTATTTACTCATCAAACAACCTGAGGTTTTAGACAAAGTCCTTTTTAATGGAGGGTAGAAGCTAGAAAAGAAGCAGTGAATATAGTGTAAGCCCCAAATAGATATATTTCCAAGACTCCAGGAACTGAAATGGTTCCAAAGAATTTAATTGGAATAGTCTTGCTTTTCATTCTCGGGAACTGTTCATATTTCACTCAGATTTATCTCTGTCAAAAACAGTTTCATCTAAGGATACACTACTTTGACTAAAAAAGTAGATTTTCTCTTGAGTTGCTAGTACTGTAGTCTGTGCAAAAAGAACCAATGGAGTCACCCCTACTTTTGGTAGGCTCAGGGATTGGTATTAGATGATGTGAGATTCCCCTGTCAGTTTTTTTTTTTCCTGTTGGGAGTTTATTAGGTTATTTAGCTGCCACTGAATTTAGCTTACAAGAAAAGGAAGCACCTCTGAAACTTCCAAGCTGATCCTTTTTTCCATCTAAATTCCATTTTCCTCCTTCAGAAAAGAGCTAGATAGTAAATTTGATTCTCTTTCCACCCAAAGGCATTTACTCTAAGGCTAAACAGGACCAAACCTTGAGGAACGCTGAAGTGCCTTAAAGATCATTGAGTCCTTTCTCTCAATTTTATAGTTGAGCAAATTGAGACCAAAAAGACTAAATTACTTCCCCCAAAAGTAACACCAATAAAAAGGTCCTATGGAAAATTGAAATAGGTGAGACAGCTGTTCATTGAATGGTATCAACCTGGTTCTCTAACCCAAGGAGCAAAGGTTAAGAATTATAGAAATGTATTGGCAGCATACCGGGCACTCAGAGCTATGCTAGATAACCACGCTTTGATGGGAGCCAAGAGAAGCACAGTTCAGTCACAAGCAGTCTGCATATGATGTACCACAGACACCATTTCCGCTGCCCATCTGCTGCCCACTGGTGATGGCATGGGCCTTACTCAGCTACCCCAAACATAATCACTCTTGGATTCACCAGCACACTTTCTACTCCACTCAGGCTCCCTAATACACTGGCTGTGTGCTTCATTCCCTCCAGATTCAGGCACTCACGTGAGAACATCTGATCAGACACCTTAGATCATACGAGGTACCCTACTGGCTAGGACTGGGAGAAGGGGGGAGCAGGTGGGTCGCTTCCTCCTGCCTATCTTGTTTCCCCCCCAAGTTTGGAGTAGTCAGTACAACTAGTACCTAGCATACCTCTCTCTGTACACTGCTGCATGTAGCTGTTGTGTGCTTGATTCCCAAAGCAGTCCCAGGGCTTGGGTACAACGTGGTCAGGCCGCTTGAACCAAGATGTGGCAGAAAATTGCAGCCCTGATAGAAAAGACACTTTTGTGATTATTATTGTCGTAGTTCTTGTTTTTCTCATGTCAGAAGGAACCAGACATCTGTTAAATCTGTAAGTCAGAGTTTCTCAAAGCATATTGGAATATTGCCTGCATCAGAATCATCTGGGTGTTTATTAAAACAGATACCTCATCCCAACTCAGAACTGCTGAATCAAAATGAGTGAGGCCTAGATAGAGATGCACACTGAATTTTGAGAACCATTGATTTATACTCAGGTCAAATATGTACATTCTGGTACTACATCCTTTACCAAACTCCCCCAATTTATCACCAGTCATACAGAGAACGAGGGGGTTCTGCAACTACATCCAGAAATAGGGGGAAGAGTTAGTTTTAGATTGCTGGGTGTGAAGGCCCTGCTATTATTTTGTTCCTGTCTGTCTGGTTACTATATTTTTATAGATACTATGTCTTCATGGTCTGCAAGGGCAGAAAGCTAAAATATGTTAAGCTCCTACTATGCACTTATCATATCTACGCTGAAGGAATTTCCATTGCAAAATTCATCTACCTATGTATTCTAACTTGGTGCAGTGATTTACAAAGTGTGGTCCCAAGCAGGCAGCATCAGCATCATCTGGATACGTGTTAGAAATGCAAATTCTCATCTTCTCCGGCCCCAGACATATATATTAACTAGCTTTCTAGGTGGTTCTGATGCATGCCAAAGTTGAAGGACTGCTGCTCTAAGCTTCCTTGGCTGTAATATAATTATTATTATTATTACTATTATTATTATTATTCATATCTCACAGTTATCCTTCATATTATTTTCTATTGTTGTTTCTAAACTAAGCTAATAGACCAAAAATGCATTTGGTCCAAGGTAAGCGTTCCATACTTAGTAAGAATATCATTGAGTCGATATTTAATTTTTTAAATCTGCTCCAATTTTCTAATTGCTTAATTTCAGGTGAACCCATAGGTTGCCTATAATATAAGCAGCTATGTTAGAAGACACATATAAAGGTTATAGAAGGGATCCAGACATTATAAAATTGTGGTATTTAACAAGGGGAACGAGATTTGTTTGTTTTTTAATTCCCCATTTAAAAAAAAATGAGGACAGGCTATTTTTCTACTGTCATTTAAAGCCGTTTTAAGACTTATTCACAGGTGACTTTAACATAGGCTTAGTGGGCCTTTCGATATCTTTCTCCCAGGTTGGGGCAAATTTCTTGGGACTACTACCTGCAATGCTCTCTACCTCTTCATCTTTGACACCCAGATAAAAATCCCTGAATCTAGATTTGCGGTTGATTTTTAGAATCAGTTATTTTTTCTATTGAAATGCATACGTGACATTTCTTCTCCGAGAGAGAGGACTGAGATTGAAATACGTGTCAACCCCACTAGAGGGTGACCTTTCCCTAAGTCAGGGTGCAGATGGACCAAGGGCATCCTCTGCAGCGGTCTCAAGATCACATCGTGCTGCTCTTCATTCAAAGTGAGAGGCTGACGGCACGCCTGCAGGCCTACTCAGACCAGAATGACTGCCCGTTTCCAAATAATCTACTAGTCTGGTGGGAACACTTAAAACCGAGCTGTTGCATAATCTCAGTTTGTACTTCAAGGTAACATTCCTTATTAATAAATGCAAGTCTGAATTTTTAAGTTCTTTATTTGTTTCAATCCTGCTTCTCAAACGTGCTCCACCCCTCTCCCCCTCCCCCAGGAAAACACAACTGAAAATATGAAAAAAGAAAGCTCTCTCTCTCTCTTTGATATATAAAAACAAAATCAAACAAAATGCTTCAGAATATTCAGTTCCATGTTGTGATTTAAAAGTAAGACAAACTGATTCTCTGCATGCCAAAGAAGAAAGGCACAATCAGGATGTTCCCACCGTGATCAGAGGAGAGCTCAGTTTAGATCAAACCCTAAGAAATTAATATTGAACACCAGATTTGATTTCTTTTTCATAGTTTAGATTTAAGAAGTAAAATATTTGTAAATGTTATAACTGCTAAATATCTATTAGACATCAGAATTCAATGTAATTTTTAAAACTATCTTAATAAATATGTTTTTTTGTAGCACGTAAAATGAACATGTTGCAACATGATGAATTCAAGTAATATTTATGTATTCTGGATGCTTTAGATACTAGATTTTTTTCTACTTTTATTTTTAATAGTTTTAACAGAAAAGAAAAGCTTAGCAAAGGACAACGCTAATTCTATTAAAACATGTAGGTTGTACTGATATTGGTTTCTTTTCTCATAGTATTGTAAAGAATGTTTCTAGAACATTCTGGATAGCTGTCCTACCAAGAAGAAAATCAGTTAACTTCATGCAAAAGAAGACAAGAGCCTTAAACTCGGGTTCCCAGATACAAATGATTTTCATTTTTATCTACCTCTATAAACCCAAAAAACACTGTCTTATAAAATTTAATATCTATTAAAATACCAAAAAAAAAAATGGTTCTCTATGTCAAGAATTAGTCTTAAATTAGGTTTTAACTTGCATCTAAATTCATGAAGAGAGATAGCCTTTGGAAAGAAGTAAGTTTTTCTTTGAAAGATGGGTGGTTTTATCATTATATTAATAATACTCTTGAACGAATGGATCGCAGCCTGAATTGAAACCTTTCTTCCCAGAAAAATAAGCCTGCTGTGAATTCATACAAAAATAGTATCTGTGTAAAACTACATATGTTTTTATATAGAATTGATAAGCACTATTGTGATAATTTTGCAATTCTCTCTAAGTAATACATTATTTTTCTGTGAACATTTACTCCTATGTTTAAGATTAGGTATTTTTTTCCATTAATTAAATAGTTCCCATTTTAAAACTATAGAAGACATTCTTGAAAATTATGTGAGGTTATAGGTAAGCAGACACTCTTATGTGAAGTTCACTATGAAACTTTTAAGTGGTATGTCTTGAAACATCTACATAAGACATTTATGATTTTCCAGCAAAGGCCTTAGCCAGTGAAGCTGTATTACCATATTTCACAGCTCTGATACATAACAAAAGGGAACCTGGAGAGTTGGATTAAACATGGAGGTGTGTTGTAGTTATTATATGCAGGTCTGCATGAATGCATAGCGACCTCCAACAACAATGCAAGTGAATATAACCACTCCAGCCAAAGCATGATACGGAGCTAAGCTCTCATTTGCATATTAGAGTTAGAAGAAGAACGTGCAATTTAGTTACTTCATGATGATGCTGCTTAGACTTTCCTTCTGACTGTAAACCATGACTAAACTATATGACTAATATGCCTAATTGTCTGTCACCTGCTAAGATTTGATAGTTCTCGTGCATATGGAGAGCAACTAATTAGACAGGGTCTTCAGTTCTCTCCTAAGTTTAAGATTATATTACCCCAGTTTCTCTGAATTCCTTGAAAGTTTAAGGCTTCGTTTATTTATTTTTAGCCAGCTGTTTTTATGCTTCATTTTTAAGATAAAGTTTAAGAGGCAATTGACAGACATAAAGAAAGCTAGCTAGAAGAGAATAGACAAGGTTAAGAGCTGGGTCAAATGGAGTGAGAATTGTCAAGTCTCATTTTATTCTCATCTTGTTTATCTTTGTGAGAAAATGTAGATAACTTTAGCTATTCTGAATATTACTAGATTGTCTCCTCTGCATTCTTTGTGAACAAAACTCAAAAAATAATTTCAACCATTTATGTTTCCAGATATTTTTATGATTTCTATGTTATAAGCAGTAATGTTTCTACAGTATTTGTGTAGGTTTTATGTATAATACTTAGCTATTTAATTTTCCCCTGTGTTCTTCCAATAATGTGGATTTGATATATAGAATATCTTTCTGCCTAAGTATTTTAACTTTCATTTCTCTTAAAAAGTACAATCCACTTAGCATTTTAACTGTAGTTTATGACTAAAGGAGGAGAATTGGTTACTGATTTTTTACCAGGTTTAAGAACTATTATCCTCCTCTTTATTATTATTAGTGGTATTTTGGATATTTGATTTTTCCATTTATAAAATGAAAATCATAGGCAATGACAGATTTTTTAATTAAAAAAGGCAACTTAATTGTTATCATTATAATAAAGAAGTACTCTATGAGGTTTAAAAGTATTAAAAACACAAAAAAATGACAGAGCATCAGGGAAGGATACTCTCTGGGCAGAACTCTTATAATTCTTGGCAAGAAAGAAGCAGCAGGTTTTTCTCTACTTATTTATTTTACTTGATGTGTGGCTATCTTGAGGCTGGAGGGAATACACACATGCACATCGCCCGTGTGTCCAGCCATCTGCACTGAAACTCTGACCCTCTGAAGGCAGCAGCCTGGACCAGCTGTGCCAGCCCCAGAGCCTGAGAGAGGTCCTGGATCCCTAGATGCTGCTTCTCAGGGAGTAGAGAAATGGCCTAGGAGACACATAACCCCACTCTACGCTGAGATGCTCTAGCATTCCTTCTCAAACTGGGGCATTTTAGAAACTAAAGGGAACCTAGCTGGTACAAAAGTCAAAGAAACAGGACTATTCCAGACACTGGCGTATATAGTCATATTCTGTAACAATAACAAACACAGGATTCCTGCCATGCTCCCTGTTTGATGTTTGCAGGGATGTTTATTGAGTTCTTACTGTATGCCAGGAGCTTTTCTATGCACTAAGGGTATGTAGGGGAATAAAACAAAGATCCTATCCCTCATGGAGGTTACATTCTAGAGGAAAATAAGCAAAAAATATAGAGAAAAAAGAACAAGGAAAGCGGGGTAAGAGTTCCGGGTGTGCTGGGGAAGAGATAAGTGTGTTGCAATATTAAATAGTGATCAGGGGTCAGCAAGCTTCTCCCCATAGTAGAAATTTACAGATAGGTGTGGACTCTCACATGCATTCCAAACCCAAAATATTGACAAATTAGGTTCTCCTGATATGAAATAGCTGGATGAGGAGTTGGCAAACTATGTCCCTTTCTCTGCTTTTGTACAGCCTAAGGGCCAAACATAGTTTCTAAATTTCTTAAATGGTTGTAAAAATCAAAAGAAGAATATTTTGTGATACGTGAAATGATATAAAATTCAAATTTCAGTGTCCATAAATAAAATTTTCTTCTTGAAACATAGCCAGACCTATTCATTGAAGTATTGTCTATGACAGCTTTCATGCTAGAACAGAGTTGAGTAGTTTTAGCAGAAACTATGTGATCCACAGAGCCTGAATTATTTTCTCACCAGCCTTTTACAGAAAAAGTTGGCCAACCCCTAACTTTGATGATCCAAGTGACCTTTTTTAGTTTTCGTTCTAGGTATCTAACTCCTTAGTTTGTTACTATCTACTATCCTCATGACGTGTATTATATAATGGCATTGTCTTCCAATAAATATTGGAAAAAGAAAAATCAATTTAATACTGGTGTACAAATTTAATTGTTTACCTTGAAAGAGTCTATCCAAGAACTGTTTGAAAAGGAGAGTAAATACATATTTCCATTCTTACTTCTGGCTGCTATAACAAAGTATCATATACTGGGAGGCTTATAAACAACAGAAATCTATTTCTTACAGTTCATTCAAATTATAAACCCTATGTATAATACCACATTACTTATGTGCAAAAGTATAATATATGGTATAGGAGTGTGTACATGTTTTGCACATATGAGGTAAGACAATTAAGTTCACAAACTCATTCTAGAAAAAGTGTTACTTACCTCATTGCTGAATATCATTATGGTCACTTTTGAAGGACTCCCCTTGGGAAGCTCTGCACTAATGCCAGCGCCTAGTCCACTCTTCAAAGCAATTTTGGAACTCTTTTTCTGGAATGGGCATCAGTGCTATCACCGTATTGCCCTTGATGTCCTGAATGTCATCAAAATGTCTTCCTTTAGATACTTCCTTTATCTTTCAGTAAAGAAAGAAGTCATTGAGAGCCAGATCAGGTGATTATGGAGGCTATTCCAATACAGTTATTTGTTTACTGGCTAAAAACTCCTTCACAGACAGTGCGCTGTGAACTGGTGCATTGTCTTGATGTAAGAGCCATGAATTGTTGACGAAAAGTTCAGGTCATCTAACTTTTTCATGCAGCCTTTCAGCACTTCCAAATAGTAAACTTGGTTAACTGTTTGTCCAATTGGTACAAATTCATAATGAATAAACCCTCTTATATCAAAAAAGGTTAGCAACATTGTTGCAATAAGTTCGTGCACTTAATTGTCAGACCTCATACATACTATATGGTATTACTGAGTTGCATTTGCATGTCATATGTTTAAAATTTAATTAGATATGATGAAATCATGCCATTACACATGTATGACTCATATATTTAATATATTCCAAGGTAAAGATAAACTTTAATTTACTTAAATGTTACTTAAATTCAAAAGTAATTTCTTCTGCCTTACTAACAGAATCCCCCTTTCATTTGAGTGACCACATGCTCTAATCTAGGAAATTCATGATGCTTGGTTCAGGGCTTAAAATGTGCACCCATATCGTAGCTGCCCCATTCCACTTGACCAGCAATTACCCTAGGTATAGCATGTATCCCTATTCTGACCAATAAAATAAATAATAAACTTTATTGGAGAGCTTCTGAGAAAATATTTCCTGCCTCAAAAAAGAGACACATCTCTTTCCTCTCCTCACCCCCATCTACTTCCATCTTAATTGGGATGCTCTTCTTTGAAAATGTGAGTTGCTACAGCAACTATTTTATGAGAGAAAATCTACAACACACTTAGGATGGCAGAAAGGAAAAGTTGAGAGAAAGCATGAGTCCTGGGTGAAATCAAAGGCACTGATCCAATTCTGTGAGAACTAACCTCTAGAGACTTTTTAACATGCGACATAAATTCAAATTCTACTATTTAAGCCACAAGTTAGATAGTCCATTTCTTGTGGCTGTGAGCATTCTAAAAATGATACAGAGACTGACTATACCAAGTACTTTTAGTTATTCATATGCGATCACTTTCACATCACTTTCACATCATAACAATAAGACTAGTTTGGTATTTTATACATGTAAATTACTGTTCTTTTGCACCTTATGTAACTGATTAAAAATTTGTATTGTAGAGGGTATTGTGCTTAGTGAAATAAATCAGAGAAAGACAAATACCACATGATTTCACTTATATGTGGAATCTAAAAAAAACAAATAAATGAACAAAACAGAAACAAATTCATAGATACAGAAAGCATTTTGTTAGTTGCCAGATGGGACGGGTGTTGGGAGAATGAGTGAAAAAGGGGAAGGAATTAAGAAGTACAAATTTCCAGTTATAAAAACAGTCATGGGATATAAAGTACAGCACAGGGAATATGGTCAATAATATTTTAATAATTATGTATAGTGTTAGATGGTACTAGACTTATTGGTGTGATCACTTTGTAAATTACATAAATCACTATGTTGTACACCTGAAACTAATATAATATTGTATGTCAACTCTAATTTAAAAACAAAAACTATATATTAAAAAGATGAAAATTCCTAGAAAAAATTGTATTTAATAATTTAAGAAATTATTTACATCAAATTCTAACTATTTCATTTTTACTTTTCTGATCAACAGTTCATGAGACCATTGAGAGGATAAATATGATATAAATCTGTTCTTTGTTGTTTCTGGCTAAGCAACAAATGCTTCAGATTTCTTTTTTTCTTTTTAATTGTTGATACTCTTTAGTTACAAATTTCATTAGAAACGTACCTCTGTGAATCTACTGATAGGAGTTAAAGTGTATCCATCTGATAATTAAAATAGAAATAAAACATATAATAAGTGGGCTAGTTTCGTAATTGGGCTATTTAATGAATCATCATGAATACTGTGTTACTTCTATAGGTCAAATTCTTCTCTCCAGAATCATGTCCAAATCTCAGATACTTTCAGAGGGATCTGTCTGTCCACAGATGAAGTTGTTTCTTCGGTTTGTTTTTTTGTTTGTTTGTTTTTTGTTTTTTAAGAGAAAGTTTCTGTATCTCAAAATTATTTATTCTAAAATGAGGGAATCCCATGAAAGCTATACTCGGGCAGCTCCAATAAGAGTCTTGGTGAAGGGGTTGGCAAACTTTTTCTGTAAAGGACCAGATGAAAGTTTTAGTCTTGTACATCATATGGTCTTGATTACTAGTAATCAACTGCTATTATAGCCCAAAAGCAGCCAAAAGCAATAAGTAAATTAATCGGCTTGGCTGTGTTCCAATAAAACTTTATTTACATAAACATTTGGCAGGCTGGAATTGTCTTGCAAGCTGTAGTTTGCTCATCCTTGATCTAAAGGTTTCAATTTTGCCTCAGGAAAATGGGCTTTCAAATATTGTTCTTGAGAACTGATAATATATGCATCTTCCTTAATGCATAATTTCTGAGAATTCCTTCTGTGGAATATATTCAGACATTAATGGAACCTATGCAGAGCCTGCAACGTATCTGCCTCTGGACTAAAATCCTCCTCCACCGAGTCAGGTTTTTTTGTTTGTTTGTTTGTTTTTTAGTTAATAGACTTTATTCTTTATTAGCCATTTTAGGTTTACAGAAAAATTGGCAGAAAGTTGAGTTCCCATATACTCACTTTTCACCATCAACCCCCACCCATTTCCCTTGTATTAACATCTTACCTTACTGTGGTACAAATGTTACAATTGATGAGACAAGATTGATACACTATTATTAACTAAAATCTATAGTTTATATTAGAGTTCACTCTTTGTGTTGTACATTCTTTGGGTTTTGACAAATGTATAATAGCATGTATCCACCATTACAGTATCATACAGTTTCACTGCCCAAAAAATCACCTGTGCTCCACCTATTTACATCCCTACGGCTCCTTCCAGCCACTGGTCTTTTTACTCTCTCCTTACTTTTGCCTTTTCAAGAATGTCATAGAGTTGAAATTATACAGCCTTTTCAGATTGTCGTCTTTAACTTAGTAATATTTATTAAGGTACCCCATGGCTTGATCATTTTTTTTATCACTGAATAATATTCCATTGTATTACCACAGTTTGTTTATACATTCATCTATTGAAGGCCACTTTGTTTGCTCCCATTTTTGGCAATCATACATGAAGTCAGTATAAACTTTTGATATGCAGGTTTTTGTGAGGATGTAAATTTTTAACTCATTTGACAAGAAGTGTGATTCTAGATCATATGATCAGTTATTTTTTACAATACAATCTCAGCACTTCATTCTTTTGCGTAAAATTTCTGAGGCTAATCTTTACTTATCTGAAAGTCACAACTCCACGTCATAGAGAATACAATCTTCTGTATCCCATTTTTACTTGACCACACAGACTATAGTTTCCAACCACACTTGTCTAGGACTCCTACCTCAGACAGCTTCTTGTAAGTTCCAGAATGCATTTCTTTTCCTTCCAAGTAGAATGTCTTACTTTTTCTCCTTCATCTCACAGATTCCTATTTACCTTTCAAGACCTAGCTAAATAGCACTGCATTTAAATTTCAGTTTGGGATGATGAAAAAGCTCTGCAGATGGGTGATGGTGATGGTGGCACAGCGTGAATGTACTTAATGCCAGTGAATTGCACTCTTAAAAATAATCAGTTTTATGCTATCTGTATTTTACCACAATGGAAAAAAATAAACACACCCCCCCACAGCCGAAAAGTAAATAAATAAATTAAATAAATAAATAAATAAACAAATAAAACATGCAAGAGCATTTTGTCTTTTCCTAAGCAGCAATAGCTACTCTCTCTCCTCTAGACATTCATTCTGGTGCCGTCAGCATAGCACTGGACGCTCCACATTGTGATTACTAACATAATGTTGATTTCTTTCACTAACAAGAAACTGAACCTCTTAGAGAACAGAGACTACATGTTACCTAGTTTTTCTACCCCCAGCAACTAGTATAGGAGTGGCACAGAGTAGACACTCAAATATTTGTCAAATAAATGAATGAATTGGATAGCACTGGAAATATAGGAACAAAAATGACTCCCTCGATGTTTGCTCTAAGATTAATTCTCCATTCGCTACTCAGAGTTAGTTTCATATTCAATATGTTCATCTTGCATTCACTATAACAACATTTCTGAGCTGACCCACATTATCCTTCAGGGCCACCATACAAATGTCTTTTACTGGCACAACACAGAATATCCTTTCCGTCTCTCATACAAAAAGACTGGCTTAGGTTAGAATTATTATGGTGTGATGACATGAAATCAAAATTATAGGATCAAAGTTATAAGAAATTTCAACACAAACATGGTTGTTGCCTCATTAACTGAGATCATGGTACCCAATCATACGATACTGCAGTTAACTCCTCGAAGGTCATTTGTACTTCCTTCTGCCAACTGCTCCCTATGCTGTCCTTTTCTAGGTGAAATCAGATACAAAGACCAAATCTGGCCAGTTCCTCAGTAGCATCCTCAGATACCATTTGCAAAGTACTCTTCACAGATTATTTCCTATAATCTTTATGGCGCCCTCCATTGTACTATCTCTCCTCCAGTACTCAAACCATTTCAAGACTATCCAATAATTATTATTTGGTAATATTGATCTCCCTCCTGGCAGTTCCTGCTGGTGAGTCCCACTTCCTCTGGTCCTCTGTCACCCCACTCATTGTTTCCATTAGTTTCCCTCTTTGCATTTGTTTCTATTTGTAGAATTCCATGATTGATTGATAGATCTGAATTCACTTTATTCATCTCTCTTACATTTATGTGAATTCTATTAGACATTATTACAATTCTCTTCATCCTTAGTCTTTTGAGAAGAACAATAGCTAACGTTTATCAAGTGCATACTTTTGCACCAAAAACTGTGCTCATTGTTGTCTAATCCAATAATTCTATGGAAATAAGTATTTCATTTTGTAGGTTAAATGACTGTTCCAAGGTCATTACTAGTAAGAGGCCAGAGTGGGAAGCAAACCCATGTCTATTTAGTTTCCCAATTCTCACCCTTAACCCCTACACTACACTTAGAGTGGGCTATTCTTAATGTTCACTCATTTCCATCTGTAATTTTCTCCCTTGATGACTTTAATGCAACCATTCATGTTTGTTGATCTCCTAATTCCAGCCAATTCCTGACCATTGAGTTGATTTTTGTCTTTCTCTGCATGTCTATAGTATCCTTAAAATGTAGTGACTCTGGGGAGGGCACAGTGGTCCAGGGACAGGATCATTGGCACTTTGTGACAAAATGTGGTGATACTTGCTACTTTGTTTTTAGTTTTCCTCCTCAGAGGGCTTATTTTTTGATTGGTCTGTTTAGTTGCAAAAACAGATTGGACTGATCGAATGAATGGAAGAACTAATCTATGGAACTAGACCTGAAAGTTTACACAATTCAATCCAGAAGATAAATGTGGCAAGTAAGGATCAAAGTGTATCGACTAATGCAGAAAGCAGCGATGGAATTTGTGTTGTTTTCATGGTAATACAATGTGAAAATGAAAATCGTTTTTGAGAGGGTTAGATGAATTCATGAGTGGCGGACAAATAATACCTGGTAAGGAAACAAATACGGTGGAGCCTACCTCTAGCCCCTTGTCATGACATCCGTAAGAATAACTGTGTTTTATAGTATTTGGAAAATGTCACAACATTTACTTCTTCCAGCAATGTTTGGATCATTCTTATGTATTTAACTGAACTGATTGGGAATAAAATAGTCTCCTACTGTAATGAACTTATTAGGTAAATCTTTTGCAAATTCTCTGCCCTCAACTCTGAAGTCTACAATGGTCATCATCCTCTGATGTTTTAGTGGTGATGTGGGGACAATTATGTTTATACATTGGGACTTCAATATAATACAGAACAAAACAAACAAAAACAGCAAAGAAAAGAACTGTAAGGAATTTAAGGAACTATCCCCCCTTGCCCAATTCCAGTCCATTCTCTGCCAACTTTATTTGCTCTGCAACTAATAATATTTCCTCAACTGTGATTTGTCTTTGTTCTAAGAATACATACCATTTTTAAAGTAATCTGGCATTGAAAACACACACACACAACAGGCTACTTAAGGGAAAAAAAATTGAAAATACATCACTGTGGAAAATTATCCTCTAAATATTTGAAATAATATTCTAGAAGAGGACAGAAATCACGATGTAAACTTATGTTATACACGTAGCTTATTTTGCCCATGAATACAAAACTGCAACATTTGACCTTTCAGAAACAACTATGAACACAAACCAAATGTCACCGAGTTCCACAAGCAAGAGACCTACACCTTGTACTTGACACTCCTTCTCCCTTAGCTGCCATGTCCTACCGCATAACACTGACTATTTGACCTTCTAAATATTTCTTCAATCTCCCCTTTTCTCTCCATCTCCACTACCAATGCTCTTGTCTGATCCTGCAGTAGACAAACCAGCACTCTTGTATCCAAACTGACTCTTCTTCTCCCTTTTGTATCTTTAACCAGAGTGGTCTTACCGCATGCCTACCTGATTATGACATACTCTTGCTAAAACTTTGACTGTCTTGCGAATACTCTTAGGAAAATAACAAAACCATTAACATCACCACCTGGTTTGGCTCATGCCTAAAACCCAAATCTCAACTCCTAATGCTGTCTTCTTCACACTCTGCATTCCTATTTCAGTGGTTCCCTTTTATTCTTTAAATCATCTATTCCTGCTTCTGCCCCAGAGCCTTTGCACATGATATCGCCATTTCTAGGAATATTCTTCATCCTACTCTAAGCCTAGTTAATTCATATTGATGTTTTAGATCTCAGCTTAGAGTTTGTTTTTCCTTACCAACCCAAGCTAAGTCAGATTTGTTCATTATGTGTTCTCATAGACACCATTCCTTTTCATGTAAGAACTTGTCTTATTTTCTGATGATGTGATCATTAATGTAAATATCTGTGTCCTCCACTGGACTGTATACTCCAAGAGAGGACAGACTATGTTAATTTTTGCTCATTATTCTATCTCAAGATTAAGAACAGTGACTGGCAAATACTAAAAGATTGTTAAATGTTTATTGAAAAAATGAATGCACTAATTTCAAACATCATTAAGTATATGTAGAATAAGTGGAAAGTTGTTTCCATGTGTTCATAATATTCAAACTTCCAATCTATCATCTAATATCTAGGACAGAAAGAAAGTGTTTGTAATGAGGTTTTTGTTTTGTTTTGTTTTATCAAAAAGTAAAAGTCCAGGACCAGATGGCTTCATTACTGAATTCTACCAAATATTCTGAGATGATTTAATACCTGTCCTTCTTAAACTCTTTTAAAAAATTGAATGAGACACTATTGGAAGTATTGTCTCTTATTATACAGTACTTGTATAATACTAATAAGTATTATACAATACTTGTATCTTATTCCATTTTATGAGGCCAACATTACCCTGGTACCAAAACCTGGCAAGAATAAAACAGAAAAAGAGAAAAGTACAGATCAATATCTCTGATGAACACAGATGCAAAAATCCTAAGCAAAATATTAACAAATTGAATACAACAATACATTAAAAAGATTATACATCACAATTCAAGTAGGGTGCAAGGATGGTTCAACATATGCAAATCAATCAATGTGATACACCACATTAACAAAATAATGGATAAAAATCATATTATCATGTCAATAAATGCAGAAAAATCGTTTGACAAGATACAACATCCATTTATGATCAAAACACTCAGTAATATGGGTACAGAAGGAAAGCACCTCAGCATACCAAAGGCCATATATGACATATCTCAGCTAATGTCATCCTTAATGATGAAAAACTGAAAGCTTTTCCTCCAAGATCAGGACCAATTTTAAATAAAAGAATTCTTCCCATTTCATGGTGTCACATTCTTAACCAACAACCTGGAAAGTAACACAATGTATCCACTATGCCTGTCAAATTTCCTAATAGAACTTTAAAACCAATCAGTGCTAATGTAGAGAGAAAATCCATAGCAGAAATGAATGTCAGTGGCTTCAGCGTCCCCTCATTAGAGTTATTTATCCAACAGGTTGACATTTTCCTTTACTCCTTTGCTCTTTTTCCCAGAGGGTCTTGCTATTTATTACCTCTTTTCTTAGTTTCCTGGCCCCTTTCTTCAGTGTTCAACGTTTGTCTTTTTGTGTTAACCTTTGGAATTATTGAACAAATTGTTACCAGAATCTAGCAAATTATGGCCAATACCTTTCTACCTAATAAAGCAAAATCAAAAGAACATCGCCCTCAGGTGTTTGGTTTAGCCCCTTGTGGGCTTCTCTGTATTCCGTACATTCAGGATTGGTGATTCTTATCAGATTCTGACTTGTCTGTGATTACAGTACGATGATTTATTTGATATTCTGGGGGAAAATTCAATCTTTTTCATTTGGTTCAGCTTTTCAATATTGTTATTATTAATAAATATGTGCTAAGTAGCAGCATGACATATGTTAAATATCGCATGAATAGAAATAAAAACATCTTAATCATTGCATTTTAGGATTTGTACTCTCTGAGACTGAAAATCATCTATGACATGGGACAATGCTATGTCTCTTCTTAAAGCATTTTTAACAGCATTATTAAATCAAGCAAAATATGTGAATGGTCTTTGAAAAACATAAAGCTCGATACAAATTAATATTAGTCAATGAATATGTTACTTTAGGAGTATTGTAGAACCTGTTTTTAAAGCTCCTTCATTTTCTTATGGAAGCTTGCATTTTAAAGTTTGGTAAATAGTTACTTTTGATCTACTTACTTTGTTTGGTGTGGAATTTGTTTATATAAGTAAATGGTTTTGACTGGATATGTTTTATTAGGAAAGTCCACAATGCATAAGCTTAATACAAAAAAAAATGTTTAATGAAAAAATCTAATTTAAAATAGGGTTTAAAGAAAGAGAAGTGGAGAAAGCTTGGAGATGCACGTAGAGATAGGCCTAAGGAGAGAAGCATGTAGAGTTGTAGGAAGAGTATTAAAATACAGTTCAAAAGTTAAGTGGAAGAAAACAAGGACATGTTTTCTCATTGAATCTAGCAAAGTCACAGCCAAATATTTGTCATTTTATATTCAGTCACCTAAGGTAACAGGGGCTAAGAGGTACAAGGAGCTAAAAGGAAACATTGATAAAGAACGATAAAGCAACCAGATGGGGTTTTTTGGTAGGACTTAACAAGATACTGAGTTGATGTATTCTAACTATTTAGCTTTAAAAACTAAATTTCTGCACAGCAAATTCTGCTCTTGTTTTGGCTAACAAAAAAAATCTGGTGCAATTAATTGAAAATGTTTGGTAGCATATGTGATAGTCTTTGTCTAATTGTACATAAGAAAGGTGCATATTTTCTGTAGAATTTGTTTCATTCAGGAATATCTTTGTTGCACTTCCCACCCCCACTCCCACCCTCACACCACCATTAGTACCCTGATTCTAGGTATTTCTGTTTTCCCCCAAATGCGTTGGAATCCATTAATTATGCACTCATTTCTTATCTTTGTTGCACTTCCCACCCCCACTCCCACCCTCACACCACCATTAGTACCCTGATTCTAGGTATTTCTGTTTTCCCCCAAATGCGTTGGAATCCATTAATTATGCACTCATTTCTTAAGTGATATTTCCTTGTATTTCTTTCTTCTATTTCTGGTACACGTAATGTCTGACAGAACTAGACCAGGTAGACTATCACACCAGGCCAAATCCTATTCCAAACTCAGCTATCAGAAGATATTAAGGAAAAGTTATGAAATAAGGTTAAAGAATAAAATAAACACTAAGACTAATAATTGTTAAAATGATTTATTCAAATGGAGTTGGTAATCTTTTCACTGCTTTCTTAAAAGTCATTCATTGAAGCAGAGATTTTGTTCTGGAACTACAGAGGGTGCCCCAAAAATGTATATTCATTTAAGAAAGGAAAAACTGTATTAAAATTGTAATACGATGAATAACACTAGCATTCACTTGATTCACGCCATCTTTTGAGTGAATGTCATACTACACATTGCTACCGTAATTCAATTCAACCTCAAAAAGTAATACGTGGATAACATCTCTTAAAATGTCTACATTTTTTTGGCACCCCTGGCATTTTAGCTTCCTTTGTTGCTGCCCTAGCTTTGTCAAGCTGCATTCCTCTCTCTGATTCTCTTTTAGAATGAAATTGAGTTGACCAGAAGGATAACTATAGATTTAGAGTGCAGTCCATAGACTCAGGCAGCCTGAGATCAAAAACTTGCCACTTACTAGCAATATAAACTCTCATCAAGATACTTAACTTCAGTATTGCAGTCCGTTAAGAGGAATAAAATGAGAGGATGTATGTAAAGCATTGAGCATTGTGACTGGCTTACATAGGTAAATAATAAATGTTAATTATTACAAATTCTTACTCAGTTCTCCTTTAATTAGACTTATATTTATATGTGTATATAATAGAGCAGTGTTCCCTCAATTATCTATGGTGAAGGACAGTATTTTTTTTAATTTATAATTTTTTGCACAGAGATACTTTCATAAATATAATAAACTTAAATTACTAGAAAAGTATTTTTTAAAAATACAAAGTAAAACCCCAGAGTTTTTATGTTTATATTCAACACACATAAAAATATTGTTAAATTGCTATAGAAGTTTATAAATGTTTTTGCTCAATTTTTGTACTTGTTTCACTGCAGACAGGAAATGGATGATTTGTAGATGGGCACAGTTCCATGGACCATTCTTTAAGTGGTACTATGATGAAGACTATGTAATATATTTTATTATTTACCTTGGAATAAGCTATATATAATATATATATATATATATATATATATATATATATACACACACACATACATACCACATGTGTATATATATATATATATAAATACATACATATATATACATACATATATATATATAAATATACATTCTCTCACACACACACACACACACACACACGGCTTAATGTGATTTTTGTGCTATAACAAAAATAAAAATCACTAACAATCTGAAAAACCCTTAAAATGGAGGATGAGGCAATGCAGACAATTTAACTTCGACATCAGTAATCTCTACTTTGATGAAGCTTCTGAATATTTGTCAGACCAAGAAACTCTTCATATCACTCTGTACATCTGTTATCTAATGATGTTATTCACTTGGATCATCCAGAAAAAATTTAAAAACTTACAGCAGTACATTTTCTGGGTTTCATAACATACATTCAGGGTGATTTCTTTCACATAAAGCACTGGCATTATCAGTTTTACATTGCCCTGTTAAGCAAAGTTCTACACAGTTAACGTATGACCCTACATATATTGGAGAAGTAGACTGTTGGGAAGTTGATATGTAACAAAACACCAGAACACATTTGATTTAAGAGCTCAATTTTTACTCACATCACCACCTGCTATGATGTTATGACACTTTCATCCCATTCCAACCTTCCCTAGGTAATTTATGAAAACAATGAGTTATGTTTTTTTCTGGGAGGATGGTTGGCATCAGATGCAGCCAACCCAGTTTGTTTTGTTCAATATTCCTATAATTAAGTAATGGAGGGGAAAGGTGTATACAGTTTGCATGAAGGGGAGAAGAGATTCATTTGCAGCATCCATATGTTTTCTTGTTTCTTTCTTCTAAAACACTTTTAAGAATATATATGCCCCCCTTAATTGTATTCTAAGAGTTGTATCACCTATATCACTATGATAGCACATACCATTTATTCCTGTTTTTCCATTTCTATTTTCTTCCATATGTAGGTATAGATTTAGGGAAAGAGAAACTGTATAAGGTACATATTTTCTGTGTTTTAGTTGAATGAGTAATTCAGTTGAGTTAGTAATTATCTCTGTCAGTTCTCAATTGCTTTATTGATACCATGTAACAAGCAACCACAAAAGCTGATGTGGCATATAATTGTAAATGTGTATTGTTTATACATCTGGGGCCACGTGGAGCTCGGCTAGGCAGCACTGGCTCTGTAGATCTCGGCAGGATTTGATCACGTCTGGGATTGGGGCATCTTGGCTCTGTGCCACCTGTCTCTTCTCCAGCAGGGTAACCCAGGCATGCTGTCATGGCAGCGGAGGGGGCAGAGATGGGCAAAATCAATTGCACAAGTTCCTGTCAAGACTCTACTTTCTCCCTGTTACTCTTAGTGGGAAGACACATCAAATAACGTGCTAAACGGCATTGATACAGGGGTGGGTGAAGAGTTTGGGCTACTTTTACAATTGACCATGTATCAAAAAACTAGTGTTTTCAATTGAATAATATAAGAAATATGAGAAATGAGTAGAAATAGTTAAATATACTTATCTTGATGAAAATAAATGTACTTGGGCAAGTTACTAAACTTGTGTGTGCTGTTTCTTCATTTCTATAATGGGGATAATATATAATAGTACCAACCTCATAGGATTCTAACGAGGAATAAATTAATTGATTATGCAAAGTCCTTAGAACAGTGCCTGCTACAGAAGTATGCACAGTGTTTTAGCTATAGTTATTATTATTATCATTATTATTATTATTATTGTTATTATTATTATTATTATTATTATTTTGAGTCATTCACCATTGAGCACTGAAGAATGTGTGAGATGGTAGATAGTTGTATCAATACTTTAAGCATATTTGTTTTATGATATTTCTTGCTAATATTTATAGCACAGATGCCATTTGTTCATGTTCCAAGCATTATTATTTTAGGAATTTATACATGTCTATATTCTAGAGAAAACAGATTTAGCATTATAGAGTCAGTTGGCACGTGTTTTTATTTATAATTTTAAAATTTCTTACTCAAAGATGTGCTCTAAATACTTCATATTTTTATTTGTTTCCATTTTCTTACTTTAGTAAATTTTATACAACTGTTAAGAAATGCTGACAAGCTTATGGATAATGCCATTTTAATTTATATTTCCTCAAATTTTGTGATCATTTATTAATTTCTTCTGTATGGTAACAGGTAACAGGATCATGTGCCAATGCTTCCCAAGTTCTAATGTGCATACATATCACCTAGGGTGATATGCCAATTCTCATTCAGTAGTTCTGGGATGGGGCCTGGAATTCTGCATCTCTAACAAGTGACCCAGGTAAAGAAGTGGGTATTGGTCTCTGAGTAAATTATGTATATTTAAAGATTTTGTATATGTGTGTACATGTGGTATGTATTAAAATATGTAAAAATACGTCTTTATATTAAATACATAAAATAAATTAATTATTTAATATTCCGTCATCATAAATAATATTCTTGCCACAGTTTTTTAAACCATGCCAATAAGTCATAAAAAGAAAATAGATATTAAATATGATATAATAAATTAAAATATATTTAATATCTAAAATAATGAATGTCTGAAGATATTATGTGTATATTTATTTATTTGTTTATACTTATGTAACATTTCTAAATGCTAAATAATATCTTTACTTGCAAAAAACAAAAAAAGGCCTTCATAAAAAATTTTATTTCCCTGGCAAACTACTGAAGTAACAGCTTCTGACCCTATAAATAGAAGTACTGTAGAAACCGTTTTGTTGGTGGAAATATACTTAAAAATCACTGGGTCCTGTAATTAAATAAAAGTCATCTCTTAAACACATATATAATTACACTTTACTTTGAAATATAAACACAAACAATTTGCTATTCTTCTCCCTGTGGACATTACAGCCCAATATTGTAAATGTTTGATTATATAGAATTTCAGATAAGTAAAATGCATTCATCAACTAAATTTTCAGCTGCTGAGTGTTAAGTACAAATCCTATTTGTTTCAAAGTTTATAACTATAAAATATTCTGAAATGTCAGAATATTGGTTCCTTTATATGTAATCTTAAGAATCACTATGTTGTACACCTGAAACTAATATAATATTGTACCATGTTTGTACACCTGAAACTAATATAATATTATACCATGTTTCCCTGAAAATAAGACCGGGTCTTATATTAATTTTTAGCTCCAAAAGACGCATTAGGGCTTATGTTCAGGGGATGTCATCCTGAAAAGTCATGCTAGGGCTTATTTTCTGGTTAGGTCTTATTTTTCAGGGAAACACGGTATGTCAACTGTAATTGAAAAATTTTGAAAAATTATTATAAAAAGGAATGCTCTGCACTTTTTTTTTAAGGAATTGAGTAGTGTCAGAACAATATCATTAAAGAATATAATTGATTTGTAAAAGTATAAAAGATGAGGGAAAATGGGATAAATCTCTGCTGACTGCAGGATAAACTCTAGTAGACTACATCTCCAAAAAGTAGAAAAGGAAAATATAACTGAGAAAACGGGTTAAATGGATCATTGGGATTCCCACCTAAAGGTATGTCTAATTAAGTTGAACTTGTTAAAAAATAAATAGCTACTATCCTGGTTGTAATAACAATTAGCATTTGAGCTTCACTTTTTTATTCAATTTATAGTTTATAAATCTAGCTATAGTTTGCAACTCAATTTATAGTCTGCAAATCATTTCACATCTCTGTTATCTTATTTGATATTTGTAAGAAACCTTTGTGCTTTGTTATTATTCTCCAAACAAGAACTTGTAATTTGAGTCCGCCTCCTTTTCTCAGTTTAAGCCTCAGGAGAAATACTCATTGGAAGTCCAGGGTCAGAGTTATTACTAGTCTGTTGATGAAAGGGGACTGAATTTTTTGATGACTGAATTATAGAAGTTAATAGAACATTAATAGCTATTACATATTGTGGAATTACTGCTATTTGCTACTATAGGTCTAATATTTCTCTATTTTTAACCTATTTTAGAATTACCTTGTATTTTAATAAATGTTGTAAATGTGTCTAAAATGCCTGTGTTTATGTTTTCACTTTGAAACAGTGGTGGTGATGCTGGCTTAGGTGCTTGGAAAACTTAATTTTTATTTTGTCGTAGATAATGTGAAAGATGATGCAGTAACTACAAAAATGGCATTTATGAGATTCTACTTGCATATTCTTACAGAAGCCCAGGCTCATAACACACAGTAAAGGCTTTTCCAGGAGTGAAACTGATGAAAATTCTGATTCAAATCATATACATCTATATACATGAAAATAAGTACAAAGTTTATTTGAGGAATACTCAGCTCCTTAGGAATTTTGAAATTAGATTAGCAATCCCTCCCCAAATTACCCTTTTTGGAAAGCCCTCAAAATTTACCTTACATCACAGTTGGCAAAAATTTTTGTCAAAGGATCATAACAGTAACCATTTTAGGGTTTGCAGGCCTTCAATCTGTTTCAACAAGTCACTTTTGGAATTTGTAGCCAAAAACAGGCAGCAGCTGTATTTGACCTATAGGTGTAGTTTGCCAATCACTAAGATAAGATTCTCAAGATCACTTTTAGTTCTTAGGTTATAGTTATGCTGAATTGTCTGGGTCTATGGCTAACTCATTGGTTATGAATTATGGAATTTGGGCCCTGTCTTCCCTCCACCCTCTCCTTTCATCCTGAACCTGGAAGCTTAACTGTGTACATGCAAATGCCTCATCAGAGTATTTTCCCAAACAAAGACAATTCCCTTAGAAGAGGAATCCTGCTGCTTCTGTTAAGATAGTAAGTACACCACAGATGGTGCTTTCATTTCAGAAACAACCACAACATAAAAGATGAAATTTTTGTTTAATTGTAGTGTTTTCCTATTCTATGGTTCCATGATTTAGTTTGGCAAGGATGCAAATTAATATTTAAGCTTCTGCTGGAACTCAACTGTTGTTGATTTTGTTGTTGTATTTTGGTGGTTCTAAATATAGCCAGGCAAGATGAGAAAAAGACACACCAAACTCCTTATCTATTTCTTTTTGGCAGAGTCAAAGAGTTTTTATTTAAGCTTAAATTTAAATAAGCATTCTCATATTACCGCTCCCTGTTTTAGAGTGTTTCACTGGCACAATCATCATATTACTCAAATGTGTAAAACTGTAAATTAGGTTAGGGCCGAGTTGATAAGCCACCAGGGATTCCTTCTTCCTTTAGTATTTCTCTTGCCACTCTACATTGGAGGTCTCAAACTTGAGGCTCACCAGGGCCCCATCTCAGCCCCCTAAGTCCATGCTATGTTGAGAAAAAAACAAAACAAAACTAAGAAATACTTGCCACCATTGAAAGGAACTATTATCTAGAAATCTGGATTTTTTACTCCTTTTGAAAAATCAGATCTACTAAAGATCTAAGATTTTTATTTTCACATGAGAACCATGTATGGAACAGCTGCTCCTTTTACCATCCTTTCAACTATTTTCTCTGTCTCTTTAGCCCTGAGCCTGAGTAAGGGGACATTTATCCTCATAACAGTACTGTGATTACACCAGCTTGCTTCACTCTTCTATCTGATCTGCTTGGTCAGTGTAGGGATTTGAGTTTCTGGCTCCTGCTGTGTGCATGATCTTTGGGGACCTCATTAATGATAATTATTTTATGTCCTACCTATGGGATTTTTCACCCCATCTAACACCCTAGAGCATATAATAGGACTCAAACACAAAATATGACTTTGTTAATTGTATAATTACTGTCAAGAGCATTTTGTTTCTGTTGGTCAGGGTCACTTTTTCCTTGCAAGAAAATGCCTTCTGGAAGTTAGTGCCAAGAAAAAGAAGATTTTCTCTCTTCAATAATTTTTATAACATGTAGCCGTTCTCTTTTCATCTTGGCTACCGGGAAGTTCGGAACTCAATTTAATAATGTGTTATAATTCTGGTGGTATTTCTCTCCTTTGTGCATTATGGATTATTGTAATATTAATTACTAAAGTGAGCACACACATACACATGTTCTACAATTTTCAAGTGCATTTTGCAAGAGATCGAGCTTCAACACATCTGTATGTAAGTAATATATATATATATATATATATATATATATATATATATACTAACTTCTCAAAACCATCCTCTACATTGACAACAGATTTACATTTATAAAATACTAATCATTATTCTCTTGTTTATATAAGAACCCTACATGTCTACCTCTTGCTTATAAGAAGTCTAATCTTTTTATAAGAGTGTGCAAGACCCCTTATCACATTTCTCCAACCCTCCTTCCTATCCACTTTGCCTCCACAAAGTCTCCGTGATGGACTAATGGTAGTTCTCCAAATATATCATGGCATTTCCCACCATGTGTCCTTAGCAATACCACTTATTCTACCTATAATCACTCTAGTGTTTGGAAGGGAAATCTGCCCCAGCAAATACTATGTTGTACTGTCATTTTTTTTTTTTTTTTTAAGGACAAGAATTTTAACAAAATTCTTCCAGTGAAGAATCTTGTTCATTTTGTATATGTTCCTTTTGGTGTACCGGATGCTGAGCCCAATATTTGGTTTATAGTTGTGCTCATTGACTAAATATTTAGCTAAGTTGTGGTTTGCCAAAATATTGAGAGAAGTGAGTTGATAGAATTGATATAACTGACACAGGGTGAATTTTAGACTATAAGTCATGGGGGTTTATTTTTAAGAGTAGTATTGAGTGCTTACTATATGCCATGTTCTCTTCTAAATATATAACATGTTAATTCACTCAGTCCTCCCAGGCACTCTGTTATCCTATGAGTTTGTACCCATTTTAGAGGGGAGGAAACTGAAGGCCAGAGATTAAGTAATTTCCCCAAGGACACATAGCTGGTAAGAAGTGGGGCCAGGGTTGAACCCAGAAGATATGGTTCCACAGATGGTGTTCATATTCACTCTACTCCACTGACTCCCATTTATGCATTGATAATATATTTGTCTCTTTTGACACCAAATAAATAGTAACTAATCTTAACTTTCATTAATCCTATCAGTTCTCCTGGGAATATCTTAAATATATATTTTATTTTTGTTTAGTTTATTGTGAATATATGATGCTACTTTATTGTGCTCTTTCTGGTTATACCCCGGTTGATTTATTTTCTGTTTAAGTAAAAATGGTTTTGAGTTTGTTCTTGTCTTCTATTTTCTTCTTAAAGAACATCGACTTTTGCCTATAAATATATTGCCAATAATAACAGATTCTTCTCTCTACGTTGTATATTGAAAAAAGTATATAGACAGTCAGTGCATGAAGGAAGAAGTAGGTCTGGGCATCCCTGCCCAAGAGCTGACTTGCTCATCAAGTGGATGATCTTCTGCAGGAAAGAAGAGAAACCACAGTGAAGCTTCCACTCCTTCCATTAACTTTCTTTTCTTCCTTTTCCCTCTATAGGAACTTTTTACCCCTGAATGCAAGTTTAAAGAATCTGTTTTTGAAAACTATTATGTAATCTACTCATCTATGCTGTACAGACAACAGGAATCTGGTAGAGCCTGGTTTTTGGGATTGAATAAGGAAGGGCAAGTTATGAAAGGAAACAGAGTAAAGAAAACCAAACCAGCAGCTCATTTTCTACCCAAGCCATTGGAAGGTAAGTGTTGTGTGTGTATTACCCTTATTAGATTTATTACACGTTTATTTTTCACATTAATAACTCTACCATGGCCACAAGGAACCCTCACGTAATGTTGGATATATTTTTTATCTTGATCTGGATGGTGGTCGCATAGCTGTCTACTTAAGTTGTGCATTTAAGATTTGTACACTTTACTGTATATATGTATATGCATGTATATCATGTACACATGTATGCACATATATACACATATATCATGTACATATATACACATGTGTATGTAAATTAATGGAATACATATATATATTTCCACCGCTTACATGGTGGAAAGTTTGCAAACTTAATTGCCCAACCTCATGTACATATATATATGTATTCCATCAATCTGAAAAATGCCAGGAAAATTCCCTATCTACCCACTTCTGTGTTTCAAACCTTTGCTGCCCCAACCTCTCTAGCCCGTAAATAATTTTTTTAAAATTAAGTTTGTAATGTTATTATAAATCTGTGACTGCAACAGTAGGTATATTAGAAAAACTAATTAAGTGTTGAGTATTATGGAATAAAGTATTTGCCCATTTTGGTGTTATCTAGCTGAAAGTAATCACGTACTAGTGAATTATTGTAATTACAGAAAATGAAGAGTTGATACCTTGGCTTTTAAAGAACTTGTTGATTTACATAGCTGCCTTCCAAACTGCATAATTATTTAATAAATTCAGTTGTGGCATTACCTTCTTTTATATTCACCTGTAAACAATACAGCCATTTACTGTGACCAGATTACAAGAGAGCAGGCTAAAAACTTTTGTTAATTCATCAGAAATATCTGTATCTTTCTCATTAAGAATTCTGCCAGAAGTGTCATTTGCTTTTAACTATGGAACATTTGTTTGAGAACTACCAAAAAATTGATATTGAGGCTTTTCAAAAGTGTTTTTTATTAAAATACTTTTGTTTGCTTTTCACAGAAAATCAGATTTACAATAACTAAATAAACACTTTAAGCTAGACACTTTGATTTTCTTTTTGTTTTTTATTCCTACAGGAACGCCTTAACGATCAAGGGAAAATGCATATTGGTTTTATAATCCATATTTTCTATATAGGAATAAGTAAATTTGAAATGTTGAAAGTTAAATATTAAATATCTGTAAATGTATAATTTAGTTTTCAGTTTTCCTAAGTTTGGAAAACAACTCTTGTTGATTAATACCATCTTTATAATTTCAAAGCTATTGACTTCCTATCACCCTTACCTAAACTTTTCTCTAGAACAAGTCATTGAAACCCAAACAATTAACCACCAGGGTCTATCTAGGAAAGGAAAAAGTACTCGAGAGTCTGACATATGAGTGTTATTCTCTCTATATGATAAATCATAAGAAAAATTAATGTAGAAATAAGAAATTAGAAGGTTTCTCTGTTCTTCCAAAATTAACACCTCTGTGCTTTGACCTTACTCTTTTAAACGGATTTCGAGACCATCAGACTCACCAATACTCAAATGCAAGTGAAAATTTAAGTCAATAGCCGCCCTAAAGAAGTCTTGGTTTATTTATTGTCACCTTGTTTTATTCCTTTACATTAATTATTGTTTTGAATATGGACAGTTAAGAATTGACTAAATTTCTAAAAACTTGTCTCTTAGCTGTATAAATGTTATGAAAACCAAAAGGGCCTTTATGTCTCTTAACTGAAGCAAAATCTGGAAACCAGCTATTTAGTATATTCAGCAGGAACTATCTGATACTCTAATGCTGTGGTATAATAATATTACTTGGTATTTTAATCACACACTGAACTGTTGTGTATATTGTATATGTTATGTGTATATATGAGGAAGAGACAAACAGTATTTTCAAATACTTAGCAGACAGAAATACTCTTAAAAACAGTGAAGGAGTTATTATAATAGCAGAGGTTGTCACATAGTGTAATTGATAGAGGAGATTAATTTCAAACTTTGAGGACCCATACAGGACGTAAATTATATCATTGGAAATGTTAGGACAAATTAGGTGCTTGATTAATTATTGATGCTCTGGGGTATTCATATCTCTAACATAACTTCATACTAGACAATCAAATTAAAGCTGTGATGCTATTGTCTCCTCATTGAATTAGTAGTGGGAGTGAGAGCTTGGAAAGTGCTTCAAGGATATGGATTAATCCCTTTTGCCAAGTCATTTAATATATATTTAATATATGTCTGGTGTACACATGCACTTTCAAATATGTGTGCTAATGAAAACTCACTAATGCATTGATGCAAAAGGTAAAATTCTGTCACCTTGAACATGGAGAATGTATATGGTAGTTCATTCTAACTAAGCATAAATTATCTTCATTAAATACAGTAAGTCCTCACTTAACATCATCGATAGGTTGATGATGCAAAACATTTAACGAAACTAATTTTACCATAGACTGATCTAAACAAGAGTTAAGTTCCTACATCATATTTCTGGCCACAAAAACATTATCAAATTTCTAAATAAAGACTCAAAACATTTCTAATATTAAACATTGAAATAAATGTGAGCCATACATACATTTAAGAAAGATGAACTGCAAACAAGAGAATTTTTTTCTAACCCACTCATTCCAGTTCAGCATTGCGGATGGCAGTAACCTATCCCAGTAGTTCAGGGCACAAGGTGAGACCCAACCTCAGACAGGATGCCCTTCCGTCACAGGGTACACTCACACCCACACCCACACCAGACTGAGAGAGTATAGAAACACCACTTTACCTCACGTGCAATCTTTGGGATGTGGGAGGGAAATGGAGTCCCTGGAGGAAACCCACATGTACATGGAGAGAAGGTGCAAACTCCACACAGACAGTGGCCCCAGTTGGCAATCGATTTTTTTTTTCTTATCAACATTATAATGAAACAAGTTTGAATGAAATGACATTATTTTAGGACCCGCTGTATCATAAGCTTTCAAAAGCCTAAACAGCACGTTGGGAAGATCTAATTCTAATGGCAGGTATTTCTGATGGCAGATGATTTTAACTCACCTAGTTTTCCCCGAGCATTAGTCACTATTAAATGTTCTTTCCCTGGATTTCCTGAATCATTTTCTAAAAAACCACATGAGCCCTTGTGATTAATTATGTCATGAGATACTATTTAGACAATTTCTCAGAGCTTACAGGAAGTCAGTCCCACTTGCCTTCTTGCCATTCTGTGCTTCTGCCTTATATGACATCAATTATTAAATTTTTAATAACAGCTCAGAAAATGAGGCATAAAAATACAAAATGCCACACAGTTGCATTCAGTTATTTAAGGTTCTCTTTCCACAATCGTGGGAAAAGAAATCTAAGCAATGATCTTCAGAAGGCACTGGCTTAAGGAAAGGGAGTTGTTACTGCTTTGGATAGCTTTGTAGTTCACGCTAGTGAGACTATGTTGCTTTTGAACCACTTGAGAAAAAAATAATTTCATGATCTAGGGTGTAAATACCTAGACTTGAAAAAGATGAATGGGAATGAGAGGTTCATGCGTTGACATTCGTGTGCAGTGGAATGGAAGTCTGAGTTTTCCTTGCTGTACAAAGAGAATTAGGTTAAATGCTTGCCATCCTCCTATACTGTGTGTATGTGTGTGTGTGTGTGTGTGTGTGTGTGTGTGTTTTATATCTTCGGCCCACAAAGAGGCTGTAGCTCCCATTTAAACCTTCTTTCCTAGACAAACATCCATGCACACACTCTTGTCCATATTTTAGTTATATAAACCAGAGAATGTGAAGGAAGTAATGTCTTCCATTTGGGGCAGGGAATTACTGCTTTAAAACAGGACTCCCTCTCAACCGGATGGCTTTACTTCAGGGAAAATAGGACTGGGCAAACTGCTGAGGTCTGTGCATGTACTGATTCTTGAGCCTAACCAGGTAATGTTTCCTCTTCCGCCTTTCTTCATGCCCTGCTTCCTGTCTAGTTGCCATGTACCGAGAACCATCTTTGCATGACGTTGGAGAAACGGTCCCGAAGGCCGGGGTGACGCCAAGTAAAAGCACAAGTGCGTCTGCAATAATGAATGGAGGCAAACCAGTCAACAAAAGTAAGACAACATAGCCAGATCCTCACAGGTGTTGTGACTTACTCGTCCTGAGCACAGTTGAGCGATTTATCCTTGCCAGACATTTCTGCCACCGTGGCTGAGGAGCAGCTGGAAGTAAGCGGATGCTTGCTCTTTGCTGTCTCAAACTTCTTGGTTGCAAGTGGATAAATCTCAACCTGTTGCACCCCCCACAGCAAGAAGACACCTGGATAACCAGCTAAACTCAGACCATGGAATGCCCTACCAGATATGGAATGCCTTTTTAATATCTTTTCTGTGACTGTGACACTTCATGTGAATGACATACTTCACAAGTACCCTCGATACTTTGCCTGCTGACAGCTACCCATAATCCTTTTTGAGTCCTGTTTCAGCGAAATCCATGTGTTTAAGTTCAATTTTGTAGCACACAAATACTATTGATTAATTTCTAGTTAGAAGCTGTAAACCTGTGCTATTATGGATTTCCCTTCTTCCCGTTTTTACAGGGCTGCTCGCTCCACTGTTTGTGAATCTTTGGCAGGGGTTGTGTTCCTTTAAATCTTAAATGTTGCAGTTGGCTTAGTTCGAAGAGCGATCAGGAAATCAGGAAGCCTTCTAAACCTATTATTCCAAATTACATCTATAAAGATTAAGAGTGTTGTCTCTGGCTCACACGATCAATTAAACACACATATACGCTCTATTCAGTAGCAGGTACTGTGCTCCTGAGGTTGGCGTTTCGGGGTGAGAAACGGGTCAAACACAGTCCAAGGGAAATTCTCTGTGATATGTGTTTGACATCCCCCTATAGTTTCTTTGTGTGTGTGTGTGTTTTATACATATCACAAGCTTACTGGTAATGGTAACATTTGCCTTGCCCAGCGAGCAAGACCCACTGGTTTTTGAGAAAGTGGGTCCAAAGAACTCTGTAGGCCTTGTAGGCCTGATTAAGGTTCATTTTTCATCTACTAATCCTCATTATTTGGGAAAAAAGGAAAAAAATTAATAATTACAACCTACCAGAGTTGCGCTACCTAAATCCATTTCAGATATAATTCTTCCTGTTTTTAATGAACTGAACTTAATGCCATCCCGGGTTTTGGCTGCGTTCCACTCATACTCAGCAGAGCATGGGCAAGGCGGCTGTTGTGTTCTTTTCTGCAGCAGCAATGCAAACCTTAGTTATAAATTAGACTTTAATATTTTTGGTGTTTAATGACAAGTTTTTAAACTGGACACATTAGGAAAAAATATTTTTTTTAGCTCAGCATGCTGAGTCAGGTACTGTGTATTTCACCAGTCCATACCTCTAACTCAGTGTATTTGGGTCCAGGTTGCCCAATGGCTGGGGTAGAGGTGCCTTGCCATGATCTCAGAATGCAGTCTGTCGAATTATCCTAGATACAATTAAAGGCAAACCAACATGATCAAACATCAGGTTTTGGGTCCACTCAACTGATTTGCTTTTGTTTCATTTGCTTTCTTAATTTCCTTTTAAATAATTCTGAGCTGAGGAAAGACAACTACCAAGAAAGGCCATGAACAGTTGACTACACAGTGAAGAAACCATGCAAAATGTTCAATATTGGATATAAAGAGTTTCAAAATGTTTAATACTAACCTGTTTGGAAATATATTTGTTAACTCTGTGTATACTTAATAAAATTCAATGTTTTGTTCTCAGAAGAGTTAGTTGAGACCAAACTGAACCTCATTTATAGAAAACTATATGTGGGATCAATATACTGGCCTCTTGTTATTATTTCCATGTGGAAGGATGACCCACTCACCATTTCCCCCCACCTGCACTGTACTTACTAGGAAATTATTTTGTCACTGCTTTTCTAAGTCTCCATGACAGCCCTTACCCAGCATTTTAAAATATTAGCCTGCTTTGCTGATTAAAAATTTAGTATAAAATTAACTGTTTATGCTTATTTCATTTTCATATTGGATTCCATTTTAATAAATAAAAAGTTAGCATAATGTTTGAGTAGATTTATTGTTGATAATGCTGAAGTACAAATACAACAAAATGATTCTTTTGACCATTCTTGATTTCTTGTTATGCTATTTTGAAGCCTATTGTTTTTAACAGGGTAAGTTAAAATACATTGAATGGATTTCATTAACCAATTATTTAGGGGAGACATATATTCCATAATATGTGGCAAACTGAATAATTTAACTTGAAATTTCAATGACATGGGCTTAAAGACACTGGTTACTCCAACACACACACACACACACACACACACTAATTTGTTTTTGATAATCAGCCTTACTTGCTGGTTTCTTTTTCCCCTGCAAGCCTCTTTATTGGTTAAAATTAAGACAAGATTTATTTTTCTAAATGACTGAGATTTTTGTAAATGTGTACCTCTGTTTTGTTTTTTATATGAGTTGCCTATAAGGACATTTATCCCTATGAAAGGATGTCAAAATACTTTCTTCTCTAACATATGTTTAGACATATTGCAGAGGAATCTTTGTTATTTGTAAATTAGTTCAATCATTTCCTTTGTGTCTGGTCTCACCTGTTGCATGGGACGAGGACAGCACTAATGAACTGCATGTAGGATCTGTGTTTCCAGAACTGTTGGTATGTATTACTCAGTTTACATACAAAGAGTTTGCATTGTACCGTTTCTGTGTTTAATATCATTTGTTGTATTCACAAATACAACACACCGAATAAAATATTTATATGAAGACGTATTATAAAACATCAAACAACTTTGTGTAATGAAATGGCATTGCATCACCCACAAATATAGAGAAATGTCATGTAAATACGTTGGTAAACTCAATTTTCCCTTTTACCATGCCAAAGAAAATTTTAGCTCTTTCATGATACCTCTCTTGCTATTTTTCTGGGATAAGACTCCCTCATTTTTTCCCCTCAGAAATTAAGTTTGCTGTTATTAAGTGCAATCTGTCACTACTGATGTTCTCTACAGTAAATCTGATGGAATTCATCTGTACTTACATACTGTGTTTTGTACCTCCATTTACATGTCAATTATATTGAGTTTAATATCACATTCTTTTTGCATGCATACCTGGTGTGGGAAGGTTATTTCTACCGATTTGTTGCGGTGTCTGATTGCTTTACCCATCCCTCAACAATGCTCGGGAGTATTGATGGTTTTGATATTTCAAGTAACACCATTTTCGTTTTCTTATAAGTTTGCTTTGTAAACTCTTTTGCTATAGTTTCACTTAGAAAAATTATAGAAGAGATGCAAGTGGTCCACCCTATGTACAGAGTATAATAGTACTGAGCATCATTATAAATTCTGGAGAATTTAGAGATTCTTTTTCTAAATGTTTGCTTGTCCTGAGTGTTCTAGAGTAGGGGATGTCTTCAGGAGCTCCACCCTGGGCCCATAAGACTCCTGCGGCAGTCCTTCTAATTGTTTGCCTCTTGGAGAGTAAGCATAGTTTATCATACCTAGCCAATTGCTTAATTAATGCCTAAAGCACTAAAACAGTGAGATGTTTTCAGGATGACTAATATCAGATTTATTTCCTTTTAAAAACAAAACAAAACAGAAATGGAATAATAAAGAAAAAAACTTCTTGTTCTTTAAGTTAGACATGTATCACTTCATTTGAAGTTTTCTCCCTAATATCATATAAGGAGAATTGAAATTTGAAGGAGAGACCAGATTAAGAAATCCATGTTAGAAGCAAGTGAAAATATTTAACAATTATTTTCAATTTTATTTCAGAACCAGACAATATCCAGGGAAAGCAAGTAAGCTAAAGCCAGGCATGTCAAAATCCAGATGTGAACTGAACTGTGTTACTTTGGAGTAATGTACATTTCATAGCTTAGATTTCTTAGCTTACAAGGTGGCACACAGCCTATTGATTCCCTTGAATACTGAGTAGGGTTTCAAAGTTTTGATAATGAGTCTGCAGACGAAAACTGAGTTACATTTTATTTTATTTTATTTTTTTCTGGCTTTCTAATTCAGTCTAATCCTGATGTTTGCTGCCAGAGACTGTTTGTATTTAAGGGATGGAGGCTATTCCTTTCAATGGGCTGCAGGAATCTAGATTTGCTCGAGGAATGCAGAGAGAAAAAGTGGTATAATGATTCCCTTCTTAGGTCTTAGGACCTTCCTCGAATTTTACTGAAAAGACCTTGTAGAAGAATTACTCAGTGATCGTTTGCCCAGCAAGTAGGGTTTACAAACTGGTTGTAGCTTTCCTAGTTGGCATTAATCGCACTGTAACTTGGGACAAACTTGAACAAACCAATGAGATTTACACATTTTTCCCTCCTCCTATTACACGTTTGTTCTTGCCCTGCCTTCTTTTAAAGAGAGAGTTTCTATCTTAGTACCAGAATCAAAAGTCAAAGTACCAAATCACATTTAAGAAGGGTAGAATGTATGTCTGTACATGTAACTATGTTTATTTTTTTCTAATTTAAACATATAAATTAAATCACTTCTTAGTAGAGCTATTGATGTTTGCATTGCTAGAGTAAAAAATCACACATACAGACACACACAAAATATAGCAGATGGAAAAAGTAAAGAAAATATTTTTGTTTTAAAGGAAAAATACTCACTAGAGTTTAGGTACCATGTGACTTGTGCTATAACTTAATTTCAGTTCAATAATTTGTAGCTAAATGAACCCAGAATATTGTTGATTGTGAAATATTTTTAGTTTGTCAAAAAATTTGGACAAATCACACTCTGAACTTTATAATATAAACATTTCTCCATATTTGAACTTCTTAAAAAAACATGATGCTGAAGACATTTTTTTCTTATATTAAAATATAAAAAGAGAAGCACATTTTTGTAGTTGTTGTTAATGAAAAGGTTTGACAAATATAGAGAATTACAAGAAAAGGTTATGTGAGGAAATATAGGAAATCAAAGGCAGTTCCAACAGAGGACAGGTTGGCAAACAACTCCTCAGCTGTGAGTCAAATCCATCTTGCAATGTGTTTTTGTATGGCTCAGGAGCTCAGAATGAGTGGGGTTTTTGTTTGTTTGTTTGTTTTTTACGTTTGAAAAGTGTACAACACAAATAAACAAAGAATATGCAACAGAGATGTATGTGGCTCACAAAGACTAAACTGTTTAGTATCTCGTCCTTTCCATAGAAAACAGAGCTCTGCAACAAGGAATCTGAGTGTCATTTGTATTGTGATGGCTAGCTCATATAGGGAATTCCAATATGTCTGTCATCAAATAAGTCATCAACATTGCTTCTGAACAATTATAAAAGGTTTGTTAGAAGTTTAATGCTTAAAAAGGAGGAAAGAATATCATTTATATTATTTCTTAATTGCTTACATTCCCCTCATTTTACAAAACTGATACACCAATTGACATACTCAACAGTAGAGATACAACTAATATGGTTGCACTCCTTAATCTCAGGATAGAGATAACAATTTTATAAATCTATTAAGTATGAGAACACTATTAGTACTATAAAAATCAGTACCAGTTAAATTTTCTCCTAAATCATTTTCTATATTAAATTTTAAGTAACTCAGCAGATACATATTTATATTTTCCTTATTTTTGGTGATTTGACTTATAAAGTCCAAGCCATGATTTTCGAATATTTACATCATTAAGTAAAATTTCCAAGTAAAAATTTTCATCTTAAACAATACGGAAATGATTTTGTTACATTATTCTAGGATTTTACAAAAATATAATTCACATTTAGAAAAAAGGGTCTGTTTTAGCTCTAAATAATTAAAGTTTGCCTAAACTAATGTGTGTAAGTAGATTTAACTATAAATATATAAGGGAAGTCCAAATTATTGTACATTTTCATTATTTAATGTGAATTTCATACAGAGCAAAATTTCACCATTAAGAAAATAAACATTTTGTTTCTATCACTGAGTGAATATTTGTAATTTCTATTTAAGCCTTTTCTAGGTTTTTTTTTTTATCCTCTGAGTTTTTGAAACCATTTTGGTGCCATTTTATCATCATATTTCTTCTTGACTTCTTATGACCTACTTTTCCGGCAAGTAATGAACAAATCCTTAGAAATAAGAGAGTCTTTTAAGAGAAATGAATGCATATTTCAGGCCCATCATACAGCAAACTAGATATTATCTTTTTTAAAGGTGAGTTATCATCAAGTAATTTAAATAGTGAAGAATCAGATACCTTGTATATGAACCCCTGCCCGGTTTGAAAAATGTTCTATAACAGAAAATTGGTAGTCCTGAAAAGCAATTTTTTGTTGTTGTTGTTAATCATCAGTTGGTAAATACATATTGACGCAGAGTGTAAATAACTATGTCAGTGTTTATTAAAAATGTTAAATTGTACATTTTTCATAATTTTTTCCTCCATCTTAAGAGAATCTCTTTTTGTGAGTTTAAAATGAGACTGGAGAAATGACTTGATGACTGAAAAATAACCAGTGTTTTTTCATGGTGATCTGGCCTCTGCCCCCACACACCAACATTATACTTCACGTGTGTGTGTCTTCATCATCCCCATACTGAAATGTTGAATGACATGAAAACCTGGAAAAACATGATTGATGGATTTATATGAAGGTATGTCTTTTTCTTAGATTGTAAAATGGCCTTTCTTGTGTAGGGATGTGCATTTCTAACAACCGTGTAATTCAGCATTTTTCAACTCTGGCACTATTGACCTTTAAAATCAGATAATTCTTTCTCTTGAGGGGAGTGGGGTGCTGCCCTGTGCTCTGTGGGATATTTAGCAGCATCCCTGGCCTCTACCCACTCAATGCCAGTAGAACACCCTCCCACCCCACCCAGTGTGACAATCAAAATTGTCTGTAGACATTTCTAACTGTTTTCTGGGTGGCAAAGTTGCCCCTGTTGAGAACCACTGATGTAAATTATGGAAGGAAATTTCTTTCTGGTGTTATTTACATCAGAGTTTGCTTAACTCATTTTTAATGGGTACCCAGATTTCATTCAGGCATTCAGAAATAGAAAAACATACAACAGTCTGTTTGACCTGTCCTCGTGGTGATTATACATGGTTTCCTTTGCTTTTATATGTTCTAATTACTGAGAAAAATAAGAATCAGTCCTCTTCCATGTAATTGTTATGGATATTCTGTGCCAAGCCAGATTTCACATGCGTTTCCATTCCATCCATCCCAGCATTCACAGTTGCCACAGCTACATATTCCATTCCCTGCAATAAAATACACAGGGCAATCATTATCATGATGGAAATGGACCAAGTTAAAATATGTTATTATAAACCATAGCTGTTCATAATCAAAGTCATTTCATTCATCTCCGCAGATTTGCTTCTTGTGCAGCCATCTTATCATTATTCTTATTAAGCAGCCATAGAAAATCTGATCTTTCAAACAATTAATGGCATCTACTTGGGGCCACCCTCTATGTAGCATTGATCTAATAGTGACCATCCTGTATTACTCCAGCTGGGCTTCCATGTCAGAATTTTGATTTTCTGTTGAAAGCAAGTCATGTCTGTGTTATGAATAAATGCTAAAAGACATAAAGCTGCTTGTCATAGTATAAGGTAGTCTGAGTAATCAGCTGGAAGAGGAGACTTGTGTAGTAGGGATGGACAGAAAGTGAATGTCAAGCTTAATGACTCACAAATATTCATTTTTTACCTTCAGCTAGAAACAAGGAGAACAAACATACATGTCTCTATTTCCCCTGTAACTTGTTTAAGAAAATGTATTTTATAACCTGTTAGTAGGAGTCAATAACTTGGCATAGCAGTATCTATTACAGTCCTAACTTTTTTCATACTCCTAGGCCCACAACACACAGGCACACCCCAACCAACTAGTGGTAGCTGGGTCCTGTTTAAAATAATATTCCATTCCCTAAACCATGTGCAAAGTGAAATGGTGGTCAAGAGAACTCTTCTTTTTTCAGTACGTAACTGCATCTGTGTAAGTAGTGGCGGGGTTACATCGTGGAATTTTCCCTAAAATCATATAATTTGTATTCATTATTTTGTATTCTTCTATGCCTGGGAATAATATAGCTTATTCCCGACTGCCCACCTCCCCGTACAGTTGCTTTAATAGTTGGCCCTTGAGTCCATGGAAGCTCTCCTGCCCAGTGATCTACAGCTGTGTGTGATGGGTGTCATCCCTCTTCATTGCAAACTGTGGCATGGATCAATTAGAGTGGGTCAATACTGAACCTGTGCAGATCAGCCCATCATGTTTGTCACAGTCTCTGTCATCACAGTCGCAGAATTCTCCCGAAATATACCACTCTTCTGCAGAACAAATGCACTTTCCACAGTGACAAGAACCTGAAATCACAAAGGGTATTATTGGCTGTCACCACATACCGAAAGGTTTCTGTCTAGAATAGAATACCATCAATGCACTGACAATAGGCTTCTAATAACCTCTCTTCCAAAGGTAAAAGTTTATTGAATAGCCGGTTACTCAGAGGGGAGCTTTACTTACTGTAATTCATAAAGGTTATCCAGGAAAGGCTTCATTATGGATCTAGACAGTTGCAATTAGCCTTGAGCAAATGTTCCATGGCCCAGTCTGGTTGAAATGTCAATGAGAGCAGAATGTGGCTGATTCTTATAGATGGCCTTCCAAAAAGGTGTTCAAAAATAGATGTTACTTTTTTTTTTTCTGAATTGAATCAAGTTTTAAAGGTTTCTGTTCTTTAAAGGAATTGAATAGTAAGTTCTATTAAATGAATCCTCATTTTATAATTATAACGTTTTCTAATTAAAACAGCTACTAAATTATTGTGCTTATAATTTGAGATTTTTGTTTACATGGTCTTCTTAAAATAAGGACACACCTGCATATAGGGTGGCTCATTAAATGCTAAAAGTACATACACAATCACTCATGTATGTTTGATTTATCAAATCTCATGCTCAGGATTTCCTGCCATAACCAATGCCAGCTCTAATCTCCCCAAATGTTCATCTTTTATGAGGCTCTAGATTCAACCATCTTTCTTATTTCATCCATTCCCCCTCTTTTTACTTCCTACTTTATTAAAATTTTGCTCTTTGATTATTAAAAGTATTTTGGTTTAATGAGAAGCACTCTTATTAATGGTACATTTAGAAGCAAAGAAAATAATATGAAATTAAATGGTGTGAAAAAGAGAAGAAATTTCTCTCAGTCTAAATGTCTTTACATGACAGGCTAAAAAACCATCACATGGCAGAATTCTATAATAACAGTAAAGACAACTTTAAAATTAAAAAAAGAAACACACATATAATGGACATCCCCTCTCTTCTATTTCCTTGGATTAGTTGTGTGTTTTTTTCCAAATGTGATTTCTTTTGACTGAAGACGGCTATCACTTTAAGAGAATGTGAAGTAGAAAAAGTATTTTGACATAGTTAACAAAATTCCAGACTTGGTAAATTCAAAATATATTGGGAAGAGGCAAGAATCAATCATTAGTGCCTCTATGGAACATAGTAACTAAAAACTAAGTTAATAACCTGGGTGATAAAAATGATTAGAGAATGGAATTTATATTTATTATTGAGCTGATGAAAGGATTCATATAAACATGTCCCATGAATCAAGCACTTCGTGGTATTTCGTATCATGGAAACTAGTGGATGCACTTTAGCTGCAAGAATCCCCAACCGCCAAATTAAACTTTCAACATTCCTTGTCACACTTCTCAAGGTAAGAAAGTAGTCAGAATTAGTTATATGCTGAGAAATGCATTTACATTTATTAACTTCTTGCTTGACCACAACATGATTTCACTTAGTCCTAACTTGTTTACCTGAGGGTCTAGGTTGATTTACATGCTCTTGAGCAAAATAGAAAACTTTCGGTTCCACTGAGTGACCAATAGCCTGCTGGTTGCACTGGGCCCATAGGCTGGGCCACTGGGGTCAGTCTGTGAGTGGTCTCATCCAGGTGCAGTGTTTCTTTCTTTAGAAATGTATCCTAATTGTAAAGACTTCCTTTCAAATTTCTAGGCACAAAGTGCTCAACATTCAACTGCTAATTTTGCAAATGGTTAGCACTGTATCTGCAAGCAAAAAATTCATTGACTTTTCCCTGAACATTTCCTCAGAAGGGACCATATTTAGTGCTTTATTTTCATGAGTGGAAGATTATTTGAAGAATTTGACTGTTTTTCATTGTTTCCAAAACAGTATCTCCCTTACTTTGCAAAATCGTTTCTATGACAGAAGCAGAAGTAAATGACTGTATATGTCCATCATATTCATGTAGTACTCCTACTATATCCTTTTTCCCTCCACAATTCATGAAAGATCTTACGTTTCATCTTAAATTTATCCCCTGGCTCTGGAATTATTCTAAGCACTGCTCTTGCTTCTGGAATGCTTAGCTTCAGACCATAGCGAAGAGTTTTCCTAAAACTGGAAAGCTCAGCTAAAGTTACTGTGGTATACATTGATAGACTATTTGATGAGTAAGTTCCAGTTCCAAAAGCCTACTAGTCACTGAAATACTTAGAATGAAAAATGGGGATTGATTTTTGTATTTCGTATTTGTATGTGCTATGAAAAACTAGCTTTCCTCGGTCAGCATTTTCCCCAGCTGTGTTGTTCTTTCCTGTTTGTCAGTTCTCAGTGCATCTTAGAGGTAGGAAATTCTTCTACTGCTTGTGAAACTAGGAATAGCATAGCATGTAATAATAACACAGGGTGATCGTTATTAGGATGTCTTACAGCATCTTTGTTGTAGAGTGTTCTGGCTGTTTTCATCAATAACTGGGGGTCAAATTGCCCATCTCTGGAAAGGGAAAAACTGAGGGAGAGGATTCTGTCAAACAGATATAAGCCACATGACTGCCAAGAGGTGACTGATGATTCAGCTCAGCTGGCTGGGACCCACTCACACCCAGGAGACTCAATCCAGTCACAAGGAGCAGCTGGTCCATCTTGGCAAGAACTCTAGGGTGGTAAATTCATGATCACAACACCACTAATCCATTTATTTTCTTTCTCAGTATGAGGACCCTTAAAAAGGCTCTGATCTGTCTTCTGTGCTTCTTTACTGGCTTCCATTTCTGGGGAATCAGCCATATTTTCTCATTTATCTTCAGAGCATCCTTAGGACTTAAGAAAGGGAAAGAAATGAAATTCTGCCTTCAAAGATGAGAAAATGGAAGTACAGAGAGGATAAGGGAAGTGCCCACAGCCACACGGGCGATAAACAGTTAACCTAAGATTTCAATCCAACTCAGTCTACTCTTCCGTCTATCTATCTGCCTATGCGTGAGGCCTCTCACAAGAAGAACTTTCACGTAGTTTCAAAAATGAGTTGTGTGTTCCTGTTGCTCTGACTGACAGCTATGTTGGGTGAGGCAACTAGACCACTGGCCTAAGGGCAGTTTTTGAAGCATAACATTTACCCTGTCTCTTTTCAAGGATGGAGAACAGATCATTGTGGGGTGGAAGTAAGAGGTGGGTGGGTGGGTGGGTGTAAGTGTAACTTGGACTTATTTGTATGTCGTGGGACTCCACAGTATCTTTGTGAGTCTAAGAAGACATTTGATGACATGCAATTATAGCCATCATCATTCAATATCTTTAGGAATATTAGAGGTGATGATGGAGATCTCAGTTGAAGTTGCCAAGGTCAAAAGGTTATTATGTCCTTGGATACACATACATACCCAAACAAACCAATAAGCAGCCTATGAATTATATCATGTATTTGGCAAAGGTAGCTAAACTTAGGGGAGACCTGGCTCTAAGCTCATCTCTCCGGTTATTCACGAGAAAAACAATTTGAGTCTAAGGATGAGGCACCTTTGCTAGCTGCCCCATTAATAAAGTGGACTTCCTTTTTCATTCATCAAGCCTGACAAAATGCTGCAACCTGACATCCAAGCAGGCAGTTTTCACTATTGTACTAACTACTCCATCTGTTATGAAGGTCACAACAATGTATCTTGTTTTAAATTTTTCTATGGAGTGATTTATTGTCTTGGCTATAAATTTGTAAAGAAATAAAATGCTATTTCTTCATCGTCTCCTGAGGTGATGGCTTTATTCACAGCTCATGGGAAGTGCATGTTTCAAATTTGTCTTTCTGGTGAAAACACTTAGTTGGGTACAGGCTACTAAGTGGTGTGCTATGGTGGTCTCAGGCCCACTACTCATACCTGTCCACTAGAGAATGAAATAAAGTTACTCTTTCTGTGGTTCTGAGGTGGGGGTGGGGTGCACCCTCCTTGGGGACAGGAATAACTGCTGCATCCACTATTCTCCACGCCTACAAAAGTGCACAGTTCCATGATCTTGTTTGTAGTCCCTGTCTTCTATAAGCCAGCGCTGATGACTCCAGAATAAGAGGAAAGAGAGGAAAACACAGGCAGCTGCTGCAAACAACAGAATTCCCATAATCATCACTGACACCAACCTGAAAACACGTAGCCTTGAAGCAGCTTTTACATTCCCATTTGAGTTCAAAGACTAAAACTCTCTACCCATTGAAGGATAAATATATAATTTAGAATATACTCGTCCAACCCTTCATGAATCTCTAGGCATAGTTTCATCACCCAAAGCAAACAATTTGAAAGGACAAAAACTGGAGAGATTTTCTTGTTTTATTTGAGGAAATGCCTTTGGGCCAATATTTAGTGTATATATATATATATATATATATATATATATATATATATATATATACGAATATTGCATTTTCTACATTTATGGTGCTGAAAAATCAGAATCCACAGAATGTAATGACTTTAATAAGAATGTTTATGTTTATTTCTTGAAAAGAAGCTACCCCTCTTTTTGCTTGAAATTCAATTTAGGACATGAAAGGCTGGTATTCACTACACTGGTGAGCATGACTTTGTGTTTTCTTCTTATACTTGAGATTGGACAGACTGAGCAAAGGCCTGCTTATCAACAATGTTAATGATTTGGTAGTGTGTCTAGTAAACACGCACACACACACACAGGCTAATTTTTAAAATAAACAAATATGAACAAGCACACCGATGTTATAATACAAGTGGATTTCATCATTTGGTAGAGTTGCTATGAAGAGTTAATATTTATTCCAAGAATAATGCCATTCTAAAAACCAATGAAAAAGTACCTAAACTTTAGGGATCTGTGTTTGGAGCTATACTCAGAAATACAAATCTAATTCAGACAAGTTAACCATTCTCAGTAGTTTTTTATAGGCAGGACACTCCCTTCTGATTTGATATCATTTCTTTTTTCCCTTCTGCTTACCCTTGAAGGTTAATTCTGTTCCTACCCTCTTTCCGGTTCTCTCTGTTAATCTTCTCCTCTGGAATTTCTTCCTTCTGCCTCTTCCTTTTAACCTTTCCTTCCTCCTTTTTGTTTCTCCCAACAGACGTTGAACCTAAGGCAAGTATTTCCAGGAGCTGAGTGCCCCTGAGAACCGAACTGGTGCGGGACTTGTTTGGGACTTGGAATTAGAGTGAATGTAATAGGAGAAAAAAGTGATTGCTTTAAATTCATTTAAGTGCCACCTGGCTGCTGTAATTGCATTAGGTTTAAGGCATGGCCTCTTTGCCAGAGTGCTGTCAACACCAGTCTCAAACACAGAATTCCTGGAAACCAAGCACACAGTTGTGTATTGAAATGAGCATATTTGTATCAATTTTCAGCTTTCTTCCGGGCACCAAATGTGGTTCCAGCATCCATCTGATTTTATCTTTGCAATTATGTTAAGATGCCTCTTTCAACCGGATAATACTGGCCTCGAGCAATAGGTAAAGCAACAGCCACCGTTTAGGAGCACATCCGCATGATGCAGCCTGTTTCCCAGACCTCCTCTGTCACTAACTAGCAGATCCACTTGGCTTTACTCTGTCTTCTTCAGAAAGATATTTATGTGCTACTCCTGACCCAGGGTTGGTGCTTGAGTGTAAAGGCAGCTTCAGCTAAAGCTGTGCTTTGTCTGCAAAGGGGAGTAGTCTGTTCTGCAAGGTGGCAACTGAACTGAAGAAGAGAGCTGGGAAGCTCCATGACATCTAGTTCCAGGCAGGGCAGCTCCCCAATATTTAGTGAGAATCCCGTGAGCTTCCAGGGTCTTTTCTGCAGTTCTGGTCTCTGCTATTTCACAGGTGAACTCAACAATTATCCTTTTGCTTTTTTTTTTTTTTTTTTTTTTTTTGGCCCATTCAGTACCCAGTGTATCTTATTGTACTTTCTTCTTTAAACATCATTAATTCTATTTCATTCAGCAATGAGGCTGTATATTACAAGTACCTGAGGATCTTTTTGCATGAAATCTATCTCATGCATTTTATTTTCTTAGATACTAAACTTCACGTGGTTAACTTTCAAGTTTAAAGTCTGGTGTAAACAGAGGACAGAGTGGTTTTCATTCACGCCAAGTGCAGTTTGAAAAAGATGGTTGCTATGGCTGCTGTAGAAACCATGTGTCACAACAAGGATCCAGTCCAAGCTCCAGCAGAGATACTCACCCTTTCCTGAGCACAATATGCCATCTGCTGATTCACACAAACTCTTGCTTTGTTCCTCCGTCATATTACACTTCCTGGGATGTTGGCAGAGCTTTCCGAACCATCCTCTCTCACAAATGCATCGACCACAGGAACATGTGCCATGGCCTGAGAAACAGTCACAGGGTGGGGTGAGAGAAGGACATGGGTCAATAGCCAGATGAGTCGCAGTTTTTAAGAAATATGTAAATCATAGGATCTCCTTAGTATTAAGCAAGCACATTTTCCTTTTATGCACAGTCAATTGGGCATGCAATTTTTAAAAAGAACTTCACAATACAGTTTTAGTTTCACATAATACATTTCATGAATGTAGCATAGGAAATGGACTCAAGAAAGAAAGAAATCTTAAAACAATTTAAAATAGAATTTTACCAAAATACATGCTCACTTGCATTTTTATCGGTATAGAATGTTCCTGCTTTTCATCATCATGCATGCCATGACACCCAGACCAATGGACCAGCCTAGTATTTATTCATTGCTATCCTACTGTTTACTAATAAGAATAAAACATTAATTTCTGTAAGAATGGCATCTGGTATTATATTACTTTGTGTACCTCACTACTTATAAATAAGAACAGATCTAAGTGTAAGTAACAGTGTCTATTATTGCATAGAAGTGAAAAACAGCATGAGGCTTAGATTCATATCTGGAACTTGTTTTTCCTTTTGTTTCTGTCATGGGGTCCTGGTTTGGAGGATGTTTATCTTTGGTAATATATACAGTGTTGTGTTTGTGACAGTTATTCACTGGCATACACATCTGTCTCGTTGCTTGCCACCAACACCCTATCGGATTGCATCAACTTTCATTTAAATTTCCTGTTTCCAATCAGCACTTTATTCTTTCTCGTATATGTGCATTACCTCACAGCCAGCTATCTCCAAACAGAACAAACAAAACAGCTATTTGTTTGGCAAACTTTTACTGAGTAGCTATTATGAACAGCATATTTCTAAGCAGCAGGGTATACAGATCAAGCATCACGGACACAGTTGTCATTCCCAGGGACACATGACATCGTGATTCAGACTGACAGCTTCTCTGGATCTGTTGCCACCATTTTATCTTGACCATTCGCTCTGGCAGGACTTTCAAGAGTAAACCTATTCCGTCTGCCTCCTCCTAAACTCAGTTTTGGACAAGGCGGGATTAGTGGTTGACGATTAATTGTTTGCAAGTCATTGTTATGATTAATTTAACCTAACCTCCCAGGAAACACGTAAGGTTTTTACATAACACATGATCATCTGGAAGTTAATGGAAAGCAAATGGGATGCAAACTCAAAAGGGACCTGGATTTACAGACCTATTTCCAACAGCCTCTTCTTATTCATATGTTGATTAATTTAATTTAATCTCATAGCCCTTTGATTCAGGTATTATCCCCACATTACAGTCAAGAAACTGAGGCTCAGATAGATAAACTAATTCTACCACAAATCTCATAGCTCAACCAAACAGAATCAGAACTTGACACCAGTTTCTCTGATTTCGATGTCCACTCTTTCTTCATTGTGTAACATTGCCTCTATGTTTCATTTTGGGAAATAATGATTCTCAATTTGAGACATCTAGAAGCCTTTTCTTAATTCCTATCTTTTTTAGCTGCTGCGTAGTCTGAAGGTATACATTTGACATTTATGGACACTTTCTTCTTAAAATCTCTCTTATATTGGTTTCATGACATTGAACTCTCTTTATCCTTTCAACAGTCTTCCTTTGTCTATTTATTCTTCGCTTCTTTTCTGACCAGATTAATGTAGGCATCCCCGAATAGTCTATCTTGAATCATCTTCTTTTATCTCTCTATAATCTCTCCTTAGAAAAATTCATCACATCACAAGATTTCAGATGGCCACAATTATCATTGGGCTGTATCACCAATACCTAACTCTCTCCTAAATTCCACTCTTGTGATTCCATAGCTTGTGTTCTACCGGCATCCAAAATTGATACTTCTGGACTTGCATATACAATTTTCTTTCTAAAATTTACTCTTCTGTATTGTCCATTTCTTTTTCTTTTTTTTTTTATTGTCCATTTATTTTAATGACACAACTTTCCTCCCAGTCAACCAGTTCAAAATGTTTCAAATCACGTTTGAATCCCCCTTACTCCCCTCGTCTAACAAGTTGCCAGGTCCTGTTGAAACTACCTCCAAAATGACCATCTTGAACCTTTGAGAAACCTTCCTGGCATGTCTTTCTCTAATGTTCTTGCCCATAGCTTCCTGTAGTACCACGTTACTCACATCACAGCCTTGAGATGTAGTCCTGTGTAACTCCCGAATGTTTATGAAATGAAGTTTACCTACTTCAGCCTTCCTTATATTTTAGGGTCCTGAAATAGAGTCCCAAGCTACTTTTCCAACCTTACTCTCTCTCTCCTCTTCTCCCCTTTCATTTACCTCTTGATCTAACCCAACTTGCCTACTCATTGTTCTCTACACATTCTTTATGCTTTTCTGACTTCAGGCCTTTGTTGTGATAGAAATGCCATCCCCCTGCTCTACATCTTCATCTTCTCCTCCTCTGAATTTCTGTGCTACCTTATTTTTCACCTCTATCACAGAACTTTCTGTCTTCCACCTTGTGATATGTAGTTATTTATGAACTAAAGCCATCTCCGAACTGAATTCCTGGAAAGTAGCAATCACTTCTGATTCATCACTGTAGTATTCAGAATGCTGAGCCCGATGCCTTAGACGTGGTAGATCCTCAAAAAACACTTGAAGATTGAGGTTATTTTTAAACAACATCTCCTGATTTTTTAAAATACAAATCCCAACTGAGAACCATAAACTGCATCCAGGACATGTTCACAGATCTTCTGTTTAATGGACTGTCCTTCAAGAACAATGGACAGTTCTTGGATGTCTGTTTTATTTCTATTTCTGTAGAGTGGAGTGAAGTTATGGAATCAGTGCCCCATAAGATCTACACATTCAATCAATAGTTATTAAAATGATTGTATCTTTATTGGAGATTGTATCTTCAATAAAACAAAAGTCCAAGTAAAGTGAGGTCTACTTCAGAAGTTAAAAAAAGTCCATCTTTGGGGGCAGATAATCTGGGGTACCAGAAAAGTAAGAAAGAAATAGAGAGCTTCTAGTAACTGGCTCATTGAGCTATTGACATTTCAAACATCCATGTTTCTTATTGACTCTGTGTTAGTAAGAATTATTTTCAGTTTGGCATAACTAGAATAATTTAACCTCTACTGCAGAGAAAGGCATTTTACCTTTGACTTAGAATATCATTGATAAAAACTAAGTGGCTCCTCACAGCAAATAATTTAATGTAATAGGTAATTTTTTTTTATTTATTAGTTCATTTATCATATCTTTCTGGGACATTAAGTTGGCAATCAGCCCAGACAATGGTCAAAATGCATTGGTAATTATGTGTTTTGATTTGCCGTTTACATGCTTTCCTTTTAGTAAAAAAAGTTTTGGAAAGCTTTCAATAATATCTTCATAAACTCTAATAATTGTAGTCATTCATTTAAGCACTATTATGCACCAGGCATTGTACTAGACCTACCCTACGGTGCTTACTATCTACTAGGGGAGAAAACAAGTAACAACAAGTGGACAGATGCACTTGAGCTGTGGAAGAATTAAAGACAGTGCTAGTATATTCAACAGTGAGAACCCCGTTAACTAGAGTAGTCACTGAAGGGCTCCGTGACACCCACAGAGCCAGAGAGACAATGTTCTAGGACAGCTAGCAATGCAAGTTCTTGGAATACGAAAGAGTTTGGCATGTTACAGGCAGTGAAAAGAGGGCAACGTGTTAGAAGAAGAATATAAACTTGGAGAAATATTCAGGAATGAGAACACAACACATTTGTTCTTGGTAAGGAGTTTCCAGTTTATTCTGATAGAAATAGGAAATCATAGAAGAGGTTAAGTATGAGTGACGTGATACAATTTACAATTTGCAAGTTGATTTTGGCAGCTAAATAGGAGAGATTAAGGTGTGCTGGGAAAAAGTGAATATGGGGAAAGTGAGAGACTATTGTGTTATTTCAAGTGAATGGTGATAGATGCTTAAAGTAGGATGGCGACAGTGTGAATGGAGAGGAGTGGATGGAGATCTGCTTTGGTGGTGGTGCCTTGAGATTTGTTGAATTGGATGTGGCAGGTGAGAGAAAGGACTAGTTTTCTGGCTAGAGAAACATTGTGAATAATAATGCTATTTATAAACTATGAAAGCTGCAGGAGGGAGAGGTTGAGAGCAGCAAATCAGCTCTATTTTGAGCCTCATCTGTTTGAGAAATTCTTTTTCTTTTTTGTAGAAATTTTTTTTCTTTATTTGGCATTTACCTAACAGTGGAATTTTTGGGTCTTAGAGTACGAGTATCGTCATATCATTGACTATACTCCCTATGCTTTACTTTACATCCCCATGACTATTTTGCAACTCCCAATTTGTACTTCTTAATCCCTTCACCTTTTTCACCCTGCCCCCGTATCTATCATCCCTTCCCATCTATCATCCCAATAAATCTAGTACCCATCTGACACCATACATAGTTCTTACAATATTATTAACTATATCCCTTATACTATACCTTACATCCCCATAACTATTAGTACTTTGCAACAACCAATTTGTACTTGTTAATCCCTTCCCCTTCTTTCACCGCCCCCTCCCCTGCAAACACCCCGCCCATATGGCAACCATCAAAATGTTCTCTGTATCTATGAGTTTGTTTCTTTTTGTTTGTTAATTTTGTTCTTTAGATTCCACATATAAACAAAATCATATTGCATCTGTCTTTCTTTGTCTGACATACTTCACTCAGTACAATACCCTCCAGGTCCATCCATGCAGCCGCACATGGCAAGAACCCATTCCCTTCCATGGCCGAGCAATATTCCATTGTATACACGTATGTACAACCTACTCGTCATCCATTCATCCATTGACGGACATCCAGGCTGCCTCCACATCTTGGCCATTGTAAACAATGCTGCAATGAACATATGGATGCACACATCCCCTCAAAGTAGCATTTTGGGTTTCTTTGGATAAACACCAGGAAGTGGGATTACTGGATTCTTCTTTGTCTCTTAAAGAAGCCTGTTATAGCCTTTGTTTTAAAGTCTGTTTTGTCTGGTATAAGTATTGCTACCCCAGATTTTTGTTTGTTTGTTTGTTTGTTTTTGTTTGTCTTTATTTCCATGAATATATTTCCATGAATATATCCTTTACTTTCAGTTTGTGTGTGTCTTTCAATCTGAAGTGAGTCTCTTGTAGGCAGCATATGTAAGGGTCTTGTTCTCTTATCCATTCAGCCCTCCTATGTCTTTTGAGAAAAGCATTTAATCCATTTACATTGAAAGTGATTGTGGATAGATATGTAGCTATTGCTATTTTATTATTCATAATTTTGATCTTCTTTTTCATCTTAAAGAAGTTCCTGTAACATTCCTTCTATTACTGGTTTGGTGAACTCCTTTAACTTTTTCTTGTCTGAAAAGCACTTTATCTGTCCTTCAATTCTAAATGATAGCTTTGTTGGATAGAATAATCTTGGTTGTAGGTCCTTGCTTTTCATCACATTGAATATTTTGTGCCAATCCCTTCTTGCCTGCAAAGTTTCTGTTGAGGAATCATCTGACAATCTTATGGGAACTCCCTTATTGGCCTTTCTCCCTTATTGGCCTATACTAGTTGGCCTTTCTCTTGCAACTTTTAGGAGTCTCTCTTTGTCTTTAACCTTTGCCAATGTAATATTAATGTGTCTTGATCTGGGCCTGTTTGCGTTCATCTTGTTTGGGACTCTCTGCACTTTCTGGGCTTGTATGTCTATTTCCTTCACCAGGTTAGTTATGTTTTCAGTTATTATTTCTTCAAATAGGTTCTCAATCCCTTGCTTTCTCTCTTCTTCTTTTGGTACCCCTATGCTGTGAATGTTACGCTTGATGTTGTCCCAGAGGTCTCTTAAGCTATCCTCATTTTTTTGGATTTGTTTTTCTTTTTGTTGTTCTCATTGGGTGTTTTCTACTACCTTGTCTTTGATCCTCTGCTTCATCTAGTCTGCTGGTGGTTCCTTATAGTGCTTTCTTCATTTCAGTTATTGTATTCTTCACTTCTGACTGGTTCTTTTCTATGGTTTCTATGTCCATTTTTTATGCTTGCTATCTCTTTCTCGAAGTTCTCACTAAGTTTCTTGAGCATCCTTATAACCATTATTTTGAACTCTGTCTCTGGTTGGTTGCTTGACTCCATTTTGTTTAGTTCTTTTGTTGGAGTTTTCTCCTGTTCTTTCATTTGGGATGTATTTCGTTGTTTACTCACTTTGGCTGCCTCTCTGTGTTTGTTTCTATGTTTAGGTAGATCTGCTATGTCTCCCAGTCTTGGCCGCGTGGTTTTATATAGTAGGTGTCCTGTGGAGCCCACTGGCACAGTCTCCCTGGTCACCTGCTCTGGGTACTCTAGGTATGTCCATTGTGTGGGTTCTGTGTGTTCTCCTTTTATAGTTGAGCCTTGATTGCTATTGGCATATGAGTGGGTGGGATTGACACTCAGGCTGACTGGCTGTGGGATCTGGCCAATCCAGTGGCCAGGATTGGCCACACAACAGCTTATGTGCTGCTGTGTGGGAGGCTTTCCCCACTAGTGGAATTCTCCCCAGGGGCACTGGTGCCTGTGGAGACCACTTTTGGTTGTGCCACTTGTGGGGCTATTTGAACGGTGCTCTGCTGTTTTCTGAAGTCAACTTCCAAGTATGTGGGTTCTGGGGCCTCTTGGGAAGGGCTCCAGTGCAGGCCTCGGTCATTACTGCCTTTTACTGGACAGAGGCTACCTGATAGCAACTACAAAGTGATCTGCAGTTGTTTGTTGCCTGTGCTAATCCTGGAGTTGTGTGGGAGAGGCCACACGGCAAACTGAGGATGGCTGCCAGAGTTAACCAGGCCTGGGATAACTCTGCAAAAAGCCAGGACACCCAGAGGCCTGCTGCCACCTGCCAGCTCCCTTAAAGTTCAGCCACTGATAAAGTCTCATGTGGTGCATGAGTTTTATGAGAAGGGTCTCAGAGAGTCACTAGAGTTGGGAGAGTTGTGGTCAGCATGTTAATGTAGAGTCTGGTTTTGTGCCATTGCTGAGCCTGGAGTGACTCAGCAAAAGTCTCAGAGCACACTGAGGACAGTCACTCCCTGCCTGGGGCCTGTGAACTCCACTAGTTTTCCCAGAAAGCGTACAATGCAGGCAGGCCTGGCTGCTTACTCGAGAAAGTGCCTCCGGCCAGTTCTGTGGAGTGGGGTCCCAGCTGAGTCAGCAGGGCGGAGCAATGGAGCTAGCGGAACTCACCAGGCCAATCAGATTCAGATTAAGACGTAAACGTAGGGGGCAGGCTCAACACAGGAAAGAGGCCTCCAGCTTGCCGGCTTCTCCTAGGATGACACCTCACAGGGAAAATGGCAACTGTTCTCCAGTCTTCCTCCTGAAGTCACACACCTCAGTCGAATCCCCTGTATTTCTCCAGTGCCCTGAGTCACCGACCCTCCGCTGGAGCCCAAGGTAAGTGCCTGCGAGCGTCTGTGCACCAGCCCTTTAAGAGGACATCTGGGTTTTCTGCTGCCTTCCATTCCACCTGGACTGTGGGCATCCCCACTGTTTTTCACAGCTAATTGTTGTGGGGGCTCCTCTTCTAGGCACAAGTATTCCAGGCTGGGGAGTCTGGTGTGAGAGGCCGAGGTCTCTCACTCCGCCAAGGGTGGGGAGAACCTCCATGGCTGAGATATCCCTCCTGATTCTCAACCACCACACACAGGTGTGGGGCCTATTCAGTGTCTCTGCCCCTCCTACCAGTCTTGTTGTGTTTTTTTTTAATATTTTTAGTTAGAGACCTTCTATTCAGGTAGATTTTAGATGGTTTTCCAGGTTGTTTGTTCTATAATCTGGTTGTAATTTTAATGTGTTCACTGAAGGATGCAGGCACAGTGTTTATCGCCTCTGCCATCTTGGATCTCTCTCCCAAAGAGTTTTTGAAAGTGGTTGTAACAAGTTACAGATACAATAATGTATGAAAATTCACTTGTTCTCCATGCTCACTAGTAGCTGGTATTTTCAGTGGTTTTATTTTATGTCATTTTATTTATGTTTTGTTTTGTTTTCCTTTCACCTTTTTACATGAAATACTCTTAAGACAACTGAGTAGAAAGGTCAAGGAAGTAGTTGACATAAGCCTGGAGTGGGGACAGAGTCCCAGAGAGCAGTTTCCAGGCTCTTGGCCTCATGTGAAAAGGGGCTGGCTCGGATAGTAGATGGCCATCAGCTGTGACTGGTTGGCCATGAGCTGTAACCAGTTAGCCAATTAGCCACTGATATAACTGCCATGACTGCGTTGGTTGGTTGGTAAGTTGGTTGAAAGGTAGAAAGGTGGATGGCGGATTATGTGGATCCTACTTCCTGTGTATGTCTCGCCTAGCCGCCAGCAAGACTGGAGTGTAGGAAGACCCCTTGTTGGGGTGCTGGTGAATGTTTGCTCCCTGTGTCTCCAACCCAGCCACCAGTGAGAATATAGTGGTATGACTCCCCTATCTATGGCTCTGTGGATGTTCCTTTTTGGCCTCACCATATCCTGCATTCTTGTGTAGGGAGCAGGACCAGAGACCCCGCATGACACAGCTTAGGGCTAGTTGTCCTGTACATGCTGCAGTTTCCAAAAGTAGATGGCATTTAAAGGTTTGGAAGTGAATGAACCTACCCAGAAATAAGTCTTGGGAAACTCCAATATTTAGCACTAAAGTAAAGGAGGACAATCCATACAAGTAGGTACATCCAGTAAAGAAGGAGAAAAATAAGATTATTGTGTTATCTCATAAGATGACAAAGGAGTCCGTAAAGGAAGCCTACTCAGCGGAATGTTCCTGAAACTTGGAGTTAAAAAAATAATGCCATAGGAGTAGTTTCAGTCAGATTTTGCTGGATCAGCCCTACTCTATTGCCACCCAGGTCTATGAGTAGAACTAGGGGTGATAGAACTGTTGTAGAAATATATGTGTGTGTGTGTGTGTATATATATATATATATATATATATATATATATATATATATATATTTCAGTAAGAACAATGTCTCTGCTTGATGGTAGAATCCAGTGATGTTATTTTCATATAAGTATACAATAGATCATTCTCAAATGACTCTGTAGAGAGAGCCAGCCTAATGAACCATTTCAAGTACACTAAATCTGTCTTCACCTGACTTTTCAAGTCTTCCCACTGGTGAATAGTTTTCTATTCCATCTCCATTTCCAGTGCCGTTCATCTTGTCCCACAGACTTACCTCCTTGCATCTGGTACTCCCATCCAGTTTCTATTCCTATTTCTTTCCCCACAGCAAAACATTCACCAAAAGTGCTCTAGACATGTGTTGTCCAATTTAGATTTATTAAGTACATTTTAAATTCAGTTTCTCAGTTGCACTAGTCACATTTCAAGTACTCAGTAGTCACATGTGACCAATGGTTACTATGTTGAATAATGCAGATTTAAAACTTTCTTATCATCTTTGAAAGTTCTATTGGACAGTATTGTTTCAGACAATGACCATTTCCAATGAAATTCATTGGCTCAGAGACAAGTCTTTAAAACATTACAATGATGGTTCTCAATTAGGAAACTGAGCCATGAATGGATAATAATTGTATCAGATATGACATATTGCCTACCAATATTCTTCTCCCCTAGTTAATATTAGGAGAACACTTTTTTTTCAAGGAAGTGATAATATGTCTATGTGGAAGATTTTTGGCTAAGATGTGTGCCAAGGACAGAGTTCTAATAAATGAGATAAAAGAGAAAATATCCTGGGTTTCCAGGAAAGTGATCATCTTTCAATGGAAATGGGACAGATTCAGTCAGCATGTGTCCTTTGCCATTTTTCCTTCCCTTCTTTCCTAGAAAATGGACACAATGGGGGGTTTTTTATAAGCATGATGACAAAAGTCCTCATAAAGAGGCAGAGCAGAAGTGAATATAGAAGGAGGGTGGGATGTTCGTGGCTCTCAGTCACCTCAACATCCATCTCTGTAGTGGCATCCTGCAGACTTTTTTGTGTTAATTACCTTCATCCAACAACAGTCCTAACTGGTACACCTATGAACTTAGGAAAGAGGTTTATGATTTTAAGATGTAATTTGGAGACAATCCCACTGGTGACTATATTGTCCAGCTAAAAAAGACTTGGCCTGAGTAAGTTGCCTGAGGTCTTCCTTAACATGAGAAACCCAGAGGTGCTGGGGCTCACTGCACTGATACTCTCAGGCTGCATGATCTCCTTCAAATTGCAGCTCCGAACTAAAGAAATCCCTACAGAAATTTGAACTGATTGTGTAATGAAGAGGTGGCTCTTCATTATCCCCTTTTGTTTTCTAAATTGGACTCATGGGCAGCTATTCCAGGAGCATAGAGGAAAGAATAGAAGCAATAAGCAGTCCATTTCTTATTCTCATCCTGGGGATATGGAGTACAGGAAAGAGGGTTCTGGTTAGGCTTACTTTTGGCTAAAACAATTACACACACAAGAACTAACATGTAGATATATCTTTGTGAAATCGTAAAATCATATACAACTAAAAAAATGAGTACATCTTGGGGACTATCAACCTGGACAAAGCATGTTTTTTTGTTGTTGTTTTGTTTGTTTTTTGTTTGTTTTGTTTTTTGTTTTAGCAGTGACTTATCTGATTATAAAAATCCATGCATTTATAGGTCACATAAAAATTTTTTTGTTAATAAAGATGTTTTGAGAGGGCCCACATGTGGTCTATGAACATTGAGCTTGACTCGCCAATAAGTTAATTAAATGGAGAATGGTTTTACTTCATTTTCTTTTTGCCAGTCATTGTCATGACTCTCCTTTTGGGCTGTAATTTTGGTGTAATGAAAACTGAACTGCTTAAAATTATGTAATTACTTACATTCACCTTCAGGTACAATTGTAAATTTATCCCAGCCTACCAGAATTGGTTTAATCATTTTAGTGTTATTGTTAGGAAGGTGAATAAACAACACTGGCTATTAATTCTCAGGCGCCTGCTGATCAAGTAGATTTATGGATATTTTTGGTTTTACGTATTTGTTGTTCACTAAAATGCTCAGGCAGTCTGTTTTGGAGTCAGGAGCCTGGGTTTTGCTTTCGGATCACTAAGTGGACACACAGGGATCTAGTTCGTCCTTCCATCTGAAAGACTACAGAAGCTATGGCTCAGTGTCTGTTTGGTAAACTGAGAAAATTACCCAAATTAGTGATTCTCAATTTTGTTCTCCTCTGAAGCCACACCAGAGGGATGATGTTAGTGAGTTTCAAACACTTAGAATAGTAAGACCCATTCACTCCCAGCTGCCACATGATGGAGACACTAAATGCTTTAAACAAACTAGCTGCCATTTCTTGCCTGGCACACAGAACTGTGATGTGTATGATGCCAACTTCCTTCCAAAACACTCGGTGGCTAGTGCCCCAAGATATCCAAGACAGATTTGTTGTTTTGTCCTGTTATGGAGATGGACACTTCAATCTTTTACTTTCCATTACACACGTAGGGTATCATTGAATGCCCACTTGGCATATAGTAGCAGTCATATTTCTTTCTTTATGTCTCATTCTCACCATAAAGCCAATAGGTAGGCATTGTTACCTTATTGTACACGTAACTAAACCAAGGCAGAGAGACCAATTGACCCATCCAAGTCACTACGAGTAGGAAATAGAGCCAGAATCGAAATGCTGGTCAGTCTGAATGTGAGATTCACATTAATCTTGCTCCATGGCACTGCTTTGCTTAGTTCAAAAGAAAATGGTTACTTCTATTCACTAAAATCATGTATGAAAAAATTGTAGCAGAGTGTATGCACACACTTACTAAAGCAACTGAGCATACCATAGAATGTGGACTTTCTCTTGACAAAATATCCAAATACCCAAAGATTCATGAATTTAGATTCCAAAAATTGTTTTAACCCTTAAAACAAAACAAAACAAAAAACCTAGAAGGAAATACATCAAAATTTCATTAGATAATTATTTTTGGATGGTGAATTTATGGGTGATTTTAATTTCGTTCTTTATACTTTTTAGTTGTTTTAAATGTTGAAAAGAAAAACCATTAATTAAAAATATTTTACAATGTCCTAATACCTAAAGATGAGCAAAGCAAAATAAACAAAATAATATCTATTATGAATGATAAATGAGTAAGTAGTTTGAAAAAAATACTTCCCAAAGATGGATTCAAGAGCCGCTGAGAAAGAGCTCAATGTAAAAAAATAAAATAAATATATTCCTTCAAAATATCAAATATGTTTTCACCTCTGGGCCTTTGCTGAGCTTTCTCAGGCCTAAAATGTTCACATCAAATTTTAACACCTTTAAATATTAGCTATACAAGACCTAAGTCAAATATTAAATCCAATTGGACAATTCTCTGATTCAAAACTGGTATCACTTATCATCTGACTCCCTTAATTTATAATTTATTCCAAAATGTTCTTGAGCATCAACACTTATACTAAGTTTGAGGATACAATAATTTTTCAGAGAGAGGAAGAGGTTGATTAAATTCATGAGAATTGTAGATTTGATGAGAAGAGACACAAGAACACTTAGAATAAAATGTCATGTTGTCATAATGAAGGTATTATAGTATGGAAGAAGTATAAAATAATTTTAGAAAGGCTGCCTAAAGGAAATCATTTGGAAGAATAGAAAAATGACAAGGATTTATTCAGAAGGAGAAGCACAGGTAAGGAATAGAATGTCAGGCAAAAGTTTCAAAATCATAATACATTTAAGTTTCTCCATCCCTAATTGCTCTCCATGAAGAAATAATTTTTTTCAGTAGGTGGATACAATCGGTACAACAAAAGCATAGTCTTCTCCACCTGTCCAATTGCTGCAACCAGAAACTTGGAATTCAATCTTGGTTCTACACTGCGCCTCACTCACATCGTTGAATCATGAATTTCCATAAATACTATTTTGTACTCCCAGGGCAGTGGTGGTGTGGTGGGGGACAACCTTTCTTATGTTCAACTAAGCATTTAGTTTGACACTTGGCACTAGTCTCCTTAGGAGGATATGGGACAGGAAACATCCCATATGTGGGACAGTATCAAGCTGTCCTCTTCTTGTGAGCCCTTGCAGTCATTCATGAGGATGAGAACTCAATATAGTGGTCTGGGGATGACCTTCTCTCCAGATAACACAGTCCAGATGCTCAGAGGTGAGATCCATGTTGCCTAAATGTTGAGACTTCTTCAGTTTAAAAGAAACCTTAGGCCCCCCCAGGAGCCAAAATCTTTCCTAACAGTTCCTTATGTATAGCTTCCAGAAACCGTGCAAGGGACACGCCTGTTGGCAGAGTCGGCACAAATGGAAGTGAAAAGCATTTCCATCAGACATCCATATTTTATTTGCAATCCCTCTCTATGTAGTTGAAATTTATCCATCATAGGTCACTATTACCATGAGCAATGTTGTCTGGTAACATTAGCATATAGCGTCTTCATCTGTTTCTAAGGAACTGGAGCTGGAAGTTTAACAGAGGGTCAGAGTCTCTTGCATCAAGGTAAAGAGTTTTGCTAGCCTGTTGTCCATATTTTTCTAATATTTTCCCTAATACATCCAAGTATTTCCATCTCTACTCTCCCTCATCTAGCTAAACCACCTTTATCTCTCACCAGGATTTATCTCCTAACATCCATATTTACCCACCAACCTCACAAACACATACTCCTCACAGCAATTCATACCTCACATGACAACCAGAGGTACTTTTTAGATTGATCATGTTATTGTCTTGTTCAAACCGTGTCTATGGCTTCCTATCATCCTTTGAGTAAAGCCCCAAATCATTAACATGGTGTATAAAACATGCCACACCCTTCTCCCATTTGCTTTCTACTCTCCAATCACACAGGGTTTCTCTCTGGTTCTCAAATGTTGCTTGAACATGTCAGTGTCCCTTTCCCTCAGATGCCACAGCGTACATTGTTCTCTGTGCCTGCTGTGTCACATCAACTTCCCATCACCTGGCTAAGTTCTGTGCATCCTACTACTGCCAAGTGTGGTTCTTGTGATGTCTAGTGCTTTAATACATGTAAAGCACATACTATGCATCAAATAGTTGTTAACTACATATAAAGGCATTAGAGAAGCCTTCCTTAGCCTCTATGTTAAATTCCCCTGTTACGTATGTTCCCATTGAACCAGTGCTTCTCTTTTCAGACCATTCACCTCATTGTCATTCCTTTGTCAATGTCCACCTTTCTAACTTAATTAGCAGCTTCAATAGACACACCACTGAACCTCCAGTGCTGGCAAATAGTGGGCACTCAACAAATATTTGTTGAGTTAATGAAGAAATAAATGATTACTTCCGTTTCAACCATGCAGAATTTGGAGGAATTTCTATATAAAAATATTTAATTAGAATTTGAAGAGTCTGAGGTGAGAGGGGATGATGCTGAGAAATCATCTTGAGTGACACTGACCTAAAGATGAAAGTGGAAGAGGCTGAGATTACTTCAGACAAACAGCAAGCAGACAAAGAGCGAGCAGAAAAGACATCCAAAAGCCATCTCAAGGGAAATACAAAGATTTATTGGTAAGCTCTGAAGGATGAACAAGAAAAACAAATTAAGTGGTTAAAAAAAAAAGTGAGAGAAAAAACAGGTGGGAAAGGTGTTTCTGAGGCCCAGTGAGACCATTGCATGGGGTTTTCAGAGGAGAGTAACTACACTATGCTAAAAAATGTTCATGTGGAATGAGAACTGAAAATCTCCCAGGATTTGGGCAACCAGGATTATTAATAAACTCAGGAAGAGTCAGTTATGTGGAATGATTGGAGATAGAGCAAGCTTCCATGGATTTGAGATCGAAGCAAGGAGAATGCTATTATACATGTCATGGGTCACAACATCGAGATCAAAAATAAGGGATGTGTGTGTTTGAGAGGCAGTGCAGAGCTTTGCATGGAATAAGTATGTAATGAGTACTGATTTAATCATTATGTGCTACATACCTGATGGGATATTACTAAATAGTAACAGAGGTTTCCTTATGATAATAGGTATTTTTAGATAGATTGAGAAATACAGAAACTTTAGCAATGCATACTGTGGCTTGAGGAATCCTGATGGCCAGTGTCATCTTAATTGTGTTGCTCCATACTTGGGCGAATCCATGGGAAGCTTTCCCACAGAAGGTGAACTGCTGAGTAAAAGGCACTAAAAATACTTCTGAGATGAATGATGGCCACTTTGATTTGACAGCTCAGTGTCAAGTGTGAGGAGAAAGACTGCTTTATGCCAAAAGAACAGAAAGGAGAAATCCATGCCATCCAAAACTGAAGACCATCTAGTCACAGTTCCGAATGAATTTTTGTTACAAAAGAAGTGAACCTCTGTTACATATCTCATAGAGTTTATAGTGGACCACAGCTTAAATTTCTGCCTGAACTGGTTATGTCTGTCACTTTCTTTATATGTATATAATAATGACAATAATAACATGTAATGTATATGTGACACTTAAGTGCCAGGTGTTATCCTAACTCGTGTAATCTCACAACAACCCTACAAGGTAGCAATCGTGATCATTTTATAGATGAGAAATGGGGGTTATGTAAATTGGCTCAAGTCATATAGGTAATAAGTGTCACAGCCAGGGTTGGAACCAAGAAAACCTCGCTTTACTCTATAGTCTTAAGTACTGTAATATATTGCCATTTATATTTCTAAATATTAAAATACATTTGCATAAGTGTTCATGAAAGGCATGGGAACGTGTGATCTTATCAACTGGTTCACTATGTTGTATACTTTAGTGCTAAAATTATTATAGATTCAAATATGTTAATTAGTGGCATGTCTCTTGTATTTTAAGACATAAACAAAATTCAAGACTATAACAGTCAAGGCTCCTACAATTCTTTCTATGAAACAATGTTCACAAAATAGAGGAATTAAAATCATAGTACCTTTAGCAACTGTTGTAAAAGAACAACACAATTTGAGGCCAAGTGCAAAGCTAAAGCGGAGGTGATGTTTCCAGAGAGGTTTAACGTGAAGTACAGTGGATCCTCATTATTCGCATTTTCCATATTTGAGAATTCGTCTACTCACTAAAATTTATTTGTAGTCCCCAAATCAATACTCATGAAGCTTTCCAGGTCATTTGAGAACATAGGCAGAATGGCAAAAAAAACTAAGTTGCCCGAGGTTCACATTCTTAGCTAAGATCAAAGAAGGTCAAGCTCTGCCTTCTTGTTTCAGTTCTTTATGCTGTAAATAAGTGTCCTTTTCGTAGTATATTGAATGCCATGCTTTTTGTATTTTTGTGCTTTTTGCTGGTGATTTCAATGTTTAGAATGGCCCCTAAGTATAGTGCGCAAGTGCTGTCCAGTGGTCCTAAGTGCAAAACGTGTGCTACATAATCTTTGTTCAGGCATGAGTTATAGGGCTGTTGGCTGTGGATTTAATGTTAACAAATCAACTATATATTATTACACAATGTATCTTTAAACAGAAACACACATAAAGCAAGGTTATGTATTGATTTGTTGATGAAAATGCTGTGACTAGAGGCAGGATCTTAGCCTTGTATTTCCTTTAGGAACGATGATTCAGTATTCACTAATTCAGTGTTCACAGTGACTTTATAGACCATAACTACCACGAATAACAAAAACTGACTGTGTCTAGGGCTTCTCTTGAGAAATACTAAACTTCGTTTCCGTGTGGATTGTAAATTATATGTAGCTTTTCTAGCTACATGTTGCACATACGAGCAGGTCATTGGTGGGGACACCTCTGCCTCTCCCTCCTGGAACTATCCTTCTCCAAGCAGTAGGTCTGACCATCACAAGTAAAGATTAAGAAGTGAATAACAAGGAAAGTAAAGACACGTACTCATTGGAATGTATAAAGGGTACTCAGATGTAACAGGTTTCTGCAATATCAACAATTTCAACCAAATTACCAAAGCAGATGGGCAAGGAGACCCATGTGAAGTAGACACTGCATGTCAGAGAAAATGGCAATGATAATGAGAAAAGATGTATATATGGTATTTTCTAGATGCCAGGCTGCCTGTATATATATAGTTGTGAGAATTAAATGAGTTAATATAGATAATGTAGTACTTAACAAAAAAAAGACTATAATCTGCTTTGATATTTCTGTTAACTAATACCAGCGAAGGGACAATCTAAACTAATAGTAATGTTGAGAAAAAGTCCAAACAGTTTGGTGCCACTCTGGGGAAAACTGTGATATAGGGGAAAATCTGTGAACTAAACATCACTGCTCAAATGCTGGGTCTGCTACTTTTAAGTCATGAGACATTAACACCTCAAACCTCATTCATTTTTTCCATTTGTAAGATGAAGAAAGCAGGGACAATTACTGAAGGTGGCTGCCATAATGGATTGCATGAGATAAACCATCTGGCACAACCCTTGTTAAAAAGGGCCTTTCCCGTGGCTTCCAAAAGAAAGAAAGAAGACATTTTTGGTCGAATTGCGAGTGTTTTGTAGTTGGTTAGAGAATGGATAGATACACGTGGATATTAGATCAATGATAGTGATAGTGTACCCACCTTTCATAAACTGTACATGCATTTTGTTTCTTTCCCAATAATAGTGCCCAACTGCATTATGACAATTAAATTGAGGAGACACAGTTATATTCTCCTAGTATGATTCCATGTTCAGTTCATATTAATTGTACTGGAAACCTGGAAGGAGCTGTAATCAGCATGAATCATCTCTCCAATATTGAGTTTTGCAAGACTGGAATAGGAGAATGATGTTGTCTCCCATTCCCTTCCCTAGATGAAGCTCAGGCAGACACTGTTAACATTTTACCTCTGGGTCCCTCGGTTGTACTGTTACCTTTGTTGACTACCCTCGGTCTACCTCATTCTTTCTTTGCACAGTTTCTTTCTGAAAACTCTTATTTGGGTCTCCGAGACATCATGGGAACGGAGATATTGTATAGCTTCTGTGATTTTCTAGTTAAACTTAGGGAGTTATCTTACTCCTTTTTTTTTTTCCCCAAGTTTGTGGGCGATACTTGTGCCATTAATATTTATGAGTAATAAAAATCATTTTAAACTGTTCCGTTGTAGCAAAGCCTTTCACTATCTCCATAGAACTTAGTTTAGCCTCAACAATCTTTTATCGATAGTTGTACTGTGTACTTTCACATGCCCTTAAATCAAGAGTCCAAGAATATAAAGGTAATTGCAAACCTAACTGTATATGGCTTTTAGGTTCAATTGTATATTGATTTTTTAAATCTTCTTTCTGACAGAATATTTTAAAAAGGATAAGTAGAATAAGGAAGGCAGGTGAAGCAGGTTGCATGCAGTAGCAAAAGGCTGTGGGAATTGTTCACCTCCACAGACCACTCCGTCCAGGTCTTCGCAGCGGCGATCATCACACGCGCACGTTTTGCCATAAACCCTCGGATCTCCCGGCGGGTAGCAAGTGCACTTGCCACATTCACATTTACCTGCAAAATACATTCGTTAGGAGAGTCACAGAATCAGGAAGGCTTTCAAAGGAAACAAGCATACTATTAAACCCAGACCTCCTGGACCAATGCTAGGATGTGCCTGATTATGTAGTTCAGCAAATAACCTTTCTGACCTTCCTAAGGTAAACCGAAGGTCAAGCACAAATGCCAAGGAGCTCAGGAGTGGAAGTGATGGTCGCTGGCTCAGAAGTCATTTCTATTTACTACTTTCCACTTTTTGTTTCATTTATCTTTGGAGAACAATTCTGTGATTAAATTCTTTTGGTATTTCATATTCAACGTGGTTTGGATACCATTTAATGTAACTAAATCAATTTTATGCATTTTGACATAATTTAACATACTGTGATAGTTTTAAAATATATATTTTTATTTTGGGTCTATCTGCCACATAAGAAAAAAATGTTCATAGATATATTTCAATATGATATTTTAGTGATTATTTTACATCAATTTTATAGTTCACAAAACTCATTTTATCATGGAACATATATCAAAGCACATGATCTAAATATGTTTATTATTCTTGATTTAAAATGTAAAAGTATAAACATTTTTTGAAATAAGTTTAGTTTGTAGTTTGGGAATTCCTTAATTATTCTTATTAGGACTTTCATCATTATCACTTGAGATGCAACTGTGTCAAACACTATAATTCCATGAATGCCATCATTTTGTTTTCAAAATAACACACTATCTAGCATTATCACTATCATTTTACTAAACAGGAAATGGAGACAATGAGGCCAAGTTCCTTTCTATGGTGACTCAGCTCATAAGGGATAGATTCAAAATTTGTATCCATTCTCATTAACCTTAAAGTTTGTACACCTAACATTTAGCTATATTGAATTGTAATATACTCATAACGCAGCACCAGGAGACTGAATGAGAAAGCAAATTTCTTTTGTTTGAGGAATTGGTACTGGTTTGCCAGAAATTCAGCTGGGTGACTACTTTGAGACATCTGTGACTCTCTGTCATTATCCCAAGCATCATAATTACACACCCACTGAAATGATCATATGGTATTTCGGGGATGACCCCCCAATGTTGTTAGTCATTCTGTTGCTGCAGTTGTATCTTGTTAAAGAATTTCTGAGTTGGTAGATGATGGAAGAAAGGAAAATTAGTATTTAGAATCATTTCAGAGCTGTAATTAAAGATAATCTAATGCACTGATTCATAATATTTTCTGGCAGAAGTGCTGGGGCCATGATCCCTTTGAGAATCTGGTGGAAGCTATGGCCATAGATACTGTTGTTCTGGCTGCCCTTCCGCTAGTCTCTCTTTCTCCTTGGAGACAGTCCCATGTTCAGCAGAAGGCAGAGTCCCTTTCCTCCTCCGATGATATCCCCTCTCCCTATGTGCTGGCAGACAGAACAGGGACTCATCAGACACTCTTGGCAGGGCTTTGATTTTTGAGGGTGATAACAAAGGCACAGAGTGGCAAGTGCAACAGTATAGCAGTGAGTGTCCAGGAGTGATGGAGCTCATCACACAGAGGCTTGAGTTCAAAAGTTAAGGCAGCAGGGGCTGGTTCTCGGCAGTGTTTTGCTCCCTGAGGTGTGGCATGAGCTGACTGTCCAAGCTTGCATTTTTGAGCCTAACCCATTCTAATAAAATCCTTTTTCATCCCAGTTAATGAAGTTGGTTTCTGTTGTTTGCAATCAAGAACTCTTAACTGGTAGAACCCAGATCTCGCCCTGGAAAAATATACCAGCACACATTTATTTTTTGTAAAATGTCAGGAAGATCCGTGGCTTACCGTGATTCATTTAATACATGAGGAGACTCAAGCATACTGAGGTGAAATGATTTGCCTAAGGCCAGTGAAATAGATGTTAGCAGTGTTGGTGATAGAATCTAGATTTTCTGAGCCCCAGTTACTTTCTGGTGTGCATAAACACACTAGCCCTCATCATGGGTGAATGTGTGAATGACAACAATAATCCAGACTGTGGAGGGAAAGAGACGAACTATAGGACCATCAGCAGTATGGCTAGGTATGGTTAACTAGTCCTTCATGGATAGATGTCAGAACATCAATCACCTGACTCCTGAAAGGTATTACAGTCCCACCTACCAAGACATCAATTTTTAAGTTTAAGGGCATATGTATTTATGGTGACAATTTTATTGTTTTAAAGCATGCAGGGAATTTCCTCAATATGCATTATTGGTTTCCGTGCTTCCCCAGAAAGGATGAACTAAATACTGGCATATTGTTCAAATATCTCATTCCATTGTTTTCATTATGGATAGTTTCTGTCTTGTATTTCTTCTATAAAGTTGGATAGTGTTAAGATTCAGTCCTAGGTGCATTTTTTTCCTGATAGATAATTCATATATCTTTTTCAAATATCAGAATAATTAACTCCCTCCCTCTTTCTTCCAGATATTTATTTTCTTCTTGGATTCCTCTTTTGCACAGTCTTAACCATGACACATCTTTGAATCTTTAGGTTTTGCTTTCTTCTTTCCTCATTCTCTTCAAAACCTCCTTTTAATGTCTCATTTCCATAGGGCATAGCCGTCAATTCAGCAGTGACTAGTACGATATGCTAGATGGGGAGATACAAGGTAAACAAAAACGATGCTACACTCTAACCTCATGGATTAATAATCAGGAGAGAGTCTTTTGATTAATTGGATAAACTCGTACCTCATTTAATGTTAATAACCAATGGAATCTTCCAGTAATATCGCTGAGCATTTGTAAAGGAGTAAAACTCTGCAATTTTCAGAAACCACACGGTAGATGTGTGGACCTGAGTAACGACTATTAAACACTGAAATTATCTCCAAAAGCCATACCTGAAAACATAACACAACACTACATACACATACGCTCACAAAGTATTTCTATCCTATATGTTCACATTAGGTGGGAAATGGTTTTAATCTCCTTCATACTACACCACAACAGAACACACATGTGGTCTTGCTCAAGAATAGATTCAACCTTCAATAAATACATTGATTGATCACTCAGTCGTTCATTCAACAAACACTTTTCGAATATCAACTATGGGTTAACTGTTGTGCTAGATGCTGAAGATACAAAATTAAGTAGGACATTTAAAAATGTTTAATAGTAGAGAGAATAAAGGGAATAAAATACATGAGCACATACACCCTGTAGGATTAAATAAGTTGGGAAAGAGTCTTGTAATATTTGCTAGATGTCAGTCAGGAGAAGAGGAAGGGAAATAAATTTTATGGCACAGATACTGTTATAAGCATGGGCTCTGACTTTAAATAAATCTGAATGTTAATCGTGGTACATCCATTGTTAAATGTGATTTCTTGGAAGAGTGAATTCAACCTCATTTATCATGGTTGCATGATGGGAATACTAATAATGATAACACAGGATTATTGTAAAGGCTAAATATTGTAATGCACATAAAGTACATAAGACAGGGCCTGACACATAGTAAGAGCTCAATAAATAATAATTATTTATATTTGTATAATAAAACACGTTGGAAAGCTTGCATTTCAATTGCTTGTAAAGAATTCATTTCTCTCCTTTCTCATTCCATTTCTCAAAAAACAAACAACAACAACAACAAAAAAAAACCCTTGTGTTTTCTTATCCCAAATGAGATTGTTTAAGAAGAACAAGATGATTGCTTATATGATCAAATGCACCTACCAGAATGGTAAAAGCAGGCACACTGTTTATGACCTTATTTTCTTTCACTTTTTAAAATAGTACAAACCACACTTGGAATACTTGCTCAATAGTTGGAAAGTAATTAGAGTCTCACATAAAACAGAAAAGAGATTAGTACTTTACTAACACAGTCCTCCTTTGCCTAAAATAATAGGTTTACCATAGCAACCTGATTGCACTAGGAAAAGCTCCTGCCAAATGCATCCTAAGTTCCCATGAAATTTCTATGAGAAGGAATTAAACACTTGAGAACTATAATATTCTGTACCACTTCATCTAAGCACAAATATTTTTTGTGAGAATAAAGTAATCTTCCATCAGACATTTAACAGTGAAGAAGCACTTTTCACCTTCCATTTCAAAATGAGCAGTGAGACTTACAATTTAAGCCACGTTGACATTACAATTGCTAGCGAAGGAAGAATTGCTCATGACTTTAAAAAACACATATAAATGTCAGTCCTTCTGTTTGTGCTTTCTTAGTGCAAAAGGATTCAAGTAATCAATCACGAATGATGTGAGGAAGTAAGACATTTAAGCAAATGTTGTACTAATGTAATTTTCTGTTGTCTGCCCTAGAGTGTCTGAAACTGAAAATGGGAAATAGGAAATGAGAATACCGAGCCTTACTTTTCTCTAAAGGTTTTCCAAGGTATCGATCAAAATATTACAGAGGAAGTCTATTAGACCTCTAAATGAGATTATCTAATTATTTCAATCTTAAGATAGTTTCTAAAAAAAAAAAAACCCTAAACTTACTCGATTCATTTTTTTCTAACTATAAATTAAGTAAACATAGGTAGCAATATCACACTATTATAGGGGGCAATGCAATTAGCTAGCAATATCTCACTCATAATTGGGTTTACAAAAAGAAAAAAAGATAAAATGAGGCAGAGTAACATTTTAAGGGGTAATAAAGAAGACACTTCTAATAGAATTTAATTTATCTAGAATTCAAACTACATATTCAAGAAGCTTCATGAAGCTTAAAAAGAACAAATAAAAAGAAAAACACACAGCATAGCTGGCACACAGCCAAATCAATTGTTGAAAGACAAAGAGAAAAATCTTAAAAGTAGTTAAAGATAAAAGGATGCATTAACTTCAAGGAAAAAAAGGAAAAAAAAAAAACCAAGAAGATTGACAAATGAATTAACAAAATAAGTGCTTAAACTTGATGACAATGAAATTATATCTTTAAAATTCTGAAAGAAGCTGTCAAATTAGAATTTTATGCCTAACAAAAATATCCTTCCAATTTGATTACAGAATGACAACACAAACACAAACTAAAAGAACTTGTGAGCAGAACAGCCTTATCAGAAAAAAATATCAAAGAAAAATGTTCTTCCCACAAAAGGAAAATGATCCCAACATAAACACTAAAATGAAGAAATGAAAATCAAAAAGTAAATATAGGGTAAATATAAATGAAAACAGTATATAAAATTAAAAATAATGTCTTGTAAAGGTCAACCTAAATCTAGAATTTAAATCTTATTTTGTTAGAATAACCTCTACAACAAAATCACAAAAGGACATTACAGGAAAAGGATGTTACAAAACAATCTCTCTCACAAACTTTGAATTCACTAATTTGCAAAAAGAATCATATACAAATGGGTTTAGTTCAGAATTAAAGGGTTGGTTTCACATTTAAAAATCAATCAAACTAGGTCATCACATTAACAAAAAAAAAACATATTATCATTTCAATAGATGCATTCTACATATTTGGTAATATTCAAAACTCCTTCATGAGGAAAAAATAAAGAAATAGAAGGTAACTTCTTTAATTGATGAAGTTAATCTAAAAATAATCTATAGCAAACATCACATTTAGAAGTAAAATATTGAAAACATTTTCCCCAAGATTGAAAGCAAGACAAGAATATCCACTATGTCTGTTTCTAATCAACATTATACAAACATCTTATCTAGTGCTCTACAGCAAGATAAAGAAATAAAAAAAACAGTGTAAAGAAAGAAAGAAATGACTGTCAGTACTTACATATGGCATGGTTATGTTGATAGAAAATCCAAAAAAACTACATATAAACTATTAAAATTAAGAAATAAATTTAGCAAGTTCATAAAACAGAAGTGGTTAATATTAAAAATTTTAGTTTTAGTTTTATACAGCAGGAGCAAACAGACATGAAACATTTTAATGATATAATTTTTGATAACAAAAAACATAAAATAGGAATACTCATGAAAGATGTCAAAGCCTCTATATAGAAAACTATAAGTTATAAGTTAAATTAAAGAATATATACATGGACAAAAGGGTATACCACGTTTATAAATGAGAACCTAACATTGTTATTTCTCCAACAATTGACTTACAGATTTAACTCATCCCTAGGCATTCAGGCACCATTAATAGTGTGCAAATGCAAAAGGATAAAAATAGCCACAGCATTGGGGAAGGAAAATGAGTGGAGAATTACAATACCTGACTTAAGACATACTATAAAGCGACAGTATTTAAGACTGTTTTGCTATTAAAACATTAGACGAATAGACAAACAAATAGAACATAATAAAAACACTGAAAAAAATGACCCATACAATACAAGGTTACGTTTTTTATGACAGAGTTGACATTATAGTGTAGTGGGGAAAGGTTGATTTTTCAATAAATGGTTCTCTCTACCCTGGACTAGTCAATTTTGCTTTTCATAGATTCAGTTTCCTATTCTTAGGCAAAGCTATTGGGCTAAATGATCTCTAAAGTGTCTCAGGTGTAATTCAAGAATTAGATCCATAAACCTGAGCTAATTGTAGCCACTAGTCCTGTTTTCTAGCTAAATTTTCCAAATATGTCTTGTAGTATATGTTAGACTCTAATAGCAGCTACCATGGTATTACTTACATTTTTTTTCTCAATGACTATCACTAAGCAATGTAATTTTAAAATCATATTAATTTATTTGACTTATATTTAAATATTAAAACTGTTGCCTTACATCACAAATAAAAAGCCAAATGCTTGTGGTTTCCTTCAAATCAATTTATTTTCTACAGAAACTGAGATAGAGAAATACTTCCTACCATTGGCTACAACGTAAAAGGAATTAAGTATAGAAATATACTTCCAAGTGATGAAACTACTGGAGCCGTAAGTGATCCAGATATATGGAAATATAGTTATTCTCAAATGATATTCTAGTGAATATTGCCTGTAAAGGCAAAAGAGAGTAGAGAAAGGCAGAGAAGGCTAAAGGGGATCAAATATATGGTGATGGAAAGAGAATTGACTTGAGTGGTGAACACACAACGCAGTATATAGATGATGTATTATGGAAATGAACACTGGAAACGTATCTGATTTTACTAACAAATGTCACCCAATAAATTTATTTTTTTTTAAAGTCATGGAAAACTTCAGAGACTGTGGGAAAACGTATGAGAAAAATTCCTTGACTATCTTTTCCACTATTTCAAGATAATTAAACACTTAGTCATAGTAGAGACCATAAAGACGTCCATGGCTATTCTTAGCTAACTAGAAAAATTGTATGATGACCAAACAAAAGAGGGTGCTCCACATTCCTTGTATTCTACTAGATAAGAGGAAACATTTCATTTTGATAAGAATATCAAAGGGGTAGTGTAGAGATGGAGAAAGAGAGGAAAATATGTTTCCAATTAAGGGAAAGAGAAAGAGAAGGAGAGTGTTGAAAGAAATAGAGCACTCAAATACATATGATTATGTGTCTATATTGGCAATGGAAAAAATGTCAGGAAATAAAAGTATTTGAAATGCAGGTCCTTCATGTAAGCCTTCATATCTCTGACTACGGAAAATGTAGGATAAATAGTCCTTTGTTTGTAATAGAACCTGAGCTTAATTTGGGTCCTTTCATATTATGAGTTAAACTGTGCTTATGTTACATTCTCGTTCAAATAATCAATACAATCAAAGAAGTGAATACAGAATATAAAAACAAAACAAAATCACACATAATTGCTAATTGTCAAAAACTCCCATGTTGTTATTTGAAAAGCAGTATCTTCTTTGAAGTAACAGGAAATTGCAATATCAGCTCTGCAGTGAAACGACTTTTGCTTTCACCTGTTGTATCAAAAGAAATAAACTATTCAATCAGTCCTAGCAATAATAGTTAACATCACTACTGCACAAGGCATTCAGGGAATGAAATGAGGTAATAAAGAGAACAAAGAAAGGCTAAGCCATTAGATGATTTAAACAATGATAAGCTCTACATTACACAAAAAGCAGTGTTGGAGGAACCCTGATTACTTTTGTCTTGAGTCATCTTTGGCTTAAATACAACTGATTGCCTGAGAGTCCAAAGGATTGATTGCTTGTCCATTATGTGCTATGTAATAAGACATTACATTAATTCCACTGGGAATTTTAATTTGCATACTCTTTTTTTTTTTTCTCTAGGGAATGGCAACTGCTTTGTGGAAGTATACAAGGAAGGGTATAAATTAGAACATTAATACTGTTAATTCTCCAGCAATTGATTTATAGATTTAACGCATCCCTAGGTATTCAGGTACCGTTAATGGTATGCAAATGCAAAGGGATAAAAATAGCCAAAGCACTGGAAAACTGGGCAGAGAAATTACAATACCAGGTTTTAGTATAGTTAGTAAATGTTCTGGACTTATTCTTTTCGAGATCTAAGTTTCTTGTTTATCTTACACTTCATTTTCAATTTTATTTATTTTTTGGTGGGGAGATGTGATTTGAAATGATTTTGTTAGTTTTCACTTTTTGAAACAGCATTACAAAAGCTATATTACAATGAAGTACACAGCATATGGGCTTTAACTTCCAGCAATATAAAGAACAAATAATATACGGTACCTAAAATAAAGTATTTGTTCTATTGCTGGGCTTATGGAAAGTAATGTAATTCTTCAAATATGCAAAAACAAAAACTGAGCTAGAAGAAGAGCAATCATCAACTTCACAAGTAAGGGATCCTGAGGGTAAAAGCTGATATTAGCGCTTTAGAGAAGTTGAACCTGAAGCTCCTTGAGTAAACTGGGGACTGTGAAAAGAGGGCTAAAGAGATCCAAAATCAGTAATATCCTGTGAGAAACTAACACAAATATTCACCGAAGAGAAGTGTCCTGAATTTAGGTTTCAAGATTTTCTAGAATTTAGGATGAAACCACGTATAAGCTCACCATGGAAGACCAGCAAATATACCCATAAGGAAACAAACCGCCATGAGTGAAAGTCAGAAAAAAAGATATTTCAGCTCTGTGCTATGGATATCGATCGTCTAATGACCCATTTTGCCAATTTTTTTCCTTGACTACATTTGTTATTGTTACTCTAATATCTGTATCTGATAATCCCAATCACTGGGTCTGTTATGCTTCTGTTTCTTTTATCTTTTGTTATTTCCTGGGTCCTGATTCTTATCTCTTTGATTGAATGTCAGAAATGGCATATGGAAAGGTTACAGAGCCTTCGCACGATAGTCTTTCCTCCAGAAATAGTTCACCTCTTATAAGCAGATAGAGCAGTGTGTCTCATCACAGGGAAATTTTGACCCTAAGGGACATTTGGCAATGCCTGGAGACATGTTTTAGTATAATGACTGGTTGCAAGTGTTACTGGCATCTACTGGGTTAGGGCCAGGATGCTGCGAAACATCCTACAAAGCACAGGATGGCCCCCACAATGAAGAATCATCTAATCCATAATGTTAAGAGTGCTGCTGTTGAGAAATCCTAAAATAAGTGAAGGCAGATCACCTTAATCCAATTAGTGATTAAGCTCGCCCTAGTCTGAGTTGCATTTATCCCTTGTTTACCCTGCCCCTCCCAAGAGATCCAGAAACACTGGCATACGCATTCACGAACACATACACATATGCACACATACATGCACACATGAAAATGAACTCATGGAAGTCTACACTTCACCCTTAAAGACTTATCATTTTCATGTCCTCCAAGAAGCATTGCCTGCCATTCCCTCTACCCCAATAATCAATCACCACTTAAGGCTTGATTAAGTATCACGATGATGTTTAAAATAGAATCTTGGTAGTGCTCTAACAGATATTGATTGATCTGAAATGTGCTCCATGATGGTAATGTCTGTTTTATAATTTTCAATCTAAGCTTCTCATTTGCATCTTGCATTCAGTGCTTATGTAAGTCATTAGCACTTTTATGACATTTCCTAAGACTTCCATTCACTATACTTTTTAAATGTATACCTCCATTATCCTCTATTAAAAATCACTTCCCTAGTTTCAAATCAAGATTTTAAAATATATATATATATACTAAAATACTGAGTGCCTTTTACTTTTAAATTATGTTATAACTGATTTAAAATATATTATTGTATAAAGCAATACAGAAATAATCATAAATCAATACAGGATCGATATAAATAAAAAGAAAATACATACACATAAGTCAGGAAATTCCCTGTTAAACTCACTTCCAGGGACAAGTATTGTTAGTGTTGCAATGAATTTCATTTTAGTCTTTCATCTACACCGATTTTTCCATATGTGAGTAAACAATACAATATAATTTTATCTAAAATTATAACATAAGTATTTTAGTTAGGAGTACTTTGAAAAGGTTTCAGTTTAATTAAAATTCTTCCAGTATCCCTTCTCGTGACCTAACCTGTGGTTGGACTTAACTCCCAAAATATGATATTTTTTTAAAGTAGCAGATATATATGGTACCAGGAAAAATCTCTGTTGCACACATGCACATTCCTTTTGCTGATAGAATTTCAAGTGTCGATTAATTGATTTAAAGCCTCACTAATTGTCCATTCAGTCCCAATGGAGGGAGAATGCTGATTTAGTCCTTTAAATCACTATGTAGGCTATCTCTAGGAGAAAAAAAGAATTCATCTTTCTACACTACTTTTTTAAATGGCCCTTAAACTCACAAATGTGCTTCTTTGTGTGCTACCCTAGAATAAAAAGTGATGTAAGGGTCACAGGAATTCTTTACTTTGCTCCCTTCTTTCAGGATTGTTCTGATTCAGATTATTAATAGAGAACCATTTGTTCTCTGCTTTATTATTTGTCGTGACAATCTTTAATATTCAACCATGTGGAGAGCATTCTAGGTATTGCACAGAACACAGAGGGGAAGTGTCTAAAATCTAAATCAAATAGACGTGTCTATGAAGATTGATGACCTCAAGGAAGAAAAAGTTACCCTCCAATATGAGTTCTAATTTCCACAGAAGGAAAACACCGCAAATATTTTGTAACTGTAAAGAAATACACTCCTATGACTTGGGCAGGTGTATCTAATGTGTAAGGGGAGTCATAATAAAACAAATCAAAATGAAATAAAAGGGACCTATTGTAACATGCACAGTGTGATGAGAATGTGTCATAAGATGCTTTTAAAAATATTTTATGAGTGACGGGCAGGTAAGGAGGAAGGTAAACTTACACACTGGGTTTATGTGTTAGACTTTGTTTATAGACTTGACATATGTGTTAGACTAGACTGTTTACCCAGGGTCGTCAGATCAGCAGACAGGGAATATGTTTTATAAAAGACGTAAAACAATAAATTAAATGAAATGTTAATAATAAACAATTTTATTAAGGAACAAAATGATGAACTTTTATGCAACTTGAATTAAAAATTGAAGATATACTAGACTAAATATCATTTAGAAAGCTCACTGATTTAATACAATTAAAATGTAGCAATTATATTCATGTTCAAATTTAAAACACAGTGAACACTAACCGCTTCATTCTGTTTCAGGCCAAGACTAGGCACTTTCCTTTCTGCATTTGGGTTAGATTTCCATCAGATGCAATACTAGGAACATAGTCTAATCAACATAATCAATACTATTTGAACTAAAGAGGAGCCTGAATATATATCTAAGATGTATTTTATTGGCAAAAAGAAAAAAGGAAGTAAACAAGGAGGATGTGAAAATAGACTATGCAGAGTTGGAGTTGCAATAAAAATATTAAACTACTCTCAGGGAACCTGTTCAATAGTGTGAGGGTTAGCTATTCACAAAGAAAAAGAAAATATTGCCAACTATTACAAATAAATTAGAATATGAATGCACTTTGAAAACCAGGGTATCAAGTTGGTGTCCTTTAATTTCCTCTGTGAATATGCCTCACCTTCTCTGGATATGAAGGCATTCAACGGCTTATCTTAAGGGCATTGACAATTATCATTTGTAGCAATTGATGGGAAAGGTCAAGGCCACTGTAACAAGAACTGCCACCAAACCAGTCAGCTCATGTTTCACAACGTACCCTATCAATGTGAAGTTGTGACCATGTCATTTAATAATGGAGAAGCAAATACATTTTAGAGGTAACAGGAGATGTTTTAGTATAGGTGAAGACATAAGATCTAACAATTAGCTTCATAGAAAAGAGAAGTGAAAATTGGGTTGGCAGATATTGAAATATTAATTAAGAAGCAGAGGAGAGAGGAACTTAAAATACAATGGTCAGTGCTTCCTTTCTTATACATCAGGTTGCTCTCAATTCCAGTTCTCTGGTTGTCCCGCATTGCCAACGCCTTAATTACATTTGTAGGAATAGGAAGAGAACTACTACCGTGGTCTGCATTTTTCTGAGGATAAATTATTAGAGGATTAATTTGACTAAACTTATCTTGTCTATTACCTCACTTTTTGCTACATTTAAATATGCATGTCTAACAGCTGCTTTTTGCAATATGCCCATTCCTCCCACATAAGAAAATAGGTAAGATAAACCAAACACCTATTCTGTGCCATCAATCAAAGTGGTAATTTTGGTATGTCCATTTCCTTCTCATGCATTCTACTCATATGTGTAGAGTATGTATGTCTGAGGGAACACTCATGTGTAGAGTATGTGTGTCTGAGGGAACACTCCCATATGTGTGTCTGGGTGAACACTTCCTAAACCTTCTCTTACATTTTCCCATCTCGAAGTTGATATATTTAAATAATTGTAACAAAGCACTTATAAGGGAGTAGACTTTAACTAAGAACTTCGTTGTCCTTAGACAAAGAATTTGGATTTTCCACCTATCAGTTCTGGGGCTGAAAACTCTCTGCTACAATTGTGTGCCTATCACTGTTCAACCAGTTTCCTGGCATTGTGCTAAATACTCCCTGTCCAATGTTTGATTCTTCTCCACCATGACTCCATGGAAAAAGGGCCTGATTTTGTCCCCATTTTGCAGATGAGCACATGGACTTTCAGGGTTTAGGTAATTAGTCAAGTCCACGCAGTCAGTAAATGGTGGAACCAGGATTTGATCCAATATTTGGCTTACTGAAAAACGTGTATTTTAAATCATTAGGTTACAGTCATTCTTTATTTTGGACAGACGCCAAAAGTAAGTAATTAATATTATCAGTTAGCATAAAATGTATTTCCTGCTTTTCAAAATGAAGTAGGGGTCATGATAAAAAAAAGTTACTCTAAATACAAGGGGAAGTGATGGGAAACGTCTAATGCAAATATCCAAGTATCTACTATCAGGTATAGGAAAAAAACAACTTTATGTCATCTCCTTACAAACACATTGGCAAACTAGTTTGTTCATTTTAAAAACAAACCAAAATAATTGCTTCTTCTTAAAGGAAGAAAATAATGCACATCTTTTAATGTTCTTAGAAGTCACTACATAGTATAAGTGACAAAAAGATGTAAAGCCATGGTGTGGGACATAAGTTATATTTACCTAATCAAAAAACTTTTGGGCATTTGAGGATCTGATGAGAAAACTGAGAACCAATGGCACTGTAAACCTAGGGCAGCCATGCATGTTAGGAAGACAGCCAAATGTGTTTCTCAGTCTCTGTCTTCCTCTCATTGTGGTTCTCACTACTTCTCAGGCATCTCACACTTTATTGGGAAGAGCAGAATAAAGAAGCCTACATATTACAGTGCAGCCTATTTACAGTGCAAAGGAGCCTATATATCATACAGAAGCCTATATATTAAGCCTAGTGATAAAGAAGCTGAGGGAGCACAGAGATCTGGACAGCTTCTTGGAAAAGGTGACACGGGCAGTGAGTTCTAAAGTTAGCCTAAGTGGGCGTGGAAGAGGAAAGGAGTCTAGACTTTCTAAAGGCTTAATACACTTTAAGCTGGGAAATTAGAAAGTCAAATTTGGATTTTGGCAAGATTACCTTGACAGCAGTATGGAGAAAACATGAAGTACACAAGACAAGTAATCGAAGAACTAGGTGACAGGTTCTTAGAGGGGTACACTGAGAGATGATGATCTGTGCTAAGGTATGACAGAGGTATGTAAAGAATCAGATATGTCTTCATTTGACTGAAGGAAGAATATGTAAACAAGTATAAAATTACCATAAGAAATATTATCCACAGGGCCAATATCTTAAAGTATTTTTTAAAATCTATTTTTCATTTTAAGTATAGTTGGTATACAATATTGTATCAGTTTCAGATATACAGTATAGTGATTCCACATTTATATACCTTACAATGTAATCACCACACTAAGTCTGGTAATCTGTCACCGTGCAAAGTTATCACAATAACCAGGTATCCAAGCTTTCATTTTCTTCCCATCATTTATTTAGGGACCCTACTTACATTGGTCTAATACTCTGAGAAAGGTAAAAATATACAAGTCAAAAATTAAATATTAATCTAAATTTTCATGTAAACAAACCAGCCATACAGGTTGCTGATTTCAGGATCTTATTGTGTACTTTTCCCCCAGAAATACCGTGAAGACATATTCCTTGTGTTTTGAATGATTTCTTAGTTCACAACAATTGTCTCATTTCAGAGTTCACTACAAAAATATGAATCAGAGAAACAGATGTGTTTTCACATTTGAATTTCAATAAAAACTAAAAACCTGTGAACAACAAAAGTGAGCAGATGTTTAAAAGCCAACAAGATTCTAAAAACTAAAATTATCTGTTTCTTGATTTATATGTATACTTTTTTATAAGAGGAAAAAATATGTTAATCATCATTTTAATTATGGCTCTTCTTTCAATCTTTAAAATCTTATGTAGGTGCCTCATATTTGTAATGAATTAATTTTAAAGTCATTATAATATACATACAGAAAAGTGCACAATCCATGAGTGTATGACTCAATGAATTTGCATAAAGTGAACAGACACATTAACATCCAAATGAAAAATGTAATGTTACCTACACTTCTAGATGTTCCTCTGCTACCCCTCTCATCAGCCCCCAAACATAATCACGAACTTAGCCTTTTATTACTGTAGATCAGTTTTTTGAAATTATGTAAATGGAATCATGCAGAATATACTCTTCTGTGTCTAGCATTGTTGCTGGGATAAAGTTATACAACTGATTTTCTTTTTAATATTCTTGTTTTCTAGGAACTTTTCAAATTCATTTAATAATTTAAATGGTTTGCCTGAAATTATTTTGGAGATCTAGATCTAGATCTAGATATATTCATGTCATTGGTTAATAATGATAGCTTTACTTCTGTTTTTCCATTCCTTACGTCTTTTCTTAATTTTACAATCTTCTTGCCTTTATGTACTAATTAGATTCACCAAAACAATGGTAAATATAAGTGATACTGTCAGGAATCCTTGTCTTATTCCCAGTCTTAAGGGAAAAAGCTTTAAACATTTCTCCATTAAATATGTTTTTCATTCTTTTTGACTAATCTTCTGTTATGTCCAATCTGCTGTTAAATCCACTATTTGAGCTCTCAATATTAGTAATTATATTCTTATATGAATTCTAAACATATGTTGAAATTATATATGTTGAAAATATATGTAGAAACAGCTTGTCATCTTTCTTCTTAAACATAAATCACGTATATCTGCTATTCCAGTATCACCTATAGGTCTGTTTCTACTGTCTGTATTTCCAAATAGTCCTAGTTTTTTGTTATTTTTTTTATTTGTTTTGTTTGCTTGAACATATTTTTATTGAGTTAGAGCACTGAAGAGCCTTTGAATTGTGCAATATTTATCCTGAGATAATTGCTCTTATTGTCTGGCAGGCATCCAAATTAGAGGTAGATCTCCCCAATCCAGTCAGGAAACTGAGCTGACTCCAATTTGGCTGCAGTCCCTGCTAGGTTTAATCTGTCTCTGACTCACCGACACTTCACGAGCTTCCATGAGAATATGGGATCCATGTTCTTAGTGGGGTCCTGAAAGTCAATGTTTGTCTCCCAAGACCACATAATTCCCTGAATTTCTAAACAGCTCATTAGTCTCTTTCTTCTGGCATCTTAGTCTCCAATCTTTCACTGCTCATGAATTAGAGAGAAAGCCTTGGAGAGAAAACTAGGGTGGAATATTTGGCTCACTTTTCTGCACAACCCTTATCTCCAAGGTCATGACCCCTCAAGTCCTGGCTGTCTCGGTAGCTTCAATCTTATGTATTTTGTCACAATCCTTTTAAGACTACAGAAAGTTCTAATATCTTCTCTTCTTATATCTAAGTCCTCTACTGGCTTCTCATCCTCTTCCCCTGCATAAAACAAGAATCAGCAAATGACTTGAGGAAAAAACACTACACAGAATATCAGGTTCAAACCTAACTTAGCTTCTCTTTGAGATCTAAGCTTCTCAAGCACTGGCTGTCTCAAAAGCTTCCAATTCCTTCAAATATACTTTTTTATTTCCTTTTTGGTATTTTTCAGCGTTTCTCATATTTGGCCATAGTATTGGTCTATGAAAACTATTCCATTGTAATGAGAAATAGAATCACTTATTAACTATTAAGATGCTTTTATAGTGAATTTTTGCCACACAAAATGTTATATTTTATTAAAAATAAATTATTGACAAATATTTTTTTCATCATAGAGAATTTCAAAAATGGAAAATATTAATTTAGGTAACTATATTATACTGAATCACTTTTTTGACGTTAATTGATTTGTATAATTTTGGCAAATAGAGGTCTAAAAAACTATCCTCATAATCATGTGGCATTTTTGCTAAAATTTATCCTAGAAATTGACTTCTAATAGTTCAGTGAATAATAAATATCATGCTAACCAAGGTATTTAATCATACTTTAATGACTGAACCAATATAAATTTGGAAAGTAGAAAAAAAATAATTATAAGTTCACCACCCAAGAGTTTATTATTTTACATTTTTGGTCAATGAGTTTCTATTCTTTTTTTAAACAGATTATATACATATGTAATATTATAAAACTTAAAAATGTATTTTTAATCTTGCTTATTTTACTTACATCATGTCCATTGATCATTGTGTCCTTTAAAACTTGGTTTTTGTTGTTATTATTATTATTATTATTATTATTATTATTTTAGTGTGGCTCTACATTCTTTTGCATTTTATCATTTAATCCCCTTATTAGATAATATGTAGGTTGGTTTTCTTTTTTCCCCTATTGGAATACAACTGCAAAGACTTTTTTTATATATACAAATATATCATTGCATTTTAGGGAATTTGCTTAGGTAAATTCTTTGAAATAAAACTATTGAGTCAAGGGGTATAGATTTTTATTAAAATATAGCTGGCATACAATACTATAATAGTCTCAGGTGTACACCATAGTTATTCAACATTTATAAACCAAAAGAAGTGATCACCATGATACTAAGTCCAGAAAACATCTGACATTGTACCATTCTATCACAATATTATTCACTATATTTTTAAGGCTCTTTAATTCACATTGGCAAATTACTCTAAGAAACTTGAAGTCAAATCGTATACCTCAGAGTAAATCCTTAACAGTGAATTTCATAAAAATATTCTTCAAATTTACATGTAAAAATATTTAAATTTCCAATTCAAAGGAACATTTATATATACATTCTTAAATTAATTTTTGTTTTCCTTTGGTAAGTTGTTTAAGTCCTTTGACCATTCTTTTTTGTGTAATTTGTATTTTTCATATAATATTTAGGATTTTTCATATTAAGAATAACAACTTTTTTTTTCTACTGAACTCCCACTAGCAAAATTAATTATACCCATTACCATAATTGTGCTCCCTTCACTGAGAAACTCAGTGGAGTGGTAGAATACATGCTAAATTGGTGCCTTGCAACAAAAGGCACGTTATTCTCAATACGGTGCTTAAAGTTCATGCTGCTGTGGATGTGAGGAAACGGAAGTTTAAAGGCAATGGAAACACATCAATCTGATAGACAGTTGAGGACAATACCCAACAGTTCGGTTCCTCCCACCGAGCACACACTCATTAGCATTAATCCTTATGAGCTACTTTCATCAGGCAAAGAACAGTAGTAGATTGCTCCTGCAGTAAAATTAGAGACTCCTTCTGGAGTCGGGTGGAACAGAAGTTCATTTGGAGGATGAACATCAAAAGCTAAATACTACTGGTAGGCTTTCCTCCCACTTTTCAAATAGTGAAAAGAAAGTATTCCAGCCAATAAAAGATGAGAAATGAAAGATTTACTTGTAAAATAGACTAAAAATTAGTGTCCTTATACATGTCTCAGAAAAGACAGTGAGGCAGTTTCAGGGTCTGAATCTTGAGGTGGTTGTGTTTATCACCTCGCTCTGTAAAGGCCGATGTCCAGACCGACTCACTCACGTGATTCCTACCAGGCTCAGACTACAGAAGGTTCATGCAAAGAGCCTACCAGCTATGCATCAAGGTATTATTACACTTAATTTAAGTTTCCTGAATGAGAGAAATGTGTCATAATGCTAGTGGTCTATACAATATAACAGTATCTTAATTTACTGACAAATCTGCTATTTTATTCATGTTTGCAATGTGCCTAATTAAAAAAGCTCTATTCTAAGGCTGTCTTGTACCTAGGTGTGGCTAGAATCCTTCTAAAGAGATAGAAGCCAATGAAATACAATAGAATGAAATAAAAACAGAATTCACTGGGTAGGATCCTGAGAAAGCGCTTTTGAAGAAGTTAAGTTGGCAACCAACCTTTTTAGCCCTCAGCATTTCACTTACTACATCCTTCTTGAGACAAGGCATAATGTCTGGAGTCTCAACAGATATCTTGAAAGTATAGGGAAAGGGTGGTCCCACCCTACGAATCACAGCAAGCCTGGGCCCCTGATGACATAGTAGAGTTGTCATACTGGTTATACTGCCTACACTCAGACTTCTTTAAAATGAGATCTCCTTCAAAATTTGTTTAAGCTATTAATTGATTAGGAGGAAAGATATCTGTTAACCAGAGCCAAAAGTTATTCCTGATTCATGCAATTCTCTAAGTACTCATTCAAGTCATCTCAGCTTTCCTCTGCTGCCTCTTTATTTTGATTATAGTTTAGTTCTAATATCCTTCTTTCTGCAACTAACTATTCTCTATGAGAATCTAGTGCTTAACATATCACATGACTTAGAAATCTTTCTCACTTATACAGTCTAATATTTTCATCATATACTTCATATCATCTCATTTCCTTTATTTGTCAATTGCTTATTTACAAAAGTGAGTAAATACTTATTACTCATATAAAAAAGATGAGTTACTGGATTTTTATTAAACATAAAATCAGAGGCATGGTTAATTCAAAAATGGAAAAAAATAAACACCTATAGAATAAATTGACATTATAATAAGGAAGATATCCAAAAGATATAACAGTAACTGAGCCTTTTATAAACTATTAGTCTGTGTTTACCCATTACTACCAATTTGCATACAAGGATGACTTCGATTTCTAAGCAATTGCTGAATCTGTAAAAGAGAAACTTGAATCTCTATCTACCATTTTTGTTTAAAATTTTTTTCAGTGTGGGTTTGGTGAATTTTATTTTTCCTGATGCAATCTCATTGTGGATATAGAATAGTTAGAAATATAAGGATATCCTACTTAATACCTTTGATGCTACATCAGTATCTATATATATCACAACCATTTGCTTCTATATTTAATCTCCTTTTTGTCCTCTCCATGAATATCTTTCAGCCTCTAAATGCAGTGAAAAGGATAGAATTAAACTTAAACACTTCCCTCTAGTTTACGTATAAAACTCCACCATTTTGCACTCTATTGGGAAAGGACCAACTCAAATATCTACAGTAACCAAGTCTGTAAATTAAGTGAGTGAAGGCACGGAGTAAATATTTTGTTCTCCTCTTGACTGCACTAAACAAGTATGAAGACATCTGGCAGCTGCCACTTAGGTTCAGGTGAAGAAGCAAGAAGGAGTATTAGGGCCAAAGGGGAAGGCATGTGACCTTCCATACAGTCATACTCAGTTGAGGTCATGTAGCCAGTCAGGGATCTGGACCAATGGTGCCAGATCTGCTTTTGCAAGAGTTTCCAGAAATCTAGAATTTGATCCTAATTTTGAAATGGAGCCAACTAATACTGTGTGGACAAATCTGAAGGATCCCAGGATGAGGAGAAAAAACTTGGTACAAAGTGTGATAAAAAAAAATATGGTGGAAAAAAGAAATAGATGAATGTTTAAATTAAAAAAAAAATTATTACAGTAAAAGACACATTGCCATTAATCCCACTCAGAATACTCCCCCTCACTTCGAACACACTTATCCCATCATTCTTGCCACTTTCTGAAGCAGTTCTGGAAATCCTCTTTCGTGAGTGTCTTTAGTTCGCTGTCGTGGCTGCCTTGATGTCATGAATCGATTCAAAATGTTTACCTTTCATGGTCATTTTGACTTTGGGGAAGAACCAGAAGTCGCACGGTGCCAGATCTGGTGAATACAGTGGTTGAGAACACACCATAATGTTTTTATTTGACAGAAATTGCAGTACCAGAAGCAATGTGTGACACGGAGCCTTTCCGTTGTGATCAAAGAATACAGTGAATGCTGCTGCCGAGTGCCATCCAATGGAAAGGCAGGGATCTTCAATATGAAAAGCAGTACGTCGGACCTTAGTAACAGTGTGTGACAAGTTTCAACTTGTTCCATGCAGTTAGTCTGGTGTGAGCTATAGTTGAGAGAAGGTGTGTTTTAAAGTGTGCCATAAATCATCCTCCATCATGACAACGCTCCTTGTCACACATCGCTTCTGGTATACGGCAATTTCTGTCAAATAAAAACATTATGGTCTTTTCTCATCTACTTTCTTCATTGGATCTGGCACCATGTGACTTCTGGCTCTTTCCCGAAATCAAAATGATTCAGTATATATATATATATATATATATATATATATATATATATATATATATATATATATATATATATATATATAACAATTAAGAATTAATTACACACAGAAAACAAGCATAAGAAAATATACCGACTGACATGAAGATCCATGGTGAATTTCTGCAGTGATGATTTCAATACATTTAGTCACAGATGTTATGTATTAACAGAACTTGGTAGCAAAATGTACCCTCCTACTAAATAAACTGAGTAATGGGTTTTCCATTCATTCATTTATTCAGTCACTCAGTCAGTCTGTCAGTCATCAGATAATTCTTGGGACACCATAGTTCTTGATGTGCCACATCCTAGTCTAGGGCTAAAGACTGCAGAGGTAAATAAAAAAAGTGTACCCTCTTCTGTAATTTCTACTTTCTACTTTAAGAAGTGAAATAGATTTTTAGAAGTAAACAAAAATATATAAATTTCAGGTAGTAAAAAATGCTATATAAATATATATGTGTGTGTGTGTGTGTGTGTGTATGTATGTATGTATGTGTGTGTGTATATATATATATATATATATATATATATATATATATATATACCAGGCTAGGGGTAAAGAAAGAGGGCTTGGTGTGACTTAGATTAGATTGAGTGGGCCAGGATCTGTATCCTTCTCCTAATGTAGAAACAATGTTTTCTACCAAATAGACACCCAAATGTTTTCACTCAGCGTTAGTCTTAGGACATTTACACACATATGAGTTCTGAAAATTAAGTTCACGAACTGTTGCATTGATGTTGCTAACTTTTTTGGTTATCAGAGGGATTATCCATTATGAAGTTGTACCAACTGGACAAACAGTTAACCAAGTTTACTATTTGAAAGTGCTGAAAAGGCTGTGTGAAAAAGTTAGATGACCTGAACTCTTCACCAATAATTCATGACTCTTGCATCACCACAGTGTACCAGCTCACAGGGCACTATCTGTGAGGGAGTTTTTAGCCAGTAAACAAATAACTGTATTGGAACACCCTCCCTACTGATCTGGCCCCAAATGACTTCTTTCTTTTCCCGAAGATAAAGGAAATATTGAAAGGAAGACATTTTGATGACATTCAGATTATCAAGGGTAATATGATGTCAGCTCTGATGGCCATTCCAGAAAAAGAATTCCAAAATTGCTTTGAAGGGTGGACTAGGAGCTGGCATCAGTGCATAGCTTTCCAAAGGGAGTACTTCAAATGTGACTGTAGTGATATTCAGCAATGAGGTATGTAGCAATTTTTCTAGGAGGAGTTTGCAAACTTAATTGTCAGACCAACATACGTAAATCAAAAGTGTTATCACAAATAATTAGATTTCATGTGTTTTATTTAAATTACGACAAACAAGTACTAAATTTAATCCTTACACACTGAGTGCTTTGTCCTCCAAGATAAGAACTTTCTCAAAAGCAATAGAGTGCAACTGATTTTCATGGTGGTGCTGCCTTTTTGAAAGCTGATTCAAAAATTAGTGTGTAAAGTTCCTGCTTTTAAGTATAATCATTTTCATTTGTGAATATGAGCAGGGAAGATTATAAGCTGTCAAAAATTTCCAGAGCTTCTGCCCATGACAAAATGATGGGTCCACACACTGTATTTAAAACCCAGCTGAATGGATAAAAATAGTACTTAACTTTAATAGTCATTATGAGCCGAAGCAATTTATTGAACCCTTCAATCAGGAAAAGAAACAAAGTACGGGAAATGGGTGAATGACTCATTTCTTCATGTGTTGTCTACATAGTGCTATTGTGATAATTGGATGATCTGAAGTTTAAATAAAATTTAGAGAGGAGGCAACCACAATATATTTCAAAAACAAAAACAGAATACTGTAAAAAGCGAAAGAATCCAATGTCTTACAATTAGAAATGCACAAAATGAAGAACAATAAAGGCACTTCAATAAAATTTAAAATAAAAAGCCAGGGAGAAAAGCCATCCCTACCCAAAAACCCAAATTGAAATCTCTCATCTATTCAATGTAGTAAATAGTTTTAGAATAGATATTAAAAGTAAATATTGAATTTCTTTGAATTTCAGCAATTTCAGCAATTTCTGTAGGCTGTACTTTAAATAATTCACTTGATCATATTTAATGTGAAATAATTTGAAGACAACTTACCCAACTCCCAGTGACAATAAAATAGGTCTATTTTTGTTTCTTGTGAAACATTCATCAGTACCTTCAAATATCACTTATTCAAGCAATTTTATCCCCTGAATCTCAGAAAAAATAAAATTTTGTCTTAGGGAAATATTGGCCATGAATTGAAAATATGGTATAGAAAATCTATGAGATATCTGAATTTAAACAAATGTTGCTTTTCCCCCCACTTTTAGGTGTTTAAAACAGTACTTATAATACTATCTTTCAAACGTAAACAGCTATTTTAGATCTTGACTTCATGAAGGAAGGGTTCATCTTTAGATGTGGGCTCCTACTGGTGTGTTATCAGAGGGGAGACAGGGACTGGGTCTTTGGAGAGAAAACGTCATACTGTAAACCAGGTCATCTCCTTGCATATAGATAGCACTGCATTCACTTCCCTTCCTCTTTCTCCTAGTTGGCTAGGTTTTTTTTTAAATATTTCAAAAGTTATAAACGCAAACAGTTAAGTAAAACATGCAGCACTATGGATATTCATTATTAAAGGATAAAATTACTTATTTACTCCAAAAGAAAATACTGTGACAGATTTTCAGCTCTGTCTCACTTTGCATTTCATAATAATTATTCCAAACAACTGTTGATATTTTATTTTTATTAAATTTATTGAAGTGACATTGATTAGTAAAATTATATAAGTTTCAAGTGTACAATTCTATAATACATCATCTATATCTCACATTGTGTGTTCACCCCCCAGAGACAGTTCTCCTTCCATCACCATATATTTAACCCACTTTACTCTCTTCTACCACTCCTCTCCCCCTTTACGTTCTGATAACCACTAAACCTTTGTCTGTGTCTATGAATTTTTGTTTGTTTGTCTTGTCCGTTTGTTGCTTTCAGTTTTATATCTCACATATGAGTGAAATCATATGGTTTTCAACTTTTTTCTATCTAATTATATTTCACTTAGCATGATAATCTCAAGATCCATCCAAATGTTGCAAATGGCAGGATTTCATCTTTTCTTATGGCAGAGTAGTATTCCATTATGTATATATACTACATCCTCTTTATCCAATCATCTATGGAAGGACACTTTTGGTTGTTTCAGTGTTTTGGCCACCACGAATAATGTTGCAATGAAGATAGGGGTACATATATCTTTACAGATAAATATGGTTTCATGATGTAAAGTCTTTTTAGTGTATTGTTGTATTCAATTTGCTAGTATTTTGCTTAGGATTTTTGTGTTTGTATTCATCAGAGATATTGGTCTGTAGTTTTTTTGTGTGTGTGTTATCCTTACCAGGTTTTAGTATCCTAGACTGAACCACAAAGAACTGAAAAGTCTAAATAGACTGATCAAAACAGTAAGGAAATTGAAACAATCAAAAAACTCTCCCAAAAGCAAAAGTCCAGGACCAGATGGCTTGACTATTGAATTCTAGCACACATTCAAAGATGATTTAAAATCTTTCCTTCTCAAACTCTTCCAAAAAATTGAAGAAGAGGCAATACTTCCTCACTCATTTTATGAAGCTGATTATTTGAGTAAGAAAATAAACAGATATTGAAAGTCAAATGCATGCTAAGCAATATGCTGGTACATTTAATCCTCAAGTCACACTAAGACGTGCCACAGTATTCTTTTCTCTTTGAGTATAATATTTACTGTCCCTTAAGGGGAGAATACTGTCCCTTAAGGGCAGCAGCAACTTGTAGTACATATATACTATGTAGCAATTACAAATATGATGCTTTGCTTTTACATGGCATTAAATTACATTTTATTCTTACCAAATCATCTATAAAATAATGCCATTGACTTTGAAGAGGAGGAGTTGAACTTCCAAAAAGCAGTCACTTTCATCAGAAGCTCTGAAAACATCCAGAAATTGTGTACGTCAGATAAAAACCTTTTTCAATACATTTTTTCATTATAGATCCTTCCTTTCTTCTAATCTTGCTTTAATATTTGGTAATATATTTTGTGTTATGCTAGTAACGTTCCTTTTAAAAAGGGCTTTATTTTAATTTAATAAGAATTTTTGTTCAGTAATAATTAAATTGGGCAACACCAGTAAGTGAGGATTATTTTTTGTTATAGAACTAAGACTTACTGCACAAAATCAACTCAACTCAGTCATGAGCTGCTAAATGATGTCAGATTAATTTAAGTGCTAGCGGTGTTGCACAACGGGAAATCATACTACCAATTCCTAGGAAATGTGTTTTCTGTAGTAAGATATGGCATTTGCATGTAAACTAATAGTAGAAGAAGTACTTGGCCTATAGTAATGGGAGTACTTTTATCTGTGCAATACAGCCAATGTAACAATTGATGTGCTTAAAATTATTGTTTCAGTCATTTTGACTTTGTTTCCCCCATCATTGACTTGATTTCAAAGCCAGTGCTCATACACACACACATACATTTTTATACATTTTTGCAACACACATGAAGTGTTTTTAAATTATTTCAGTTGAAAATATCAACTGTAAGTCATTGAAAAGGCCAAGATGTATTGAAAATTCAGGTTTAACAATGTCTGCTCTAAACAACTTCTGATGCATCTTCTCAATTTGCTATTTTTGGTGATGAACTCAAACTCTTCATAACTATGAAAGAGAAATTTTCTAATTACTACCCATGGAATTATCTGGATTCAATAGATTCAAACGATGGTCTCAGTACAAATGTAATTTCAGAATTAAGTTGAATATTATTATTTAATTATGTCATATAAAAAATTACTCTAAATTCCTTTATAAAACTTATTTGATGTAATGAAGTAGGAGAAAATCTATCAAAGCACTAGGCTAAATCTTTGGCATCCAAACAAATAACATGACATGATATTTCTAGTATGAAATATAGTTATATCGAGACTAGAAAATCTGGAAATACTGGAACACACTGAAGTATTAAAAATTGTTATGACCAGTTTGTTACCCAGTGGAAGTGAGGAATAATCGTCTGCTATGGCTTCTCTTTCCCACCTCTGCAAAGCACAAGCTCATGCTATTTTTAAGTAGTTCAATATACTTAAAAACACTCTGCTAACTTAGGGCTAGAACTCATTGTCTCCAAAGATAGTCAATGAAAAGTTTCTAATTAATTTTTAAATAGTTTCCTTTTATAAAAATAATGAGGAAATACAAGTAATATATTTACAAGGCTGTAATCTATCAATGTTTGAACATCCGTAGTATAATCTAGTCAAATATGGATACTCTCTCTATATTTATGGAGAATACTGTGTGCTAGTTTGTATGTTAGCCCTACATTAAACAACCAGTCATGCAAGTGTCTCATTTACTCAGCTTGAAAATAAATCATAAGATTAAATGATAATAAACGAAGGGAACTTTCCCACTAACAAGATATGTGTTTGATGATTAGAAGAGCAGGTGGATTTGCCACTGGTTAATTAGAAACTAGCTTTTCTCCCTGAAAAGTAAATTATCTGCAGAAGGTTTCTAATGCCTAAAATTATATTTCTATATTTAAATGTTCTTCCATTCTGAATTACCATTGGAAATCTCTTGGCTAACATTAGGGACAAGCTGAAAAGAATCCACATTCTGAAATTTTAAAATGTATTACATAAAGAAATAAAATGGAAGGAAAGGTACAAAATGCAGTCTCTTATCCATTAGGAGAAAAAACATTCAATTTTATCACTGAGTAAATTATTAATTCTTAGACTTCTAGATGCTCTATATTTTCTAATAGTTCATTGGAAAGTATGTCACTTAAAACAAAAATAGCTTTGGATTTTTGGTGGTGATGGTTAGATAAACAATCATCGTTTCCTCTCTGTTTTCTTTAGATACTGGGTCAAAATATGCCCAAATTAAGCTACGATGAATATAAATTATGAAGCATTTTATAGTCTGACTTTTCTTCATTTCATGTTATCATATGAGGGTAGAAAATTAACCGAGGGACTGTTTAGAGTATTTGGAAATGGTTAATATACCCATCTTTATTCACATATAATCACTATCTTCTATAGAGTTCAGTTTATATTAGTTATTGGAGCTACTTCAAATACACAAATAGCTGCGCACTTACTCTTCTCTCTCTGAATGCATTTAAATTAAGGGATGTGTCTTCTTTCCCCACCAAGGACACTGGTGAAATGTTCGTACAACAGCACTAATTGAAATGAGGCCCCGTTTTATGTATTTCTAAACATATGAACAAATAACACAATTATAGTCCCTTTCGACACTATTTTTTTTTACTACATACACCTATAAACATGGAATAATATTGTGTGACTAACGTAAGTAATTTGTTTATGATTAAATTGAAGTTTATTTCAAAAAGATGATACTCTTATCCATTCTGCTGAAATAGGCATTAGTTTTGGTTCTTTTGCTTGGTTTATTTATCTAGATATTTAACACATATTTTATTTTCTTCGCTTTGAGGGGTTTTTTGTGTGCGTGTTTTGTTTTGTTTTTTGAAGGGGATCAGGAATAGGAATAGCCCAATGACTACGTCTTTTGCTCTATAGAATATTTTGTGCCACAAGAGCTTGAGAAACTCTTTCTTATTTGCTAAGGCAGCACAGATAATTTAGGCAATCAAAATCACTTTTCAAAAAGTTTGAATGAATTATACGATACTTCCCAGTTATTGTACATTCTTATTTTCTTTTTGATTATATAATATACAATTTAGCATGTTCTTAATACAGCTGTTACAGTTACGATATGCCCATGAAACTCAAAAGGAAAAAGAAAAATAAATTAAAATAGAAAATGAGCATACTTGCTTATAAAACTAATTATTTAGGAGCCCAACAATGCAAACCCCCGCCCCCCCCACACACACACACATACACGTATTCTTAAATTCAAAAGGCTATATATCTATATCTACCTCAAATCTGTATTTAGATAATGGATCGTATCTCAATATCTATACATACATATCTATATATCCTTTTAAATGTAGAAAACATGGTCTTGGTGGTATTATGTAACATGAAGACCTCGTTGCTGCCTTAAGGCGCTTGCCCTTGCTGGCATCACCCCAGGACCACTCTCCCTCCAAACTTTTCCATAGCTGGCTTTCTTAGCTCATTTGGGTCTCAGCTCAAACTTCAAGCTCTCATCAGTGTTCTTTTCTGCTCACCCTATCTGCCCCTCCTGCTGATACCACAGGGCTGGCAAAGAGTCACACTTAATCCTCTCTTCCTTTATCATTCTCTTAATTGCATTTATGATTGCCAAAAGATTATTCCTTCTGTTGTTTACCCCACTGGAATGTAAAAGATCTATGAGAGCAGATTGATTTCCTATTCACTGTATATAACCCATATCTAGCACACTGGCAGAGAACAGGTGCACTATAAACACTTATTTAAAGAATGAATGAAACATTTGAGAAAGCTAGTCCTAAATGACTAGCCTAGTGGATTCTCTAATCTTTCCTCATAAAACATCTTTTTTACAATCTTTCCCACCTTAATGAGAAAGTACTTTACCTTGCATATCCCTAGGTGTGGACTCTTCATTAACACAGGCCTCCTAAGCACAAACGTTAGATTCCAGAGCCTTTATTATCTCTTCTTTGAATTCCTCCTTGAGTGCCTTGCTAACAATCAATCTTTCAATGATCTATCAAGTTATCATGCTTATTTACTAAACATTTCTTAAATAGACTGATGTTGTCTCCCCATTCATTTGCCTTATTGGAGTCTATCTTCTACTTCCAAACATCAAAACCTTAGCGCATTCTGATATTAGCCCATCTATGCCAAAAAAACTCAATCATATTATACTCAGAGTTTTGAAGAGCAAATATTTTTAACTGAGGATTTTGCTTTGAGTAGTTAAAAATATATTTAATCAATTTTGCGTGGAACAACCAATTCTGGTGGAGGAGATTCTGCTGTTTTCCATAGTTGCTTTAATTGATTAAGATACTGGGATTAGAAAGGTTAAACTAATAATATTTCTTAATAAACTTTACTTTCTTTGGATATAATTGTATTTACTTATATTTCACCATTTTATGCATTACTACACCATGGTATAATTGAAAGAAATCTTTTACCAATTAGTGTGGTTAACTCTCTGTAAACCTTATTTCCTTCCTGATAATTTGAGTAAGAATATCTAACTAATAGGATTATTATGGTAACTAAAACTAAAATATTACACATAATCAGCCTAGCCCAATAACTGACATCAAGTAGGAGGCATGGAATATTCAACAATATTCTCTAGATTTTGCTACAATAGGCCCCAAGTCTCACTGACATAAATAACAGATATTTGTTTCTTGCTCAGGTGACATACTGGTTGAACTTTTCTGCACAGATTTTTCTCATTCTGGTCAAAGGAGCAGCCACTATCTATGTCAGAGGGAGAAATAAATAGTTGACAAATCACAGGAGGGCTCTCAACGCTTCTACTCATAACTGTATATCCCACTTGCTTTTTGTTGGCCATCACAGCTCAAATGTCTAAGCTTGTTGTCAGGTGGGAAAATAGCTTTCCCCATGCCTGTATCCCATACAACAGTATAAGTCATATGGCAACATTCATGGAAGAAGAATTGGGCCAATAATAAAATCTACCACATGATTCTACTCCCTTAAATAAATTAATAACAGAGCTTAATAACATTTCATGATTACTACTTTTCAAGTCAAGTAGATATGAAAACAGTAAATTTTGACCAAAAGCAGATACATTCATTATAAATGTGCCTTAAGTGGCTTAAAAGTACTCAAACAGTAGGCAGATCAGTGATATACTTTGAAGGGCAGAACTCAGATGGTGCTTCCACCATATACTGATATTCATATACTTTTTGAAATACATATTTGAAAGTTAACTACTTTTCTCAGTGCTTCAACTGTTACCAAGAGAACCCATTATCCAATAGTACTCCTGTTCCTAGCTCAGCAGTGTTAGCATCACCTGGGAACTTATTCGAAATGAGAATTCTATTGTTTTTTTCGTGTACCAATAAAAAGCAATCAAAAAAAAAAAAAGAAGAAGAAATTAAGAAATCAACCCCATTTACAATTGCATCAAAAAGCACAAAATATCTAGGAATAAATTTAACCAAAGAGGTGAAAGACCTGTACTCTAAAAACTATTAGACACGGAAGAAAGAAATTCAACAAGAAACAAATAAATGGATGGATATACTTTGCTCATGGATTAGAAGGATTAATATTGTTAAAATGTCCTTACTACTATAGCAATATACACATTCAATGCAATTCCTATTAAAATATCATTCTTCTCACAATTAGAAGTAACCCTGAAATGTATATGTAACCACAAAAGACGCCGAATAGTCAAAGAAATTTGTGAAAGAACAAAATGAGGGGTATCATGCTCCCTGATATCAAACTATACTATAAAGCAACAATAATCAAAAATGTGTGGTAATTGGTATAAAAACAGATATATAGATCAATGGAATAGAATAGAGAGTACAGCAATAAATCCTCACTTACACAGTCAATCTACAACAAAGGAGGCAAGGATATAGAACAGGGTAAAGAGAGTTTCTTCAATAAATGGTTTTGGTAAAACTGGATAGACACAAGCAAAAAAAATGAAATTGGATCACTTTCTTATACCATGTACAAAAATAAACTCAAAATGGATTGAAGACTTATGTGTAAGACCAGAAAATATAAAACTCCTAGAACAAAACATAGGCAGGAAACTCTTGGACATTGCTCTGCAGTGTCTTTTTGGGTATGTCTCCTAGGGCAAAGGCAACAGAAGAAAAAATAAACAAATGGCACTACATCAAACTGAAAAAATTTTTCACAGCAAAGAAACTATCAACAAAATGAAAAGATAATCTACTGAATGGGAGAAATATTTGCAAATGACACATCTAATAAGGGGTTAAAATCCTAAAAATATATAAGGAACTCATACAACTTAACACCAAAAAAACAAACAATCCAATTAAAAAAAAGATGGGCAGAGGACCTGAACAGGCATTTCTCCAAAGATGACACACAGATGGCCAACAGACATGTTAAAAAATCCTCACATCACTAATCATCAGGGAAATGCAAATTAAAACCCCAGTGAGTTATTGCCTCACAACTGTCAGCATGGCTATCATCAATTAATTCACAAATAACAAGTTCTGGCAAGGGTGTAAAGAAAAGGGAACCCTAATACACTGTTGGTGGGATTGTAAATTAGTGCAGCTACTATGGAAAACAGTATGGAGATTCTTCGAAAAAAATGAAATATATAGCTGTTATGTGATCCAGCAATTACACTTCTGGCTATTTATCCAAAGAAAACCAAAACACTAAATCGAAAAGATATATGCACTCCTATGTTCACTGCAGCATTACTAGTAATAGCCAAGATATGGGAGCAATCTAGATGTCCATCAGTAAAGAATGGATAAATAAGACATGGTATATAGATACAATGGAATATTACTATTCAGCAAACAAAAAGAATGAAATGCTGCCATTTGCAACATGGGTGGAACTAAAGGGTATTATGCTAAGGAAAATAAGTCAGAAAGAGAAAGACAAATACCATGTGATTTCAGTTATATGTGGAATCTAAAAAAACAAAACAAAACAAATCAAAATAGAAATAGATTCAGAAAATAAATTGATGATTGCCAAAGGGTAGGAGAGTGGGGGGATGGGAATTTAAAAAATAGTGGGAGGACCAAAAAAAAATAATAATAAGTGAACAATGTTATATATTTATTTATAAAAAATAGAAGACCAAAAGTGCCATCTCTTTTTAATAGCCCTCATTTAAATTCTGACCTATGGGAAATTCTGTTTTTATGATAAGCAAATGTGATAACAGGATTTTTTTTCCCATTCAAAAGAAACACACAAAAAAAAGAAAGAAAAAGAAAAAAGAAAATTCTCAGGCTCTGCCTCAGACCTACTGAATCTTAAACCCCAGGTGGTTCTGATGTACATCCTGGTTTGAGAACCATTGCTTTGGCATTAACAGCAATTATTAGATAAAAGCAGTATTAGCATGTGAAATTAAACTGAGTGCTTAACTTAGTCTGTGACTCAGGAGTTCTCTTCTGAGAAGAAGAGAACCAAATTTTCAGAAAAGGAACCTTCTTACTTCCAAACTTGAAAACCTGATAGTATCTTTTAAGAAAAACTCTGGTAAAAGAAGAAAATAATGTATCTTCCTCCCAAATTTATTTTTTGATTAATGAAAATAAAAGCTGTTTAAATACATCCATATTTTTGTGTATATCCTTCATAGAATCCATATTTCTGTGTATATTGTGCATTCCCTTCCCTATTTTATGAATTACCATCACTTATTCATAACTATTTTTTGCAGACATTTCTCTTGGATTAACACCTAAGTGGCATTGCTGAGCCATAGCATATAGTGTACTTTGTTCAAAGTAGGTGTTGCATTTTATACTCCCAGTGACAATATATAAGAGTTCCGGGCTTCACATCCTCACCAACATCTGGTGTTTCTAGTCTCTTTAATTTTGTCCATCTAGTGGTTGTGTAGTGGTAACTCACTGGGTTTTCATTTATATTTCCCTGATAGTAACTTTGAATACCTTTCCATATGGTCATGTCAAGCATACATCTTCTTCTGTAAAGTCTAGTCAAGTCTTTTTCCTATATAATTGGGTTGTTTATCTTTTCATTACTAAGTAATAAAGATTGTTTATATATTTTAGGGACAAGTTATTATCATATATATATATGTATGTGTGTGTGTGTGTATATATATATATACACGTAATATATATACACACATGTATATCGGGGTGCCAATAAAATGTATATAAGTGGACACTTTGGTCAATGTTGCTTAAGCAGTAGTTCTTCATAATCAGAAGTGTCTGGATGCTGATGGTAACCACTTTGAGCACCTCTTGTAATTGCAGAAGTCAAATGTGACTTGTATTCATTCTTTGTTATCGGTATATATTGAGTATTACAATTTTAATACAGTTTTCCTTTCTATTTTGTTTTTAATTTAAGTTTACTGGGGTGACAATGGTTAGTAAAGTTTACATAGGTTTCAAGTATGTAACAATTCTGTAACATATCATGTTCAAGTATGTACAATTCTGTAACATATCATGTTGTGTGTTCACCACACAGAGTCAGTTCTCTTTCCATCACCATATATTTGATTCTTTTTACCCTCATCCACCACCCCCTTCCCCCCCTTACCCTCTGGTAACCACTAAACTATTATCTGTGTCTGAGTTTTTGTTTTTCACTTGTTTGTCTTGTTCCTTTGTTGTTTTCAGTTTTATATCCCATATATCAGTGAAATCATATGGTCTTTGAATTTTTCTGTCTGACTTATTTTGCTTAGCATAATAATCTCAAGGTCCATCCATGTTGTCGCAAATGGTACTATTTCATCTTATGGCAAAATAGTATTCCATTGTGTATATACACACAACTTCTTTATCCAATCACCTATCGAAGGACACTTTGGTTGTTTCCATGTCTTGGCCACTATAAATAAAGCTGCAATGATCATCGGGTCACATGTATCTTTATGGATAAAAGTTTTCAGATTTTTTGGGTAGATACCCAGGAGAGGGATTGTTGTGTCATATGGTAGTTCTACTCTTAATTTTTTGGGTAGATACCCAGGAGAGGGATTGTTGAGTCATATGGTAGTTCTACTCTTAATTTTTTGAGGAACCTCCACACTTCCTACCATAGTGGCAGTTTTCCTTTTTTAAAATGTGTATACATATTTTTGTTTTATTTATATATATATATATACACACATATACATACATACATATACATATATGAGAGACAGAGACAGAGAGAGACAGAGAGAGAGACACACAGAGAGAGAGACAGAGAGACTATTTTATACTATGTGCAACTTTCCTTTTTTTTATTAATAGTATCTTTGATAACTAGAGTTTATTGTTTTTTAATGAAGCAGTTCAATGTATCAATATTTATTTTATGGTTTGTGCTTCTTGATTCCCCTACAAAAATCTCAACGTAGCCCAAAGTCATGGAAATGACTCGTGTTTTCTTCTGGAAACCTTACTGTTTAGCTTTTGCATTTGGTTATGTATGGCATAGGGGTCCATTCATTTATTCTATTGTTCCAGCAGCATTTGTTGAAAATGTTTCCAGTCCTCATTGGCTTGCCTGGGTGATTGGCTGTAGCTCCCTCTTCACTTTCGTTTTTTAAATATACTTTGTGAAAACATTTTTTATATTCTATGTCGCTATAAATAATGGAGAGCAAAATTATTGATAATCAAAAATAAGTCACTGACACTTTACAATGTTCCTTCCTCACACATGGAATTCTCCAATTGGCAAATTTGGACAAAACCATGAGTTCACATCCTATTATTAGTTGTTTTGACATATTTTAGCACATTTTTGCAATAAATGTGATCTATGATATTATGAGATGTGATAAGTATTTGTAATTCTCTTCTTCAGCTTCTCAGTGTGGGTGTCTAAAAGTGTGTGTGTAAAAACTTCATTAAATGATTTTTCTTCCTTATTTAAAGAATTGTAGGATCTATACTTAATATCTGTTACTGCGCAGAAGATTTTTTTTTTATATAGTCCCATTCATTTATTTTAGTTTTTACTTACCCCTATTTCCCTTGTCTTTGATGTCAAATTAATAAAATCCTCTTTGAACCCAAGGTCCATAAGTTTAGTACCTATGTTTTTTTCTATGCAGTTTATTGTTTCAGGTCTTATGTTTAGATCTTTGATCCATTTTAAGTTAATTTTGGTACACAGTGACAGATAGCAGTCTAGTTTCATTCTTTTGCACGTGGCTTTCCAATTTTCCCAGCACCATGTATTGAAGAGACTGTCTTTTCTTCATTGTATGTTTTTGGTTCCTTTGTCGAAAATTATCTGCCCATATATATGTGGGTTTATTTCTGGATTTTCAATTCTATTCCATTGGTCTGTGTGTCTGTTTTTCTGCCAGTACCACACTGTTTTGATTATTGTTGCCCTGTAGTAAAACCTGAAGTCAGGGAGTGTGATACCTCCAGCATTGTTCTTTTTTCTTAGGATTGCTTTGGCTATTCGAGGTCTTTTGTGATTCCATATAAATCTGATGATTTTTTTGTTCTATTTCTTTAAAAAATGCCATTGTGATTTTGAAAGGGATTGCATTACATCTGTATGTTGCTTTGGGTAATATGGCCATTTAAAATATGTTGATTCTTCCAATCCATGATCATGGAATATCTTTCCATTTCTTTGTGTCTTCTTCAATTTACATATTATTTTTACATAACAAGAAAATCATTGGGAAACTCTGCATCATTTGTAAAGAAACTGTTAAGTAAATAAAGATCATAATAAATTGGCCTAAAAGTGAAAATGAGTAATAGTGGGTAATTATAGCAGTCAAAAGACTTCTCATGATAAGATGACATATTCTTAGCTACTTGTGGTTAAATATAGTTTCATAAAACACTTGTTCTCTGAGGTCTCTCATGGGCAGAAAAGTTCTAGGATCCATTAATTTTAGGAGTTATTGGTTAGGACAGTGTTAAAGCGTTTTCTTACTGCAGGATGTATCAGTGCCTTTAACAAACAAATGGACATTGTGTATTTCTAAGAATAGAACTGAGTGATCCACATAGAGAGGGTAAGAGTAACTACAGAACAAGCAAAACAGGTCTAAATCAAGAAAACACATGCTTCTAAAAACTGTTTTAGAACTAAACAATTTTTTTTTTTATCTTTACTGATTGCAATAAAAACACATAGTTTCAATTTTAAAGCCTTACGGGACAGCCAACTAAGATTAAAGTGGAGCAGGGTGAGGTAGGGAGAAGAGTAAAGAAAGTAAAGACTATCTGTAACATAAAAGTCTCCAGTGAAAACAATGAAGAATAGCACTTACAAAGGGGGATCAGTTTAATCAGTGAGTTGTAATACAAACTTAACAATATTTCCCAAATACAGAAGAAATGATTAAAGACAAAACTAATGGAAGATGATGCTAGATGAACAACTATCCAATCTAAGAATCATGGCTCTTCCCTAGGAAGAATCAAGCACAACAGTACTAAAAGTGATGCTGAAGAAATCACTAAAGAATACGTTTTGTACCTAACACCAGATCTCAGCATGAAGCTAAAACCAACTTACCATGTTCCACAGAAAGACCAATTAAAAGAAATTCACATAATGACAACTTTAAATATACAGGTGGGAAATAAGTGTAGATCACCCACAAAGGATCAGCTTGTATTATAATTAAAACAGAAGAAAATGGGGCATTTGGAGATAAAATATGATCATTTGAGATATTGATTTCCAAAGGTAAATTGATGTTCAGGTTTGGGGCAACAGAAAACAATCTTGGATATTTAAGGTTTTGGAAAATAAATTACCCAGATAAAATTCTTTAAAAATTGACTCCAAAATGAATAATAGAGAAATGTGAACAAAAGGACTCAAAAATATGGGAGAAGTGGAAAATCTAACTGGTTATAAGCACTGTAATCATAGTAGTTAGATTTGATAGACATTATAATAGGGTTGCACAGCTCAATGAAAATGTCCAAAATAGTGCTTGAAACAGAAGTACCCTGAAATAGTCATCATTTAATTTGACTTACCTGGTTCTAAAATTCAAAGTTGTATCAATAATTCCAGTGAGTAAAGATAAGAGGAAAATAAAAAGATGCTGCATTTTTTACTTTAAATAGGTGAAGGACAAATGCTACCATTCAGTTTAAAACCTCGTTAATAATGAAGATTAATACTAAAGGTTTTTAAAATAATACAAAGTAACCATTAGGAGAAATAAAAACAGATATATTTATTTGCAAAGCATGGGAGATTAAAACCTACGAAATGTGTACTATATAAGAATTGAAACAAAACACAGAAAATAAAAAATTGCATAAAGAAAGGATAAAACAAGTTGGCAGAAATAAAATCAAATACATCAGTTATGATAATAAACTCAAATAGTTTAATCCCCACCCTCTTAGGGAAATGATTCACAGATTAGATAAAGAATAAACAAAAGCATAAATCCAAGTGTGTCATGTTCATAAGAGACAATTTTGACTCAAAAGAATGAGGAAGAATAAAATTGAAAGGGTTGGCAAAGATTTATCAAGCATATAGAAGGAAGGAAAAATAACAGGTGGTAGCATAAATTTCATACCCAGTAAAATTTAATACAGAACAACCAAATTAAAGGAAGGTCATATGATTTTGTTTTTTTTTATAATTTCAGTGTTAATAAATATGTGAAGCCATGAATTTTTTTGTCTGTATCATGCACCATTAATACATATGACATAGAAACTGCTAGAAACAAAATGAGAAATTGATTAGTGGTATGGGAAAATTTAGTGCTCTTTTTTCCATCTTGAACAGATTAAATTAAAATAGGATCATGTAAGATTGAACAAAATAATCAATAGGGCTAATGTATTAAATGTCAACTTTCTTTTTTACTACCCATAGACCATTTACCAAAATTGATTATCTGTATCATATACCACGTCACATAAAAAATCATTGAAATAGTCCAAAACATAGTTTCTATAAGCTATATTCTGTGATCATAGTACCATAAAACTAGAAAGAAATGATCAAAACCAAATGTAAATGAAAGAGAAATCCTGCACTTGGAGAAGCAGTGAAAATGACAGTAAAACAAAATATAAAAAACATATCATCTCTGTCATAGAGATTACTGAAACAGAAGAGGAAACTCCACAAATTAATATTTACTTAATCCTAACAAGAGTGTTATCCCTATTTGCAGATATAGGAGATTCAGAAAGATAAGTGATCTCTGCAAAGTCATAGAGCCTGAAAATAGCTGAAGAAGGACTTCAGTCCAGATCTTGTCTCCTATTCCAGGGCCAATTTCAAGATACTCCTCTGGCTCTCTATTGGATACTACGATCATAATTGGAAAGCATTTAAGGAGCCAATCCCTTGACTCTAATTTTTTTTCATATTTTAAGGTTTCTGAAATTACAATGAATCTTTTGAAAATGTTTTTTTAAAAAAATTAGATACTTTCATTGCCTAAGAAAAGGCAAATTAACATCAATAGCAAATATCTACTGATTAGATTTTCTCTTCAATTGAATTAACTTTAATAAGAATGCACACTGTTGTATTTTAATTTAAATTCACATCCTTCATTTCTATTTAAAATATCTTTACAAAGCACTGAAACACAAGAAAGTTATGGTACCTGGAAAAGACTATCAGAGGCAAAACAAAAATCAATGAATTAAAGGCAATAGAAGCTGCCAGGTTTCCTGGAGTGGATTCCTGGAGTGCCTACATTTTAAAGCTAGGCAAGATAGTTGTGACTGATTCTTCAGAAGAACCATCATTCAAGTACTAACACTAATCAATGACAAATGAGCTTTTAAAATTTGGAGAAAATTTTTATTCATTTATAATTACATTTTTTTAAATTGAAATGCACACAAAAAATCTTGTTATTCTCTTCTGTGCTATGAAATTATAGTGTCATTTTCAAAATGTATAATAGATCAAGAATTATGGGAAAGTCTACAAAAATTTTTGGGTCATAGTGATGCATGGTTTTAAAAAGCAAAAAGTTTCTGAGGAATTTGTAGACACTATGAATAAGGCTTGCATTAAATTTTATTTTATTGCAAATAATATGATATATTTGTTATTTTTAATTTTTTAATATGGACATTTTATGCAGTGTTCAAATCCTGAATCTGTTATTCAAATATTGTCAATTATCACTATGCTTTATCATTGAATATCTTAAATCTAGGAAATAGATTATGCTGGGTATATTAGGATGTCATAGCACCTTCCCTGGACCACCAAAGTCCCAGTCTAGACAACTGTCTTTAGAAAAGACGTTGATATTCATCCACTCTACGTGTTTTCAGTTTCAATTTGTGGTTATTTAATTGAACATTCAAACTCTAATTTATTTTGTTAGGATGGTAATATTAAAACTGACAAGCAGCATCAAGCCTGAGATACAAGTTTCTTTTCTACCGAGTGTACAAACAAAGTTAACAACAAAAATAATATTATGAGATATGATAAAAATAATTAACCTTATTTACCACTTTTGCACTTACTACTTTTAGTTTCTGATATTTAAAACCATGCACTATCATGTTTTTTCTAGGGCCTGTTCAAAATACTGAACTGAAATATTACTCAATGATGGAAAATCATTTAAAGTATATTTCCTCTCCTCTCCAATAATTAATGCAATCTTTCAAAAACAGTAACTTCCTTTTTAAACATTAATTTGTCAAATGCTTAAATATCACTTTTGTTGCATATTAAGAAAGCATTTCAGAACTGTAATAGTTAAGCATATTACTAATGTATTTAAATTACACATTTCAAATATATGTAAAATTTTACCATTTATCTTAGAACGGGCCAGCACACCTTCATGGGTAATTTGGCTTCATCAGGCCTAATGTAGGGCCCTTGCAATGATCTTACAAATGTGATTCCAATTAGTTCCAGGATAGTGCTAGGACATGTAGTAGAGTGATCAAGAATCAAAAGATTTCATGCGAGGCCATAAGAGGAAATGATTTTTAAAATATGCTTAGGTATCTCAAAATCTCTTTCTAAATTTATTATCACTATTTTTTTTTTTTTTAGGATTTCATATAGATACTTCCCAGGTTTCTCTTTTGCCCTATGTCATGGAAACTAGTAGCATCATATTCCCCACTATACTCAGAGAAAAGTCTCAAACTCTAGGCACTGCTACGAGTTTTTAATCCCCCCACTGCCAAAGAAACATCATAAACAACCCAGGAACTCAAAACCCTTTTTCTTCTAAACAAAAGCAAAACATGTTGGCAAACACGTAATAAAGGAATGATCCTTATTAAACTTCATGGAAAATGTCAACCACTCAGGATGGCACTGGAATGCACATTCTGATTAAGTAGGTCTGGTGTGGGGTCTGAAATTCTGCATTTCTAATGAGCTTCCACATGATGCAATGTTGATACTACTACTCTAAGGATCGCATAGCAAAAGTACAATTGTTAAGAACACTGATATATATATATATATATTTTTTTTCAGTCAAGACGGCAGAGTAGGTAAATGCTGTGCTCACCTCCTCTCAGAACGATATCAATTACAACTAAACTACAGAACAGTCACCATTGAGAATCACCTAAAGTCTAGCTGAACACTAGTTATTAGAATGCTTAATAGTCTCAGGGAGAACTTCAACATAGAGATAGGAAACATAAAAATGGAGACAGAGAACACAATTAACAACCAATCAGAAATAAAGAATACAATAACTGAAATGAAGAATACATTACAGGGAATCAGCAGTAGATTAGATGAAGCAGAGGATCCAATCTGTGATTTAGAAGATAAGGTAGCAGAAAACACCCAATCAGAACAGCAAAAAAACAAACAAACAAAAAACACATGACAGTTTAAGGGGCCTCTGGGACAACATCATGCATACCAACATTTACATCATATGGGTACCAGAAGGAGAAGAGAGAGCAAGGAATTGAAACCTATCTGAAGAAATATAGTGGTACCTCGGTTTTTGAACGTCTCTGTTGACGAACATTTTGGTTTACAAATGCTGTAAATTTTATGGATCTACGGTATCATTAGATAGTAAAATTCATGCTAAATTTGTAGTTTTAGGGGTTGATTTTAAAGGTCTCGAATGGATTAATCCATTTTGCACTACTTTCTATGGGGAAACCATGCCTCTGTTTTCAAGTGTTTTAGAACTCGAACGGTCTTCAGGAAGGATTACATTCGAAAACCAAGGTACCATTGTAATGACAAAAACTTCCTTAACCTGGCAAAAGAAGTAGATATACAAGCCCAGAAAGTACAGAGTCCCAAACAAGGTGAACCCAAAGAGGCCCACACCAAGACATATTATAATTGAAACGGCAAATGTTAAAGACAGAGAATCTTAAAAGCAGCAAGAGAAAAGCAGTTAGTTACTACTAGGGAGCTCCCATAACACTATCAGCTGATTTCTCATTGCACGCCAGAAGGGACTGACACAAAACATTCAACGTGATGAAAAGTAAGGACCTACAACCAAGATTATTCTACCTAGTACAGCTATCATTTAGAATCGAAGAACAGATAAAGAGCTTCCCAGACAAGAAAAAACAAATGGAGTTTATCACCACCAAATCAGTATTATAAGAAATGTTAGAGGGACTTCTTTAAGAAAAAGAAAACAAAGAAGATAAAAAAAAATATGAATAATAAAATGACAATAACTATATATCTATCAACAATTACTTTAAGTGTGAATGGATTAAATATTCCAATCAAAAGACAGAGTGGCTGAATGGATAAGAAAACAAAACACTTATATATGCTGCCTACAAGAGTTGAGCTTTAGATCCAAAGGCATACACAAACTGAAAGTAATGGCAAAAGATAGTTCATGAAAATGGAAACAAAGAAAAAACAAACAAAAGCTGAAGTAGCAATTCTTATACCAGACAAAATAGACATTAAAACAAAGGCTATAACAAGAGACAAAGAAGGACCCAGTAATCCTACTTCTGGGTATTTATCTGAAGAAACCCAAAATGCTACTTTGAGGGGACATTGCAGCATTGTTTACAATGGCCAAGATTTGGAGGCAGCCTGGGTGTCCATCGATGGAAGAATGGAATCGGCCATGGAAAGGAATGGGTTCTTGTCATCTGTAGCTGCATGGATGGACCTGGAGGGTATTGTGCTGAGTGGAGTATGTCAAACATAAAAAAACAGATGCAATGTGATTTCACTTATATATAAAATCTAAAGAACAAAATAAACAAAACAGAAAGAAACTCATAGATACAGAGAACATTTTGATAGTTGCCAGATGGGAAGGGGATTGAGGGACAGTGAGGAAGGGGAAGGGATTAAAAAGTACAAATTGGTTGTTACACAGTAGTCAGGGAGATGTAGGGTATAGCATAGGATTATAGTCAATAATATTGTAATAACTGTGTGGTGTCAGAGGGTTACTAGATTTATCAGGGTGATAGATGGGATCAGGGTTGGGGGACAGGGTGAAAAAGGTGAAGGGATTAAGGAATACAAATTGGTAGTTACAAAATAGTCATGGAGATGTAAAGTACAGCATAGAGAATACAGTCAATAATATGGTAATAGCTATGCATAGTGCCAGGTGAATAGTAGACTAATCAGAGGGATCACTTCTTAAATTATATAAATGTCTAACCAGTATGCTGTACACTTAAAATTAATACAAAATATTAAATGTCAAAATAAATAAGTAAATAAAGTGTAAAAAAATAAAATTAAAAAAAACACAAGACTAATATTGGCATTCAGTGCAGCTCAGTCAAAGCACCACTGTTTATTAGCTATGAGATCTTGCACAAGTCATTCCCCTGAGTTCTAATTATTTCCTGGATAAAATGAAAACATCTACTGCATATTTTTTTTCAGCTAATGACAACTCCGTTTTCCATTTGCTTAGAGCCTTACATCAAAATATTGATTCGTTCTTTTTTAAAAATTGACAGTATATCTCTTTATTATGGATTAAGCAAGTTTATGAAATACCTATTTGTAATCTTTAAAACAGTACGCTGAAAATAAGCCTTAATTTCAGAGTTTTATTGTATTGCACTAAAGGAACAGCAGGATGGTTACATAATGTTCTCTCTCATTCAGTTTTGGAAATCTCTAAAGTACTTGCAAATTTTTAAGAAACTTTTACCACAAGACTAGAACTATAAGTATAATAACCAATTTTTTAAGTAATGTCTTACAAATTAAAACACATTTAAAATAGCTTTAAATGTATTCTTCATAAGTAATTCAGCATGTTTTTATATCATGTTCATTTATGCTAAAGAATTAAAGCAACTATACTACTCTGATGGAAAATGGGAAATCTCTCATTCGTGCAATATACAGTGTTAATATTCAAGTTGAAGGGAAAAAATCCCACTCTTATTTTTTAATGTATCCATATATATAATCATATACATGATAGATGAGGAAACCCATGACATTTCCCACAGATCAGATATTTATTTTCTGTTCATGAAAAGTACCTGCTATCTACAGCTAATTTATAACTAGATGGTATTTCAATAAAACCAAAATGAGCCCTACAAGTTCCTATAAACAAAACCTTCCAATGGACTAAGGTCAGTCAATAATTAATGCAATCATTCAAGGCATCATCGCTGTTCATAACGAGTGCAAGTTCAAATCTGTCAACACCAGAGGTAGTCATTTTATATTAATTTATAGATAATTCCATTTAAATACTTTATTCTACTATAACATGAAAAGTTTTTCCACAAGCAAAAAATGTGGAAACATTTAAAAGATAAGAATCACTTTCTTTTAAAGTAACTAATCAGATTCCATAAACTACTCTTGGAAACAGGATCTTGCTGGATAGAATACCTTCATTTGGTAGCTTTTTGCATGCACTTAACTGGACCAATTCTTCTGTGTGTTCTAAGAGCTCACCAAAACATAGATCATGCTGTATAGGTAGTAAAAAAAAAAATGCTAGAAGATAAAAAGATAATTTGCACTAGCCTTCTTTCTGACAAAATGCTAGAATATCTGCATTCATGATAGTTGTAGGGTTATAGAGTCCTGGTGCATTCATCACTGGTCTACTCAGATAGCTCCAAATATCACATGCCAAAAGGGGCATATTGAAACCCAGGTTAAGCCAATCTGCTGCACAAAGCAACATGACATCCAAGAAAGTATGGATGAGGTACTTAGAAGTGCAAGAGGATTCAGGGTATTACAGTGGTCTACGGGATTCTTGCAATCAGTCTTCTGCTCATCAAATGCTGTAATGTCCAAGATGGCAAGGAAGATGAGAGCAGCGGGGAGCAGCAGCCCCCCAACATGTAGCAGAATCCAGCGAATGAGAACTCCAAGGCCAGAGAGCAGGAACAGGAAGCAGGGCTGGTGCACGCAGAGAAAGGCAGCGCAGGGCCCTCTGGGCACTGCTGCTGGGGCCGCCTCTGTGGCACCCTAATATTGATCCATCCATGATCTGTTTTTCATTTTATGTCCCATTCATGTTCTGTCAGGAAATCCTATTAGTATTTTCAGAAAAATATCTAGAATCCAACATGTCCTCATCATCCCAAATGCCATAAACTTATTTCAAGCCAGTTATCTCTGGCTTGGAATATAGCAATAAATTCTTAACTGGCGTCCTTGTCTTCCCTTTCCATTCTTCTCTGTTTTTTCTGCACAGTAGCCAGTATGGACCGCCAAAACTAAGTGAGTCCATAGCACTCATGCTCACAACCTTTAAAAGCCTTCTCAAATTACTCAAAGTAAAAGCAAATCATCCTTAACAAGACCGAAGCCTGCATGGCCTGCTTCAACCTTCCATCTCTGACCATATTGCCAACCTTTTCCCAAGCACCGCCATGCATAAAACACTACATTTTTTAAAAATGTTATAAGATTAATTTAAAAATTATGTGAAATTCTTAGAACAGTGTCTAACATATTGTAAATTCTCAGTAAAAGTTAGCTATTACTATTTTGGGTATAAACACAGAGTTGGGCCAGATGAGTTCTTGAAGTATAATATAATTATAGAACTATACAAAACCCTCAACCTATAGATGAAACGATGTCATCCCTGAAATAAAATTAAATCTGGCATCTCATATATTACTGTCCAGCTGACTTTTCACTGACAAAGCAAAGGCATATTAAGTCTTAACTGTCAGGAATATAACTACTTTGGAATTTGAGAAGATACATAATCAAGAATCTACTCATTTATAACTAAATAGTTCTTCAATGGCTAAAGTCTGCGCCAAAAGTATTTACTAAGTCAATGAGCACACAGCGGGCTATTGTCCCCGGGCTTACTTCTGTCACTTTGTGATACCAGTTCTCCATCAAGCATGATGATTAAATCTACAACCTTTCATTTGGTAAAAGAGGAAAGGTAATCTCAAGAACTGCAGTTGTGTCACTGACAAAATGTCTCTTGCTTTAAAAAATAAGTCCACTGCCTTTGCCTCTGCATTTGTCTATCAGCAGGGGACCATTATGTAGTGACAACATTCTGTTCCAGAAGTATTATCTCTAAATAATTACCTGCTTCCTCTCTCCCTGGACTGCTGTACCAGGGAAGCTCTTTTCATTCGGTTATTCAGCAGCATTCACAGATTGCACCTTATTACTATAAAAAAAGATACCTTTTCCATCCCCGACAAAAATGAGGGTAAATGTTAGCCATTTTATGAACTGGCTGCAGTTCAGTTCATTTGCAGCCTGCAGATGGGGAGGGTTTCCCTTATCTTCCTGAACCACTTATCAACAAAGGGAATCTGCGGGTGGCTCTAGCTGGTTGTGGTGACCAGCATTTGAAGAGAAAGGAAAATCCTTGATGCTGGGCTCTCCTGCCTGGTTCTCAGTAAAGTCACGGATTTAACATGAATAAAATACAGAGCAGCTGCAAGCTATGTGCTAGTACTGGACAAAGAGAAAGCACAAATGCTCCTTTTTCTCTCTTTGATTTTATTCTACCTCAGCTTTGCTTTGGATTTCAATTCATGAACAAGACCAGGTAGATGCTCCCCACACCACTTCCACGGACGCTTACTTCATTTCCTTCTGCAGTAACACATTATTTTTTAAATGCCTTCAGGGGAATACTTAAAGGACCAGAAAATACAAAAAGGCAGGGAAAATTAAAAGTATTATACTTATTGGAGCATAGAATGTAAAATGTTTGCCTAGAGTAGAGACGTGATTCAGGAAGAAATGTTTGCTTTCACAAAAGCAAAGGTTTTCACATTTGAGCAACAACAGCAAGAAGAAACCAGCAGCAATGTTGTATTCCAAATGAAATCATTGAAAGAAGCTTGCTAAATAAAGCTTATATGATAAGTGAAATTTACCTGGAAGAAGCAAGGGGTGGTGGGCAAAGCACAACAGACCCAGATTTTTCTGTCTCCAAAGTAACCTCTCTAGACTATCTCTAGGAATGCCGGAGGCTCTGGGTCGCCCTGTACAAATCACTCCTCCGAATGTACTCTGGATATAGTGCTAATTTAAATGGACTCAGAGAGGTATGTGTAACCAGTCTAATGGAATATTTATGAAACTTGTTCCTTCGGTGGTTTTATGCAGTGGGGCATTTTGAAATGAGATTTAAAACAGGCTCAAAAGGCTAGAGTGTATATTCAAAAAAAAATATTTCATGCCTTTAAGATGTTCTGTATTCAGTATTCAGACTATTATTCACTACACTGCCCTGTGATCTCATCCAATATGAAGGAGAAGGTGCTTAGGTCAATTGTCCATTTTTAAATTTTGCATCTCCCTCTCCGTCCATTTTGTGATTGCAAGAGGTTTCCTTATATCTTTGGAACTAACGTACAATGACTCACAGGTGAAGTCATTACCTGTCCTCAGACGAATGTCAACAGGAGACCTAGGTTTTATAATTTTACAGAATCATCTTGTCAGGAATCTGTATGGAACTGTACACGAAGGAGAAACTAAATATATTTATATGCCTTTTATAAAAATCATGACGCAATGTCTCTCTATGTGGAATGAGAAATAAAATAAAACTATGCATTAACTCTTTGGGTAGAAATAAGAAAACAATTTCAGTATAAAAAAAACATGAAACATGATTCATTTAAACAACTTTTTGACTTTTAAACAGTAGTTATCACCCTAGAATAACTTAAGAGGTAACCTCTAATCATTTCTTCCAGATTGATGAACACATACTGAGTATTAGATCACTCTGTCACAGGATCAAGCTAATTAATAAACAGTTAGCATTATTGTATTAATTTTTCAAGTTTTCTTCAAATTTGTGTTGAATTATTTATAATAGGGAAGATTAAAACATGCAATTTAAATGGAGAATAAAATCCATCTTAATGTTAACAAATGCTAGAAATTACGTATTATCAGTCAATAAAAATTTTGTCATTGGCTACAAAATATAATCTTTTAATTAGGAAAAAAAAAAACAAAAATAAAGGGAAATTCCTGTATATCACTAACTGACTTTGGAATTAAGTCATAGGAAAATACACATACATACACACACAGCAACCTCATTCCAGATTCAATTTTTCTTTTCCCTTCAAGATCACTGCTAGGGAATATAGAACTAAACCCATGGGAAGGAGGCCCTGTATTCAATGAAATCAAGATTTCCCACTGACAGATCTCTAACTACTTAGGAACCCATGCTTAGAACGAGTTCTTTAATTTCTTGTACAGGATCATTTCTTTTAAAGAGGAAATACTGGATTCATCTTTACACTCACTTAGTCATTGATTTCACAATCAATCATTGCTCTCCATTCTTAGCCAAGTACTGGCTTGATGCTAGAATATAGAAATACAAAGAAGAACACCACTAGTCATGGACCCAACGATAGGAGACACCAACATAAAACATAATTATAGTAGTGCATATGCAAAAATAAAAGTGTACACAGGTTTATCTGTAACATGGAGAAAAATATGATTACATCTGTGCATGAAGTTTGATTTACATCAGTAAAAAAGGTGTCAGTGGATATCCTAGGTAGAGAGAAGGACATCCACACGAACCTAGACTAGAACTGTGTCTATTGAAATAGAAACAACAGAATTTACATAAACAGAAAAAGACAGACAGATGTTGTCATAAGCTGTATAAGGATTATCATCATATCACCATTATGAGGTCATGAGAATATTAAGAGACGTACATATATCAAGCACTTAGCACAATACCTAGCACATAATAAGTACTTATTAAATGTTAACTACTATTACTCATTCAATCTTCAATCTAATATTGGAAGTACTGCATAAGAACAAAAGCTTAATTGTACAGATTTTTGCATACAGGAAAAGGTTAATTCAATCATCATTGAAGCCTCCAGTGCCTTCCTAGACACTATTCAGGCAAAGGAAACAAAAAGAAGTAGAGAATATAACCTTTGCCTGCAAAAGCCCTGCTTATATATATACCACTATCTTCACTCTATTAAGACATTCCGTCCCATTTCTTTTTGTTCTGTTATATCTCTTTGCTCCCAGCCAGCCCAGGACCTTGACCTGAGTGGACATGTCTTCACAAATCTGTGCTGCCTCTGGTGTATTTCCTTGTCTAATCCAGGCTTTGGGGATCATCTTCCAAACTTTTCCACTTCCTTACTTCAATTATCCCTTCGAACCTTGATTTGTCATGCCAACAATTTTGTTCTCTTTTGACAAAGAAAAAGGTCTGCATTTTCCCCAAGAGTTGAAGAGAATAAAAAAGTTTTGAAAAACTTTCTTTTTGTATTATCTTCATGTTAATGCATTAAAACTGAAAATCTTCTGTCTCTAAAGTCTTATGAAGAGATGCACAAGAGCATTTTAAATGGTAGAATAAGGACTCTAGAGTGTGGGGATACTTTTGAATGAGCATGCAAAGCTCATTTTAGGCTTAGCATCAATCTGGAGTGGATCAGTTTCCTTATCTCTTTTTAAGTGAGAGCTCCAACTCTGAATTTCTATCATGAAAAATCGAGCTTTTTATGGACCCTGAAACTAAAACTCAAGGTCATAAAACATTTTTTCTCGAAGAGCTTGATATCTGCAAGGGCTTCAGGTGAGAAGTAACAGTCTGTATGACAAATAAACAAAAACAGAAACACTGAGGCTCCAGGTTACATATTTCCAGTTTAAAAAAATATGTATTTGGAAGTTGATAATGTGACAAATATTTCTAATTCCACACATGTCCAGGCAGTGAAAAGATGCCTAGACTGGAGATACTCATATGTAGCAAAACTCTAAACAAATACTTTCTTGTTAATAGTTTAAAAGAATGTTTATGATATTAACATCATGAAACCATTAGCTGCCAGGCTACAAAGGTATCAGAAGTCCCTTTGGGGGAGTATCATAAAGAATCACAAACAGACTTCACTTTTTATAGTGATAGCTAGAAGGGCTGATGCCACAGTAAGTGGCATCAGCAAGTGGCACCTTTGCAAATGATTTGCTTATTACTATTTTGGAGAGGGAAACATAGAAAGTCAATGACAGGTCATAGAAACTCAGTGTTCTCTACTTTGGGTACAGCCCCAACAGCAGTTGTTCAGTGTCAAACATCAAAGAGTCAGAGGCACATGAACCATAGAGCTAATGATGATTCATCCTCAGATTTCTTGACTTGTGGGGGTCCCTTCCACAACGCTGGGGAGGATCCTGACAATAAGACATTTTAACTTAATTGATTGAGACTGCTCAGTCTTTCTATTCCAACTTCCACTCAGCCATACTTCTTCTCAGGTTAAGTGGCACTGTAATGGCTCCAGGCACTTTTGGGATTAAGCCAAAGGGAAGTTGAATCAAGGATACATTTACTTTGGGATTAGTGGACGTATAGTCACTTCTATGGCTTTTCAGGGTATAGGAATGGCTTCTAGAAATACTCCTAAAGTCCTCTTGGTCATGAATGACAATGTAAGGCCATAGATCAAGTCATAATATTGAATGAATTCTATAATACTGAGCCCCCATTTGAGAAGTTGAGAACAAGTTCTGATATATACAAACTTGTTCATAAAATTATGAACAGATTCATAAAATTATGTCATATTCTGAATTTTGTGATGTCTGTAGTATTTGCCTGCTTTAAAAAAAATGTAATTTATGTTAATTTCCTTTTTAAGCCTAAATAAATATTCACCTTAATTAGTTTTATACTTGCAATTTTGAATTCATTTTATTAAAAAGGGCTCCCAAAATGTACGTCCTGCAAAATTTGGATCTACTTATTTAGATAATGATGTGTACCCAGAATTACAATGTGGAAACAGGAAAAAAAAATCAAACCATCGTATTAAAGTCTTACAATTATATTCATGGGCCATTTGAATAGAATAATGGATTAAATTATGGAATAAAAATGCATATTAAGCTTGGTCAAAATATCTTAATATAGCTTTATCCTTTAGAAAGAATGTATCCGGACTACATAACAACATACAATAAATTGTATGATCTCATATAAATGTAAAATGTAGAATAAAATGTTGTGTTTAAAAACTAGTTTCCATTATTTTAAAATAATGCAAGGTAAAAGTCAGTTAGGAAATTATACTTTGGCTGGTATCTTTATGTGTATGCCTATAGTTAAAGTACTAGCAGTAAAAGAAATAAGTGTTTTATCATTATTATTTTTCATATTGTCTGTAAAAAGACTTTAATAATTCACAGGAAAACATAATTCACTCAGAAACAGATTCTGTTGCAGTTTTACTGACTATACCAAAGAATATTTCCATAGATCACTGTATTAGTTTCCTATTGCTACTATGTGTATAACAAATTACCACAAATTCTGTGGCTAAAAACAACAAAAACATATTACTTTATAGTTCTGGAGATCAGAAATCTAAATGGATTTCACCAGACTGACACCAACATGTCAGCAGGACTGCATTTCTTCTGTAGGCTCTAGGAGCAATCTATTTCCTTACCTTTGCCAAATGCATTTTTCAGCTCTTGGCCCCATTCTTCCATCCTTAAGTCAGCAACAGGCTAAATCCTTCTTATGTTGAATCACTCTGATTCTGCCTCTTCTTTTGTCTCCTTTTCCACTTGTAAGGACCCTTGTGATTATATCAGCCCACCCAGATAATCCACTATAATCTCCTGATTAGCAATTTTAATTCCATGGGCAATTTTCCCCCTTTGCCATGTAATCTAACATATTCACAGGTTCCAAGGATCAGGAAATGAATGTCTTTAGGGGCCATTATTTTGCCTACCACAATCATTAATGAATTGCTTTGTCCTGTGGTGCTGTCCTTTGGTTATAAATCTGAAAATATGCTGTATATTATCCTTGCTACACCAAGAAGGCACTACATATAATCAAAGTTTCTCAAGATCAATAACAACCTGAAATGCAGTTGCAATCAATAAAAATTGTTTTGTCAGCTCATAAGGATTCTTTGAAGTCTTATACTCTTACATCTCACCACTCCAGCATTGTCCGGAGCTGGGCTAAGTATAACACTCCATCATCGGTTTGGACAGTGATTGGTTCAGCATTGATCATTGTTCCAAGCTAAGCCAATCAGAGTTTTTCTTTAGATTTTATTTTCTCTTGAACTGCCAGGGAAGAAAGAGTCTTTCATTTTCCTTGGTCAGGTTACAGTAATAATATAACTTTAGATAATACTAAAATCCATCTTTCTCCTGCATAAAGAAAAATCACTCTGCAAAAGGCAAGATTAAGACTAAACTGCTGACAAAAGTAGAAGTGTGTGTGCTCGGGGCAGTTGAGTGTGAACATGTACACACATGTCTGTGTGTGTGTGTGATAGAAAGAGTGAAAAAGAGACTGATGTAAGGTTGTCTATAATTCCCTTTTCCATTCATCCTAAAGGTCATCTTTACCCTTGTCTTTTTTGGTTATGTGAGCACATAACTCATTTGTTTATTCTGATTGAATTGGGATTCTGCCATTTGCATCCAAATGACTCTTAATTAAAATAGATGTTGTATAATTGTGTTATATTCTCAGCACTGTAATTAATGACAAAGAAATTAAAAACATAATCAAGAAAGCTAGAGTTCTTTCAGGACAGAAAAACCAAACAACTCTATGTCCCAAACTGGGGATTGCTGTTAAGTGTGATCCGGTAGCAGTAATGCTACACCTTTTTGTTACTGAGAATCTTTGATCTCTAGGAGGCAACAACCATGTCTCTTGAACACTTTCTATATTTAAATTGAACAAATAACAGTACATATTCTCATTAAACACCACTTCCCTCAGTATAGCCAGTTTATAACAGAAATAAAGCTCTTGGATTCACCCAGAAACTTAAGCAACATCAGACAGGTAAAATAACAGCTACCCAAATTATTCCATTAAAGTAAATATTATGAAGAACCTCCTTGTCATATTATATTGACAATGTAATTAATTGCATTGAGTAAATAAATGGATGTATGATGAACGAACAGGGATAAGCACAGGGCGTGGGTCCTTGATCATTCAATGTTAACAACCAACAGTTATTGCTGCTTCATGACCTGTTCATCTATCTTTTCTACTGTTTCCTCAGGTTATGTGTTCTGTCACATTTCTTGAAATTTTCTTTGATAATTTAACTCTATCCCATACATTTCCAAGATTTATATGGACATTACCTAGCCACAGTTAAAACAAGAATAATATGGCTAAATGTTTATTGGAAATAAGTTTATTGCTATATCTTAGTTTGGAGACATGTAAGAATCGCAAAACACCAATTGGATTTCATTATTACATTTTTTTTCGTTTTTTATAAAAGACTATTTTTACATAATGAGATGGGTCTCCTTAAAACAATTCCAAATGAAACTTGATTAGCATACAAATTAAATTTCCTTCTGTTCTTGTTCTTACACTACTGCTATTTCTGGAATGCCAGGTTGTACTCTTATGACCATCTAGTACTTCAAAATTTACTACTAATCAGCGTGGACACCTCTCATGGGTACAGACTGACATCTAAAGCATTACAGAAGAAATGTCATTCTGTTCTGAGAGAAAAACAGGAATGGTGTATTTTTTTTCCTGTGCTTGAACTTTTGCCTGGGTTTCTAATTATCCTAATAAGAAACTTCAGTGACAAATTCTCATGACTTTGAATAAAGTGGTTTTGGGACTGGTCCATCTTTTCATTCCAAACTTGAATCTTGTGAATATATTTCTTTAAAAGAAGCTAAATCATAAGTTCCATATACAGCTAGATATCACAAAGTACTTATATATTTGATTACTGTTTGGATAATTTACTAATTTAATGATTAAACTATGCAGTCTATATATAGTTAAGACACATCCAGTTTAAAATATGTTTCTAAATAATCTTCTGTGACATCTCTTTAACAGTATTTGTTTGGGTTTTTTGCAGTGGTCTCTAAATCATTGTCACCTTTTGTCAATATTATGTATCCCTTTTAGAATTTGGTAAAAGAAGCCATAGACGCTCTTTTCATAAAAATATATATTGAAAGTTATATACAATGTATTTGTGCCATGTTAAGTTCTTATTGCCCTGATACCCAACTATAAACCTCCAGAGTTGTATGAATTCCAGATTGAGAATCCCTGGATATAGAATTCTAAGAATCCCTCATTACAATACAAATTATTCTGGTGGAGGAAATAAATCACAGATAAATTCTCAGAAAACTATGAAAGTTAAAGCAGGTCTAAGGCTTCTGAGCCATTGAGGACCATGGAAGGATATTTTTGTAGGAGAGATATACCCCCAGCGTTCAGACCCGAAAGCTTCATAACAACACTGGAAATCTGTTTAAAAATACAGATTCTCACTCCTACCTCAGATATCTAAAAATTGGGATGGAACAGTTCCCTTAACAAACATATCATATTATTTCCTATTTCTGTGCTTCCTGATATGATTCCTGTTTGGGAAATTATTTTCCCCTTTTCCAAGAACATACCTCCCCAAACTCTCGCCTCACACAGAGCACCTAGAAAAGACCCCACAAGGCAGTAATTTTTCTGCAACTCTTAAGGACTCCCTGAAGCCCTGTTTGCTCTGTGGGAAGTAGGGCAAAATCAGGGTGTAATTCTGCTTAGTCCTGCTGCACAACCATGCCCATTACACAAGTCTGCAGAGCACTGTTTCTTATTGTGACTGCAGGATAGAAGCACCTGGGAGCTTTTAAACTGCCTGATGCTCAGGCCACATTGCAGACAAATTAAATCAGGTGGGAGCCCAGTATTGGTATTTTAAAACCACTTCTTCAACAAACTCTAAGTCTCCCCTATGGACTCTTTAGAGACAAAACCTACCTGACTTTGATCTCTTCCAGGAAACCTTCATCACCAGAATCTGAAATTTTGTATAAATCTTTTCTTTGTTTTTGCTGTTTTTCTGGCCATTTTCCCTCAGTTCTCATGTGGCCCCCTTTCCAGATCTGGCCAAAAAGGACCTCTGCAGAGAGGGATCCTGATCACTTCATCTGAAACCACCCCCAGCCTTCTGGAGAGTTCACTTTGGCCATTCTATCATATTATCTTGATTTCCTGGTCCTAGCACTAACCAAAATTGTTTGTTTTCTTGTTTAACTTCTCCAACCAAACTCACTAGAAGCTCTAGGAGAGCCATGATATTGGTTGCCTTATTTATTACTTTGTCCTTAGGACCTAGATAGGTTCTGTGCATGTAGTAAGATCCCAATAAATGTATATTGAATGTATGAACAAATTAACGAATGAGTGAGTGAATGACTATTGGTCTTGTTTTCTCTATTAAATTTTGCATCCTTGAATTCATCTGCTGTGTCATCCACTTAAACTCTAATAATCCTTTACAAGTGCATATTAGTTTTAAAGTTAACAAAACAACTTCCTGTGTGCTATCTTAATTGTTCCTCACAACATTTTTGATGGAAAAGAGCAGTTATATTACTGTTTTTACAGATAACAAAACTGAGAGTTCATAAAGCTAAAAACAAAACAAAACAAAAAAATATTTACAGGGGCACACCAACAATAAAGATTGTGGGCACATCTGCCCTGCAAGGATGTCATAGGTCATGTGGCTATGTCTTAGTTCCTGTCCCCTGAAAGGCTCATGCCCTCACAGTTGGAAAGTGGCTAGCTGGATAAGGCTGTAGATGCTGAGAAGAAGCACAAGATTGGCATTGTGTGCGAGCCTCTCTCCCCAAATAGGAAATCGATACCTGTCGATAGTTTTCCCAGGGATCACCCACGTGAGGCATGAGAGTAACATTTGGGAGCACGATTGAACAATGTGAGCATGTACTACCAGCCCTCTCACACCCTTGTGTAGCCATAAGACTTTAGGCCTCCTAACATATCCAAGATCTCATTTACCAATAATGCCTCTGGACTTCTCTCTTTCTCTAGTAGAATCATCCAGAGAGTGGATCTAGACTTGATCATGAGTTATGCCACTTGAGTTTTGCTGCTCCCTTTTTTATAATTACAATTACACTCAGGAGTGTAAGTTCTATGATTCTGTCTACCCATTGCAATTATAATTTAATAGTAACACTAACCATACCCAAATTTCCAACAAATTAATCAAATGAAGCAGTGTGAGAGACCCTTCCAGTCTCCATATACTCTATATTTGTATACATTTTTTTCTACTTCTTTTAAGATCCCTCAGTTAACTGTTGTGCAATACAGGGTCTTAGGAAAAAACCTAGAAAAAGAAATTCTGGCAACGGATTTAAAGTCCTTGTAAAGGACTTTACATATGACCTCAAATATTTGCTGTTTCATCTTTGGGACCATTCAAACCTTAAACAGCTCACGACTGTACTATGCCAGACCATTTGGTACTATTTACAAGCATCCACATGGCTTGGATATTTTAAGCAGCAAAGAGGCCAAAATTATTTAGACACTTAAATAAGAAGCCAAAGAATCCTGCTTTTCCTCCTGTATCCAAATAGAAGGAATCGTATGAGAAATAAATATTTATGGAGAAGCAAAATCTCATCCATCTTAACTGTTACATGCCAAATGAAAGGATCCCATAACTGAAGAATATGTTATGCTGTACCCAACAGAGTCACTTAGTAGAAAGCAGAATTATGAGAACAGCTTGGCTAGTCACCTGATTCTCGTGAATACTCAACTCTCTGTATGTCTCGTTAGCTATGCAAAACCAGACACAAAGTCTATTATGAAAGTGAGTCAGAAATGAAAGGCATGGAACCCATGAGAGCAAACATAAAATCTAGGGGTCCAAATGAGTCAGAGAACAGAGTCGCGTTCACATACTGCACAGAGAAGTAAAGGAGAAGGAAAATAACCTGGAGAAGCTAAGTTCAGTCACCATTAAGGTTTTGCTGCTATTTTAGCAGCAAATAACAGCAAATGACTTGCTGGCTCCCACACCTAGCTAGTGGTAGAGTCCAGACTAAGTCTAGAGCCTCTCCGCTCTACCAATAACCCCCAATCATGCCTCACTGTGACATAATGTTCTTTTTCTGTTTAACACACATAGGTATGTGGATACATATCCAGTGCAGATAATGTGACCTTTAATATATTAAAGGTCTGTGCTAAACCGTTGTTATTTTACTATTTTGCTAAAATGAATGACTTTCAATAAAAAAGCCCATTTAGATCTGTATTTGTTTTCTCACATGCTGTCAGTAAGTAAGTAAGCATGATTTAAGGTACAAGAAGGAGGAAGAAAGGCATATGAGAGGATGCCAATGCATTTATCTTGTTCATGGAAAGATTTGGATCTTGGTAACTTTTGTCACATTAAACATGGTATTTCAGCAATGATACAACGGCGGGGCCACTAAGTAAGGTGAATTTGGCATTTCTGTGACATCCTTTTAGCGTATTTACAATCCGTGCTTACCATGTGTGTTCTCCTCACTAACAATGAGCTTCTTAAGACTTCTAGAGAACAAGAGCTCTGCAAAGAAGTTTCTTTTTCTGTCTCAAACACATCACAACATGGGGAAGGGGAGTGGAGGGGGGGAAGAGACGACATTTGCCCCCAGGCTGTCTCCCACCACTTTTACTGTTCATATATCATCAAAAGTGAATTTGTGTCTTGTCCCCTGCAAAAGTTATTCCCTTGTTAACTCAGCATATCTCTCCATGTTTCCCTCTACCTGGATGGAATGCACGTTTTTCTAAATCATTATCTGTCTGTTGCTACTCATCCATGCAGGCTCAAGTCTAGCTTCACTCACTTCATGAAGCCATACATTTCCATCCAAATTTATTTAGAAAATATTGTTTTCCTCCTCTGATTCTCAAGGCACTCGATCCCTTTTCCCACCACATTTATCACAAATGCTTAGCACAGGGGTTAGCAAACTTTCTGTGTAAAGGGCTAGACAGTAAATATTTTATATTTTAGTCTCTGTGTGCCATAAACTCTCTGTGGTAACTACTCAACTCTGCTGTTATAGCAAAATAGCAGCCATATGTAAACAAATAAGCATGGTTTTGTTCTAATAAAACTTTATTTATAGAAACTTAATGTGGGCCTCCTACTCCTAGTTTCCTGACCTCTGGCTTAGAACAGACACATGTAATAGGAGTTGGTCAATAAATATTAGATGATTAAATTTGGTAAACATCACTAATGAAAACATGCATTGGTTGGCTATATGTTACAGTATAATTATATATTGAATACATTCATTATGCAAATATAGCACAATGACTAGTCCCATCAATTTGTAATAACATGTATCGAAGAAGGGAATCACAGATTTCTGATCTAAAGCCTGGACAAAATGATGACATTCTGCCTCATTGATTTTTCTATTAAAAAGAAAATCTGGAGAGTGTATTGTTCTATGAAGATTATGGCTAATAGCCAGACCAGATCATTTCCAAACAAAAGCATCCGATTTGTTTGTTTATATTGAATAAAATTGAGTAAATAATGACTAGAGCCCCACACTACATCCTTCACCATGTGCTTAGTGATTTAATAGAAATAAATACTATATAATTGAGGTTACCAAATTGTCATAGTTGTCATACATTTCATTTTAAGCTCACTTAAAGAAATTCGGATTGAATTCTTGTCCAATTTTTTATTTTTATTTCAAATAGATTTTGACAATATTTGTTGCAGCCTTTATTAGGAAATTTTCTTAGCCAAAGAATTTCACGAGTTTTCAATTTACCACATAAACATCATGCAAAATGTAATAAAAGTCATCTATTGATTTGGATTGATTCCTAGCTTTGACACAAAATGTTCTGCTGGCATAGACAAAACATTTAAACATGATCCTTGACTAGAACATGTAGAAAAAATATTGTTTTGGGAGTGATAGTTTTCTGGACTATGGATTAGAAAACCCTCAGATAATTAAAAAATACTATATTTATTATTTTCCACTGAAATATTTTCTACCATCTTTTAAAAATAATATATAAAATTATTAAATTCAGCTCATAAATTTCTTTTCCTCCATTCTGTTCTGTTGAATATAAAAATGGCAAGAAGAAAGGCAACATAAAGTACAGAAAAAGAAATAAGGAACATAGATAATTATTTACCCACTGGAAGGGGGAATCCCTGAATAATCACCTTGTATGAGACCTTCTTTTCTGTTTAACTTGACTCTTTTTATCCATTCCCTTCAAAATATGCAAGTCAAAATAGTTCAGTCAATGTTGCTTCTTCATAAGAATGAGACATTTAATATTGGATTTAATCAAGACCTTCCAATAAACCACCAATTCTGGGCACCTGCACCTTTGGTTTCCTTGTGAGGATAGAAAATGTCCCCACATAGAAGTCCCAGAACATCGTGAGGACACACAGAAAGGATGCTAGCAGCACCATCCTTAATTCTCTTTGTGAATCCCAATCTTTTTATCTCCATACTGTCTTTAATAAACTCTATATAATATATAACATTTACATTCATGAGGTTTTGTGAAATATAGGATACATGTATAGTTTATGATATTCTAATAAATTCTTCTGAGTACAAAGAAAGCAAATCATCAACAGGCTTTTCCTATATACCATGTTACTATTATGGGTTGATTCATGATAGTAGAACATACAAAAACCATAATAGAGAGAGAACACTCTCTATTCAAAGTGTTTAAAGTAAGTTCAAAGTGTGCTCAGAGATCCGTGGAGACTCCCAGGGGATCCTTAGACTGATTTCTCATCATTTAATGTCTATAATACGACAAATTACAGACTTTTGTTTTGGGCATGATTTACAAATACACTGATATTTTCCCCATTTGGTGCATCACTAAAATCAGGACCATTTCCTTCTGGATAAGGAACAATAAAGAAATTAATTTTACAGGGTCATTTCCTCTTCTTTGGCTGCGGTCCTTAACAACTGTTTGAAATGCCATAATTCAGTGCAGGACTATTCCAGGGTCCTTGACCACTGGCAGATATAATTATAATAAATCAATCAATCTGGACACTCCGAATAGAGGTAACCTAAATCCCATTTGCTGTCTCGAAATACTACTGAAAGAACACACTGGGTTCCCTTGCTACTTGAAAACTCTATGCATTTCCCACTACAAGTAACTTATAATAAGATATTTAATTAGGCCACTAAGAGTTTTAAAATAGAATCAAAATTACAATAGGCAGTTTGGTGCTTAATTTAAAATGTTTGGAAATCTACCCTCTTGGATTTTTAAGTGCACAGTATCGTATTGTTAACTGTAGGCACTATATTGTACAGCAGAGCTCTAGAACTTATTCATCTTGTATAACTGTAACTTTATACTCATTGAACAGCAACTCCCCATTTCCCCCTTCCCTCACCCTCTGGCAACCACCATTCTAATTTTTGCTTCTATTAGGTAGGTGCAAAAGTAATTGCGGTTTAAAAGGTTAAAAATAATTGCAAAAACCGCAATTACTTTTGCACCAATCTAATGTAAGTTTGACTATTTTAGATACCTCTCATGCAAAGCATTTTTCACACACACACACACACACACACACACACACACACACGGACATTTTTGGTAGTGGGTATATTTATTACCTTGATTGTGGTGATGGCATCATGGGTGTATGCATATGTCCACACATCAAATTGCATACATTAAATAAGTGCAGGTTTTCTTTGTATATCAATTATACCTCAATAAAGCTGTAAAACATTTTTTTGTAAAGAAAAGATCCTCTCTTCCCCGCCAAAAAAAAAAAAAAATGTTTGGAGGACTTCCATTTTTTAATTTTTTTTTATCTGTTCCAAATAATAGCATCTCTGTATACATAAGTAAGAAAAATAATGATTCAGTTGTCAAAAAAATCACATCGAGTGAAAAACGCATAGGTTAAAAAAATGCATGTATCATTGAAAACTTCTCTGATAAATGAAAGCAAGAAATTTTAAAGATGGGCTTTGCCAGTAAAAGAGAGAGACAAATTATGGCTTCAAGTGAAAAATCTCCAGATGGTGGGAATTTGGCATGCTATTATTCTTTGAAAGTATGTTCCTAGTTAAGAGAATTGAACCGACTCGCTTAATTCATTAATTAAATCATACTAATTGATAAAAATGAGGACATGGTTTCTATTTTCTGGGAGCTACAATGTTAAACGATTAGCCTCAATTTATCATTCTTCCTCCACGTCACACCTTCCCTCGTGGGGGTGTATGGTTATGAGTGTTTCAGGACTAAAACATATTCAATAGCTCTTAGAACAAGTCTAATAAAAGAAAACCAAAGGGCACAGAGGACAACCAACAAACACACATGGGATTGCAGCATCAAACAAAAAGATGACTTAGGCACAAGGACAGATTATCAAAGACAAATACCTCAAACACAAGCCTCTGAGTAATAATGGCTGCAGATAAGTCATTCGCTTTGAAGACTCTAGGACTCAATAAAAGAAGTTTGATAAATGAGAAGAGTTTATAACACTTAAAGGAAAATATATCAAGTAGAGCTAACTGATTATTTAAATTGTCAGTATTGGTGGGGAAGGGAATCCCTGTTATGCTCCTGATGGGAGGGGATACTGGTACAATTGTTTTAGAGAATATGAATTGCTTGGGCAATATTTTTTTTTTAATTTTTTTTAAATTTATTGGGGTGACAATTGTTAGTAAAATTACATAGATTTCAGGTGTACAATTCTGTATCACATCATCTATAAATCCCATTGTGTGTTCACCACCCAGAGTCAGTTCTCCTTCCATCACCATATGTTTGATCCCCCTTACCCTCATCTCCCACTCCCCACCCCCCTTACCCTCTGGTAACCACTAAACTATTGTCTGTGTCTATGAGTTTTTTTTTGTTTTTACTTAGACGATTATCATTTATATCCCTCACACTGTGGACCCCCTACCCCCATCTACTATCTCTCTGACATCGCACCGAGCCATCCCATTTCCACTATCTCCACTCCCAATGCTGTACTCTGGCTTGGGCAATATTTTTATTGAAAAGCTTTAATATATTCTTTTTCATTTAGATCTATGCATTTGACATCTAAAAATTAATACTAAAAAATTCTGCAAATTTTCAGATACAAGAATGTAAATTATGATATTTACATAATTAAAACTTGAATAAGAGAATTTAGATTTCTATTAAAAGAGAATTGATAATTCTTTTGTTACAACCGTATTATGGAATACTATGCAGCCATATCAATGATTTTGCATAAGGATATTTGTAATAAGGAAATATATTCATTACATATTGTTCAGCAAATAGGTATGATAAAAGAACAAGTAAATTGTCTAAAACAACAGCTCTGGAGTCAGCCTGTAGTAAAAGTTTGTATTAAAACTTGTACCTCTGGCACTTACCATGTAAGATAGCAAACATTCAAATTTCCAATTTCTTTTTCTGTAAAAAGAAGAATAATTGTACTTCTTCCCAACTCATTGTATTTTGGGGATTGTATGTGGAATTTTGTGAATGGAAGAGAGTATGAGTTAGGAGTTCTGCTGTAATAACAAACAACCCTAATATCTGAGCAGCTTAAACCAACAAAAGTTTATTTCTCACTCGTGTTACAGGTTCTTAGTGGTATCAGCAGAGGTTTATGCTAATCATTCTCACTCAGAGATCCAGGCTAATGGATCAGTCACCATCTCAAAAACTCCAAATCCCCAGGCCGGGGTGGAAAAGAGATGGCAAATCTCTCACTGCCTCTTAAGCTTCTGCTCCGAGGTGACACACATCACTTTTGCTCACAATTTTTGGCCAAAGCCAGACACATACTCAAGAGGAGAACCTCAATATTAATAATAATAATAATGGAATAATAATTTTTATTATTTCTTCTACGTCAAGAAGAGTTTAAAACTAATGTGTAGTCTATGATAAGCCATTTTAAGTTTTTGAGCAGAACATTGGTTTAAGACTAGAAAAAGTTGTCCAAATCAAGGAATCAGAGGATTAATAGAGAATGTAAGAGATCATGTAAATTATTCCCCTACCTGCAAGAGGCAATGATCACACTTAGTCATCACCAGCAGAAGCAAGTAATCTAATATAATTTCTTGTGGAAAAATGCCTTCATCTGGCCCCTGATGGGAAATAGACTGAAGAACATCAGTACATTCTATTGGTAGAATATTTTTTTCCTTGGCCTCAACTGACAAGTTGCTGAGGCTCTCCAGCTTGAGAACCGATTGTAATTGGTTCCTCAAGCATGTAACCGCAGCTGCAGTTGTCATCTGTAAATAGCAAAAGTAATCCTTTAAAAGTTTTCATATTGGCTATTTGCTTTGAAACATCCAATGCCAATGAGTTTGCAGATGTAGCACTATGAGAAAAAAAGGGTCTCTGATTGTTGGTCCAAGTACTGGACTGGCTCGCATGAATCCTTAGCCTTCATTCTCAAACTTCTTATATTTTATTATGGTTCCCTAGGTAATCACTTCAGTTATCAATACTTCTATTTCTTTGCAAGGAAACTAGAGAAGCTTATTACTTATCTGGAAGGTATTTCAAAAGGCTTAAATAAATTATAAAAAAATAAACAAAATCATAATTCATATATTCGACACCTTTTCAATAAAACTTTAAGTATACGCCATTGCTTAAAAATGGTAGCTAAATACATCAGTGAATCTCTACAAAGAGACAAATATGTGTTTGTCAGAGTTTATTAAAAATTGACATATAAAGTCCAAAATAATCTTCTTACACTACCACTATATTAAAAACTTTAGAGACAAATTGAAATCTATTGGTAAGTATATAGATTTAGTGAATTTCTATATTTGAGAGATATTTTATATGATTTTCTTATTTTTCCATTATATAATTTGTTATCTGTATCAGCGAATGATTTTTTAAAATCTTTGTTACTTTAAAAGCATAATAAGCTTACTCAAGCACTATAATGACACTTTGCATTAATGCAGGCAGAAGAGCAGTTCCTGTCTGAGGTTATTGGTGAAAGATGGAGCAAGTCAGAAATGATTGTGAAATAAAAAAAATTCCTTCTACTCAGATCTTATCCTCCTACTTATATCAGTAGGGATAAATATCAGAGTATGGGAAAATACCTATGGTACAAATAATCTTGGGAGACTTTAAGAGTTTTCTACTTAAAGAAAACTGTAAGTAATAATAATAATAATAAAAGATGATAACAAATAATGGCAAGAATGTGAGGAAATTGAAACCTTTATACACTGCTGGTGGGAATGTAAAATCGTATAGCCACTTTGCCTGAAAAAGTTAAACAGAGTTACCATATGACCAAGAAATTCCACTTCTAGGTATAAACCCAAGAGAAATTAAAACAGAAATCCACACAAAAATTTATACATGAATTTTTATAGAACTTGACTCATATGGCCAAAAACGAGAAACAACCCCAATGTCCATTAAGTGATGAATGGTTAAATAAATGTGGTATATCCATATAAATGAATATCATGCAGCCATAAAAAGGAATGAAGTTCATGCTACAACATGGGTAAACCTTGAAAACATTATTATACTAAGTAAAAAAGTCAGAAACAAAAAGGATACATATTTTATCATTTCATTAAAATTAAATATTCAGATTAGTCAAATCCATAGGGACAGGAAGTAGATTCATGGTTTTTAGGGGTTGAGGGAAGATGAGAATGGAGCATGAGTGGTAAGGGGTACAGGGATTCTTTTTGTCGTGATGAAAATGTTCTGAAATGAGATAGTGGTGATAATTGCATGATTCTGTCAGTGTACTAAAAACCACAAAGTAGTACACTCTAAAAGAGTGGATTTCATGGTATTTGAATTATAGCTCCATAAAAAAATTTGATTTTCAAAAACAAAAAGGAAATATAAAATTAAATTTCTGATCTAACATTCAGGTAAAAGAAATCTTTCTTCTTTTCCTCTCTCATGAATAAAATTTGTAATAACTTCAATTATCAATTCCTCTGAAGCATATTTCATATTAACTCTGCCATTTTCATATTAGAGGCAAAATTGTATTTTGTACTCTGATAAATCAAAAAGAATTGAACGAGCTTTCCTCTTGATGAATTCTTCCTTCTCCAATTTGTACTGATCTGGTTGGTACCAAGAGCACACCTGAGACTACATGCCTTCTAAAACAACAAAAACCTATTCAGAGCTATCTGTCTAGATGATGCTTTTCAAAAGCCAAGACACCAATGTTACTGAGTTTCTGAAATGTCAGTGGACAATCAGAGGGTCTCATTCAGAAAGTTCTGAGCAAATGTACAAATAGTTTATTTTTTTCTTTGTAATGTAGCATTGAACTGAGTGAACTGAGCTGAACTGAAATTGAACACACCTCAAAGTTAGCGTGGACTGATAGAGTGTGAGTGTGAGTGTGTGTGTGTGTGTGTGTGTGTGTGTGTGACAGAGGGAAAGGGAGAGATTATATTTCACCATGTACTTTCACTCATGGAACTTGGATGTTTTATTAGTTCTGTAAAGATTGATCTCACATTCAGGGATCTTAGCTGTCTTTTAAATAAGATGTATGTGAATTGAATTCATTTGACTCATAGGATTGGGAGACGGTGAAAAGGCCTGAGAGCTCTCACTTACCCCTTCCAGAGCATGGCAGATCAGAACTTCCTTGGCATTTTGTGATACTCTCCTCAGCTGACAGTGGGCAGGAATGTGGGTGTTCACACTTTTCCCCATACCAGCCTAATTTGCAGTCACATCTTCCACAATTACACTGCCCATGACCTTTACAATGAGAGTAGCAGAAAAATAATAATATATATGAAAAAATATATAATTAAGTCAGAATTCGTTATCATTTCAACAGTGAATGTCACAAATGAGTCAGAATCTTAACACAGTAGAAAACAGTAAGACAAAGCACATTTTTCTCAAGTTCTTAAATACATAATTTATATTAATTGGTCATGAGGACTAAAGAAAAACAACAACATCAGATAAGATAGAAAGGTGTGAAGGGCTACAAACTTGAATTTATCACAATCCAGGTGCATGTGATTGTATTGGTCTGCTGAAGCCTAGATGGAGTCTTTGATGGATCTGGCAATTCATTCATATGGAGGAGAGCACAGGAAATAGAAAACAGTTTTTTTTTTAAACAAGGTCTTATCTTCTGGAGTCACTCACACTGCATTTTCATTACCTTTTTACTAACACTGCATGCTTAAGCTAGGGACCCTTACCTTAAAACCAGTAACCTGTGTGGCGTTCACAATCCTTGAAGACCAATTTAGTACACACAAAAGAGGTCAGGAAGATATTAAAGTTCTCTACACATGAACACAGAGCCTGTAAACAACTGTGGTACGGAGTAGCAAAAAAAATGGCCTACGTTATCAACCAAATAATTGGGTTCAAATCCTGATCCTGCTACCTACAGAGTAGGGCTGGTCAAATGACAACCTCTTCAAGGATTAGTATGTTCATTTTTAAATGTGACAATAATGCATTTTCTGTCCACATTTATCAGGAAGTACATAATATATCTTAAAATGCTCCATAAAGTGAGCTATTGTTATTTGTATTAATTTGAGCCCACATATATAACCAAGTAGGAATAGAAAGGAAAACAAGATAATTTCAGCTGAGCTTTTCCTAACTCCTCAGAAACATTCAGATATTCATTTTTACAGATGCAGAATAAAGTGGATTTCTATAATTACTGCAAAAAATGCATGAAGAATTTTAAAGGAAATCAAATTATACTTTCTTTAAGTAAATCAAGTATAATGCTAATGATTGAAAATCCATACTATTTTGTCTTTGGCATCTGATGTTACTATATATCATACCATATGGAAATTGGCCTTCGGTGAAGAGTGGCTTATTTTATCAATATTACATGAAGTTTGTGGGCAGACGCCTATCTTTTGATTTTGAAGAATTGGAAAACCCACATCTCTGGAAGCTTTTTGCCATCTATTAATCCGGTACTTCATGGAACAAATCATAATGTCAAAGGTCAAAATAGAGTGAGATATTAGGGATCACTAAATCAAAATCTCTCATTTAACACGAAATGCAATTCAACATACATTTATTGAGTACCTACTATATAACAGAGCCTGAACAATAAGTTGTTGTTATTAATACTCTGCCTTATAACTCATCATTTTTAAGGAAAATTGTGATTGCTAATAATAAATGTGTGCTACATGTGAGTATGATTATTTAGACCTTCACATATGAGAATTTTTATTATGAAGCTTAACTTATTAGCAATGAGATTTCAGAGGTTGCTGGGTTCTGTGGCTTTTTGCCATTTATCCCAGCTTAAAAAATTCCTACCCTTCTTCTCAACCCTCATGTAATTTAGAGCAAAATTTGCAAACAGAGCTGTATTCCAAATGTATAGATAAATAACAGTTTTTAAAACAAAATCTTTAACATTTAAAGTACAATTGATTCTGCTGTTTCATAGGTGCCAACAACTTTGAAATTCTTGAAGACAGGAAATTTCATTTCAAGAACAGTTAGATCTGTCACGAGGATGCTAGACAAAGTACAGAAAATGCTGCCAGTTGTGGAAGACCAGTTGACACTTCAACAATAAAACTGAGCAAGAGAGTTAGATTGAAAGGGGATAAAAGCTTTACTCTTAAAAGTTTAAAATACTTGTAAAGGTTGGAACAAAACATCCAGTGGTTTAGGATGCCAGGAAATCCCTGACTACCCAGGAAGATGCCACCTGCTGCTGCAGCTGCCTGGAATTCACAGACAGCAACATATGTCCAGCATGAGGGTCCCAAATCTAAGGCATTAGGGATGAGGCAGGATCCTGTGCTGGGGGTTACCAGTGACTGAAGGGAGAACGTCCTCAGTTCTCTATTTCGAATAGAGATTTAGGAGCAGTTATTTTCTATCTGAAGACCATCCACATGTCAATATAAAAAAAAATTAGGATAGAAAATATGTGTGAAAACAGCCAAAAGTTATTCATAAGGGTTAAAATTAATTAGAGTTAAAATCAGTCCAATTAATATCAAAAGAAGTCAGATTAATTATGGATGCATTAAAAAAGTCTGGAAATAATACAGCTGCTCTAGAAAAACTAGCTATATGCTGTTACTGCAGCTTCATTTTTCTAGCCCTTTGTTATTTCTGTGCTCTTTTACAAACACTAGGGGAAAATGTAGCCTATAATATCCTACACCTCTACTTCTTGTGCATTTAATGCAGCATAAGGGACCGTCTCAAGGATGACGCCTACATAAATTTATGCTTCCCCTCCAGGCATTGTAAACTCCAAGCAAAGTTGGGAGACCATAGACAGTGCGTCCTCACTCCTGCCATGTGTGTGATGATCCCTACCTTCCCGTGCCTTCTGCCTCCCCCTCAGTCTTCACCTAACCAACATGCCCTCTCAGTAACCCAGCTGCCATTGAGTGCTTACACACTGGGCTGAATTGATGAGATAGTGTCATGGCTGTGGTTGGCTATGGGATAAAAGGCTTTGCCTCTAAATATGAAAGTATCAAAGTGGGAGAATACTGTCTGGTTCAAGATGGCCTCTGCTCCTCCTCAAATGGTTCACTGAGGAGTCTTCTACACTTTGCCAGGAGTCAACATCAACTGAACAAGTTCAAGCTGAGGAAAGAAGGGTTATTAAAATATGAGTGACCTACATAACTGATCCATAATGAACGAAATTCCTGAGATTCAGTGAATACATGGCAACCAGTTTAATGATGAAATAGTGGCGTGTAGGATGTTTTTTGAAAGTTTGATTGTTTGGGGAAAGTAGGAATACCTAAATCAAATATCCCAATGAAGATCATAGAATACACAAATGTAAAAGCAAAAGAGAAAGGGTTTAAATAATTCTAGTCTAATAAAATTAAAAATAGTACTGATGTTGGTATTGCTTAATCTGTTTACTAGAGATTCATTGACAAGTTAAAATATAAATGTATTTTGCTTTCACAGTAATGAAAAATGGCATCCTACATCTTTCAATAACTCAAAGTCACCTGCTGTCAAAATATATTTCCGAATGTTATGTATCCCACTTTAAATGAAATTTAAAATTAAATGATACTTAACTGGTGTAGTTAGGAAATCACTATTGATACCCGATTCTGAAGGAGATATCAAACCTTTTGGAAAAGACAGGAAATCATAAAACGAAACTATAATTTTTCTTCTGGAGTTACTAGTCTCTCAATTCTAGTATGAAAGGTATGCCAAAGAGAGAAAAAAAAGGAATTGTTTTATAAGGATAAAATTAAGATGAAAATGTGTGGTTTTGATGTATAAAGAAGGGCTTAGAAAAGATAAGATCTATTTAGCATGGAAATCATTTCACCCCCCTTACCCTCTGGTAACCACTAAACTATTGTCTGTGTCTATGAGTTCTTGTTTCTCATTTGTTTGTCTTGTCCTTTTGTTGGTTTTGGTTTATATACCACATATCAGTGGTGGGAGATGAGGGTAAGGGAGATCCAATATATGGTGATCTGAAGGAGAACTGACTCCGGGTGGTGAACACACAATGGGATTTATAGATGATGTAATGCAGAATTGTACACCTGAAATCTATGTGATTTTACTAACAATTGTCACCCCAGTAAATTAAAAAAAAAATCATTTCATACTATATCGGGGTCTTTTATAACCAAATAGTTAAAAAGACATAAAAGAAGAAATTAGGAGACATGTGTCCTCAATCTAAATGTGTCACTGCTTACCGTTTTTGAACCTCATCACACTTGACTTTATCTTTAAAAGTAAGAGAATCAGAAGTGAATTTTACCACCATGATCTGAAATTTAATGCTTCCCTGCTAGTCTGTCAAATCTATGTATATCTATTTCGGCCTGCAAGAGTTAATTTCCTTGCTTCTAACAAATATTCCTTTAAACTCTGTAGGCAGAGGATCAGCAAAATAGAGATAACAGACACAGAATGTTGTCATTTATTCCTGCTGTCAAATGTGCAGAGAATACTCATACACATTAGAGAACTGCTTTCAAAGGTCTATGCACATGCATTAAATACGCACATACATTAAACACATGCAGTTTGGTGTTGGTATGGAGATGGGGTAGCAGCCCATTCCGTACCATATGGTCAGGGAGTTGGCAGCAAGACCACACATCAAGCGGCTTCATGCTCATGCTGGGCCGGCAGGGACTCTAAAGGCTCTCTGGCCATTGTGGTAAAGGGCGTTGACACAAAACTTATTTTTTCTTGTAATCAGCCTGCTCCTTTGAGTTAAGCTATATCTAAACTCAGAAATCTCAATCCAGGACAAATGTATCTTATTCATTATGGACAAATACTCTTTTTCTATAAAAGATATTCCTTTCTTTTAAAATGATCCAAAATGCTCTCGAGTTGGAATCTGATGTTTACAAGTAGCTTCTTGAGTAATATCAAAACCAATATGGAAAAGTTTTGAGGAGTATATTAGCCATAACTGGCACTTGCTAATATTTTTAAATCCCATTCAAAATATACTCATTTCCCTTCAAGACAATGCAAACTGAACATCCTTAATATTTTCCTTCAGTTTCTTTCTTTAATGCTTTGGTAATCCATAATGATAAATTTCCCTACATAATATGGTTCTATCAAATGATTCCATTCTGGAACTAACAGAACTCTAAGCCAGGACTAACCTTATGTTTTGATCATTTTGATTGGCGGGACAAGCTGAAAGAGTTTAAGGTCATACAGCTACATATTTTTCTAACTATGGGAGTTTGAGAAATAGACCAGAGTGGTAAGCAACCATCAGGCGTAAAGGAGTTAATTTCAGAATCAGGAAGTAAATTCAGGGGAGCAGCTCATAGAACTGAAGTCATAAACAGAGCGCACAGTACACTTCAGGATGACTGGTCACGCATGCGTCATTTTAGTCACATTCAAATTTTGTTACTGGTATCATCTCTGAGATAGGTGTGTGTGTGTGTGTGTGTGTGTGTGTGTGTGTATTTAAGAGTAATGTTTGTGTGAATATATGCATGCGTACTTATACACCATGTGGATGATGAACAACAGATAGGCATAAAAGAAGAAATAAGTAAATTTATTTGAAATCAAGGATCATATTTTAAAATATTTGTATCTCCCATAACCATGATGGAATAGGCACAAAATACCTACATTTAAGTGAATTCTTTAATAGATGAATGGACAGAGTGGGAATCAATAAATAAAATGAGAATGTTAATTAAAAGAGCCATCTTAAACTAATCCATCAGGAGATTTCCCTGGGATTTAAATAAGACCAAAACTCTCAGGATGGCAAGAATAGGAGCTAAAATAAATCAGCATTTCATCTGAACCTTAGTACATTCTAGCCTTGCATAAATCACTACAGAATATCGAGGTAGTTGGGTTATTTCTGTCTCATAACACTACGGTATTAACATACTCGATAATCAGCTGCATGGCACACTTCCTATGGTGCAACTTAGATTGGCAATTAGGAAAATTGTGAAAATTAATAATTCACTAAGGGTAATATATAGAATTCTGCAGATTTAGTAGGAATGAAGAAATACTCCCGAGATTGATGCCTGCCCCCGACTTTAATGATGTTCAGAGAAGCTTAGTTTTATAAGAATTCTGAGCATCCAGAAGCCAGTTCTTCCTTACCAAAAGAAAGTCAATTGAAGAATTTTGTTTGCATCACCTAGAGATTAAATTACATGAGTACTTAGGTTATATGTGTCTTTAGGTGACAGTTAAAAGTAGTGTGAACCTTGTCAAGTTGTTTGATTTCTTTGAAACTATTTCCTTTCTGTTAAAATATAGATAATAATGTCTCCCTCTCTGAGTTAGTGTGAACACGATGGAATGAGGTGTATGGACAAACTTGGTAAGTGTCTAACAGAGTAGGATCTCTGTTAATTTGAGTTTCTCCTTTCCTAAATTCCTCATTTTAAGTGTGGGAGGCAGGCTGTGGAGAACTAGCCTCATTCAGTTCAGTTCGACAAATGAATAATAAAGTCACAGTTACAGATTTTATGACTTATTGTCATGCCTTATTGTTCGAACTACAACCTACTACTCATCATTTCTGCCCACCCCATCTGTCTACACCTACAAAATGGAGACTACATTTAAAGGGTTAATCATTCTCTCCTAAACTCCTCCCATGAGAAACCCCAGCCACCACACAACCAAAACTGCCCAATTGCTTAATTTTCTTCTCTGAAATCTCATAGGGAAGAATGGAGAATGTGAGGAAGAGAAAAATAAGGTAAAAGGAAGAAGCGAGAGAATAGATGAAGTGGAAATTTTCAGAATCCAAGGAGTCCTCCTTTACGGCCTTCACCTGTCCAAGCTATAATAGTAATTCTAAACATAAATAACATGCATCAGCAATTGTGAACTTATAAAAGACTAAAGTGGCAACTGAAGTGTCAAGGCCCATATTCACCTCGTGTCCCTAGTCCCTCACAATGAGGGACTAGGTAGGGACCTAGTTCACACAACCATGGATCACCACTATAATGTAGTTACTTTGAAATTGTCTTTTTTTTTAAATTAAAGTTTATTGGGGCTGCCAATGGTTAGTAGTTACATAGGTTTCAGGTGTACAATTTTGTAATACATCATCTATAGATCACCCACTCCAACATCAGGATCAAGATCAGGATTATGGGTTTAAAAAGGAAGACTGTAATCTATGGTAAAGAAAGAGTATCAAGTATAATATTAGAAAACATAAACTTACAATTAGCCTGATTATCTCCTTTATTTTCCTATTTTAACTTTTTTTCAATTCATGTTTTATCTCACAATTTTAAAATGACATTCTTAAATTGTATTTCCTGAGCCCCTGTATAATTTTAATTAGCAACTCTGTGCTATGACTAAATTCTCAGGCTGAGTCCATACCCTTTAGACTCACATATTCAACAGGCTGAAAACAAACAAACGAATAAAACAAACAAACAAACAAAAAACAAAAAAACAACAACTTTGGGTTGCCATTGGTCTGTCATGATCGATATATCTAGAAATTAATTTGAGAACTTCCTTCTATAATTCCCATTTCAGTAAATGCACCAACCTATACCCAGACACTCAGACTAGATACCTGTGACTACAGCACTCCACTGCCTAAAACCATCATTAACTTCCCATTGCCTTTAGAATAAAGTTCAGCAGCAAAGCAGAAAGTCCTCCAGTTCTTGTTTCTTGCTAGCTTTACCCTTCGTTGCTTGTACATTCTGATAATAATGAACTTATTCTAGTCCCCTGCACAGATTGTATGCCTCTATTCCCTCTTCTGGGGATGCCCTTCTCGTCTCTCGGCCAGCAAGCCTACCCTTAGGGGCAAAACTGTACATGCACTGTGATCCAAAAGCCTCCTGCAATATATGAGCCGTATATCACTACCTGTGAAGAGCCTCATCGCCCTAATTAGAATGTCAATGAAGCCCAGGTCCCAACATTCTCAACCCCCTTCTCCTCATTTTAATCTATAACACTAAGCTATATATCATATATAGCACTGACCTAAGACACTGTTTTTTGTTTGTTTTAATTTGTTGTGTCTCCAGCCCTGCCAGGATATAAACTACAGGCGAAGAGGGATTTTATCTGCTGTGTTCATTGCTATGTCCCTAGTGTCGTGACCACATAAGTGAAAAAATGCATGAGTATGCAAATCTCCCATACCATAGTATGTTAAAATATTATGTTTATGTGGCAGTTTTCTTTGCTAAATAGTAAATTTCTTGAGGGTAGAATCTATGATTTTAAAAATATTTTTATATCCTAATATCTCACACAGTGCCTCTATCATAGTTTGATCGCAATAAGTGTTTTATATTAAATTAAAGTTTAAACAAAGATTTGTTTGGTAAAGAAAGAAACTTTAAATTTCTTCAGAAACATAGACCTCATTAAAATTTGGATTCTATCTCTTAGCTGTGGAGTCTTCAGCAAGCTATAGGACTTCCTTGAGCCTCAGTATCCCCAATTATAAAATGAGAATAAATATATTCCCTACCTCACAGATACTGATGAAAAATAAATGAAACAGTCTGGAAAGTGCTTAGCCTACTGTCTGGCATATAGAAGCCACTAAATAGTTGTTAGCTGTCTTATTACTATTGAGTTGATAACAATAATGATAAAGAACATTCATAGATAATGAATAATAGAAAAATCTGAAAAGGGCATCCTCTCAGGAGAACAGTATTCATGAGAAACCTCCTGAGCACGAGGGTTAATCAGAAAAGGGAAACCCTTGTGCAGTAGGAAGTTTTAGCAATAGGTTCCCCTCAGCCTGGCCAGAGAAGTCTTTGTGGTTGCATAATCATAATTAAATAGGGCAGCTCTTTATCTCCCTTTGCTGGCAAACTTTCAGGACACCAGTAGAGTCCTATCTATCTACGTACACTAATCAAGCAGCCAGGCTTAAAGAGATGCATATACATATGTCTCTGCTTTCCGGATTACCAAACATAACCGGACTGACAACCCATAAATCCATTTTTGTTAAATGACACTTTTTCAGATAAATTGGACTGTTATTTTTTTTCCCCCTTTGTCCCATTAAAAATTCTGGCAGGACTTATGTTTCCCTTGGCATTTAGATTGTAAGCTTCATAAAGTCAAGAATCATGTTTGTCTCCTTCATTGCTGGACTCAGTGGCCCGTTGCAATCCAGATCCTAGCAAATACTATCTGCTCCATAAATATTTATGAAATAAAATTTTTGAATCCACTAATTGATATTTACCTCTGTGCAAAATTAAAAAAATAAGTTTAGGATATCAATTATACCAAAGAGTGAATGCATTAAAATATCCATGAGAATTGTATTATCCTCAGTTTTATAACATATTAATATAGCTTGTCATAATGGTGCCTATCCTGTTCGTTGTCATCAGGTCTGCTAGTTTTGTATTCTCAGTTGAGCGATAGATATCTAGAGCTAATGGTTCTCCTTGGTGAGGAATTAAACTAATTTTAAGAAAAAAAAGTGCATTTTCATCTCTAGTCTTGCCCGATGTATGAATTCTCGTAAAGGTTTCCAAGAGACTAATGGGAGCACTGTGGGCATCCAGTGCTTTAGAATGTACATTCAGTTCTTCTACAGTTTCTGTGAGAATCAGAAGAATCTTAAAAAGAGGAAACTGACTCTTTTTTTATTTAAAAATAGTAATTAGGAGAGCACTTACCTGAACAGAAGTCATCAGAATATCTGTCGTAGACAGCTTTACAGTCCCTTTCATCACATTCACAGGTGTCTCCATGAATATCTCCCCAATCTCCAGTTGGGTCAACATCATGGCAAGAACATTCACCACATACACAAGTCCCTAGAGGGGAAAAATAATTTCATATGGGTCTAGTGAGGAAAAATTATGAAAGAAAGCTTCTTGCATATTGCTTGCTTTAATCTGTTCTTGCTTTGGATTTGGAAAATATGGTATGTGTACTCAGAAAAAAATATTCTACACAGGAAAAGCACCATCTAAAGTTGATAGTAGAGATTCTTTAATAAACAAAAGTTATTGTCTATGCAAATAATTTTATGGGATTATGAAATATGTCCTTAGCGCTATATTGGTTTGTCTAAAAGATAATATCAAAACATTTAAAACAACATAAGATAAAATCCTTGCCTTCAAGAAGCTTATAATCTACTGGACAAAAAGAAAGCTAATGAAAGAAAAATGAGCAAACAATAAAGGTATAAATACTAACATTTCGTAAACTAGGATAATGTGAGAAATACTGTAAAAGTCTGGGGAAGGGGAAATCAGTGTGGGCTGAAGCAATTAGGGGAGATGGTGTGGATATGTAGGGAGATGTGGAAATATTCAGGGTTCAGTTGGAGGTAGAACAAACTAAAGTCAAAAAAACAAGAATAAGCAAAGAAGGGCGAGAATGGGCATGCGGATCCTAGGGAGTTCTGCATTACTAAAACAGAAGGTGCATGTTAAGGAAATCTAAGAATAAGGTTTGCTAGATCAGATCAGCTCAGGTTATAGAGGATGGTGGAGATTAAGCAGATATATAACCTTTGTCCTTTGGAGACTCGCATAGGGATACTGCCCAATTTTAGATCATATTTACTTTTTGTGGATTATCAATCATTATCTTTAGGGCAACCAGCTAATAATTTTGGGGAAAGATAAAAAATCCCTTTCTTACCTCATATCAAAGTAAAATCTAGTTATAATAAAGATTTAAGGATATAAACTAAAACTACAAAGCATATAATAAATCCTTATTAAAAATCCCCAAAGCAATGTACTGAAAGGAAAAAAAAGAGAAATAGACTTAACTATATAAAAATCTAAAATTTGTTTGGAAGAAAAACACACACGCACATACACACAGACACACAGACACACACACACACACATACACACAAAGGATAAAAGTTGGAATAAGTAGTCATGTGTATGCAAAAGACAGAGAGCTCCTTTTGCAAACATAAACAATTCTTAGAAATCCATATCTAACAGACAAATATGCCTTGAACAAAATAGACAAAGGCAATGAACACCAATCGGAAATTTTGTAGAGAAGTAATAATGATATATAAACATGAAAAATGTTTCCACTCAATTTATGATTACTATGGCTGGGGCAGGGGACCTGTAAAACAATAGTGAGTTAGAATTATTTTGGATGTCAGATTTGTAGAGATGAAAAAGACTACTAGGATCAAGAGTTGGTGAGGGTATGGAGTACAAAATTGTCCTACCTTCTGGGTGGCAATTTCACAGTATGTACTTTGTATATATGTGATATTATTTAGCACAAGAGTCCACTTCAATTAGTATATCCAAAGGAAAGGGAGAATACACAAAAGTACATGTTCAGGAATATTAAATATAGTGGCATTCATGTAACTGAACAACAACTAGTGACATAAATATCGATCAGTGGGGAATTAGTGAAATGTGTAGCTTAGATAACCAAGCAGCCATTAACAGCAAAAATTAGGTTTTTGCTCTGTGAGCATAGAAAGGTACCCAAAACAAATGATTAAATTTTAAGAAGCAAATTACAAATGAGTATGTATAGTATGATTCAATTTTTGTATTAAATAAGAAGAAAATACATGTCAGGGAGCACACATGTGATGAATTTTTAAAAATAAGTAATAAAAGCAGACCGAAAAGGTCACGTACCAAAATTTAAAAGGGGTTACATCTATATAGTAAGATTATGAGTCACTTTCTACTTTATTATCTGCAGTTTTAAAGATCAATATACATTGCTTTCATGATAATATAAATGATGTGGTGGGACAGGCATGTTAATGTGAGTCCCATGTGAAAATGTGAATAAACCAAAGTGGACAATAAAAGACATTTTATTCTATCACCGATTAGCTGTATCCACAGCATTTGTTTTTTGACCCCTTAAGATGGAAGATGAGGTAGGTGTGTGCAGATTAGTGTCTCTCTCTTTCCTAGGAAGCGATGATAAGGAGAGGTCCAAGGTAGGTAAGAGTGGTACGTTCTGAGAAAAAAGGACTCATTGCAGTGCCCGTCCCTGACTTGCCTGCATGTGCCCCTGAATCTCACTAGCTACCAGCCTCATGTTGACATGCTGCTTCCCATTCTGCCTCTGCCTGATCTCCAAATCAGAAAGCTCTGGGCACCAGGAAGCAGGAAGACAGGAAGTGAGCTGCGAAGAGGTGGCAAGTAGTGTGTATTTCTGAAGGACGTCTGTCTCTCAGAGCCCACGTATCCCGGCTGCAGAACCAGGCTCTGATCCACAGCCCAATCAGTTCCCCCTTTTCCCCCTCTCTTTTAACACCTCAATGGTTATTTTCCACAGTAACACAGTTCGAGCTTCATACACTGACATCATAATGGTGATTACTGACCCTACTGAGTAAAAGAACTGAAGCAGAAGCATGTTCTTATATATTAAAGGAAAGCATAATGTGAATTAGTATGACATACAGTCAGATCGATTCTGTGTAAATTAAAGAGAGAACTTTTTAAATGATTCTTGTTTCAAGTTCAGGCCTTTTTCTTTCTTTTCTGTATGTACAGAAATGTGACACATTTTGCTCTTCTATATCAATTTTTAAAATGATAACATTGGTTGTGTGTTAAGGTTTTACACGTAAGTATTATTTATTAAAATGCATCATTCATTTATAGAAATGAAAAAAGTAATTTTACAGCTTTCTACACTTTTATAATGTTATAGAAGGAAATAGGGCTACTTATTTATAGCTATCATCAGGTAGGCAAAGAACAGTACAGCGTGGCTCACTTTTATCTATAAGAATAGCTGACAAAGGGACAAAAACAAGTATTTTCAAGGATTTTTTTACAAAGTGTTTAAAACCATTGGATTTAATATCAACAGTTACTTAACTTACTTTAAATTATATTTGACATCTGATTTGGTAGATTATTATTACTAGTCTATCGTTTAAGTCTTGTCGTTGTCCAGGGTTGTGTCACATTATCTTCTTCACATCTGTATGCTTTTCTTAGTGAATCCATCTTTTCTCAGTTTTTGCTAATATCTATTCAGGATTATAAGCCTGTACACCCTGAAAACAACTCAACGTTTATATATCTAGTATCCTAAGAATATTTCTAATGCACTACCACACAGACTTCAAACTTGGAAGTACAAAATGGTACGTGTTCTTCCTGTTCTGTTTTCACAAGTCCCCTCGCCCTACCAGCACACATTCTTTAATCCTGTACTCTATGTTAGGTTGGTGCCATTATCTTATCACTGGTGTGAGAAAGTAGGTATTCCCCTACACTTTCCCTTCCCCACTATAAGTGAAACCAATTGCAAGTTCTAATTCCTACGTCTGGATTTACTGGGTTTATCCCAGTGGGATTTTTGAAATGAATCTGAGGTAGAGAGTCATTCCCTCTCCAGGGTCTGGAGCCATAATAAGTGGTACATTTTCTTCCCATCTGAGGTCATGTGTTTAAAATACATATACATATATGTAAATACATATATATATATATACACACATATATATATATTTGAGTAACAGTAATGTTTTTTAAATTCATGTCTAAGGTCAGTCTGAATTTCATATGGCTATTTGATACATAGTTTTATGTATATATTGTATTCAGTACCACATTTTTATTATTGTGTATAAAAGTTAAATGACTCTGTATCAATTCTGTATTTCATCCAAGCCTTAAATTTACTCATAATTAAGACAAGAGTTGTTGTTTTTTTTTTTCGTTTTTTTTTTTTTTGCTCTCTGGATAATTAGATGCTCATGCTGGTTCTGTTAGTCAAGAGACATTTAACAAAAACATCTACAAGAATTGCCTTTTAGCTGTACTATGCTATTTCTGGATGGCAGCCAAAAAAATTACAGTCCCTATGTTAACTATTTGTTTGGTGAAGCTTAAAGAATGACGGCAACTTTCTTATTTTTCTGTTCTCTACTCAATAAAAAAAAAAAAGAATGAGAAGATTGTTGGTATAGTAAATGTTGATTTACATCAAATTCAATGATTACAAAAGACGACTTCCTCCGATGCTAAAGGAAATACAGAGAAAAAGGATTGTTAACAATTAAGAGCTTTGTTTTCCTCCCAATTACGTCGTAATGAGTATGAATGACACACCTCTGTTACTGCAGATTTTGCCATCTGGAGATGTACATCTTCGCTTGCTTTCCCAGGGGGTGATATCACACTGGAATTCACATTTATCTCCATGCCAACCAGCCTCGCAGTAACAGTTTCCACAGTAACACTTTCCATGGCCTTTACCCAAAATGAATTTTATACAGTGAGGAAAAAAGCAACTTTAAAAGCAGAATTAACTTTCTATCCCTTTGTGATCATTTCTGCCTTCTGAAATAATATAGCTACTCCACATGCATTGCTTAAAACAATCAATTATGTAGTTTAGCCCCAAAACATTATATCTGTGCCTATACTTACATAATTATACACATAAAGTGGTTCAAAGTGTCCTGTAACTTGTCCTAGCCAGGCAGCTGATTAAAATGAAAGAATTTTAAAGAAACACCGTGAAAGACTGTGAAAGTCTATTACCTTCCATTATTAAATGTATGCATCAAGCCCAAAAGTATTTAAGTACTTTCTTTAAGAGAACTTCTTGAATTAGTCATTAAAATATTTCATTTGAAATTAACTATTGAGAAACCAATGGTGCATGTTTACTTGGATGCACATTATTGATGACTGAACAATTCCTTAAACCAGAAATGTTTCACCTTTTTATTCAACTGTGTCCCACAAGCTGTTGTGTCTTGCCGCGTGGAAAAGAGGTTTTCAGCTAAATCAATGTTTAGTACTCAGTTAAACCAATAAAATATCATGGACCCTGGGTCTCGCAGTCAAATTCCCATCCTATTTGTCAAAGGAATACAAATGATAGATAAGGGCACCATCATTTTGTATCTGGACACCACCACACTCTTTCATCTCCCACCTCTCTATAAACTGTTACCCTACTCATTTGTACTTATGTCCAAGCAATCTGTAATGAATTTCACGTAATCACTTCCTACATCCATATTTACATATCTGCATCAATCTTTCTATAAATTCCCAAAAGATGACAATTCTATTACCTCAAAATCACTTCTTATATTCTCCCTTTTCGTAGTCAGGCCACCCAAATATGAACGTATGTTCTTATTCTTGTAAATATGATGAAAATCAGGGTCACACCAGATTTTGTCTTTTAGTCTAGTCTTTCTGTTTATAGGAATTTACGTTTTATCAAAGTCTAAAGCAGCATCTAGCTTTGTACTTCTCTCTCTCTTCTCCTATAGCCACAGTCCCAGAGGGTCCATGGAAACTGGTTGTGAGGCTGTTTTTCTATCTGAACACTATGGTATTTCCGGCCCATGGCAAGAGCATCAGTGGGTCTTGTGAAACTCACATAAGGAAAGGAAAATACGATAGAATATTCTGGTCCTCATATTACAGTTGTCCACCAGATGAGACTTCCTTCAAGCAGACATACATCAGAGAGACAGACAAAGAACAAGGGATGAAGAGAAAGAATGCTATAATGAGATACAGAGTAAGAAATAGGAACCCATGCATACAAAGCCATGTTTTTTTGTCTAAATGAGCTGTAATTGGGAAATTCATAGAAAACCTCTTCTTAACCTGATAGGCAGTGATCATTTCTACAGCAAATTTAATTTTAATTTTCTCACTTAAACAAACATAAAAGCTATCAAACTATACATTTATATTTATAACTACACATTATAATTATTATATATGTATAAATTTTACATTTTAATTATGTACTTAAAAATATGTCTACACGTACACAAGCACAAAATATCACATTCCAGTGCTGTATCACAAACCTCAGGAACTTGAGGATTTCACTGGAAGAAAGCAAGACAACTATACTAAAAGCTTTTTCTAGGAGTCAGTTTTGTAAAGACTTCATTAACTTCTTAAACCAAAATTTCTTTCCTCTATAATTTCAGGAAATTCAGGTAAGATGCTACATAAGTAAGGGTTACCATGACATTAACAAATTATCATAAGTCTACATTCTTCATACCCAAATTCTTGGTATATTTGTAAAATTCAGTATTCAATTAGGGTTTTACCAAAAAAAATCATTGAGATAGAGGTGAAAAGGGGAAGAAAAATCATGTATAGCTATACCTGTATGTAGGTGTGGAAAATTAAACAGATATCCTCATCACTTAAATGAAAATATTGCAACAAGACATGTTGGAATAACTGAGATAAAATATAAGCTTCAGGACAATACACATTCCAGACAACACACATCATTCTTTGCTTTGTGTAAACTGATAGAGCAAGGAAATCTCATTTTGAATTGCTTCACTGATGGGCTGTGGAATCACCTCTCAACAGATTGGTTTCCTGTGAATGACAGGTGGAAAGATGTACAATCCCAGTCAATGTCACCCCCAGAGGATGTTTACCAGAGTGCTAGTGTCTGTGGTCAGAGACTTTGCACCATGAAATTGCTTAAGCCTCAAACAAACGGAAATAATAAGTAGAAAGGTTGAGGGTTAAACATTTCCCGTTGTGTTGTTTCAGGTTAAATGCTTATATTTACACACCCAAATAGACTTTGTTTTGGTGGCGTGCATCAGAACATCCGGGCCCCAACCATGTTACCTTCCTCTTTTGTTGATCTGTAATAATTGGAAATGAAACACCAGGAGAACAAATACATAATATTTTTGGGTGGATTTATCTAATGGTTCTAATTATTTTGGACTGAGCCCTTTAGCAGAATTGTCTGAGTAGCGTCTAGCTGAGGTCACTGGCTTAAAAAAAAAAAAAATGAAAGCTTTTGTGTCTGTTGTATCATGGTGGGTTATACAGCAAGCAAAACAGAGAGAAAGAACCAAGCAGACCAAAAATAAGAGTAGCTGGATGACCACAGGTATTGAAGCTAAAATTTGTTTGTGTAAATAAGGGGACAGCTTGTCGTATGTTATTGATACTTTCTCTATGGTCTTCTGGTTCCTCCTGGACCCATTTGCCCCTGATTCTTCCGGGAAAATACTCTTTTGAAATCACCCATTCCACATGCAGGATAGCACTGGAATCTTGTCAGTGATAAATGAAATAAGCAATTGCTTATCAATAGGGAGATGAAACAAGACTAAAACATTTAATAATAGCAGAGAAGAGTTTACCTAAACTGAAGGTACTGCTCTCTACATTCCTCTCCTGTGCCAGTAGTCGCTGTTGCAAATGGAAATTCTGGGAACAGGCTTGCAGATGGGTGAGGAGGGGCTCTTCCCATGGGGCTCCCACACCAGGGCACTGATAAGGGGTCAGGACCACAATCTCTGGTGTCGGACAGACAGGAGTCTAAATTCTACTATAATTGCTGGAATGACCCTGGGTAAGTTGTTTAATCAATGTAAAGTACTTATTGCAGTGCTTGGCACTAGCAAGCATGTAAGCACTGATACAACAGAAAAATGATTCGAGTAATGATGTACTTGGAAAAGATCGTGAAAAGTGTTATATAAGTGTGTGTGTGTGTGTGTGTGTGTGTGTGTGTGTGTGTGTATTGGAGGGGGGTCATAAATTCTAGGTTAATGTCCTGTTGGTCTTAACATCCTCAATAGGACATGAGACTAAAGGCTTACGGTTTAGAAAGGGAAAGTGAATGAAATTAAAACATGCAATTGAAAGATTGGAAGAAAAGAGACAATAAAAGCAGCTAAGGTGAACACAGAAGATGGAGTCCAATTAGGACCACTTCAAATCTATGCATTTGTCCTGTTTGCCATAACATCTGGAACTCCCCTGGCAACAAACTGATTTTGCATTTAATAAGTATGAGTTACTGTGAATGGCTTAGTCTAACTCTCCTTATATGAAGTATTTTCCAAATAAAAATAGGTTCAGACTAAATAATACACTTAGTGCATCCATTTGTAAAGATAAAAGTATAATGAAACAGTTGAAAAATGCAGTACTTTATTAATTTCTCCAAGTTAATATACCTACCTCCACATATTTCTTCCGTTTCATCATCTATGCATTCTCTATCATCACACTCACAAAATTTACCATAAACGAGTCCATTTCCATCTGAATTATCACACTTACACCTGCCACAGTGACATGTACCTAAACCATTAAAACAAAGCAAAAATGGTTTGTCAAATTCATATAAATTATAACAGTGAATTTTAAACGCTTTCAAGGAGATAGTTCAATTCAGTTTAATATTCCAATTGTGTATTTCTGTGGGCATGATTAGAGAGATAACAAGACTTTCTTTCTTGAGATTATTGTAGCACAGCAATTATATTTTATAGCACTGCTATTATGATTGACCTCTAATAGATTCATGAATGTAAATTTGACCTTCTAAGTGCAAAGCTGCCTTATACATATCCACCAATCAATGCATGAATGAATATCTTCTGATTACACCTGGGTCTGAAGTGAATTAAAGCAGAAAATTCTAAGCTTTGTCAGGAAAGTAACCTTGCTCATCTCCCTCACCAGTATTTATTCAATGCTTTGGACAATATTTGAGTATACTGTTTATATAATCAATATTTGTAGAATTTATTATCAAATGCATAAATGAAAAGTTTAGATGCCCCTAATAATTTCACATCCACAGTGTTAAACTGATACACATATTCTAATGACAAGGGACCAGGGTCGGTTTTCTTAGGCATAGAGACCTGGGACCTCACCAAAACCTCAGGGCAGCTCACGGTGATACTGAAACACTAGAGGCATCTGGTCTACCACATACCATACTCAGCTAAGTGTGAGGATTTGACTATACCCCGTAGAGTTATTTCACTACAGTAAAACAGCATTCAAATGATATTGAGAAGTAGAATGTCCCTTTGAGAAACTATCTTTTTAAATACTTATTTTTCAATTTGTAATTGACCATCACAGCAATCAACGTAAATTAATTGAGATTTTACCCCTCACCAGATACCATCCTAGACTCTGGAAATGTAACAGGAGATCAACTCAGCCAAATTCTCCTCTCAGAGTTTTATACAAGTAGAAATCAATGGGATAAAATAAATAGAGAGGTATAAAGTGTTGCAAAAGCACATAGCAAGGAGATTTAACTGAGACCTGGAGGTCAAATATAGAGTCCCTGGAGGAGTAGCTCTTATTAAATAACTTAACTTAAAGTTGAGGACGGAAAACCAAACAAACAAACAAAAAGCCAAGAAAAATGCGAGATGGTGAAGAGGCCCACTTCCAGCAAGAGACAACAGCAAAGGATCTGTGGTGAAAAAGGAAATAAGAACAACAAAGAAAAACAATTGAACATAGTTGGAGTATAGACAATAATGTGGAAAGTGGTATAAAAAGAATAAGGCAACTAAAGGTGCAGTTTATGGAAGTCGTATAGTCATGTTAAAGATTTCAACTGTAATCCAAGAATAATGAGAAGCCACAGAAATATTTTCAGCAAAGGAGTCAGTTATGCAGTTTTACCAGATTACTCGGTTGTCTTATGGAGAATGAACTGAAATGAGGAACAAGTGGTTATGGGGAAATGCGTTATGACATTTGTCTGCAGGAAAGAAGATAAAGGCTGACCAGGTGGATGCCAGTGATTTTAGAAAGAAGCACACGTACTTGGGGATTTTTCCAGAAGAAAGAATATACAGAACTTGGTGACTGATTGGGTATGACTTAGTGAAAGGATGGGGAGGAACCGAAGATGATATTGATATCTACCTTGAACTACTGGATATTGGAGATTTGGAGATTGTGTTGTGGTGTACTGGAAAGAGCATGGATTTAGGACTAAGGTAGCCTTGTAGCCAAATTCAGTTTTAATCCCCACTAGCTATATCCTTTTGAAGTCATTACTTCCATCTGTAATTCTCAAATTCCTTATCTACAAATAATAACCACCTCATAGAGCTGCTGTGAGGACCAAGTGATAAATATATTATCCAACTATCTTTTTAAAAACACTACTGGGTCTGGTACAGAGTAAGCTTTCAGAAAAATTTGGGTTCTTCTCCCATTAAGATGACTAGTATATTAGTCATATTCCCAAATATTTTCTCCAGACTCACTTTATGTTTATGGGCCCCACAATGCTCTGTTTTTATACCCTCTGCATGAAACCCCAGTCACTTGTAATTTGCTATTAATATTATCTGTTAATTTTCTTTTCTCTCACATTCACATATAAATGGTGATTTTGCAAAATTTGAGCTTATTTTTCTTCTTTGAGAATACTCAAGGAAGTAAATGAGGTTTACTTTTATTAAACCTCATTTTCTTGTTTTTTTATTTTCTAGAAACAATTTTAATTTTTAAAAGTTCATTTCAAATCTAATGCTATAATTCATGGTATCGCTTCGTCTCATTTTTCTCTAATTGTCACTCCTCATTTTCACGTTCGCATTCATTGATGCTGTCTTTCAACCATCAACATAACTATTCATTAAATTTTCTTGTTGCCTGTTATATAATTGGCAATGTGGTAAGTGCTATAGAAGGTAGTAAGATGAATAAAATTAAAACTAAGTGAATCATAAACCAGGAAGAAAGAGTTAGATTATCGATAATTTTCATGTATGTATATATCCAGATGATGCAAAGGCATTTGCAATAGATTTGTGACAAATGCTTCATAGGAAGTATAAACGTGAATCTTAGTCTGGCTCTGTAAAAGAGGAAAGGCACAGTAAAGTAGTAAGTTCTGGAGTTGGCACTAGACTCATGGATAGAATTTCAACAAGTAGAGATGGGAAAAAGACTTGTAATGTTGAGGAAAGAGCCTGAGCTAAGGAATAAGGATGCAGAATTAAAGAATAGTAAAGCATCTGGCTTGAATTTGGATAAAAGGGTAGGTTGAAGATAGCTAGTAGAGGATCAAGACTATTGGTTAAGAATTTTAGAATTTAACTGTTGGAATACCTGAAGCTTTCATGGTTTGGTAGCAAGATGTAATATGGTTAGGACTGTGTATGTAGTAGTCGTTTTCAGGAAAGATGGGGAGGAACAAACAGTCTTTGTCTCTGAATTCTACAACTTCTCACTGACGTCTCCCACAGGCAGACTCATTCCCATCCACACATTCGAACCATTCCTGGCTGATGTGGGAAGTTTACAACAGCTCAGAGACTTCCTGTCTCACCCTCCAAGTAGAATTCACAACCAGGGCTCCAAGATATGGCATATGGACGCCCAGGCAAAAGTGCCAGACTCCTGTGTTCATGCTATGTCATACTGTTTCTCTTTCTTGATTGCCAGTTAACTCAGTCTCTAGGATTGGTCTTCCGCTTTCTGCTAGATTATTTTAGCTCTGACTTTTCAATCTTACTAATATAGCTTTCTCTTTCTAGGATTATTTCCCTGTCTTGAACATCAGCCTATCCCCTTGTGCAACAGTGTCAAGACTCACTTCAGTCTGGAGACTGCATTGCCTTTCTGGGCCCCCAGAGAGTCAGCTTCAGGAACCCCTTTGTCCCTCGGCTCTATCTTAGGCTGCCCTTTTTCTTATGCCCCACTCCATTTACCGCCTCTTCTCCTTCTGCTCCAAGCTGCTTCCAACAAACCACACTGTGATATGAAGTGGAAAGATTAATAGAGAGAACTCATAAACTAATGCAATTTGGTGGGAGTGGTCCTGAACTAGGCTGGTAGAAATAGACATTAAAAGAAAGACAAGTGAGAATGAGCCTGTCAAGGTACACTTGAAAGGCTTAGATTTGTTGTTTTTAGTTTTATATCCCACATATCAGTGAAATCAGATGGACCTTGACTTTTTCTGTCTGACTTATTTTGCTTAGCACTGTAATCTCAAGATCCATTCATGTTGTCGCAAATGGCACTATTTGTTAAAAATAATAATGATAATAAAAAAGAAAGGCTTAGATATTGAGAGGAGTAAGAGATAAAGAAAAGATTAAATGTGCTACTGAGCATGAATTTAACTTTTGGCCCAGCAATCTCACTCCTAGTAATTTACCCTGAAGATATACCTCCAAAAAATGTGAAAATACATATGCAGTTCATTCATGCATTATTAATATTTGTAATTTCAAAATACTGGAAACTGCCTAAATGCCCAAGCATAGGAGAGTGATGGAATAAGTTATGTCACCTGTGTAGAACTGATCCCTATGCATTCATAAAAAGAATGAGGTTTCTTTGTACTGATAGGGAGTGAATTCCAGAAAACAATGTTGAGTGGAAAAGGCAGAGTGCAAAACAGCACTTATAGCAGGCTACCTTTTACCATGGGGAAAAAAATGAAAAAATGAAAAATAATAACATACATCTATCTATCTGTTTATCTTTACCAAATATAAAAACATACACAGGTAAAGCAGAAAGCAGTAAAGTTGGTTATCTATAAGGTTATGAGGGGAAGCAGAATGAAGGTTTAAAGAAGAGAATAATGATTCACTGAGTAAGCTTTTTTGTAAAGTTTTGACTTTGGAAGCATGTTAATGTTCTATATATTATAAAATAAAATGAAATCAATGAGGATAAGGAAAAGAAAACCTAAAACTAAAAGCAGTCTGAAATAAATAAGCTCAATTATATTTCAAACAAGTACTATAACTATACTAAAGAGGGGAAAAAAGAAAGAAATTCAAGTAACTTATGAATATAGCATTTGACTATATGACCCAGTCTTGGTCATTTTGGGGGTGGGGTAAAGTTGAAAGAGGGGGTGGATTGCAAATCCTGAGATTTTTTTTTTTTTTTTGTATAGTGGTGTGTACTAAGTGATTCTAAAATACACTTTGTATGTAGTATAGGATAGAGCAAATATATTGATGTTGGGAGCGAGAGTAGAGTTCTGACTGTGGAAGATGAGACATGCAAATGTGGAAGGAGAAAAATAGAAAATAACCTGGTGGGGATGGATTGGAGTTCAATGTATTGGTGTGATTTCATGATTTTAAAATACACTTATGTGTGTGTATGTAGATATATATATTTGTACATGTATGTATATGCCTGTGTGTGTGTGTGTGTGTGTGTATGCATATGTTTACTAGCCTGTTTGCAAAATGATCTATAAAACAAATATACCCAGTAGAAGCAAGCATCCCTAATGCTCACAATTTTTATTCTACTACTGTTCTTCACTAAATGGAACCAGGTTCTTTGGAGAAATGATTAATTCCAAAGCTGTTGCAGGGCAGGAGCTATATGACTCTGAAGTATTTTGTTATGCCAGAAAGTAAAGAACTGTTAAAACAAATAATGAGGGCATGTCAGTAGGTCAGAGAAGCTAGTTTGAAGGGGCTCCAATAGTCTAATCTGGGATAATCTGAGCACCAGAATAATTAAATACAATAATGAATAATAAACCATTGAAATAATAGGAATTGTCATCCTAGTCTGATAATAAATCACTAAACCAATTAAATATCAAATAATTGGTAGAAGAGAGAAGACTCATATGTGGTAGAATATTGAGCACCAAGTGGTAAATATGGAGGGAATGTTGGAATTTGGATATCATCATTTTTCAATCATCACTGTAAACACTGGATCAGGTTAGAGTTATCCATGATGGTAAATCTGGGGTAATTTTCATGATTATTGGAGTATTTTATGATTTCGAAGTATTTCCCCCACACACTTGCTCATTTGTTACAATGATAAAATCAGTAATTATAGAGCTGAGAAATCAGACAACACCTTGACCAGGTGATCAACATTAACCTCACAAGTGAGAGCAGATGGATATCAAGTACTTCCAGATTACACATTCTGAGAAAACAAAATTATCTATCAAGTATTTTAGCAAAGGATGTGTGACATGAATGTAATCATGAAGGCATATCAGACATCCAAAATGAGTTAAATTTTATTTTGAAAAATAGTTGGGGACAATTTTCTTCAAAATTGCCAAGTCTATAATGCCGTCATCTGTGGAAATGGTCCAGGTTAAAGGGGGCTAAAGAGAGATGACACTAATTATAAGATTGCCACTGCACTGGATCCTATACAGAGGATGTGAAGATATAAGGGAAATTGTTAGGTCAATTGATAAAACTGGAATATAGATGGTAGATTTCATAAAAGTATTGTATCAGTGTTAAAAAAAAGATAGAGGTACACATATTTGAAAAATGTGTTCTGTATTTAAATGTTTTCATCTATTAAAACAATTCTGTAAATTTTCTTCTTTAAGATATGTTAATGTAGTATGTCATATATTTATATTTCTTAATGTGGAAACATCATTGGATACCTAAGCTAACTCCTCTTTGTTATAATGTATTAGGTTGGTGCAAAAGTAATAGCAGTTTAAAAGGTTAAAAATAATTGCAAAAACCACAATTATTTTTGCACCAACCTAATATTATGTAAAAGAAAAAAATAATAACCTGGATTTATGATAATTTAAAAATGAAACCAATAAATAAATAAATGTAATAATAGACAACAAAGAAACAACAGAGAATTCAAGTTTTATTATTGAAAGAAATTTGTAAAGCATGAAGTTTTCAAAATGAAAGAGGCTGTGTGTGAGTGTGTGTGTGTGTGTGTGTGTGTGTGTGTTTGGAGAGGTGGGTGTTATAAACTGAAGTAGAGAAATCCTACTGAAAGGAAAGAACAGACTCAAGTTCTGGAGAGAAGTGAAGAGAATATCAACAAACCTAGAAAGTGGCCTGACTGCTAAGTCCATTTGTCAGGGCCCCCCAGTGGTCCACTCACACCTTCCTTTGGGTATGGCCTCGGTTACCACAGGAAAAAACCTCACCACACTTAATCTACACAGAGAAATTGATCACAAAGACTGTTGAAAGGTCTTAGCTCTGCTTGGATTAAAGGGCTCTACCAACAAAGTGAGCTTCAGGAAGGAAGGTATTTATTCATGTAGTCAAATCTTTGCTTTCAGCAGGAAGAGCAATGGCTCACCATCTCAGATCTACATATGAATTACACAGAAACCTTTAATAACTCACTGTAGTCCAAATCACACTCCAAGACAATTGCATCATAGCTTCTGGTTTGGGACAGGAGTATTCATAAATTCAACCAGGATTGAGAAAAGCGGATTTGGAGGCTCCACATATGACAAGGATGCCCTCTTTCACCACCACTATTAAACATAGTATTGGAAGTCTTCGCCAGAGCATCAGGCAAGAGAAAGAAATAAAGGGCATCCAAATTAAGAATGACGAAGTCAAATTGTCACTTTTTGCAGATGACGTGATGCTTTATATAGAAAACCTTAAAGACTCAAAAAAAAATCTATTACAAACAATATACACAAAATCAATGTACAAAAAAACCTTGTGTTCCAATATAGTACCAATGAAATTTCAGAAAAAGAAATGAAAAAAAAAATTTCCTTTTGCAATTGCAACAAATAAATAAATAAATAAAATACCTAGGAATCAACTGAACAAAGGATGTGAAGGACCTATCCACTGAAAACAAGATATTAATAAAAGAAACTGAAGAAGACACAAAGACATGGAAAGTTATTCCGTGTTCATTGATTGGAAGAATCAAAATAGTTAAAATGGCCATACTATCCAAAGCAATATACAGGTGTAATGCAATCCCCATCAAAATCCCAATAGCATTTTTTCAAGAAATAGAACAAAAAATCATCAGATTTGTATGGAATTACAAAAGACCTTGAATAGCCAAAACAATCCTGAGAAAAAAGAACAAAGCTGGAGGTATCACACTCCCTGACTTCAATTTATACTACAAAGCAACAATAATCAAAACACCACGGTACTGGCAGAAAAACAAACACACAGACCAATGGAACAGAATTGAGAATCCAGAAATAAAGCCACATATATATATGGGCAAATTTTTGACAAAGAAGCCAAAAAACATACAATGGAGAAAAGAAAGCCTATTCAATAAATAGTGCTGGGAAAATTGGAAATCCATGTGCAAAAGAATGAAACTAGACTGCTGTCATCATATACCAAAATTAACTCAAAATGGATTAAAGACTTAGATATAAGACCCGAAACAATAAATTGCATAGAAAAAGACATAGGTACTAAACTTATGGATCTTGGATTTAGAGAAGATTTTATGAATTTGACCTTAAAGACGAGGGAAGTAAAAGCAAAAACGAATGGAATTACATCAAACTAAAAAGCTTCTGCCCAGCAAAGAAACCATCAACAAGACAAAGAGGCAATCAAGTGAATAGAAGAAATATTTGCCAACAACACCTCTGATAACAGGCTAATATCCAAAATACAGATGCACATTTTAAAAAAGGGAAAAAACTGTATTAAAATTACACTGATGGTAACCACTTTGAGCACCTCTTGTAATTGCTGAAGTCAAATATGACTTGTATTCATCTTTTGTTATTGGTATATGTTGATCGCTTCTCGGCCTTTTGGCTAAGATCAAGTATGGTACATATTGAGTATTACAATTTTAATACAGTTTTTGCCTTTCTTAAAATTTGTATACATTTTTGATATCCTCTGTATATTTAAAAAAAAAAGTATATAATTCAACAACAACAACAAAAAAATACAATTCAAAAGTAGGCAAAGAATCTAAACTGACACTTCTCCCAAGAAGACATACAAACAGCCAAGAGATACAGGAAAAGATGCTCAATTTCACTAGCTATGAGAATCAACACCACAATTAGACAATACCTTACACCTGTTAGAATGGCTATTATTAACAAGAGAAGTAATAATAAGTGTTGAAGAGGCTGTGGAGAAAAAGGAACACTTGTACACTGCTGGTGGGAATGCAAATTGGTACAGCCCCTGTGGAAAACACTATGGAGGTTCCTCAAAATATTAAGAATAAAATTAACATAAAACCCATCAATCCCTCTTCTGGGTATCTGCCCAAAAAATCTGAAAACATTTATCTGTAAAGATGTACGTACCCCTATGTTCAGTGTTGCATTATTCATAGTGGCCAAGACATGGAAGCAACTGCAGTGTCCTTAGATAACTAGATAAAGAAGATGTGGTACATACATACAATGGAATACTACTCAGCCTTATTTTCTTATAAAAGATGAAATACTGCCGTTTGCAACAACATGGATGGATCTTGAGATTATCATGCTAAGTGAAATAAGTCAGACAGAAAAAGTCAAGAACCATAGGATTTCACTCAAATGTCGAATATAAAACTAAAAGCAATAAACAAGAAAAACAAACAAAAACTCATAGATGCAGACAACAATTTAATGATACCAGAGGGTAAGGGATGGGGGTTAAAAAGAGTAAAGAGGATCAAATACATGGTGACAGAAGGAGATTTGACTTTGGGTGGTAAACATACAATGCAGTATATAGATGATGTATTATAGAATTGTACACTTGAAACCTATATAATTTTATTAACCAGTCACCCCAATAAATTTAATTTAAAAAAGTAATTATAGTAACACTTGCTAAAAACCATTGAAATTGAAACTGTAGTTGTTTTTTTGTTTTTTGCTTGTTTTTTAATATGGTTTTGGTAATGAATTTTAATAGTTTCTTTGTAAATTTTTAAGAAATATTGTTCAATGATTTCTATGAGATATGAAAATATTTTGGTCAAAGAATCTTGCTGTCACTATATTCTTCAATGAGTTTCACATCCATTGCATCTGAAACATCTATCAAATTAAAAAAGGTTTGGTTCTATTTGATGCTAAGGTATAAATTCAAAGCACTCTTGATCTTGAAAATAATTAAGTCACTTCATATAAACCATTTTTAAAAGATTTAATTCAGTATTCAAAATCATGACTCACAATTTACATAAAATGTTATCAGAGTGTTGTTTCCAATGAATATCCTACTTGAAAGAGATATTTGAAACAGCTGGAGAATATCAAACTTGCCAGTCTCAGCAAGATGACATTTTTTTCTATTGATTTATCTGAATTTCATTTCTAAAAAATATACTCAAATGCAGTCTCATTCAGATGGTTAATATTTCTCAGTGCCTACACACTTCCATTAAAAAACAAAATTTGATTATTTCACTTATGAATTTCTATAGGATAGAATTCTTACCTGCATTAGAGCAGATGATATCTTGGGAATTCTTACACATTTGGTTACTTTTTTTCTTTGTCAGGTCACAGTTAGTTGGATACTGGCAAGCGTCCCCAGACCATCCTTTGTCACATTTGCACTTTCCACAGTCACACTTACCATGGCCTGAGGATTTAACAACATCCAGTTAGTCTAAAATTGTTTTCCAAAGGAAATCATTATTGTACCTAAAAATTTTAAGGGTAATGTTAGTTCAAGATCAGCTATAATAAATTAAAACATATATAGATACTGAGGGGTAACTCTATTATATACAGTATAATGGAGTGTGTGGATTTTATTTTAATAATCAACTTTGATAAATCATGCTAAAACTGTAAATTAATTTATAGAGACATTAGGACAGATGATAAACCAGAAGTCTAATAAACCATATCAGAAAATTTAGCATAGAATAAACAAATCTAGCTAGCATCTTCACATTTCAGAGACAAAAGCCTAGTAAAAATTATTTCCATTTAAGTACATTTTGTAACACATAAAACTACAAGAACTACAAGAACACAAGAACTACAAGAACACATAAAACTGTAAGAAACCTATGTGAAACTCCACTAAACTAAATTTTGGCTTTATATTTATTTGAATTTAACATGTAATAAAATTGTATAGATATATTACATACCACCTTGGATAAGATAGATGTGAAAAATAGGTATATATCTTGTTTCTCAATAAGGACATTTGGTTCAAGAATCAAAAGGATAAGGTCCACGTTCATCCACCTGCACAGAAATTTCTCAGCCTTTCGTGTTTTCAAATCAACACTTTGCTGTTTTTATTGTTGTGATCATAACTTTATTAACTCTTGCTTGCTGAAGACTGCTAATGTTTTATTGACTACATGTTAGACGGACCAAAGTGTAAAACACGTACAATCCTTGGTCTTTGTCCTCGAAGAATTTACAACAGCAAAGTTGAGGCTGATATACAAAGAGGATTGTTTGTCAGACCTTGTATTAAGATTAGACCTTGTATTACTATAGTCGATGACCTACAGAAATAAGAAGGAAGAGACTTTCTGGACTTCTTTGACTTTTAATTGGGCCTTGAAAGGTAAGGGGAGTTTGAATGAAGAGTATTCTTATATTACTCAAGATAATAATACTTTGTCTTAATGCCTGAAATTCATAGACCAAATAAAATAGAATCATTGATCTGGTGCCAACAGTCATTCAGCGTGGCAGCCAAAATCCACATGATGAGGTCCAGATAGTCGATCAGAATGAATGGCTCAGAGGCATCCCATTTAGGCATGTTCAGCAGAGCCTGAATCTGTGATTGATTGGCTATGACTTTAAAACTACTCAGCGTCGGCCCAGTCCATGTAAATGTTTCTATCCATTGCATTTTTCAAATTAATTATTCTATTTCACAAACGAAACCTTGTATGCACCCTAATTGCAATCCTCTTCATCCAGTGCACATTACTCCGTCAAACTGATTGTATCATTTTGCATTCCTGTCTGGCCCTACATGATAATGCTAATCTCGGCCAGCTTGGTATCACTTACAAGCATAAGCAATCTCTCCTGCCAACCATCCAGTCTATTTATAAAAGGATAATGCCAAATTCTTGAAGTGGCTAAGCCTCTTTGGTAAATGAAGTGTCTTGGTAACTGTAATGACTCCTTTAATAATGTTAGTGTATTAGATTGAACCACATAAAATTGCCACGTTTATAAGTTGAATATCAGCTATTTCTTATGGTTCTTCCCCACGACAAGGCTTCATGTCAACAGCAGAGATAATAGAAATGATTTAGAAGATAAAGGAATATGGTAGTAGTAATTTTCTGAATCTGGAATAACAAAATACTCAACGCTTGCTTTATATCGAATGAGGCATCTTAGACTATAACTTAAGGGATATATAACAGATGGGTAAGGGTGTGTGGGTGAAAGGTTATAGATTTTTAAAAGAGTGAGATTTTCTAAATAGGGGGAAGTAAGGAAAATACATAGATGATAGGGATAGAGCTACCCCAAACTAACTCAATGAAACATCAGTAGAAGCAATATTCTAAGGTGCTTATATCCCAGTTAGTCCCTGGAAACCCAGTTTCAGAAACTCCTTCCATAAAAGGTTTTATGGTAAAACAAACAGGCAGGTGTCCACCTATATTCTTCTTTCAGTGTGCCATGATATATATTAGCACACGGAAGCCCCTTAGAGTCTCTGTCATAAAAATTTTTTTTAAAAAAGCCATTCCACTTTATTAGGCTCAGAATGTACAGTTATTATTTTTTTCACTAGGGACCCCTCTTCCTCATAACTTGTATTAACATCCTAGGTCGACCCTTAGACCAATGCTGTTCAGGTAATGTGTTTGCCTTTATCATCTGATCATAGGCAAAGGCAACAGCCAGTGTAGAACCAGGCCTTTAAAATTGTTTCTAAGCCTTATGCTCAGGAAAGGCCTCCTTGGTTTACTTTCTCCCATTTCAGAAAATGCATTGACTTTTTTTTACTATCAAAAATTATCAAGTAATAGCATGTACAGTCTTATTTGAAGATAAATATATAATTTTTTAGAAGGAAACTTATCTTCAGACTATTTTAACTTTTTATCCAGAGTTGGTAAGCACTTTGGCAGACCTTGGGGAATTAGTTTGCTCTATTATTATGGTGAGGTAATCTCCACTACAGTGTCAATAACCTGGCTTTGAAAAACATCCTATTTTTCAAAACACTAATGTATCCATTGTATATTAGCTTCCTGGGGCTTTCGTACAAAGTACCACAAACTGAATGGTTGAAAACAACAGAAATTTACTCTCTCATAGTTCTGGAGCCTAGAATCCCCAGACCAAGGTATGAGCAGATTGGTTCCTTCTGGAGGATCTTAGGAAAAAGCTCTTTCATGCCTCTGTCCTAGATACTGGTCTTCTCCTAAAATTTTGGTGTCTCTTTGCTTGTGACAGAGTAACTCCAATCTCTGTTTCTTTCTTCACAAGTCCTTTTCCTCTGTGTGTGTCTGCATGTTTTTCTACTTACAAGTGCACTAGATCATTGAATTAAGACCCCATCCTACTCCAATATGACCTCATCTTAACTTATTTACATCTTCAAAGATCCTATTTGCAAATGTCACATTGACAAGTACAAGATATTAGGGCTTCACATATCTTTTATTTATTTATTTTTTTGGGGGGTGGGGGAGGCATAGTTCAACCCACAACAGTTGCAAATAACAGATACTGATTATTCACTTTCCTAACTCAAATTTGTGCAAAAGATGAGAACACTTTTTTCTCTTAGGTATGAAAACAAACTGCCTAGGGCTAGCAACAAGCCCCTTCCTCCTCATTTATATCCTACGCTGGGAGGGACCTGAAAACTCCTTCTCATACCCAGGCTCATATCCACATTTGGTTCCAAAGCTCTGCCAATCCCTCCCCTCCCCTGCTTCTCCCATAATAGGTGTTCCTTAACCACCAGCCCATCCTAAATCCATGTACACTGCCACAAGCCAGGGGCAAGACACAGCAGGCTCTGGAAGAGAGTTGGGGACTTTTGGATTGAAAAATCCTGGGTCCCAGGCACCTCATTCTGAGAGAGCAAAGGTGGCAGTCTCCAGGGTTCCAAATGCCACATTCCCTTGGTCTCTGAGAAAGACCGCCACACACTGGCCTTGGGAATGGATGGCCAAGGAGAGCTAGAGCAGAGCCCCTAAACCAGGAGGCCCAGAACAAGGCTCCAACTGCAAGGTCAAAAGACAGTCCTTGTCCAGGATGACAAGAAGTCCTACCAGCAAAGCATTCACCATTCCTGGCTGTCTAGACCATTCCAGGTCTGGTGCTTCTTCAGATCACTCAATTTCTCCAGTTACGAAATATGATCTTAAAATAAACAATCCAACATGCTTGACAATAAATCTCTTGCCCTTCAAATAAGTTCCCAAGGAGACTAAAGAAAGCAAACACGAAACCAGAATGTCACAAAAATGCCAAAACATCTCCCCACCAAAGAATGAAAATGAAAAAGTAAAAGGCTATCTTATTGCTCCAAGGGCTGTCAGTGGTGTAGCCAGTCACTGGAAAGGGAAGAAAAGCCTTGTGGAAAGTAAAATCCAGTAGTTTAGTCTCCTTTTCAGGTAAGAATGTGGAGGCATGGTTGGATTTCTCCAGTGCTTCCCAGGTAAACCGAGGCCTAAATCTCCACTGCTAAAGGAAAGGCATTCCAACAAAGAAAGAACAAAACTTTGTAATCCTTAAATCAACAATGCAAAAGCAGCAGTGCCACCATTAATTCATGATCCCGTTTACCTGGTGATGCAAAGGCAATAATCTACTCAAGTCACTGGTGATGAACTCTTTAAAATACATTAGTGCAAGATGGAAGAGAAATTGACACTCTATTTTTAAATGAAAACAAACTGTTTCAAAATGGAAATACTTTACCAGTATTAAAGAACTTTTAAAAATCAATTAGCCATTTGCAAATACCAGTTAAAAATTTACCAAATATACAAAAGAAAAAAATAAATACAGATAAAGGGGTCAGCCATTATCACTCTCTTCTAGGTCTACTCATATTTGGATGGAACTAAACTGCCAAAACAAATGTGCCTACTGGATTAGTTATACGTCTTTGGCTTCAGGTCCTCTTGAAGTCTTAAAAGTCAATAGATAGATAGATAGGTAGACAGGTAGATGATAGATAGATAGATAGATAGATAGATAGATAGATAGATAGATAGATAAGGTATAGGCATAGGAGGAATGGATAAAGAAGATGTGATACACACACATACATACACACACACAGGAATATTATTCAGCCAGGAGAAAGAAGGAAATCCTGACATTTGGGGCAACGTAGACAGACCTTGAGCACATCATGATAAATGAGATAAGTCACATAGAGAAAGACAAATGCTCATGATCTCATATGTGGAATCTAAAAAAGAACAAGCGAATGAACAAACCGAAAAAAAAATTATAGAAAAAGATCAAAATATCAAGTAAAGTCACATTAAGTAGAAATAGGAAAAAAAAAAAAAAGAGAGACATCATATTTGTGGTTACCAGACGCAGGGGGTGAGGAGTGGGCAAAATGGATGAGAAATATCAAAAGGTGCCTTATAGAAGAGGATAAATGTTAAAAAAAGATTCTCTCTAATTAGCTAGGTATACCACGGCTAAAGCTTTGTAGTAACCTTGAAAGGGGTATTTTAATTTGAGCACCGAGTTGGTCCTGCAAATCTATTTGCTTTGGTGAAATATATAAATTCCCAAGGTCTGCATTGTGTCCTATTTCCCAGCGAATTCAAACATGTTCAGTTAATAACAGACACACTCAGTTTTTCTCTTATTCTTTCTGAGTGGCTATAGATTCCCCAGCCTTTTCTAGGTACAAGACATAAAAGAACTAACTATGCCACATCTAGAATTCTAAGAAAAGACTGTAAAAGGATCTCTTACCTAATATTACAATTACCATGGTTTACAATAGAAATGATCATTTTCAAGACGGGCGCGCTAGTCCCTTGTTTGCTTCTCAGGCTAACAAAATACATCTTAAATATATCTGTTTCATTCCTGAGAACATTACAGTGTGACCAATGGAAGAATTCTGTGTGGAAGGCATGTTTGCCCTAGAAATTAAAAGGTCTGGGCTCTCGTCCTACCTGGACACTAATCAGCCCTGTGACCTTGATCAGCAAAATGAAAAAGAAGAGAGGAAAGGGAAACTAGTAATTACTGGCATCCAGGTACCATGATAAGTACGTTATACAGGTTAGTCTGTTTAATTCCCATACAGAGCCAGTGAGACAGATTGTGTTTCCCTGTTTTACAAATAAGAGGAGTGAAGTATAATCAGCTTGCTCAAAGTTACATATCTTACAAAATTGAAAGCTATGTTTTCCCCATTACATCAAATATTATCTGTTCAGTTGCAATTCAATAGACTTGAGAGGACTTTTTTGTTCTAGGAAAGGTGGTGCCAGTAAAAGCTATGAACTGGTGGCTTGACAGCACTGGTTGAGTTTTGATTGTTTCCTTTTGGAACTCACATGCCCAAAATTGGATTACTCAGCATAATTGGTGAAATAACTCTTACCAGTATAATTATCAGACTTTACTATTTGAAATTAATTAATGCTAAAGCTTGAAGATAAAAAGTTCAGGAATCCAGACCTTACTGCGCTCATCTGAAAAAGTAAGAGTTGGGTTAACTAACCCCACTTTTCACCTTGAAAATTGCATACTATAGCTTTAATTATTTTCTTTGTCTCATAACAAAGCAGTTTCTTCAAATGGGGCACTCACATATTAATATAGGGTAATGGTAGTAAACATTAATTGTTGTCAAATCTTGCTTGTTACTGAAAAACAATCATGAATAGTTAAAATCCTATTTGTTTTTAAAAGCACTTATTAAAATACTGTAGATTATCCTGATATATTTATTTTTTAAGTGGGTTTGGGATGAATACTGCTAAAATTGAGGGATTTAAAATTAGAATTCTGGTAACCTGAGACTAAGGAACAAAATATAAATTATAGCAAACAAGATACAATATTTTGGCTGAATCTTAGGTAGTAAATTTCATAAAATCAAGCATATGATTATATATCAAATTCATGCAAAAATTAACACACACACACACACACACACACACACACATACACACACTAGCTTGGGAATTCAGGAAACTAGTTAATATAGAATCTGCCATAGCTGGCTTTGTGAGCTTCAGCAGGTTATTTAATCTTTGAACTTTTCTGGCCTCGATTTTTTGTCTGGTAAGTTAAAAATGTACATCTCTCAGTATTTCTCAAGGGATGCAGGGCATGTCTCTTTTTAGGAGGCATTATTAGAATTGTCTTCCCCTGCCCTGTTTCACCCATATTTCTCAAGAAGCTGGTGTACCCTTCCCTATCTGAAAATCCATAATAGTAAGAGCATGTGCTGTATTTCTCAGGTTTGTTGAGAAGAGAAAGAGAGAGTGAAAAGGCCACTGGCCTAGATGACAGAAGTGCTCAGTTAGACTGTACTTGATTGTCTAAATGGGAGGACACTATTATTAAGAAGAATATATGCTGAGTATGTAAGGTGCTGAGAAGAGCTATGAACTGTATTGGTTTCCAGGAAAGGGCCCTGTCCCCTGTCCCCTCCAATGGGCATGGACACAGAGGCACAGGGTTGGAGATCTAACTGCATGACCCTGGAGAACCTTTGCAAATTTTCTCTGGACCAGACTGAAACAGTTTCAATAGAATAGAAATAGCTGTGAAACTGCAAGTATCTAACACAGGCCACCAAGTATCCTACCAGCATGGCACAGGAGGGCAATCACAATTTGTTGGAGAAGGAAAGTAACTACCTGAAGAAGACTGTGATTAAAAGGAGTACCGTGTTTCCCCGAAAATAAGACCTAGCCAGACCATCAGCTCTAATGCGTCTTTTGGAGCAAAAATTAATATAAGACCCAGTATTATATTATATTATAAGGCCTAGTCTTATATTAAAATAAGACCGAGTCTTATATTAACTTTTGCTCCAAAAGACATATTAGAGCTGGTGGTCTGGCTAGGTCTTATTTTCGGGGAAACACGGTAGAGGGAATTTGGCCAACCACAAACCAAATGGGAAATACAGATATAGCAAATAACAGCTGGGAGAGAAGACAGCAACGAGAGAACTCGCATAAGCCAGAATAAACAGGTGGCAGCAAAGCCCTATGGGCCATGAGCAATTTACTCCCAAAGACCTATGTCTCCATGGCCCTTTTTATCTTGACTCCAGGGAAAACCCCAAGGGGTCTGAGTACACCCAGAATCGAATTAGATAAGATTTTTATCATTGATGGAATGGAAGCTGTTCTAGGTTGAATTGTGTCACCCCAAAATTCATATGTCAAAGCCCTCACCCTAGTATCTTAGAATGTGCTCTTATTTGGAAGTAAGATTACAGATGTAATTACTTTAGATGAGATCATACTGTAGTAAGGTGGGGTCTTAATCTAATATGACCAGTGTCTATAAAAAGGTGAAATCTGGAGACAGTGAATGCCATATGTAAGATGAAAGCAGAGATCAAGGTGATGTTTCTACAAACCAAGAAACGCCAGAGATTTCTGGTAGAATACCAGAAGCTCAGGAGAGAGTCATGAAACATTCTCCCTTGCAACCTTCAAAAGAAATCAACGTTGCTGACACCTTCATGTGGGTCTTCTACTCCCCGGAACTATGGACAAAAACATCTATATTTTAAACTTTCCAGTTTGTGGTACTCTTTTCCGGCAGCCCTAACAAAATAATGCAGGAGCTCAAGGTATCGAAAAATTAAATAAAAATAAAGATGTAATATATCACTTTACATTTCTGAGTTTATGATTTGAAAAAAATAATTGCCACCCTTGATATATTCAACAAATTTTAATATATATGCTTAAGAGATGACTCCCTAAATAATAGCTGAAGTTTACCTGCATCATGAGAGAAATAACTAAATCTGAAACTAAATTTGTACCTAGTATACCCAGAACCATCCTTAAGGTAACATTAGAAGGCAAAGGTCTCTAAACAAAAGTATACATTTCTCTTCCTTAGCGTATGTTGAAAAGTCAATAGGAAAAAAATTCAGTAGTAATCAGCTGTGTAATGAAACTGCTTAGGCAATGACTGAGAAATAGGCCAAATGACTATCTTATCTTTCTAATCATTCTAACTTAGGATTCCTCCGTCCCTAAACCCTGTTTTCTAGAAAATAAAACCATGTTCTTCCTCTGAAAAGAATACCACGCCTCTCCTGTGAGCTCCATTGCATTACTAAATTCCAGTGGATTTAAAAGGCTCCTCCAACCAAAGCTTCCAAAATATGCCCAAGATTTTTTATAGAGTTTACTTTTTATCAATTCTACGTTTTATAAAATTTGCTTTTTACAAAGAACTCCTTTTTTGCTCCTTAAATAAGTCTGTGCAATGGCTAAACCAAAGATTATCTATGACCATCTCATGACCTTCACATATTATGATCAAGCGATTCTTTGCAATGTTGTTTTCTTCTCATTCAACTACAAAGGAGCAGATGGCAACAATTTACTTTTTTTCATTTCCTTCTCAGTTCAAAAATTAGCCAACATTTATATGTTCACTTAACTTTATTGCAAATCCTCTAATTGCGATGACTTTTCTATTAACTCAGTAACTCCCTTGGGTACCTCTGCTCTAAGCTGTAATAAAGTGGGTAGTTAATAAAAGTTGTTGACAGTTTGGTTGACTTGATTGGAACAAAATGAAATAATTCTCTTTCAAGCAGGTAAAGGGACTTTGTCATGACATACTCTACAATACAAAGATCAGTCACCTAAAAAAAAATATGTGTCAGTAGTTGGCATACAGACTAAATTGAGATGATGACTATTCATTTGTAAAACTTTTTAGCAACTCATGAAGTGTTTTATAAAATTTAAAAAGCAATTCATGGAGAAGGTAAAAAAATATTTTAAGATAAGTTGTCACTTTTGATTCCCTTTTAAAAAATGAAAACTCTCGATCAGTAGACAGAAAAATTTAATTGGGAATAAAACTATAGGGCAAGCAATGACTTTTAAGACATAATACTCTTTCATTCTGTTCTGATACCCCTACCCCGTTTGTGAAGGAGTAAAGAACTAGACAGCTCATTCAACAAGTGCAGCTCTTATAGAAACCATGTATATGAGATACCATGTCTCTCTTCATACTGTGGAGGAGACACAAACCATACTCATGTGTTCATTTAGGTTATCGAAAAGGAAAGGAAAGTTTCCTGTCATAGCCAGTGCCATCAATTGTCTTAAAACCATTTAGGGCCAAGGCATTTGGAGAGTGAAAAAGGGAGTGTGATAACAGAGGTGGTCACTGCTTCAAACAGAAGGACAATCTTCATGTGACAATACGGCCAATTCAAAACTTACCAACCCCTGTCCAGGATGTCCTCTCTGTTCTTGAATTCATGAGCCGTCATTCCCCATTCAGAAAGTCTATAGTTATTGTAATTCATGATAGATAAGCTTCACCTATCATGAAATTTTAACAATATCCAATTTTTAATAATTTTAGATAATGTATCTTATTTTCCTTTCTACATTGGCATATAGATATTTACTTTGGAAAATAGCTTTACCAAGCTATACTATCTATAATGCATAAAATAACATATATTAAGCTCCTGAGTTACAATTCACTTCAACTCATATTATCTTATTTAATTATCAAAATGGCTTTGGAAAAAAAACAGAAAATAAGTACTACCATTCTCACTTACAGAAGAGGAAATTCATGGTTAATGTCTTTAAATGATTCCTCCAAATTTTTAACTAAGCTCTCAAGTCACTACTCAGTTTGGGTACCCACAAACTCAGGAGCAAGAATGAAATCCCTTAGCTTCTTGCCCTTCCTTCCTCTTACCTTACCTTTCTCATCCACTTTGCCTCTTTCTCTCCACCTCCAGAGGGTATTTCAAGGTCCATTCCTTCCAAGGAGCCTTGAATTTTTGCCATCTCGTGTTTTGGGAGCCTTACTCCTTTATTTCAACCTAAGTTTCATTATTAGAACCTTCCCCTTAACCATAAAATTGAACAAGTGTCTCCTCGTCTTTACAAAATGTAATCAACACTTCCTCTATTAAACACACATCCCTTTTTTCAGTCTCTATTCCAAATCAAATTTCCTTTTCTTATTCAAATTTCCAAAGAGAGAGCTTTCACTCCCAGTCTCATCCTTTCTCTACAACCAGATTTCAACCCCATCATTCTACAGATGTGTTTCTAAGATGACTAACATGCTTTTTATTTCTTAATTCAATTGACATTTAAGTCCTAACCTGGTTGCTTCTCTATCCTTTGACATCTTCTCCTTTTGCTCCCACCCTCTTCCTTATCCTTTTTTGCCTTTGACCTCCTCCATCATGCCTAAAGATATAACATCAATGCAATTCATATTTCCCAATGCGTCTTATAAAAGGCAAATAAGAGGAATAAAAAAAAAAGACTGGAGCATTTATGCTGAAGAGAGTTAATTAAACCTAAGACAATCTTTACGTTACTGAATCATACTAGGTTTTAAGCAGGCTTGAACTAAGTTGTTTTATTGTTTTGTTTAATTTTCCCCCTGGCATTCAGTGAGCGGTTGGAAAATATGAAGAAAGCTAATAAGGCACAGCAGAGAAATTTAAAAAGGGAATTAAAAACAATATTTCCTTTGCATATCCAAATATCCAAGTTTCAAGATAAATAATATAAAGTTGAATCTGCTACATCCACAGACTTACCAAACTGAAAGTTTGAATTAGCACTATATAATTAGCACTATACCATGTACAATGTTCTGAGACTTAGTTATTTTTCCACTTAAAATATATCTTGGAGAATTTTTGTCAAGAACTGTGAAGGGAGGCAGAGATAATATTTCTTCTTATTTGAAAGTAACAAATTAACTTGCCACAGTTCCATGGATTCTGGCAGAAGACATAAGACTCTTGGGTCAGAGTCAAAGGGTTTTATTACTCACATCAATAGCAGTAACAGATATATCAATTTGAGTCAGTTATCTAAGCCTCAGTTCCCACAAGACAATAGGAGGTCCAGGTGACGCTTAAGCATGCGGTGGGTTGTACTACAGGAGAACCCAGAATATGGATCCTGACTCTTGTATAATGTGCAGTAAGCATTCCTTAACATTCCCCCAGAAGAAGACTGTTTTATTATACTAGGCTGTAAACAAACTTCCTTTAGCTCCAGAGGGAAACACCAGGTGTGTCCTCCAAGGCTGCTCTCTGTACAAACATCCAGGAAAATATATTCTGGAATGAAAGAAATCAGTGCCTGTGCTGAAAAAAAAAATTACAGAAACAGAAGAGACCCATGGAGAATAATCTCCCAACACCTCCTCATATGAATATCTTAGCCCACAGAGATCTACTTTACTCTTTCTAACAAATGAGTAATATTCCATTGTGTACACCCACAATAATTTAGCCATCCTTTATTGATGTGTACTTAACTAGTTTTCATCTTTACCAGTACAAACAATGTGATCATAAGTATTCTTCCTTAACTCATGTATCTGTGCAGAAGTGTGAATTGATCTGTTGGATAAATTATTACAAGTGGATTTTATAGATGAAAAGGTATGCATATCATTAAAATGTTAATAGATACAGACAGATTTGTTTCCAAAACCATGCTAAATATACTCCCACCAACAATGTGTGAAGATACACTTACCAACACATAACAAAATGTTATCAAATAACCTGTGTCAATCTGAGCATTAAAAATGATACTGGATATTTTCATTGGCATGTGTCAGCTATGAATGAGGTTCAACATCTTTTCATTGCTTTATAACTCATTCTTGTTTTAAAAACATAATCATTTTTGTCTCATTTTCTTAGAATATTCTGTTTATATATTTTGCTATTGGTTTGTTGGACATTTTCATGATTTATTTGTATGAGCATTAGGTTTAATATGTTAAAGAATGTAGTCTTTTGTCTCCCATTATATTGCAAATGTTTTATGACATATTTAGTTTCTCACACTCCTAAATCATATGATCAAACTCTTTCTTTCTTTCTTTCTTTCTTTCTTTCTTTCTTTCTTTCTTTCTTTCTTTCTTTCTTTCTTTCTTTCTTTCTTTCTTTCTTTCTTTCTTTCTTTCTAGTTTCAGGTATACAAAACAATGTAATAGTTAGACATTTATACCCCTTGCAAAGTGATAACTCCCCTCCCCCAATCTGTACCCCTCTGACATCATATATAGCTGTTACAGTTCCATTGACTTTATTCCTTATGTTGTATTCCACATCCTGTGACCATATATATATATTGAATTATAGTTGACATTCATTATTATTCAGCTTCAGCTTCAGGTGTGCACTGTAGTGGTCAGGCATCTACACCGTCCATGAAGTGGTCTCCCTAATAAGACAAGTGCCCATCTGACACCCTACAAAATCTTTACAACACTATTGATTATATTCCCCAAACTGTCTTTCATATCCCCATGGCATATTGTGGTCATGCTTTCTTTTGTAAAGTTTGATTTTATGCATATGTCTGGAATTCCTTTGGTGCAAGAAATGTTACTGTAAGCAAGAGGAATAGGGCCATGAGGGAAAAGGGAGAAAAGTAAGTAAGAGGTGAGGTCAGCTGTTAAGGAGAAAAGCCCACTACAATCCAGCCAGAACTGGATTTTGGGGGCCAAGAGAGGATCCAGGATGCCATCTCACCACTTTAGGTGAACTTTTGCTGATTACAATAGATTATAATGCTATTAGCATGGCAGCCAAGGAAAATCTCCACTGCCCTGTGTTGCCATGTCAGTTCAAAAGAGCCAGATAAGGATACAAATGCCCCTCCTGACAGGAAGGAGTGTTTAGTAAGGACCCACCTAGGAACGCCTACGATGCCACCCTTAAGTCCTGAATATTCCATCTTCTCATTTTAAGTGTAATACATTCCTAAACGCCAGTTCTCTTCAGGGCAGCTGCTCTTCTCCAAGCCTGCCCGCTCTCACTATGTTGAGAACGTACTATCCTTTTCCAATAAATCTATTGCCTGCTTGGCTTACTCGGTGCATCCTGGAATTCTTTCCTTCAACGAACTCCAAGAACCCATTTTTCAACAACAGAAGTAAGGTAACGTCCATATTTATTTTTCCATGTAGCTAAGTAGGTTTTCCAACACCAGTAATGAATGGTTTATTCCTTTCCCATTGATTTGAAATATCACCTTTATCAACACTACATTCCTGGATATATCTTTTTCTCGACTCCATGTAATGTTACATTGACATCATCATGCATTCATCTGTGAATGTCCAACTTTCAAATGCTGCATAGTAATGTAGTTTTAAAATATTTGGTAGATCTGGTCTCTCTTTTGTACTTTGTTTTCAGTATTTATCTTTATTTATTTTATTACAAATATAAATCTTCTTGGAACTTTTGGGAGAGCGGAGTTAATTACGTTAAATATAAAGATCAATTTACGATAAATTCACAGATGTACGCCAAGGTATAATGTAAAAACAGAGTCTGCCAACTTCAATTTAACACCTAATAGTGAAAACCTTCGTACGTTCCACCCAGATAATGAAGAATAAGATCACAATGGGTACTGAACTCTTTTGTATCTGCAACTGCACAATCTATTCTGAATTGTGTTTGTGACTTTCTTGCTTTTCTTCATAGTTTCATAGCATTTGTATAAATGCACAACGATTTAACTTCATGTATTTTCTAACGTTTCTAAAAGAATCAGAGCTGTATCAATAGTCTGTCCCTCAATGTTAACTTTACTTTTATAACAACTTTTTATTCAATATTATGTTTGTAAGAGTCATCCATCCTGTCAAATGTAGCTGTATTTCATTCATCTTCATTTATATATCTCATCGCATGATTATTTTAAAAAGTTACTCTTTCATCTATTGTTAGATTTGTTTCCAGTGTTTGTCAATACCAACAATATGACTATAAATAGGAGCAACACTTAAAATATTTAACAACTAGGAACAGCACATCTGGAAACAGGACAGCCTAGAGGCTGCCAACTTGCCTCTGCTAACCCTTTCATTGTTGGGTCATAGACAGAGCCATTGCTCCAAGTGAAGACCTGCAGTGAACAGAAAGGCTGGATGATGTTAGAAAACTTGGGGCTGCATCTTTTTACCAACTGCTAGAGAAATAGTTCAATATTAATAACTGTTATAATTTAATCAGCACATACAAGCTGAACATCATCCTGGATATAAATATTCTTGAACATAGTGTAGAATTTCTCTTTTCTGAGATATATAAACCATTATATAAGTAGAATGTTGACCCAGTGAGAACCAAGATAGTCTTGTCTTATTCATTACTGTATCCAAAGTGCCTAGGAAAGGGGTTTACCAAACATTCTCATCTATTATTTCCTTGACAGAAAATTTTCTCTGGCAGTTTCTCCAAGAGATGCTATGAGCATATATTCTCTCAGCTCTTGCATGTTTGAAAACATATCTTTTGTATACATACCTGAATGTTAGTTGTTACATAAGTGCACCTGAGCAAGTTGATTTTTGTTTCCTTGTTTGTATTTGTCCTGGTTTTCCCACAGGGTTCTTTCTCTTTCAATACAATAACTTTACCACATGTCATATATTTTTTTTCTGGGGCAAGGTGATTCCCTCACTAGAGATTAAAGTGAACATATTTCCAATTGAGTAATCCTGAATTACATCTTTGAAATCATTCTATTCCTCTTCTATATGCACAGAAATTTTACTGTACACCAATTCTATGTATTTACACCAATTATGGTTATGTTGTATCTCCTTCTTTTCCTTCTTCATATGCCATTTTCTCTCTAATCATTGGTGTAACACTTAGTTATTTTTCATTTCATTCTTAATATTCTCAAGCCTGTGTTTCTTCTTGCTGAACGACCTGGGAAGTATCTATTCTTCTCTTCTCTGCATTCATTCCTGTGATTTGGTTTTTGCCATTCACATCCCCCTGCAACACTGTCAGTTCATTTTACATTTTTAGAGGCAGCATAGTATAAAGCTTAAAGTCACAGCTTCTGTAATTGTACTGCTGGCATACAAATTCCCACTATATAGCTTTATTGTGTGAACTTGAGCAAGTTATTTATTCTTTCTCTATATATCTCAGAATACTCACCTGAAAATGGGAACAATAGTGCTATTTGCATAAAAGTCTTACAAGGATTAAATCAGATAACAATTGTGAATTGCTTAAGGCAGTGACTGTCACATAATAAACACTATATAAGTACTTATTAAATCTTTATAAAAATTCTGTTTTCCTGTAATTTCCTCCTTGGATACTTGCATTTCTCCTTTGAACTCTTAATGTCTGGAATCAAAATTAGCTGCTTAGAAACAAGTCTTTCTTTTTAATTTCATAACATGAAAATGGTTCATAATTTTTATTAGCTCCATGGTAAGATCTTTCAGGTATTGATTTATTATCTGAGTTCTATGTTCATGTTCTGTATTTCTTGTATTATATTTTCCATAGGTCTCATGTTAATTTCTTAATTATTATTCATCACTGAATGAGAGGGATTTTTCTTGGATCAATTATTTTTGAGAGAATAATATGGATAGGAACCAGATAAGTGAACTTTTCTATGAACGTTAGTTTTTACACATGTGCAAATATTTTATTATTAATTTCTAAAGGTAAATTTTATGAGTTAAATATTATATCAATATATAAGTTTAATTGAATGGCCATAATATTCTCTAAAATGGCTGTGTCTTTCATTTCCACCAATAATTCTAAGTCAGTACTTCTTGATTTGCATTGTTTATGCAAATCTGCTTGAAATGCTACCCAACTGGGAGAGGAACACTTTCCAGGCCCCCATTATACCATGTATATATCTATTACTTCACTAACACTTAATAATAATCACCTTATATGGCTCTCTCCTCCACTAACCTGTTAACCTCTTTAGGATTGAGACTGTATCATCTTAATTTTATATCCTCAGTTGCTTTCCAACTTTTTGGACTCATAGTAATTGCCTCTCCAAAAATGTTAAATAGACACATAAATGATAAAGGCAATATAAAATTACTGTCCATAAGCAAACCACTGATAAATAGTAAAAAAAAAAAAAAAAAAAAAGTAGGTTATTAATCCAGTTTTTTTTCCCTACAAATCCTATTTTTCCACTATAATATTCTTCAGTTATATCATTATAAATCAAAGGACGTGAATCTAGGTCAAAAAACTGTTTTGCATACTTAAAATTATAATTATCCTTCTAATAACTTGCAAATGATTCATTCATTCTAATACTGGTAAAATTATGGTGTATGGTTTGCATAGACATAAATAATATGCTTTATGTCCCACATATCAGTGAAATCATATGGTTCTCAACTTTTTCTGTGTGACTTATTTCACTTAGATATATGGATGATAGATTACAGAATTGTACACTTGAAACCTGTGTAATTTTACTAACCATTGTCACCCCAATAAATTGTAATTTAAAACAATATGCTTCAATTTATATGAGATTTTGAAGTTTGGTTCAAATATAGTTTCTATCTATGTAAGCAAAGTTTGACATAGGATTAATAAGCTCTTATAAAAGTATTATATAATTTTATTTTGATTAAGCTGCAACTAACCAACTATAGACATTTGTGACTAAAACTCAATTGCTCCTCGTGCAAACAATCTTACAGAGTCCCATATTTTTTTTCAAATGAATATGTAGACTATATTTAGAGGCCATTGTAAGGTGAAATGTCTGGGAGTTGATTGTAGTAATTTAATAGGTGTGATCCATAGGACAAGCTTAATTTCCTAGGAAAAAAGAGGAACGTTTCTGATATATATGAAAAATATGTGTTTTAAAATTAATAATTTTGCTTAATTAGGATTATTGAATCAACCTTGAATCTAGAAAATTCAGTGAGATTATCATAGTGCTGTATGTTGAATGAAATAAATTGCCCAGTTGTCAAAATTTATATTTTCAACTTAATTTTTGCCAAAGCCACATCATGGGAAACAGCATCCCAAAATTGCCACATTTTGTCAGTCCTAATGGCTGAACTCAAAACTTTTATTTGAAATGTTATCTATTTCTAAAGAGTAAGTTTTATATAAAATTATTTTAATCTGTTTCTGTCACTTAAGATAGGTATTCTATTTTAAATATTGCCTAAGTTACTTGGCCTAAATTTCTTGTAGTTCTCGGTGTTCTCAAATAAAGACATAGAATAGCCTGGAGAGCCAGTATCTGATGGCCAAGATGTGCTTCAAGGCAGAGCTGATATAATTTTTCTGTAGTCATGGCTGTACTAGTTAATTGGGTTAGAATATTATTAATTACACATATGTCTCAACACTGATCATGGAATGTGACAGGAAGTACTACTTTAACAATGTCACCTTTATATGCTCACCATTCTAGTAATATGTGTGATCACGACCAGGGAGAGAAACGTTGGATGGCAGGAGAGGTTTAGGAAATAATTTACTGAAAAGGTAGATTATGCTAGTCAAGATACTAAAGCGTCCACTTCTACATGGAGATAAGCAAAGAAAGTCTTTAATTTTAAATTAAAGGTTTATTAAATGCCATTGATTTCTTGAATATGCAAAAACATCATTTTCCAGGGAACAGTAATACACATGAGATTCAAATAAGTTAATTTGACCAGAAATCACCTTCTGTGTTTAAGGTGATATTTGCTAATGAGATGACTACAGGAAAATAATGGAGGGCTTGCATCAATCTACTTAGAAATTTTCATGAGACGGATAAGACAAAAACAAGGGTAAGGAAGGAGAAAAGTAACTTTCATTGAGTACCTATTTAGGTCAGACCTCATGCTAGGTCCTTTACCTTCACTAGCACAATGACTTGTTTACCATAACCTTGTGAGTTGAAACTGAGAAAGCCAACATTAGGCTCAGGGAGACCAATAGGCTGATCTCAAATTATAAATTCTGACTCCATGATCTTGTCTTTTCTAACACACTTCTCAGCTTCAACAATCACTCTCAATTTTGACTCTTTCCAACATAACTTTCAGGAGTATACATGACTCCATGGTTAGTTATTTTAGAATAAAATATTTTAAGAAATTAGGTTACATAATCTTACCTAGACAGCTTTTGCTAGAGAAAATGAATGATGGTTTATGTATTTCCTCTCCTGGAAACTAAATGCTTCTAGAAGTTTTATTTTTTAAAAATGCAACCTTGTTCTAGTGGTAAGCCTGACTGGGGACAGAAGGGCAGTTACTATTGCTCTTAGAGGAAACAGTAAGCCTGGCCGTATGATTATTTGCCAGGGCTTTGAATTGGGAACTCCTGCAAGAAAAATGTTTTGTATCTCTTTCTACCATAGTTTTGAGGAATCAAATTGTCTTCGAAAAGTTAAAAGATAGCCTGGGCCATGTTTTGTTGTTGGTGCAGGTGGCAGTAGTGTTTGTGAAGATTATGACAACTAGCATCAATTTGTTTTAAGTTCTGGACAGATCTCAGGTGCTCAGAACTCTCAACTTGTCCTTAAGGAATGAGTCAGGACCTAGAAAAAGTTTAGATGAAGTTTCCACAGAGAGGTACTTTGAGTCAGGCTAGATTTCAACAAGTCAAAGGAAGTTGAGAAAAATTTCACCAGTCATAATTTTCACAGGGGTTCGAAGATGTTTTCAAAGAGGTCAAATGTTGAAACTAAACTAATTTAACGAGGATGTCTTCTGAAATTTTATTATTAAGCTGTTTAGGGATAAAATTAATAAACTTTTAGTCAATTTTTGTATTTATTCTTATAGTTCTAGAAGTCTGTTCTATGATGATGGTATTCAGCTTTGGCTTAAACTCAGTTGAATGATGATATTAACAGCCAGCCATTGAGAATGTAGTATTGTTCATATCAATTATGTATTGTTAATATTGCTTCCAACAGTTTTTCTGTTTGTTTGTTTTCTAGTCCAAACAACCTTAAGTTGCTTTAATTAAAAGTCTTTACGACTATGCAATAAAAATTGGACTAATGTTAGGAGTTAGAGCCTAATGCTTCTAAGCTTCCTTTAACTATAACTATCCTTAACATAGTGAAAAGCTATTATTTAGTTTCATTACTTTGATAATTTTTTTCACTTTTTAAAACAATGTTATGAAAAACAACATTTTGCAAACTAGTGGTTTAAAATTGTTTTGCAAACTAACGGTTTATAATTTCATGTTCAGATAAGAATGTCATATGTTCATCTGCTTTCCTTCCTTTTTCTAATCTCAAGTGCCAGGGAAAGAAAAGAACTTTATTGGAAGAAACACTATTTAGAAAATCTGTAATAGGGATGTTGTTTATAATCTATGGAGCTTACAATCTTGAAAGAAAGATTAATGTGCAGTTAGCATCGAACTACACTAATATTGAATTCCAAAAATATACATTAACATATATTTGGTTTCTGCTGAAATATATGTAAGCATCTATTAAGCAGCACAATTATGAGCATGATGATTTTTAATTTGTGATGAATAAACATATCACTTGTCATATAATGTATTCAATGTTTACTCTCTATATGTCCTTAAAATAGAAATTATCTTCTTAGATAAGCAGAGAATTACTGCAAATGATTTTTTGTGCTTATTTATTTTTTGTTTGTAAAAAATGTACTTAATGGTATCCAAATCTTTTTTTTTTTAATTAACAGCTTACTATTTTTGGAATTCAATGTAAAATTATTACAAAATAAAAAAATAAAGTTGTACGTAAAATAAAATAAAATAAAAATTAACATCTTTTCAAATAAACAGCTTATTTCTCAGGAATAATTTAGAAAGATTAGTTCATTAAATAGAGATATGTATCTGATTTTACAAATGTACACCTTATTTGTTGAACCTCTGAGAATAAATTAAAAAGTATGAAACTCTCAAGAAATATCCAAATCACTAATAAGGCACCTAAATTACTTAATAGGTAAGGTAGATTCTCAACCATGAAACAAAAGGTCATGGCATGTTCCAGATACCAGCAGTCCCTGTTTTTCAGCACACATGTCACCTTTCCAATTCCGTGAAAGCCCACTCAGTGAGCTTGACTTCACATGATATTCTTAATGGCTAATTTTTATCCCTTCCAGAATATTGCTTTAAAACAAAACGATATTTAACCCAAAGAAAATAGGAGGACTTAGATAATACTTAGCCACCGAATAAGTGAATGAATATTAATGATTATGAAAAGCTTAAACCAAAATTTTAAGCTACAAGAAGGAATTTCAGTCCAGTAGTGGAGTAGCAGAAATATCAGAGCACTGAAAGCTTATCATGTAAGTAACTGTTTATATTTCCTATTCAGTGACTCTTTTAGTCCCTTTTTAATTGCATGAAGTGATATTGAAAACCCCTGATTTGAACCAACTAGTATAAGATTATAAACAATTAACAGTTAAAACTAAATACATGGTTTAGATATTTCAGTTGAATTTAATGAACTTGGCCATCATTTAAAGTTCATCCCATATACATGTTCCTGTAAAATATCTTCTTAGAATGAAGTAAATTTCCTATAACAGTTCCAATACTTTTTTAAAAGGAAAAAATAAAAATAAGAAAAAAGGAAATAAAAGAAAAAGAAATCTCCAGAGGATTTTCAAACATGTAACTTATTTTCCTTCGTCTTTTTTTTTTTTACATTAGCACTATCAGTCATTCTACTCGACGCAACATCATATTCTATTTTTGAATAGTAGTAATCTTATACATCAATGTATTTCAGCTCAATAAATGAAAAAGCTTTCAAGTAGCCAAAACTGTTTAAAATGCAATGGGCACCCTTGTGAAGAAAAGTTTTCTCTGTTGCTGGAGGTGTTCAAAAAAGTTTAGACAACCCCTTTTAAAACAAACAGCACAAAACTCTAGTTACAGGTAATGAGTTCATTCATTCATTTTCTTTTATTTTATTAAACTTATTGGGGTGACATTGGTTAATGAAATTATATAGGTTTCATGTGTATAACTCTAAAATATATCATCTGTATATTGCACCGTGTGCTCACCACCCAAAGTCTAATCTTCTTTGGTCACCATATATTTGACCCCCTTTACCCTTTTCTACCTCCCCCCCCCACCCCTTTCCTTCTGGTAACCACTATACTGTTGTCTATGTCTATCAGTTTTTGTTTGTTTGTTTGTTGCTTTCAGTTTTATATCCCACATATGAGTGTAATCATATGGTTCTTGACTTTTCCATGTAACTTAATTCACTTAGCATGATATTCTCAAAATCCATCCATGTTGTCACAAATAGCAGTTATTTCAGCTTTTCTTATGTCTGAGTAATATTCTATTGTATATGTGTACCATATCTTATTTATCCAATCATCTATAATATATATCACATTGTGTGCTAATCACCCAGAGTCAGTTCTCCTTCCATCACCATATATTTGACCCACTTTACCCTCTTCTTCCATGCACCCGTCCCCCTTAACCTCTGGTAACCACTAAACTATTGAAGATATTTGCAAACAATGTATCCTATTAGGGGCTAATATCCAAAATATATAAGAAACTCATACAACTCAACAACAATCCAACTGAAAAATGGGCAGAGAACATCAACAGAAACTTCTCCCAAGAAGACATACAAGCAGCCAACAGACATATGAAAACATGCTCAACTTCATTCATTGTTTAACTCAGCATTCAAGTGGAGTGCCAAGTCTGGCTTCAGGGCCGTGCTAGGTACTGTGAGCCAAGGGCTGGTAGGTTCTCAGACAGTAGTGGCAAGCCTGCCCGTCTCTGATTCCTGTCTTCATAGGCCATATTTTTCCGTGTATAATGCACACTGTTTTGCCTGAATTTGTGAGGAAAAAAATAAGGACGTGCATTATACATGAGGAGTACTAATTCTGTACCTGTATAAATGTTTTTAATTCTTTTATTTATGCTTATGACTTAAAAGTGTAATAATAAATAAATGAATGCTAAAAGTCCTTTATAATACAAAAAGCAAGTACCTAAATATAAACAAAGAAAAATTCTAATTAAAATGATAGATTCTTTTCCCTGAAAGTTTGGGTCAAAAATGTGGATGTGCCTCATACATGGGAACACATTATACATGGCAAAATACGATACCTTATACTTAAGTAAAGGAGACAGATATTAACCAAGTAATTACACAAACACGTGTAAAATTACATGAGTGATGATAGCTATATAAGCAAATTAGTTGGCCTAATGACCATTCATATCCTTCTCAAACATGATACGGATTCATTTTTTGACAGTCCCTACTTTTGGTATCTAGTCCCTATTTTTCGGATTAAGGTTTTGATTGAAGAACAATTGCAAAAAGAATGAGTGAAAAGACATTAAGTTTTACAACACATCTCACCAATAAAAGAACTGAATTATTTCCTACATCAAGTAAATCACAATAAGGGCAATGTGAGAGGATTGTATATAATCTGAAGCATATCATCAGTGGCATTGTTTATTTGAAAGGAAGGCTATGCTCTTCATTGGGAGAATTTCCAGCAGGGGAGTCATTGTTCCCTGCTATATGATTTCTGCAGAGGATGTTGTTTAACTTACAACGTAGAGGAGAGCTGACAAAAACAAAAAAAAAAGTGAAAATAGGTGTGTGTTTTTTTATCTTAATCTCATTAAGAAAGCATAGTTTAATCTCCCTTAACTGCAGTAAAATGATTTTATCACCTCTTTCTCGCCCACATTACCAGGGAGTGACAACTCATTTGGCCATAGTCCATACATAATTCTCGGCCATCACATTTCGCCTCTACCACAACAGACTTGGTCTGAGGAGCAATAAGTAAAGCTTTTAGGAAAGTCATAGTCCATGTGGCAATTGCTCATGGCAGCGTAGAATGACAGTCCTTCCCACAAGCTGGTTCTGAATCACTGGTAGTGATGCAAACTGGGTCTGAGACAAAAATCAAAGATTACTATGATGGAGAACACATGAGCACATGGTTTTATTTTCTTTTTGCAGTCACAGATACTCTAAAAACTGTCTCCTGTGCTTCCATTTTAAATTCAAAGTGTTGTCAAGAGAATAAAAATAAGGGACCCTGAATGTGAACAACACATACTCCTCCAATGAATAAGCAAAGTGTCTCATTTTTGACATTTCAGAGTCACCTGCATTAATAACAAGTCTATGATTTTCTAACATGGAAAACAAGCAGTCTTGGATTAACATTAATCCAGAGCAGAAGGCTCACTGTCAATAAAGGTACAGATTATTTTTAGTCAAAATATGTTATCTAGATAGTAAAATCTCATTAACTTGACATTCAGTTAGCAAAAACACTTTCGGCTTCCAATATCGTGGGTGGTAAGCTGCATGCTCCACGGCTCTTCTAAGCCTACTTTGATGGCCAGAAAGGCAGAGAGCTGGGCTCTCATAAAGAGGGATGAGATGCTCTGCCAAGGAGAGGAAGTCACGAGAAGAATGAAAAGGGTATTTTATTTGCCACCTAGTCCTGGTCTTCTCTTGTTATAAATAGGTAATTTAGGGTTATTCACAGATGACTGAAACACTTCCAATGATAAAATTTATTTCCTAAGAAATCTTGACTCTAGGACCAAATATTTGTTTCAAGAACAAAGGAGCTGGGATGGGCAACTTTTGCTTCATAGAACTGATATGCTCTACGAAAGACAGCAAAAGAGTGACTTTTCATAAGCAACATTATTTCCATTTCGTTTACATTTTGAATTTGCACAAAAGGAAAAAGTCCCTGCATGATCTGAGGTGAAATCTTTGGATGAGAAATGAATGTGAATGGAGATGTCTGTCCGCTGGCACTATTTTGCCTGCAGCTGGATAACCAACTGCTCTCTTTACCTTTGAAGATATGGCTTCACTTTCCTAACTCTGAGACTTTATGCCATTGATACTCGCTGCTCTCGCTCACTGCCACTTGTCTGCCTAGATTAAAAATACGTCTTCCTGTGCCTGGATTGAAAGCTCTTCAAATCTGACTTTTCATGATTTTCATTAGATGTAAATACCATGAGTGCAAGGAGCCCTGACTTGTTCCTGACATCTAGAACTATGCAGATGGGACATAGACACTGGCATATAGTATGCACTCAGTAAATATTTGCTAACTGAATAACCCTCCATCAATGTCCCACTTAAGACCCTCATCATATTTTCCTTAGAGTACTCGAAAAGCCAGTTGACTGGTCTCCCTGCTCCTCATCTTTCTGCCTCCCACGAAGAAGTTGTCTGTGTTTATCTTCCTGAATCATGGCTCTGATTTTTCAGAAATGAGGTATTTCTCTTCAGAAGCTATTTCTCTTCTCAGTTTTGAGAAAGATTTAGTGGCATCTCACAGCTGAACTTAAATTCCTCCATGGTATGTCTTGGGAGTTAACAGATATCCTAACCTCCAAGGCTGGGACAAAGGAGGTAAATTGGATGGTATAGTAGGAGGATCTTTTGTTTTATTTATTTATTTCTTAATGTAGTTCTCTGAATGAAAAACAACTAGAGGGGCAGATGTAATCAGCAGTGTTTGGACTACGATTTTACTCAAGCTCATTCTGAATAGGTAATATGTCAGAAAAAGTGACCAGGAAACTCTTCTGCATTGTTAGGGGGAAGGTCTTCTGGGAATTTCTGTGGGTGGCAGAGAAATCATTCTCTGTGCGGGTCTTCTGGTATGAGTCTGTGAGCCTCTGCCACATACCCTGCTCCCACCCACTGCTTCTCTGACTTCATCTCCTACTCCTCTGCCCCTCATTCCCTCCATTCCAGCCACACTGGTCTTGCTGTTCCTTGAATACAAAGGCAAAGCCTTTTACATTGCAGGCCTTTCCTGGGCCCCCATTTAAAATCGCAGCTCTCCTCTGCCCAGTGATCCCTATTACCTTTCTCATCTAATTTTTCTGTAGTGTTTATCATCACCATCTAGCAGACTTTATTTTTGGCTTCTTTCGTGCTTATTGTCGTTTCCCAATATTACAATGAAAGCTTTATATGAGCAGAGATTTTTATCAGTTGTTATTTTGTGCTAAATGTCCCAGTTCTCTAACAGTCAATGGAAGTGAATTAAAAAGTGAAAGAATGAATTTAGTAACAAATGAGGGACACATTCCAATAGTATATCAAGTTGTACGGCACCAAACACAGCCCCTACAGTAGCAAAGTTCCATTCTTTGGAATCCACCCTAAGTTTGTAAGTATTTTTCTATTCCAGTACTTTTTATCATCCCTTCATTCGGTAACCCTTTCCTATTCTATTTCTGCTAAAATCCTATCTCTCACAAGTGGCATTTTCTTTTAAGACAGGAGTCAGATACAAAGGGATTATACCAGTCTAAAGAAAATGAGTTCCCCACTTCATCATCAGCTCATTACTCCTTTCCACTTCCTTTTCAAGCCCTTGTCACCAACGTGTTTTAGTGCAAGTGCATTTTGGCCTGTGACTTTCTGCATTCCCTCCCCGAGCCCTCATAGATGTGCAATGTGCCCAGCAACCCTCTGGTTTTACACTTCTTGCTTTGGCATTTCAGCAAATCACTTGTATTCCCAGCTTAAACTTGTCTCCTTTCCTACCATTTTCTAAATCCCTCAGTTCCAGTGAGCCAGCCTCACGGTGTCTCTCCCATCCTGCTAGCCGGCCCGTGAGGTCAGCAGGAAGTCTGTGCAGAACAATGATTATCCTTTAAGAACACAATTAGGTTCCATCTCCTCCATGGAGCTATGGCAGTGCTGGAAGATGGCAGGTGATGCATGGCTTGGTATATTTCCTGGCTAAAAGATTACTTTAATTTTTATCCCCTAAGAACGCTGGATTTCCTCTACTACTCACCACTACTTCACTCATTTCAAGGGACTGAAACTTTCCAAATGCAAAATTAAACAAACTAAATGCTGCTCTCTAAAATGCAGTGCTAATAATGATCTGTTAAAAATGAGAAGCTATTACTAAAAAATAATTTCATATGGAATTTTGATCATACTAAACCACTGATTGTAATACATGTTTGTTTCATTTCAGATCAAAAGGTTTTAATGAAGTCCCACAAGTACTGATGTTTTTTTGTTGACTCTTGAGAGTCTTTCATATTATTTTTTTCAAAGCAATATGATAGTGCAGAAAGAGAAGTAGCCAGAAACAGAAGACGGGCCTGTGAGTGTGAGTTCTATGCGATCTGCAGGGAGTCTTTCTCTCACTAGGTTTTGATGTTACCACTAGGATTATAAGCCTAATATATCAACCCTTGCCTCAAAAACCACATGTACGTGGATGAGAAAGCGCTCTACACGCATAAACCACTGTGTGCACACATGGCATTATTCACATCACGTGAGGCATTACTATGTTAACGAGAAAAGACTCGTGTATGACTTAGCACATGAGACCCTGATGTAGAAATGAGGACCTCCTTTCCTGTCACTCGCTATGTGCACTCCATCCCCATCACCACTGTTCTCAGCATCGTCATTAACCCGTCAGCATTTATAACAGGAACTCTACTAGATGCTTGCCATAGATTGTCTCATTCATCCTCAAAATAACCATGTAAGTAGGTGTTATTATTTACGGTTTGCAATGATAAAGAAAAAAATCAGTTACTCAGATTACTAGGGATTAAAGTTTGGTTTGTCTGACTCCAAAGTTTGTATTTATTCTCTCTATTCAAGAGAAAAGGAAACAAAGTACAGTGCCAGGTAGCCTGCATTTTCTAATACAGTAGCTACTATCCACATATGGCTACTTAAATGTAAATTAGTTAAGATCAAATAAGATTGTGGGTCTTGCTCACCAGCCACTTACGCAAAGGTTACTGCCATATTGTGACCCCATTAGGAAGACCTACCCCAGTAATTACTGCATGGCAACTTCAGCCAATCTTATTGTACAGATGGCCACATTTTCTGTATGTGGGACATTGTCTTAAAAGTGATTTTTGGTTTGTTTTAATCAATAACCCTCTTGCCAGAGATTCAGTAAGCCAGCCTTCTGCTTCCTATGAAATCTTTATCTCTTACAATAATGTGTGACAAGTAACAACTGAAATACTAAAATTAAAAATTCAGTTCTTTACTTTCACCAGCCTTATTTCAAATGCTCCATGGGTACCATACCACACAGCACAAACAAAGAACATTTCCATCACTGCATCCATTAGGCAGATCTGGGTTAGGCCTTGGTGCACTCAGTACAGTACACTGTATCAGGCATGGGTATCAAGACACTTTTTGTGAAGGCCTGGGTTGCATCTATTGTATAAAGTTCAGTTTATTCCCAAAGTATTTACAAGCTTCCCTTGATATTCAAATATGCATTTGGACATATTTATTTTTAGTGCATACCTCTAATTTTCTATATTACTGCCTGTTAACTAAAGGAGTATTTTATAATGTGTGTGTATGTTTGCAATAATCAGTTTCAAATGCCAAGAACTGCCTTCAATTTGTATGTCTAAGGATACTGGTTAAAAGCATGAAGCAAATCCTAACTGCAATTAACCAGATGAGTGAACTTGGTAAGTGATTTGAGTAGTTTCCTCATCCGTAAAACAGATATTGTCAGGTTAAACAAGTCAGTGTTTATAAGGTCTGAACGTGGTGTCCTTTCTCGACCACATAATAAGCACATGATTAACAGATACTGTTGTTACAATAATAGTAACATAAAGGCTATGAGTATTTGACGTGGGCTTTGTAAGGGAGCATCGTATTTTCTTAAGGCCAAGGTTACACAGATGTGGAGGTTCTTGAAGTTAGACAAACTGACAAGATGCACTCAGTAATGGTACTAACAATAAATTTTTCTTCTCCCCTTGAGTCACTAAAATAAAGTAATTAGTCCAAATCAATAATCAAGGAGAGGTTCTGAATGACAAGAGATGTAGCACTAACAGGATTTAGACAAGTTTGCCCTGTTCTGCTAGAGGTGGCACCAGTTGATATAATTTTAAAGATTATTCATACTGTTTAGACCGATAACAAAAGTACCCGAGGAAGACAGAAACAAATTAGATTTATATAGAAAAACAATTTGGAGTTGAATATTTATATTAATATGCTTTTTAACAATGTTTAATCAAACAATCCCATACTAAAAAGTTGCTTCCAGACAAATGGCATAATTTTACGGTTCCTTATAAACTAAAAAGAAATTTATAGTCTTTTGCCTAAAAAAGGAGAGACAATAGTTTTGCTGAACAGAAGCTCCAGTTTAATATTGGTTCATTTTTAAACATTTGCACTCAGCATCACACCAAGTCTGTTAGAAACAGTCAACATGTAGCCATTTTCTCAATGGTGGAGAAGATGGGGGAGGAGAAAGTGTTGATGGTGTTACAAGACAGACTTGCGTCATCACCTGAGCTCCTGACACCATGATGTGGCATGGGAGAAGGAAAGGGCCCTTCGGGTGAGATGGAACTGGGTAGAAGGGCAATGGATCACAGAACCAACCTGGGACAGACGTGTTGGCATGCATTGCATCAAAGCTAGCGCAGGCAGGTAGCAACCTAAGAGAGAGCCTTCCCCAGTCCCACCCCTAAACCCTTTCGTAACATGGAAGTTCCTTGGAATTAATTTGCAATCCTAGGGAAAGGAAAAATCCTAAATTGGCCTAGATCAACTCTCCACCGTACTGGCTGGATTACAGAAGCTGGATGTGCAACTCATGTTAGGTTGTATAAAAACAATAACAACACTGTATTTCTGTAATACCTTGACCTGTAGACTAAAATCTTCATCCACTGCACAAGTCAGGATATACGATTATGATATCATTGGGAGATGTAGATTTATAAGAGTGATTTTCAAGCTTGGCTCCGTGTTGTAGTCACTGGGGGGCTTAAAAAAAAAACCACAAAAACAATGCCTGGTTCAAACCATAGGCATTCTGATTTAGCTGGCACTGTAATGCAGCCTGAGCGTTGATAATTTAAAAGCATTCCCTGGTGATTGCCATGGGCAGCCAAGATTGAGCGCCAATATTCTAAGATAATGTTTGTATTTTATTTTTTGTTAAAGATCCCCAAATCCTGGGGAGAGAATGATATGTGTCAGCAGCTTGAGAAAGGAAGCTCTGTAGCTCCTGCTTGTGGCTTTAGGAATAGGTACTTATGTAGGTTTTAAGAGCTGGGCAGTGCAGGTTCTCTCCCTGATTATTGTCTCCCTGTGTGCTGGGAATTCCGATTTTTTTGTCATTTGTCTGAAACGTAAATATCAAGCATCACTAAGGGCAGAAAAAGGCAAATCAAGGCTGGCATATTCTCAAGTAGTTCCTTTCTTCTCACCTAGAATGAGTGAAAAGCCATATTTCTCCCTGGAGATCCACAAGGTTTAATGTTACCTCAGTAGCAGGAATATTGGCCAATAAATGTCAGGAGAAGCTTTTGAGCCAAAGTTCACTTTATATCAATTTGATTTCACATAGTCTAGATAGGAACAAACTGTCTTTCTAAACAGTAAATACATGCAATTGAAGCAGTAGCTAAACACTCTGACTTTCAGAAGTGAAATAATTATTCAGGAACTAGGAACCAATCACTTTACATGAAATTGTTTGGACATATTAATTTTTAAATTCCTAATATTTTTATTCCTAAATAAAGAAACGTAGAAATAGTATGGCAATTAGCAATAACCTTCCTGAACAAAATTTATCTAACCTCCCCAAAATTTTCCTTGATTTTTAATACAAAGACTTCCACAAAACATAGCATAATTAGCTTATGGGTTGTGATAATACCCAGTCACTATCAAAAATTTTTTTAAATCTTTTCTTTTGCTTGTGCATATTTAGAACTAGAGGTTAGCGATGATACTAAAATGCAGTCAATTACCAGTTGCAATATTGTGGGTTTCCTCGAGTAGAAATATAATCAAATCTAAATCCAGAGAATCATGGGGATGAGCTGGACTAGGTTTGTTACTAGTATGTATGTGGTTGTAAATATAACTAACTCTACTTGAACTTCCAGAAAAATTTTATAGTCTGATAGTTTCATACCTATGTTTCATTTAGACATGGTAAGCTAAGCATGAGGTTTAGAGTGGTTTTTTTTTGTTTGTTTGTTTTTTGTTTTTTTTTCAACTATCATTGTCTTATGGTTGTGATGACGGAGGATTCAGAGAAAGCCTACATTGAGGAATAACACTTCAAAAAAAAAAAAACAGATTAAAACAGAATTCATATCATTCCTTTGAAACTATTTCAATAAGTACAAGAAAAACCAAACTAGCTCTATTTTTATATTCTCTTTCTCTAAAGAAAATGCAAAACAATTCTTAGACCAGAAGAACATAATGAATAAAAGAGGGAACAGATTGTTTTATTTTCTTCTGTAACACAATATTTCAGTCTTACAGTCAAAAAGACAGCATCTAGGTGTGGGTGTTTAATTGAGTTAATCGAGCCTTCCATGTTGTCATTCTCTTTGATGCACATTTAAGTGCAGAAATAATAACTAATGTATTCTAGAAAAAAGTAGTAATTGAAAAAAGTAGAATGGTTAAATAGCATTTTTAGTTACTGATGATAAATGAATTGTGGTTTAAACACATCACAGAGAAAATCAATCTGATGACTCATTTGAAGTGTTTCACCTGAATTCAAAGAGTTCCTAAAGATGCTCTTTCTGAAATTTGTTCTGCTGTGCATTATAACATTTCCCTTAACTGCTGACCCTACCCTCTACCTCATGGTAGAAATGTCCCTGCATACATAAATTCTGTGGACAGCCACCTGGGTTGTCCAAGACAGATAAATGACCTTAAATAAAAGAGAAAAATGATAAATGTCCCGTTGCTTCTAGAAACCCTTAGAGTTACCATGGCAAGCCTCAGCTCCTGGTTTTCAGCTAACACAATAAAAAACAGTGGAAAGAGCCACAAAAGAAGCAATCCTTTCCTTCTTCTCCAGTGATATATCCATAGTTATGATATCATTCCTTTTACCACTAACACCCACCCAAAGAAACCCCACCATCTTGCTCTGTAAAACTTTGTGTAATATTAAAAGCGGGGCTAATAAAAATACCCAGAGTTTTATTTCAGGATAATCTATATAGCTAGCTTGTTATCAAAAACTGTACTCTAATGCTAGAATCAGTTATATTTTACATCATTCAAAAATATATAATGGATTTGTACCCAAATTAACTAATTTCAATAGTTTTTAAATGGAGTCACTGAGTAATAAGCATCATAAGTATGTACCATGATCTCCAGAAGCAAAAACACAATGAACCACACAATTTGTTTTAATGGAAATGTTTAGTTTCTCAAGTTTGTCCATTAAAACATTTTGTAAAGAACACAGTGGGTTTGGAAGATTTTTCCTCTGTAGATTGTTATATCATAAATTTCTACAATGCTTTTTATTTGATGGTGAACTTTATGTTAATTGCACTGTATGTTTTTATACTTAGATGGAAGGAATATGGGAGCCCTCTGGTGGCCAGTATTAAAGTGCTTGTTAGTACAACCCAGATTCCCCTAGCCTGGGGCCCTCAGGAGTAAAGAGGGTTGGGAGGAACTGAAGTCACTCAAGTTCAGATAAGTGAGGATGTGCACATACCACACTCACACGTCTTCAAGTTGTTTAGACAATATTAACTGATTGGTTCAAATTTAAGGTTAAACTTTCATATGAAAGGATATCAAAAAAATTAAAATTCAGATAGTAAATGCGGGTGGTTTTGACAAGTGCAGGGAAAAATTGAAAACTCATAATACTGATAGATATAATTATTCATAGATATAATTAATTTGTTTATATATTTATCATCATTTATAAATACGTATCTCTCACTACACAAATGATATCAAAAGATGAAATGAAAGACTTTAGGAAATTAATTCCTAAAAATGATTCCTAACTAAAAAAAAAAAAATAGATGAATAGCACCTTGGTGACCTGGAAGAAGTAATGTGCTAAAAGAGCTAAAAGTGATTAATTTTTTCCCAGGGAGGCATTTATTCACTGGAGGATATTAAGTCCTGGTAATTTCAATGATGAAACTTAGCAAGAAACAAATGCCAACAACATTTGACCAATTGCAGATAGATACCCGTTTTCTTTATTTTCAACCCAACAATAAATGTATATTTACTTATTTGTACAAACTAATCAACACACTTCGTACAATGCAAAAAATTGGGGATATGTAGGATGAAATATTTAGATGTGGCTACTTGCTTCTGACTTTAGAATGTGTCCTCATTTATATATCATCACATGAAAATAACATGTTAAACATTAGAAATGTTTAAAATCTCATGATACAAAGCAATAATTAATAATGCAGAAACGATTATAATTTAAGGCATTAATGTCATTAATATAATTAAGTTCAAATATTAGACAAATGAATGCTATATATGTAATCTATATATAACTGGCAAGTAACTCATTCCCGTTATCACAGAAAAATAAAAGTAACTATACATTATTCATTATTCAGTTGTGCTTTGAGATCAGGAAGTATTGCATGTGAGATATTTTCCGAGATAATTTTAATATATAATGTTATTAGTCCAAGATAATTGCTGCAGATGTGAATAATACATCCTTATTAAAAATTCATTACCTGTAGGTCAATTTCAAAACTTGATTTCACAGGGTCAATGGTTCTCCATTAATCGTAAGTGTATTTATGAAAGACCATATTAAATGTTTTAGACTTACAAGTACAAGAGAATTATAAAGTCACTGAAAATCTAACCCAAATGCTAATTTTGATTAATATAAATAGTTTTAAGAAGTATATGATTTCTCATTTTTGATTATAATATTTTCTTAAAGACATGATAAGGAATTAGGGGAATTTTTGGTATTTTATTTTATCATCATCAACAATGACATTATTTTGGCACAAGGTAATAATGTTCTTAAATTTTAGTGTACATAAGAATCACATGGGAGGTCTTTTGGATCCTCAAGCTCCACACCCAGAAATTCTGATTTAGTAAATCTTATTGTGTACCAACCTTATGACATTGCAGATGTGTACCCACTAGATATCAGTGTCACCTTTCCAGTATATTTTGTATTTGTTACATCTATGAGGGAAAAGACAGCTCTTTTTCATCTTTATACCCTCCATAGCCTTCTGCACACTCCCTGAAAATCATAATTACTCACTACATGTTTATTAAGTAAGAGAATGCAATATTTTTAGTGAAGGAAGAAGTCCTAGACAAATGATTCACTAGCACAAAATATTTCCTGCCACACAAATGGGCAGGACACCTAGCCACTGCTATGTCCTACTATAGGAAACACCCCAAAAATCCTTATAATATATTCTGTTAAAATACTTCTGAATCCAGCTTCAGAGTGAGGCACCAATGTAGGAACTGAGAGAGACCTTGGCACACAGATCAACTTAAGAGAAGATAATCAATCAAAATGAGAAGCCATTATACCTCAGGACATTAAGAGTAAAAAAGAAACTGTCTTAGTCTGCTCAGACTGCTATAGCACAATATCACAGAATAAGTGGCTTATGAACAATTAAAATCTATTTCTTACACTTCTGATGTTGGAAAGTCTAAGAACAAGGTGTCAGCAGATTTGGTGTCTGGCAAAGGCCTACTTCCTGGTTCATAAATAGCTGTCTTCTCACTATGTCCTCATGTGGCAGAAAGAGGAAGACTGCTTTCTGGCGTCTCTTTTATGAGGGCACCAATTCCATTCATGAGGGCTCCACCCTCATGAGCTAATCACCTCCCGAAGGCTTCACATCCAAATACTATCACATTGGGGATTAGGATTTCAATATATGAATATTGGGGGACACAAACATTCAGTCTATAGCAGATTTCCTCTGGTCTAAGAATAACCAACTTTCCCTACAATGTTTCTGGCTCTCAAAGGATCTTACATCCACTGGAAGTGGTCTTCATGTTCACTAATAAGCTTTAGTCCCACAATTCCAGAGCTCAGGTGAAATGTTTACATGTGATCTGTAGGCAATGATGATGAAAAAACCCATGCTCACTCAAAGTTGCATATCTTGTCGTTCACTTCTTCTCAAGGAAAATAAATATGACTCTTATAAAGGAATAGGCCTCAATTCCACATTTCTAAATTTGAAACTTGTCAAGCAGAAAATGGAAATTTTAAGTGGAGGTAAATCGTAAGGAGGAAATTTTGAGACAGAAATTTCTTGGATGCTGAGTGGCATAGGGAGGACACGGAGATGGAGGGTCAGGAGTGGTCCCAGAATGAAAATGGAAAGAAGAATGAAAGCTGAAATAAGCACCTGACCTCATAGAAGTAAGAGGGAAATGCAGAATCACCAGTAAAGACAAGGCACAGATAACATAGGGAATAGGAGATCAGGTAATCAAACAAATGGAAAAAGGTGTCCACTTCAGCTTGGAAGTAAAATGACTTAAATGAAAACACGCAAAATTAGAAGACTAGTAGAATTGTAGGGAAATTCAAAACTCACAGGAATAAGCAATACAATTAGAGGGGGTATTATTTCAAGATACTCTTTGGTATTTTTATAAACATCCCTTAAAAAAAATAGTCGAGAAAGAAAGAAGTAGAAGAAGTACCAGACCAGTTCTTCAGGCATGGACATAATTTCAAATTAGAATGGCAATATTCAAATTAATATGCAAAGTGAGAGAGCAATTGCACATTTTGGTGTGTCTAAGAGAAGGAATTCTCCCTCCTTTAGTTGAAACCAAGGAGACTCCTTGCTTTAGTTTTCTGTTACAAAATAACAAATTGCCACAAACTGTGAAGGTTAAAACAACACCCCTTTATTACCTCACAGTTTCTGTAGATCAAATCTGAACAAGCTTAGTTGGGTTCGCTGATCAGTTTCAGAAGGTCGTCATGAAGGTGTATGTCTGGCTTGTGTTTCATCTGGCAGCTCGAATAGGGAAGGGTCCACATGCAATCTTCCTCAGATTGTTGGTGAAATTCATTTCCTTGTGGCTGTAGGATTTATGACAGCTTGCTTCTTCAAAGCCAGCAAAGGAGATAGTGAACTCTGCTACTTTGAATCTCTAACATCCGTGAAAACCTAGACCTTCCTTTGAAGGACTCACTTGATTAGATTACTTCTATTTAGTATAATCTCCCTTTTGATTAGCTCAAAGACAGCACACTAAGGACTAAATATATCAGCACAATCTTTCACCTTTTCCATGTAAGTTAACATAATCACGGTAGTGACATCTCATCCGTTTTGCAATATTCTACTAGTTAAAGGCAACTCCCAGGTTCTACTCCAGGGAAATGGATTATATAAGAGTGTGTCTGTCGGCTGTCTCCTTAGGGTGTGTCTGCCTCACTACTTTCCACTTGGTTGCTTTTACTTTATACTTAGTTCTGAACTTCCTTTTAGAGTTCTCATTTATAATACACAAGTAAATAAACCCATTGTTTCTGCAAACTAAAATTATTTCCCATTCCATTCCTAGAGATTTTCAAAATAGGTAAAGTAGAATCAAAAAACAAAATCATACCAAAAAAGCCAATAAATGAAGATAACTAAGAAATCAACACAGGGCAGATTTAATTTTTCTAGTATTCTTTGTTCTTTCAAGATCACTTCATAATCTTTATCTAGGCAGGTACATTGTTAAATTAATTATGATAGTAACTAATCACAGTTGGTAATTTTAAACATTGGTAATTTAATGTTTAATTTAAAACATTGGTAATTTTAATTATGACCTGAACTAAGCAAAAGGAAATTTGAGAAGAGTGCTTTTCTAAGGCCTTCAGTTGATATGCTAGCACTTTAAAGGAATCACAGGGATGCATGTTATTTCCATTCACCCTAGTCAGACACTGAAGATGACTGGCTCCTTGAATTGCTGAAATCAAATCCCCTCCCCTTTTGTGTGTAGGAAGTCATTGTGATCAGTTTCAAACTTATAATTAAGTCAATGTACAAACCTTACCATCCAATGACGTTAGTACTATCCAATAATAATTAATATTGAAACAATCACAACACTGCAAACCAGGTGTGATGGCATCATTCAATTTAGAACATGGACATAATACCAATTTATGTTCATGAATACAGTTAAAATGAAGGATGAGTGTTTGTGATTTTCAAACTTGCTTAACTCTGATACAAGAATAGACAAATACATAAGATTTAAACACTTTACTTTTATGATCTTACTTTTTTGTTTGTAATTTATTAAGTTTCTGAGCCAATGTTTTATATTACCTATTAATAAGATCCAGTTTCAAATTTAATAAGGAAGATTTTAAAAGACTTTAAAATATAGGTTGTGGAAATAAAATCTAAATGTTGGAAATAACAAAGAATTAAACAGAAAATTCATCTAGTCTTTAGATGAAGGCTTTCTTAATAATGAAAGAAATTATAAAGGAAAGAATCAATTCATTTGACTGCATAGATGTTTAATACTTCTAGCATAGAACACAATACAAATTTTATTTCAAAAAATCAGGAATAAAAATCCATAATATACTAAAAAGTTATTTAAAAATAAAACTTCTAAACTTCAGTGGGAAAAGATTAGCAAAGATTTAAAAATGAAAATATTCAGTTCCAGTGGTGATGTGATAAGATGGAAGCTCTCACATTGCTGGCAGGAAAGTGAACTAGAATAGTATTCTGATAAAGCAATTTGGAAAATGTAAGATGTTCCAGAGCTGACCATCCAATAGCACATCTTTTATTAATGGATCCAAAGAAATTATCAGAAATACACACAAAAATTTTTGTGCAAATAGGCTCATCATTGCAGTTCTTTTTGTAGTCAATTGAAAAGAACCTAAAGGTACAACTTGAGGTGAATCCATTACATAACAAATTTGTATAAAATATGTAAAGCCCTTACAAAGTGTTAGGTATTATGGGTACAGTAGTAATGAAACAAAGCTCCTTCCCTCATACATTCTAGTGGAGAAGAGCCAAGAGATGCAAATGAGTAAGTACAGATTGTCAGAAATGCTCAAAGAAAATGAACTGGGTGGTGGGAAAGAGAAATTGAGAGAGGCCACATGTAAATCACTAGACAGGTGAGTTCTCTCTGTGGAGATAACTTTTGAACTGAGACTTGAAATCTATCAATGGATTTGTTTTGTGAACAGTAGCAAGAAGAGTGTTCTAGGCAAACAGAAGAAAAGTACAACGAACAATACACAGAAGAGTTTGATGTGATAAAAACTACATTTCCCAGACTCCCTTGCAAGCAATACCTCACACATAACCTCAGTTTTATGTAGCAGATTTGGAAAGAGACTAGGATCAATGGGAAGTAATTTCCAAAAGCTTAGTTGTGCCAGTGGTTCTGTGAGCTCGCTATATCTATTTCTCCCTGAAACACAAGGTAGAGTTAATTGTAGAAATGAAACTATAGTTAACATTTGCTATATAAAAACATACGCAAAGATTACTGGAAAGAAGTATGTAAAAGAACTAATGGTTTCCTAAGGGAAATGAAGTTGTGCTATCCCTGCCTCATATTTTTCTGTGTTTTAAAAATACTAAAGGATGTTTGTATTTTTTATCATAAGGAAAAAAAATTTAAGCCTATGTACTAGAAATAAATATTAATGGAAGTGGAATGATAAATAAGGAAAAATAGTTTATCTGTTCCATACAATCATAAACATAAAATAATTTATTTCTAAATAAATAAGTAGTGTCCTCTCTGTGCCAAACACTGTCGGGGGTGTTAGGGTTAAAGCAGAGAACAGAACAGGCCATCCTTTTTCTATTATGGAATTTCTAGTGGGAAAAACAGAAAATAATCAAATAGCTCTGACTTCACAACAGATTGATGAGAAACCAATGTCTTCCTAAAGATTTCATGAGCTTAGAAGAAAAAAGGTTTACTGTATATATTATGTGGGAAGACTACTGGGAAATGAGGAGGGTGTATTCTTGAAATAGATTCCTTTAGAAATCAGGTTTCCTTTATTTCCTCTTCTCCCACCCAGGCAGTCTCCTCCTCTCCACGTGTCTTTATATTCTCTTTCCTCATTCAAAAAAGCTCAGTTTTCCCAATTACACCTTCAAGCCCATGATCTCTAGTGAACAAACAGCTCTCTTTGAAATCCACAATCCTTAGTAACTGGAAGCCTATCTGGGTAATCAGTTCAGAATCAAGAGAGATCTCAGGAGACAAGAATCCTACATGTGACAAAAGTCAAAGGAAAAAAAGAAATCAAATTAAAGTCATAGGCAATAACAACAACAACAACAACAACAACAATAATAATAATAATAATAATAATGTCAGTTAGAAAGTCTCTGGTGTTTCCTCTCAAGTCAGGAACCCTTCCTGGTTTGGTGATGCTTCGTGGAGCCTACAGGTAGAGGGTATGCAGGCAGAGCAGTGACACATCCAGCACTGCCTATCTGAACATGCCCTGCTTGCCTACTTCTGCACCTGTTACTTCACCCTAAATATTTGGTACATCTTCCAAGTGTCCCAATATCCTCCTGCATGTGGTTTCACAGTTGCTATTGAAAAAAACAACTACTGTCAAAGTCCCATTGCTATTCTGACAGATAGGACTCTAGAAGTGTATCCCAGAATAAACAAAATGAAGAAAACGAGGCATTGTAGTTGACATATTTTAGTTTTGCCTTTAACAATTAAGTAAATTTAGCATGTTTTCTCTCTTCAATGTCACAGAGGCTATATAGAAGCAGAAAGATATGCCTTCTGGTATTTTGTCCTGAATCAAACAAAGGAGTAAAACTGAACACATCAGGGATGTCTTGTTTTGCTCAGCAGTACATTCTCACATTTTAGGACATCGGAAATATTTGAAATGTCCTTAGGTTAGTTCCATGTTGAGCACGTTGCAGTAGGCTCATCATCAAAAGAACACGCACTTGGTAGGAAAACCCTCCTCTTCAGAAGTAGCTGAGCCTCTTGGTAATAGATCTCCCTCATGTTGCTCTCCTGCACTGTCATGCTGGGGCTGACATGCAGCCAAAAAAAGGGAACTCGAAGGCACTGGTGCTCTGCTGCCAAAACAACTTTCAAATCTAGAGACCTGGTCCCAGAAAATCCAGTTTCTTTTCTGATGTCAGTTTAATTGTTTCTGAAGAACTGGAAAACTGCCACCCAAAATTGTCCTCGCCCGTGCACGCAGTGGTTGGGTAAAGCAGTGCTACAATCACTTCTGTGAGTGTGAGCAAGCAGGATGAGGATGGTAAAGCCAGCTACTGATGGTTCTCCAGATCCAGAGAAAGCCCTGCGATCAGACATTTTGTTGGCATCACGGCTGGTTATGGGGGTAACAGGAAATTAAGAATATGGTTACTCCTGGACGCCTGGGACATGGGGAGAACTCTCACATTTTTTTCTGTATACATTACTGTATTCCATTTTATAAGAATGATCTTCTTTGTTGTATTTAAAAGAAAATACAATAATAAAAATATTTTATACATTAAAAATTTCAATTTGTTATCTTTTTCTGAGAATCACCTTTCTGGGTAAAAAAGTAGGTCATTTCTCTGATCACAAAAACCTACCTTTCAGGGCAAAGGGAAGGATAGAAATGACATCCAAAGTACTCAAAAGTTTAAACTTCTCTGTTTGGGTACATAAGTGTCTGCCAGATATTCCATGCAAAATTGTGGCCTAATATACATGCTAACAAATAAGTATACAATGAGATTTATATGTTAAATGATTATAAATAAGAAAAACGGAATGGAAATAAATTAAGCCCTAAAGTTAAAAAGTAATAAAAAATAATAACACAAAGCCTTAATAAAAGTAGGGGAGGAAAACAACAAAAAAAATATATTGGTTAAAGTTAGCAAAATTAATTAATAAATTCAATAATATGTTCTTTTAAATCTACCCAAAGGAAAAGAAAAAGTCTATGAAGAGAAAAACTAGTCATATGAAATAATAAAATTATTGTTGAAAATAAAAAATAGAGATTAAAACATTTTTCACTGATAATAAAGAGCTATATAGTAATTAAATGGTAATACTATTTGAAAATGTTGATGTAACAAGTGATTTTGAGATAAAGTATAAATTAGTAAGATTTATTCAAGAAGCAGAATATATGAATTCACACTTGTGTACATAGCATCCATCTGGACCCACATTGCCATTCCCCATAAGATTTGGGGAGAAAGAGAAAAATTATATGAACAGGAATTTTATGTTACCTGCTGTGACATGAGTAATAAATAAAGTGCTTTGTCTCTGACCCAGGAATCTTGTGTCAGCACCCATGAAACTGCCAGACTAACTTGTTAGCTTGCAAGGAGAATAAAAGTCTCAGGCCCTTTATGTTCAAAACAGTTATGTTTTGTCACTAGTGTATTCCCAGCACCAAATACAGTGCCTGACATACACTAAAGCACTCAATAAAGACTGAAAAAAATATGAATATTATAAAATATTATTTTTAATGTTCATTATTTTAGTTATTATTATTCTCCTAAATCCTCCGGGCAGAGTTAGCGACAACCTACATAGGGTCCCAGCAGCACAAAGAACACCTTTCTCTCAAATACTTCATCCCATCGTACTCTGTTTACTTATTTATATCTTCTGCTAGACTATGAGTTCTTCAAAGAGCCACACGACCAATACATAGTAGGCATTTAAAAAGTGTTCACGAAATTGCTAAAAAAAAAAAAAAAAAAGGAATGCCATTTATGTGCACACTCCTACTACAGAAATCTTCGAGTTCTTGATTGTTAGAGCCAAACAACTTGGAGAGAAGCACAAATATTCTTTTAGGCAATTCTACGGACAATCCATCTAACAGTAGAGAAGTCTCATTCAAATACATTTTCTTTGTGTGAATGCATTCACCGTTAAGTTTGGCCTTTTGTGAAGGCCTTGGCTTTAAATGTTTATAATAAATAAGTAGGCAAGCGTGAGAGCTGGTAACAGCTTAAAGCACAGCGTGGACACCCAAATGTCTCAGTATTAAACACTTAATGGAGAGATTACCTGCTGAACATTCTATTTTGCCCACCCCTTCTTCCACTTACATAGAATTATCCCTAATTGTACAAAAAGGCTGTGTGATGCTGTTTTTCTTTGACATTATGTGAAGATGTCATTTTTGTCCAAGTATAGTGCAATGTACATTAGCGAAATTTTCCAGGTATATTTTCCCCTTCAACATAGACAAGATAGAAGCAGCAGCTACCAAAGCAAGTTAAAGCAATGAGTCAGCCATTCAGCTATCATTTGCCGTGTACTATTCTGGCTTCTTTAAATTATCTCCCTGCAAAACAGGTACAAAAGGGTTCTGGCTGAGGTGGAACAATCATGCACCATTTCTGATTTCAGTACTTATTTTATTAATAGTCTTCTCTCACATAAGATGTGTATACAGGGCATGTTTATATTTGCGTATCTAAAATGAATTTGTAAAACTGTTGATTTGAAACAGTACAGATATAAACATCATAGCAGTCTGATGTTCTTGATGAATACTTTGACAAAGTATTTAAGGAAATGCACAGAACTTTTGCTTTTTCAGTTAGTGGCATTTTACGTGTGTGTAATGTTACAATGCACTCTTATTATCTTATTTAATCTGCAGAACAAACCCGTGATGTAATACAAAATAACAGTTAAGATACTGGGCTTGGAAATCAGATTGTCATGTTCAAATCCCTCACTGGACTGTACTCTATGAAGACGACACGATTCCTTTCTATACACTTTGTGTCTCCCGAAGCTCATGTCAAGTACTGAAGGGATGAGCAGTTTTATAACAAAAATAGATCTTTTCATCTTTTTTTTAAAAATAGAACTATCCTAACAATAGTGCTTTTATCAGTTCTCTTGGGAATATATCTTTATAAAAGCAAATTTTAAAATTCTTCCAACATTTAGCAAAAATGTTTTCTTTTAAAATTAGGTGCTTTTTAGGAAATAAAAAAGGCTTTATCTTTTACAGATTGAAGGGCACGCCATTATTTCAGCTACTACCTGTATTTTTCATGTAATAGTTCTTTCACCAAGTCACATGAAGCTAAAATGACCATCAAGAGTAAAGCAATCAATTCAGGATTTACAAATACCCAGACCTGAATCCTCCTCTTCCAAATGACAATCCAGCCTGGTACACCATGTGCTACTATTTACTTATTTATTGCTCTGATGCCCAAAGACTCTATACTGTCACCCTTCACAGCAAAAGAGGACAGTTTCAGCCATGTCATTTATCACCTCCCCATGCTTTTAGCTTTTTGAAGGTAAGGGAGAATTTCCCCCCCTCCCAAAAAAAACCAGTTTTTTCAGTTTCTAATGGTTCCTCTTTTCTTTTACAAAGTTTGAGGTGCACTCTCCCAGCGACTGTGTTAGAGGTCACTTCAGATCTGCAAGTGTCACATGCAAAGGCATGTTCTCTACTAACCATGCACAAACATGTTGCATCTGTCCAGCTCAGAGGTGAGCTGACTTCTTGACCCACCTGGAAGTCTTTTCTTGATCCCAGCCCCCATTGGTAGAAACGTGGTGTGTTTTCCTTCATTATTTCAGAGTAATATTTCCCATTCCCTGATGCTTGACTATCAGCTCAGATCCCTGTTGCCATTTTTTCACAGATCCAACAGCCTCTGGGGGAAGTTGAGACCTTTGTACCTGTAATATATCCCATAGTGACTGAAGTGGTAACACAGATAAGAGCCTCGACCCCTGACCCTGACTTCAAATAGTGGGTTCACATATTTAGAAAAAAAAAAATGTATGTGGCTAAGAGTACAACTTTATTTCTTCTGGTGTTTTGGATCCTCTGCCTGAATCCTGATTTTCACATCCCCAAATTTCACAGTATAGGAAGACCCTGAAGCCTTTAAAATTGATTATCCCATATTTCTTTTACAGAGTATGACATCCGGAAGGTTGAAAATAGCATTTGCTTCAAATTTTGTGCCAGTTTGAACAAACCACTATTAGATTAATGCAGTTTTATTGGGTACATAAAAAATAAGTTCCCAGGAGCACTGCATTTCAATTAGAGGAAATAAATTGTTAGAGGATATAATGTGTAGATGGAGAGGTTTAATAGAAAGAGACTGAGGAACAATCCAATTCATCTTGCTTTATTTATTCTCTCTTCTCTCCCCAGGAATGGCTGGTAGAGAAAAGAAACATCGCAAATGATTTTTTTTTTCTTCTATCTCAAACACTGTAACCAGGCATAAGAGAATTTAGGAAAAAAAGAGCCTCTGACATTTTTACTTGTAACATTACCTTTTCACTATGTCAGCTATCCTTACAGTATAAGTACTGTACAAAGAAATATGGTATTTTATTCATATGTATCTCTCTCATCATTGCCAACACAAGGAGTTAAATATTAAAAATTCACACTAAAAGTGTATTTAATTAGTAACTATTGAAGTAGGCTACCTATGCCCAAGTAATCAGAGCAGCCACTTAAATAGCAGTTTTTGAGAATAAATTTCTAGGCCAGGAGAATAAACTTTATTTAAAACTTTGTCTTGGATATCTAAACTGCCATTCTAAATGTTTCAGATGGAAGACAAAAGGCTGATGTATGCCAGGCATTCTATAAATGCTTGTTGAATAGTAAATAAGTGAATGAAGAAATGGGCACCAAAACAATGATTAATTTTGAAGAGAGAGAGTGAGGTCAGATTCGGGATGGGACACATGGCATCTGGCATGGCTGCAGATTTCAGTTTCTTGGCCTGAGTGTTCAACCTTCTAATAACTCATTATGTCATTCATGATTTTGTATAATTTTCTTGATCTGTATTTTATTTAACAACACATTATTTTAATTGGAGAATAAAAATACTAATTTACATCGATATTAAAGACTGTTAATAGCTTAAAATGTTTACCTTACGTAAGGGTATCTGTCAAAGAGCAATTTTTTTTTTTAATTTTAAGTATGCACCTATGTCTGTGAAATCTATTCAGTCTTTAAATTGGGGTGTCTCCTTGGGGGCCAGTACACATTCCCACTTTGTTTTGCCTGCATCCTTTTGCTTCTGCTAATGGGGTTAATTCACTGTCTGGTCAGGCAGATCACTGGAGCCTTTGGTGAGAGAAATATATGCAGAGTAAGCAGAATGTAACCATGCATTCGATCCTCTCAGTTTCTTTATTGGGATTTCAAAAAGTAGACCATTAGCCACTTCAGGAAGCTGGGTAAGAAGTGTATGCCCCCTCCAGTATATGCCACAGTTTGCTTACCACTAGTCCAAAGGCTTACCCATGGGACAGACCTTGGAGAAATCTTGATCTCAGGGGAGCCAACCAATGCAAAGTACAATATATTTTATGGAAGAAACTGACCCCACTGGGAGGGAGACATAAGGTCATACGGCACTTAAACAGATTTTTCAACCAGAAATCTTATGGTGAGTGACTTTAAGAGCAACTGTGGGACATTATGATTCTCTGGAACACTGTGGTTTCCTTGCTGGGTAATATATAAGACTCATTTGTCTTTTCATATGATTTCAATTTGTTCTACAGCAGTTAATGTATTTCAAGAGAGGATGTTAGTGTCAGACAGCTGGATTCTCAATGGAAAAACTTTTCCTTGGTTTTGCCTAGAAATTAAATCACTAGAGTGACAGGGTACCCAGTGCGTGCCACAGTGTCACATCCCATAGGGATTCTGAGAACTCGATGATGAGCTCGCCAAGTACAGTTGGCAGCACTAGGAGTAGAAGTAGGGACAATCTGCTTAACAAACTACGTCAACCATTGCTGTGGGTGTTCAATAGAGGAGAGTGATTCAAGAGTTTCCAGAAGGTTAGGCTGCCACACAAAGACCAGGAACTATGGAAGGGCTTCCTACCACCTCCCTGTTTCAGCCTATTTCCCTCCAGAAGAATAATCGAATCCAAGCTACTTGAATTTTTCCTAGAACAGATTCCAGAACTTACAATGCAAGCCAGGCAGGACAGGCCAAGACATGAAGCCAAACAGCAGGAGGCAAGTGGTGAACCAAGTCAAAGCAAATTCCATCTCCACTGTGAAACAGAACAGGAGGCGCCCAGGATTAATCATAATAATCATATATCACTTTGCTCTTTAAAAATAACTTTCTTTTTTTTTATATTTTGGGTGTTTTGTTTTGTTTTGTTTTACTGGTAAGAGGAAGCAGGGAGGGCAATTAGGTTAGATAAATTGTGTGACTTCAACTGGGGTAGGATTACAAGCTTTTTTTGTGTTTGTCCTGAAAAAGTCTGAGGCACTTCTAGACTAGATATTGGAATCCATTCGAATCCCTGTGCTAGACACAGGGTTCCCAGATGACTTATACATGTGCCCAAGTAATTTTGATTATTATTTGTTTAGAAAAAGCTGTTTAAAGACTATAAAATGCCCATCCTTACCAGGATGCCTCTTCTGCATCTATGACTGATTTACATGAAAGATAAGTGTGAAGAAAATGCAATAACCAACCCAATATTCGAAAAGGGGACCTACCATTTCCCAATGGACAAATCTGTTTGAGTTTATCCTACTTCTAAGAGATTTGGAAGGATAATTAGTAAATGATTTTTAAATTTTATGTCATTTGGAAGAATAATAATCTCACCAGAATTCTGTGGCAGTTGTTTAATATTCAGAGAGAACATTAAGCTCCTTAGAAGAAAGAATTCATACAAATATAACAATATAGCATAATGAACCTAATTGACAAAGAGCAACATGACATTTTTAACTTGGCAATGTTTTAATTGCATCTTTATAAATAAAACTTTAATTTCCAATATCAGTCAACAGGAATTTCACTGTATTAAACTCACTGTTATAAATAGGAATCCAATGGAAATAAATTCTGTTCATAACTATTCAAAAAACAATTTATAAAGAGCTACTTCATGATACATTTTTTGGACTTTATACTAAGTATTTGAAACTTGCAGGCAATGATCAAAAATTATCCTAACCATGACTGATCAAACATAGGCTATTTTAAAGTTACTGTCTTTATCTTTATGGTTTTATCCCACAGTGGGCCACTTTTGGTGATGGAAATCATGTTGGGGGATAAGCCTGTAGCCCGCAGAGGCAATAGGAGATGGCACCTGAGGAAAGGAGCAGTAACAGGTAGATCACATCAGTCAGTGGCCATGGGGAAGACCAAAGTGAGGAGAAGGAAGTGTAAGAGCCCAGCTGAAAGAGCCCAAGGCAGGAATGTATTCCAGGCCCAGAGTTCTCTCTGAGGAGCAAATTAGGAGATATAGGAACCCAAGCCCTGAACTATCATCTTCTGTTTCTTCTTTCTTTTTTCCCAAATTATGAAAACGTTCAAACACATAGAAATTTTGTTTCCTTTTTTAGGGTCATCTATTAACAATCCCTTTGGGGGCATCTGAATACAAGTAGAAAAATAAATTGCCAAAGTCTGTTCATTTATATGTGACTCACATTAAGGGGACAGGAACATGAGAACTTTATTGTCTAAGCCAGAAGCAGCAACTCTAGACAACTTTTCTCATTCTCTCTGATCCAGTTCCAAAATTGAGTCAGGGCACTTAGTGAAAGTTAAAGGACCATGAAAATAAAGAAGATAATCAAAGAATATTTCAGTGCTAGCAAACTGTTTTCTTTCTTTCCCCAGATAAAACCATAGAAAACTGGGTACTAAACCTATGGGGGTGATCACTTTGTAAAATATATAAATGTCTAATCACTATGTTGTACCTCTAATATAATACTGTATGTCAACTGTGATTGAAAAATTAAAAAAAAATATTTAAAAACTAAACATAAAAAGCTGTGTGACCTTCTACTGTAAAGCAATCACTATTGCTGCCATCTATGTTATCAATATAATAAATGTTGCATTAAGTTACTCTGTGTATTTGCAAAGACAAGAGGTCAGGACTGACAGAGTTAAGAGAAAAATAGAAACCGAACGTGCAATATCCAGCAACAACTGTTCTTTACTACAGGGAGTAGAGGCTGTGTACCATAATAAAAGGATATGGGGTATATGCAGAAGGAATCTGAAGCTGTTTTGTTGTTGTTGTTGTTGTTGTTGTTGTTGGCATCCACCAAGGGAAATGACCAGTGGGAAGTTAAAGACACAGACAATGCAAAGCAAGATTGTGCTGAAAGAGGATATTCATAAACCAAGGTGAAACCCCCACCTGGGGCCATCCATGAGACTAGGCTCAAGGAGATAGGACTGCCTATTTAATAAGCTGACTCATACATCATACTCACGTATACAAGTACACATCTGAATAAGTTATTTAGGTCACTTGTATATTTTTTACACCGAATGATCTTTTATTTCTTCTTAACAATTATTTTTGTAAAATCCTAAAGTCTTAATGAGCCTAAATTGCTTAAATCCTAAATGGCTCTCAGTGAATCTTTGTTATAGATCTCTAGACATAAGCCAACAGTAATAGCACCCTTTCCTAAACATCCTGGGGAAGCAAATCACTTTATAAAGGTATTTCACAGGTATTAAATGATATGCAAAAATAACTGTATTATGCTGCATAGTTCTACCCTAAAACATATTGTCACAGATTATTTTAACAGGCTTGGCTATGCATCCTTTTTGAGAAGTTAAAAAAAAAGCATGCTCACATCTGCAAAGGAAATACAGTGACCACTTTATACAGGAGAATTCTGATCAGTATACGTTGATACTAAAGCCAGCCAGTGAAATATCAAAGGAAATGTAAATTGAACGTGGAGATCGCTCCCAATGGAAGTCATATGAGGTCTCAGGTAGAAAATATTTTTCTTCACTAAAAGAAAAAAAAAAAGTGCAACAAAATTTTTTAAGTAATGGGTCAGATATGTTAAATTAGGATGTGAATACCAGAAGCACCAAATCATATGTCTGAACGGAAAACCATACTGACTGAAATCCTACCACAGAACCAAACGCTACCATTGGAAAAGCATTCCAAACAGAGGCTGGCATCAAAATCTCCCCCTCCTCTACAGAAACTGTCAAAGTATTACACCCTACGTAAGGAACACTCATCTTTGAACCTGACAGCAAGGAATTTTGTACCTGCCTGAGGGAAAATATATCTCAGCTGAATTACTTAGACGAAAGAGACGAACGCTATTTCTCTCAAGGAGTCCTTAGCATCAGAATCAATTTCCAGGTAATTTCTCTAGAGACCATTCATCATCATCCAAACAACTGTCCTTAAGGGGAACTACATGGTCACAGAGGTAGTAGAGACGTGACGACTGTCCAGCTCAAGAAGACAAATACCAGGCCATGCAGGACATGGAGCATCTTTGCTCAGGACTTCCATGTGACCGGTTTAAGTTAAAATACTCCAAGAGGAATCAGTTTTCCTTTCATTTCCAGCTTCACTTTTTGACTAGTTTCTCCAATTACGTAGAAATTTTGGAGTCTCAGCGCCTATCTGGTTTAAGTGTCCTGGACCAACTCAACAGGGAAAAAACCAATATGAAAATTCTGTGAGGTAAACAGAAAAGAAAAGAAAATGTCTTTGCCTTGTCCCTAAAACATATATTTCCTATAGCTGGCACTGTTATCTGCTACCCATGTGACTGAACCCAAGTTTCCTAAAGTCTCTAGGCCTTAGATCTTGATGTATGATTTAGGGACTAAAAAAAGCATTTACCTAAAATGAATAATGTGAGAAGTAAAATGACAAGTACTTTTACAGTACTTATCATAGTCCCTTGCACATGTGTAGTGGTCAATTCATGTTCATTAGAATAATGAATTACTTAGAGGAAAGAGACGAATGCTATTTCTCCCATCCTGTGAGGCCAAATCTCCCTCTCCTTTCCCTCCAACACCAGAAGTCCCAGTCATTTCAGGAGGCAGGCTCCAGAGCCTTTCTCACTGTGGATATGGCCCTGTGCCATGACCCCTAGCCACGGTGACCCAGACACTTGATACTCCAACCCCTCAGAATGTCCATAGGCTCCTGTGTCACAGATCCTATTTTCCTTAATTCCTTCATGTTCACCTCTGTACGTTTAAGGATACCTTTGTCAGGATTGGGGCAGGAAGCTACCACTCAAGTATCTTCATGAAATGAGAAGAAATGACATGGGAGAAGACCACCCTGCCATAGAATCAGAAGCAGGAGAATTCAGTAGTGTGGCAAACAATATTCAACATGATAGTCTTTAACATGCGTCCATGCGTGATCACAAGGACTATAATGTAAGAAAACAATGGAGAGAAGGAAGTTGAGGATGGTAAGGATAGAAGGATGCAAACCTTCAAGGGAAAAGCAAAGGTAATTGATACTGAATCTTGATATTGGAAAAACCAATAAAATGCAAACAGCAAAGACTTAAAAATGGATTTGTTCTCTGTAGATTATAACTAATGACAGCCATTCGTTGTGAGCCATTTGTCTTCATGCCTAATTATCATGCAATACAAGCACAATTATATGTATCGTTAAATATTAATATTAAAATAATAGAACCAGAACTTTTCAGCTTGAAGAGGCATTTGAGATCACACAGGCCAAGCCACTCCTTTCACAGACAGGGAGTTTGCAACATGAGGAGATAAAGGATTATTGAATCACAGAGCTGTTTCCAGGCAGCAGAAACCTCAGCCCAGGCTGGGTCCTTGCAGTCCAGTGGCCTGAGTGGGAGCTTATCTACCTTTGGAGTAAATGGGATTTGATTAGAGTGTGAAATTCTATACCAGTACTATCTGTTGTTTTGCAACAGAAATAGCTTTTGACCCTGACGTTAGCATGTTAATTTTCAGATACTAGCAAATCATTCAAGTAGAAATGTTTTGCAAGAATTACTATTCTCTAGAGCAGGGGTGTCCAAACTTTTTTCAACGTTTTTTACCAAAGGCCATATGCGGTAAAATACACAAACAGCCGGGCCACTCACTCGAGGTGAAGTACGTATTGCCTCACCTGGTTTATTTAAGTAAACTAAATATATTTTTGGAATCTGCTGTGGGCCAATTAACAGTGGATTGCGGACCGCAGTTGGCCCGCTGGCCGCAGTTTTGACACCCCTGCTCTAGAGTAATACAGACTGAAAATATTGATTTGGGTCAAGAGTATCTGCATGCAGATAAATTGTGGAAATAGGCTCGTGAGAAAATCAAAGAGTATTAATAAAAACAACATAAGACAAATAGAGCTTTTGAAAATGTCCTACTCTATTATGAAATATATACTGTAAGATATAAGATATTAACTTTCATCTCAATGAATTCCTTTTACCTAGAATCATTATCTCAAGATAAAGGGAAGCTTTATCCTGACCACTTCTCTCAAGGGAAGCTGTGCCAGTTATGTAAACTGTATAAGATTACTTACACAGTTTATTCCTAATCATGTGATACCGTGAAATCCCACACACACCCTGTTAGTATTTCACAGAATTTTTCACATTTATCTCTATGCATACATAGTTTAAGGTAGAGTAGATATACAATAGTGGTTATGGCTTTTTAAACTTGAATTTTTATCATATGTCCTCATACAAAATATTCATACTTATCATCTTGATGATTATAAATTATCACATTAACTTAATGTACTACAATTTATTTTACACTATTGGATAAGCAATTTTACTACAACTTTTTGCTATTATAGGCATCAATGCATTAAGCATCTTCATTCATATAGTAGTTTACTTCCTCTGGATTACTTCCTCAGGATAAGTTTCTAGAAGAGAGCTTATTAACTCTTAGAATTTTTTTTTATGTGGGAAAGTGTATATGAAGCATATGTAATTTAATAATACAGAACATAACATAATATAGAATATGTAACTATTATATTTATTTGAAGAGAGAGAGGGAGAGAGTTAGTTGTGTAATTATATATTCTGACCACAGTGTTACCATGTTTTTAGCCTCTTTCAAAGGTTTATCAGAAAATAATTTTTAAAACTTTTAAAAGAATCAAGGAATCAAATACAATCTGAAGAAAAAATGAGTAGTCACCAAACTTCAGTGTTATAGTTGATTTTGAACTGGAAGGCAAATTTCATCTGAAACATGAGCTAATTTTGAGACTGAGTGAAAGCCACATAAACTGTCTGGGTTTCATTTTTCTCATTAAAGAAAGCGGGGGGATATCTAAATCCTACTTGCTTTTTGGCTCTCTGTTCATACACATTATAATTTTATAACTACCAAATAGACACATGCTATCCTGTCTTATCACAATAAATGGCAGATAAACACTATGCCCCCCCCCCAAAAAAAAACACAGCAGAATAGTGGGATATATAGGTAAATGATAAGGAAAGGACAAACCTAAATATGTGCTTTTGAGTTAAGTAGAAAAAAAAAATACAATTAGTTAAAACATCTATATAAATCTAGCCTGGCAAATCTCTTAAATGGATCTGAGATTAGAAACTATTATAGCAACAGATGGCAACATACTTTGCACAAAGCCAATTTCTCTATAACCTTGAAATTCTAAAAGGTCCCCAAAGAAGAACAATCAGATAGGCTCTTAGCTGGGATTGTCCTCAAGACAGATGAAGCTAATGGACTTGTGTCAAAGAAAGAAGATGAGATCGATGTTCTACAGGCTTCCATCCCCCAGGTGCAAGGACATTTTGCCATCAGGCATCTAGAATTAATTTTTGGATGACTGCGACGACAGATGTGGAAAATATATTGGCAGAATGAACAGGTGATGAACGCTCAACTCACATATCTCTCAGGAGGAGAGTTGTTGAGCAGTGAAAGCATGTCCTGGACAAAGAGGAACTGAATGCTAATGTCATTTCCGCATTTGAACAGCTCCAGACCACGTAAGTGAATGCAAAATGTAAAGTTTAGTGAAAAACTCTCAAAACACAATTTACTGCAACATTGAGAATTGCAATAAGGAGTATATGACATGAGGAATGCTAAAATGATTTAATAGGAACTAGCTTAATTTTTTTTTTCCAAAAAGTAAAGGAAACTCGTTATCATCTTCAAGCTTCCCCAGCCTTCATTAGATTCATCATCCTTAGTCAAATTGTTGGGATAGAGGGTAAAAGATCAAAAGGCAGAAGCTCCACTTTCACTAGGTAAGGAAGTTAGGGAATCCAAATAACCCTTTATTTATGAACTTCTAGAGATTTTCTTAGCTCCAACTATCAACTTCCATGACTCTAATTTTGAAAATTCTAAGGATGATTTGAAATCTGCTCATTGCACAAAATCTGCTGTCTCCATTTCCCCTTTAACTATTCACCCATTAACTTCACCACATTCACCCATTAACTATTTAATTATTTACTTATTTGTGCAATAAACTTTATAGAGCATCTACTATGTACTTAGCAAAGTACTCCAGAAACCTTGGGATTTACTCCCAGGAAATGCCTGCATAGAGGAATTACTGTTCTCTTCATAAATGTATTTATCCTTAGGCCTCTTAGCCTTCTCCATTGAAACTTGGAGGATGAAATGGAGTGAGGAAGTTTAGGATAATTATTTGGCTTCTGACATTCAAATGAGGATTGTACTGCAAGACAATATATGTGAGAGCCAGGCTCTGTGAAGAGAGGATTTTCTAAATTCCTTCTAACCTATCAACAGCTGTGGCTGGTGAATTTAATCCTAATGTTTTACATAATGGATTTCCCAGGAGTGCAGGAAAAGGAAGTAAAATAAAATTCATTCTTTCAAGCCCTGAGGAAATTCTGGGAAAAGAAAGGCAAACAAACAAACAAACAAACAAACAAAAAACCGGAGACCAGAGAAGGAAAGGCAGAGGAAGTAGAGCCGTAAGAATGCATCCTGACCACTCTTTTCAAGGTGCTGTTCCACATAAAACCACCAGCCCTGGACTCCTTTCTGACTCAATAGGAGCTGCTGTGGGAAACCTGAGCAGGAAATAAGTATCCACTGCAAATTACAAAGAGGCTCTAAAAACTGCAATGAGGTGTGTCAGCTCCATTGAGCCAAATGGATTTCTGGACTCTGAAAGCAACCCCATTTATTCCATTTCCCTTCCCTTCAAAAATAGCAAAATTACCTCCTAAATGTATAACTGCTGAGCATGACCACAAATATACTTCCTATATTTGAAGCATTTGAACTTCAAAAAGAAGGTGCTGTGTACATTCCAGATTCTTCTGTAAGAAAACAATGTTCACCCAGGTGACTCAGAATTTGTCATCTTATAAATCAGTTTAAAACAAAGTGAAGTATTTAAAATCACTAAGGAACATGGGATGTAAGGAAATGGCAATGCATGATGGAGGAAAATTTGTTAGAATGAGTATGGAGACAAGGGCCCTCCACCACAATTTGTCTAATTTTAAGGTCCCTTCAAATGTAGCAATATGAATGAAACTTCATAGCTTGTACCTACTTATATAAACTTTCTCAAGATGAGAAAACAAAAAAGTGGGTTAATTTGGAAGCTGTCAGCTTTGCAGGGAAGTTGTTGCTGTGATGGGGAAGGTTAGCTGATCTAAGTAGACAGTCATAAGGGGAGCTTGGCCCTGACAAACTCGGCCATCTGCCGATCTGGAAGAGGAGAATGTGGTTGCAAAGGACACAAGAACATTTTATTCACAACCTTTACGCAGAGACAGAGAACAAGACAGTTTCATTAATGACAAAATTCAAACACATTTAACTCACAGTAATTTACATAGATATAGGTTGAGGATATTGGCACTTACAAATTAGAGTTGAAGAGTCATTAAAACCTTTTTTGAAAAATCATTCCTATTGACTTTTCAGCCAAATGGTTCACCCAGAAACCTAGAAAGGTCTTACACATGCAATATTCTAGTATATACCACATATTAACAATGGAGCCAGTAAGAAGAAATTTTTAGAGTTCTTTACTAAATGTCAATAAATGTCTTTGGCATTTGGGCAGCGCTGAAGCTGGGAACACTCAGGGATTCCCAACTCATTATTCAGCAATGATTTCTCTAATGACTAAGAAACCTTTCTCCCTCTTTCTGCAATTCTGTTAGACTAAAATCTGAAACAAGGAGATAAACAGAGCCAGAGCTATTGCATTTGATTTGGCGTACGTTGGTTAAGGTTGGCATATTTTTTTTGGTCAATACATTTTTTGGTGAATACATTTATTTGTAGTTTACCCGCTTCTCTATAGTCATTTACAGTTTCTCACACTTCTGAAGCTATCACACCCCAAGGATACAAATGCTTCTCATTCTTCAAGACCCAGCTCAAAGGGCACTCCTAGATGATAATCCCAGGTAGAATAATCACAGGAACAGTGAACTACTCACACCTCTGTTTATAACATTATCTTAATCAGTCTTGGCCTCATTGTTTTCAGGGTTGGACTGTTCCGTTTTGCTTAAGAGGACTTTGTGCATAGTAGCTGCTCATTAACTGCGTCTTAGCTCAGGCTGCTATATATATATACTGGGTGGCTCAAGCAACAGACATTTATGTCTCACAGTTCTGGAGGCTGAGAAGTCCAAGAGGCAGGTTTGGTTCTTGGGAAGGGTCCTCTTCCTGGCTTGTAAACAGTTGCCTTCTCACTGTGTCCTTCCATGACAGAGAAGAGAGAGCTCTCCTGTCTTTTCCTCTTCTTATAAGGAAGGACACTAATCTCATCATGGGGTTCCGCCCCCATGACCCTATTTACCTTCCAAAGGCCCCACCTCCACCTACCATCATAATGGAGGTTAGGGCTTCAACACAGGAATTGGACGGGGTAGGGACACAAACTTTCAGTCCATAACAAAGCACTAACTAAATTGAGTGAAAAACTCTTACGCTTATTGAATATTCCCATCACTGCAAGTAAACTCTTGAGATAAAATCTAAAATGAAAACATTTCGTTTTTCACTTGCTCTAAAAGCTAGCAATCCTCACACCAAGACCTTTAGTCCACCTCTCAATGGTTCTCTTTTTTCGCCAGTGAGTCAGGCAAACTGAATGCTATGTTATCAGCATGCATCAGTATTTCAGTGTCCTTTGATATCAGTGACCTCATCCATCGCAGTGTGAAAAAAATCAAACAAAAGTTCACTAAATCCCTTCATTCAGAATGGTGCTTACCAAATGTTACCCAAAAGCATGCTATTTTAACATTATTTACACATTTCAGAAAACCAATCTTTCTCTTTCTGCTACAGATGTGATGACATACAGATGCACTTACAAAGAATTATTCTGCACAATGTCATTTCAGTATGATATTTCATTTGAAATAGTAACCTAATTTTTGTCAATCCCCGGAGTAGGTCACCTCACATATTTTATTTAATCTTCATAAGGACACTATAAGATGATTCTCATTCTTCCAGTGAGAAATAGAAAAGGTGAAATAACCTGTTCAGTGTTGTCTAGACAATCCAATACAGACAAATGTCTGCCTATCTAACACTTTTTTCAACCCGAAGCCCCTATATATTCAACTACACCATCTGGTCTTTCCAAGTCACATGCCTAAGCATTGAAGAGGAACTAAAACATATTGAGCCCCTCCTATATGTCGTGTGTTTAATAGATGAGGAAGTGTTCCATAAAAATTTAATGGTTGGGAATTGGGGGTATAAAAAACTGTCATTTTACAGCTGTATACAGTTTACGTCTCAGAAAAAGTAGAATTTGATCCCTGCTTTGGAACATGATTTTTGTTTGCTTGTTTGTTTAATGTCTCTAATCTCATTGATTACCTGCAAAAATCCTGTAAGAAAGCTGCATCATCATTGCTATTGCCAATACACAATAATGCTTATCTCACAAAGCTGTAGCGGCAACACCATGAATCACACAGGATACCTAGTGCAATGCCGGGGCACGTGGCATATGCTCCGGAAATAGCACCTTTATTAAAATGTCCTCATTTTCAGTTTATAAACTAGGAAATTTGTTTGGAGGGTTCAGTAGCTTTTACATTCTGACACAGCTCTCACAAGGCAGAATTAAAAGTCATTAAATTAAAAGAATTAAAAGAATTAAAAGTCTTCCTGGTTACAAAGTCGGTGAGGCAATTCCAGTGTCAATTCCTGAAGTCATCCCAATTTCACAATGAACATGGGAAAACTAATAGGCATATGTCCTTCCCCTACCTGAAAGGAAAGGAATGGACTTGAAATACCATCCACTCTTTTAAGTCAAGATATAGAGTCAGTTAGGTGTCAAGCTAAAGACTAAAATGTCAAGCTAAAGACTAAAAACTTCCTTTAAAATGACAATAAAGCATGAGCAGATTGCTCTGGAAAGACCATGCTTTCTAATACAGACAGCAATGACTTTGACTCCAACCTCATTTGGAATGGTGCACGCCCCCAAATGCCAATACAAGAGCTGGCTCTTTGGTTTGAAAGGCGTGGCTTTCAAACATCTTTTGGGAGATATCAATTTGTCCATTTACTGGGGCCCTACTAAATTTCCTCCTCTGTATCGCCTCTCCCATCACAGCCAAGGCTCACTTGATCTCCTCTTCAGAATCCCAGGATTTCTATTATCATCACTTCTTTGGCCTCAACCTTTCTGCGTGGCTTTATGCAGTATCTTCTGAGCCAATTGCACACTGAACTTCCACCTGGTTAACTCTTCATCTATTTTCCTAGGTAACATTTGAGTTAAGAAGGTTAACCTTTCTTTCCAACCTAAATTATAAATACAATTTATAAGCTGAGATTGGATATATTTTTATGAGCTTCCCCCATTCATTTCTTTGAAAAGTATACAAATTCCTTACTTTAGGCCAGTGCTTTGCCAAGATGTCTGAGCATACAGTTACCTGGGACACTGGTTAAACAGACACCTCTATGAAATGTACTTCTCCAGAAGAGAGGCTGAGGAAACTAATGACAAAAGTATATCACAGTTAGTTCTTATGATCACCCAAGTTAGGAAAACACAACTGAAATAATATGACTATAAATAACATATTTCTTATAAAAGAATGTTTTTTGCAAATATAATTATAATTGCCAATTTTATCTGTATTTTTACTGACAACTTTTCAACAGTTACAACCATATTTTTAAATCATCCTAAGTTTCTCCTTTTAGTGATGTTGGTATAAACCTATAATATGGGCCTTCTATTTTTAACAAGAGGTAGGTAATTGAGGGGGTTTGGTATTATTTTAGGTCACAGTACAAGGACAAGCAGTTATCAACAGGCCCCATATAATTTCCTGTGCTCCTCAAATGTCTCCCAGCAACTGACCTGACGTGGCTCAAATTAGCTTGAGCAATTTGACAGGATCACAACACCTGCCTGGGAGCTAGAACTAAACATTTCTCTTGTGAAATTTAATGTGCTCAAATAATACAATGAACCTGGACATTTTTACCTAATAAAGATATAGTAACAAAAACTAAGAGGTAATTAAAATCACTGAGAGTAAGTAGAAGCAATAAAACATATTCAAGGTTTATGAAGAACTATTATAAAGAAAAAGTTATTATAAAGTACTGACCTTAAGAATGTATTTCGGTAGTTCTTTACGCATTTCTAGATTGTTTTTCCAATTTGCTGATGCAATTTAGAAAGCATCAATAAAAAAATTTAAAAAGCTGACAATTGAAATCTACAGTACAGCATTAAACTAACCTGAGTAGAATGTGGAATACTGGATGTGCTTATGTCCCTTGTAGTGCTAAATAAGCATGCATTGATTGAATAAATGAATAGTGATATGGCCATGGAGAATAGCAATTAGCATGAATGATTGAAATTTTCATTATTTTGTAATATTAAAAATGACATTTATATAGCTTATGTACTTTTAAAGCTGCAAGGGCTCTAATCTATTAAAATATGAAACCCAGGTTGCATATCTGCTCTATTTACCATTTCCCTCTATTCATTAAATAATCTATATTATCCCACTAACCGAATCTCCTGTTTTTTCTCCAGTATCTCACCCCTGATTTTTGTCTTCTTTGGAGATGCTGCTTCTTCTATCTCTTTTAAAGAGAGTTGAATGTAGGAAAAACATACTGTATGTATTGACCCACTGTAGTTACCATTTTTAGTTATCTTCATTTCTTTGTGTAGATACAGATTTCTATCTGGCATTAAACACTCAATTCAAGGTGAAATCATTTCTCTTGTCCACGGGACGGGGTGCTGTGATGACAGATATCCAAAGCTATCATTGGTCACCATGTGAAGCTTGTAAATGGAGCTTTCCCATGGGTAGCAGAGCCCACATTTCAAGCCTGGTGGTATCCTTGGAGGCCTAAATTGAGTTATATCCAAAAGTACCCTGTTTCCCTGAAAATAAGACTTAGCTGGACAATCAGCTCTAATGCGTCTTTTGGAGCAAAAATTAATATAAGACCCAGTCTTATAGTAAAATAAGTCCGGTCTTATATTAATTTTTGTTCCAAAAGATACATTAGAGCTGATTGTCCGACTAGGTCTTATTTTCAGGGAAACATGGTAAATTTAGTCCTAGACAAGTGTTTCTTAAATTTTTCTATTTACCAGAACAATCCGGAGGGCCTTTTAAAGCAGATGACTGAGCTTCAGTCAGAGTTTCAGTAAATCTGGGTTTGAGATCCAGAATTTGCCTTTCTTACAAGTCCCCAATTGATGCTGGCTCAAGAACCATACTTTGGAAACCACTGGCCTAAATATTTCAATTAAATGGGCCAGTAAATTGTAACTTTTTCTTACGCATGTTTGGGTTGGGTTCACTATTACTTGGACCTCAAAAAAATATCCTACCTGATTTACCTATGAGTGTCTGAAAGACACCTACCCCCAAAATAAGGCTGACTTGCTCTCTCTTATTTAGTATTTATACATTTTAAAGTATATGAAGAAAAGTGATAAGGAAATTATTACCCAGAATAGGATAGATTTCATAGTATATTTAAGGTTTTATCTACTTCATGCTATGATGCCACAATTAAATTTCATAGCATCTTGTACTAAAATATTAGAGGAATACAAAACAACTAATACTTAGATTTCTTTTCCACATAAAATTTCTGATCCTTTCCTGTGAAGTTTCATTACTGACGACTTTAAATTGAAGCTATTTTTACATAATGAGTAAAATTAACATTACAGATCTTATTTTATTTGGGATATAGTAAGAATAACACTATACTCATGAGTTGCAACCAGTGTTTGCTTAAAGTACAACGCATAATTTAATTTCTTACTCATCTTTTGCAACCCTAATGAGAATCGGTTACCTACATCTAAAGAGGCAAAGTGTCCTGGACACGCCTAAATAAAAATATGTATTTAAATAACTAGAAACTTAACTGGATGTGATATTTGAGAGAAAATTAGTTGAGCTCAGGAGTCATAACTTTTAAAAATCTTATCAGTTCCTAGTATATGCTCATTATGTGATAAATTGGCAATCTTTGGAAGCTGATGTATCTTTGGCCACCACTTGCCACATCCAGATGGCTTTTATGAACAATTGCTCCTCATCCCTTTGCCCTCAAACATATTGCTTTCTCAGTTTCCTATTTCTGGAGCCAACATATCCTCCTCCACCCTCCAGGTGGGAGATAGTTGAACTATTTAATCAGAAATGAGGAAAAAGTACCAGTGCTTAGCACCAGAACTGGGCAGGGGTTCTCTAGGTATGCAGAGATTTAACCCTTTTTTTTTTCAAAGCATGAAGAAGCCAAGGTGTTCTCTGACATGGGGGTGGGGGTGGGAGTGTGCAAGATTTGGACTATTTGAAAACCAGTATGACCATAACAGTTTATGTTTAGCAATTAAGTCTTGCCCCTACCACCCCTGTACCATTTCCTATCCCTGTTGTTTCCATCATATAACAATGTAATTAGCATTATTCTTTCCCATTCCTTTCTATGGTCAACAACATAATTCAGAATGTTATTAGTTTTCACTCTTTTATTAAAATAACTTTTTCATTGTTCTCTACGTTTAAAGACTTTTCTCTTTCCATTTATCCTAATATCAATGACCCTGAATTTTCTATTTGGAAAAGCCAATTCTGTGCTCACCATTACCTTCCAAGCACTGTCCACAGTATTTTTATTTTGTGTTGAAAGACTGGAGGTAACAGGGCTTTTCTCTTTAGTGGTCACCTACAGTCATGGATTCAGCTACCGCTGCTTTCTGATACCTCATCTCCCAGCTACCGATGTCCTGTCCCCCTCTAAACACATTTTGTGACCCGTGGCTAAACGATGGCCATGAGGAGGAACTCAGAGCTAAGCTGACTGTGAGCCTCCCTGTGATGACATGGACCACCGGGTGACAGGGGACATAATGAACCTGGGGTTTGAGTGGACCTAGATCCAGGACTCATTGAAAAGTAAGAGGTACAGCAGTGTGGCTACATATCGCATCCTGAGCACCAAAAAACCCCAAAGTGATGTGCTGCACCATCGTGGTAAGGCCCTTGTATTCCCCTGACCGCAGCAGTTGTAGTCGCTCCCCAACAAAGGAGGTTCACCCAGAGTTGTCCAGGTTCTGCCAGACAGATCAGCAGCATGAGGACCAGGAGTCAGAGCAGAAGGGCAAAGAGCTACCAGTCCTCCAGCCAACGAGGAGTCGAGACTGGGAGTCGAGAACCCCCAGTGCAACGCTGGGGATGCCCCCACCATCCACAGCACCATCCACAGCACCAGCAGCAGCAGTACCAATAGTGGAACAAGAGAAAACCAGCCAGAGCCATCAGCAAGTGACTAGGAGGTTCTTGGACTTTATTTTAAGAGGGCTCTGCCTTAGGCCGTCCAAGAGGCAGCATGGCAAATGGAACAGGGTAGAGCCCATTTAAACTGTGGATGGCCAAGGCAGAGCTACAATCAAAGACTCCAGGAAGGTCAAGACTGGCTCCCTGCATTTTAAATGTTGAACTCAAAGATGTTGGGTTCCAGGGAGCCCAGCCATGTGGCGGGGATGATTGGCCAGAGACTGAATGCAAACTGCTGCAGGTGGCAGTATTGCAAGAAGTACACACTGTGTGTGCAAGGAACCCTGGGTGAGAGAACTTGGTGCAACAGACCATGGAGGTATGTAAACTGCTGTGGCATTCTCTGCATGGGATTCACATCAGAAGGGTACCTGGCATCTCTGTGGCCTTCAGAAGCATCATACCCACAATTCCTAGTGAGCTTGGAGGATGGCCTGAAGGCCTCTAGGGGACAAGAGAAGGGGCCCTCCTAGCTGTAGGTCCACCATTTGGCCCTCACCTGGATGAAACTTCAGAGGCTGGACTGTTTGTCCTGGGGCCCTTCTCCTCTTCCCTGCTCTTGCTTTCTTCCATGTTTGTGGGAGGGAGACAGTTTTTATTAAGGTACGTCTTTCTTCCAAATCTTGTAATAAACTTGATGCTTCAGATAGATGTATTGGATACTCTGTTTGCGTCCTCCCTGCACAGAATTGGGGCAGCACATCCTCCAGTTTAAGAAGCATAAAATGATGTAGTACTTGGACTTAGTAAGAGCAACTCTGAACCTTTGCATACGCTGCTCTTCTTTCTCTTCTGTTCCCTTGGCTTTGAACACTCAGCTACCTTGTCCATTTCTCCTTTATGGAAGGGTGGTGTTGGTTGACCACATAGCACGCTGCCTTCTTTCTGGGTGTTCGATGATGTCGTCAGGAATCTTCTCTCTTGACCTCTTGGCTTTGCTTATTTCCCTCTGTGCTGGTGTCATTCTCAGGTGGTCCTTCCCTTTACGAAAGCAAGATGGCCACCTGTTCAGTTTTCTATAGACACCTTTCTTCCTTCACCATGCATTTCTATTAATTCGCATTTCCATGTTCTCAAAAGAGCTATACATATATTAACATTGTCATGAATTCGAATTTTTATATTTCACATTATGAATTTCATAAGAGCAAAAGATAATCTCTAATGTGATTTAATAGCCAAAATATGTAATACACAAAATAACACTAGTTAATATCCACGAAAGTAACAAATATACACATATTCGACTCTCCTATCTACTTTTTCTTTCATTTTTATAGACAAGGAAAGACAAAGGTTATGGAAGAGTTTTTCCCATTGCTGACTCTGGAGAATCCTGATTTGGATAACAGTGCTAAATGCAATCGCTCTAAGAATTTCAATTACAGCTGAGGGAAATGCTTTTTGTTAGTGTAACAAATAAGTTAGTCCCTGTGATTTCTGTTACCTGGACTTCTTTTGGTGCTAAATGAATAATGTGTTTTGCTCAGTATTTGAGCTTTTATGTGTACTTCTTTGACATAAGACAGAAATGAGAGTCTAAATCTGCTTTTCTATGAAAAAAATCCACAGAATATATATTTTTAAGTGTATAAATGAAGTTCCTAAAAAGTATGTCCTAATGTCAGGACTCCAATTTCATGAAAATATTTTCCCTAAATATGTGGTTTCAGGACAACGTTAATAGGTTTGAGGAGAAGCTGTCTAATGATTTAGAGGACAGATTTCTTCTCAGGGTTACTTAGTATGATAGTTGGACAATAATAATTTTGACTATCTCTTAACAATTATATGGGAATTGAATGAATTCATGTGTAAGAAAATATTTTCCAGCAAAGCATACTTGGATATAAGTAGATATTTTCCCATTATTCTCTTGTATTACTAACGCAACATTAATTCAAGGCTCCAATCCATTCAAGCAGCAATTGCGAAAAATCTATCCATTGCATTACTAACAAACCAAATATTTTCTTTCTTAAAATAAATGAATTATTTTCATATTAAGATTGCTCTTGGAGCTTATATAACAAATGGTGTTGACCAAGAAAGCAAAAAAAAGAGACTGTAACTTGTCTTTTGTGTTTTGGAGAGGAGAACGCTTAAATGGCCAAGTCATTTTGTTTAAAAAAATAAGTAGTTTTGTCTAACTATTTTGCACAGCAGAAAATGATAGCTTTGAAAAAGCAGTACTAACCAATTAGGAAATACATTTACCATGTTTTGATTTTCTGATTTTGGCTCCTTACTCTCCCCAACTGACTAAATCACAAATTTACAAGTAATGCCCTGCTGTAAGAGAAGTTTCTAAGCAATACCAAAACTCATTGACCTCTTTTTAAAAATATATTTAGCCTGCCGTATTCTAGGAAGCATGCAGATACAATAATGAAACAGGAAAGTACAGTGGTAGCTATTCACTTGGAATAATTTGATGTTTCAACTAGTGACTGTGAATTAGAATGATAGGGCTCTTGGCGTAGGAACTTATCTTACCTCACAAATTAGGACAAGGGTGACACAAGGTCAAGCCAGTGAGAACCCTTATAAAGGTCTTATTTTTCTTTTCCCTTTATAAAGCCATCATTCTTCTATCCAGCCTTAAGTAAGATGATTTAGAACAGACAGAAGAATGAGTCCTATTACAAAATATAGTTTCTTATTTGCCAGGAAATGTGATCCTTGAAAGACAAAGCACTCTTTTCCAAAGAAAATGAGATTTGATCTTCTTGCAGCTCTCTGTTTTTATCAATTTAAGAGTTAATGAGAAATAGCTTGAGAATTTACCCATGTGGGGGCCTAAATATGCCATGGAAAACCCCTCTGGAACTCTCAGTACCAGCAGTACTATACATCTCCCCCTTCTCAAATGTGACTCTTGACCTTGAATCCCAGACAAGGCTTGAAATCCAAATTTCCCTAAGGACAGAGGCTTCAAATCTCCCAGTTCCACCTGATTTGAAGTTTCCCTTTGCCAAGATCATGAACGTATGAAGACACTTTTATTAATACATCTGTTGGCTGGCGACTCCCTCCCTTGTGCCTTGGAACTGAACTACTCTAGTGCAAGAGCCAGGGTGCTAGGGAGCTGTGTGCATGTATGTGTATGAATGTGTGCATACAATTTTAAAGTGGAGTTTGAAAATACTATTTAAAATTGGATTTTGAAAATACTGTTTAAAATCCTCCTATATCAAAAAATAACACACACAACAACTGGAAAATCCAGAATGTTCAGTAATAGGCAAATAGTTTAATAAAGTAATACATCCATATTATATGACATCACATGCCTATTAGAATGCTTAATCATACATATTATTAAACTAGAATGAAAGCCACGATATAGTCTTAAAGAAAAAGCAAGAGAGGGAGAAAAACATGGCTGTGCATATGTGTTTATGTGTGTGTGTTTATAGCACACACATTTATATAACCATGGGAAATATGGAACTGTATACCCTAAATTCAATATTAACTCTGGAAGCTATGAATAAGACTCAGACTAAGGGGGAATCACATCATCCACATATTTAACTTACTTGAATTCAATTATATGTGCTTAGACATATAAGGTATATATTAGGCAATAAAGGGAGGTGGAATAATAATTTCAATAGTGTAGAGATTCTGTCATTCCATTCAGTGAGTGGAAGCCCCACATGGGAGTGAAATGGGAGTGTGAAAGTGATGTTACCTCCGTGGGCTGAGGTTTTTGGTGTGTATCTCCTGGTATGAGCATCTCACCAGGCTGAGTGGCCCCAAAAGAACAATTCAGCTAATTCTCATTTAAATACCCAGCCAAAAACCAAAAATATCTTCCAGCCATGAAGTAAACACTCATTTATTAGTATTTATTGAGCTAGATTAACTAAGAGATTATCTAATGAACTCAAACATGGACGGAGCCTTCCTTAGAGATTTGTCAAGGCAATATTTAAACTTCAAATGTCTGATCTTTGTGCTAGTGTAGAACCTGTTCTCTGTGAAAATGCAACCTCACTGCATTAATTTTTATTCACACATATATGATGTTTGGCTCTTTGTAGCAAACATGCATTGCTTTAAAAAAATATATATTTAAAATAACTTTTAAATATATATATGTAATATATATTTTTATATAATTTATATATATTTTATATTATATATATTTGTAAAATATATATGTAATTTTTTAAATTAAGTATTTAAATATGTAAACAATTTTTGTATTCTCTCTCGTAATTTCATTTCTGGTAACCAGATGTTTAAATAATACACTACCATTTCCTACAAACAATAACTTCTTAAAAACTGCTAGGCAAAAAAGGGGTATATGTTGACCATATTAAGAGGTACAGGGAATATATGTCCATAACTGGTCACTTAGTTACTAGTGATACATTTAGAGCAAAGACGTGTTCCTTTATTTCTTAGACGAATTCCCTTAGAGATTCTAGGATTCTAGGTTTAAGAACAACAGTAATGATAGCTGTCATTTAGAGTGATAATTATGTGTCAGTTATTCTATTAAGTGCTTCATGTGTGTTATCTTAACTTAGCAATAACCTTCCCCAGAGTGTTATTGTACTTATACCTCATTTTACATGTGAGCAAACTGAGTCTTGCAGAGTTTACCCAAATCGCTGAAGTCCACATAGTAAGTAAACTGGCATGGAGCCCGGCCCTACTCGTCTAATGAGCTCAACCACTATGTATATTCTACTCTTGCCCTATTTTAATGGATTTGAACTTTCTGAATAAAACCATTATTTTAAATAGGGTTGCATTTAGCTGCCAATGACAGAAAACTCCAAAATGACAGGGCAAAGAAGACATAAGTTTATTATTCTTATGTACAAAAGCAGTCTATAAGCAAGCAGTCCAGGGCTGGTGTGGCAGCTCCTCAATGTCTCTAAAAAGCTAGGTTTCTGTCTGGTGGCTCAACATCCTCATAAATGGCGGCCACATTCATCTCTTGATTCAAAAGGGCTGCTGGAACTCCAGGTGCATTCCAGGCAGCAAGGAAGGTGGACAGGCAAAAGAAATATCTCATTGAGAGTCAGCTCGCTATTTACATCTTTTTGGCCACATTTAGCTCTAAGAAGGGAGAAGAGTTGAAAAACTGGAAGTTTTAAGAATTTAAATGACTACTCTTCAATCTTATATTGTTTACATTCCTGTAATTACACAACCCCACCTCCAATGTCTCCAGATCATTCATTACTATTTACTAAATACTCAAAACCTTGTGAAAGTGAGATTTTTTTTTTTAATTTTGTTTTGTATTGTGTTGCTTTTCCATTTTTGTGAGTTGAAGAAGTGATTTCTGGAATCAACCCACTTGAGATCAAGACTTTGGAGGAGATGAAAGAATAACCTGGAAATACAGATATCTCAGTGGAAGTAAAAGTCAGAAGCAGAAATGCACTGAGTGTAAACCCTGTGAATTTGCAGAAAGCTTGATGTTTACAAAAAAGAAAAAAGAAAAATATTCCAGATTCAAGGATTAATCACAGTATGGAGCATGGGCTCTGGAACCTTGCTTCCAATCAATTGTGATGGTGTACATCAAGGTAATGATTGCAAGAACAGGAACACAAAAGTCAAGCTCCTGAGACAGAAACAAGCGTCAGAAACTTAAACACATGCAGTGAGTTGAAGCATGACACAGTGAGGTAGTTCCTCAGTCTCGTCCTCACGTTGGCCAAGGCTGAAAGCTCACCCAGCCTTGACACTATGGAGCAGACATGTTGTCCAAGGTGAGACAGTTCCAAACACTGACAGTCAAAGGAGGAAATGTGAAGTGTAGATTTAAACCTGGAGGAAGATGCAGTATAGAAGGAGAGTCATTTTAGGGGTAGTAAATATCTTAAGACCAAGTATCAAGCTAGAGTAAGAGAGGGGCATCTGGCATAAACAAGCTTAATAACTGCAATGACTTACTAATCACTCCTATGTTTTGACATTATTATTGTCCTCATTGATACTATTATTGTCCCCATTTCATAGCTAAGGAAACAGCAGTTGCGAGCACTTGAGTAACTAGCTCCACAGTTGGCAAAATGGAAAGTAGGAAATTGTCTTGTCTTACTTCATCACCCCTCAGACAGGGAATTCTTCAGACGAAGGACCATATCTGGGATCTCTGTTCCTATGGCGTTGACCACTTACCTCTAAACCCTGAGCATCATGAGTCACAGGTCAGATTTAACAACCTGTGCCTGAAGCTCAGAGAGCTAGGTAGCTTTTTAGGCTATTATAGCATCATGTCTCAAAATATACTGAAGACTTTTGAGAACCCTCTGAAGGAGGTTTATGCTTTGCAAATTTAAAACTTATAAAACAAATAATTTTGTTTTCCTATGTTGCCCTCTCTTTCCGGGGAAATTTTACTTAAAAAATAACTGATGAACTTGTCACACTGATACTATTTAATCTAAGTCCCACAATAATGTAAAGATACTCTTCTAGATTATTGAAGTGTGGAAATGGCCTGGTCTGAAGCCAACATATGTTGGTCTCTGGTAGAGCTGCACAGTCTTGTCCACATAAAGAAGTCAGTTGAGAGAAACCAATGTTCAGGTATGGCACTCTCTTCAGGATGAAAATCTTTAACTGTTATGTGTTACTTGGGCTAAGATAAGATACTTTTATCCAAAATGATTGAATTAGAAGAGTAGAGCTCAAACAAGAGGCTTGCGTGACGGGGATGAGCTAGTCCTGGGGGACTCCTGAATGTGTTCTCCAAAATTACAGGAAATGGGACCACGATGGAAACACAGGAAAGGAGACAATCTGAGTCTGTCTGTTCAACACATTCCTTTACTGGAGAGGGTGTTGAAGAGAAGATAATGCTTTTATATGTTCTATGTCTGAGAGGGGACATAAAAAAGCAAAGAATAGTAAATACCAAGGGGGGCTGGGCAGAGGTAAAGGAGTAGGCAAGAAGAACAGGATAGAGTTTGAAGTAAGGAAGAGAGGTGGAAGATGGAAAATGACTAAGAAAGAAAAGCCAAAGAGTGATGTTCCAAAATAGTCTTGGAGGGAATTATTCAACCATCTAAGTAAGAAAAATGCAACTGTGAGGAAAAAGCTAGTCAAACAGTCTTAAGACAATAGAGAGCCAGAAAATCTAGTTCTCATGAAAAATCACATACTATTTCTTTAATAGTATAACAATCAGAAATATCTGCAAGAAAAAAATTACTAATATTTATATATTGGAGAGTTTCCATGTATTTAAATTATTTTTATATCATGTGTGTTTATGTATATAAATCAATGTTTATAAATCAATGTATATAAATCAATGTTTATAAGCATGTTTTGTGTATAGTCTGAATAAATGTATAAGTGCATAAATTATGTGGATAGTAAATATTTATACATAAATATAAAAAATATTCTCAATAATACTCTGGAGGATGTAAGGTTCTTTATGTCCATAAAGATTTTGTTCCATGAAAAAAAACTTAGTTTCAGAGAAATCAAATGACTGGCTCAGGGTTAATGATACAAAACAAGTTAACCTAAATTAATAATTCAGACTGGTTTCCCATCTAACCCCAGATCTTCTGTCACTAAAGTCCAGACTCTTATTCTGCTAGCAATAATTGTTCATTTCACAGAAATTCCAGACAAAAATAAGTGTATTCTGTACTAAGAACTTTTAAACATTGATTAGGAGTTATATGATTCTTAATCCTGACTTCTTTATTTCATCAGCTCTACCATAGTCCCAGTTAATGACTTACCATCTTACTCCTCCTTGAGTACTAAATCATATTGATTCTTCCTTTCAACAGTGTTTAAAATGCATCATAATTCTATCCTTATTCTCTCACAGTAGGACTATAATTTAAATGGCATCTAAACTGAGTTCCTCCTGATCAAGTGTCTACCCAAACCTGAAATGCCCTCAGGCACCACATTACTTTTCATGAGCCACTAAATATGGCTCCCGTATTCAGCCACTTCAGAGCTCCTATATGCTATTTAACTGAGCACAATCTTCATTTCCATATTCAAAGTCCTCCCCAATATGCCCAACTGTAACTCTCAATATACCTTCTACTTTCCCCACAGCCCTGAGATCCAGCCAAGCCAAACCTAGAATCCTTCACTATTCCCTAAATATACCCACATGTTTTTCTGTCTCTAAACCTTTGCTTAAATTTTGATTCAGTCACAATTTCAACAGGCCCCGTTTTGAATTAAAAACCTCCCTAAAAGATTTATGTCAAGTGTTGCCTCTTTCTCAAGAACTCTTAACCACAATATTAAATTCCTGCCGTAATAGAACCCTCACAGAAATTTATAGGAAGTATGTCCTGCTTTGCACTATAGGTATTTAGTATTTCTCTTAACCTCCCTACTCAATGGAAAGCTTTCATGTATTCCTCAACTTTATATGCCCTTCAACAGCAAACAGAGATATACAGCACTTCGTAAGTGTTTGCTAAATTGAATTCAGTTAGTTCTTCCCAGTTATTAAAACTGCAACTCTTTTAAGCAAGATATATATATATTTCTCAAAATCAAAAGTGATTAGAAAAGATTTTAAACAAACCAATATTTTAAGTGAAATCATAGCTGTTCAAGGGGGTTTCCAGAGATGCCTTGAAATATTAACTGAAAGTACGTTTTTATGTAACCAAACATTTTATTGTTCTCAGAGACATATATCACCAAAATTTGGTTACTCCTTATTAGAACATTATACCCACAGGAATAATTGTTGAGCCAGGCTTTATGCTATGGAAGTCTAAGGAAGATGTATGTGCCATGAACAAGTAGACACTGGAAGAAATAGACCTCTTGTGATCACGTAAACATAATCGCCTTCAACCAGCTCAAATTAAAATAAGTATGTTTCTTGTGATTCACAGTGTTAGAATCCCAGTGGACTTAACTTTAAAAGGGCATGGTGTATCTAATACAGCTGCTCTGAGGCTGGGCCAAAATAGCTATCCTTGCTCAACCTTTTGAGCTTTGGATCAATAACAACAGGCCCAGACTACACTGAGAAAGCTAAATTGCTTTCACTGCATCAAATGTTCAACAAGCACAAAACCAGGCTATATCTCTATCTCTATCTCTCTACCTCTGTCTCTATCTCTATATCTATATCTATCTATCCATCCATCTATCTTTCTATTCACCTCTATCTATCTATCTATCTATCTATCTATCTATCTATCTATCTTTCTATCTTTCTCTCCATCTATCCATCTATCCATCCATTTATCTATCCATACTAGCTCATCTTCTGTGCATTGCTGTAATAATATTGTTATATACATATACACATATTAATATTTATTGAACACTGACTTTGTGCAAAACACTATTCTAAGTGTGTTGCATACAGTAAACCTCACCACAACAATTCTGTAATGTAGTTAGTTATTATCCCATTTTACATATTATGAAATCAAGGCTCAGGAAGTTTAAGTAACTGCCCAAGTTGATACAGCTGTTAGGTGGTGGGGCTGGGATTTAAATCCTGGAAAATTTCCTCCAGGGCCCATAGTTTTAACCATTCAATGATACACTACCAGAGCAGGATTTCGTTTTCTTCACAGAGGTTAGGGAGGTCCCTGGAAGCTATTGTATTTCTAGAAAGGACCTACAGAGACATTATAGAGGTGAAGGCCCCGGTGCGCATAAAAACACAAAAGATAGCCTACTATGTTTCTGTCTTACTAGCTATGATATTGCAACTATTTCTTGAAGGTGGAATTGAGAAGCTACACTTAAAGCACAGAACAAGCAGGCAAGCTGGCAAGGCAGCCGGATGGGCTGTGTGTAAGTTTGCCTCACTGGCCAGGCAAACAGAGCACTCACAGGAGCAGATTCTGTACCAGGCCCTGTAGCGTTAGGCCTCGAGGGGTGTCAATCAGAATGATGAGAATGGAAAATGAACACAGTTATTTCATTCAGCCTTGAAATACAGTGAAGCAGTTCGCCTTCTACAGGAATGCACACATAAGCAAACAAAACCATGGATGACTCAGTGCTGCATATTGTATCTAGGAGGAAAGAATGCAGTGACTAAGATGTTACGGGTAAACAACAACTCACTTTCCCTGGGAGATAAACAGAAGCACTATATACCACAGCATTCCCTCTGCATCATTTTACAGAAAGGAACCAGAGAAGCTTCTTGAATAGGGGAGTTTTATCTGATGGCACCCAGAGCTCGTTTCACTGGTTGAAGACTGCATCTTACTTCTTTTCCAATGAAAGAACAATACAAAATGCCCTAAAAAATGTGTTCAGAACTCATGATATTGAAGAGACCTTGCCAGAGGCAATAAAATCCAGAGAAGCTAGGTAGAAGTTGAATTTGGAATGAAATATTAGACAATACTTAGCTTTCATTCCAAAGGGCTGCCCTTAATAGTACGGCAGCTTATGGGGCTGACGAAGTTAAAATAACAAGTTGTGGCATTCACTATTTTTAAAGGGTTGTGCCGCAGCCTTCACAGGGTAAACAAATCACATAGAAACATCTGTGCCCCTCTGAATTACTGATAGGACTATTTTTTCCACTGCCAAACAGCCTGCATATTAAGTATTCGCTCTATGCACTTCTGGGCCCAGGTGCCAAGAAAAAAACATGTTGCTATAAACTCATTCTTGATCTCTGCATGTTAGTGTTGGATGCTTACTCTTAGCTACACTGGGTAAAATAAGTTGTGATTTTTTTTTTCCTACAAATTTTCCAAACCCTGTTTGGAATGCACTGTGTTGCCCTTGTACTAACAAAGTTCCTGTATCATTCACAATGACCTAATCAAGGTCCTTGGTTTTAAGTAAATGGCATGTTGATATGAAACTGGTAGAGGTGAAGGGTGTTCTCTATGAAGAAGTGTCTTGACCCTTTCCAATATCAAGACCCAAATCCCTCCTTAAAAATGTGCAAGGGAAATGAATTTATTTTCGCTCCACTCTTACAAATACCAAGTTTCACTGCAGCTAAAAATTTCAAGCATCTAAAACAATACGCAGGCAACCGCTTCTAAATAAATACAGGCCTGCTTATTTGTTCCGTGTTACAGATTCTGATATGCACTTATGAATGTGAACTATATGTCAGACATGAGAGGGAAAATCAGAGTTCCATACACAACCTGCCCCCTGCCCTCTGGAATTTAGGAAAATATTTCTGTGTTTCCTTAGTGAAAATAAAACACAAGCTTATGTCCTGCAAATATTATGATTAGCATTTGTGTTTGGGGTAGAAGAGCCCATCAAAATAACTCCATTTGTGAGAAAGTTGAAAGATTTAGTCTGTAATAAGGAGCTAAAATAGAGGCAAGTGAAACTTGTAATTAAGTGAATGGATCTTACGAATATTATTTCCAATTAAGTTTGGCCCTAGGGTGGAGGAAAGTATTATAAGACACGCTTCTGGAAACGACTAGCAAAAGAATACCTTCACGAGTGGCAGTAACTTCCTTGATATCTATATAAGGAGAAATTTGTCCCCACCCTTCTGTCCCAGGAGAAATGACAAAAACTGCAGAAGGAAGTTCTTCCTCATTCCCACAGGTGTCGGTGTGTTCCGGAGAGGAGACAGAGCCCTCTCTTACCTGCACAGGTGCTCCCGTCGTAGGTCTCGCACACCCACTCGTGGCACTCACACAAGGGCCCGAAGTACACACCCGGCTCGCTCACGTGACAGATGCAGACACCGCAGTCACACCGGCCCCGGCCGTGGCACAGAGTGCCCCCTGGGGGCTGCCCCGGTGCCCGGCACCGGCGCTCCGATTCGGCCTGGGAGAGCCTGCACAGGGCACCAGGCCCGCTTCTGCATGGGGTGACAAACCACAGCAAGGCCATGGTCAGGCACAGATACTGCCCCTGCTCCTTTGAGCCCATGTTTCCTCCCATTGTCCACCCAGGTAGCAACAGACAATCCCTGAGGCCCCACATTTCTCTGGGGGCCAATCTCCCTCTAGGAGAGCTGTGTTATCCCTGACCAGGACCTATCACCTGAGAAATGGCCATGACCCAAAATGTCTAAGTAGTGACCTGCCCACCTAGTAATAGGACCACCTTCCAATTGGACAGAGGTGATCCAGCCTGTTCCTTGGAGGTTTGTCACTGAATCCTATATGCACATTTTGATTAAATACAAATTAGTCCAAAGTATGACATTTAGCTGACTTTTCAGTTCTCATTGAAAAGTCCATTGCTATCTGATGGCCAGAGGCAGTTATTTTATATGACAGAAGAGATAAATATATAGAAAGAGCTATACATACTATGATAGCGTAGGGCATAATGCTTTTCAAAGTTGCATTAAGCAGTGCTTATGAACCATACTTTTAAAACGTTTAGTTTTGCAATGCACCTCAAAGTCGCCTACAAAATATAATACAGACCCATAAAATAATTCTGCTTGATAGGCTATGAAAACATATAGATGCACATAGGAGTATCTATAACTCATTGCAGAAATTCCTCCTGATATGCATTGGATAGAAGGAAATTATATATTTATTCAATGATTCTATTTTTCTGATGTAAAAACAAAAGGACAGAGGTAAAGTAATACACAGAATAGATATAAGTAGAAACAGGAACAGGTTGAAAACAGTTTATCCCATGTCCAACTTCATAACTGCTCTTGGCTGAGGGCAGCCATCCTGCAAACTTGAGCCCTGCCACGCAAAGCAGGGCAGGTCTGTCTTAAAGAATAACAAACCAAATTTACCTCAGAGATGGCGAGAAGCTTTGAGGAACAGCTGACAGCCCGGAGAAGAGGAGGGAGGAGGCCAGCAGCAAGAAGTTCCTAAAGCCTGCAGGACACATGCTGAGCTCCCGGGCTGTGGAGGCGAGCTGTGCTTCTGCAAGGTGGGGCTCACAGTGGGAGGCTGCAGGAGGGAGAGGTACCACCAGCAGATGGCCAGGCAGACAGACCCACCGACACTCAGGCGCGCGGGTCCAGGTCTCTACCCGGAGCTGCAAGTGCGTTGATGAGCTGCCTGTGAGGATTTGGGCAGCGGCACCGCTCTGGGCGGGGTGCTGGTGCCAAACCCCTCAAGTGGAGAGTCTAGGCAGGAAAGTAATTAGAAACAGTTGTACAAGCAGATGGTTTATTTTGACATTAAAAAAGAAATGTCCTGTTCACAAATTTGAGAAAATCATTTCTTTCCTCAAGTACAGGCCCCAGAAATATTTGACAGCAGAATATTTGGGCTGGCTAATATTGAAGGGACAGATAAAATAATCCCCAAGATGGGAGGATGAGGGGGAGGCTGGTGATGTCAGTGTGAACACTTGAGTAGGAAATTATTCACCGCATGCTTTTGAAGAAGCTGCACTATTTGGGATATGAACTGTGGGGGGCAAGCAAAACTGACAAACAAAACTGCTTCTTGTACTTTTTAGCCTTGATTTAAATTGTGTCTTGTATTTCTTAAGCCTTTAAAAAGTGTGTTGATTCTAGTGGTTCGAACCAGTAGTTTATCACACCACATTTTTTTCTTGACTTGAGCAATTCAAATTGTGGTTGTCTCAAATTCACCCCAGGCTTCCCCATGAATCAAGTAAGAGGAAACAAAACAAAATGTCTGATTATTGTATCAATTGCACTGAAAATTCATCAGTGTCATTTATTAAGCACTTACTATGTGCCCATCACTTAATGTATTTGATCTTTAGTTGTGACAATAACCACATATTTCTTTACTCATTTAGCAAACATGGATTTAACATCTGGTAGGTATCAGGTTCTGTGACAGAGAGAGAACACAGGGAATTAAGGAGACATGATCCCTGATCTGGGAATCCAGTGGGCATTTAACCAAAACAAAAACAAAAATATAAAAGGACAGAGGGTTGCAAATGCAATCAAAAAGGGCTGCAATTACTTCCAGATTAGCTAGAGGCACCTGATCTAATCAGGATGGTGGCACTTGAGTTAAAAGATAAAGGATGAGTAGAAATCAGTTGGGTGGAAATGGGGAAGGGGTGGAAGAGAATGGGGAAGATTTCTAATTCCCATTTTAAAGTTCAAGAAATTGAGGACAGAGAGTAACCTCTTGCTCAAAAGTAACTGAGCTGCTCAAAATCACACAGGAAGTTAAAGTGAGACTTCAGCTGAAATCTGTGGGACCTCAAACCCCACATACTGTCTCTTATATTATGTGGTCATTTGGGGAAAGTATTGTGGAAGGTTATATGAAAGAGAAGAAAGCATTCTTCCTTTGCTCTAAGAAAAGCACTTTAGATGCAATGGTTCCTCGTGAAATAGAACCATCCAAGCTGTGATTCTAGGACCTTAAAATCAGGAATAAGTTATAACAGGATTGGATTTTTCCCTGTCATTTACATCAACAGATATAAGACCACGCCCAAAATTTGCTGGCCGGGGCAAGAAGGCAAATGAAGGTCCTCTGAACAGGGCCCCTGTCTCCGGATTCCTCAGTCTCCATCTGCCCCAGGTGGGGGTCTGACTGGGACACATCCCAGCCCGCACAGCTAAGCCTCCATCCCAGCCCACACACTGAGCCTCCTCCAAATTGCTGACCCTTTGTCAATGCTTAGACACAGACAGGCACACACTGGTGGCTGAATCTACTATGGGGCAGCCGTACTGGGGGGAGGTGAGCCTAGGCAAGAGAGGTCTAGGGAGGAAATTCTTGGAGTCCTAGGTTGCTAGAGTGTGGTTTAGAAGGAGTGACATAGACTCTGGCGTGGCAGGTTCCCTGAACTACTCATCTTGTGGGGAGGGGGTGTGTCCTGAGGAGAGACCGTGGAAGTAACTAAATCTATCATTCTCAAAGTGAGAACTGTGAACCAGCAGCAGCACCTAGGAACTTGCTGGGAATGCAAGTTCTCAGGCCCTAACCCCAGACCTACTGAATCACAGAATATATTTTAACAATATCCTGAGAAATCTATTTGCACATCATAATTTGAGAAGCCTTGCAAAGCCCTGGAAAAGGGCTGGGGCTACAGATGCCTGGTTCGAAGGGTGATAGCTGCATTCACTCATTCAAGTTCTGGCATTATATTACTTCTTTGCCACGTGTAACAATATGAGGATGTAGGAACAGGTTCTCTTGACAACTTCTGAAAACTTGGAGACTCAGAATATGGGAATAGTAGACGGGAAGCATCAATTCCAAAACCTGAATAGGAATTTGCAATGAAAACATGGGACTTTTAATAAATGAGTCATGTTTTCTGAGGGAAAATTAAAAAGCATTGTGAAATAGGGATCTTTCTGTGAAATAGGGATCTGTTGATGTTTGAAGATTTTTTTCATGAATTAAAACATGTTTTTTAACTTGTGTTGTTTTCATACAGTGTGGTGTGCAATGAGGAATATTATCACTAAGAGTGTGCTGCTGTGAAGTAAAGATAGTGTGTACTATGTGACTAGGTATTTAAATATTCAGATCATTATATTACTGTGACTCAGAAATAATATTCCCAGGAAGTTGAAATAGTAATATTGTGGCTGACTTGGTGACTCAGTAGGGTCTTGGATCCATCAAACTCTGTTAAAGTAAAAGAAATAACTTAAAATTTTCTCCCTTTAGCAAATGTTGTTTTTGTTTTTCTGCCAAAGTACTAAATGCCTTGGAAATACCTACTTTCTTGCCTCTCCCAGTTTGCAGAAACCTCAAGGACACACATTCCAGTGAGAGCAAATGTAGGGCCCAATTACTGCGTGGAAGGCCCTAAGTTTCTCACTAACCCTGAAGACCCTGTGACAGCTGTGGGGGAAAGGCAGTGGGTAGGACACACAGTGGAGAATGCCTGAGAGGATCCCCAGTATCTAGAACCCAACTTAAAGGGATTGAAAACATCTTAGTCCTCGAACATAGTCCTTGAGTCCTCAGGTTACAAAATCATAGAACCTCAGGAACAAGGGATTTCTTTTCAAGGTCTAGTCCAAAATTAAATTTGTTCACAATATATAAGACAACTGACAAATGACTAGATAGACTCATTAAGAAAACAAAAATTAAGGGCAACTCATCTTTTTCTAAGTGGCTATGAAGTTTTCACCTGTTGGTTTCAGATTTACTCCAGGAGGTCTTTTAAAACTAATATCCTGACCATAGTCTTGCTGAAAATATTTTAAGATATGTGTTTTCCCCAGTCCCACACCTGTCCACATACTCCCCGCATTAATCTACACTTCTCAAGATAAACATTCTCATTTACATCACCTCTTCCTTGTGTATTACAACTTCGAGGCTTTGATACCCTGCTTTCCTAAGTGTTTTTGCTTTGTCTGGTATAGATGCGTCTGTAAAGTACAACATGCCCCACTGAGACCATAAAGCAGATGTGGTCTAATGTGTGTAGAATTGTTTTTTCATAAACTGGCCCCTGTACATGGAAGGCAAGGAGAGACCAAAGAAAGAGTCAGGTCTTTCTAGATTGGCAGGTGGCAGGCTTAATAAGGAAGGGAACTTACATAAGGAAGACAACCACCTGGGACAAGCAGATCTCAACAGCCACCCACCCAAATCTTAAATGTATAGAGAGCCCTTAACTGGGTTCAGTCACATACACCATACAGATGGTGTCAACAACACATTGCTCTCTCAAGGCTGTGTCCTTGAAAACTGCTCCCACTGTGGGAACAGTGGGCACAACATACATTCCAAAGACAGGGGAGGGAGGGAGGAGCCTCTAGTTGCCCAGGTCTAACTCACCTGGTTAGTTAGTACTTTCAGCATTTTAGTACATGTACTATATTTCTACTAATAAACTGATGGTCACATTAACTTTTTGACCGTCTCGTTATTCCAACTGGGGGCTTTCACAAGTATATTTTCCCGAAATAAAAATTGATATTTATCTTTGTTCAATTTTATTTAGGCTCAGCTCTTTCATCCAGACCGTCAAATTCATTATGGATACTGTTCTCATATTTCTCTCACCCTTCAAACAGTAAATATGATAAGTACACTTTCTCCATCTTTATGCGAATACTTAATAAGGCAGTTGAAAAAAAAATTAGGCTGAAGAGGAAGCTTAGGTGAGACCTGCCTTCAAGACAATAAGTCCCTTAATCAGCACATATTGAATAGGCAATCTAACCACTTACTAGCATCCTAAGTTGTCTGGAATCAACTTATGTCTTCATTGTGTTCACAAGAATCTTATGAAAGATCCCATTAATAAGTTGCCTCATTAATCTTAGTTTACCAGTAAATCTTGGGCTTTCACGCCTTTCTGCCAGCACCTAAAACACTGCCCCCTACATATTATATACCCGATACGTATTTCTGGCATTAATAAATTAATCAGAAATGATGCACAATGTGAATAATAAACCTATGAATCAACAATTGATTCAGGTGATATAGTGGATCCTGTATCAGTTAGATGACATTTGTAAACTTTAGTGTCCTCCTGACATCATGTAGACACAGCATGAATCCAAATAACACCAGATCCTCTTTCTGCTATACCCCCAATTTTTATATCATTTTTACCTAATTCCAATAGCCATAATTCTGAGAGCTATCTTTGGTTCTTCTCTAAAATTCAGTAAAGCCCTGAATCACATTGATTCAAATTCTTAGCAATCTAGCCTCCCACTTCAACATCATTATTTTTACTTTTATCATGTACAGTTGGGAGGTTGTAGCCTCCCAACTGGCCTCGCTGCATTCAGTCTCATCCTTGTGTGTTACCCCTTACCTTGCTCCCTAGATCTGACATACAAATTTCGTCACATCCATTCCCTATTAAAAAATAATTTAATAGCATTCCATTGTTTATACCATAAAGCTCAAGTCCTCTATAATTTCAAACAAGGTGATTTATGTTTGGACTCCAGCTGCCTCCATAGTGGATGCTCTACCGAGATCACCTCTCCAGGGACCATGGACTCATGTCCTAGCTGTGCACCCCTTACTGGGAATCGCCCTGTGTGTCAGTTATAGCCTCCCTTAAGGCTGATCACTCAGGTCTAAGACAGTCCCCTAATCCCCACTTGCAACAGTATTGACGTCTTTATACCCCTCCTAAATGGAAATTGTAGAGCTGGACAACTTCATCATCGTGCTTCATGTCAACAAGGCAGGAAAGACTCAAAAATTGAAGGCAGCCAGAGATGTGAGGTGTGAGGCTGAACAAGAAGTGTTTTAGAAGTATTTATTTATGTATTATTTAAGAGTTTGTATGTATGCATATAGTTTTCCTTTCTTCCTCCTTTCAAACTTCCTTTCTTTCTTTCCTTCTTTCTTTCTTTCTTTCTTTCTTTCTTTCTTTCTTTCTTTCTTTCTTTCTTTCTTCCTTCTTCCTTCCTTCCTTCCTTCCTTCCTTCCTTCCTTCCTTCCTTCTCTTTCTCTTTCTCTTCTCTCTCTCTCTCTCCCTGTCTCTCTCTCTCTCTCTTTCTCTCTTTCTCTTTTTCTCTCTTTCCTTCCTTCTTTTTTCCTTCCTTTCTTCCTTCCTTCCTGTCTTCCTTCTTTCCTTCCTTCCTTCCTTCCTTCCTTCCTTCCTTCCTTCCTTCCTTCCTTCCTTCTTTCCTTCTCTGTCTAAAGCTGGTCTCCTGATCACGCACCCTGTATTCTGTTTCATTTTTTGGGGAGCCTTATCAGGGTTTGACATTATGTTTTTCTGTTTATTTACCACTGTGTATAATCTACCACTCTCCACTTAAGTGCAAGTTCCGTGAGTGCAGGGATCTTTGCTCTCTTGTTCTTTGCTATAACTCCACTGCGTAGCACAGAGTAGTATCTTCACAAATATTTGCTTAGAGAATAATTGAATGAATGAATAAATGAATGAATGACTTTTAAAAATTTAACACACTTTAATTAAATTCAACAATTTGAACTAAAGGACAGTATTCAGGTTTAATAGAAGGAAGGAATTAACACAGTGTATTGAAATGAATTTAGACAACTAACACATAAATATCAGCAAGAAAATTATATTTGTCATGAAAAAAATCAAGAAAGCTAATCTAGAGTCAGATAATCAACAGCTCTTACTAAATTCTCCATATAAGTGTGACACACTAATTGTTCATTCACTTAAAGTCAAGTTTCAAGTAAAAAGAAAAAAAAATTTCAACTCAAAACCCACTTGGATAATATTTTCAGCTAAAAGGAGGCTTCCAGGTTTTCAAATAGTAAAAGGTACACCAAGGCTTTCAGGAAGGCTAAATATTCCCAGGCAGCAATAAAAATAAGTTTAAATTTCCAAGAAAAAGAACTTTTCATCTGGGCCAGAGCTGTGGAATAAAAAGGTGTTTAGTTAACATCTTTTCCAGACATTAGTACAGAACCAGAAGGCATTTTTTTCCTCCCACGTAGTAAAAACACCTGGAAATATTAGGAGCCTCTGGGATAAGAAATAATCTTTCAGTTTTCTGAGTATTTTTGCAGTTCTAGTTGATGCTGAAGGGAAATTTTAGGGAAAAATCTAGAAGTTGTTTTCACTGACTTCAGGGAAAAGAAATTTATCATTTCAATATTATTTTATCCTAACTTATAGACTCTTAATTCTTAAAGTGATACTCAGCTATTAATCAATTAATAACAACTGGGACGACATAATCAGGAACAGACAAGTGGAGAGAACACTGAGCTATTTGTTCAAGGGTTTCTGATGCTGGCTCTGTCATCCCATAGCTGCTTGATCTTGGCTGGGTTCCTTCAACTTCTGAATTTCAGTTTCCAAAATGGCATGGTTGAAGGGAACATTGATTCTCTCCAATTCTAAATTGCTGTGTGTATACTTTCTCTAAGAAAATATTTGTCCAAAGTCTTCCTGTCATAAAGGGGAAAATAGGAATATATATATTTGCTTACATTTGTACACATAGTAGGGAGGAAATGGTGAAAACTCGTAATTCGTTTTCTGGTAATGGGCATTTATATAGAGCTATTTTATGTAGTGTAAGTTTTCAGAAGTTAAGAATTATTTCATTTATGTGCATTTTTATTTGAACTCTGTGCCAGGGCCTTTTCCCATGCTGGTCTACGAAACTGCACTCAGTAGCGTTAGCCACTCAGCTTCCTCCTGACTGTCGCACTGCTCAGGGATTTGGTGCAGCATATACCATACACTACTCAGTTTTAAAATGTTATTCACACTACTGAGTTCATTATTTTCACTATTAATCCAACGTGACTAGGATCCATTCTACATAAATCAGGGGAAAAAAAAGAACAGACTAAAGAGAGACTGTCTAGATGACGAGAGATATTTGGCAAGTTGCGTACTAGTGCCTGAGTCAGTGGCTTTGCCCTGAGTGCGTTGCCTGAGACACTGATAAGCACGATGGGAATAATAATAGTGGTAGAGCAGCCTATATCAGACCTAAGCATTTTCCCACAATCGTATGCAACTTATAAAACTTCAGTTATAGGTATAAAAGACATTACATGGACTTTGATGTAACTTGTTGATGTAACTTGTTGGACTAGACAACCTGTAAACATTTTCTTTTTATGATGAAAATTGTCAGCAAAACGTTTAATTTTCATAATGAAAAATTCCATCTTGTAGAACAGTTCTCTTGATATAAACTTGGTAATCAATCTAGAGAAATTGTGTAAATTAATTAAATTGCCTCCGGCAAAGGGAAGAATTTTGGTAAACTCATTTGAATCATCATGATCCACATCTGGTCAACACATCAATTTTGTTCGATGGTTGCTCTGCTAGTGTCCCTGGGATTTTATTTCAAGGGGTTGACACCATTATTGCAAGTTTCAAGTTTATATCTTTGGGCATTTTTCTACATCATCATGACTGCCGGGCCAACCAATATTGCAAGATGTCATCGATTGCTATTGATCTGATTTCAGATTTATTAAAAATGTGAACAAAATATTCGCCTCTAAATATCTGCAAGATGGATATTTTATCTTAATTCTTATAACAACCTCATGAGTTGGAAATATGTTGCTCACAAAAATCAGGCAAATAAACCAAGATAATAATATGCTGATAAATCACAGACAAAGCATTTGTGCATAAAGTCAGTTGCTTGTTTTGGAACAGAATTGGCCTTAGGTCAAATACAAAGAAGGCAAATTTGTCTGGCACCCCTACATTTTCCACTTTAGTTATTTCTTTCTCCTTTCCTGATACTTCTTCTCAGCTAACTCAGTGGTGTGTGTTTGTGTGTTTGTTTGTTTGTTTGGATTCAGCTTGAATATTGGAGCATCCCCATACCTTTCCTTTAGCAAAGTTTACCTGCCCGCAATCATTCAGCTACTCATTCAAAAAACATCTAATGTATACTTATTAAGCACCATCAAGAATGATAGCAGGTTTGCGATGCAGGAAATAATGCCCACAAGGAGGGCAAACCAAAGGAGTGGTTCTCACAATTTCCAGTATATCTCATGATTACAAAGGTGGTTCCTATTTCATTTCTACGGTCAGGGATATTGTGTCACATGCCTCCAAAATTTCTGACATGAATGAACAAATGAAGATACATTGCATAGAACCTCTCTTGAGTTAACCAGCTAGGAAAAGTGTGGTCGACTGAAAGCCTCAAGCTGTTGGATCCTTCAGAGACTACTTCAGTTTTCTAGCTAAGGTCATTCTCTTTTCAGAATGGCCCGTCATTGACAAGTTAAGGCAATGGTATGAGAGCCCAGCCAGATGTACCCAAGGGACAGTCATCTGCCCAAGAGTTGCCCATAGGGCCAGTAAAAAGCAATGTCAGGTCAGCAGAGTAGTGTGATGCCTCCCCCTGCACTATCTTGCTTCCTCCCTTTCCTCTTCTCAGGTGTTACTCCTCCCAAAATCTGTACTCTTAATTTTTGACATATCTTCCCAACATGCAACATTTTCCTTTTCATCCACTTGAAATGCCCTCTCTTATCCTCCATGCAATTAAGTTAAATCTTCCAGTTTTCAAGATCTATTTTAGTTCAATGTCTTCCACAAGTCTGTTTAGTCTTCTTCAGGTCATAAGAATAATCTTGACAGTCTCAATACATGTTGGACTTGTAGGGACAGTTTTTAACTTGTTCTTCCATTTTACTATACCTGTCTTATATGCCTTATATATTTGTATTTTCTCAGCACCTTGAAGGCATCTACCATAGGTGGCAGACATTGTTAATACCCTGCTCAGATCTCCTCAGATTCACAATTTCTGTAGGTGTAGGTAAAGTTCCTTTGGTGTACGTTCAAAAACCAGCACATGCATATCTTCTTAAGGCCACTGCCCTCAGACTATTGGGATCACTTTTTTAAAAAATGCAGAGAGTCAGAAGTGCCTAGATGTTTATTTTTTATTCCCACACTTTCTCCCCTTTTCACCTCCCACTTACCCTCCTGAAGCCATGAACTGATGACTGTCAGGTGAAAGCCCAGCAAATTTGCCTAAATTTAGATAGCTCTGAGGTATAAATTGTAATCCAGCTTTCCCCTACACGATCCTGCTAAATCCTATTCTCCATAGGTCTTGGGCCTAAAATTGCACAATTGCTTATCTTCTTCCTTTCCCTGTCCTGCTTCCTCCACTTCCACGTAGGTCTCCTGTGGGAGCATTTGTTTTACGATTAATTGCACACAAATATTCATTCCAGCATTTGCTTCTGGGAAATTTAAACTGAAATAATATATCATATATTTTCTGTGTGCTGCATGTAGCAACTAGCATTATCTAGGATATGTTGGTTTGAACCATATAAAAGTGCTGTTATTCAGATGTTTATGATAAATAAAAATGGTCATTTCCAGTGATCTAATAATTGTGGCTTAATATTGAATGATTGGTCAAGAGAAAATGAATTACTTAATTTGGAGAAAAATATAGGCTACCAACTGCCATTGTAAATTTAAAATAATAATATAGGTGCAGTAATAATAATATGTAAGCATGTACGCAAATATGGGGTAGAATTCATGATGAGCATCATTCTAAAGCTCTACTTTTAATGTAACAAGGGCAGGAAATAAGCTTCAATCAAAAAAGAAGATTTCGGAATGGAAAAAAATGGCGACATGAGGTGAGCCTCTATAAATCTCCCCTGGAATTTACAACTAATCGAATAACTATAACTCCACAAATGACTCCCTGCACAGCAGACAGGCAAAACGAAGAGGCCCACTACTGAATTCACCTAAAGGTGGGCAAATCGGGCTAGCGGGGGAGGAGGGAAGGGAGAAGTGCGGAGACTGAGCCGCGCAGGCACAGGACACAGACCTAGCTCAGTGCTCCGAGCTCGCTGCATCTGGGAACTACCGCAACTGTGGGAGAGGGAAGAACTCGGACTGCTAGGGTTCTGTTTATGGCCCTCAGGGCTGAGGGGACAGCATATAACATGGCTGAACCCAACAGTCACGGCAGAGACCTCAGAGAAAAGACTGAGGAAAGAAGGCTGAAAACGGCGGTTTAAGCCCTCACTGCCGAGCAGAGAACGGAAGCCTTAGGCACTGAGACTAGCCGCCCCTTCCCTACGCTCCCAGAGCTCAACCCGCCCCCACCTGCCCAGTGCTAGAAGAGGAACAGTAGCAGTGTCAGATCAAAAGAACAGAATATTTGCTGTTCTGAGAACTGTGGACCGCAGACACAGATTCACAACCCAACTAGTTCTGGCAAAGGGGAGGGAGTTGTGGAAGCAGGACAGGCTGTGCTGGTGGTCACCACCATTGCTCTGGGCCACCTCTCACAACTCACCCCGCCTCTGGCCCCACCTATCTGGGTGGATCCCTGCAGGAGTAAACAGAACTGCTAAAACATACGGGCTCTGAATCTGGTGCAGGAAGAGCTTTGGAACTTCAAAAGCTCTCCACATACCCACACAGACACTGCGCCTTGTGACCCAGACAAACTATTAACAGAGGAGAAGCCCGTCTCCCAGGGAATCGCCCCATTGTGTGAGAAGCTGGAATAGTGCAGAGAAAACATAGCACTACCGTGTGAGAGAGAAAAAAAGGCTGCAGTCGGAGAGAAAATAAAACATTCTACCAACAAGTACTGGAAAACAAAAGAAAGACCTCTTCCTATCAACCTGTTGCAGAAGCCACTCCTGTAGATGTCTAGGAAGAGAAATAATAAATCAATAATTGCCATGAATAACCAAGGCACCAAGACTTCTCAGAAAGAAAGTGAAAAGTCTCCAGAAAAGGAACTTAAAGATATGGAAATATGTGACTTAAATGACAGAGAATTCAAGATTGCAGTTCTGAAAAAATTTAACGAGATGCAAGAAAACACAGAAAGCCAGTTTAATGAACTCAGAAACACAATCAAAGAACAACAGGAGCATTTTACGAAAGAGATTGAAATTTTAAAAAAGAACCAAATAGAATTTCTAGAGATGAAGAACTCAATAGAAGAAATGAAGAATGAAATAGCCAGCTTAGGTGGTAGTGTTGACCAGATGGAGGAAAGAATCAGTGACATCGAAGATACAAACCTGGAAATGACACGGATGGAAGAAGAAAGAGACTTGAGACTTAAAAGAAATGAAAGAACTCTACAAGAACTTTCTGACTCCATCAGAAAGAGCAATATAAAAATAATGGCCATACCAGAAGGAGAAGAAAGAGAGAAGGGAAAAAAGAATATATTCAAAAAAATTGTTGATGAGAACTTACCAGACTTGTGGACAGAACTGGCTCCTCGAATCCAAGAAGCAAATAGAACACCTAATTACCTCAATCCCAACAGGCCTTCTCCAAGGCACATTGTATTGAAGCTGTCTAAAATCAACGACAAAGAAAGAATCCTCAAGGCAGCCAGGGAAAAGAAGACGGTAACCTACAAAGGAAAGCCCATTAGATTATCATCAGATTTTTCAGCAGAAACCCTACAAGCCAGGAGGGAGTGGAACCAAATATTCAAACTATTGAAAGAGAGAAATTATGAGCCAAGAATAATATATCCAGCAAAGATATCCTTTAGATATGAAGGAGGAATAAAGACCTTTCCAGACATACAGAAGCTGAGGGAATTTTCTGATACACGACCTGCACTACAACAAATACCAAAGGAGGCTATTCCGACCACCATCAACAGGGACACTTTGTGGCAACCAAAACATAAAAAGGGGGAGAGTAAAGGCCTGAACCGGAATATGGGAATGGAGAAAATAAGCGTGCTAAAGAAAATGGAATACTCTAAATATCAAACTTTCTTTTACATAAACTTAAGGATAACCTTAAAAAAAAACCTCATAGACACAGACAATAGTTTAGTGGTTACCAGAGGGTAAGGGGGGTGGGGGTGGGAGATGAGGGTAAGGGGGATCAAATATATGGTGATGGAAGGAGAACTGACTCTGGGAGGTGAACACACATGGGATTTATAGATGATGTAATACAGAATTGTACACCTGAAATCTATGTAATTTTATTAACAATTGTCACCCCAATAAATTAAAAAAAAAATACCAGATCCTCCCAAAGTAATTCAAATGTATAATGAAATGCCACTCAAAATGTTAACTTGTTACTTTTTTGGACAGTGTAAAATGGTTCCAAAATTAATTTACAGAAGTAATTATAGTTTAGTTAAGAAAGTATAGAAAAGTGTTGTAATAAGGGGAGTTGGCAAATGTACATTTTCTTCCAACTATTTAAGCATATTTTATGGGGAGATACTTAAATGGAATAAATTTTGTGCAAGAGTAGACATTTGCATCAAACCACAGGAATGATAGCTCAAAATCAGACATTAATTCTAAATCCAATAAATTTAAATTGTGATGATGGAATAATTGGTCAACTATTTTTAAAAATAAAACAAAATGACCTAACTATTCCTTTGATACTAAACTCTACATAAATTCAAGGTGGAACAAAGATAGATATAGAAATATTGATTGATGGTATAACAACAAGGTGAATCATCACAAAGGAAAAAGCTAGTAGAGTTCATTGCACTTTTGATACATCACTAACAAAAGTAAAAACCATACCAAACTAGGGAAATACTTACAAACTTTATGAAAAAAAAATCATTGATAATCCCTAACTTCAGAGAAACTTTTACAATTTAATAAGAAAATGTTAATTTCTCGACTAAATGAGCAAATAAAAGCATAAGTCATAAAAACAGGAGGTATGTAAAAATTTAGTTTAAAAGTGCAGGCTCACTAGTGGCTCACTAGTGGAGCCCAGAAATGTAAAATCGGTGTGTGTGCGTCTCACCCTATCAATAACGAAAGTGTGGCTACACCAGCCTTTGTGGTTCTTGTGATTGCAAGATGCCCTCAGTAATAACCACCAAGAAACTTGGAAAAGATGCAGAAGACCTGGAAATTACACAGCACACCTGGGGCCACACAGCAGGGTCACAAGGAGAGAGAGAGAGAGAGAGAGAGAGAGAGAGAGAGAGAGAGAGAGAGAGAGAGAGAGAGAGAGAACTGGCCTGGGGTTCTGCCTCGATTGGAGTTGAAAGTCAGGGCCTAGGGTTTCCCAAGCTCACTCATTTTTGGTGAAAAATTGTAAGAGCAGCAATTTAAAGCATGGGAAGTGAAAACAAACAAGTAGCCCAAGTGTTCAGTTACTAAAATCAATTAAGATCTCTAAAACAAAGGAACCTCAGTGGGAGGAGGTGGCCTGGTTCTTTATCTAGTCCTGTGCCTGGCAATGTCTGTATTGGAGATAGCCCTCTTTGAAGTGAATGCCTTAGCAATCAAAGCTTACATTATTAAAAAAAAAAAAAAAAAAAGGCACTTGCATTACAAAAACAGAAAAATGTGTCAGGGCTTACACTACAAAAATAAAACAATGAGATATGGTTTTCCATCATTTGAATTGGAAAAGACTTTTGAGACAATAATGGCGGACCTGGGAACTGACACACTTGGGAAAGCGATCTGCATACAAGCCCACCATATATGATTGTAATGGCTGTGGCCTACACGGAGACATATGGCTGAGGGCACGAGTGGTGGCCAAAATCCAGGCCTCACTCCATTTGCCACAAGCCATGATCCCTGACATGTGCTGAGTCATCCCAGAAAGAGGGGTGTCTTTTTATTCACACACAGGCTATACTTGCAATGGCTTCCATGTAAATATGCACAGATCATAACTTTTGTCACAGTCAGTGACCTATAATTATTGTAAATGACCATGGGATTAGTCGAGACATATATACACAAGGATGTTTATTTCAGCACATTTTTGTATGAACACCAGACTCCACCTTTTGATACACATTGCTGATTGAAGATTTAATTCCAGGTGGCTCACCTAGATACCCAGCTAGACGGGTTGTTCCTAAGCAGCCCATAAAAGGATTTGCTGAATAAGTCATGATAATATTAACATCACAGTAATAATCATAATTTAAATTCTTCGATAATAATGAGAAAGTCAATAGTCATAAAGTTATTTATTCAACAACTAAATATTGCACATTTACCATATGTGTACAAGCTCTGCTCTCGGGCTGGGGATACAATAGAAAAGTAAACTAACAAAAATCCCTCTTCTCAAAGAGCATATATTTTAGATTTTAAAAAGCAAACATCTATGGGAATAGGAAGTAAATCCTCTGAAATAACACATTTTGTGTCATTTATGCTTTTATCTTGCAACGGAAGGTACAATCTCTCCTCCAACCGACTTGGTTGATTGTTTGCTATTCTGTATAACTCTTTACGAAAGCACTTCTGTGCCAGGCTCAAAGCTAGAAAAGCATTTCACTTTACCTCTAATTCCAATTTGCTATTTCCAAATTCCCATAATGACACAATTGTACTAAACCGATCGATCATGTGTATTTCTATAATCAATTATTCTATTTCCGTAAAAGGCAGGATCCAAGACAGCGGATATTACTTTATTCATTCAACAAATATTAAGTGCCCTGTATGTACTAAGCACTGTTCTAGGTACTAAGGATGGAGCAATGGATAAACAGACAAAACCCTGCTCTCATGGAATTTCTATTCCAGAGGTGTAAACAACGAGCAAGATAAATGAGTAAAATAATAGAGAATGGTGATATGTAAAAGAGCTGTAGAGAAAAGACTTTTTAAAAAAGAATGGGAATAACAAATTTTGTATTAAGGGCATTGAAATGTTAGGTAGAGTAGACAAAGAAGGTTTCACTGGAAGATGATATATAAGAACTAAGGGGGTGAGTGAGGCGAAGAGATTCCTGAGGGGAAAGTATTCCACACAGAGGAAAGAGCAAGTGCAAATGCCCTGAGGTAGAATTATAAGTGACAGTTCAAGCAACATCAAGGACGTGAATGTGGCCAAAGAGCAATTCCTGAAGCAGGGTAGAGGGAAAAGAGGTCAGAGGGCTAACAAGGTCATAGGGTGGACACATTATGTGGGGCATGGTAAGTCAGAGAACCGGGGATGTCATTCTGCGTGCAATGGGACCGGTCTCATAATGTTTTGAGAAGAGGAGTGGCATGGTAAATTTGTTTATTTCTTTGGTTATCTGTGCTGAGACTAAGCTGCAGGGGCCAAGAGACTAGTCAGGAGATACAGAAGTAATCCAGGCAAGAGCTGAGAAAAGTACGAGAGTTGGAAATTGTAAAACTCTGGTTATGTTTTTCTGATAAGTTGATTGTGAAAATTTTCAAACATAAGAAAAATTGAAAAAACTATTCAATATTCTGACATGCACCCACCACCTTGATGCCACTTACTTACTCTGTCATATGTTCACCCTTTTAACCTTCCTCCATCCATCCATCAATCCATCTTAGTATTTGATGCATTTCAAAGTAAATTGCAGACCTTCACACATTTCTGCCTAAGTAATTCAGCATGCATGTCAACTACAGTTCAACATATTTTACAGCCTTTTACTTTATATGAAATTTGCATAGAATAGACAACCTTTTTAAAGATATAGAACATTCTTATCATGCCCCCAAAACTACTCTCATGCCCCATTATTCTGATATTTTTCCATCATTATTTTTTCCTAATTTTGAAATCCATATTGATGAAACCATATAGTAGTAACACTTGTGTAAGTTTTCTTAGCATGTTTGTAAAGTTCATCTATGTTATATGTACCAGCAGTTCATTTATTTTAATGCCTGGCCTATCTCAATAATTACAGAGAAATCTAATTTATTTTCCAAACAAATTTGGTTACACAAACTAGCTTGTACAACTAGGTCATCATGTTTAAAAAATTACCCTGTGCTTAAAAATATATAGTTGAATTGTGGAGCAGCTGTCATTTGTGAAATAAGTAGCCCAGGGTTTGTAACATGATGGACTTATATCCCTTCAATATCTTGTGCAGTAAGGATTATCACAAAAATATATTAAAATCATGCTTATGTATTCTCCATCTGTGACCTAGTGATAATTATTTTCATAAATTTATCAGTCATTTGTTTCCAAAGTTCTTGAAAGAATAGAATCTGGATTACAGTAGGGCCTGGTATATGTATTGGTTTGCAAACATGGGGTTCCCCAAGTGAAATCTGAGCCTGACCCCCATACTCAGAGGGTAAGGAAAGACCAAAGAAAGAGGCAGACTGCTCTAGATTGGTAGGTGGCAGGTTTAATAAGCAAGGGAACATATTCAGGAGGCTTGTCTTAAGTGGGCACCAGATGAGTAGATCTTAACACCTGCCCACCCGAATCTTGAAAGTTTACATAGGCCTTAATGAGCTTCAGTCACCTATTCAGTCCAGATGGTCTCAGCAGCACCTTACTCTCTCAAGGCCATGTCCTTGAAAAAGATTCCTACTGTGTGATCAGTGGGCAGAATGTACATTCCAAGGACAGAGGGAGGGTGAGAAGCCTCTGAAGCCCGGGCCCAGCTTGTAGTTCAACCAGCAGTCATGTCCTCTCCCCGAAGCGTGTGTGAAAGGCCTGGACTCATACCGCTCTCCACTAACTCTACACAGTGAAGTACAATAAACTGTTTGACACACTTTGGCTGCAAATGATAGCAAATTATGTTTGAAAGAAATCAACATTTTTATTTAGAAGATGACTTCAACATTAAGAGACATTAAGTGTGTGTAAAAGCACACATGCTTTTCTAATTTTCCAGCAAACACTGTCGTGGGTGTACTATCACTAGGTTTCAGTGGACTAGTTGAGTCATGAGCAGAGACCAAATGCCCTGATTTCAGATTTCATGATGGCAACTCCAGGGCTCTGTAAAGAAGCAACTTTAGGCTAAACTATAGGGTGGCTTTAAAGTGCAACATAAGGAAACTGCATATTTTAAATTTTCTGATAACTCCAAATGGACTTGTTTTTCCTAAGTGTAAAGTCTTTGTTTCAGATGACGGCTGAGTATGTATGCCACCACACCTCATAATGACTATAAATCATATAGTCAGAAGAGTTTACCCTAAAGAAAAAAGGTTTAATATTTTGTTTTGATCTAGACATAAAGTAGCTGGTCATTGTTGATGAAAGTGTTTTTTTCTAGTGTCCATTTGCTCTCGTTGTCTGTGCTTTCATTAAAGACCACAACTTAAGATAACACTAGAGATTGTCTGATTTTGTCGTTCACAGCATTAATAGACTGAAAGAGAAATAGATGTTTATCTCAATAGATGTAGAAAAAGTATTTTTTAAAAAACAAGTCATTCAACATTAAAAAGAAATAGAAATAACCTTATACAAAAAAAATTATTAATTGAAAAACCTATATAGCAAACATCATATATAGTGTTAATCATTGGAAAGTATCCATTTGAGATCCAAAACTACCTCTGTATCCACTGTCTCCAAGGTGGCCAGCAGAGAAAGGCAAGGAAAAGAAATAAAATGTATAATTTGTAAAGGGAAAGAAAAACTATGATTTTCCGGAGATAAAATAATTATATATACAGAAAATCTAAAAACAAAAACCCTACATTACATTTTTAGAATTTGCAGGACTAAAGTTCTAACAAGGTTTCTGGACTTAGAAGCAACTAATAAGAGAATGAAACTTACTAACTCCTGTTAGAATATCATCTACAGAGAAAGTTGTCTTAGATTAGCTCGCTGGAAGCAAGAGCTGAGACAACCAATCAGTGGCATATGATTTGTTCAAGGGGTGCTTTCTGGAGAAATGAAGGGAGGGTAGCAGGAGATTGCTGAAGGAGCAGAGGAAGGATGCGGGAGTCTAGCTCAGCTGGGTCCTATTGGGATCTCTTGAGATGAATTACACCAGAGCTGATCCACCTTTAGATGGGAAGGCCAGCTTGGCTTGTCCATTTATCATTGATTTCAGACTGCCCCTTCCCCTGGGTGGGATGGGGTTATATCTTCCCAGGCGAGGCATCTCCCATTCTGAAAAGGGCTGTTTTCTGAAGAAGGAGACAGTGATGAGCTGTTAGCACTCATCCTAACAGCAGCTGGGGAATGGATGCCCTGGTCTGGTAAAGAGTCTCTTGCTGTGTGTGGCATCAACAGAACCCAACACTGTCACCCCTTGTTCTCAGTGCTCCTCACATCTACTTGCTTCACACATTGTTTAGTCTACCCAGGCAGAGTTTCTCCAGGATTCCGGTTGGTCCCAATTTCTGGGCAATTTATAAGAGGAGAATTAGCAAAATGAACAACAGTCCCCACCGCTGCTACTGGCCCCAAGTTGATAAGTGATGGTCATCAGCTCTCTCCTGTCTCACCAATTCTTGGTCCCTCAGCCAGCACTTTTGAGGGGCTTGCCTTGCAGAGTTCCCATCCCCTCAACCCTGAGAGAGCTCAGTCCTTGGTTAGCATAAATTTATTAATATGTTTTGTATGATAAATGAGATCTTCAAGGTTATTTTCAGAACTCAAATGTTTACTCCTATCTGGTAGAATCTGTTATTAAATAGTCAAAACATGTATCGTTTGATTACTGACTCATTCTCTTGAAACACGACCTTTGTTTCAGAAATCCACTAGTTCCTTTGGCGATCAGCTCAGCTGCTGCTCAGTACCGTGAAACCTCTGTTTTACTCCCTGCATGAGTGTTTAATTGGTATTATTATTTATTCCTGATTTCACAGTCTTCCTGTTTTTCTTCTAAAACCTAACTTCTCTGAAAATATAATCTAAAGTAGACAAAACTGTGAGCTAAGAATTTTCTGTTAAATTAACCTGTAAAGTATGCATAATGGCAGGACCACACTTCTACACGATGTGATTTTCCAAGTCCAGCTTGTCCTCTGGAACGCCTCCTATATCGTTCGACTTTATTTTACTATCTTGCATTTCATGTCCCAGTATATTTCTGCCCATTTTAAGAGTCGTAGTTCTGTCTGAGGTATGTACCATCTTTTTTTTCTTTTATTTGCTATTGAAGGTCTCCTATCTATGGCTGATCTAAATGCAAACAGGAACGACTTGAAACGTAAAATGGCAGTATGACAACCTTGCAAACACCTCAAATCTGACTCAGCAGATGATCTTTTACCACCTAGTTGCACTCACACGTTCTTAGTGCTTCAGATAACAGTTACAATATAAATGCAGGGTCTACTGGGATTTCAGAACTGCTCCAGGGTCCATATGATGATGGAGATGCATGGGACTTGCTCCAGGGTCCATATGATGATGGAGAAGAGGGAAGAGAGAGAGCAAGTCCACTCAGTCTACTAGCAAAGGAATGCTTGTGAATAGGTACCAACTACTGCAATTGTGTTACTCAATGGGATGCCTCTTTTTTTAAGAGAGATTTTCCAGTTGTATGTCCTACTGCAGAAGTACTTAAACAGAATCACTATGGAAATATTTAAGATCACCCAGGTGATCCTTATTATCAGGGAAGTTTGGTGAACAGTGCCTTAAGGGAAAGGTAAGATGTGAGGTGTCTTACAAAATCTTGTACTAGTTAACTGGGGAATGATGTTTTGTGGTTGCCTGCACAGCTGATTCAGGAGAATACTACAACCCCAGAGGCACACAGTATTATGCTTCCTGCCGGGATGTGTCGGAAACAAACTGTGTTACACCTCCCCAGAGTCCCCCATCACCAAAATGCATCTATTCTGCAGAGACTGAATTCTGTACATGTTAATCCATACTGGGCAATTAGTAAGCACTGGATGCCTCCTGGTTAGGCTGCTGATATTTTTAAGTAGGTCTTCTAGACCTTTATTTTCCCTGCTCAAAGTGTGTCAATCATATTTATATTTGGTGGCAAGAGGACCATATACGAGCCCTGAAATCATGCAAAATTAGCAAATGTGTACACGTTAAAATCAATCTTAACAAGGATCTTTAAAAAAAGAGAGCGAAATGGAGCATCTTGAGTAGTTACTTCAGTGTAATCAACCCATAAATCTGATCTAACAGAGTCCTTCTGGACACTAATCAGTTCCTATATTCCCATAGAGCACAAGGCGTTCTTCCCCCCTGCTCTCCCGCCCCTACCCCGCCGATGGATTTTAAATTTTCTCTTTTAGTATTGTTATGGTTTTCTCAGCTACTAACTATAGTGTCAAATGAGATGCTAATTTTAGATGGAAATAAACAGTAGGGAGAAATATATCATTTTCATCAAATTCTTACTATCTTGCATTTCACAGTTACTTTCATTCCAAAGCACCTGCCTGGACTATAAACACAATTTTTTTCTAATTGATGGTTTACTGTCTTGCTTGTAAATTGGCCTGGCTTCATATTCTGATTGTAAGATTTCTAATATTTGATTGACTGTTTCTCTCTGTTCAACTGTGCCCCTTCCTCGATCTCATACTGTTAAATACAGCTTTAATTGTATGAGCTCACCCTTTCACATGCCTTCTGGAGCTGGGCATTGAAGTGAGTTGGGCAGGGGCAAATGGGAAAAACATACCTGTGTAAGGGAGACACAGGACACCTCTAGCTACTTTTTGCCATGAGGTAATTCAAACCTGACTTGGCCAGATCTTCTTATAATTCATAATAAACTAAAAATCTCGTGGTTTACAAACGTTAATTGATCTTAATTTGTCAAAAATATTTTGCAAGCCAATCAAAACACACTTCTGAATTATATTGAACCCACAGAGTAGCAATTTGCTGTCATTGGGTTACAGCAATGAGTGTAGCTACAGAGCCCTTTGTACCTGAAAAAGATGCTGTCCATCCTCTCTACTTTTACTGATAAGAAAATATAAGGATGATGAGCAGGTAGAAGAAGTGATGTGATATTTAGGACATAAGTATTAATATGTGCCTTCTAGGATGATTGTCTATGCCCGTAAACAAAGAGTTCCTACAGATTCCAGGATAAGTGTACTGAGCTTCTCCACTGCTGTTTCATTGAAACCCACAGATTTCCCACAATTTTCTCCATCATTCATTGTTTGGCTCCTAAACATGAATTATATTTATATAGGAGAAGTTCAACCATAAACACGGAGGAACTCCCTGAAATGCCTGATTGGTGAGGAGTGGTGCTAAGATTAGTAAAATTACTGCCATTATCAATTCTTTAAAAAATTTGTAAATATCTTGGTCTTTCATTATTTCATGAATATTGTTTTCTAATTGATAATTCTAACTTGATGTATTCCAAAGAATGATACACAGCTATATATTTTAAGATACAAACTGAAATCAACTAGCAGTTAGATCAAACAATTAAGAGCAGTAACTTAAAATAATGAAACAAATCTGTGCATATTTTTACTAAACGAACTGTTTATAAATATACCATTGTTTAAATTATTTTCCCTTTTGTGTTATTAGAATATTTCCATATGATTTCATCATTTGTTAGCTTTTTATATATTTAGTCTTTCTGAAATCTTTGGAAATTTGAAAAAAATATTAGTTACATGTATTTCACAAAACGCTGATTATTTTTTAAATTATAAAAAAGTGCTGATATGAGACAATAAAATAGCTTTAATATTGGCCCAAAGAGAATGGGTTGTCAATAGCATTTTTTTAGATAGTGACTTCATTGAATATACGTAACCAGAAAATACATCTTTAAAAATTTGTGCGTATGAACTTACTTCCATTCCTTGGGCAATAACATTTTGTGATATGGAACTGTTCTTCCTTTAGGAGTTCTGATTTCTCCTTTAGAGGAAGCTTCATTCAGTTTTTCTCTCTCCCTCTCTATTTATGTGCCTGCGTGTGTATGATGTCTAAATCACTGTCAAGGCTCCCTGGGTGGGTTTAATATCTGACTACAAGGCAAAATGCCAGCCCGAGTAAACTTTCCAGGGAGTGCAACTGAGAGGATGAATGTCCCCTGGGCCTGAACACGGTGCTCAAGATTCCAGGATCTCCCTAAAACTGTCCTGCTAGGAGTCCAGGAAACCTCAGAGGCAGCTTCCTGTTCTGGTATACCTACAGTGCACGGAGGAAACTATCAGTTTTTGAATGGACATCCAGCCTCATCCACATAACAAAACATTTTAGTTTTAAGGAAAAATGTTAATGTGTTTAGAAGACTACCATAAGTGTCACTGAAGCACTCATTATGTAACAAGGTGAACTAGTCCGCATCCTCAGATACTGTCCAGTAAGACAAGACCACACACTCGCACACACATACACACGCCTTGCTCACTCCTGTGAGGTGGCCTTACGTGTGCCCATCTCTAGTGCACACGGCCGTGCTCGGTGAGCACGACAGAGACCACGAGAGGAGCTGGCAGAGGAGAACCCAGCTGTTGCTGTGAGACTGCCGGTGGCAGCCAGAGAGAAGGAACCTGCCAGCACGGACCCTGCTGCTCCCCACCAGCTGCAGCGCAGGCTCCTCTGCAATTTCCTCCCTTCAGCCCAAGGCAGACCCTGCGGCAAAGCCAACTCTGATTTGAAAAAAAAAAAAAAAAAAAAAAAGAGGCAAAAAGAAAAAAGCCCTAGTCCCTACCCATCTCGCTCTGAGGCCCCGCCGCCTGGGTGGCAGCAGCGCGCGCCAGCACGCGGAGCGCTGAGCCGCCGCACCGGCTGGGTGGCGCGCGCCAACGGAGCTGCGGGAGGTGAGGGGCCGCGTCCCCGCGTGGTGGGCACCGCGCCCTGCCCGCTGTCGCCGCCGCCGCAGCTGCACCCGCGGCACCATGACCGCTCTGAGCACTAGGGTTACAGGTTGGTCACCGCCGCCCGAGGCCCGGGTGCGCGCCAGTCCCTCTCGCCGGGGCTGGGCCCAGGAGGGCGGGGGCGGGGGTCGAGGGCCCGACACCAGGGCAGAAGGGGCGCCCCCACCTTAGGCGAGAAGGGGGCGCTGGCGACCGAGATGCGCCTCCCTGGTCTTTCAGCGGGATGCGCCTTCCCGGGCCTGGGAAGCGCACGGGTGGGCGCTGGAAGCCGGGGGCCGCCAGACCTAGGCCTGCCCCACCAGGCATTAAGGGTCAGGTGGCTGGGGATGTGGTAGGTGCATGGGCCTCTCCGCCCCTGTGGGCGATCGCGCGGTTTGGGGAAGCTGATCTGCTCCAGCAGGTTTCAGAAAGGGCCGGGGGCCCTTACCCACCCCACCTCCGTGCTTCTGCGAATGGCTCTGGGCTTCACATTCCTCCTTTTATTAATTGGCCTGGCTGAGCCTAATGATTGTTTAAATCATTAGGGTGGCTACACACAACATGCAAAAACACCATTCTGCCAAAGCAACACCGTTTTGTCATTGAGCCCTTAAGAAACGTGTAGATTTCCAGGCTGGAAACTCAAAGTGGGCCCAGAAACCTGAGCAATGGGTTACCCTTCTGACTCGAATTTTCCACTTTCAGGGTGGTTGATGACTCTGAACTCAAATCCTGATATATTCTTGACATACCATAGGATAACTCTTCCAATTTCAGGCATAGTTTTTCAGGGATATATTAAGGATGTGTATTCATACACACACTGGCCCAGGCCTGTGAAGGTCGCAGTCTTTATCTTGCCTTTGTGTGGTCATCAGTAGGCCTCGATTGCCCTGGTGGTGAAGTGGGAGGTGGGTACCAGTGACTGTTGTGAATAAGAAGGATAAGATTGAAGGAGAAGACCTTTAATAGGGATCAGAAATTAATAGGTAGCTATTTTTTAAGTTTATGATTTATATTTTTATAGCTACAACTGTGGTTTGATTTGAAAGGAAGTAGAAAGGGAAAGGATGGACTATGATGGTTATCCCTGAGGCAGACATACAGCTGGAGTGATTTTTTATATTTCAAAGATTGTTTCAATAGTTCTAAATAAAAATGATGGCTTCTCAAACCTCCACAACAACAAAATTCATTTCCTAACTGGTTGGTTCTCATTCTGTGGACCTTTCTATGTTGAATTTTTCATTCTTCTATAGTGTATTTTGAGCTAGCTATTGCTAAACCCAAGCAGACTGAAGGAAAAATCAGATTTGGGGAAAATTTTTTAAATGGATAGGCTCATTGGACCCTCTTATGTGTTTTTAGCATACTTGACATTTTGGCAGAATAGATACTCTGTCATTGATAAGGACTATACTAGAAGCTCTATAGAAGCTGAAGATACTCTGTCTTGTGAGCTGGTCGTAATGTAGTTATAACTTTGGATATGATTTGCAAGATATTCAACAGAGGAAAATGTTCTACTTTTAAAAGAAAAAAACCTACTCAAAATAGTATTAGTCGCTGCAGTTTAGAGAACTAAAGGTTTGAATAGCATTTTCTTCTTATTTGGGAATGACATGTTTTTGAATTGTGTTCTATTTGCTTCTTTTTTCTTTCCTGCATACATTATAAGTGTGTGTAGGTGCACGCACACCTGGGCACACATGTACGTACTTATTTTATCATTTATCAATGATGCTGAAATAATTTCAGAATCTTCATGGCTATATAAATTTATTACAGGGGGGAAAAGTCACATGTGGATTTAGATTTTGTGAAGGAAAAAAATCACATCTTTCCACAGTATTATATCTTAATTGTAAGCCAGGCACCAGGCCTACGGATTCAGTGAAGAAAGAGATAAATAAACCCAGACCCTAAGAATCTGTCAGAAAAGACAAATCTGTAATCAAGTGGATAGAGTGAGCATCCTATGTTCTAGTTTTGGTTTGGAAATTATGACCTTGAGTTTAAAGAAATTTTGAATTGCCCTTCAAAATTGGTAACAACATTTTAGAGTTTGATTATCATGTTATATGATTCTTACCTGTCTCAAGGACTTGTGCAAGAAGTTTTTACACCTTCAAAACTCTTTGTGTGCAAACATTTAAAATCTTTAAATTTATGCTTTGAATTTTAAAATAATCAGACATGATGGAAATGACACAAATGGTAGAGAAAAGAGAATAAACACCTATACTCCTAACAACCTAACACAAATGATTGTAATATCTGTATTTACTGCAGCCTTTTTAAGACTACATACTTTGTGTAGTCATAGTCATGTATTGTACATTTTTTATACTGTTTTTCCGTTTAACATTTATCATAAGTACTTTTTCGTGTTTCTATATACAGTTTACTTGCTTAAAAATTGTATATGGCTATCTGTATGTATAAGATTAGCCTCATTTATATAGCCATACCTCTGTCATTGGATATTTGCTGTTTCCAGTTTTCCATTATTATAAATAATGTCCCGATAGAGTACAGGGATTTATTCCTAGTGGATGTTATTTCTCTTCATGATAAATTTCAAAATAATAATGATATTCCTGGACAAATAGATTATTTAAATTATTATGGATATTTTATGTATAAATTATGCATATATATAACGTATATTATGCATATATACATATATTCAAGTTCATTTCCTAAAGATTATAATTACAAATAAGATGCATTATATGCTTTCTGAGGTAAATCTGCTTTCTATTTAGTATTTGTGGATAACCTTCCCTCTTTTACAGGAATAAGATAAGATAATAGCTTGGACCTAAGACCTTTGCATTATATAAAGACTTGACCTTAAACAGATTAGGTTAACTTAATTAGATTACCTTAATCTGAAATCCAGATGATAAAATATACCCCTTAGAGTAAAACCTAAACAGGAGTGGCATAAAAGTAGTAAGCTGTAAAAAAGAGAGTAAGCATGTAACGTCTTTTAGGAAAAAGGAATGTTGAGCTCCAGAGTGTAATTATGCTTTTTTGCTTTCTTATTCAGACTTAAAATAAATGATCAAAGGAGTTTATGTAGTGAGAAACCTGTACCCCACAGGTATAAAGTGAAAAAGACTGTTCACTATATACTCCAAGGCATTTCTCATAGATTCAGTACAGATGGAACTAGATTAATAGAACTATTGGGCGAGTCTGAGGTTTAAGTCACGAGTCCCTTTCTAAGAGAGTTGTACAAAAAACCAAGGAACAGAACTCCTGTAGACCCACTTAATTTGAAGTGTTGAAGGCTAAAGTTGGATCATTCTCTAAGAAAGACAGAATTACATGACTTTTGAAGCAATTTCTCTGTGATACCCTAGGGCAAGTGCAACCATACCAAATGGAATACACTCAGATGACAGGGACTAAGTCAATGTGTCCAGAGGTGGGGCAGGAGTCGGGATTCTGGAGAGGAATCCCAGGAGAATTAGAAGAGAAAGGTCAGAACATTGTAGCCAAAGGAATCACTTATATGGAGATCAAGAGTTAGACTTATCTCCAATTATGCAAAGAAACAAGATGAAAAGAGGAGTTTGTTTGGGGCAAGGATACATGACGTTTATGGAAGACAGCCAACAGAGACACACAAGTAAATGGAATACAAGATCAGAGCAAATAGAATACAAGCCATGTTCTAAGTCAAATACAATATTTTCTTTTAGATTTAAAAAACAAAAAATATGCAGATGAAAATTATTTATAATGGACCAGGAAAATTTTAATGAAAAGCAGCCAACATCTAGTTATAGCATGGTGAACACTTGGAATTTGAAAAAAAATTTTAAAGGAGAATATCCCATTGATATTCTGGTCAAGTTAAAAAAAATGTATATCACCGATCTCCAAAGGAAAAATTTATACTGACTGGATGCACCCTCTCCAAAATGAAACCTAAGCAAAGAGTAAAATAATATTCTGAAAATGTACAATTCTGAAAAATACTAGAAGACAATTCTCTTATGATACTAATATGAATCAAAAAGGGAATATGAAAAAGGTGAAGAAATAGTAGGGCTTTTTTGGTTGGCACATATTAGGCAAGTGCTACTAAAAAAAAAAAGTAAGGTAGAAATATGTAAACATCAAACGATTCAAAAAGTAATTAAATGAGAAAAAACATTAAAGTAATAAAAGTTACCATCTTTAATGAAATTATAATTACAAATCTCATATATATTAATTGTCATAGCATTATAATACGTATAACTGAAAGTATTACTATGTTCATTTATTTTGGGAGACATGACCCGTAGATGCAATGTTCCCTCAAAAGGTTCTGTGACCTATGGTGGGATTGAAAAATCAGCATTTTGGTTTGAGAAGTAAAGAAAAAAAAAAAAAGAACTGGAGAGGAAAAGAAAGAGGATAATGTTTAAAAACATGAATGGATTCATTATGAAATGGGAAAGCTTTAGATCTGATAGAAAAAAACTAAGAGCCTCAGCATTCTAATCCTTAAGTCATATTAATCTATAGCTATCTATAGGATGTATCAGTATGCCCAGAAATAAAGATGAGCTCAAGAAGAAGGAGAAAAATAAGAATGGGGGTCAGTGAAGGAAGGTATTGGAGAAATTGGAGATGAAATTCTAAGGATGAGTAACTGAATCAGACTACAGTAATGAAAAAGCAGAGGCAATGGTAGAGATTTATCGATAGAACAAATGCTAGTATCTTGGTGACCAAACCAAAAGAATGAAAAGGAGGGATGGGTGAAAAATAAATCCAGAACTTCAAGTTTGGCTGATTGTAGGTGTTTTTATTCTTAGTTTGTTATGCCTAGATTAAACAATTGATTACTTCTTTATCATTGAGTTAGCTGTAAAGCTTTGGCTTTATTATTTTTAAAAATCTGTTCTCCTTTATTATTTTTATGGAACCATAGATCAGCTTCATTTATTACTTCTGGAGTAGAGGGAGGATTTTTTAAAAATTACTTCTTATTGCTGAAAAGTACAAATTATGGAAGCCTGTATCAGACAAAATACAAATTTGTATCAGACAAGATACAAGTCAGTGAAGGCTGAAAATACTATTGCATATATGTAACAAAATTTGCCTGAGGTTAAAAAAAAAATCCTAGATAATGTAAAATTGGGATGGGAATCTTTCAAGCATGGAAACTTGCTTAACGATTAACCCAAGAAGTAAAGCACAGAAATTAGGATAAATATTGTAAATAAGGGATTTAAATTTTCAGAAATAGAGCTTGCTGGATTTGGAGATACCTCTCCTTAAATTATTCTTTCCATTCCCCTCAATTCAATATATGTCAATACTTTATGGAGAAAAGATATTAAACTCTGGTGAGCTTCAAAAAGACTTTCTACTTTTTATTAAATAAAAATTTAAAGTATTTTAAAAACTGACTTAGTTGAAGTAGGCAATTTGTTTTCCCTTCCTCCTTTCAAGAAATAAATAGCTATTTTAGAGGTATATTCTACACTAGAAAATTATAGTAGAAAAGTCAAGGAAAAACCACATTTCTTAGTAAACTTCTCATAAGACAAACATTTATTCTTGTACATAAAATATATTCCATATAGTATTTTTTGAGAAAATTCTGAAATTCTCTGAGAAAAATTTAAAAATAGAATATACTGTATGTACATAGAGTTATAAATCAAAAATTTTGTCTCAGATTTCCGTTTTGCCTGTATTGTTTATAGCTGGTCTCTCTAATTTTTTTTTTTTTTTTTAATTTCACCAAACAACTAGTCTTGACTACAAATAGTAAACGCTACGGTGTTAAAATGCTCTACTGAACATCTAGACCAGGGATTTCATCATTAGTTGAGACCACCGCTGGAAGTGTGTAAGAATCACTTGGGGAGTGTACCTTAAAGTACTATTTCCCATAACCACCTCAGAAGGTTCTGATTTAGTATATCTGAGGTGAAAGACACCCAGCATTGAGAATGTTTAAAAACCTCGCTGGATGATTTATGTATTAAGCAATCTCAGGAAGCTGCTATTTTAAATCCTTCTCCTTCTTTGTGCAAAATCTGTGGATTCATATTACAAAATTAAACAACCACACACCAAAAAGGTAACTCCTTTCAATTTTCCATACTATTTTACGTATAGAAAAGTTTGGAAAACCACTATTTTAAACCATCCACCTTTTTAGTCCAACCTTTGTAGATTCATTACAACATTAAGCATCCGCAAAAAAAAAAAAAAATAGATAATTTCCTTGTCTGATTTTCATAATAAAAAGCCTGTTATTGAACTATTGGATAATAAAAAGCATTAAAGGCTTTGCCACTACCTGGAGGATGGGAAAGCCTTTTAGGGACTACTCTGAGATTAGTAAACTCTCGACTTTACAAAATCACATGGTCGACCTGTGGTGTTTTGTAACTCTAATATTCTTTTTTAAATATTCTTACAATTTACACTATACCCAGAATAACTCACAAAATTACAAATGCATGTCCTTTTTAAACTTGCAGTGAAAGACAAGGGCTTGTGAAATGGACTGAGTTTTCTGAATAAAGGCTGGGGAGAGGCTGCTCAGCCAACATGTGCAAGCTGATTGCCTCAATTTGTACTCAGTACTACAGTGATTTATGTGATAAATACAACTTCATTTCCTCCCCTACTCCTTGGCTATTTTAGTTTTGCATGCAGGGTACAACGACAAATGCATGCTGGGCCATCATAGTCTATCCTGAATTCCTTTATCAAGTCTAATAATTTTTAAAAGTCAAAGAAAATTCAATTTTCACTGTTACAAAACTGAGACAACAGAATCCTTCGTGAAGTAATGATACTGTTTTGCGGTATTTGTAGAAAGAACCAGAAAAAATAATATGCTGCTTTTTTTGGATTTAGTAAGTAGACTCCATATAAAAAGTAGAGAACCATTTTCTGTTTTTAATCATTGTGTTGACAAAAGGAAAAGAGAAAAGAAGACCCTGTGTTTGGAGATGGTCCTTTGAAATGTTTGGCTTCCTTTGTTTTGTAGCCCATCTTGGGTGGCCCTAACAGTTCTGCTGAGACTGGACTGTGCATGTAACATTGTTTTTGCAGGGTTACATCCTGATTTAGTAAGGGCCAAGACATAGATGAGTAAGCACCCAGATGAAAAGTGCATTTGAAGAGAGAGGCAGAGAGAGATTGCTGCTGTGACCCCAGGTGTCAACATTTCAAGGATGTCTTAGTTCTCCTGCTAAAGTGATCTGCTCTGCATTATTCCTGGGGCAGACATAGAACTCAAGCTGCTTCAAGAGAGAAAACAACACAGCCCACTGCTTTTCCTCCAAGCAGAAGACCAATTACAGGGAAAGATGCGTCTAGCCGGTGAAATTTCATGAGCAAAGAGAGAAGCTTGCTTGAGAGGGCCTGAAAGGACTGGCATTGTAGTTCTAGGAGCAGCCATGCTCTAATTTAATATCCCTAATTAGATTTGGGAGAGACAAGAATTGGAGACTCCCTGTCTCTGATCTCTGGGGAAGAAGGTTTGATTCACAAAGCCATGGAAAATTCAGATTGAAAGACGTGGATAGTTAAATATCACCGGGGTAAAGGTCAGAAAGTGACCTTGGGCAGGGCACTTATGTTCTTCTCTAAACCTTAGTTTTATCTGTAAAATAGAAATAACAGAACACCCGCCTCACTGGGGCATGGCAAGAAGTAAATGAAATAATCCATGCAAAGCTCTTAGCCTCACACATCATAAACTCTCAGTAAATGTTAGGTATGATTTGTCTCAGCTTAAAAATTAATTATTTTCATACTTCACTCATTTTAAAGACCTTGCAAATTAAATTCATCATTGTTGCAAAACATTTGAATTTTATAAAAGTTCTTAAAGTTAACAAAGTAAGAATCAAATTCTCTGCCTGCTCTCTCCCTCCCTCCCCTACTCCCAATACAACAGACTCCTCATGTGGATCTGGGCAAGTTGTCCTCAGACTTTTAATCTGTACAATGGGATTAATACTTAAAACTTCTGCAGAGAGGTATTAAGGCCTTGGAATAGTGCCTGGACAGAGCCAGCTTTTAGTAAATGTTTGTTCTCATCTCTCAAGTGGAACAAAAAGAAGAATATATAATGTTTAAGCTTGATTCTCTTCTAAAATTATGTACAACAGTTTATGGATCATCACCCTACACTAAGAATTGGTAAAATGCATAAAAGTAGGAGCTGCTTCAAGAGTGTGTTAAATTTTATATTGGAAGTCTTTAGGGATGTAATCTGTTCCAAACTACCAGACAGTCCAGAAGTTCTTTCTGCAACCTTCACACTATCTAGTCATTCTCTCTAAGAATATCCAGAAAAGAGCTCTGGATAACCCAACATGTTATTGGAAATATTTAGATTAAACAGTTACGTAAACAGCTACCACTTGCTAACTTCCATTTAATCTGGGTTGTCCTCACTGGAAGAACAAATACTACAAAACAAAATCACACCCTTTACTGTGTTCTGAACTTTAGATATTGAATATAACAGAAGGACTTCTCTCGATAAATCCCTTCTTTCTGTTCTATTCTAGTACATTCTCTGCAGAAAAACATGTACTCTTTGATCCATATATCTATCATAAGTGGGATCTGTTTTCTAGTTTTCACATTCTGAGAATATTCAATCAATTTATGAGACTAAAACCAACTCTAGGAAGCTAAGAAATTGGTCGCCTTTAGGAAATTCAGACAACTTTCTCCTTACTATGTAATATAAGATTACCAGATGTGAATTAAATGCTTTCATCTCATTTTTTCCCAAAATTCAGAAAAAATATAATAAAAGCATAATAGAATATTTTTAGGATTCACCCTCTAGAAAAAAGGCTGGATGAATGAATAATGACTTCAAAAACCTGAAATTGACATTTAAGTAGATTTGATGAGAAGCTTGATAACTTCTTGCCAGAAAAAAAGAAGACATTAGCTCTAGTCAAGATGGCAGAGTAGGTAAATGCTGTATTCACCTTCTCTCATGACCACATCAAAATTACAACTAAACTACAGAACAACCGTCATTGAGAATCACCTGAAATCTTGCTGAACCACAACCATACAACTAAGGACATACAGAAGAAGCCACCTGGAGACTGGTAGGAGGGGCAGAGATGTGGAACAGACTGGTCCCACACAAGTGTGTGACCATTAAAAGTCAGGAGGGATCTCAGCTGCAGAGGTCCCCTCCCACCAGGGAGTGAGGGGTCTTAGCCCCTCCCCAGCTCAAGGTTTCAGTGCCAGGGAGAGAAGTCCCCATAATTTCTGGTTGTGAAAACCAGCAAAGATTATGGCTGAGTGAGACTGAATGCAGCTGCACCCCCAGGTGCTCCTCTTAAAGGGACCACCCAGGGACTTACTCACCAATGGAATTACTGGCTCTGAGCTCCAGGGCTGGCACAACAGCTGCAGAGGCGACAGAAACATATGGAGGTAAGGGAACTGAGTTGTCTGGCTGGAGGACAAGGACTGGAGGGGCAGCTTTCTCTTGAATAGAGGAGCTGGTGAAAGCCATTGTTTCTTTATTGAGCCCTCCTCCTTCCTAGCATACAGATGCAGGTGACCACCATATCCGCACCTCCATCAAGCTGGCTGACAACATTCGTTCACCATGCCCTGGTGATTCTGAGGCCCCATCCTACCCAACTTTTGGGCATACCCAAGCCACTTCCAGTGGCTTTTTGTACAAACTGTCTGCCTTGGCTCCTGCTGCAGACTTTCTTAGGTTTGAGGTTGAGACTCTCATAGGTTTGAGGAACCCAGACAAGCAGCATCTGGCTTAAGCATGTCCCATACCTCTGGCTGAGCAGCCCTAAGCCTGGCAATAGTTGCAGCCATCCTAGGTTTGCAACTTGGCCTCTTGAGACACTTCCAAGCATGGCATGGGCAGCAGTCATTACTTTGTAACCCCTGCCTCATAGCCCTGGGTGGGGTACAGTCAGGGGCTGAACTTGACCTGCAGTGGGTGCCCTCCCAGGTGACCATGGGGCTGGCACACCCAGTGGCCAGCTTTGAAAGAACCTGGGGCATCACCCACCACCTCCAAGGATGACACACACAAGGGCCAGATTGGTCAGGCACCAGAACCCTGCTGAGGCAGATCCTGCTTTGTAGGGTCATCCCCTGCACCACAACTCCTCCAGTATAGTCACAGCCAGTCTTCACAACCAGTCAGACGGAGGGTCAAGCCCTCCCACTGATGAGCAAACAGCAACCAATGCTCAATTACAAGAACAGGGCACATACAACCCATGCAAGGAACACACCTGGAGTGCATGGCTGAAGTGACCAGGAAGACTGTGGCACTGAGCCCCACAGCACATCTACTACATAAGGCCACTCCAGTAAGATCAGGAGATGTGCAGCCCTATCTAATACATAGAAACAAACACAGGGAAGCAGCCAAAATGGGGAGGAAAAAAAACATTTCCCAAATAAAAGAATAGAAAAAACTCTGAAAAAAACTAAACAAAATGGAGACAACCAATCTACCAGACGCAAAGTTCCAAAGAATGGTTATAAGGATGATCAGTGATCTCAGGGAGAACTTCAACAAAGAGATAGGAAACATGAAAATGGAGACAGAAAACATAAAAGAAATAAACCAGTCAGAAGTAAAGAATATAATAATGGATATGAAGAATACATTAAAGGGAATCAACAGTAGATTAGATGAAGCAGAGGATCAAATCAGCAATTTAGAAGATAAGGTAACAGAAAACACCCAATCAGAGCAGCAAAAAGAATATAAGAATTAAAAAAAAAAAAAAAAGATTTTAAGGGACCTCTGAGACAGCATCAAGCATACACCAACATTCACATTATAGGGGTACCAGAAGAAGAGAGAGCAAGGAATTGAAAACCTATTTGAAGAAATAATGACAGAAAACTTCCCTAACCTGGTGAAGGAAATAGATATACAAGCCCAGGAAGTGCAGAAAGTATGAAATAAGATGAACCCAAAGACACCAATACCAAGACACATCATGATTAAAGTGCTAAAGGTAAAAAACAAAGAGAGAATCTTAAAAGCAGTAAGAGGAAAGTAGTTAGTTACCTATAAGGGAGCTCCCATAAGACTATCAGCTGATTTCTCAATAAAAACTTTGCAGGCCAGAAGGAATTGTCAAGAAATATTCAAAGTGATGAAAAGCAAGGATCTACAACCAAGATTCCTCTACCTAGCAAAGCTATCATTTAAAATCAAAGGGCAGATAAAGATCTTCCCAGACAAGAAAAAGCTTGTCTGGGAAGCTTTTTACATAGAATCAGTATTACATAGAATCTTAAAGGGATTTCTGTAAGATGAAAAAAATGTGAATAATAAAATGGCAATAACTACATGCCTATCAACAATTACTTTCTATGTAAACTGATTAAATGCTCCAATCAAAAGATAGGGTGGCTGAATGGATAAAAAAACAAGACTCTTCTGTACGAAGTCTGACAATTAAGTTTGCAAACTCATCCTAGAAAAAGTGCTACATACCTCATTGCTGAATATCACTACAGACACCTTTGAAGTGCTCCCATTGGGAAGCTATGCACCGATGCCAGCCCCTAGTCCACCCTTCAAAGCAATTTTGGAACTTTTTTTTCTGGAATGGCCATCAGAGCTGTCGTCATATTACCTTTGATGTGCTGAATGTCATCAAAATGTCTTTCTTTCAATATTTCCTTTATCTTTGGGTAAAGAAGGAAGTCATTGGGGGCCAGATCAGGTGAGTAGGGAGGGTGTTTCGATACAGTTTACTGGCTAAAACTTCCCTCACAGACAGTGCTATGTGAGCTGGTGCATTGTCGTGATTCAACAGCCATGAATTGTTTGCGAACAGCTCAGGTCGTTTAACTTTTCCATGCAGCCTTGTCAGCACTTCCAAATAGTAAACTTGGTTAACTGTTTGTCCAGTTGGTACAAATTCATAATGAATAATCCCTCTGATATCAAAAAAGTTTAGCAACATCGGCATAACAAAGTTCGTGAACTTAATTGTCAGACTTCATATGCTGCCTACAAGAGAGTCACTTCAGATTGAAAGACACTCACAGACTGAAAGTAAAGGGATGGGAAAAGGATATTTCCTGAAAATGAAAACAAACAAAATGTTGGGGTAGCAATACTTATGCCAGAGAAAATAGACTTTAAAACAAAGAGTACAATAAGAGACGAAGAAGGACCTAGTACTCTCACTTCTGGATATTTATCCAAAGAAACCCAAAATTCTTATTTGAGGGGATGTGTTCTTCCAAATGTTCATTGCAGCATTATTTACAATAACCAAGATATGAAGGCAACCTGGGTGTCCCTGAATGGATGGATGAATATGGAAGAGGTGGTACACATATGCCATGGACTATTACTCAGCCTTAAAAAGGAATGAAATTTTGTCATCTGTGGCAACATGGATGGACCTAAAATGTACTGTGCTGAGTGCAGTAAGTCAGACAGTGAAAGACAAATGTCATATGATTTCACTTATAAGTGGAATCTAAAGAACAAAATAAACAAACAAAACAGGAACAAACTCATAGATACAGAGAACATTTTCTTGATAGCCAGATGCAAGGGGGGATTAGAGATGGGTGAAAAGAGGAAGGGATTAAGAAGTATAAACTGGTTGTTACACAGTAAGGTATGGGAATGTAGGGTATATTATAAGGAATATAGTCAATATTGTTGTAATAACTATGCATAGTGTCCGATGGGTACAAGATCTATTGGGGTGATAGATGGGAGGGGGTTGGGGGCAGGGTGAAAAAGGTTAAGGGATTAAGAAATACAAATTGGTAGTTATAAAATAGTCATGAGGATGTGAAGTAAAGCATAGGGAATATAATCAATAATATGGTAACTATCTGTAGTGCCAGTTGGGTACTGTTGAATAACTATGATATACATGTGAAACTTATGTAATATTGTATGTTAGCTATATTTTAATGAAAATCTTAAAATGATTTTATGACTGTGTGTTTCAACCACACATTTTACAAATGTGTGTTTGAAAACACTATAAAATGAATCATACAGTAAAAAATTACTTGAATTTTAAGAGATGACAAATGTCTTTACTATTTTCACAAACAATAATTGATGCCAACAGAGTTTATAATCACAGATTGAATGATAAGAATATGTTGGAAAAGGTTTTCTTTTAATTATCTGTATATTTTGTAACTTAATGAATTTTTAATGTAATAGTTCTGTAAACTACTTGTGTTGGTTTATATACCGTCTCATCTCTGTACCTGTTTCCTCATCTGTGAAACGGTTCTTAGAACAGTCCTGTTCATGCTTAGACTTAGGATGAACAGTCCTGTTCATCCTTAGAACAGGACTGTTCATGCTTAGAACAGTCCTGGCACATGACAAGACCTCAGTAAACATTTTTTGTTGGAAGGCATCTGTGGTTACATGGCAGTTAACAGAATTTGGGATAATGTCAACTGATGAGCTCGCTATTTTTGGTAGGGAACTTCCTTATCTTCCCAAGCATTTCATCACATTTTTGTGGGTTTTCTATTTTTTTGGCGGGGGGTAGGTTTCTCTGTGCGTGTGTGTGTATACGCGTGCGCGTGTGTTTGAGAATTGTTTTCCATTTTATAAAGTAGTCAGGCTAGGGAATATTGATTCAGTTTTACATCAAATTCTGTCTTTAACAGTCCCTTAAATGGTTTTGATTATTAAGGTCAAAGGCAATTATTGAGCCCCACTAAATGGGAGACACTGGGGTTGCTGGAGTCCTGTGTGGGCTGTAGAGGCTGTAAGAGGTGAGCTCATGAAATGAGCTGCAGAGTGCTGAGAGAGCACAGGACACGGTCCTGAGTACCTTTAGCAGGGAACGAAGGTGCTTTGGGCTTGAAGAATGAGGGGAGTGTCAGCCATTCAAGATGAAATGAGAGTTTTCATTTTCTTCAGATAAAAGCCTGGAAGTGGAATTGCTGGGTTGCATGACAGTTCTATTTTTGATTTTTTGAGGAACCCCCAGACTGTTTTCCACAGTGGCTGCACCATTTCACTCATAAAGGCCCCAGAGTTTATACACAGAAGTGACTAGAAGAATAGTTGTTGATTTTGATGTGCTGTCAGTTATAGTGAACAAAATGATTAAAAATAAATTTGTGACTTAAGCCTTCTTTGGGGGCTTTTTGGAATAAAATAGATGCTGTGAGTCTCCTAGAGTGGTATGTTTGTCTTGTTTACACTTTTGTTTCCAAACATTAAATCTTTCCATTATAACAAACAAATCACACAGACAGACAAAAACTCTTCATGAGTTAAGTTAGGGAATAGGAAGAACTGATGTGGGGTTGGTAGCAGCACTGAAGAGGACACAGCTGGAATAAAGGAGCTGAAGTAGCTCAGAAAAAGGTTAGAGGATGATGGGTAATGGTATGTTTCACCAATTCAAGTGGAGCATGTGGGTGTGATATGAAAGGAAGTGTAAGTAAAAATCAGTGGGACTCAGTGTCCTTGAAACATCAGGTTAAATAAAGCAGGCAGTTTGTAAGCTCCATAGATGCCTTTGCTGTCCTATGCTATCTGTATACCCAGCACATATCGAAGTACATGATGTCATAGTGGATACATAATATTTCCTGTGTGAATGAATGAATGAATGATTGAGAAACAAGAGGATAAGCTGAGGTTTTCTGGGTTCCAGGAGAAACCATAGCAGTATGTTGAGAAGTTTATTTCTGATATAAAGAACAGGACATATTGAAAAGGTTGATGTTTGCGGCAATCTAGACCTGAGGTCCCGTGACCTAGAAAGGGCTCTAGCTATGGGGATAAAGTGAAAAGTGGCCTTGTACATCCATGGAATGAGGAATGCAGAAAGAACTCACCAGTGAAAAGCTGTGAAAAGAAAGTCTGTGCAGTTTTCTGCACATATGGGGACCTGCATATGGGTCCTAAAAAGCTCAGGTCAGTAGGACCTGGGAATTGAGACTGATATCAAGTTGCCCGGTTGATTTTTAAGTGATGATGGTTTTGTTATGGCCTATGTCTAAGGGAGAAGCCGCATAGATATATGACTCAGTCGTAGCAGCTGGACACCAACAGATGGTGATGGAAACTGTAAGAGCAGGTGCTCATTTAAGGGGTTGACTACAGAGAACAGACACATGGTACAGTGGGTAAAGGACGTGCTATAAACCATAATTTAGAAGATAGGAGATTCAAAACAGTTTAATACAAACCCAAGAGGGTTACAAGGAGAAGGAATGACCTATAGTGTTGCAATACCCCACAGTTAAGGAAAACTGAATTTATTAGTTTTAATTTGGTCAAGAGAAAGCTGAAATGACCTAAAGAAAGTACATGCCAATAGAAGTAAAATATAACTATCTCAGAGTATAAAATTGGATTTTACCCATTTAACAGGGAGCAATGAACCAAAGTACCTTTTCTGCCTGAGTTGCCATTAGTTGTTTCCGAGTAAAAGATTTGTCAATGAACATACTGTAAGTGTGCAGTTCCTCCACTATTGAACTACTTAGATACCAACTACTTTTAAATGAATGTGAAAAAGCTACTGGAAGCCATGCTTTTCGAATTTAGTGCAGTGCTTTATGAAGGACACCTCTGTAAACAGAAAAAAAAATATATTGGGTTATAAATACATAATGGTGATAAGACTAAGGTACACAGGAGCAATTTCCTATCAAAATAATAAGCTTACCTAGGATACTTAAATATCCCTGCTGGTCTTTATCAAGGGAATAATAGGTTTGCTGTACTCACTTATATTGATTCAACATAAATGAATGTGTAAAACAATATTTCTCTATGTGAAGGAAAATTGTTACAATTAAATTAATTTTGGACTCTTCCTATGTTTGTAAGTTGGACTTATTTTGCTACTTGCATGCTTTATATAATATTTAATATTAAGTCAGTCAGACTTTCAGTATTCAGGAGCTAGTTGCTGAGTTTTAATGTATGTGTGGATTGAACAGTTTCCATCCGAGTTTGGACTGTTTGGTGGCATTTTTGCAATAGATGAAGTGAGGGTGAACATGGATGACAACTAATATTCATTAGAGTCACACTGTTTTGGGTGGGCCAAATAACAGTCAATAAGGAGATGTTTTAAAAATGAATTCTAAATGTCTGATTCTCCAGATGAACAAATCCATAATCAGACATTGGTTTTGCTTCAGATGGGATATTTATAATAAAGGTGCATGGACTATGTGAAAGTGTCACATTTATACATCAAAAATTTTTCAGACCGTAACTTATGGCCAAGTCATAAGAACAATGAATAGCTTATCCATAAGTCTCCACTGGCTCAATGAAAAAGATGTGGCTAGGTCTGTAAAATTGTCTTGTATCAATTTTGAACAGCATTGTGAAACCTCTCTTTATTTCTTTCTTTGCATTGTGTAATCTTGAAGGATTTCTAAAAGAGTATGTATCCAGTTTTGGGTACATAGGAGACTGCCATTCAAGAAGCATCCCAAATTGAGGCCACCCGATGTTTCCCCCACAGTAAATCAGAGAAAAAGCATAATTTGAATTTTGCATATATTTACGTATCGATGTCAAGAGTCCCTAACTCCAGTTATGTAGGATAAAATTAATTAGTGCAGCCTACTGCAAAGCCCACATTCAAATGCAATATTCAGAGCAAGCCAGCCTGGAAATACCTAGCACACCTCAAAGCAAATTAGTTTGATTTCTTCTGGGAACAGGAGGGTTACACAGATGCGCCTACCTAGGTGCATCAAGGAGAACATAGATGCAGAGGTGGGCACTCAAACATAGGGAATCATATTCAAAGCCCATGTGGCCTGAGTTTCTGTGTTCTCAGTGAAAATTGCAATTGAGCAGATTTACACATACTGAAAACACATTCTTTTCGTCTCGTGCTCCCTCCACTATGGAGTGTCACTCATTGTCCTTGGCTGGGGTTCTTTCTCTAGCTCCAAGTAGCAGCAGATAGGAGAGCCAGTGCACCTTCCTAGTGTTAAAACAATTGCATTTTTCTGACTTGGCATCTCCGTGGCTGTGTGCTTCCTGGAGAACCTCATCCCTCCTTCTCCTACCTTGAGAAATTCTCCTTATCAGTCCACAGCATCAGCATGGTGAACTATAAACACCTTTGGTTTGGTAGTCAAATGCAGCTTCTTTTAAATTTCAAATTTGCTTGAGTGGCCTTAGTCAAGTCATTAGCTGCCCCAAGGCTGGAATTTCTAGTGCTTTCGTAAAAAGACCTTTCCTATCTTCTGTGAGTTGCAAAGATTAAATAAAATGTTGTCGCTAAATGCCAAAAACATAGCATATATTCAAAAAACATTAACTCCCCTCCTTCCTCTAAGACTCAATCCAGATGTTAATCAAATGAGAAGTCTTTCTGTCAACTCACAGGATAATAAGGCACCACAAAGCTTTACAACATCTCTTCTCACATTGAATTGCACTTACTTACTTTTTGCATCCTTCAATGGCTGCTGGATTGTGGCAGGTGGTAGCAATGGCTAAATGGAAGTGACATACAGAACAAGATGTAGATGACTCCGAATTGTGGAAATATAAATGTCAGACAGGCATCTCATCTCTCTCTTCAATGTAATTTTGATTTCAGAGTAGCTGGAAGAATTGATATACAGACGGTGCCAAAAAATATGTATACACATTTTAAGAAAGGAAAAAACTGTATTAAAATTGTAATACTCAATATATACCAATAACAAAAGATGAATACAAGTCATGTGTATACGTTTTTTTGGCTCCCCAGTAGTCACAGCATTCATAAAAGAAAAAACAACTCCATTTAGAGTAGGTTCTACCCCAATCTCTCTGGCCCACATCCTCTATGGCAAAGACAAAATGGGGAGATCAACTTGGGATTGTCATTGGAAATAGATGTCTGTGAGTGTCACATTATGTTATCCCGGGGGAAATCCTGAGCAAAATCTCAGTGTTTCATCTGGATCGGTCAGCTGTGCTCTGGCACAGACCACCTGTAAATGAAGACAGCACTAGGTGTATGACCATAGATCTCAAAAAATCCCCTTCTCATATTTGTATCCTAAGAAGCAAAGCTGTTTTACTCCAGTTCATCTAGACTAGTTATTGCTCTCTAAACTGGCATGCAAACTGAAGTGCACAAGATAATCCATTGGTTTGAAAGAAAAAAAAAAATCAAACTTTTATTGATATTAATTTTTATCTTATTCTTTATTTTAATGTGTTTATTATATACAGTATAACAGAACATGTGAATAATTAACATATGCATAGGCATACACTGGACAGTCATTTTGTGATCAGTGTAAAGATGGTTTAGATCACTGATACGACTCTCTCTTTCCTCTCCCAGGCTGCCATTTTGTACTTGCTCACCAGAGCTAACTTCAGCATGCTCAAAAGGAAACAGAGCTCCAGGGTGGAGGCCCAGCCAGTCACTGACTTTGGTCCTGATGAATCTCTGTCAGACAATGCTGACATACTCTGGATTAACAAGCCAGTAAGTTTCTTTTTTGAAGTATGGAGAAGCACATGGTGATATAAAGGAAATTTGATTCATATTATTCAAAAATCATGTACCTTTCACTGAAATGTCTGTTTGAGCTGCAGTAGAATATGGATGAGTCCAGGAATCTGGAAGTTGAGAACAATTGAGGTGAAATAATGAGGTGCCGCTCTGAGTTACTTCCACAGGAGGGTGTGCTAGGTGGTCTGGCTGTCTCCTCTCCCTGCTGGCCTCAGAGTCACCCAGTGTAGAGATAATGCCACTTCATAGGCTGACCCAAAACAGGAGTCCCACGTGAGTGACCTCTTCTACCAGGCTTTCGTTACTTATAATTCTGAACGTGCATGAATCTGTGGGGAGATAATCAAATATTTGGAATTAAAGGTCTCCTTCTGAGTTGCAAGTTTTGAGTAAAAGTAAAGGTTAATGAGATAGTGGATAGTGTCTCTAAAGATCTTTGTCACCTTATCTGCCTAGTTAAGCTGATGAGAACTTGAGGGGAAGATCTGCTGTACCAAGTATCATTGCAGACTAGACAGTCTAGCACACAGAGCTAAGGCGGAGTGATGTATTCATCGGTCTTGGAAACTCAGCTCAACAAGCCAGAATAGGATCAATTTCATTATGTGTCAGAAATTATAGTGGGCTCTGAGGACACAAAAATGGAAACAGCACGGTTCTGACTTATCACTACTTGGCAGTAGGATCTGCACAACTTATAGATTTTATTTATAGACTCGTATATTGAGTATTACAATTTTAATACAGTTTTCCTTTCTTAAGATGTCTATACATTTTTTGGTGCCCTCCGTATTTTATATGCACTTAACAGACATTAGCTGCCTTCTTCTCCAAATTGGTGAAAGATTTTAATCTCTTTTCCAAATAGTGTGGTTCATAATAGAAGTTTAAGATATGTTTGATGGTGTCAAATAATAACTTTGGACCCTTCTTGCAGTGGGTTCACTCTTTGCTGCGTATCTGTGCCATCATCAGCGTCATCTCTGTCTGTATGAACACACCCATGACGTTCGAGCACTACCCTCCCCTTCAGTATGTGACCTTTACTTTGGATACTTTACTGATGTTTCTCTACACGGCAGAGATGATAGCAAAAATGCACATCCGGGGGATTGTCAAGGTGCGTGCTTCCATGTTATTTGAACTAACAACCAAAATGCCTTGAAAATCTAAACCAGTTTCATATTTTCATGTTAAGTTCAGTAAAGCAAAACATCTCTATTTTATCTACATTGAAGTCTTTTTAAATAGGGTGTAACTCCAAAGATTGGTGAAAATATGATACATAAGAATATTTAAACAGTGAAATAAATTGTGTAAGTCACCGATTCTTGGAATATCTGGGAAGGAGCTAGGTGATCTGACCACCGGCTTCATGAAAGCCAAAGTAGGGTCTGTCATGCCACCTACAGATGACCTAGCGCAAGGGAGAAACCTGTTGATTTATGGAATGCAGAATAATGTTATGTGACCAACGTTACAGTGTGATGATATTCAGCGGGATGTCATTAACCTGAGGCATTTTGAAGGTATAAAGAGGTAAAAAGAAAGGACTTGAAAAGGAAAGGACTGTAAGAAAAGGAATGTCTAGTATGAAATTACCACCAATGGGAAACAAAAAAATAAGCAAATAAAAGAAAAAGAAAAGGTAAAAATAAATCTGTCATGGCATATGTTTTCCTTCTGTAACACCAACCTTCACAGAATTAAAAATAAGTAGATGATACTGTCTGTAAATTGTACTATTTACAGAGACAGAGTGGTATATGAAATGGCATCATTGATGTTTGGGTCTGCCAAATGGCAGATTTGACTCAAATCCCAGCTCTTTCTTTTACCGGCTGTATCAACAGCTCAAGTAGGGTAATTTTTTTGGAAAATGGACTTACTCTGTACAAGGATTTTAAGAGTTTAATGAAATGATGCATAAAATGTGGTCAGTTGCTTATCTTTTTACATAATTCATTGTGTGCCATCCTTAAAAGAGATGGAGCAGTCAATGTACTACTACCCTTTCATTTTTAACTTCTTAAACTTTTTATTATAGAAATGTAAACATTTAAACAAAAGTAATGATTATAGTTTTAATGAATTCCTGTAATTTAACATCAATAATTATCAATATTTGGGCAGTTCTATTTTATTTTAAAGTAAATCTGGGAAATCAGATAATTTCAGAAATAGTTCTTTATGCATTTCTAATTGATAAAACTTTTTTTTTTTACATAACCATAATGCCATTATCAAATCTAGCAAAATTAACAATAATTCCTTAATGTAGGCTAATACCCATCGGTACTTATCTTTCCCAAATTGTCTCAAATATTTCTTTTTACAATTAGTTTCCTTGAATCAGGGTTCAAACAAGGTTCACAAAGTGTACCAGACCCGCACAAAAAGTTTCCATGTCATTGATCCATTGGGAAAATTAGTCTTTGGTCTTGTAGCACGTTCTCCATTCTATAGTTGGCAGACTGCTGCCTGGCTGTGCCATTTAATTGTTTCTATATAGTCCATATTCCCCAAACCATTTTGACTATTCACCAGCAATGTACACCAGAGCCTCTTTTTCCACGTGGTCACCCCAAAATAGGTTGTCAAACTTTTGGATATTTGCCAATCTGAAGGTGGGAAATGGTAGCTCAGTGCAGATTTAATTTGCATTTCCCTTTTGAGAGTGAGGTTGAGCCTGATTTTATATAAGCATACAAAGGCCATTTTCAAGATGTTGTTATTTTTTGCATTTAAATTTGGGGTACTCTGTGTGTGCAGTAAATATTAGCCCTTTGTGATGTAAGTTGCAATTACTTTTTTTTTTTTTTTTGTTTTAATTTTTTTATATTCATTTCAGGTGTACAAAACAACATAATGATTAGACATTTACCCCCTCACAAAGTGATAACCGCCCCCCAAGTCTGCTACCCCTCTGACATCATATACAACTGCTATAGTACCATTGACTATATTCCTTTTCTCTGTTGCTGTTGTCTTTGGCTTTGTCCTAGTTATTCGTGCCTCAACAATTCTTCCATACCAAATCATGGCAGTCTTTCCATTTTAGCAAGTCTGCTCTTGTGTCTCAGGGAGTGTTTTATAGTTTTCCTCATATAGACTTTGCTCATGTTTTGTTATATTTGTGTTTTGATAATTTATTTGATATTTTTTGCTATCAGTAATGGGGTCTTATCTTCTATTATATATTGTGACTTCTAAATGTAAATAATTATTCTTCTAAATGAAAGCTGGCTCTATCTTTTGTCACGTGTTTGCTGCCCTGCCCAATTAGGATTCTGTTCCCGGAGTTTTTCTTTAATTAGCATGGGTCGCCAATAAAGAGTGTACTTTTCTTATTAGGTACACTTTGGAGGTTAGGGTGTTCCATTACCTCTGAGCTTCCAGTAGCCCCTTGGTGGGCATTTTTGTTTTTATTTATGTATGTATGTATGTATGTATGTATGTATGTAGATATTTATTTTTGCATTCTGTTGTTTTGTATTACTGGCCATTTGTAGCCTGTTACATTACATTTCTACAAATTTTGCCACTTTATCTTAGGTTTACTTTCTGAGGGTTCCACTCAGTATTTCACTAGTATTTGTTAGTAATTTCTGTGCTGTGGAATCCTTGGATCTGCCAGGACTTCTCTACATGACTTCCCTCTGCAGCCTCCCCAAGCTGCAGTCTTGAGTATTTATTCTCTTTTTTTTTTTTTTTTGAGTATTTTTTCTTATGCTATCCCACTTGCTTTGTTTTTGTAGATTTGGGAGATTCAAAAACTACCATCATGATCTGACCCAAGTGGAAATCAATTATTTAACCTTTATAGTAGTTTATTTAGTGTATGCTTTGTGTTAGATACAATTGCCTTATTATATGGAAACTGCTAAAAATTAGCTGAACCTGTTAAAGAAGTGGTGAGGTGAGCAGTAGTCAGTGTTCTTAGTACTCAGTGAAAGCAACACGTCCTAATCCTGGCTGTCTTTATTTTTGTTTTCCCCTTAAGGAAGTTTTGGAAGGTTTTCCAGGTTCATTGAGTGAATGAGGGGCTGGAGATTAAGTTTAAAAAATACATCCAGGGAGCTCTGCACTCAAAGCAGCAATAACCTCAGCACAGGTCACCCTTGGGAACAGTGTGGTCCATAGGCCACCACTGCTGACCCTGTGAACCTGGAATCTAGGTTTTCTCTGTCTTTTTCCTTAGAAGTCAATGTTTAAAATTCTAAGAGTGAATATCTGATTAGCCACATTATGAGTACATAGAGGAGAGGTCATGTAGGGAAGAGGAGGGTACAATTTGATGCCCCTGATAGAAGAGATGAAGGACAGGAATAAGTTTGGAAGTTCGTCTACAGACACATTTATTAATCACTCTAGGATGCTCTAAAAGAGTTTGTTACTGCCTGACTTCCCTCCTTTGATTTCATTGTCATAGTGGGCTTCTAAAAAAATAAATGTGATAGAGTCCATAGTACTTTGGAGTTTGTATCAGTTTCCTAGTTCTGCAGTAATAAATGATCACAACTTGTGTGGCTTAAAACAATAGAAATGCATTGTCTCACAGTTTTAGAGGAGGCCACAAGTCCAAAATCAAGGTGTCAGTAGGCCATGATCTCTTGAAAGATTCTAGGAAAAAGCCCATCCTCGCCTCTTCATAGCTTTTGGTGGCTTCAGGCATTCCTTGGAATTCCTTAGCTTACCCATGCACTACTCCAACCTCTGTTCCCGTCTTCATGTGGCCTTCTTTTCTTTGTGTATCTCTATGTGTCATTTCTTCTTTTAAGTTCACCAGTCTTTGGATTTAGGACCCCCCCTTATCCAGTATGACCTCCTCTCAACTAATTCATCTTTGAAAGACCTTGTTTCATAATAAGTCACATTTCGAGTTTCTGAATGAAAATAGATTTTTGGGAGGACAGTATTCAACTCACTTCACAATTAGGTACAGCTAGCCACTTGACCAGTCAGCTACTTACTATTGTCAGAATTCGTAAGTAGCTTCAAAAAAGGTTTTCTGAAGTTTGTTAGGTGACTTCAGAAAATTGGGGTAGTAATACAAAGGAAGAAATTCAATTCAGTATAGGAATTTAACTTGAAAGGAACCGTCAAAGCCAAAGGTGGGAAGAATGGGCACCCACCATGCATCAGCCAGTGGATTTCATCTTGATTCCAAAATAATCTGGGTCTTTCACAAATGGTAGGCCAGTTATTCTAAGCATTAGGTTCATATGTGCCTAGTTTTCAAAAATTGGTAGCTAAACCACGTTGGGGGAAATTGGTCTTGTTGAGAGTACTGATCTTTTATGCAACTGTGAGTTACTCTCTGACATAGCCTAGTATTATTTTGAATTCTTTGATTCCCCAGAGGGCCTTGAATAACCCCGACTCTTTTGGATATTGGTTATTCAGGCAGTGACAATCTCTGAATGTTCTGGGTGGAGCATTTTGGGATTGAAATACCACGTGTTAACTTCTTTGAGATTCCAACTTGAATGGACAAAAGTAGACATTTTCCTAGAATAAAAGTTTTGTTAAGTTATTTAATAAATTAAGACTTGAATTTCACATCATGAAAATGACAGTAGGCAGTGGTTTAATTGTCACTGTTGATGATAAAAAGAGCAGAGGTGGACTTGATACATAAATATTCATTCCAGTGAACAGAGCACTGAATGAACAAAGGTTTTAATAGTTTAAATATTAGAAGTCAAAGTAACTTGTCAAAAAGAGAAAATTTTATTCATGACCAGGTTGTTTTCACAATGCTATAAATGAGCCATTTTCAGTATTTTCTGACATTCACCAACATTTGCTTAATTTACTAAAAGCAAATTTTGTTTTATTTTCCATCTGTAAGAATTAAAAATTAGTATCAGATATGATTTTTTTGTTTTTCATTCAGGCATAATTGAATTATATACAAAGGTAATACAGATTTTGAACAAGACTGCATTGCTAACGTTATCTTTAAGTAATCAGCACAGCTTCATAGCTCATTGAAACTGGTATCCAGTGTTTAAAAGCTAGCTGAGATTTTGGTTAAGTGTGGTTAAATATGAGGTCATGAACCAGCTTTACGTGTCTCATCTCACTGAATTTTCACCATTGTGGCCCTTGCAAAAGAGTCATAACTTTATTGATACTATTTTTATACCACCTACTTCTGCAAACATGCATGTGAGACACAGATCAAAGAGTAAATTTGACTTGACATTACATGCTTGTATTTAAAAGCTAATTTACTTTCCCAAAAGTGGGATTGCTGGGTCATAATGTAGTTCTATTTTTAATTTTTTAGGAAGCTCCATACTGTTTTCCATAGCGGCTGTACCAATTTATGTTCCAACAACATGCAAGGGTTCCCTTTTCTTCACATCCTCGCCAATGCTTGTTATCTATTGTATAACAAGTGTGAGGTGATATCCCGTTGTGGTGTTGATTTTATTTCCCTGATGATTAGTGAAGTTGAGCACATTTTCATATACTTGTTGGCCATTTATATATTTTCTTTTGAGAAATGCCTCATCAGGTCCTTTGCCCTTTTGAAAATCGGGATATTTATTTATTGATATTTTGATATTGAGTTGTATCAAATCAAGTTATGAACCTTAAATATGTACAGTTTAATTGGCAATAGTACAATAAAGCTGGGGAAAAACTTAAACTCATAATCAGACTTAGTTTTAGCAAAACAAAGAAAATCATCTGTCACAGCTAATTTAAATCTTATTGGCTTTGTATCTCTGTAATTGCTAATTTGTTTTGTTTTTACCACTGCATGAGAAATGTGTACATATGTAGGTACTTAAGTTACATCATAATAAAATACATTTGCTCACGTAGGGTCTCTATAATTTTTTTAAGTAGACCTTATGTTACTCAAGTTTGTGTTACTATGCTTTTTTCAATTAACCTTACTCTAAACACCTGTCTGCTAAAAAGACATTTTTGAAATATTTCCATGCTTTTTTTTTACCTTAATTCATTTGCTAACAGCTCAGAATTTTTTTAGCCTTTTTACCCAGAATAATTTGCCAATATGTGTTGCATTTGTTCACTTATAGGACTTAAAGTTTTTTTCACACATATGGGCACATTATGAATATATAAGTGTACACTGTGTTCTATTTTAAGCATCAGGTTATTCTTAAAATGTTTCACATCATTTGAAACAGAGCCATATATTTTAGCTGTTCAAATAGTAAATATTTAATATGCACTGATGTTCAACTAAACTATTTTCAAGGAACAGTCAGATTTAGTTATTAAGTAACTAGCTACAGTATGTTATATGTCTTCTCTGTGAAAGAGTATTTGTAATTTGATATACATATATGTCAGAGGTTTGGGGAATGCTGGTCTTTTATTTTTGGAAGAGTATTTTCCATGCATAAAACTATACTAGTCCATAATAAAATATTTATAGAAGCAAGCTGGTGTATGGTTGCCTCTCCAGCATACACAACTCTTTAAAATTATACCTAACCTGGTTTGGCAATGTCATTGGTACACTCAAAATTTATACCTAATGATTAAGGTAATGTGATCTAATAATACCTACTTTATAAAATTATCTGCAACAAATAAATGCAGAAGCTTTATTTTTCAAGATAAAAGTACTGAAGCTGTGGTTTTCAAGTGTTGCCCATGAATTTTATTGACCTAATGGTTTGCCATATATAATTAAACTAAGTGTACATTTTAATTTAAGATATTAGATATTTAGGATATAAGTATAATATAAATACAAGAGAAAGTTTGTTCTTGAACCCAAGTGCAGTTTTTGGTCATTCTGCAAAAGTCCATTGAACACTTAAAGTGAACTCATAACTAACTGCCCTAGGAGAAAGGACAAAACAGAGCGAGGCCCCTCTGCTCAGAAAATGCCTGGTCCATTTTCTGGAACTGGCTTGTAAAGTACGTATAGGCACTTCTCATTTTCTGCATCCAATTTATTCCTGAAAATATGTTGGGTAGTATATTTTCAGAAAACAAGAGCCTGTATTCCATTATTTTAAATGGGAAAACTATTAATGCATTACAGCCATCCCAAACAATATCTCCAAATATCACTAAATCACTCGTATATTAGATAACTCTTCACCTGCATATTTTTGTATAATAAGCAGCACTTTTAAACACTCATCCCCAATTATGTGTACTCATTCAGTTCAGTGGTGGATGTTTTGTATGTACCCAACCAAAACAGTAACATGTGCTCTTATGTAAATAAGCAGAGAAATAATAAGTTAAAGTACTGTTTACCCATTTCATTGAATCTATGAGGTCATCAGTTGTAAGATGCAACATCACTTTACAGGTCCTTAAGAAAGGAAAAAATGCTATTAATTACAGTTTGACTATAAGATAAAAGATTGTAATTGATGCATCAATTATAAGATGCATTCTGAATTCAGAAATGTTAAACTCTTTTGGGAGAGGGGAAAGTATATCTTAAAATTGGTGAAATACGAGCAAACAGAGTGAGGTTGATAGTCAAGTGTTGGGTCCTGTGAAAGGCTAAACATCAGGGGGAAGATAGGGAAGAGGAAAGTAGTGATGCCCTTAACATTTATCCATTGTTAAGTAGATTAACAATGCCAGCACAGGATTTAGCTCCAAAGAACAACAAAGCTATGCACTTTGCACATTATACTTTCTTGCATGATTCATAGACAACTTAAGTGTTTCCACTGGCACACGTGCACATTCATTATAGCGGTTCTTTTAGTTATATAGTGATTTGGGGGCAAATATTTTTGCAAATATAAATAGCAAATATTCGTATAGTGAGAATTCAGGCAGTGAGAGATAGACTTTTAGTGTTTTGTAAAAATGCTATAATGGCAGTCTGTAAAAGCTATGTGGGGAGGGTACACAGAAAAGAATGTAAAATTTTGCTTGGGGATATCGCAGAAGTCTTGAAGAAAGGAATGTGAAGTGATGTCTTGAAGGATAAGTAAATATGGCCTATGTCACAGGCAATGGGGGATGGAAGTAAAGGATTTCATAGAGAGAGAGAAGGAATACTCTGAGACAAAGGTATGGAACAGCCTGGTGCTTTGGAGAGCACTAAGCAGTGAGGCCTTTCGATGGGCTGTGCAGGGAGCAGCTGGATAGGACTCTGAGAAGGCAGGCCAGCTGCACCCTGGACGGCCTCGCGAGGAGTTCAGACTTCATTCTGTGGCCAGTAAAGATGCATGGAGTATTTGAATCCAAGAGTGACAGGGTCTGATTTGTCTTTGAGAAGTTCACTGTGGAGGTAATATGCTCGAATGCACTACAGAGGACACAAATTGAAGCAGAAAGTCCTTCTGACAAGAAATGTCTTTAAAAATTTTTGTTAGAGGAATGTATTTGTTTTAAGGATTTCACATATTTTATAATGTTTCCCAAGCTTGAAGGCACCTGCCAATTAATTCCCACTCTCTGATCATTTGTTTCTAATTGCCTCCCCCATTAATTGTGTTCTGAGAAGCATCCTCATTCACCAAACCCCTTAGAGCCAAAATGAACCATTTGGGAGATGTATGTATGTTTGTGTTGTTGCAGAGTGTCCAATGTATTTCAGACTGTGAATTCTTCAGACAATTCTCTGTTGTCTACTTTTCATCTGGCAAGGACCTAGGCAAAAGTAACATGCATTCTCTGCACACTGTTGAAGTAATAAATAATAATAAAGCTAAGACACAGTGATAGATGGGATCTGGGAACTCAGAATCATAAATCATGTGCTCATGAAACTATACCAGTGTGTATCATGTTGTAACTGCAGTCTATCCCTATAAATGTCCTCAGGTAAATGTGTTTGGTTTCTCTGCTTGTTAAATACTTGCATTGCAATTTATGTTACTCTCTTGTATTCTATAATTGATTGGCAGCCTCCAAGTGTTTACCTTTATAAAAATTGACAGACAGCTCTTGAATAAACTCATCTCCCTAGCCACCAACATGCTGATTTCTGCTCACGGCTCAAGCACTCTCTGCCCTTCATTTCCAGTTGTTGCAAGAAACAAATTAAAACCGTTCTTTCACATTTGAGGTGTTAAAATTTCTCAAGTACCTCTGGGCATTCATGTGTGTTAGATTCTGGCTATATATTTTAGAAGCAAGTGAAAAAAATAGTTTATTATTTGAAAATATTATAACTTGTGCATTCATACAGTAGGATTTTAAAAGGGTCTGGACATAATTATCATTGAATTATAATAACCTCTAACCAGTTATGATTAAAAGTCTTGAAACATATAAATTGAAAAACAGACAATTTGATAAATATGTCAGACACAAAATGTAAGATGAGATGACATTTCAAAGTGCCATGTTTTAAAGTCTGTATTCTATTTATTAAAAGGTATTTTAGACTTGTGGAGCCTTAGTGGTTATAGATAATGATTATGATACCAATTTCAATTCAATTATTTTACAATTACATTATAATACACAAATTATATAAACTTTGACCCAATTCCAATTTGCATGTTATGTAGTCTCTACTTATTCAAATTATGCTAACCCAGGGAATGTCCAAAAGTTATCTCATAATTTCATATAGGAGAAAGGCTTAACTTTAAGGTACTACCTTGAAAGGTGTTATGCACATCTCTTTTTTTGCCAAGATTCAAAGAATCACTTCTTTGAAGGAACAATATTAGGCATTTCCATGAATGAATGGATGAACAGGGGCCTTCATAAAGCATATGAATTGACTTCTTACTGTATGCATTGTAATACACAAAAACACTCTAAGACAGGGTTCATGGGTATATCTTATCATTCATTTAATATCTGCTGCATGTCACACATGGTGCTAAGTGCTGGAATAACCTCCCCACCCCAATTGTCTAGTTTAAAGTTTAAAGTTGCTAATCCTAATCATTTTCAGAACAGACTCAAAAATTTACAATAGGGAATAAACTCTTTTTTTTAATGCAACACCATAAAATACATTTAGAGAATATTTAAGTAAGAAACCTAAACTTCACCATTACGTCTGATAAATTGGGGGCACTAAAATATAAATTCATTAAACTATCAGATGGGGAGTACAAAGGACTCTTCTGTAAATTACACAATATAAACATTATTTATATACATGAGCTGAGTTGCCAATTGCATGATGTGTTGGTTGAAGCATTGATCAGAGTAGGTTGTGGTCAGCTTGGAGTCTAGAGGAAAAAGTTGGCACAATTAGAAGAATTTTTCAGGAAGACGGAACAATAAATGCTAAAGAACAAAAGATTTTTAAAAAATGATGGGAAAAATCTGAGTGTTACTGGTCTTTGTATCCCAGGTTACTATAACACCGCTTATTAAAGTTTTTTTGTAAGTAATAAATGACTGTTGAGAACATGAACCAAAAAATAGTATGTAGAATTTTTGCCCAGTAGATTATTTCACGTAATTTATCAAGAAAGGAAAAAAGAAGCCAGTTAAAAATAAATGACCATTACAACAAGACCACCTAGCGTGTGGTGGTCTTGTTGGCTAAGAGGTAAATGCCACTATGAATTTCTGGAAAATTGAAAAATGAAAACATTGCAAACAATGCAACTAAAATTACTTTCTAATGAAAAAAATAGTTTTTTTTTTTTTAATGTTATATAGCAGAAGTTTTGCTAAGCCAGTTTTTACAATATGAGCTCATTTGAAATTAGAATGTATTTGCATGCTTTTGTTTTATTCTGGATCCCCACCGGTGCATCTAAAATAATTTAAAATAATCCATCCGTTTATATAGTTCAAAATAGACTTTGGGTAGTTTTACAACATCATTTCCTTAGCAAACAGAATTGTATACTAAATAGAAAACAAAAACTCAGCCAACTGTTATTGATAGCTTTACATTCTGAGTTGGTGAGGCCCAAATTATTCAAATATGACTTTATTTGTGCCAATGACAAAATGATTTTTGTTAAAGCTAAAATGTTAACCTTTTAAAAAAATTTAATTTTGAAAATCCATCTTAAAAAATGTAACACATGAACATGGATATATCATGAAATACATGGATAATTTGTGAAAGGTATGTCTCTCTTCTACCCTTGGCTTCTGGCCACTTTTGTTGCCCGACCAGGAAAATATCTCCACTTTTATGTTTTATTTATTTTTCTATAATGATAAAACTTATAAAAGTTTATCTCCATTTTTTATGTTTTATTTATTTTTTGAGTTCTTTATGTTTTTATGTATTTATTTTATTTATTTATTTTTAAGATTTTTATTAAAAATGTGTAGCTAATATACAATATTATGTTAGTTCCAGGTGTACACAATAGTTATTAAATATTTGTCTACCTAAAGAAGTGATCACATGTTAAGTACAGCAACCATATGACACCGTGCTCTACTATATTCCCTACTATATTATTGACTATATTCCCTACACTGTACGTTGCATCCCATGACTTGTTTTATACCTGGAAATTTGAACCCCTTATTCCCTTTCACTTTCCCTCCCTTTTTAATTTTTCAATTAGAGTTGACATTCAATATTATTTACTTTCAGATGTAAAGCATAGTGGTTAGACATTTATATAATTTAAGAAGTGATCCCCCTGACTAGTCTAGTACCCACCTGACACTATACATGGTTATTAGCATATCATTGAGTATATTCCCTATGCTTTATTTTACATCTCCATGAATCTTTTGTAACTACCAATTTGTACTTCTTAATCCCTTCATCTTTTCATGCTGTCCTCCAACCCCCTCCCATCTATCACCACAGTAAATCTAGTACCCATCTGATATCACACATAGTTACTACAATATTATTGACTATATTCTTTATGCTACACCCTACATCCCCATGACTACTTTGTAACAACAAATTTGTATTTAATTTCTTCCCCTTTTTCACCCATTTCCAACACCCCTCTCAACTGGCAGTCATCAAAATGTTCTCTGTATCTGTGAGTTTGTTTCTGTTTTGTTTGTTTATTTTGTTCTTTAGATTCTACATATAAATGACAGGGCATCTGTCTTTCACTGTCTGACATACTTCACTCAGCACGATACCCTGCAGGTCCATCCATGCCGCCGCAGGTGGCAAGAACCTGTTCCCTTCCATGGCTGAGCAATATTTATAGATAGATAGATAGATAGATGATTGATAGATAGATAGATAGATAGATAGATAGATAGATAGATAGATAGATAGATCCATCCATCCATCCATCCATCCATCCATCCATCCATCCATCCATCCATCCATTCTTCCATCCATCCATCCATCCATCTATCTATATCACGAACTCTTTATCCGTTCATCCATCAGTGGACACCCAGGCTGCCTCCACATTTTGGCCATAGTAAACAATGCTGCAATGAACATGTGGATGCACACATCTCCTCAAGGTAGCATTTTTGGGTTTCATTAGATAAATACCCAGAAGTGGGATTACTGGGTCCTTTGTCTCTTGTTACAGCCTTTGTTTTAAAGTCCATTCTGTCTGGTACAAATATTGTTACTACAGCTTTTTGTGTTTGTGTTTCCATTTTCATGAAATATATTTTTCCCATCCCTTAACTTTCAGTCTGTGTATATCTTTCTATCTGAAGAGAGTGTCTTATAGGCAGCATATGTAAGGGTCTTGTTTTCTTATCCCCTCAGCCACCCTGTCTTTTGATTGGAGTATTTAATCCATTTACATTGAAACTATTTGTTGATAGATATGTAGTTATTGCCATTTTATTTATTTATTTATCTATTTATTTATTTATGTTGAAAAAGTCCCTTTAACATACTTTGTAATATGGGTTCAGTGGTGATAAACTCCTTTAGTTTTTTCTTGTCTGGGAAGCTCTTTATCTGTCCTTCAATCTAAATGATAGCTTTGCTGGGTAGAGTAATCTTGGCTGTGTAATCTTACCTTTCATCACTTTGAGTATTTTGTGCCAATCCCTCCTGGCCTGCAGTTTCTGATGAGAAATCAGCTTATAATCTTATGGGAGCTCCCTTGTAGGTAACTAGGTGCTTTTTTCTTGCTGCTTTGAAGATTCTCCCTTTGTCTTTACTTTGGACATTTTAATTATAATGTGTCTTGGTGTGGGCCTGTTTGGATTCATCTTGTTTGGGACTCTCTGTGCTTCCTGGACTTGTATATCTATTTTCTTTGCTAGGTTATGGAAGTTTTCAGTTATTATTTCTTCAAATAGGTGGGCACACTTGATGTTATCCCAGAGGCTCCTTAATCCTTTCTCATTTTTTTTGGCAGGGGAGGGGAATTCTTTTTTCCTTTTGCTGTTCTAATTGGGGGTTTTCTGCTGCCTTATCTTCTAAATTGCTGATTCAATCCTCTGTTTCATCTAATCTACTGTTGATTTCTTCCAATGTATTCTTCATTTCAGTTATTATAGTCTTTATTTCTTACTGGTTCTTTTTTATGTTTTCTATCTCCATTTTTATGTTTCCTATCTCTCTGTTGAAGGTTCCCCTGAGATCATTGAGCATCCTTATAACCAGTGTTTGGAACTCTGAATCTGGTAGATTGCTTGTCTCCATTTTGTTTAGTTCTTTTTCTAGAGATTTGTTCTGTTCTTTTATTTGAAACATGTTTCTTTTTCTCGCCAGTGTGGCTGCCTCCCTGTGTTTGTTTCTATGAGTTAGGTAGGGCTGCTATGCCTCCCAGTCTTAGTAGAGTTGTTTTATGTATTAAGTGTTTTATGGGACCCAGTGCTTCAATCTCCGCTGTTACCAGAGTCTCTTACATGAGTTGTGTGTGTCCTCCTGTTGTAGTTGAGCCTTGGTTGCTGTTTGCACATCAATGGAAGGGATTGACCCTCAGGCTGATTGGTTGTGGGGACTGGCTGTGACTACAGTGGATGAGCTATAGTGCAAGGGCTGACCCTTGCTGATCAGGGTTTGCTTTATCAGGGCTCTGGAGCCTGCCCAGTCTTCCCTTTGGGTGTGTCATTCTTGGGAGTCAGATGGGTGATATTCCAGCCCAGTCTGAAGCTGGCCATGGGGCTTACCAGCCCTGGGGCCTCCCGGGAGGGAACTCGCTGCAGGCCAAGTTCAGCCGCAGTCTGTGCCCTGTCCAGGGCCAACTGGCTTGTGCCACAAAGCAATCCAGAGATGATCACAACCTGCGCTGTGAGAGGCCTAGCTGCAAACCAAGGCTGACGGTTGCTAGTGCCAGGCTTAGGGCTGCTCACCCAGAGGTACAGGACATGCTAAAGCCAGATGCTGCTTGTTTGGGTTTTATGAACCTTTATGAGATTTTAGGAAAGTCCACAGTATTAGCTAAGGCAGGCTGTTTATACAAAAAAGCCACTGGAATCGGCTCAGGTGTGCCCGACTGTTGGCTCAGGTGGATTCTGATTTCAGGGAATCAGTAGGGTGGGGCTTATAAATGGTGATAGCCAATTTGCTAGAGAATCAGATTGCATCTGCATGTGTGTATCTGCATGCAGGGAGGGGGAGGGCTCAACAAAGAAGCAGTGTCTTCCACCAGCTCCTCCATCCAGGAGAAAGCTGCCTCTTCAGCCCTCACCTTGAAGGTAGACACTTCAGTTCCTCCTTGTATGTCTCTAGTGCCTTTTGTGCTGCTGCCCCAGCACTGAAACTTACAGCGAGTCAGTCAGTCAGTGAGTAAGTTTGTGTCCCCTTAAGATGAACACCTAGGACTGCAGCCACCCTCTGTCTCACTCAGCCACAATCTCTCCTGGTTTTCATAGCCAGAAGTTATGGGGATTTCTCTCTCTGGTACTGGAATCCTGGGCTGGGGAGCCTGGTGTGGGGCTGGGACCCCTTGTTCCTCTGGGGGGGACCTCCACAGCTGAGATATCTCTACTGATTTTTAATGGTCACACACAGGTGAGTTGTGAGATTAGCCCATTCAGTGCTTCTGCCCCTTCTACCAGTCTCAGGTGGCTTCTGTATATCTGTAATTGTAGGGTTTCAGTTCAGATAGACTTAAGGTAATTCTCAATAATGGTTCTGTGGTTTAGCTGTAACTGATGTGTTCCTGAGAGGAGGTGGGCACCGTGTTTACCTACTTTGCCATATTGACCAGAAATCCCCACTTTTTACATTTTAAATAATCTTCAGTATATTGGAAGCTCTCATCCTTTATCTTATTGAATATAATTTGTTACTAAAAAAATTATGAGCATTAAAAGAGGTTAATTATAGTGACATTACATATAACATCATAATTTTAATGACAAAAAAGAAATTAAATAATAATGCTGTTGTTTTCCCATATAAAAACTCATGCTATTTGGGTGCCTGTGCACCCAATGATTCATAATTTTTTCTTTTTCCTGCCTAACATTTACTTTTTTTTATATATTAGTTTCAGGTACACAAGGCAAAGTAATACTTAGACATTTATCATTTATATCCCTCACACTGTGTGAACCCCCTCCCATCCACTATCCCTCTGACATCACACACAGCCATTACATTTCCACTGTCTCTATTCCTAATGCTGTACTCCGCTTCTTGTAAGTATATATATATATATATATATAAATTATAGTTGGCATTCATTATTGTTCAGCTTCAGGTGTACAGTGCAGTGATCAGGCATCTACATCATCCCTGAGGTGGTCTCCCAAATGGGACAAGTGTCCATCGGATACCCTACAAAATCTTTACAACATTATTGATTACATTCCCCAAATTAATTTTCAAAACCCCTTGGCCATCTTGTGGTTACTGATTGTTTTCTAATCCCCTCACCTTCCCCCTTATCCCCAACCCCCCACCCATCTAGCAACCCTCAGTTTTTCCTCTATGTCTCCAAAACTGTTTATGATTAGTTCATTCACTTATTCTTTTCTTTAGATTCCACATATAAGTGAGATCATATGGTATTTGTCTTTCTCTGTCTGACTTATTTCACTTAACATAATGTTCTCTAGGTCCATCCATGTTGTTGCAAACGGTAAGATTTCTTTCTTCTTTATGGCTGCGTAATACTCCATTGTATAAATGTACCACAGTTTCTTAATCCAGTCATGTACCGATGGGCATTTCCGTTGTTTCCATGTCTTAGATATTGTGTATAGTACTGCAATAAACATAGGAGTGCATAAAGATTTTTGAATTGGAGTTTTGGATTTCTCCGGATAGATACCTAGGAGTGGAATTGCTGGATCATAAGGTAGTTCCATTTTCAGATTTTTGAGATACCTCCATACTGTTTTCCATAGTGGCTGCACCAATCTGCAATCCCACCAACAGTGCACAAGCGTTCCCTTTTCTCCACATCCGCGCCAGCACTTGTTGTTTGTTGATTTACTGATGATAGCCATTTTGACTGGGGTGAGGTGGTATCACATTGTGGTTTTTATTTGCATTTCTCTGATGGTTAGTGAGGTTGAGCATTTCTTCATATGTCTGTTGCCATCTGTATGTCCTTTTTAGATAAATGTCTCTTCATGTCCTCTGCCCATTTTTTAATTGGGTTGTTTGTTTTTTTGGAGTTGAGTTGAGTGAGTTTTTTATAAATTTGTGATATTAACCCCTCATCAGATATATCATTGGCAAATATCTTTTCCCATTCAGTAGGATCCCTTTTTGTTTTATCGATGGTTTCCTTTGCTGTGAAAAAACTTTTTAGTTTGATGTAATCCCACAAGTTTCTTTTTTCTCTTACTTCCCTCACGCGAGGAGATATATCAGTAAAAAATCTTACTCTGGGTAATGTCTGTGAAGTTTCTTTCTATATTTTCTTCTAGGAATTTTATGGTTTCAGATCTTACATTTAAGTCTTTAAGCCATTTTGAATTTATTTTTGTATATGGTGTAAGGAGGTGGTACAGCTTCATTTTTTTGCATGTGTCTGTCCAGATTTCCCAGCACCATTTATTGAATAGACTGTCTTTACCCCACCGTACACTCTTGCTTCCATTGTCGTAGATTAAATGGCCTATAGGCATGGATTTATTTCTGGACTCTCTATTCTGTTCCATTGATCTATGTGTCTGTTTTTATGCCAGTACCATGCTGTTTTGATTACTGTAGCCTTTTGATATAATCTGATATCAGGTATTGTTATACCTCCCACTTTGTTCTTATTTCTCAAGATTGCTGAGGCTATCTGGGGTCTTTTATGGTCCTATATAAATTTTATGATTATATGTTCTATTTCTGTGAAAAATGTCATTGGTAGTTTGATAGGAATTGCGTTGAATAGGTATATTGCCTTAGGCAGTATGGACATTTTAACTATATTAATTCTTCCTATCCATGTACATGGTACGTGTTTCCATTTATTTGTATCTTCTTTCATTTTTTTCTTCAGTGTCTTATAATTTTCTGAGTACAGATCTTTTACTTCTTTGGTTAAATTTATTCCCAGGTATTTTATAGTCTTTGGAGCAATTGTAAATGGGATTGTTTTTTTAATTTCTCCTTCTGATGTTTTATTATCGGTATATATAAATGCAACTGATTTCTGAATATTAATTTTGTATCCTGCTACTTTACTAAATTCATCTATCAGCTCTAATAGTTTCTTGGTGGAGTCTTTAGGGTTCTCTATATATGGTATCATGTCATCTGCATATAATGACAATTTTACTTCCTCCTTACCTATTTGGATGCCTTTTGTTTCTTTTTCTTGTCTGATTGCTGTGGCTAGAACTTCCAGCACTATGTTGAATAGAAGTGGAGATAGTGGGCAACCTTGCCTTGTTCCTGATCTTAAGGGGAATGGTTTTAGCTTTTCCCCATTGAGTATATGATGTTAGCTGTGGGTTTATCATATATGGCCTTTATTATGTTGAGATATGATCCCTCTATTCTCACTTTCTTAAGGGTTTTTATCTTTGATGGCTGCTATATTTTATCAAATGTTTTTCTGCATCTATTGATATGATCATGTGATTTTTATTTTTATTTTTCATTTTGTTAATGTGCTGTATCCCATTAATTGATTTGCGGATGTTGAACCACCCTTGCATACCAGGGATGAATCCCACTTGATCATGGTGTATGATCTTTTTAATGTATTGCTGAATTCTGTTCGCTAATATTTTGTTGAGGATTTTTGCATCTATATTCATTAGAGATATCGGCCTGTAGTTTTCTTTTTTTGTGGTGTCTTTGTCTGATTTTGGGATCAGGGTGATAGTGGCTTCGTAAAAAGTGTTTGGGAGTCTTCCCTCCTTCTGGATTTTTTGGAAGAGCTTGAGGAGAATTGGTGATAATTCTTTTTTGAACGCTTTGTAAAATTCACCTGTAAAGCCATCTGGTCCAGGGCTTTTGTTTGTTGGGAGACTGTTGATTACTGATTCAATTTCCGTGGTGGTAATCAGTCTATTCAGGTTTTCTGTTTCTTCTTGAGTTAGCCTTGGAAGGTTGTACGCCTCTAGAAAATTGTCCATTTCTTCCAAATTGTCAAATTTGTTGGCATATAGTTGCTCATAGTAACTTCTTAAAACTCTTTGTATTTCTGCAGTGTCCGTTGTCACTTCTCCTCTTTCGTTTCTGATTTTATTAATTTGGGTCCTCTCTCTCTTTTTTTTAATGAGTCTGGCTAAAGGTTTGTCGATTTTGTTTATCTTCTCTAAGAACCAACTCTTGGATTCATTGATCTTTTGTATTGTTTTTCTGGTTTCTATTTCATTTATTTCCACTCTGATCTTTATTATCTCCTTCCTTGTGCTCCCTTTGGGCTTATTTTGCTGTTCTTTTTCCAGATCCCTTAAGTGTGAAGATAAACTGTTGATTAGTGATGTTTCTTGTTTCTTTAGGTAGGCCGGCAATGCTATAAATTTCCCTCTTAGGACTGCTTTTGCGGCATCCCATAGATTTTGGGTCGTTGTGTTTTCATTTTCGTTTGTCTCGAGATATCTTTTGATTTCTTCCTTGATCTCCTGGTTGACCCATTCATTATTTAGTAGCATGTTATTCAGCCTCCATGAATTGGTGTGTCTTCCAGTTTTTTCCTGTAGTTCATTTCTAATTTTATAGCACTGTGGTCAGAGAAGACAGTTGGTATGATTTCAATTTTCTTAAATTTATCAAGACTTGTTTTGTGGTCTAACATATGGCCTATCTTGGAAAATGTTCCATGTGCGCTTGAGAAGAATGTATATTCTGCAGCTTTGGGGTGAATTGCTCTGAAAATATCGATTAAATCCAAGTGGTCTAATGTATCATTTAAGGCTGTTGTTTCCATATTGATTTTCTGTCTGGAAGACCTGTCCCTTGTTGTCAGAGGTGTGTTGAAGTCCCCTACTGTGATAGTGTTACTGTTGATCTCTGTCTTTATGTCAGTCAATATCTGTTTTATATATTTAGGTGCTCCTATGTTGGGTGCATAGATGTTTACTAGGGTTATGTCCTCTTGTCAGATCGATCCCTTTATTATTATATATTGCCCATCTTTGTCTTTTAATATTTTCTTCATTTTAAAGTCTAGTTTGTCAGATATAAGTATTGCAACTCCAGCTTTTTTCTCATTTCCATGAAATATCTTACTCCAACCCTTCACTTTCAGCCTGTGTGTGTCTTTTGATCTGAGGTGAGTCCCTTGTATACAGCATATTCAAGGGTCTTGCTTTCTTATCCACTCAGCCACCCTATGTCTCTTGATTGGAGCATTTAATCCGTTTACATTTAAAGTGATTATTGATAGGTACATAGTTATTGCCATTTTAAAAATTGTAGTTAGATTGTTTTCATCTTTCTTCTATTTACAGAAGTCCTATAGTATTTCTTGCAATGCTGGCTTGGTGGTAATAAATTCCTTTAGCTTATTCTTTTCTGGAAAGCTCTTTATCTCTCCATCAACTTTAAATGATAGCCTTTCTAGATAAAGCAATCTAGGTTGTAGGCCTTTATTTTCCATCACTTTGAGTATCTCCTGCCACTCCCTCCTGGCCTTCAATGTTTCTGTAGAAAAGTCATTTGATAGTCTTATGGGAGTTCCCTTTTAGGTAACCCTCTGTCTGTCTCTTGCTCCTTTTAGAATTCTCTCTTTGTCTTTAATCTTTGCCATTTTAACTATAATGTGTCTTGGTGTGGGTCTGTTTGGGTTTATCCTGGTTGGAACTCTCTGCACTTCCTGGGCTTGTATGTTGGTTTCCTTCATCAGGTTAGGGAAGTTTTCGGATGTCATTACTTCAAATATGTTCTCAATCCCTTGCTTCCTCTCTTCACCTTCTGGTATTCCTATGATGCGCATGTTGTTGCACTTGATGTTATCCCAGAGGTCTCTTAAACCGTCGTCATTATTTTTTATTCTTTTTTCTTTCTATTGTTCTGTTTGGGTGATCTCTGCTAACTTGTCTTCTAAATCGCTGATTCGATTCTCTGCTTCATCTAACCTGCTGTTAATTCCTTCAAGTGAGTTCTTTATTTCAGTAATTGTGTTCTTTAGTTCTAACTGGTTGTTCATTATGATTTCTCTATCCTTCTTTATGTCGTCTCTCAGCTCCTTAAACATTCTTATCATCAGTGTTCTGAACTCTGTCTCTGATAGGTTGGCTACCTCTGTTTCATTTGGTTCCATTTCTGGAGGTTTCTTCCGTTCTTTTATTTGGGACATGTTTCTTTGTTTCCCCATTCTGGCTGACTCTCTGTGTTTGCTTTGATGTATTATGTAGATCCCCTAGAGTTCTTAGTTCTTGCTGGGTTATCTTATGTAGTATGTGTCCTTTATATTTGACTTGCACTACTTGGTTCTTCTCCTCTGCGTGTGCTCCAAAGGTGACTGTTGTGTTGTGTATATTGTCATGTTAAAGAAGATCTGTAATTGTTTTTCGCTTGTGAGTAGGTGGGGTTAACTCCTAGGCTGACTAGTTGTGAGACTTGGCTCTGCCCACCACAGGGTGTTCTGCTGCATAAGGGTTGACCACTTAAATGTGGTTTGGCCTCTATGGGCTCTTGTGCCTGTAGAGAATTCCCTCTGGATGTGTCACTTGTAGGTCAAACCCAGTAGTACTCTGGTTTGGTCTGGAGTTGGCCTCTGGGTGTGTTGAATCTTGTGCCTCTTAAGCTGGGCCCTGGTAGGGCAATTTCAGAACAAAGCAAATCACCAAGCACAACAACAACAACGACAAAGAAAAAAATCAAATACCTTCACATGTAAAAACAACCGACAACCCCCACTCAACACAGGCAACACAGATATCAAAGATATAAAGACAAAACAAAACAAAATAAAACAAAAAGCAGTGCCAGTCTTGGCTTAAGCCCACCAAATAATCTCCAGGTTGTCCTCTGCTGTACCAAAGAGTCCTCTGCGTATTGTGCAGGCAGAGCCGGTCACCTGGTGCCCAGAGTGACATTGGGACTGCAGATTTAGATGCGTGGGGCTGAGGGGTCTGGATGGTAGTTTCTACAAAGTCAGTGCAATTTCTGCTCTTGCCTGCACATATGCACACTGAAAGTAGCACCACCAGCCCTGTGTCCAGTTCTCCTGAGTCTTAGGGCACTTCTTCCGTGTGTGTGTGTGCGCGCGCACGAGTGTGTGGTGGGCGGGAGATTTCTGAGCTGCTGAAAGCCCAGAGCTGCATCTGCCGCTTACTGCTGATTCCTGGGAGTCCCTCTGCAATTGTCATTGCCCTGCCCTAGGCAGGCCAGAAAGGGTGGGGGCTGGGGATGGAGGGGTCTTCTCTCTCCCAGCCCACCTGTGTCACACTCTTCCTGCAGGCCAGTAAAGGTGGTGGCTGAGGGTGGAGGAATCTCTTCTCTCCTAGCCCAGCAAAAATCACACTCTTCCCAGCCTCTTCCCTGGGTCAGAGCTGCATGCCAGTCTTCCCAGAGACTGAGCACTAAGGCTCCTCTGTAATCTGATACTACTCCGCAGTTCAGGGGCCATTTTAAGTCTCTGGAAGGATGGGGATATGATTGGAAGAGCGGGGGCGATGGGGGCCCAGGTATGGAGTTTGTGTCCTTTGTCCAGCCTAGGGCCCAACAAAAGTTCTCACTGAGGTTATTGCCTTAAATTCTGGATATGCTGCCCCCTCAGCGGGAGAGATCAGCTGTGGGTTGCAGGGAAAGAGCCCACTTCCTGGCTTCTGTGTTCTCTGTTCTGTCCTGGGATCCCCTGCCTCTCTGCAGCTGTGGATTCCGGCTGCATTTCCACCGCCACAGATGCGGGCTGCGTTTCCACAGCCGCAGATGCGGACCGAGTTTCCACTCCACTCCCTTCTCTCTTCCCCTGCTCGCCCAATTTGCCCACCTTCAAGTAATCCTTGCACGAGTCTCTTAGCTGTTCTGCGTGATGAGCAGAGGTCCTTTGATGGGTTATAGATGTCCCGTTTGTGATAAGATCTGGAGGAGAACTCAAAAAGTGTGCCCCGCTGCCACCATTCCTATGACATCACTCTAACTAACATTTACTTTTAATTGCTTCTATTTTAAAATTGTTCTCTGCCATGTCCCATAAAATTTCAGTTTTCATTTTTGGATTTCATTGTATTTTTTAAACAATTGCAATTATTCCTAATTCTTAAAGATCAAGTGATATCTCTCTCTCTCTCTCTCTCTCTCTCTCTCTCTCTCTCTCTTTTTTTTTTGCCTAACATACAAGTATAATAAAAGTAAATTTTAAAATATACACTTTTATTTTTCTGCTTAACACTTATCAATTTATAATATACTATAAGTTTTACATTTTAAAAAATTCACTGAGAATGTAAGTTACATAAGGATAGGGATTCTTGTTTTGTTCACTCCTTTATCACTAGTGCCTTGAACACTGTCTAGAGTGTAGAGATGTTCTATACATTGACTGAATGAATAAATGAATGAACAAACAAATCTCTTTAATGTTTTAAGCAACTCAAGGGAAACTTCAAAGTACAACTTTAAATAATTTGCATTCCATTATTTTTTGGAAGTTAATCAAAATTGGACTCAGAGAAAATTCAATTTTGTCTTGGCTATATAGTCCATTTAGTTTATAATTAATTTATATGTTCAATTTATTGTGTAATCTACAAGACAAATATGATGCTTGTAGTAAAAGATGCTTCATGAGGTTTTGAAAACAGCTACAGTATTCTTAAATTATTTGTTCTATATTTAATATGTGTGCATGCGTATATACCAGAAGCATCCTGAGGTGCAATTTTTCTCTTTATCAGGTTTAAATAATCATATAATGATCACAGCACTTAATTTAATAGGGTCATTGTCCTCCTAGTTACCCAGACCCCAAGCCTCAGAGTTTGCTTTCATATCTCTTTTGTGAATCTTCTCAAATACACGCCAAGTTTGGTTGATTCTCTTGCCACTGGTAAAATTATTGGTTCATTCATTTGAGAACTAGCATTGTTTTCTTTAAATTCTCCATAGAATTAATCTTTCTATCTTTCCCACCATGTTTTTAGTTTTATAATAAGTTATTTTCCCTTGTGTATTAGCTGGGTATGTACATCTCTCTCTCTACACAAAATTGGTGTGTGTGTGTGTGTGTGTGTGTGTGTTTCACTAAGCATTATTCATCCTCTTATGTAAAGTAGGTGCTTACCTAATATTTACTAAGTTGAGTTTATACTTCATAACTGGATCAGATAACTTTTATTAGTGGTTTATCATATTATTAGTTTTGCGCACAAAAAATATTTCTGGGAACTTCTCGAGGACACTTTCTGATAACCTAATTGTTTCTAAGCATAGAAGGTGCTGGAAATTATTTTATTTTCCTAATATCCTGCAACATATTTTACCATTTTGTTTAAAATCTTAGCATATGTTCCTATTTCAATTTTCTAAGCAGGTTCAGTCAGAGCTGGTAATGATAGATGTGACTGAATTCAGAATTGTTTCATATTTTACTACAGAACTGGTGACTTAATGGGGCAGTCCTAAGAAAGCAAAAGCCTTTCTATGTAAGGTTTCCAATTCTAACTTAATGGGGTTTTCTGTTTTGTTATACCACTTGAAAAAATTTCCAAAGTTCCCACTTTATAAAAATATACATTATAATATCAGAGTAGAGCCCTATTTGAAAAATGAAAGTAGTATGTTTTCTTTATTTTTCTTTTACATATACAGTCCCAATACAGTTAAAATCAATAAATGCTTTATTTGAAAATGAAGGCAAGTTTCTTCTTCACTTTTAATTTAGCTTGAGGTGAATTCCTGGGTAGTTTTCAACTAATGGCGGTTGATCCCACAGGTTTAAAGACCTTCTTGATGACCACTGTTTGCTTTTGGTTCTTGTGAGAAGACGGTTTAGGACCAAGCTGCCTATTGAGTAGGATGTTCCTATTGTAAAATTGTTCTCTGCTGAGTCCCATAAGTGGTAGAATCTGTATGGCTAAGAGAAAACAATAGTGAGGTTTTCCCTTTGCATGAATTTAAAATTTTACATGCAAAGTTCTGCAGTTACTTATGGTTTGTAAATTATTTTCCTTATATATAATGCCATTTAAAGTGCTAAAAGTATTCCTTTTGAAAGTAAGTCTGTTTAATTGTGATACAAAAATTGTGGATAGCTTTTACTGAATTAATACTTGACTATTCCCTCCACAGGTAGTTTTTGAAATTTTTCATTTGCCTGATAATGCCATGTGAAATTTCTTTTTAGGGAGATAGTTCCTATGTGAAAGATCGCTGGTGTGTTTTTGATGGATTTATGGTCTTTTGCCTTTGGGTTTCATTGGTGTTGCAGGTAATTAAAAACTTTTAAATTACAAGGGGCTATTTTCCAAAATGGGCACTATTTTGCATTGAAAATCTAAATAGAAATATTAAAAAATATGCATCAAATGTTATTGTATGATTTTCTACATCATGTTATTTTAAATGTTTATTAATGAAAAAGCCTAAGATTTTAATCATTGTCAGTCACATTTGTGAATTATTTCTCAATCAGAAATAAAAATCAGTACAATAGCTAATTGTTTCTTGTTGAACAGATATAAAAAATATATTCATTGAAATAAAGAACATTGGTTGAGATTTCTGTATTTGTAGAATAAAAATATTTAATTAAAAAATAAAAATTCCAGTCTTTTATGTAACTGAACCCTCACTAAAAACAGTTAAAAATACATATAGATACATTGAGATACATATTAGTCAACATAAAATACTATATTGCAAATAGAAAATGCCTTACTATGAGAAATGGGGACTATGTATTAAAAAGTCTAAAGGAGGAATTTCATTGGAAAATGGTAGAATGCATTCCCATGCATTTAGTCAGGCTTAATTTTGCATTTAATTCAACTAAAGTTACTATATTATTCATTTAGAAATTCAGAATAAAATAGATTTACACTCCATCCATCCTGTAAACTCATCATAGTGCTTATTGATAAGCTATCTTTATTTTGATTAAGCTCACCTCTTCAACGGTATAATTTACCCTGCACATTTGTGTGTCCTTTTGCATTTAGTAACTACTGTATAATTGACAAACATTTTCTAATTATTATTTTGCCTCTTAGAAAATGGTACAATTCTTTTTCATGTTTTTTCATATTTTAACCCTTTTCCATTACTTCATTTTCTGATATTCAAAAAGTTCCACCAAAGAACGTAATTAGTGAGGACAACTTAGCACGCTTACTATGTATTTTAAGTTGACACTTGTTTCTGTAATAAAAACTGTGCCTTGATGACTTATATAGGAAATAAACAATATTAATGGCACTTTCATTAGTTTATGTATTTGTTTCTCTTAAGAGAGCTCTGACTTGAAAATGTACTCAAAAGAAAGTTGATTTCAGTAGAAAATGATGTAAGACAAAGCTATCTGTATATACCATGACGACAAGCAATGCTAAGGGTAAGTCTAAACTTGTTTATTCACCTCTAAATTTACAGGTATTTGAAATTGCTGATATAGTTGATCAGATGTCACCTTGGGGCATGTTGCGGATCCCAAGGCCACTAATTATGATCCGAGCTTTCCGAATTTATTTCCGATTTGAATTACCAAGGACCAGAATTACAAATATTTTAAAGTAAGTACTGCTTTTACATATGTTAAGGGGAAAATTTATGACATTTTTTTTTATTTAAGTTTTACTTATTTTACCTTTTTTTCCCCCCTAGGCGATCAGGAGAACAAATATGGAGTGTTTCAATTTTCCTCCTTTTCTTTCTACTTCTTTATGGCATTTTAGGAGTACAGATGTTTGGAACATTTACCTATCACTGTGTAGTAAATGACACGAAACCAGGGTAAGTTTATCCACTAATTGCATTTTAATCTAGGTGATTTAACAGGATGTTTCTGCAATTCTCATGAGAAAATTTTCTGTGTCGAATTTTTTTTTTTTTAAGTCTTTATGTACTCTCTGTTCCATATCCTCTGCTTCGTCAAAATTGTTTTGTCCAGGTCTTTTAAGATAAGTATTTAAGACAAGCCAGGCTGAAAAATGTAACCCTGTGGGAAAGTAGATTAAGCAAATTCAAAGTGTACATTTAGAAATTTTCCTCAGGATGGCAGAATGGAGAGTGTGCTAACATAATACCATCAGAGTAAAATAAGATAGGAATGGAAAATGGCATAACTACTTCTAAAAACAATTGGGCAGTTTCTTAAAAAGTTAAACAGATAACTACCATATATCCCATTCATTCCATTCCAGGTATTCCAGAGAAATGAAAACATGTCCATAAAAAAACATATACATAATGACTTTATTTGTAGTAGCCCAAAACTGAATAATCAAAATTTCCATCAATAGGTAAATGGATAAACAAATTGTGGTACATCCATATAGTGAATACTATTTAGCAATAAGGAAGTATGAGATATTGATATAAACAACATCTTGGATGAATCTCAGAATAATTATTCTGAGTGAATAGGAAACCAGATGAAAAAGATTACATATTATAATGATTCCATTTATATAAGATTCTACAAAATGTAGGCTTATCTGTAATAACAGAAAGGAAATCAGGGTTGCCTGGGGATAAGGATTGGGGCAGGAATAAGGGATTACCAAAGGGCACAAGGAAACCTGTGGGGTTGACCAATATGTTCATTATCTTGATTGTGGTTCAGTACATGTATCAAAATTCATCAAACTGTACATTTTAATATGTGCAGCTTATTGTATGTTAAGTATACCTTACTAAAACTGTTTAGAAATGCTTCAAAATAGAAATCTAATTTTCTTCACGTGGTCAGTTGTCCTGGTAGGACTTACTGGGTGCTATTATCCTCTGAATTTGATGCTGCTTTTCTCATTTACCAATTCCCAGTCTATATTTCGGTCTGTACCTGTGGTCTATAGTGTGCTTGATTGGTCTATTTGACTGTCCGTTCGCCAGTATCACACTCTGGAACACATGTAAATTACAACCTGGCATTATGCATGGGGTCAGCATTTCCAGCCCCCAGCCTTACATAGGCTCAGAACCCCGTCTTCTGCCTCACGTGCCATTAAAACCCAAGCTCTTTAATACTAGATAATTGGCCCCCATTCATACCACCATTTTGTCAACTCATATACTTCCCTCCCTCCAGTATTTAGTTCCCTCTTAGGTTTTGACATTTTGGAATATGTTTTTATTTCTTGTGAGCCTAGATAGGCATTTTCAAATGTTATTGTTTATCCAGCAGCTCTAGTTGTTTGTAGTGGAAGGAGTGGAATTTAATGGAGGCCTGCTTGCCAGAACTAGCACGTTGGCACTCATAGCTATTTTTTTCCCTCTGTTTTCCTCCTGATGCTGTGAGGTCCGTGAGGACACATATGGGAAAGAATGGAGAATATTCATCTTCTTATCTTCGGTGCCCAGTATCCTAGCCCAGTATCCTGCTTAATACCTATTTACTGAAGTCATGGTTGATGATATATTATATTTGGACAGACAATAGCATTATGACACATTGATAAGGAAGAAGAAATTTATAAAAAGTAACAGAAAGAAAAGCAACTTGCTAAAGGGACAAGGAAGAAATAGTTAAACTATGGAAAAGCAGTATTAAAATTAGAGGAAAGCAATGGATTGGTACAGACACAGGGTAGGAAAGTTGAAGGAAGTGGTGAGTAAGGGAGTCGACTGTGTGGGTGAGAGAAGAGACAAATGCATGTTATTTTGTGTTTTTTTGTGTGTGTGTTTTTTCTAAGTGTAGGTAGGCTGTAGAATATGTATAGATTATTCCATGAATGAATATGAAGATGGAAAAAGATGTTATGTGGGTGGGAGACAATAGATAATAGAGGTGAAGAAGAGAGAAAGCTTCTGGGTAAGAAGACAACTGTGTTATAGCAGCAGTGAGTATAGGAGGCTGGTTTCAAGTTACCATTTTATTTAAAAAAAACAATGGAATGCGAGAATTCTAAAGCTTGTTAACACAACTAGAAGATCAGGAATCATGCTGGCAAACTATATTTTGACACATAAACTATAATACAAATTGAGAAGACTCGCATGAGTACCTTCTGAACTCACAGCCTTTGAATCACTTTAGTAAGTACTCTTCACCAGCTCTATACTGGACTCAGTATGAAGAGATAAATGTCCTTGACAAAAATATTAAAAACCTTTTGTATTCTGAACATTAGATGCAGCTCACTACTTCATCCTAAAAACTGCAGTTCACTTTGAAAATTTTCATACATGTTGGCAGAATTTTAGTTACTCGAGACATAGCAGTTATGGGGGGATGTTCCATTTTCTTTCTCATATTTGTAGAATCTGCCCAATAGCATTACGTACATACACATATATCTTGCCTTCTCTGCGTGATTCTTAATTTACCATTTGAGAAGAAAAGCGTAACTAGCCCCATGGTTATAACGTTGCTCATCAACAAGTTTGATGACTTTTTTTCGAGGACCAATCATTTATACCATTTTCTTTTCATTTTCAGTTCAACATTAACTGAGTTTGGAAGTGCCACTCAAAAGCAATAAAATTGTTGATGCCATTTTACCATTATTTCCAGCCCAGATATTAATTTACCTTATTTTTAGAGACTCAAAAAAAATTATAAAATCAAAATGAGACACATAAAATTCCTGATTAAAATTTGTTCCAACTTTTTGTTTCCTTTTAATGTTTCTTAACTAGAAAGTTCTCATAAATATTTCTGAGTCAGATGTTAAGCTACAGTATGACAGTTCTGTTTCCAGCAATCAGTGTTGCCAGTGCTGTCATGTCCTCATTTCTTAGTTGTTGTCTTTTAACAATTGTTCCAATTTCTGCTTAACTGATTTGCATGAACTATACCCTCCTAATGGGAGAGTTTTCAAGCAGAACGGTGTCTGTTCAGAAACCTGTATATCCTGAGTTTCATGGCTGACGTCTGGAATTGATTATGTTTAATCTGTGAGGCAAACAGGATAAATAAAAAAGCAACTCAATACATGCAGTTTTGCTTTTAAATGGAGCTGATTTCTTTTAAAGCAGATAGAAGAGAATCTTAGCTATGTCCTCAACAGCATTACTAGTAAACCTTGAATTTCTTCTCCAATAATGAATGGTGACCTAAGGCAATTATGGAACAAATAATGAGATTTGATGAAGCAAAGCAGTTCATAAGCTAAAGCTGAGAAGAGCAATGGCCTGTGCTAGAAACAGGTGTGGCAAAATGCCAACTGTGATGGCAGAAATTGTCCCTGAAGCTAAAAGAGGAAAGTGTAAAATGAGCTAGTAGGTGAAACAGAAAAGATGAAGATTTACTTGACCTTATTATCATTCCTGAGAAAGGAGAGATATTTATTCATAGCTTAGTATCAAATAATAAAATCTTATTCCCAAGAGTGAGATAATGAAAAAAACTTTAAGGTAAGTAAATGTTTACTATATAAAAGTATATAATATACTTTTTATATGATACTTTTAGTATAGTATATACACGTACAAAGGTTTACTATATAGAATGCAGGATTCAACCAGGAGTTCCGGTAAATATTTGCGATGGCTGGACCATTTGCTTTAAGACACAGAGATGTGGGACAACACATCACAGACACCAGGACAATCCTGGTGCATCCCTGTTGCCTCAGAATAATTTCTGATAGATTCTTTTTCCATCGCAGTAGAATCTCAGTATGGACAAAACATTCTGTGTTTACCCTACCTAGAAGCCACTCATAGGACTTGGTGGTATTTTATAAAATATCACCAAAACTTAAACTAGAGACAATATGAAGTTGGATTTTTGGCAGTTTTCTATTGGTACAAATAAAATATAAATTTATTCTTTAGGATACTTGGAAAATAAGTGAATTATTGTCTTATAAATCATGTTCACAAAATAAGGGTTTTTTTAATGGAAATGTCAGAAGAATTAAAAATAGAAACATAGTAGAACTTAGAATATTAATTTTTAATTTCTATGAACTTTATCAAGAAAGAAATTTTCTAAACTATGTAAAATCCTAAGTGCCTCAAATTCACACAAAGGTCTGAAATATTGATTCATATTTAAACTTCTTTGTAAAGATGAAGAACGACTGCTACATTTAACTTATAGGATTCAGGCAGAGATGTCTGCCATGTGCAAGAGATAAAAACAAATTTGGATAAATGCATATTAGTAACATTTAAGATATTTAAGAAATGATAATATGCTAATGAGGCATGTAGGTTTCTAATTAAATTAACAGCAACATTTGTAGAGCACCTATTATATCTCAGATATTTTGCTTATATAACTAATTTTTAGAATACTCTGAAATGAAATATTTCCCCCATTTTGCAGATGAAAACACAGTCCCAAAGAGATTAAATAGTTTGTTCATGTGCTAAGTGAGAGAGCAGGGATTTCAACTCATATCTAATTTCCGAGCCCGTGCTTGTTCCACTATTTGAGCAACTTCTATTGTGTTATAATCCCACATTAATAAACCTATGTACACATACAGGTCCACATGTATATGCATAAACATTGTATAATATGTGTCATAGAGAAAATTAATGTCCATAATACATCTGGTTTCTATCTTTATGTAGATACTATGGTCCAGGAGATTCTATCTCATTTGAATCTCAGGAATAATGATATGTAACATATTTATGTTTTAAAATCGTTGTGCAAATCCATGTCAAAGATGTGGGCCACATGAGCCACCAGTTAAATTCACTTTTTATATGACAATTTAAAAAAATTGAATAGAATAAAAGAATTCAGAATAAATCAAATTCCATGTGAAAATTAACACCAACATGATTTCCATCAGAATAGCAAAAATATTTGCTGGAATCTTTAGTATAAAAAAGAAAATCCTATCTTTAGTGTAAAAAAGGAAAAGGTGAGAAGTGCGGAGACTGAGCCACACGGGCACAGGACACAGACGTAGCTCAGTGCTCCGAGCTCGCTGCATCTGGGAACTACCGCAACTGTGGAAGAGGGAAGAACTCGGATTGCTAGGGTTCTGTTTATGGCCCACAGGGGTGAGGGGACAGCATATAACATGGCTGAACCCAAAGCTCATGGCAGAGACCTCAGAGAAAAGACTGAGGGAAGAAGGCTGAAAACGGCGGTTTAAGCCCTCACTGCTGAGAAGAGAACTGAAGCCTTAGGCACTGAGACTAGCCGCCCCTTCCCTACGCTCCCAGAGCACAACCTACACCCACCTGCCCAGTGCTAGAAGTGGAACAGTAGCAGTGTCAGATCAAAAGAACAGAATATTTGCTGTTCTTAGAACTGTGGACCGCAGACACAGATTCGCAGCCCAACTAGTTTCAGCAAAGGGGAGGGAGCTGTGGAAGCAGGACCAGCTGTGGTGGTGGTCACCACCACTGCTCTGGGCCAATTCTCACAACTCACCCCGCCTCTGGCCCCACCTATCTGGGTGGATCCCTGCAGGAGTAAACAGAACTGCTGAAACATATGGGCTCTGAATCTGGTGCAGGAAGAGCTTTGGAACTTCAAAAGATCTCCGCATACCCACAAGGACACTGCGCCCTGTGACCCAGACAAACTATTAACAGAGGAGAAGCCCGTCTCCCAGGGAATCCCCCCATTGTGTGAGAAGCTGGAATAGTGCAGAGAAAACATAGCACTACCGTGTGAGAGAGAAAAAAAGGCTGCAGTCGGAGAGAAAATAAAACATTCTACCAACAAGTACTGGAAAACAAAAGAAAGACCTCTTCCTATCAACCTGTTGCAGAAGCCACTCCTGTAGATGTCTAGGAAGAGAAATAATAAATCAATAATTGCCGTGAATAACCAAGGCACCAAGACAGCTCAGAAAGAAAGTGAAAAGTCTCCAGAAAAGGAACTTAAAGATATGGAAATATGTGACTTAAATGACAGAGAATTCAAGATTGCAGTTCTGAAAAAACTCAACGAGATGCAAGAAAACACAGAAAGCCAGTTTAATGAACTCAGAAACACAATCAAAGAACAACATGAGCATTTTACGAAAGAGATTGAAATTTTAAAAAAGAACCAAATAGAATTTCTGGACATGAAGAACTCAATAGAAGAAATGAAGAATGAAATAGCCAGCTTAGGTGGTAGAGTTGACCAGATGGAGGAAAGAATCAGTGACATCGAAGATACAAACCTGGAAATGACACGGATGGAAGAAGAAAGAGACTTGAGACTTAAAAGAAATGAAAAAACTCTACAAGAACTTTCTGACTCCATCAGAAAGAGCAATATAAAAATAATGGCCATACCAGAAGGAGAAGAAAGAGAGAAGGGAAAAGAGAATATATTCAAAGAAACTGTCGATGAGAACTTACCAAACTTGTGGACAGAACTGGATCCTCGAATCCAAGAAGCAAATAGAACACCTAATTACCTCAATCCCAACAGGCCTTCTCCAAGGCACATTGTATTGAAGCTGTCTAAAATCAACAACAAAGAAAGAATCCTCAAGGCAGCCAGGGAAAAGAAGACGGAAACCTACAAAGGAAAGCCCATTAGATTATCATCAGATTTTTCAGCAGAAACCCTACAAGCCAGGAGAGAGTGGAACCAAATATTCAAACTATTGAAAGAGAGAAATTATGAGCCAAGAATAATATATCCAGCAAAGATATCCTTTAGATATGAAGGAGGAATAAAGACCTTTCCAGACATACAGAAGCTGAGGGAATTTTCTGATACACGACCTGCACTACAAGAAATACTAAAGGAGGCTATTCGACCACCATCAACAGGGACAATTTGTGGCAACCAAAACATAAAAAGGGGGAGACTAAAGGCCTGAACTGGAATATGGGAATGGAGAAAGTAAGCGTGCTGAAGAAAATGGAATACTCTAAATATCAAACTTTCTTTTACATAAACTCAAGGGTAACCACTCAAAAAAAATACAGAACTGAAATATATACTATAATAAAAGAAGAAATAGAGGGAAACATCATAGAATACCACCACACAGAAATAATAGACAACAACAAAAAGGCAAAGAAACAATGGAGACACAGCCTTACCAGAAAACTAAAGATAGAATGACAGGAAATCCTCACATATCAATAATCACCCTAAACGTAAATGGACTGAACTCACCAATAAAAAGGCACAGAGTAGCAGATTGGATCAAGAAACTAAACCCAACCATATGCTGTCTCCAAGAGACACATCTAAGCTACAAGGACAAGCATAGACTCAAAGTGAAAGGGTGGAAAATGACACTCCAAGTAAATGTTATCCAGAGAAAATCAGGTGTAGCCTTACTGATATCAGATGAAACAGACTTCAGGGTGAAAAAGGTAACAAGAGACAAAGGTGGACATTTCATAATGGTAAAGGGGATTATACAACAAGAAGACGTAACAATCATCAATATTTATGGCCCCATTCAGGGAGCACTGAAATATACCAAGCAACTACTAACAGAACTAAAGGGAGAAATTGGCCAAAGCACAATTATACTAGGGGACTTAAATACATCATTGACATCTATGGAGAGATCATCCAAACCGAAAATAAATAACGAAATAGCAGCCCTAAATGACACATTAGATGAAATGGACGTAATTGACATATATAGAACACTTCATCCTAAAACATCAGACTATACATTGTTTTCTAGTGTACATGGAACATTCTCAAGGATAGACCCTATATTGGGACATGAAATCAGCATCAGCAAATTTAAGAAGATTGAAATCATACCATGCATATTCTCTGATCACAAGGGTTTGAAATTGGATATCAACTGCAAAAAGAAAGCAGGGAAAAACACAAATACATGGAGATTAAACAACATACTTTTAAAGACGACCGGATCAAAGAAGAAATTAGAGAAGAGATCAAAAGATACATAGAAACAAATGACAATGAAAATACATCCTACCCAAATCTTGGGGATGCAGCGAAAGCAGTTTTAAGAGGGAAATTTATATCATTGTAGGCCTATCTCAAGAAACAAGAAAATTCCCAAATAAATAACCTCACATTGCACCTTAAAGAACTAGAAAAAGAAGAACCAATGAAACCCAAGGTCAGCAGAAGAAAGGAAATAACAAAAATCAGAGCAGAACTAAATGAAATAGAGAACAAAAAAACAATAGAAAAAAATTAATGTGACAAAGAGCTGTTTCTTTGAAAAGATTAACAAAATTGACAAACCCTTGGCTAGACTCACTAAGATAAAAAGAGAGAAGACACTAATTAACAAAATCAGAAATGAAAAAGGGGAAGTTGTCATGGATACCACAGAAATACAAAGGATCATCCAAGAATACTATGAAGGACTATATGCCACCAAATGCAATAACCTAGAAGAAATGGACAAGTTCTTAGAAACATATAGCCTTCCAAGGCTGAGCCATGAAGAACTGGAAAATCTAAACAGACCAATCACCAGTAACGAAATTGAATCAGTCATCCAAAACCTTCCCAAAAGCAAAAGTCCTGGACCAGATGGCTTCACTAGTGAATTCTACCAAGCCTTCAAAGAGGATCTAATACCAATACTGCTCAAGCTCTTCCAAAAATTGAAGAAGAGACAGTACTCCCTAACTCATTTTATGAGGCCAACATTACCCTGATACCAAAACCTGGTAAGGACAACACAAAAAGAGAAAACTACAGACCGATATCTCTCATGAATACAGATGCAAAAATCCTAAACAAAATTCTAGCAAATCGAATACAACAATGCATTAAAAAGATTATTCATCACGACCAAGTGGGGTTCATCCCCGGAGCACAAGGATGGTTCAACATCTGCAAATCCATCAATGTGATACATCACATAAACAAAATAAAGGACAAAAATCATATGATTATATCAATTGATGCAGAAAAAGCATTTGACAAGATACAACATCCATTTATGATTAAAACACTTAATAAAATAGGTATAGAAGGAAAATACCTTAACATAATAAAAGCCATATATGACAAACCCTCAGCTAATCTCATAATTAATGGTGAAAAACTGAAGCCCTTTGCTCTACATTCAGGAACATGACAGGGCTGTCCCCTAGCACCCCTGTTTTTCAACATAGTGTTGGAAGTCCTTACCAGAGCAATCAGGCAAGAGAAAGAAATAAAAGGCATCCAAATTGGGAATGAAGAAGTTAAATTGTCACTCTTTGCAGATGACATGATGCTATATATAGAAAACCCTAAAGACTCCACTAAAAAGCTATTAGAAACAATCAACGAATACAGTAACGTTGCCGGCTACAAAATCAATGTAGAAAAGTGCATTGCATTCCTATATACTAACAATGAAATCTCAGAAAAAGAAATACAAAAGCAACTCCTTTTGCAATTACAGCAAAAACAATAAAATACCTAGGAATAAACTTAACCAAGGATGTGAAAGACCTACATGCTGAAAACTAGAAGACAATTTTAAAAGAAATTGAAGAAGACACAAAGAAATGGAAAGACATTCCGTGCTCATGGATTGGAAGAAACAACATAGAAGAAACAAGTTAAAATGGCCATATTACCCAAAGCAATATACAGATTTAATGCAATCCCCATCAAAATCCCAATGGCATTTTTTAAAGAAATAGAACAGAAACTCATGAGATTTGTTTGGAACCACAAAAGACCCTGAATAGCCAAAACAATCTTAAGAAAAAAGAACAATACTGGATGTATCAAACTCCCTGTCTTTAGCTTGTACTACAGGGCTACAATAATCAAAACAGCATGGTGTTGGCAGAAAAACAGACACATAGACCAATGGAATAGAATTGAGAACCCAGAAATCAAAGCATATAAATATGGACAGATAATTTTTGACAAAGAAGCAAAAAATATACAATGGAGAAAAGAGAGCCTCTTCAATAAATAGTGCTGGGAGAATTGGAAAGCCACGTGCAAAAGAATGAAAGTGGACTGCTATCTGTCACCATGTATCAAAATTAATTCAAATGGATCAAAGACTTAAGCATAAGACCTGACACAATAAACTGCATAGGAGGAAACATAGGTACTAAAATTATGGACCTTAGGTTCAAAGAGCATTTTATAAATTTGACTCCAAAGGCAGGGGAAGTAAAAGCTAAAATAAACGAATGGGACTATATGAAACTTAAAAGCTTCTGCACAGCAAAAGAAACCATCGACAAAATAAAGAGGCAACCAGCTGAATGGAAGAAGATTTTTGCAAACAGTTCCTCCGATAAGGGGCTAATATCCAAAATATGCAAGGAACTCATGAAACTCAACAACAAAAAAACAAACAACCAAATTGAAAAATGGGCAGAGGACCTGAAGAGACATTTCTCCAAAGAGGACATACAAATGGCAAATAGACATATGAAAAAATGCTCAACATCACTAATCATCAGAGAAATGCAAATAAAAACCACAACAAGACAAATAGTAACAAGTGTTGGAGAGGCTGTGGAGAAAAAGGAACCCTTATACCCTGTTGGTGGGAATGTAGACTGGTTGCAGCCGTTATGGAAGGCAGTGTGGAGGTTCCTCAAAAAATTACGAATAGAATTACCATATGACCCAGCAATCCCTCTCCTGGGTATCTACCCAAAAAATCTGAAAACATTTATACATAAAGACACATGTGCTCCAATGTTTATTGCAGCTTTGTTTACAGTGGCCAAGACATGGAAACAACCAAAATGTCCTTCGATAGATGAATGGATAAAGAAGTTGTGGTATATATACACAATGGAATATTATTCAGCAGTAAGAAAAGACAATAATAGGAACATTTGTGACAACATGGATGGATCTTGAGTATAATGCTAAGCGAATAAGTATAATGCTAAGCGAAATAAGTCAGACAGAAAAAGCAGAGAACCATATGATTTCACTGATATGTGGTATATAAACCAAAAACAACAAAAGAACAAGACAAACAAATGAGAAACAAAAACTCATAGACACAGACAATAGTTTAGTGGTTACGAGAGGGTAAGGGGGTTGGGGGGTGGGAGATGAGGGTAAGGGGGATCAAATATATGGTGATGGAAGGAGAACTGACTCTGGATGGTGAACACATAATGTAATTTATAGATGATGTGATACAGAATTGTACACCTGAAATCTATGTAATTTTACTAACAATTGTCACCCCAATAAATTAAAAAAATAATTTAAAAAAAATGGGCAGAGGACATGAAGAGACATTTATCTAAAAAGGACATACAGATGGCAACAGACATATGAAGAAATGCTCAACCTCACTAACCATCAGAGAAATGCAAATAAAAACCACAATGAGATACCACCTCACCCCAGTCAAAATGGCTATTATTAATAAATCAACAAACAACAAGTGCTGGCGCGGATGTAGAGAAAAGGGAATGCTTGTGCACTGTTGGTGGGATTGCAGATTGGTGCAGCCACTATGGAAAACAGTATGGAGGTATCTCAAAAATCTGAAAATAGAACTACCCTATGATCCAGTAATTCCACTTCTAGGTATCTATCCGGAGAAATCCAAAACTCCAATTCAAAAATCTTTATGCACTCCTATGTTTATTGCAGCACTATACACAATAGCTAAGACATAGAAACAACCGAAATGCCCATCGGTAGATGACTGGATTAAGAAACTGTAGTACATTTATAAAATGGAGTATTACGCAGCCATAAAGAAGAAAGAAATCTTACCGTTTGCAACAACATGGATGGACCTAGAGAACATTATGTTAAGCGAAATAAGTCAGACAGAGAAAGATAAGTACCATATGATCTCACTTATATGCGGAACCTAAAGAAAAGAATAAGTGAATGAACTAATCAGAAACAGTTTTGGAGACAAAGAGGAAAAACTGCGGGTTGCTAGATGGGCGGGGGGGTGGGGGTAAGAGGGAAGGTGAGGGGATTAGAAAACAATCAGTAACCACAAGATGGCCACGGGGTTTGAAAATTAATCTGGGGAACGTAATTTAGTGGTTACCAGAGGGTAAGGGGGTAGAGGGGTGGGAGATGAGGGTAAGGGGGATCAAATATATGGTGATGGAAGGAGAACTGACTCTGGGTGGTGAACACATAATGTAATTTATAGATGATGTGATACAGAATTGTACACCTGAAATCTATGTAATTTTACTAAAAATTGTCACCCCAATAAATTAAAAAAAAAAAAAAAACACCTTAGTTTCACATTAAAACTCCTAACAATATGTTACAGAGTAGAACACAAAAGCTGCATGGCTTTTTAAAAGATAAATCTTGAGTCTTCAAAGAAATAAGCTTTTAGCTAGCTGCTGAGGCAAAACCTGTGGGTTTCTGCTTTCCTTAAGGCCATATTCCTAGAAATGTCTAAGAAGCACCAGAGGTAGTTAGAGTTGCTTGTCATTCTTGCAATGAAGCAGGTTATCCATGTGTTCTGGGAACTGTAGGGCCATCATCTCAATTTTGCTCCTTCAGTGACTCACATATTTTTATGTCTAGTGATTGGATTGGTCAAGCGCACTTTGTGGTTGAAGGCATCTGGGAACAAGGGCTTTGGTGCTTTTTAAATTCTCCCCTGACCTTCACTTTTATTATTATTTTATTGTGAAATGCTTAACACAGTAAGTTTAATTAACATCCATCAGAGCATACAAATACAACATGAAATAAAAAGAAACAATATTTTTTTCCTTGTGATGAGAAATCAGGATTTACTCTTAACAACGTTCACACATATCTTACAGAAGTGCTAATATTGTCTTCATATTGTACATTACATCCCTAGGACTTATTTGTCTCGTAAGTGGAAACCTATACCTTTTTTTAAATTTAAGTTAATTTTATTATTAGTTCCAGGTGTACAAAACAACATAATGATTAGACATTTACACCCCTCATAAAGTGATAACCCCACCAAGTCTACTACCCCTCTGACACCGTACATAGCTATTACAGTACTATTGACTATATTGCCTATGCTGTACTTTACATCCCATGACTATATACATATATATGTGTATATATATACATATATATATGTTTAATTATAGTTGACATTCAATATTATTTTATATTAGTTTCAGGTGTACAAGTATAGTGGTTAGGCATTTATATAATCAATGAAGTGATTTCTCCAATAAGTCCAGTACCCCCTTGACACCCTACATAGTCTTTATAACATTATTAATTATATTCCCCATACTGTATTTCACATCCTGTGACTATTTTGTGACTACCAATTTGTACTTCCTAATCCCTGAAACTTCTCACTTATCCCCTCAAACCCCTCCCATCTAGCAGCCATCATATTTTTTTTCTATGAGTCTATTTCTGTTTCGTTTGCTAGTTTATTCTGTTCTTTAGATTCCACATGTAAGTGAGATCATATGGTATTTGTCTTTGTCAGTCTGACTCTTTCACTTAGCATAATATCCTGTGAGTCCATCCATGTTGTTGCAAATGGTAAAATTTCATGTTTTTATGGCAGAGTAAAACTCCATTGTATAAATGTACGAGAATTTCTTTATTCAATCATCTACTGATGAGCATTTTGGTTGTTTCCATATCTTGGCTATTGTAAATAGTGCTGCAGTAAACATAGGGATTCATGTGTTTTTTCAAATTAGTGTTTTGGATTTCTTTGAATAAATATCCAGGAATTGCTGGGTCATAAGGCACTTCTATTTTTAATTTTTTGAGGATCCTCCATACTGTCTTCCATAGTGGCTGCACCAGTTTGCAATCCCAGCACTTGTTTGTTGATTTATTGGTGATAGCCATTCTGACAGGAGTGAGGTGGTATCTCATTGTGGCTTTTAGTTTCATTTCTCTAATGATTAGTGATGGATGCTGGGTATCTTTTACTATACCTGTTGGCCATTTGTATGTCCTCTTGGGGGAAATGTCTATTCATGTCCTCTGCCCATTTTTTAATTCAATTGTTTATTTTTTGGGTATTCAGTTGTATGAGTTTTTCATAAATTTTGGGTGTTAACCCCTTATCAGATAAGGATTTGGTCTGTCCTTTTAATGTTCTTAACGTTGTGGAGCCTGTGGCTTCATCTGACCATTCCAAAAGGATGGAAGCCTGTTGGAGTGGGAAAAACTGCTGCTCTCCAGCAATACACTCCGCCAAACCACATCCAAAAGAATGAAAATCTTTTGAGTTCCTAATATGTATGAGGTCCTTTATATTCATAATTGCTAATTCATAGTGTGATCTCATAGGTTGGGTTTTATGATCCTCATGAGAAAGAAGAGGAAATAGCTCCTTGCCATACATTAATTAATTGGTGAAATCACTAACTAAAGTCCGATATGCTTGGCCTCAAATTCTGATGGCTGTTTTCCACCATGCCAACTCACTCCTGACAGATGACTCCTCACCCTGGGTGTTCTAGTTTCTGAAGCAAAGAGAAGAGTTATTGCTTTAGGAGCTCTTGGCCTAGATTTGAAATGTCAAGGGTAGTAGACTTTGTCTTACAGCCTCAAAACAGTTTTCAAATTTCCAGTTTGGAGCCGATCAGTGCATATTCTCTGTCCTGATACTTAACTTTTCTAATGCTCTCTTTGAATACCTTCATTGCCTGATCCAGCCTCCGATGCCAGTCTCCTAGCTCCTATCACATGAGTTGCCCCTTATTCATGTTGGCAAAATAGTGAGTGATATAGTTAAGGAAGTAAGCTTGGGGAAAATATATAATTAATAAAACTATACAGATATAACAAAATAAGATGACTATTTAAAATGCTTTCTAAAAATAAAATATAATGTTGTTTAAGTTTTGTACAATATTTGAAAAAAATATTTAATTTTATTGATTTGGTGCATGATTTCACTTCTTTATGGCTTTGCCTATCTAGCTATTGAGGAAAGGATGAGAAAAAGCAAAACATCATATTAAAATATTCTCCATTTAACAGTAAGGGGAAATTTATTTCCTAATTTCTTAGGAAACGCACCAGATTTACTTGTTTGTAAAAAGAGGTTTGATGTCAATATTATTTTCTGCCTCAGACTATTTATCTTGTTTTGTGGTCCCTCTAAATGTCCAAGCAGAGTAATTAAAAGTTTAAAAAAATCAAGAAATAGTTTCATCTCTGAGAATTCCAGGGTGGGTTTATTTTTCCAAAGCATCCAGCATTAGAATTAACCAGGCGAAATCATAGAAGTTTTAAATTAATCCTGAAAGAGGAAAACAAATAGGAGTAAAAATGAAGCCAGATGATTTTCTGGAATAAACCTGAGAGGCAGGTAACATTCAAAGCATGTTCATGACCAGCATTTGCAATGAGAGGGGTAATTCATGCCCACCCCTAAGAGTGAGGCAAGCAATGACCTAAGGCCTCCAAGGCCATATTCACTGTTCTCCCAGGTGCGAGGATTATGTGTCTGTCCTTGTCTTTTTCCCCAGCATGCAATTCTCTGAGTGTGTCATATGCAAATTGTTTGGTATGGTAGCTACTGCTTGTTTACAATCCCTGAAAAAAAGCTGTGAAGAGCTACATCCACCAATGAAGAGTAAAAATGTTCTCTTTCTCTTCCTGCCCCCTCTCTATCTCTCTCTCCTGTGCACACACAGGCTTTGACAGTTCCACTTTCCAGAATGCTGTTGTGTATCCGCCCTAGAACTAGTGTCCACTAATCCTTTAATAGTCACTCCAAGCATCACCCATACTGGAAGATTTTCCTTGTACTACTCACCGTTCACCACCCACAGTCATATGTAATGTCTCTACTTTGTGCTTTTGTAACACCATGAGAATAGAGATAGCTTTTAAAGCATTCATCGTGCTCTCCTGTGGGGATGGCTTTTCTCTTCTCTCTATCACACTAGGCAGTAACGTCTCTGAGTTGGAAATATCTTTTTAGTCATCTTTCCTAGCATGTTGTATGCAGGGAAGAGACCTGTCAAAAATAATTATTTTGAATGAATGAACAGACAAATGAAATAAAATAGTCCTACTAAGAATATAGGAAAAACAATTTCTGAAAAAGGGCTGAATAATAATAATATGCATAATTATGTTCGTAAGTGACAGTGATTACAAAAGGCCAACACTAAATTTGTAGCAACAAGAAGTGAGGACAGTTTGATATCAGTAGAGGAAGACAGCATTGCATAGTGAAGAGAAGAATTTGAAAAGAAAGTCTTAAGCTGTTGCATTTGGCATTGGTGAGTCTGACTGGTGGATGAGAAGAGAATATGGTGGGTAACATGGTGTTACTCCATCATTTACCTTTTATATGAAAGTATGAGGTCATTCTGGGAATTGTTTTTTAAATAGCTGAAAAGTTTTTCATTTTACAGATGAGGAAACTGAGGCTCAAATGGTTAAAGTGAATTGCCCGAGGTAACTAAGCTGGTTAATTACTGAACTGAGATGATAATCCTTGTCTTCTAATATACAACTCAATGTTCAGTGCCATCAGAAGTAATAACTAATTTAAAACCATAAAAGTATAAATTATTGAGGTCTTGTTTGGGGCTGTTAGTAAACAGTTTTAGCATCAAGCTGAGAATACATTTTCTTAGATCTGGAACTTCTACATATGTTATTTGTAAATAGGATATTTTGTTAAGAATAAAAATAAAAAAAAGACATATGCCTGGCAGATAATTGAAGACTTTTGAAAAATGATTAGCTGCTCAGAGTGATTCCAGTACTCATTTTGAAACACGGAAACTGCTAACGCAAGACATTTAAAAAATTGAAAAAGCATGCCAAGTTTTAGATAGCACACTAAAAAATTGCATAAGAACACGAGAATCCAATTGTTGAAGAGTTTCTCCTGAAGTTAATTAATTAATTAATTAATTCACCATAGATTTAAATAATGGTAAAAAGAAAGGTGCATCCATTCATTTATTCAGAAAATAATTATTAACCTCCTGGGTGTATTAGGATCCTTCAGAGAAACATAACCAGTTGGATATATCTAGAGAGCAAGAGAGATTTATTTTATGGAATTGGCTTATGCAATTGTGGGGCTATCAAGATCAAAGTCTTCAGGACAGGCCAGCCAGCTGGAAACTCCAGCAGAAGTCCATATCGCAGTGTTGAGTCCAAAGGCAGTCTGGAGGGAGAATTCTTTCCTCTTCCAAGTGCTAATCCTTTTCTCCTAAGGCCTTTAAGTAACCGGATGAGGCATACCTACATTATGGAGTGTAATCTGCTTTACTCAAAGTCTGCTGATGTAAATGTAAATCACATCTAAAAAATACCTTTATGGCAGCCTCTGGACTGGGGTTTGGTCAAACAGCTGGGCACCACAGTGTAGCCAAGTTCACACATGAATGTAACCATTACAGGGAATTCACACATCGCATGTGTCAGGGAATTCATGGAACTGGAGTTTACTCTGGGGAACAGTAGAATATGGAAGACATCCAATGGATAAATGACTACACAAATGTGACTTACACGTTTCAGGTGCCATAAATGAAAAGTGTGGGTACTTTAAGAAGTTATAGCAGGAAAACCTAACCCAGTCTTAGGGATTTAGGGTGACAATCAGGCTATGAAAGTGATGGACAGGTGGGGATAAGGGCTTAAGCAAGAGAAGATGGGAGGAGAGATTTCTAAGCAGAGGAAAGGCCCTGAGGTAGAAGGAAGAAAGAGCTGGGAGAAGGCAACCTGGTTGGATACTACGACATTTGGGGGAAGGGGAGGAGGCAGATTTTTCAGGGTCTTATTGATCACATTAAAGATTTGACACCGATAGACTCCCTGTAGGACAGTGGTGATGGAAAGGCCTTATATAAGCTCTGTGGCGAATGGATCGGTAAAGCTAAGAGTGGCTGCAGGATGACCAGTTAGGAAGCTAGACAGTGGTGCATGGAAAGGTGGAGATGGAGAGAGTCGAATCAGCTCAAAAGATGTTTTGGAGGATATGTAGGGAAATATGATGATTAGTTATAAGCCTTGATGGAGAAGTAGGTATCCAGGGTGATTCCAGGATTTCAAACTTGCTCAACACTTTGGATAATGATGTGATGGTGCAACTTGTAATGAAAGGGAATGTTGGGAAACGAGTCGGGGTTCAGTGTGGGATATGTAGAGTTGGAGGTATTTGTGGTGTAGCCAAATGGAGAAATGTAATAGGCAGTTGAACATGTAGCCCTGAGATTCAGCAAAGACATCTAGATGACAGAGAATTGAAGCTATGAAAGTGGATCTGATTGCATAGGGACAGAAGATCATGAAAAAGAGAGGAAGGCCAAGCACGAAGCTCAGAGCAGTTCAGTACTTAAGGTCTTCAGAGCAACTCAGTACTTAAGATGGAAAAGGATAATGATCTGAGAAATAGACAAAACTAGCATCTTCAAAGCCAGCATCTTATTGCATCTCTCTGAACTTCCCTTCTATATCCATCTCTCTAACCACAACTGGAAAAGGTTCTCCATTTTTAAGGACTCAACGATTAGGTTGGACCCACCTAGATAATCCAGGATAATCACCTAAATTCAATATTGTTCACATTTGCCAACTTAATTCCCATTTGCCATGTAACATAATATATTCACTGGTTCCGGGGATTAGAATGTGGACATTTTTAGGGGGTAATTATTCTTCCTACAACCAAAACAACTATGCGGAACACTGTTGAGAGGTCACAGATGATAAAAACTAAAATTCTCCAATTGGATGTAACACATGGAAATAAGACCAATTCCAGTAGATTGGAGAACACGAAAATGGGCAAAAAAATTAAATTAGGGAGATTAAAAATGGATACTTTTTTCTAGAAATCTGACTGTGAGTAAGAAATACAGGTTTTGAAACCCACTTAAACGTGAGTGGATATTTATGATGACTGTGAGAATCATTACCTATATTTAGGATTTGGCTGGTTGGAGCAAGAATTCTGTCTAATTCCAGAGAGCTTTTTGTTCTGTCATGAATATTTAAGGGAAAATGAATAAAGAAATAATAATAACAGATAAAAATAAAATCTAGAAGATTTTTGTTAACTGAGAAAATGAAGCTAAGATAAATAAGTATATATCCTGAAACTCTCAACGTTCATTTCAATTTTAAAAAGGGCTATTATGTGGTTTTAAATACACGTGTTCCAGAGCAATTAATCATTAAATAAATGCATCTGTAAAAAGCATTTGCCAATAGCTTGATGTTGGCAAAAATAATGTGTTTCACATCTGCTGCCTCTGAAGCCAAAAGATTTCAAAATAATATCTGTGCTGATGAAAGTTGAGCTTAGAATGAGAATCGGTGTTAATATGAAAGAAAAAACAAATGGAATCAAGAAGGAAAAGGTACTCTAATATTTATAAATTAATGAAAACATAATCAGAATAGTTAACCATCACTGAGTGATTAACTTATTCCCAGCAATATTCTGAGAGTTGTACATTAGCTCATTTAATCATTAGAACACCCCTATATCATAGGTACAATTGCTGTCCCTACTTCAAAAATGTGGAAACTGAGTCAGTACACACCAGGGCTAGCGTCTTAATCTAGGCAGTCTACCAATTTCAAACTATCAATAACAATAGGTAACAACTAGCGCTTATTGTCTAAGTACCCGTTTTCAGAACTTTACAGATGTAAATCATTACTTTTTCACCACAGCCCTAAGAGGTAGGCATTTTCCTACCTTCTCACAGATGAAGAAACTGAGGCACAGGTGGGCGAAGTCATATATGTAAAAAGCGGCTGAGCTAAAATTCACACCCAGCAGATTAGTTCTGGAGTCCAATTTCCTATCCAAATAGCTGTTAAAATGATGTTCTTTGGAAACTTTTTCATATAAACAGAGAATTTTCTCAGACATTGCTGCTATTGTCTTTTTAAAATATTGGAAATAAAAAAATTAATTTTGATTGTCTAGTAATCGTTTCCCTCTCTGAACTTTACCTTATCTTTCTCAAGTATAAAGGAAGAATTAGGTGCAAGTTTCTTTCAGCTGCACAATTCTGTGAATGAAATGCTTTCAGTATCACATGCCAAAATTCCTTCTATTCTTTTGACAATTATTTATTGTTGTGTTTTACATGCCAGGATGTATGCTACATTTTATTGTTGTAATGAGTAATGGTTATTTATAATAAGCATTTACTGAGCACTTGCAGCGTGCTAGGTACTATGCTGAGTTCATTACTTGGTTTATTTTTCTTAATCTTCACACATGCTTCGCTTTATTTGATTACTCTCCCTATTTTACAGGTGAGGAAACTGAGCTTAGAAAAGTTTAGCACTTTAATCAAGTCACACGACCAGTAAATGACAGAGTTTGGGATCAAACCCAGAAAGCTTTACTCTGAAACTCTGAAGCCCAGTATCCTTACCAGTTTGTTCTAATGTGTGGGTAGAACATCAGAAACAGAATCAGATTAGACTTAAGCAAAAATGGATCATTTGGCCTACATGTAAAAATGGGAAATGAGGAGAAATAAGTAATGTGTCTGCCTAAAGTCATATCTTTCTGACACAACCAAGTGGTAGTTTCCACAATGTGAGCCTTTCCCATGGGTTTTGCATGGGGAGTCCAAAGGAGCTGCTGAAAGTGTAACTGGGGGGAACAATTATTCAAACACTTATTCCTTGAGATGTGTAGACAAATTTCTTTCTTGCAGCTAACATAATTCTGAGGGAATAAACATAGGGTGTCTGAGATGTGGATGAGGCTTTTAGAGTTTTGTTTATGACTGAGACAGAACTTGGCAAGGTATCACCAGGCATGGGTGTGTGTGTGTGTGTTGTGTGTAAAACTGAATATGTGTATATATGGTGGCCTCAAGCAGCTAAGAGACTGCAGAGAGTTATGTGTCAGACTCTAGACAAAGCATGTTGTAGCAGCCAGTTGAATATAAGAAGGTATTAGAGAATAGAAATGTAACCCAACAAGTCTGCCTCAATTTGGCCATAAGCTGAGGAAACTGAGACTGTCCTAAGGCTGGTCCCCATTTAGAAAACGCCTAGAAGCACTGATACAAGGGAAATGGCTTATAATAAAATCGGGGGTTTAGAAGGCTTATGAAATCATCTAGCCTAAGCTTTGGCCTCTGCACAATCCATGTGAATAACCTCAGAGAGCAGCTGTTTGCGACCCATTTTTAAGGTCAACTCAGAACGAGATTCCACAATCACCATTCCAGTGATTACTTGTACCTGCTACTCAGAAATCTATTACATACCTAAATCCTTCTACATCAACTTAATCTCCTCCTTGTTCTCCAGAAAGATGAGAAAAAGGGTTATGATCACCACCAACCTATAAAAACCTTAATATTCCTGGAGCTATTACTAAATCATCCCATAATCTCTCTTTCCAATGTGATACTTTTAGCTCTTTCAATCTCACCTTATTTGTCTGGTTTTCTTTCTAAACTGCACATCTGCCAAAACAACAGAAGGCCAACAGACATTTATAAGACTCATAGTATTTGTACCATATGGCAAATGACTGCCATCATTTAATATTGCTTAGAAGTAGAGAAGTAAAATTTGTGTCCACAGTAGGATAAGGATTTTGTGACTAACGACAATCCTCAGACAAGTTAATATTCCTTGCAAATATATAGGAAAATTTCTTCTTTTACTTATGTGGTCTTTGCTCTTGAAAGACAAAAGAACAGAGGTAATAATATTCTTATAAAGACCTATTGTAGAGATGGATCAGGTATCATTTGAGAATGTTTAATATGTCATTAATATTATGAATATCATTTATAAAACACGAATCTTAAACCTGTGCCCATATGCAGCAGTTATTAATGAAAACTGGTTACATCATTCATTTTAATCAATATTTACAACGGTTGAAATTGTTTAACTCTTTCGTGTGTTGTTCACAGAAATGTAACCTGGAATAGTTTAGCTATCCCAGATACACACTGCTCACCAGAGCTAGAAGAAGGCTACCAGTGCCCACCAGGATTTAAATGCATGGACCTTGAAGATCTGGGACTTAGCAGGCAAGAGCTGGGCTACAGTGGCTTTAATGAGATAGGTCTGTCTTACTGGTAAAACACATTTTCAGTTTCTATATTACAATGTTTTTGAAATGGAAATCATAGTTGTATGATGGATATATCATGATAAGATTAGCTCTAGTATTTAAGAAAATAACTGCAAATTTTAATTATATACCTGTGTCATAGTATAGTCTACTTTAGAGTCTATCATATACAGTCTATGTTTATATATTTTCAGTAATGTCTGTAGATACTTAAATATCTCTCATTTTAGATTATTTTGATTCTTAATTATAGCATTTAAAAGTATTTATTTGTTGAGCAAGGTTCAGGGGTTGTTGCCTCAAAGATAAACAAGATATGGTTTCCTTCCGCATTGAGCTATAGTCTAGCAGTCAAGGTAAGTTTTAAATAACTGGAATACTAGGCATTGATGAGTGCATAAGAAGTGAACTAATCCCAGAACAGAAGATAGCCAATCAAGTACTTAATGAATGTGTATCAACGATCTAATAGATGCTAGTATATGAATATGATGTGCTCAAATGTATAGATTTATATGTGACTTGTCCTAGTAAATCCTGAAATGTCCCATTTAAACATGTAATGAAAGAACTTAGTGTCTGCCATTAGTTGATATTGCATTTATTACAGTGGTGTACATGTTGAACATATTTCATTATTGAAGCAAAAAAGCATAGAATTCAAAACGTTTTTTTTCTATGCTTTGAGAATTTGCCTTAGCTCAGGCGGCCATAACAAAATACCATAGACCGGGTGGTGGAAATACCATACATTTGTTTCTCACCAGTCTGGAGGCTGGAAGTACAAGATCAGGGTGCTGGCATGGTTGAGTTCTGGTGAGGGCCCTCCCAAGCTTGCAGACAACTGTCTTCTTGCTGTGTCCTCACATGGATAGGGTGTGTGTGTGTGTGTGTGTGTGTGTGTGTGTGTGACAGAGAGAGAGAGAGAGACAGAGAAATCGAGAAAGCTCTCTGATCTTCTCATATAAGGACACTAATCCCATCACGAGACCCCCACCCTCCTGACCTCACCTAAACAAAATCACCTCCCAAAGGCCCCACCTCCTAATACCATCACACTGGGCGTTAGGGCTTCAACATATGATGGGGGGTGGGGACATTCAATCCATAACAGAATTGTTACCAACATCCTTTGAAAATAAAAACAATTAATTTTTGCTTAAAGTGTCAAGGCCCAGGTGCATTTAAGAGAATTTTAGACACTTGTGCCCAGGCCTAGAAGAAAAATCCATGTATAACAGGATCGTACTCATGCTCTTTTGGAAATCACATCAACTTCCTGACTTTTGATATGGTTTCACATCTCAGTGGGCGAGCAGTACAATGGGGGATTTCATAGCCAGGGAAGAAAGCACCTACCCCTGTCGATCCCAGATAGGAACTGGTACAAACGCAGCCAATCGACCTTCACACATCAGAAAAAGTGGCTGATAAATCTCTTCCTACCTGCCCTTCTTTGTCATAGCAGCTCCTGGATGGTATTATGCAGGATGGCAAAATGAACTCTGGGCTAAGTATTAAATTTCAGAAAGAACATGTAAAGGTCTTGCATTGACTGAGGAGTACTTCCCTGATATATGAACTAAACAACAAGGCTGACAGCCTTTGGACAGAAAATAATACTGAAATTGGGCTGAAAAACACAAATAATCCTTTTTAAAAAGTGAATTCTGCAAATAATATCCCTAAATTTTTACTCTTACATTTTAATATAACTTCATAGTGGATTTCTAGCATTGTAGTTAGATGAGTATTCTTTCATCTCTTTCGGCCAATGATACAAAGAATTAGAAGCCAGAGATATAAAGCATTTCAATTTGCTGTATCCTCTTAAACTTATCTGGCTTTGGAACCAATCTTCCATCCTTCCCCATCTCCAAAGTACAGAGGCCTGTTATGGGTTGTATCAGTGCCTTTCAGGGGTGAGCAGGAAATCACAGATGTGGTATGGGACACAAAATACATAGATTTGGTAAATTGCAGGCAACAAGCTCCAGGAGTCCTGACATCTGGGACACAACTAGAATGCATGGCTTGTCAGACCCTGCATCTCATTCTTTTAGGGCCTAACTGGGTTACCCATGTCTGGATGGAGAGTGGCCAGCATTCAGGTGTTAAGCTGCCCTTATACAATGTAAAATCAAATCATACCCTGACCAGTTTAAATGCAGCCTAAACTCAAAGTGCTGCATTGTATTTAAGTTGATTCATCTTTCTTTGGTGTGACTTACAATGGCTTCAACTAATGCAGGGTTTAATCCCTCTTTGAAAGAGAAATTCTTCTTACGCAGTGCATTGGCTTGAGAAGCCCAATTCTAAGAGGGAAAATTGCCCTGGGGGCAGTAGGCCTCCACTCAGGCAATAGTCTTACTGTAGCTCTACTGTTTATTTGTACATCTCTCTTTCAAGGATTTAAACTCCTTGAAAACAGGAAACACGTCTTTTCATCTTCATGTCTCTGGGGTCTAGCTCAATGTCTGGCCCCTAGGGAGCTCTCTATAAATATTTACTAATGGACTGAACAAAGTATATGTGCTTTTGAATTCGTTGGTAACAAGTCATGTTTGGGTTAGGATATAGAGCCATACTAGAGACGTAAGTTGTTTCCTTGTTGTTCTTTTCTCTGATTTTGTCTGTTTTTGTTAGCAGTATTCACTATTCCTCATAACTTCCCTTTCCATACAAACTTAATTTGATTTGTTTGCTTCTTTTTCTCACATGATGAAAGAATTCAATATCAGTGTATGACTAATGGTTAGATAATGAAGTGTTGACTTTGTACTATCATCAAAAAAATTTAAAATGGTCACTATAGTTTATGTTGAAATTGATAACTACTTCCTGATATTGTGTATCTCTGTAAATACACAAACTGTAGCATATTAGGAGATTATTTTTAAAGTTCTTATGGAAAAAAAAGATAGTGTTTCCCCCAAAATGAGGAAAAGAAATTATTTTATTAGACATATGTGACCATCTCTTTCTGCATGCAGTTGAATTTTTTTAAAATCATAATTAGATGCCTAATTGTGCATATAAATTTGGTCTATGTACCTTATATGTAAATAATCATGATTAATTAAAAAGGAGCACATTTCATTTTCTTGCTAATCAAATTATCATGCAATACAGTGAATTTGAACTCATTTATAAAATTTTGTTTATAAGTAGCTTTATTTCTAATTAAAATTTAGTACCGATGGTGATGATGTTGAAAAATCTCAGTTTTTAAAATCTATTAATTAAAAGCCAGAGTCATAAGTAGAAAAATATTATAAAGAGCCCCTATTGTAAGATTGCAGAGTAAAGACACTTTTGCAGCTTTAAAATCATCCAAACGTGGTGGAGACTGAGAAACAGAAATGCAATTTCTGTATTTAAGGACTCTGTCAAACCTGTAATTGTAAACCACATCAGAGGGCCAGGTGTCTAACAGAAAACTTCCTGAAAGGATTCTGGCTACTGAGAGTCTGAGACAGCCAGTGAAATACTGACATTTTAAAATAACACATGTGCCCAGAGGTGCAGAGCAGACCTCTGCCTGAGTCAGGGAATCAGTATGGAGCTGACTAGGGGAGCTTTCTGAGACTCCATGTGGCATCACAAAGAAGAAGACCTTATTCCTGCAAGCAGTTGGTGGAGAGATAGAGAAGAGGACAAACAGTCCATTATGAGGGACCCAGTGCTGCTGGTCCATATTGAATAGGATGAGGGAAAGACTCAAGGTTTGCAAAGCTGGCTACAGTTTAGGATGACCTGGGGAGTCTTGTAAAACTCACCAATTCCCAAACACCATTCCTAGGCCAGTGAAATCAAAATTTTAGAGTGATCCAAGGGATAGATGGCTTTAAAAAGTTCTCCAGGTGATTCTAATGTGCACGCAGAGTTGCAAGTCACTGGATTGAAGTAACATTGATGCATACACATGCCCACTTATCTTATAAAAAGCTTCATTTCTATCCCATAACATTACCTTGCTCCTCCTCTACATGAAACAGTGACAAATATCTGGTCCTCTGAAAACTGATATCAAAGGTGAGTAATACTAAAAGATATCAGGACCATCTCTAGAAAAATGTACCTTTAAATGCGTTTAAAACTGAAAAAATATTCAAGATGTATAACTCAAACAAAATTGCAGAAAAAGAAGAAGAACTTAATATATTAATATATACTAAAAGGGTACAACTTGTCTCAGTAAATCAACATAAAACAATCAATGCTGAGATACATCTGAAATTTCACATCAGTATTAACTCCAAGATATAATGACACAATGCTTACAAAGTCCTTAGGGAAAGAATGTGTCAAACTCTTTTTTGATTATTTTTGAAGAGGCAAGAACTCTAAGATTTTATTTCACATGAAATCTTGAAGTCATTCAGCCAATCAGAAATGACTGGTCATGAGCCTAGTTTCTAATATCTAATCACTATAAGAACACAGTGGATACAACTGAAGGATTTACTGAATGTAACGTAAATATTTCAAATTATTGCATAGAAGAGAGGAGAAGATAAACGGGGAGGTAGTGTAATGATGTTGATGCCCTTAACATTTGTACTTAATAGTAAAAACAAGTATCATTTTTATACATTATATCAGTCATGTAATAGAGGTATATGTATACCTGCCATGAGAATGCATTACAAAGTCAAAAATTACTTGAGAAAAAATTCAGAACTCAAAATAATGGCTCTGTGGTTTGGATCATGGCTGTATTATATACGAGTGTGATGACCTTGGGAAAGTAATTATCCTCTCTTGCCTCAGTTTCCTCATCTGTGAAATGGGTAAGTGATAGACCTAAATTACAGGGTTGATGCGAGAAGTACCTGGGAAACTACACTTAGAGCAAACACAGCTAGCACACAACAAAACACAGAATGAGCTACAAATTAGAGATACAGTGGCAAAATATGAAAGCATCGCTGTGTTATTTAAGGAAAATGACAATTTTTATAATGAAGTGCAGGACATCCGATGATTTCAAATTAACACACGCTTGTCTGATAGTATTCTCTTTTGTTTGTAACAATTTACTACTCAGATTGTTCAGGATCTTACAGCAAGGGGGATGTACATAAGGGGTGAGGACAGCGTGTTCTTAGCCTTGCATTTTGCCCCTATAAATTAATATCCCAAATTTCATTTCATTCTAATCAATCTATAGATTTCTAGAGGGCCAATATTTGGTGCTGTTTGATCTTCATTAATCAATTATGCCTTCCTTGCCACTCTCAAAACTATCACTCTTGTGCTTTATCTGCCTCTTTAGAATTCCTTTAGAATCGTATCAATATTTAACCTGGGCCATTGAATTTTCTGCAGTTTAATTAAGCCTCACACATGTAATTTTATTTATTTCTATACATTTGAATTTGTGCCCCATGGATTTGAGCCATGCCCTATCTTTAGCAGCCTTTCAACAGGTGTTCCCTTCACAGATCTAAGAAAAGCACCAGTTGGGACACTGAACAAAAGCCACAGCCAGGCTGTTTTCTGCATGGCCGCCAGCATTCAATGGACTATTTCCTCTCCTCCCCTAAATCTCTGTGTCAAATCGTGACTGAGATGCTGGTTGCTTCTCTGTCCCTCTCCCTTCCATTTAAATATCTATCCATCTTTATTTTAAGGTGCCGTCCCGACAGCTCACTCTTAAGGACCCTCAACTAACACATCCTCTCTAAGATGTTATCCTATACCTTTAAGACATCACACACTCCCCATGTTCCAGGTCCACTGAGGAATATACCTTATCGAAAGGACATATTTGAAGATTGCAAAATCTGTTTAGCAGACATGCAGATTCTGTGATCAAAATGAGTGTGTGAGGAGGTGGGTAGTAAGCACACAGTGAAAAGGTCTGGGGGCAAACGATACCCAAAAATCACACTATGGACGTGAAACAACAAAAACATCACATCAAGCTATTTAGAAAATTTATCTTACCTCCATTTTCTGAGTACTCACCCCACTTTCAGCCCCTCCCTTTCTCTGTGTTACCAATATGCTTATCAATATGTGGGACATAAGATCAGAGACATAAAAGAGGAGACATTGCAATTTTTTGTAATAGCCCTGAACATGAAATTAGAGGAATTTTGAGGTGGGAAAGATAAGACAGTCATGTGGGTTACTCACACAGTTTTACAGATGAGGAAACTGAACATCAACACAAGTAACACAAGAGTTCCAGAGAACTTCACGCAGATTCAAGGCTGAACTCATCTCTCATGATTCGCAGATGCCCACTATAATTTACTGTCTTCCCCCAAACCTTTATACATTTCAGATCAGTGTTAAAGAAGAAAACTCCAAAAGTACCTTGCAAAGCTTAGTTATATTTTTGATTTTGTAGTAAAAGGTTAGCGTCACTCACCTACAGTAAGATGCTGGTGAAGATAACTATGCAAACAGGTGGGATATGCCAGTTAGAAAAACAGCAACAACAAATCTATCACACATGGGAAGGAAATCACACCAACTGCCATTAAACTGGTACTTAACTTGCCATGATCTTTCAAAAGAAGGAAAGAAATTGGGTACAGGAGATGAGTACAAAACTATTCAGGTGATGGTTTGAACTCTCCATCTGTTGTACAGTCAGGAAAAAAAAATGTTCCATTTCGATAGAACAACCCAATTAATGTCATTTAATGATAAAATGCACCCTGCGAAGTCGCTAAATAGGTGCTAAATAGATCTCAGGCATATTTTTGTTGTTGGTCTTCTGAATCATAAGAACAAAAGACAAAAGCCCAATTTAAAAAAATCCATGATACATTAAACCTGATGGAAACAATTTATATCAGATAAAGGAAGCCCATAAGCAAGACCAACCTATAAACAGGACATTCTGAAAATAACTAATAGAAGACAATTATTATACATGCTTTTACTGCTACATGGACTGTATATAGTGCACCATTTTCCCTAGTCTTTGTGTACAATAATCAAAGATAAAGCCAGGTAATAACAAACACTATGTTCTTACGGTGACTAATTGTCCAACAGTCTTTATTATTGTAATTACTGTCATTACTTATGTCAACTACTGATGTCCTTTATCGATTGCTTATTATGTATCTGGCACCAAGCAAAAGGTTTTCAATCCATGGTGATTTTCATTCTCAAAATAAACCCATAAGGTGTCATTATCCCCAATTGAAGAGTGAGGAGAATGAGATGAGAAAGAATTGATTTGCCCAAAGCTACATACTGGTCACAGTTGGGAGCCAAGTCTTGCTGCCCGTGTGCTGAGGCCCAAGCCTGTGTTCTCTGCTACAAATTCTGCCCTGTCCATGAAATTTGCACAAGTAACCGCCATTCTTGTGATTTATCAGGACAGCTGGAATATTATAGAGTCTCATTAGGATAGAGGAAGAGACATGTCCTCCACCAGACGTCTTGCCTCCTCCTCTTGTTTCCAAGTCTGTAGGGCAGAAGGATGAGTGCAAAGAGTGATGTCTGCTACAAGGGGAGGGCCACTCAAGGCTGCTCTCTGCCTTTGAATCTAGCCCTTCGCATGAAGAGTTGGTGCATGATATATGTTAGTTGTATGTAAGAATCTAAATATTAAAGATATATAGCTGAGAGGCAATGTGGTTTTACAAGATACATTTATTGAGCTATGGACATTAGGGCAGGGATTAGAGGCAATGGCAGCAAAAAATGAGTAAATATGCTTTTGATACAAAATGTGATGGTTGACATTTTGGCGAGAGTTGTGGGACAGAATGTTGAAAGCAACAAAAATTATGTTATTCGGTATATTGCAGTCAGGTTCTCACTTATTTGAATTAAATTCAAAATTCCATTACGTTACATGTGTTTACTGTGTGTAATTTATAGCAACATGCATTAATTTCTCCTATGTATTTGAACTTACCTTCTTTTTTCTTTTGAGATGAATATTTAAGTTTGCTTTCTAAATACCAGAAATTAGTCAAGAATCTTATTTAAGGTGGTTTTGAAAATATGCATTAATTGATTTCTTTATTAGAGATGTGACATAATGAGTATTTACCTTATCAGTCTTCTTTACACAAAAAAATCATAAAGCTTTCCTTACATGCCCTCCTTAAAGTATCAGGTATAAAAACTACAATTCATCACTTAAAATCTTTGTAAATTTTTTCTGGCACCCATAAATTAATTGGGCCTTTCAAGAAAGTGAAAAAATTAAAGTAGACTGTAGCCTGCCAGGTACTCATATATTCCTAAGTCACTTCTGAAGAAGGCTATTATGGGCATTGAAATTTGGGACTGCTATTTTTTCCAAGAGGAAATATATTTTAGCTATTTACTTTTGTGGTATTTTCCTTGTGTGATTTTGGGTAATATTGGCTACAAGCTCCAGACTCAGCTCCCTGTGTGAATCATAAATCAGTTTTATTAAATATTGATGAGAAATAACATCAATGGTTATTTTCATCACTGGGAGTGTTCCATGCTTGAAACTACCCCCGTATTTTGCCAAAATAGGATCAACAGTGAATCCACCTACACAGTCTAATGTTTCAGTTTTAATACAGGCTTTGCTTTACTTTAAAATTCCTCCTTATGGTTTTTTTTTTTTTGTGTGTGTGTGTGTGTGTTTTTCCTATTGGCATTCTATTATTTTTATAATTTGTCTCGTATTGCATCTGATATTAAATATGGACATAAAATGTGATGAAAGAAAATTACTTCTATCCAGATCCTAATAGAATATAAATTGAATTTTGTTAATGATGCTGCTAAAAATTGATTCATCAGATTTAAATGATGCTAAATAATATTTCATGCTGGTGTATATAATATCAGATGAAAACTTTACAAATGAATAAAAAAATTATATATTTATAACTGATTTAATGCAGAATGTATATTTTTATTGCAGTTGCAAAAGAGCCACAGTAAAGACTAATTTGTAAAATATGTAATTGAGATTTGTGGTACTTTGTGGAAAAGCACTGAAGGATTGTTTTCCCTGCATTAATCCTTATGTTTAACCTTGCTGCTGGAATTACTTATTGATTTTTATGAAAAACACACATAGAAGAGGGAACTAGGGCAATGGTATTCAACAAAAGTGCTTACTTTAATGTATGATAATTCTATACTTGCTCTCTGAAGAAATTCCTTTATCATGGCACAAGGAAAACCTGACATATTTTCGTTAACTGGAGGACAAGATCAGGAAGCTTCAACAAGAGGAATAATTGTTAGTGTCAAATGCAGGGATTTATCCCAGGGTCCAGGCATCAGCAAATGCCCTTTGGTTGCCTGAAAAAGTGTGTACTTGAAGATTTCTATGTCTTAAGATTTTATTGGATTCTCAGACAGTGTCACAGACTTATTTATACCTAAATTAGGTATACAGATATTATTCAGAATATTAGGAAGAAAGGGAGTTTAAAGATAGAAATTACAGATGTGATTTTAAAAAGAGGATACCCACTTGTCTAGTGTCTAGCAGATGTTCAGGAGTTCTTGAATGGATTAGAAAAGGCAGCTGCTAGAGTGACTTTTCATCAGGCAATGAAAGAAGGAATTTTAAAAGTAGATTTCTGAGGGCATAAAGTGATGATTTTTTTTTCATATTATACATAGAAGACAGTTCTCATTGGAAATATCTGATAGTTTCAAACAAATTAACATGTTTATAGTTATATTTTAAATATTTGTAGATTATGAAAATAATACTTCAAATAACATGAGATTTAATGAAAGAAGTAAATTCTGCCATATATAATTACCTCCCTTTCTCTCTTTTCCTTTCTTCATTCTTTCATCTTTATCAGTTTCATGATATTTAATAAAATGCTTTTCACTGCCTACCAACAGACATTTAAGTGATTTTCAATGTTTTACTACAATAAAAAATATTGTGTATTCAATATGTAATTAAATACACACACTCATGCACACCTACATATACAGAGGGTGCCAAAAAAAATGTACACACGTTTTAAGAAAGGAAAACACTGTATTAAAATTGTAATACTCAATATATACCAATAACAAAAGATGAACACAAGTCATGTGTATACATTTTTTTGGCACCCCTAGTATATCCTGTGCATGTGTGTGAGTATTCTTTATAATAGATTCCTAAAACAATTTCTAGGTCAAAAGTTATGCTCATTTTTAACATAATAGTGTTTAACATAACTGGCACTTTATTTCTCAAAATATTATAAGAATTCATAGTCCTGCCTTCATTGTGAGTTTTAAAAGTATAAGTTAAGGTATTCTTTTTTGATATGCATAAATATTGAAATAAAAAACAACTATAGGCCATCCTATATTCTGTATTCTTCTGAACACCAGTAGTTCATTCTCTTCTCCTTGAATTACATCTCCCTATTCTTCCTGGAATCCCTCTCTCCTCTTCCTATCAAAATGACTTGCCTTCTGGGGCCAGTTTTCAAGTAGCTTCCCCCGCTGTACCAGCAACGTTTGTCTCTCTTCTGTCTGAACTGTGACACCAAGATTTGTGCTTGAAAGTTAATACTTCATTCTATTTGTTTCCCACTGTCAGGTATGTGTGCCTGTGTCTGTGTGTGCATGTGTGTGCGTGTGTGTATGTGCTACCATTGTCTTCCCAATTAGCTCATTGAGATCCTAAGTGCCTGAGTAGAAGCAAAGCTTCCTGTATTTCCTGTGATGTCTTTTCTAACTTGCAGTGAGCTCATTATCTACTTGAGGACTGGTTGATCATGTTTAGGAGACTTTTATATTAGATCTATTGCTTTTTTACAATCATCATTCTGTGGAAACTTCATGATTGAAAATTTAAATAAAACTAAAATACAACTCTAGCTTTTAAATATATTGTTCATTTAAAATTAAGTGACTTCCATGTTACTTCCGATATGTGAAGCAAATGTGAACAAACTAGCCCAGAAGTCTTGTATGAATAGTCAAGGAAACTCTTCCTGCTGCTAATGTCAGGCAGTGAAACATAATTCCATAGACACTTTAATTAAAATTAATTGAATTAAATTTACCAACTAATCAGTTGGAGCCAAAAGGAATAATGTCATTTAGGAAAGCCTTAACACAGCTCTTCTCTCAAGGCCAGTGAGGCCAGAGGAAGGCCGGCTCCTACCTCTCCTGAGCTGCATGTTCTAATCCGGGAGCCCTGCTTAGGAAAACTGTGCTGACGAGGTACAGGGCCTCCTCCTCTGGGGAGAAAGCTCTACAGCCTTTGAAAACCTGTTCTAACCTGAGCCGCACTAAGCTGTGAGGAAGGAAATGGCGTCCACCCTGAGCAGGTGCTGAACTGTGCACCCAAGGAGTCCCTGCCCTGTCTCTCCCTCTATTCTCCTCTGCCCCTCACTCCCATACCTTGAGATTCAGGGATAGTAAGAGCAAACTATGCTAAAGATTCTAAAACATACTGACTATATTAAGGTAAGTATGCCAAATAAAATTAAAATAAGTATACTAAAATAAGTCGCAAATACCTAGTAAATATTAGCTGCCACTATTAAAGCAAAAATAACAGCAACTACCACAATTGCCATTATAAAAATTATTTTTGATCATATTTATTTGTAGATAATAAGCAAAAAGTGAGATGCATTCCCATTTTCATGAGAATATGAGAATTTCTAAAATATATGAGATGATTCTCTCAAGTAGAAAAAATGAAATATATTCATAATTAATGTATTCAACAAACATTAACTGTGCATATATTTGCTCTATGCCAGGCATACAGGTGCTAAAGTATAACAATGTACGTAAATATAACCAAGTGGCACCTCAGAGATGTCAAAATAAAATGAGAAAGGAAGGTGAAGTAAAGTCAAAAGGAAGGATTGATCTTTAGCTTGTGGTAGATCTTGCAGCTATGTGCTGCATGCAGGATGCATGCTCTAGAATATGCGTGTGCCTACCCATCGTTTTAAAACTTTATAAAATACGAGTATGTTAAAATGAAGCATGAATACTCCTATTGACCACGCATCTCATTTTCCCCACTTACCTTATATCCAGCATTTCTCACATTCATGTAATCTGTCTAACCTCTGAGACAAATAGTTTTGTGAGGTCTAATAGTGGTAATACTGTTTTGAGAATTATATTTTTACTTTCGCTCTTGTTAAATAATCATGACATAGATTAAGTGTGCCATCTTCATTTGGTTCCTGGTCAAATATCCCTGCCTCTTATGTACTTTTCTGAAAATGTCTTTAATTTATCTTATTTTTTATTAAAAGCTTGACTGAGTATAGAATTATTAGTTGATATTTATTTCCCCCCAAATTTGAAATTATTCTATTATGTTCTAGAATCTATTATTGCTAATGACAACCCTCCTATGTGTATAACTGTAATGGTTTTGTTTTATTTTTCAACATAGCCATGTTTTTCGTGTTATTTTTTTCTGGTAGTTTTTTAAGATTTACCCTTTGACTTTTCTGTTTTATGGTCTTATTATAATATATCCAGGCATGGATCTTTATATATTTTTTTTCCTGCTAGGGATTCATTTTTGCACAACACTCGTGCTTTTTTTTTTTCCTAGAAGATTTTTAGATGTTATCTTTTCATATCATATCTCTTTTCCATTCTCTCTATTTATTTTCTGGAATACTGATTAGATATTTGTTAAACTTTCTTATTCTATCCTCCATCTTTTGGGTTTGTTTGCTGGAATCCCAGAGATACTAACTATTCTGGATTAATCCTCATGTTATCTTTGTGCCTCGGGGAAGAGAAGTTCTTGAACTCTGTGCTGTAGAGGACAGTGTTTGGACTGTCCACTTCGGTTGGCTCAGATTTGGGGTTCTGGTTTCTCATAGGAGACTCTTGTGTCCCCTCATGGATTGGGCAGAAGTCAAGCAACTTTCTGCTTGCCTAGGCTGGAGGGCAGATTTCCTCCCATCTCTATTCAAAATGCAGAGCATGGTTTGTGAAACTCTCCGCTTTGCAGATGCACCTAGCTCAGTGTCTGCCTCCTGTCCTAGATAAGGGTACACTGCAGTGCCTCTCTCTGGGCAGAATATGCCAGGCCCCCTTAAGTTCTCTATAGTGACTATATTTCTATTGAATATATCTGTGACCCATCTTGACTTCAGCTTCTGCTCACAGCTCTCATTCTATGTTCTGTTCTCTCACACTCTCTGACCACTGAATATTTAGGCTAATTTATACATTCAAAAATTATTCTCTTTTATTCATCTATTTCCTTTGGTTGGTTAGTCATGGAGGGGAGAAGATGAAAGACGGAAATCTCTAAGTAAGCATAGTCCAGCAAATTGACCTAACGCTTTATATTTTTAAATGTATTTTTAGAATTTTCATAGTGCAGTTTTCCTTTCTTGAGAGAAACCTATGATTTTATATTCAAAAAATATACTTTATGCAGTATCATCATAATCTTAAAATTTGATGAATTTCCATAATCTTAAAATTTGTTAAGTATATATTTACAGGAGTTTTTATTTTTACAAAGATTCCACTTTAGTAATTATTATTATTATTTTTATTACCTTTTGCTGCTACATTCTTATACTGGCCTCTATGCTGCCTGATAAGACCCTACCTCAGCAGTTACTTTGTGTAAAGATAAAAACATATTAGATAGAAAGTGAGACTGCAAATAAGCAGTGACAGTTACTGAACTCTGAGAATAATTCTGATGGATTAAGATTTGGGTTCTCAATCTTCATAATGTTAATTTCAGCAAATATTCAAATGCTTTCATTCTTCCTATAAATGCTTTAGCAAATAAGCCAAAAAATAAAAGTAAATAAAACCTGTAATCAAGAATTACCTAAACATAAAGCAAATAAATGTTCCTAGGCAATTCGTACCATCACGTGTCCAATATAAGCTCATCTATATTTGTGCATGGAATTATATTATTCTATTTAGAAACTAGTGGTGACTACAAACCTTGACACCAAATTGAAGTTGAACTGAAAGAAACTTTTGAGTGAGGACTACTTGGGAGCCAGCTATTTGGTGTAAGGGATGTCACCTCATCATCACATCAACCCCAGGTGTGGCAGGTCATTAACTCCATCTAACAGTACAGATGCTGAGATGCGGAGAAGGGAAGTAGCTCCTAGGCAACAGGGACAGGTTTTAGTGATAATTGTATTCTCGTTGTCTCCAGTGGAGAACTGCAGTAGTGAGTATTCTGCGAATAGTCAAGTGTGGATAAGAGAAAGACTTAGTTGCATGATGTAGTCTGTATCTCACTAGTGAGTAACATCAGACATGTTACCTAACCTCTCTGTGCCTGTAAAATCGGGATACAAATTGTATATATCTCATAGGTAGTAGGAAGGTTAAACTAGATTATTCTCATTTCCATGCCTAATGAGTTGTCCATAAAATTTAACTACGATTTTATTAGATATATAATTATCAAGTAAATGAAGGAATGGATTATAGATAAAACTATGTATTCTAAGGTCATAGAGTTAGAAAGTAGGAAAAACAGGTGCCCAATTCATTCAATATCTATATTCTTTCCATAGCATCAGCTTACCTACTTTTAGTCTTGTCAAAACACTCATGATTGTAATGGAACAATGTACTCACATTTTACTATGCTAGTATTTACTGCATTCACTGGTGTATTCTCTTTTTCATGTACACTTTTATTGAGAATAATGTATTAAACAATATTCTTCTATTTGCTGCACTACTTTGAGATACTGCAGGCAAAGCCATTTCTAAGCTGAGATGCTTTGTCCTTGCAAGGCTTTTACAGAGCTAAAGCAATGCTGAAGTTGTGTGTTTATAATTGATTAGATCAGGGATCAGCAAACCATGACCGGTTGGCCAAATCCTGCTTACTGCCTGTTTTCGTAAATAAAGTTTTATTGCAACCCCAAGCCCATTTGTTTACCTATGGTCCATGGCTGCTTTCTGACACTACAGCAGATTTCTATAGTTCCAAAAGAAACCCCATGTCCCCCCAGAGCCTAAAATATTTATCATCTCGCTCTTTACAGAAAAAGTTTGCCAAGCCTGGACTGGAATAAAAGTAGGAAAAACTACTCAGCCCATGCTTCTTTTCATTATATCTCCCCACAGCTGCCTAGAATCCTTGGCAATCCTTCCATTCACCTTTTCTTATATTCCTTGGACTTAGAAAGCTCAGAAGTCACAACACATCTCTAATGTCTAGATTTGTGAGATTCCCAACTCTGGCCTGCCTTCCCTGAAAGCTCCTTAAACTCTAACCATGAAATTTGAAAATAAAAAAAGTTGTCCTGGATGTTTTTATCCCTGAAATTCACCTCCTTTTTGTGTCTCTCACAAATCCACAGGCTATGTTTCTTGAATCTGTCACTGACTTTAAGTAAAGCAGTTTTGAAGAATGAGTCATAGGCTAGACATAGTATCCAATGAATCTTGATTAGATTCAATCAAATGGTTATTATTTAGTATAAGGGTAAGAACCTCAATGGTTAAAGAAACTGCTTACAAAATCAGAATCAAAATATTAAATGTTATTCCCAATGCCTCATTTTGGCCAGAAGACAGTATTGAAAATGAGTAAAAAAAGGGAAAAGATAGTCATATTTACAAAAGACTAATAAAAAAATATCATTTATCACTCCTTTAAAACCTTATTTAATATTCAGATAACTAACCAACTGATTATTTCTTCTAGTGATCATTTGCAGGGTGAAGCGGTATCTTCCCTTCCCTGGACACATGTACCATTTGCCCTGTGACTTTGTCACCCCTCCCATAGATAGATGTCTTTCTTCGCCACTGGTTTCTATGAATTTCTTTGCCCAAGAGAATGGAGAGACATGACATTGTATATATGTTGGAGGCAAGGCCTTCAGACACCCTAAAGCTTCCTGTCTTGTCCATTGGGATGATGCTCTAAAATGACAAGGAAAAGTAGCCAATAGGAGGATGAGAGGCCACATGGAGGAGGATGGAGGTCCCTACTTGACAGCCAACCCCAACTCAACATGTGAGTGAAGCTCTCTTAGATTCTATGACCCCAGATGACACGCTAGACCACAGCCATATGAGTGACCCAGGTGAGACCACCAGAAGGCTCACCTATCTGACACTAACCCAGCTGCTTCCCAGAATTATAAAGCAATGAATGGGGATTGTTTGAATCCACTACATTTTGTATTTGTTTATGTGGTATAGCAGCATATGATTGAAAAACCCTCATTTTACCAAACAGAAAATGGAGGGTCATGATATTAAGTAACATACCTAAGCCATAGAGCATGTGGCAAGTCAGGGATTCAGACTCAAGTCAATCCAGCTGAAAAATTCGTACTCTAAACTGCTACTATTACATTCACTATTTTCCAAAAACTAAAAGATTGTATACTCAGCATTTCTGAAGACAGAGGTAATCTGGGAGATATAATTTGCTTGCTACTACATTGCACTTATTGGGATTTTGAAATCAGGAATGTCCTGGAAGACCTGAGATCTCGAAGCAATGTTTGAGGATTGTAGGTAGTCTTCTTTTCATTCACTCATTCATTCACTCAGAAAATATTTATTAAGAAACTGCTATATGTTAGGCACTATGTTTAGCAGTGGACATTAGGGAAGTGCTAATACAGAACCAGAGATAGATGGTATTATATTTTTATATTAAAAATTTATTCTTATAAGTTGATTTCCTTACTAAGAAAATCAGGCCTAGGAACTCTAATTATATACTTCATTTTTTTGGCAAGCCTAAGCATATTGCTAGATTTCAAGAAATAAATTGCCAAAACAGGAGTTTCCATTGGGATTTTTTTGAAAACATGTAAGCAAAACTATAGTCTAAACTATGTTAATAAGAAAAGGTCATTTAGGCATTAGCAGAGTTTGATCAAACTCTCAAGTCTCACGCAAGTTTCTGAAACAAAACTGATTCCTTCTCTTAATCAGTTTAAAATGAATGTCTTCTGCTCATTTTTGTATGTGGTGGGGACCTGAATTTTGCAAAGCTCTGTAAAATGAGTTCAGAATGGACAGAAATTGAGTCAAAATAATGGATGACATTTCTTAGATATTCCTACCATCTTGTGTCCTGATCATGCCACAGTTTAACCTAAGGGGGACACCTGGAGGGGTTCATTAGCTTGCAGCTGTCAGTGATTAGTCTGCATAGGCAAAAAAAGAAAAAGAGCCATCAGAAAGCAGCTTGCAGTGGCCTGGAAGATGAACAAAGGAAAGGAGCAGCTGGTGGGGAGAAGCACATTTGGCTGAGGCCTTTGCAACGGGTTGAGAGGGCCCTGAGCAAGTGGAAATGGAACCTGGGAGGAAAGTCTGGATGGCAGACAGCCTAGAAATCAAGGGGCAGCATCTGGCTCTTTTGTGTGTGTGTGGTGGTGGTGGGGGCAAGATTCAAGAGGACTTATGAGTTGTTGTGTTGTACAGTGACCATTAACCATGGTAGTAAAGGAAGAGAAATTAGCGTTTATTAATTGCCTCCATTGTGCCAAGCACCACAAGAGAGAGCTACTTTTGCCTGGGTCAGCTAACCTAACACGTAAAGCAACATTTCAGTGTTAGCTCCTACTGGTCAAGTGCAGCTTGGCAAATATAAACGCCTTTGATCATTTCTGTTTACACATTTGTTTGAGAGACTTCCTAAAATATATCCACTGGTTCATTTCTTATCTGTAGTCCATTCTGTTCATGTGGAAGTATTTGGGGGAGTATTCCAAATGATCAACCACATACAGACTTAAGCCATGAAACTGTGAACAGACAGGTGAGGTATTAGCATTGCCAGGGACCAACTTGTACAGCAGTTTAATCCTTTGAGAAAAAGGGTAGAAAACACAAAGGCAATTATCAAAACAGAAAAAGAAAAAACAAAGCCACTGAAGAACAAAATGTATTTAAGCAACACACGAAAATTCACAGACACAGACAACAATTTGGTGGTTGCCAGAGTGTAAGGGTAGGGGGCGTAGAGAAGGGTAAAGGGGGTCAAATATATGGTAACATAAGGAGAATTGACTCTGGGTGGTGAACACACAATGCAATATATAGATAATATATTGTGGTATTGTGTACTTGAAGCCTATATAATTTTGCTAACCAATGTCACCCAAATAAATTTAATAAAAATGAAATAATAAAATGTATTAACTACATAACCTGATAAAAATTCTGCATGTTACTAAGTTTTAATGGTTCTTTTTTAAAATTAAATTTATTGGGGTGACAATGGTTAGTAAAATTATATAGGTTTCAAGTGTGCATTTCTATAATACATCATCTACTCGTATATATTACATTGTGTACTCACCATCCAGCGTTAGTTCTCCTTCCATCATCATATATTTGACCCCCTTTCCCCGCTCCTACTTTTCCCCCACCCCCTTACCCTCTGGTAATCACTGAACTGTTGTCAGTGTCTGTGAGTTTTTGTTTCTTTGTTTGTCTTGTTCCTTTGTTGCTTTCAGTTTCATATCCCACGTATGAGTAAAGTCATATGGTTCTCGACTTTTTCCGTCTGACTTCTTTCGCTTAGCATAATTATCTCAATATCCATTCATGTTGTCACAAATGGCAATATTTCATCTTTTCTTATGGCAAAGAAGTATTCTATTGTGTATATACACTACATCTTCTTTATCCAATCAACTATTGAAGGACACTTTGGTTGTTTCCATGTCTTGGCCACTATAAATAATGCTGCAGTGAACATGGGAGTGCATGTATCTTTACAGATAAATATTTTCAGATATTTCGGATAGATACCCAGGAGGGGGCTTGCTAGGTCATGTGGTAATTCTATTCTTAATTTTTTGAGGAAACTCCGTACTGTACTGTTTTCCTTAGTGGCTGTACCAATTTACATTCCCACCAGCAGTGTTCCTTTTTCTCCACAGCCTCTCCAACACTTGTTAATATTTGTCTTGTTAATGACAGCCATTTTAACAGGTGTGAGGTGGTAATCTCTTTCTGGTTTTGATTTGCATTTCCTAAGAGCTAGTGAAGTTGAGCATTTTTTCATATATCTGTTGTCCATTTGTATGTCTTGTTGGGAAAAGTGTCTGTTCAGGTCCTCTGCCCTTTTACTAATTGGATTGTTTGTTTTTTTGTTGTTGAGTTGTACCAGTTCTTTTTTTTTTTTTTTTTGTACCAGTTCTTTATATACAGAGGGTGCCAAAAAAACGTATACACATTTTAAGAAAAAAAATTGTATTAAAATTGTAGTACTCAATATATACCAATAACAAAAGATGAATACAAATCATGTGTATCCATTTTTTTGGCACCCCCAGTATTTTGGGTATTAGCCCCTTATTAGAGGCATTGTTTGCAAATATCTTGTCCCATTTGGTTGGTTGCCTCTTTATTTTGTTGATGATTACTTTTGCTGTGCAGAAGCTTTTTAGTTTGATATAGTCCCATTCATTTATTTCAGTTTTTGCTTCCCTTGACTTTGAGGTCAAATTCATAAAATCCCCTTTGAACCCGAGGTCCATAAGTTTAGTACCTAAGCTTATTTTAATTCAGTTCATTATTGCAGGTCTTATGTTTAGGTCTTTGATCCATTTTGAGTTAATTTTTATACATCGTGACAGATAGCAGTCTAGTTTCATTCTTTTGCTCATGGCTTTCCAATTTTCCCAGCACCATTTATTGAAGAGGCTGTCTTTACTCCGTTATGTGTATGTTTTTGGCTCCTTTGTTGAAAATTATCTGCCCATATTTATGTGGGTTTATTTCTGGCTTTTCAGTTCTATTCCATTGTTCTGTGTGTTTGTTTTTCTGCCAATTAATGGTTCTTTTTTTAAATAAAAGGGAAGCCCATTGGTTAGTCCATCTTTTTCAAAAATTATGGTTGCTCATTAATATTATTTTATTTTCTTTCATCAGAGTTCAATATTTGTTGCAGGGTAGTATGAGTTCTCTATCATTTACTCTTCTACTATTTGGTTGAGAAATGTTATGAGTACTCAAATTATTTGAATTGATGGTGACCAAAATTTACAGAATTATGAACTATGAAAGCCATTTTATCCCTGATAGTAAAAATTTGACCCTCTGGTTGCATAATTAAATACAACTATATGGATAATGCATATTTCCCAAACGTTAGTATCATATGAAATTATTAACATATTAAGTTTCACTTTCCTTGGTTTCTTGGGCGATGAAGCATTTTGGTGAACTCAGTGTTACAGTGTTTATACAGTACAGACATGTGCCTCTATACCATAGAGGAGGTTGTCTCAGCAATTCCTTTACCATCTACAGCAAAATGACATAATACTATGTTAGGGATGTGGAAAAATACCATATTTTACTAAGCACAAGTCTTCAGACAGCATATAGGTAGAATATCCACAAAGCCAGCATTCTAGGAAAAGAATTGTATGAGAATACGTTATTTGCATATAGTACATGTGACTGTTCCCCTCTGTTATGCCCCCGAACTCATGGAAAGTAGGAGACCTGTTTTACTTTCCTGCTAAATTCTACTATAAAAGCACTGTTTTTATAGATTATGAATTCTAACCAGCAATTGTACTGACCCCATTGTGGCTGTAGGTAGAGGATAAGACTTTATGTTCTACTCTTTTGACTAAGCTAATATTTTCAGGTGCTACATTTTAGTTTTTAGCTTTTAAAATTTTTGTCCAGCTTTGTTGAGATATAATTGACATATAACATTGTATAAGTTTAAGGTGTACAGAGTGGTGATTTGATATGCCTATATATTTCTAAATAATACTACATAAGGTTAGTCATAGCTGTTGTGTTTTTTTTTTTAATTTTTGACTTTAAAACAATCATGCACTAAGGAAATATAATGTTAAAGATAATTTTTGAAAAAGATGTACTAATAACAGGTGGCCTATGGAAAAGACCCAAGAATATTGTACATTTTCTGCATTAAAGTTGCATTGCATTGTTCATATCAAGAATTGTTGAGTGCAGACAGGTTAGTGACATCAGCAGACAATGCCATTAAAATGTAATATGTAGTCAAATCCTGGCAATGCAGAGACATTTATTCTAGTTAAGACAAATGACTAGGTTTGTAGTTATGAGTCATTTAAGCCTCGTTATCTGCTAAGAAATGTGGCATGTTTATTATTTATAATTCTCAACGTACTGCCTACTATCCCAAATTAATTATTAGTTGATTAATGTTTAGTGTACTGATACAATTAACAAACTGTTTTGTGTTAAGTGAGCATATATGAATATAAAATCAAAATATTATTGAATTATAAAAAATTGTTAATAAAGATGGTGAATCATGATTATTTTGTTGGAAAATATTTTTAGAATTTTTAAGATTTATTGAACAAAGTAGACTTGTCTTTTAAAATATGTATACTTAGAGATGTTTAAATTATTTTCAATAATTTTATAGCACTTTAAATAAGTGGTTTCTACATAAATCATAAGTGATATAAATTAGGGATGAAACTAAATATATTAGATCATCAATTCCAACCTTCCGTGAAGGCACATTAAACTTCAAATAAAGTCACATTAATTATTGAACAGATGATTTCTTTGATAGTCTATTTAAATATAATGAATTAATGGACTGAAAATGTTTTTTAAATTACTGTTCTTTTTGGATTGCTATAAAACCATATCTAAAGGAATTTTACACTGATACTGATGAACATAAATACTATTTAGCCTAGCACTTTAAAGTGTGTTACACAATTTAAAATGTATGTTGTACGTTGTCAAATAATTTATGCACTATCATTCATACATTTTTATCATACGCATTCTTTTATTTTGTGTAATGTATATTTATGCATTGTCAGTCGACTTGTATACTAAGGAGCATCAAATGATATAATTATAAATCCATTGCTTCGGACTCTATATTCCACATGCAAGCGTGCACACCTATACATACACATTCTCCATGAAACTAGATCCAGTTAATGGAGACAAAAGAAATGCCATATAAAAGATAAATTCATTAGGGAAAAAACCCTATAATCATATAGTTTGAACTGATAGTGAATTATAATCTGTGAATAGATAGTATTTTCTTTCTATGTGATTGACTCATAAAGTGAAGAGCTTCTGTAAAACTTTAGAATAAACAATGTCTACCTTACAATCCATATATTTCATAATTTAAACAATACTCAATCATATGAGAATAATTTTATTCTGTTTTTTTAAAAATATGTTAAAATAAGTGTTTTTTTAGTCCAATTTTTGTTCCCTCTCCAGTTATCTCCAAGATAACATTATGAGTTTGATCTGTGTTCTTTAAGACTTTAAAACTCACCTGCATATGCATATCCATATATATATTTATATAGAATATGTAGTGTTTTTTGCATATTATTCATATGAATAAATATGCATCTGCTTAATTTCATTTAGTGGTTATATAATCTTTTACTCTATGACTATCACACGTTTGTGTCATTTATAATCAATGTACATTGTTTTTTTGTATGTGATTACTAACACTAAAGTTTTAAATATTTTTGCATAAGTCTCCTCATACACAGTTTGAATGGTTCTCTGTGATAGATATCTGGAAATAGAAGAGCTGGGTATGCACATTTTAATTTTTAATAGATAATTTCAAATTGCTCCTATACTCCCACTAGCATATTGAGTGTATCTGTTTTCCTTTCAGAGTGTCAATATTTGATGTTATCAAACTTTTAAATTTTAGCCAAACGGTATGAAAAGGCGTTTCTATATGTTACTTAAAACTAGCGTGGTTTTAATCAAGTTAAGCATCTTCTCATGTTTATTGGCCAGTCAGTTTTTGAGATTTTTTTTTTTTCTGTAAATTGCCAGTTCATAAACTTTGCCCAATTTTCTGCTGGACTGCTTGTCTTATTCTTATATATGTTCTGGATACATAACTTTTGTCTTGTTTTTGTTTTCAAGCTATTGTATTTTAGGGTTAATGGAAGTATACAATTCTGGAAGCCTGGAATTCAGACATGTACATGAGATTCTTTCTAAGCAGAAGCCATGTTCTAAATAAGGACTTGGCTTTGGGTAAAAAAAGAAACGAGAGAGAGAGAGAGTAGAAAGTATCATGAATGAAGAACTGAGTCCACATGGGCATTAAAGAATCAGGAACGACGGTCGTAACTTAAGCACCGTGGCATGATACTATCAACTATATCATGATCGAGAAAGTAACAGTGCTGCTCTGTAGACTGGCAAATCTCATTACCCTCTCTTCCAACCCTGGGAACTATTAGAAGAGTGGAAAAAAATATGTGACAAGGGATTGTGTTAAGAGAGTATTAGAATCAAATAAAAGGGGATGATAGATTTAACAAGAGAGGCAGATTTGATAGCTGTCTTCATTGCAGGGATAAAAAAATAATAATAATAATAATGGATAAATTCACCTTGAGCATCTGTCGGGAACAAGGCTAGAGCTCTGAAAGCTCACTGCAGTCAATAACAAAAAGCCTTTGAGACAGATTCCTAAAAACTGAAAGACTGGTAATGGACCATTCCTTACAATCAGTGTCTTAAAAGGCAGTTAAACTGTCTAATGGGATACAAAAATAGAATCTTTTTTCTTCCCCACCCTAATATTCTCCTATAAAAAAAATAACTTTATATTGCACTGGAAATAATAGCACACAGCAAGAACTATACTTTGGAGCATTATTGAGCATCTCAAGTGTCTGAAAGGTACAAAGTTAAAAACCAAATGACTTCAGTGTGGAAAATGTCCCAGAATTTGTGATTTTTACTTTTAAAACAGAAATGTGAAGTGTGATAGGGGAGTGTACAACCTGAATTTAAAATCAAACCTAAAATTACAACCACAGGTTTTCTCCCATATAATCAAGAATGTTGAGAACTCGTAATTTCGTCACTTTTTATTAATTTTAATGAGTTGTAATTTGAGGAAACTGGAAAAGTCTTGTTAAATTCTTCAAAGCTGAGAAGTAGTCACATATAAGGTGTCATGTAAGACCTGCTTTGCTGTTGTAAGTTGAATACCTGAAGTTAGATTTATGATACTGGATAACTTAGTATACATGCAGTGCTGACAAGGAGAAAAAGATGGAAAATAGATCTTATTGGGATGCCAACAAATGTTCTCATCACGCAGGAATGAGGAATGAGATGGGCAGAAAGAACAGGAGCCAGTGACTATCATGAGAATCAAAAAGAATTTGATTTTAGGGATTATGTACCGAAGATCAATTTCAAAAGAAAAATACCTGTTACAAATCCACAAATGCTTAGGGAATATAACAAGCTATTTATGCAATTGTAAATTTTACATTGATCAATTTTCACAGCAGTGGACTATCGATTTCTTATAAAAGTAAAATTACAATGAAATGTATTTCCTGATATTAGCAGAGTCCACATTTTAAAAGGCATCTAAATTCAGCCTTGCTTGTTTGTCATATATACAAGAAAATCCTTTTTCTACACAAGTGAGTATTTTCTAACTAAATGAGTGCTAGAGTATATATAAGATACATAGCTGCTTGATTTAAAATGTTTTGTCTCATTACAAAGGTAAAACACATGCACTCTAGGAAGGTTTGAAAATGTGAAAGTGTGTAACAAGAAAATCACTGAGAAAACATATTACATATTTTTCAAAAATGAAATGTAATAAAATCTATTTCAGGGAAATATTTTCATTACAATTAAATCTCTTTGATTCAGAGGGTAATATATACTGTCCTAGCATTTCACTAAGACTTAAAGCAGAATGTGTCAGTTTCAGAAGTATGACTCTCATCTGGCCAGTCTATATGATTGAGTCAAATCAGCCCTGATGCTATCATTGGTCTAGTACAAGATGAAGCAAGGATCAAACTAGAGGGGTCAAGAATTACAGGCAGGAGAAGCTAGAGGAACTGTGATATCCTGCTGAGTAGGTTTGCTGAACAGAGCAGCTGAAGACTGAAAAAGCCCAACTGCCAACAGAGAATCAAGTTTCTGAGTACTTCATATATCTGTTTGCACCCTTGGGGGATCCCTCCATTTGCCGGCTAAGAGACATTTCTGACCACTGTATTTCCCATTCATGTTCAACATGAGGTACATTTGATTTTCAGGTACTTGCCTTCTAATTGTACCCAGTTTGTGACTCTCGATCTATATAACGCATAGCAACATCCACTAGCACTTTTCCCATGGTTGGGCTTTCATTAGGTTCTTATTGAATTGTATTTTCCTTTCCTTCGGTCCAGGTTTATTAGGCAGATATTTCTGTTTTTATGAGTCATTTGCTTGCTTTGATAAAGTTCTGTCCATGTCAGAACAGTCTTGCCCAATGTCATAGTCATCTTACAAATGTGTTATGTTTAATTGTACGCACAAAGCTTTTTAAAATGTAATCATTGGTTTTGAATTTTAAATTTTATTGGTAAGTTACGGAAAACTGTAATGTTTTCTTGAAGAGTTCTCTAGTCTAGACTTCTGTAGTTGCATATAATTCTTGTGTCTTTATCTTACTAAGGATAAAAGTTATATCAAGTACACAGATCTTGGATTTAATTGCCTTTTTCTGCTCAAGAGTCAAGTCATTAAAAAAAAAAATTTTGATGTCAAGTCTCCCCAGTTAAGAATGCTAGATGCTGCTTTCGCTAGATTTCCCTAGGTGACAATGGGAAATGCCAAATGCACCAGCTTCACTATGTTCTAACAGTATCTGTGCTTGGAAATCCTTACCTTTTTCAGGAACAGAAAATGGAACAATAGGATAATCATTTTATTTGTTGATACCAACATAATCTCATCTTGCTCTTCATGTATTAAGCTGTCTGGGGATACAATCTTTCATCTCTTGCATTTATCAGATATTGAGCACTGCGTACAAAACACTGTCGTAAAGACTGGAAGGGGGTAGAGATGGGATAGAGCAGATTAAGGAGTTTACAATGTAGTTGGGCAGATAGATTTGTAAATTGTCTACTTCTGTATACTACAAAAGCACACCAAAAAGAACACGTTTTTTTCCCTCAACTATCATGGAATCATTCCAAGAGTACTGGCATTTCAGTAAGCAACAAAAGACAGAGTAGGAACTTTTTTAACATTTTTTTTAAATGGGATAATTCATGCATATAAAAAGAATAAACTTAAATAGCATTTATGTGTGTGGTGTAAACATAACAGTAAAACAAACACTCATTAGCCCACAAACCAACTCAAAAAACAACCTTTCTAAAACCCTGAGGTTCCCAGGGTGGTCCCTGGCCCCTCTACAGGTAACCACTCCAGGAAAAGGTGAAAGATAGAAATGGAAGAAAGTGAATTCCATGTTTCAGCGATCAACACAACCACAGAAATTAAATTGCAGATGTCTTTAAGTGATTAATTTGATCAATTGTATTATAGAGAATCTTGAGTGATACAGGAGGATGTAATAGACCAGCTGAGGCAGATCCCACAGGGTCGTGCTGAGTAGTACAGTAACAAATTAATCAGGGGCGGTCACTGGTTATCAAAACTAACCAGATCATGTCATGTCTGGGTTTATCACATGGGTTTAAATCAATGATGCTTACATGGGAGAAGTCAGGTTTTCTGGATAGTGGCCCAGATTTGTCACATGTAGATTGGTGAACCAGGACTGAACAAGGGTGAAGTGGATCAAAATTCTTTATTCACCTGTAGCATCCCCAGAGAGTCTCGAGCTCATGATGAAAACTTCTTGCCATCATCATCTCATAAAATTATCCTCAGCGCATCTTTAATTATAAAGATTTTCCATATCAAACATGATTATTTGTATCAACAATTATACATTCTTAAAAAGGCTTTTTATGAAATAAAGTAAGTGGAAACAAATTTAAAAGACCAGAACAATCTTTTAAAATATTTGACTAAATAATTTCAGGAGGTAATAGAAAACCCTTTAAGTTTTCCCAATTCACATTTGGTTGGGTAATTTATAGAAAACCCTAATGAGGCTAATAGGAGAAAATACATCAAATATTGTGTATTTCAGTTAAGTGTTTAATAATAAACTAGAAATATTTAGGTTAATTATTCTAGGTAGTCTATTTTAATAAATGAAAGCATTAAACAATCTAAAGTTACATCAAGTATTTTATTTTTAACATCGTAAAATAATTATCTGCATCTATCAGTGGAGCAGTTTTTATCTATTTTATCTATTTATTCAATCTATTTTATCTATTCTCTGGTAGTCTACAGAATGACAGGTTTAAAATTAGTATAGACTACAGTGGTCACCTAGTCCCAACCTTTGAGATCTTTAGAAAGGGAACATATAAACTGAATGCTTGTTTTTCCTCTTGCAATATATGCAAGAAAATAAAACAAGAATTTTCCAGGGTACAAGTATAAAAGGGTATATTCTTCACAAGAAAGCATAGTGCTGACAGATGGCTAAATTTGCCATCCAAGAAAAATTTAGTGTTTAAACTTAAGAAAATGGAAACTTTCTTTGCTGGACCTCACATATTTTCAATGCTTATTGAAAGTCAGGAAAGATGAATGTGGAAATAAGATGTCTTGAAAACATGGCATAAATAGGTAACTTTGAGAAATCACCAAGATATATTTGTCCAATTAAATATGTTAGGCAGTGCCAGAATTCTGTGTAGATGGAGAATAAATCTAGAATTCTTGGAAGTCACTCTAATTAAAGTGTCTCTCTCGCTAGTTCAGGAGTATTTCCTTAAGAGCTCCACTGGGCAATCTATGCAGTTCAGTTAGATGAAGGGTCATTTGAACTTACAGGGATGGTATATAATGTAATCTATTTGCTAATTAGTATGATGAATTAGGTCATTATCATCGATTGCTGTGTAGAGAGGAAGAGGATGGGACATATAAGTTCCTATAAGAAGAAAATAATTGGGTAGCATTTTACACTTTGTAGAGTACTTTTCCATATATAATCTAAATATCTTCACTGTATAGACTAAACCAAGTTTAATTCATTAATTCATGCCAGACTGTAGGTGTAACGAGTATTGGGTAGCTTGGGTTATCTTCCAATTCGAACACACTCCATGGCACAGATAGAAGGCAAGGAAAAAAGATAGGAAATAAACCCTGTCCCATACAACAATTATTTCAGGGGAGATGTCGGGACTTAGGATAGATCAGGAGCATATTAGATACAAAGGAAAACAGCATGCATGGGCAGCTTTAAAAGTCGGGGTCAACCCTTGCTAATTCTGAGTACCCACCTCTGCAGTGGCTGTTAATTTCCCCTCTTAGACAGAATCTGTGTGTGGAATTTCTAAGTATATGCTTTTCAGTCTCTGTGTTTATTGTATTTAAAAAACATTATCATTAGATTAATTGATATTAGCAATTACTTGACACTAATCATTACCACTGATTAATCATCATTCTAGAAATCGGTTTAAACGAGGAAATTAATTTTCTTAATGGCTTTTTTGAGAGATTATATGTTTACAGAGTGATTTGCAAATTCTTACTAGGATGGTTTTCCTCTGTTGTATCTTAAATTAATATAGAATTTCTCTTTTAATATCTACAGAGAAACTTTGATCATCTGTTAACTCCTTTAGCCCTACTATCATTTAAGATGATTTTTCGCATTTTTCTGAGGCATAAAATGTGAAATATCTTGTTGAAATTAAGTGCTACCAGATTTACTCTTCTAGTGATTCTATCAACAATTGATCAATCAATCCATCAATATCTAAATGAAAATTTTAGAAAGGAAAGTAAACCAGATTGGAATTGATGCCTTGCTAGTGAGCTCTGTCGGCTCTTGGCGGTTTTCACGTTCTTTCTAAAGGTCTGCATAGTATCTAGATTTTCTAGTATTAATGTTTATCTTATAATGACAGTTTTTCTTTCTCAAAGTCAAGGCTACCTTGGCTTTTTGCTGATTTGATAATAGCTCTCAGTTTCACCAATTATTCTCAAAGCTTGAAGCCTATTTGTTTACTAGGACTTTATTTGATGTCTCTTACCTAATGTTCTTGAACTCATGTGATTAGTATACCTTACCCACCTTTTCTTTCTATTATGGCCCTGAATCTGCCATTCCCTACTAGCTCTCTTGATTGTGTCCCATCCCCGTAAGGATTGTCTTCCTCAGTGCGTTAGATCCATCACTCCCTTGTTAATCCTCATGCTCCACATTGCCAGATCATTATTTGTTAGAAGTTTTGTAAATTTCAACCTCATTCTAAAGCTGGCCTTCTGGACACATTACAAATGAAGGTCTGCCAACCAAACCTATTTGTCTTGGGTCATATACCCAGCCTTTTGCCTTTTGTACATGTTCTTTTATGAAAAGAGCTGCTCAGACAGACTCTAGGTCATTGGCTTGGTTTCTTTAGGAATTTTTTCATCTTCTTTATTGGGATTATTGGTTTTTGTATTGACTAAGTGTTATTCCTTGTAGACCCTCTCTATCTTTCACCCGGTGCCCTTTTCATTTGAAAAGCTTTGCTTTCTATTTCAAAAGTTCTTCCTTAGATTTCCACTGGAGGCAGTTTCTAGGAAGCATTACTTTTACACCTACCCATCCCTGTACCCCGCCCACCAGTGGGAAGTATGAGTGACTAATGATATACTCTCAGATAAGTATAGACACTCCAGCAGGTCTTACAGGCATCCAAATGATACATTCAATGCCTTTGTAAGGATCCTGCTGCTCTGGGTTTTAATGGAACATAAACAGTGGGTCCAAACCATATCAGTGGATCTGTGACTTATGAAATTCACTTTGATCAGGATAATTTGTAATTTGTATTCAGTTGACAAGTTCTTCTGTTCATTTGTTCAAATACAGAGACTAGAAAACTGAGTGACCCCTGGGCATATGTGGGCAGTGGAATAATAAGGTATGTTGTAGTGTAGCTACCCCATGGATAGAGTTGTATTGTATTAGAGACGAGAGAATTCACAGTGATGAAACTATGCAGGCTGTAAAGCAGACACCATCTGTCATAGAAGGAACACATTAGAAAAGTGCCACCAGTTCCTACGTTAGTCTGGCCCTTGCCTCAAAATGTCACATGTATTCCTGTTTTGTTTGCTATTTCTGATTCATCCAGCTAACTAACGACGATGAGATGTTTACATATTCCATCCCTGATTCAGTTCTGATTTTAATTTCTTCCCAGTGTGTATGTATATGTATGTGTTCCTTCACTATTTTTTTCTGTGAATTCCCTTCCTGCCAAATCAATTATTTGAGAAAATATTTTTTTCATTTAACATTCAACAAGTATTTATTAAGGACATGCTACATATAGTGAACAAAACAGACAAAAAAATATTTCTTTCCTGGAGCTTACAAATTCTACAAGAGTAGACAGGAAATCATCAAGATAAGTAAAATAAATAGTTTGTTATATGGTGATAAGCATTGAGGAGAAAAGGAATGCAGACAAGGGGGCAGGGATTGCTGTGAGCAGTCATTGTGATTTTAGATTGGGTGTCTGGGAAGGCTTGCTTTAAATAAAAATGTGATAGATGTGAGAGAGCAAGCCACGTGGCTGTCAGGAGGGAGGGTGTGCAAAGCAGCAGGAACCTCCAGTGCAAAGACCCTGAGAAGAGCGTGCTCGGTGCTCTCTCCTGCAATGAGGAAGTGCATGTTTTGAGAGTCAAAGGGAATGTGGTCAGGAAGGCAACAGGGGCAGATTCACACAGAGCCTTCCAGATCAATGGAATGACTTTGGCTTTTACTCTTATATGAGATGGGAAGCCACAGGGGTATTTTGAGCAGAGGAGCAATGAGACTGATCAGAAACACCCTGCTTGCTGTGTTGAGAACAGACTGAAGGGAACCAACAGCAGAGGACGAGGGCAGTTAGGAGACTGATCTAATAACCCACATGAGGGATGGTGGTGGCTTGGACTAAGGTGGTAGCAGTGGAAGTAGGGGAAAGATTCTGGATATATTATGCAGGTTGAGTTAATGGGATTTATTCATAGATTGGCTGAGTGTTAAACTAGAATGGTCACTCCAAGATTTTGGCCTGAATGATTAGATAGAATTGCCCTTAACTTCCAGAAGAGCATGTGTGGAGGGGAAAATGAGGATCTCAGCTTTGTCACATGTTAAGGTTGAAGACTGTGATTGGATTAAAACCACTACAGGTGGTGGCATTTCTTCACTTACCTTTTGATTTTAAAACAGAAAATTTGATTGATTAATGAAAAATACACATGATTACACTCAGAACTTATACTCATTGACTCAACAATGAGTCAGTGAGACTTGTTGAATTTTGGTCAAAAATACAAAGTCAACAATGGCTGAGAGCTCTATAAAGTAAAATGGTCAGATTTGCAAAAGGTTGGCCATGTGATGTTATTCTAGTCTTGTTGAAAAATCATAAAAAATTTTGTGCTAATAGATCAAATAAATATAGGTTGGTTGATACGCTGAAGTCGCCAATGAGTATGTTTGTTTTGATAGACAGTTAAGGAAATGCATCCCTACATTTCAAATTATATAATGTGAGATTGAGGTCTCCCTGAGATGGCCGTCGTTATGATATCAAATGCGAGTTCAAACCACTTGCATTGGTTTGCCAAAATACTTCCTGTCCCAGGATTAAATACTTTTCATATTTCTTTGCCAAGAATAACAAGATTCAGACTGGTAGTCCTTTCAAGTATGTGAATTTCTGCAGATGTATTTGACTAGAGATGTTGGATTATGTGTGTGTGTTATTATTAGGACTTTACCTATATCTTCACACTGTTCAGTAAGAAGTAACTCTTTTGGCAAGTTTTTGAGAGCACTGAAATGAGATAAATGAAAGTATAACTCTTATTCTTAAGGAATAATTTATCGCTTCATGATGTTGAATCATACCATTAGTCATGAAACCCAAACCCTATATTTAAAAAGTAACAATCTTATGTTTAAAGTATTGCCTTTGAACATTTCAAAGAATCTTAAGCAAGCCTTTATGTGACATTAAATTGTTAATTTTACCTTGTTATTTTAGATCTATGGTTAGAATTCAGTCTTTGGGCTAAGAATGTGTGTGGAGTATGAATTCCTGTGGTTCAGCATGCCAGTAATTTAGGGCAAGGTTATAGAAAGTTTTTTTGAGAAAAAGACTTGTTTTATGGAAAACCATTTAAAACTCTTCCTTGTTTTATTTCCCTGAATTATCAAATCCGCTTCAGATATTTGTAGGAGATCCTAAAATGTCTATATGTTAATTTTTAGATAGCATGTATTTCCAGACCGACATTCTCCTGGACACCAGCCATTTCTGAGAACAGTGCCACTGGAATAAGCTGGAATAAGTCTCTATCGGAGAATAGCTTGGAATGTTAGTCTCTGTAATAGTGGGGATAAAGTAAGCTAATAAGAGGGAATGTAAAAATGCAGTAAATGCAGTGGCAAAAGCAAGATACAAATTGGTTTCTTTCTAAAGTTATAGTCCTGGGTGGCTAAGTGGGTGAGCTCTGCCCCATGAGGTCATCCTGAACTACAGGTATGTGTGTGTGGCAGCTCTGTAGTCCTCAGCATGTATTTTTCAAGTTTGGCCATATCTTCTCTATTTCTAGGTGGTGAAAGGGAAGGCAAAAATGAGACCAGGGAAAGGGCTTTTGTAGATGGCTTAGAAGTTGCCCACATCAGGGAGAACTTTGTCACAGGGCCACACCCACTTGCAGGAAATGCCAGAAAATATGTTCTCCAGCTGAGCAGCCGTAAGCCCAGGGAAAAGGGGAGAATTCTGGAGGGATGGCTAGCAGTATCTGCCACAGGTTTAAATAAGCAAAGGACAAAATGCCAGTCAATTATAAGTACATTCTAAATATCAGTCGTTTTGTTAAAGTCAAAACAAATCTATCTTATATAAATATTTTTCTACTGTATGTTCTACTTATCAAAAGATTACACTTATATCACGGAAGTCATAGAATTTTCAGTTAGTACTACTGAATGACCAGGAGTCACCCCAAAACTAAACAAGAGTCACTTTTGAGCCTTGTGTCGTTCTGATTTACCTGATAGTCTCCCCATAAGAGAAAGTAACTAAAATTTTGCTGTACTTAAATTTTTTTAACCTGGAGTTAAAACTGTTTTCTTCAACTCTTGTTAGACAATAATCCGAGGAACAGAGAGGGTATGGAGAGAAGGCAGATAAATGTTCTTTTCCCACCCCAAACAGAAATACTGAAGAACCATTGCTAATCCAAACACACAGGAATTTTCACCTCCCCTCCCTTTCCTTGGGTTAGTCTGTTTAATTTTAAAAGCAGAATTTTGCTTTCACAAAGTACAGGAATTTGTTCAAATTCCTCAAAACCAAGCCAAGAAAACTTTCAGAGAGTTCAGACATGCGTGGCAGAGTGGAAAGAACATAGTTTTGGGAGGCAAGCACAGATGCGTGGTAAGACGGCTCCAGACACTCCATTCTGAGTGACCTTGGACAAGTTTCTTAGCCGCATTGAGCCAGTCTCCTCATTAATAGAATGGGAGCAATAAAAATGAACTTGAGTGGTAAGATTTAAAATTAAACCATATAAAGCGCTTAGCATATAATAGGATGGTTCGTTCCATCTGTGTAATCTGGGAAATTACCAGGGAGCTCAAGGTTTTTGTTCCTCTGGTTTTGTTGCCCAGAGTAGTCTACAGTTTTCTGGGCAGAGACTGCCTAATGCAGCCCAGGCTACCAAACCTCTGTCCAAAACCTAACCATTCTGAGTCATGGGTAGTTTCCCCATGAGACAAAGAGGAGCCAGGTACCCACAGATCTCTATAATTGGGGCAAGAAAATGGAGCTGAAACTCTGCTCTGGCTGAGAAGTTCGTGGCTGTGGTAGGCCAGAATAAGCTGCTCACATCTGCTGGTTGCCACTGATGTTTACAAAACAGCATGGTCTCCACGTCTGCCCCATACTTGGCTCTTCCAGCAGCTGGAGTGATCTCTTCAAAAGCCCACCTTTTACTTCAGAAATGTCAGTGGGGAGCCTGGGTTCTCAAAGGCCAAGAAAATACATCTGATAACAGCACTGGCACCTCCCCCCTCAATGAAGTCTGTTAGGAACATGGAGGGCCAGGGTCAAACACACAGTGCCCCCCACCTCTGCAGGAACAAGGCCTTATGCTATTGGGAAGTGCAGTCCCTGTGGGCCTTTTCTTTTCTTTCGCCTGATCTGAGATAACCCTCCAGGGCAGGAGATGAGCCTTCTATGTCCTCTCAGTGTGAGGGCCACATGGTATCATAAGGAGACAGCAGGGACCACAGAGAGAAGCTGTGTCTCTTCAGACGTCCGAATTATGACCGCCGTTATGAGCCAAAAGCCCCAGGCTCCATGGCAGCCAGGGCTCTGGGAGCAACCGGAGAAGGAAGCTTCCCCAGAAGCCAGGAGTGAGCCATCAGAGGGGAGGCTGCTGGAGAAGGAAGTATTGACCTCATGAGCACTTAGGTAGATGAAGCCAGTAGCAGGACAGAGCAGTGGTGGGGAGAACATTCAAAGGATCGTGTGTTCAAATCTCACCTCTGCTACTTCCTAGCCCTGCAACATTGGGCAGATGACTTAACTTGCCTCAGCCCCCGTTTCTTTATCTGTAATGGGGTTATAGCATTAGGGCAACTGTGAGGTGAAAGTGAGCTACAGCCGGGCTGGCACCGACTCATTGCAGGTCTCAACCTCTTCACTGAATAGAGTGGTATTGTATTGGGGGTTGCCAGTATCCTGCCAACTGTGGATGTCATGTAGATGCTAAAGCCACACAAGCAATGGCTCTAGAGACAAAGCCAGCATAAGGTCCAATCTAAAGAAGTCACAAAGATACAGGCCGGGACAGCATGGGGGCTGGAGCAGATCTTTGACAGCACAACCAGACCTTGGGGATTTACCTACGTGGGGAGCAAAACAGTGGATTTGTCCACCTCACTGAGGACCCTTATGGGGTCACATGAAGCACAGAATGAGGGTGTGTGAGTGAAACGGGACTAGTGCCACTAAGAGCTCTCAGGAGGAAGGTAGGAATGGGCAGCATTAGTGGTCAGGATACGGCTGTGTCGCCAGTGAGGGCCCTGGAGCATCCTGAGGCAGGCGAAACAGGTCTGCTGCCCCAGCATCAGGAGCCCTGGCAGCTGGTGTGGGTCACCATTTGGCTTCAGGCATTATTTCTTCATAGAAGTTAATGCAAATGGAGCCCCTCCAAGATGGCAGATGAGCGGCCTGGCCAGCTTTCATTCCCCTGACTTCTGTAATTGCTGCTCTTCACACTGTCCAACACCTGCCTGTTTTCTCTATTTCCATCAACCCCTCTTCCTGACCACTCTCTGCTTTGTTACTTTCATTTGCTCACTTAACCTACATGGGTACATTTTGCCAGATTAGTGTATCTTTATGTGGTAGGCCAGAGGTGAGTAGCAGGAATATGATGGTAAGCAAGCCAAGGTCTGTCCTCTTCTGGCACTTGCGGTCTACTGGGGAAGAGAAAATAAACTGTAGACTTTAAAATGTGACAGACTTTTTAAAATTCTACTTTTTACAGACAATAAGAGAAATGATGGTATGTCCTATATTGCAGAGGATTGGTGCATTCCTTAAATTAAAAGCTTTGGGGAAAAGAAGGCAAGAGATATTGTTGGGTGTGATTTGCCATGCATGTAAGATTAAACTTTGAAGATCAGTCTTTTGACTGTTGTCTCTTTTAAAAGTAAGAGATATTCAGGAATTCTAGGTCAATACATTGGGGATAAAAAGCTGGGAAAAGTAAATGGGCCAAATGAAAGAGCCTTCTCACTAAGATAACTATGTACCTTGTTTCCCCAAAAGACCTAGCCGGACAATCAGCTCTAATGCATCTTTTGGGGCAAAAATTAATATAAGACCCAGTCTTATTTCACTATAATATAAGACCAGGTCTTATACTATGTTATATAAGACCGGGTCTTATAAGTATTGTAGTAAAATAAGACCGGTTCTTATATTAATTTTTACTCCAAAAGACGCATTTGAGCTGATTGTCTGGCTAGGTCTTATCTTCAGGGAAACACAGTAGATGATAAAAGTCCTTGTGCCCCTTTAAACTTCAGTTATTTGTGCTGGAAATTATATATATATATATATATATATATATATATATATATATACTCATACATATATACAAAAAAATGTATACAAGTGGACACTTTGGTCAACGTTGCTCAAGCAGTAGTTCACCATATTCAGAAGTGTCTGGATGCTGATGGTAACCACTTTGAGCACCTCTTGTAATTGCAGAAGTCACACGTGACTTGTATTCATATTTTGTTATCGGTATGTATTGAGTATTACAATTTTAATAGTTTTTTCTTTCTTAAAATGTATATACATTTTTTTGGCTATCTATCTTTCTATCTCCATCCATTTTATATATATACATATATATATATGTATATATATATATATACATATATATATATATCCTTAAAGACAATAGCAAATGTATTCAAGTTTAAGAGAATTACAAAACACAACTACCATAGTAAGTACTTATTTCCAATCCTTAAGTAAATGCCATTACTGAGAAGGCAGAGAGTGATGGTGGTAATCAGATAAGAGATTTGGGTAAAACAGTCCACTCCATTTTCTCACCTGTCCTCTCATTCCTAATATATAGGGTTGTTGTTGAATGAATCTATTATTCATTCATCTCTAGAGATTCAAGAAAAGCCTCTGTCAATCAAATAATGCTAGGTTAATAAATAATAATAATATTTTCTTCAAAAATTATTTTAGATGTGGGCTTATCTCTTTAAACTGAGGTGATTAAAGCTCAAATATCTAGTATCTTAAAAGTGATTTGTAAGATGCATGTGCACACACACACACACACACACACACACACTACTCAAAGACTTATAAATACCCTACATTGATTGATAAAAAAGAACAATGAGTGTGATTATATACCCTCTGAATAATGAGTTAAATAAAACATTAAAGCTTTAAATAATTACTCCACATTCCAGATATATTTCTCTGTGCATTGGATGTTAGGTAGTGTTTCCAGAGATGGTTTTTCTGTAGTTCTCCTGACCAAGGATAGAAAGTTAGTATCACCCCACCAGACACATTGCAAAGGTCTGATTGCTCTCTTAGTGTCGTGCTGACCAAATGAGCTCTGGCCTCATGCGGCAGTCTTGCCAGTGTGCCGAATGAGTGTGGAGAGACACTTCATTCCAGACATAAGCAGACCAGATCACTGCTGCCCAAAGCTCTCTGGCTTTGGTTAAGTTTGTTGTGCTATTATATAAAAATAAAATACTTGAACCATATCCCGTGAGTGACTTTTTTTTCCCTCCTCCTCCACTGTTTTATTTTCAATATGTTATCTGTGTCAAATATTGCTTTAACATTTGTTGTGAAAATCAAGCAGTAAAAAAGGCACATACTAAGGTGTATGGAGAAAACTTATTAGTGGGGGGGTATGGCATACGGCACAGTAAGATTCTAACACAGTGGCTTGGGGCCAGCCAGAAGATGCCTCACTGTCACAATGTGGCCTTACTTTGTGCCAGTGATGATCTTTTCATCCTAATGTTGCACAAGCCAAACTGAGACCAAGCAGCCTAGACTACATCTGGGCAGAGAATGGTGCCTGTGCACACATTAATGTAAAACTCTCATTTTAATCAGACAAGCTCATTTATCTGTGCAATTTCTGGTGTATATCTTAAATTGGAAAGAAGTTGTCCTAACATGCATGTAATGTTTATAGCAACTTTATTCATAATTGACAAAAACTAGAAGCAACCAAAATACCCCTCCATAGGGTATAATTTGAGATAAGCAAAGTGTGGAACATCCATTCAATGGAATATTATTTGTCAATAAAAAGAAATAAGCTGTCAAGCCATCCAGAAACACACAGGAACAGTAAATGCGTATTGCCAAATGAAAGAAACCGGTCGGAAAAAGGCTACATACTGTATGATTTCAACTCTATGACATTTTAGAAAAGGCAAAACTTATAGAGACAGTAAAAAGATCAGTGGTTGTTGGGAGTTTGGGAGGAGAGGGCTGAGGAAAATGGATAAAGCAAAATGGATTTTTAGGAGATGAAACCATCCTGTATTATACTGTAATGGTGGATACATGATATAAGCATTTGTCAAGAGGCATCTAACTGTGTGATACAAGGGGTGAACGCTGATATAAACTACAGGCTCAGGTTAATAGTGTGTCGGCATTGGCTCATCAACTGTAACAAATGCCCCACACTGAAGTAATAATTTCATAGTAGGGGAAAGTACGCAGAGAGAGAATAACTGGGGATACTCTGTACTATGTGCTCAATTTTTCTGTAAGCCTAAAACTGCTCTAAAAAATATACTCATTTCTTTTGAAAGTTAATTTGTTTCTATTCTCTCACATTCTTATCTCACCTATGTGAAGTTCTGGTTTACATGGGAAATGGTGGCCAAGTAGAAATGCATAGTATCTTGCCTCCTTAGTAACACAACTTTTAATATATGCAAAATGTTTTTTCAATCTTAGTGTAATTTTCATAAATCTAAAATTTAATCTGTGACACATCCAAAAATAAATAGAAACCAGTTGAAAAATAACATTTTAAACATGTTTTTAGGCTTTAAGAATTTATAGAAGGAAATAGACAGGAAATACAGGAAAAATTCAGTGAATATTTTTGTACACATGAATAAATGTGAAGATATATGACAAAAAAAAACCCATATATAGTTTTAAATTTTTTAACGATTAGTTAATATTTCCTATTCAGTTGAAACTATTAAATTGTAATATTAGTATGAATGATATTAGAATATATCAGTTTGTTTTATATTGTATCAATTTTTAAATTCATATAACTAAGCCATTTATTATAATTCATAAAATTTTATATTTATCATAACACAAGAAAGAACTTTATTTATACTTAAAGCCATATGTTATCCATATTTCATACATTTTTATTGTAAATTACATTTGATCAATATCACTCACGTATCTTTCCTACTTAGCACTGAATCAAATTTTATTTTAGCATGCCTGTCTGAACAAAAATGGCAAATTATTTATTTCCAACCTTGGTTGATCTTTTGATCCTGTGCTTTCTTACTAGTTCAATCAGGCTTGATATTAAAAATAAAACAAGTTCTTGCTATAGTGGCTATTATGAGGTAGACTGATCAAGTCAAGCTTAAAGTTAATTCTTACTTCCATTGCTCGTGCATGATAATGCAGATGTGAATTACTTGTATCCTGGAATATGAAGAAAAGAAAGTCAGTGTTTCTTTTCTTCATATTCTAGGATACACATCTGAAACCTAGATAACTTTACTAACAATTGTCACCCCAATAAACTTTAATTTAAAAAAAGAAAAGAAAGTCAGTGTTTTTTGTTTTTTGTTTTTTCAAATACTATACTTGGTTCTAATTTTTGGACTATTGTGAAATTTTAATGTCATAACTATTAACTTCCTAAAAATTGCATGAAGTTCTGGTCTTTTTACCTTGATTTCTTTTGATTGTGATTTCCAATAAATCTTTCAAACTTGGGTGACAAAGCTAAAACACTAAAAGAAGCCATATTTTTTGGCATGGTATCTTTTGCTTGCTTTATTAAAAAACTAACATTTAGTGTTTTAGTGGTGCAAGTATCATTATTGCCCTAGTCTATCCACGAAAAACCGAGGCCCAGGGTGGTTCACTGGCTGACTCCAGGTCAGAAAGAAGCAGTGGACAGTTTGTTAGGGAAGGTAACTGAAAGCTAATTGTGTCTAAGCATAGTTTTTGTTAAGTAAATTAACAGAAAATAAATTTCCAAGAAGTTCTTTTGATCTGAAATCATGGCTCCTCAAAGGCAGAGGGTAACGGGTATCTGTCATGACCTGTCCTGTGCTGCCCTTACTCCCAGGCTACATGGAAATTGACCAGCCAGAGGGCAGGGAGTGTTTTAGTTGGCACGTGGGCTCAGTGTCCTTGGAGTTGTTCTACTTTAATACTGAAACTTTCCTGCCAATGTCAGCATCCGGCCTTGTCAACACTCTTTTTCCATTTGTGAACACTATAGTTAAAGCTTTCAGCTCTTCTTTTCTAGAAGTGTTTTATATTTAGAACTTGAAAGTTTGGAAATTTTCTACAACTGAAGAAATACGTTTCAAATAAGAGTCTTTTATTACTTATAAAAAGAGTTTAACTTAGAAATAACTTAGAAATAAACATATATGTGCTTTTTCAGTAGGGCCTTTGATCTTACTGCAAAATGGATAGTGAAGTTTAAGGTAACAGATAAAGTGATTTCATTGGTGTGATAAGGTTGGAACAAAAGAGTGCTTAACTGTGCACTAAAAAAGGCTAAAATTCAACTCAAAAACATAAGGATTATAAATACGTTTTAAAGCATTCATAATAAACAACATCCTTTGGTGTTTGCTCCATGTTCTAGAATAGCAAATTAAAAAAACAAAAAAACAAAACCAAAAAAAACCACAAAAGAACATGTTGTGTTGTTATTTCGATGGCCACTTGGCAATTGTGAGGCTGAATGTGTGTGGAACATTAGTTGAGCATGGGAATGACTTGTGTGTAGATTATCATAATCATAAGGTTACCTCACAGTCTACCAGGGGAAATATATGAGTTAATTATCTTAGAAATATATGTTAGTAAAATTAAATATGATTTCAAGGAATAGGAAACATTGTTCATAAAAGTTTCATCTCAGGTAATTTAAATCTAACTGGTTTATTGTTCAATAAACCTCTATCATTCAGGATGGTCCTTCCTTGACAATGCTGGTCTACTGACCTTACTCATATTTCATGTGTGTGGATACATTCAGCCTTAGTGACAAAGATTTATTAAGTTGAATCCAGATGTCTACTTAAAAAATACACATCTATCGTTGGTATTTGTTTGTATTGTCTCATGGTAAGCACATTTATTTTATAATAACCACTGTTGGATAAAATTCACCACAGATGTAACTATCAGGATTTGAGAGTATAGTTTGTGTGAAGAGGTAAATGGTAAGGTGGTGTGGGGCAGTTTGGTGGGAGAAAAATATATAGAAAGTTACGATGAATCTCACAACTGACTGTTGGTTCAAATATTTTAAATATGTGGTTAAAATCTGTATATGAGGTTTTATACCAGAGAGTTGGGAAATTACCAGAGGGTGAAAGAAACTGAAAGTTCCCCAAAATAAAACAAAAGGATTTCAACGTAGATTTTGTCTTCAACAGGTGACTTTAAACTGAAAGTTATAGTTGAATTAGAGAAACCACCATGTTGCTTGAAATTTGGTTGTGGCTATTTAGATTCCATTGTTCAGACTACACCTCCATGTGTCATGAGCCACTTAACAGGTTTCTGTTCAACACTCTTCTTTCATGGTCCAGACAGAACCAGTCATGAACATGGACTACAGTTGAGTCCATTTTCTTCTGTTTGTCTATGAATATATCGAATGCCTCATCTTGATTCAGACACAAAACCTAGAAAACTTGCAAAATGTGTGTTTGTAGTTTGTCATGGAATAATTCAGAAAGTACCACAATATTCTTTGGAGAGGAAAATTTTGTGCCATTTATTTAGTTCAAAATATGTGATTTTTCTTTTTAAAACCTTGTTAATATATTTGTAATATCTCATTCTGCAAACTAAGATATCCCACCCCCAACTTTGGATACGTGTTGGTACAAACAGTCATCTTATAAAACTGCAGAAAGTAAAAAAAGAAATAAGATTTTTCTTCCAATGTATAATGGTTGAAACAAAAAAACTGATGCATATTACTGTAATGGTTAAATTGAGTTATCTGCTGTGTGGCAAATACTTTATGCAAACAATCGATATCTTAGGTTCTAGGCTTTTAGCCTTCAAAAATCTTTAAAGTTGAATAAAATGTCAAATTCAAATGTAAACTATTATAAATATAGTCTAAAAATGCATTTTTAGGGCTCTTCTTTGGCCCAAAAGTATTTAACCTCCAACTAGTTTATATAAGCCAAAGGAGAAATTTTAATAAATCTCACAACTGTTTTATTTTCTCCATTGGTAAGTGAAGAAATTCAATTCAGTTTGAAATACTTAATTGACACAAATCATATGTAAGATTAACCCTGAGGTAGGCACTGGAGGGCAAAACCTACAGAATCAGAAAGACCAGCAAGTTAGGAAAGGGATTCTTTCACAGGGGCAATTTTGCCTACCAAGGACACTGGGCAATGTCTACAAACATTTTTGGTTGTGACACTTAGGGGTGATGTTGGAATCTAGTGGGTAGAGATCAGGGATGCCGCAATGCACAGGACAGGCCCCCACAACAAGCCATTCTCCAGGCCCAAATGCAGTAGTGCCAAAATTAAGGAAATCTGGATTAGAGTGTCAACTAAGCCGGTGGTGCCCCTTTGATTTATTTCCACTGACACTTCAGGATTTAAATAACAGTGAATTCTACCTAAATTCAAACCGATAGTACAACTTACCTTTGAGCAGCTTCAACTGATTCCCCCTTTAAACTATGCAAAGCTCTTTTTTTCTATTAGTTCTGTTTAACAAGAATATTGCTCTGTGGAGCAGTTCTAGAGTTGAAAAATAAAATTGAGGTGGAGAACAAGTTATATGGAGGCAAACATAACAAAAGAAGTGGAAAATAATGAAGCACACTTGCCCCATCTTGTAGGTTGTATTTCTAATAATGGAAATGTGCAAAAATCAAGCTCTTACTGTGTGTGGACTACCTTTCAGGGTTGGATATTTAATCATTGCAACGGTAGTTGAGAGGCATCTACTTGGAGTATAGGATGGGGATTATATCCTTCCACAGTTAAGTCTACTGGTTAAGAGGCGCTCTTGAGTCACCAGTAGATAAGGAACATGTAAGTTTCTTTTCGCTTCCACCTGAGGGGGATGTGTAAATTGGAATGCATAGAGGTGAAGTCAATCAGCTGATCTTTGGAAAGGGTGAGATCAAATCAGAGTCAGAGTCAGAAAGAACTTAGAAAAGTTGAGGAAAACTGATGTGCCTGAGTGACAAGAGTGTTGTCTTTGTGTCCTCCACAAATGAGATTCTGTTCCCAGGTGGGAAATGAAGCCAGACAATCAATTCAATTTCGTAAAAAGTACACAAGGTTGGAAAGGTTAAAGGATCGGATAATAAAACAGGTATGAAGCAGGATGACCTAGGTAGAATGAAGGGTGACTCAAAGGTGCTGTAGGGGGTGCTTCCAGACTCCTATAACTTGCTATGCTTTGCAAAGTCAAGGGCAGACTCCAAAGGGACTGAGCCATAGCTAGCATCCAATGGGATGGGTTCTTTCCTGACCTGGGATTGGGCTGCCTGGGGAGGTGGTGTGTTCTATATCACTGGAGTTGTTAAAATTCAGAAACATTGCCCTGAGAATCCAACCATTGAAAGACAAGATGGAATAGATGGTCTTAAAAGGAATCCTCTCAATTCTATTAGGAATTCTGAATGTGGGATGAAGGTTATTGTTCAGACTAAGGCCTGGTATACTTACTCATTCAATGATCTAAAGCCTGCATCACCAATTCTGACTTCCCAAATTCTTTCACAATAGATCAGGTATCACCATCGTTAGAATAGCACTACAGATATTTTGTGTTTGGAGAGGAGTATAATGGTGGAACCCCAGGTTAGTACCTTGTTATTAGTTATCACCACAGTTCTGTGGCCCTGTCATTTGAATAGCTCAGTGGCATTATGTAACCTATGACTAGAAGAAACAATAGGGAATATTCCCAGGACAGTCAGTTTTTCACTTTTTTTTTTTTAATGAAAAAAGAGAAGACAGCCAAACAGTAAATATAATCCTAAATATAGTCAAAACAGATGGGAATGTAATTTTGTTCAGAACTATAAAAAAGTCCTCTACTATGTCCCAATACATACATTCTGTAGAAAGTTCCAAGGTGAGTGTTTATTCTCTAAATGAAGTCTTGTGGGTCTTCTTAATCCAATAAATTCAAACCATCAATGGAAGACATCAGCAAGAATGAATGAAATTAGAAGAATTGATGAGATGAGTAAAATTGTTGTGATTTTGTTTCTTATACAACTGGTATTCATGCTTTGAGAGTTTGAGTCTAAGAAAATAGCATTATTCCAGGAGCTTCCTAGAGATATTTTTGGGAGCAGGCTTCATTGTTCTCTAGTAAGAGAATACATTCTATTTCTAGGCACTATAATAGAATCATTATTCCTTTAACAAAAAGGCAGTCCTTTTATACAGAAATTTTAGTTCCATAATTAAATGGACTAAAAGTACTCTATAGTGCATCTAGAAAAATATTTTGTATGTATTGATATAATATTTTCTAGAAATTTCCCATGATGGATTAAACAATGGAGGAAGACTTTCTTGTTTATAAGTAGCATGGGCTTTTAAATTTGCATATGTGTACTTTAAGTAAATTTTGAAAATCAGCAAAACAGTCAATAATAAAATAACTTCTTTTCTTTCCAGATACACAATTGTGCAATATTCACAGTGAGAAAGAAATCATTTAAAAAAACCAAACATGTGAGAAGTATTTGTCTTAATATGATCATTGTTTATCAAGAATTCTTGATAAAGAATTGTAACACCTCAATGCCAAGTGTACAACTGAAAAACACAGTTTTAATTTAGAGTGCTCATCTCTAGTGAAGGAGGGAGACAAGGTGACAGAAGTCAGTGTGATAAGTGACATGATGCACGTGATCTCTCAGCACTGCAGGAGGACTGAGAACAGGCACCTCGTGTGGCTTATGGGCAGAGGAGGTGAGCTGGGCTGAACACCTGCAGAGCAGTCAGCTAAGAGGATGAGAGAGAAGCACAGGGGGGCATCCACGGAGAGCAGGATGTGCAAACTAAGTTTGAGCAGCTGCAGTTTCTTACTCAGGGTTGTCCACTCCCAAAGAAAATAAGACTGTCATAAGTTTGATTTTTGTCAACTTAAATATTAGTCAACAATTGGAAAGTCATTTTCAGAATTTATTTTCTTTTCATATACTCGTCAAAGTCAGGAATAGAAAAATGATAAGGACTATACTCTAATTCAATTGCCTTTGCTCCTGCAAGCTCTTAGTAGCATAACGTCTCCAAAATCTTTGACCCAGGGTAGTTCATATATATGGCAACCATTGTCTTCAACAGTCATCATTTTTCCTGGGGAGTTTATTTTGGTTACATTTTCATAAATAGCTCATCTCTTTGAAACAACAAACCCTGCTCTTTGAGCCCCACTGTGCATTCCTACTTCGTCGCCTTTTTCTGTGTCAAATGGAGTAGAAGCTTCAAGATTAGATCGTACTATTTTTTAATGATTTACAAACAGCATCTTCCCTGTTGTCTCCTGTTGTAATAAAGAAAGATCTTGGCAAGCAGAGGAACGATAGTTTTCAGCGTTCCTCTCAAATTTAATCTAATATTGACAAACTCCTTATTTTACCTGTAAATGCTCAATTGGTAAAACTATTAAACTTTAAAGGTAATTCATAATGGATTTCTATAGCCACATTTCTGCTTTAGTCCAAATAACTAGAAGAAAATAAGGGACATAAACTAATTGTTTTATGTTGAAATTGTCCTTCATTCAGTCCACAAAAGGAAAATTGTCCTTTTTTTTTGGTACATACGCATCATTAATAAAAAGAGTCACTTCTCTTTTCTGTTGGCATTTTATTTTTTTGTAAATGTTGTTTTGTGAATCTTTCTCTTAAAAGTTATCTTCTTGCATGAGTTCCTCAATATACTATAAACTTAGTCACCATTGTCCCTTAGGGAAAAAAAAGGACTTTATTCAAATTAAAGCTAATAAGAGAAAATATGTTCTTTTTAAAGTCCCGGTCTCAAGCAGGAGGGAATATAAGTAACATAGGAAAGGAAAAGAGTTTAAGACATGGACGTGTTGATGCGAGTTCAATTTCTGGTTCTGTCACTTTCTACCTCAGGCAAATTCATTAACTAGTGACCTTTTCTATAAATTGTGATTGGCGGTATCTGCCCTTTTACCCACCTACTCATCTACCTGATTAATTAGACAGGGATTTCTTTAGCATTTAAGTATGTAAAAGAACCTTGAAACTAAACATGTTCTACAAATACTAGTTGTTATGGCAAAGACTTAATGTACAAAATGTGATTCTTAAAGTGAGAGCAGTACATATATGAAGTTAGATTTTACATAATGACCAAATAAGAATATTTTTTCCTTCTTTCTCTCAGCTTTTCTTTTAAGCCTCTTTATCTCCCATTTGTCCCACTTACTTCTAGACTTTTTCTGCCGTTCTGCATGCTTTGGTATTCACGGATGCTCTGATTAGTCTATCTGCATTCACAGCCCCAAAGAGACAGTCCGTCTTCAGCCAACTTTAGTAACCCCCTTCTTAGTCTGGGCATTTGATCATATGCAGATTCTAGTTTTAAATTTCTGTGTGGTTAGAACATATATACTCGTAGGTGGATGTTGGTTTTATATCCTATAATAATTTAACTCATTTATAGCAGTGGAATTTTTTGAGGTGCAAATTTTACCAGTTTTATAAATAACAATATATATTTGTCTTATAAACAACTTCAATTCAGTATTTTTATTTCTGTTCTCTCACAAAATAATATTAAGCAATATTTTTAATTGTCATGACAATAATAATACCTAAAATTATGAAGTTCTCACCGTATGCCACTTTACAGAAAGGAAATCATTTAATCCTCACAACACTGTGAGGTATGCGTTATTATTTCCCCATTTTACAGGTGGGAAAACTAAATCACAGAAAGGATGTCAGGAGGCAGGATATAATCACAGTTAAATATGTATGTCCTTTTTCAGAATGGCTGGGTTATTTCTAATTCACCTATTATTATCTGTACATCCTTAAACACATTGTTTACTTTTTATGTGCTTTAGTTTTCTGATCTGTAAAATGGGGAAATAATAACACATGCGTCATAATGCTGTGAGAATTAAACACTGTCTTTCCTCTGAATGGCATTTTAGGTTCTCTTAATTGTCTGTTCAACAATCTGCCCACATATTGTTCATTTTCTTTCTTTCCACTATCAGTAGTATTTTCAATGAGACAATTCTCTCAGAATATGCAAAGTACTATTTGATAATTTAGTTAGTACCTTACATTTTGGTGTTCAGTAAACACTATGACACCCAAAGACAGGCTTCAATTTTAATTTTTGAAGCCTAAGTAAGATACTTTAATCTCCCAATGAGAAAGTGATTTCAAATGAAACCCAGTTTCCAGATTTATTTCATTCTGGTTAAAACTATAGCAAGTGCTTTTCAGCACACTATAAGTAGTAAACCCCAACAGGCAACTTACATGATACACCTTCTTTTTTATTATGTCTTTACTTGGTTTGAATGTTAATTTCCTTTTCCACATTGTTAAATGCATTTAACAGCTCAAGTTATAAGGTAAAATTGTTTTATTGCTACAGCTATTAAAATTGTCCTGGCTTGAAGTCAGAAACGACTGTATCAAAATCCTAAGAAGAAAAACAATAAAATGCTGCATGCTATTTTAGTCCATTTAGAAGAGATTTTGTCATTGAGAAAATGACCATGGATCAATACTGATTGTTTTTCTGAAAAATGACTTCTCGTTTCAAAAGTCCCCCCTAACTCAGTCTGCTCTCCTCTCTCGTGACAGGCACCAGCATATTCACAGTCTATGAGGCTGCCTCACAGGAAGGCTGGGTGTTTCTCATGTATAGAGCAATTGACAGCTTTCCTCGCTGGCGTTCCTACTTCTATTTCATCACTCTCATATTCTTCCTTGCCTGGCTTGTAAAGGTACTATAAAAATTTGTCCTACTATTAATAAAAGCTATATTTTCTGACAGTTTCTACAGAACTTTTGTTTGTTTTCACATGCCCACTGCTTCCTCATTCCCAGTCTTTGGTAAATGTGGTTTTGTAATTTTCTTTCAGAATGTGTTTATCGCAGTCATCATTGAAACATTTGCAGAAATCAGGGTACAATTTCAACAAATGTGGGGATCGAGAAGCAGTACTACTTCCACAGCCACTACACAGGTACAGTATCAGGCAACAGTGTTACATCCCACTCAAATATGGACATACCATCTTCACCATCCGTGGGACTTGAGGAAACTTGAGGGAGCCCTGTTATAATAGCCTTCTACAATCAGACTCACTAAGAGGGTTATTAAGAAGTAGAAGTGCAAAGGTCCAAACCCTGCAGAACCAAATTAGGCTTTCTGGGTGATGGGATAAGGGCACCTATATTTTTATCAGCTCCATGGGTGGATTTGATACAAAACTGGGCTTGTCACCACATTTATTATGTACCTTTGATTTGATTGTGTCATCACAAGTCCTGAAAGGGCTTACAGATAAAATATGGAAACTGCAGATAAAATTCTCCCGTTTTTGTAAATACTTATTCATGTAATTGAAAACCAATACAATGGTACTTATGTATAGGATTAGAATTGTTGGAATGGAAAATGTATTTCATTCGGGATGAACCAATCACAGTCTAGTAAATTATGAAGAACACCCCTCAAATGCATGTCTGTGACTTTTGAGGAATCACTACTATATATTAGGAAGGGTTCAATGCTCCCAAGAAATTGGAAGTGCCCTAGAATTTGACTGACAATGGCAGGGCAGTAATTCATAAGAGAGCAATTCAGATTCAATGACTCTATTTTTATTTTTGGTTTTGTTTTGTGTTTTTTTGTTTGGTGTTTAGAAAGCAGAAGGGCAGGTTTATATATCTTGTTCTAGTATAAAAAGAGAAAATTGAAATTCATGAATTGAGAACAAAATTATTTTAATGCCTTGTAACTATTATTTTAACATTAAATTTTTCTAAAACTTTAATGTAAGTTTGTAAATACTTATATGGGTTTATTGGTACAAAGGTTTGTGAAAGATCCAAGGTACAAATTTTATTTTGAAAATATTCAAATTAGATTTCTAATAATTATATGCTAAAATGCTATTAAACATGCTAATAATTGGGAAAGCCTTATGCAACATTTTTATGATGCTGTGAAAGTTTGAATTTTCTGCTCAATTCATTATAGATGAAATAGTATTAATATTAATCAGTTTTGACAAACAACTATTCAAACTTCCATGAAAGATTTTAAAAATATTATCTAGGTTATTTCAAAGATGGCATGTAGGAATACCTTCAAAGAAGCAACCATATCTAGTTTTTATTTCTTCTCTCATCTCTGTTAGTGAACTATGAGAAATGTTAAGTTCAAGTCCATTCTGTCTTTTAAGTAATGTGACAACCTCTCGGAGGTGTGTTTTCTGTTCTCTCTCTCTCTCTCTCTCTCTATATATATATATGAGTAAATAGAATATAGAACTATGAACTCTGCACAGAATTAACATCAGTGTTCTCGAGAGATGACCTAAAATGATCATAGTATACTTTAAAACCATATTATATTTATTAAGTAACTCTTATTTATAAAACCACAGCTGGAAAAACAGTGTTTCAAAGGGCCATCAAATCAGCCAGCAGTTAGAATATTAACAGAAAGTGAAATGTGAAGAGACTGTTAGCAGAGTTATACAAAGCTGTTTTCATTAGAAATTGTCGTTAATCTGGAGGAATAAATTGATAATTTAGAGGTAATATGTCTAGGTATTCAGCAGAGGTAATCACACAGAGAATCGTGAAAAACCTTCATTAAGAAAAATGCTGTGGCTGAGGACCCAGTTGCCAGGCAACTGAAGCTCCTGCAGCAATCTCTTGGTAAAACACCACTTAGGCTGCCTGGCAACCGGCCCAGGCCCCTCCCACCCCCTCACAGACACTCAGCAAGTGGCCCAGATGTTTTTGTGTGTGTGGAAGGGACAGACATCATTTGCTATGATTCTGTTACACTTGTAAAATCTGACAGAACTCTGTGTGCAAGAACCTCTTGTTAAATGGTTTAAAACACTAAATCACAAGTTTCTAATTCTAACATAACAGATAGGCTTTAAGGAAATAAAATAAGGATGGTTATTGTATTGTAAAGCACACAGCTGTTCAGAAATGAAGTCAGTTCCTGCATATCTTTTTCATGTAGAAAAATTTGCAGTTTCTCCACATAAGTTATCCTCGTAGAAATGTTGAGAAAGTCCCTGACTTGGTGAACCTGTTGATGTCTGCAAGTCTTTGGACTTTCCAGGAGGGCTGTGTGTGTAGAAAGAAAACCATACACATTAAGAGAATAAGGAAAGAGTTTTCTGACATCTTAGGCAGTTCAATAGTAATTGACTCTGATATGAACTCTTCAGAGACAAAGAGAATCCGCGATGAGAACTGTTGTTTTGTTTTTAAAATAGGAGGAGGCAACCTGCCTCTGAGTCACAGCATAGAAACCAATTACAGAAAAAGTAATGCCATCGGTCTTATGGAGACCATGATACAAAATGTAACAGGAAAACAAAAGGGCAATGATGTGAAAATTTTCAGATTAGTTATCATTAATTTGCCTGAATTCTGATGGGGATGGTGACTTCCATACCTGCATAATTATTAGACATGGATCATTGTTGCCATATGCTCAGCTATATGTTGAGTTAAAGTGCAAGATATTCATACACCTAGGATATAATGGCCCCCTGTGTCCCTTAACAATAGGACTATCCATGCCACAGCTTTCTAGGGGTATTGCCCAGAACTGGAAGTTGAGATGTGCAGATATGCTGTTAGAAAACGGTCTGGACATAGTATCCCTCTAGTCCAGACCCTCACTCTTGTTTGTTAGATGCTTCACCTCAGGTATCCGCTGCCAGTCCTGTGGTCTTCTGATTTAGACTGACTCATGGTAAAGATGAGCTTATCTCACTTTGGAGTAGAACTGAAAAGAACTGCTAAACTTCGGGGTCACACAAAGCTACTTTTTAATGTATAGTGATCAGAGACACACAAGGAAGGCCCTGGCAATCAATACATACCTTTTATATGTGACTCACGATTCAGTAGGGATGCATGGGATTGGTATATAAATATTCTGATTGTCTAAAGAGAGTAATAAGTTCTGAGCCTGTAGTTACCTCAGTTTCAGCACTCTTGCTGACCCATGTTTTCTGAATTAATATTCCCTAATTAAAATTGAAGTCTGACAAGGGTAGAGTTGATGTAGGATAAAAGGACACTTATGAGTTCTTCCTTTGTAGTTCTGTAACCACTCTAAACAGCTTCTGCGTGAATATGTAATGCTGAGTTAAAAGCAGAAATGCATAGATGAAAAGACATATGGTCAAAATTAGAAAGAAGTTCTCCTCCAAAAAAACCTATGTATAACATAAAGACAATATTTTAGTAAAAAATGTGTTTACTGTATTCCAAGAGCATTGATTTCCACATGAATATACATCATTAAAATAAGTGAGAAAGCAATTTAATGAAAGCAATTTCTGGGAATTATTCTAGCATGGTACAATGGTAAGCTCCTTCTAATAAGAAACCATAGTAATAGAATAATATATTCATCATAGGAAGCCATAAGTGAGACTTAAATGTTATGAAGCTGAGTCATCGACTATATCATTTAATAATGAAATCAAGTCAAGTGTCCACTCTCATTATTTTCTGTAATAATCACTATTACCTATCTTAAAAATGATTTCGAAAGAATCCAAAGAGCATAATAATTTCAAAATCAATTTTAGATTTTCTGTGTGTGTGTGTGTGTGTGTGTGTGTGTGTGTGTGAGCTGCAAGAGACAAAAAGCCCAAAACAAGTGGCTTATGTAAAATAGAGTTCCTTTCTCTCTCATGTAAAGTTGAAGGAGATCATTTGGAGTTGACATGGTGATCTGTGTTGCCACATATCCTGACTCCTTCCACCTTCTTGTTCCACTTTGAGTAGGCTCCATTCTTAAAGTTGCCTCTTGGATTAAGTTGGTTGCTGTAGCTCTAACTCTCCCATCCATATCCCAAAAGGCAGGAAGGAAAAAAAGGAAAAATAGAAAGTTTCTGCTTACATCTCATAGGTCAATATGTGAATACATATTCAAGATTAGCTTCAAAAAAAAGAAAAGAATTAGTCCTTTTTTTTGTTTTACTTTTGTTGTGGTTTGGTTTGTTGTTGTTGTTGTTGTTATTTTGTTTTTTGTGGGGTTTTTTTGTAGCCTAGTCCTATGAAATTTTTCTTACTTTGGAAGACAAGGAGAAGGGATATGGAGGGAGAACTTGAAGCCCCTGCTTCTGCCGCATGACCCTAACGATCTGAGTCCTTGAACATTCCTGGCTTCAGATTTCCCATCGTCTATGGCACATAGCTACTGTTACATTAACCAATCTAGATGTTTCATAATTCAGGGGCTAAAGAGAAATTGAACATGTTTGCATTTCCTTCACTTTATCTCAGACAAAGAAACGACCTTGAGAGAACACTTTTATTAACAATTAAATTGATTCATTTGATTTTGGTCTACTGGAAAAAAAATAATTTAGCAGAGAAAATTGGTCTGCTACTGATCAAAGCAAATATATGCCCCGGGGATCCTTTGTGCCAGGATAAGAGAATAGGATGCCTTGTACAAAGGGTTTTTAGCTAGTGACGGACAGGATTGCTTTTGTCTTTTTCTCCTTAAATGGAGATTCCTGGAATTTTGACAGGAACGTTAAAAGGCACTTGAACAGGTTTGCATTTCAACCAATGTATGTATTCTCAGAATGAGCCTATTTAGGAGGGATGTGCTTGATTCTACCACTGAGAATACCTGTTAAAATTCATTCTAAAGGAAATCAGAATCCTGCAAATGGACACCTGAGGAAAATAATTTGTAATTGGCTTCTTTGATCAAAGAATCTTTGTGTAAATGTGCACCTCCATTTTGTCATTTTAAAAATACCTACATGGTTTGTGAATTTCAGCTCTTGTCTCTCATCCCCTCCCTTATTTTTTAGAGGGCAAGTTTTCTTTCTGCAACTGATCCACGTCCTCTACTACTGAGAGTGTGAAATTATGATGATAAATCCTAGGTAACAGGCTCTTTGTATCATCTCATATCCCCATCAATAATTACCCTTTTGAACAAAGTCAGACTAGCATGAGGACATAAATAAGTATGGCAAAGGTGTTTGCTTCTGTGTATGAAACAGCAGCCTCGGGCAGGAATAACAGTGAGTGCTTGTAGTGTCTTTTCTTCGAAAAATAAAAATCCTTAATTTCACCTTATCCCAATACACCCATACACACTCACACACAGCTAAGGAATTGGAAAGAAAATGGGAAAATATTTATAAGTAGGAAAGGTCTTCCAGTTGAGTATAATATTGACAGATACCTAATTTTTGAGGTAGTGGAATACACGGTAAGATCATAACCTAGATATCGAATTCAGTGAATGTTAGATTTTAGTATCTTGTACCATAGTATCCTATGCTGAATTTCATCATTTATGTATTTTAAACCAAAAGAAACTACTTTAACCCCTTTATAAATATGTACATAAAATTTCTGCCGAGCAGATTAATTTGGCCTAGTTAAAATAATTTCACAAAGTCTATTAAATGATGTGTCAGTCTCCTGTCATTAAAATAACACCGGCCTCTATCCCTATGCCACGTGCACAGTTCTTATACTATTTATACTGAGAATATTTTTCATTGGCTCAGTGAGGAATGTCTACTAAATAAAAATAAAAATTCAGCACTTGTAGTAAAAACACACCAGACACCATGCTTTGGAATTCTAATTTTCATTTTCTTCCAGATCTAATATGCAATAATCAATAATCAATGTAATGGGGATAAAATGGCTACTTTAAACTCTTGTGGAGAAGAATATTTGGGCAATTACATGCAAAACATGTAACGCAAAAAGGACCTGATACATATAGCAAGTGCTCAATAAATGCAAGCTATCGCCATTATTCTTGTTACTATTATTTGCTTAAGTTTTCAGTGTTAGAAGGAACATAATTGGAATGACTCATGTTTTAAATATAGAATCTTAAGAAGACAAATCTTTGATGACATAAAAAAATATACAAAGCTTGGAGACATAAAGTTACAGTTCTCAATGTTCCTAATTACGTGTCTCTGACTCATTTCCCTCTTTGTCTTGAAGATGTTTCACGAAGATGCTGCTGGTGGATGGCAGCTGGTAGCTGTGGATGTCAACAAGCCCCAGGGACGCGCCCCAGCCTGCCTCCAGGTGCAGTACAATGCCATTTTTAAAACTCATCCAGCAAAGCTCTTTGACTTTTATTTTATATGAGGAAATCCACAGCTCTCTAAGCTATAGATCTGCCCTCATTTCTGGTCCTGGAATCAGGGACAGTGTTTTACTCCATCCTGTATTCCCAGGACCTACCAATTTTTAGATGCACAGTAGGGATTTGATAGCTGGTGAATAAATGCACAGAGGTAATACAACATCCCAGGAGTATTGATTCAATGAAGAATTTTGTTGTCATATAAACCTTATGAAAGTATTCTTCTACAAAAGCCTGAATTATTTGGAGGCAGGCGGTCACAATCACAATTCACTTGAGCACTTCACCGAATACCTGGGAAGAAATATCTTTAATAGGTAGTGTGTTGTCCTGCACCTGCAAGCTCTCTGAGCAACGGGATATAATAAAGGTGCTTCCATAACAAAGTGCGCCTGCGTAGACATGAGGCGATGGGGTTGCAAGTAGGCGCCCCCCAGAGGCCTGAGACGTGATCAGGGGTGGGTCATCAGATCTCTGGCCTGTGAACTTTCTGGATTTATCGTCTGCTCTGAGCTCTTCATAAAGCCCAATGAACTCCTTATTTTCTTTGGTGGACCACACTGGCATCTTCTCTTGCTTTGTTCCCTCTCCCTGCACCCAAATATCAGTAATTATTGTTCAAAACCATGTCACATTCCCAAAAGTGGCACCCCTACCACTCCATGGCACTTTCACTATTTCCATTAACCTCCTCGTTAAGGATGAAAAGTCAAGCAGCCCCACTGTGGGAACAGAAAACTGATTCTTCCTCCTGGAGAATTTTATTTTTGTCACTCCCTTTTGTTTTCAATTACAAATCCTCTTCTCATAAGGGTTGCTTTTTATAGTTCTTCATATCACTCCTGTAATTTGGGGAAGGGTTTTTCATCTGCTTCAGAATGAGGATATACCTTCTTTCTTTCTTTTAAATCTTTCTCCAGGTCGGGACTCATACATTTCAAGGATTGGTACCTACGAAGCCAAATATTGCACTTTGAACCATTACTGGGGGCTGTATTTATATGACCATTTAATCATACAATTATTTTGTATCTATCAGTTAAAAGGATAGAGGGGAAAAAGAGGAAGAGATTTCAGTGAATATTGATAATATTTAATATTATTTTCTGGCTCTCTGTTGTATACTTGATAGTAACAATGCTTATAGTAATTCAACTACTGCTACTGTCCTACTAGTAGTAAGAACAATAACAATTGTAGTCACAGTGTAGCTTCTTGGTTGTAAAGCATTTTCACTTCCGTTATTTGATAATCCACCAACTGATATTGACTGACACTAGGTCATCCTGAAAAAGACTAGTACAGCTCCTACTCATGTAGCTTACAAGGTACGAGTTGGGGGAGAAAAGCCAGCATTGAACTAGCAGTTACAGGAGTAATGGGGGTTTTAAAGACGTAATGGAAGATTACATTTTTAAAGGAGTCCACTTTCCTTGTCTGAGAGGTCAGGGAAGGTATTTAAATCAAGACCAAGAGAATGAGGGAGGGAGCAACTAAAGATGAGGCACAGTGAGCCCTTCGAGGCAGAAAGACTGGCATGTTTCAGCTGCGTTTATAGATGAGGAAGTGGAGACCCAGGGGTGAGTCTCCTGAAGTTACAATTTCACCTCAACCAAATGGAAAGGCCAGGATTTGTACCTGGGTCTTCTGGTTCCTAGACCCGTGCTTTTCTCAGCTGAAAAACTATGCCAAGGAAACGTAAGTTTGTAATACAAATGAACCATCAGACCTGTTGCGAGTACAAATTGGAGTCCTACTAGCATTGCTTAAAAATCTATTAAGTACATGTTAATAGATGCCTCAAGGTTGCAATCTAGAATTAGGACACAAGTTAGCCTCCCTGTCTCAAAGATTTGAAATGGCAAGGAGGGTGTAATGGAGGGGCCAGCACTGATCAGGGATATAGGAAAATAAAGGTCGGTGGAGGGGCGGGTAGAGATTAGGCTAGAAGTAGGTAGATGGGACATTCAGGAGGCCTGAGTATTAGACATGTGTTGTGAATATGGCAGCTTGATAAGTTTTATGAATAATGATGCATATAGTTTGAAACTAAGAGAGAAAGGAGTCAGACGTTTTAGTATGAAGGAAGTTCCATTCAGCTCAGCTTCACATTCGGTCCTAAGTCATGTGTTCCAGAAGGATCCAATTTGAAAGAGTATGTATGAAAAGTGGTATGGCCAAGATATCATCTGTTTTTAATGGACATTAGCTGTGGAGAGAGAGAGTATGTTTCCATGTCTGAGTAAAAAATTAATTAATCATTAATTAATTAAAAGAGAAATAAAGAAAAGAAGTAAAGACACAATACTAAAATAAAATGGTCATGAAATACTCATTGGCCTTTACTAATGATTAATGCCATCTAAAACTAGGTAACAGGAGAATTTTCATCTGAACCATCCACTTACTCAGTGTCTAGGATTATATTGATATCTCACCCTCAAGGACAAACAGTAGCAATACTCACTTTTTATTTTTCCAATGAACAAATGTTCTTATAAATCATATGTTAAACTATAGAAATAAAATAAAAAGTGTTTGCTTTAATTCCTTCCAACTAAACTTCCCTCATTCCTTTTCCGAAATAACCTAGAGGTTAAGAGCCAATTCTTCTAAGACACTTTACTCCTTCATTTATCTCTTATAAAACAGCATGTCTGCCTCTCGGAGTCACTGTCATTTTCATGGTGTTTCCTCTTTCTATAACACTCTTCTCTCCCATTCATCCTTTTTTTTTTTAAATTAAAGTTTATTGGGTGACAATTGTTAGTAAAACTACATAGATTTCAGGTGTACACAATGGAGTACTATTCTGCCATAAGAAGAGATGAAATAGTACCATTCATCCTTTATAATTCAGCTCAAACATTGTCCTCAAAGAATAGATCAGGTAGCCTGGTTATATATTTTCATATCATCTGTATTTTTCTTTTGAGTTTATAATAATTTTATTAAAATGGTATAATTCATTATTTAATATCTGCTTCTCCGAGAGGTGACTCCATGACAGGAGGGAACATAATAGTCACGGTCCCTGCAAAAGTTGTCTCTGACACCTGGAAGATGCTTAATTGGTACTCACTAAACTACAGAACAATCAAGTGAAATAATGACTAGGAAACTTCTTTACCTGTAAAAAGACTTATTTGGTGTCTCACTTAGAAGCAGTTGTATTTGTCCTCTTGATCTTGTCTCTGGGAACTAGAAATCACGTGGGTTATGGTAATAACATTATTTCTATAAAAACATTTATTTCTAAGCCTAAAACAAGTGGGACATTGGAGTTTGTTTTTACAAAGTACTTCTCAAAGGTTGTATGGCTTTGGATAACCAAAAGGTTTGATACTTTTGCTAGCACATCTCTCCCAAAACATGGTGGCATAGGCTTGACAGGACATAACTGTGACTTCTGTTATGTCTTACCACTTTCAGAATTATTTTTATCTTCTTCAGTATGTGAAATAAATAGGTCTATATTTGGAAATGTAGTCTTAGTTGAATATATAATGTTGTTGAAAAGAACCACACCAATTCCTATCTTAACAAAAAAGTAGAATTTATTGGAATGAAACATTTGAACAGCTGTAAATAAATTCAGTTAGTAATTTTGCTATTGTTGAACTAAATTAGAAATATGAGACATCAACAATATCTGAGAGATGGCAAATTGGTGTCCCAGAGTCGCAGTTAGAGTACTAAGAATTGAGGATTTTTGCCCTGACAGTGGAACTTTGTTTTAAAATTTGACTCCCAAGTTAAAAACAGAATATTGTATATATTCTTTTGCTTTTGTAAAATACAAAGATCTGGTAACAAGGCTCTCACTCCCACATGGCTATAATTGGCCAGAGCGGGGTGGGGCCTGCCCCAAGGGGCTTGTGCACAGTCTCCACTTCCCCTCTGTCTCCCAACATTCCATATTGTCTCCATAGCACTGGAAATGAATGTGATTTATCTGTGGATCCATACAATTACTTTTCTCAAAGTAGAAAAATGTTTCTCTTATCTCATGACTCTATAGTGGAAAAATAAACAAATTTGTAAATACATAAGTATATAAATACATCCATGACTGACTGACTGACTGAATGAATGAATGTTTTGCAGAAGGGAGAAATGAACCTATTTCTTTGTAGAAATAATGGGCTATCCCTATGTGTTTAGTACATGACTCTGGGACTGATTTTCTCATTTATACTCATATTACCTGCTGGGTCCCAGGAGGCATTTGTTTAGATGACCCATGAAAGAAATTATACTAATGTGACTTTAGATCATGATGGTATAAATTTGCATAAATTTCAATTATTCCAAAGTTGTCTTTCCATAAATTTCAGTTTTTCAAAATTTTAAAATCATACCTCAGCATAAATGGAGACTGGCTTGAATTCCCTTATAAATGAAGGACTCTTGAAAAATCATCTTTGTCCTTATTACAGGTGAAATTATTTTGGATTCACCAGCTTTCTTCATTGGTACTGTTTTGTACTTTTACTTTCTTTTCTGCTTTTGTATTCTAGTCTAGTTTATGGATATGAGCATTTATATGTCTTCCCCACCAACTATGAGTAATGGAAGTAATTTAATAAAATGAGATTGACTGATGTGGCTTAATCTTCCCTACTACTGTTAAACTAACTACACGTTGTGACTGATGCTTCTGTCATTCTGGGTGTTTGATGTGTAATAACCGTTTTCCTTTCTGTGTGTCTATGTATCTATCTATTGATGTACCTAAAAGATATACCAGGGGTGCCAAAAAAATGTGTATACATGACTTGTATTCATCTTTTGTTATAGGTATATATTATTACAATTTTAATACAGTTTTTTTCCTTTTTTAAAATGTGTATACAGTTTTTTGGCTCTCTCTTTCGGTGTGTGTGTACGTGTGTGTGAGTGTGTGTGCATATATATATATATATGTGTGTGTGCAAATATATATATATATATTTTTCTAATTACAGAAATAAATCTATTAAGATTTTATGTATTCCAGTGGTTAGGATCTGAGCAATAGGGACACTTTTTTATTGTTTCCCTACTTTCCTACACATATACACATATTTTATCTTATTTCAAATGTTGCAATCATTGTGTTTCTGCTCCCTCTTTATATATATATATTTATTACGGACCTATTAAATGAATTAGGGCACTTCCAGATCTTACTCTTCTACAGAATAATAAGTTCTATAGAGCTTGTAGAGGAAAAAATGTGTACCTTGGTTTGCATTTTGAAGCTACAAATTTCATTCTGTGTTCTGAAACACAAATTTTAAGTGTAATCCTAGCTATAATTATAACCACAGTGGGAATCATATGCAACTATGCAGGTCAAGAATTTAATTTGATGCCTTTAGGGTGGTCTTTTCTGTTTTTAAAATAAATGAAAACGTATATGCTGTAAACTTTAATTGCAAAGCCGCAAGTTCAGAGTGGGAGGACAAGCAGAATGGATTTTCGACCTCATAGGTTATATGTGGTGAGCTCTCTGATGCCATTTGTTGAAATTTTAGTTAATTAATTTAATGTGAATGAAGTAAATTTTAATAACTCACTTTTCATGTTTCTCCAGTTATTAATGAAAATTGTACAATGTCTAATAAGGAACTTAGCTATGGTAAACTTATGCAATTCCTAAGAAATTCCTTTCTATGCTAAGGACAAATAAGCAAATCTCTTATAGCCCCTGAAATACCCCTCCTACCCTCGGTCCTCCACTTCCCTGTGTCCTGCTTCTCATCTGGGGTCCCATTCCTTCCTGCAAGTGGCCCTTACTACGGGACAAAGATGGCTGGAAATGACAAGGAAAAGCCTGAGAATATGGATAAGGCAAGCCCCAGACCTGGTTTGCTTTCCTTTTGTGTTACAAGGGCCTCAGACTCATGTGTCCTAACAGTACTCCTTTACCTCTCACACCTGCTTCCCCAGCTGTAGACACCCTTGCTTTGTTCTATGAAGTGATACCCAGTATGGCATCTTTCCTGAGGGAGAGTAAGTCACCCTATTGTAGGCTGTTCTAGAATAGGCTGTGGAGACACTTATTTCAGCTATGTTCCTTATTAGTATGACCTTGGGCATATTTTTGCAAACTGGGGATAATACCTCCATCCGCTACTGTGAGAATTGAGTATCTATGTCCTAGTCAAGAAATATTTGATTGCAAGGAACAGACATTATGCTCACAGGGAGCATTTGTTGCCAGTATAATCAGGCCTGCCAGGTGACTATGCTTTCTTTGACTTTCTCTCTCTGTTTGGGGCACCTGATTTCTTATTTTTGTTTCTGTCAGTGCATTTGCCTCTATATTTCTCCTTGAAGATTAGCTTTATTCTGTTTCTTACATATTGTCCAAATATGGCAGATTGTGACTGAATTTGGTGGCCTTCCATTCAAGAGGCTCACCTGAAAACATCCAAAGATGAGTGTGAAGCTGGGAGAAAGTATTTTCATGGTAGGTCACCCAAAATGAACAATTGGCCAGCGGCAGCAGGTCATGCAAGTTGAATGGAAGTAGCAGGTCCACTTAAACAGAGTATTGCGTTTTCCTACAGTAGGAACTCAAAGTAATTTTCCCTTCTTAAGCTTCTCTGAAAACCTTGCCCCAGTTTCTGTCTGCGGGAGCCACTAGTCAACACCCTCATTAGCTTCGTGGAGAAGGGAGGTAGCTCTTTGATCATACGAGTAGTGAGACGTGACCTCAGGAGTAGTTTTCCCTATTAAACTTCTAAGTTTTATGGGACTTGAGAAGTCTATTCAGGACTAAATAGGTTATTATGGTCTGACGTGAATCTCAAATCACCCTGTATAAAAAATAGTTTATTTGGAGAAACACCATATAGTTTCCATGTCCTTACAAATGAATAATTTGTGAACTTCACAATATAATATTCAATCATTCCCTTGCATTAAAAAATTATGAAATATAGAAACACAGTTAAGAAAACCTATGTATCCACTATTACAAAGAATAATAGCTAACGCTTATTGATCACTCACTAGGTGTCAGGCTCACAACAGCGTCATGACTATAGGTGTCCTTATGACCTCTGTTTAACAAATGAGATTGGGGCCCAGACAGCTAAAAGAATTTGATGAAGGTCACATAGCTAGTTACTGACTGGGAATTTCATCACAAGCAGTCTACCTCATATTTTTAACCACTTCATTTTCATCACTGTATATTCTACTATAAAAATAGACCACAATTTGTTTTCTCATTCATTCATTCGTTCATTCTCCTATTGATAGACACTGAGTTTGTTTTTTATTGTTTTGCTATTGCAAACATTCTGGGACCCTTCTTGCCCATGCCTTTTCGTGCACATGTATGAGAATTATTTGAGTATAGTTATGAGAGCAAATTGCTGGATGAAAGGATATGAACAACCTTAGTCTGTACAAGATACTGTCTAATGGCTACCCATATTATGGTGCCACCTTTTACTCTTCCTGGCGACTTGTTAAGAGTTATTGTTTCAAATCCTGTCCACACTTGATGTTGTCAGACTTTACACCCGATGGTGTAAAATGATATATCAAAATTAAATTGGATCTTTCTGATGACAGTCTGTGGATGTTGAGTATATATATGTGTATGTATATATGTATATATATATATATATATATATATATATGTATGTATATTTTATATATACATATAAAATCGTAGGCCACTTACATTTTCTGGAGATTGATTATTATTATTCATGTCTGTTGTCCAATTATTTGTTGATTTTTCCAGATGATTTTCAGAAATTCTGTGCAATTCTAAAGGGTATGTCACTTCGGTCTAACTGAGAAGACATTAAATATTAGATAAATTCAAAATAATAATGCTTGACATATGGGTGCACATTTTACATCTCTACCATTTTCAGGCAACAGTGAAATTCTTTTATGTAGTGTTACCAAAACCATTTAGAAAGTTTCTTCAGTGTGCACTTGAGTCTCAGAAAAGTGAAAAGTTGTAATTGACTCTTTTAGCATCAACCAATTACTTAGCTGTTTAAACTCTATTTTAGCATAAGCAGCAGCTGCGTGAAGAGGTCACCCTAATGTGTGATAAATAGAATTCTGTTAAATTGGAACCTCATTCCTCAGCTGCTGCTGTGACAAGCCGTTTTCTTCCTCCCTCTCAAGTAGGGGTTTTCATCTCTTGACAATTTGACAGATGTGGCTGCACAATTTTGAGCCATCTTCCAACACACACCCAGTGATCTATTATCATGAAGAAAGTCACTGACAAGAAAATGAAAGTATGCATGAGACCTGGCGTTCTCAAGCTCAATTTTTCTTTGTAACATCCCACTGTGTGCCTCCTTCTGTAAAGAACAGAGATAATAGGCTCTTACCATAAGTAGGTCAAATTGTGGCAAAATTATTACTATGGTGTTTTAATGCTTTTTGAGAAAATTTCCATTGAAGGTGAAGATTGAGGGGAGGTGGATTGTGTAATATGTGTATTTCAAGTAATGAAGTGACATCCTAGGCACTTCTTAAACATCTGTCTTCTTAATGAACCTTCCCACAAACTGGCAGATAATTTCAAGAATTGATTGAGCCAATGAGAATTTAGGTTTCATCCACATGCCAACCTCCTCTATACTTAGAGACCAATGTAAGAAGATGGTATGGTCCAGCTAAGACATTGTGGCCCAGGAGAACCAGGGATGATTTGCTAAATCTCCCAGAGCCTCAGTTTCCTGAAAAATGGGGATAATCACATCTCTCAGGGGTTTGTAAGAATTAGAAATGATGCACATAAAATACCTAGCACAGCATGTGGGATGCAGTGGGTCCCTCCGTCCACAAAAATGATTATCCTTACTGTTAGCATACTCTTCTAACTCTGTTCATACTCTCAGAGTATTGGGTTCTCTTCCAGGAAGTCAGCTTTCATGCACACCCCATGGTCCAATGATTTCACAGACTTTAGTTCTAACCCCACTTCCTGACTCTTAGAAGTATGTTTCTAAATGTCTAGCAGCCATGTTCCCAGGCGTTCTCATGGATACTTCACACCTCTTATACAAAAAACCAAATGCACCTCTCCCCCACCCTTTTCCACATAGAAACCAGCTCTTTCCTATATCTCCAGAAACCTGTACACTAACCTCTAATGCACCCCTCTTTGTCCTCCCCAAATGTTATCTGTCTTCAATCCTGTCATCAATTCAGTCTTTTGAATCATTCCTTTCACCGCATCCTAATGTCCCTACCCTACCCTGAAAATCAGGTCAGACAAAGCTTCCTTAACACAGTGATCTCTGACTCCTTGATTATATTTGTTCATTTCCGTCTCTACTTCCCTTGCTTCCATTGTAGCTTCTTCACATGGTAAGTGCTTAGCAACTCATTGGGAGATTGTATGTGAATGTACACATACATATGCTTTCCTGCACAGCACTACACAGTCTCACACAGAGCAGATATAAATTCTTATTCTCCCCTGATGCAGAGGCCAAGGACCCCTCCCCCAAATACTTGAGCATGCACACACTAACCTTCAGTTTCTAACAGCAAAACATAGAACAACAGTTGGAGGAAAAGTTTTTGGGGAAAAAAAGGAATAAAAAAATTATTCTATATGATAACCTAGAATGAGAATTAAGAACAAGAAGAACAAAATAGCTAAAGGCAAAACAGCATGAACAAAAGGTGTAAGGAGGTACTTAAAAGGTTCATTGAAAAAGACCTTTTGTGGTCTTAAAACCAATTAAGGCCAAATCAACTAAAGAGAGGAGTCAGTTGTGTCAATCCTTAGTTCAAAATATTTCATATATACCTATTTAAATATATACATGCACTATATGTTCAATAATTCCAGATAATAATTATATTCAGAGTAGATACCAGAAGACATAATAAAAATAAGATAAAATTATTAGTGCTCTTTTTATTTATTTATCTATCTTACTGTTGATGAAATGGTTTTGCATCTTTGATTTTTGAGCCTCATTGGAAGAAGGAAATATTCAGAACATCTTGCAATTATTTACATTTCAGATTATCTCAAACTGAATTCCTATATCATTGTTTATCATCATCTTCCAGTTTTAGTAAGTCCTATGGCTCTTCAGTATTTGTATTCAAATCAATCAGAATACATTTATTAATTTATGCCAGGTATTCATAATATAGTCTTTGGAGATGAATTTTCATCAAATATTTGTTTTGTTGTCACCTTTGGAAAAAATAAAGTATATAATGTTCTTCTTGCAAGTGTTGATTGCTGGGATTAAATATGCAACCTTCTTCAAAAACTTGAGACAGGGTTTAATGTTGCCATGTGCTTTCTCCATATTCAACACAATTATTGCAATTGGAGGATTTGGAGGAATAGCATGAATCCGTCCGTGCCCTAAGCATGATAACACGTTTGGACACAGTAAAAAACGTCAGTCTTTTTGTATATGGTATGTTTCTTATATATTTCTTCAACCCTTTAAATTTGTTTTTCTATCTTTCCTAAATACTTTAAATATATCAGAACAAGTCTCCCTCTTCAAGATACTAAACACGTAGCTCGAAAGTTTTTATTTATCAAGAGTAACAACCTAAGTTTTTCATTGCATTAGATATACAGTTTATTAAAAAGGACAGCTAATTCAAATCATTTTTTTAAATTCCTTCTTGAATTTAAAATAAAAGTTTTATGTTCACCTGCCCACCATTTAATACGAAAAAAAAAACATATAAAAGTAAATTTCAGGTGACTATATGGACATTTTTATTAACTACGGGACTGTCAATTAAAGTGTCTTCAAAGATCTTAAAACCATCACAGTTTAAGTGTCCCCTGAGTAGCAGTCCTGTTGTAGCCCTTCCTAACCTCTCACTAAAGTACTCATGAAGACAAAAAAAAAAAAGAAAACCTCACAACAACACTGTTAACTAAGAGTAAGAAAACACCTTTTGTCAAAATCTGGCGAGACTATCCAGTAACTATAGTCAGTGAAGCTCTATGGTCAGTGAGAAAAATATAGAACGTTAGTGCCGGCACTGTGGCATTTCACTTACACTTCCCTGTAGGTCAGAATCAGAGCATCCGGAGGAATGGACAGCCCAGGTTATCACACTGACAAAGGCTTATTGCTGGAATACGATCAGTGTCTTCCTCGGCTAACCATCACTCGGTTCTGTAGTGCCCAAGGCTGATTGAGGCAGCTTCTCAGAATGTGCAAAGAAAAGATTATATTACTTGAAACAACAAGATTATATTACTTGAATTTAGGTGTCCTAAATTACTCACTTTGCATGAATACATCTAAAAAATAGGGTCAAGAGTACAAGGGTCTTGGGGCCATCGTCCAGTTTGGAGCATCCCCCTCATCAGAGACCTTGCCAAGCCACGTTAGGGGGAAGCTGCCCTTATGGAGCTTGGCCCGTGGCCCAGCCAGCTGTGTCTAGAGTACCAATGATGCTTTCATTTAATACAGGAGATAGAGAAATGTATGGAAGTTATTTCTTTGAGCCTGCTTTCCATAGAAGGAAGCAGAAAATGCTTTGTGACCAATTTAGTACATGGGGGAAATCAAGTCATGTCAAAGACAATTGTTGAAACTACTATGTTTGCAACATTGTAGGAACTCAGGACTGATGTCTATGAACATGAGGAACATGAAGCTAAAAATAATGCTAGTGTTTTTAATTTTCCTCCTATGCTATTCTTCTTCTAGATACCAGGGAGCATGAGAGAAAACTATTGTGAAAGAACTAATACTTTGATTTTCATTATTATCCATATCCAGCAAAGTAAACAAGGGCATCACTTTATTATTAAAAATCTAAGATTTTAGCATTTTCATCCCTGATTTTTTTTTTCAAATGTCAATGATGAACTCATGTAGGGACATTGACTTCTTCATCCTTAAATTATAGTCTAATTTAAAGGTTTATCAGCCTTTATTTAAAGGCTAATCAGAAGGTTTTTGTACATGTCTTCATTTACTTCTCTCCCACTAATCCATAAATGTATGGCCATGAAGTGTGAGGAAACAGGAGATAGTAAATAGTTTTCTGTAAGATATTTCAAATTGTGAGTATTCATTACAGCATTGTACATGCTGTTCTTAATTGAAGCTTTCATAAATAAAAGACAATGTGGTTTAAATCAATTCAAGACAGACAATTATATTAGACAAGTAATAGAAAAAGCTCCATTTTGATTATTCCTTCAACTGATATACCCAGACTACTGCTCCAAGGAGGTGCTAGAAAGCAGGGGCATCTGAGTGGGGAGCAGTGGTGTGCTTGCAAATGTTTAAATGTTTAGCAATTATCTTGAAGTGCAGGAGTCCTGATTGGCAACATTTGCTAATTTTCATGGCCAATTTTAGGTTAACAATATGGTATTACTGAACATGAAGTAGGGGAACGTTGTACACAAATTGCAGCTCCAGCGCACTACAGGTGGGGCCAACTGTATGCTCCACCTTCAATCAGAGATGTCATATGTATACATGCATACACACACATACACACACACACACGTGTTATAAAATTTTCCTTGAGAACTGTTATCTTTTTTTTTTTTTTTAAGATTTTATCGGGGAAGGGGAACAGGACTTTATTGGGGAACAGTGTGTACTTCCAGGGCTTTTTTCCAAGTCAAGTTGTTGTCCTTTCAATCTTAGTTCTGGAGGGTGTCGTTAAGCTTCAAGTTGTTGTCCTTTCAGTCTTAGTTGTGGAGGGCACAGCTCAGCTCCAGGTCCAGTTGCCATTGCTAGTTGCAGGGGGCACAGCCCACCATCCCTTGTGGGAGTCGAGGAATCGAACTGGCAACCTTGTGGTTGAGAGGATGCACTCCAACCAACTGAGCCATCCAGGAGGCAGCTCAGCTCAAAGTGCCGTGTTCAATTTTAGTTGCAGGGGGTGCTGCCCACCATCCCTTGCAGGAGTCGAGGAATTGAACTGGTAACCTTGTGGTTGTGGTTGAGAGCCCACTGGCCCATGTGGGAATCAAACCGGCAGCCTTCGGAGTTAGGAGCATGAAGCTCTAACTGCCTGAGCCACCAGGCTGGCCCCAAGAAAAGTGTTATCTTTTGATGAACCCATCTGAAGCACATATTTTCCAAGGCGACTTTAGAGGGAAAGAGAGAGAGAGAGAGAGAGAGAGAGAGAGAGAGAGAGAGAGAGAGAAAGTTTGGGAAAGGAATGCCCTTTCTTAATCGCCCCTTCCAAAATGACACATCATTTCCATTTCCATTCCATTGATGAGAACCACCGATATTACCCCATTTTGATGCTAATAGGCTGAGTAATGTAACTTAGCTCTGTGCCCAGGATGAGAAAACGGGCTTGGTGTGTATATTAGTATATATTAGTTAGCTTCTGCTCAACAACAAACCACTCTAACACTTATAAAACAGACTAATTCTTGTTCATAAATTTGTAAGTCAGCTGAAGAACCCTGCTAGTCTGAGCCAATCTCAGCTGAGCAGAACTGGGTTCACTTTTGCATCCGCAAGCAGCTAGCGTTATCATCTACCTAGCTCATCAGCCAGCGTCTGCCCTGGGGCATGGCTGAGGGCTGGGGTCAAGGGGATGATGGACTCCGTGGCCACTGTACAGCTGGCCAGACTTGAGTGTTAACGTGGTAGCTCAGGGTTCCACAAGCTGCAAAAGTAAACTGCAACTCACAGATTTTTTTTTTTAAGTCTTTACTTACATCACCTTTGTATTGTCTCACCAAAACAAGTCACATGGCTAAGAGTCAGAGTGAGAGTTTACTGCATACAGGAAGGTGGGTTCAATTTCAGGCAATTTCAGGCTCTGCCACACATGCTAAAAGTAATTTGAAAAATCACTAGCTTAGTATAATAATCCTTCCAAGCGGTGATTCTTTTCCACTAGGCATGTATTTCTTCTCATTAAAATCTAGTTTGTGTTGTAGAGTCAGGAGTTAGTGATTGAAAGATATTAGTAACAGTAATAAGTATCTGTGTGGGAATTTATGATTTAATATCTAGCCTTATTTTACAGAGTAGAGTGAAAGATATACTCATGCTGGCCAAAAGATGAAAATGTGTTACTAAACTCCTCTTCCTTCTTCCTATCATTTGACTTCCACATGTTTGGGATTCTCTAACCCAGTTCACTCTCCGGTAAAGAGAGCACACCAATCAGGGCTTTATAGTGCGCAGGGTTTTCATGGGTATCATAGACTCCCAGTGCCTTTATAGGAAGACCTATGGATTGCCTTCTACCTTCTGGCTGTCTGAGGACATGCCAGGGGCAGGCAGATGGGAAGGCAGAATTTCTAAAGACATTTGCTGGTTCTGTTCTCTTTTAAGTATTGATATAAATATATTTCCTTTTCAACACCAATTCTTTATGTTGGACAGAATTATTTTGTATATTGATTATAGAAGTAATGCATATCCAGATATCTTCCTAGTAAGGGAAGTGAAAGATGCACCACTCGCAAATGAGAGCTATGTTTCGGATTTTAGGCACTTGGTCTTTTACATTTTGTTCTTGTTCTTAGGCTCGTGGCTCGTGTGCAAGATGGTTTCTAAGAATTTCATCTTGTATTTGCATTGTTCTCCAAATACATTTATTTTGAAAGCAAATTAAAACACAACTTTTCATACAGCTGATACAGTGTCCAGTACATGAAATTTGTTTACCAAGGTAGGATATTTTATTTAAAGAAAGATTTTATTTCAGAGCTGTACTATTCATTATCCTGCTTTATCCTTATCGTGGCCTCTCAGACTACGATTTTCATGTGTTGGATGTTTGCCTGCAGAGACTTCCTCATCTCTAAGGCACCATTTTATAGGCAAAATTACTAAACAAATTAATAGAAAGAGCTCCTATGAAGTCCTTAAGGATTTATACCACTAACAATGATATCGCTTAAGACCTTTTTGAAAGTCTATAAATTTTCACTGTCCCTTTCAAGATTAGTTATCTCTTCCACTTGATATCTCTGTTACCTTCTTACCTACCCCATAAGAAACTAATTGCATCTCTACTTTGCACTTGAAAATACTCAAAGTGTTTTCAAATACAATAATAGCAAGAGTTGTGGGACACAAGATGCCTGCTATGGGCTAGACTGTATACTAAATAGTTTCATTTATATTTATGTTACAATCTAGAGATGGAAATGCTATCACATCTATGTCCCGTATAAGAAAACTGAGTCACAGAGAGGTTAAATTGTGCACAGTGTCTAGATCTGAACTCAGCTCAGTCTGTCTTCAACATTGATATTCTTTTACACCATGGTGATCTTATACCCTCTGTACGGAACAAGTTACCTTCAGCTTTCAAATATAGGGTTCCCAAATGTATACCCTCTATTTTATCACTTGGGGAAGGAGCTGCATCTTATTCTTCTTTAATATGTGGAGCAGAGTCAAATACATTTTGACTGCCAATAGAAGGCGAGGGAGTAGCACCTGCTTTGGACTCAAAACATCTGAGGCTACTTGCTAACTCTATGAGCTTGGAAATCTTATTCTTGCCTGCTTTCTCCTTACATGAAAGGGAATAACAAAAATACTTATCTCATAGGGTTGTTAAAGATTAATTGAAAATTTTTCATTAACGTGCAATATGCTTAGAATGAAGCATGGCACAAACCAAGCACTCAAATATTAACTCTAATTTTGATAATACATCTCACTAGTGTCAAATTGAATTGGGTGAGGATCCCTATCCATGTTTGATGTAGACTTCACAGTCTCTTGAGAACATTCCTTTCACAGTTGGACTCAGAACTAGTATAAAGAAAAGTGACCTCTTGTTCTTCTCTTTGAGGTTGGACTCAGTATCACTGCTCCAGACCTTTTCTCTCATTATATGTTCTGAAACAATGGAAGATGAAAACCTTGGTCAGTATAATGAGTTTACATGTACTGATAAATTTTACAAAGACCCTCCTGGCAAGTCACCTTGAGTGGAAGGAGCCCTTTGGGCAGGTAGAATTTTGTAGCATCAGGCACTTATATATAATCATACTTCATAGAAATGATTTGAGCTGGTATATGTCAAAATCATGAATAATGCTTGTGTAAATTCCCTATTGCTGCTATAACAAATTATCACAAACTTAGTGCCTTAAAACAACAGAAATTTATTACTGTTCAGCAGGTCCAAAATGGATTTCACTGGATCAGCAAGGCTGCATTACTTCTGGAGATTCTAAAGAAGAGACTTTCCTTGCCTTTCCAGATTCTAGAGGCCATCTGCATTCTTAGGCTTTATGAAAGAGCCTGGGATGGTACCTTTTTAATATCCCACACACACACCCACAATGGTTGAAAAACAAACACATAATTTTTTTTTTTTTTTATGAAGCCAACCTGGTTTAGTTGATTTTTTATCTTGGAGTTAGAGATGGGGGAAGGTAGGCATCCATTTCCGTGATGGTGTATCCTAATATATTACCACAATATTCCAGCCAGTGTTTGTTATATTCTATTCAGTGGTTATAGACTTTTAAAATCATGAAATTGTGAGTTTGTACACCCCCTGTAACCTGCTACTCAAGGAGTACCCTCTACAACACAGCCTCTCAAACTTTAATATGCATATTAACCTTGTGAAAGAAGCAGATTCTGATTTAGTAGGTCTGGGATGGGGCCTGAGATCCTGCATTTTTAATACACTCCCAGGGAACTGCTGGTCTAGAAACCACACTTTTAGTAACTAGGTTCTTGAGCATTCCTGACAGATATTGCTGCCTTAGGGATGATTCTGTTATAGTCTCTTCTTTGCATCTTGGTAATTCTAACTGTCACATATAGAAATCAGGCATTCTTGAATCACAACCAAACACATATATAAAACTTCTCTGATTTTAAAAAAATATATAAACCAAAATAACATTGCAATTGAAGGGAACTTTTGAAAATTGAATGGGAATACAGGATCTGAGGAGTCTTACATTAAATGTGTGTGTGTGTGTGTGTGTGTGTGTGTGTGCGCGCGTGTTTATATCTCTATATAAATTCTACATATTAAATAATACAATTGAGAAAATCTCAAGTTATATAATACTATTTTGAGGCACTGACTCAACTTTACCATATTTCCTTTACATTAATTTTCATAAGAAAATTAAAAATTGAAGGATATAGAGGAGCTCCCTTCTAGTTGGTAGGTGGGATGCTGCCCGATTCATGAATCACTCAGTAAAGCCAATTAGATCTTCAAGTTTACTTGGTTGAATTGTTTTCTTAGTTATTATTCCTGTTGTTTTTCTAAATCCCCTCGTGGCTCATCCATGTTTAATGCCTTCATCGTTCCCCTGCATTTATTTTCATATTGGTCCACGTATTCCTGTCATTACCTTCTCATTGTGCTTCACTTCGTTTTTCTTTGTACTGCACATATTGCTACCTGGATAGTATTTGTACTTTATTTTGGTTTCTCATCACTAGAAGGCAGAGCTTTTGATTACTGTTGATTTCCCAATACCCAGAACAATGTGAGGTACACTACAGGCTCTCAGTAACAGTTTCAATGAAAAAAAAAAAAAAGATTTAAGGGTATACATTTTTACTGTCCTGTAGATACAAGCATGAGTCTAAACGTAATGTTGCCAGCCTTTCTGCATTAAGGAAACCAATAGCCAGTTTCAAACATTGATTGAATTCAATTCAATTGAAGTGATCCATGTCACTATGTCTAACTTTAAAGCGAGAGTTACTGGTTTTAATGTTTAACTTTAGTTACCGCATATACTGATCACTTTTATTCTTATTTAATATTTGAAAGTTATTACTTTGGAGAAAGCTAAGCAATGGTGATTATAGTGTATTAAAATCCATTGGAAGTGATTATTTTAATAACTCTAACAACAGGGACACATAGACATTCAGACAAAAAACGACCTAATTATAATGACAGCACCAAAATGAAGCTGTGACAGTTACAGAACCAATTTTAAAGTTTTTTGACAGCCATGCTTAAAAGCTTTGTTTGGATCTTTCAGTAATAACAGTTTACTTAAGGCATGAATCTACAGCTAAGGAAAATAGAAAGAGAAAGTTGTGGCTTTTGTGTCATGCAGACAAAGTGGAAATCAGTTGAAATGTTTTTAATAGAACATTATAATGAAGAGTATAGAAAAGGAATAATAGTTATGAAATTTAACTCTCACAATGCAAGAAAGACTAAATAACAATGAAAATTCTAATGAGAATAGACACTTGCCAACTGATTTGCTTATCTATGTTATGAAGGTCAGTAGTTCCTGCAAGTAAATCGATGTGCATTTAAATATGTTGATTGGCAGTTTGGGAATTTGATTTTCTATTACCTCTAAAATAAAGTCAAAGGCAAATGGATGTAAGAATTCACCAATAGCCATGGTGACACAAAACCTTATTAAATAATCTGCTTTTCCAATGGCTCTGTCATCCATCTCTCAGATTATTAGACTATATCTCACTTGGTTGTAGATTCCATCAAATATACAATATAATTAATTCTTTGACCTTGGGAAATTAATTTCTCATTTCTGAACAGAAAAATACCTGATTCACAAAATGGCACCTATTTTTACTGCATGTCTTGATAGAACACTTATAATATGTAAGTGCTGTTCTAAGCACTTGACAAATATTTACTTATTTAAAATTGATAAGCTTTGGAGGAGCCACTATTATCTTCACTTTATGGATGAGAAAACTGGGGTACAGAAAGACTTAAGTAACTTTCCAAAGGCCACAGAGCTCATAAGTGGTGGGGTTTCAGCTCCACGCAACTTGTCTCAGAGCCCATGTTGTTAATGAATGAGCACTGCAGGGCGATGACAGCCACATGAAATCACATGTGGATCCATAGAGACAGCACTCAGAGGCCTGCTTTCTGTCTTTTCCACTCTCAGGTTCTGCTTTAGTTAGCTTCTTTTAGTTGCAAAGATGGAAGAAGTCTCAGTTCAGATCAGATGCTAAGGATACATGGCCCAAGACCTCAGAAGAATTGAGGGCTCAGTAAGGGGTTGCATGGTGGCTCTAGTCACAGGGCAGTGGGCACCAAGGGATGTGACTCCGTGGTTTGTTGTTATGTGCTCAGCTTCTTTCCATAGGTCAGCTTCTCACCTCCTTTTATTGCCCAGGGCCTTAAACCTGTACTCTCTCCTTTTATATATTCTCTACCCCACAGCAGACAGTGGGACCCAGAATGGACTTTAAACAGAGTTGGTTGGGTACAGAACCCACCTCTGCTGTGTACTTGCTGTGTGAACTCAGACTTAATGACTTAATCTCTTGGAATTCACTGGAAAAGTGACTAATGTATCTCACCATGTAGGACTATGGTGGATATAAAAGAGATAAAATAAACAACATACTTAAAGTATGGCCTGGAATATAGTAAGCATCCAATACATGGCAGCTATTATAATAATAGTCATTATTTTTGAATGCCTGATTATCTCACTCAATGTAGGCAATAGATTTGGACCAGCGTTGGGTCCAAATTATGATTACACCTTCAAAACTTACGTGACAGTGAGAAAGTTATTTAACGTCTCTGCATCTCAGTTTCTTTCTTCATAAAATTAACTTTCTAGGACTGTTACGACATGAAATGAGTTAATTTATGTAAAGTACCTGCAACAGCTTCAGGCACATAGTAAGTATACATATAGACATCAGTTATTATTAGTTGTAGTTTGATTTTCAATAAATTATTGATGCAGAGTGTATTCAATTATGTGATATAAATAAGTTCTGGAGATCTACTACACAGCCTAACGCCTGTAGCTAACAATATTGTATTGTACAGTTAAAATTTGCTAAGAGGATAGATCTTGCGTTATGTGTTCTTACCACTGATACTACTACTACTACTACTACTACTACTACTACTACTAATAATAATAATAATAATAATAATAATAAAGGGGCAGGAGGAAACTTCGGGAGTTGATGAATATGTTTATGACCTTGATGGTGGTAATAGTTACATGGGTGTATACTTATCCCCAAACTCATTGAGTTGTGTATATTCAATATGTACAGCTTTTTTTAACTTTATGTCAATCATACCTCAATAAAATGGTTTTAAAAATAAATTATTATAAGAGTAATTTAAATAAATAAATAATTTATGGAAGTGATAAAGTGAAAAATAAATAGATCTTAGGTTTCTCCCACTTTCCCAGTTTTATGATCATCTCTAAAACATTTTCATCTGCAGTAGCTTTTTCTCTTAACAGAATAAAGCAATACTTGTTTCGTGGTGTCAGCTTTTAAAAGTCATTTTTCCATATAGTTAGTATTAAGGATGAAAACTACCTAACTACGCAATGAAAATTAAGATACAAGCTCTACACAAGTTAGGTGAAATATATTTTCCATTTTTAACCCAAAGTCTCTGAAACTGTCTCCTCAGTTATTTTTGAGCTGCCCCCCAGAGCAAAGATTGCTTTGCTATTAGGCAGTGACTGACGTTCATCGAGTTCTCTTAAAAGCACTGCTCTGCACGGCAGCACGTCACAAAGATGATGTGGGTTCAGGTCTAAGCACCTAATTGCATTTTACTGCAAAGTTTCTTTCTTTGCTAAGAGCTCGTCTGTTTTGCCTCCTCAGCAAATGATGCGGTCATCAGTCTTCCACATGTTCATCCTGAGCATGGTGACTGTGGATGTCATAGTAGCTGCTAGCAACTATCACAAAGGAGAGAGCTTCCGAAGGCAATATGACGAGTTCTATCTTGCAGAGGTAAGCTGCTCACTGGGGTGAAGGTCAAGATGGACCTCCGCTAGTGCCTTTTATAAATGTGAAAATTAATTTCAATTTGTTAATTACTTCAATCGGAACAAAGCTGCTGCTTAAGTGTTGCCCTTGATCACTCTGTGGCCTGATTCATTTCATGTCTCCAAGGGCCTGAGTATCTTCCCCACAGTGTGTTGCATTGCCAAAGTCACCCTTTCCTCTGGGTGTTTCTCTTGCCAAAGTGCTGTTTTCCTGTCCACCTCTCATTTTCTCTCCTTCTGTCATGTTGCATTAGACTGTTTCCCACTAAGTGTAAGAAAGCACAGATTGAGAAGACTGTAAACAAGCAAGTCACCTCAACAATACCAAGGACAGGACTGGAGAGAAATTGAAACTGAAAATATGATCATTTCTGTACTAGAAACTAAGCTGTTACAACCTGCACTAACGGTGTCAAGCCAGGAACAGCTAGAGTTAGTGATTAAATAAGCATCTTCTAGCACCCTACATACCAACTAGAGTTTTAGAATAGTACCTCTTATTGATTCAGTAACTTTGTTAATATTTGATTTTTAAATATTTTTAATAATTTCCAGAGATGACTTTTTCCATTGTGAAAAACTATTTCTAAAATATATCTCAGAATTCAATGGTTAAGTATTTACAAAAAAATTGATTGACATATAGCTCTTTAGAAACCCATTCATAATATAAGTGAGGTATAAATATACTAAATCCAACATATGAAAAAGTAAACTTAAAAAGCAGAAAAATTACAATTTGTTTATTTTTATTACAAAAGCATTTTTTCACATAAAAAAAATCAATTTGCCATAAAGTTGAGTTCTCTTGGATAAAGAATTCCCCCAGTGCTTTTAAAAATGGATTTGGTTAATAAAATTTCTATCCACCCATATATAAACTTTTCAAAAAAAGTAGCATACACCTATTGAATATAAACATCTAAGTGGGTATCAATATTTTTAAGAAGTCACTTATGAATTCTCCTCTTCTTTCCTGTAACAAAGTATCATTAGTACTAAACTTTCACTGAAGTAGACTTTGTGATGTGATGCTGCCTAATTGCTTCATGGTATATGGAGCTTACAGTTTAGCAAGAAATATAGACAATAAATAATAACAAGTTTTTTATGCTATGGAGAACCAATTACAGGGGCTTATGAAGAAGTTATATCGAGTCTAACATCTGGTATAATTTTGCTGCAAAACCAGCACACAAAGAATGGATTGTCATTAAAAGCAGAGGGAAACATGGACCAATAGTAATATTTACAGGTGAATTTCTAACGCAAAGATTGGACGTTGAAGAAATCACTATCAAGTTATTTCTATCTGCCCTGTGAAGTAGGAAGCAAGGTCTGCATCCAGCCTGATGATGAAGTAATAAAATGGGAATCTTGTGGAGAAAAGAGAGAAGTGGATACTACCTATGGAAAATGCAAAAAAAAAACCACAAAAAAACAAAAAAACTAATTAAAGATGCATCAAGTGCAATGCTGAAGATCTAGTCGAATTTTGAGACTCAAAATTTATAGTGATACCAATTTAGATGGGTCTGTGCCTTTTTTTAGGCCTTACATAAAGGAGACAAAGGCAACATTTAGATTGATCCAGCTTTAGAGTTTTTTTCAGGTAGAGCTGAAAGACAAGGAATCAGGGAGTATGGGTGGCTGGCAGAGGAGTTGAAATGATGACCCTATAGTCTAGGTTGGATATGAATAGAAGTGAAGATAAAAGGAGGATGAAAGAACAAAATGAAGTTATCAAGTATCTAAATGGTCAAAGAACAGGTATAGTTGAAGTGATGGAATAAGAGAGCTAGAAGGTAAGATTGTGATCAGAGTGGGATCCAGGATTTAGAATTTTAGAATAATTCTGGGTAACTCAATACAAAATCTATGGTATTATAAGGATGTGCGGGTCTTAGGCATAATGATGGAGTCGAGACAAAAATGGCAAGGAACTATCAAGCTAAAGTGTTGGCTGAGCCTTCACAATGACATTCAAGTCATTCCGCGTGAGGCTAGTTCTTGGGGAAACAGTGTAGGCAGGAACATGTGGGAGGAACTGACAGAGATTTTAATCAAAGGCTGCCACAGGGAAAGTGTTGTAAGAGGATGTTTTAACCTGATGGAATACATCTCAAAGAGGTGTTGAGGAGTAATGGATGGGCATCTTTTCCTCATCCACATGTTATCCTGCATGGGCCATATGGAACACTGGAGCATGGGCATCCTCTTCTGTAAAGGACTGTAGGGAAAGTTATGCATTTGGAACAGAATCAGTTGAGGCAAGGACACAGGAAGCAGATTCTGTGAGCAGAGGCTGAGAATGTAGAAGAAATTGGTTAACATGGAACAAGAGACCATAGGTTAATTAAAGGCTCTAGGTGGAATGAGATGAGAAGATAGGCGACGTAGAAGAAGTATACCATACATAGTATTAGAACCGGAGGTCAATGGGCTGATGACAAAAATGCCTAGGAATGAAAAACAGAAATAGCTATACGTGATTGAGATTATGCCTCTCTGGAAGGAACAATCTGTATCTGCTCCTGAGGAAGTCCTGGATTACATTAACTTGGCTTTTGTAATCCAGTCCGGTAGGTACTCAGTCATACTAAATCAATCCTGTAGAATAAATACATACTTGTATGCCATCCACGGGGCACAGAATCCTCCAGTAAATTTTACCTACTTTGTTCACATACAAAAGTCACTCTCTTTTCTAATGTGTTTATGTGTATTAGCTGACTTAATGGTCATGCTGTAAGAGATTCCACCAAAATTTATAATTTTATATTGCAGAGTTCATTGATACTACTTAAGTGCATAACTAGAGTCCAGTGGCAGTAGATAAATCCTTGTCATTTTTATTTTCTGTATATAGTGTTAATTTTTTTTCTAATTGAAAAAAGCAGACACAGGATTATATAGTGTTAATTTTTTTTTCTAATTGAAAAAAGCAGACACGGGATTATATAGCAATCTATATAGCACGGGAATATATAGAATCTAGTATATATTGTGTCTGTTATTTGTTGCTGTTTTCTCAAACCACTGGAAGTGAATTTGATTTTAATAAACTGGATGGTAGAGGTTTAGTTCACTTAATTATGTAGACATCACTATATTTTTGAACTACCAAAACATTCAGAATTTGTGCCACTCCTGTTGATTGATTTTGGGTGTCTGACTTTTCCAAAGAATGGTTGGTTATTCAAATTACATTATCACTTATTGTGTCAGAAACTTGAGCAGGAAACAAAGTGATTTGTTCCAAATGAGTGTGGATAAGTCATTTAATCAAACTTCGTTCTTTATAAAATACTCTCTTTTTTTAAGAGTCTATAAAGATGGTTTGAGTTTCAGCAAGTTGGTCAACAAACTTCTCCTTGAAGAGCCAGATAGTAAACATTTTAAGCTTTTCAGGCCACATGCTCTCTGTCTCAACTCTACCACTGCTGTGCAAAAGTGAGTGTGGTCTCAGAATGGTTGTATTCCAGTGAAATCTTATTTACAAAAATAAGCTGTGAGCTCCGTCTTGGTTTAAGCTGTAGAAACACAGTAGGTCAACTAACATCCCCTTGTGTTAAATTTAAATATAGTAATACTAATAACAATAATAGCTGCCAATTTTATGGAGGTTCTATTATGTTGCCAAGTGCTTTAAAGGAATTCATTATCTTATTGAATCCTCAAAATGGCTGTAATAACAGCAATTCAAGTTTATGGACTATAATGATACAGAATTTGAGTATGATGTAGTATTTTGGAAAGTTTCTTTTTAAAAAGATTGCAAAAGGCCATGAGCTTTTAGAGGACTAATTTCTTGATTTCCCACATATTCCAGAATAAATTATTTTGAAAATCCAAAATAAACCACTCAACCCATTAAGAGTCAACTTGCAGTCTAAAAAACATCCTTGAAGCATAAATTAAGCTGCTTAGCTTCTGTTGTGAAGCTGGGGACTTTTGTTACTTAGGATTAATTAACCTAAAATTAGAATTAGTTAAAAAACAGGAAAAACTTTGTTTTTTAGGCTATGCATAAATATAAAAAGGTGAAGATTTACTTTCCTTTGTAAGTTTTCATTTTGATCTAAGATAATACATTGTTATTAATTTTATACATAAAATCACATTTTTATAAGGAACATAATTATATTTTAAAATGTATATTCTCATTTTTTAATAAATAAGAAAACTTGAATAATACTTTTCTATTGTTATATAAAATATATAAATATATTTGTCTATAGACTAGACTGTACATTTAACAGAAATTAAGCAGCACATTGTTATGCATAGAAGATTAACAATTTTAACAAAATTCCTCTTTTAAGAAAGTCACAAATTGATGGGAGAACTAGAACAACGAAACAAGCAGTTCTAGCAGCGTAGTTCTAACAACAGGTGTCTCTGCCGCATTTCTCTGCAAGAGACAGGTTTAATTTACCTTGCTTAGAACTCCAGGATGTCTCTGTAGTTTCCTATTTTTTCTATGATTACTATGTGTTTGAAACAGAAAAACTTTCAGAAAGTATGGGCTCATTTTGCCATCTTGCAGAAAGTCATTTCTTCTAGAAAAGTAATTTCTGTGTTCTTCTGAAGACATTTGGTTTTATGATATTTGATAAAATGAAAGAGCCATTTATTTTTGTTCGAACAAAATCTGACACCCATATTTCAGCTCATTAATCACAAAAAATGACCAAATTAAGAAAGTAACTCATCTTGCCATAGCAACAGTCTTTCATATTACCATTAAGTTTAATTTCATTTTCTGGGAAACCATTAAATAAGTTTCTTCTTCTGGCAATAACTTTTTTGTGTGTTTCTAAAGGATTTGGGCCATATCTTGTTAGGTGAAAAATAATACAATAATGACATTTTCAACTATCAAAGATCCATCTCAAAGTTTGCTGTGTAACTACGAGATAGAATACTGAAGGTGCACTATAGACTAAGAGTAGGTGATTTAAAGACATTTCTAGAATAATGCAGGCAATCATTTATTTTGGTGTTATTTAATCTGAATTTCATTTAGGACAATAGGGTTACTTGAATTGAGTTTCTTGTGAGTTTTGTCCTGTAATCTTCTGTTGTGATAAATATGCATCCATTTTCTCATGAACGTTCATTATGTTTCTTTGAAATTATGAAATAGAGACTGCAACACAAATCTTTCAAAAATCTTTCCACATTTCGGCAGTATCTCTACCATTTTATCTTATCAGACCTGCATGGCACAATCAGCTCATCTATAATTTGTCACCTATAAATGTTCATACATTATTCATTAATTTAAAGGGCAGAACAGTTTCCATTGTTCCATTTATATTAAACATGTCATTTTCTATTCAGTTATGTCTTTCCTTAGTTTCAGAAATTTGGCAATCATCTTGTTTCACGTACTAGCCTCACAAACCCAATTAGAAGCTCTTTTGGAAAACAAGCATTTTAAACTTCTTGCACTTACCACTCTGAAAAAAAATCTTTTCACAAGCAATGAGCAGTTTTGAGAAAAACTACTCTTTCTTAGAATAATAACTCCTTTAATTTTACTATCTGCTTTTCATTATTGATCATTTTCTTAAGACTGGAGGGTTGGTTATAGTATATATCACTATATGTAGTATATTATAGTATATATTAAATAGCATATGCGTTATTATAAAATAAAAATTTGGAAAAGAAATAATAAAATGTAGTGTTTAAAGAATTCATATAACTTGTGTTTCTGAAAATATTAAACTCTACTATGGTAACAGCAAATCTGATATCTGTAGAGCATGCATTCTCAACAGGGGCTGTAAACACTGAGAAGGGGGTAAAAATTGGTTGTTGGCAGGCAAAAAAAATCTTACTCTTTTTGTATATAAAGCAGAGATAGATATGTGGAGTATATAAACAGATATCTTACATATCTGTGGTATTAAGATTCCATATGGTATGGTCATTAGGAACAAAATATCTAAAAATACTCCTGGGTTGTGATTGAAAAAGTGGTTAAACAACACTGACTTAGGAAAAGAGTAAGAAAAAAGAAATATTTTGTTTTCTCATGTATTGTCTTGAAGTTTTTTCCAAGTAATGTGACAAAAATATATAAGAAAGTTTATTATACTCTTACAAATCTTGCCGTCACTCTTAAAAGGGTGAGTTTCAACTTGTAAGCACTCACAAGTGGTATAAAGTACTACAAGGGTACAGGACAAAAGAAAGGGCCCAGTACGACCCTCCCCATAAAGGGTTGTAGAGTGAGGGGGCCAACGCAGTGTCAAGCCCTGGGCTGGGAATGGAAGTCCGCCCTCCCACAGGGGGCGCTGTTGGCTGCTTGGAATTGGCAGAAGGCCCTGAGATCGGACACAATCTCAGGTGATGCTTATGGGGCATCCATCGTTACACATAATTGGGTTCTGCAGACAGCCGGGTAGCCTTCTCCCATTTATATGGCCAGCAACGTGACCCTGGCAAGTTCCGTCATGTCCATCTACTATGGAAGTTGAGCTCATTGTCACAGGCTGGAGCTGCTCATTGACAAGGGCTTAGTCTAACTGCTCCCTCACTGCTTCCACTCGGACTCTTCTGAACTTTAATATTCCTCTAACTTAAAATCCTATGCTAAACCCTGTAACCTATACTAAAATAGCTGATGATCAATTAAGCTAATTTAATTTTTTCAAATCCCTCCTTTAATCCGACATAGTTCTTACTTACAAGAAGATAGTCCATAGTTACAAGGAAGTTAGACATATTTTATATATAATATTTTTCCATAAAACTTGGTCACTTTGGGATTAATACTGTTTTTCAGAGAACTAAAGTGTTAGCCTGTAACAATTGACAAATTATGTTAAAAACGAGGTATTTGATTCCTGGAGAATTGGAATCAGGAGTTCTCATAAGAAAATGAGATAATCACATAATAGTTTGGTAAATCATTTTAGTGCCTTTTAGTATCTTTGAAAAGCATGTAGTTTTCCCACCGATCATATAATAATGCAAATAGATCCCGTTGCATGTTTTATTATGATCATTTAAACAGCTCATTCCAACTGTCCTTTTTATAGAAAATGCAAAATAGTAAAGTAGTTAATTGCATTTATATTTAATTGGACAATCTATTCGGATATAATTCAGGCATTTATTAGTACAGTTGACCCTTAAAAAACACAGGTTTGAACACAGGTTTGAACACTTATACACAGATTTTTTTCAATACATTCCTGTATTGTTTTCAATCTGTAATTGGGAGTCTGCAGATACGGAGGTCCAACTATATGCATTGTCCTAAGCCATTTTATGTAAGGGACTTGAGCATATGTGGATTTGGGCATCCGCCGCAGAGGTCCTGAAACTGATCTCCTGTGGATACTGAGGGACAACTTAAGTTTGGGGGCAGTCAAAAGTTATATGCAGTGTGGGAACAGAGCCCCAAAAAGCAGTTTCCAGGCTCTCGGCCTCACATAGAAAGGTGCTGGCTCAGGTAGTAAATGGCCGTCGACTGTGATCAAATGGCCATCAGCTGTGGCTAGTTGGCCGTCAGCTATAACCAGTGAGCAATTGGCCACTAATATAACTGCCGTGGCTAGGCTAGCAAAGAATGGGGGGGCTAGCAAGAAGATAGGGGCTGAGCCTGCAAGTGGCACAGTGAGGGTTGAGAATTGTATGGCTCCTGTTTCCTGTTTCTCCAACCCAGCCGCCAGCAAGAGTATAGTGGTGTGACTCCCCTACCAATGGCTCCGTGGGTGTTCCTTTTTGGCCTCACCATGTCCTGCATTCTTATGTGGGGAGTGGGAGCTGAGACCCTGCAGGCCGCCCTGCGTGACACATGGCGCAGCGAGCAGGGTCCCCCGCGCGACATGCAGATTTTCAACTGTGTGGGGATCAGCACCCCCCTGACCCCAATGTTGTTGAAGCGTCAACTGTAGTTCCTTACTAAGAAAAAAATAGGCCACTTTGATATGGATTACTTTCCTTCCTTTGGAATGAAAGTCTGAAAATACAGGTGAAGGAAAAGACGGAGGGGTGGGAAACTATCGCTGCTCCCTCTGCCAATATGACAGCCAGGTCAAGCTGTAGATGGAACCTTCAGGGTGGATACATCTGAGTTTCAGTTTCTCTAGAGATCCCCTAAGATGTTTGAAGGGCTTCTCCCTGTTTTTGTAGAGCCTGGACTAAGAAGCCAGGGCTACAGAGGTATTGCCTTTTGTTTTGACTTGTGACAGAGATTTTGGTCCTCTGGTCTCCTGACGCCGCTGCTCAGTTTCAGGAAGCTTATAATCCCTTGTAAAGGAGTTGCACCTGCCCACTGGTTGCTCGTGGTACAGGGAAAGCCTGACAGAATCCCACTGATGTCAGTGCACCAGGAAGGGAACCTCCTTGGAAGTTGAATTACTCCCAGGTGGGAGGTTGGGAATGGATTCCACCAGTTGGTGAGAAATGCTGAGAAGGAGCAGTTTCCTCCTGATATCCAATAAAGGGGCTGTGGAGTTTTAGGCTATTTACCACACAAATCACAGTGCCCTCTGCCACGCCTTATTTGCTACTGCTCAAGAGAGCATAAAAGACAGACAAACAAACAAACATATAGTCATGAACAAGCCAAATATATATATATATATATATATATATATATATATATATATATATATATATATATTCTTGTACAAAGGGATTCAGAAAATGAGGATGAGACCGAGAAATCCAAGGTGAATATCTAATACAAGTTTCCCAAAATAGGTAACAGGTTTTTTTAAATCTAGTTTTTAAAAGATAATTAAGGCACAAAGGAAACTTTCTGAAACTTTGGCTAAAATTTTCATAAAATGAACTGAAAAAAGGGCTCAGTCATTGTTGAGAGCTAGTTATTAATATGGGAGAGCAAATAAAAGTATGTAACTCAAGAAAGAATAGAAATCGTGAGCAACTAGCCACCCAGCTGTGAATAATAGGAGTCCCTGAAGGAAAAAGGGAATAGATAGAAGAAAAATTGTAATAAATGAGAGGAATTTTTCCTAAACTGAGGAAAAGCATAAATCTGTAGATTGAAAGAGGTCACTAAGTCTCAAAGATTAAATAAAAAATAATACGTTTTTAGGCATATCCTGGTGACCTTCTTTGGTAGCAAGCATAAAGAAAATAACTTTTCAAGCCTCTTAAGAGGCTTAAATAACATGCAAAGGCAAGTATATATAATGTGGATGACTCCTATATAGTATTGGAAAATAGAAGGCAGTGAGCCAGTGTGTGTATATATACACACACATACATATATCACTGAGAGAGAAAAAACACAGCTCAGGAATCTTTATGCAGCCATAATATTCATGTCAGTGTTTAAAATGCATTTTAATTAGGAAAGGATTGTGAAAGTGTACAGTCCTTGGTGTTTCTTTGAGGAAATTACTCCAAAGTTTGCTAATCATAAGATAAGTTCATCACAATCCACAGGCTACATTAGAAAATGAAAAGGAAAGAAAAGTGGTGGGTACTGAATCTAAAAGGAGGATGATAATAAAAATATCAAATAACAATTAAATTTGTGAACAATCTCAGAAAAAGCAGGATTTAGGAAGGGGTATGGTATCGAGAGTGGGGTGATAGAAATGTGCTATGAAGTCTGTAGATTGGCAGGGGTGTGAGGGATGAGTGAGCAAGCAAATTTGTATGGGAGAAGAGTTCACAATTATTCAAATTTGATGCAATAATAAAAATATATGTTTATTTATGATCTTTCTGATAAACTCGAGGATTAGAAAAGCAGAGTAGAATGTCCAAACTAGCAAGGAGGGAAAAGTACTCAAAAACAATTTGACCAAGCCAGAACAAGCAAGAAAAGGTTAACACTTATTTGTGGATTCTAAAGAAAAGAATAAGTGAATGAACTAATCAGAAACAGTTTTGGAGACAAAGAGGAAAAACTGAGGGTTGCTAGATGGGCAGGAGGGGTGGGGGGTGGGGGGAGGGTGAGGGGATTGGAGGGCAGTCGGTGACCACAGGATGGCCACGGGTTTGAAAATTAATCTGGGGAACGTAATTTGGTGGTTACCAGAGGGTAAGGGGGTTGGGGGGTGGGGGATGAGGGTGAGGGGGATCAAATGTATGGTGATGGAAGGGGAGCTGACTCTGGGTGGTGAACACACAGTGTGATTTATGGATGATGTGATACAGAATTGCACACCTGAAATCTATGTAATTTTACTAACAATTGTCACCCCAATAAATTAAAAAAAAAAAGAAAAGGTTAAAACATGAAATAGGAATGATGTACAATATACAGTAAACATAAGACCAAGTATAACTTTGGCACATTAATTATGAGAAGGTTGAATTTTACTAACAGAAGACATAGAAAATCTGATTATGTTTAAACACAAAACTAGTACATTTTTCATAGGGAACGCATACAAGGTGACCCCAAAAGGTGCCTGAAAATTATCCCTCTACAAAACAACTAAAAATGATACCTGAATATGAAAACATTTTAAATATTTAGCATAACATACAAAAAAATAAGGAATATTCTTAGGGCCAGAAATTAAGTGTGAGGTGAGTGTGAAACGTCCAGTGGGCACTGAAGCCAGAGGCTGCCCTGAGGGCATTTGCATAACCTTGTCACCTAGAACTTGTAATTCTAGGACAAATTAAGACTGCAAGGTGAAGTGTCAGAACAGAGATCCCCACATAACGTCAGGACACATGAGAGTCTTTACCTCAGAGAAAGAAGGAAAAAGTCCATCCATCCCTCAGAAGAAAGTGATAAGGAAAACTTCAGTCTTGACCTGGACTCCAGATGCATAGAGGAAGAGTAAGCTTTACTAAAACACGTGGTGTAAGCTCCAGCCTGCCATCACGTGGGACTGGAGTTCCAAGTCACATTAATTTTAGGGTCTGAGAAACATCAGCCAGAAAATTGATTTAAAGGTGTACCAAATTTGTAAGATACCCCATGCCACCTGACAGAACCATTTTTTTTCTGGAAAAAATGTACTCTAAACACAGGTCTTGAAAATGTAAAGGAAATCGATGATTTCCTGGCAAAGTATAAACTACCAAATTGATGGACTAGTTAGGAAACATGATCAGAAAAACATTGGAAAGCTTTGATATACCATTACAAAGAGGTATAGACCCACTGGTTTTACTACTGGATTTTACCTACTTTCAAAAACGAGATATTTCTTATTTAAGCAATTACAGATCATACAAATAGTGGAAAACTCCACAATTAGTTTGATGAAACTAGCATAAGCTTAACCAAGACATGATAATGATAATATATGTAAAATTATAGACCAATTTTGTATATGACAGTAGCTACAAAAATTATTAATAAAATAGTATCCAATAAAATTCAGCAAACTGGCATTACCATTTAGGGTTTATTCCAAATATACAAATGGTCAGCATCAAGGGCTCTTGTGATATATTTCATTACCTCAACAAATTGAAGGCTAAAATCCTCTAAGTAGAATGAAGAGAAGAAAAGTCCTTAAACATGGTAGAAATTAATTATCAAAACCCACTGCAATCATTATGTATGAATGCCGCAGAAACTTTCAATGAAAATAAGGAACAAATCATGGATTCCTCTTTTTCCCAGTTTATTATTTAGTATATCACTATATAGCTGTACCATGATAACTAATAAATTAATCCAATTAACTCCAAAATTAATCTCGGAAAAAATCTTACCTTTATTTACAAATGAAATGTACATGTAAAAAAATTCAGGATATCTTATTAAAAATATTAGAATTAATAGAAGAATCTAATGAGATTGTGATAGAAAATCAACATAGATAAATGAATAGCTTTCCTCTCCACTGGAACTAACTAGGTAGAAATGGTAAAATAAATGAATAAATAAAAATTTAAAAGGTAAAGAAAATGCACTTACATTTGTGACTGGAATATTAAATTCATAAACATAAATTCCACAAGCAAATAATAACATCTTTATGGGGAACGTTTTTACTATAGTCCAAATAAATAGAAAAGCATACTGTGTTCCTGGATATGAAAACTTAGTAGTAATCCTTCTGGAGACCTGTTTTATATGCAAAAGGTAAAGAAAAATATAATAAAGATAGAAATGTGTGACCATATAAAATTTAAAGTGCTTATAGAGCAAATGCCACCAAAGTTATAAATCAAACTATTCACTGGGGACAAAATATTTGCAGTTCATATAGCAGACAAAGATTAATGTCCTTAATATCAACAACTCCAAAAACTGATAAGACACCACCAAAAAAAAAAAAAAATTGGCACAGTTATAAACAGAAAAATTGTTTTAAAAAGAAAATAAATCTAAATGATCAATACACATATGAACAGATAAACAAAAGCTTGATTGAGTAAGTTTGATTAGATCTGGTGATGGTACAGATTTAGGACAAGAAGCACTTTCCTACCTTGCTGGAAGGCAAATGATTTACTATAACGTTTTTAATGTAGTCTATTAGTATTTTCTAAAATTTAAAGCACACAGACCTGTCCTTTGCCCCAGCAGTGCCAGGTTTGAGAATCTACTTACAGATATGAAAGCCCAATAAATATGGGTATTGCATAAGGATAGATAGTGGGACTCTGCTTTTGAAGTAGCAAAATGCTTAACCATTTTTCCTGATGGTTCCTTATCAAGGAAGTAGCATTCTTCAATGAGTCATTAGAAAAAATGGTGACTTAAAATAAACATTGAATACTATGGGAAATGATGCAGCTGATAAAAAGAATAAGTAGGACCTGTATCTTTTATCCTGGAGGGACGTCTATGATAGTTAGAAAACCAAGTTGCAGAATAACATAAAATGCAAACCTGTTTATGTGGTTAAACAATATATGTTTGGATGAGGTAGGAGATGTTTGAGGGGACAATATGCAAAGTGGCCAATCACGTGAAAGAGTTGGGCACGAGATTTTGTTACTACTTTGTATTTAGGATTATTTCACAGTTGAAATGTATTATTTTACTTGTTTAAAAAGGAGATGAGGGTAAGGGGGATCAAATATATGGTGATGGAAGGAGAACTGACTCTGGGTGGTGAACACACAATGTAATTTATAGATGATGTGATACAGAATTGCACACCTGAAATCTATGTAATTTTACTAACAATTGTCACCCCAATAAATTTAAGAAATAAAAAAAAATTAAAAAAATAAAAAAATAAAAAGGGACATGTCAATTTAAATTAAGAAGCTACTAAGAGTCTACAAAAGTGCTAGAGTGAGAGGTAATGCTAATTTCCTCCTCAGATCTCAGTTAACCATCTACAATGCTTTTAGTGTTTTATTCTTAAAAATCTTATTAAAACTCCATTTTTATCAACAATTTCCAAATGTTAGTGGAAGAAAATCCCTTCTGATATTCCGTGTTGACCTAGAAAAAGAAAAGCAAGCTCTCCTTTATTCTTTTCTTCCAATAAATCATCTGGTATCTTCTCAGAGGGATGTGGTATGACTAATTCCAGCACTCACTCTGGTGCCCTTTAATTAGCAGTTAATCTGACAGTGCACATTTTAATTCCAGTTACAAACCTCTTTATCATATGAGTTTTCTTATCCATAAAACAAGTAAAGAAATAGCACATGCTCAGTTTATATGTATATTTTATAATACTGGTATTTGGAATAGAAAATTCATGGAATTAATGTGATAGATTAAGAGGTTGAACTAATTTATTAATATAGTAATATTGATTACTGATTTTAATAATTAATATGGATATAAGTTGTATTAGTTATTAATTTATATGTGCACATACACACACATAAATTGTTTGGTATACTCGTAGAATCCAAACTTTTCTGCTTGTTTATGTGACCCAAAGCATAAATGACATTTAAAGATTTTATTTTAGTTTAATTATGTTAAGTAATATGTGTTTTATAATATATCATGTGCATTATAGAAACTTTATCTTTTTGTTTTTCTTATTGCTTAAGATATATTTGGTCTGCTATGTTCTAGTTGGTGTGTTTCAAGATATATTTTTTTTTTATAAAATGTCATTCTAGTTTCTTATGGGCTACTCATTTTATATAATACTGGCTGAAATTCATGCACTGACAAATATATGAAATCTTTTGAAGTAAATTATAGTTTTATGTTCCAATTCCACTGTCTCTTTGTTCCCCTAGGTGGCTTTCACAGTACTTTTTGATTTGGAAGCACTTCTGAAGATATGGTGTTTGGGATTTACTGGATATATTAGCTCATCGCTCCACAAATTTGAGCTACTACTTGTAATTGGAACTACTCTTCATGTATATCCAGATCTTTATCATTCTCAATTCACATACTTTCAGGTAATACAAATGATGCCTATTTGTCTGTAGAATTTTTTCATTCCAGAGAAAATACCAGTCCCATTATAACAGCTATGTATAATTATAATAAGTATATAGCAAATGCCAACTTGAGATAAGCCAATGACATCTTAAATACCCTAAGTAGTGCATTCATAAATTGTAACATTGTTTTTTTAAACTCCTGAAAATTCACAACAATAAATGAAGATGTTTTATATAATAAATCAGTGCACTGTAAAGATATACATTTTTACATATACATGGGTATTATACATCTATGTATACATATCAAATTTTAAACTACATAAGATGTTGACACACACTTTAAAGATTAGGAAATAGGAATTTAATTGCAAGTGTACACCTCCCTTCTCAATAAGCCTACATATGTTCACTCAACAATGACTTCCAATTGAAATAATAAGAAATAAAGCTCACCTTTACAGATCGTAATTAATCATACTTTATTATTTATAAATGCCTCTTACTTTCTTTATGATGATTAAATAATAATACTTTAACTATTTAGAATAACTGGATTCTATCTTTTTCAAATGTGATACCTTGGATCACATCATTATAATTATTCAGTAAACAAGTAATTATTAATTATGTTTTTTGTAATTGTTGAATAATAACAGTGTGCTCACTGTTCTTTTAAATATTTGGTCAAAATGATAAAGTATGTATGTGATATCCTAATTTTTAATAATCTCAAATATAGTCATTTTTCTGAGTCAAAATTGGTCATTTATATCATTTATCTTGGAAATATCACAATGTGCTTTGTTTTCTTAATAGATATTTTTAAATAGTTGGAGAACAAAGTAGCAGTAGAATTTTAAAAGAAATAATTCAGAAAATAAGATTCCAACTCCTTAGAAGAAAGAAAATGCATTCCAACTTCACCGATTTTATTTATTGGTCATTTTCAGGGCAATATTAACTTAAGATGCCAGATCACAACCTGAAACTCAATATTTTTGATACCTGGAGGAAAGAACATGAAAATATAATTCATGAAAATGAAAAACAAATACTTGTAACAACTAAAAAGCTGAGTTTCTAGTCATCACACCCAAGAGTAGTAAAATCACAGAGGGTTATCATGGCTCAAGCTTTCAGTACCGTCAACATCTTTGGACATAAATCCCTTGTCCTTTGTTGGGTTATGTCCTTGGGCTTGATTATCATAAGTGAGATGGCTGGAGCAAGAAATATACACATTTAAAACGCTTGATACAAAATATGCTTCCCCAAATTCATGCATTATATGCTCTTCTTGGGCACTGCTGTTTAGATTCACAGAATCAACATGAGCATTTCGTGCCTACTTTAGAAAACCATTGCAGAAATTATAGAAAACACACCTGATAGTCAAAACTACAAGATACTTTAATATAAATCTATTAAATCAACCAAATTAAGAAAAGTATTGATGCCTGTTTCAGCAAGGATATACTGTAAAATATGTTTGGGATTTAAAAATTCTTATGGTTTCTCACAGATAATTTTTCAGAGAAAAAAATAGTTCAAAATTTTGGAATTCCTTAGGAGAGAAAAAAATGGGAACTCTTTAAATAGTAAACATTTGAGAAAAAGCTTAAATATGCATAAAAATAATAATTATGATGAATTTGCAATAACTTAGAGACATGATTATTTTATTTAAATGCAAAACAGTATAAAATTATATAACATGTAAAGTACATATAAATGGAAAAATGACTGGAAAGAAATAAACCAAAGTGTTACAAATTATTAATAGTCATCATCTCTAGTTTTTTTTCTACTAGTGTGTTTTTACAAAATATCTGAAATTCATATTTATGGTTGTAATTATATAGATAGATAGATAGATAGATAGATAGATAGATAGATAGATAGATAGATAGATATAGAGGTAGCTAGTCACATAATATGCGGTCTGTGAACTTTGCAATTTCACTGTTATCTTTGATTCTGGATTACAATTTGTAACAGTTTAATTTATATTAATAATTAAGTGATTTTCATTTGTATCTCTTATGCATGGCCCTGGGTAAATGTTTCTAACTAAAACATTAAAAACTACCTCAGTTATTTTGTGTCTAAAAGAAAAAAAAAATCTCTCGAGAAGATTAGGTGTCATAGGATTCATATGAATTCATTCTGGAGAACCCACAGTACCGAACAGATTGGCTGCTTATGGACCCACTGTCATCTCCCTAGTTGGTCCTCGCACTTCTCATTTCAGTGGACCTTGCTTCATTGTGTTGGAAGCAAGTCTGCCCTTACTCAGTTTCATATTTTTCGTATTTAAATGAAGTCAGCAGATTAGTACAAAATGGCTCCCTTTAAAATGTTAATTATTTCTGAGACGAATTATTGGTGTTATTCATCTATTTATTTAAATGATATTTGCTGAGTGCTTACTGTATGCCAGGCACTGTTCCAGATACTGAAGGTGGAGAGGTGAACAAGGCCACAAAGATCTCTTCCTCAGTAAGCTTAAATTCTAGGTGATAAACAGTTCACAAACAGTTACACAAAAGAATGTAGAATACAAGTGCCAGGAATGGTTTGAAGAAGAAATTGTGAGGTGGGGTCCTATTTTAGATAAGTTGTATGTATGGTAGCCCTTTCTGAAGAGGTGACATTTGAGCAGCGACTGAAAGAAGTGAAGGGGTGAGCCATGCGAAGATCTGAGGGGAATCATGCCAAGTAGAGAGAGCCACATGTCACCTGTCCTGAGGTGCAAACATACTTGATATTTTCAAGGAAAGGCACAAAGACCAGCATGGCTGGGCTGGAATGAATATAGGGCAGCATTGCCCTGTGGGAATTAATAAAATCTTTTAAAAATGCCATGGTTCTGACATACCAAAGTAATCATGACATCAACTGGTATTTATTGTGTATTTACTATGTGCCAGGCACTGTGCCGAGTGCATTATTTCATTTGTTTCTCATAACAATTCTGTGAGATAGAGAATATATATATATATATTTCTTGAGGTCCCAAGAAATCTAAGAACTTGCCCAAATTCACATAACTAGCAAATAGACACTCATTCCCAAGAAGTTTAATTCCATCACTCATATTCTTCACCACACAATTTATATAGTATCTCATTATTAATCTACTGAGTGATTGTTAAGAGGCAGACTTAGAAATATGACCAGGAAAATGTGCTTAGGAAACAATCACAAAATGTTCTACAGTGCTCATCTTTGACAGTATGCTTTACTTTATTTTGTATCTGTAGGAACACAAAATCAAAAATACTGGGTAGAGAGAGTGAAAAGCATACTTATCCTCACATAAGTGAAAAGGCAAATTAGAGTCGCTGTTAAGGATTTTACATTTCCAGGGATGCAGGTTAACCTTTTGAAATTGCTAATCAAGTCACCAAAGTGGGAGTTGTGTTAAGTTCTGTTTCTTCGTATATAACATGGTATATAGCTATTACAATACCAATGACTGTCTTCACTATGCTGTACTCCATACCCTGTGGAGGTTGTATGTATATGTGTGTGTGTATGTGTGTGTGTGTGTGTGTGTGTGTGTGTGTATTTTTTAATTTAATTATAGTTGACATTCAATATTATTCTACTTCAGCTTCAAGTGTATAGCATATTGGTCAGGCATCTACACAGCCTATGAAGTGGTCCCCCTAATAAGTCCAGTGCCCATCTGGCATCTTATGTAATCTTTACAATGTTATTGATTATATTCCCCACACTGTTTTTCATATCCCCGTGACTATATTATTACCTTCTACCCCACCCCCCACCTGCCAGCAACCATCAGTTTTTTTCTCTGTATCTCTGAATCTATTTCTGTTTAGTTTGCTCATTTATTCTGTTCTTTAGATTGCACATATAAGTGAGATCATATGATATTTGTCTGTCTCAGTCTGACTTATTTCACTTAGCTTAATATTCTCTAGATCTATCCATGTTGTCGCAAATGGTAAGATTTCATAGAATGTTTTTATTAGAATTTGGGATAGGATTCAAAATTGCTTAGTCAATCTTTTAAATATGATTTTAACACAAGTGGGAAAAACAAACAGTACTAAATTTGAGCTATAAACCTGTTAAATTGTTTCTGTAAAATTGCCTAGATTTAGTTGTGAACAATTAGATACTGAATCATTTATGTCTAAGTATAAAGAAATCTGATAAACATGTGAAATCTTTCCAGATTATTATTCTGGTTCTTAATATGAATGTTAATATTTTAATAGTTCTTATGATAAAGCTATTGGCTTGTTATTTGGAAAGATGACCTGAGTGTAATGTGTTGTGATTTGGGAATGTGTGTTAAGAATAATAACAGGAAAAACTGGTAACTTGACCGTGCATGTGATAAAATGCTTAACTTGAACAATATGATTTCTCATATAAATTTTTTTCTTTAAGAATTGTGTTAAGTATTTTAAATTAGCATGAAGTAAATATGCATTTTCTCAACTCTTTTAACTGTCTTTCCATCAGTTTACTAGACATGCAACTACAAATCATACCATGTGTGTTCTGCGGATCATAGTAATGATAAGGTTACCATCAATATTTCCTGTTCATTCAAAGTTTAGGAGGCACATGTGGCTTCGGATATGGCAAAATTCAGAGGGTTGAATGGTATCACTGGGACTCAGTCTATTTCTTCACTCACATTTCTTCTGTGTTGGTATCATTCTTAAGCTGACTTTCTTCATGTGGTGCCAAAAATGGCTTCCAGAAGCTCTAGGCTTATGTGGTTCTTACAGTAATGCCAACTGGAGTAAAAAGTGGAACACCTCTTATAGGTCCATCAAACATTCTGAGGATGACTTAAGTCATTGTAAATACTCTGGCCAGGATAATGGGGTTCAGGGACTCCCTTCTGGACCTCATGGAATAAGAGTGGAGTAGGAATGATTTGCCAAAGGAAAATCAGGAGGAGGAGGAAGCTAGAGACACTGGAAAGGAAAAGCCAAACATTATTTTATTTTATTTTGTTTTGTATATATAAAAATTTAAATCTATGTTTTTAAAGCATTTCCTGTTTCTCACTATATTCAAAATATATTCTTCTCCTAAGAAGCCTTCACAGACACCTTAAGCGCTTATTGATATTGAATCATCTTGGACTACCATCCTACTTACCATATTCCATTTATGCCAACACTACAATGTTCATGTTTTAATATCTCTAGATTTGGGACCTGTCTTTTAAGCATTGGTCTGTTGTACTTCAATTGGCAGCACTTTTTATTTCTCAGAGGTACATTACAGAATGATAAAATCTTATAGACTTAATTTTAACAAATGCTATTTTTCCATACTTTATATTTCAACTTTTAATTATATTCTAATTTATGTTCTTAAGAGCTATGTCTTTGATTTATACTCCCTTTGTAATAGCAGTCATTGAATAGTATTTGTCCAACACAATTTTGTCACATAACAATCAGTATTTGTTAAATGAATGAATTAATTTATTAATTAATAATTATGGGTGGGAGTTTTTGTACGCAAAAACGTTTAAACATATGTGCAAAAACATATATGTGCAAAACATTTAAGCATATGTGTGTATTTAGATAACAAGCTAAGCAGAAATAAGGAAGATCTAAAAAATACAAGGCTTACATAAGATAGAAGTTTGTTTCTTTCTAGTAGTTGGTGGGTGTCCAGAGCAAGTAGGTGGCTCTGCTCCACATGGTCATCCTGGAAGCCAGTCTGTTGGGTTGGATTGACTCTATCATCTTTGAGTTCTCATTCAGGTCCAAAGGAGCTTCTCCAGTTGTTTCCATTTTCCAACCAGAGGAAGGTATAAAGAGTATCCAGGGCAGGTTTATTTAATTTAATGTGCTAAAAGTTACAAAAATCACTTCCTTTCCCATTCCATACATCTGAACCTATTCCACTGGCCATACCTAAATACAAGTGGAACTGGAAAATGTTGTCTGTAGCCCTGGGTAGCCACTTGCTAGGCTAAAATTTAGAACGTTCTATTATATAAAGGAAGGAGAGAATGGATATTAAGGTTGCAGTCTCAGCCATAAGTAAAGGCTGGTTCAAAAATATTGCCATATCTTTTTAATTCCTTTATAAATGTATGACAGTAGATAGAAAGTTTTATTTTATGAGGCAGTGAATATAGAAAATATTGAACCAAATGTATTCTTCAATATTTGAATATTAGAAAAAAATATTGTTTCATTTCAATAATTATTTAATATCATTTTGAATTATATGTTAAAACAGTTGTCACCATTTCCCTTCATTCATTCATTTGGGATTTATTGAGTTCTTGCTATGTGACAGGCAGTGAACTAAACTGATAACTTAGTTATTATAGTGTTACTTTTTATCTCTAGATGCTCAAATGGAAAAATGTGATTTTATAAAATGCTATGAATAATGAGATTTTAGTATTTATTAAAGATTCAATGTAAATAAGTGATCAACTGTATATGTTTTTCTCTCCCACAATAGGTTCTTCGAGTAGTTCGACTTATTAAGATTTCACCTGCATTAGAAGACTTTGTGTACAAGATATTTGGTCCTGGAAAAAAGCTTGGGAGTTTGGTTGTATTTACTGCCAGCCTCTTGATTGTTATGTCAGCAATTAGTTTGCAGATGTTCTGTTTTGTTGAAGAACTGGACAGATTTACAACGTTTCCAAGGGTAAGAACAAAAAATGCAGTTTAATTCATTATTCTTATTTTAGTAATAATGATTAACGTCAAAGTAATTTCACTTTAACAGTGGTTCAAAAATATTGCCATATCTTTGATAATTTTAATGTTTAAAATGGTTTCTTCTTTGGGGTGCAGGTGTCTGAGCACATTTTCAGCATTGCCATATTATTCATCAATTCTAAAATTCTGAAAATAATCAATGAAATAATCAATAATACAATGAAATACTGAAACTGGTAAAGATAGAAACGAGTATTCTTAGCACCTGAAAATATTGTAGACTTTTAAAATACAGTTTGCTTTTTTGTGTTTGTGAGAGTTAACATTTTAAAATATGTTTTAGAGTTTATATATTTTTAAGTCAGGCATAATGTAAAAGGAAGCTTTTGATATTTAAATTCATAAGCACTTCAGATTTGAAGTATCTTTAGAAGAGCATCTAGTCCCTGCCTCTGCATTCTCCTTACAATTCACTTAGGCTAAAAGGAAGTTTAAAAATCAATCAATCCATAAGCGGAACTCAGGTAGAAAATGCAGCTCCTAACCAGAAGGATCCTAAAATTTAACTCTGTGTGGATTTAGAAGCATGAAAAAATACAATGACCAAGACAAATTTTATACACACACACACACACACACACACACACACGCACGCACACACACACGGTGCCAAAAAAAAGTATACACATTTTAAGAAAGGAAAAAAATGTATTAAAATTGTAATACTCATGTATACCGATAACAAAAGATGAATACAAGTCACGCTTGACTTCTGCAATTACAAGAGGTGCTCAAGGTGGTTACCATCAGCGTCCAGACACTTCTGATAACAGCGAACTACTGCTTGAGCAACGTTGCCCAAAGTGTCCACTTATATACATTTTTTGGCACCCCTGGTGTGTGTGTGTGTGTGTGTGTGTGTGTGTGTGTGTGTGTGTGTGTGTGTTCAATGTTAGCTGAAATCCTAAGGCCATTATATGGGAAGAAGAATCTTGGGGTAAGAACAGCATATACTTTTTTTTTAAATCAACTTTGAGGGCAAAGCTGTCTATACTCATCACAGATAAACTAATCATAGCCTCGGTGAATTTTGAAAACATTGTGCTAAATGTGTTGCTCATCACCAACCATTTCTTGAGCACCTATCAAGATCCAGGCAATTTTGGTGATCCGGGGACACACACATAACTAACTTTCCAGTCCTCAAGAATTTCTCGGTTGCGAGGGGTAACCAGTAAGTTAACGTAAAGCCTTGATAAAGGCCAGGTGATGTAGGAACCCAGAAGTAAGGTCCTTAACCAGCAATAAAAAGTCCAAGAAACTTCTTGGAACAGGAGGTTACTGAAGACCAGTTGGATGTAGCCAAATGAAGTGTAAGAGTACAGTGTTCCAGGATTTGGGGACAGTTTGTGCTAGAGGTCTGAGGTGAGCCATTTCTTATTCTAGACCTTAAAAGAGAAAGAACGGTTAATGGCAGGAGGAGGACATAAGGCCAACAAACTTTTAACTTGGATGAAAGTGTGATCATGTTTAAATGCCTAAGGGAAGGAGCAAATGGAGAGTGAGATTAAAGACATCTGAGCTAAAAAGGTCTATAGCAAAAGGTTCCTGAAGGTAGCATAAGAGCACTGGCACCAAGATTGGCCTTAGGTATTGAGCTGTCAGTTGTCTAGGTGGTTCTGTAGGGCAACAAACCAACCCAAAGTCACAGTGAGCCTTTGTTTACTTACTGCTGCATTACAAACAATGGGGAGATGCAGGCACGGGCTCCTGAGCGTTCCATGCTGCCCACTGAACAGCACTGGCAGAGGGTCAGGCCGGTCAGCACAGAAGTGGTGGGGAGGGACGGCGTTTGCACTGCAAAGCCTGTCATTGCCTATGGTGGGGCCACATAGGATGCCAACTAGCCTGGAGCCAGAACCCCACCCACCACAGGAGGGTCAGCTCTTCCTCCTGGGATGGAGGATGCAGGCAAAGGTGACAATAATGCCACCTTCTCTTAGTCTGCCCCCTCACTGCCCCTTCGATGGGCAAATACAAATTGCAGACCACTACCTTTCACAGTAACACTGGGACTGTTACCCTGCTCCATCTCTCGGGCCAGTTTAATGCAGCACACAGTGTTGGAGGCCCCCACGGGTCAGCCATTGTTGTAGGCCTGGGGGGTACTAAAAGGAAAACAACCCTCAGTTCCCTTACTTACTTACACAGCCTCAGCTTAATTTCACATCTTCATCTTTTACCATTTCCTCTAATCTCACCTCACTGCTTTTATATCCCTTACCAAAAACCTCTTTGAGCCAGGTTTTTGGAGTTTAGAATAATCCAGATATTGTAAGGGTGATATCAGTCTCTAGAATTGTTGGAATCAGCACTCCATAATCAATACATCAATGTTTCTGTAACAAAACATCAACCTTCAGAAAAAGGATAAATAAAGACAAGTAATTCTTTTCTTTAAATTAAAATTTATTGGGGCGACAATTGTTAGTAAAGTTACATACATTTCAGGTGTACAATTCTGTAATACATTATCTATATCTCACATTGTGTGTTCACCACCCAGAGTCAGTTCTCTTTCCATCACCATCTATTAGACCCCGTTTACCCTCTTCTAGAGCCCCGCTTCCCCTCCTCCCTTACCCTCTGGTTACTCCTAAACTATTGTCTGTGTCTATGAGTTTTTGTTCTTTCAGTTGTTTGTCTTGTTCTTTTGTTGTTTTCGGTTTATATACCATATATCAGTGAAATATGGTTCTCTACATTTCCTGTCTGACTTATTTCGCTTAGCATTATAATCTCAAGATCCATCCATGTTGTCACAAATGGTCCTATTTCATCTTTTCTTACCGCCGAATAGTATTCCATTGTGTATATATACCACAACTTCTCTATCCATTCATCTATCGAAGGACATTTTGGTTGTTTCCATGTCTTGGCCACCGTAAATAAAGCTGCACTGAACATTGGAGCACACTTGTCTTTATGGATAAATGTTTTCAGATTTTTGGGTAGATATCCAGGAAAAGGATTGCTGGGTCATGTGGTAATTCTATTCGTAATTTTTTGAGGAACCTCCACACTGCCTTCCATAATGGCTGCATCAGTCTGCATTCCCACCAACAGTGTTTGAGGGTTCCTTTTTCTCCACAGCCTCTCCAACACTTGTTACTATTTGTCTTGTTGATGATAGCCATTCTGAATGGGGTGAGGTGATATCTCATTGTGGTTTTTATTTGCATTTCTCTGATGATTAGTGATGTTGAGCATTCTTTCATATGTCTATTTGCCATTTGTATGTCCTCTTTGGAGAAATGTCTCTTCAGGTCCTCTGCCCATTTTTCAATTGGGTTGTTTGTTTTTTTGTTGTTGAGTTATATGAGTTCCTTGTCTATTTTGGATATTATCCCCTTATTGGAGGCGCTGTTTGCAAAAATCTTCTCCCATTTAGTTGGCTCTTTATTTCGTGAATGGTTTCTTTTGCTGTGCAGAAGCTTTTAAGTTTGATATAGTCCTGTTCATTTATTTTAGCTTTTACTTCCTTTGCCTTTGGAGTCAAATTCATAAAATGCTCTTTGAACGCAAGGTCCATAAGTTTATTACCTGTGTTTTCTTCTATGCAGTTTATTGTTTCAGGTCTCATGCTTAAGTCTTTCATCCATTTTGAATTTATTTTGGTGCATGGTGACAGATAGCAGTCCAGTTTCATTCTTTTACACGTGGCTCTCCAATTCTGCGAGCACTATTTATTGAAGAGGCTGTCTTTTCTCCATTGTATGTTTTTTGCTTCTTTGTCAAAAATTATCTGTCTATATTTATGTGGCTTTATTTCTGGGTTCTCAATTCTATTCCATTGGTCTGTGTGTCTGTTTTTCTGCCAATACCATGCTGTTTTGATTATTGTTGCCCTGTAGTACAAGCTAAAGTCAAGGAGTGTGATACCTCCAACATTGTCCTTTTTTCTTAGGATTGCTTTGGCTATTCGGGGTCTTTTGTGGTTCCGTACAAATCTGATGATTTTTTTGTCCTATTTCTTTAAAAAATGCCATTGGGATTTTGATGGGGATTGCATTAAATCTGTATATTGTTTAGGTAATACGGCCATTTTAACTATGTTGATTCTTCCAATCCATGAGCACAAAGTGTCTTTCTATTTCTTTGAAGACAAATAATTAAGTCACATAAAATTTTTCCCACTAAATGAACTCTGAAAACAACAACAACATAAAAACACATCTTTGGGTATTTTTAAAAATATTTTAATATAAAAGTTGTGAATAAGGGCTGTCAGCTAGTATAGAAAAGTATTATTGTAGATAAAACTCTGTACTTCTTGTTTTCCAAGTCTGATTTCACATCACCACTCCATTACTCGTTAGCTATGTGACACTGGACAAATTATCCTTTAAGCTTTTTTTTCCACATCTGAAATATAGGTAAAAATAGTATTTTTCTCATAGCATTGTGTGTATTGAATAATATACAAAAACAACACAACTCAAGGCTTAGAAAGCATTTAAAAAGTTATATCCTATATAATGTATTGACGTTGGTGTGTTAGCCTCTGTATAAAAGACAAGACTGCTTTAGATCCATGCCTGCCTTAGCCCCTTGGGATTTTTCTCTATTTTCCATCCATGATAGTAATCAAGTAGCATTACATTTTCAGATCTCCAATTACTCAATTGTGCCTTTCTGCATGATTACTTTGACCATCTTAATGGAAGCAGCCAGCAACTGTGAGGCCCCATAATCAGTTGTTCAGCAGCTGACAGTGTTGACAGTCTAAACATGTGAACTGACAAGGAGTAGCTTTTTATCTTGCACATGAATGGAATTCAGAGTTAAATCCCTGGAAAATAATCTTATAAAAAAATGTTAAAAATATTATAATTACAAAAAGTAGTCATTATCATTCCCAATGAAATGAAGCACCATCAGTTGGTGGTCCTTGCCTAATAGGAAATTATCAGAAAAGATGGTTAAAAACACTTTCCAGATGCTACTGTATTTCTGTTCAAACACTGTTTCCTGGATCCTACTCCCCCTTTTCTCTCATGTGACATCTCTCATTATCCAGTGGTTGGGTGTTGAACTAAGTTGGTTAATTAGAGTATGCACCAAAGCACAGCACATTAGGAGAACAAATTTTCTGTAAGAAAAACCACACAATACTTCCCAAAGTAAGATGGGAACTTCAAAAATCAACAATTGTTTATATTACCTTTACTTGGGTCCAGGCCACCTTGGAGGCTTACTACCACCAACATACATAGAGCTATGGGATGTAGGAGAGTAAACTTGAGAGGCTCTGGGAAATGACTGACCATGAAGAAAGGAGTCCAGCAGAAGCAGGAGGAGCCTGACTGGCAAAGGGGACTCAGTGTTTGTGCAAGGGAAATCATTTTTTTCTGGCTGTGTTTTGAACCTGATCTTGATCCAGCCATCCAGGTGGCATATACTCTCTAAGAAAATGGGACTAGCTGTATAAGTAAGCACTGGTTTGATTAGACCTGATTGTATCTTGGGCCCCAGCAATCCCCTGTGAAACCCATCTAAGAGGACTTGACATGGACACATGAAGGTGGTTTCCCCATCCAAATTCCAAAAAGAGAATCCTGGAGACACAGAGGGCCAGCAGAGAAAATAGCAGCTTGGGTGCACTGATTGCCAGTGCATTGACCTGCTGGCAGAGCTTCACCCACATTGAAATACCCCAGGTATTTCCTGAAATACTAGAAGGTGAAGGGGATCCTAAAGGGAGCTCTCACTTGCATTCATTCCACAGGGTCCCCTAATGGGTCTCCCTGCCTCTGTCGGGGTACTTTAATCCATTCTTCGTTTGCAGTAAAAATGGTCCTGCTAAGATGTCTCATCACACTCTCCTGTTTAAAATTCTTCGAGGTTCTTCTTTCCCTCAAGATAACAAACCTTTTAGTATGGTTTTCAGTATCTTTTCATTTCTGGCACTATTTACCACTTCAGGCTCACTTTTCAGGATTTCCTCCACCACACCTTTCAAAGACAAAGATGGTTTCTATCTTGCTCATTAAATCCTCTGTGTTTAGCACAATACTTGCCACAAGGTAGTTATGAATAGGTTTTTGAAGAACGAATAATAATGCTGGACCAAAACAGACTTCTCTAATCTTTCCATGCTATATCAGGCTCAACATGCCAGATTCTTTGATTCTTTCTCCCACTGTTGTCCATTCTTCCAGGACCCCCATTAGCCTTATCACTGTCTTTACCCATACCCATCAGAAATGTCTGCATAATTCTCCCAGAATGCTTTGCAAGTAGCAGAAAACCTGACTCCAACTGACTAAAACAATTAGGAAATTTATCTCACAAAATTCAAGAGATTAGGTAGACTTCGGGAAGCAAAGACTCTGGATCATTCACTGAAATTCTTTTAAGTGTTGTTATGGAATGAATTATGGGCCCCAAACGACATGTTGAAGTCTTAACATCCAATACCCCCAAAATCTGATCTTACTTGGAAATAAAAGTAATCAAGTTAAAATGAAGTCATTTGGGTGGGCCCTAGTCCACTATGATTGATATCCTATAAAAAAGGGAGATTTGGACACAGACATGCACAGAGGGAAGATGATGTGAAACACACGTGGAGAAGATGGCCATGTGATTGGAGTGGTCCTACAAGCCAAGGACCTCCCAGGATTGCCAGACAACACCCAGGGCTAGAAGAGGCAAGGGAGGATTCTCTACTAGAGTCTTCAGGGGGAGGATCGTCCTGCCCACACACTGATTTCAGACTGCTAATCCTTAGTAAGAACTGTGAGATAATAAGTTCCTGGTTTTTTTAAGCCACCCAGTTTTTGCAGTTACCTTTTCTATGTGTTGTCTTCATGTGTTAGTAAAATAGATATAATATTTCCAGGTATCGTGATAAAATCTAGAGGAAGAAGGGGGTCATCTCTGTCCTGCTGTCCTTAGAAGCAAGGACTCGTTTTCCAGTACTACCTCCTTTCTTCCCCCAGCAAACTTGCTCTCATCTCTCATTGGCAGGATTGGGTAACTTGGTCATTCCTAAATAAATCATTGGCAAGATGGCTGGATTCTAAATGATAGGCTTAGATTAATTATATGGGAAGAGATGGATATTTCCTAGACAGCCACAAAAATCACTGCAATGGTCAGATCCAAAACCTTGACAAGATTTCTCTCTTTCATCTCTATCTCAAAGCTCCTATATGCCCTGTGCAAACAAGGTGTATAAATAGATACATGGTAGCAGGAGGGCTGGTATTTAATTTCTCTCACCAGAAGCATCTGGGCCCCCAGCTCCTTCCCAAAATGTCCAAATGGTACCTGTCAAGCAGCCAACATAGGGCCTGGCACATAATAGATTCCTGCTCCCCTTCTTTTTATAGCCATTGTCGCTTTCTGTCCTACACATCTGACATTTCCATCTTATCACCTCTACGAGACTACACATATCTTGAGGTTAGCAGCACTGGACCCCGGTCTTCGGACACCTCCCAAAGCATTTAACTCTGTGCCGTGGTGTCTGTAGCATCAAGAAGTAGAGTCAGGGCAGAAGCAGGGAAGCCTCTGCATACAATCCCATGAGATGGAGAAGGGGGCGATTGAAATTTTTTCAATGAAAAAAAAGGGTATGTTGATAGAATATAATAAAACAACTTTGTCATCTCAAGCCAATAACTTTCTCTTCTAATTTGGACCAAACAGACACACTGCTAAGTAGAAATAACAAGGAAGAGCAAGCCCTGCTGTGAAGCAATATCCTGCAGTTCCTGTTTGGTTGGGACTAATAGGTTGTTTAAAAGGAGAGCAATTTAGATTAAGTTTTCATGATGGAACAGCCTGTACATGTCATAAGACCTGTTGGAATAGGCAAGAGTCACTGGTCTTTCTGTAACAAAGACAAAAACAAATTCATGTTTCCCATAGTTGCCTGACAAGCAGTTTCACTATGGTCTTGTTCAGTTTATCCCTCCATTTATTATATAATATAAAGCAGCTTGCCTCTACGTTACTAAAATACAGGCAATAAACATCCACTGACATAATTAACCAGCTCAATATCTTTATTCCTTTTAATTTCCCACTAAAATAATAACGATCAGGCCTCATTTGTTTTGCAGTCTACAAATGGGGATCATTTTTATTCATAAATAATACACTCCATAACATGAAGTACTTGAGTTTTTATTTTATTTATTTGACATGTTTGCTTAATTTTCATTTTTTAAATGCTAATTACTTGCTCCGTTGAATTTTCACTTATAAAATCATGTCCAAAGCCGTTATTCAGTATAAGCAGTAAATGCTGTAAAATAATTACAAATTAATTCCCCCCTTCCCTCTCACCACCCAAAGGGTTAATCGTGCTGTTAGGTATGCTTAAGAATTAGTGAGAAATTTTAAGAAACAAGTTGCTCCTTAATTTTTTTTTATTATTTACCAGATGTGGTTAGTTTGACTTTATTTTTAATAAGTTCAAGGCTTATTTTATCTTCAGAAGTATAATTAGTTCAGTTACTATTGCTGAAATCTTTATTAATTTTTGTTGTATTGTTTGGTCTTTCTTATGTTTTTAATTTTTTTCATGAGATGTTTCAGACATGCAAGGAGATATAAAGAATCAAATGTATTCTGTGGCCGTACAGAGCTTAACAGCTCCCACACCTCTGACCTATAGAAACGGAGAGATAATAAGTTAGTGTTGTTTAAGCTGCTAAATTTGTGATCATTTGTAACACAAAAATAGAAAACTAACGTAGGTTTTAGATGTTTGTTTTTAATATTTGTGACTCCAAATACTGCTGCTCTGAACATTGCACATTGACTTGTGCACACATGAAATCTTGCACATGTAAACATTCCTTTAGGATATATAGCTGGGAATAGAATTGCTGAGTCTTAGAATAACAATATCTTCAATTTTAAGATATTTATAAACCTGCACTGCAAAGTACTTTTACCAATTTATCTGCTATCAGCAGTATGAGAATGTTCTCTACCTTACAACTCAGCAACACTTGGTTTTGTCAGGCTGTGTCTTGCTTTAAACATTTAGCTCTTCATTTAACCTAAACTGATATTTGTGGCTGCTGTGAATTGTTTCCATTTGGATAATGTATTGTCACAGTACTATTTAGGGACTAGTCTATCCATTCCTCTGCAGTTCTGCAGTGACAGCTGTGTCATAGTATGATTCCATATGTGTGTACCCCAGTCAAGACACACAAGCTCCCTTTTCATCACCTTTAGCCTCTGAAGTTTTTTTTTTCTGGTCAACCTCCAGAAAAGCCCAATAAGTATCCAGCTTTACTCAAGTATCTCAGTTGGCAGTTTCCACCTTTCAAGAGTCCATGACTTTGCCCCTTCTGCCTGACACAACATTAAAAACCAAAGTCTAGCAGAGATCATAAATCCCCTAGGATTGCCTTTCCTTGACTCAAGCAACTTATTAGTTTTTAGTCCTGGGATTTCCATTATTTTCTTGAGAGCTTAACTAGAATATTTGTTGCATTTTATCCAGAATTTCCTGGAGTTTCCTTTTTTTTCATATGTGATCAGACACTCACGTTCACTAATCGATTTTTAAGGAAAATCACCACTCTGATAACTGTCTTTCAGATGGATAGATTTTTTTTTTCTATAGGCCCAACCTGGCCCGGCCAGCCCATCTATCTTCATCATCTGCAGCCTCACATTTCTTTGCATTTGCTTGCATTATGGATATTGTCTCCTCTTGATTCTCACATCCTCATGTTTATGCTCCCTTAATCCACTCTGCCACTGAAATCTACTTTCCACAAAATATTGGATACATCCATTCACAATGAATACTAAATAAATCAGTATTTGTTTTTTATATGTCTATTTATTTATTTATTTTAATTAAAGTTTATTGGGGTGACAATTGTTAGTAAAGTTATATAGATTTCAGGTGTACAATTCTGTATCACATCATCTATATCTCACATTGTGTGTTCACCACCCAGAGTCAGTTCTCCTTCCATCACCATATATTTGATCCCCCTTACCCTCATCTTCCACCCCCCTCCCCGCTTACCCTCTGGTAACCACTAAACTATTGTCCATGTCTATGAGTTTTTGTTTCTTCATTTGTTTGTCTTGTTCCTTTGTTGTTTTCAATTTTGCAACAACATGGATGCTTCTTGAGATTATTATGCTAAGCGAAACAAGTCAGACAGAAAAAGTCGAGAACCATATGATTTCACTGATACGTATTTGTTTTGTTGTTGCTTGTAATCCAGTCAACATTCTCTATGTAGTGGAGCTATGAGGTGTACACATATGAACAAATGTACTAATTGCCCTCTTTAACTTATAACATAGTCGAGAATGTAAGGAAGAAATCATTTTATCCCATACTAGACACATAAGAACTTAAATTAGCCAGAAGGTGAAATATGATATCAAAGATATTCTGGAGAGTATTTAGAAACCTGGGAACCTATATGTGCTAAGCACTGTGCTTCCAACGATCATCTCATTTTAATAAGAAGATATTGCTTCCAGGGAAGGAGGTCTGCAAAGCTTTGTGATGAGTTGTCTTTGGGAGTGCATATGATTTCAACAGGTAAGGATGTGGACAGTGGCATTAGATGAGAGTATTCCATGTAAGGAACACAAAATGAGTAAATCACAGGGCACGGAGGCATGTATGAGAAAGGAACTGTAGTGTTGGTATAGAGCCAGATGATAAAGAGTCTTCACAGGTTGGGATTGTGGCACAGAGGAGCAATTGAAGATTTTTACCGCTTCTGTCCTATTTTTTTCCTGGAGAATATCAGAAGAGCTTCTAGAGGAAGTTTACGTAGGAGAAATGCTATTTCTCTGAGGAGGTATTTTCATTGAACAAAATTTAGTTTTTATTGACCAAAGACAAAAATTTATGATCATTTGTGGCATCTTCAGGGCAGGAGGGGAGGTAATTTTTAATTTTTCTATGTGGCCATTCTGTGGCCATACTGTGTCAAATCTTCCACAGTCTCTTAAAGTCGGTCCCATCTGAGGCTTTAGGCCAAATTGTCATCCATGCTTGAACATGGCTTTGCAATAAGATGTAAAATTGACTTTGGTTCCTATCCACAGTAATATCAGAGGGTTTTGGGGTTTTTTTGCTCCTATTTGAATTTATTTTGTGATTATTTTTGTGATTCATTAGTGGCATGGTGATAAAATAATATTCTGTGCACTTCCTTTTTTTTAAAGTTTTTGTTTGGCAGTTTTGTTTTTTTTTTAAGTTTCAGGTGTACAAAACAATGTAATAGACATTTATCATTTATCTCTCACACAGTGATAACCCCTTCCCCCCATCTACTACCCCTCTGACATCACATACAGCCATTACATTTCCACTGTCTCTATTCCTAATGCTAAACTCCACTTCTTGTAACCATGTGTGTGTGTGTGTATATATATATATATATATATATATATATATATATATATAAAATTGTAGTTGACATTCATTATTGTTCAGCTTCACTTCCTTTTAAAGGATGATTTTAATGCAGCATGAATCACATAGAGCTGGCCTTCGTTTCCTGTTGTGTGTTGATATCATTGGTCCACTGAACTGTAGTTATCGGAAACATCTTTATATTCCAGTCCCAGATGTGCACTCTTTAAGGGAGAACTTTTTTTGCACCTCATCATATTTTGGTAGTTTTCTATCAATGATCTTATTTGCAGTTTTCCAACTGCTAATTGCCATATCCCATTAATATTATTTTAATAATCAATCTACTCCATTGTGCCAACTTCAAAGCAAATGAGAACCATTAATGAGGAATATTTGTTTCAGTCAGTTAAAATAAGCTTCTGCTTCTGTAAGCATATTTCTACTGATGAAAAAGTGACTATATTGTTAAATATTTTCTTGAGTCTTCCCTACAAAAACAATACAGTCTATAGTCAGACATTTTAATTATTCTCTCATTATTCCATACAATTCCCCATCAATAAACACAGCATAATAGTACATCTCTTAGAGGATTATTAGGAGGGTTAATGGATATAATATATGCAAACTAGTTAACACTATGCCTTCAACAAGTAGTAGCAGTAAGTGTTATTCTTAAATGGCATGGAAATCCAAATTCTTAGTGTGACACACTGAATTCCTAGCAATAATCAGAGAGCCCAACAAACAAGGGTCCCTCAGTACATCATTGGGGCATTAACTCAATAGTAAGTACTCAGTTTTCTGTGTTGCTTTGAAAGTTTAAAAATAGGCCCCAATTCCAGTTTAGAATATTCTTTTTAGTTAGTCCTTTGCAACTTTCCACAAAAATGCAATAAGTAAAACATTATGATACAGAAAACAAAGACCAACTGCCAAATTACTGCCAGAATCTGAAATAGCTTATCATTAACTATTCCATCTATGGGACTAAACACAGTACCATTTAATGAGTGATATATAGATTTGTTCTTTCCCTACTGCCCACCCTGTGGGTATAACACTTAGAGTCTCAAAGAACCATGAGTCTGAGCTGCCTACTTTTGCAGAGGGCTCTCTCCAGGTTCTCAAACATCATCCCTATAAATCAACTTTAAAACCTAAATTTCCATGAAACATGATGTGATAAAGTATATGTGTGCACATAAGTAAGCAAGTAAGCATGAATAGAGCTGAATACATGTGTGTGCAGACTGGAGGATAAGAGGTCCAGGGAAGCTGTTCTAGGCAAATGGAAGTAAATAGGTGCATGCTATAATCTTGAATTGTGCAATACAGAAGGGGAATAACAATACAAGTGGGGACTAAATATAGAAAAAAAACCTCGTAGTTAGTTTTGGATTAGGTCTGTAGTATTGCTTCTGTTATTTTTTTTGGTATTTTAGTTTTTCATATGCCATTCAATTCAGAGTTCCAGGGAAAACGCAGTAGGCAAAGAACAAAAATCCCCCCTCAATCCAACAGAAATGCATTTCTGTGAATAAAAACTCTAAAACTTTAACAATAAAGTGTGCATATTAATGTGCATGATCAAAAAGAGAATTTCACTAACAGTGTAGACGAATGTCACATTTTCAGTTTCTTTGGATAAGCTACATCATTTCAGGTTGAATACAAAGAGGAAGTAGAACCAATAGGGAGGTTATGGATAGATACAGCAAAATAAAGGAAAGGAGACTCTATCTTGGAGTGTGAGGAAGAATACATTTCTGCATTATTTAGCTGAATAAAAATTTTTAAAGTAGTCTTAAAATTGCTGCCAATTCAACAATGCCTGAAAAGATATGTTTATTATATTTTGCCTTATTCCAAAAAGAATATAATGTGTCCAGAAAGGATTATAGCCAGGTCAAATAAATTTAAGCAAAATTTAAAATAATTAATATAAACAGAAAACAAAATCAAAATTACCATAGAAGCAAAAATGAAACCCAAAACACAAAAGCTCACCATGAGGATATCCATATTTCCTGGAGTTTGGACACAATTGTGATTCTTAATTTTCCTAAAATAGGTAGATAGGTAGGTAGATAGATAGATAGATAGACAGATAGACAATGATTATGAGGTAAAAACAACTAGTTCCTGGAGAAGCATAATTAGACCTGGTTAAATTTAGAAAGACATTTCCCTAGATGTCATTATTATTAATGGTAGTAATTACTATATATGAGTAATTTTTACATACGAGGCCCTTATAACAAGAACTTTTTAAAGGTAGATATATATAGAGAAAAAGAGGTGCAGATATATACATACATAGATATCCACATATATCAAAAATTTGTGAGAACCAACAAAAAATATGTTAGGGTACAGTAATTTAAAAAATATGATGAATGGGCAAACTCGTATATTCATTTAAAAATATATATATGAAAAGAAAGTATCACGTGAATGATCAAAAGACTAATTATTATTAAATAAGTAATGTTGGGGATACCAGAGCCCCTTCATACTATGTGCCAAAATTCTTTCCTGATGAATTAGAGCAAGGATATTTAACATGTGAAAACCTAGAAAGCAAAAAGAAAACACCATCTTTCATCTTGGATAGTCAAGGACTTAAAGGAGGCTTAAAAGGAGGATATATTTGAATTTTGAAACAAGTGAAAATATTGCCATAAACAATTTTTAGAAACAAAAGGAAAATAGGAAGATACAACCTTATTTATAATGAATGCCAATAAGAATATGTTAAATGGACAAGGTTTATTTGCTACTTTTGTTTTGGGTTAGTGATTATGTGCACTGCTGGCAGAAACCCTGTCACATATTACACATGGAAGTGAACCTTTGTGTAACTCTCTGGGAAAGCTTTTCATTATATATCAAGGCACTAAAAATCATTTTTACCCTTTGATCTAGTAATTGCTTTTCTAGAAATCTACTCCAAGAAAATATCGAGCTGCACACCAAGATTAATCTTCAAAAAATGCTCTTTTGTAGCATTATTTACCATTGTGAAAATTTTGAAACAATTTTAACGTCCAAACATAACAGAATGTCTAAGTAAATTTTTTTAAATTTTTATATGGCATATTATACAGTTATCAAAACTATATTTTTACAGAGTAATTAATAAGTTAAGTCATGAATGACATAAATGGTGATGATAAAAATTTAAGCAAAAAAAGAATAATGCAGCACTATTTTTGCAGCTGAATTCAATTTTGTCTCATATATATATATGCGCCTAGGAAAAAGCTGGAAGAATTTTCAAATTCTAAAACAAATTTAAAAAAATATATACAACCTGTTGTTTGAATTATAAGTAACTTATTTTATTCTTTATACCTTTTGATATTTTCAGATTTTGTAAAATGAATGGCATCTTGGTTTAAAAAAAGGAGCTAGGTAGGTAGATAGATAATAGATTGATACATGATGATAGATAGATAGATAGATAGTACATATTACTAAATAGATTATATTATGTATCTATTAACCTATATAAGTATATATACTCTTAACAGAGATATGCAAGTTGTATAAGACTAATTTTAGTTATATAATAACACTAATTTTAGTTTATGACTTGTCAAATCAGCTTTATATATTAACATCAAATAATTTCAAATAAATATTTATTTGTAAACAACTATCAAATTTATTTTCTAGATATTAGAGTACTAAATGAGCACTATCAAAATCAAAGCAAGGCTTTGAAATTTATGTTTGTAATAGAAAAGAGCAGACAATATAATCTGCAGTAAAGCTCTTTATTTGAGAACTTGGACAGTGAAGAGAAATGAGAAATCAAAGCTGACTAAAAGAGAGCAAACCATAAATAATGTTTTTAACGTGCAAAAATATAAGCACTTCTTGAACAAGCTGCTTCTATTTGAAGTCAAATAGAAAACGCTTGTTCTTGAGCACAGTTATATAAATGGATAGTAAAAAAACACTGAAATTTCCTATGTAGGTTCTGTTGTATTTTCGTTATATGTTTTTTTAACAAATCTTCAGCTTATTTAACAATAAGACATGTATCTGTTTTTAGGAGCACTATCTATTTTGTGTATGTTACTAAATCTTTATTGCACCAAAAGTAAAATAACAACTTTCATCTGCAATTTTATAGCACATATTTGCCAATGAAACGCATCATTTACATTATGAAAATTTAATATGATTGACATTAGCAAAATAGCTAATTAAGAAATAGGGCATAAATACTTCAAGAAACTTGACAGTCTGTCCTATGAAGAAAATTAATTCAGATGTCTTCTATTTGCATAAATCTCCAGGTCTCATTTTCACAGCTGTTTGTTCTGTCATCTAGATGGTTGCATTTCAATATTATTTTAACATAATCGGTGGGAAGTATACCTTGCAACTAAAAATATCATGCTCTGCAAAAAAGATTGTTAGGGGAAAATGTAAGTTCATTCAGTTCATCTTGATCTTTTTTCCCTTAAAATAAATGTTCTAATGTAGGAACTTTAACATTTCAGTCTTTAATTATGAAAATACTTTTATTAAAATACAGTCCTTTATTTTAGATTCTCATGAAAATGAAAAGATTATGCCCTTTTCATATGGAAAATATTAATGAGTGGAGCTTATTTTAGCAAAGAATAAAAAATGCTGGTGATATCTACTTTTCATTAATCAGTTGAGCATAATATGGAGTTTCAGTGTGTACCAGTGTGTAGCCAGTGCTGTGATGGACAAAGGAGGTAAAAATTTTTAAATAATCCTTAGACTGGGTATGTATACTGTTTGTTTTAGTAATTCAGATAATGAAAAGAGATCAACATTTATTAGATCTCACGATGTGTTGTACCTGTAATGTCCCAAAGAGCAGTAGGAAATTGAAGTCAACAGATTCCAGCCTAGAGACCTGGCAATACCATTTGCTACTTGCAGGCTTTGGTTAATCATTTAAGGCTTCTGCACATCAGTGTCTCCATCTATAATAGGGGCTACAAGATGTACAGTAACGATTCACAAGGTTATTGCGAATAGTATTCTAAATAATGGACAATTAACTGCTCTTGGGGCAGTAAAGCACCATACAAATGCTAGTCATGGCTCAGTGTCTCTTCCATCATTTAATCTTACCCTGAAAGAAATCCTAGGATACCGTAAAAATCCATGATTTTGTCTACATTGTCTTTTCTGGTGATATGTGTAAAAGTTAACCAAAGAATGGCTAACATTTAAAAGAAAAGAAACAATCAGATACACCTACACACATTTTTATAACTAGAACAAGATTCACTGGTTTTTGCAAATGAGCTTCTGCCATCTTTCCTTTTACTCTTGAAATTATTTTTAAGTGTAGACTCTACTTAAAGTAATTTGCTCCTGGAATAGGCATAATGTTTTGATGTCTGCTTTGCTTCTAATTACGTTCAAGCTCACTTTGACATTTAAGGCCAATTACATTAGTCTAGATTCAGTAAGACTTTTCCATAGTAGTCTAAAATTTGACCAATAAACAGGCTTTTCCTCCCTCTCTCTTTTTATTCATTTAAATGGAATGCTTTGCAACAAGCATATTTTAGGAATTATGAAAGCAAATAATGTGGGTTCATTTTGGAAAAAAGCAAAGAACTGTTTGGCCTTTCTTGCCAACATAAAAGGCAGTCATGGAATTAATTGAAACCACCAGTTTCAACTTTATTTCTTTCTAAACCAAAAAGAATAAGGCATAAAATAATCATTTTACAGATTCATATTTTAAATATTTCACTTATTGACTACAAAGGTAATTGATTCCAACAGATCTCAAATTCCAAAGGAGTTCACATATATAAAGAGACATATATGGCACCAAAAACTTTTCCATTTAAAAGTCACTAATAGCTAAACTCTCCAGAACAGAGCCCTACAACAAAATTTAGTCGGTGTTCCATTGTGTTTTAAGATTCCAGCATATGGACTTAGGACAGAGCACAGCACCTAATTTGGTTAGCTGCCTATTTTCATTCCACTTACTAACATCACAATTTTTACTATTTATTAAATGAATACTCTGATGAGTTGACAGTACCAAAAGACACTGTAAAGGCAATTTATAGTATCTACTAATAACAAAACATTCACTGTAGCCTTTTTCTATAATTTGTATAGGTCAGATTTCGTCTGGGAAATTGGACTGGAAAGCACATCATATAAAAACAAAGATTTCCAAATGGTTGTCAGTACTGATTAATAATAATAGATCATAAAAAGTGGGCACTTATAGCTAGATGAAATCTTAGGAATCATTTAGTTCAAAAATGAAATAAAATGATGCCATCAAAAACACTGTCACACTTTCAAAATTATGTATCTAAAGGAAATATCTTCTTACAAATATAAATGGTTTATTCTATATAATTTTCTTCTTTATAAAAATGGAATCACACTGTGTTTGACATAAAAAGTTTTATCATAAAAAATATATAGGAATTCCTAAAAGTTTAATTAGTGTAATAAAGGTTTCTCCTTTGGACAAATTCTTTAAAATAGATTTTTTAAATTATTATTAAAAATATTATTTGTATAGTGTTTTTCTATGTTTCAGTAAAGTTTTTTCTTTTTTTATTATTATTAGTTTCAGGTGTACAAAACAATGTAATAGTTACACATTTATGCCCCTCAACAATCTACTACTCCTCTGACATCATACATAGCTGTTACAGTTCCACTGACTCTATTCCCTATGCTGTACTCCATATCCTGTGACTATATATGTATATATATATATATATATATATATATATATATATACATACATATATATATCACAATTTATATATAAAATTATAGTTAACATTCATTATTATTCAGCTTCAGTTGTACACTGCAGTGGTCAGCCATCAACACCATCCATGAAGTGGTCTCCCTAACAAGACAAGTATCCATCAGATACCCTACAAAATCTTTACAACATTATTGATTATATTCCCCAAACTGTCTTTAGTATCCCCATGGCATACAGTGCTTAGTGCTTTAATGTTTACAAAGTACTCACACATACTTATTTTGATTCTCAAAACAGTCTTCAGAAAGTGATGATATTATCATACATTTGAGAAAGATTGATGTCGTCTTCATCAAAGATAGGTGTTTTACCCATATCCATTAGGCCAGTCAGCAATTTCATCCTAAACTCAGCCTGTGACTACAGAACTGAAGGCTTGATTCTTTACCTCTCTGCCCTATGACTCCCAGAGGGTCGTAGTCTTTATTCTCAACCCATCCAACCTCTATCTTAAACCGCAGTCCTTCAGCTGTCCCTTGTAGGAAGGTCATCATCTTTTGAGAGTGAAGGCAGAGATGAGGGGGCCAAAGTTAGAAGTTTTGAAAAGCTCGTGGCTGTTACTGCATTCATGGAAGACAACAAAGAAGCTTGCCAGGCAGTGCTGGGGCCCCTTTGGAGGCTGTGGTAGAAAGGAGCCCATTTCTCTGTGGTATATCTTCCTCCACAGTGCAGCTGCGGGGTACATACAGCCATGGAGAATTAGATTCACCTAGGACTTAGCATTTTTCATGAGAGTTTGGCAAACAAGACAGAGAAATGGAGTTGGGAGAACTGAGAAAAGTGTAATTGAATTGATGGATCATGAAATTCCATCTAAACCAGAGAAGGAGGGATTTAAAGTCAAGAGATGGCTACTGCTGATGACTTTACAGTACTGTATTTGTACTCCAAGTTCAAATCCACAGTATTTGTGTTTATGGACAACTTAGAGCCACAGTAAGGCTTAGCTATTGTAGGTTTTTAAATGCACTTAATGTCATTTTTATTGATTTTTTTACAGCCCTTAATTTTCCATAAGACCTTGATCTTGTCAGTCATGATTTTGCCAATCAATGCACGTTTTTGAAATTTAACTCTAACATTAGCTTTATCCAACATTTACTATATTTCAATTATTTTAAATACTGGAAAAGCTTTGAATATTTGAGTAAGTTTTAAATAAAAAGAATGTATACAACAAAATATTACAGGATTATAAAGTCAGTGGGATTTTCAGAAGGTAAAATTCCTCCATATGTTATTGCTATTTGAGTGGGAAAAAAAGAAGCATGGATATTGAGTAGGTGAATAATTAAGGCAACGAAAGCCAAAAAAGGTGTCACTTTTGCACTCAGTGAATACCATCAAGGCAGGGACACTCTCAGTAAAAATGTTGAGCTCCTATATGTTGTCAAATAGATTTCATTTTGAAAGCAAACCTTTTGTAGAGGAACAGTTTTTGAAACCAGCTAAAGATAAATAAAGTAGATGCAAATGATATTGTAAAATGAAAATTGTACATCAATAATGTTGGTTATATTCTTCACCATTTTTAATAACTTCTGAATGTGTATATTTTTAAAGTAAGAGAAATAGATGTTTCTACATGTATTTTAATGCAAAAAGCATATTAAGTAAAAAGTAATTTACAAAAAAACATATGTTCACACAAAAACCTTTACATGAATGTTCATAGTAGCATTATTGATAATAGCCAAAAAAGGATGGTTCAAGTAAACTGAATGAAATTGGGCCAGATGCTGAGCAATTAGTGGAAAGTAAGAAAGGGGACTCCATTTAACCTTGAATATTTACCTTCTAGTACCATACACATCATAATATTGGTGCCTTGAAGGAGGATGTATTGTCTTAAAACAATACAGGGCTTGACAGTGAACAATATTTTCATAGTCAACATATTGACTTTCGGTCTATTGATTATCAACATACTGACAAGCATGGAAGACCCAATTATGACTGAAGAACAAAATGTAAATATTGTTGAACTTGAGGATGTTAAATGAACACATGACCAAAGATGGAAATGAAAGAAGAGGAAGGTAGTGGGATGAGTAGTAGTGCTGAGACCTTCATCTTATATAGGGAGATGGCTTGCCATTCTGTCAGAATTTGGTGGAATAAGAAATAGAGATTTATGTACAAAATGTGGGAGTGGTCAAAAGAAATGGGGAGTGATGTTTGCCTGAACTAAATCTTCACATATAGCAGAAGTCTATGTCTAAAGTGGATCAATTAAGAAATACTGAATAGGAATATGGATAGCACCACCAGAAGTGAAACACAAATGGTTAAAAATGGTGACCTCTGGGAAGTGGGACTGAGGTACTTGGGCATACAGCTGTTGTTTATTATTCATTAAGAAACTCATCATCAGGCTTCCTTACTATGTAATGTTTTAATCCTGTAGTATCACCTTGATTTAAATTTTGAAAAATAATATTAAGAATGAGCTTAACAAGAAATGTGCAGAAACTATCTGAGAAGAAATTTTTGTTCAGAATCATGAATAAAGATAATAAATGGAAAGATAGGCCTTTCTTCAAGATCGGAAGGTAAACTGAGAACAATATCAACTTTTCTTACATTAATGTGATCTGAATAAAACAGGAGGACATTTTAGGAAAATTAACAAAAATAAATAAAAGAATTCTGAGAATATAAAGAAAATATAGATTTTTCAACTAAATTGTGTTGAGTCAACTTAATCACCTACTGAGAAAAAAAAAAAGATTCATTTCTGTCTCTTTTCTTATACCAAAATAAATTCCAGATTTAAACTGATTTAAATAGTGATTTCTGATTCAACATGTTAAACATAACAAAATAAGGAAACTATAAACCTACTGCATAAAAATATGGGTACATGTATATCTAACCTTGCAGTGAGAGAGGCTTTTTAAGCAAAATAAAAACACCTTAAATAAAAGGAATGGCAAATTAGACCACATAGAAATTAAAAATTTATGTTTGCAAAAATATTGTGAATGGATAAGAAAAAAAATCCATGAAACATATATGACAGGTAGAAGATTTGTTTTCTTAATTTATAAAGAGCTGGTAGAAACCAACAAGGGGCAAAATGGTCAACAGGATAGGAAAATGACATAATAAAAGGGAAAGTTGTCCAAAGAAAAGAAACAACTTCCTCTAGGCCAGGGGTGTCCGGACTTTTTCAACGTTTTTCACCAAGGGCCATATGCGGTAAAATACACACACAGCCGGGCCACTCACTCGAGGTGAAGTACGTATTGCCTCACCTGGTTTATTTAAGTGAACTGAATTTATGTTTGGAATTTGCTGTGGGCCAATTAACAATGGATCATGGGCCGCAGTTGGCAAACAGGCCGCAGTTTGGAAACCCCTGCTCTAGGCCTTTGTTCATCACCCCCTTCTCCACCATTTAAATCCTACTCATCTTCCTTATCAGAGTCAATTGCCATCATTTTCCCAAACCTGTTCTTGACTTATCTAAGAGGAATACATTGATCCTTCTAACTTACTTGTTGGTAGCTTTGCTACATTTCTCTTACACACCATATTTTTCACTTTTCTTATAGCTGGTCATGTTCATCTTTTTCTTCCACTCTTGATTATAAATTTCTTAAGAGAACAAACCGTGTCTTCCTCATCTCAATCCTCAACACTTCAAACCTTCAGAAACGACTAATAATCCTTGTTTGAATTAATAAACTAAGCAGGTTCTTCAAGGAACACAGGTCTTGCAGATAATGTAAGTCAGTAAAGGTCCTGGATTCACTAAACTATCATTTGGATTTAAATTTCTGGATAAAATCTCAGCAAAACTGATAAGGCACCTTTCATGCAAGACACAAATTAATTTTCTGTCTATGATAAAAGTATTTCATGGCATTCCCTTTCATTGGTTCATTTATGTAAGTAGCTATAAACACAGAAATTGCATTGTAACAGGAAACTTTGCTCTCGAGTATAGTTCACAGCATCTCACAATATGAACTTTCAGGTGTCTGAGCTATGCAGAAATGAGATTTTTTTTCTTCTAAGACTCTGAGAAGAGTAGAAGATAACACCAATGTTCTTGCCCACATTGCTTATCTCACGGCAACAGGTTACAGTTCCATAGCTCCACATTCCCGAGCATTTGCTGAATGTGTAATAGCTGAGTGTTCATGAAAGATAATGCAGTAGATGAAAACAAATTAAATTGGTTTGTGCCCAAGGCAGCTGAAAGGTACACCTGAATTTTTGGTCTCTAGGTACCAAAAATAAATCTTGTGGGCTTAATCACAAGCTTTTCTGCTACTTTTGGAGAAAGAAATCCATGTCCAATAAGATTCCTCTTATACTTGTAGGTGTTTTGATTCTTCCCACATTGCTATTGAATCTTTGGGATGTACACGCACTTTCACACAGGTGACATTTCCATTGAAGAAAATACATCAGTCTGATATATATATACATATATACATATATGTGTGTGTGTGTATAAAACAACGTGTGTATATATATATATATATATATATATATATATATATATATATGTATATATATATACACACACACACACACACATATATATATGAATCACTTTTGGAATTTTTTTCCTTGCCTTTAGAGGTAATAAATATTCAACAGGAAAAAAAATACAGGGAAAAAATAATTGCCCTCAATGATAAGTCCTGGCACACTTACGAGATTAAATGATGTGTTGAAAATTCTCTGAAGCATTTTTACGATGAGTTAAAGCTAATATTTTCTTAGGCACCTTTTCAAGGAAAGTATTATTTTGTCCTTGGCTGAGTTCAAGTGTCAATAGCAATGTATTTCATACTTTTATGAGCAAAACACTTTGTAGGGTAATGAGATTATAGGAAAATTAACTCAAGAAGAAGTTAAGATTTTTTACACATGGACAAAGGGAAGTAGAAAAACTTATCTCCTATTTCAAGATTCATTTAAAGAAAAGGGTAAACAGGGTCAAATATATGGTGATGGAAAGAGAATTGACTCTGGGTGGTGAACACACAATGTGTGATATAGATGATGTATTACAGAATTGTACACCTGAAACCTATGTAACTTTACTAACAATTGTCATCCCCAATAAACTTTAATTAAAAAAAAAAAAAGAGTATTCGCTCCTTTTTTCAAATGGGTCCACTATGTGTTGGGCATTGAATGCCTTACTTCTTTTTTTATTCTTTAAATTAAAGTTTATTGGGGCGACAATTGTTAGTAAAGTTACATAGATTTCAGGTGTACAATTTTGTAATACGTTATCTATATCTCACATTGTGTGTTCACCACCCAGAGTCAGTTCTCTTTCCATCAACATATATTAGACCCCATTTACCCTCTTCTAGAGCCCCTCTCCCCCCTCCCTCCTTACCCTTACCCTCTGGTAACCCCTAAATTATTGTCTATGTCTATGAGTTTTTGTTCTTTCAGTTGTTTGTCTTGTTCTTTTGTTGTTTTCGATTTATATACTACATATCAGTGAAATCATATGGTTCTCTACTTTTTCTGTCTGACTTATTTCGCTTAGCATTATAATCTCAAGATCCATCCATGTTGTCACAAATGTTCCTATATCATCTTTTCTTATGCCAAATAGTATTCCATTGTGTATATATACCACTTCTTTATCCATTCATCTATCGAAGGACATTTTGGTTGTTTCCATGTCTTGGCCACCGTAAATAAAACTGCAATGAACATTGGAACACATTTGTCTTTATGGATAAATGTTTTCAGATTTTTTAGGTAGTTACCCAGGAGAGGGATTGCTGGGTCGAATGCCTTACTTCCAAAAAAGTTAATTATCTCTAGGAAAGGAGAGAGCTTACTGCCTGGGAAATAGTGATTCAAGACATCACTGAACACAGGAAGCAATACTTGGAAAAGTACTTACTTTAGAGTCAGAATGCCTGACTAATACTTCTGTTAGTGCCACAAATTAATAGAGTGACTTTGGGCTGATCACCCTATCATCCTTTAGACTCCTTTTCCTTATCTTCAGAAAGAAAAGAGTCAGATTAGATTATTTTTAAGATCCCTTTTGGCTCTAAGATCCTAATCAGCATAGCAGAGTTTTGTCTTGGGCTCAGTTCATTTTTGTATTATGCTGGGCTTTATTTCTCAGAATCCTGATACCTGAGAATTCAATTTAAGTCTTCATTGTATTAAGGCCTATAAAGATGCCTTTAAAGAGTAACTAGCTTCCAATTTCAACTTTCCCCATACAGCATCATAAATTCTCATTAAGAATCTTTTATTGATCATTAATGTATATGGAATACGTGAGTTAGAGATGCCTATGTAATCATATAATAATAAGAAAAATATGTAAGAATGGAACTAATCAAAGATCTTTGCAGAGACTTTGAGTCCTTTAGCTTGGCGGGCTTTTATTGGAGTGCTCTATATTTTTTCACTTTGGTTTTATCCATGGTCTTCACTCTCTGCCTTGAAAATAAGAAAAATAATGAAAAATGTATTTGCCTTTATTAAGTTGCTCAGCATGGCAATATCATTTAGAAATATTTCTTTTCTAAAGAGTCTCATTTTTTAATATAACAAATACCATGATAGATGATTATTATAAAAGTAAAATTAAGGTTGTTCTCATATGCCTCTAGACAATTAAATGTCATGCATTATAAAAATAAGTTGCACTTAGCAGGAAAAAACTATATAGTAATCTGTTGGAAATGTTAAATAGCTTATTTAGAGGAGGAAAAAAAGGCAAACAAGCGAAGGTCCTGAATTTTTTTCTAATTTTCTCAATAGTATTTTCCACCAACAACGCTAATTTTAATTCATGTCAATTATTTTAGTTTTCTGAATGATTAGATGTCAAGTTTTTAGAATCTTTCATTCTCAGACCTTTCCCACCAGTTGAATTAAGGCTGTTTTTCCCCTGATCAATCAGATAAAAATCAATAATATAAAGATCAAAGTCGTCAAACACCTTATGCTAATTTTAAATTGCATGCCAGCCTAAAGCTGTTGCTTAATACCTTCATTCTTTTCCTCTGTAGGCATTCATGTCCATGTTCCAGATCCTTACCCAGGAAGGATGGGTAGACGTAATGGACCAAACTCTAAATGCTGTGGGACACATGTGGGCACCCGTGGTTGCCATCTATTTCATTCTCTACCATCTCTTTGCCACTCTGGTGAGTTTAGCACTTTTTTTCAGTTATATCTGGGAATTCATAACGGGATGAGCACCAACAGATTTTTGGCCTATTTTCAATTTCAGAATGAAAGCCAGGAAACCACTATAGTTGTATGATGTCCCTTCCATTCTAAATTTCTATGAATCAGAGAACTCCTTGAACTGATTTCAGATGTAGGTAAGATGTTGTGTACATCAGGTACAGGTGTTTGCATGAGGGAAAACAAGACAAAACAAAATAGAAATCTCACATTAGCATAGCAATTTAATTATCTCTAGGCATTCACACCCCAGATGATCTAAGGATCAAACCAGAACTACATTATTGTTTTCTTTTAATCATGGAGAGACACTCTCTTCAATTTCACTTCTTCTTCTCAGCTGTAATTAAACTGAAGATGGAAGCTGGAGACCTCAGGGTGCAGTCAGTTAATTAGAAACCAGCTCAGTGTTTTCATGCTATGTGCGACTGAAACAAACACATGAGAAAAAAATAAAATGTATAGCTGCAAATATTGTAAAAGCACAATAAAAACTGAATAATTGACTTCTGTCACAGTTTTCTCTTCGATATTATTTCCATTAAGAAGAAAGAAAAAAAATTATGAAATGCAGCCTATGACATGCTAAGATATATAATTCTCAGGTCTTTCTAATGTCAAATATACGTTTCTATGTAATAGATTTGTGCACATTTAAGAAGGAAACGTAAGCTCTACTCTTATGTTAAAAGTTCCAAGTTAAGGAACCAAAATATTACCCTTTATTAGGAACACATGAAATAAAAACAACTGTTACTTTTACTAAGAGGCAAAATGTTTTACAACTTTATTCCTAATACTAAGAATAACCAAGTTAGATAATAGTCCCATGTTACAGATGATGAAACTGAGGCTCAGAAGAGTTAAGTAGTTTTCCCAATGTTACATAGTGTAAATGTCAGAACATTCCCAGGTCTTCCTGGTCTCAAAGCCCGTGGTTTTGTTGCTGCTTCCCTAGATTATGAAGCTTACCATTGTCACTGAAAATGTCTGCCCAAGACATTTTCAAACCTCTGCAACAAGAGTCACTAAAATAAAATAAATTGCAGATGAGTTGTAAGGTCCCTTCCAATTCCAAATATCTATGAATCAAATAAGTGCTTGAGAAACTAGATGTTAAATTAGAGGTTGCATTTGCTATAGGCAAAGACTTTCAAAACAAAAACATGTTCATCAAAAAGTATATAGGATATAGTGTTACATGGTATAAAGCCTTGGGTTCAAACAGTAGAACCCCAAAGAAATAGTTTTGGCATTTTTTTATATGGGGTAAGTAAAAATATTCACGAAAGGAAAGAAGATTGAGTAGTGGAAATGGAGGCCTGTCTTCCAGAGCCAAATCTGACTGTGCTGGTGTTTACGGGACAGGTGGCCCTGAGGTCCTTGCATCCTCCATTCCAGGACCGTTAAGTCTGTGTCTGTTGTTCATTCATTTATTATTCATTCATTCACTAACTCACTCATGAATTCAACTAATGTTTAGTAAACATCTACTATGTATTTAAGTTCCTTCAAAGCTAGGAATAGCTTGGAGAGTATGTATTGATTACAGGTTAAATGCAAGATAAATATGATTGAAATCATCAATGTATGGGGATAATCTATCCAATTGTTTTTCTATTAAAACAATATAATTATTTGCTATCCTCATTGCAAATTTTTTACACACGGATATAGACTTGATCCTTAAGTCAGAGACTCACACAGTATAAAAGCAGAAAGAAAAACTATCTCGCCTAGTAAATTATTTAGCAAAGTGAATTTTTTTTAAGTGAACTTCTGCAGGGATTGCTAATATAATGAAATATTATATTAAATCTGATACACAGACTTCTTGGGCAGTCTGAATTTTCCTTATTGGGCCAAAAATATGGCCATAACTGTGGAACACTGGAGCACTCCCAAGGCCTCCTGAGGTTTCTTTCACCTGAGCCTTCAGGAATTCACAGAGCACAGCTTGAAAACACATATCTAATTTCATCCCTTCATTCTACTGATTTAAGTATCTGCTCAAAACTTTTACTATCGTTTTTATTGTGATTTCCAAAAAGTAGTTTTTAGTTAAAACTGAGTATTGAAATTGTTTGTTCTTTTATTTGTAATTTTCTTTAAAAACTCTGTAAAGCAATTGAGAATTTAAAAGTCAGTGAGGACAGTCTGGTAAATATAGTGGAGAACAAGAGCATGGACTCGGAGTTCACAATGTAGAGACGGGTTCTAGTTCTGCTGCCCACTAGATGTGTGACTGGAAGAAGCAGACAACTTCCCTAATCTCTGTCATGTTATATAGGAAACTGAAAATAATGATGCCCCACACCGAGCATCCAAGGTTGCCATCTCCATGGGAGTTGAGATTGTATTTGGGGGGATGGTTTAGCCATGAAATAAGAGGATTCTCGTAGGTATCACCAACACCAAGTTAGTTCCTTTATGTTAAGTAAGATGGTGTGTGCATTTGAAGCTGTATATTAATAAATGCTAAATGTTTTTATGTTAGTTCAGCTATTTATAATTTATAGATATAAAATATTATTGATCGGTGTGAATAATGATTATTCCTGGACCAAGTTCCTGTCTCCCTTCTTCTTTTTTCCCCCACATCCCTTCTCCCAGACAGTGACTATGATGAAATGGGTGTGAATCCCTCTTCCAGTTTTAAATGACATTTCATTAAATTCAATATACTATTAACTATAAGAAGACTCTTATTCTGTGTAACAGTAACAAAAAATACCAACAACTAAACTATACACATGGATGATAAGGTGTATCTCAATTTCACAGTTGTTAAAATGAGAAAATAAATGTAGATGTTAAAATCAATGAAATGCAGTAGTTTCCCACACATATGTATCTATTAAAAATATATGATTATTTTAAGATGATTATCTACAAACATTTTATACCATTAATGTTAAACATTACTATTAATTTTTTAGTTTGAGGAACACTGCTCCAATGCACTGCTGGCCATCCCTGGGGAAGTGTCCAGAGTGCACATTTCTCACTATTATCTCCATATATCATGCTGAGACCAAGTTATATTTGATCATGTGTTTCCCTCTTTACAAATCATTAGTAGCAGCAATTTTCAGAATAAAGAGTATCAAACTCTACACATATCCTGTTAAGTTTTTCACCAAATATTTTGAAATCTTTTTACCTTAATGCACATAAAGCTCATTAGGTCATTAATATATATAATTGTGAATATATGAAATATGACTGAGTATACCATATTTGTTTAGCAGTTCATTTCCTAGTGGATATTTAGGTTGTTTTCCAGTGTTTTACTCTTACATTGTTACAACTAATATGTGTGTGCACTGTATCCGTTTGTGTGAGAGTTTCTCTAGAATATATGTCAGAAAGCAGAATCCGGGATCCTGGATTCTGGCCAAGTGTAGCGCGGGTTTGAGTATACATACACAATCGGGTTTACAGGTTTTATTTATATAGCCTGTGACCTAGGACTTGTTTGTGCATTTTTGAACGATTGTGTAAGTTCCTGTATAATATCCTAGATGTTGCCTCCTGGTCCTCAAAACCTAAAATATCTACTGTCTAGATCTGTCATGTGCGGACCTCGGCTCTGTAGGCACGGTGCACTAATTTACCCTCCCAAATGGTTGAGAATTCCTGTGTTCTTACAGTCTGATCTCTGGTTGATATTGTTAGACTTTTAAGATTTTAACAATCTTATGAATTGAATGGTGGTTTCGCTTTGCCTTAACTTGCATTTTTCCATTTCCATAATTATTAATAAGGGAGCACGTCTTCATATGTTTATTGGCCATCTTCTTTATGACTCGCCTGATCATATGCTTTACCTATTTTTCTAAAGTCTACTTTGTCTTTTTTAAATTCATTTGTTACCTTCTGGCTATTAGTCCCTTGACTATGACATAAATGTCCTCTCTGAGGTAGTATTTTGTTATTCTGATTTATCTGTAATGTCTTTTGATATTACACTTTGACATGATCAAAACTATGAGTTACTCACCTTTGGTCAATATTTATTTTGGACTGGTGCTTAACTAATTCCTTCCCACCCTCAGGTAATAAATATATTCTCCTCTATCTTCTTCTCATTGTTTAACTTTTTGCCTTTTGCCTTTAGGTCTTTAAGGCATCTCAATTTACTGTTTATGTGTACTATAAGTTAGACGAAATACACTGTTTAAATAAAACTCAAATTGATTTTCTTCCACCACATTTACGTGAAATTTTTAAAGCCTAAAGATATTTAATGGATTTCTCTGATTATGATGCCTAAAGCAAAAACTATTCAGATTTTTAAATTTATATTTTTAAAAATGAGGACTAATTAATTCAGTTAAAGAAAACACTCTATAACTAAATTAAAGCTGAGAGGGTTACTTCTATACTACTCAAAATGTCTGGGGACCAAAGTCACTTCCCAGATTTTGCTTAACGCATGATCAGCAGTTGTTTTTCTCCTCTTATTTATCCTCAGAGTGACCATCATTATAATGGGCTCTATAGAGTTAGCTTAATTTGATTCGGCACCATTTTACTGAATCTCAGCTACTTTGTGTAAGTACTAACCAACATCCTGACCGAAGTGAGAAAGAGCTTAATCCCTGTCCTCTTTGGGCCTACAACTAGTGCAGAAATAGAACTAGTAAACACAAACAAACCAACAAACAAAATCTGTGATACAAGGCCTACTAATAGAAATGATAAAAGCCATGAGTGTATGCCGTTGCTTACTAAGTGATCAGTGTGCACATAATACACATCTGCTGCCCAGTCTTACCAGCTCTACCTTATTTGAAATAGTATTTAAAATGTTGGCAGTAAAGCAGCCAGAGATAGTTTATGGACCAACAGATAAACATGTGCATGGAGGTAATAAGCTTGTTCAAAACTAAACATTTCTAAGTTCAAACCTCTATTCCATAAGCCTGTCTTTAGGCTTGAACTTACATTAAAATGAGCATTTTTAAAAAATTGTGTGTTTCTTTTTGGAAAATACTACAAAGCATTTAAACTCAAATGGGAAAAAAAAAAAGTCCACATAAATATACAAGCTCTGATTGTTTTTTATCCATGCTTCCCAGGGGTGCCACACAACCTGGTGAGTTCCTGATTTCTTTTCAGGGAACAGGCATGTGCCAAGTAGCAAAAAAAGAGAAAAAAAAAAAGATTTCACTGCGGTTTGTTCTGGAATTAAAACAAACAAACAACAACAAAAAAAAACAGCAAGCTATTCCATCACCCCCTGGGGACACCAATTTTTCAGCTCACAATGAAAATCAAGTTTAAGTGTATAGTCAATGCATATTCATAACCATTACCTATTATCCCTTTAAAATGTCTCTTTCATCCAACAGGTATGTATTCTATATTTCTGTCTTGGTTGTAGAATTGTCTGATGCTTGTAAAATCAATCTTTTCCCCCACTTTTGCCAATGATTTACGGGTTAAGGACTATGGAAGACTTAACCAGTTAAAAGACTTTTTTTTTTTTTCTCTCACTGTTTTTCCTTTTACTATTGTTTCAAAGGAAAGTCTTGTGATGTGAATACTGAAAAAGAAAAATGTAATTAAGCATTCATTGTGGATAGTCTTTTTGTTACCTTTGAAGTGCTTAAATTAACACAGCAATCTCTTGATTTTGCTTCTGTAGTGGCAACTTTCTGAGAATAATCATATTTTGTTGACAAAAATGGGCTTTCCAACGTGTAAATTAAATAACTTGATTTTATAGGATTTATTTAAAAGTGCATCTGTGTTGAACATTTCCCATTTTACATTGCTCTGATTACATTTGACTTTTTGTTGACCTATATAAAAATGAGATTGTTTCCAGCTACAGCCTGCGAGATGGTTTAGGAGAGTATGATTATAAATGGTAAAAAGGAAAAGAAAAAACACAAGATTATAGAGTGTTGACCAGATTCCTGCTGTACTTCTATTGTATACTTGGAAGTAAGTTTTTAAAAAATAGAAATTATTAATAAAGTTCATAGTAGAGAAAGAAATAAGAGTTAAGGTGACATTTCAGCTAAGGGCTATCTTTAAGATATATGAAAAGGAAAAGAAAATAGTAAAAGTAAACTTCAGAAAAGAAATGAAAAGGGAAAAGTACATAAGACCAGGGTGTGATTCTATGCAGAGTTAGAGAATGCAGAATAGGATATGCAGTTACAGAGACAGAAATTATCAACCAAGAAACCTGTTCTAAAATGTTAAGGCCACCCTCCTGTAAAAATAAACCATAACTTTCAGCATTCGGAATCATGATAAGCCAATAGTGAGTTATAGATAGAGAATGAGAACCCTAGTGTGTTGGAAAGAATGGTCATGTCACAACAAAATTGGGGTAAATAATAATAATAGGAAATACAACTATTTCTGTAGTTTATTCAATTTTGCTGGCATATATTTGGGCTAAATGAAAGAAAAGTTTAATTGTGGTTCAATGTATAAAACTTAAAACATGTGAATACTTAGCAAACCTTTAGCTCAGGTGAATCTGGCTTTTTCAGGACCATGTAAAGAGTGAGAGAAAGAGAAGAGAGGTCATAAGGATTTATAGTAGCCGAACACTTATTAAGACTCTGGGGCAGGAACCATATTGAACTTGGAAAAGGATGCTTTGAAATCCACTAACTAGAAGGTCAGCATCCCACCAATATATTGCTATGTCATTTATAAAAATTTCAAGATTTCCAGGCTTCCACAGACCTGATATGTGGCATTTTCCACAGTGAATACATTGTCAATGCTAAAAATATCTTGAGAATGGGCATTATGATCTGAGGGAAATAAAGAAATAGATACCTGAAAAATTTTAATAGTTATTCTTCACTGTTTCATTGACATTGGTGACTCATAATGTTTCAATATTGATCATAAAATAAGGAAGTGAATGTATTACATCAGCTGTACTTTACGTGTAGAACAAATACGTGTGTTCCATATTCATATCATGGAATGTTATAGACCTGTTAAAAGTGGCAAGTAGACAATTCATGAAAAAATATTCATGAAGTTTTTTAAAGCATTGCACAAATGAAATACTACTGCACTGTCTTGAAAGCATACACTGCTGTGCTTTAAGAAAGCTCAAGAGGAAATGAAAGGATATATCATTGATCTTTATTCCCCTGAAATTACATCATTAAAAAAAAAGTGACATAGTATTCCATGCCACATTACAAATTTAAAAATTATATAAATCTAAATAATAAAAAAATAGAGTAGGTTGGTTGCATAATTTAGAATTGGCAAAGTATAAAGGTGTTTCATGCAAATGATGAAGCTCTTTGATTCAAGGTGGCAAGTCCCTGTAAAAATTCTTAATTACATTAATAACATTTTAATATAAACCTGTGAATCACATTTAATGGCTACAGAAAACTTTTTGGCACAGCACATGTGGCACTTGTAGGTAAGCATTGACTGAAAATAAGATTCATACATCAATGAAATGGGCTCAGATTATTAATGAGCATTAACTCAGCTTTCTACAGAAATAGAACAAATGAAAGAGAAAAAAAGAGAGAGAGAGAGAGAATTGAGGGATGGTTCTTACTTTCAGGGAAAGGATCTGTCCCCCACGCCCATGACTTTCAATGCCATGTGTTGGAAAGGGGCCAACACCCAAGTCAGCCTTCACTCTCAGTTCAATTCCACACAGCACTGGGTCTGTAGGAAAATAATATATCTCATTGATGGTGTAAATTAAAAATGATGGAAAGCAAGCTGCCACCCTCCCTTCACTTCTATTTCTTTATCACAGTGCTTATTGCTACCTTATTTGAGTCTGAGAAAAGAACTACAAAGTAATTCTCACCTCCTGACAATAAGCTGCAGACTCACCCTCTCTCCTGCATCTTCTATTTCCATTCCAAAGAGACAATCAAAGCCAGAATTCAGTCATCTCTCACCCTGAATGCCAAGTCTTCACCTTATCACAGTGCCCTACACTTCAGGAATGTGGCGACAAGGAACAAACTAAAAGTCCATGTCCAAATCAGTTCAGCAGGAAACTTCAAGCTCCACATATATTTTTAAATACAGTTTCTGATTTTATCATCATGTTGTCATGTTTGTTCAGCAGTGATACCCCGACATGAAAAGGTATTTGTTGAAAGAACTTAGGTTTAATGATAGTTTAAAAAAATTTTAAACTTCCCCTTATATTTTGTATTGGCATAGAATTAACCCCTGGTCATTCGCAAAATGTGAAAGCATTCACAAGACTCTACAAAGTGGGAAAGAAAAAAAGATTTATTGCAAGTCAGACAGAGAGAGAGAGAGAGTTCTAGTTGGAACTGGCAAAAGGAGTTTTGCCAGAGCAGAGTCTGATGGAGACAGCTGTAGTGGGTTTCTGTTTAGCTCGAGTTTTATATTTTTCTAAGCAGGAAATAGGGTGCTTGTCAGCTTGTCAGCTTGTCAGCTTGTCAGGTTGGCTGCCATTACAATTGTCTTCTCCTGAAAACTGTCCTGTTCCCATCTATGAGTGTTTGTTAGTTTGCAAGGGGTTGCCGTTGTGGTTGGGAACTGTTCTGTTCCTACCTACGACGGATGTAAGGTGCTTGTCAGCTTGCAGGTGCAGTGCTAACCAGGGGGTTCATAGCCAAGTGGTTACTTTTTAAGCTCATTCCTGATAACTCACAAACTCGCTCCTGTTAGCTCTTTGCCTGTCCCACCCTGCCAGCTCACAAGCCCACTCCTGTGACCTGTTTACTTGTCTCATCATATTACCCTTAAATTTGTTGCCAAAACCCCTCCCAACAGCTTGTCCCAATTCTGTAAATGTGGGGCTTTCAAACTGCAAAGGCCCTTCAGCATTTTTCCTAACAAAGCCAAAGCTTTTCCTTTTTGAGGCTTGCTTTTTCTCTACAATGAAAATCAAATTCTTATCTGCATAAAAAGTAAAAAGTGCAACTAGCATCCCACATCTGTCTCTGTCATTTGCTGTGAGGTAACTTTTTTCTCTTTTCTTCGAGAAAAATGTATAAAATGTACTCTTTAAAAAAATAAACAAAATGTTATGTGTTTAATAACCTTTTATAAAACTGCACTTTACACTAATTATCATTTCAATGATCCAGTTTAAAATAACTACATTACATGCATTAAAAAATATCTGAAAGGAAAAAATTAATAGAGAAGAAGCAAAAGTCATCACTGTGATTATTACAGCCTCCCTTGGTGGCATTTAGGCAAACTGTCCACCCCCATCCGACCTCTCCAGCCTCCGCCAGCCTCCTCCCTGGCAGTCATGCTCTGGCCTTACTTAACTGCTCACCAGGACCCCAATTAGCCACATGCTCCCAAAGCCCTGTCTTCACTCAGGCCACCAAGAAAGGCTTTCTCACAGTTCCCTTCCTGCTGATGTCATCCTTCTCTTTGGCACCTCCATATCTTGGTACCACATTTTGGTTGGATTCAGTGCCTCACCATCTTAAATAAGCAGCATTCAAAAGATGCTCCCGGACCCATGTGCCCAGATCAGCTCTTGGAAATCTAAATGCTCAGATGGCACAGAACTAAATGTGTGATCCTCTGATTGGGTTTAGTTTCTGGTTGTTAGTCTTCACACTGTGCAGCCCCCCTCAAGCCCTCACTACAATTTTCCTTCACATTCCTGCTTTCTGAAATGAAAGAATAATGCTTTCCGGGGTTGATGGAGCATGAAGGAGGCAGAAAGCTTTGGAGAAAGGAGGGAGGTGGACGAAGTGTGTTTTGGTGCGAGGGTGACATGCCACACACAGTGGCAACAGCAGTACTTGTACCAACTTGGGTGTGCTTTGACATTCAGTATTTGTCTTGTACCAACTTCTTGTCTGAATTTGAGTGGGAGATAGCCTTGCTGGGGGTCCCACATGGTCAAGAGGCAGCCTGGACAGAGTTGCACGAGGTCTTGGTAGAGAGAAGGCCTAACAGATGCCCCAAGAACAAGCCTCCCTTACTTCCGGCCTGGAATGGTGGAACTTCAAACTTCCCAAGGAGTTGAAAACGAGTGTGTAGCAATAACACTATTGTAGAAACAACATCTCAAGCCAGAGACCAGATGGAGTGTAGAGAGGGTTAAATTGGGGCCTCCAAAATGATATACCCACGTCCTAACTCCACAACCTCTGATTGTGACCTTATTTGGAAAAAAAGGGTCTTTGCAGATGTAATTAAATTAAGGATTTTGAGATGAGATAGGATTACCCAGGTGGGCCTAAATCCAGATGGGCCTCAAAAAAAGTGGTTTTTTAAGAGATAGATAAGGACAAGACACAGGGAGAAAGAGAAGGTCATGTGAAGTCAGAGGCAGAGATTGGAGTGATGCCACAAGCCAAGGAACCCTGGGGCCACTAGAAGCTGGAAGAGACAAAGAAGGATCCTCCCCTAGAGCCTCCTCCGGAGGGAGCGTGTCCTGCTGACAACTCGATTTTGGGCTTCCAGGCTCCAGAACTGGTATAGAATACATTTCTGTTGTTTGAAGCCACCAAGCTTGTACAATTTGCTACAGCAGCCTCAGGAAACTAAAACAGAGTGTGTGACTGAGAGTCAGAAATCTTAGCAGCTGCTGCAGGAGCTGAGGTGGTGATAAACTGAGCAGGGAGAAAGCCCAGAGCTCCCAAAACAAGCGCCATCACTGCCTCAGTGGGTGACAGAGACGCCACATGGCCACAGTGGATGAGGTGCCGATGACAATAACTAGCCCTAAAAAGAAAAGGAACATCTATTCAAATGTAACTGAGTTTTAAAGAACTAAATTGGATTGATATAGCAAGATTCAGTTTTCAGCCATCAACACAAATGGAGGGCTTATGGACTAAATTAGGTTCATTTGTAAAAATATCAAGAAAGTCATTTTAGTTTCCTATAACTAAGTTTACGTCTGCATGTTTTCTTACAGGCTATACCACACACCAGTGTTGTCGGGGGAGGGTTAAAGGAAAATATGGTAGCTGCAATCTGTTAAGCTATTTTTTATTATTATAGCTGTTCATATTTTACAAATGAGGGCACTGAAATGCACAGTGGGCTAGTGGTTGCCACATAGCTTGTGACTGTTTGCTAGCCGAGGTCTCAAACCACAATGCTCTTTTCTACCACCATACCAGCCTACATCTGCTTAAGTCCACTGTGAACTTCATTGCAGTGTGCACAATATTATGTTTATGTTCCTGACCAGGCGGTGTCTGGCACATCAATGTAGTCCAATCAACTGCTTGTCGAATTTAATCGAATAACCTAACCTGACTGTCCTTAAGTAACCTGCCATCTGGCCATCTGTCTGGTGTTGGGCAAATAATTAAAACTAACATCTCCTGCCAACCCAGAAAACCTTTCCACCAAAGTAGACAAGAAAGAAAACAGTTTTATTATCGAATAAGCACTAAACCAGACTGCAGTGGGCATCACAGGCAACGCACTGAGAGATCACACAGACGGAAAGCAACTCACACTTTTATACATAACCCCACATTGCATCCATGTTCTCAAGATGAAAAGTACCAGTCCTCAAGTAAAAAAAACTCAACAGCACCATTTATTAAATATAGTTACCCCTAAATTCACCTTGTAGTGGGGTGACCATCTGTGGCAGCTAATTGCCTTTATCCAAAGGGAAAAATAAAACTTCTCATATCTCCGTGACAAGTAGGTAGTGTTGCTGTGTGAAGACACGTGGCTAAGTTACACTCCCACCCTCCCGTGGAGAAGAGGAAATAGGGCGCGATTCCTAAATTGTGAAACAGGTGAGGCTTATTTAGAGCTTCGAAAAAGATTTATATACATCTCAAAGGGACAGAGTTTTCTAAGGAAATGCAAAGACAAGTTTTCTAAGGAAATGCTCTAAGGAAATAGAGGGGAACAGTTGCTTTCCCTTTTTTCATCAAGGAAAATGAACTATTATTGTTTTTTAGAATTTTTGTTAGCCCTTTCACTGGGAAGATAGGACAACTGGTTAAAGTAGGACACAGAGCAGTGCCTGCTCAAATGTCAATGAGTGATAGAAGTGGTGTGAGACAGCTCGTATTCGCAGCAGGAGGCACTCAGTTGGACGTCCCTGAATCTGGAGTGAGGTTGCCAGGCAAGGTAGACTCCTCCTCTGACGTTACTTTGGATGATAACATCAAGGTCAACATCAAGGTCATGGGAAGGGGGCTAAACTCAGAGTGAACTATAAAATGTCTTGTTTGGAATGATGTCTGGTTTACAGTAAGCATAACTATATTGGTGCCCATGGTGTGGCAGACGTGGTGACATCAGTAAAAATCTATGGTCTAGACCATTCTGTATCTTCTTTAAATTCTGATAGGATTGCAAAGGACATTACTATAAAAAGGAAGGGTACTGGCACTTGTCCGAAGCCAAGCATATTCTGTTAATTTTAATAATATTTGGAGGCTTTTTTTCCCCTTGTTAAATACTCATTACATTTGGAAAAGAGCTAGCCATTAACTTCTGCATAATAATCTCTCTGGTACTTAAAAGTCATGACTAAATTGCCTCAGTTTTCTTACCTCCATGCTTAACCATCTAACATTAACAAATGGGAATAATTTGTTAAGAGGGAAATTGAAAGGAAAAATATAAATTAGGAGTGATAATATATCCTAATTTATAATCTATACGAATGTGGAACTTTAGAGAATTCAAAATTAAAAAGGGACTAGAAATTAAAATATTTTTAAATTCTACATTTTTGCTGTTTTCTTTCTTTTACCTTATTTACCCATTCCAAAAGAAGCAATGCCTTTTTTTGTTTGTTTGTTTTTAATTTGGGAAATATGGTGAAATACAAAGAAAAGGAGAAAAAATCCATTTTTCACAGACAGACACCATTAACATTTCTAAAGAATCTCCTAGCATTTTCTCTATTCCTTTTTGCACTTCTAACACATATACTCTCATTTAATATTGTAAATATAAGCATTTTTTCAATACCAATTAAAATTCATGAGTGCATTAGTCACCTATTGTTACATAACACATTATGGACAACTTAAGAGCTTACACCACAATAAACATTATCTCATGCAGTTTCTGGGGGTCTGGAATCTGGGACAGGTTTAGCTACAGGTCTGGGACAGTGTTTCTATTTCAGTGTCTGATGAGTTTCCAGTCAAGATGTTAGCTGGAATTGCAGTTACCTAGTTACCTGAAGGCTTTAGTAGGGCTGGAGGGTCCACTTCTAAGATGAGTCTCTCACGTGGCTTTTGGCAGGAGGCCTTAGTTCCTCACTACATGGGCTCTCCATAGGGTCTCTCGAGTGTCCTTGTGACATGGCACCCGGTTTCCTCCAGAGTGGGTGATGCAAGAGAGAGCAAGGTGAAAGCCACAATGTCTCTTATCACCTAACCTCACAAGTCACACACAATCATTTCCGTAACGTATTGGTTACACAGACCAGCCATATTCATCGTGGCAGGGGACTCATAAGAATGTGAAGACCAGGGACTCACAAAAGTGTGAACACCAGGGGAACTTCTGTGAGACTAGCTATCACAATGGGACTTTTTAATGGCTGCATGAATTTTATAATAGAGATCTCTATAACTGTATCAACTATTTATATGAGATTATATATTATTTCCAGTATTTCATTATTGCAAATAACTTTACCAAGCACCTTTGTATAAAATACTTTTCATCAGTACTTCAGATTTTTTTTTTTTTTTTTTTGGTTATGGTCTCAGAAGTAGGATTATTGAGTTATAAGAAAAGTTTCTTTAATTCCCATTTTAAATTGCCTCCATAAGCAAATTAATATTTTATATTTATTTCAGTTAACATATGCATTTCCCTCAATGTATTTGTGATAAATACCTTATAATACCTACACAACTACATGTTGATTTTTCATTTAATGCTTTCTATATGGTATGTATTTTAGGTAGATATTTTATATCTATATATAATATTTTGATACTTACAGCATGTGGGTTTTTTCATTGTTATTTAACCGTTTTATAGATCCTCCTGAGTTTGTTTGTTGCTGTTATTTTGGACAACTTAGAACTTGATGAAGATCTAAAGAAGCTTAAACAAGTAAGTAATGTATGGGGGATTCTTTAAAACATGTACTTACAGGTTATATTAAAGCAGTTTGAGCTTCAAAGTAAAAAGCTAGATTTTAATAAGTTAGGGCAGTCTAAGTTGGCAATTTTTTTGTTTGTTTGTTTAATTTTTATCCATTATCAGCAAAGGAAATTTTCTATTGCTCCATAATTATCCTAGGAATATTTTTATGTTATTATTATTATAAGTAACATAAGATTGGCATTGTATAGTAAGTTGGATTTGGAGACTATTCTCCTTCTGCCATTAAATGAAGGTTGTCTGGAAATGAAATACCTTAGGGCCAGATTGCCATTTTGCATAATTATATGAAATACTCTTGATCATCACCATAAAAATATTAAGCATCAATTTTCCTGACCTCTAGACTCTAAAAGAGAATTTAGTCTGGGTTTCCATGGTTATTATAAGAAATGGAATAGAATAAATGATCAACTGTGTGCCCAGTTATGTATGAACACAGATTGGGTGTTATGGCAATGATAATCGTATCAAAACAAAATAGAAATGAAATTGTGTGAAAGTTATTTATTGATGGCAGAAAGACAACAGGTAGGAGCAACCATTCTCATAGTTTCTGTTACATGAAGGATACTTGGCTTGTATATTTGGCTCTATCAAAGAGTATAGACCTTTTGAGAAATAGAGTTAGTGGGAAAGGACACTGGATACCATATTCTTGGATCACCCTCCTCAGCACTGCAAGAATAGCTGGGATGTTAACAAAGAGAACCAAGGCTCTAAAACGAATCCTATCTGGAATTCCATGAGGCCCTACACCTTCAGAATTTTCAAATTCCATCTAAATTGTCTATATTTAACAAAGCAAAGATATAACCTATTTAAATTATTTTGTTGTCATTTACATATGTGAAAGTCATTTTAGGCATTTCATCTAATCACTCTTGTTTATCTCCAATGATTTTTAACTAAGCCTATGATTTTTAACTAAGGGTTGTCAATAATGAAAAATATTGATATAAAGATGCCCCTGAAATCTATGTAACTTTACTAACAATTGTACCCCAATAAACTTTAATTTAAAAAAAATAATAATAATAAATAAAAATAAATTCAAAACAGATGCCCCTTTAAATAAACTATATGGTACTTTGCTTTGACTATATATCATTAACTATAAAAAAAAAAAGAAAGGAAAAAAAAGTTTTTATTTAATCACTTGCTAGATATTAGTGATGTTTTGTATTTCTGAAAATACTGTTCATCAGAGATGATTATCCAATAGTGCTAGCCTATAATTTAAAATATCTTCTTTGAATAGAGATATTTGAGCATTGAAAATCTCAATCTTAAAATAGCAAATCTCTTTTCATTAGTATTTTTCACACTTGTTTTTTGCCATGATTGGACTGAAATTACATTTCTATTAAATTCATCTATTAATTTTATACTTGAACTTCATGAAATTGCTGTGGACCAAATATTGTTAGAGTAAGCTAAAATGTTCCTGGTTCACTTTCTTTCATTTTTTATAAAAATATTTTGTGTTTTCACTAGTTTTTAACAATTATGTCACTTTTTTATATCCCTGGTTTTCCTCATTTCCTTTGATTTTGGCCTTTGAGGTAAGGCTCATATACACAATTTCAAACACACACACACACACACACACACACACACACACACACACACACGTGCATGCATCACTTTCATACACACATGCACATAATGATGTAGATACCTGAAACTTTAAACTGTCTTTTATAGCTTCTTTTATGCTTCCAGTAAAAATGTTACCTGAAACATTTGTTTAGTTTTCCATGCACAGGCCTAACCCTTAAGGATTTAAAGGTATATACTTTATTTTTACTATTCCCAGATAGATAATAGAATGGGAGAAATGTGGAGGTAAAAATGCTTGATTTTCTTAATGTTGGAAGTTTAGAAAGCACTATGTATTTCAAAATCTGTCTTTGTTTAGGTCAAATTTTTTTGGTCATCTTTTACCCTTTCCACCAACTAGTCTGTAGGTTCTTACAGCTACAGTAACATTTATTGACCACTCACTCAGTGTCAGGTGCTTTGCATTTTAACTTATTTAATTTTCACAACAACCATGTGATGGAGGTGTTACTAATATATTCATCTTACAGATGAAGAAACTAAGACACAGAGAAGTTAAGTAACTTGCCTAGGGTCACACAGCGAATAAGTGGCAGAGTTAGGATTTGAACCCAGGAAATTTGGACCAAAATCTCAGACTCTATATAGTATACTGAGTTGAGCTAAAGATATATAAATGGCAAACAAGAGTCATGCCTTATGTGGAGGCTCACTCACAGGACTGTTAATTACCCATTTATAAATAATGATATTTTAGGTGACAGGGATGTCATTCTATTCACCAAATAACTGTTGATGTCAGGGAAAATTTTATGAGGAATGGAGGTGAATTAAATAACCCAATCATTAAAACTATCCAAAATAGTTCTTTGTTTCCTCTTGAAAAGCAGGTGATCTAATCAGAGCCACTGGAGTTGTGACGTTTGCAGACTTTAAGAGCTAAAATGCTTGCTATTCACTCCACATAGTGGCAGAGGCTGCTCAGGGCCCCTCTTCTCTCGGTGACCTTGTAGAACAATGATCCTCCTTGGACACAGACATAATATTGCAGCATATTAACATTTTAGCCAGGCCTCTAGAGGCTTTTAATCTATTTTATTATGATTGTGGAAAAAACAACACCATGTTAAAATATAAATGTTGGTTCATAGACATTTTCAAGAGTAACAGAAATCAGTGAGAGTTACCTCTAAAATGGAAAAGTTAAATATGAAACATTAAATAGAGCTATTAGGAAGAGAAAGTTAATTCTCACACTTGGGAGAAGAAACATGACCCTGAAGACGGGCAAGATAGAAGATTATGGTAGAAAGCTAAAAGATACAGTGAAGGAATTGGAATGGAGGAAAAGAAATAAGTGAAGAAGTAATCTAGGAAAACATTTAAGGTATGACATTAAGGGACAGAACACAGATTATGACTACAACACAATGATAAAATGGGAGCAATGTGACCGAATCTGGAGTCTGGACAGTGATAAAGTCAGATGGCCAAATGTCAAGGCCATCTCAGGGAGACGTTCCCCGAGGGCAAGTATGGTCTACATGATCAGCAGTTGGCGGAATCGTGGAATAGTATTCTCCTTAGTTAGGAACATGATGCTATCTATATTTTTCCTGTTCTTTTCTGAAGTCACCTCCTTGCCTTTTAAGACAGCAGTTTCCCACCAGGGATTGCTGACCTCTAGGGCTTTTCAAGAGAAACTATGGAGCCAGCAGCACTTTTTACTACTACAGGAAGCCGAAAGAGAATTGTTCATTTACCCAATGTGAGACCAGATGAGCTAACTAAAATGCCAACTGTAATACTTGTAGGGGGAAATCTGCTAATTCTAGGTGGCAGCCATGGCCCCCTAAAGCTAAAACTCTGAAGTCTCTTCATGTATGTTTTCCTTTAAGGAAAAAGAAACCACATTGAATTATTTATTGCTTAATAAAGGTGTTTTGATAGACGAAGTAGTTATTTTTAAGAAAGGTAGGATTCAGAGGGCAGAATAAAAGGGCTCCTTGGAGAAGAATTTTGAAAGTTTCTGATACAAATGCCCATTCCCTCCACTCCCCTTCTCCAAGATATCGCCAGTGTTGTGCCTTGATAGTAACCAAATGTAGCTTTCCTTTATCACTCTTCAAAATAAATAATTTTCTAAAAATCATACCAATTGCATACATCCATGTAAAATCGCTCTATTGCTTTCCCTGTGTTTCACATGAGATGCTCTATACAGCAGTAGCAATCATTTCATAGAGGCTGTAATTTACATGACCCCACATCTAATTAAATAGAGACCATGCTTCTATTTTCAGAATCCCCAAAACCCAATAATGGACCTGGAGTGTATGTGGGCGGGGGGGGGGGGGGGGAGAAGGAGAAAGGAGAGAATGGTTTTCTACATAAGCTCAGAAAAGTGACTAAAAATGAGATTCTTGGTGAATGTGTAATTTGGCTGCTGAGAAGCCAAATCAGTTTGTATAGAGGCTAAAAAAAAATCCCTTGACCTACTACTGTCCTCTGAGTAGTAGGAGAAGACAATGACCTTGGTGTAAGAATAACACGGGAATGTAAGTGGAGTTTTGCAAACTTTGAAAATGAAGCAAATTCTTGCAGCTTTAATGATTTTTGTAAATTCAGTGCAAGACAGATATAAAGGGTTTTCTTTTAAGCAATATGAAATTCATTAAACTGTGAAGGAAAAAAAAAAACCCACAGAGAAGCCTCAGGGAAAAAATCATTGAAAAGAGAAGTATAGATACTCTGTTTAGATTAAATTCAAGGCTCTACAGTTAAAACTGTTTCCCCAGCTCTGTATCAAGTCTCATTTGAATCCTGTTTCGAATTCGATGTTTGGCCTTTTGCATATTGAGAGTGAGGGGTGGGGATAGGTAAAGACTGTGATTTTTTTTTTAAACAAAGACAATAAAAATCTTATATTCCTTTTAAAATGTGAGCTCCAGGTTAAAGTTTGTCTTAGCCTTATCTGAGATCTTTCGTTTCATCTCTGTCTTGTCTCCTATGCTGAAGTCATTCCAGACTTGGGACAACAGCAAGGAGACAGGGTGTTGCCAGAGTATACCATTCATCTAAGCCCTGGTTGCCATCTCCTGATTTGAGTCGAGCCTTACATTCTTCTCAGTCTTCTGTTCCATCTCTCATGAGTGAACTCAAACTAATGTAACCGAAAAGAGAGTGGTGGAACTGCTACAATCATAAATATTACTTATTGAAAACCAGCTTATGTAAGGCACTTCATATTCAATTCCTGAATTTAATCCTGAATATTAAAGACACAGAAAGTAACATTCAGAGGAGTAAACTTCTTGCCCCAAGTCACGGGATTTGTAAGTGCCTATGATGGAATACCGTGGGCTCTCTGCCGCTAAGCCACGTCCTCACCAAAAGATGCCACACTGGTGCATTCATTCATGATGAGACACGTGTCTGGAAAATAGATTGGATGAGATGCTTACATTTGTGAGTCAACATATTCCTTCTCTGTGGGTGTACGGACTGGTGGCCAAATTATCATCAGAATATAGCTTAGTGAGCCAGCAGTCAGTGTGGGGTGTGCGGGAGGAGGGTTGAATGATTCAAATGTGTAATGGCATCAGGCTAAGATTGTCTGAGGTATCCTTTTACAGTTGGTACATCACTATCCATCCTGTAATCCTGGGGGCTGAGTACTCATCTACTGTGCGTCAGATATTGTGTGAGGGCCAAGGGACAAAATGATGACCAAGATATTGTTCCTGCCTTCAAATAGCTTGTCAGTTGGTGGGAGAAGTGACTAGTAAACAGATATCACAGAGGTCTGTGGCGCACATAGGCACATCTAACAGAGACTATGAAATAAGAGATGTTTTCTCACAAGTATGATATGGACAGAAATCTGAAGGTTGAGTAATGCCTATCCAGGTGAAGAGGGTTGGAAGAAGGTAGCCTGAGAAATTGTACTTAAGTCCAAGGGAACAACAACCTTTTTATTTAGGCAAGAAAAAAGCACAGTGGTTTTTTGTTTTAAGAGACTGCTGGGAGTTCACCCTGGTTCAAGTATAGAAAAAGGGAGAAAATGGTGAGCTGAAAATATAAGCAGGGACCAGCAGATGAAATGGTGTGAGCAGTGCTAAGCATTATGCTAAGGGCATTTAAGACAAAGAGTGGCATAATCTCCCCTACAGTCTAGCTTCAGTGCATAAAATGAACAGAAGAGCACCTAGGCTGAAACTAGGAGGACCCGTTTCTGTGGCAGAAAGTGATCATAGCCTCAACTAAAGGAAACAGAGATGAGGGAACATAACGGAGTAGTGAAATACAGAGGAGGGAAAACAGGATAGGATTTGGGGACTGACAAGGATGTTACCCAGGTTTCTAGATTGCCCTAGAGGTGCCAAGACAGAGAATAGAGGAGAAGGGAAAAAAACGGGACTTTTGCTTGTTTGTTTGTTTGTTTTCTTTAGAGGGATGGAGGCTCGTCATATATTTTCCATGAGATAGATGCCTGGGAGATATCTATGAGACGATGTCTAGAGGTAGATGTAAGGTTTAAAGGTTAGGTGAAATATCTGGGCTGAAATAGACATTGGAGAGGAGCAAAAATTGATATGCAGATGATCATTTAAGCCCTTAGGAATCATGACTTTACCAAGGGAAGAATGGTTCCCTGATGAATAACAAATGAATCCTATAAGCCAATAAGGGGGCCCCTGAAATGTGAAAGAGAAGTCACAGCCCAAGAGGCAGGAGGAAAGTCTAGAATGTGTTTGTCATCAAATCCAAAAGGTAAAAGTGTTTCAAGAAGGAGTCTGTGGTCAACAATCTCAAAGATTTCAGCGAGGTAAGAAATTGTCACCATAGAAAATAATCCTATCTACCATAGCATAAGAAAGAATAAAATACTTATGAGTAAACTTAACCAAGGAGGTGAAAGACTTCTACACTGAAAGTTGTAAAACATTGTTGAAAGAAATCACAGGAGACACAAATAAATGAAAAGACATCTTGTGTTTGTAGATTAGAAGACTTAAAATTGTTAAAATGTCATACTAACCACCTAAAGCAATCTGCAGACTCGTGCAATCCCTGTTAAAATCCCAGTGTGTTTTTTTGTAGTTGTAGGAAAAAAATTCTAAATTTCATATGGAATCTCAAGGGACCCCAAACAACGAAAACAATCTTAAAAAAGACAAACTAAGTTTGAGGCCTCACAACTCTTGATCTCAAAACATATCACAAAACTATAGAAATCAAAATGACATGGTAAATGACTAACATAAAGACAGACATATAAATCAATAGAGCAGAAAGACAGAGCCCATAAATAAACCCTGGTATATATAGTCAAACAATCTTTAACAAAGGTGTCAAAACCACATAAAAGGGAAAGGATGGTCTCTTTAACAAATAATGTAGGAAAAACTAGATGACCACATAGAAAAGAATGAAGTTGAGTCCTTACCTTACATTATATACAAAAACTAATTCAGAATGGATTAAAGACCTTAACATAAGATCTAAAACTATAAAAATCCTAGAAGAAAACAGTATGGAAAGCTTCGTGATAGTGAAATTGGAAATGATTTCTTGGATATGACACCAAAAGCACAAGCAATAAAAGCAAAATAAACAAATGAGACTACAGCAAATTTAAAAACTTTTGTACATCAAAGGAAATAATCAACTCAGTGAAAATGCAATTTATGGAATGGTGAGACCTAAACCAGTATGACTGGTGTCATTATATGAAGAAGAAAAAAGACACAGACAGATACACAGGGAGAACATCATGTGATGACAGAGGAAGAAACTGACTCCAGAGAGACGTCTAGAGGGTGAGGGACACCCAGGATTGCCAATTGTCACAAGAAGCTGGGAGAGAATACTGGAACAGAACCTCCAAAAGGAACCAAGTCCACAGACACTTTAATTTTGGACTTTTAGCCTCCAGAAATGTGAGACGATAAGTTTCTGTTATTTTAAGCCACCCAGTTTTTTGGTACTTTGTTACAGCAGCTCTTGGAAACTAATACAACACCTCCAGAGCCTCGTTCTCTGGCCTCAAGAAGAAATGATTCCTTTCTGACACTAGTTGAGAGCACAGCATAATGGGTGTACTCCCAAAATGCCAAACCAGCTTCCACTCACCAAGAACAGCTTTCTCAGCAGTTGGAGTCATTTTCTTTTGCTCCTAATCGAACAAATTCCATAAAAATAAATTTTATAAATTGGAAACTTTCTTGGAAGAAGGGTTTCTCTAAACCCTTCCAAAATGTCATTTCATGTATGACTGACCCAAACCAGATCACAATAAGAAGACTATTTTCAGAAATCTTGTTCTCTGCCTCATCCACAGGTACTCAGGACTCGTAATAAGTTAGCTTATGTCTCTCTTGCCATTGCGCAAACATAAAATGATTTGCCTAAGACTGTTCAAGTTTACGTAGGTGAGTTGTCGGTATGTCATTCTATAAGTGTGCTAATTTAGAATTACTTTTATTACAGTTTTTCACTCTGCAAGATAACTCCTCAATTTAAAAAAAAAAAAAAAAAAGAAAGAAAAAGAAAGAAAAGTGAGGTTGAAAGGGCAAACGTGCCCAAACCCAGGTGAGAAGCGCACACTTCAGCTCTGCCTGAACTCTGCATGCCCGGCCATCAGACCACTACTTAGCTGTGGGGATGCTATTTCATTTTGCTTTCTTTAATCAAGAGAACAGAAATTTAAAAAACTAGCAGTGCTTTTTTTCTTCAGATCCTGTCAGAGGCAATGGAAACTGCATTGCTAGGGTTCTGGAAAAAAAAAAGCGTGATAGTTGGTTTTCAGTTTTATGCAGCATCTCACAATCATTGAATTGCAAAAAAAAAACCCCAAAACTTTCTTAGCTTTGTTAAGACTTGTTATAGGGAGTTGGGGTAGTGAGTTTTACCCTATGTGTACCTAAACAGGAAGCATGAATACATTGGAGGTGTTTTCATTGCCTTGATTTCTTTTGGTCTCAAGTTTCACACAGCCCATCTGTTCTTTGTTCTGATGAGGCTCTGGAAGGCTATTGATTTCCTAAGGTCGCTGTAACAAAAATACGAAATCTGCGTGGTTTAAAACAACAGAAATTCATTGTCTCACAGTTCTATATACCTTTCCATTTTTCCCAAAGCTTTTTTACTTTCTGTTTCTTCATTCCTTCCTCAAATCTTTGAGTCCCCACTGTGTGCAAGACATTGGGCCAGGCACTGAAGAGACAAGAATAAATAATTAAGTTCTCTGCTTTCATGGAACGTATGGTCTAATGGAGGATTTGAACATAAATAATCAAACCAATTAATAAATATTTACAAATTGAGATGAACGTCCTTCAATAAACACCGTTTGAGTGAGGACTTAATACAAGGCCCTGACCTCGATACGTGTTAGGGAGGCAAGGAAAGAGAAACACTTGAGGTAGGTAATGAAGGCTGAGCTGCAGTGAACTTCATAGAGGTGTTGATGGGGGAGGGGAGAGCATTCCAGAGAGAAGGAAAAGCATTCAGCATGAGCAGAATCCATAAAGCCCAGAGTAAAGTGGTGTAAAGTGAGCCTGGAAAATTAAGCAAGGCATAGACCCTGCAGCAACTTGAAAAAACATGTTAAGAACTTTTACCTTTGACCTAAGAGCAATTAAGAAGACCCTGACGGCTTTTACGCTAGGAGGCAATAGTGAATTAAAGAGCTATTTAGGAATGAAAATCAGTAGGGACTTGATGATAGTTTGGATTTAAGGACACATGTGAGAGAGTCTCAAGGATGATTCTTGGTTTCAGGTTTGTTTCCTTGGATGGATGATGATGCTATTCACTGAACCAGGAAACATTAGCACAGAACCGTATTTGACGAAAAAGATCATCGACTCAGTCTTGGGCATGTTGAGTTGGAAACTGTGCAGAAACATTTGTTGGTTGCGTGTATAGGTCTGGAGTACAAAGATGAGGGCTGGCTGGCTAGAGATATAAATATGGACTCTCAATGTAATTCTTATTTATCGACTGCCTACCAGGTGCCAGACACTGTTCTAGGCATGTGGGATAAGTCAGTGAACAAACCAGACAAAAGTTCCTGTCCTCCTTGATTCTTCAGTCCTAGTGAAGTTCTCTGTATTTGCATAATAGTGGAAGTCCTAAATCTCCACAAGATTGCATAGGGTAGGAAGGAAAAAGACGCTGGTGCCTTGAGGAAGAACAACATTTAATAACTGCTGCTGCTTTGCCCTTAGAATACTACAAATAATCTGTCTCTGTTTTTCCTCCATGTAAATTTTGACTTTTGGTTCTGTTACAAATAATCAACATTCTCTCTGTCTAAGTTCAAATTCCCACTAAGAGAATATCCGATTAGTCCACTTAGTCATCACTCCTTTCAGGCCAGAATTTCATATCTCTGACTCCCTCACAATGACAGTCAGTCTTACAGAAAGTCGTCAGGTCTAAATCCAAGCCAAACCGCAAAGAGGGCCACCGTGAAATTTGGCTGGCTTCCTGAAACAATCAATCCCTTCTTCTCCTAACTATCCACCCTGGCCTCTGTTTTGGAGGAGCTAGATGAAGAGAAGATGTGCAGCAATGAAAGGAGAGCCCATGTCCCCTCCCCAGTTCCTGGCCAGATGTCATACTTATAGTTCAGTGGGTTGAGGTTTGGGGGAGGTTTAAATCAGACATTGGATTGCACTAGACTGATTTTTAATAACTAAAGGTGGCCAAAAATTTCCGGAATTTATCGAAGAACAGCGACCACTCTGTTTTTCTTTATTCGTAATTCCGCTTCCCTGTACTTGAGGGCCAGTGATTTCATCGTTGGCCTCCCTTACATTCTACTCACTACACTTATTCAGTAGCAGGCGCAGTGGGGAGTGGGGTGTGTCTGGCATCTTCAAACAGCCATATGGCTCTAGAATATTTTTTACTTTGATATTAACAAAAGAGTGATTTAGACTATTTCTAGGAAATGAGAAATGTTTATGCATGTTATTTTTGTTTGATGTTAGCCCTATTTACATGTTGTTTTGCATAAAATATGTTGATTAATGTGAATTTTCATAATGCATCAAATAGGGCCTTTTTATCAACGTATGCAAAATTGAACAACTCTACAATCTACCAGAAGCATACTCAGGAATGATACTTGGAAAATGCATGCTTGTTGCCTGAAAAGGAATTACTTAAGGGGACAGAGCACAGCTGGGGTTCAAAACCTAATGTGGAGACTCCAGTACAAAATCTATGTCTTCCACACCTCTAATTTAAAGTGTGATGTTTATTTTATGGTAAATATAATCACCAATACTAGTTATCTGTATATTAAGGTGGAACACATAAGGAAATTTACTGTAGATAATGAGAGTTGGATTTTACATTTTCAGAGAAGGAAGTTACAAATAAGCAAAGGGGAGATGCCAGAATAAACTCTATGGTGCTAGATTGAAATAGGAGTATTAGTATGGACTCGGTTTATTTTTTATTTTATTTTAAGATAGATAGGTAAATAGATCTATAGCTTCATAGATGCATAGATATGTAGATAGATATATAGATGTGTAATAATACATAGATGCAGAGATAATATAGGTATATAAATGCATGGATGGATACATATTCGTATTCGTAAATGTAGATAGATGCATGGATGGTTCTATGGTTACAAGATACATGCATACATAAATAGGTACTAAATATAGATATGTGTGTCTACATGAGTTCCTATTCATACATGTACTTCCTAGCTACTTCCTCTGAGTGAGCCTAAAAGCAGTGACATACCAGTAATAACATGCAACCCTGTGCGCAAGATTTTCATTTTTAAATACTATTCACCAATAAAACAAATCAGTACTCTTTGGAGAAATGGCTGATTCCAGAGCTAAGTCAGGGAAGACACAATATGAAACTTAAGTGTTCTGTGGAGCCAGAAAGCAAGGAAGGGCATTAAAAGAAGAAAGATAAGGGTATATTGAAAGAATAGAGGAGCCAACTGAAAGAACGCCCAACGGTCAAAGCAGGAACAATTTGAGCAATAAATAACAGTAGCATTGGATTATAACCCAAAGAATGGAATAAATAGCCAAAAAAATCCACATGTATAAACTAATGATTGAATTTTTTAAAATGTAGGAGAAGGGATTACTCTTCCTCACAGTATAATCCCAAATCATAAATGTAGAGAAACAGAAAGAATAATAAATAAGGGAAATAGAAAATCACCATTAGAACTGTCAATAAGCACCCAAACCTATATTTTTGTAAGAGTTTATTTGAGCCAAACTAACAACATATGCCAGGGAACGAGATCTCAAATGCTCCCGAGAACAGTTTTGCAGCTTCTTTCATGCATTTGAAATTAAGGAGGGGATGTAAGGAAGACTGGAGAAAGCAAGGCAGGGTTTGGCTTGTCAGATAGTTATGATTATTTGCCCTCTTGAAGGTAAATACCCTATTCAAGGGGTATTACTTCTGGTATTTCAAACTTGTATTAACCTAGATAGGCAAGAACAATGGAAAGGCTTAAAACCTTTCATTAAATAGTTACAAGAAGTGGAGTACAGCATTAGGAATAGAGACAGTGGAAATGTAATGGCTCTGTGCGATATCAGAGGGGTAGTGGGTGGGGGGAAGGGGGTTCACACAGTGTGAGGGATAGAAATGATAAATGTCTTAACTAGTACATTGTTTTGTGCACCTGAAGGTAATTAAAAAAAAAGTACAAAAAAAAAAAAAAAGGAGAAGTTAGTGGCCTGGAGTGTGACTCACCATGATCTGCCCAGTTAGATCACCCTGTGAGGTTACTTTCCATAGAACCCTGCCCCCTTTTTTCTTTTTGTCCACAGAACACTGCAGTTATAATTGGTGCAGGCAAGATCTACCAATGAATACCAAAATGACTGTCTGAAACTTGAAGGAGAAATAGGATATTTGTATGGCCTGAAAAATCTCCCCACAAAATAATTTTTTTTTTTAATTATTGTGATGGCTTTAACATGTGTCCACAAATTCTTTGATACTCCTTCCTCCTAGGAGATAAAACTTAATTCTTCTTTCCTTGAGTAGCAACCAGTTAGTGATTTGCTTCTAACTCATAGTGTAAGAAAAGGGAAACATTGCAAGTTTATGGTGAAGGAACCTGGCAGACATACCTTACCCAAGTGATTAGGATTACCATCCCCAATATTAAAGGATATTGATACCACGTACCCCCTGGTATGATGATACGAGCATATTATTTTCATGGTATTCTTTAAAAAAATCCATAACCTCAGTTTGATCATGACAAAACATCAGACAACCCCTAAATGAGGGGTAGTCTACAAACTACCTGCCCAGTACTTATTAAAATTGTCAAGAACATTTTAAACAAGGGAAGTCTGAAAAACTGTCACAGTTAGAGGAGACTAAGAAGACATAACAATGAAATTTAATGTGGTATTCTAGAGGGATCCTGAAACAGAAGAAAGACATTCATTCATGCAAAAATCAGGGAATTCCACATAAGTTCTGTACTTTTGTTAAAAGTACTTAGCCAAGGTTAATTTCTTAGATTTTATAAGTGTTCTATGGTATGTAAGAAGCTAAGATAAGAAAAAGCTGGGTCAGGGGTATACTGGAACTCTGTATTATCTTTTCAACTCTCACTTAAGTTTCAAATTATTTCAAAATAGTGCTTTTAATGGGATAGGAATTTCTGTGGTGGTAAACTCTAATAACACAACATATAAATACTTACATTGGCTGTTGTGTTGCCTTATTCAAAGGTGCATACATCTGTGGGGCTTTGTACCATGAATATGTTGTGTAGAATTTATAGTTAATTATACTTTTTTGATCTTGAAAAGTTGGAAGCATATACTTCATCAGGAGCCAAATCAAAAAAGCTTTTAATGGTTTTGTTTCTAATAGGAAATCTGCTGTGATTTGTTATTTCTCCTCTTCATCTTTATCAGTAATATAATTCAGCTGAAATTGGAGGAATTTGTTGTACTGGTCAATAGGACTGATTCCACAGTATAAAGAACCTAAGAAAAGAATAATAGGGTGATAAGAAATATCACAAATGGGCCACTTCAGCGTGTTTATGGGACACCATTGATGTTCTTCATTGCATCATCATTGTGTTATCATTGTCTTATGTGTATAAATGTACAGTGTGAGGCCATGCAGATACAAAGAGTTCTGCCCTTAATTAAAAATGTGTCCTCTTACTAGGGGAAAAATACACAGGAAGTTATAATGCAGAGGCCTAAGAACTAAGGCTGAAGAAGATGCAAGGAGCATAGGGGAAAACTTGGCTAATGCAGGTGGGAGGCAGGTCGGCAAGACGTGTCTAAAAATGATGAATCGAATTTTATTAGGAAAGTGGAAGAAGATGTCCCATATATAGAAATAGCAGGTACAAAATTGCAGAAGTGAAAATGCATCTATCACTTGAAAATGTTTTGATGAGGCAATATGAAAGAATGTTTGGAAGCTCAAGCTCTGGAATCAGCAAGATTCCAGTGCTAGCACTTCTAGCTGTATGACCTCAGGCGGCTGACTGAAGCTCCTTGGACCTCAGTTTCCTTATCTGTAACATGCTAGAATTGGGAGTTAATTATGATACCTACATGAGGGGCCAATTCTGAGGATTAAATAATATTAGCAATGCAAAGTGTTCAGCATAGTATGTAGCACACATGTTTACTACTTCAACTACCAATTGTTATTCAGCAATATCTTCCTAGAGGATATGATTTTTGAAGAATGTATAAATAAGAGTTAACCAAGAATAGAAGAACATGTATTGCAGGCAGAAGAACAGTGCATTCAAAGGCACAGACATGTGAAATAAGACTGTGTGGGAGGAATGCACACACGGATATTGTCGGAGTATAAAGCGTGGGCCACTCGAGGATACTTTATGCCTTGCTAAGAAGATTAGAATTTCTCCTGTACACAATTGACCATCCTTGAATTACTTTAAGGACCTGGAGCATAATGGTGTTTCTTTTTAAGGTGTCCAGAAAGATGGATTTGAAGGGATAAGATTAAAATGGCAGTCCAGTTAGGAGGGTTTAAGGAGTGGCAGTGAGATAAAATCTGGATAACCAAGTGACCATTGGATTCAACAACAAGGAAAATGATGGATAGTCTGGCCAGAGTAGATGCACTGAAGGGGTGGGGAGAGACCTGAGACCTGAAAGGATGGAAGATGAGTGGGAAGTGAGTGTAGATAAACAGCGTAGATGGTAAGCGTAGGCAACTCTTTCAAAACACAAGTTTGAAAAGGGAAAAATAGGGAAGGACACAAGATCAGGAGAAATGTTTGCCTGTATTTTTATTTTCACTTTTTAAGTCAAGAGTCAGGAAAATAAATCATTTGACACAGTGGAAGGGAAGAAATGGGAAATACGGGGTTGAGGTGTTCCCAGGCTCGATGGAGGAAAGGGGACAACAGCTCGGGTACTGTATGCGCTGTCCTCTTCATTTGCCCCCTCACTGAGATGAGATCCTTTTCATGGAGGGGGACCTGTTACTGCGGCGCCGTGATAACTTGGTTTTCAGAGCCCATCGCCCTCGAGTAATTCAAATTACAGGCAATATGCTAACTCACTTATATATCTGGCATTTATATAAAAGAGTGAAGATACTCATTTTTCATTTGAGAAATTGAAATTCAGAGTGGTTAAGAGATTAGAAAACTGAACAAAAATTTAAATTCACGTCTTATTTTTTTTTTTTTTTTTTTTTTTTTGGTTGAATTTTTTGTTTTTTTTTTTTTTTTTTTTTTTTTTTTTTTTTTTTTTTTTTTTTTTTTTTTTTTTTTTTTTATTTATTGGGGTGACAATTGTTAGTAGAATTACATAGATTTCAGTTGTGCAATTCTGAATCACATCATCCATAAATCACACTGTGTGTTCACCACCCAGAGTCAGCTCCCCTTCCATCACCGTACATTTGATCCCCCTCACCCTCATCCCCCACCCCCCAACCCCCTTACGCTCTGGTAACCACCAAATTACGTTCCCCAGATTAATTTTCAAACCCCGTGGCCATCCTGTGGTCACCGACTGCCCTCCAATCCCCTCACCTTCCCCCCCACCCCCCACTCCCCCCGCCCATCTAGCAACCCTCAGTTTTTCCTCATTGTCTCCCAAACAGTTTCTGATTAGTTCATTCACTTATTCTTTTCTTTAGAATCCGCAAATAAGTGAGATCATATGGAACTTATCTTTCTCTGTCTGACTTATTTCACTTAACATAATGTTCTCTAGATCCATCCATGTTGTTGCAAATGGTAAGATTTCTTTCTTCCTTATGGCTGCATAATACTCCATTGTATAAATGTACCACAGTTTCTTAATCCAGTCATCTACCGATGGGCATTTTGGTTGTTTCCATGTCTTAGCTATTGTGTATAGTGCTGCAATAAACATAGGAGTGCATAGAGATTTTTGAATTGAAGTTCTGGATTTCTCCGGATAGATACCTAGGAGTGGAATTACTGGATCATAAGGTAGTTCCATTTTCAGAATTTTGAGATACCTCCATACTGTTTTCCATAGCGGCTGCACCAGTCTGCAATCCCACCAACAGTGCACAAGCGTTCCCTTTTCTCCACATCCGCGCCAGCACTTGTTGTTTGTTGATTTATTGATGATAGCCATTCTGACTGGGGTGAGGTGGTATCTCATTGTGGTTTTTATTTGCATTTCTCTGATGGTTAGCGAGGTTGAGCATTTCTTCATATGTCTGTTTGCCATCTGTATGTCCTTTTCAGAAAAATGTCTCTTCAAGTCCTCTGCCCATTTTTTAATTGGATCGTTTGTTTTTTTGGAGTTGGGTTGAGTAAGTTTTCCATAGATTTGTGATATTAATCCCTTATCAGATATATCACTGGCAAATATCTTTTCCCATTCAGTAGGATCCCTTCTTGTTTTATTGATGGTTTCCTTTGCTGTGAAAAAACTTTTTAGTTTGATATAATCCCACATGTTTATTCTTTCTCTTAGTTCCCTCGCGCGAGGGTGTATATCAGTAAAAATCTTACTCCGGGTAATGTCTGAGAAGTTTCTTCCTATGTTTTCTTCTAGGTATTTTATGGTTTCAGACCTTACATTTAAGTCTTTAAGCCATTTTGAATTTATTTTTGTATATGGTGTAAGGAGGTGGTCCAACTTCATTTTTTTGCATGTGTCTGTCCAGGTTTCCCAGCACCATTTATTGAATAGACTGTCATTACTCCATCGTACATTCTTGCTTCCATTGTCGTAGATTAAATGGCCATATAGGCGTGGATTTATTTCTGGACTCTCTATTCTGTTCCATTGATCTATGTGTCTGTTTTTATGCCAGTACCATGCTGTTTTGATTACTGTAGCCTTGTAGTATAATCTGAAGTCAGGTATTGTTATACCTCCCACTTTGTTCTTATTTCTCAAGATTGCCTTTGCTATTCGGGGTCTTTTATGGTCCCATATAAATTTTAGGATTATATGTTCTATTTCTGTGAAAAACGACGTTGGCAGTTTGATAGGAATTGCATTGAATATGTATATTGCCTTAGGCAGTATGGACATTTTAACTATATTAATTCTTCCTATCCATGAACATGATATGTGTTTCCATCTATTTATATCTTCCTTCATTCCTTTCATCAGTGTCTTATAATTTTCTGAGTATAGATCTTTTACTTCTTTGGTTAAATTTATTCCCAGGTATTTTATAGTCTTTGGAGCGATTGTAAATGGGATTGTTTTTTTAATTTCTCCTTCTGATGTTTTATTATTGGTATATACAAATGCAACTGATTTCTCAATATTAATTTTGTATCCTGCCACTTTACTAAATTCATCTATCAGCTCTAATAGCTTCTTGGTGGAGTCTTTAGGGTTCTCTATATATAGTATCATATCATCTGCATACAATGATAACTTTACTTCCTCCTTACCAATCTGGATGCCTTTTATTTCTTTTTCTTGTCTGATTGCTGTGGCAAGAACTTCCAGAACTATGTTGAATAGAAGCGGAGATAATGGGCATCCTTGCCTTGTTCCTGATCTTAGGGGGAATGGTTTTAGCTTTTCCCCATTGAGTATGATGTTAGCTGTGGGTTTGTCATATATGGCCTTTATTATGTTGAGATAAGATCCCTCTATTCCCACTTTCTTAAGGGTTTTTATCATAAATGGCTGTTGGATTTTATCAAATGCTTTTTCTGCATCTATTGATATGATCATGTGATTTTTATTTTTCATTTTGTTAATGTGGTGTATCACATTAATAGATTTGCGGATGTTGAACCACCCCTGCATACCAGGAATGAATCCCACTTGATCGTGGTGAATGATCTTTTTAATGTATTGCTGAATTCTGTTTGCTAATATTTTGTTGAGGATTTTTGCATCTATGTTCATTAAAGATATCGGCCTGTAGTTTTCTTTTTTTGTGGTGTCTTTGTCTAATTTTGGGATCAGGGTGATAGTGGCTTCGTAAAAAGTGTTTGGGAGTCTTCCCTCCTTCTGGATTTTTTGGAAGAGCTTGAGGAGAATTGGTGATAATTCTTTTTTGAACGCTTTGTAAAATTCACCTGTAAAGCCATCTGGTCCAGGGCTTTTGTTTGTTGGGAGACTGTTGATTACTGATTCAATTTCCGTGGTGGTAATCAGTCTATTCAGGTTTTCTGTTTCTTCTTGAGTTAGCCTTGGAAGGTTGTACGCCTCTAGAAAATTGTCCATTTCTTCCAAATTGTCAAATTTGTTGGCATATAGTTGCTCATAGTAACTTCTTAAAACTCTTTGTATTTCTGCAGTGTCCGTTGTCACTTCTCCTCTTTCGTTTCTGATTTTATTAATTTGGGTCCTCTCTCTCTTTTTTTTAATGAGTCTGGCTAATGGTTTGTCGATTTTGTTTATCTTCTCTAAGAACCAACTCTTGGATTCATTGATCTTTTGTATTGTTTTTCTGGTTTCTATTTCATTTAATTCTGCTCTGATCTTTATTATCTCCTTCCTTGTGTTCCCTTTGGGCTTATTTTGCTGTTCTTTTTCCAGATCCCTTAAATGTGAAGATAAACTGTTGATTAGTGATGTTTCTTGTTTCTTTAGGTAGGCCTGCAAAGCTATGAATTTCCCTCTTAGGACTGCTTTCGCGGCATCCCAAAGATTTTGGGTCGTCGTGTTTTCATTTTCATTTATCTCGAAATATCTTTTGATTTCTTCCTTGATCTCCTGCTTGACCCATTCATTATTTAGTAATAAGTTATTCAGCCTCCATGAATTGGTGTGTCTTCCCGTTTTTTTCCTGTAGTTCATTTCTAATTTCATAGCATTGTGATCAGAGAAGACAATTGGTATGATTTCAATTTTCTTAAATTTATCAAGACTTGTTTTGTGGCCTAACATATGATCTATCTTGGAAAATGTTCCATGTGCGCTTGAGAAGAAAGTGTATTTTGCAGCATTGGGGTGAAATGTTCTGAAAATATCGATTAAATCCAAGTGGTCCAATGTATCATTTAAGGCTGTTGTTTCCATATTGATTTTCTGTCTGGAAGACCTGTCCCTTGTGGTCAGAGGTGTGTTGAAGTCCCCGACTATAATAGTGTTACTGTTGATCTCTGCCTTTATGTCAGTCAGTACCTGTTTTATATATTTAGGTGCTCCTATGTTGGGTGCATAGATGTTTACTAGGGTTATGTCCTCTTGTCGGATCGATCCCTTTATTATTATATAGTGCCCATCTTTATCTTTTAGTATGTTCTTCATTTTAAAGTCTATTTTGTCAGAAATAAGTATTGCAACTCCAGCTTTTTTCTCGTTTCCATTTGCATGAAATATCTTACTCCAACCCTTCACTTTCAGCCTGTGTGTGTCTTTTGTTCTGAGGTGAGTCTCTTGTATACAGCATATACAAGGGTCTTGCTGTCTTATCCAGTCAGCCACCCTATGTCTTTTGATTGGAGCATTTAATCCATTTACATTTAAAGTGATTATTGATAGGTACATAGATATTGCCATTTTTAAATTTGTAGTTAGGTTGTTTTGATCTTTCTTCTATTTACAGAAGACCTTTTAGTATTTCTTGCAATGCTGGCTTGGTGGTAATAAATTCCTTTAGCTTATTTTTTTCTGGAAAGCTCTTTATCTCTCCATCAACTTTAAATGATAGCCTTGCTGGATAAAGCAATCTAGGTTGTAGGCCTTTGTTTTCCATCACTTTAAGTATCTCCTGCCACTCCCTCCTGGCCTTCAATGTTTCTGTAGAAAAATCATTTGATAGTCTTATGGGAGTTCCCTTGTATGTAACCCTCCGTCTTTCTCTTGCTGCTTTTAGGATTCTCTCTTTGTCTTTAAGCTTTGCCATTTTAACTATAATGTGTCTTGGTGTGGACCTGTTTGGGTTAATCCTGGTTGGAACTCTCTGCACTTCCTGGACTTGTATGTTGGTTTCCTTCATCAGGTTGGGGAAGTTTTCAGACATTATTACTTCAAATATGTTCTCAATCCCTTGCTTGCTCTCTTCACCTTCTGGTATTCCTATGATGCGCATGTTGTTGCGCTTGATGTTATCCCAGAGGTCTCTTAGGCCATCTTCATTGTTTTTTATTCTTTTTTCTTTTTGTTGTTCCGTTTGGGTGATCTCTGCTACCTTGTCTTCTAAGTCGCTGATTCGATCCTCTGCTTCATCTAGCCTGCTGGTAATTCCTTCAAGTGAGTTCTTAATTTCGGTAATTGTGTTCTTTAGTTCCAACTGGTTTTTCGTTATGATTTCTACATCCTTCTTTATGTTTTCTCTAAGCTCGTTTGTTATGATTTCTACATCCTTCTTTATGTCTTCTCTAAGCTCCTTAAACATTCTTATCACCAGTGTTCTGAACTCTGTCTCTGAGAGGTTGGTTACGTCTGCTTCATTTGGTTCCAGTTGTGGAAGCTTCTTCTGTTCTTTTATTTGGGACGTGTATCTTTGTTTCCCCATTCTGGCTGACTGTGTTTATTTTGATATATTAGGTAGATCCCCTAGAGTTCTTAGTTCTTGCTAGGTTATCTTGTGTAGTATGTGTCCTTTATATTTGACTCGCACCACGTCGTCCTCCTCTGCGTGTGCTCCAAAGGTGAGTCTTGTGTTGTGTACACTGTCCCGTTCAAGAAGATCTTTAATTGCCTCCCGCTAATGAGCAGGTGGGGTCAACTCCTGGGCTGACCTGCCGTGAGACTTGGCTCTGCCCCCCGCAGGGCACTCTGCTGCGTGAGGGTTGACCACCCCAATGTGGTTTGGCCTCTATGGGCTCCAGAGCCTGCCGAGAACCCCCTCTAGGTATGTGACCTGCAGGTCAACCCCGGCTGCACTCAGATTTGGTCTGGAGTTGGCCCCCAGATATGCCGAGTCCCGTGCCACCCAAGCTGGGCCCCGGCAGGGAAGTCCCAGAACAAGGCACAGCAGCAATGACAACAGCAAAGAAGAAAAGAAAAAAAAAAAAAAAAAAAAACAGCCGATAACCCCCGCTCGACACAGGCAAAGATATCAAAGATACAAGATAAAGCAAAACAAAACCAAGCAAAGCAAAACAGAGCAAAACAAAAAGCAGCGACCGTCTCGGCCTGAGCCCATCAAGCAATGACCAGGTTGTCCTCTGCTGTACCAAAGAGCCCCCTGCTTATTGCGCAGGCAGAGCCGGTCACCTGGTGCTCAGAGAGACTTTGGGACTGCAGACTTAAAAGCGTGGGCCTGAGGGGTCTGGATGATAGTCTCCACAAAGTCAGTGCAGCTTCTGCCCTTGTCCGCACGTATGCACACCGAGAGGAGCACCACCAGTCCTTTGTCCAGAGCTCGTGAGTCCTAGGGCACTCCTTCAGTGTGTGTGTATGGGTGCGGGCGGGAGATTTCTGATCTGCTGACCGTGCCTCACAAGCTGGGCCCCGGCAGGGCAGTTTCAGAACAAAGCAAATCACCAAGCACAACAACAACAACAACAACAAAGAAAAATATCAAATACGTTCACATGCAAAAACCACCTGATAACCCCACTCGACAGAGGCAAAGATATCAAAGATATAAAGACAAAGCAAAACAAGACAAAACAAAGCAATACAAAAAGCAGCGACAGTCTCGGCCTAAGCCCACCAAGCAATGTCCAGGTTGTTCTCTGCTGTACCAAGGAGCCCCCTGCTTATTGCGCAGGCAGAGCCGGTCACCTGGTGCCCAGAGAGACTTTGGGACTGCAGACTTAAAAGCGTGGTCCTGAGGGGTCTGGATGATAGTTTTTACAATATCAGTGCAGTTTCTGCCCTTGCCTGCACAAATGCAGACTGAGAGTGGCACCACCAGATATGTGACCAAAACTCTTGAGTCTTAAGGCACCTCTTCAGTGTGTGTGTGTGAGTGCGGGCAGGAGATTTCTGATCTGCTGGAAGCCCAGAGCTGCGCCTGCCTCACTGCTGATCTCCGGGTGTGTCTCGGCCGCTGCACCCACCCCACCCTAGGCAAGCCAGGAAGGGTGGGGGCTGGAGATGGAGGGGTCTTCACTCTCCCAGCCCAGCCGTGCGTCGCCCTCTTCCCGCAGGCCAGAAAAGGTGGTGGCTGGGGGTGGAGGCGTCTCTTCTCTCCTAGCGCAGCCAAAATCACGCACACTGCCCAGACTGCCTGGGTCAGGGCTGCCCGTCAGGCTTCCCAAAGCGTGAGCTTTTGATACCACTTCTCGGTTCAGGGGCCGGTTTAAGTCTCTGGAAGGGCGGGGTAAGATTGGAAGAGCGCGGCGGGGGAGGGGCCTAGGTATGGAGACTGCGCCCCCCCGTCCACCGCAGGGCGCGCCGCCTTCCCGGCGGGAGAAATCAGCCGCGGGACGCAGGGAAAGAGCCGCCACCCGGTCTCTGCGCTCTCCGCTTTGCCTGGGCCCCTGTGCGCGCCCGGCACAGCGGGGCTGCACCGCGGTTTCCAGTCCTAGTCTCTGGAAGGGCGGGGTAGGATTGGGAGAGCAGGGGGGGGAGGGGCCCAGGTATGGAGACTGCGCCCCCCGTCCACCGCAGGGCGCGCCGCCTTCCCGGCGGGAGAAATCAGCCGTGGGACGCAGGGAAAGGGCCTACCCCCGGTCTCTGCGCTCTCCGCTCTGCCTGGGATCCCGCGCCTGCCCGGCTCCGTGGTTTTCGGTCCTCGCCCCCGCCAGCTGAGGCTCCGCTGGGGGCTGGGCTCTCCCGCCACTGCCGGCCGGGCGCTCCCACGCCGTTTCTCCTCCTCCTCTCCTTGCTCCGTCCAGTTAGCTTACCCCCAAGAATTTCTTAGCTTCAAGCAATCCACGAATCTCTCCACTACATTGTGTGGTGAGCGAAAATTTCCTCGATGGGTTATAGTTCCCGTTTGCAACAAGATCTGGAGGAGAACTCAGAAAGTGCGCCCTGCTGCCGCCATTCCTATGACGTCACCTCCACGTCTTATTTTTTTACTGTTTTTATTATACATGGAGTATGCTGTCTCCTGTGTTTTGTAAATCAAGACAGAGAGGACAATTATGTGGGTGCATTGTGTGTGTGTGTGTGTGTGTGTGTGTGTTCTGAATTCCCTTTGGTATGGGGTTTTTTCCTATTACTTACTGAATATTCATCTCATAACAAGAATCAAGGATCTAGTTTACATGGGACTCTAATTTCATCTGAAGTGGAGCAAAAAATGCATTATTTATTATAATGAACATGTTTCTATGACTTAGTAAATTCCCTAATGGAAACAATGTGTCTCAGTTGAATAACACAAGAAAGATATAATATAAAATAGAAGTGTTTGGGACCTAGAAGAAAAAACATACAAAAGCAAAACTGTATTCATTACTACTGTCTCTAAGAAACCATGAACTTCATTAATGGGATTTTAAGGGACACTAATATGAGGAAAACTTATCTCTTCAACATAATTTGGTATTCTAGTTTTTGAATAGTTTTCTTTTCCCCTCTTATTAACTTGTTAGCATTTTCTGCTAGCCTAGCCTTGTTGCAAATATTATTTACATTGCTGCACGAAGTCCCCTTCTTAAGGATATTTATAAAACCTGTAAGATGTTAGGTTCAGTGTTGTACCAAGAGCACGAAAGTAAACATTTTTGTGCACATCTTAGGGATGTCGTCAGATAGTGTAAACGCAACAGCCCTTCCTAAGTGCTCTGCTGGCCTCCCAAACAGAGCGACCTCTCAATACCCCAGTGTGCCAGCTCCTTAAAGAACCTCCCTTCTGTCCCCGTGTCCTTCACGGGCATGCTGTAAGGATGAATGAGTAACAGCTCTGAATCTGTTGAGAGATGTAGAAAAGAAAACACCACATGCCATTAATCAGCTGAAGGTATGAAATTACTTTGAACATTTTGGGGTGCCAGCTGTCATATAAAAGTGCAGCTTTTTATGGCCCATATGCAAACCAAGAAACCCCAATTTGACTTTGGAAGTACTGGACTTATTAAAGATTGCTGTGGAACGAGGGGAAATCAGAGACTTCAACATTTTTGAAAGTAAACATTATTAAAGAGGACATCATTGCTTTCTTATATGCAATCATGTGGCTGAACGAATCTTTGCCCAGGATAAAAAACAAAATGTCCTCCCCTCTACGAAACTCTTCACTGGGTTCAACAGGCTAGTGAGGGAATATTTTTTTATGTTTGTATATCAAGGTTTTATAGTAACACAAGGCTATTAATAAAAACCAACATGTTTGATCATTACTCCAGATATCCCATCTGTTTTAACCCAGAAGCTGTGCAGTTCAGGTTGCGAAATCACAGAGGCAAAATAGCAAGAGAAACTTTCTTGAAAAATAGTAGTTTATGCTTTAGGAAGAGACTCAATTCTGAATTACTATGTCGTATCTAGATCCAGAAAAACCAGCAAAAGCCATCATGTAAAGAAACAAAGAGAATTCAGCCTTAATTTACTCAGGCAACAAAGAGGAACTCCTTTCTCTAGACTGAACATAATATGGTAATTTTCATATATTGACCAGTCAAAACATATTCTTCAGTTGCATTACCCCATAGATCTATGTAGATTTTTCAAGCTAGCATGGACTAGATTTTAAAATGAGAATTTTTCCCCGAGTCCGAATGTTTTTTTAAAATTGTTTTAGGAAAGCACACCAAAAAAGTACAAAAAAATTTATTTAATGTAATCCTTCAATTCAGTTAGTGTTGCAGTGTTCAGAAAGGAACTGAAACTGCATAATGTTTGAATATTTTAACAGAAGAAAGCACAGACTGAAATATGGAAGATTTAAGCGATGAGGCAGAGCAGGGTATGTGTCATGCAGAGCAATTACACCCAACTCTCTGGAGAAGCACAAGTAAAGCAAAAGGCTTTCAGCCGCCCAGTGGGTAATGATATCTCGGCAAGACAGATGTTGAGCCATAGAATAGCACTGAGCTTAGATGATTTATATTTTTTAAAGCTCAGGGTTTGAAAATTTTTTCTTTGATTCTAATTTCTTTTTTGAAAATGTGTGTGTTTTTCTAACCATGGGAGTCTGGACTAAGCTATCATCTCATCTATCTGTTGCAACCAGACTTCATGCTCAGTTGAAACCATTTTAAGCCCCTTCCTTTGTACTGTTCTTTACATTAGCTTTTTCAATATTAAGAATAAAATCTTGGAGTTCTCTGAATTATGTCCCTTCCATTCAAAAATCATGATCTTTGAAATAATTTTATGTGGACATTTACAATTACAATTACTATATTTCAGCAGGTCTGCTTTTGTGGTATAGTATAATGATCTTAAATTATTATCCAGTTCTTATAGTCCATATTATTCACTCATTTGCATCAAAGTAAATTCAGTCTTGGAAAATCTCTGCTTACATGCAAGAAGGGGAAAGACTTTGGATAAAAGGTAAAATAGTGTTTTATCACATATTAAAGAAATTTTATAGTGGCTTCAAAGTACCACGAAATACTTTCCTTTACCCTGGTTGCCTCCTCCTCCTTCTCTCTCCACACACACACACACACACACACACACACACTTTAATCTTGCTCTTTCCTCTTCTCTTTTTTGTATCTTAGTCACAATCATGGACTGGAAAAGGAGAAATGGTCAAGGTTACGGTGATTAATAGCGGGGAAGTAAGAATTAACTGATTTTGCTCAACTGCATCATCTGCCCATTTTAAAGAACTTTCTTTTTATGAAGTATACTATACATATGGAAAGAGGCATGTTGCCGAATTTTTACTTACTGAACACACCCAGCACCCAGATAAAAAAAAAAATAAAACCCCTGTAGGAGCACTTCCCATTATTATGCTTCACCTCCACCCCAAGATAACCACTCTCCTGAGACTAAGCAACATAGATTAATGTTGCCTGTTTTTTAACTTTATATAAATGGAATCATTCAATGTGCTCTCTTTTGTTTTGTCTGGCTTCCTTCGCTCAACACTATGTTGTGAAATTCACCGAAATTCTTATGTTTGGATGTAGTTCATTGATGCAGTGTTTAAATATGCCACAGTGTACTTTTCCATTTAATTGCTGATGGGTACTTGAAAAGTTTACAGTTTGGGACTCTCTCAAATAGCGGTGCTGTGGGTTTGCAAGGTTGTGGCTGTGCTATACAGGTACACACATTTTTATAGGTGTACTCCTAGGATAGGATCCCCAGGCCACTGGATGTGTGTATGTATTAGGTTGGTGCGAAAGTAATTGTGGTTTAAAAGGTTAAAAAGAATTACAAAAACCGCCATTACTTTTGCATCAACCTTTCTTCATCACTACGTCTTTCAGTTGATGCTACTTAACTCTGAACAACAAGAAAGAGCACTTGGCAACAGTTGTTCAGAAGGAGGCCCTATCCTGCTTCTAGAAGATTCCATTTCATGCCTCACCAGTGAGATCTGATATATCTGCCAGTTGAGCAGGCACTCATCTTTCTCTATTTCATTTGGCCCTTCTGCACATCTATGGGGCAACAAGACCTGATGATACTCAAGAAGGAGGTTTGCAATATCCCAGAGAACCTTCTGAGTAATCAAAAAGAGCTTCTTATTTGCTCTTTGTGCTTTTACATGCAATGATCAACTCATGCTGAATTCTAATTTACTTAATCACAAACAGTTACTGTATTTTTAGCCTCTGGAAGGTGCTATAAAAGTAAATTAAAAATGAAATCTAGCTCCTAAAGATCTTAAAAGCTTTGGGGAATATAAGTAACTCTAATATAAATTAGAATGAGATGAGTTCCATTTAAAAAACATATAGGCAAGGTGATTATTTTTTAATACTGGTAACCTACATATGTTAAACATTATATTCTAGAATATTTTATTAATACTATAAAATTTTATGTGTAAAATTATTCTGAGCATTCATCAGTTAGCTCATCCAAAGCAGACATAAGTTCAGATAAAATGCCAGAGTCAAATTTAGTCTCTTCTACCTAGGGATACCTATACTCCACACAAACAAATTTACCTATTTATTGTTTATTTATCTGCTTATCTCTCCACCCTTCAGGGTATACCTAACATCCTTCTTTTTATTTCCCAGTTATCTACTGCAGAGTTTAGTTCTGCCACCTGATTAGTATAATTATTCATTCAAAAATATGTGTTTAGCTTACTTTGTGTCAAATATTGTGGCAGGCCTTGGATGTGAAATAATGAACACTCCCCCCCACCCCCACAATCCTTGTCTTTCTAGAGTTACTGTCTCAGGGAAGAGATATAGTGTTCAAAAGGTCAAATGTTATAATTTCAAATAATGCTATGTGGCCACGCAGCAGCCTACCCGCCTGTCTCCTTGTATTTGCCCCCAAAGAAAGGAGAGTCTGTGAGACGGATCCTTTCAGGGACTTTGCTTCACCTTTGTGTTTGCACCTTATGTCTCCCTGTTTGGTCCCAAAAAGATGGCCGGTCAGCCAATGACGAGTAAGATTCCCCATGGGGGGGGCGGGGCGGACAACTCAAGCCAGGCGCAGTTGAGTGGGGACCAACAGGAGAACCCACAGGGTTCATAGAGGTGGGCACAGCCCCCCACCTTCCCCAGGCTAAGGAAAGCCTCTGCCTCTGTGGCTGCATTCCTTCCCAAAACCTGCAAGGGAAGAGATTCAGTGATGTGCTCTCCATCTATTCATATGCATATAGGTTTTGTCCTTTGGAGAAGTACACACATCCTGAGACTTAGGGTTCTGCTGCCTGCAGGCAAGGGTGATTGGCTTGAATCAGTTTCCTATTATAGTGTATGGGATTCACAGATCTTGAGATTGACAAGCTTTATCTCTTTTACTTCCCCACCTAACTAATAAAAGCTACTGCGTAGGCCCGATTTGGTGCCCAGTCCATGAGGCTGCAGGTCCCTTGGCCCCACGCTTAAACTCTATTCATGGCTACTGTTTTTTCTTAACCCTGCACTGTCCTCCTCGCTCCCCACAACCCTCATCCTGCTGGACGCGACAATGCTATGTGTAGTAAATTTAATAGTGTCCCCCCAAAATTCATGTCCACCCAGAACCTCAGAATGGGACTTTATTTGGAAATCAGATTTTTGCAGTTGTAATCAAGTAAAATCATACTGATTTAGGGTGGCCCTAATTTCAATGGTTGGTATCTTTGTAAGAGTAAAGAGAGAGAGATTCGGACAGAGAGACAGAAACTCACAGGCCAGAAGGCATTGTGGTGACAGCGACAGATAGCGGAGTGATGCAGCTACAAGCCTAGGACCACCAAGGGTGGCTGAAAAGCTTGGAAAAGTCAAGGAGGGATTTCTTCCCTGGAGCATTCAGAGAGAACGTGGCCCTTCTGGTTCTTTGATTTAGGACTTCTAGCCTCCAGAACACTGAGAGAATAAGTTGCTTTTATTTTAAGATACTAATCTTATAATAATTTGTTGAAGCAGTCCTAGGAACCTAGTACAATAATGTATTAGCTTGAACCATAAGAAATTGCCTATTTTGGACTGATTTGACCTACACTAACAGCATTTTCATATGGTCCAACCCAATATGCTATGAGCTTGTAAGAGGGAGACCTTGTTGGTCAGAGAAAGCTTTCCTGAGGATTTGCTAGTGGAACTGAAATCAGAAGACCAAGTAGAAGTCAATGCAGAATAAGAGCGAAAGGGGAAGAATGGAGCTCCCAACAGAAGGGCCTGTGTGTGCAAAGGTTTTGAGGCAGAGGGCCCAGACAATTTTGAGGAACTAAAAGAAGGTGACATGACTGGAACATGGTGTAGGCATAGAGCCAGCTGAGGCTGGACACGTAGGGAGGAGCCAAATCAGACTTTAATGCCAAAAGAGTAAGTAAGAGTTTTGTTTTAAGAACAATGGAACACCATTGAAGGGCTTCAGCCAGGAGGTGAGACGATTACTATGACTGCAGAATGGAGAACAGATTCACAGGAGACAAATCAGATGGGGGACCATGGAAGGGAGTATAGGAGCCCAGGTGATATCTTTGACTAGGGAAGCACTGGGCGGTGTGGGGGGTGGGGGCGGGGGGGAAGGGGAGATTGAAAGGATGGACAAATTGAGAGGTTCTCAGGAAAGAGCCCTTTGTTTTCATTTTGGTGACATGTCCTTATTGATATACCATTTGCTCTTGTGCCTCTTTGAAGACATTTAATTCTCGTAACATACACATACCAGCCCTGATAAATCTAAAACCTAAGTGTTAACTAGTATAGTCATGTGTAGCAGTTCTGCTGCCCAAGAAGTCTCTGGAAATAGAAGTCGCACCTTCATTGTTTGTTTGTTTGTTTGTTTGTTTCTGCCTTTTCCCTCACCTTCTTCTCCCAGCACTTTCTTTTTCTCCTGGCTACAGCAGCTATTTTATTGTCATTATCCGTTTATATAAACATCTATTCATTATAATAAGGGCTCTGTGAGGGCAAGTGCTGTGTGTTAGTTATTTTTCTATCCCCAGAACTTAGGAATGAACTTGGCCTATGGGATTTTATTTATAAGTAACTGCATCAACATATAAATGCATGTGTCAGCAAAGACATGAACTAAATACCTTATTTCTGCTCTGTCTTCTCAGCCTGCCTTTGGCCTGATACGACTGTCTTTCTTTCTGCTCTGACTTGATTTCCTAACTTCTTTTTCTTGTTCTGTATACTCTACTTACCCTGAGAAATATTTTTCTACTAGTTGTGTAATTAACTTTTGGAAAATAAGTCTCTTCTTCATGAATATCTTTGTTTATGAATGGAGCCGTATTTCTCATTGCCTGCATCTCATGGAGATGCTAGGTATTTTTGTTTTGTGCCTTTGGGAGCTAATTTTTTATCCCTGTCGTCATCATAACCGTCGAATTATTGAGAACACGCTCAGTGTTCCACTGAGGGAGACAGGAAGCCACTGAATACCAGTGGCCCCTTCCCTAAATAAGATTCCCACCTAAGACAAAAAATCCAAAGCTGAGCCACAAAATGAAAGAAGACACACAAACGGTTATGGTAAAATATTTATATTATATGAAACAAAAATGTTAAAACAGTTTCTGTAGTGGAAGGAGAAAAGAGACACATTTTCTGAACTAGAAATAAGACATATAATCTCACTATGAACTCACAACCAGCTGGACAACTACGCCACATAATGTATTGAAATTGGGATACTCCTCCAAAATGTAGTCTTGTGTTCTCTCTGCTCAGTTTGGATGTCCCCACATGGTACAAGGGAAGAGTTGCCACCAATCTTCCTGTTATAACAACTTTCTCAGCCTCTCATGCTACTCTTTCCACAAACCCTAGACAAATTATAGTTATCAAGTAAAAGCGTACCCAGATAGGAATAAGATGCTGATGGCTTTTGAAACATGCTTCCCTAACTCCACCAAAAAGGCTGCCTGAATTAGAGGTACTCTTTGAACAGGAACAGTGAAGTTTGCGGAGCCAGCACAGGAGACAGGATGTGAGAAGGGGGACATGGAGAGATTAATTCTGGTCTGCAGAGAGGTCTGAGAGGAAGGGAATGAATGGTCAAGAGAAGTAAGGAAAGGCCACAAGAGAAGTCAACCTTGGGAGAGGAAAGAAAGGAGAGGGAGAAAGTGTGGAAACCATTACCTCGTTTTTCAGGTCAGAATTCTGCCAGTCAAATCGATCCTTACTGATGTCTCCTTAGCTCAGCATTGGTTCCGGTTTGTGATGTTAGACCTCAGCTTCTCTGAAACCTGATTTGTAGAAATATAAAAACCATCTTATAGAAAAATACATACATACATACATACATACATACCATTTGCATGTCATTTCTTGCAAAGATGTTTTATGGCATGTAATATAATAATTCCCAAGCATCTTTACACGTAAACAGGAGACTCTTCCTTTATGTACCAATGTGTTATTTCCATTTTGAGCTTCTCTTTTTAATCTGTTAGAGTAAATGACCAACTTTTCTTGACATTTTTACTCTTTTCAAGTATCACGACTTAGGGTTTTAATTTATTTTTTATTCTTTTGATTTCTAATTCTAGCACACATATTTATAAAAACATTTTATTTTTTAAGTATGTTAATGATAATAAATAGGTCAACAGAAAACAAAGTTCGGCATGGAGTTTAAATTTGGGAGTAAAAGAACAAATTTGTCTTCTAAAATTTTTTTCTGGCTTAGTTTTTTGTTTAATTTAGTTTTGTTTTTGTTTTTCTGGTGCTCAGTTTGAATACAGAGAATATTATATGGCAGGTGACAGACATATACTTGGCAGTTCTTTGCTGCCATCTACTGTTTCCTCATGTAACAACTCATTGTTTCTTTGATTCAAAAAATTCTCATCCTCTATGACTGACAGTACTAAAGGGTCTCCTCTTTTCTTCTTCTCTCTATTTTTTTTTTCTTTAGTTAAAGCAAAGTGAAGCAAATGCAGACACCAAAGAAAAGCTCCCTTTGCGCCTTCGAATCTTTGAAAAATTTCCCAACAGGCCACAAATGGTGAAAATCTCAAAGCTTCCTTCAGATTTCACAGTTCCTAAAATCAGGTATTAAAGTATTTCTTTAATTGTTTATCTCAAATACCCTCTAAAAGATTCATCTTAAATCTGCTTCAGCCCTTCTTTCAAACTCATGTGGGTGCGTTGTTTTTCTATTTTTAAGTTATTATCCATATTTCTACCCTCTCTACCTCTGTTTTAAAACCGTTGACCCCTCTAAACAGTATATTCAGAGCAGTGTCATTTGATGAGTATATTAGCATCGCCTGGAAGGCTGCTTCCCATGGCTCCTTCCTGAGATGCTCCTCAGGGATTTGACTTCCCAGGTAACTAGGGAAGGTGCTTAAGGTTGCAGAGATGGCAGATAAGGCTTCAACCTGAGACCCTCAACCATGTAAGGATAAAATTGACTCAGAGGCCCTTTTGTTTTCAAGGCAATAAAGAAACGCCTCTGGCTGGATTTCTGTACTACTATAACAGCACTTGTTTAGAATGCCATGTCTCGCTGCAATATAATTTGTCTTCCACTTTTTAAAAGAAGAACCATGGCATTACCCACTCATGCTAATTTGATTTCTACCACCTTGCTCTCCAGTTAAGCCGTTGCATAAAAGAGGCTGTAAAGCACTTATTTTTAAAAATTAAAGACAAGTCTTCCCATTATAGCTCAAAAATTACAAATAGAACCAGAATAATATGAAATATGACTTTTTTTTAATATAACTAGTTTTAAAACCAATTCTATGAGGCGGTTATAAAAGTATGAGACTGGATATGGCGCAATAATATTTAAAATTCAAATGTAAATATACTTGCATTTCTGATTTTAAAAAGTTTTAAACCTGAAAATATGCAGTATTAAAGAGCCATAAACTAGATTCAAGATTAGTGGTTATCTGTACAGATGTTATTTGAATTCTCACCATGCTTCAGAGATCAGATGAAGTAAGTTCTTTTTTTTTCCTTTGAGTTATGTTGAGTCTTTAATGCAAAATTATCTCTCAAAGATTCTTAAGATGAATGGAAGTTCAGAGAGATGAACTAATTCTTTCAAGTCTTCGAGGGGGGGAAAAGTATCTTATTACCACAAGAGGATTAAAAAATACCATGAGTTACTGAATACCATTTCTTAAAAGTTATGTTAGGAACATAACAGGAATAACTGAAGATCTAGGAAACTTTCTCGAAATGAATTACTTTGGTAATTAATCTAAACACCACTCTTGGTATGACGTGTCTTGTTTTCTAAGAACTTTTGTCACTGCTTTATTGTAGCTTAAGCAAGCAATCACAGCGAAATGCTACCCTTGCTCCATTTCATTAATAACATGTGTTGTATGTATACTTTGTTTGCAAAGGGAAAGTTTTATGAAGCAGTTTATTGATCGCCAGCAACAAGACACTTGCTGCCTCTTAAGAAGCCTTCCGTCGGCCTCTTCCTGTGATCACCCCAAACGGTCTGCAATTGAAGACAACAAATACATTGACCAAAAAGTAAGAATCACTGTCTCAAATAACCAAATTTTTCTTAAACATACGTGTTAGAGAAAAAAAACCCACGTAATTGTGTGGCGGTCCTGAAACCTAACGTCTCAGGAGAATAATAAAAAAAATAATTTAAAAATAACAGTATTTTTAAATTAATGAATTTCAATTTTGCATTTCTATAAGTAAGCGTTTGAGCGGTGCCATGCTGCAGATGTGTGACTTTGAACAGGTCAAGAGCCTCCCCAAATCCTCATTTTCTCATACGCAGAAGGAAGGGCTTTGATCTCTAAGGTTCAGCCCAGGGTTAAAAGTTGCCCACATGTTGCCTTCTACAGGAAACCATGCTTATTTCAGTTATGCCAGGGAGAATAACCAGAGCAAGTTTCTCTAAAATCATCCGAAATAACTACCTTTTATTGAGTGCTTTTCTAGGTATATTATCTTTTTCTTGCTCTGATTTTACCTATTTCTTTATCATTTGAAAAGTAGGTAAGGAACCTTTTTCTCATAGTCCACTGTTAGAAAATGACAGATCAATAACAGAATTTATAAAAGAGATTAAAAATTCGAATTTGCAAAGGCATCTAATTTACTTGCACGTATTTCTCTTTGGAAGTCTTAATTTATTTTTTATTCTTTTAAATCGTTAACTACCCTTTTTCTATTGCTTATAATCAGATACATATTTCTCTGTCATCATTTGAAAATAAAGTGCCAACTCTTCATCCTCCGACATTCTCTATTTCTCCCCCACTGTCCCCCCGACTCCGTAAGGACTGGACTTTCAGAGTACTTTTGCTTTGCTCCTCTCCTACGGTACATCTTTTCCACCATCACCTCCTGAAACTTGAACTTCTCCCCCATCACCCCTTACAAATTTCTCTATTCTCTGCTGTAGTTTTAGTGATTTTGTTCCCAGTTACTATAATGATGATTTCCTTTGCAGTGTGTCTCTTCTTATTCAAGAACTTTCACTTACTTATTTTCTTGCAATCATCTAGAGATGTTATTCCTCTATCTTATAGATTCCAAGATTATAGATGGCAAATCTGATGCCAATGTCATTTTTTTTTTTTCTCAGTTGAAAGTAATCATTTAGGGTTTTCTTTGGTGGTTGGTTGGTTTTCTGATTTCTTTTAGAAATTTCATTAGACTTTCTTCGTATCTTTAGAGTTCAGAAAATTTACCAGGATATACTTTGCATGTCTTTTATCATTCGAACTGCCCAAACGGGGGAGTCTTCTCAGTTTGCAGACTAAGATATTTGTCAGGAAATTTTTCATCTATTATTTGTCCAATTGTTACTTTTCCACCTGCTCTTTTTATTCTCCTCCTTTTCCTTATGATTGCCATTTTGCTTTTTTTTTTTCCTTCTCTGCTCTGAGATACTTGTTCTGCTTGATCTTCTAGACCACTAATTTGGTCTCAACTAAAATCATCCTTTGCTTTTAGATTTTGAGTTTAAAATCATGAAATGTGTGTTTCTGGGTGCACACACATGCGCATGCAATACTCTTAAATGTCCTTAAAGTCTTTATCTCCTTTATTATTATTAAACATGTCACCTTTCTTCTCCACAGTTATGTATCACTCAACACTGTGCACAGTGCATGGACACAAAAGTTCATGTCAGCCAATAATACAGTGAGAGGATAATAATGGCCTACTTTCTTCCAATCAGTCTCAGATTGCATTTTACATAATAGGAACACATATTGTTTATATTTTTTTCATTTATTTCAAAAGACTTTAAGCCATACATGTGCAATGAACCCCCAGGCTGGGCTGTGGTTGTAACCAGCTACCTCCAGGAAGAGTGTGGAGAGCTGATATCATTTATGCCCAAATGTGGCAAATCCAGGAACATGCTTTTTTTAAAAAAAATCACTGGTAACATTATCCCATTGGAAACACAAAATTGAAATCTTGGCCTGTGAAAATTTATTTTCTCTCTAAAAAGAAACATAAAGTTTCTCACATTTTTGAACAGCATGTTTTAACATAGGTGAGGAAAAAAATTTAAAAGATTCTTGGCAGGTGTGGGGTGGAGTCGAAGGACAATTTGGTGTACTCTTTTGCGTGCCTGGTATCATCCCTCCCCAGGCCATCTCTGTGCTGCTTTGCAGTCAGACACCTTTGAATGCCATTTCTGATTTTATTAATATCCTTGTATTTTTGTGGCTTTTTTTAAACCTTCTCATTTAACAGTTATCTTTAACTACCTGAAAGTAAGCTAAGAATTATAGTTTTACTCTGTAGTCTTACACTTGAGCTTCCCTCATAATCTCCTGAAATATAATGAACTAGCAATACTCTGCTCCTGTGTGGTGTCCAAGTCACTCAGTACCTAAGAGAGACTAGAATTTTCGAAGCCTGCAGGCAGTGTCGATCTATAAGTTCAGTTGATTGAAACACACAATACATTATCTTATACAAGGATAATTGTCAATGATGGTTAGGTGGCTCTTTATCCCAGGTAAGACTAGTTGGCCCATATGTAGATTTAATTACAGTTGGAATAATATTGTTTATCCCGTTACAGCCTTCATCATCTGGGTAAATGCTCCAGTTTAGGAAGTGAGATGTAGAGAACATATTTTCTCTTCATCTCAGGAGCCAGCTCTCCTCTTGTAACTGCAGCAAAAAGACTTAACCCATGCTGCCATCCATTCTTAAAGCTTTGACTTTATCTAAGTTGCCAGAAAAGTAGACTACGATTTCTTTCAGGGTCCACTGTTTCCTTTTTTTGGTATAACTATATATTTAATGTTTATTTGGAAGTCAAAGGATATTTATTGAATTTTTTTTGTTTTTTCAATTAGTTTCAAGTATACAAAACGACATAGTGATTCAACATTTATATATTTCACAAAGTGATAAACCCACCTGACACTGGATCCACTGTTTTTGCTTAAGCTCCCATCACTTCCTGGTGTTCTTCATAAATAGTCAGGATTTGCCATCCTTATTGAGTGCCATTGGGCCAGGAAAACCCAAGACAGAGAATTCCACCTAATGAATTTCAATGGTGAGGATTTAAAGGAAGAAGACACCAAAGACAAAGCAGTCTAGTATTTGTATTTTCAAAGTGGCAAGCCTTTTTCACTAGTATTAAGAAACCCTTAAAGCTACTTAAAAACAAAAATACATAAACACACAACACAAAAATCCTGAACAGAGTTTAGCTCCCCTGATAAAGCATTTATCAGGAAATTTTCATTACAATCCCAATTATAATTTAGAAATGTCAGTAGGTGTCAAATGGATGGCAAAGTACTTCACTTTATGCGAAAAAATTCTTCCAGCGTTTTGCACTACAAATTGAGGTTGTTGTTTTTTTTTCTCAAAGAGTCCTAAAAATAAAAAAGAAAATGAGAAGCTGGCTTATCAGCGATTCCTATAACATAGCAAAGGAATAATAAAATAAAACTTTTCCCTTAATGATTACCGGTAAGGAGAAATTCCACTGAGGGACTTTTCTCTTGCCAGGATAAACACTGAGTCCCCAGGAACCTAAAGATCACAAGCTAAGGGGGGAAAAAAAACTGACAACAAACACTGGGGAGTGGGGGTGATTAAGCAATGCAGGAAACATGAAAGCACATGTTTGGCAAGATTTTCTCCTAGTAATTACCTTGGCTTTGAACTATCATAAGTAATTCCCATGGCAACCACACTTTGCAGAGACCATGTTTTTTAAAAATAGCCCTGTTTGATTACCTTTATCACATGGTTTAAAATACCTGTCGTTCTCCTTGTAAACAACAAGCAAACAAAAATGTAAAATCTTTAAGCCATTGTTGTGGCCTGCTCAGATCCTAAAGGAAAAATAAAATGACTTTTTTCCCTCCTCATCTTTAGAAGATAAAGCTGCCCTTACAGACTCCAAAGAAAACATGTTCCCAAGAGCTAATTCCCACATTCCTTTCTCCTCCCACTCTCCCACACCTGGAGCCTCTGCAAAGGGTTCCATTGGTTCCTGATTAAAGGATAAACCTGCATATTTTGAGATAAGTTTTTCTAGTTTCCAAGGAAATCAGTCAATGGTTTTTTACCTATTTTTTCTTCCATGTTTTTGAAATTAAACTCTAGGTTTCTTAAGTATAGTGCTTGTTAAAAAACTGAGACATAAACTTGGCTTTCTAGTAATTCTGGTAATAAAAGCAGCCCACTCAGTCCTCAGAAGTGAATCACCTCCACCAAGTAAAGTTGCCACCGTGCTTGGATTTGGGCACTCTCACTGTTCTTGGCTGAGCTCTGTGATCTTTCTGCCCTGCTTTCATGGCTGGTGTGCCATTTCTGGGGTCAGTAGAACCTACAATGGTCTGGGGAACATGAGTGAACCTCAGAGTTATATCATCCTGAGACAGATGGAGGGATGAGGGCCATCTCAGCCACCCTTGTGCCCTTGTACTTCCTAGTACAGTACTGGCACCCATATGATAAAGAACAGTGAGTGTTTCTCCAACAAGAGGGCAATGTCTGCTTTCTCTCTTGTGATCAGCAGACATTTGGTTCTGTCCAAAACATATATTGAGACATTTGGTCCATGCCAAAAAGCCCTTGAAATTTGGCCCTGTCCAAAACCTTGACAGAGACGTTTAGTCTGTATAGTTAGTATAAATATCGCTCTTTGTCAACATTCTAACGCCTGGTCCATCTACATCTACCTAACTCCATGTGCCATTACCAGCTATACTACCAAGGCACGAAGAGTTATTGTTGGCAAGAGTCACAACACAATTTTTGGACCAATAAAATATGATAGCATTTTTTGTGTATTAATCCTGTAAATCAAAAGTATAAATTAACTTTATTTGTCCTTGAACCCAGGGACCTTTTCTAAGTGTGGACATCTTGACAGAACCAAATGCCCTGCAATGCTCTCTTACCTGCCTCCTTTCTACTATGCATATGTTAATAGCAAGTTCTGTAATCAGCCTTCACAGTTAATAGGTAACACAGGTACAAGACAAGGAGGAAAATGGTAAAATTAATTACTATGTTTTGTTTACCCTTTGCATTTCCATAAGTCTCCAACATTCACTCAGTCATTCAACAAACATTTGTGAAACACCTGTTATTCATCTGCACTCCTCTGGCTTTTGGGAATTCAACAGTGAGCAAGATAAGAACTACACCCTCTCGAAGCTTATAGTCTAATGGGGAGAAACACATGTAAGTGGATGAAAGGAAAAAATATTACAGGAACATGAGACAGGACCTAAGTCCTTTCTACAGGAGAAGGAAGATTGAGCGATATAGGAAAAAAGCTCTCCAGGCAGAGAGGGAGCCATGTGGAAAAGCATGGGAAGCATAATATGCTTGATGTAAACTGATTGTGAGAAGCAGAGTAGAATAGTGGTTAAGTGACATAGGTTCCAATCCTCATCTATAAAATAGAGATAATTCTTATTTTTAAGGTTTGTTATGATAATTAAATAATCTGATGTATGTTAAATGCCTAGTATTGCACCTGGCATAGCATATGTTATGTGCCTGATAAGAAAGGTTACTGATAGTAAACCAAACCACAAAGTCATACTCAGCAAATAGACATATTCATCAATCAAGACAAATGACTTTTACTTAAACAAGTTAACCTTCACATGTAACAGTCCAATTGAGCACAATATATTAAGTACTGATTGTTTTCCTTATTGTCCATGAGTCTGATTTTTTTTTTTTTTTTTTTGGAGTCTGATTTGTAATATTTCAGTTACTACCCCCATCACCTACCTAGTGTGTCAGACATTCAAGAAGTAAATTAAATGGTTCTGGAAAGATTTACTCTTCACAAAGCTTTGTTGATTGCCGTACAGCATTTCATAATTTTCTATGTGATTATAGAGTATTTGGTGATTTGTTATGGTAAGTCCAGACATAGCAAGTCATTCAGCATAATCTCTAATTTCCAGGATGAACATTTACTCATTTAAAAAAAAAGAAAAAAGAAAAAGGAGAGAACAACCTATTTGCATCTTTAGGGCTTTTGTTTGCTCTATGAAAGATTTTTCTAAAGTAATAGCTTAACATCTTAGCAATGCCACTCAAGATGTTTCTCTAGGAGAAGAGTGGGAAATTGCACGATACTACAGCCTGAGGGGCTGTACTACTGTGAAGATATAAGGTATTGTGGTCCAGGGGAGGGAAGAAGTGTTCATCAGACCAAATATGAAAACCCTATGCACTTCTCTTTTTAGCATAAAAATGCTTGTAGTAGATCTTTGAATACCCATGTATTCACAATAATGGAAAGGAAACAGAAAGATACATAAAAACAGATTTTCCTGCTTTCAACTAATATGAGAATAGGAATACCCTATCAGTGATATATATATATATACATATATATATATATATATATATATATATACATACATATATATATATATATATATATATATATTTTTTTTTTTTTTTTGTAGAACCTTTAACTGTGTCATCATTTTTAGTTTGGGGCTATATGTAATTTGTTTGCATTCCTTAGGTATACATTAATTGAAGGTCAAAAGTAAATCAGTCTAGGATTAAGCATCTTTTATAGGTAATATGGAAGGTTTTTAATAAAGAGTTTTCAGTACTGTCTCCAAAACAGCTATGAGAGAGCTGAGGTTACAGCTAAACCTATCTTTGAAATTTACATTTGGCTCTACTTTTTAAACATTCTTCTCTTTTGAGTATAGTTTCACTTACAAGTTTTATTTTCTATTAAATGATATTCCAGTTTCAGGGTGTTGTGGTTGCTCCTGATGGTGGTCTTGTTATTTGGACCTGAAGTTCAAATACAACTGAATCATAATTGGAGACCAAGGACTGCCCCCGTGTATTAGAATGCATGGATGTTAAATTCACAAACATCTGCATGGTTAAAAGCATCTGGCATTTTCTCCCACAGTCATAAATTCCCTCATTATTTTAAATCTCTGCATATTTTCAATATTTGCTTTTCTGTTTATATGAATTATAACCATAGTCATTTTATCTTTTACTTCTATAATTTAAATTTATCTAGTATGTACTATAGTTTATTACCAGTAATATTAAACATATCTAATTTTCTTCAATAATTGAAGATACTGCTTTTCCCTCATTCTTAGCATCATCAGTTTCATTATACTAGTCTAGCTGATGTAAGGTGTTGAAGATTTCACCAAATCTACGATGAGACAGGCTACTACTTTAGTGATTAAAGCACTGTTACAAAATTCAAGTACAAAAATGTCAAGACAATTAAGTTTCCAATCATTTAGTTTCCAGCTGGACAATATTTTCCTATATATCAAGTGAATTGATACATTTTAAAATAAACCGTCCTCCATTGTAATTTTTTTTAAAGCTTATGGGGTGACAATAATTTTTATGTGATTCACATTTGTTATTTCAAGGATTCACTTCATAAGAAAAAAAATATAGTACAGAAATTTAGTTTAATATTAAGAAATTTATCCATTCTTTAAATATATTTAAAGAACGAACTATACACAGTTGTAGACAACAGAGGAAAACGTAGTAGACAAGAAATACACCATCCTTATCATGTAACGCTCATGATCTAGTGGAATTCACAGAAAGATCAAAAGATGTGTCACCCACAGATCAGGGATCAATGTGAGTGGAGTGTCATGGAGACCAAACGAAGAGGGAAGATTTGGGGGGTGGGGGATGGTGTGTATGTGTACACATACATATTTGTATATAATTTGACTTTTATTCCTGGTGTTTTTTAGGATTCAGAATAATGTTGAAATAAGTTAAAATCAGAAATCTTGACCCATCATCTAAAACTCCCTTTTTCACAAAATTCACATTCTGAGACATATTTAAAAGCTTCATAATATGATATTATAATGGCATTCATATATAGATATATATATCTGTTTTAATCTTGCTGCCACCTACACCGATCAGCTTTTTAAATCTTTCTAAGCATAATGTTAATTCCATAAAATGTTTATTTTATAAAAACATCTTGCCATACACATGATCTGTCATATGCACTTTGAGATTAATTTTCAGTTCACAGGTGCATGAAAAATTCAAATACAGATAAATGAGGTACCACCATCAACCCGTGTAATTTTAAGTAATTGCTTATTTTCAATTACTGTATTTTATGTGGGAGACTTATTCAATAAAGTGGCTCACTACAATAATTACATTACACCTTTCCAGCAGAACTGACATTCATCAAGCCCTGCTCATCAGACCATGATTTTGTGCATTATGATCATATGTTGTTATAAACATTTTCCCATTATTATAAATCTGTTAATATTATCAAAGTGAGAAAAGAAAAATAGGGACTCTCAAACTTTTTTCCCAGTTAGAAACAGAAATATATTGTTAACAATTCCAAGTCAAAAAGTTAGTTGAATACTTATATTTGTGGTTTTCTTTCTCAAATAAATATTAATGGCTTCATTTTGAAGTAGAGTGAAAGTACACTTCTTTAGATATAAGCATGGCAGCATCCCAAAGGAATTTAATATTCCCTGATAGGTCTCTAGTTATACCCAGGTGATTGAATAAATTGAATTAGTATTCTTATTAATTAAAAGTTGTGATGGATCCCTGATTTTAAGGAATTAGTAAATGTAAAATATAAATACTTATAACCATACTTTCTTTAAAGTGTTAGAAAAGTTCACTGATCTTTTTTAATATTTCAGGGTTGTTATTCTGAAAATCAATTTTATATATATAGAACAAAGAAAAAAGTTAGCTAGTTTAGATTTTGCATTATGATTTGGGATAAGTAAGAGCTTATTATACGTGTAAACAAAATCTTTCAAGTCCGGCAGACAATGTTTTATTATCGTATACTCGTAGTTTGGAATATGCTTTTTTTAAACTGTTAAGCCTAGTAACATTTCGCATAGATATCATAATGTAATGAAAAGATTTGAACACTGAAGCTGTACAACCCAGAAGCTGCATCATTCTGCAATTTATTATGTGGATAACCTTATACAACCTAATTTCTGTGAACCTCAGATTTCTCATCTGTAGAAAAGAGATAATAATACCTACCTATGAAGATTAATTTGAAGATTAAGTTTAAAAATATGTATGTAATACCTCAACACTACATCAAAGAGCCATGGAAATGAATAAGGATTTAGAGTATTTGAAATATATAGTTTACCAGCTTCATGCAATGGTCATTTATACAATTCTCCATCAATGACTAGTGATTAGACATGCTGATGCAAGAACACATGAATGATTTATAAAACATGACCACTTATTGTATCACAAAGGAATTTTTAATATAAACTAAATTAATATCCTGGAGAAGACATTACTTGACCAAAGTGTAGTAAAATTAGAAGCCACATAATAACCACAAAAGGCACCCACACATTTGAAAAATTTAAAACCACTTCTAAATAACTTAGGGAATATAGGAGAAATCACAATGGAAATTAAAAGTATCTGAACTGAGAAACAATGACCATAATATGTATGAAACTTGTGAGAAGTAACTAAAGGTGTTTTTAGAGGAAAAATTATAGCGTTGAATACATATTTAGTAAAGGAATGGGGCTGACATTAATCTTCCAAGTATTCAAATCAAATATTTAGAAAAATAACAACCAAGAAAGGACTAAGACAGCAGAAGGAAAAAAAATTATAAAGATATAAGTAAATATTAATCAAATGGGGGAGCAATAAATAATATCAATAAAGCTAAAATTTTGTTCTTTGAATAGAGTAATAAAAGTGATACATTTGCATCAAAATTCAACAAGAAAAATTAAGGAGCCTTCTGGAAGGATGACAGAGACATTGACATAGTTTTTAATCTCCTTGAAAATAAAAAGAATACCAGATAACAAATGCAAAAGTCCACAGACAACATTTACAACAAAACTGGGTAATCCTCAAACCCTAAAATAAAAGCAGGTGCAGACAAACCAATAGCCGCATGATTTGCATGATGTCTTAGTCTGTTTAGGTTGCTATAACAAAATGCCATAGACTGGATGGCTTAAACAATAAACATTTATTTCTCACAATTCTGGAGGCTGGGAAGTCTGAGACCAAGGTAGCAGTAGTTTCAGTGTCTGCTTCCTCTTTCTGGTTCACAGATGTCTGCCTTCTCACTGTGTCCTCACATGTCAGAAGAAGGGCTTTGATCTGTTATTCTTCTTCTAAGGACACTAATTCCATCGTGGTGGCTCTATCCTCATGACCTTGTCTAAAGTTAATTGCCTTCCAAAGACCTCATCTTCTAATACCATCATATTGGGGGTTAGGCTTCAACATACAAATTTGGGGGAGGAACACAAATATTTAGTCAATAACACATGGTATCAGTGCCTGTGGGAAAGAAGCCAAGGTGAGTTACAAGACACCTAATGTTGCTGGGAACAGAAGTACACCCTCTTAGCTCCACAGTGAAGAAAAACATCCAGAAGTTGGGTCAAAATTGAACAGGTCAATGATGAGAGTGATAGAGGAAAAAGCAGATCTAGATAAAATTGGTGGTGTTAGAGGGGCATGGAAACAGAGCCAGAAAATCCCAGAAAAAAAACAAACTGCTGTATTTGATTACTGTATTAAAATAACAGAAGAAGCAGCTCTGAAGGTAGAAGAGGAATACTGAACTATTAAAGAAAACAAATTTTGCATAAAAATGAGCAACAGAAAATTGTCAAAGTCAAGTTCCCTACAAATATTATAAGAAAACAAGAAAAAGGAAGAGAATAGTTTTCCTATAGATAGTGAAAGCATGACATAAAGACATGACCACAGACAGCTCCAACTGTAGCATACTGTTGCAAAATGAATCAAAAGACATTAAAAATTACATCAGATTAGAATAGCAACATAAATAAGAATTTAAAAACTCACACATAAGGTGCTTGAAGTCAGGAAATAATTATAAATAAGAGCAATGAAGACTGAACTGGAAGGAGCATAAACTGATTACATATATCAAATGATACCTTAAGAGAAATAGAAAGTGAAGTGGAGGAAATTTTAAGAAATTGAAAAGAAATGATTTGAAAGAAAATGACAAATTGAAGAAAGTCAAAGATGGTCCAATATCTACGTTATAGGAGTTTCAAAAGAAGAAAATGAAAGCAATAGAACAGAATAAGTACTAAACTTTTCTGAAATATAAAAAGATTTGAAACTATTGTACATAGTGAAAGCACACATGTATCTGAAAATATCAACCATGAGTGACCAAAAATAAGACATATTCCACATAAAATACAGGAGTTTAAATTTTTTAAAAAAGTGGTATTTCGCTCAAAATGAACAAGGGATTTATAAAAGAGAGAGCCTTAGATTACCACTAGACTTCTCAGCAGTAATGTTTTATGTCAGAAGGAATTAGGGTAACATGTATAGGGTACTCAGGGAGAAAATATGTGAACCAAGTTTTTTATATCCAGGAAAACTGACTTTCAAGTTTAAAGTGACAAAAAAATTTAAAAACCTGTTATGAAGATGTAGAAATGTAAGTATTGTAAGTAATAATGTTTTCATGAGTCTTTCATGAGGAAACTACTAAAAACATGCCTGACAACCAAAATGAACCCCAAAAATGACCCAAAAACATTGACATAAGAACTACTGGTAAGCATTCAAGATATAATTATGTACAAAACTATGACTACATGAGGATTAAAATGAAGAGTAAAATATGTAAAAGCTATTTGCTCTGCTAATATGACTATTGTATTAGGCTACAAATGAGAGAGGAGAATAGGAAGAATATATGCAAACACTTTTAAAATATGCATTAATTATATTTTTGTTTTAGAATAGGTATTGTTATGTTGAGACTACTGTCTATGCAATGTGAAATAAAACTAATGAGTTATTATGGTCTAATTCTGTCATCCTCTGTGTCTTTGATAACCAAGGGTCTTGATTGGGAAAAGGGGGAAGAGATACAGGTATCATATAGAAGAGATGAGGTAAAAATCCTATCTCCTGAATTTAAATTGAAAATATCAGAATAAACTCAGTAAAGTCCTCAAAACAATGACGAACTCAGCAGCAATGAGTATCACTGGAATCTAGATTATATTCTGAAAACACCATTTCTCAATAAATAAACCAGGGCTCTTTGGAGGAAATTGTTGATTTGGAATAGGAAGCATGCAAGATCAGCTGTGAATAACTCGTTATACCTGAGAACAAGGAAGCTTTGCCAAAGACTACTAGACTTGTCAAAAGCACCTATGGACCAGCTTGAAAAAGCTCCCAATGAGCACATTTGGGATAATTTGACCTACATGAGAAGTATTAGGTTGGTGCAAAAGTAATTGCGGTTTTTGCAATTTTTTTTTTTTTTAAACCTTTTAAACCACAACTATTTTTGCACCAACCTAACACCTCATTATAAAAGTATTCCAACTAACGAATGAAAAAAAAATGACAATTTCCCAAACTGGATGAACAATGAACTAAGCAATGAACATCAATGCTGCTAACATCACACAAAGAGAGACAACCAGACATTATGTGCCTTCTCATGAAAGACTGTGACACCTCCTTTGACCTTGCCAAAGGGATCAGATCTTAATCTGATGAAACTCTGGATCCAGCTGCCAATTTAAAGGGAATACAGAGACAAAAGAACATGTGAACTATACCATGAATGTGCACTTAGCAAAAACCAGACTCCCGCAAACTACAGGTCAAATGGCCCATGTTCTTCAACTACTGGAAGGGGAAAATGGAGAACCTGTGGATTAAAAGACTTAAAAACATTGCCGAAAAAAACCCCGCACTGGATCCATCCATTGCTGTGTGCTCCAAATTATTCAACCACAGATAACTATACAAACTGATTTGAACTTTTAGGCTCTTGAATTTCATGTTAAAGTACAAAATTCTAGAGAGATCTTTTAAATTAAAATTTAAGACAAAAAAAAACTGTTTGAGCATTTAAATTTTATTTATTTCTGACAGTAATTCAGTCAAAGAGTGGTTATCTTGTGGAGCTGGATGTATTAGGTTTACAAAATATAACCACCAAAAAGAGAGGCTTTTTCAACTAATCTTTTATCTGTTTCAATGCAAACTCTATGTAAATGTCATGCATACCCTTCCTTTTAAGTCTTACATTTCTAATATGTTTATATGAAGAATGAACAATTACTGACACCTTTCATAGCTGTAATCTACAATTTCAGATCTAAAATTATCATGAAATAAATCTGTGTTTTAATCGTTATTTCAGGTGCCTGTTAGTATTTTTTGAAGCCAGAAGAGGGCACTCCAGAGCAGTGTAGCTCTGAATACTTGTGACTAGCAGTCAGAAAATGTCCTTCGCTAAAAGAAATGTGCAAAGCTCTATAAAAATAAGGAAAAAAACTGAAGGAATAACTAATTACTATAGGCCTTCTTTATTTACTAGAAAAAAGAACAGTTAAAATATATAAATATCTAAATACATATCTAGACTATCACATATACATAAAGATAGATAGGTAATAGATGACAGATGATAGGTAGATAGATAGATAGATAGATAGATAGATAGATAGATAGATAGATAGATAGATAGATAGATAGATGTGTAGATATAGATATCTCCTTTCTTTCTTCTTTCAAGAACATCCCAAAGCTGAATCTGAAGTTATGTTACAATATTTATTCTTTCGCTACTTCTGCTGTTAGTTATAAAACCAGTTCTCAAGTACAGACTAAGAGTGTCTAAAGAGGACATACAAATGGCAACTAGACATATGATAAAATGCTCAACATCACTAATCATCAGAGAAATGCAAATAAAAACCACAATGAGATATCACCTCACCCCAGTCAGAATGGCTATCATCAACAAGACAAATAGTAACAAGCGTTGGAGAGGCTGTGGAGAAAAAGGAACCCTCATACACTGTTGGTGGGAATGCAGACTGATGCAGCCGTTATGGAAGGCAGTGTGGAGGTTCCTCAAAAAATTACGAATAGAATTACCATATGACCCAGTTATCCCTCTCCTGGGTATCTACCCCAAAAAATCTGAAAACATTTATACATAAAGACACGTGTGCTCCAATGTTCATTGCAGCTTTATTTACAGTGGCCAAGACATGGAAACAACCAAAATGTCCTTCAATAGATGAATGGATAAAGAAGTTGTGGTATATATACACAATGGAATACTATTCGGCAGTAAGAAAAGATGAAATAGGACCATTTGTGACAACATGGATGGATCTTGAGATTATAATGCTAAGCGAAATAAGTCAGACAGAAAAAGCAGAGAACCATGTGATTTCACTGATATGTGGTTTATGAACCAAAAACAACAAAAGAACAAGACAAACAAATGAGAAACAAAAACTCATAGACACAGACAATAGTTTAGTGGTTACCAGAGGGTAAGGGGGGAGGGAGGTGGTAGATGAGGGTAAAAGGGATCAAATATATGGTGATGGAAGGAGAACTGACTCTGGGTGGTGAACACACAATGTTATTTACAGATGATGTAATACAGAATTGTACCCCTGAAATTTATGTAACTTTACTAACAATTGTCACCCCAATAAACTTTAATTTAAAAAATAAAGTGTTCAAGTCTAGGACAAAGGAGATTTGATAACCCTTTAACAATCTTAGTGCAGAAATAATTTTGTAAACAATATAATATTATCCCCAGTTTCTGCAAAGGCTTTTCCAAACATGAAGAACACTATTTCAAATGTCAGTTGCTCAGTTGCAGGGCAGTAGATAGGTGATTGAGTTCAGACCATCACCTTACATTACGGGAAAGATGACTAAGGCATGTATGTCATCGTCCTTTGAAGATAAAATTAGAGTAGTAGGGTCTGAAGTCCTTTCCTAAAACTCGCTGTCTCAGGGACACTGTAGCGTGGGCCTTTCTTATGACTGTGTGTGTGCTTAGGTCTCAAAAGAGCAGAAAGGCCACCATGATGGGACGTTCAGCTGAGTCCTCTATTTCCAAAGTGATTCTAAACAGCGTTCCTTAGGAGATGTGCCGCTGCCGATCAATGCCAAAAGTCAGTTCTTTAGGGAGAAGATTTAAGGAAGTTTCGGGGTACATCATGGTAAACAGCCTTTTTTGTGCTATCCTGCAAATGTAATTTCTAAAAAAAATGCATCCTTGTCTACACATTAATTTATTCTCCTGAGCATTCTGGTGAATAATGAAACCAATTCGGTTTTTCATTATTGAAAAAAATGAGCATGCCACCTCCCCTCATGTGAGGGAAATTGCCAGTGTGTTCAATGATCCTTCCCTTTATTACAGATCTGCTGTGAAATACGAAAATTATATTGCTAGTTATGATGTTATCTAAGTTGTTGGTTGTAGCTGAAAAGACCAATTTACGACTACCTGGTCTTCTCCAGTTATGGCCATGTGGACGTATTGGTTGACATTACAGCATTTGTTTATAGATTGGTTTGCAAATTGGAGCTCTGTGAGTTTGCACCTCAAGTTACCTAACTCTTGTTTAAAAGAAACTGGATGGTCTGTTTTCACTGAATACAGAGCTCTGTCTCCCACTTTTTTTTTTCTTACCTCAACTTTGTTTACGCGGTATAACTTACAGCATTTCCTCCACTTGCCTTGCTTAAAGATCCACCTAGCTCAGCACTTACAGTTTGCACTGAGTTAATTTTCCTTATGCATGCATTTCCAACTTCATTCCTTTACCCACTGCCTCCCACCCCCCACTTTGCCTATAGAAATTGTAACCCCCAATACAACTTCCACTTCTTCAATTAAGTCTTTGCTCACTACTTCAAACATACCTATCCCCCTCCCACCAAGGTCCTATAACCCCTCTCATCTTTTACTACTGTACATATCGCCTAGTACTTTACTATCTACTGGGTCATAACCTTGCCTTTATAAGTAGGCTCTTTTAATTCTAGTAAACAAGAAGTCTGATTCCTAGTTACCCTGTACCTGTAATAGTCACTAATCTCATACTAAGCTCAGGAAATCTAATCTACTCTGTTGATCAAAAGGAACAGGTCATGTCCAAGTATGACCTTTGGTCTGGCTACTGGAGTTACACCTTCTGGTTATTTGTTATGATGCATCTTCTCAGGATGCTGTGCTTCCCTGTTCTTTCTCTGCCCTTTTCCTGACCAGTTTGGCTTCCTAAACACCTGTCACCAATCTGATTTCTGCAACTACCAAGCAGGCCAGAACTCTGAGTTTGGGGAATGCATCTTCTGGTTTGTAGTCAGCCTCTAGGATATTTTTTCTTAGTCCTTTTTCCTGGAATAATTTCATCATTGCCATCTAGGAAGGAACCTTGAAGTCTCATCTCATCCTGATCATTCAAGTAAGCTTGGGGTCACAAGCCAAGCGCCAGAAACAGATGCAATGTGAAGGAGAGGACATTTTACTGAACTATGACAATAGAGAGTCCTCTATTCATTTCAACATGAAATTCTTTGGCAAATGAATAGCCTATTCAGATGTAAGGGGACAGACATAGTGAGCAAAGCCAATGCATCTATAGCTGTGACATGTGGCCCCACAAGTTTGTTTGTAGTTCTGCCTAAATAAAAGTAAAAATAAAAAATAAAATTAAATGATAGAATCAATCCTATGATTATCCTTTTGTGGGGAAAAAAATCGTGTTTAATATTTTAATAGTGTTATTTGTTCAATGTATTAATGATTTGTCAGTATATCTCTTTACATTCCAAAACTAAAGTCATGCTCATAATTTTACAGCTTCGCAAGTCTGTTTTCAGCATCAGGGCAAGGAATCTTCTAGAAAAGGAGACTGCAGTCACCAAAATCTTAAGGTAAACAGTTAAATGTTGATACATATTTAAACACAAGTGGGATTATATTAAGCAAAAAATAGCTTTTTTTACATAAACTAACTTTCTGAGTATATATATATATATATATATATATATATATATATTTTTTTTTTCTGTTAGAAAGTAGGTTTAGGTAACTATGTACTTATAAATAATGTCAAGTACATCATTAATCTCTTTCCTGAAAAAGTCATATTTTATTAGTTCAATTGACCATTTCTTTTCTTTTCTTGCATTTAAACATAAATTATGAGTATAAACATTTACAAAAAGATGAAAATAGCTTGCTTTTATTCTTACAACTTTTATGCCTTTTGTGATATCCAAAAGACAAATCACAATCTAAGGGGAAAATGGTAAAAAGGTAAGCTTTTTCAGTTAAGAATAAATTTATTTAAAATCTATAAGAATCAAAAGCATATGCATTTTAGAATGCTTATAAAAACATAATTTTAATGCTACTTTGTAAAATCTGCCTTGAAATAAAATATCAGAAAGGAAAATTAAGCTGGCTACATAAGAGTATTTTATAAGACTTTGTTATAATATAAAGTAACATGATTATTATAAAAATCCATAAACATTTGCAATATAATTTATTGGTTCATACATTATATAGACATGTGTAAGTGACACAAATATTGGGAGCTAGAGGTAGCATGGCTAACAAGGCAAAGGAATAAATTTATACTAGAAATCCTTCTCCAAACTTGTGCTAAGGAATAAGAGTTAGATTTTCTTCTATGCTACCTTTGTTAATAAGAAAAGTCAGTAAAGCATTTTCACCAGAATGTATGTCACTGTAACTTGGATAACTGTAATGAACATATAAGGCTAATATATGATTTGAGAAACTATTTTGACTTCACAACAGTACCTGAAATTTGTATGCCCCAAAATAATGCTAACTAATCAAGACGGTATCCTATGTGTTTATTCTTTACATTGGCTGATGATTCATGAATAGAGTTGAGTATATGTTGGAGTATCTTCTATGAGATGAACATAAATATCTCTGGGGCTTGTATGTTAGCATCACAGATTACAATGTGATGAGCCTAAAAGGTTTCGTTGAAATAGAGAAAGGAAAGCTTCTAAGCAAATCCATAACAACCTGTGTCCCAACTTCTGTTTACTTGGTGAAGGAGGAACATTTTTTTGTCAATCCCCAAGTGATGTAAATGATGTTGGATCTGCTAACAGTTTCTGGGTGTGGGTCGGGATCTTATCTCGTGAAGACGAAGAATGGACACACGGACCAAAGAGAGGCAAAAAGTGTAAAAGAAGATAGTTTATTAGAGGCAGGAGAAGAGGTTGCTGCTCCTGAGCGGGAGGGGGTCCTGAATAGGGGTGCCCCGTGACTGCGGCAAAAGCTCTTACTTTTATACCTTCCCTTGCCTGCTTGGGGAATGGGGCTGGAGCCTTCTAATGGAATTCATCTATCAGGTTTGTCCTGTTTGCTCATCCTGAAGGGATTAATGAACCAACCCATTCCTATCTATCAGATCTGCTTCTTTGTCCGGCCAGAAGGGATTTGAGATTATCTGTTACACTCAAGGCATATTCTCATGTGTCTGTCCTGGGGTAACGGAGACATTCAAGGACCTGGAGTTTCAGGATATGGCTGTTTTTTTGTTTATTCCACCAGGGACCCCCCTGTCTACCTAGCCAACATACTAACTAACCTGTCTCACTGGCATTACCACTAGATAGCACATGAGGCCCATCTTGAACATTACGTGGTACTTCAGGGTCTTTATCAAGCTGTAACTGGACTAGACCAGTCCCTAGGGTCTTGAAGACTCTCTGCCACTGTCACAAAACAGATCATAACCTGGACCAGCCGTGCAGGAGTGTCGAATGGCTCACAAGAAAGACAATTCTGCCTCAACCAGAAATGGCCCATAAGGGGATTGTAATACTCTGAGCCTCTATTCAGAGACTACCTGGCCAACTGCGAACCAAAATGACCTTACTCACCTGCCCAGAATAATTGCCTACCAGCTAATGTGAACTCGAGTTCCCAGAACCTTTCAGAGTACAGGCAGACAGGGCTACTTGGCAGGGAGCCACTTCTGGAGCATGACTCCCTGTCCTGTGAATCCCTTCTTAAATTTGATCTTCCGCTTCTTCTTTTCCACCACCCTTTCTTCATTCATCTCTCTCCCAGTTTACAATAGAAGGGTGAAAACTCTCACTCACCCATCCAAAAGAAAGGTGAAACTATATTGTGTATTGATCTGGAATGTAAAATCCTCTGGGTTGCCTAACAGGGACTATTCCCATGTGGCTTTCTCCAGAAGGAGTGTCCCATTGGGCAGCACCTTATTGTCTATCAGGGTGACACAGTTTTGGAAAACCTCCTTCCAAGAATTCATACACCTTAGAGTTAGGCCTTAGAAATAACACAGTTGTCACAAGGGCATGTGTAAACATGCTACTTGAAAATTAAAAGACAAAGTCAGACTTTTTCTGATATATTTAGCTGATTGGTTTGGCAATGAAAACTGACTTCATAGGTACGCAAGGTCATAAAATTGAATGAATTAGATGGATGAGACGCTCTAATGAGAGGAAAATTTAATTGTTGATTTTTAAATGTACATGAGTGGTTTTGAAAGGAGAAAATTTAAGGGGCACTTGAGCAAAAGTTTTAAGACTATGAGGGAATAGGGACACCCTCAGACTTTCCCAATAATTGTGTAGTTTGAGGGACACCCAGAGCCAATAACATTTTACTACAAAATGAGAGGGAGCTCCCTTGGATACTTGAGCTATGTTACATAGTGAATCTCAGGAAGTAAGAGTGAACATTTAGAAAAAAAATTTTAATTTCTTAAAAGAAATTGAAGAAGACACAAAGAAATGGAAAGACATTCCGTGTTCATGGATTGGAAGAATCAATATAAATTTCTTTAAGAATACTAATTTGATCTTTAGAAAAGCCGTTTAGCTCTTCTGTAAAAATGATTTCCTCATTGCTGCTATACTAGTCTCTGAAAGAATTAAGGACAAGTGTAAGATGTCAAATAGGTAGTTTATTTGGTTGTACTTACCTTTTTTCACTAATAATAACAATAGTAACAAGAATAATAACATATCTGCATTATAAAGTAACCCATAAGTTAGAAAGTCAAAAATAGATCAGTCCATGTCTATGGGTCCATGGACATATTTCTATGCTGTTTTCCAAGGAACAACAACAACTAGAAAGAAAAAGGAAAAAACAGGAGAAAAGAGAAATTGAAAAGAAGGAAAAGGAAACATTTACAGTCGCCTCAGGGCAAATGATTCAAACAACCCTACACAAAACGGAGAAGGGAAAGTTTCTACCACTCTCTCATTGTCTTCTCACTCCCTACAGAGACTCTTCTTCCTAGGCTCTAACCTTTCTCTGTTAATAATTAAACTCTGCAGTGTTCCTGGGTAACTCAGAAGTGGAAAGACAAGTACTGTATGATCTCACTTATATGTGGAATCTAAAATAGTCAAACTCAAAGAAACAGAATAGATTGAGGGGTTGCCAGAGGATGGGAGGTGGAGGAAATAGGAAAATGTTAGTCAAAGGGTACACATTTCCAGTTATAAAATGAATAAGTTCTGAGGAGCTAATGTACAGTATGGTGACTATAGTTAATAATACTGTACTGTATACTTGAAATTTGCTGAAAGAGTAGATCTTAAATGTTCTTGCCACACACACAAAAATGGTAACTATGTGAGGTTATAAATGTGTTAACTAACTTTATTGTTGTAATCATGTCACAATATTATTTGTTTATATTATATGCCAAATTTATTACTATAAATTATTTATATTATTCCCAATATTATTTATCAATTACACCTCAATTAACCTGAGTGGAAAATGGCCTCTCCCACAACCATTTGCATTTTGGAAGGAGGCTTTGAAAGAAGAAAAGAGCTTTTGCTAGATGGGCGGGGGGAGTGGGGGGTGGGGGGGAGGGTGAGGGGATTGGAGGGCAGTCGGTGACCACAGGATGGCCACGGGGTTTGAAAATTAATCTGGGGAACGTAATTTGGTGGTTACCAGAGCGTAAGGGGGTTGGGGGGTGGGGGATGAGGGTGAGGGGGATCAAATGTACGGTGATGGAAGGGGAGCTGTCTCTGGGTGGTGAACACACAGTGTGATTTATGGATGATGTGATTCAGAATTGCACAACTGAAATCTATGTAATTCTACTAACAATTGTCACCCCAATAAATTAAAAAAATAAAAAAAAAAAAAATAAAAAAAAAAAAAAAAAAAAAAAAAAGAAGAAAAGAGCTTTTAAGACAAAGAGGTACAGATATAGTATCTTCACAGATGAGTCTGCCTTGATGCTAAAAAAAAAGAAGTCCAGCAGAGACCTGTTTTAGTGTTCTGTCACTCTTGATTTTCCTAAGTTTTTTTTATTTTCATAGACTTATTGTTCATAGTTTCATCTACGAAGTACCCCCCAACCCCCAGGGAGACAGAGAAGTATAGGGAGACATTGAAAGAAGACCTGAGCTGAATTATTTGGCAAGTAAAACACAGGTGGCCATTTATCCAGATTTGGGTGCAACCATATAAACTTTAAATCCAGTGTGATGTCAGAGGAAGAAATTATGAAATATTAGTCTTAGAAATACTTTTTAAAGAAGAACTATTTGGGGAAAATAATACAAAACAAATCCCCCATCTAAGGTATTGGAGAGCTGGCTTCGATTCCCAGTTCTCTGTGAACTTAAAGATCGGAGGAGGTGCTGTTCAGGGTCTAACATGGTTCTAACATAGTTCTAACGTACGATACTGCACTTGGTGTGAGAAGGCCTGGATCAGCGTCTGGCTCTGCTCCTCTATAACCTTGAGCAACTCACTTCTCCAACACGCAGTCTTCTCATCTGCCTTTTCAGTATAGACTGCCCAAAAACCTCATCTGAATAATCTGTTGATCAAGCAAAGTGAAATTTAATACTTATTACAGTATTAATTAATTTAAAAAGAGGGAGACCACCACTTCAGCAGTCTTAATAGTGTCTCAGAAGGGATAGGTCAGGGATGGATCATTTTAAGGTTTGGGTTTAAGTGTTTTTAGGTGGGGAGATCTGATTGAGATTGGGCAGAGAATTCTTGATATAAGAGTTTAGATCATTTCTCAGGATAGACAACTATCAAGTCATTATGTTGTACACCTGAAACTAATGTAATGTCATATATCAATTACACCTCAGTAAAGAAAAAAGCGTCCAGGATGCAAAACAGGTCACAGTATCTGTTATGGACAGGTAACCACTATTGTTCTGGGGAAGGCAGAACTGTGGGAGGGGGCACAAACAGGTGACATTCTTTTACTTCTTCACTGCTTTCAAGGCTTTTTCTCCCCGGTCTGGCTCCACATTTCAGTTAAAAGTTATTCAGATGGAGTTTGCACTTCTGCTTTTCACTTTTCTTCTTGATTTGGGGTAATTTTCAAGAAGACAAAAAATAAATGACGACTTTATGCTGTCATCAACACTCTGCAAATCTATTTTGTGCCTTTTGAATTTTTAACTAAATACATCTATTACCTTTAAAAAATAAATACAACTAATTTTTGGAAACAGCATTTTTTTTTTTTAAATTGACCTAGCTGGGCAGGGTCGGCCTGAGTCCTGATGAGAACTAATTATTTTTAGATGACTGGTTCACCAGTTGAGTGACTTATTGTCCAGAGAAAGGGGCTAGTTCATTAGTCTGTAGTTCAGATAAATGCATGTTTAGAAACTTCCTAAAGCGAACAATGAAATTATTTATTGGTTAATGGCCTTAAATCCTGTACAGGCATTTCCTGGAATGAATAGTAAAGTCATATTGATGGAGAGGACTTAGTTCTTGGTACAAATAATTAGGCTGCAGGGCTGCTAGTGGTCTCAGTTCTCAGGGGACCCACACTCCCAAATATCCATCTTCCATTTGAAGCAGGATCCCCATGATTCCAGTATGTGGAATTTCTTATAAACAGGAAATTCAAGCCCACAAAGGAAAAAGTTTTTCAGAGAGAAAGGGCCCTGGAGTTTGAGATATTTGAATCATTGGTGGAGTCACCCTTTTCTACACATAATGATCTTTAATTTGTGTTCTTCTACTTATTCCTTTTTAAAATTAACTGGCACCTTGAGAAATAGAAATGAATTTCTGGCTATATTTGGGAATTCTTTGATGAGAAACAAAAGTGGGCCATTTTTACGGAACTTGAGGATACTGTCACATGTTTAAATGCAGGTGACTCATTTGGCACAAACAGACATCTATGTTGTGTTTTTTGTTTGTTTGTTTTTTTCAAGACTTATATGGAGAGTATTGTGGGAGACAAGATGTCTCACCACCTAAATTATTAAATCCAGGTTTGCTATTAAATTCACTGTTGTTTTGATTTTGACTATACCGTTCAGCTCCACTAAAGAAAGCTTCCTTCGAAAGGCAGTGACCTTTCCACTACTTCAGATGAAATCAAAACAAATAGCAGTGTGCTTTCAAAAATATCACTGCTGCTACTGAGATTTCTCTAATTCAGAGCCTTGAAATTGAGCAAAAATGCATTATTATCCCTGCTAGGCTGAATGCATAGAGAAACATCAAAATAAAATAAACATTTTGCACTATTTTAGAAAGTTTCATTCTCTTGTGGTTTGCCATCAGTAATGCATTTATTACGACAATATCTTTATAACCTTTTTGAATGCTCAGTCTGGTATGATATTTGCATTCTGATATTTAGATCTATGACAAAATTGTCCTGGATATGCACTTATATTAATAATTTTTTAAAGTCTAAATAATAGCCTTTAGTTGAATGCTATGTACTACAAAAAAATTAAATACAATTAAATGACATATGTAGGATTAGTTTTTCTCTTTTCATTTTAAGAGAATTATTTTTATTGACTACAAGTACAATTTATATACTACTTAAATGTAAATAAAATCACTACACATTTATTAAGCTATACGTTTTTAAATGACATTAGCTGGATTTTCTTTCTGAAAGAAAGTGCCCCTAAGACATTTATTCATTCCCTGAAGACTATTTCTGTATATCTTCTATATGCCAGACATTTTCTGAGATACTGGACACATACATTATTTCCTCAAGGGGTTCACAATGTTTGCCCTTAGGAAATATTTATGACACTAGTTAGATGTAGGAGCCTTCAGTAATATCTCTAGATTTCTGAACATAATGGGGACAAGAAAATTCATAGATAGTATAGTGATGGTTCCCTATTGAGTGACTTTAACAATGAAAATCATTTATCTAAAATGTACCATACAATAAAATGAACAACAATCCCAGTATCTGTGTTTCATACCTTACATTATATTTCATTATGCCATGAAAATGCCTTTTTTACGTGAAGCTAGAAGAAGAAGAAATGGGGGGGTGGGAAAAGAATGAATAATTAACGCTTCTCAGATTCATGTATGGTACTAAGCTCTTGTGTATGTTATCTCATTTAATCTGTACAACACACCTATGTAGAAGAAATACCATTATTACCCCCATGTTATATATGACAAAACTCAATCTTAGAAGGATAAGTAATTTTTCCCAAGATTACATACAATGATAACAATCTTGGATATCACATCGATCATCATTATCAACTACAACATGATTTCCCAAATAGGGAGCCATATTTATGTGTCCCCAACAACTTATACAATTAAGTTCGCCCATTTATTAGAAAATGACTACATGCCAAACACTGTGCTCTTTTACATGCTCTCTGCCATTAGGTCCTCATAGCAACTCGGAAAGATGAAGATTATTAGCTCTCTTTTAGAGAAGAAGGAATTAACTCAGAAAGGTTACCTGACTTACCTGAGGTCACGCTGTCATCAGGTCAGAGAGTCAGATAGCCAGGAATCAAACCCTGGCCTGTGTGACTCTGAAATCCATGTATTAACCACCACACTATGTTTTATTTTTTTTTTTAATTTATGCTTTTAAATTATAGAGGAAACCATTCTCATGCTCACTGTTGACAAACTCTAAATCCCTTGTTTTTCCCACACTTGTGGCTGCTCCTCGGGGTCTCCATACAGGTTATGCATGATACAAAGGTGCCAGATCACGGGGGCAATTAGAAGCTGAAACCCAGCCCCCACTGTACCTGCTCAGGCGTATGACCATTGCCAAGCAGCACCCCCTGGCGTAGGACTACATCCCTCAAGAAGAAGGTGCATATTTTTCCAATTTATGCAAAGGCACCATATGGGCTACTGGCATCCTTACTCTTTGGGGCAATTTAAATCTCTAGAACCATAACTCTCTCCAGTCTTTTCCTTCTCTCTCCACACCCTCCATAAAACTTCCCATAGTAGAGGAGATCCAGCCATGTGTTATCTTAGGGTAATACATAGAAGTATCTTAATAGAAGATCTTTTGTTGGATATTGGTTGCAACTCACATCTCAGACCCTGATGGATGAACCAATTCAGGCAAAGTCGCTTCTGGACTGGCATTGTGTGGACTTCTTGACACTGACCTACAAAGGTGACCTCATTCCTTTCCAGATTCATACAGTCATATACGATAAGCTGTGTTGATGTAATAGAAATGAAAAGAGGACAGACTTTGCAATCAACCACACTTGGCTGCAAATCTGAGCAGTGGTGAGTCCTGGGGAAGGCTGTTCCTTCATTTGTCAAGTGGGTATATAAGCAGCCTCATAAGTAAATGAACACTGTGCCGTCATGTGTCACTTGGTGGCTCAGTAGCCAAACTGGGTCAGAATCCTGGCTTCATGGATATTTGACTTTGGGCAAGTTATTTAATCTCTCTGCACCTCAGTTTTCTCATCTGTTAAATTAGGTCTTAAATTACTAGACCCTGCCTCATAGGTGAGGAGGGTTAAACAAGTTAGTATCTGTAAAGCGCTGTGTAGGTAATTTTCCATTATTAGTAGTTAAGTCCAAGAGAGAACCACAGTTGCCCCCGAGATGCAGGAAATTGACAGTCACCTTCAAAGCAGATCCTCAAGGGCTTGCTTCAGAAGTCTACACTGTTGCCCAGCAGAGACTATCTGAGGAGCATAAAATGCTTTTGATAAATCAGTGTACCCTTTTCTCAGTTGATATCAAGTTTCTTGCTCACCCAGCTGGAAACAGTCTATCAGCTGCAGTTCTGTGCTCAGTTAAACTAGGCTTGCTAACATCTTCAAAGTACCATCGGATTATTTGTTCAGATCATTTAGCTGGATATTTGATGGATGTACTCCCCAACTAACAACATAGATTCATCAACCGAGGTTGACATTGCTTATAGCTACCTAGAAGTCCCGGGCATGGAGAACCGTGATCTTCTATAATGCCGGAAGCACACTGTTATATTCTCCACTGCTTGGATGTGCCAGAAAAAAACAGTCCTATCTCAAAAGTAGGAGACCTAAATAATAGACTTTGGCAGGAGACTAATCAAACAAGTGGAGACCAGTATCTTACAGAGACAACTAGCAAATGAAAGCGAGGGCATGGTCAAGGTATTGGTAAAGTTTGGCCTGATTGACTTGGCAGGTGATGCCTGATTGTGGGCAGGGTTTAAACAAAATAGTTGGATAAGAGGGGCTAATGAACAGGGCACAAGGAGCAGCTGGAACAGAACTTGCCATCATAGGGAGCACAGAGGGCTATGGCTGAGAACAGCGTGACATCGTCTTCTTCATGGGTTGTAATTGCCTACCTGGAACTTTCAGTGTGCACATCACATTGGAGTTCTGTAACTTCTGGGTGGATGACGATTTACCTAGGAGTGGTCCTTCATGGGCTGTAGGCTGAATGAGAAGTGTTTCTCTTTGTCTCTGGCCTCTCTGATGGCCCTGTTCTCCCAGCTCTCTTTCCCCATGTTCCTGGACAGATGAGCTGACACGTGGGCTCTCCTCTAGTCATATTCCTCTGAAAGAGAGGATGAACCTGGTATTGTAGAGATTGAGGAGATCATGGAGTTTTCTAGAGGAAGGAATTCACATCCCAGTGATTCCCTCCAAAGGGTCACCTGTTCTTGTGTGAACATCATATATGACAAGGGAACTTTGAGGAAAGGGAAAAGAACCTCTTCATTCTTATTCTGTTCTTTCTTGTCTAGACCCAGAGCTTCCAATTTCCTGAAGCTGTCCCAATTAACTGGTCCCAATTTACTGGGACGGCTAAGAGAGCTTAATAATGCAAAGCATTAGCATCTCACCCTATTTGTTTTTTCCCATTTGGCAAATTCTCCTTTTTGAATTATACAAGGTGTGAGCAAACAATGCAGTGAATATTTAAATTTTTTAAAATTATTACAGTAAAAGACATATTGTCATTTGTCCCCCTCAGAATACTTCCCCTTGCTTCAAACACACTTATCTCATCATTCTTGCCACTTTCTGAAGCAATTCTGGAAGTCCTCTTTTGTGAGAGTCTTAGGTTGAACCCTAGTGGCTGCCTCAATGTCCTTTATCAATTCAAAACATTTACATTTCATGGTAATTTTGACTTTGAGGAAGAACCAGAAGTCGTATGATGTCACATCTGGTGAATAAGGTGGATGAGGACGCAGCATAATGTTTTCATTTGACAGAAATTGCTGTACCAGAAGCGATGTGTGACATGGAACTTTTCTGTTGTGATCACAAAATATGGTGAATACTGCTTCCAAGTGCCATCCAATGGAAAGGCAGGGATCTTCAATACAGGAAGTGGTGGGTCGAACCTTAGTAACCGTGTGTGACAAGTTTTAACTTGTTTGGTGCAGTCAGTCGGATGTGAGCTATGGTTGAGAAAAGGTGTGTTTTAAAGTGTGCCATCAATCATCCTCCATCATGACAATGCTCCGTGTCACACATCACTTCTGGAATACAGCAATTTCTGTCAAATAAAAACATTATGGTGTGTCCTCATCCACCTTATTCACTGGATCTGGTACCTTGCAACGTCTGGCTCTTCCCCAAAGTCAAAATGATTCAGGACATCAAGGCAGCCACAACAGAGCAAATAAAGATATTCACAGAAGAGGACTTCCAGAACTGCTTCAGAAAGTGGCAGGAATGACAGGATAAGTGTGTTCGAAGAGAGGAGGAATATTTTCAGGGGGGGTTAATGGCAATGTGTCTTTTACTGTAATAATTTTTTTTATTTAAACATTCACCATGTTGTTTGATCACACCTCATAGTTTCATTGGTTAGCCCAGCAATTCAGCAACTTTGGATAAAGTCATGTTAGTTCTCTGCAGCTCCACATTCTGGGCACAAGTAGCAAGATACACTCAGTACCACTGAGAAGGCCTGAGTGCCTGCAGCATCTCACAGACCTTTGGGCTAGACTTGCCAGCTGCTCAGTGGAGTATGAGGGAGGAAACAGTGCTGGGCTGGCCCTGTGGATGAGAAGAAGACAGACAGATACCCCTGAAGTTGAGTAAACCTCCTGACACATCAACAACTTTTTATGACTAACATTTGTCGAAAATAACCTGAAGTTTTAAGATAATGGAGTGTAGGGCATTAATATGCCCAAAATTGATTAAATATTAAATTATTAACATCCAATTTATTAAATACATTTAATGTGTTGTAAATAGCAATATACTACACACTAATTATTGATATTGCATATATTAATGTTAAAATATATACTAATCAAAATTTAATCTAAATATTACTGTAATATTTATCTATAATTCTATTAAGCTGCCTAGTTGTTGATTTTTCTTTTTAAGGTTTTCATAACACTTAAAAATTCTTGTGTAGAGTAGTTGAAAGACTAAGTGGATAAATGGAAATTAAATGTATTCAACGAACAGTAAACAGAAGATGAGATCTGTGGGTATATGCATTTGTATACAACATAAAATAGTGAAAAAATTCAAAGTGGCAAAATGTATCTTTATTGAAGCAAAATTTTAAATTTAGAAAAATTTAAATAAATGTGCATAGATATTGCTCTTTAACAACCAAACTTTCTTTCATTCAACCATTAAATTTTTTATTCACATATAATTGACATATAACATTATATTAGTTTCAGGTATACAACAGTGATTTGAGGGATGTTTATGTATTGCAAAATGATCAACACAATAAGCCTAGTTAACATCCATCACCATATATATTCTAAGATGTTTTTCTAGGTAGTACCTAATTTGTGATCATCAAAATATATTATATTTCATTGAGATAGTATCTGCTTTGTAGATTATTTTGGAATACTCTCCAAAGTAATTATAACATTGTTCTGGATTAAGAGAGCTGCTGTTAAGTTTTACCTAACAGATGCGGGAAGATATTTTAACAAAGTTTCTCTTACTGTTTTATCATTGGAGGGTAAAGGAATAAATATTATAGAAAAATGCATCTCTGTGGAAAAATTGGTTCATAAGGTTTATGAAACATTTGCCAAATTTTACTTTTATTATAATAAAAAGTTTAGTCTTTGCATTGTAATTTACATTTTTCTGAGTCAGTAATTGGGTTACTAAAGTTGAACCCCAATGAATAATGTGGGGTTTCATAATTTTATTTGCTGAATTTTAATAGATTCACTAAAGACACGGATTTCCTATGAGTTACTTTCTTTTTTATTTTTCAATCTGCAATGAAGTTCTAGTTGCCCATGTATTTACATGCCTATGTATAAAAACATTTTTATGAACACAAGATTGGAAAGCACTAATCTGCTGTTTCTTTAAAGAACCATGTCCATTTACTCAGAACTGGGCTGTTTCACAAAGGAGTGGGGTATTCACTATGATAAAAATGCAGCTTTTTATTCAGAGCAGCAAGAGGCCACTACAAAGGAACTCACCCATTAGTATCCGCTGTTGTCTCTACTTTGGACGATCAACGTGTCACTTCAGTAAAGTCAGGTAAGAGCCCTTCCCAAGAAATACTCATTATCTGTTTTCTTACACAATTCTACAATCATAGTTTTACATAATTACCATGAAAAGACTATTTGCCTGTCATCTATTTATGTGATTACATTATATTAACCAACATCAGACAATATTTTACAATATGTTACCTTGTGGAGCTCAAGGTTTGAGTAAAATCCCTCAAATTTCATGCTCTGCCAGGTTACACTGCCCTTCTTTTAGATGGTAATTATATTTAATACTAGATGGTATCGTGTCATCTAACTTTTCTATAATGAATGAAAATAATTTAAAGACTCATAGGCCTCTCTTTTTCATTACAGAATATACTAGCTTTCCCACACCTTTGTTCTGGAACATTAAGAAAGAAGACATGGAGACAGAGAAGAAAGAAACTGAGGACCCCCTGCTACTGTTTCTATAAACAACTAGTGGTGTTTAAAGGCTAATAAAGCTCCAAAGATCTCACATGTAACCATAATCTTTGAGCCAATTTAAAAATATTTTAGATGGAGAAATGTCAAGAAAAATAGAGACAATTTCTTAAGACATGATTCTCTTCCCTCAGCCTCCATAAAAGATTATATATATATATATATATATATATATATATATATATATATATATATATATATATATATATCTGTCATGTAAGGGGCAATTGAAATTCCACAGCACAAAGGCAATGCAGAAAAGAAGAATCAATCTTTCATATGTTTTTTTTCAAAGGCTTGGCAAGAAACCAGGGGTAATATTTTTGCAACTGGGAATGTGTGTTTGCTGAAGAATATTCCCACATTTGAATCATCATCAGGGGTCCTAGTCTTGTTTTACTTTCAAAGGTAGAGAGGGCATAACATTAACCCCAACTGGGAAAAGGAAAATGCTTCACTGTAATTCTCCTCCAGGGAGCAGGAATAAAGGGATTACATATGCCTGCATAATGGAGAATTTCCTCACTCAGACAAGACAAAAGACTTCATTATTTTTCACCAGACACTTGAAGCCTTGTGCCTCCCAGTTCCAGAAGCCAAGCTGGCAGACAATTTTTTTTTTTTTTTTTTAATATTAAGCCACTAGATGGAGTTTCTAGGAAACTGGCTTTCTAGTACCTGCCATTATGAAGAGATAGAAGACCCTGAAGACCTAAATACCGTGACTCTATCGGTCTTTCTAAGAAAAGCGAGACCTTCCCTCAAGACCAGTGTATTTTTTCAATGCCATTACCTTTGCTTTTTCTCTAGGCAGCAAAAAAATGAACATTTTCTTTCTGAAAATATATTTCTGTTATCTTTATGAGACCAAAAGTCATCTAAATTCTAATGAAAAATTAAAAGTAGCAAAATATGACTTAATTGAACATTCAAGTACATCTCCTTCTGAGGAGGTCTTTTACTAAAATATTGGTAATATTAAAAGTCTCAAATTCCTTATTGATAAAAAAATAAAATATTTCTTTAACAACGTTCACTCAGAATATAGATGAAGATTTATAAATTTTCTACTCGCAAGAAGCAATGTCTAACTTTTTTTTTCATGACAGTCTCAGGTCTCATCTATTATAGGTATGCAGCTCATTTCTTGATGGCACAATATTCCAACTTGAAATAAAATTAAGACTATTTAACTTTTTTAAAAAGCATATTTCAAACACATGCTGTTTTGTTTGTGATTATTTCCTTTCTTCATAAGTATGAAGTGATTGAAAAAGAAATTAAAATATTTGATCTTCACAGAATTTCAAGGTTCATTCATTTAACAAATATTTATTGAGCACCTACTGAGTTTTCTAGTTCAAAAGCCATAGGAAATACTCAATGGAAAGAAAGAGGTATCAGAACATTTGGTCCAAGAAGAGACTGAACAAGAGCACTGCTAAATGAAGATGGAGACATTTCCGTTGTTTTCGTCCCAGACTTGGAGATGGGGTGCTGGGGTGTGGAGCTGGCACAGGAGACCAGTCACACTGATCCTGAGGCACCAAAGATGACCTCTTACCAAAGGCAAGATGGTCCCATCTGCCTGACTTCACTTGGCTCAGATTGTGTGGGTACCTTTGGAGCCCCAGACGTGAGGAGGTAGGTAAGCAGCCTCTGCTCAGAGAACAGGAAGATCCTGACAGGGCCCTCTCAGTGAGGAAATAGAAATCACTGAGGTTTATGCTTAGCTCAAGTCACTTGTGACACCTTTTAACTGGCCCAGCGTTACTGAGCACTTTATTTTTCTCCTATCATTATCTAGTTTTAAATTGTACTAGCAAACAGTGTTATAGAAGAAAGTGGTAGGAAAAGGAAAGGAAAGCAAATGTTTTGCATATCATATACATTTAAATGGCTGTCTCAGCCTGCTTAAGAACAGGTTTTCTGATTGCGGGGTAGAGATAAATGCCAGCCCCCCTCCCAAAATGATTGAATCATACAGAGAACAAAGGTTCACATGTGTGGCTGAACCCCAGCTCGTTTTAGTACTATTTTCTAAAGTCTCTAGACCCAATCGGAAAGACAGAAGTAACCTCAAACCAGAGGGAAAGGGACTTGCTTCTCACCACCCTTGCAGCCATGCCATTGGTGGAGGAGATAGAAGAGATGTCAGGGGTTGGGGGAGTCTTTCCAATAGCAACGGGTCTCCATGGAGACCTAGTTGTCTTGTATTTAGAGCAGGGTGTCTCAGCAGGATTCACAGAGGCCACATGGGCATGGGTTACACTGACCCAGGAGCTGGGACATCCTTCAGGCCCTTGAGTCAGCAGATGCTGTGCTAACTCTTCCCCAGAAAGAATGCCCAGGCAGCCTCGGACTTGCCTGTGGGGCAAATTCAGGCAGTCGTCCTTTATGACAGGCAGCTTAAAGCCAGTTCATTCATTTCATATATAGCAGGACACCCAACTCAAACAGGCACATTATAATTCAGTTGTTTGTGCTTTATACTTAAGGCCTATAAGTCTCAACTACTTTAGGGGAGAGTCTTGTGATAAAAAAATAAATAAATAAAAGTTACTGAGATGGGGGCTTCAGGTTAAGTCTTCGTGGTTTATACGAATGTCAGGGCTCTGTCCGTCTGTGCCAGAATCACACCGTTTTCCAAATAGGTTTTCTCAGGATGGCTTCATAATTTTCAGTTCTCTGGTGGAAAAATAATCCTTAGTATACACATTATAAGATTGCACTATACCTTTGTCAACTCAGCCTATTTACAAATGTGTCTTCCTATGTGACGTCATCCTAGTCCTGGAAATATACACAATCTCTGTATATCATTGTCATAAATCCAATAAAATTGTCCAATAAAATTTTGACTTGGATTTTATGTCACAATGGTTCATGTTGCTTATTAAACTAAGACTAGTGATTATTTGGGCTCTATTTCCTGTAATGTACTTACATTCATTGCGTGTGTATGATTTTCCATAGGTGTTCATCCAACTTATCTTCATTGGCACCAAAAGCGTTTACTTAAATATACACATGGCATCATAAAAGCTGCTGTTTTAAGTATGCTAAACAGACATACATCTTTTCTCAAATATCTTAACTCTGAAACAGACAGTGATACCATGACTCAAAGCCAGTCTAGAAATGCATTTTAAGAAACATAAGTATAAAAGTGTTATGTGCAGCAATGACAGTAGTACCAGAGGTCAGGTGTTGAGCCAATAGGGTCATATCATATAGTCATTGCATTGCAAGCCTCTGAGTTTTCTTTCAGATCAGGGCCTTCTCCTCATGTTCCCCATAAAGGAACTGAGCTGAAAGGTCACTCAGCTAGTTCCTGACAGTGTCATCTCTGGAACACATTTCTCTTAACCCCTGTGTTATTTTTTTTCCACCTGACTACAACATCAAGGGAATTTGTGTCATTTCCAGTTGGAGAGAGCTTTCTGGAGAAGAAATTTTGTTCTCTCCAAATCATTCACACCACAGGCATCAGTCACCCCATTGTGAAAAAGGGAATGTGTTTCTAAAAGTCTTCAGAGTTTTGTAGCTGTGATATAAGTGGTAACTGGTTACCTGTAAGCCACAGGCTTTAGACTAAGGTTTCTCTAGGTATTGACTCCAGCTTTAGTTACTTCTGTGTATTGTTAATTTGTACCTTTAACTTTATGCTTTCTGATTTTCCTAGAGGTCTACAAAATTTTCTTGGAACATATATCCCATCACCCCAGGGGCCTGGTGGACAAATCCTCCCCTAAGGGCTTTTATTAGAAACCTCCTTGTCTAGATCCAAGACCAGCATCATGATTATGGTCAGGCTGACCCTACTGCTTAGAGAACCCTGACAGATGCTCTCCTATTTGGGACTTGAGGAGGCAAATCATGTGGAGGGGTGGGGGTCGGGGGCAGGAGCTTTCTGTTTATTTTCCAACCCTTCTTTAATAGCTATGACAGTTCTGTTTGTAAGTGTTCTTCACACAAAGCCTAAAGCTCCTTTTCCTCCATGGTTATGTTGTCATTTGCTATATTTTACCTTATCATTGGTGTTACCTTAAAAATAATAAGAGTAATGAGCAGTTATGCATTATTCATCCCAAGTGTACAGATCACGCATTTATCTTTGGCTCCTTTTCTTCCCAGAGCTTGCACTCGACAGCGCATGCTGAGTGGATCATTTGAGGGGCAGCCGGCAAAGGAAAGGTCAATTCTCAGTGTGCAGCATCACATCCGCCAAGAGCGCAGGTAAATACACCAGGAGATGAGGCTACCAAGAAATTAAGTGAAGGAGTTTTACAGAAAGTGTTCACTGGGCACAGCTCTGGTTAGAAGCTGATTAGAATCCTCCTCCATATGGGTTCTATTTGTTGGTGGTAACGGTAAAAGATTCACAATCAGATTCGAAGATTCAAAACAAAAAAATCTTTCAAAAACCTTTTCATTGGTGATGGCCAAATCCTCACTCTTAAGATCAGAAGGAAAAATTCTGAATTTTGTTAGATGAGATCAAAGACATTTGGATGGACTAAAACTTTTGCTACAAAAAGAAATAATAAGATTTTGTGATGCTATCAGAGAAGCTGTTTATTTATTTATTTTTTTATAATAGTGATTGCTTAAGTCAAAATTTCTTCTTGAGATGTCTTGACCCGTTGGTTGTGGTTGTTTCAGATCACTGAGACACGGATCAAACAGCCAGAGGATCAGCAGAGGGAAATCTCTTGAAACTCTGACTCAAGATGTAAGTTCTAAGCAGTGCTTTGAATTTTGAAAACATGATCATGAAAATGTATTTAAATGACTGCTCCGACAATTCTCGTGCCTGGGTCTTTCTGTCACATTGTCATATCTCCTTAGAGGAAATCAAGAGACTCAGGAAGCAAATTAAATGTCCACGTACAGAAAAAAAACTGTAGAAAATTCCAGACAATCCTCAAAGCAAATGGCTTCCCTAAGATAGTGACACAAAAATGACATATCCGTTGAATTTGACTGAAATTAAAGACATTCAAAGCATTTGATAGGAATGATTCATATCATTACCTTTGAGTGTTTACTATATTCCAAATATTCTAGAATCTAGATCTAATGTCTGTAATTTCAGGGCTATACATACTAGGAAATAAAATTTTATTTCTACAAGAATTTTTTTGTCATCACTCATTCGTTTATGTACTAACTCAATCATGTGTTTATCATGTGTTCATTATATGCCAGATCCTGTTCTAAGTGATGAGGAGTAGTGGAGAAATAAGACATCATCTCTGCCCTGCAGGAGCTTACATTCTAGTAAAAGAGATGATAAGCAAGTAAACAAATATATGATAATTTCTATTTGTTTTTCATCTTCTTTTCATTGCTATGACAGGTTGGCTCTGTACTATATAGAAAAATACAATAGTGTAAAGAATTAGAAGGTGGATATTTGGGGGCAAAGAATGTTAGAGGATCGTCAGTATGCATGAGCCTCTACATGAGCCCAGAGACCCACATGAAGTGAAGGAGGGAACAACATGAAAGTCCAGGGATGCCCGAGGGGGCAAAAGTCTAACTTCTGGGTTAGACTCACCAGCAGCTCTACCATGCTGAGATTACCATGAGAGTAGAAAGCACATGCTAAGTAATTATCATTAGTGAAACCTGGATTAAAATATAAGTCTTAAATTGAGTCTAACTAACTTAGCTAAGAAAGCAGAGTCTTGAACATTCAGAGCCAAGGATAGCATTTGAGAAAAGAGGTCTAGCAAGAGAAACTTAGCAAAGCCTTACAGTTTTTCATTCTACCCCTTAATTCTTATTTCTGGAGTTTCTGGAATTTTCAGCATACTTCCTCTGCGTTCAACAAATTGCTATCCTGCTCAGAGTAAACTCCCCTTACTAAGTGTTCCAGGTAAAATTAAGAATGAAAGAAGTTGGTGATGAGAACACCTGACACTACCATTACCCAAAGTACATGGTTCTAATTGGTGCAAATATCTGTTAACACCATGATTTTTAAGCCAGAGTTCCGTCTGATATGATCCACCATGTCAACATGGAATTGTGATTGGATCCAACACGTGGCCTGTGTACTTAACTATAATTTGAGGGTCAGCCATAGTACATGGAGAACATTTCTAGGCAAAAATTCAGAGAGGCAATACTAGGTCAAAAGACTTTTCTTCAATGTGGTTCACTAGAAATTTGCAATATACTTAACCATCAAATTAGAACATGGCTTTGAAAATATGTTTAAATATACACAATGAAAGGCTCTATTTGACTTATCCCAATTCCAAAGGTTTTTTTCTTCTTCAAAGACATTTTGTTATATTGTCTACATAGATATACAACAAAAATCCATCCCCCATCATCTCCATAGCAAAAGGTCATTAGTGTTCTGTTAATTTCATAAGAAATCTCCCCTAATGTCTTTTCCTCCAAACAGAAGTAATTTAAAATCGAGTTTCACATTTTTCATTTATTCCAAATGATAAAAGCTACAAATAATTAAATCTAAGGAATATTGTCTGTAAAATCTATTCAATTATTTGAATAATGGCTCTCCATCTCCGGCAGAGTGAAAACCAGAGTCAAGGTCTTACATGATCTGCCCGCCCTCCTTAGCCCTCTGGCCTCATATTCTCCTTCTCTATTCCCTATTCTCTGCCCACACTGGCATCCTGGCTATTCCATGTGCATCCACAGAGACCCACTCCCTCCTCTGGAAGGACACATTTCTGCACAATTTTAGTGGCTGCATCCCTCTAGTCCTTGCTCAAATAACAGCTTGTTATTGAGGCCTGCCCTGACCTATGTAAACTTGGAGCCTCTAGCATTCTCGAACGTCCTTTGTTTTTAACCAGAGCACTAAACCTCTATTAATATTCTTATATTTTGATTTAATTTTTGTCTGTCTCCCTTGACTAGATCATTAGCCCCATAAGAACAGGGATTTTGTATGTTTTCTTTTCCCTTTTGCCTTATCTCCAGCACTACAATAGCACCCAGCACATAATTGGTTCTCAATACATATTTTATTGAGAAAAATATCCTTTAGAGGGAAAAAAAAAAAGGAAAACCCTTGCAAAGATGACCATGGCCATTGAAATATATATAAAACAAAGATAGTTATTTCATTTTTTTAAAATGATCATTTTGAGGAGTCTTCAAAAAAGAAATCTTCCATTTTGATATACCCCTTTTAATTTATTTCTAGCATTCCAATACAGTGAGATATAGAAATGCACAAAGAGAAGACAGTGAAATAAAGATGATACAGGAAAAAAAGGAGCAAGCAGAAATGAAAAGGTATGGGATGCTATGGTGTTTCTTGGCACTTATTTTGGAATGGCAAACTTTCTCTTAACTTTACTCTCCCATAAATTTTCCCTTCAAGAAAAGTGCAAGAAGAGGAACTGCGAGAGAATCATCCATACTTCGATAAGCCACTGTTCATCGTTGGACGGGAGCACAGGTTCAGAAATTTCTGCCGGGTGGTGGTCCGGGCACGCTTCAATGCGTAAGTACACTCAATTTCAGCCAGGTGTTTGGCCTGAGTCATACAAACAGCAGGGGGGGTTGTCATATGAGGAAGAAGGAACATGTAATCCTAATGGGGTCACAAAATAAACTGTGGGCTAATTAATCATGCTGCTCCTATTTGCTGAGCGGCCAACCAGGTGGAAAACAAACAAAGGTTGCTTTCCAAAAGTAGTTAACATTTATATAAAGCTCACGTTTATAATGCACTTAACAGCAATTTTTATCTGTTCATTTTAACTATTGCCCAGTATGTTTATATCAATGTTATTAACTCCATATTTTATGGTGGAAATAGTGAAGCAAAGGGAGACTGGATGACATTGTGCAAAGGTCATTGCGTGCACCTTCTTTTAGACTGGTAGTTTCTTTATCATCAAAATACCCTAATTGGTTTAGTCTAGAATAATGTGAAATAGGAAGAAAGGTGACTAGTTTTTCTGCTACCAACTGTTACGAGAAGAAAACCCAGTGGCCAGTGTCTCTATGGAAGAAATGTGCAAGAGACTGCCAATGTGGTAAACCTGGAGAATACTGCATTTGAGACGACAGCAGCCAATGTTAGCAGGCAACCAGTGCACGAAATGGAATTTTTGTCATGCAGAGCTCTAAGCAAATATCCTGAAGACATTAAGAGTCCTGAAGGAAGTGTGAATACTTTCCCATCGGTAGTTGGACCTTCCCTGATGTCATCACTTAAGTAAATTGATCTCCTTTGTTGATAATCAGTAGCATATGATACTCACTATCTATTAGGAGCTGAACTGTGCTCCCCCTAAAACAAAATTCATATGTTGAACTCCTAATCCCCAGTACCTCAGAATGTAACTGAGATCGGGACTTTAAAGAAAAAACTGAATTAAAATGAGGTCATTGGAGTGAGCCCTAATCCAATGTGACTGACGTTCTTATAAGACGAGGAAATTTGGGCATGGACACAGATAGAGGGGAGACTATGTGAAAACACAGGGAGAAGATGTCTATCTCCAATTCAAGGAGAGGCCTGGGACAGATCCTTCTCTCAGCCCTCAGAAGGAACCAACACTGCCGACACCTTCATCTCGGACTCCCAGCCTCCAGAACTCTGAGACAATAAGTCTCTGTTGTTTAAGCCACTCAGTCTGTGGTACTTCGTCACAGCAGCCTTAGGAAGCTACTGCACCATTGTAACGTTTCAGGACTGGAGGAGAGCTCAGCAACCATTTAGTGTCATTTGTATCCCCCCTCCTCCAAAAGACGAGGGCATGCAGGTCAGCAGAGGTTAAGAGTTTCACTCAAGGACACCAGCTAGTGCATGGCTGTCCCTGACTGACACTATTGTTCTTTCTCCTGTCTAGAAAGACCTTCACCATTTAAAGCATTTGAGTAATAATCACTAAAAACTTCCCTAAGTTTTCACAAAGTAAAGGAAGAAGCTGGTACTTTAGAGTTGATTTGATCAGTTCCCAAGTACATAATTGATTAAGTGAGGAACATCTTTGAACTGCTAAGGCAAAGATTTTAACTGAGTGTTTTATATGGAAGTCAAAATTTAATTTTGTTAATATCCACATTAGAAATCGTTGAATGGAATCACAAATTCTAAAATCAAATTTTGAGAAACAGAAAACTTTTCTTTCATAAATATCAACTGCAAGCTCTTCTGATTTTTCTTTCATCTAATGTTTCTGCCTTCCAAAGTAACATATAGTTAGCGTATACGTAATGGACATTTTATAGAGGATAAAAAAGAGACTTTAGGTATGAGATGTTTATAAATACACTGCTGCCAAGTTATAACACCCTTGCTACATTGAAGAATGTTATGTTTATTCTCTCTTACAGATCTAAAACAGATCCTGTCACAGGAGCTGTGAAAAATACAAAGTACCATCAACTTTAGTAAGCATTACAAATTCTGTTTTCCATGCACATTTGAAGTTTCTGTATACTATTCTATGTTGCTTAAAAATAAATATAAAATGTTCCTTTATTTTCTTGCTATATCATGCCATGAAATAGACAACTGAGGATTCATAAAAATATATGAGATGCATTAACATCCCAGAAGCATCTCCTCTGACTTTTAGCAGCCCTTCCTAGGGCATTTGTGTTCTCCCTTCTGTTTGGTCTTTGGCAGTGATTTGCTGGGACTGGTGACTTACCTGGACTGGGTCATGATAATTGTAACCATCTGTTCCTGCATTTCCATGATGTTCGAATCGCCCTTTCGAAGAGTCATGCATGCACCTACTTTGCAGGTACTGCTGCTGAATCTTAGCTCACAGCTCTGAGAAGAAAACACTGACCTGCAAGTCTACCGTTCATTGTGATCAAACTGCCTTTTGCCCATTTCAGATTGCCGAGTATGTCTTTGTGATATTCATGAGCATTGAGCTTAACCTGAAGATTATGGCAGATGGCTTATTTTTCACTCCAACGGCTGTCATCAGGGACTTTGGTGGAGTAATGGACATATTTATTTATCTTGTAAGTCTTTGATTATTTCTTAAATGTAAAGTGTGATGGTTTTGTAAACTCTCCTGTATTTCTTAGTACAAGAGTGATTGATATACGTGAGTCACGAAGGTTTAGCTGCCAAAACTGAGTTCTTAAATAGAGTCCATTATAGCCTAATAAGAGGCATGCATATATAGTCGACATTCACAGTATTAAAAATAGCCTTGGAGATAGTTCAAATATATTAACCACATTCAGGTAAACATAAGACATACATAAATAAAGGCTAAGATAGCAAATCCTAGTTTGCCCCCCACAATTCTTGTGGCCCGTATACTGAAAACAAACAAACAAAAATCTATATCATATAATTGACAGGTGTGCTTTTGATTGCTAATTGCAAACTAAAGTGACTGTGGTTGGACCTTTTTCCCAATTCTAAGACACAATATATCTGGCTAGGAAAGACCATTCAACTGTTTGGTTAAACTAATTTGAGAAACCATAGGAAGCGACTCAAAGAAATTTCATTTTTTTCCTATATGTCCAGCAAGGCATAAAAATCAATGTCTTTTCCAACACAGCAAGGAGAATTGTGACCAGTAACTGTAGTATGTTTAGATTGTTAATAAAATAGTGAGCATCAGGTCAAGCATGAGATTTAGTATCTATGATCAAATGAATTTCAATCCTGCTGGCATCAGCGAAGCCTCTTCCAGTGTGTCAGTTAAGAGAAGGAGCAGAATGCTCTGGGGTACACAGTCAGTATGGGCACCCCGTTTCACTCCTGCATACACCTGATGACTTTTCCCTGGGGCTGCTAACAGGTCTAGATTGGGTTCATAGTTTAGAGATAAGAAACGTCCTGTACACCTAGTGAATGCTTGTCCCACATAACCCATGGAATCTCTGGTAAGGGAAAGTTGTGGCCAGCTGGCTCTCAGAAAACGTAGATAGTAGAGGATAAATTGTATAAATTTCAGAGGTTATGTTTTCCTTCTAGGTGAGCTTGATATTTCTTTGTTGGATGCCTCAAAATGTGCCTGCTGAATCAGGAGCTCAGCTCCTCATGGTTCTTCGGTGCCTGAGACCTCTGCGGATATTCAAACTGGTGCCTCAGATGAGGAAAGTTGTTCGAGAGCTTTTCAGTGGCTTCAAGGAAATTTTTTTGGTATGCTACAGTTTACCTTTGCTTCCAGTATATATGGTCCAACTCTGTAATGTAGCTAATGAGGGAATAAATAAGTCTTGCTTGTCAAGGTGAAGTCGACAATTTTGGTTTTTGCCAGAGGATTATAAAGGCACTAACAAAGCACAACACACATTCAGAAACGTTACCCATCAATGCTTCTGGCTTATCAGTATATTTAATGTGACAAACGTTTTTAGTCAATTAAAGAGAAGCACTCTGGTAAGTACGATGAAAGGAGAATTCAAAGAGGTAATATTTGCTAACACTTCCTTTTCTAACTCTTGACCCTAATTTCTATTCTGGGTTTTAGTTTCCCAATCAGGAAATTAAGGATAAGAAGATTCAACGTCATCTACTTCACAAATGATATTAGGAATTAACACATTTGGGTTCATAATTTCATTCTATGTGACCCTTAAAGCCTATAGCAATAGAATTTGTCTCTTATTTTTAGAATGTGAACATAAAACAAACTAAAAAATTTACCATACAAGTATACCCTAGTTTAAGTAACCGAAATGTACGGTAATGAATGCTTCCAAATGTGATCAAGGGGGAAAGCATTCTTTTTCGTTGAGCAAACATTGTTTTGGTGTCTTCTAAGAGCAGGGCTGCAGATAAAATGACAAGTAAGAGGCTCATTGCTCATAATCTGTTCCAGAAGGATCTTTGCCCTACAAAGGAGTGATCAAAGGATTCTTTTTATTATTATTGAATTCTGCTTGTGCATGGAAAACATGAATTAATTGACATAAGGCTGTTTTTTAACTTGCTTTCTAGAAACACAGCTACGGTGAAAGAATAACTGCAGTTGTAGTTGATTCAAAGGTATTTTAAAGACAGTTTGTAATGTTATTATAAGCACGTAAATGCTAACATTTTTTTAAAGATGTGCTTAAAATTCTACATTTTCTTTGCAATAAAGCCATAAAACAGTGGCTTTCACAGCTTGAGTTGAAGGAAAATGGAATATCACCTGATGGCTAATGTATGTGCATCTTTGACCCTTGGTAGATTTTAGAAGAGACTCTATTGTTCCTTTCTCCTCATGATGTTTCTGTGTAATTTTAGTATAGTTAAGGTATATTTTAGATTATTCAACCACTACAGATCAATAGTTTGTTCAGTATTTTATCCTTTGTCACTTTTTCTGTGGAGACCAAAGTAGTCATCCAGCAGAGGGAGCATGAGTCAATTAACAAATTTGTTTTTTTAGGACTGAGTTATCTCAACTCTTCTGTGAGCAGCACATTCATACGCCCTCATGCTCACAGGAAAGCAAAGCCACTGCCCCTCTAATTTGTGCTCTGATAATAGAAATATGAATTCATTTTGAGAAAAGTGGGGAAAATAGAGCTATTTAAGCATTTTTCTTTTGTTTCATTAAGTAAAATAGATCAAAATGTTGACTTTAAAATCAGAAAAGCCTAAGTCGTGTCAAAAATATCTTACCCCTTTTTTTACATGAAAGTCGTATGTTTTTATCCTAAAAATTCAAAGCCTGTTGTGAATTTCCTTCTTTTAACATTCCAGTACAGCTAATTGAATGACCAATGGTGGAGAAGTTAAAAGATATTATCAAAAGATCATGAATTTCCCAAACTGACTTTCGTATCCCTGTGGCAATTTTGTGGTTAACGATTATGCTTTCTAATCCCCTCACCTTCTCCCTCATCCTCACACCCCCTCCCATCTAGCAACCCTCAGTTTTTTCTCTATATCTGAGACTGTTTCTGATTAGCCTGTTCATTTATTCTAGTCTAAAGATTCCACATATAAGTGAGATCTTATGGTATTTCTCTTTCTCAGTCGGACTTATTTCACTTAGTATAATGTTCTCTAGGTTCATGGTAAGATTTCATTCTTTTTATGGCCAAGTAATACTCCATTGTATAAATGTACCACAGTTTCTTAATCCAGTCATCTACCAAAGGGCATTTCGGTTGTTTCCATGTCTCGGCTATTGTGTATAGGGCTGCAATAAACATAGGAGTGCATAAATTTTTCAAATTAGCATCTTGGATTTCTCTGGATAGAAACCTAAGAGTGGAATTGCTGGGTCATAGATAGTTCCATTTCCATTTTTTTGAGATACCTCCATACTGATTTCCATAGTGGCTGCACCAATCTGCAATCCCACCAGCAGTGCACGAGGGATCCCTTTTCTCCACATCCTCGCCAGCACTTTGTTGTTTATTGATTTATTCTAACAGGTGTGAGGCGGTATCTCATTGTGGTTTTTTTGTAGGGTATTTGATGGACACTTGGCTTATTAGAGAGACCACTTCATGGACGGTGTAGGTGCCTGACCACTGCAGTGTCACCTGAAGCTAAAGCTGAATAATAATGAATGTCAACTATAATTTTACATATATATATATGTATATATATGTATATATGTGTATATACATATGTATATGTATATATATGTATAGTATAGTCACAGGATGTGGAGTACAGCATAAGGAATAGAGTCAGTGGAACTATAATGGCTATATGCGATGTCAGAGGGGTAGTAGATTGGGGGAGGGGGTTATCACTGTGTGAGGGGTGTAAATGTCTAACTATTACATTGTTTTGACACCTGAAACTAATAAAAATAAATAAATAAAAATAAAGTGCACTTGACACACAGAGAAAAAAGATCATGAATTTCGTACAATGGTATCAGAAAAGTCCTGTTTATATCGCTGTTTGAACCAAACCTTCTGTTTAATGTTTTACGAAGAGATTTGATATCTCACCAATTTCTTTCAGGTCTCCATTCTTTTGCTGACATTAATGCTTGTTTTTGCAAGCTTTGGAGTTCAGCTTTTTGCTGGAAAACTGGCAAAGTGCAATGATCCCAACATTCTTAGAAGGGTAAGATGCTTCTTTCTATCTTTTGGAATTAAAAATTAAGGTAGTTTATCAGCCCTTGGTAAACATGTGCTGAAGCTGCTTTGAGAACCCCCCAACAAAACTCTACGAAGTCTCTTCCTATGAACTCCTTTTGCTGAAAGCAAAAGGATTTCTCTTCTTCTGACAGAGGTTGATGAGATTAAAAGCACATGACAAAGAATTCTGCTCTTCCCTCCTATTGTCAATTCGCTGTGACATCTTCTGCATAGTCTCCCAAAATTCCAGATGTTTATAGCTGTGAACCTCAGAAACTTTCCCTATAAGTCTCCCCTAACTTAATCCTTCCTCTGTTGTCACATGAGACTCATGTCAGCAAACAGCTCCCCCCACAAGTGCAAAGGACTTTAACGCCCCTTTTTTAATACTGCGCTACTCCAGCATTCTCCCCATGAGTAAGCCGAGGCCTTACATATGCTCCAGTTGCCCAGAATCTTCCCCATTATGACAATCAACAAAGACCCAAGCTTGAAACTTCTGCTACTGCTTTTTTCTTTAGACGGTGTTAGTAAAAGGAAACTAGCTGCTGAAACAACCCCAATATTTCAGTAGCTGAACATAATGCAATGAATACATCGCATCTTGGTTGGATAAGTAGGACAGCTCTCCTCCAAATGACCTCTCAGGGACTCAGGTTTCTTCTGTCTTGTGTTCCCACCCTTCACTGTTTTCAAAGTCTTCTCTGTTTAGCTGACCCATAAGAACAGACAACCACCTTTATCTGAGAGGGCTGTGGGCTGAGTATAGAAGCGGTACACCTCATTGCAACTCACGTTTTCCTGGAAAGAGTATGGCATCACCAGACTGGAAGGGAGACTGTAGTTTAGTGGTATAAAAAAAGGGACACAGTTTGGTTAATGATTAGACAATCTCTGCTACACCATCCAATGTCCCACTCTCTTAGAATTCTGCCTTATATTACAAATAGACTAATGAAGTAAAGTAAGTACGGCTAATGCATTAACTAGCAAAAGTATCTCATTGTTCATACAGGTAAAATAATGCCTTGAGAGCATTAAAATACATGTTTCCAAAAGGCTTACTAAAGCTGAACTACAATACATATTTCCAGCAACTATGACTATCTAATATAGATTATGAAAATTCCTACATTTTCAGGCTTCTAATTATAAAAATCATTAGCATTCTAATTATTATCAAGTACAGCTAACATCTTTGTCCAGTCAAAATACATTGTCAGTTATGTTCATAATGAGGATTTCAGGAAGTGGCAGAGCAGAAGAGACATACTTAGGTTGGATAGACTTTATGCTATTTCACAAGGCACCACATAGATCACTGCTGCCTTTAACTCCTCTCTCCAGAGGTCCCAGGAACATCAATAAACATGAGAAGACATAACAAGGAACATGATATAAAAGTCATGTACCAAATTAGCTAATGAAGGAAGTCATAAAGAGCCGGTGCTTAGTCCACTAGCTTGTATAAAGAAACAAGGGTTATTTTAGATCCACACTGTATAGAGGCCAGAAAGATGCTAGCATTTCAAAATGAAGCCTAGTAGGAATCTCGGATGACTCAGTGTATTAACAATGACTAAGAGCATTGTTGATTTGACACTGTCTACTCATCCCCAGACCAAGCTAAAAATTGGTGACTTGTATATAAGACAAAGAGCACACGATGGGTGGACAAACACACAGATACCATGATACATTTATCCTCTTTCCCAGAGCAATGAGGCCTCTGTGGTAGGCCCATAAGGAAAGCCTAAGAGGACTTACCCATCATAGAGAGCATCAATATCAGGAGGAATAATTAAAAAGAAATTGGCGTAGTGAGGCGTGGTCACAGCCCCTGCTTTGCAGCATGTTCCATCCAATCAGAATGTGTGTTTCATGTTTAAGCAAATATAACAAAGTCAGAATTTAAAAGAGCACATGAAAAGCGGAAATAATGTGTACTCTTTCAAGTATGGGAAATAGTGCCTCCCCCTGGGGGTACAGTGCTGAGAAGGCTTGAGGGAGAGGAAGGATTCTAGCAAGAAAGAACCTTCCAAGCGGAGGCGGCAGAATGAAGACAGTAGGTATGGTGGCTTGCTCTGGTCATTTAATCTCTCTGAACTTGTTTCCTCTATAACACTCCTCACATAGCGATAGTTTAAAGATTGAACAAGTTGACTTATGTAAAGAACCCAACCCTACCCCCAATAGTATATGTTAAACTTCACTTTATAGAATTCTATAGCATTCATTCTATAGGATTCCCGGTTTTGAACTTTTATATGAATATAATCATATAATATGTGGTCTTTGATGACTGACTTGTTTACTTACCATATTTTCAAGGTTCATCCATGTGGTAGCATGTATCAGTACTTCATTCCTTTCTATGGCTGAATAATATTCCATTTTATGGGTATACCACATTTTGTTTACATATTTGTCCATTAATGAACATTTGCAGTATTTCTACCTTTTGACTATTATAAATAATGCTATTTATAATATTAATGACATAAACATTCGTGTACAAGTTTCCATATGGATATATGTTTTCATTTCTCTTGGGTAGACACCTAGGAGTGGAATTGCTGGGTCTTATGGTAACTCTTTGCTTGGTCATTTGAGGAACTGCCACATTGTTTTCCAAAGTGGCTGCACCATTTTCCATTCCCACCAGCAGTGTATGAGGGTTCTAGTATGAGGATTTCAATTCTGCACATCCTCATCAAAACTTGTAGATGTTTTTATTATAGCCTTCTTAGTGGGTGTGAATGGTATCCCATTGTGGTTTTCATTTATACTGCTCTAATAACTAATGATGTTGAGCATCTTTTCATGTGCTCATTGGCCATTTGTGTATCTTCTTTGGAGAAATGTCTATTCAGATCCTTTGCCCACTGACTGATGTTTTCAACATCAACTTTCATCACTCATCTCTGCAGTCTTTGTTACTATTTGTTGGATAGCTGTCCACGTCACTGTTGTCAGATAAAGACCTTTATTTTGTGTAAAAAGTGCTTCTTTTATCTTTTCTGAGTTCCTTTTCTGACCAGGTTCTCTCCCCCATCTCTCTCTTTTCCTTATTTTAGGAAGATTGCAATGGCATATTCAGAATTAATGTGAGTGTCTCCAAGAACTTAAATTTAAAATTAAGACCTGGAGAGAAGAAACCTGGATTTTGGGTGCCCCGTGTTTGGTAAGATATCAGAAAAATATCCTGAAGAATGCTATATTTGTCAGTATTAGGTTTTAAATCAGTATAATATGTCATGAAACTAAAAATAATTCTTCTAGAGATGTTAAAATGATTTTAAGTAATACAATGTAAAGTACTGAATTACAATAGGATGAAACAATACGGTACATAAGAAAGCAAGTGATATACTGAGTCCTAGGTTGCTTCATGACACCAATGAAATATCACCACAGTATTTAAAAGTTTAGATCTGGATTTGCATGGCTTTACAAATAAGTGAGGCTTAAAAAAAAAGACTTTCAATCATATTTTTAATCAAATTTTAATTTAATTTTTTAAATTAATTTGATTTTTAAAAATTTTTTAATCAAATTGAAACTAAACTCATCATCTAATATAACTTGTATGTTAGCTATATTTTAATAAAAATCTTAAAAAATAAAAACTAAACTCATCTTTAAAGGAGGATCTGATGTCCTCACAATAGTTGTAGAGAAGCTACCTAAATCATAAAGCTATTTCAATTTTAAAATCTATTAACGTTGAAGGATTTCCATTATTGAAACACTGGAAAGAAATAGTCAGTAACGCAATTGATTATTTCTAACTATTTCTTTAAACTGTATCTTTCTTGAAAATGACTTTTCAAAGCATTTACATCACAGCTAGAAGTACCTAGTATCTTCTTTCTCATCCATTTTCCTAATGATCATGAATGGGATTTCTCAATCTGCTTCATTGATGAACTGAGTGTTCTATCAACTTCATTTGTCCTTTTAAATCATCACCTGTTTTCTTTTTATTTCATTTTACCTCTTAGAATAATGAATGAACCACAACTACTCAGCTTTTGTCACAATTATTGTTCGCTTACTAAATGTCAAACTCTTTAAAAGGAATAACATTTCACCCAGTTGTACCCCTAGGACTCATTGTTACTGCTTTGGCATTTCTCTAATATGAACTCCACTTTTATAAACAATTCAATACTGTTTATATTGGTTTTTTATTTTTTTAAATACCAAAGCATTATAAAAAAAAGAGATTCATTTTAGATGTGTGGCTTCAGCATGAGTAGAGAAGTAAATAACACAAGGGACTATCCTTATCCCAGTGCTAACTAGGAAAGCAGTCTAATTTACATTAAAATAAAAAATTAAAGAAGCATAAAACATTTATTTTTTGTGAGGTGAAAACTCATTATTATACCATAAATTATTTATTTATATCAGGACATCAAATAGGATTTTTTCCCTATTGTTTTGGAATTTTGGCTAACGCCTCAAAGCTGAGGTTAATAGGAGATACTGTATCTTTATATTCTAATTTATGATTAAGAAAATAACTTATATCTGAGAATTGTCCTAGAGGAATGATATGATAATTATAATTAGAACATAAATATGTACTACCTAATTCTGGAGGTAGTCTGTTTTCTGTATTTTCTCTTCAGATGAATACATTCATTTTCTTCGGAATCACTCAAACTTGATGAGATAAAAATTACCTTGCTACAAAGGATTAAACATATCACATATTGTAAATATTGTGTGTTTTCTTTTAAGCAGAGGTCTAGTATAGAAGAAAGTGAAATACATGAGAGAAAAATCAACAAAGTACTCAGTTTTACAATAAATGTATTTTTTGAGTGCTTACTATTCACAAGGTATTATGTTGTCACTAGGGCCCCTGTTCCCTAGGAGCCTGAAGTTCAGTGGAGAACAGAAAATAAAATTGTAAATAATTTACTATAATATGCTAAGGGCTTTGATGCTACACTAAGCCCCTAAACTCACTTAACACTCAACCTGAAGCTTACCTCTAGGTAATTTTAAGTTACACAGAAGGTCAAATTGTTGTAGAGTCTAAGGCTCGATTTGCTTATTAAGAAATATTAAGCATATTAAGAAAAAGAATATAAAACTACCTCACTTTTGTGTGAGTTTGAGAAAAACATAGGACTATGTGAACTCACTGCTGGGCTTGGAAGGGGCCTGTGCCAGGGAAGCGCCTGAGGTGAATTTTCTCTAGTTTCCTAGTGTTTCAGCTGGGATAGGATACAGACAGGCAAAGGGTTAGTGACACACACAGGAGAGGCACCTAATCCAAGTATGATAGGATCAGGGAGAAGGGTCCAGAGGAGAAGACAACTAGTTACCTTTGGAATTAGGGAGCTGAAACGGGGAGGAGTTATGGGCAGGTGAGCGGGAGGGCCTAGGCAGAAGTAAGGTGCCATAAGTTGAGGAAACTCTAATTTGCTATTGCCAAAGCACGAGGCAAAAAATGTCAGTGCATTCTAGAAAGTACAAAAAGTTCTGGTTTCTTTAGACTAGATGGCAGAGAAGTGTGATAAGAAACAGGATGCCATTTTAGACAACGTCATTCCTGCATTTCCGCATCCATAGGCAGAGGCTAAGTTCCTCTCCTCCATGGTACCCTCTCTTTCCCAGAGGAGGAGCAACTCTTTTTATGATCTTGGAGACCTTGGAGCACTTTTCACTGGGAGGCAAAAGGCTGACCAAATTGTGAGGTCAGAACCAATGTCTTAGTTTTCTGGATTATGTAGACAAGATAAGAATCTTTTAAAAGTTAACCAGAAAATATGATATTTAAACAGCCTTCCAAATCAAGGAAGACCTATAGGTAAAAATGACAATAATGGATTATGTCTGGGATTCATTGAAGTCCTCTGTGATTGTACATAAAATTTTAAACTTTCTAATTTTAGGTGCATGAACAAAGCATAAACAAACATCTTACATGATTAAAGCTGAGAAATTCTAATTTTTAAATGTGATATATTCTTCTAGCTATTTAAGTCTATGATTATCTATTTTATTTTCCTTGGTTTAGCCTAAAAGTGTATTTTTAACATAGTCTAACTTCTATTGGATGTGAAATATAAAACTAGCTTGGGTTTGCTGCAAATTTAGCTAAAGAAAAGCACTTTGCATAAAGAAAATGGATGAGTAAGAAAGTTCAACATCAGATCTGAGAGCTGGCTCATTGGTTTAAAAAAAAAATCCTTATTCAAGAAAACGGTGGCATCTATAGAATCCTTATATCTGTCTGCTGTAAAATAAATTTAATTGAAACCCCCAAAGGAAAAGTTGTTGGAGAAAATCCGAGAATGTGCTATACTTTCATATTTAAAAAATGTAAATCAGAATCCCAAAATATGAATTTCTGAGTGGGGCTTTTGCACCACGTAGAAAACATTTCTACCAATCAGCCTTAAATCTTTAGGAGCAAGTCAGTTTCAGTTTTATGTTTTCTTATTAGATACCCATTTAGTATTTACAAAAAAAAGAAAAGAAAAGAAAGAAAATTACATCCCATGATCGGTTTGTAGTTTGAAAAACATAAAAAGTTGTGGAAAAATACTAAACCAGATTGCCCTCAGAGAGTTACCTTTTATGAAGATTAAATTTTCATAATGAGCTAGCAGGGAAAAAAAAAATAAAAATTTAGGTGGCTTCAGGAGGCCTACTCTTTTCAATAATCCTGAGCTCAGTTCTCCATCATATTCAGGAAATGTAGTGATCATCATGATTTTCCAGTGGTTGTCTGACTCTTTTAATTATTTAAAATAGCCTCTCATAAGGGGGAAAGGAAAAAAAAGACACTCAAATCTATTAACAATAAAAATGGTAGCCAAGACCCACGATCACTGAGGGAAATGGCAATATAGTAGAATGGATCACTTTGTAACTGGGAAGAAAAAAAGTATAGATGTCAGAAAAACAAGAAACGAGACATCCCCTTCCTCCCAAAAATAGTGAGGCATGAGTGTTTTAGAAATCAGGAATTGGCTGTGGGTGTAGACAGCATACCGTGTACTGGGGTCTACAAGAAGTATCCACTGAGAACACTCAGGAGAGAAAAATCCAACTGGGAGAGAGTGATCTGGAAACACAGCCTATGAGCAAACACGTCTCGCCGTCTAACCGCATCACTACTTTGCAGCATGATGTTCACAGGAGGCCACAGAATGAAATAAGTGGCCAAATTCTGTTCTTTTTACACTTTCTGTACTAACACGGGGAATTGTAATTTATGCCTTTAGAAAGACTTTCAATTATAAAATTAAAATTCAGATCCAAACTCCAATGCCCCTTGGAGAATCGCCTATAACAATTTCTAACTAGAAAGTGGATTTCCGGTTTTCCGTATGATCAGGACAAGCCAGAAACATGTGCAGATCCTGTAGAGCTAGACCTCAAGTTGTGTAGCATTTTGTCATTTTCAATTGAGAGCACCCCATCATTACCTAATAATGGGTTATATAATTAATAAATTATAACACAGCACATCATTATGATTTAGCAAAAGAAATGCCACATAGCCCACCTTCCAAGTGTTAAATATACCCTGCACCCCAGATTGGAAAGAGCTACAGATATTTGCCTTCGGGTGCTTCTCATTGGAATTTCACAGAACATTCCTCTTTCTGACTTGCAGGGCGAATCCTAGGAACTTTAATTTCGACAATGTGGGAAACGCTATGCTGGCATTGTTTGAAGTTCTCTCCTTGAAAGGCTGGGTGGAAGTGCGGGATGTGATTATTCATCGTGTGGGGCCGGTAAGCAAGCACAGGGAATCCTTTGAACACAATCCTTTCAACAGCTGCTTTCACTTTGATGAATAACTGTCTTTTTCATTTATACAGATGCATGGAATCTATATTCATGTTTTTGTATTCCTGGGTTGCATGATTGGACTGACCCTTTTTGTTGGAGTAGTTATTGCTAATTTCAATGAAAACAAGGTAAGAATTCTCGGTTTGAGTACCACAGGCTTTACTCTTTTCTAGCCACTCACTCTGTGCTTTCTTTTGCACACACAGCATGATGTCGCGTTAAACTGTAATGTGACTGGTGTAAATAATCTCTCTACCTATTTTACAAGAGACCTCATTACTGCCTTTCAGGCACTTTATTTAAGAGCACAACTCTCTTGCTAAATTTCCCCCTTTGGTAACAGTGTCATTCATTCACCAATTGAAAGGTGCATCTCCTCTTGTTCAAATTGAAAGGATGTGCAGCAAGTTATTAAAACACCATTGCTGAAACTGATGCACTGGTTGCAGGTAATATGACTCTCACAAAATGTAAATTGGATGCTTCTTTGTAACTCAGTAGGTAAAGTCAACATTTTGATGGGGTCGGGAGGAGGGTAGAAATTTTAAAATCTAATTCATAGGATAAAAGATTTTCTTATTACGTATAAAAACTTTGTAGACTTTATAGGAAGCGTGCTGCATTCATAACAGCTCTAATGATCAGTATAAGAGCTCATAAATGGGAAAACAGCAAGTGAGGTTTTCTGCCCAAAATATATGAGTTTGAGGGAGAACATTCTATGTCATTCTTCGGGACGTGGCTCCCATGTCCTCTGCTGTGTAAGGGCCCGTCTTCTGAAATCATAATAATTGAGACATATGTAGTTTTTGAGCACTCACTACGCACTAAGCTTTTGATATGTTACTCTCCATTCTCACAACTCTGAAATGCACAATTAAAGAAAAACAGCCTACAGAGGTAAAATAACTTGTTTGGGGCGTGTAAGGAGGAGACAAGGGGGCCGGAATTCAGAAGTGGTGCCTATTACTGCACAGCCTGTGATTCTTCAAATTCAAGAATATGAAAATGTCAACTGTCATCCTGTGTTGAATTAAAGTTGGATGTGCCTGCATAGCACCGTGCTGCTCCGTGTTATTCACAGCTAAGACTGATTCACAAGCATTCACATCAGAGCTCTTTGGTTTGTGTAGCTAACGTGGGACTGTACCATTCACAGTCCCCCAGGCTCCACTTGTGTGGTACCAGATATTCAGTCAATTGACACCTTTGATGTGTGCCGAATGAGGATGTCATTTTGTTCAGACTTTCAAAGGGTGCGACTTAAAAATCCCCCCTTTGGACCTCAACACTACTCTGACCCACAGAAATGGGATTTTAGAGTAAGAAAGGATAGAGATCATATCGCCCAGCCCCCCTATTTTACTTTAACACATTCATAAATGAGTTTCTTTAAGCCCTACGCTGTGTTCAGTTTAATACCAAGCAGAAAGAGAAAGATGGATCTTTTTAGATGCCTTTGAGCCATGTAATGGAGCAGACACTGGGAATTCCAGAGTAGGCGCAGAAGCTAATCAGTCAATTAACAGAGTTTAGGCACTGCTTGCTCGGAAAGCCATCTAAGGCCCTGATTTCAAAAGAATTAGGTCCTGTGGCCGCTCACAATTCAGCAGTATAAATGAAACAACATAAAATGTTAAATAACTGGAGACAAATGCAGCTCTTGAACTTAGAGGAATGGCTGAAGTAAGCAAAATAACAGGCGGTCTACTTACAACACTGGCTGTGTTTATTTCCTGAAGGAGGAAAAGAGCATCTTTGCCTGAGAAAGGGAAGCATGCTCGGAAGCTCTCTAAACGGGTACTTAGAGAAAGAGGGAAAGTAGAAGAAATCGTATTATCAGATATTACAAACTTGATTAGTTAGAAGATATAAACTTCTAAATTATGTGAACTTTTTAGAAAAGATACTTTTCAGCAAGTTTTTTAGGTGGTAGCACATGAGCTACTATATAATAACCTTTATTTATTTATTATTCAATCATTCAACAGATTTCTTTGAGCCCTTACTAGGTGCCAGACACTGCTCTTGACCCTGAGAACATAACAAGCTAAACACAAAAGATTTCTGCCCTTGTGGAGCTTACATTCTAATAGTCATACCCAAAGGTATAGAAACAGATTTCCAAATATATAGACAATAGAGAGATATGAAGATAAGGTAAGCTCTGGGGACCAAGTTTTCATAATTCAGAATTAGGCAAAATTGTCTTCCCTAGTAAATGGAACCTTAAATAAAAAGTTCAAAGTCTATACCAGTAATATATTTTTTTTGGTTCCCTAGTATGAAACAATATGTTTAATTAATAAATTTAATTTCATAATAATAAACTTTTAGAGGTTTTCATGTATTAATGATCAGATGAGATCACCATGCATATTCTTTTGGATCCTTTCAGAGTTCAACTTTTCAAAATATGTTTTTCTCTATAATAAGGAATAATATAAATGTGTATAGCATCCAGATAACAAGTATTTGCTTGCAGTTAATGAAAAATGTGGTTTATCAATATTAATATCAGAAAAAAATTAATTAAAAACAAATATTAAGAATAAACAGTGTAATTAAATCATTGCAAAAGAAACTAATCACCAGAAAAGTATAGAACTCCTGAACCTTAAAAATACATGAAACAAAAATTAACCAAATTATTTAAAAAGCTAATGAATCCAAAATCATAGTGACAAATATTAACATATTTCTCTAAGAGACTCATAAATCAGACAGGAAAATAAAGAAAGAAAATAGGAGATTTGACACAAAAAAAACATTTGACCTTCTGGACATGTAAAGAACCCCCACAATTTTCAAATACAAAATGTATACTCTACAAAGTTGTAAAATAATAATTATCAAAAAAATTGATAATCTGTAGAATGTGTTCTTTACCATAACAATAAAAAGATAGCAAAAAATCCCTCAGAATTTAGAAATATTGACAACATTCTAAATAATTTATGAGTTACAGAGAAATCAGAATAGAAAATCACAAAATATTTAGATAAATCATTTATAAAAATCACATATATAAAAATTCACAAGATATAGATAAATCAATAATTAGAGGGAAATTTATAGCTTTAAGTGTACATATCAGAGTAAAATCAAAGATTAATTAGTATTATGTCAAATATCCAAATCAATAAATTATAATAAAAATAACAGTAGAATTGAAGAAAGTAACAAAGGACAGAAATGAATGACACAGAAAACAAAGTAACTACAGAAAGCCTCAAGAATAACAAAAGCTGTTCTTTTAAAAAAAAAAATTGATAAACCTCTCACAATGTTGAGCATGAACAAAAATGTGGAAAAGCAAAGGAAACAAGCTATAATAAGTAAAACCATGTTGGAATTGTTACAAGGACAGAAAGTTAGACTTACAGAACAGAAAGCCCCAGAAGTCATCTTTGTACATATAAAACAGAAGTAGCACAACAAATCGTTAGAGATGAGACCATCAGTAAGTAAAGCTGAGGTAACTAATTGTCTAAATGTAAGAAAATAAAATAATATTTCTACCTCATGACATACTCAAAAATGAATTCCATATGAGTGAATGATTGAACTATGAAAAGCAAAGTATAAACCATTTTTAAACTATACAGAATTTATTGTTGACCCTGGAGTAATTGTGGATTTCTGGACATTAATCACAGTGAAATCCATAAAGAAAAAAAATGTATAACTTAGATTACATTAAAATGAAAAGTTGCTGACTGATCAAAGACACATTTTATCTGAATGATAAAAGCAAAAAAAACAATAAAACAAGCTAAGACTAAGAGAAAATATTTATAACTCACATAACTGATAAAAGAATAGTGTCCAGAATACATTGTGAATTTCTACAAAACATCAAAAAGTAAATATTGAAATACAAAAATGAGCAAAGAATATGAACAGGCAATTCACATAGGCAGATACAGGAATCACCACTTATACCCATAAAAAATGGTTCATCTCATTAATATTAAAACTAAATCATGTACACTTCACACCCATCAAATGGTCAAATTAAAATGTCTAATAATGTCAAAGATTAGCAAGACTATAAGGAAATGGGAACACTTGGAAATTGCTAGTGGCAAATTTTCTTGGTTAGCCCTCTTTGGACAGCAACTTAGCAATATCTGGTAAATGTAAAGATGCATAAATTCCTAGACCCCAGCAATTCCTCTCCTAGAGATTCAACATGGAGAAAGGCTCATTGATGTTTACCATGAGATGGTATGTGTGTGTTTATTGCAGCACTGTTTATAGTCCAGAAATTTAAAATAAATAACTTCTGATGTATTGGTACAGTGGTCTGCTACTCCATGAGCAGTAAAAATAAACCAATTAGATCTAGTATGTAGTTGTTTGGAAAACATAGTGTTCATTGAAGGTAAAAACAAACTGAATAAATAAGCACATATTGGACACCATTTATATAAATTCTTAAAATTCAGGACAAATATTATAATACATTCTCATGTATTGATACATACTCAAGAAGGAAAATTCTGGAAACATAATGAGAAGGATATTCCCCTGAAGGACTGTCCTTAGCGTTGAGGAAAGAAAATAAGAATTTGAGGGGAGATGGGTGTTTTGTTTTTCCCTATTTTTTTTTTCCCTTTCCCCTTCCCACCCTCCCCCCAACTTCGAGTCAAACCGTTGTTTCTCAGTCTAGTTGTGGAGAACGCAGCTCACTGGTTCATGCTGGTATTATGAGCCTTGCGTTCTACCCAGCTGAGCCAGTCGGTCACTGGCTGCCAGCCGGCCACTCACAGCAGCCCAAGGCAACCCAGCTCCAGGTGGAGCTGTTGTTCACAATCTTAGCTGTACAGGGCACAGCTCACTGGCCCATGTGGAAATCAAACCGTTAAGCTCGGTGTTAGGAGCACAGCGCTCCAACCACCTGAGCCACCTGGCCACCCCACCCAGTTTCTTAAATTATACTTCTGCCTATGTAACATAATGTAATGAAATGTAATATGTTTATGTATATTTTAATGAAGTACTCTATCATATAATAAAGAATATCCAATCCCCTTTAAGCCAGTTGTCACAGCACTAGGTTCTTAAAGATCCAAATTCTGTGACTTTATACCACTTAAAAATAGTTTTGCAACTGCACATACCAGAATGATTTTGAAAAAAAATTGTAAAGACATAATACGCTTAACCAGAAGCAGCAGCACTGACAAGATATAATTTTGCTGCAGCATTTTCTACTATGAAGTGAAAGGAAACTAACCACTATTACAGTGAAGATCCCTTTTAGAAAATTTAATCATGTAAAAAACCTTCCTTAGATTTTCCCAAACCTGAATGTTATCCATGTTCAAAGATGCCAACTGAAGACTGCTGAATCTTCTCCAAAACCTGTGGCCATCCTTTATGGGAGTCCTTTCAAGACCAGGTTTGAGAATTCTGACCATATTTATCGAACCACCACAGTATTTGAAGAATATCTTTATTTGAAACTCCCAAATTAGTCCTGTTTGTATCAGCACCCCATGTGCAATGTCCTTGGTGTGCAGTACGTGACACAAAGCCTTTTTCTGCTTTCCTTTGTTTATTAAGGGGACGGCTCTGCTGACTGTAGATCAGAGAAGATGGGAAGATCTGAAGAGCCGACTGAAGATAGCACAGCCTCTTCATCTCCCACCTCGCCCGGGTAGCAAAGATGCTCTGATTTTATTCATGTCGGGCACTAGTGTTCATGATTCCCCAGGAGTCTAAGATTTCAATTAAAATAATAATCGTGAGGCCACTAGGTGGTTGTGCATAAGTTAATATAGAAACAGGCTCCAAACTCCTGCTCTCTCCATAGGCTATTAAAATCAACCACCCAAAGGCTGTGCTTCAGTGCTCTCGGGATAAGCCTTAATGAAAAAATGAATTTTTAAGTAAAATATATTTGTGCTTGCTTTTTCAACATATGAGTGAAATGTATTAAACTGACAGAAATTGAATGATGCGGTTCTCCTTCCAATACAGACGGCGTCATGCACCATTGTTTTAAATATTCAGAGCCAGCCATTCCTGCAAAACACTACACAATAGGTTGAACTGTAGGGGGAAAAATGTAATGGGTTTTATGATGAGCATTAAAGAAAATGAAAGACAAGAAAATAAATGTGACCTATGCCTGAAATGCCCTGGCCTAAACCTTTGTTTTCCAGATAATGATGGTTTTAGAGCCAAGATGTATGACATAACCCAGCATCCATTTTTTAAGAGGACAATTGCATTACTTGTCCTGGCTCAGTCGGTGCTGCTGTCTGTCAAGGTACTTTGTTTCACCCTAAGACTCTGGGAATGATTTTCTTACTCATTGGTGCATCCAAGAATATTACAAGGGGCTGTATCCACTCACCATCAATTTATGCTCTTTAGTATAAAAAATTAAAATCCACAATCGTGTTTAAGTGGGAGGAAGAAGGGGCAAGTCTTTATTTGCCCAGTGGATGTGTGCAAAAACTCACGTGCTGTTTCTCTTACAGTGGGACGTTGAGGACCCAGTGACTGTTCCTTTGGCAACAATGTCAGTTGTCTTCACCTTCATCTTCGTTCTAGAGGTACCATAATGAGTCAGTGGTACAGTGCACATTAATATTCATATAGAGATGATGTATTCTAGAACTCTACACTTGAAACCTGTGTAGTTTTGTTGACCATTGTTATCCCAATACATTTTAATTTAAAAAAATGTAAAATAATGTCCTCCTTTGATGGCACTTTCAGCTCTGTGTTCCATTGCTTTTGAAGTCTTTGGGGAGGGGAAGAGAGTAGCAAGCTCTTAGGCAATTTCCTTCTTAGACTATTCTGCTAAACTTGGACAAAGACTTCACTTTACAGTTCAGATTTTTCTAACTGCAGGAATTGCTAATTGCTGTTACTTATTGTATCAGAATGTTGGCCTGTCTAGCTATGTGAGTTCAAGTATGTAGAGCGAACTACACAAACCACTGTATTTCAGGGACTCAAACTGTAATGTGAAGGCAAAGGGAGTGGTCCCAGACAAGATTATTTTAATATATGGTCCGTGTCATATCTCTTTCCAGTGATACTCTTCTTCTTCCAGCAATCTTCTTTGAAATACAAGCAGATTCTTATTTCATCCTGTACTGTTTGATGTTTCCCAAAATCTGTGGTCTTTTACTTGAGGAAGAAAAATGTCCTGCTATCAAACTAGGCATAAAACAAGGAGAAAAGAGTGTGGAGAATATAGATGTGTTTGTTACCTCCTCAGCTTTTATATATGTGTAATAAATTCTTCTCTTTGGTTTCTACATCCTTTAAAAAAAATAATGTGACTCAAGTTAATACATTTAAACATGTGCTGAACACTCAGCCTCTGTTTAGTCTCTTCATTGTGTTTCCCAGGTTACGATGAAGATCATTGCAATGTCACCTGCTGGCTTCTGGCAAAGCCGAAGAAATCGATATGATCTGCTGGTGACGTCACTTGGCGTCATCTGGGTGGTGCTTCACTTTGCCCTCCTGGTATGTTCACAATTGACGTTCATTTTAGTTGATAATTCAGTCCAGGTCACCCTGTTTCCAGTCTCATTTCACTCCATGTCAGCCAACTGTCAGGTGTCAGATTAACCTCCCCCAAATCCAGCCATGACCCAGATGGCCCTCGGACATGCTAGTACATGCACACATGTGTGTATGTGTGCACACACCCATACTCTTCACACAGCCAAACCCGGCCACTCAAATTTCTGGAGTGTGTGATCTGGAAAGAGAAGTGCCTTCAAGTTCTTCTGGCTTAACCCTCATTTTCACAAAGCGGGGAGAGAGACAGAGAGAGAAACAGATTGAGAGACCTGTCTAAATTCACATATAAGCTAGTATCAGGGGACTCACACCCAGTTTTATGAGCTCAAGTGTCAAGTGTAGCATCCATGCTACAACATTATAACCAAGATTTCACCGTGTGATTCTCGGGTACTTTTGCTGCCTTGTTTTCTACTAGACATCCAGCTGCCACTTCTCTAATCATTCCCCATCTCTGTATCTGAGTTCTCACTGTTTTGCCTAAAGTGCCTTCGGCCTCCATTCAGTCTGAGGTCCAGCTCAAAATATACAGCTATGGCTATACTTGACCATGAACTCAGGCCCTGTTGTCCAACAGAAGTAAAATGTGGCCACGGATGTCATTTTAACTATTCTAGGAGCCACATTTAAAACATAAAAAAGAAACAGATAACATTAATTTAATATATTTTTAAACTACCATATCCAAAATGTTACCATTTCAACATGTCAGCAATATAAAAAATTATGAAAGAGAAAGGTTACATGCTTTCTTTAATACTGAAAAATTGATTGAATGTGTATTTTACATTTATAGCATGTCTTAATTTAAACTCACTATATTTCAAGTGCGCAGATGTGGCCTCTCAGACAACCGGATTCATTTCCTCAAACATTAAAGGGTTTTGAGCGCTAAAGATGTGCTAGGAACTGAGAAGAACGTAATAAGCTACACAAAGATAATCACTGCTCTCATAAATGGCACAGCCCGGAAAGTTAGGTGGCATTCGTTGACCGCTCCCAAGTCAATGAGAATTACAGCTATGGTGAGGGGGATGGAGGAGAGGGACACCCATTGCTGTGACAACACATTGCAGTGCAAGATGGCTTCATCCGAGAGGTCCTGGAAGGCATCCTGAGGGAGTGGTAATTGGGTTCATTCTGTAGGATGAGGGGAGAACATTTCAGGCAGCTGTCCCATTGAGGGAAGGGTACAGGAGAACAGACAGTGTGACTGCAGTAGAAGGAGCCAGCAGAACAAGGTACAAGATCTGTGTGAGTAAGGAAATGTGAGACCTCTCAGGACCTTGTGGCCCAGGTGAAGGATTTGGCTCACCATCCTAGAAGCTGTTGGGCATCATCACTTCCAGAATGCAAAGTGAGAAGGTATCTACAATAGGTTTGGAGCTAACATGGAAAAAAGGAGCAGCAAGGCCCATGATTTTCTTTTTCTCCAGATAAATTGCAGCCAAAGCCACTCTGTCCAAGCAGAAGAGCAGAGTATGCTTCCTAATTCCAGATGTCCCCAGATAGGAAATCGCACACCAAAAGGACCAGCGTGCCTTTTGTGCCTGACTGCTTTTTGTTCTTTAAGAACCTCTGGTCCTGGAAGCGTGCTCGTCTTCCACTCCACTTTGCAGTGGACTATGGTGAATGAAGATGCAGCCCTTGTTCCCATCCAAAGACGCTTCTATGCAGACACATGCATTTCCTTGCTCCTCACCAAGGATCTCACTGGACCCCCTTCCCAGGGCCCATACGTGACTATTGTCATTTGCCTAGGCAAGGCTTCTTGAGAAAAATCACACTCTGTCATCAGCTTAATTCCACAGTTGTCACTATAGTTATAGTCGGCGGGATCTTTGTTTCTTTCTCATGTTAAGCTTTCTTAGTCATAAAGCATGCCGAGTCATCTCTTACTGCTGATCACACACTTGCAGGAAGAGCTGAATGTGTTTCTGAGCAGGGAGGATATCTCTGAAATCACTTAGACATGTGGCTAGCTGGTCTCCAGAGGTATCCAGAGACCTTAAGTCAGAAGGAGTCTGATCTCCAGCAAGCTTTTCCAGCACCTGCACTCCCTCTGCCAGGATTCCTTTATCTCCTGTCTCACTGGACTTCCTCATGTCGCATTGCTATCCTAGGTTGTTCTTGCTCCTCAAAGCAGCTGGTCACTATGGAAAAATAGGTTTTAAAACACAGAATTCAGCTGAGCAAAACAGAGACTGAAGTTTCATTTAAGATTTGATTTTATAGCTAATATGTATTCATGAGTTTTGGCAGTGACCTTTTCAGCACCTTTTTTAAATAAATTTCTTATAGGAATTTTCACATTTTATTAAACTAATTATTCAGTAGACTTCACAGAAGGCTTAAAATGAAAAACAGAACTATAACAAGATCTTTTGTGCAAATTATGAGAGGCTTTCTTCTGTTTACATTTCAGAATGCATATACCTACATGATGGGCGCGTGTGTGATTGTCTTCAGGTTTTTCTCGATCTGTGGGAAGCATGTAAGTATGTTGTGAAGAATTCTGTCCAACGTTCCACAGACGGAAGAAAAGAGCAATGACTGAGTGACTTCAGCAGTCCCTCTGGGGTTCAGGCCTGTAGTTAACAAAGTGCTGGACATCATAAGTAAATTTTAAATATTAAAATGAATCAGTAGCTTAGTTTTGTTGTAATATCGTTCCTGAATTTATGTTGTCTTTTTAATTCTTCATATTTGCTAACTGAACTCAGTCATCAACTAAAGGTAACATATCAGGCATGAAAGCAAAAACCAGTGGTATTTCTTAATAGTTCTTTATTTTTATTGTTTTTATTTGTAAAAAAGCTATTTCACTGCAAAGAAAAATAATCCTTAATGAACATCCACGATTCTATAATCCCAGATTTCTTTATATTCTTTGTGAATGTTCATACATACATTCCACATATATTTTTCAGATTTTAAAGTACTATTTTCTTTTTTGATTCTGACGTTGTATCATGTACTTTCTATATATCAACAGAATTAATACATTTAAGATTTGAGGGTATTTAGTATTTTAGCATTGTTTAGGTTTGTTTTTATGAACATCTGTTTGTGGAAGAATCCCGAATCTACTTGCTACAGGCCCAAAATGTACAGACTTTATCATACAGAATTAGGGAACAAGAGACGAGAAAACAGAAGACTGAAAAAATCTGAGGGTGGAATTTTTATTAATTTGGCTGAAAAGGCAGGACAGTTTCAAATATTAGTGGAATTTCTCTTTCTAATGGTTTTTGAATAATATTCTGATATAATATTGAATAGGAAGCAATTTTCAAATGATATCGTGAGGGTCACTCTTGTGCCAATCTGCTTAAATGTTATTTACTTCCTATGTTCTCTACAGCTTAATGAATTGAATATGCATATTCTCTCTCCCCTCTCCTTCTCTCTTTCTCCCTCTTTCTCTGTCTCTCTCCCCCTCATCTCCATCATCTCCATCTCCATCTCATCTCCATCTCATCCATCTCATCTCCATCATCTCCATCTCCATCTCATCTCCATCTCATCCATCTCCATCTGCATCTCCATCATCTCCATCTCCATTTCCATCTCCATACAGGTAACACTAAAGATGCTCCTCCTGACGGTGGTTGTCAGCATGTATAAAAGCTTCTTTATCATCGTAGGAATGTTCCTACTGCTTCTGTGTTATGCTTTTGCTGGAGTTGTTTTATTTGGTACTGTGAAATATGGAGAGAACATTAACAGGTTGGTATATATTTATTTTTCTATTCGCTTATCAAGCAAACTTCTTTAGTAATGAAATCATGAATAAAAACCTGAATTTTTTTTGTCTATTAAAGATAGAAGGGAAGGGAGAAGCAATCAGTTGGAAATTGAAATAAAATAAAATGGCCAAATTTTAAATGACATTTTTCTAATAGAAAACAGTATGCATGCTTAGAAATCTTTGAAAATTCAGAAATAAAAGAAAACAAAAGAATCCATAAGTCTACCACCATTCAGGAATAACTAATAATATCCTGGTGAATTCCAGTACTTTTTGTCTTCCATGTACTGTCAAAAAATTACATATTTTTTTTAATTAAGTAATTTTGAGGGGGCATTGGTTTTTGTTGTTGTCGTTAGCAAAACGAGGGAAGTTAGAACCCCCAAAATGATTATTACATATGAAAAGCATTTTTCAAAGATTATCTTAAATTCTGTGGAAGCATCTCATAGTTTAAAAGAGAAAAGTCCTTATTCAACAAATTATATACAGATGTGTTTTGTTGCAGAGATGATTTATTTGATGTATGACAGCTCCACCTTTTATAGCATAATCCACAGGAAAGAAGGAATCACTTTTAATCGTCAACACTTGCTCCCTCAGTCATTCAAGATGAATTGCAAGAAATTGGTGGCATCCTGCTAGGGTTGAGTTATTCAGACAGCTATACTTGGGGGCAAGTATAAATAACAAACAAATACAAGGGTATAACCTTTGGAAATGGTAACTTAGCAACCAAATTTTCTCTAAAATTCACTTATTTTGGTAGTGGCAAACCTTACTACTTCATGACAACTATATTATTCATATTCTTTTTTTTTCCCTTAAATTAGACATGCAAACTTTTCTTCAGCTGGCAAAGCTATTACTGTACTGTTCCGAATTGTCACCGGTGAAGACTGGAACAAGATTATGCATGACTGTATGGTAAACATCTCTTCATTATTAACAATGCCAATCAGATGAAACTCTCTGGCCGTGCACCTATAATAGGAGGCAGCATCCTCCTATTTAGCAGCAAGACTTGGTGTACAAAACACATACCCTGGCTTTTTATTCCATAAAATTACATTCTTTTACATTACAATGTATGGACATACAGGAAAAGTATCCAGTGAACCCACCTTGAGCTATATTGTCGTTCCATTCAACAAATATGTACCATGTGGGCATTGCTCTTTCCCTCCCACCATGTGCATTTTGGCAGTCAAGTATAAACAGAGGAATTCTGCTTCCTTACTTTATTCAACAGATATTCACTGATGTATCCCCTGGTTTGTAATGAGCCATATACTGGGTGCCAGGTTTTCAGTGATTCTAAGGCATCCCCAAAGAGTTTAGGTCAAGGGCTCTGAGCTGTACCCCGCCCCTTTGGTATGTGTCCTCCCTTGTCTAGGCTAATTGTTCATCATCCTTCAGGTATCACTGTAAACATCAGTTCTTTCAGGAACCCTACCTTGTGCTAAGATTGCCGGTTACATGTTCTTACAGCACTCTATGTTTCCTTTTTGTAGCACGTATCACAACTACGGTGAGTTACTGGCTTGAATAGTTTATTTCATCTCTCTATCATCCTCCTGACCAATGCTGTCCAAAAGAAATTTCTACAATGATGGCCATCTGCACTGTCTAATTCAGGAGCCACCACCCAAATATGTGGTTAACCACTCAATATGTGGTTATTGAGTACTTGAATTGTGACCAGTTAAAATGAGGAACTGAATTTTTAAATGCCTTTAATTGTATTTAATGTTAATGAACCTAAATTTAAATAGCCACATGTAGTTAGTGTCTACCATGTTCAAATATACAGCTCTCAGCTGTCAGGAACATGATGGGGGACAAGGTCTTTGTCTTGCTTACCAGTGTATCCCCAATACTGGGCAGAAACCTAGCACATAGTAGGAGCTCATTCACTTTATGCATGAATGAATGGGGACAGAATGTACCAAATCAAATATAATACTAAGCAGAATTACATAAATTCTAAATAAAGAACAAGTTGAATGCCACGGAAATATAGAACAAAGAGCTAGTCACTCTGGCTGAAAGAAACCGGGAGGTTTCTCAAAGGTGTTGGCATTTCATTCAGCCAGAGAAGACTGCAGAGGCTTTTGAGTGTGTTTTATTCCATAACATCCCATAACGAACCATGCTCCAGGAATGACGATTATTGGCTTCTCCTTCCACAGGCTGATTGTGAATTTGCTGTGTATAACAGATCCTCCTTAATCTTAACCCATTACTTAAGTCAGAGGAAAACTTTTAAATGCCCTTTTGTTTGACATTTCGCAGTTTGCATCACAGTGATGACTTATCATTTGGGGCTGGTGGAGGTGGCAGACAAAGCATCTCTTAGAGGAAACCGGTTCATTTTCATTAAGCTTCTAAAATGGCAATGAACTTGGGATTCTAAAAGCATAAATGAAATACTCTTTTTTATTTTTTGCTATAGATGCTGTATCCAATGTATATAGCTTTGGAGAGATTACTTTGAAATTAATTATATTTTACATGGGTTAGGAATATGTCCATTAACTAGTCAGTTAACAAAAATTTGTATTCTTCTCTGCTGTGACTCTCTCTTCCCTCTTTCCCCCACTGCCTCACAGGTCCAGCCACCCTTTTGCACTCCAGATGAATTTACATATTGGGCAACAGACTGTGGAAATTATGCCGGGGCACTTATGTATTTCTGTTCATTTTATGTCATCATTGCCTACATCATGCTAAATCTACTTGTAGGTAAGTGATGTTCGTTGAATATTCTTTAATCTCTTTAAACTCAGGTACTTAGATAATTATGTACAATTTTCAAGTAATTGTCCTGGATTGCTTGGGGTGGGTTTTTCGTGGCATTAATTATAAATTGTTGCCTCTCCATCCAGAAGCTGAAAAAACCTTTGAAAGGCATGTAAATGACAGTTGATTGCAATTTCAAGAGTTGTCGTATTTATTATGATCACTAATTTCAAAAGAGCTCTTCTCATGGATTGAGTTGAACAAATATCAGGGGGAGCTACCTTTAGAGCCTCAAAATGTCACATTTATGTTTTTGAAAGATACGTGTTGTTCACCCAGCTATGGGGCCATCCAGAACTCAATTCGACCTTTAAAAACTGCCCTGGAACTCTCAACTACAAGAGAGAGCCAGCTGGCATGAATATCTACATACACAGAATGTGTGTTTATGCTCATGACCCTCATGTTTTAGAAAGGCAAGAGCTAGATAAACAGCTTAGTCCAAGTGGAAAACATGCCAACTTGGAAATCATAAGAAAAGCACTTAAAAAATTTTTTTGGCTTATCATGTAGGTGATAAAATTCATTATTTAAAATAGATGTTTTGCTTTTTCTAAAAAATGACAGATGAGCCTAATTGTCTAACTTCCCAATTTTTCTCTTCTTTCTTTCTTTTTCAGCCATAATTGTGGAAAATTTCTCCTTGTTTTATTCCACTGAGGAGGACCAGCTTTTAAGTTACAATGATCTTCGCCACTTTCAAATCATATGGAATATGGTGGATGATAAACGAGAGGTAGGAGAGTGGGTTGTCGTTTCATGCCCTACCCCAAAGACACTTATTGCCATATCTCAGACATGGTTTTGTGGTTGGCAGTTGACATATATTGAATTTTGAGTGGCCATTGGTGAATTGCAGAAAGCTGTCACTGACAATCCAGCAGACTGTGCTAGGGGAGGAGAGGGACAGACGTCCTTATGTCCCTTCCAACCACGAATGTCCTCTTCTTCAGGCATTCAGAAGCTTCCACAAGGAAAGGAAACAAAAGGAGCTCTGAAGAAGCAAGCCTTGGGCTCAGGGCAGGAGAAAGGGTGAAGTTCAAATTCCAAAAACAACAGTATAATATAGACTGATGATCACCTCAACCTAAAACTCCAATCCTGATTACAAGTACAAAGGAGTTCTTTAGTTTCTGAGAGTTATTATTTTGAATTATTTTGGACTTAGTATTTGAATGTTTTAATCATGAAGCTTACCCGGCATTTACTAGAAGTAGCCAAAGCAGCAGCCGCTTCTCCTTCATCCTCCTTCTCTTCCTCCTTCATCCTAACAAACACTCAGGCACAGTTCTAGGCACTGGAGACATACCAGTGAACACAATGAAAAGGTTCCTGTGTTCACAGAGCTTATGTTCTAATACGAGGAGACAAAATAAAAAGCAAAGGAATAATTATTATTTCTAGAAGCTATAAACACTTTGAAGAAGGTAATAGGGTAGAGAGGAGTTGGAGTCGGGGGCAGACTGCTTGAGCAGGGGTAGTCATGAGGCCTGTCTGGGGAAGTGCTATTTGACCCCAATATCTGAAAAATGAGAACAGTTCAGCCATGGGAATATCTGAGGGAAGATCCAAAAATAGTTTCAGGAGGAGTTGACTCAGGGCACAAAGACCAAGGAGTCAGAACAGGCTGAGTGAATGGGGGGAGGGGAAGCGTCCAGTGTTGGGGTCAGGGCCTGCACTGCCACGGATGGCTTTCTCCACCCCCTTTGCTTGCTCTCCGCTTGGTACCCCCACTTCACCCAGGCACCCACCTCACTGCGTTTTCTCCCAAGACAGTGACCTACATGTGCAGGCATCTCAGCTGGATCCACGTACATGTCCATCACTGCTTCCTACGGGAACCTGCTTTCCTCTGACACACACATGGAAGACGGCACCGCCACTCACCTGGGAAGATGTTAGTCACTGACAGGAATTCATGGCTCCCCAGTTCCCCTGCCTCTTGCCAAATACCTTAGTTCACAGATATAGTCAGGCTGGCTGGCACAGTAGGTTTTGTTGCCTGGAAGGGAGTGACACAGGTGAGATTTTCAGATTCTGGAGCTACTCTGACCAGGAACCCAACTCTCTCCTGTGTGATTGTTCTAATAATGGAGAAGACCTGAAAAGGAGTGATCAAGCCACAGAAGAACAACTTCACAATATGCATTTAGAAGTTCCCAGCATCCGGACTGAGTGAAGAGGAGGATCGTGTACATGAATATGTTCCATGTTGGGGGCTGATGCTTACTGACCCCCTGGGCACATGTCTGAAGAACACACGAGCAGGACTGAGTCAGTGGAACGGGCAATAGGAAGAAAAGTTTGGGGAAAAAGTGCTGAGTCCAGGAGAGCTTTGTACCCTCCTTGGCTCCGAATGCTGCATGGTTGTGAAATCCCATAAAACCAGAGAAGCATCGGCAGAAACTCCAAGTGCTCAGCTTTTTTTTTTATTCAATTAATTTATTTTAAAGTTTATTTTTCAATTACAGTGGACATGCAATATTACATTAGCTTCAGGTATACATTCATAGGCCTTACAAAGTATTCAGCTTTTATCTCCTGATCGTCTCAGCGCACATATCCCCACCCTACGCCCTCCACCCCTGCCCCCAGCCTCCAGGGAGGTGAACAACCGTGCGAATTATACCATCTTGTGAGAAAAAGCTCCAGGTATTTCGCTGTGAAAGCGGAGGAAGCCTTCTGGCCTCATGATGACTTACAGGTACTGTGCTCTGCCACCAGGGGGTGATTCCCACCTTCCGCGTGAAGTTCCTGCTGCGGCTGCTGCGGGGAAGGCTGGAGGTGGACCTGGACAAAGACAAACTTCTGTTTAAGCACATGTGCTATGAGATGGAGCGGCTGCATAATGGTGGCGATGTCACTTTCCATGACGTCCTAAGGTACGAGGGGGGTTTCACAGTTCTGTGTCACACAGCTGAACTGAGTCCAGAAACTGAAGCTGTGAAATACATCCCAATCATGAAAGGCCTTGTGAAATACAATTAACAAGTAGGTCCAGAACCGAAAATGCCACATCCGTTGTGGTGCTAAGGCAAAGTCACACTTCTCAGGCGCCAAATGGCCTTTCTCACTGTCCTTTAGTGATCGTGTCCCCACACGGGAGGGGGGAGACACAGTGGCCTAACATCCCCAGGTGCCCTTTACTGAACCAGGAGCTCCTGAAGGGGGTAGGTAGAGAGCTCGAGCCCACCCTTCATCTTGCAAGGAAAGAACTTATCCAGTATTGCTCCCGAATACTCAGCCTTTGTGGCCAAGCTGGAGCTAACATCCAGATCTTCTCACTTGTGAGTCTGACAAAGATTTTCCTGGACGGCTCTGCGATGGTTGCCCCCCCCCCCGTTGGTTGACAAATCATGTTTCCCAGACATTTGACGAGTACCCAGACAGGACAAAGGGGCAAACTGAGGCCTCTCTGTGAGGTTTCTGTATCAGTTTGCTATGTCTGCTGTAACAAAATACCATGCACGGAATGGTTTACACAATGAATCTATTGTCTCACAGTTCTGGAGGCTGGAAGTCTGAGATCAAGGTGTCGGCAGGTTGGTTCCTTCTGAGGCCATGAGGGAGCATCTGTTCCACCCCCTCTCCCCAGCTTCTGATGGTTTGCCGGCCATCTTTGGCAATCCTTGGCTTGTAAAAGCAACATCCCAATCTGTACCTTCATCGTTACATGGCATTCTCCCTGTGAATGTGCATATGCCTGTCTGTGTCCAAGTTTTCATTTCTATAAGGACACCAGTCTTATTGGATTAGGGACCCACCCTGTTCCTGTATGACTTCATGTGAACTAATTACATCTGCAATGACCTATTTCCGAATAAGACTCTGAGGTACAGGGGCTTATGGCTCCCAACATACCTTTTTTTTGGGGGGTGGGGGAGGAACAATCAATACAGAACAGCTTCTTAAACAGGAATCCATGGATAATATTCAGAGGACCTGGAAAGGAAAACAATTACATCTTTATTTTCACTAATCATTGACTGGAATATAGCATTTTTTTCAATAATGAATACAGGCAACAAACCACAATCATATTGACAATTCCTATGTCTTTGTCACCAGTGGAAATCATAGATATTTTCAGATCACATTACTGCTCTGGCTGATATCTTAAAATATCCTTTATGCTCACCAGTACTTCCAAACTATGGTAGTCATTTCACCTCAGCGAGATGTTATTATTTAATGCAATAACAAAGAAGCACTTATGTTACTATATCACCCCTTTTCAAGGAAAATCATTTGAGAACTCTATTTTATACAATTGGTTTCCTTTGAAATAATGTGTATTTTATTTTGTGCATTTAAAACATTATTCCATGGGCTCCATTGCCAAAGGTTTTCATGCCACAGAAAAAGTTAAGAACCCTCTACTGGCAGTAGCTATTTTCATCATGTTGCACATAACTGACAAGTTAAATGTTGGGTATTGCGTCACACATTTCAGGCGCATTCAGGTGTACTGAAATGATATACTTGTGATTGGGATTTGAAAAAAGACGAGCATAGGAAGGGTCTGAGGAAGTTCTCGCAAGTTATCAATTTTACCACCCTCTATTCACTTCTGGCAAGAGGAAGCTAAAAGGTAGAAAAAGGTGGGACAGAAAACACACATGAATAGCAAAGGATGTCAGACTGTCACTTCGTCTTTTCTCCTAGTGACAAATATCTTTTAGGCTGAAAGTGAGGCACACAGACATACCACTGTCATTCATAATTAATATCCAGCCTCTTTGGAACAGAGTGATACATCTGATAAAATGGACCCAGGCGAAGTCAGTGGTAGCATCGTTGGCCCCTCCCTGCCCTCTCGCCCAGTGTATGATGAAAATGGTTAGCCGTGGTGAGATTTTTTATGAGGCAGGAAAGAGAGGAAGAGCAAGTGTACTTTTCCCTCCATGGTGGGAAGAGCCTATGCAAAGAAGAGGTCAGTGCACCAGTGCAGCATGGGGAGGGGCCTCTCAGGACCGCCATGTTGTGATTTGGGCGAGGGAGATGGAACAGCCAGGGGCAGGCAAGGGCTGAGCAATCACTAAGTTTCTGTGGCTGCCCCAGGGAGCACCAAGCTGCCAGAAGATGCTGCATCCTCCTTTGGCGATGGATCCCTCAGCCTGAACACATGAGTTGCCTTATTACCCAGAGACCCCCATGCAGCACATCAGCTGTGCTGGTTTCATTTGCCAGTGTCTGGGCCTGTGGTGCCAAGGGCTGAATGGAAGTGAATGTTTCACCCTGGTTTTGCGTTCCAACAAAACTAAAGAGGAAGATCCAGGTGGACAAATGAGATATATTGAGAGGGAAACGCGGGTGGGGAGAGGAGAGGGATGCATGACCCATAGCCAAGCATATTAACTATCACCAACTGAAGCTGAATGTGAAGACAGTATAGAGATAGCAGGTCTTCCTTCTACACGGAAAGTTCCAGAGTCTTAAGCAGCTGGTGTGTAAACCAGGGCCTAGCCTGGATATTTTGTTTTGCAAATACTTATACAGCACTTACTGTTGTAAACACCTCACAAATATTAACTCACTTAATCATTTAATAAGGTAGGTCCCATGACTATCCCCATTTCACAGATGAGGGAAGAGAGACAAAGAGAGGACATAACTAGCCCCAGCCATCCAGCTAGTCAGGGTGCCACGGTAGTTGGGCTGAGTGATGTCCTCTCTGGATTTTGAGATCTCTAAGAGTCTAAATCCCATGCAAGTCAGAGATGCGATTGCTGTTGTATTTCCCCCACCAGCATGCTCTCCTACCGGTCAGTTGACATCCGGAAGAGTCTGCAGTTGGAGGAGCTGCTTGCAAGGGAGCAGCTGGAGTACACCATCGAGGAGGAAGTGGCCAAGCAGACCATCCGCATGTGGCTGAAAAAGTGCTTAAAGCGCATCAGAGCCGTGAGTGAACCTGAAGCATCTGGGGTTCATTTCCTCCTCAAGAGCCTCACGACCAGAGGGATTAGACCTTTCTGTGATTAGCCTTATATCCCTTCAACTGTGTCAGCTTCATCGACTTACGATGGTTAGATGATGATCCAAACCTTAATTCCAAATTCAGCTATATCTTCTTGAGCAGGGTCCATAAGTAGTTCCTATTAAATCACATTTTTATGTGATCACAGCATGAATGTTTAAGAAGCAGTTTATAGATATTAAAATATGTATGTTCTCCACTTATTAAACTCAACTGTTCAAAATACCAAAAATCTCAACATATTGACTAGCAATTAAATTTGCAAAACTATTTTTAAATTGCTCCTAAAAATTCCAACATATCGTTGATAATGTTGTGTGGTCTTTAATTAAATCCACCTCTTTCAAGAGTTTAATGATTTGTTTGCTGCCTCCTGAACTATAAGCTTGTTAAGATTCTCTGACTCATAAATCAATGAACAGATACTGTGTTGGCTTATACTGCATTAACAATGGGTATTTCTGTTAGGTATTTAATTTTATGAAAGCTTTTGACTTATGTTTCATACACATGGTGGGGGGGAAATCAAATTAATCACTAAACATTTATAACAGATTTTTTTTTTTATCCTGTTTCTCAGAACAACATCATCTGTAGAAACCTATCTTTCTTTTGGATGAGAAAAGGGATTCAGAGAAATGAAACCCCAACCTCCTATAGCAAGGCAGCTGACACAGCTGTCTGGTCCACCATAACTCTGCTTGTTCCAGGGATCGAATCTGCCTTCCACAGTCCCTGAGGGGACACAGGCATGCTAGCTCACCACCAGACTGCCCTGGCCCCAGTGTATGCCAGGACAGTTGGCCTGCTGGGTTGGCCTACTCCAGTCCAGAACCAAGACAAGAATGAGGGTTTCACTCATCCACCCAAGGCTTTTCTGCGTCTTATAACTTAGAGGAAAGGGGCAGCCCACATTGGCTTAATGAGCACAGAATAGCATAAGAAAGGAATAAAACAGAACACCCACATTTGGTGACTTAAAAATTCTATTTTAAATAAAACACAAGCTAGTACCAATGAACATCACTACTCCAAATATTAGACAAAGGAAAATGGATAGAGTACGCAATTCCTAAGTCTCTAAGCCTTTCTTTATAGCTGTCTGATACTTACCAGGGAAATTAGTTAAGGATCCTTACTTGAAAGCTCCAAGGAGGTCACCAAGCCTACAGGTTCTTTGGAGAAGAGAGAAGAAAATATGATTTGAATGGCGGGGGGCAGGAGGACGTTGAGCTGATTTTTCTGTTCCTGAAAGAAAATTATATTTCCATAGAAACAGCAGCAGTCATGCAGCATCATTCACAGCCTGAGAGAGAGCCAGCAACAGGAGCTGAGCCGGTTTCTAAATCCCCCGAGTATCGAGACCACCCAGCCCAGTGAAGACATGAACGCTAACAGTCAGGATAATAATATGCAACCTGAGGTAGGTATGTGAGGTGTCCTTCATCCCAGGGTATTCTGTGCATTTTTAAAAAATAAAAATAAATTGGTGCTGTTCACGTGGCCATTTCAAACAAAGTGACACTATTTCTAATAGGAAGTTTGTAAGTTAAAAAAGAAAAATTGGAACATGTTGATCCAGATTTTTTTGTCTTTTTTCCATCCCAGAACTGGTGGAGGTTATTCAAAAGATTCTGACTTGTTGGATACAAAAATAATGTTAATGACCTGAACGTAATAATTCTGTTGTCTAGAGAATTAACATCACCTCTATAGGGGCGCACTTCTTTTTTTTTTACCCATTTTCACTTTTTTCCCCATTGTGCACACTGTGGGTCCATAATGTTTTTCCCATTTGTTTCCTGTTATGTTTTCTTCCTTTCTTAAAATACAGTGAGGGTCCAGGCCAGTGCAGATAAGGAAGGGAGCACAGTATTAAAGTAACTGGTCAATTCTTCCCCCATGCAGACAAGCAGCCAGCAGCAGCTTCTGAGCCCCACTCTGTCAGACAGAGGAGGAAGCCGGCAAGACGCAGCAGATGCCGGGAAACCCCAGAGGAAGTTCGGACAATGGCGTCTGCCCTCCGGTATGTACATCAAGTCCTTCCTCCATTGATTGAGGCCTTTTAAAGGTATTTACACTCCATGTGTTTTTGATCTTAGATTTCAAAATACAGTTCTGCACCTAGAGTTATTTACAGTCAGTGAAACAATGAAAAATACATCCCCTTATTAAAAACTTTTCCCTCAAAATAATTTCTCTAAATAGAACCATATTGGGGCTCGTTTTTCAGCTACCATGGTTGAGAAGGCTATAATAATAGTCAAGATCAAGAAATAAAAGAGGAAAGCTATCAAAGGGCTGCCTGTGTGCATTAAATCATTCTCAAACATAGGCAAAATTTACTTAATCTGAGAGAGTGAGCAATATGATCATTTAGAAAAATGCCATGATTCTTAAAGCAGGAATAACAAGACTTATATAGTGTGATATGATATGATACAATGATATGATATAATACGATGATATGACATGATGATACGATACGATACGATATGAGTGCTGTCGTACTTGCTGAATGCCAATAGTATTATGAGTGCATGTGTTTCCTCACTTACGCCTCACAATCACACTCTTGTCCACGTTTTAATTATTCAAGTGAGAGAATTTTCATCTAGGGGGACATGGAGCTTTGGAAAGCCGGGATACTCCCATTAAGGGCACTCAAGTGGAGGGGGAGCCATGATGTGCATAGCCCAGAGTCCTCCATATGTGGTTTTGTCCATAAATATCTGAGTCCACAGTAAAGTAGGGGGTTCCCGGTATTCTTTAACGGTGCCCTTTCTTCAGCCCAACCCAAGTGAGAAGGTGAACAAGGTTACAAACTCTTCTACAGCATGTCTGTTTCACAAAGCAGAAGAGAGTATAACTTAGATTTTGAGGCTAAAAGCTGTTCAGTGGAACTTAACACCAGAGAAGAAAATCATCTTTTTTCATATCCAGTTTTTTATTCGTGGATCAGAGAGAATCTAGCTTCTGCCTGCTAAAGCAAAGCTGGGAGTGATGGCAAACAAGATTGAGTAGGTGGCCAGGCCAGGCCATGAAAAGCCTTAAATTACAGGCTGAGTGATTTCAACTTCATCTTGTAGGCTATTAGGAACCAGTAAAGGTTTCTGAGCAAGACATGACATTTGCAATTCCTATTTTAAGAAGAGTGACTTGGCAGCAGAATAAAGAAGGAAATTTCTCCCTCTGAGCCTGGAGGTAGGGCTAGGAGCTGGAAGATAATATAGTAGTCAGGGCATGAGGTGATGACATGGACGAAACCGGCAGCAGTGGTCCAGACACTGGAAGGACAAGTAGAAGAGATAACCCAGGGGAGATGCACGATTCTGGAGGTTCACTTAAATGGATAAATGAAACGATGTTGTCAGAAGTACCTACTGTCCAAGCTTAGGTATCCCTAGTGTCAGAAATGGTGATAACTAAATGACATGCTATGGGGGACATACTGAATGTGAAGAGGCAAAGGGCAAGAAAAAGCATTTTAAGGAGGTACCAACAATGTACTAGGTGTCAGGCTATGCATTTCTTCTTTGCCCTTTTTTCTTTTTTTTTCTTGTTCCCCTTTTATTTTACCTTTTTTTTAAGTATATAGTTCAAATGTAGAATGTGATATTTTGATAAACATATACATTATGAAAAGATTACTACAGTCAAGCTAATAACATATGAGCATCCCCTCTCATAGTTACCATTTATTGTGTGTGGTGAGAACACTTAAGATCTACTCTGTCAGCGAAGTTCAAGTGTACAGTTACTATGATCACCATACTGTACAGCAGGATTCTAGAACTTAATCATACTGCTGAACTACAACTTTGTACCCTTTACACATCTCCGCATTTCCCCCATCTTCATGACTCTGGTAACCATCATTCTACTCTCTCTGCTTCTGTGAATTTTTGACTTTTTTGGATTCCACATATAAGTGACATCATACAGTATTTTTCTTTGTGTCTGGCTTATTTTACTTAGCATAATGTCCTTCAGATTCACCTATGTTGTCACACATTGCAGGATTTCCTTCTTTCTTAAGGTTGAATAATATTTTGTTCTGTGTATGTGTATATATATATATCATACATATATAACAGATATATAAAACATACATAAATATATATAACATATATACATATATATAAAATAAAACATTATTCAACTTTGTATACATGTATATATGTATTATGTATATGTATATATACAAATATATATACATTTTCTTTAACCATTCATCCGTTGCAGTTAACAGACACTTAGGTTGTTTCCATATCCTATTGTGAATAACAATGCAACAAACATGGGAGTACAGATAGCTCTTCAAGATACTGATTTTATTTCCTTCGAATATATACCCAGAAGTGGAATTGCTGGATGACATGGCAGTAGTTTTGCTATGCGTTTTCTTAGGTCATCTCATTCAATCTATTTTAATTCTCATAATAGGCCAATGAGGAAACTTACATTCTCTTCATTTCACAGTTGAAGAAACTTGGGTTTCAAGACATGAACTTGCCGGTTATATCTACAGGTCACAGAATTGGGACCAAAACCATGACTGTGGCATCCCAAAGCCATCAGTGTGTCAACAAAGCCTCCATACAATGGCTTTATTCAGACACATGGTTTGGAAAAGTGAATGTTGTGAGCATATTTTAAATATGTCCCTGAATCATTCCTTTTTCACTGATGCTACATTTCAATTTATTGTTTTAAAAATTGTATTTACCCACATCTTTCTTTCCATACCCTCTCTACATCCCTTTTTCTCCCCTCACTTGTCAGTTACTCTATCATTTATTTTCTTTTTTCTTTATATGTATGCATATAATACGAAAGAACACTGACTCATACATATTTCTATGATATTTATATTTCCCAAATTGGACATTTTAGTGGCGTTTTGTTGTTGTTGTTGTTGTTGTTGTTTGTTAGTTTCTGTAAATATCTCAAAGTGCAAGGGGCAACCAGCACTTTTTTTCAAATGATATTGCTAGTTGTCCATGAACCTAATTTTCAAGTTCATTATGAATATAAAGAATCAAGTGCTGAAAAGGTTTCATACTTAACAACTGTGGATAAGACTTGTTCACCAAAAGCATGAGATGGGAACATCATGGTTTTTCAGGAATGGCTTGCAATAGAGTAAAACAACACCATATTGCTCATTGGATTTTTGTTAATTCCACAGCCCCAAAACCAATAAGCCACTCAGTGTCTTCAGTCAACTTACGGTTTGGAGGGCGAACAACAATGAAATCTGTGGTGTGCAAAATGAACCCCATGACCGATGCAGCTTCCTGTGGTTCTGAAGTTAAGAAGTGGTGGACCCGGCAGCTGACTGTGGAGAGCGACGAAAGTGGAGATGACCTTCTGGATATTTAGGTGGAAGTCAATGCATATGGCAGTCTAGTGGTAAAAACTGTTTTCTAATATTTTCCCCCATTGTCCAGTGAGCATTCCACAATTTATACATCATTTAATTCCAAGTCATCATAACAGTTTTTAAGTTGATTTTGGCCCTGTCTTAGGACAACATAAAAACTGGTCTATCAAAGCTCTGTATATGATGGGTCATTACCACGTGTTCAAGAAAATTTGCATAATGGCACTATTGGTAATATTAGAAACTAGACCAACACCAGATGTACATCATTCAAAAATTCCATATGTTCTATCTATGTAAACAAAGGTGTATATTTGTGCTCTTATGTATTATTACTACCCCTGAAAGAGTGCTAAGCCCAAAGTGGCTAATATTTATAGTACAGGAGCTATAGCTTTAGTTCATGTTTTTCCCACTTCTACTAGAAATACTTCTCTTGGGAGAATTTATTATATAGATTGATCTGAAAAGGTCAGCACTGAGCTCATGCTAAAATGATAGTAATTTTATGAACTACACAGTCTGAATTTTAAAAAGTATGTTCTTATTCTCCTGTTATTTTTTTTAAATATACACACAACATTTAGAGATAAAAAGAAGTCAGTTTCTGTCCTCAATCACTCTAATGAAATTGTTGCCTGCTTCCAAGAGAATTGTATGTGCAGGTACCAGGCAAAGAAATTGACCCAAGGAGCTAACTGGTTTAAAACAAACCTGTACGTAGATCACTTGAGAGACATAGTTACGTAAACATGTTGTTTCTTAGAAAGCATTTTAATAACTGAGTTTAGCAAAAAGAGTAAAACTACACCACTCAGCATATTTAAAAAAACTTTACATTTGTGATGCTATCATTGACTTTACTTTTTACTAAAGATATGTCCATTTTGCCATAAATCATGAAATGAATTGGTGATTTATGAGTTGATCCTAACACACCATCACTGTGTTCAATTGCAAATGACACCCCTGCTACCAGAATATCCTATGGAAATAATGGTACTGTCAAACTCTTGCTCTGAATTCAGTTTAGGTATCCCACAATTCCACTGTATTTGTGTCCTCAAGAAAAATTAAAATGCAAAGTGCTTCCAAAGTACCATTGGGCCTCTTGTGTTGGGTCAACCAAGTAGAATTGCATCTGGGTCTTTAACTTGCAATTTAACTGGGTCTTTAACTGGGTCTTACATTATTCTTGGTTGATAATCTGCTGTTTAGACTATGTCTTTTAATGGAGTTATTATCTCAGAAGCCTCTGACCCCGTCCCCTGATCTATTTTTCTCTATTTAACATTCTTTAAAATAGCCAAATATCACATTCTTTCTGTATAACAAATGCAACAGGGCAGTGACCATCTATTTATATAATTAATTGTGACTATAGATCATGAGCAATTAAAGTCAGTGCAGCTGAACGAATTTTATTTGGTTTTATGTTCGTTTGGAGTTTACATTTTGTACATAATAAAATAAAATAAATATTGGCTTTGTAAAAGATTTCGAGTTGATCATTTCTAAACCCTTTTCTTGTGTGGGGTTGGGGGTGGGGCCACTAGATAGCTGGCACTTTGCAAACTCTGTATTTGAATATTATGTCTATAATTAGTTAGCAAAAACTCTATCCCTGATATTCATTTCAGCTCAGCGCCTAAGTCAGAATGTTCCTTTCACCTTTGTGCCCATAAGCCTGAGTGAATGCTCTACCTTCCAAATCCATAACAAAGCAGAAAGGATCTTACATGGCCAGAGCATGGGTCTTTACTAGTGCATCAAAACCAGATTTTTGTTTTCTATTTTGGCTCATTACACTTGAGTAATACAGCTTCATTCTCACAAAACTGCTGAGCCTGTCCTAAAACGTCTGCAATTGATGTTCAGCAGAAAGAACATCACTGTTATTTATTCTGCAGTGAACAAGGGGCAGAACAGCAATGCATTTAAAGCCATAGCACCCTACATTTTCAATTAAATGAAACAGCCAAACAATTCCTGTGGAACTCATCTCTACTATTTTCCTGAAGCCGATAGAGAGACAGCAAGCCAAGAAAATAACTGTCACCTTCTCTTCGATTTTTCACAAACATATAAGCAGTCCAGTTACGCAGATGGGAAAATTCTGGTCCTTAGGCCAGACACTAATATTAATCCTGTCATCATGCCACCCATTGTCTTTAATTAAAGGATACCATGGGTCCAAGGGCATGAGAAAGAGTAAGGGATAGAACGCTTGACACAGAAACCCCAAGAGAAACAGACCACACATGCATTGCACATATGGCAATTCAAGAGAACTCAAAGGGAACAGGGATGGAGAGAATGGCCAGACCGATGTTACACACTCTGTTCTCAGTGGTGGTTCGAAGGCAAGACTCATCAGCAGTGACCGGCCATTTGTGCCCTGCCCAAGCAGAGGAAGACGACATAGAGAAGCAAAACCAGAATTATAAAGCCTGAAGCAAAAGCACTTTCTAAGCCAGTTAAATGATGTGTTTGCCTGTTTCTTTGTGGAAAGTGGCATATTGTAGATAGGTGATAGATAGGTGGTTTTCTATGCATCGTTTAACAGTGGCACTCTTTCTCAAAGTCCTTCAAGGGATTCCAAAATATTAACCAGGCAAAAACAGGCAGCCATAGTTGAAACTGGAGTGGAGATGAGAACCCCACTCACGTGACCTCTTCTCACCCCCTGATATGGATTGAATCATGTCCCTCCAAAAGATATGTTAAAATCCTAACTCCTAGTACCTGTTAAAGTAACCTTATTCAGGAATAGAGTCTTAGCAGATGTAATGAGTTAAGTTATGCTGACGTCATTCTAGAGTAGGGTGGATCCTTAATCCACTTTGACTGGTATCCTTAATAAGAAGATGAGAGACATACACAGGGAGGAGAAAGCCATATGAAGACATAGACACAGAGGGGAGACACCATTTGAAGACAGAGACAGAAATTGGAGTGATGCTTCTACAAAACAAAGAACACTTGGGGATATAAGAAACTGAAAGAGGTGGGAACGGATCCTCTGCTAAGGGCTTTGTGGGGAGCGTGGCCCTGCCAACACCTTAATTTTGGATTTTTGGCCTGTAGAACTGGAACTACAAGATAATAAATTTCTGTTGTTTTAAACCACCCAGCTTGTAGTATTTTGTTATAGCAGCCCTGGAAAACTAACGCACCCCCCAAACTCACTCCAAACCAAAGACAGCCTGAACCATCCAACTGCTTCAAGGAACCCAGTTTGAAAAATACTAGTATAGATCAAAGATCATGAGCTTTGAAGCTCGACAGATTTTTCAAGTCCTGAATTTGTCGGTTACTCCTTGTGCAATCTTGCATGAGTTTCATACCCAATATGAACCAAAATTTGCCTTCTGGCTTTTAAAAAAGGTAGAAGAAGTGAATTTGTTCACTTCACTTACCAGAGTTTCACAAAATGTACAAGATGGGTTTAGCCTGAGCTGATGTGCTACATACTCCAAATCTTATTAGCTGTCTAACCTTCCAACCAGAATCCCCAGTTGACCAGATGTCAAGTGGGCCATTTTTCCTGTCCACCACAGCAGGTTTCCAGCTAAAGCAGGACTGAGTTGGTGGAAGACAAAAGATCTAACAGTAGGTCAAGTTCAAGTTGAACTATTCCAGTTTCTGAATCGAGATTATATTTGCTACCTAAGTGTTTGGCACAGCCAGAGGAATGAGTCGTGGGAGACAAAACTGGTCTATTAGAATTTATTTAGCGTGTTTGAGCTGCGGGAGATCAGGCTAGAAAAGACCATAACCTCCCCAATCTAAAAGGGGTATGGAGTTTTATAAGAGGGGGTAAACAAGGTTGTTCCCCCTTCAATGCTTCAAGGGGTTTTCATTGCATTGTCTCTGGCAGCAAAGCCCTCCGGCTCCACACCCTGGCCCCCAGGCCTTAGTCCAGACCGCCCAGGCCCACCCAGGCCCACTGATCACAAGTACCTAAGAGACAGACAAAGTCCAAAGCAAGATGTTTTCTACATTCCAGGCGGCTTCTCCAAGCCTAAGGCAAACACAAGCCCGCAGGTACAAGGTACAAAGCAAGACAAGATGGCTTTTAAGATAAGAAAGTTCCTGATCCTGGCCTAAATATGGCCTAACACTAAGGTGACCACTGAAGGTTTCTTACACCTAAGAGTGAGCCGAAAAGTTGTGGGCTACTGGAGTTCATATCTGAGACCAAGGGAAAGTTACTGAATAAATTTTAAAGAGTTGGTGGAAAGCTAAAAGTAAAGTCCGTTTTAACTATGGCATGAGTTGAGCTTGTTTAATATACCAATTACACATGTTGAATTGAAGATGTCTGTTAGACTTCCAAGGGGAGAATGTAGATATGGTGGTTGAATAGATAGGCTAGGAGTCCACAGAGAAGGATTCACATTGAGGAATATCAGCATAGCAATGGTACTTGAAACCATACACTGAATGAGACAACTTCAGAAGTCAATATAGAAAAGAGGACTAATACAGTCTGAGGGTCTGTATTCGTTTCTTAAGGCTGCCATAAAAGAGTACCACTGGCTGGGTGGCTTAAACAACCAAATTTATTATCTCAGTTCTGGAGGCTAGAAGTCCATAACCAAGGTATTGGCAGGGTTGGTTTTCTCTGAGGCCTCTCTCCTGGCTTACAGATGGCTACCTTCTTCCTGTGTCTTCACGTGGTCTTTCCTGTGTGTGTGTGCCTGTATTTTAATCTCCTCTTCTCATAAATTCACTAGTCATATTGGATTATGACCCACTCATATGACCTCATTTTAACTTAGTTATCTCTTTAAAGACCTTATCTCCAAATAACGTCACATTTTTGGATACTGGGTGTTAGGACTTTAACATATGAATTTCAGGGGGCACAATTCTGCCCATAACAGTCTGTCTCCCTGACAGTGGTATACACAGAATAGCCTTTTAGAGGACAGAAATTGTGAGCCTTGCCCAAACCCTATTTAGGACACATAACTCTGAGTTTTTCCCATTCTCAGAAACACACAAGATCAATGTTTCCAGAGTTAATAGGGAGGTCTACTTTTATGAATCAGTCCATGGAAAAAGCCACCACAACACTGATACCTTTAATCCCTGTGTGAAGCCTGGAAACTCACAGCTAGAAACCTTCCCAATCAACTCAGCCCCTTTCATGTTGTATCACTCCCACCTTACTAACTCCAAAAATAACATCTTGACCTCACACTCATTTAGGATGACTGTTATCAACACACACACACACACACACACACACACACAAACACACACAAAACTAAAACCAACCAACCAACCAAAAAAAAGAAAGAAACACACACAAAAAAAAGTGTTGGCAAGAATGTAAAAAAATTGGAATCCTTGTGCGCTATTGGTAGGAATGTACAAGTGTGCAGCTACTATGGAGAACAGTCTAATGGTTCCTCAAAAAATTAAAAATAGAATTACTTTATGATCCAGCAATACCACTTCTGAGTATATATCCAAAATAATTGAAAGCAGGGTAAATAATTGAAAGATATATTTGTGCACTCTTGTTTATGGCAGCATTATTCACAATAGCCTAAAGATGGAAAAAACCCAAATGTCCATTGATGGATAAATAAAATGCACATGCATACAATAGAATAGTATTCAGTATTAAAAAGGAAGAAACTTCAGACACACACTACAATATAGATGAACCTTGAGGACATTATGCTAAACAAAATAAGCCAGTCACAAAAGGACAAATGCTGCATGATTCCACTTATACGAAGTATCAGGAGTAGTAAAACTCATAGAAACAAGGTAGAATGGTGGCTCCCAGGGCCTGAGGGGTGGGCAAGTTGTTGTTTATAGGAATAGAGTTTCGGTTTTACAAAAGGAAAAAGTTCTCAAAATTTATTGTACAGCAACGTGGATATATTTAACACTAGTGAACTGTACACTTAAAAATAGTTAAAGTAATAAATTTTAAATTGTGTGTATTTTATCAAAATGTAAATAAAATCTAAAATACATCCTGTTACCTGGTCCCAAAAGCTAGTGGCTGAATGAGAACTTTTAAGATTTACTCTTAGTCATTTTCAAATATGCAATAAAATATTGTTAACTATAGTCACCATGTTGAACATCACATCCCCATGAATTATGTCTTTTATAACTCTAAGTTTGTATCGTTGAACCCCCTTCACCCATTTTGCTCACCCCCAAATTCCCACCTCTGCAACCAACAATCTGTTCTCTGTATCTATGAGCTCAGTTTTTCGTTTGTTTGTTTGTTTTTATATTCCACATATAAGTGAGAGCATATGGTATTTGTCCTTCTCTGGCTTATTTCACTTAGCAGCATGCCCTCGAGAGTCATCCATGTGGTCCCAATTGGCAGTTTACCTGGTTTAAAGGTAATATTTATTATTCTGCCTCAACACTGTGTCACCCATTGAACTTTAAAATTCTCCTGTACATGCCTAGTAAATATCTAAATCCCATTTGAATGTTTAGAGGGCTGGCATCATTGTCCACTAAGCCACAGATGGGTTGTTTAGAGACAGATTTGATGTTGCTTCTCATTCTCCTTTCACAGGCAGTGGTGCAATGTCAATGTCAATTTTTAAGGCTTGGTTACAGAATCAACCAACCTACAAGAGGAATTATGTAGCTTCATTATCTTCCTTTCACAAATTGGTATTTGTCACTCCATTTTCTATAGATGTGGTTGGTGACCCCAAAATAACACTAAGTGGCAACATTTGTTTTGATGCCTGGTTCCTAGCAGTGTTCCTAATGCCTGACTAACCACTGAGATGTTTAGCATTTAAACAAGATCAAACCCACCTGTAGGTGCAGAAATGGGCTAAGACCCACAGGTTCTCTGCAATAAATACGTATTACAAGATGATATGTTTGCATTCTGAGCCATGTCAAAACCATCTAAAAACACACATCAGCAACTTGACCAAGGACTGCCAGAAATAGCAGAGTAACATTTTACAGAAAATTATTCTTTAGCCAAGATCTCAAGGGAGAGAGTTATACGCATATGTTATATTAAAGAAAGGGAGCTTTTCGTTTTGAACTATCTGCACACTCTTAGACATTTTTTATTTAATTTTGACTTTGCAAACATAAGAGTATAGAAGTAGGTAACACTCTTGGAGCATAAGGGTAGGTTGGAAAGATTAAGGTAAGGACAAAGGATAGAGAACAGGGCAATGGGAGAAAAAAATATAGTCTCTATGCTAGCCCCCATTCTTGGCAATAGATCATGATTATCTCATGCTTGCAGACAACTAGGCTAGAGTGTTAGCCAGCGGATCTGGCCAGGGAGAGAACTTCATCTGGAACAGACAGAATGAGTGTATTAGTCAGGGTTCTCCAGCGAAGTAAAACCAATATGATATGTATAGAGAGATTTATTTTAAGGAATTACTCAAGCGATTGTGGAAGTTAATGACGAGTCCAGAATCTATATGGCAGGCTGACAGGCTAGAAATTCAAGCAAGAGTTGATGTTGCAATGTTGAGTCTAATAATATCTGCAAGCTAGAAACTCAGGCAGGGCTTCTATGTTTATAATCTTGAGACAGAATTCCTTCATTTTCTGCAAACCTGTTTTTTGCTCTTAACATCTCAACTGATTAAATGAGGCCCATTCATGTTACTGGCTTTACTTGAAGCCTTGTGATTTAAGTGTTAATCACATCTAAAAAATACCTTCACAACAACATTTCAACTAGTGTTTCACCAAACAACTAGGCATCACAGCCAGGCCAAGTCAACACATATGAATTTAACTATCACAGTGAGTGTCATGCAGGGCGGCCTGAGGAGTCTCTAGTCCAGCTCCCCACATAAGAATGCAGGATATGGTGAGGCCAAAAGGGAACACCCACAGAGCCATAAATAGGGGAGTCATACCACTATAGTCTTGCTGGCGGCTGGATTGGAGACACAGGAAGCAGGAGCCACACAATCTGCAACCTGCCGTCCGCTTTTCTACCAGCCAACCCACTCCACTTGCTAACTGCAATCCACGCTTGCTAGCTCAGCCACCATCTTCTTGCTAGCCCCCGTTTGCTGCTACCGTAGCCCCAGCAGTTATATTAGTGGCCAATGGCTCACTGGTTACAGCTGACGGCCAACTAGCCACAGCTGATGGTCATTTGATCACAGTCGACGGCCATTTACTACCGGAGCCAGCACCTTTCCACGTGAGGCCGAGAGCCTGGAAACTGCTCTCCTGGCTCTGTCCGCACACTGAGCATCATTTTATTACCTGTAGTTGGTTAGTACAAACTTAGATACGGTCACTCATCTGCCTACAGAATCCAACCAGTAGTCTTTTTTCCCTAGAACAACAAGTAAAGAACTGATTTTGTTCTCTCAACTTCTGGCGTGACAAGGAAGAAGGGAAAGTGAATTGAGAAAGAGAGAAGTTGCACTAACTTTGTTTTAAATGTGGTTGTTTGTTGTCAGAGCACTAATCCTAATTCACAACCTGCGTCAACAGATTTGAGAGATGTATCACCTCCCACAGGTACAGTTTTGACCTCCTCTGTCTTAATTGGTCCCAGGAACATTAGGACGGTTGTCTTACTGTCTTTTCTTTCAGAGTCTGCATTCCACATTAGAAATATAACATAGGGCCCTACCTGGGGAAACATTAGAAGCTCAACAACAAAACAGTCAACTAGAGAACGTGAAGCTTGCCACAGGTTGATAATATATGCCACGTATCACAGGGAAAGCTGTCTCAGTGAACTCAGTTCTCTCCTCTAGTTCCAGGGGGCACTCAGCCATGGGCTCTCCCAGGTACAGAGGAGAGAAAAGCCTCTTTCTGGTCCTGTTGAGCCAAGAGACAGTGTAGTGCAGGGGATCCTGCCGACTTCGCCATGTGTCTTGCGGGGTGTCAGGCGGGGTCTCCGCTCCCGCTCCCCACATAAGAACGCAGGACATGGTGAGGCCAAAAAGGAACACCCACGGAGCCATAAGTAGGGGAGTCATATCTCTATACTCTTGCTGGCGGCTGGGTTGGAGAAACAGGAACCAGGAGCAACACAATTCTCAACCCTCACTGCACCGCTTGCAGACTCAGCCACCATCTTCTTGCTAGCTCCCCCTTTTCTGCTAGCCTAGCCACGGCAGTTATATTAGTGGCCAATGGCTCACTGGTTACAGCTGACGGCCAACTAGCCACAGCTGATGGCCATTTGCTACCTGAGCCAGCACCTTTCTATGTGAGGCCGAGAGCCTGGAAACTGCTTTTTGGGGCTCTGTCCCCACAGACAGGAAGGAGTCTGAGCTCTCTTGACACCCTTGCTGGGACTCACAGATTAACTGAAACATCACTCAGGAATTCATTACAAGGGCTGTGTTGGCCTAGTCTCACAAATCGTTGCTTCCTGACCGTTGTGCAAGGTACCACGCTGCCCCAGAAACCTGCCTTTGCCTCCATGGCTCTCCTTTCTGTGGCCATCACTAGCTGCAGAAGTGCCTCATTGCTGTGTTCTACCCACTAAGCTTCAGAGCCAAATCGGGTATTCTTTTTGATCCATTGACTCCTCTTTCAGGGCAATGCAAAGGGGCCTTGCTCAAGGTCAGGTCAAAAGATAATTGGGAATTCTGTGACACCCTAATGAGCACAGCCTGAAGGGCCTGGCTGTGTTCTCACATCGTACAGCTACCTCATGTCAACATGTCACACCACCAACCCTGATTCCCTTAGCCAGGGGTCCTCTAGCCCAGGCAGGGTCTCCACTCCCCTTCTGCAATTGCCTCACACCCTGATCTAACTGTTAATTAGATGCCTCATTTCTTGGCCTGTGTATGAGCTTAAGCCATCTAATTACTGATCACATCCTTCAGAATATATTGGATTTTATGAAACCCAGCCACAAAAGCAGGTAGTGTTGCCGGTAGCTTATTGAGAAGGTTTCTCCAGAGCAAACTTGAGATTACCCAATGTGTGGTGACCTGTAGCCACCCACATGAATCAACAAGCTACAGGAATATTGGCTGTAAACCTGATCGATTATCATCATTATAAAGCTATGTAATAATAAAATCCAGAATTTCTACCTGAAATCCTTTTACTATAGTTGGTATTGTGGAAAAGAAGAATGTAGGAAGTGGGCCAACAAGCTACACTGTTACTGAGATCATTATCCAATTATTAAAGTGCTGATTGCCTGGTTTGGAGGTAAACCTGAAGCTTGCTTCTCCAATCCAGGTCCTGCTTCTAAATTCTCCATAAGACCATAAAGCCTTAAGGGCAAGACTGACCTGTCCATCTCTGTATCTTCAGCATCTCTAAATAGCTTATAGGCACATGTGTGGCTCTCAGCACTGTTTTTTAAACTGAACAGAATCAAATTGCTTTGGATTATTTTTAACTCACTTCAAAATAAGAATGTCTAATATCCCTGGCATTCATCCCAAACAAAACATCAGCCACTGGGAAGATTTGTCATTTTTACCACGTGACTTCCTGTTCCATTCCTCCCTTTAATTCAGTTCTTTGTGGGACAGAGATGACATGTTCCCAGGTTAAGGTAAAATGCCAGAACAAACAAAGCAACGTAAATCTTCCCTAGTGCACCAGACATTGTTTGGGACTGCTCTTCAGTTCCTGTGATAGAGCTTTATTGCAGAGACTCCAACAGGGTGCAATGCTGCAAGAACAGAGTGAGCCATGGGAACCAAGCCTGAAATCAGAAGGGCCTGGGGTCAGGGACACAGTTCAGCTACCCACACTGGCAGGTGTGACAGTCAGACCATGTGGGTGACCGAGGACCTTTGCTCCTTAGTTTGTGACCCACCAGATAAAAAAACAAACCCTGACTTAGGTAAGAAGGGACTTTATTCAAAAAGACCACAGCATTAGGAAGAATGCTTTGACCATAAGATCGTCCCAAACTGGGTGGGTAGGTGGGGGTGGATGGCATGATTGGGTAGTTGACTAGGAAATGTCTTTCCCTGGAAATAGCCAATTCTTCAAATGGGCCATAAGGAACAGTTGTTCTACATTCAGATGCTGGCTCAGGCTTAGGGAGCGTCAAAGTTCAAGAGCCTGGGGAAAGAAGAGAAGTGTGACCAAACTTTGACCAAGTCAAGTTAGCAGGTATTTTGTGTCAATTGGTCAAAGAGTTCAGCTAATCACTTGTGTGGCAAAGAATGGGAAGTGAAGGTCTGTCTGGCCTTGACACAGGGAAACAAGGAGGTCATCAGTGAGTCAAATCTAAATCACAGGGGCAGGGCACTTCTTTGCAGGAAGCCATTTCCCGTAACAAGAGAGTGGAGGGATTTCTTGACCACCGCTGTTTTCCAGGAGCACAGGGCAGGTCTCCCACAAGTCACTTCACCTGTCAGGGCTTCTCTTTTCTGTAAAGTGAGATTAGAATGATGCCCGCTTTACCTGACTCTCACTGAGATTGTGAGAATCAAATAAGATGTGTTTGTGAGCTTATTTTACAGCCTGTAAAGCACAGGTGAATAATACCTGCTATTATTATCTCTGATAATGGCTATTCAGCTCTATGTTCACAAAGTGTTTCAGTCACCTTCGCTGTCATTACATTCATAAAATCTCCATTATTCACAGCCAGAGGTAATGAGTTGGCTGTATGGGAGGCAGTAACGGGACATCCTGAGAGCACCTCAGTATACCTCAAGATGGGGTGTGATTTCTCCTCTGAGCCTATTGCCAGTCTGCAGAGAATTATGAAGAACTGTAGAATCTCACAAAAGGCACTGTCTAACACACAGTGATAGATAAAGCAAGCACCCGTGAGAGCCTTTATATCCTCAGAGATCAGAGTTCTTAAATCACTTTTCTTCAAAGATTTTCCGTGGCTCCCTTCTGAAATTCAGACTACTGTGTAGAGGTCCTAGCAGCAGGTGTCACATCTGCATGGCCCACAGGAGAAGTGTGAATAATGCTTCCTAGCCAGATAAAGGTGCCTGGGGAGCAAAGCTTTCTCAGAAACCCAAGGAAGAAAAATCAATGCCCCTGGAAAGGAGAGAGGGGGGAAAATCTATAGGAAAGGGAAATGACTGATATGTAATGCAATTTGGAGATTTTTCACTCCCCTCAAGCAATTGACTCAACAGAAAGTGAAACCTAAAAACCTCTGGTTGGAAAGGTGAAGACTGAACAAGGAAGAACCAGCTGGTTCTTGTATTGACTGGTCGTTGGTTCATGGGCCACTGATGGTATCAGGGCCTGATTATTGTTTGTTTCTGTTTTTTTCCCATTTATAAGAGTAGAGCTGACATCGATTTTCCAAAATGGGCATCAAGTATAGATTTGGAATAAATGCCATGTCAATTTATTAATTCTTTTCCCTGGTATAAATAAATCCCACATAATTATGACCATTTTTGCATTTGAATTAAAGAATGAGTACCAGAACCTGTTTTTCAATGGTTCTTAACCACCAATTTGCAAACCTACAGAAGCGATTTCATTAGAAATATTCTAGAGAGAATATCCACGTTATGCATTTGTTTAAATGATTGTGATGGTGGTATATTATGGCCTTCCCTAAATGAGCAAATCTAGAGTGTTAATTCTAGAATATTAATCCATTGTTATTATATTACTGATGGAGGCAATGGTGTCTTAATTATCTTTGCCTGCCCACAACTAAGCATGGATACATTCATTTTGAGATCATGACATCAATGGTGCCATTTGTCATGTAAACTACTGACCACTCTGGCCCATCTTCTATTTCTTCATCACCATCCACATTGTTCTTATACCCAATTCTCCTTCAAATACATGGTTGGGAAAGACCATATGCTCTCAAACCAATATGAAAAGCACAGAACAATCCACTTAGCTCTCCAGTTCTTTTTTATATTCACCTTGTTTTTCTGCCTGTGAGACCACAGTCGTCTATGGAAATGATAGACAAATAGTGCTTTCTGTCAAATACACTAGAAATATTCATTTAAGAAAGATAGTGTTGGAAATTATAGATTGGGTATTTACTGTTGTTACCAGCATTTACTATTAAAACAACCCACCTCATGAAAAATAAAGGGATAAATTTCCCAGCTAAATGGATGTAATGATAGAATTCCATGCTTATAACCTGTTCATATTTATCATTTCAGATCTCTTCAAATCAACTGAATGTAGCAATGTCAGAAGTTGTCCAAGGAAGTAATGTGGTTTCCCCTTTGACGTGTTTGTTCACCAACCAGGAACCCATGGGGTTAACCTTTCTCTTGCGTTCATTAATCCTCCAAGGTCTGAAGGTTGTTAACACAATAACCTGACTAAGGTCTAATTCTTTTCATAATTTGTTTAAATCATAGACTGTATCCCAGATTGAAACAGATCTTACATCTATAAAAGATGACAAGGAAACAGACCCAAGATACTATAGAATATCTAGCCTTTATTTATTTGAACAAATGATTGACCATTCTTTAAACATAAAATAACTTCTGAACTGGCTGTGTAGGGATAGTTTCTCACTAGGTACAACCTTTGCCCCATGAAGAGAGAAAACATGACTCAATTATCTGGGGGCTCAGGTAAGAGATGCTCTGTATGCTGGCTTCCTAATTGGCCATGCCAGGAAAACCCTAACCAATGGCCATCGTTCTGACCTCTAAAAGAGTCTTAACTATTCGATTGTAGGTACATCATTTCAGGCCAATTTGTTTTCTTTGCATGAGAAACGAAAGAATGAATGGGAAGAGAGTCCTTGGCAGTAGGATGTTTCTATGATCTCTTTTTAAGCTTTTTTCTGTGGAGGGCTAACTCCCCAATCCCAAACTTCAGATTTTTCCCCACTGTTTGCAAAAATCCTGTCTGATCACTGCACTGTACACCTGAAGCTGAAGCTGAATAATAATGAATGTCAACTATAATCTTGTATATATAGTTGTTTTTCTGCCTGTTTTTGTGTGTGTGTGTGTGTGTATATATATATATATGTATATATATATATTTACAAGAAGTGGAGTACAGCATAAGGAATAGAGACAGTGGAAATGTAATGGCTGTGTGTGATGTCAGAGGGGTAGTAGATTGGGGGAGGGTGGTTATCACTTTGCGAGATCTATAAATGATAAATGTATAAATATCACAGTATTTCGTACACATAAAACTAATAAAAAATTTTAAATGTAGCTTTTTATTAAAAATATGTTATGTCAAAAAAATATATATATCCTGTCATTTCTCAAAACTAATTACTTGATTGACCTGCAATGTCAGTAAAAAGTTTTCACTTCATGAATTGGTTGTTTTCTAAATTACGTTCAAAAATTCGTTGACTATTTTCTTTAAGAACAATAATTTTTATGTCTTGAATGGAGTATTTCTTTGCATTTGGGCAGAATCCATCTCACGATTAACGTAACAGGTGGGCCCCTTTTCCTGCACAGGGCCCACTGTGGCATGCAAACATTTGCATCCAATCTGTAATTGCTGCTAGTTTCTTTATTCTATCCCAGTAAATTTGTTTCCCAATTAGATAATAACAATGTTATAAGCAAGACATTAGGGAATCATGATGATGTAAAGGGAAAAGCATGGGATTTAGAATCAGGAAAGCTGTTCTTCACTCCTTAATTTGCTATTTTCTGCCTATAGCATTCTGAACAAGTAATTAAGCATTCTCAATCCCCAGTCTCATCATTCATATAAAGGGATAATCATACCTCATACGGAGTTTATTATGAGGCCAAACAGTATAATAAATGGGAAAGCTTCTTGATAACTATAACGTTCACTATAACACGTACCTTTGTACCACTGAGAGACAAGTTAGAAAATAGTGTTACTATGAGCTTTGGGGTCAGACAAACCTGGTTCAAAATCTGGTTCTACGACTTACTTGTAAACTGTGTGGTTTAGGCATATGATTAGCAAAATTCTTTTTATTTTTACATTTTCTTTTTAAATTTCTTTTTTTGTTTTTCAGTTACAGTTGACATTCAATATTATTTTACATTAGTCTCAGGTGTACAGTGTATTGGTAGACATTTACATAATTTATGCAGTGATCTGCCCAATTAGTCTAGTACCCACCTGGTACTACACATAGTTGTTGCAACATTATTGACTATATTCCCTATGCTGTACTTTAAATATCCCCATGACTATTTTGTAACTATTGATTTGTATTTCTTAATCCTTTCACCTTTTTCATCCGGCTCTCTAACCTTCCTCCCCGACCAGCAACCATCAGTTTTACCTCCGTATCTATGAGTCTGTTTCCATTTTGTTTGTTCATTTCTTTTCTCCTTTAGATTCCACATATAAGTGAGATCATATGGTATTTGTCTTAAATGACCCCTGGTCTGCAGCCCTAATCCCTGGAACTGTAACCATGGCAAAAGGGATTTTGGAGATGTTGTTAAAGTTACTAATCAGTTGATTTAGAGTTGGTAAAGATAGAGGTTATGTTGACGACCTTAATCTAATCATGTGAGCTCTTTAAAAGCAAGGAGTTTACTGTAGCCGCTAATACAGGCAAAAGCCTCAGTGCAGCTACTGCTTACCAAGGGTTGTCACCATTCCTCTTCTCACCAGCAATGGGGCCCTAATTGCTCTCTGACTTGAATAATCCAGATCATCCCAGATTGATTCTCTTAACTTCAATTCCCCCAGAGTTGAGTGCAAGACCTTTACTGGGGAGGGGATCCAAGGAGCCAGAAGAGAGCAAGCAAAGCAGAGAAAGAGCAAGTTAACATAAAGATGTGTTTATGGAGTTGGAGGTGGCCACCACTGTAGACAACCTGCTGCTTAATTCTGCAGGAACTTTGTCCCAGGAGGAGAAAAGAGGAAGCACCGAGCACTGGCTGCTATGCCCCTCTGATCACAGGTGGCTCTAGGAGGAATCACTCCCGTGCACTGAGTTAACTCAGCGAGCGCTGAGCAGGTACTCGGAGCTCCTCGTGGGCTGGTACAACAACAGAGAAATCCAAGGTACAAAGCAAGAGCCATGTGCAGGAGCCTAAGGTGAATGCTACCAGGCTGCACCTGCAGGAAGGTGGCTGGAACTGGTTCACAACAGGTCACCCCACAGTAGCCAAAATAAGAGATGAGGCCTGGGGAGTTGAAGTGGTGCTCAGAGATGACCAAAGCACCTCCCAACTCCATCATTCCCCATGAGCCAACTATTAAATAAAAGCACCCAGGGAAAGTTTCTGCCCCCATCCTTACCCCTCCAGGTAGGACCCCTAGAAAAGTCCTTGAGAGTGAATCCAGAGAAAGTTAGAGGGAGCCTTCCAGAAACCCTCACCTGGTCCTACCTATTTAGGAATTACAGGCTTCTCAGCAGCCCCCGTTACTTTTGGCCACGCCCTTCTTGAAACGCTTGTTCTACCCTGGACCTCCCAGATTCCACCCATTCCTGGTTTGTCTCTCCCTTTTCTGGCTTCTGCTTTCCTGTTTTGCAGGTTCCTTTTCTGAATCTGAAATGTTGGTGTTCCCCAGGTATCTTTCATAGGTTCTCCTTGCTTCTCATTCCAAATGTTCTCCCTGGGGAAGTTGATATGCACATCCATGCTTTAACTACCACCTATGGACAGACAACTCTAAAATGTACGTCCTCATTGGTCAGAATGACCGTCAGGCACCTGCCCAGCACCTCCACTCACGCATCAACAGAGTAGTGAAGTTGTAATGGTATGTATCTGCAAGAGTAGGCCTGAAATGACACCCAAGAAACCTGATCAGCCAGTAAATGTTTTCCCCTAATTAATGCAGCCCCAGAGGAAGGAGAAACACATGCATCTTGTACTGAAGAGTCCCTTGGCTCTTTCAGCAACCTGTGACCTGGCCATCTCTGCCACAGCCTCCTCTAGGGTCTCTCCTCTGTGAAATGTTCTGAGGCATCAAAAGAGATTTTTCATGGAACTTACTGGGTTTTGCTTAATTCAGGCATGACCAAATAGAGTTTTGTTGGCCTCCTTTGAGAAATAGGTAGGAAGTTGTATATGAAAGAAGAATGCATTTTTGCTTTTAATAATGAGAAAATGGTTTGGAGGTAGGAAAGACTCTGCACGTGTGTGTGTGTATGAGAGAGAGAGAGAGAGAGAGAGAGAGCTGACAATTTAAATTACTATCTCATCTGACACAGGAAATACAGAGATGGTGAAAAAGGAAAAAGGAGTAAGAGGGAAGGCATCTGTAATTTATTGGAAAATAAAATACACATCTCTTATGGGCAAAATTGTGTCCCGCAAAATTCATATGTTCAGGGTTTAACCCCAATACCTCCAATACCTCAGAATGTGACTCTCGTTGGAGATAGGGTCTTTAAAGAGGTCATTAAAGTCAAATGAGGTCACGAAAGGGAATCCTAATTCAATATGACTGGTTTTGTTCTAAGATTAAGACAGACACACACACCAAGGAAAGACCACGGGAAGACACAGGGAAAAGACAGCAATGTACAAGCCCAGGAGAGAGGCTTCGGAGGAAACGAACCTTGCAATACCTTTATCTTTGACTTCCAGCCTCCAGAACTGTGAGAAAATAAGTTTCTGTTATTTAAGCACCCAGTCTGTGGTACATTGTTATGGCAGCCCTCACAAAGGAATGCAACACTTTACCTCGGGGTTCTTCAAATTCAGAGATGACCTTACTGGAGAGGACATTTCTTTTCTAGTTTGTTCATGTACAGAAAGATTTAGTTCCCTGTTGAAATGTAGGCTGAATAGAGTCCCCAGAAAATCTAATACTGAAAAATTCCAATTAAAACTTCCTTCCCCAGTTCATGACTCTACAGCTTCAGGTGAGCTGGGGGGTACCCTTGTCTCCCACACAGCCCTGGGAGCCAGAGCGTCGCCCCAGCAACAACCAGGCAGACTGGGAGGCTGCAACCTCCTAGGAACCGCTCTGGGTATAGCTGAGATTTATTACGTCTTTTTCTCTTAAATAACACTGTACTGCCAGGGTCTTCTATAATCTGAAAACCTAACTCTTTCAATGGGATGGATTAGGAAGTCAATGTGGAAAATGTAACAACCAATTACTGCAAAAAACTCCCCCCACTTTTCCCCTTTTGACTTCCCTCATTAAATCAGGCAGTTTATACACAGAATCTTCCAATGTTTGAAATTAATTGTAACTGCCTGAAGGTATTGAAGCCCTTAACATTTATAAGACTGCGCAACCAGAACAAAACAGAAGGACTGTTGACTTCCAAACCAAGGCAACTTAATTTCCCATTATCGTCCTTAGGCAAATTGTAGATCTAAATATAACATATTGTAATCTCTGCCATTTTTCCTCAGGGCTGATGCGTCAATGCCTTGATCTCTTGTTTTCTCTCTTCTGCTCAAAAAAACAAGGGTGAGTAAGGTGATCTAGATGCTTGTCAAATAAGACATTGCTAAATTAGAAGGGAAACTTGTAAGACGTTACCCAACCAGCAGCAATGAAGGGAAACGGTAGAGTTTGAGCTCACCATGCCCTGGATGCTGGGAAGGAATTGATTAACGGTTCTGAATTTAGATCCTTTGGGCAGCATCTCTGAGTGGAGTGACTATGGCTGACTCACAAGAAGCCCAGTGTATTATTTCAGGGTGACACTGATTGATAGACAATGGACCCCAATAAGCATAATATGGATGCATAATATGGATGCTTAGCTGAGGAGAGTCCGTGGAGCAAGCCGGGATCCGCCCACTTCCCTGAGAAAGACCCCCACACTGTTGGTGGTGGGAGTGAGATCCAGTAACGACTGAGTGTATCTGACTTCTAAATCTGTGCTCCAGGGAGGACACTCCCTCTCAGCTTAAACCTCTGACCTCCAACAGCTTCCTGGAAATCTCCAACTGAAGTCCTAAAGACATCTTTCTCTTAACATAATCCAGAACCATCTAACCTGACTCCCCAAATGTTCTATGTTCAAATAGCTCTTGACCCTTTACGATCAAGGAAAACATTTAGGGTCTGTCAAACCCCTCCACATAGCACTCTAGCTCCTAAACTCCTCCGGTAACCTCCCTCGTTCCCACTACTCACCTTCTCACCTTTCCTGATACTGCATTTTGGTTTTAAACCGGTTTTGCCAATGTGGTTTGAGTTTACCTTCTGGTCTTTTGTCTCATGTTATGGCTGAATTGTGCCTCCTACCCCACAAATTCATATGTGGAAGTCTTAACCGCTAGTACTTCAGAAAGTGACTCTATTTGGAAATAGCATCTTTATAGAGTTAATTAAAATTAAATGAGGTCATTGAGGTGGGCCCCCACCCAAACAGATTTCTGTCTTTATAACAAGAGGAGATAAGGACACAGACACAGACAAAGGGAAGACCATGTAAAGGCACAGAGACAAGGCAGCCATCTACAGGCCAAGGAGAGAGGCCTCAGAAGAAACCAACTCTTCTGGCACCTTGATCTTGGACTTCTAGCCATCAGAACTGTGAGAAAGTAAAATTCTGTTGCTTAATCCCCCTGTCTGTAGGACTTTGTTTTGGCAACCCCAGCAAACTAATACACCTCAATATCCTTCTGAGATAATTTCTCATCCCTGGAACTAGGGGTGATATTCAAAATATTTAAAAACTGTTATGCCATGGGCACTGCCCAACCAGCACAGATTCCAGTTATAGCAATGGAGCCACCACTACCCTCTTATTAATAAATTGTGAGTAGATCAAGGGATCCCAAAGGAGGTAAGGGTGGCTGGTGGGCTTATAATAGCATGGGACTTGTGGTAGAAGCTAGTTACCATGCAAGTATTTTAGTATTTACATAACCTGTCCTCAGAAGAGACAAAATGTTGTTATACCTGCATTCTGAAGCAATCTTCCTGGCCTCAGTGGGATGCATGGACTGGAAGAGGATAAGACTGGAGGGCATGTGGGAAAATATGATGAGTTCAGCATTGGACATGTTGAGCGTGAGGTGGAAATGTCCAGTAGGCAGGCAGAGGTAGGGATCTGAAGCGCGAGAGAAAGATGTGAGCTGCATACATAATTTTAAGAGTCATCAGTATACAGCCATTCTCTTTAGCCTATCGCCTACTACAACTGCCTAATACCCTGCACTCCAGCCACACCAGACCACTCACATTGTCCCCCAAACACACCGGACACCTCCTTGCTGTTCTTCCTTTACCTGTAATAGTTCTTCTGCAAAGTATCACCCTCACCATTTCCTCTCTCCTTCAGTCTTCATTTGTCAAAATTCTACTCATCCTTCAAGACACATCTTAAATGTTGCCTTCTCTATGAAGCCTTATGCGATTCCACGAATCATCATGAATTGCTTCCAGATTTTTTCTTTATACCAAAAACCATACCTTTTTTCCTCACTGAAATATTTGTTTCTTGAAGATGCTGGTTTATGTCTCCACCTCTTCCTATCACAATGTCCAAAAGAGAATAGGTGACCAATAAATTTAGTGGAATGCCAAGATAAGCCTGTGAAAAACAAGGACTGGCAATTGAGTCAGGGTTTAGTTAGAGAAACAACAACCACTCTAGGTCATTCCAATACCGCAGGGAGTTGGTTAAACAGGTAAAGGAAAATTTGAGAAGCCAAAAGAGATGGGCGATGGCGAGAGAACCCAGAAATTATCTATAGCAAAAACCTCTTCTATTCCTCAGCCTCAGGAACAAAAGCAGTATATCACATATCCCAGAACTGGGCTCACCTGATAGATGAGCCATAGCAGAAACTGCATCCTACCAGGAGCTAGAGCCACAGATAAGACACAGCTGCTATTGGAGAGGCCACCCAAGGTAAAAAGAGGAGGGGAAATTCCCTGGCTTCTCCCTCTCGCCCACCCTCCTAGCTCCCACTAATATGTCCCATTGGCCAAACCAGACAGAAGCCAGTTGACATGGGAGCTTAGGAAACACACCGTGTAGGATTTGCCATCTGTGAGAGGATGAGGAACAGAGTAGAGGAAAAGTAAAGGATGGATCTGAGAGCAAACAGAAAAATGGCAAGCCAGGCTAGTAACCAAATGGCAGTTCATTCCACAAGTTGAAGAAGTTTAAGGAGCTTATTGTCTAAAAAGGGGAAGAGACAAATGCACAAACCACAACCTCAAAACTGTTTGCTAGCTAAGGCAATGAGCTGGGGCCTGGAATACAAAACGAGACACACCTCACTGCTTAGCATCTAAAGCTTTATCACAGGGCATATGGACATGGAATGGAAACATAAGAGAGTAAGTAAAGGCCTAATAATGAGGGGATATTTGAGATGGTTTTTTAAGAATACCCAGGAGTCCTCAGGTAGATAGACCATCATAAGAGCCATTAGAAAGATATAAACAAAATGTTATAGAAGTTGAGAAAAAAGAGGAAATATTTCTAGCTGAAGTGCTCAGAAAAAAATCTCCATAGAGAAGTTAGAATTTTGATCTAGCCTATTTAAGAGGTTGAAAGTGAGGTACAGGGGAAGAAAAAAAAACTAAGAAATGAGCAAAAGAACATACCTTCAGAGAAATGCTCAATTGTTTATAGAGAACTAGGACATTTGAATCAAGCAAGTGACTCTCCCTCTTTTCCCTTCCAGAAATAAATGCTATTTGCACTCACTGGCATGCTTTGTTGAGAAAGTGGTCCCCGCTCCTGAGGTTTGATCAAATCTTTAATATGAAATACCCAGTTAACCTTAACAGAGGTCTCCTTTTCCAGGGCTATGCATGACCCAGTGAGTCTAGATTGCCCAGCAGGACAGATCCCAAAGCACACCAACATCTTCACGGAGCTGTGGTGTGAGGCAAAAAACGCCCCCACACCGGGGCTTCCCAGCCGCTGTTACTCCATGACAAAGCACCACACACCTACATATCTTCCTGAAGGATACCTGTGCACTTATAGCATGGATACTTTTCTATACGGTGCTATGCTTTGATTAAAAATTAATTTTCAAAAAGAATGCACGCTGACTCTGTTTTCATGTTTAAAACAAAGAAGGTAGATTCCAGCAACTGCAGACTAATGATACTTCAGGGATGAAAATAGTAAATAGAAGTGGAAATCACTTGTATATTATAAATGTCTTTAATCAAAACTATTTTCTGATGGACACTGTTCCTATAGACAATTCCATTTTGAGCAGTATTACAAAACTGAAAACTAGTCAGTTTTAAGAAAAAGAATTAAATTAATTTAATTTATGTAACATGGTGCAATTAACTCTAAACTCCTGTATCTTATCGCCCCAGAAGTTAACACTAGGAGTAACCCAGACTTTCTGAGATGTGTTCAAAGCACAGAAAGTGAAGTTACAGCCTCCTCTCTGCCTGTCAAGTCTGTTTCATTGCAAACTAAAGTCAAACAGTTACTTTGAATATCTGTTGTATTTTCCTCTACATTTCTTTCTTTTTATTAGTTGCAGAATGAAGGTTGGTTGTCTTATGTTGGTGATAAGGGCGTCCCACAATCTCACTCATCTCTTTCTTACAAACAAAAAGATAAATAACAGAAAATTGGACAAAAGACTCAAATAGGCAGTTCACAAAAGACAGAGAGGATAATGGCTGGAGGACCCAGATATTCCTAGGAGATGGGCATGAAAAAACAGGTGTCCGCTCAGGAGGAGTGGGCCCAAGCAAAAGGTCAGGCCAAGAATACTGAAAGAAACTGCACGTAGGAATATGGTGTATGGACTTCAGATGCAGTGACATATGATGCTGAGACCTTCCTTTTCCATTTGTAATTTCCTTACACTACCCTCAAGTTTCTCTTGGGGAAGTGGTGGTGGAAAGCTACTGTGATCAGAGAGAACCGGGAGTAGAAGCTGAACTAGTTGGATGTTGGTAGCTAGCAGAATGCAAGCTAGTCCCGAGGACCCTCAGAGAAGCATAGTGAGGGAGGGGAACCCCAATCATGTGGGACAGACACTCACATTTGACTGCCACATAATAAATGGAAGGGGTCAGGAATGCTAGACTTTTATACATAAAGAATCCTGCACATAGTAGCTACCAAAAGCAGTGAGCTATTCTTATCATCTAGTTCATGATACAAAAATGTCATGAAAGCCTTTATAATGCTGTTCAAAATGGAACAGTCTATCGGAACTATAGGAATGCATGCAAACCCTGTCAAAAAATAGCTTGGATTAGTGATATCTTACAATGTAGAAGTTGCGATATAACTGAGGCAAGTCACTGTTTGAAAAATAAGACATTAGTCCAAAAATAATGGCTTTCCAGAAAAGTGTAGAGGATTATGCCAACAGGGAAAAAGCAAGTGGAACCTAGGAAGAATTTCAGAGGGAGATATACCTACAAACTGTCAGTGTTGTGGAAAATTACACATCACCATAGCGATGCAGCTCTGTGAGTGTTTCTTTCTTGCTAGTTCTCCTTTAATAGGGAGGATGCAAGAGTCAAATGACACATCTGACACCTTTTGCAAAATGACACTGCCAGGAAGGAAAATTTAAGATATTATCAAAGAGCATAAAATTCAAGTTTTCAGTAGACTAAATTACAAAATTTCATTCATACAAACACAAATACCTTACTCCATACATGGTTTATTGTTCAGTGTTATGGGGGTGAAACTGATTCATTAAGTGAGACAAGGCCAGGGGCACAAGATGAGTAGCAGTACATACAATACACTGGTTGGTGCTTAAGAGATGAGCTCTACATAACATACAACATGAGTAGAGTGTGCTTGTGGCACATCGCTGGTGGACTGTACTCAGCTGTATTTAGATGAGCTCTACAAGACAGCAGAGACAATGAGAGGTTACTGGCCCACTGACACGGGGCAAAACTAGTAAGTGTGGCTATATGATGGTGACACACTTATAACTTGGAAGCATGTGCATGCAAATGTAAAAGATCTGCGTTGGGGCCATCTTAATAAGTCTAGGGGAGCTGACCGGAGGTAACATCCAAATGAGAAACACAGCACTGGAGGTAAGCTCAGGTCCCATCTTCCATTACCAGATCCATGGTAGCAACGTGGAATTTCAAAACAAAACCAACCCAGAAAAACTATTTGCTTGGCCTTGAGTTTGTCTTTTCAAGTATTCTGTGTGATGTCTGGTGCCTCTGAAAGCATCATCTTGGGAGAGGGGTTATATTCTTCTATCATGGCATAGGGGATGGTCATTCCAGGGAGGCCTGCTCTAATGAGAAGGCCAGTGAGATGCTGAGCTGCATGAGATGCCCATGTCTGTACCACAGGGTCCAACATACAGCCTGGCACATGCATGAGTCTTCTATATGTGAAGGTGCTGCACTGCTTGCCTACTGAGATGCCCCCTGTCAAATCACACTTCCTTTATTAAACAGCTTGGAAGTCCTGTTTCACACATTCATAATTTAACTCACCACATCCTTAATGGAAGGACTACTATAGCTCGTGAAATCTTGGATTAGTTTTCTATGAAGAAATGACTTTGGATTAACAGAAAGTCTTCTTTAGCAAAGATTTGTCCAAGTGCCTTCTAAAATAATTCCAAAAGATTCCTTGGAACTTGTTTCCTTATTAATCAGCTAAAATAGGTCCCTTACTAACTCTTACTATTAATACAATAGTAATTATTATTGCAATTGCTATTTTTATGGCTTTAGATAATTTTAGTTGCTATATTTCTATAATATAGATTATTAATAACAACTAACTATAATCATCATTCGTTATTGTGAACTTCATTGCACACACACAAGAAATAACACACAGACTTCTAAGTCCAGAGTTTAGAAAGGTGTTAAATTAATTAATCAAGAAATCAATTAGACTGAGGTGGCTTGAATGCCTTAGTAAGCTATATAAGCAAACCAAAACCAAAGCCTAAAATGCCTCATGGTTAAGAAATCAAAACCTAAGGATAACCAATCACAAAAAGCCAACTAGGCTTTCCCCAATAATGCAACCTTTTAAGCTATAGCTAATCAAATAACTTCCGCACTTTGCTTTCTCCTCTTCTCTATAAAAGCCTTTTCCCCGGCTCATGTTGGTGAAGATCTCTTAACCATATTTAGTTTGGTGTTTCCTGATTAGAATTGATTTTTGCTCAAATAAACTCTTAAAATTTTTAATATGCCTCAGTTAATATTTTAACAGAGGCAAACTATAGTGGCTTTCCAAATGATTTTTAAAATTTTTTAAATTTTAAATTTTTAAAATTTTTGTGGTTATGTGAGCTTTTTCTGCCATCTTAATTTACACATCTACAATACCCAGTCTTAAACATCTGATGCTATGGTATAATGCCAGAAGCTTGCTAAACTTAAATATGCAAATGACATGGTAGGAAAAAAAATGCAGGGGATCCCAGGCTCTGACACTTCAGAGCAATGTGTTTTGGAATACCTCCCTAAATACCCCTGAATGGGCAGAAGATAAATGTCAAATCTGAGGATTGTTTTGTGTGTTCAATAAGCTAGTAGATGTGAAATACTTTGTAAAGTAAAAAGTGCTAAACATTTATGCTTGTATGGTTACTATTTCATATGCCACTGATCAATAGTGCATTGCACAAGGCTTCATATATTCTATACATTTTACTCTTCCCTAACTCTTTACACTAACTGTTGGTGAAGGTGTGCTGTTCAAGTAAAAAGCAATTACCTTGAACTTTGATTCAGGTGTAACAGGTGGCTGGTTCAGTCAGTCACTTTATGATGCTTCAAATACAATTTCATCCTATTTCAGGTTTAGGTAAGCATCGTTTCTATAATGAATTTTTCACTGTCAAAGGAAACATTTTAAAGGACTTTACCCTTATTTGATGTAAAATTATTCTTGTGAAAATGACTTTACTTTTATCATTTAACTTGGATGTTGGAATTTATGACATGATATTTAGACATATTTGAAATTTAAAGGAAATTATGTCAATCACCATGAAATTTCTCTATAAATATATTTTATGAGAGGCTCCCTACAATCTGAATGCATGTGTGAAAAGAATAATTCATTCTTCTAACACCCTACCCATTCATGATATCAGCTCACTGAATGTTTAAAAACAAGCTTATACTAGCTTGCAATCATTTAATCTTTGGCTTAGCTGACAACAAGCCTTTTGACTACATATGCTTACAAGAAAACAAGAAAGATGGCCTCATATTTTCCCTAAAACTTTATTATGGTGCTAACATTTTAGCAAAAACTGGTATTTCACAAATGCCACATGCATTTTAACTCTTGTTCTAGTTACTAACAGCAAAGATGACCTATCAAGAAAAGACAGGGGAAAAAGAGCGTCATTACCCAAGTAATAACCTCAGTCCTTCAGGATCATTACGGCCCCATTTTGCATTCATACCAATGTCATTTTATTTGTCAATTCACTCCAAGAAATATTACTTTCTATCACTCTTAGAGAATTAAGGTATCTTGGAAGACTAAATTATAAAGTCCTATAAAAGTTCTCACTTTCGGAATCTTCCTGTATCTCTTTTCCTAAACTTTCTCTTGTCAGGTTGATCAACAAGAATTGCTTCTGATCATCAATTTCTGAGCCCAAATTCACATACCAGAGAATTAAGGATGAAGGGGTTTATTTCTCCTTATCCATGAATATTTCTTCAAAACATTTTCAGAGATTCTAAAAAGACAGCAAACACTCTTGTCTGTTCTAGTCTAAAGAACTATCTATAGGCAAGAAAATCCATCCTGTTGCACCATTCAGATTTGGGAAGCACATAACTAGGGTAGTGAGTAAAACAGCCTCTTGCTGAGTCATGCATATCAGCCCAATCAGCCCTGACCACTAACTGGATGATAGTTGAAGCTTTTGATGTGGTCAAAATTTGGAACTACCAAGGGTTCATATTCAAGGTCCTCATTTTAATAAACATTCAAACAAATGCATTCATGTTTTTTCATTCATCAGATACCAATTGAGACATAAGTATTTATGTCAACCACCAATACAGGTAGTAGGAATAAGAGTAACTAAAAAACCAAGTCCTTGCCTTTATGGCCCTCCCATTCCTGATGGGGCTTAGAGAGAAATAAAGTTGAGTGAGGGGGCTTTGGAGTACTTGGTGTTAGGGGATGCTGCCATTTTATATTTGGTGGTTAGAGATGTCCTCTCTGATAAAAAATGACTGTCTCAGTCCTATTTGGGCTAGTATAACAAAAATATCATAGACTGGGTAGCTTAAACAACAAATTGTTCTTTCTCACAGTTCTGGAACCTGAAAGTCCAAGATCAAGGCAGACTCAGTGTCTAGTGAAGAAGCTCTTCTTGTGCATAGACTATTGTCTCCTCCTTGTGTCCTCCCATGAATGAAAGGGGGGTAAGAAAACTTTCTGGAGTCTCTTTAATAAGGGCACTAATCCCAATCGCACGGATTCCCCCCTCATGACCTAATCACCTCCCAAAAGCCCCACCCCCTAACACCATTACCTTGGGGATTAGGGTTTCAACATGTGAATTTTAGGGGGACACAAATATTCAGTTTTCTGCAGGAGTGGAAAGCACATTTATTAAATGCCTATGACATTTAATGCCAGGAACCTTGGTAGGTGCTTAACATACATGTCTCAATCAACACTCTCAATAGTACGTGATATAACTATTTATGTCTTTATTTCATGAGGGAAATATGTCTCAGAGATGATGAGCAAGGTGGAACACCTACGAAATGACAGAGCCCTAATTCGGACTCAAGATTGAGGGACTCCAAAGTTTGTCTTCATCACATTTTTTTTTCTCTAATGACTAAAGAAGAAGACTCTGCCATAGTAACCATAAGTGAACACACCCCTTACTGATTATAGTGGTTCCACTACTGACTCTCCTGCCAGATATCCACAGAGCCACCAAAGTGATCTTTTTAAAGAATTACACATTCATTCACATCAATTCCCTGCTCATAATCCTCCAACCCCTTTCTACAACATGGAAAATAAAATCTCAGCTCTTCTCCACAGCCTGCAGGCCCTGCTAGTCTGGTTCCTCTACTCACCTCCTCTCATTCTCTCCTTGCTAACTTCTCTCTTGTCACACTGGGCTTCCTGCTCCTCCTGGAGGAAAAAAAAAATAGCCTTTGCTATCTCCAGACTGCATCACTTTCTGGAACACCTGCCCCTATGCTTTTGTGTGACTCATTCCCTCACTTTATTTGGATTTCTATTCAGTGCCATCTTCTTAGGAAGGTCTTCCCAAGGACCCTGCCCTCACACTCTGTAACACCTTCTTCTCCTATAGCTCTCTTCATGGGACTTGCCATCATCTGATGTCAAATTATATATGTATTTGTTCTTTTATTTATCTTCTGTCTCATTCAAAAGCATGAGCCCCATGAGGGCAGAAATTTCTTTCTCTCCTTCACAGCTGTCATCCAGATCCCAGAGTAATAAACAAATGGATGAAGGGTGGAGGGAGGAACATAACTTCCGAGCCAAGGAAATGTAAGGATGTTCTCTGGACTTACACTTTTACCTCAGAGATGTATTTGGTATTCTTCCAGGTCTGTTGTGAATTCTTTTACATGTAACTAGTTCTTTGAGCATTGGGAGAAAGCTGGCAAGCATCTGATTCATGTCTACTCTTTTTCCTGGCGCTGTCATCGTCCACAGAGACCACCTCCATGAGTATTTTGAACTTTCACTAAAGCATCACTCTAGCATTCTTTTTCAAGTTCAGCATGCACTCACAGAAACTTGCTATGTTTGAATCAAAGGGGGAGACATTTTTTTTTTCTGGTACTATGTTATATTTAGATTTTAAATAGTATTTATTTCACAATTAACCTCTTTGAAAAACCAAATAGTAATCATTCTCAGATTAGTTACTCCTAAAGTTTTTCAGAATGGCATATAAGACCTGAGGAAACCCAAAGAATGATCACTTTGTCATTAAATTATCATTGTTCTATTAGTAGAAAATATATGGAAACTGGATAAAAAAAAAAAAGTTGGGAACATGAGCTCAGGAACCAAAGAGCCCAAGAAAGACTTCTCAACCGTGGCACTATTGACATTTGTGCTGGATAATTCCTTGCTCTGGGGTCTGTCCTGTGCATTGTAGGATGTTTAGCAGCTCCACTGGCCTCTACCCACTAGATGCAGTAGCCCCTCCCCTGAGTTGTGACAAGTGAGACTGTGGCCACATGTCCGCTGGGGAGGATGGAGGTCAGGAACACCTGAAGTTGAGAACCACTGGCCTGGAGTTTAAATTCCCATTCCACCACTTATCAGCTGACTGATTTCAGACAAGATGACCTCACTGTGCCTCAGTTCCTCATTTCTAACATTGGAAAAATAACATTCCTTTCTTACGTAGTTACTGTAAGGACTTAGTGAAATAATACATGCAAAGTACTTAAGACACTGCCTGGCTCACCCTAAGTATTCAGCAAGTTAGCTATTCTTTGGGAAGAGAATTCCAAAATATAATGCAAGGCTGACTGGGTTTGTCTAATGAAGAAGTGCCTCTCAGAGTGGAGATGTAAATACAGAGCTTTAGGTACAGAGGGTATTATACAAAGGAACTTAGCAAACATGAAGTACAAAACGATTCTACAAAAACTCATAATAGGTGACATACTTTCCGAGTGCTTACCAGTACGTAGTTGGCAAGTACTATGCTAAGAGCATTACTTATTTTTCTCATTTTTGTCCTGAAAACAAAGTAGGAAATAGATCATCTTAGTACCATTTTATAATAGGAGGATTTGGGGCTCATGAGGATCCAGCCACTTATCCAAGCTCACCCAGATTGAAAGTGGCAGAGCCAAAACTTGAACCCAAGTCTGTCTGATACCAAAGCCTATTCTCTTATATACTCTTTTTTTTTTTTAATTTATTGGGGTGACAATTGTTAGTAAAATTACATAGATTTCAGGTGTACAATTCTGTATCACATCGTCTATAAATTACATTGTGTGTTCACCACCCAGAGTCAGTTCTCCTTCCATCACCATCTTATATACTCTTTTATGTCATTTTAAAGTGAGATGGAACAAGTTTTGGGAAATGAAATCCGAGATGCAGAGAAATTAGTTACTTGTTTCAGTTTCATAGCTAGTCAGAGGGCCAGATATCAATGGCTGTACTCCAATGATTCATCACCGTTGTCATGCTATTTTATTCATAGATTTTGTTCTTATATGTCCATAGCCCAGTAAATGTGCCAGGGCCCTCTCTTAATTTGCTACCTACGGTCTGTCCTTTCTAGAACGTGTCATAGTTGTAGGGCCATAGAATCTAGTGTCCTGTTCATATGCAGACAATGCCGATGGGCAGATTTCTCTCTAGCCATTCACAGTGAAAGAGCAAGGCTAACTGCTCCCTCTCTTGTGTGTTAGTCAGTGTCTGCAAACGTTTCCTAAATCGGCTATTTCTGTGGACCGTGCACAAACACTAACAACGGAACAGAATTACCTCAATTCCCAATTTTCAATCCATTTCAAGGGAACCTGTTAAAGTTAAGGATTCAAAGTAGGAAAGAACTACAAAGTACTGCCGTAAGCATTTGAGTTGCTACTTTTGTGAAATTAGCCATAACAAGCTATCTAAGGCAAGAATCATTCTGCATATACCAGCTGGTGCTACATTTGTATTTTAAATGTGCTCACATAAACTTGATCCTGGTGATATGTCTATGCATTGAAAACTTGTAGGGTAATAAAAATCACTGGTCACATTTCTGAAACCCTTGCTCATGAAATTTCTGGAGCTCACCAATGTGCCCCGATATAACAGGAATTACCACAGGAATATAGAGCAGTAATATTCTGCATAATCAGGCTTCAAGAGACCTATGCTATTATAGAAAATATGCATTTGGATCTTGCCTCTGGAGCACATACAAGCAGGTAAAGCAAGAATTCAGCGCTGGCATACTCTGCTATTTGCCGTTCTAACATCCATTCTTGTTCTTCTTTCTTACTAACAGAACCTCAGATTTGATCAGCTTTGCAGTGTGCCCAGCCAACATTTGAGGATCTGATCTAGATGTCACTCCTTCTTCCTTCCCCTTCCCCTTTATTTTCCCTGGAATGCAGACACAATGACTGGCGCAGTAGCAGTCAACATGTGTCCATGAAAACCAAACTACGCACTAAGAATGTGAGTGCAGAAAGGTAGAAAGAGATTAATATGAAGGTCAGCAAATCCAACCTGCTGCCTGTTTTTATACAACCTGCAAGAAAAATGGTTTTTACATTTTTAAGTGGTTGGGAGGAAAGCAAAAGAGTATTTTATGCCACATACAATTATATGAAAATTCAAATTTCATTGTCCATAAATAAAATTGTATTAATAGACAACCATGCTCATTTGTTGCCCAGGGCTGCAATTTATTTATCTTTTATTATTTGCCTATTATCTATGGCTGCTTCTGCATTACGAGGGCAGAGTCCAGTGTTTGTAACAGAGTCTGCATGACCTTCAAAGCCTACAATACTCACAGATTTTTTACAAGGTTTTCCAAACCCTGCTTGAATAACATCCTTGACCACCTAACTCCAGACTTTTTATTACGTGAGAAAAATAAATCCGGTATTATATAATACACTGTTTTCCCAGATATTATGTCACTTGCAGCCAAAGGCAATCTAATTGGTGCCAAGCTAAATGAGACTTGATGAACTGGAAGAACCAAGGTTGGGTAATGAGGACAAGTGGCTGGAGGCCATTCTGCTCTTAATCTATTTTCCTATAATTTTCCAAGAACTTTCGATCTTTCCTCAAAATAGACTGTGGCTATAAAACTAGAGAGGCAGTAAGAGGTGAAAACTCTAAAGAAAGATAAATCTCTACAGGACTCAGCAGCCAAGTGGATGTACAGAGTCAAGGAGAAGGAGATAGGTGCAGTGAAATACTAATACTTCAATGTGTCAGTTATCTCTTGCTGCAGACACCACAGCATTTATTGTCTCACATTTCCTGTAGTTCAGGAACCTGAGCATGGTTTCACTTGGCCCTCCCTCTCCTTCAGGGCTTGAAGGAGAAATCAAGGGGACAGTGGGCCGTTGTCATTTCAAGGCTTGCCAGAAAAAGGATCCACCTCCAAGCTTACGCACACCCTTAGATTACTGTCAGGATTCGGTTCTTTGCAGGTTGTTGGACTCCTTACTGTCCTTTAGCAGGAAGCTGCCTTGCTACATGGGCCTCTCCTCAGGGCAGCTCACAACAGGACAGCTGGCTTCATGAAGCAGGCAAGTCAGAGGACAAAAGAGGAGTGGGAGCAGGAGTCATAGTCTTTTATAACCCTATCCAGAAGTGACATCCCAGGACTTCTGTTGTTTTCTATTCATTAGAAGTGAGTCATTGAATGCAGCCCACATTCAAGGTGAGGGGATTAAGCAAAGGTGAGAATACCAGGAGGTGGGGATCAATGGGAGCCTGCTAGAAGCTGCTAGCCACATTCAACAGAGTTAGCATTCAGAGCCTCCGGGGATTATTTTCACTTGGATCACCTTTGCTGTGGGTGAAAAGCCAACAGCACCTTTTTTGTGGGTGAAAGGAAGTGGACCCAGGACCGTAATGGAATACATTCGGATGGCAGCTATGCCTCACAGAGCGCAGGCTGTGCCCAGCTCCTCCAACACATACATAACCCACCCCATTCCCGCCCCATTCCCACCGTTAGAGTTCCTGGAGAAAAATCTAACCCTGTCACCTGCACTGTAGATAATGCTTGAAAAGTTTCTCCCTGTGAGTAGTAGACTTTTTACCTTTTGTCTTAAAAACATTTGTTGGTTTTCCCATGATCTGCAGACCGTTATTCTTCTGAGTACCTACTGCCAATAAAAGCAAGCCAAGAGTCCTTAGCTTATGTCTCTTCCCAGACTTGACTGCAGACTTTCCCACTCTCCCTCACTTTCCTCTTTAGCCCTCCTTGTCCAAAAGAGGGCTCCCTCACTTCACCTTCCCTCCTCCCAGTGAGAGGCACTTTCTGAAATAAAGAAGACTTTGCCCAACCCTAAGATTGCTCAAGTGGCCACTTCTGACCAAATAGTCTTCAAGTTAGTGCTACAACTATCCAAGGGCCTACGAATTAGACTCTTTAAAATGTGCAACGCTTCTTTGATCTTGGCAGACAGCAGCCCTCATTTGAATGCCCCCTACCTCTTCTTGTAAGCAGACACTTCAGCTTCTCATTGCTGCTCTGAACCAAAGAGTTAATCAAACTCCTGAAATGAGCCCCAGGGAGAGAGAAACATAATGTCTTGCCTGCCTATTTTGCAAATTTAAAGACACTGGGCTTCCAAAGAGCTGAAATTTGAGGGTCTTTTAAACGCCCAGAATACTAAATGGTTTAGGGGGGTTTCTGTCATTAGCCTTGTCCAGCTAAAAGAGGAACATGAGAAAGAAATGTAAAATATTTTAGTTTCTTCTTTTGGCCCAGTCCATTTCTGATTTAAAAACAGAATTAGCCAATAGGTGCAAAAAGAAAATTACAAAATTATATCCAATAGTCGTACCCAATTTTTTGCAGAGCTTTTTAACCTTAATTCATCTTTTTCTTTTGCTTTTCTTTCTTTCTTTTTTTCTTTTTAATGCATCATAATGGGAGACCTATTTTTCCTGGCCACCCAGGGGCAGTTCACAGGAGGCAGCCACCAGTAGACAAGCTTCCATGAGAACGTTATGGTCCTCAGGAAAAACAGAAATAAGAAAAAGGTTTTGAGTACTGATGAGATTAAGACTTTATGGGGAAAATTGTAGAGATAATTTTAACCCCAAATCTCTATGGGAAAGGTGTCCCAAGAGAACAAGGGGACTTGCTCCCAGGTAGGAAGGATACCCATGAGTGAAGGTACCCATCCTCAGGAACAGATTAAGGACCAGTAGGGAGAGAGGCTGTTTCATGTGACTGTGGAAGGGGCTACTATTCTGTCTTCTTCCTTGAAGAAGGGGTTTGTTTAGAAAAAGTGGTCATAAAAATAAATAAGCAAACAATAAAAGGAGAGACTGAATATGCAAATGGACAATGACCAGACCATATATACAAATAGGACTCTGACCCTTAACCTGCAGCAGCCTGCCCAGGAAACCAGCCCTCTATCTACAATAAATAGCCCGGGAAGCCAGCCTGCAATCGATTAGACTGGTAGGAAGCCAGACCACTGTCTCTTAGTGACAATCCAGAAAGCTAAACAATGACTTCCTTACAATTGGCCCTAAATGACCAAGATTTAATTAATCACTGACAGCTTCCCAGATTTTTGATCTCATGTCCAAGTTGGGACCAAGCAGAGAAAGGTAAATTCACACCCCTAATCAAGCACATAGGACACCCTGGTTCTAGTTAGCTGCCTCTAGCTTCCCCAGGCCAACAGCCTCAGATCAAGGCACACCGGGAGCCTTCCTTTTTATCCTCTGTGAAGCTCTCCCACTCTTCTGCCTGCCTTTGAGTCTCTGCCAAATTGCAAGTAACAGTGGCTGACTCTCTTGCTATAACAAGCACTGAATAAATTGCCTTTGTTTTTCTTATATGGTTGGTTTCTGTTTTCATGCAAATCTGTAAGGGCTAAGGTATATCTGGGAAGCCTAATAGAAAGAGCTCTAGTAAAAGTGCAAGAGAACCTCCTGGGTGGGACCTTGGGTGAAAAACACTGTCACTCTCACTATAACTGTAAATCATATCTCTGTCTGCGTCCCCAGGCCTAGGCAGCCTTAGAAGGAAACCAAAATTAATTCAGCTCCATGAGTTCAATACTGGTTCCTCACCTTGATTTAGCTCCTTGATCTTAGTGTATCTTTGGCAAGTCTCAAAACTCCCCAGCACTCAAAACTCTTGTAACAATACTTTTTAGAGTTCTGAACATTAACTTACACAGAGTGTATACTTAAATTATTTATTTTTGTTTTTTATATGTTCGTTTAGTATTATATCATTAAACATTTATTTTCCCTCCTCAATTAGAGACCCCATTAATCTTAGCCTACGACCACCATCCCTAACCAATACTTTCAAGAGTAATTTGCACACTGAGACATTCTGAACACTAATATTAACTGACTTTTAGGGAAAAACTTGTCTTAAGAAGGATTTGGACTACATAACTCTTGCAAATGTATAGAACTTTGTTTTAACAAAGGTGAATCAAAATTGCTTGCCATGATGAGTAAAATGATGTCAATATATATTAAATTCAGGCATATGCTGGTTTAGAATTTTAGTTAAGGAAGAACTAACTAAGGATGCAACAAAAAAAACCTAAATCTCAGTGGCTTCAGAGAATAGATGTTTATTTTGCTCACATAAAGCTTGTTTGCAATCATGGACAGATCACCTCTAAGCAGGGATTCAGGGACCCAGTCTCATTCAATCTATGGCTCCAATTATCTTCAATAGCAGGTTCTCCAAGTTACCACGATTGTCTGTGTCAAGCCAGAAAGGAAAGACCATGGAGCCAGACCTAGAAGTATGCACCTGCCTTCTAGCACATTCAATCAGTCAGATCTCAGTCATGTGGCCACACCCAGACAAGGGGGCTGGAAAATATGATCTAACTCTGGGCTCAGCAAGAAGAAGTAGATCTGGTTAAGAGCTAACCAGTTTCTGCCATATTTATCAGGGTAAAAAATCTTCTCTTGTATGAAGACTTCCTTGAAAATATCAGTTACTAGTCCCAAATACCTGGCTTAGTCTCTCATATATCAAAGGATACAGTCAAGCTCCTGATACCTTGGGCTTTTCAAACATGAAGGACAGTTAACGGTGGCAAGAGCAACAACAGAAATTCCCACCAATTCTCCCTGCCTCTTAAAAGGAGACTACGCTTTAATTTTATTGCTTCTAGAAGCATTACAGCTTTCATGAACCAGTGAACTAGTTAATTGGCTGTAGTAATAACTAGGTCTTGGAAGGTGACACTTAACCAAACAAATAATAAGAAACAGACTCTGGAATATGAGCTTTCAAGGATGAAGAGTGTGTCATGGTTCAATATGATACCATACGTGACAGTTAAAAACAAGGGAGGAAAGGACATTTTAAAAAGGGAAAAACTGGCAACACTTAGATTTGTCTAACATTCGAAGTCATTAAAACCATAAGGTCCTATATGGCTGACTTTTTGCTACAGTTAAAATATATAAAAAGAGGTGGTTTCTCAGCTTGACATTCTGTTTGCCCTTTTTGTCCCACTTGTATGTACAACCCAAGCAAATCCAATGAAAACAAATAATCAAGAATTTGGTTCTAATGCAGATCTTGATTTATTTTTACTTATTCACAGAGTCTAGCAAAATAATCCATGCCTTTTTATACAAATAAGATGTCAGGATACAAAGAAAGCTGTGTCCTATCCACAGACACCCACAGCCTGTCTCCCAGCCATTTCCTTCAAGGACAGTCAGGATCGTTTCCCCTTTATCAGGATGACATGTGCCAAATAAGTTTCACAGTTCTACACGAGTCAAAGTTGAGAGCCATACTGAATTTTACATCTCCCCTGGAGTTCACCGAAAAGTAAGGTCTATTTTCAGGTAATTCAGAGAAAAACCAGTCACAGAAAAAAAGTATTATGGCAATTTTTTAAATGAGAAAATGAACATGACATACAGACATGGATCAAATATGCCACCAGCCTGTTTTCCACTGTAGTTGGCCATAAATCAGCTCTCAATTTTCTGCTTGTTTTATTCTCTAACACAGCTCTCCCTGCCTGTGCCAATGTTCAAAATGTATACTATCCCTGGATAATCTTGCTTCACCACCTTCCCCGTCCTAGCCACAGACCACTCCAGTTGAATTGTAAAGTTATTAGGGCAGATATTCATAATATTTACAGTATCTAAAAGGCATGTATGCGTACACTGTCTTTTTCCTACACTCATCTCTTATTATTCACTATCGTATGTTACCAGTGCCTCTTCTCCCCTCCATTAGCACTGGTAAATTGCATTTGATTATAGTTCACTTCCTTTTCTAGTGGGTTAAGTGCAGTAAAATGAACAGAAAAGTAGCAAAGAAGGCCTCGGGATGACATCAACAGCCTATAATAGCTTATTTTTGCCTCCTATATTTTCACAGACAATTCTGTCTGAAATTCTCTAATTTGGGGTAATGATGCTGAAAGTGTGTAATATGAGAAACTGGGATAGAAGCAACAGATGATGATGATGGTGACAGAAGGGTTATGTGTAGATTAAAAACCCAGTTCTGTGTGAAAGGCTTGTCAGGGGCTAATAACCCAAGTGTTAAAATGAGTCTTGATTCAATGGTTCCATTAGTAAAAAGAATGTTTTCAGGTTTACTTTAAAAATGTACAAAGCATAAATCTGACAATATATTTAGAAATGAGGGACCAGGCTTCTGGGTTAAGAAAACCATTCTAGCTATAGCTTTCCAGTGGCACAGGATTCTTTCATTGGAGTCACCAACCTTTTTAGAACCCTTCTTGTTGCATTAGAATATTGGACCAAATGTCATGGGCCAGTTAGGGCTGATGGGATCACCAGATGTGAGTTCGTATTTATACAACCATGAGGACAACTGCTACAGAATATGAAGGACTTGTCTTTTTATTAAAATATATGTATATACGTTTATCCCAAGTTTTCATTTCATAAGGAGTTTTATGTGGAGAAAGTATGGTCACAATAAAATATTCACTCTGGGGTGAGGGGAGTGAGAGAGTTGAAATTTAGGAAGGACCTGAAATCTGTACCAGGGGCTACAGAAAGAGTGACCTGGCATCTCTCCCATTCCCTGCATGGACCAAATATGCTCCCTGCCGACCCCAACCCCTAGTCCCTTGGACCCTCTCTAGTCTCCAATTTTACATGTCCCACTCGACTTCAACTAATTCCTGCCAAATAACTGGAGAATGCATAGAGCTATTTTGTAAAAGTCTTCTACAACAGCCTGGAATTGCTCACCTTTTAGATTTTTACTTATTTTACATTGTCTAGGCAAGCCTTCTCACCACTCTCTCTCCCTAGACTCCAAGCACTGCACCATAACACCACGATAGCATGCCATTGGGAACCCCCACAGATTCATGCAAAACTTTTATTCTTCCCTTGTCGCAGCGGTATGCACGCAACTGACATTACTGCTAATTTTTCATTCTTTTCAAGAGCCATCTCCACACCAATCTCCCACATTTTAATCTTCTAGACTGGACTTAGACACCACTAAGAACCTCAAGTTCCTCTCCCTGGCCTTCCCATTTCTAAGGAAGAGGACTTGATCCTCTTTTGGAGACCCACACTTTCTACCTTTGTCCCTAATCCCATCCTCATGCCTCCTCTGGGGCTTGATTTCATTATTCCTCTTCAACCATACCTCAGATTTCTTTCTCTTTGATAATGTAGGAGACCAGAATATGCCAACCCAAATATGTCTCTTTGGCATAAGTATTATGTTGAGATACAGTAGACACAAGAGAGGCTCTGAAAACAGCAATAAGTCCCTTTTGTAAGAGAAATTTACATTTATAAAGGAAATCCCATATGCAAGTATCTTCCTCCCTGTAAAAGGAAGAGAAAGATAACTGAATCATAAGAGACTCTTAGCAGTGGAGAAGGCTGTGACTTAAATCTTCATAATTAACCTATCCTTGTTTACTGGCTTTCCCTGGTCACCTCCTCTTAACTGGCCTCCCCCACACCCATCTTCCCGTGATTTGGCTGAAGATGGTTATTTAAGCCTGAATTCTAAGCCATCTCTGTGTGTGTTGTGTGTTGTTCAGTCTGCTTCAACTCCTGGCGGCCCTATGAATGACTGATGTCCACAATGTCCTGTCCTCACCAGCCCTGCTCAGCTCCTGTAGACTCATGCCTGTGGCTTCTCTTACGGAGTCAATCCAAGACTAATCCATATTTAATCTTCCTCTTTTCCTGCTGCCTTCTATTTTCCTTAGCATTGTTACCTTAGGTGGAAAGAATAGGGCCACAGGGAGAGAAGGGGAAGAAAGGAAGAAGGAAGTGTGGGAAAACAAAGGAGGGAATTGTTGAGCTCATCCTTAAGAACAGGTGCAGCTATCAGACTGGCCAGAACCAGATTTTAGTGATGGAAAACAGACCCAGGACATCATCTTTCCCCACGGGGTGAACTTTAGCTAATTATAATTGATTCTAGTATTATTAGTATTGCAGGCAGGGAAAAGCTCCACCCCCTGTACCGCCAAATAAGGACAAGAGAATCCTGCCTCCCCACGGGAAGGAGTGGTCAGTGAGGACCTGCCTGGGAATGCCCATAACACCACCCCTAAATCTTCAATATTTTGCACCCTCATTCTAATAAAATCTTAGGCCTCTTCGTTCTTCCGTGGAGTTGTTCATTTTCTGGGCCTGCCCACTCCCACCATTTTGGGAGTGTACCATCTCCTTTTTTTTCCAATAAATACACTGCTTGCTTGGCTTATTTGGTGCACCCTTGAATTCTTTCCTGTAATAACACCAAGAACCTATTTTTCGACAATAGCTGTATTGTCTTTTCCAAAGAACCCTGAATTCTCATGATGATGTTCCATCTCCTTGTGCCATAATCATTTTCCTAGGTTTCTTTCATGTATATATAAGATATACATGTTAATAACTTTCTGTTTGTTTTTCTCTTATTAATCTGTCATTTGTTACATGGGCCCCAGTTAAGAGTTTAGAAGAGTAGAGTGTTTTTCCCTGTCCTATAATACCTTTCTGCTCTTGCGTTATTCCCTTCCTTAAATCAAAAAAATAAATAAATAAATAAAAAGTGAAATGAAATAAAATCTCTTTCTCTGACCCAGCTACACTTACGTTGCTCTTTTTTCTTCTTTCCATTGCCAAATATCTTGAGCTAGACAAAAACCCTCACATCTCTTCCCTCATCTCACCAACAAAAACTCATAGTTTTCCTCTCTGGAGACTTGCTTTCTCAAGCACCAATACATGTGATCTTTTATTTTCTTAGGTCAGATCACCAGAGTATTATATTACTTCATTACTTACTGAATTTTCACATATAGCAAAGTGGATATATCATAAGTGAAAAGTTCAATAAATATGTACAAACTGAACACATCTGTATACCAGGACTCAGACCAACAAAGAGAACATCACCAGAATTCTGGACTTACTGCCCTCTATCACCTACTGTGCCACCCTGCCAACAAGTTAACCACTATTCTAACTTCTGAAACCATACATTAGTGTTGCTGATTTGTAAGTTTTTTATAAATGGAACGATACAGTATGTTTTATTATGTATGTGTCTTCCAACATTGTCATTATATGTTTATACACGTTTTTGTGTTTAATTGCAGTTCTTTCTTTTCCCTGTAAGTTTCTATTGTGTGCCTATACTACAATGTGTTATCTATTCCATTTTTGATGGGCATTCAAGTAGCTTGCAGTCTGGGGGATTTTATCAATAGTGCTGCTATGAACATTCTAGATTATACTTTCAATAAGCATATTGAAAGTGCACATTCTGTTGAGTGTGCATCTAGAGGTAGCTTTTGGGGGCCTCAGAGTATTTATATATTTAGTTATAATATTATAGATACTGCCAAACCATGTCCAGAGTAGTTGTGCCAATTTATACTCCCACTAGCAGTATATAAGAGTTCTAGTTGCTCCATATCCTCAACAACACTTGTTTTTCTTTTGTTGTTTTGTTTTTTCTTTTTTGCTTTAGCCATTCTGGTAGGTATACATCAGTGGTTTTTTTTTTTTTTTTTTTTTAGATTTTATTGGGTAAGGGGAACAGGACTTTATTGTGGAACAGTGTGTACTTCCAGGACTTTTCTTCCAAGTTAAGTTGTTGTCCTTTCAATCTTAGTTGTGGATAGTGCCGTTCAGCTTCAAGTTGTTGTCCTTTCAGCTTTAGTTGCGGAGGGCACAGCTCAGCTCTAGGTCCAGTTGCCATTGTTAGTTGCAGGGGGCACAACCCACCATCCCTTGAGGGACTCAAGGAGTTGAACTGGCACGCTTGTGGTTGAGAGCCCACTGGCCCATGTGGGAATTGAACCGGCAGCCTTTGGAGTTAGGAGCACGGAGCTCCAACCGCCTGAGCCACCGGGCCAGCCCCACATCAGTGATTTTTAATTTACTAAATCCAGCAGCCTCATCTTCCTTCAATATTCAACATTGTTAATTCCCTTCCTTACTAATATCATATACTCACTATTTCAGGTTCAGTGTATACTGATCTTCATTGTCATCTTTGCCGTGACCCATCCCTCTTTCATCCCTCCAAATTTGCAGCATTTTTCTTTTTTTTCTCTACAGCCCCCCCCATATCATCTGCTTTACTACAGCTTCAACTATCAATGCTTCGAATATCTTTTATTTTCTTAAGTCCTAATTCCTTCAATCCTTGACAATCAGAAGAGTCTTCTTTCATTTTATTTATTTACTCATCCATTTGTTATTTGATGCTTTCATAAGTATTTGTTGATTACTTACTGAGTAAAAAGCACTTTGACAGAAAACAGAGATATAAATTCTAATAAGAAATGGTCCTTGCCCTCTGTTACAGACTGAACTGTGTTCCCTTCCAAAACTGATATGTTAGAGCCATAACCCACATTGTGACTGTATTTGGAGATAGGACCTATAAAAAGTTAATTAAGATTCAATGTGGACATAGGGATGGGGTCCTAATCCAACATGACTGATATCCTTATAAGAAAAGGAAGAGACACCAGGGATTCTTTTGTGAATAAAGACCATGTGAGGACAGGGCAAAAAGGCCACCAACTACAAGTCAAGGTAAAAGGGTTCAAAGGAAGCCAACCCTGCCAACAGCTTGATACTGGACTTCCAGCCTCCAGAACTGTGAGAAAATAAATTTCTGTTGTTTAAGCCACCCACGTGGTATTTTGTTAATGGCAGGCCTAGCAAACTAATACACCCTCAAACAGCTCACTATCTTGGGAAGACAATAAGAAGCAAATCAATATTTACAATATAATGTGAAATACACTGCAATCAAGTTTTACAGGGATAACATGGGGGCACAGAGAAAGAACCAAGACAAAATGATGAGTATAAGAGGTGATATAAGACATCTTCCCCTGCGAGATGATGTCTACATAGAGTCTAGGGGAATTAGCAGAGGTAATCTGGGCACAGTGCAGGGAAGCGTATTCCATAGAAAGGAACCTACACGCGCAAAAATACGGAGAGCACGGCACATATTCATACATCAAAACTAAGTAGTTTAAAATGGGTTGAGGATTGGCTGTGAGAGCATGTAGAATCAAAAGATGAGTCTAGAAACATACAATGAAAAGATTCTACACCTTGATAGGCAGTAACTGAATCAATAAATCAAGGAATCCATGACTGTATCGAAGTAATGCTGCTTACTTTACTGAAAAGATCATAACTGAGTAAGAGATCCTGTTTTAGTACCAAAACTAAGGCAGCCATATGTCCTGGGTTTTTCAGGACTCTACTGATTTAAAATATTTTGCCTTATCAGACCATGTGTCAGAACACAGCCCGATTTAGGGTTAGGAAAATTTTGTTACCATAACTTGGTTCCATCCCACACACCATATTGTTTTCTCTAAATAAATTGTGACATTGTTTCTGGTTGGTAACATACAGAAAATAATCCTGATTTTTGAGTTTGCAATTCATACTTATGAATATTCAAATGCACAACACTAGTTAAAGCCAGATCTAAAAGCCTGCGCTACAGGCAACAAAAATAATCTTCCCATAGCTACATTTATTTTATTAAAAGTTTGTAGCCTAGAGTCCTAAGAAAAAAGAATTATGTTTTATTATAATCTTGGAATTTTGCATCTAATTGAGTGGTTTTTCTCATTCCTTTTTTCATTTACTAAAGTATTAGGGATTTGCTACTATAATAGCAGAAACTAGCTACGTTGGCTAATTCAGGCGTAGCTCGCATATATTTAGGGGCTTTGTGTGATTCAGTCTCCACAGAGAATCAAATGCCTAGAAATCAAATCCAACAATCAAAAGAAATTTAGGTGGAATTCCAAACCTTAGATTTATCTAAGAGCAATTCACAGTTCCAATTCACAACCCACAGCTGGCAACACTTCTAAGAAGCTTCCTTCCTCCACACCTTGCATCCCACAACTGCTCCAGGGCCTCTCCATTGCCAAGCCCTTAATATTCACCTCCTCTCTCGGACCTTAGCTTTTTATTATGGAGATCCTTAGTTCTTAGCTTTATTTGCACTTTGCCTGTTACCTGAATTCTCCAACACAAAAGGATACCTAGTGCTTAACCAGGACAGTAGGAAATCTTTTCATTGTCTTCCCACCATTTGGTTCTCTCTGTCCATTCTCCTACTTCTACTTCTTAATCAGCCTGGGAGTTGAGAAGGCCAAGGTCAAGCACTCCTTAGAAGATGAGGAAAAGGTGAGCAAAAATAAATCAATTAATTAATTAAATAAGAAGAATGGGATATGTTCTGGCAATTCCACTTCTAGGAATATACCCCAAAGAATTGAAAGCAGGAACTTGTACACATATTTGCACACCGCGATTCATAGCAGCATCAATCCTAATAGCCAAAACTATTCAGGCAGCGTTAGTGTTAAGGTTAGGGTTAGGGTTAGGGCTAGCTATTTTGGTGGAAGCAACCCAAGTGTCTATTAACAGATGAATGGATAAACAAATGTAGTTTTACATACAATGGAATATTATTCAGCCATTAAAAAAATACAATTCTGATACATGCTACACCATGGATAAAGCATAAAACCATTATACTAAGTAAAATAAGCCAGACACTAAAGGACAAATATGTATGATTCCACTTGTATGAGGTAGCTAAAATAGGCAAATTCATAAAGACAGAAAGTAGAATAGTGGTTACCAGGGGCTAGAGGAAGAGCAGAATGGGGAGTTCATGATTAACAGGTACAGATTTCAGTTTTGAATGATGAAAATGCTGGGTTATTTTTTATGTTTATAATATGTGTTTCCCAAGTATAATATTCTGAAAGAAGATAGAGAGGCAACATGAACAGAATATTTTGCTTCCATCTCTGTCCACAATTACAGAAATTCCAGCCAGTCTAAAAACATACCTTTAAAAACAGTTCTAGGAATCCCCAACACTCCAGCTGTGCTCACTAATCCAAGGCCACCATTTTCCTCCTCTTTTATTTTTACTATTGGAATGAAGTCTCCTATTGCTATGGAAGCTATTGTCCCTGAGTCCACAAACTTTACGTCTTCAAGGTGTCCTTTCCTGCTTTCTTCTCTCACATGAAAATGATCCAGCAAGTTACTCATATACAGTATGTACTCAACATAATGATTTTAAGATTTACCCACGTTTTTGCATGTATGGATTGTTTGATCCTTTTTACTTCTGAGTCATATTCCCTTGTACAGACATATCACATTTTGTTTACCCATTGACCTGTCAATGGCCGTATATAGGTTGTTTCCAGTTTAGAGCTATTACAAATAAAACTGCTATGAACATTCATATAAAAGTCTTTGTGTTGATGTAATTTTCATTTCTCTTGGGTACATATCAAGTAGCATGGTGTTGAGTTATATATTAGTGTATGTTTAACTTTTTAAGAAACTGCCATACTATTTCTAACTTGGCTGTACCATTTTACGTTCCCAGCAACAGTGTGGGAGCATTCCTGTTACCTCGCATCCTCGCCAACACTGGGTATTGTCAATCTTTTTAATAATATCCCTTTTATTAAGTATACAGAGGTATCTCCCGTGGTTTTAATTTGGATTTCTCTGATGGTTAACAATGTTGAACATCTTTTTATGTGCTCATTGGTCACTCTTACATCTTCATTTGTAAAGTATCTGTTCAAACCTTTTGCCTACTTTGCTTGTTGTTGGGCTGTTGTCTCATTTTGTAGTTATAAGATTTTTGGGTTTTGTATTCTAGATATAAGCCTTTTGTTTGATGTATGTATTGCAAATATTTTCTCCTGGACTGTAGCTTGACCATCACCACTGTGCTTGCTAAAATTTTGCCCTTTTTTCTAAAGTCATTCAACCACAGGAACACTTAATCATTGGAAGAATGCAAAGAGAGCCTGGAACATGTTACCAAACTTGGAAGGAGCTCCTCCAGGTTTAAACAACATTTCTTGCGGGTTTTTTTTGTTTTTGTTTTTGTTTTAATTAAAGCTTATTGGGGTGACAATTGTTAGTCAAGTTACATGGATTTCAGGTGTACAATTCTGTAATACATCATCTATATATCACAGTGTGTGTTTTTATGGATCAACACACGAAGAACACTTTCTGAAGTTTCAGTAGAGGTGTTATTGGAAAGTACATTTTCCATGCAGCTATAATAATATCTCCTCTTTTATCAGATAATGGAGATAATATTATGCTATTGAATATGTGGGTAGACATGAAAACTCTAGCAGATGGTTTTGATTCAGGTGTTGTCACTGTGGGGGGGACACTGAAAAGACGTGGTAGATAGAAGGTCAAGGTGTGTTATGGGTTTATGAGGGAGAGAGTTTTCAAAGGCAAATATACCAGAAATTTATCTCTTCCCAGAAAGAAAAGAAACAAAATAACAACTATGATAGAAGTCATAATTGGGGAAGGGAGTCAAGCTGCCAGTGACACACACACACACACACACATACACACACACACACACACACACAGAAGAAGAGTGAGAATACAAGGAAAAATGAACTGCAATCTGCTTTCCTTTTTTCTACTAAAATCATACATGTCCTCCTACTGGCAGATTTCAGTATATTCTAGATATTAGAATACACGGCTGACTATTATACTTCTTTTGAATCCTAAAAATGTTAGAGAAAATGTCCAAGATGAAGACCGTGGGGATGACGAAAGAAACAAAGCCAGTGGTCAGAGAGAAACTGGCCCAGGAAATCTCACCACATGTGCAATCAATGTCAATGAAGACGAAAACATTTTTATTAGGTATGCTGCTAATACATACCTACTATTTTTAAAGTGTTATTATCACTTTATCTGATACTGTGTGCTGCTCAAATCCTTTCGGGAAGTGGGAGTGATGTCAATTATCAACAAATATTTCCAAGACAGACAAACTATCTGAAGCCCAAAACTCCAAGCTGGAAGAAAGCAAACTAAGCAAGCAATGAACTGGACCTGGACACTAAAAGCACTAATCTGAAAACACAAACCATAGGTCCAATTCTCAACCAAATGCCTAATGTTCACTGCTACGAGCTGCATTATTAATGGAAACCAATACAAGACCTTTTTTTTTTTTCTAGCCAAAATAGCATGTAAGGAATAAAATCATAAAAAAGATCAAACCTAAGATGTGAAATCAATACACAAAGTCTAGAAAGACTGGAAATATTTCTGATTCTGTCCCCTAGATGTGACAGTGTTTGGAAAGGCCATTTGCTTTATTTGTCTTTCTTGGCTGGTACCAAAAATGGCATTACCTCATTTCTTCAGCTTAAGACCCTAATTTCTGCCGAAATGCAAATAGTCATGAGAGGGCTAACAATGTCCTATCATTGAGAATTTCATGATAATAACATTTCCTCCCTCAGAACAGAGGGTTTCAGAACAGAGGAGCATGAAACATTGTTTGACTCAGGTACCTACATATAGGGAAGAACTATTTCTCAATTTTGTCTGGAGTAACCTCAGGTACACCTTTGCTTGTTTGAGCTGACATTGTCCAGCCCTCAAGCCTTCCAGGAAAATAAGCCATTTGATAGAGGGCTAAAGGATTCTTATTTACACAGCAAAATGCTGCCAATAACTTTATATGCAGGTAGGATGGAAAACACTGATTTAGGTTTTCTCGTTTTGTGATACTTTTATTAGAATATTTGAAGATTGACTAGAAATAACAATTCTGCAATAGTGGCCACAGATGTTATTCTGTCCAGTAATTCTGCTACATTTGGTTCAGAAACAAGGTCACAAAATGGCAACCTAAATACACTTCCGTACATTTATTTTAAATTAGTTTTAAATGAATTTTCTGCAAAATATGATTGCAGAAAAAAGGACAAAAGGAACATTTGAAAAAGGACACCTTAAAATATGTTAAAGGAATAAAATAATTGGAACATAGTTTGAGGAACTTCCACAACTAAACAGGAGATCCATGAGTGAAGGAAAAAAAAATTGTTTTATGTCACTGAGAAATAGTATGGTTTTTTCTTACACAGCATTATTGAAGCAAGAATTGATTAATAGAACCCACAACATAAAATTATGGGAGGGGATTAGTCAGTTGACAGGAAATTTCAATAAGTCCTGTCAGGATGTAGGCTGATGAACCAAGGTAAAGGAAACCATTGCCCAGAACACAGACGGAGGAATAATAGACTCACCAGTAGATCTCTAGAGATTCTCTACAGGTAGAGACACTAGGGACAGCAATCACAGAGATGAGACATGAGCTAAGACGTGGGACTCCAAACAGGGAGAATTCAATTGAAAGTTGTAGATAAACTCCTTCACTCACAAGTTGCAGAATTAGGTGTCTACTCTCCATGGAGAAAGAAAGAAGAGGAATAAGACAGAAAATGGAAATGGGAACAGAAAAAGGAAAAAAAAAAAGAAGAAAAGATAAAATCACAGACTTCTTTTAAAAAAATTGAATCTGGGGAAAGCCAGAGCAAATTGTAGGTATAGGTGCCTGAAAGCAAAGCCCTCCACTTTCTGTATTAATATATGAATGTTGCCCCCGATATATTGGCTGACTCCATGTCTACTCACCATGAACTGAAGCCTAACAACAGACATGACCCAAACATCTTAAGGCAAACTTGAACATGGCAGATTTCCTTTTTTAAATTTTTATCAAAAGAAAAATGACACTGGTAAATATAAAAGCTAGTATTATTATATTTTTAGTTTGTAACTCATCTTCTGCTTTCATTATGATTTAAAACACCATGTATAAAACAATAATTACAAATGCATACTAAGGGACACACAATGTATAAAGACGAAATTTGTGACAATAACAGCATAAAGGGAAATAGAGAGTTGGATAGGAGTAGAGTTAATGTTTGTTGTTGAAGCTAAGTTGGTATCATTCAAACTAGATTGGTATTAATTTAAGATATTAACTGTAATTTCATTCCCATGGTAACAATTAAGAAAATAGATTTTAAAATATACAGTAAATTAAATGAAAAGAGAACGAAAATTGTTCACTGAGAAAAAAATCAAAAACAAAAGAAGGCAGTATTGGAGGAAATGAGCAAAAATATAGAACCTATAAAAACAAAGGCAAAATGGTAGAAGTAAGTCCTGAAACATCAGTAGTCACTTTAAATGTAAATGAATGAAACTCACCAATTAAAAGTCAGAGATGCCAAGATATATTTTAATAAAATGATCTAACTATATGCTGCTTACAAGAGACTTTCTTTAGACTCAGAGACACAAATAGGCTGAACATAAGAGGATAGAAAAGATGTTCTATGCAAATAGTAACCAAAACAGAGCTGGGTTGGCTATATGAATATCCAATATATACATTTTAAGTTAAAGACAAAGAAAGACATTATATATTGATTAAAAGTGTCAATACATCAAAAATATATAACAATTATACACATCTACACACCAAGCAAAAGAGCCCCAAAATATACAAAGCAAACATTAACCAAATCAAAGAAGAAATAGTTCCACAATAATAGATGGAAATTTTTATACCTTCCACTTTCAATAATAGATAGAATATATAGACAAAAGATTAATAAGGAATTAGAGAACTTGAACAACACTATAAACCAACTAGACTTAGTGGCCATATACAGAACACTGACCAACAGAGCATAACACACATTCTTCTCATGTGCACATAGAGCATTCCCCAGGATATACATGTTATGTCTTAAACCAATGAATTAAAAAAGGTTGAAATCATCAAAGTATCTTCTCTAACCACAATGAAATAAAGCTAGAAATAATAACAAAAGGAAAACTGAAAAATCACAAATACAGAGGGTGCCAAAAAATGTATATACATTTTAAGAAAGGAAAAAACTGTATTAAAATTGTGCTGATGGTAACTACTTTGAGCACCTTTTGTAATTGCAGAAGTCAAACATGACTTGTATTCATCTTTTGTTATTAATATAGATTGAGTATTACAATTTTAATAGTTTTTACCTTTCTTAAAATTTGTATACATTTTTGACACCCTCTGTATATAAAAATTAAACAATACACTGTTAAACAACAAATGGGTCGAAAAAGAAATCACTAAGGAAATTAGAAAATACCTTGAGACAAATTCAAATGAAGTGCAACATACTAACACTTATAAGATGTAATAAAAGGACTTAGAGAAAATTTATGACTGTAAACACCTACATTAAAAAAGAAGTAAGATCTCTAATCAACAATCTAATTTTACATATTAAGGAACTAAGATAAGAGGAACAAAATGAACCTAAAGCCAGAAGGAAGAAAATAATAAAAATTAGAGTAGAGGTAAACAAAAAAGAACATAAAGAAAAATAGAGAGAATCAAGAAAATCAAAAGTTGGTTGGTTCTTTGCAAAGATCAACAAAATTGACAAACATTTAACTAGACTAAGTAAATGGGAAAGAAAATGAAAATAACTAAAATCATAAATGAAACTGGGGACATTATTACTAACCTTACAGAAATTAAAAGGATTATAAGAGAAAAAAATGAATAATTATACACCAAGAAATTAAAATCATCTAGATAAAATTCTTAGAAACACACAAATTACCAAAACTGACTCAAGAAGGAATAGAAAATCTCAACAGATCTAAGGATCTGTTCTTAGGGAACAGAGAATGAGTCCTGTTCAGACACACATAGAAGAATAACGACTCTCCAGAAACCGCCACAGAAGTAAAATCTGAGGTTGGCAGGTGGAAGCAGGGGTACATATAGGCCAAATTGTGAACTGGACATCAAGGAGTTGAGGAAATCAGACCTCTGAGGCCTGTGTCACATGGGACCACTGAGCTCTGGATGCTGAATTCATCATTATCAGTCTGAGTCTGGACCCATTACTGATGTTGCCTCTCTGGTGTCCTCATTTAGTTTCTTTAGACTCTGCTCCAAAAATCATCTCAACACTTTCTGGAGAAAGCATAAACTACACATCTGGTCCACCCACTGACAAGACTCTTCAGTTCTACTTCTGAAATCTGTGTCCAATGGGTTCTCTTTTCCCCATTTTCACAGCCCAAAACCACCTCCACCCCCACCAAAAACATTATTTCTGTCTAGACTAGTGCAGAAGGTCATAAATGCTGCCGTCCATCCCCACCCTGCCTTCAGCTCGGTCTCCACTCACCATCCAGAGCAATTTTTTAAAAAGAAAAAAATCCAATCAAGTCATTCTCCTCCTGCTGGACACCTTTCAAAGGATTCCTCTTACTTCTGAAATTATTCAGAAGTATAGACCTGCATGGTGTAGCCACCCGCCTTTCTCCCCACCCACCCCCACCCCCCCACCCCACTCCCCCCACCCCACCCCCCGCTCCCGGTATATTGGCCTTCTCCTTTTTGCTATGAAGCTCCAGGTCTGTTGCTCTTCTTTTCATTCCTGTTCACCCCAAGATCTTCACACATGCCCTCCCATTCACCTAAATGTTTGTCCCTCACACAAGCCCCACCTCTGTCATTACCTGGCTTACTCCTTGAGGTCCCGAGTGAAAGGGCACCTGCCTTGGAAGGGGAATGCAGCCTCTTTCCTCACCAGCCTGTCTCCTGCTGTCCAGTGTCCTGCTTTTCCTTTGCAATATTAGCAGAATTATAACTCAATTGTGTGTATTTGTTTGATTTCTCTCTCTCCTGCTAAACTGTATACTCCAGGAAAAAGGGTAGGGACTAGAAGGATTTGTAGGCTACTCTTTCTTCATCCTTTAATACAGGATTTTACACATAGTAAATGCCTTATCGATAGTTATTGAATGAATAAATAAATGAGTAAAAATCATTTCTCTCCTCTCTAGAAAAAGCCTTCTATTTATGGCTGAATACTACTTTTGCAAGTAAAATTTTTTACTATATATGTAAGCTGCTTAAAAATCTTAATTAGGGTTAATAAAGGCACATAGCACAATGTATAAAGGTAGAAAACTCATTTAAAATGAAGAAAAACCCTTTAAAATAGGATTCTTGAAATTCTATGCATCCGTGAATCTGCTCTAATTACAAATCATTCATTTGAGGAAATGGTGATTCTGCTGCAAATACTTGTAATAAAGAACTTATTTAAAAAATTTTAAACCACAGGTAACAATATTTTTGAACTTCAGAGCACAATCACATCAACACACGGTTGGATCACAAAGCCCATAAAAATATGATGTGTGGTTTTCAATATTGCAAGGATCTAGCTGTCTCGTTCTGGCAGCCACTCTCACAATGTGGAAAGTTTCCATAGCAATGACTTTTCACGAAGAGTATGTAAACATTGCAGCTACCTTGTCTTTCCATGGTCCAAACTTTTCCTGGTTCAGTCAGACTGCAGCTACACATTAGCCCAAAGCTAGAATTCAATAAGACTTTGTAAGGATAATTTTTTCAAGGAGCAATACTGAAAGTGTGGTCTGACAGCCAGGGCAGCTCCAGGGCTGAGCAAAAGCCCACTGTGCCATCCATGACCTCTGCAGCATCTGCCCTTTTACCACATTATATCATAGTGAGGTCTAGTTTTTGGAATGTTTTCATGAAAATCTCAGAGTCACCCTGAGATCATGAAGTACGAATTGCAGAACCTCGTCTCTCCCTGTGTGAAAAAGACAGACTTTAGAAGACGGAAATGTCTTGCCCAAAGTCCTACAATGTCAAATCCTATTCTGGAACCAGGATTTTCCAGCTTATTCACTCATTAAACTAATATGCAATGATTAGCTACTATTGCCAGGCACTATTCTAAGTTTCTGGAATACATAGTTTTTTAAAAAAAAAAACACAAAGACATCTATTTTCATGGAGTTTGCATTCTAGTAGAAAACTATGCAGGGTATAATTTTAAATAGGGTGGTCAACATAGCACTCCTTGAGGAGGAAACATTTGAGTAAAGACGTGAAAGAGGTGAGGGAATTAGCCATGTGAATATCTCTGGGAAGCACATCCAGGCAGAAAGAAAAGACAATACAGAGCTGCAAGGCACTAGTCCACACATAAATAATTTTTGATGGTGGTGATTGGGGGTGGGGGATGGGATTATTGGCAGTGAAGATGATGAAGGGAGGACCTATTAGACACATATTTTAGAAATAGAACTGATTTGTTTCGTTGATTGACTGGATGAATGGGTTATGTTTTCTCCAGGTGTTGGGATGATTTTTCAAACAGACTCAAAAGACACTATATGAAGACACTTGGTGGAACCCCAGTGACGAATCCAGACCCAGACCAATGTTGAGTAGTTTTGGTGGTGGAGATGGAAAACAAGGAAGCCACTACAGCTAGAGTAGAGGAAGGGAGGAGGATGGTTGTAACAAAGACCATAGAGGGAACAGAAGTAAGACAGTGGAGCCGGACAGGTCATTGGAAGGACTGTGGCTTTTACTCTGAGAAGACGAGGAGCCAGTAGTTTTAAAAGAGGAGGAACATGATCTGCCCTTGGTTTTAACAAGGCTGCTAGATTGATGATAGTTTGTCTAAGACAAGGATGGAAGAGGAAAGCCAGTTGGAGGCTATTGTAGCCATCCAGCCTTCAGATGATGGTGGCTTAGACCAAAGTGTTAGCAGTGGAGGTGTTGAGAAGTGACCAGCATCTGGATGTATTGTGGAGACAAAGCCAACAAAATATACTGAGGAATTGGGTATGAGGGTTAAGAGAAAGAGAGGAATTAGGGATAGCCCTCAAGGTTTTGGCCTGAGCAACTGGAAGCATGGTATTACCAAGCACTGAAGACATAAAACTATGTGGACACATCTGGGAGGGAGAAACAGAGGGTCAGTTCCAGACAAGCAGAGTGTAAGAAGTCCACCAAGGAGCACATGTTGAGAAGGGTGTTGGGTGTACAAGTCTGGACTTCAGCAGACATTCATTGGCTGAGATATGACCTTCTGGCATGGTATTCATCCCAGCTTGACATACTTCCTACAGCCATAGCTTGGACTTTTCTAGAACGTGAAACATGGTGGTCAAGTTAAATCCTCAGCACCCTCTTGCTGCCCACAAATCTGCACTAATGTTATTTCCAAGAAAAATAACCAGTCACCCTGCATTTTTACCTAAAGGGACCCTCAACCAAGGAGCTCGTTGCCCAATTTCATATGGTAGAAACCCTATTACAGAACTTCAGACAGACTGTAAGATGAAACTTTATTACTGACATTGCAATTGATTGAATATGTTACCATTTCTCCAATATCTATAGTATATTTAATCATTTTTCCCACTTTACAGAAGGATGCAGTTTTGTTTTTTATATCCTTATAGAAGAATTTTTTTTTAAAGCCTGGAGAAAATCACAAGTAGCTGAGTGATCCAAAAGAGCCACACTCGATGCATCTAAATAACCTTGTCTTTGGTTAACAACAAATTGATGCCAGGGGAATTATCATATTCTAAACTTTTCCTATAAATGTGACATCTCCATGTGTCAGCATAATCTGTGCTGAAAACATTTCATTGAATGACAAGTTGATTGGCCCCAATTTGAAAAGCATAGTGTATAAAAACATAATTTTGGGGTGGCCCACATTATGACAGCTTCTATATTCTGCTCTCACACAGAACTGATTTGAACTGTTTGGGGAATTTTGATAGTCTGTGAATGCTTTCTGCAAAGAAAATTGGCTGGATAGGAGAGGAAGGGAAAGGAAGAAATGAAATTAAAAACTGTTGGGTAACTATTATCAGCCAGACTTTATTTGAGAGAAAATGGTGAGGTAAGGGACTGATTGATAATCATTGTCTTTACAACCCAATGAACAGCATGATATAGATGAAAAGAATATCGCTTCGGAAGTAGAAAACCTTAGTGCAAATCCCAGCTTTGTCACTTATTGTGAGATGTCAAAAAAATTATCTCATTTCTCTGACCTTCGTGTTTTGCATTCATAAAAGAAGGATAACAATAGATACTTTCTAGATAGTTGTAAAATTAAAGTAGGTTTTATTTGTGTACACACACAGACACATACCCTAGCTTAGTTCTCATTTCACTCTACTAGAAATAGTGTATTAGGGAGAATCCAATATAGGCGAAGGTTTCCAAACTATTCAGAAAGGTAGAAACCACAGTTTAGATGATCAAGAAGAAAGCACGGGTCTTTTCCACTAAGATGCTATGCAGGGTCTTATTGAGTCAACAGCTTACAGACTTGAAAGAATAAACAGAACCCAGCACAGGTCTCTCTGTTCTGTCCTTTACATCATATCAGTGACTTAGGACCTTCTCCTGTGGTCTCCTCATTCATTTTAATGAGTTTATGTCAAAAGCTGTGGTCTTGTTGGTTAAAAGCCATCAGAAGAAATTCCGATAGAAAATAAGATACAGTAGCGGAAATACATCTTAATTATTTGGGGACTAGAAAGCAAAAAGAACCTTTCACAGAATTTTTCAACAGTTTTCTATCAATATACATCTTGCTCCATACTAAAGAGAAGTAAGAGGTCTGCTCTGCAAATTGCTGACCTGTAGGAATTCAAACCCCTTTATTACTTTCATTTCCTTTAACCTGCTGGGAGTAACAGTAAGGACAAGCGCCAATTCCAGATCCTAGATACCAAAATAAAAAGTCCAGAAAAATGGATGGCATATGGAGACTGGGGATTAAGTAGGAAGATGAGATGGCAACAAGAATAAAAACCCTGGAGAGAGAGAAAGGAGGTGGGCCAAAAATGAAGGAATCTTGGCTTTCCAGTTTAATCCCACAGAGACCTTCACTTTTAAATGAGAATGGTGCCTCTAATTTGCTCTTGATTATTGATAGGGTTTTTCAGGCTGGCTCTAATATGAGAAATTCCATGGCTCTGCTAAAAGGAAAAGTGGATAGACCAGCTCCTTTTCTATCGAATTTGCCATCAGAGCCAGATGAAGACATAAAAAGTAACAAGTGAGGGGTTGCGGGGAGTAAGTGCTTCAAATGTTTTGTTTTGCACTACTCTTCTCTTATCTAGCAAAATCATCTCGAGAAATATTAGCATCTATATTTGGGGAACTGAAGAAAGAAAACTGAAGTACAAAGTTTAATGTTTGTTGGTTTAAGTTCTGAGCTACATAAGGCGAACCTCACTGGGGAAAATGAAACAACTCCTGCAGGACAAGGAGAATGTCGACATGACCTGTGCAGTGGCACAGGCTAGGAGTAGCTAAGAGCTGAAGGCCACAAGCAGGCACATCTAGGGAGAGGTGTCATACAATAGGGTCAAGGTAAAGGACAAAGAGTTATGGTGCTGGTACCGTAGCTTATGTGGGATCAGAGATGTTCAAAATCTGGTCTCCATATAGACAGGCCTCTACTTCTGGAGCACAGCCTCAAGCAGCCTCCTGCTTGGAAGATGGAAAGATGGGCCAGCTTGCTGTGAGTCTTAGAGGGCAATGTTTGCCCTTGGTGCACTTTTCCTTGTGTCCTCTTCTTCCATCCTTTTTTGTCCTAAGAGGACTAAGTCAAAGGTAAGGTCACATATAAAGTGAGAGGGAAGGAGCCATATTTAGCAGAGGTCCCATGCCAGAGAGACAAAAATCATCCTTATGACTTGCATGTACAGACCAGCTCCCGGGGGCTGTCTCTACACCTGGAGCAACCCATGAGGGATGTGGAGAGGCAATCAGAATCACCTGGGGGGATATCTCTTAGCAAGGAAGGGGACGTGTTCTTTTCACCTACCAAACTGACCACACACACATTTCTGGGCTTTCCATATTGTCTACCACAATCATATTATTTTGACATCACAAAGCTTCAGTAAGTGCCATAAAATGAAGAAGAGCTAAAACACTTAAAACCTAAAGTATAGTTACTTACTCAGCTAATCTCCACAATTTTTCAGATTAGCATCTCTCCCACTGCTTCTGAGGTGTGAATCAGTCAACAAATAAATGCCATTCATAGTTCATTGTGAAATATTCATTTATTACCATTGGATTCTGAAGCAGATACAACCTATCTTAATGTTAGCACATCTCAGACTATGAATCAGTTGAAATCACTATATGGTTGCTTTTGTTTTCTCCTCTTTAACCAAATCTTGAAAACAATATTTTTGAGTTTAAATATGTACAAATCGGTATATACCCCAAAGAATTGAAAGCAAGTTCTCAAAGAGACACTTGTTCACCCATGTTCATAGCAACACTATTTGCAATAGTCGAAGAGTAAAAGCAACTCAATTTCCAGCAGCAGATGATTGAATAAATGAAATGTGGTATATACATACAATGTAATATTATTCAATCTTAAAAAGGAAGAATGTTTTGACACATGCTACAACATGGATGAAATCTTGAGGACATTGTGTTAAGTCACGAATAAGCCAGTCACAAAAAGACAAATACAGTGTGATTCCAGTCTTATGAGGTATCTAGAGTAGTCAAATTTATAGAAACAGAAGGTAGAATAGTAGTTTCCAGGCGCTAGGGGAGGCGAGGAGGGAGAATTATTGTTTAATTTCCAAAATAAGTCACAGTATTTCCCAGTCCTACGATACAATGGCTCAGTATTGTACAGTAAGAAGTCTCCAAGGAAACCCCAATATTGAAGTCCCAGATGCAAAAGAAAAATATTAAAGAAAGAAAACATTAAAAGAGAAGAAAAGGAGGGAAAATACGAAGACTAATGAGAAGACTATTTCAGTTTTGCAAGATGAAAAGACTTCTGGAGATTCATTGCACAACAACGTGAATTTACTTAACACTAGTGAACTGTACACTTAAAAATGGTTAAGATTATAAATTTTATGTGTATTTCACCACAATTAAAAATAAAAAATAAATAAAATGTACAGAGTATGAAATATTGATCTGTTAGATGAAAATGACTTTGAGGTAGAAGTGAAATTTCAGCAGGCAATCCTTGACAAAGAGTGGAATTGGGGGTTGGAAATCTTGGGAAGGGATTTAGAGGTAAAGGAAGCAGCATTCAGAAGTCTGTTAGGAATCCATTGACATGCTCACAACGGATTCCTGACACATTGAGGAATGACACTAAAAATAGTGTGTACACATTTACAGTAGAATGCTGTACACATATGAGGGTCTTGAAGCTAAGGGGACGGAGTTGGGCATGGATGGACATAAGGGTAATAGTGAGCCACCATAGGGGTTTGATGAGAGAGGTGACACTGTCAGAGCAGCAGGTGAGAAAAATGAATTTGGCAGCTGCATGAAGGATTGACCGCAGGGGAGCCATGCTAGAAGCGGGGAAGCCAGTGAGGAATGCGTTGTGATTATTGGTCTTGGAACATAAGCATTTCCTTGCCATTAAATTGATCTTACCACAATAATTTACCCTGCCCTACAATACAATGGCTCAATATTTTGCAGTAAGAAGTCTCCAAGGAAACCCCAATATTGAAGTTCCAGATGCAAAAGGAAAATATTAAAGAAAGAAAGCCTTAAAAGAGAATAAAAAAGAACAGGAAAAATATGAAGACCAACAACATATCAGGGAAAGGACTCACTAAACTGAGTGATTTGTACTAGAGAACTAGCCTTCTTTTCTTCAAAAATAGCTGGACTATTTCACTCTAGCAAAAGGCAATTTATCAACATTTCACACATTGATGGGCATTTCTTCCTAAGACTGTTAAATAACCAAAAACTCCAATCAGACGGAATAGTGTGCACACACACGCAAAACAAGCGCAAAAGAAAGTACCAAACATCTTATGGAACAGAAAGGATCCCATTCCCAGGACAGCATAGAGCACGAGTGAGTTAGAAGACGAGGAAAATATGTGTGTGTGTACGCAGGCGTGTGTGTGCATGTCTGAGCACGCACAGGGCCGGTAGGTGCGTTTGGGGGAAAACATAGGACAGTGCCAAACAGACGCGAGGAGAATGTGGCAATGCTGACTTACACAGAGACTTCATTGTCAAAAATATTTGCGGGCAAAAATAAGCTCATGAAAGGGCATGAATGTGGCTAAAAATAAACCTATATTTGAACCCCAGCTCAGAACATTCTTTGTGCCTTGGACAGTTAACTGAACCTCATGAAATTTCAATAAATACATGTCTGAAACAAGATGACCACACTTAATGAAAGTGTGGAGAGGCTTAGAAATAATAGAGTGCCTGGAATAATGCCTGACACGTAACAGGTGCTGAAAATAATAACGTTAGAATGAAAATAGGACTGCATTACTTATATATGTATACACAAAATATGATTGTTTCATGCAAATTTACCTCCTCACATACCTTTAAAACGACATGCATTTACTGAGCATCTATTATATGCCGAATGCTAGGTACTAAACGGTGATGGCTGGGTCAGCCCACAAGAGCAAATGTAGCCCAATATGTCTGTATATTGACTCTCCAGAACCTCCTATATTGATATGAAGAAGGCCAAGTGCACAGGGGAAAATCTCAGTTGGTGGAGGCTGGGAGACGGCTGGTAACCGTCCACCACAGCGCCCAGGCCAACGTGCTGGTCAGCCTGTGGAAGTGCAGCATCGCCCCCTACTGGAAAGAGCACTGGATGACCAAGGGGTCTTACATTTCCAGTCAGAGATGGGCTCCCCAGAGTGCTCAGCCATGGTACTTCAGAAAGTGAGAAAGGAGAGGAAGAGCAGAGTGAATATGTGTGTCATTGATAAGGTCAGGAATGGCCAGCTGACCCAGGGAGGAAGGACATCTGGTGGTTGTCCCTTTTCTGACTCTAGCATCCCAAACCCACAGGTCATTCTAGCAAAAGGGTGCTATTGTCAGAGCCAGAGGCCCAATGTGACGAATGAGTGAGTCTCCTCGCCCCCACAGGCCAGCCCACATCACTACTTGACTCAAACAGAGAGCCAGCAACCTCTAGTGCCCTCCGATATGGACCATTTCCATTCAGCCAACCATGTTCATGTCCCCTACGCTTGATCACCTCACCATGTCATATGCCCCCACCTCCATCACGGAAGGTAGAAGACAGACATTGAATAACATAAAATGTCACACAGTACTGTCCGGGGGACATTAACATTAGGTGGTTCATTAAGAGAAGCCATAGAAGGATGGTGAGGCTTTAACTAGGCCTCTAAAGAAAAGTACACGTGGACGAGGGAGAGAAATGGAAGGCTAGTGAGTTTACGGGGAAGAACGAACAGAAGAGTACGTAAGGAGCCAGTTCGCAAAGCTATATAATGCCAGGCTCACTCTGTAGACAGCGGGGTTCTTTTGTTTTTTAATTAAAATTTATTGGGGTGACAATGGTTAGTAAAGTTACATAGGTTTCAAGTGTACAATTCTGTGATACATCATGTATATCTCACATTGTGTGTTCACCACCCAGAGTCAGTTCTCTTTCCATCACCATATATTTGACCCCATTTACCCTCATCTACCAGTGGGTACTTTTTTGAGCTGAGTATTACCATGCAGAAAATGGAATCTAAGGAATATTCATTGGGCAATACCAACTCGAGTTACTCCAATGAAATCTTTCTTCTTGTCCATCCCATTTATTATCCTCTTCTGCTGAATTCACATCTCCCTTAATAACACCACCACTTCCTCGTACCAGTTACCCGACATAGAAACTTGGAAGTTATCCTTAACTCTTCCTTGTTCCTGATATTAATATATATGCAGACACTAAGTCCTGTCTGTACTGCCTTCTCTAAATATGTCTCAAAGTCCTCTCTTCTCCATCTCTGCTAGCACCTCTATAATTCAGACCCTCATTATTTCTTGATCATCTTTGCCTCAAATTTAACGCCCTTCATTCTATCCTTTGCATTGCCACAAACTGATGGCTCTCAAATTAGACTATAACCATGCTACCACCTACTGACACTAATTTATCATCTCCCTGTTGCTTTCATAAGAAAGTCCTTCGCTTGTCACATAAGACCCTTCATGAGCTCGTACTTACTTACAGCCCCTGTCTTACCTACAATTCCCCTTTCTAAACCACTTGTGCTCTAGCCTTATCAAACTACCTGCTGTCCCTTGTCCCTAGAATGGGCCAGGCTGTTTCACACCTCAGGGTCTTTACATGTGCGGTTTTAGCTTCAATGGCCCAGACTGTTTTATACCTCAGGACCTTTGCATGTGCTGCTCCATCTTCTTGGACCACTGTTCTATTCTCTGCATGTCCTTCATCCACCTAGTACTTACTTTTTCCTGGAGACAGGAATCTAAGCCCAAGCATTACCTCTTACAGGAAGCTCCCCTGACAGCTCAGACTGATTTTAGAATTTCTCTCTTTTTCTCTCCATGGTGCACTCTACTACCTTCATTATAACACACCCCATACTGGGTGAACTGTGGACTTTCTGTTTTTCTCCACTGGGCCTTTGTACCCAGCCCTGTGTCCCCAGCACCTATCAGAGTGCTGGCTTCATGGTAGATGTTTAATAGTTGTGTTGCATTTAATACAAGAGGAACATTAATAAGTGACAAATATCTGTTCCACACAGAAAGAAAGCTTGGAACTCTCAAGAGCTTATAACCTGAGCATCCCTCTAAATGGAAACTTCCAAAAGCAAAATGAAGCCATAACCTGGAGAGAAGTTTCACTGAGGCCCAGGTGATTTGGACCATTGTATACAACCAGTTGTAGGGTTAGATTATAAAGGTAGAAATATTTATGTGCCCACATATATGTGAGTTCATTTTATTCTGATTTTACTCTGTTTTATTGGGATTAGCATGGCTGCCAAGTATTTTAGTTGCGAATATGAAGGAATTGAAGTTATCTTGAAGATGCCCCAAGGTGTCTGCTCAGAATCTTTCATCTGGCCAAATTAGTGCCCCATTAAGCCCCCATTCCCACCTCTGCCACCAAATGTCCTTCCCATCCTTGGACATGGAAGTATACCAAAATGTCAGGATAGATCTCCTCCTACCAGGCAGGGCTCTGAACCATCCTGCTATTTTACAGAGCCAAAGGGCTCCCTGCATTGCCTCAGGTAGTTCAAATGAACCCAGAAAGACAGGTGGAGGGCAAACATAACACAAATATGCACCTGTAAAAATAGCCCCGTGATAACAGCCGCCCATGAGCTAGGTGGGAGCAGTAACAGATGGCTACGTCTGTCTAATTTTCCAATCCCTGAGGTTGTACCTCTCTGCTTCCCTTCCATCTCTTTTCCTGGAACACGGTTTTGGCAGGCAGTGGGTCCCTTGGAATCAACAGTATCCTTCAAAGTCATTCCATAATGGTACAGCAATCAAGGCCAACCCCCAGACTACCCAGAATCAGAAACCCAGAGTAATAAACATGAGTCATGCCCAAAATGCATCAGTAACCTTGTCAGGGCGTTCCTGCATTTTAACAAAGCACTTTTGTTGATCAATGTTCCTTTTTTAAAGTAAAGACAGAGAAAATTGTGCTCAGATAAAAGTCAAGAGATATTTAGGCAATGCGATTGCTGATTGCTAGCCAGGTTCCTGGGCGCAGACAGGACACGCTGTCCTAATTCCTGCTGTCTGCCCTCCTCTCGGGCACCACCTGTGGCCAATCAGTTTCCTCAGAAAAGAGTCTGGAACTTGAGATAAATATTGACGAATGCTGATCATCCTAATAGATATTCCCCAGAACAGACTACCAGTGTCCTGGAAGTTATTAATGCTTGAAATATTTTACAGTGACTTAAAAAATGTAAAACACAATGTTTTCAAAATGACTAAAACTTATTTTTGAATTCTATTTTGATAGCATCCTCTGTAAACTTCCTGAGCCCAGTAATTGAAGGAGATTATAACTTAAAGTTTTATACAAGTAAAATATTTAATATATTTCTCAATATTTAATCTTCCTTACTATATAAGGAAAGAAAATGCACTTAATTTTTTCACCAAACCCCATGTTGATGCCCCCAAATGCCCTTCAGGTGACCCTAGTATTCCATACAAACATCATCACTTTCTGTAAGTACCAGGAGTGAACAAATTTGGGGGTAACATGCTGAGAAAAATGGGCTTAACCTATCAAACATTTTTTGAGCATGAGCGCTTACTAAACATTGTGCTAGGCCCTCTGGGGGATATTATATTGACAAGGGTGTCATCTTTGCCCTCACATTTCTTTTCTTCTAATGAGAGAGAGAAACAACTAACTCTGACACCTAGCAGGATGCAAGGAGTAGGGGTGTATTTTACAGAGCACTGAGCGTATGCTGGTAGCATCACAGCCTCCATTTCACTGAACGCCCACCACAGCCCTCTGATTTGGATATTATCAACTTTCCAAAGCGGAAAAATTGAGGCTCAGAGAAGTTAAGTGACTTACCCAAGGTCATGCAGAGTAAATCACTGACTCCTCATCAGCCCAGGTCTGCCTGATTTTATGCAGCCCATGTTCTTTCTCTAAGCCAAACCATGTTTATTCTCAGTAAAAGTAGTAACATGCTGGACTGACTAAGCAAGAAGAAGTCATTCCAATGGTGTTGCTGGAGAGGGCATAGGTATCGCGGAGAGCTTTGTGGAGGAGGTGGCAATTGAGCTGAGACTTGAAGGAGTATGAATTCAACAGGAAATTCATGGGGAAGAAAATGTCAGACTAATGACATTGAAGGCTTGTGAACTTCTTCATTCATTCACTAATACAAATGATTTAGCACATATGATGTGCTGAACTCAGCTCCAGGTGCTGAGAAAACAGATGTGAGCAAGATGAACAAATACCTTCCTTCAAGGCACTGAGGTTCTAATGGAGGGAAGAGGACTAAACAAACACTATAAAAATTATGGACGCTATAATTGTGGCTATCAACAGAGTCATGTTGAGAGCGATGTTGGAAGCAGGGAGAGGAAGGGACTAATCTAGATAAAATGATACAGGAGGGCTCTCTGGATCTGGATTGACATTTGAACAGAATGCTGAATGGAATGAGGAACAATGGAATGTGTGGATATCTGCAGAGGAGATCTCCAGGCAGAGGCCATGAGAAGGGAATGAGCTTGGTATAACACAAGGATTCCAGTATGGTGCAAACAGTCTGACCAAGCGGGACATGGTAGGAGATAAGGCAGGCGTATGGGCAGGGGCTGACTCCAAAAGGCTTTGGATTTGTCTCAGAATGATGAAAAGCTCCAACAGGGTTTTGAGTAGGAGCATGACATACTGTGATACATTTTAGGGAGATTCCTTTCGTAGCTGAATGGAAAATTGACTATGGGGGCAAGAGGAGAACAGGAAGCTGATTTACAAGGCTGTAGCAGCCCAGGTAACAGATTATGGTAGCCTGGGAAAGGTGCAAGCAGGGGAAGTGGGAAGCTTTGAAATATATATTTGGATGGTAGGTCCTATCAAGTTCCTGGTCTGTTGAGGAAGAAAAGTTGCTAAGAGCCTAGGATGAAAGATGGATTCTATATATCTGAGATGAAAAGATTGACAGTGAGCTCAGGGGCTCCCTGAAAGAGAGGAGTGATCAGATGGTACTGTGGAGGAGTAAAGATCTGCAAGTTACTTGGGGAGCAAGAAGGACCCCAACCCAAATGAGAGTGTCCACTTGAGAGGGAAGGTTTCATTGAGAGCCAGGAAATGAATGAAGCATCTGTGACTAGGTTAAGGGTGTATATGAAGTCGTTTGCAATGAAGTAGAGGATCTGAAGCGTATAGTGGGAAAGGTTAGGAGGGGAACGATTACATCTGGTTTAGGTAAAAGGAAACACAGAGCCACAAGGGGTTGGGACTTCAGAAAGGATGGTGACTGAGGGAGCGTTTTTCAGTTAGTTTGAACAAAAAACATGGATGAGCTACAGGGAAAATAACTGGCCTGGAAATTTCCACAGAACTAGACCTGAAAGTCTGATGGATTGAGGTTGCTGATGGATTGAAGGACGTGGATCTCTCTGGAACAAGCAAGCTGCTTCTGGAAATTCTAGACCAGGTGGGCTGGCAACAGGATTGTTTGGTTCCTAGGAGTCTCACCAAGTGCTAGAAATAGCATTAGCTCCAGATGGATGGGAGGCCTTTCTGGATGGAATCCTTCACAGCTTGTCTTAACTGTGACTCCAAGGGAATAAATGGGAAAATGGCATCATTGATTTTTAAAGTAACTCTAGGTGAGATATTTGCCTGTACTTTCTGTTTCCCTTTACTCAGCTCTTACTTCTCAATCCACAGAGATCTAATTTCCACTCATTTGAGTTCATCCAAAAAGCTCTGTTCAAGTTCACTAGTGGCCTCCATGTTGTCTGATCCAACAGGCATTTTTCAGCCCTCATCCTACCTCACATCTCCATCCTCCTGACCAACCCTTCTTTGTGAAACACTTTCTTCCTTTGGATTTCCACAGTAACAGACCTATCTTGATTGTGCTCCTACCCATCTGGCCACTCATTTGTTATGTTTCTAAAATCTTCTTTTACTTACTTAACCTTTAAAATGTTGAGGTTCCTTAATCCTTGATTGTAAGCCCTCGATCTTTCTCATCTATAGGCCATCTCGTTCAGATCCATGGTTCCAACTGCCTGATGTAATGGAGGCCGGTGAAAAATGCTATGGCAGTGTACAGCGGTATGCATGACTAAGGTATGTGGGAGGTTGTTTGAATTGGGTCATTGCTACCCAGATGGAAAATGTAGCCTTAGGGTGAATAATGAAGCCCTAGGAGAGTATATGTAGAGGGAGAAAAGAGAATCCAAGCTAGAATGCTGGGGAAAAAATACTTTACTGGAATGGAAGTTGAATACGCACCAATAAATAAAAGTAATTGCTGTTATCATGCATCATGATTATCTTATTCTACAAGTTAAGTGCTTGTCTGTACATTTCAAGACCCGTATTTATTACTTATGCATGAAATGTATTTCCTACATTCCACCCATCTCCTTTATCCAAAATATTCATGCCTACCTTTCACTCAGCATACCACCAGCCTTTGGTTCATCAATTAAATCCATCAACAATAATTCTTATTGATTGCCTTTAGGATGTATGGTGATGTTTAAAGCACTGTAATCCATCTTTATCCTCAGAGATTTTGATGGAGTATTGTAATAATCCTACTGTTGTCAGCTTTTCCATCAGCATCAATTAGAAAAAACACAAAGAAACTATACGTTTAATCATTTTATCAAGGTAACAAGTATAGAAGCATCACTTGCAAGCAATCAACAATCATTATTGCATGCAACTAACAGGAGTATGTTCTACTTTTTAAAAATCCACAATACAGCCAACACACAAGGAAGTTATCTATAGTGTACTCATGGCAACCCTGCTGTTAAGCTTATTGATCTACTCTAATAAATTACCTGCTTTGTGGACATCTGTACTCTTCAATTCCAAAGTTAACCACAATATCAAGGACTATTTCCTTGATAGTCCACCTCTCAATTTCCATTTATTTGCAGACTCTTTGAAGACTCTTTGAAGAGACAATCCACTATTAAGGGAGTAACACTCACCTTGGGACCAGAAAGTCTTGGTCCAAGCTTTGATTTGTAATTAATTCAATCATGCAAAAATCTCATTTTCCTTATCTCTGTATCTATGTGAATAACTTTGTAGACCTTCCTCACCTCCCCAGAAAAGACAGGTGGTAAGAGTATTACCATTACAAAAAGTTTTGGAAACCCAAACACAGCTTTTCCGTTGCTCAGTGAAAAGTTTGAGAGTCATCTGTTCTCAGTAGCTTTATGGCATTGACAGTAGGAAACTGCTTCATGGAAGCCACCGTTAATTTATTACAAGTGTATTTGCAGAATATTAGACATACCTAGCTTCAGGTCTAAACCTGTAGACATGTTCCATCCAATTGGATCCTCATAATTGCCCTGAGAGATAAGGAGGCAAAGGGCTACTCTTCCCACTTTGCAAATGAGGAAAGAGAGGCTCAAGGCTTAGCAAACTGACCAAGATCACACAGCTAGCAAAGGGTCCAACCAGAACTTAGTTTTTCAAATTTTCTAGTTCTGAGTTGCACACCTTACAACACCTTTAACAAGAAGGAAGAAAGCAGTGCATAAATCCCTCCTCAGTGCAAGGAATGACGATTTAATAACCTGAGAGAGTTAATGCACTTCCAAAAGGATTCATTCTCCCCTACCTACACTGAGTCGGGTTTATTCAAAATTCTCACAAATTGATTTATAACAATGATGAGAAGGCTCGTGAAGCTTTACCTATACAACAAAAATAATAATACTTAGCATTCATGTGTAACTTCACATTTTGTTGATATTGACAACAAGTAATTAAGAACTTATTTCATAGATGGCTATTATAATTATTTCACAACACAAAACACCTAGACAGGCTTCCTTTTTATTGGACAGAAATGTTTTAAAGATTAATTTAACAATACCATTTTAAATGTGCAGAGCTCTGAGCCTCTTTCTTGTGGGACAGGTTCTCACAGTCTTGTGCATTTAATTTACAATGAGCTTTAATAAAATATTCTCTTTAGCTGTCTCATGTGATAGAATGCACATGCTGAAACTTAGCTGTAGACAAACACTATACAGTGCATTCTAGTCATTTCCAGCTTGGGACACAGAAGATTCCAAACCCATGATAATTAAATGTTAACAATCTCTTTGATCCAGTGAAATGAAACGCTATTGACCCAGTTCAAATTCAGGGACAGAGTGATTCCAAAGCAGCTCTTATAGGTATTTGTCTGCATGAGTAAGACATTACATAACCGTGATGCTTGCAAGGTGAAGGATAGGTTTGAGACAAGAGGATTTGTACGTGCAAAGTGGTATGGACCAAGAAAGCCACATGCATAAGCTCTGTACACATGACCTTGCCAAATCTTGGCTTGGCTGCACTAGCTGGTTTTTACAGGTGTTCAGATCATTGACAAATGAAATAGAAGACCCAAGCCCATCTTTTTAATTACAAAATGCCTCTCCCTCCTCCACAATCAGATTTCTACTCATTTCAGCACTAAAAAAAAAAAAAAAAATGTCATCACAATTCCTAGTAGCTTGCTTCTGTTTCCGCTTCAGTAGGTATCCTGTAGATGGGAAGTCACAAAACAGCTTTGCATCCCATCAAGTTGCCTCCACCCAAAAACAGCTGCAATGCTTATCTAATTAAACCCCAGCGCCAAACTGTGAGCTTCTGCATCTATCATTAATATTGTATTTTGGATCACTTTAAATTCTGACTGAGGGTACGTGGCTCCCTGCACACTGGTCTCCAAAGGAGATTTTTCAAATAATCTTTAAGCGGCATTGAAAAAAATAAAACAAGCTGCCTGCTGTTTGACGCGAGTTCCACTACCCTGCTGCACCCTGATTAGCTGTTAATGCTAATTGAGAGATGAATATTGCTTATTCCAAAATGCTAAAGATTTGTTTTATTATTATGAAAAGGAAAATGCAGTTCTCCTTGCCTCAAAAATGTGGCTTCTTTCCCACATTTTAAACGGCCCTAAAGAATGATGGTTTCTGGGTCTCTCGTCTACAGTTTGCAGAGTCATTATACAGAATCACTTCTTTTCTCTGGGGGGCCATCCACAAGCTAGTGAACTGTGATCTCCACGTGGGATTTGCACATTCATACCCTACATCTGGAACGTGTAAATGCTGTTCACAGAGATCTGATGGCCCAGAAATATTTATGTAAATGTCTGTCCTGCTAAGGCACATGTGGATGCATTTGGGTTCAAGCTCATAAACCAAGAGGGACAGTTTCCTACATCGCTATTCTAACAGACTAAAGCCAACAGGCCGAGCCAAATGGGACAATTTAGACAAAGAGAGACTGGCAGAAACCAAATGAATGTCTGCTTCCTCCTAGCATTCTAGGAAAACTACCAAGCAGCTGTGCCAAGGCACACTGCTCTTCTTTGTTTGGAAAAATACTGACCTACTGGAAATCAGGGGATGCAGTCAGCACCAGGTTCAGTAGCTATGTATGCAAGACAGACATTCTAACAAAGAACAGTCGACTGCAGAAACACAACATGCACCGAGCTCATCATAAACACTGCTCAAAAATCATAAGGACATAGGATACTGTGGGAACCCTCAGGTTCTCATTCCCTAAGCCGAGACTGACTGGGCCTTTGCCAGATTATTGTTGGCACTCAGCCACATCAACTACGGAGTGATAGGGAGTCTCAGAGAATACAAGTAAGAGAAAGAGGATGATTCAAGAGTGGCACAAATATAACGAAAAAGAAGAAGTCTTAGGATGGCATTCGGCAGAGAAGAGCAGGCTAAAAGATTTAGGAACAGTGTGAAAGCTCATATGAAAGATCCTCATGAAGGGAGTAATCAGAGGGGTGTCCCAAGTCTAATGAACAAGTCAAAACAGATCAGGGGATGGGGATCAGGACTGTGCCCATTTAGATAAGCTGAAACTACATTTCCCAGAATTCGTGTGTGTGTGTGTGTGTGTGTGTGTGTGTGTAATTCTAAAGGGAGGGCAAGAAACAGCTTGCAGGTGATTTGGAAGAAGGAAGTGAAGTAGCAGTCATATTGGTTTTTCATCTTTGAAGGTCAGAGCAGGGCTGCAAGCTCTGTTGCAGCCCCTGACATTTCTAATCTGCTTGTTGGCCCGCAGCAACTCTAGATCCTGCTGAATCCCCACCTTCAACTTTTGTGGCTCTGAGGCCAGGAGAGTGGTTAGCTCATTGACAAAGGGTGCCAGCTGCTCCCAGTCGAGGTTAAAAGCTATGAGAGACCAACACAGATTCCAGTCCATCCTCCTGGATTCCAGCTAGGATCCATAGCTCCTGGTTCATCCTTGCTTTTCCCAGTTCACATCCATCTTCCCTCCCAGCCACTAATTCCACACACACTCCTATCAGTGGGGCCTCCTTGATCACACTCAGAAGGAAAAGTAATTTTCTTTGACCTATAATGGTTTAACTACAACATTCTAGATAACTCACCATGCAGCTCTGTAGGGATTGGAGCTCAGGTATAGGTACCACAATGCTTTGTAATAAACTGTCTCTGATCTACAGACCTCATGTATTTTTCCTGTCAGAATATATATGAATGTGCCAGATTCTCTGCTTTTACCAAAATGAACTGTTCAGAGATGTCTGGAAAATTGAAAACTTCCATCAGTGCTTGACCTTTCCTCTCTACCATTTCTACAATCCACATGAGGAAAGAACGCTCTGTGTTCTTCTTCAAGAAAGTTCTTCTTCAGTACCCTACCAGAGTAACATTGCTCCTCACTAAGCATTCTGCATTAAGACAGAGAGCGCCCAAAGTGAGAATCACTGGACTCCAAACCCAGCTTCATCACCTACCAGCCCAGTAATGTTGAGAAAGTCATGTCACATTTCTGAGCTCCAGCTTCCTCACATGAAAATTTGAGATAATGCTGCTTGCTCTGCCTACCTTACAGGGTTTGGGCATCAAATGAAATGATGTGTGTACAACAGTTCATAAATATGAAAGTCTATAGGACCCAACACATTCCAGCTACTGAAAAAAGTTTTGATTTAGTTGAGCAATAACTAGGGAATCTCCACCAAGCTATCATCGGTATAGCTGGTGCCTGTACGCCAGCAATGAGCTTCTCAGCTATGACAGGCCCTGCCCTTTTGCCTCCTCATTTCAAGAGTCCACTTATTTCCCTGTATAGTACTTGTTTTCCCCTGCTATAGGACAGAACCTAACCTTAAACCTCAACTAGCATGATTAGGGCCTTCGGATTCTGCTAGTTCTCATCAGTCCTTTCTGTAGAAGACTAGATTCCACTTTTAGTATACCCTAGCTACTTGATGAGTTATTTTCCATGAAAAGAAAAATTACCCTAGATCATAATATTTTACTTTCATTTGCTGTCTGACCTATCTCCATTATTATCATGGTTCCCTACTGCTGAGTTAGACTTCTACCTTCTCTTCTGATATCAAAAAGACTTTCTAATAAAGAACCATCGACTGCAGAAACACAACACGTACCTAACTCAGCATAAATACTGCTTAAAAATCATAAGGAAATAGGACATATTGTGGGAACCATGAAGTTCTCATTCCCATAAGCCAAGACTGACTGGGTTTTGCCAGGTTATGGCCTGGCACTCAGCCACATCAACCACAATCTAGAATCTGTGTTGGTCTCTTGATTATCTCTTCTAATTTGGAAAATTGTACTTAATTCTTAGTTGAACACTGCATCTTGGATTACCCAACTGTCTGTCCTTCATGGGCCAGTGTTAGAGGTAATATCCTTTCTCACTTTCCATCTGCATATCAATGACACAAATGTCCCAAATCCTTTACCTATCCCTATATTCTCACATGTTAGTGGGCAGGGTATTATTCCTCACCCCTGGACTTGACCGTGGAACTTACTATGGCCAATGGAATGCTTGCCATTGTAACACAGAGTCTTGAAAAGCACTTGCATGTTGGTACTTGCTTGCTCTTGAACACTGCCGTGACCGTGAGAGTTTAACCAAGCTACCCTGCTGGTAGACAGGAGATCTGTGGGACAGGGCTAAGTTGTTCAGTGATCCCAGCCACGGCTGTCCTAGAACAACTGACAGCCAACCAACCTACAAATATACAAGCCCACCCAGGAAACTAAACGCATAAATAATAAACACATTATTTAAGCCACAGAGTTTGGGGCTGGTGGTTATGTAGCACCACTGTAGCAATAAATAACTGACTCAGAAATCAATACACAGAGTGAGGTGTTTCTATGACAAAATCCTAAAGTACATATGTGGCATTGACTTTATGACTAGGTGATAGGTAAATCTAGAAAAATGGAAATGAAACTGTTGAAGAAACCTAGAAAATGTGGTAAGAAAACTGTCCTCTTATGGGTGGAAAAATCAGTGATTCATGCTATTGTAGGAGTAAACTGTACAATGGAAGATAGAAGATATTACTGATGAAATTCTGGACTTCAGCAAAGAAATTTCAAAGCAGAATATTGAAAGTATCAGCTGGCTCTAACTAATTGCGCATAATAGAGTATTACAAGAAAAAAGATGAACTCAGAAAATGACTGGACAACTTGCGAATTGAACTTAGAATATAGAGATGCTATACTCTGCTAATTTATAAAATAAAACTGCTTTTCATCTCCAGCCTTTTAAACCAGTAAAATATTCTCAGATTAAGACATCGCCATGGGTAAAGACCAAATTCAGTTTGTCTGCGAGACCTTTCGTTAAGACTTCTTGGATCATTAAGGTGGTACGTTGTAGACTAAGTTCAACAAAAGGACTTTCAAGATTCTTAAGGACGTTGTCCCATGGTAATACAAAAGGCACCAAACATTGGGATTAAATATGTAGAGAAAATCACGTCTGCAAAAAATTGTGGGTTTGGTTTTTGACACTGAAGTACCCTGGATGAAAAGGAATCAAATTCAAAATGAAAAAAGGTTACTGCTTCCTGAACTTTCTATGAGCAAGAAGCAGGCTGAGAAAGTTGTTCAAAGGGTACATTTTCCAACCCCTCTTCAGAAGTGGGCAAGGAGTAAAAATAAGGACATCTCAGGGAAGAGATAAGAGTTGTGGAGAACAATGGACTTGGGAGCCACTCATGGAAAATCGAATCTAGGTTTAATCAAGGCACATTTCCCATTCCCAAAGTGGGTTTGGCCTTGCGACTTGCTTTGACCAATGATATTAACAGGAATGTTGCAAATAAAGTCCTAAAAAGCACTTGTGCATTGGTGCTTGCTCATTCTTGCCCTCTGCCATCATCAGGAGAATATGCCTGGGTCTGTCTGATGGAAGGTGAGAGATATATGGAGCAGATCAGAGCCATCCCAGTCATCGAGCTGAACGCATTCCAGATCTCCTGACAGTCATTCGCCCCAGACACAAAAGCAGTAAATTCTTACAATTTTAAGCCATTGAGTTTTGGAGTGGTTTCTTGTTCAGCATAATTCTGAAATAAATAACCAATGCACTGTTCCTCCTGGTTCTGTTTGCTTTCCAAGCAGCCAAAGTCATAATGTGTCTCTTACCTGTAGTCACTTTCTTTATGACTATTATTCTTATCAGCTATTAATATCACTATTACTATTATCACTTCTAGTCTCAGAAATTTTGTTATAGATTTATACATGCTTAATATATAGCCCTACCTCTGCCACCTTTCTATGATTGTATATGTTTTGTGTAATCGAGGTACACCCCTCCCCATGGTCCCTACCTCTGCCACCACATCCCAAGCTTGTGTCAAGTCCTAGGTGAGTATGTTGGTGAAACTCTCTAGGTCTCATTGTTCTCATCTGTAAAGTGAGAATAATGGAGTACACTTAGATACACTTTATATTTATTTAGCACTCCCTACGTAATCATGTTAAATGTGTTTTTATGTCATTTATTGTCTTAAAACAACGTGTGGTACATGTTGTTATTTCCACTTTACAGATGAGGAAATATGGGGCATGAAAACTTTCCCAAACATTCCCAATTTTCATTGCTAGTCATCTAGCAAACAAGTGGTAGAATTAAAATTTTCTTAGCCCTGAGAGAGAGAGAGAGAGAGAGAGAGAGAGAGAGAGAGAGAGAGAGAGAGAGAGAGAGAGAAGAAAGAAGAAAGAAGAAAGAAAAGAAAGAAACCAAAGTGGAACAATAACAACTAAAAAGAAGGAAGAAGGCAGGGAGGGAAAGAAGGAAGAACAAACTGGCAAGTGCTTCAGTAGGACGAAGCCTAAGCTTAATTTATTCATCTCATAATTAAAGACAATTTGTAATCTTTGGCAGTAAGAACTATAATATGCTTGAAATTTAATAGACTTGGAAGATGTAATAGCAACAGCCTTGCTTGCAAGTGAGCATTTTCTGTGAGTCAGGAATTTTTCCTCTGGGCACTTTTTCCCCACTACAAATAATTGAAAGTTAGAAGTTGGCAAACAAGTCCATTATACGAAGCCTTGCTCTTTCACTCGATTGTCCATTAAACACAAATATTTATTGATTATTGTCTACGTGCCAGGTATTGTGCACACACTCTCCCAAGCATGCAGTTTAGAGCCAGACAGTCTGGTATCTGAGCTTTTAAGGCCAAGAATCAAACATTTGTGCCTGGCATTTTCTAATTAAGTCAGTCATTTTTATGCAATAATTGCAGGGTCTCAAAATACAGTGCAATTGGTGACAAGCTGACTGAACTCAAAGAAAAGTTGCTGTGAGATTCCCCCAGGACCAGGCTCTATGAGGAGATGATTTCCAAGACTAATTTTTTCACTCCTGTGAGGCTGGGCACCAAGCACAACGCCTGACCTACAGATGGCAGCTGTTTCTCCCCACTTGCTGTGCATTTGAATCTCCTAAGGAACTCTTTCAAAACAGAAGTGCCCAAGAGACGTCATCCAGTGGGCGAGAGGTTGGGCGAGAGTTCTCTGCAGTTTTTGAAGTCCTGCAGGTGATTCTTACACACAGCCAGGAATGAGAACCACTCAGTGTGAGCTCTATACATACATATTTTCAATGTATAAAAAAATGAATAAAAATATTATTATAGCAAATGGGCACCGTACATTTTTAAACCATTTGGTACACTACTGGGTATAAATTCTAAAGGCAAGAGAGGAACAGGAATAGCAGTATGTATAGGGACAACATATACCATAGTAGGGCAAAAATCTTACAATTAGAGGGAAGTAACATGGAGTCTCTTAGGTTAAAAATGAGAATCTCTTTAACATTTTAACCCTTTTAATAAAACATTTCTTAGGTCCTTGTAAAATAGTATTTATACTTTTATAACTTTTTTTTTTTTACTAAGAAAATACAATCAAAGCAAACCTCTATGGATTTGGTAATGCTTTCAAGTAATTTGAATTTTATTAATTTTAAATATCTACTTACATTTGAAAAATACTAATCCATACATACGCATGACATTTTTTACTCAGACAATGATTAGTGGATATGTGGACTCAGGAAATAACTCAGTGATGCACTGAAATTCATGGCCTGCAAATCATGCACCTCAGACCTAGACCACTCAAGCAGCAATAAGAGGAGAAGGGCATGTTTGCTCAAAAGAGAAAGAGGCAAAATGAGACTACTTAGTGGTAAGGAGCACTTTGGAATTCTCCATAGTGGCAAAATAATTTACTAGAACCAAATGAAAAATTGGGGGCTTTTTTGATGAGATAAGTTACCATTCCGTAGAATAATTATAGTATACCAAAGGAAAAAACAAATTAGACCAGCCTCTGAGCAATAAAAAGTGACTCAGAGAACATCTGAGGTAGAACAAGCATAGGATCAAATTTAACATAAGAATGTCTGGAGGGACACGACTAGGGGGAGAAAAACCATGTGATTACTCAATTTTGGAAAAGACACTATTATAAAATAATAGCATCGATTGAGGAAACAAATGCATGACTGAGAAAAGTCAAAAAACAAAAATTCCATAAGAAGTCAAAGATATTTTTTTAAAATGTGTCAAAGTACAGGTGAAAAATGTATGTGCAAGAGCAAGATCAAAAAGTGGTTTTTAAATAGAAACCATCTGTGATTAAAACGCAAAGTAAAAGTGGCTGTCATAGAGAAAGAACAAGGCATCTTAACTATTGAATGAATAAGCTGCTGATACACGGGAGTCACAGAAGGTCATGATGTAAAAACAGAGCTGCTGCTCTCACTTCTCTTCTCTTCATGCTTTGCTGCATGGCCCTGAGCTGTTCTCAGGAAACTAGGAAGCTAAAGAAATGAGCAAGGTGGTAAGATTAGGACTCAACAACACTAAGGCTCATGTATCATAACCCCACCTTTCTGCCACACACACTTCACAATATTAGTGGCTATCATTTCAGGGGATATATCTAATCTCCTGTAATATATTTCTATTTATACGGAATCCAAACCCCCAATAATCCCAAGCAACCAAAATGTCTTCATTTTCTATTCAGCAATATTTCCCAAAGTCCATTGCTCTGAATGTCAGTCAAGATACTCCTCAAGAAAAAAAAAATATATATAGTGTCCTGTGAGGAAATAATTAGCATTGTAAAGATTCTGAGAAATCTTACATTTACAACATCTGTTTAGCTCTGTCCATCCCATCATTTCTCAGATATTTTTGACCTCAGATTCCCTTTATCACATAATATTTATTAAAATTCCATAGAAATAATCTTCCATGACACACAGTTTGGAAAACCTTATTGATCGTGACCCTAAGATTTTGAAATTTGCCCCTTTAGTAAACAAATGCACCGAGGTTGACTACGTGCCAGGAACTAGTCTAGCTGCTGGGGACACTGTAGAAAATAAGACAGGCATAGTGCCTGGATTCTCACAGAACTCTCTTTCTAGAGAGAAGAGACAATAAGGATGTAATGCCATAATACTCCTGATCATCTCAGGTTGTGTTAAGTGCTATGGGGGGAAAAAATCCAGACTGGGAGTAGAGAATGATTAGAAAGAGGGTCGGATGTGAAAGGAGATAGGATGGTCAGCAAAGGCTTTCCCCAGAGCTGATGTTTGAGATCAGGTCGTAATAATGTTCACTCATTTTAATATGAAATACATTTTAATTATCTTTTAATGAAAAAAAACTGGATTAAACAGAGTACTCATTCCCCATCCATCCCAGTTAAACAAGCGTATATTGCATGTGGATTAAAACCTTGTATCTATCGGGGATTTCACATCCAGTCCTCAGAGCAGGTGCATTGAGAACATCCCTGAGTTGAAGCGTTAGGTGGCAAACCAGGGTTTGTCACATGACCCAGAAGTCTGTCCCTTCTATGGGCACTGCAACAATTCTCCCTTTTACCCTTCTCTGAACCAGATGCACACACACAATCAGACTCTCGGAAATCTCTGTATGGTAAACTGACCAAGGATAATCATTTTAGTGGCTGATAATTAAAGAGAATGGAAATGTTGGGAAGTCAAGTTTGATGGTACTTAAACTACCAACCACTTTTCACTGGCCTCAATTCCCGCTGATTGCTCATCATAACGACTCCAAAACTTCTTGGGAAAGCTACGTGGAAGGTTGCGCAAATGACTTTGTATTGTTAAGGTACTGTTTAATGAAATACTTCTTTCCCATAGCAACAGATCTTTTCAATCCAGGAAAATGCTTTCAATAAATTTTTTTGATAAATAATCTTCATAATGATCATAGTGTTATTCGTTAAAATGGTGTTGAATAACAAAATTCCCTCCCCCAAAAGATGCTCTAAACAATAAAAAGGCACGAATTCAAAAGGAGGCTGTTGTTTTTAACTCCAATGTGTTTCTGAAATAATCCACTTAGCCATTTGCAATAACAGTGGAAAATCTTTAAGCAGACAAATGAAAATTTTCATCTCATTGTGTTTTGAGTAGTTAAATTGCACTCAGTATTGTAAAATAAAAGTGCTTTGTTGCTAGGCAATTCCATGAATCATCCCAAATCGGGTTTTAGCTAGATTGATGAAAGTGTTCCCCCCTTAATTTATTTTTTTCACTAGAACAGTTTTTGCTTGCACAACAAAATCTGTGAACTGATCATATGGGAATAGAATTTTGTGCAGCAATAAATAAATCTTACCCAACACTAATGTCTAATGATATGCATACTTTTTGTAATGCATGGAAATCAGATATAAGGAATATAAAGCTCAGGCATTATGTTAACATTGCAGATAAAAGTAGCTCTAGGATCAGCCCAGAAGAAGAAAGAATAGGAAGCATTTGTTCTGAACTGCCTCCAGAAACACCTAGATTAGTGGTCCACGCTGTTAAGTCTCCCTGATGTGAGAAATATCATTATGATTGGCCTATCTCCGCAAGGAGAACTTAAAGGAGGCAACATGCCATAGGTTTGTAAGTTTTAATATATTTGTTAAAGGTTAATCATGATAGTTATATCTGATAATAAGAAACTCACACCTTTCCTGTTATTTAATAACAAAGTAAACAGGTATTTAATAACAATTCAAAGAGAATAAAGGTGATTCTGAAGGAAATATTACTGGTATGAGTACTTTTGGAGACTTAGTATTCTTCACTATCTATCTGCAAAGTTTATGTATTTACTTGAGGATGTAGACATGGGGATTCACACAAACAAAGAGATTTACATCAAGGGCAGACTTCAATCTTTAAATTAAGTATGAAGCTCTTATAAATTTATAGTGGAATATGGTTCCTACTATTTATAAATTTATGTAAATATCTTCAACAAGTAGTCAATGGGTCAGAAATCTGCTTTTGTTGAGATTTTGCTTGGTGACAATACAAATAAAACAGTGTGGATCATTTTGCCAGTCTCCGAAAAACACAGTGAAGCTTTCAGACAGGCTCTCTCGCTGGCTTTTAGTTAGATTTGGGTTTTAACTCCTAGTGTCTCTGAGCAATAAAGGAAAACTAGAGCAGAACATTTCTGAGGATATTAGGGGACTTAATGAACAAGAATAGCATTTAAATGAAGGAGGGGGAAAGAGGAGCAAAAATGAACTTTCCCATGCTTTTCCCTGTGAGAGGCACCTTGTAATTATGCATGTATCTTAATTAAAATCCCATATTCATGTTTTGCATTTTCAGTTGGTCTTGTATAATTAAAACTGCATCACATCTGATGTATTTATAATTATAGCCAAATGGTGATGTTAATGTTCATTTATTCCATGCTTAAAACAACAAAAACATGAAAAACAGTTCTTTAGTTTTTACCAGAAATTCAATCTCCAGATAGAAAAACTCAATGACCATGAGTCCTGAAAAGAAAATATCTTTCAGATCAAGAGTCACAGCTTTAAGTGCAAGATCCAATAATCCTGATGCTTGCAACAGCACAAATGCAAACTGCTTTTAAGAGATAATCTATAGAGGAAAAAAAATAAAATGAATCGTAGAAGGTCTAATTAAGGTCATATAGGATATCTCTTACTAACTAAAAGGAATTATAGCAGCCCCCCCTTATCCATGGTTTTGCTTTCTAAGATTATAGTTACCCAAGGTCATCTGCAGTCCAAAAATATTAATGGAAAATTCCAGAAATAAACAATTCATAAGTTTAATATTGTGTGCAGTTCTGAATAGCATATGACATCTCGCCCTGCCCGGAATATGAATCATCCCCTTGTACAATGTATCTATACTACCGTATATATGCTCCCCACCAGTTAGTCACTTAGCAACCATCTTGGTTATCAGATCGACTGTTGCAGTATCACCATACTTGTGTTCAAGTAACCCTTATTTATCTTACTGTGCCTAATTTATTAGGTTGGTGCAAAAGTAATCACGGTTTTTGCAATTATTTTTAACCTTTTAACTGCAAATACTTTTTCACCAACCTAATATAAATTAAATGTTATCATAGGTATGTATATATAGGGAAAAAAACAGTCTGTGTAGGGTTTGGTACTATCTGTGGATTCAGGTATCTACTGGTCTCGAAAAGCATTCCCCGCAGATAACCAGAGGACCACTGTAACAGGAGACAATCTTATCTCTTGTGTTACAAGATGTGCTTTCTTTCTGAATCTAGAAACCACGACCAAATTAAATGTCTCTTATTAAATCTTTACTGAGAAATCCTTTCCTAACTTTTCCCAATAAAAGAATCACAAAAATGAAAGCACTGTAGAATACAAAAGTTTAAGTTGAAAATAGTAACAAGTGACTTTAGATCTAAGTCTTGGTCGTTTGGGGATACTTCAGGTTGGAGATCTCCTGGACAAACATTCAGTGCTTAGATATTCTAGTGGGTTGAACTGTGTCCCCCAAAAATGATATGTGAAAGTCCTAACCTCTGAAATCTCAGAACGTGACCTTATTTGGAAATAGGGTCATTAAAATGTAATTAATTAAATTAAGGTGAAGTCATAGGGGAGTAGGATGGGCCCCTAATCCAATATGACTGGGGTCTTTACAAGAACAGGAAAATTTGGACACAGACAGAAGGCCATATTAAGACAGAGGCAGAGATTTGAGTGAGGAATCCACAAGCCAAGGATCTCGAACTGTTGCCAACTGCCACCAGAAGCCAAGAGAGAAGCACAGACCAGATTCTCCCTCACAGCCCCAGTATAAGCCAAGCCTGTTGACTCCTTGGTTTTGGACTACCAGCCTCCAAAACTGTGGGAGAATAAATTTCTGTTGTGTTAAGCCACCCAGTTGTGGGGTGCTTTTTTACAACAACCTCAGAAAACGAATACAGGCATCTGTGGAACTTAGAAGCTTATGGCCCCAGAATTTCAATTTGTTTCCATATTCTACAAGCTGCATTAACCAATATTTTGATTTTTTTATAAATTCAAGCAAGAGGCTTGGGTTCTAGAATCCTCAGAAGTCACCTTTCTTTCCTTCATTCTCAAATAAATGGGTGAAAGAAAAATGTTCTCCCTACAGAGTTTATCTTCCGGTGCTAAAATCACTGGTGACAGCTGCCTGAAAGGTCTCTAGGTTTAAACCACAGGAGCCAAGACTTGGCGTTTGAGACCACAGTTGAGCTTGTGTTTACTCTTCCTCACACTGGAGGCCATAAGGTACAGCCACTCAACAGGTAATGAATCTAAGTGTTAGCTGTCTTTTCAGGCTCACACGTCAAGTCTGGGGGAAATTGTCTTGTGAAATGAGAGAATAAAGAAACAAAAATTGTTCAAATGAGTACCGGTTCACAGACACTGATGCAGACACAAGCAGACTAAACATGATCTGGAAACAAAACCAAAAGAACCACACGCCTTGGACTTAATTACTATACACAGATCAACATGACATTCACATAGCTGGCCATCAGCACCTCTTGTTAATAAATGTTGTGCTGGGGGTACACAGAGGGGCTGAATGCACATGTCTATATTCCAACACAACCCTAACCAAGGATGTAGATAAACAAAGGTCTAGGGAGAAGGTGGTAAGAATCATAAATTAAATTCTATAGTACATTTTATTTTATGAAGCATTTTTGCATACATTCCTTAGTTTAGTTCTCATAACAGCTCTGTTAATTTCACTGTTTTAGAGATGTAGATAGTCAGAAAAGTTAAATGACTTGCCCAAAACCACACGGAAAGTGTAACTCACATCAGGTCTTTCAATTTCAAGTCTCCTGCTATAAATATGCAGGTCAGAGATTGTCATTGACCAAATGTGTACTCCAATCCAATTGCCTGGAGCAGACTCTGTAGGCACAAGCATGGTTAGGGCAAACAAAGTGACAGGCACCCTTGCCACCAGCTCACCCACTTTTCTTAAAATTGTTATGTGTTCCTGTTACTGTAACTTCACTTTTTTTAACTTACTGAATCACGAGTTTGTTATAAAAAGGATATAACTCAGGAACAGCCACTTGGAAGAGATGCATAGTACAAGGTATGTGGGAAGAGGTATGGAGCCTCCATGATCTCTCCAGGCATGCCACCCTCCCCAGATCTCCAGGTGTGCACTAATCCAGAAGCTTTGTACCATCACTGCTGATCATGTTTTTATGCAGGGAAATTTTACATCATCACCATCATCAAAAGTGTTTTTCCTTGCTCAAATGAGGAAGTTTTATATTAAATCGTTTTCTTCTCAAATTAAGTTCTAGAAATCATCTCACAGAACAGTTTCTAAAGTAGAGGAATCGGGGTATGGATGACGCCTGTCCTGTCATAATGCCAGATGCCACCTGAGTCACCAGAAACATCAGAGGTCCACATGCTTGTATCTGATTGTCCTATAAACCAAGACCATCCTATAAACCAAGAGTCTCCAACTTGATTCCTCACATATGCTCTAAATTATTTTTGAAAAATTATGTACCTCCCTGCTCAATTTAAAGTCAACATTGACATTTAAACCTCTCTTCATAAACCTACATAATTGTAAAGAATGTGACTTATAGTACATAGTAAATGCTGAGATTTAAAAATGAAAGCTGTAGCATCCTTTTAAGCATATGCAATGGAATCTAAGTTGCATAATGGTTTGAAAGCCACCTGTTAGGAGACAGTTGCTTTTTCTTGTTGCTTCTGATCCTGGTGACAAAGATATCCTGCAGAAACTGGGCCCTTCATCTCATAAGTGAACACATAAACCTGGTCCAGGAGTCAGAGAAGCCAGAGGAAGATCCCAGGGAAGGTGGAATATCTGCTGCCTCACACCAACAAGATGAACTAGATCAGGAAAGTCGTGTGAGCCATAAAATGGCGGCTACTTCCCTTTGGCCCTGCATCTCTCCCACCCAGGATAGATAATTCTGGGAAACAATTCAGCCTAGGCAAATAGACACATCACAAAGCCATCACACCCTTGCCAAGTATGGGTGGGCCAACCCAGACATGAAGTGCATACTTCCTGCCATACCCTGAATAATAAAGTCTTTGGTCTCTGACCCAGGAGTCTCATGTCTTCTACCAGCCTCCATGAAGCTGTGACAGGCTAACTTGCTAGCTTGCCAGAAGAGTAAAATCTCAGACTCTACAGCTTTGACACCACCATTTTCAATTTAATAGTAGATAAACAAGCTTTCTAAACTTTCAAAAATGTTTACATTTCCTTTCTTTTATTTGTATTTCCATTACTCTTCCTTTGGATTTATACTTTATGTAATAAAGTTTAATGCTTGAAAGTCTTATATTGATCATGCCATCATTCTTTATTCAATAAGAATATGTTTATAGAAATTAAGTTTTTAAAATTTGTTTTATTTCCTGTGATTATAATGTTCTAAGTATTAAAAATTCTTCCATATAGTGTAATCATTACTTTTAGTAAACATCAGATCAAAAATGTCAATGAATTTCAAATTTGAATAATTAATAATCATTAAAAGAAAACGTTTATTGGAAATTAATCATCTATTAATATAATACTGCCAAATTAATCCAGATATAATTTTAGGCTAACAAGAAGTTGAAAATATTAAATATTTTATAACATGAACTAAGCTTAAGACTGACTATACCTACAATAAATAATTTATAATATATGATAAAATAACTTTTAATTATCTAATTAAACTGAATGTAAAAGAAATTACACAAAAGTTTTACCTAAGGGTTCTATGTAATGTATTCTAAAAATTTTGGTAGTTCTAGAAGATTTCCACTTACATTTAAAAGATTCTGTGACACTAACCTACTGTCAAGCTGTTCAAAGTTCTCTTTTTTCCAACTAATAAAACAGACTAAGGATGAGTTCTAAGAATAGCTGAAAAGAATTGCTTACAGTTAAATATGTGAAAAAAGATCATTTTTGGCATTCAATATTTCTTAAAGAGCACTTTGTCTTGCTCTCACAGAATCTTATGGTCTTTGGCAGAAAGAAAGGAATGGACGAGATGAAGTCTCTTCTTCATTAAAGAGAAACTGTCATAACTCTCACTATTCCTATATTGGAACCAGAACATTCCAACCTAGGTCTAAAACACCTAATTTCACCCTCAATAAAATAGTGATTAAGAGAAATACAGGAATCCGCATGGGTTTATTGAACCTTCATTAATATTTAAAAGAAGCCTCCTTTTGTTGAAAACTCAAGAAGTTTTCACACTTCCAATCCGTGGGGAATATCTGGGATGGGTTAGTCTGCTTTTGGTTTAGCAATTGGGAAAAGGATTGTTATGAACTCAGGCAAGTTCTCCAGAAATGAGTTGTAGGAAAAAAGACCTGAGAATCTAAGGATATAATCACAGATTCCTTGAAAACTTTCCATGCTCATATACCTTTTGAAAAGTATATTTCAGTTGAAACCACTGCTATAAGCCACCTCAACTTTCCACCAAGAAGCTGCACTATTAGGTGACCCATCCACTATTAGGAGGAGAAGGAGAATAGTGAGATAGAACAGAAGAATGGATCTAATCAAGAATGCAGCCCTCTGAAGGGGCTGGGGGGTGGCTCTCTGTTGAGCATGGGCAACTATAAGCTATGATCGCCAAGGCTCTCGGCAGCTGGAGGACCGGTGCTCCATCTTGGTAAAGGGGCCTTGTGGAGTCCCAGTGCTGGGTGCCCACTGCACACCCATGAACTTGGCTCAGGGCTGAGGATACAGTAGACCCAGCCCACGCCTTCCAGATGTACTCACACAAAGGATATAGACATGTAGGTAAATAATTCCTCTTAGACTTCTTTTTTTTTTCTTTTTGTAAAACAGTGCTCTTTCTGACATGTTCTCTGAGAACAGGGAGCATATCTTTTATTTTATTCAATATACATTTGTTAGCCAGGCACTCTACTCAGAGCTGGGAGAAGATCACAAGAGAAAGAAGGTATAAGAAAGAATTATGGCTGCATTCCTATCGCAAGGAATCTTTACCACTCCCTTACAATACGTGGTATGGTGTTCATGCCTAATAACCGTTATTAACCCTTGTTTACTTGCTTCCTCATTTTTTCTATGCATTTTTTATTGTGGAAAAATATACATAACATAACATTTACTATTGTAACCATTTTTAGGTGTACAGTTCTGCTTACTCCTTCTAGAAGCAGTGCTCTCTTTTACCAAGAGTTGGACACACAGCAAGTAATGGCAATCAGATGAACCTGCCTTTAATATTTGGGAGGAAAAAATCCCTTTGGCTCTTGAGTCCTTACTACAGAACTCATTTTCTGCAATGCTATCAGTTATGATATTTGGTACAAATATCTCAACCATTTAGCATGTCCACGTTCGGAAGGGACAACATTCAATTGCCCTTCTCCGGGCTAACAAGCTTATCAGTGCATTTTGATCCTCCCCTCTCCACACCTACTATCCTCACAGTGGATGGGGGTTCTGTTTGCTGGAAGAATATAACTAATTAAAGTACTGCAGGGAGCAGATTTTTATTTACAGGGCTCCATTGTCATCCTTGTACCTGGTGGGAGGATGGCAGAATTACATGCGCTTATTAAAAAACCAAAATTGATGGTTCCAACTCCGTTCCTCTCCCCCATGGAATGAGATCAAATAGCAGCTGCATAGAAGCAAGACCTGTCAGTACATACAGAGCTATCATTGGAGTGAGGAGGGGAGCTAACTAACATTTGGTGGAATGAGTTCTCAGATGCACGAGCTCCCCATTGTGCCCAGGGCTTCCTGGACACCACACATCTCAGAGTTCAGATGTTCACACTATGAAATGTTGCCAAGCCCAACCTTAGCCCTTGCTGGATGTTCTGTTTCATCATTCCCTTTTTAGTTATGATTCCCCCACATTTCTTAAGATAAAAGCTTACATTGCAGAAACAGTCTAAAGCATACCCCCTACATACAAACTGATCTCCAGATTACCAGTGAAATTGCTGCCTTTGTATACTTATGGACTGACGTGATAACTGAAAATAACTTCCATTAGCACTATAAAAACTCCAGCTGATACCAAATGAATTTCATTTGATACCAGCAGAGAAAAATATTGGCTACTGAGATATTCTTTGTTCGTGGTTATTTACAGTTAGCTAGAATCCATGTACAATTCATCCAGCCATAAGGCGCCATATGATTTCCCTCACTCGAGGACCTTGTATGGAAAGTCTTCCACAAAAGACAGGCTCACCCTCATTTGTTGAAATACAGGAACCACTGTTGTCACACCTGGTCCACCACAATACATGAAAATGTCTAGTAATTAAATTATTTGCAGTAAGAAAGATGTAAACAGACATTTCCGAGATGAGTGGTACCTGAACTCTGACAGTTGCCCTTCCCTCCCACCTCCACCCCATCACTATCCTATTTTGTAAATTTTGGATATAATCAACTAGAGGATCAGAACATCCCCCAAAATTCTGCATTTTAAAAGTGTAACTATTTCAAATGTACATGTATCACCACTAAGACTTAAGGGTCAACATTTTGTTGTTTCCTACAGAAATTTTTTAATTAATATCACAGATACCATTAAAGTCCCCAATTTTTGCTCCCTTTCTGGTGAAACCATTATCTTGAAGTTGGTGCATATTCTATCTATTCATGTTGTTATATTTTGAATACATATGCACGTATCATAAACAATTTTACATGTCTTTAAATAGTACATATAGCTATCCTTCTATAAATTGTTTCTTCATTCAACATTATGGATTTCTACTTTTTTTTATTGTGAACATACATGCAGTTTACCATTTTAACCATATTAAGTGTACAACTCAGTGGCATTAAGTGCATTTAAAGGTTGTGTAACCATCACCACTGTCTGTTTCCAGAACCCTTTCGTCATCCCAAAGAGAAACTGTACCCATTAAATAATCACTCCCCATTTCCCACTCCACCCAGCCCTTCGTAACCACTGTCCTACTTCCCATCTCTATGAATTTGCCTGTTCTACGTAGGTAGCTTATACAAGTGGGATCATACAATATTTGTCCTTTCGTCTGGCTTATTTCACTTAGCATATCAACACTGTTTTTTATGTCAACCCATATTGATACATACTGATCTAGGTTATTCATCTTAAATATTTCACCATATTCCAGTATATCCATCACTCTATAGATGGACATTTAAGTTTCTGATTTTTTTGCTATAACAAAAGCAGTGTTGCAGTGAACATGGAGGTAATTCACCTGTAAGTGGAAATGCTGGGTGTGTGCATCTTCAGCAATTTGTGTGCCAAATTGCTCTCTAAAGTCGTTGAACCGATGTACGTTCCTACCAGCAGTGGACGGAGTTCCTGCTTCCCTACATCCTTACTTGCACTGACAGATTTTCATTTAATTTTTGACAATCGGATGGGTGTGAAATGGTATGTCAAATTTTTAATTGACATTCTCCTAATTAGTAGTGAGGCTGAGCATCTTTTCATGTTTGTTAACTATTTCATATGTTTCCTTTCAGATGAAATGCCTGCTCATAACCTTTGTGCTTTTTTATATTATTTTTTGCTTTTTTATTGATTTCTGGAGGAGATACATACACACATGCATACATACATATATATTCTGCATAATATACCATTTGACTGCTCTAGACATTTTAGATAATTTTGTTAGTCATTTCTGTTTTCCAGTTCATTAATTTCTGATTCTATCTTTATTATATATCCCCTACTACTTTTGATTATGCTGTTTTTCTTTGTCCATTTTCTTGATTTGCATACTTTGTTCCCCAAATCTTTTGTTTGTTTGTTTTCTAATTCATGCATATAAGGCTATAAATTTCTCCTTAAGTAAATACTTTAGCCCATCCCCAAGCATTGATAGGTAGAGCTTTAATTTAGTTTAAAAGACTGTGTAATGTACCTTCTGCTGACATCCTTCTTTGTTAGTTCCTTCAGCAGAGCCTAGAGACGGTACCTTTCCTTTCCTATGTAGATCTAAACATATCTAGATTTTGCCTTGACTCTTGAATGATCAGGATGATGCATGTTCTCTCTCAGTCTCTTGAAGACAGTTTCAGGCACCGCTTGTTGCTGAGGGAAAGCAGACGTCAATCTAGGCCCCATGGTTTCCAAATCATCAGTCTTCCTTCTCAGGTAGAGTGTAAGATGTTCTCTTTGTCTTTAATTTTTTTTTCTAACAGTTTAATTTTGATGTATCTAGGGTAACTTTCCAAAATTATTATTCTTTTAGGACTTGTATATTCCTTTGATTTGATAATTTGTATCTTTCTTCAATATAGAATGTTTCCCACCATGCTGTCTCTCCTCCATTCTTTCTATTCAGGAATGTCTATTAGGAATATGTTGGAGCAGGTTACATCCAAGTTCTCTTTCAAGTCTTATACGTTCTCTTTCAAATTTTCAATTGCTTGGTCTTTCTCCATGTGCTTTTGTGCGGACAGAGCCAGGAGTGCAGTTTCCAGGCCCTCGGCCTCACGTGGAAAGGTGCTGGCTCAGGTAGTAAGTGGCCATCAACTGTGATGTCATGGCCATCAGCTGTGGCTAGTTGGCCATCAGCTGTAACCAGTGAGCTATTGGCCTCTAATATAACTGCTGTGGCTATGCTAGCAGAAAAATGGGGGCTAGCAAGAAGATGGTGGCTGAGCTAGCAAGAGTTGATTGCAGAGAGGCGGATGCCGCCAGCGAGAATATAGTGCTATGACTCCCCCATCTATGGCTCCGTGGATGTTCCTTTTTGGCCTCACCATGTCCTGCATTCTTATGTAGGGAGCGGGAGCAGAGACTCCGCAGGCCGCCCCGTGAGACAGCTTTCTAGAATTTTTTTTTTTTCCCCAAATCTGCTGGTTCTTTGTTACAATATCAAGTTTCTACTCTGATTTCTATTTCTTCCTTTAAATCTTTGATCTTTAAAGTACATTTATTTTTAAATTCTCTTTTATATTGTTCTTTTCTCTTTTGTTTAGACATGAAAATATTCCCTTTACTTTGTCTGCTTACCCTCCCTCCTTTCCTCATGTAATTTTAATTTTGGCTGTGAACTCATATTCAGAGAGGATTCATTTCCACGGAAGTATCCAGCCCCTGGTTAGGGAAGCAGTTGAAGCCAGTCCCAATCCAATTAAATCATAATCTCTGTGGGTGGGATTCAGGAATCAGTATTTTATTAAGCTCTCCTGGTGATTTCAATGTGCAACTAAGGTTGAAATCACTGCTTAAACATGTATCAGCTAATATCTGCTTTCACTACTTTTGTAAGGTATTTGCTTTCAGCATCTGCTCCCTGCTCCTAAATCTGCCCTTGATTTTGGCACATGTAGATTTCCCTTTCTTGCTTTCAGTTTGGATACATGGGCGGGGGACGGGGGGAGGAGCAGGTATTTTTTATCACAATAAGGTATACATAAAATGTTTCACTTTAATGATTTTAAGCACATAGTTCAATGGCATTGAGTACATTCTCATTTTGTATAAACATCATCACAATCCAACTCCAGAACTTTTTCATTATCCCAAACAGAAGCTCTGTGTCAACTAAACCAAAAAATCTCCATTCCCCTAACCTCCCAACCCCTGATAACCTCTATTCCACTTTCTGTCTCTATAAATGTGAGTGTTCTAGTTACCTCATATAAGTGGAATTATAGAATATTTGTCCTTTTATGTCTGGCTTATTTCTCTTAGTACAATGTTTTCAAGATCCATCCATATTACAGCATTTATCAGAATTTCATTCTTTATTACGGCTGAATAACATTCCATTGTACAAAAATACCACGTTTTATTTATTTGTTCATTTGTTGATAAATACTTGAGTTGTTTCCACCATTTGGCTATTGTGAATAATATTACTATGAACACAGGTACACATTTTCTTTGAGTCTCTGCTCTCAATTCTTTTGGTATATACCTAGAAATGGAATTGCCGTGTTACATGGCAATTCTTTGTTTAAACTCTTGAGGAACTGCCATACTGTTTTCCATAGCAATTGTATCGTATTACATTTCCACCATTAATGCACAAGGGTTCCCATCCTCATCAACACTTGTTATATCCCATTTTCTGATGATTGCCATCATAATGGATGTGAAATGGTTGGGCACATTTTTAATTAGTGTGAGTTTATTTGTATCTTTTTTAAAAATGGTGAATAGAATGTAATTTTATACTGTGAAATATCAGCTCTGGTACTAACAAGATGGCACACTCATAACAAGATCATTTGAGGTTTATAGAAAGGGTCTGTTTACGAAGGCCTGGGCCAGAAGGAAGGGAACCACAGGAATAAGATGGTAACCTGGTATTAATAGCCAGAATTATTACCATAGCTAGGCCAAGGGGATGAGTGGAAAAAGCAGTTATCTGCACCTGGAAGGTGAGAGATGTGTTAAGAAGCCACATTGATATGAGCAATGACATTCAATTAAGAGACACAGCCAGACTGGAAGTGACCTCACAGGCAGGAAGCCAGGGACTTAAAAAAATAACCTTATATTCCTGCTCTCTCCAATGTCCTGTCAGCATCTCCACTGGTCAACCCTAAGGGAAAGCCAGAGGGCAAGGAAGCCCTTGATATTGTTCCTGTAAGTCAGCTATCCAGGGCAGAGAGCATGTGCTAAGTGGAAAACGGATTTAGAGAACAGGTGAAAAATATGCATCAGTATAGTTATTTTATCTCCTGGAAGTAGATTAAGGTCCCAATGTATATTTGAAAAGTGATCTGTAATCAGGTCACTGATATCTATGGCAATTAAAAGCAAATTGCCACATTTATTTTTTGTATCCCAGAGCACATGCAAACCTATTTTTTCACTTTAAAAAGACATAGGAATGTGGTGCTTGGTTGGACCAATTCTCCACTGTTCTCAGCAAGCTGTTTCTGAGAGGGCATTGAGAGACATTTAGACATTTTGTCAGATAGCATAGTTGCTTTCCATTAAATTATCTCCAAATTTTAGGGCTATGCTCCCCAATCATCCAAAGCATGAATAGACTCTTCAGCTCTTATCTTTTCAAGAGCATGTAATCAATGTCTTTTCAGTGGTATGTAATCAAGCAATTTTTGTTAAGTAAATTAACAGTAGATAGTTGAAAACTTCCTGACATGCTTTTCACTCTTTCTTCCAATGGATCATCTCTGATACCCTAGAATTCCCAATGTGGCCGTGTAGAAAGAGATACCCAAGGAACCACAGAAATATATTACTATGAAAATTTCCAAAGAAGGGGATAGCATTTTGTAGTACTCTTAGATTTTTCCATTCTTCTAAAAAGCAGTAACATTATCCTCAAAATGTTATTGTCTGATTAATTGATGTAGGTGTCAATATGACCTCTAAGAACCCATCTTAGCACCCTTAGACACCTTACGTTCATAACTAAAAGAGAAGTAAGAAGTTATTTTTTTCTTCTCATTATTTCCCCCAAATTTATTACAGTGATATTCTGGACACTCTGATTTTGAGAGTATGCAATTTGTTCAATTCCCTCAAGCCTGAATATAATGTATAATGTCTCATAAAAGGTCATCTGTATTTCAAAATCTGCACCTATTTCATGAACTATTTGGAACTGTGAGATAAAAAGACATCATGAGTTGGTAGAGAAACTGCACAAATGTACAAAACTGACTCAATAGCTCATCTCAAATAAGGGAAGAAATTGCAAATAGTCAACTGTATTGGGCTAAGAAAATGAATGAGGATCTTCTCCAAAGCCTCCTGTTCGAAGGATCTACTCAGAACTATTTGCTTGTATAGGGTTCCAAGTACATTTGCACAGCACTGCTTTGGATGTAGTAGGAAAAAATAAGAAGCATGCCTTGTCGTGAAGGAGCTAGCATCCAGGGGGAGAGACAAAACATACAGATATAGAGCACTAACATAAGCAAGCTGTCTGATGGTCTGGAAAGATGAGTGCTATAAACAACAAATGCCACAGCCACTCCTGGAAGAGAGAACCCTGGGGTGGAAGGGATGGCAGCCAGGTGTCCAAACAGGGGCAGAGCTGAGGTGAAGCCATAGAGTTGAGAATGAGTATGGCACTTTTGGAAGCTGAGAAGTAAACCAATTTCATAGGAGCAAGAGATGTTAGAGAGTGGCAGAAAAATGTCTACAGACATTGGAGCATGGCAGGAAGTTTTTGAGCAGTAGAATAGGCAAACCACAGACTGAAAGGAAATATTTGCAACACATATATCAGACAAAGACTTATATCTCACATATATAATGAACTCCTACTACTCAATAATAAAAAGACAAACAATTCAACTTATTTTGAAGGGAAAAAACTTGAACAGGCACACCCCACCTTTATGACCTCATTTAACCTTTACATCTCCTCACAGGCCCTGTCTCCAAGTGCAGTCACATTGGGAATTAGGACTTCAACACATGAATTTGGGCAGCGGACACAACCATTTGATCCATTACAAAGGGTAAACAGTGAACTATTTGGGGGATATGTCCCATCTCAAATCAACACATGGTCCTGGATATCAGGGAGCGTCCCAAAATTGAACATCTAATTCTGTTGAGAGAAAAACCATGACAGCAACACTTGAGTCAACAGGCTCAGTCTGAGAGATGGCCCTGTTTGTTTCAAATGCTTGGGATGCTCGTCTCTACATTAACCAGCCTGCTATACGCTACCACAGCAGAGCTCGGCTGCCTGGAGCAGATGCATTGTTTACAAACAAAATACATCGGCTGACATATAGCAGCTGTGATTAAGTTAATGACTAAGTGCTGTTCTACAATGGCAAATCTCTGAAACCCACATATCTTGCATGCTATTATTTGGTTCGGTAAATGTTTAGACAGCTGATAGAAGTTTGCCCTGACACTGGCATTAAAATGCATACTCGTAAAGTGCATCATGCATTTCCAGCAACTAAGATTCTTGTTTCTCTTTCATGTAGGAGAGACTCAGATCTGCTGTTCTGAGGAAAAGCCATCATAGCTCAACCCTCTGTGCTTCATGAGCCATAGTTTACATTCCATATAATGAAAAGATTATAACAACTTCCACTTTATCATGGCCGCATCAGAAAGAACATGGGCACATTTTAGCTGAGACAGGCTTTAGTAATCTTCTAGGCCAGTGGTATTCAAACCCCCTTAAGTAACAGAACCCTGTTTTCAAGCGAAATATTCCACAAAGCCCCAATAATTAAAAGACATAAAAGTAGTGCTGCTTGGCTAAGACACAGAAGCAGGCAATTCTCTCAACCCCACAGGAGGCCCGAAGTGCCATTGCGATGCCCTAGATCGCCAAAGAGCCTGGTTTGCAAAGTATGTTTCTAGTCTGTTTTTGAGATTTCTTGAGCCCCTTTTCACTCCTTATGCATCTTGGGAAATAGAATCAGGTCCTTCCTGTCAATTTTCAGAATCAGGACCGTCGTAGGGAAGACAAGGCAAAGAGAATTAAGATGGAAAATTTCCCATTACATCTTCGCTGAAATAAGTTGTGAGCTCTGTGCACTAAAATAGTTGAAGGGAAAAGTAGAACCCATTTCTGCCAGGAAGAAGATGAACATTTAGAAAAATAAAATAAAATAGGTAAGGATGGATAACTGGCTTAGATGGGGTGAGTATGCGGCCAGGTTTGAATCCAGAGGCCTGGGACCGTATTCACTGGCCATGTGCCCATCTCCACCCAGTAAGAGTGGGAGTCTCTAAGCACCTCCACAGAAAGCTAAGGTTCCACAGAACACATTTTGAAACCCATCCTGCAAAGCTAATGCCCATAATAATAATGGGTGCAACAAATGACTAGTAAGAAATAATGCTGCTAAGCAGGGCTATCCAATGGAGAGCATGGCTTAAATCACAGGGCCTTCAGCATTCGTCACACCTTCCTTCTGTCCCCCTGCCCATTCCCCAAACATAAGATAATCTCTCTTGCTGGAGAGAAAAGCTGCCAGATGAATTCATTCACACTAAAGCATGGGGAAATCATGGCTCACCCCTTCATGACAATTCTAGAGAGACCAGAAGAAAGAACAAATCTGAAAACAAGCAAAAAAAGCACCTCAATAGATACTGAAAACACTGTGAGGTGAGGCAATTCACAACTCCCCTCAAATCACAACCTAGAGAAGAAACCTCCTTCACTTATCAGATAAAGTAGAAACAACCTTGGTATGAAACAACCTTCGAGAGACTCCTTTCAAATAGATCTCCATGCACTTATACTAGTTTAATCAATAACAGTTCAACAAACATTTATTGAGTACCTAGTATATGCAAAGCACTTCTACCAACATTGGGGAGAGAGAGTTTAAGGACACTTGTCCTTCCTTAAATGAATTCATAAATCCAATAAAAGAAATAAACCAACAATTGAAGGGAAAAGAATGTGAAGATATATTTTAAAAAGGAGACACTAACTCAGTTAGGGAGGAGAAGGGTGAGATATGGCTTCAAAAGGGGTAATGTTTAAAGAAAGTTTTGAATGATAAATGAAAGTTTGCCCATTGACTATGAAAGAAATTTTATACTAGGACCAAAGACCTGTGCAACTGGGAAACTTTTGAAAGCATAAGTGACATGCTATAATTTATTTAGACATATTATCTCAGTGGAATGTGACACATGTATTCAGGGGTGTAGAAGCAAACAATTGCAAGGAGCCTGGTAGAAAGCTAATGTAATAGTACAGGTAACTTATGATAGAAGTTTGAACAAAGGCAGTAGCAGAAAAGTTAGCTTTCAGATATATTTAAGACATAAAATGGAAAGGAAAAAAAAGATGACCAAGAAGGTATGAGTGGAATAGAAATTGAAAATATCCCATGGGCATCTCCTCCATCTTTCAATCACACCCATTGCTTTTTTCTCTATACCACTATCTTCGTTTTTACATGATCACTCATCTAGTCCCCAAGCCAGAAACTTGGAAAACATTCTTAATTCTTCTGTTTTCTTTATCCTGACATCTAATCTATCAACTAACCCTATGAAGTCAACCTCTGATTATTAAATATGTTTACTTCTTTCGACCCACTTGACTATGCTGAATTTTACTTGAGTCCTGTGCTCAAGTAAATCACTGATGAGTAAGAAATCCCATTATCATCTTGTGTTCCTGAAAACAGCTTATTGCAAAGAACCCCCTTCCTCATATGACATAGATAAGACTCATGGATGTCCCCTCGTATATCTATGACAAGGCCAGACACAGACCCTCCAAATTCTCATTCTTTGCCTCATAAACGATTAGATAAATTATTTGTCCCCACTGACCATTCAGAATAAAATGTCCATTAATCTGACTTGATGAACCTCAATTAAGCTTCTCTCCTTCCTCCAGGTCCCTGAACTTAGACTTACCCTCAGCCTGAATCAGCATACAGCCCCTCCTAAAAGCCCCCTCCCCAAAATAGGCTGACCTCAGGGTAAAACATTCTCTGATCTGCTGTCCTTTCATGCCACTCTCCTCATGTATTGCACTTGTCCACACTCGGTTCTTTCCAGCCTTGTTCACTCCTATCTCTCTCTAAAAAAAAAAAAAAAAAAAAAAAAAAAAAAAAGCCCTTTTCTGCCTGACCTTAGAAATGTTTACAGATCTTATGGCCAGAAAGTTCACCCTATTTCAATAGTTCCCCTTTCCACCAGTTGCAATAATCCTTTCCAATAAAATCTCTCCTTCCCTAGTTTGAATTTGTTTTATTTGGCACAATGCATCATCCTTGCCCAAATTATTCTCTCTCTCCTGGCATACCACAATGGACTCCAGACTCCGAACTCTGGCCCCTTCTCTTCTGGCCAGATTCCAATTCATTTTCCACACTGTGCTCACAAGACTGCCCACAACATGACCCCTGCCTACCTCTCCATCTCTCAGTGCTCTTCCCCTTGCTGAAGAAGCCATCCTGGGCTTCTTTCAACTATGTAAACACAACAAACTCTCTTGTCTTTTGACTTTAACACATGCTGATTTCCATGCCTGGCTACTCAGTACATACAGCACAATCAATATTTGTTAAGATAGAGAGAGAAGAATGGGAGAATGGCTGTAGAATAAGAAAAAGCCATTTAGAAGGGAAAGAATGATTTCCATAGGATGAAATGGCCATGGAGATAGAAGGAAAACTCGGAAGCAAAGGCGTATGAGAGTTTCAAGGAGGAAGAGTCGTTCAACATCATCCAATGATGAGAGGCCAAGTAGGATGAGAATTGGAAGGAGATAAATTTGAAGGGACAAAGAAATTATTGATCAACTAGGTGAAAGCTGTTTCAGTGGAGTGGTATGCGATAGAAGTCAGATGGAATTGAGTTGAGAATTGAATGAGTGGTAAATTAGTAGAGAATGTTCAACCAAAAAGCATGGATGACAAGGGCAGTGGAGTAAGAAGACAGTTGCTAGAAGAAAAAGCCTCTTCCTTACCCTCTGCCCATCCCCACACGTTACCGTCCTAGTGTGTACAGTTCCCTGGATAGAGAGACCATGGTTGAGGTAGAACATGTCAGGGTGATTATTTCAGCCTTTCTACCTATAGGAAAGGAGTCTACACAGCTTTCCAATGAAAACTTTTGTTGCATGGCCCCCAACTTAACAACATCCCCAGAATACCGAAAAGCCTATGTTTGTCCTGGATTATTAAACATATACCTTCCAATCTTCTTCACTATCCCCTCGGCCTAAGCTACTCACACACCAGGAAACCACAATAAGAGAAGCATTTTAGTACTGCATTGGTGCTCCTGTCCCATGTAAGCTGTTGATTTCTAGGAAACCATTGATAAGTACACTTCTCTAATTGATAACAAGGTCAAAACATGAACTAGACTTTTGTTTCTGGTGGAATGGTTAAATAAGTAAACTTAACAACTCTTCCAAGTGAAATCACCAAAAAAGGATGTAAAACGTGAGAAACATCTTTTTAAACGAGTTGACACAAGGGAGAGAGTCCACAATGGCCAAAAATAAAGTAAAAGCAGAACCATGGCATGCAAATAAAGCATCATTAGCTTTTTTATTCTAAGGGTTTCTGCTGAGCCCTGATCTATTGAGTTTACACTCTGCTGATTGTAAATGTTAGGAGACTGAAAAAGAGAGAAAGTATAGGTTTCGCCAAAAGTTAGCAAGGCCGAGAGGAGACTTGCCACATAAATGGAGACACCAAAGAACTACACCTTGTGGTAAAAGTGAGGAGAAATAAACCGGCCAATCAGAAGAAGACATTAAGGAAATGTGCATGTCTTCACATTGGTGCTTGCCAGAAGAAGGAAAAAATTTCCCCTGAGAATTCATAACAAAAATACCCTCTAGTAAGTCTGTGATCTAATCTATAACTGAGAGTACAAAAAGAAGTTCTAATTTATTTTCAGGTTGATAGTTCCATGTTGTCAGTATCTGCAAGATATAAATTGAAATCCATTCTGAAGGAATGAGAGCTCCTTGGAAAAATGGCTGATTCTAGGGCTGGGGCAGGGATCATATAGGATGAGCTTAGAGCACCTTGTAGTGCTAGGAATTAAGGAAGTGCTTAAAAAACCAAAATGATAGGTTGATGTCAAAGGGACACAAGAACCATCCTGAAAGACCTCCCAATAGCCAAAGCTGGTACAATTTGAGCAACAAGATAAGTAATGGATTATATGCCCAATGTATAAAATAAATATCCAAGAGTCCAGACATATATAAATGATTGAAAAAAATCAATGGGAAATGGAGCATAACTCCACACTCCTTAAGTGTGAGCTGCACATAGTGACTTCCTTTCAAAGAATACAGTACGGAAAGAAAGAAAAACTAACCTTACAGTGGAGAAACCTAACAAATACTACCTGAGCCAGGTGTTCAGAGCTAACATCAACTGTAGTGATTCAGGTTGACAGTATGTACTCTGATACGATATAATAAGAATGTCATTTCATTTCTGTGGTCTTCCTTCTAGAACCACAGAACCCCAGTATAATCCTGAGAAAAACATCAGACACATTCCATTTGAAGGATATTCTACAAAATATCTGGTCAATATCCCTGAAAACTGTCAAAGTCTCCTTTTTTAACAAGTCTATTTTTTAACAAGGAAAACATAAGAAACCGTCACAGTCAAGAGGAGCCTAAGCAACATACAACTAAATGTAACATGGAGTTCTGGATGAGGCTCCAGAAGAGAAAAGGCCGTTAAGGATGAACTAAGAAAATCTGAATAAAGTATGACTTTAGGAGATAATAATGTATCAATATTATATCATTAATTGTGACAAAAGTATCATACTCATGTAAGGTATTAATAATAGGGGAAACTGTGTGAGGTATATAGGAACTCAACTTTCTGTGAATGTAGAACTATTTTAAAATAAAATCTTATTAAAATTGGAAAAATAACTGAAATGATTTCAAATATAAAGAATATACTCCAGACAGATAAAAATGATACCAGATGAAAGATCTAAGATGGAAGAAATAATGATGAACACAAATACAGATAAATATACAAATGTTGACTATATGTAACAAAATAATGTCTACTGTGTATGGGGAATAGGATAGAAAATAATAATAGATGCCAATAACAAAATTTAGAGGACTAAAAAATTAAAGCATCATTAGACCCTTAATTGTTGTAGAGTACAGTAAATACGTTGATAACTTTGATAAGTTTGATAAGTTGAATTGGCAAGTTAAAATAGCTATTGTGAGCACTCATAGAATAGACAGCATCACAATCGTGTCAGCTCTTCAACATTTATCAAGCATCTAACCATTTCTCATCTCCTCTTCGGCTTCCTACTCAGATACAAGACATTGCGATCTCTCACCTGGATTATTGCTGCAGCCTCCTAACTGGTCACCTTGCTCCTACTTTTGCATTTCTTGAGTCTATTCTCAACATAGTCACTTGAGTGGTCCCGTCAAAACATAAGTTAGATCTTGGTGTTCCTCTGCTCAAAGTGCTGCATTGACTTGTCATTTCACTTGAAGTGAAGGCCAAATTTATCACAATGGTTTGCAAGACCCTGCGTTAATTGGCCTCCAATTAGTGCTATGACTTTTTACCCTCCCCCTTCCTCCCTTCATTCCACACACGCTGGCCTCTTTACTGAACCTCTAACCACTCTCACATCTCTGTCTGGAATGCTCTTCCCCATGACATCTTCATGGCTCAATCCTTTGCTGCCTTCACATATTTATTCAAATGTGAAGCCTTCCCTGACTACACTATTTGAAATGAAACCTCCTCACCATAATTCACTATTCCTCTTCCTGGTTAATTTTTCTCCATTATCAATGAACTTACCACGTAATTTAGAGAAACTTTGTATTCTAAAATTATAGACTATCAGAAACTTTGCTGTTTGACATTATTATATCAATAAGAATGAATAAATGCCACTCTTGCCTAAGAATCTGTCACTTTGACATAGAGAAGAAGTCTTGATTCACAATCAATGCAGAGCTTCAGATAAGGGGTTTCTGGACTCAGCATTCGTGTCTATCTTAACTTTGTAAGTTCCAGGGAAACAGGAATCTTGGATTCACATTACAGTCCAGATCTGACTGGAGGGAAGTCCACTCTTCCCTCCAATGCTATAATAACTCTATCTTTCCCTTGCTTGGTGAGACACCTAACGATCCTTGGTGTATGGTTTCCCTCATTGCAGTGGGCAATGAACCTGATTTTGTCAGACTACAGGTCTCACAACGAAGCTTCTAAGGCACTACTGTGTTTCCCCGAAAATAAGATCTAGATGGACAATCAGCTCTAAAGCGTCTTTTGGAGCAAAAATTAACGTAAGACCCGGTCTTATATTATATTATATTAGATAAGACCCGGTCTTATATTATAGTAAAATAAGATTGGCTCTTATATTAATTTTTGCTCCAAAAGATGCATTAGAGCTGATTGTCCGGCTAGGTCTTATTTTTGGAGAAACACAGTACTACACAGATTTTTATTTTGTTTTTATTTTCAATTTATACATGTGTTTCATTACACTCACATGGAGATTTATTGGCTGTATAAGTAAACAACGTTATCTTTATTTACTGAGAGAAGTCCAGATTGCATGTATCTCAAGTAGGCATTCAAATACACTATGACATATCAAAAACTTCGAATGATTTTGTATTTCGTTCTCAATTCAGAGAATGTCTGACTCTCACGAAGAGTCTCGTCTCTTCCTCTGAGGACATACTCTGACTGCAAGGGGCTGAATCAAATGATGCCGTTCAGCTGTCAGGATGCCAATACCCTCACACGGCGGGTTCTGTCCTCACAGAGCTGTTGATGAGGCTGTGAAGGACTGGCCCCCACCACCTTATTCCTGTCCCATCATGTCCTTGCCAGATGTTTCTGCCAGATTGAGAGGATGCCCATTTCTCTTTGTGTCTCACATTCTTTTGTAGTCATTATACCAACCTGTCTACTTTCTGAAGAAACAAAAACAGCTCGACCATTAAGGGCCCAGACATTGTGTGCTTATTAGACTCAAAGATGTCTCAAAGATAAATCACACACATTGGATTGTTTTTCTGTGACTAGTTTACTGAGTCTAGGTGAGCAATAGTGACAACACAATAGACCGGTTTTTTCAATGAATCACTGACTTGCTGAACATCTGCTTACTTTTAGTCGTAATTCATCATTTGATGCCGTAGTGTAGTCTATAATCCTTCTTCATGTTTTCACTGGAACTTGTTGACATGTTTCAACTAGAGAGTTGCAAAGGTTGTTTATTTCCCCCCATGAAATAAAAAGCTATTCTCCTTCAAGAAAGAATTAATACATTTTACTAAGTGTTTTAATGTTTTGATTCTTTATGAAAACCTTCCATGGGTCCCTGGCTGGGGTTATTTAGGAATCCTATTTAGAAACCCCATTTAGAAAGTGGTGCTAGGTATCTAAGTTCTTTTCAGCAGTAATTAGTTATTAGCATAGTAATAATAACAATAGTAATGTCTAACATTTGCTGTGTATTTACTATGTGTCGGCTAATTTACATACCTAGTCTCATTTAATCCTTACAACAATCATGAAAATATAGGATCTTTATCAACATCTAAGGGTGAAGAAATGTTAGCTAAGAAAGACTGGGTGATCAGCTCAAGGAGACAAACCTGAGTTGGGATTTGGACCCAAGTGTGTCTGACTCAAAGTTTACTACCTTCCACTATATTCAGGCTGCTGTCATGATGTTTCAGCTAAAGAAACAGAACTGCATTTTCATTTTTACCAGTCACTAAGACCTTCTCAAGAATGAGGCATGCTAGGACTGCTGAAGTAAGAATTAGATAGAATGGAGAGGAGACCAGGTCCATACTGGATGGAGGTGAACAAGCTGCCCTGGTCCAAGGAAGACTAACTCTTGTCCAGTGTCTGACGGATAAAGGGGTAAGACCAAACTCAAGCTGGAAGAGACAGGGATCAATAAGTGAAATCCCAAAGAGCCACTATGTGTCGTTAGCATCACAAGGCCAGCAGCACACAATGTTTTAAGTCAGATGGTGGCACTGGGGTTCAGGACTGTAGCCAGCAGCTGGGAGGCATGAGAGGCAGGAGCCAGCCCTGCACAGGTGCCAACGAGAAACTGGAGAACTAGCAGAGAAAGGGAAGGATCCTGGTGTCATGAATGGACCTGGCCAGGAAGAAGCTGTCGGTGATACCAGGCTATAATTAGTGAGCTGAGGCTTATGGTCACTTTTAGTGGCCAGAACTGGCTCGAGAAGTGTGGGACTAACGTCACAGATGAAAGACACCTGACAATTGAGCTTGGAGGATGAGGAAGACTACCCATCAGTCTTTGATGGGGGTGGACAGGGCAATAGTTTCAAGTTTTTCAAACAGTGCCTCAAAAAAAAACACATTAGAAGGCAATGGAGATGGCTTTAACTTCCTCCTTCCCAAGTACAGGAAGTAAGGAAGACCTCCTCCAACTCCCGCCTAGGCCCCAGCAGCCTACAGATTGGGAAAACATTACCTCCATTCCTACATAACTCTCTAAATTATTTTTAATCCACAGAAATGCTCATAACAATGTAAGGCTCTATTGACTTCCTTAATCTTTCCTATCTCCTCCTGCCACACCACCCCAAAATTTGCAAGAATTAATAAAAATAATTTTCCAATTTTGATGTTATATAAGTTTTAATTCTGGAAAGATATAAATATTATTATGTAATAAATATTAATACGCCAAAAGACCACCCCAAAGACTATCTGGAGGCTGCCCCTTGGATGCTCTGATAATAACAACTACTGATAATTGCATCACACATAAAAGATTTAATTACCACATATTATGGACTCTCTTCTATTTACCTATCACATCTTCCGGGTAGGTTTATCTTTCATTCCTTGTTTACAGGCAAGGAAACCGATCTCCAAAGATATTAATTGACTTGCCCAAGGTCATACAGCCAGGAAGATTGACACTGAGTCTAAATACAAGTTCTCTGCCTCTGTAGCTCATGCCTTGTTTCTCTCCACCACACCATGCTACCTCCTCCCTCCAAGAATCTCTCTTCCAAAGAAATAGAAGCCAGGCTTTGTGCCCACTGCAAGTCTACTCTCCAAGATGGACCTTTCTGAGATCCATCAAGAAAACACCGGCAAAGCCCTATAATGTGATTAAGACAGTAATATCATTTGTAAGCCATAGGGATTTCTGTGGAGCTTCAGAAAGAAACAAGCATCCTTGATTTCAATTGTGGCACATTCGTTCTGTGATCATGCTTTTCTGGTCTAGTGTGTCATTCCTTTCTAATCTCCACATAAATCAGAATGTCACAAGCCACAAAAGCTGTGAAATTCGGAGCCTGCCATGGAAATACAACTCCTGACGCATGTCAAAAGAAACTGGCCTAATCCAGCAGAACTTCTTCCAAGGAAAGCTTTGCATTTTCAGCCAATTGTTTTCATCTCCATAACAACTCTGTTGACATAACATTATGGGTTAAATGGCTACTTTTACTTGTATTCATTAAAGAAGCACCATTTATCCATCTGTGCATAATTTGTGGTAAAAGAAATTATTCAAGACTTTCTATTCAAGAATCTCTTTCCATTACATGAGATAAACTGTAAAATTTGTCATTTTGCCATGACCATACCATAAAAATCTATTATCTTTCTCCATGGTTTCCATCTTTCCTTCCAACTTTATAAATAAGATAGACTTTTCCTAAAAATATCAACTGAGTTAAGTCAAGAGCACAATTTATAGTTTCATACTTTTGGCTGAGGAGAAAGGCTAACTTGGGCAGATGAGGGTATTTCCCCTCTTGTTAGAGCAAGTTGTTGGCTCAAGGTGAGGGAAAGAGTTCATTGACTTATAAGATACATACGCAGATTCAACCTCAGAGGTCCCCAGGAAATGCTGGGAGCCATTGACCAGTGAAAATCAAATGGTTCAGAGCATCAGCCTTTACGTCATCTGAGAATAGTTTCTCCTCTGTTACATTCAAGATTACAATTATGCATATCTCAGTTCCTTATAAGGGTTTACTCGCATGATGCTTTTGCCTCATCAGGGGCAGTTCTATCATAACAGACATGGCTTGAAAAGCAACCTCACAGCATCAAAAGGTATTGATTTTAAGATGAGAATTTAGGTCTCTTTGTAAATATTGTGATAAATGCCGAGGGTAAATAGCCATATCTGCCATATCTTGTTTACAAAATAGTTAAAACCAATTAGAATCTTTATTTCCATCACCATAAGCATGAGACGTCCAGTTTTATTTGCAGAGAAAAGAGACTTCCTTTAAATGTTACAGGAAAAGAAAAAGGAGGAGCCAGCAGGATAAAGTGGTTTTCAGAGTCAGAATTTGAGTTTGGATCAGGAACAGTTGCTCATCTATACAATCATTTGTTGACTGATACTCCAGTTATTCACTGTACCCAGGAGACCCTCAAAATTACATTGATCTCCGGAGTAGTGGAAAATGTAATAGGTTCAATTCTCAGGTGAAAGAGAGACATTGTCTCACTCCCTACTGATTCCACAAACAAGGTAGCTATGGCCCAAACTGGAGGAGGGGGGTCCTTTCTGCATCTTCTCTGGCCCAGGATTCCTAGGTCTTCCCCAAACCAGAGGATTCTGGAGTCATTGCAGGGCTGTCCCAGGTCCTTGGACACCTTGTTTAGGAAACAAGGATGACCATATTTCCCAGTTTCCTAGAAGACCTTAGTATACATCTATTGACCTTGCTTAGTCGTTAATAGCACACTATTTCACTCTCAAAAGTGAATATTGGCAAAATATTTGTATGACATATTATATAGCCACCCTACTAATGACAGAACACTGATTTTATCTGGGTTTACTCTATAAAAGATTCAAATTCTTTAAACCATTATAAGAACCAGAAAGATCAATCACTGTAACTAAGAAAAACTATGAAATGATCTGCTTCATGCATTCAACAAATATTTATAAGGCATAGAACTTACTGAATCTACGGTGAATATGAAGCTACATGAACTATGGCTTTTGTCCTTTTCATGAGTTGAACAAAATCTATCTGAGCTCATAAGATCTCATTGTCTCATGCCTGTCCTTCCTGGCTGTCTGTTCTGAAACCCAAACTCCTATGAGTTTGTTTTTCATTATTAGTCTTTCGATTCTTCATATTTCTGCTCATGTGACCTGATCTCTGCTATTCTTATATTGTTTTGCCTTGATATGGTGGGAATCCTCTAAGATGGCCCCTGACAATCCTCTGACCTGGTAGACACAACTTTGGGCATTCCTCTCCCCTAATGAGTCTTGGCTAGACTTCCCAAATCACTTATAAGAAAACAATGTGGCAGAAGTTATGGGATATCATTTGTGAGATTGGGTTACAAAAACACTGGCTTCCATTTTGGACCCCCTCTCTTGCTCTCTCATTTGCTCATTCTGAGCCAGCCAACCACTCTATGGACAGGCCCATGTGGCAAGAAACTGAAAGAAATGTTTGGCCAGTGGCCAGCAAGAACCTTAGGCCATTGGTTTAACAGCCCATGAGATAGTGAGAATTCCTGCCAACAATCCCATAGCTGGGCTAGGAAGCAGACCCCTCTCAGCCAAGCCTTCACATGAGACTGCAGGCCCAGCTGACACCTGGATTGCAGCATATGGAGAGACCTGCAGGCAGAGATACGCAGCTAAGCTACACCCAGATTTCTTACCCACAGAAACTATAAGATAGTGTATGTTTGCTGTTTTAAGACACTAAGTTTTGGGATAACTTTTTACATACATAGCAATAGAGAACTAATACTCTAGATCCGTATGTCATCCTATACCAAAGATACAAGCTTCTCAAGCTCTCAGCTAGGCTAGTAAACAGGCAGCCCCAGTTCTACTCTGTCCTTCAAAAAGACCAGAGATAACCAAAGGAAACCTTCCACTGCACAGCAGACAAGTGACCATAGCCCTCCTTGTTTTCTGTAGACCCAAGGTCCTCTACGGCAGCTGAAATCATATAGTAAGTACCTAGACCATCTCTTAGGGTCCTTTTCTTTTCCTATTCTACTTTTATAAAAAGTTAGATATTAAATCCATCTTCTCTGTTCTTTTTAGCATTTCTAAAGTAGATGGATGGCAAATTATCTTGCAAGATCAGTCCATGGAGTGTCAAATGCAATTCCCAGCGTCTTTTTAATACGTTTTAAAACTTTTTCATACAGGTGACTAGTTGAGATGCTTGTACATTTCTATGGTACCTGATAAATACAAAACCAAGTATGTTAGAAAGATATCAGTTTTCCATTCAGGAGTTAATGTTCTTTAAAAAATAAATAAACAAACACACAAACCCAAGGGCATACATAACAAGGAGGAAACGGTGAACTGTAAAGAGACAGCACCTCAGGGAGGATGAAAGCTAGAAAGATGCAGGTATTTACACTGTTCAAAGCTTTAATGTTGGCAGGTTTCATCCTAAAGACTAGACTGACTCCTATGAGGATCATTATATCTGATCCTCCTACGAGAACAATTCACCAACCACGTAAAAGTGTTTCTGCATCCATTAACACTTCTTTCTGAAAAGCCTGACTGTAACAGAGGAAAAAGCTGAAATCTCATCTCACCCTGAACTCAGCTGCCTTAGACATTAGAAAACAGAGATTTCTGTTCATGAGAGAGGGCACGAGGAGCGTGCCTTTTGTACTCCTGGGTAAGAGCAGAATTGCACAGAGGCAGAATAAGATTTCTTTTGGGGAAATGAATGTCTTGTACCTAATGATCATAAACAATTCTACATACTCTTCCAGTTTCCTTATCCCATGGAAGGCTCAGACACTGAGCCATGGTGAGCCATCAACAAGAACAAGATTTATACTCTAAAACTAGGACAAAACAGAATTTTCCTCCCTTTACACTGTGTCCCCATGGGATAACTAAGGCCGTTCTGTCCTCAGCAAAGAACTGTGATTACTATGTGACCTTTATCAGACACAATGTGCTTGTGTTTTGAAAACGCACAAGGTGATTGAGTGAGCTGCATGTCACTCAGCTTGACTTCCCTAGAACTCCAGTCCAGGGGGCAGAGCAGAGCTGAGACAGCCACGATTGGGATGTGTGTCTCTTTCTAACACAGATACAGATGAGCCCCTTGTCACAAATAATGTTTTGCAAGATCTGACACCAGGAAGAAGCAGTGGCAAAACAGAATTGAGACTCAGAATGTTCCAAAGTTCTATCTTTAGGAAAATGAGCAGAGTTCTATCTTTAGGAAAGTTCTATCTTTAGGAAAATGAGGAAAGAAGCCAACTTGAAACTTCCATCCTCTGAGAGCCTGTCACTGCTCTCAGAGATTTAGATTTAGGTCTCTGTGTCTGAAAAGGTCAGCAGGGCCAACAAAGATGGTCTTTAATGTTCCTTTCATGGATTTTCTTCTCCCTCACCGCAAACTAAGGCTTGCTATTTCTGTTAGGTCATGTATTACCTCTGTGTTCTTTACTTGCCCATATGAAACATACCTGTACACACACACACACACACACACTCACACACAAACCCCAAAGCCTGTTCCAGATCTTTTATTCTTTCCATTCAAATCTAATCAAAATAAAATATGCCCTCTACATAAAGACACAAAGCATCGACGTACAAACCTTCACTTAAAATTTATACCAGGTACTGGGAAGAATATGCGTCAATGCCTCCATTTCCCAACCACCCAATCATGTTGCAATTTTTAGTCAAATGATCTCTAAACAGTCCTTTGAGACAAGAAGGAATGGTGGCTCAGACAGTGGATGAACTGAAATACCCTAAGTCTATCTTTTTCATGTATCCCTTTGCACAGAGATGCAAAAGGTAGCCATGGTTCCATGCCACAGTTATCACTATTAGGTGGCACTTCCAAGTTCAGCCTTAAAGAGGATAAATACAAATCAGACACAACTCAAACTCTGATTTGGCTACTGAAAATTCCAGTCAGAAGGATTCAAATGAAGGTCACATTCCTAAAGTAAACGGTGGTGCAACTTCTTAGAAAAATAAATTGACTACATATATTTATGGGCTGAATTGTGTCCCCTCCAAAATTCATACATTGAACTCCTAACCCCCATACCCCAGAATGTGATGTGTTTGGAGTTAAGGTCTTTATAGAGGTCATCAGGGCCCTAATCAATATGACTGGTATCCTTATGAGAAGAGAAAATTTGGATATAGACATTGTACAGAGGAAAGATGATGTGAAGACACAGAGAGAAGATGGCCACCTATAAGCCAAGGAAAGAGGCCTGGAACAGATCCTTCCTTTACAGTCAGAAGGAACCAACCCTGCCAGTACCTTGATTTGGGGCTTCTGGCCTCCAGAACTGTGAGACAATAAATTTCTATTGTGTAAATCACCTAGCCCCTGATACCTTGTACTGGCAGCCCTAGCAAACTAATATAATATCCATTTTCACATTAGGAAGCAGCACGGTTCCCTGGGTAGAATCATGAGTTGGGGATCAACTAAAGCTTGGTTTGAGTTGCAACGCTACCACTTCTTCCTGATATAAACTTGGGCAAGGTATCTCCACTTTCTAAGACCAGTTTCTCCATCTGTAAAATATGGATACTAATGCCTACCTCATAAAGCCGTTACGAAGATTAAAGGAGATAATACACATGAAAGGCTGGGCACATGCTCAATAACAGTGCTCAATAACAGTGACTCAGCATTGATGGCTTTACAAGTCTTTGATCTTGATAGAATATAAATATAGACAACAATGACATTTAGAAAACAATCTCTCTGGATGCTGGAAATGTCAATCTTTGTAGTTTGTAAGCGGTTCTACATCAAAGGGACACTAGTCATCATGACTTGAAGGTAACTTGGATGAATTATGAATGGTTCTGCTGACGGCCTCATAAGTTAAATATGATACTTCCAGAAATAAATGGATGCAATGGACTCAATACATTTTTATAACTGTTCCAAGAGATGTTGAAAATCAGGAGATAGTTAGCCTTTCATGGCAAAACCATTTAGGTCCTAGACCCCTACCACCTAATCCAGCCATTATGATTTATTGGATTGTGGTTTACAGTTTATTAAATGAAATCAGATTTATCTTTAGCTTTCTCTCCCAAAAATTGAGAATTCTGCTCACCAGAGGGAAAGTTCTTGGCCAAGACTTTTTTTTTAACCTTACGTATTTTCTGATACTGCCCTCTTTTTACACTTTATCCAGTGCAGCCCAACAAACAAGATAACCAAAATGCAGGAATAAAAGTTGCTAGGAAAAGGAAAAGGAAATGTCAGGGCATAAATTTTCTTCAAGTGAGGTTATCAGCGGTAAGTGCCAGTGTCCTGGTGCTTTTATCCTGGATTGCTTGATTATGTCCGGCAGGGAGCACAACATCAGGCCTGGGACAGTCTGTAATCACAACAATATTTCTAGGTTTAGGTTGTCTTAGTTAGTTGTTCCCAACTCCCCCTGTTCTTTGGTCCTTATTCTTCTGGAGGAATACAGTTCTTCTCTCTTTATGTCCCTTCACTTATTTACCCATTCACCAAAATCTGTGGTCACTCCATTAGTCAGATGAGGCTAGGCTCTGCTGTCCATGGAATGGACCCTAATTCTTAATGACTCCAAGACTAAAGATCTAAATCAGATCTGGGATGAATGTTTTCAGTGATGCCTCCTACTTCCCTTTCCCTGAGGTCATATCCAATTCTGGTTTTCACCTGCACGTGACTCTAGAATAATGATGATTTCTTACTATGGATAGGTTTTTTTTGTTGTTGTTGTTTTTACTTTCTCAAAACATTGTTTATTATCATATTCTCTTATTCAATGGGAGATGGGTGGGGCAGAGAAATCAGAGGAAACTAATCTCCAGAGAGGTTGCTTGGCTTACTCAGGGTCATATGAGCAGGACCTAGGCCTTCCAACAAGACTCTCTGGTCCTTCCCTGCAAACACACAGCACCTGTCCAAAGCAGGAACACAGGACACTGTTGTATTCTGATTGCCAGCTCGTATCTTGCTCATGGGTCTTCCTACCCCCAAGGAAAGATTCTCTGTTCTCGTTACCTGATCACCTTGTTTCCCAGGGAGCCTGGAATAAGTTTTCCTCACAACCTCTTAATGATACAGTGGGATTGGGGAAGGACATTTGCAGCCAAAGGAAAGTGTCGTTTATAGCAATCTGCACAAAACCACTTTGGAGTTAACTGAAATGACTTCCTTCTGGCACAGGATAGGTACCAAGCTAATTGACACCAGGACCCTTTTAAACAACTCAGTACGTATACTAGATAGGCTCCAAGTTTGCCCATCTCTCTACCCTGGACATAGTCTGTTCTTTAGCCTCTCTCAAATAGATTGCATTTCATACAATCTCAGAGGGTTCTCTTTCCAATATTGTTTAAACCAATATTGTACATCCTTAGCAAAGAATGACTATGAGGAAAATGAAAATGTTGCAGTATTTCCAGTATATGCTCTCTATATGTTTGCTTTATCATTTGAACCTCTCCCTAGAGTTTCTATCATTCAGCCTTTTGCACAGGTTTTTTTCCTTTGCATGTTATCCTCCACTGCTCTCACCAAGTCTTTCATATTTCCCATATACCAAACTGATGTGACCTCCTGGAAGGCAGGACTCATTTTTTGTTCTTGAGCTACATATCAAAGTTCCTAGTTGAGGTATAGGCAGCATAGCACAGGTTAAAATTAGCAATGACAGATGTTCCTTGGTATTTCCTATTTTACCTTGGAGTGCGTTCTAATTGCACATTGTCTTGCATTTTTTATCTTCTTACCCTTATATATTAGATACCCAGAGACACCATAAACCAATATACTACCATATCTTCGATTTATATTACAACCCTATTAGCCGTTGCCTAGTCAATGCCCAAAGAATTTGACTGAATCACTGTCTTTCTTATTTAGCACACCCAATTCTCAGTATATAAGAAATAAACTTGCATGATTTTTTTCTAAAGTTCAAATAAAATCTCTTATCACATACATGTCCATTTTCTTATTTTGCTTGTTTCTAGATGCCAGAGTGAATAGTAAGTTTAAATTTTCTCTCACATTTAACTCTTATTAATAAGAAATATCATCAAAATTCTTATCTTTGAAATTTGGAGTTCACAATATACCTGTGTAAAACTTTACTTGAGACTTCAAACATAGCTAAATGTTTGAAACTTCCATTTCTACATTTGTGCACAAATACTACAAAAATTACTCAGGGAGCAACAAAGTAAAAATTAAATATATAACATTGACCTGAGCTTTTTACCCTGATAGTGGGATAGATTAATGTTGGAGGTCTTAAAAATGTCAAAACAAGGCATTAAATGGAGGTAACATGAAATTTTAAGGATACTACATGTAGAATGATATTATTTGTTCTATAACACACGCAAACACACACATATGATACATGGAAAATGACTTTTACTTTTCAATTTTCAATTTTTTTCTGACATTTTACCATGACCATGAACTACATTTTACAGAAAAAATACGAATTAAGTAATCACCAATCTCTTAATACAATTTTTAAGACCTCAGTTTCATATATCTGCCCAAAGTTAGGTATCTCTGAGTCAGCATGACTGCTTTTCTTTATGTTCTATGGATTCCACTCCGTTGAACATTGGTCTAGACTGGAGTTGAAAAACTTTTTCTGTAAAGAGCTAAGTTGTAAATATTTTAGGCTCTGCGGTTTCATCTCTTTTGCAACTACAAAACTCTGCTGATGTAGTACAAAATCAGCTAAAAACAACATGTAAACAAATGAGCATAGTTATGTTCCAATAAAAAAGGCTGGATTTTGCCCATGAACCATAATTTATCAACCTCTGGTCTACATGTGGCTATTTAAATTTAAATTAATTAAAATGAAATAAAATTTAAAAATCAGTTTCTCAGCTGCACTAGCCACATTTCAAGTGCTCAGTGACCACACATGGCCAGTGGCTACCACATTGGATAACACATATCCAAGAACACTTCCATCATCACAGAACACTTAAACTCATCTCTCAGGTTGTTCAAACTATACTAGAATTTTTTGGATAAGAGGGAAAAAAGCATTTTATTCTCTACTAAATTCTAGCCATTTTTGACACTTACTTAATATGAATGATTTATAACAGCATCAAGTAGTGTGAAAGTTTCATATTCTGCACAAAATTGCCATGGTGTGATTTTAAGCAATATTTTAATTTTCACCAGAAGAAAGGTGCTAAAAAGCATGTTGAAATTTCATTTAGAAGATTTAAAAATGGAAAACCAAAACTATCTATACCATAAAGTTTATGGGGTTGACCACATAATCTTTTTAAAAAATGTATCTTAGGAAACTGAAATCTAAAATACAATTAATTTTAAATACACCCCAAAATGATGAGTGGGCAGAAACAGGTAAGATAGAAAGAAATCTGACATAACCACATCTAGGAAATGTGTCGTTAAAAACTACCATCTGGTTCTAGAAGCATTTGAAAAGGAATTTGTCCAAGTATTACTTCCTATTACTTCTACCCCTTAGGAATCAGAGATGGATGCAAGATGGGACAGGGACACCTCCTTTTGAAAATCATAAGCTATAGAGTCTCCAGTAATGACAAGGCAGCTTGCAAAACTGCACAGGACATGAAGAATGGGAGGAAGGACTTTAGAGAAAATACCACCATAGCATTTCCCACCTCTTCATCAGATTTGCATGAGCTCCCTTTTTTCCCATGCATTTCTTGATGGTTTAGATGAACAAACTACCTATGATCCAACTGTTATTCTCTTCACAGAGGAAGAATCCACATGCCAAGAAAAATAGAAGAAAAGAACCTAAGGCCTGAGAGAAGCAGCTCCAGTTTATCTGCCTGCCTAGTGACCAAACGAAGTTTGTCTCCTCCGGCCCGTTTTAAAGCGGGTGTGTAAGTAGCTGGCCACAGCTGCAGCAATAAGTGTTTGTCCCAAAATCACTATGGCAACCTCAGAAGGGAAGCTCAAGGGTGTGAGAGCAAGACAGTTTGTGTTTGACTTTGAATCCCCTACCGCAACAAGAGACCAGAGAGAAAAGTGTTTCACTTGAAAAATGAGGACAAATACTCTCATTCCAAACACATAATTTTATCATTAAAGATCAGAAGTGGCCAAAATAAATAGAACGATATTAATCAAGTCTTAAAAATACCAGTGTACAAATCAGTGTCTCTCATTTCAAAGCAACTTCAACAACTTCCAAAGGGCATCACCTTTCTAATTGTTTGAGTAGCTCCAACAGGAACACCAGGATTACATGCAACAAGCTAGGAAACTGCGACAGCTGTCAGAACACGATTGTGGTCGCCTTCTCTGTGTGATAGTCATCATCCCCAAACCCTCAGCAAGCCCTCTATATTCTTTGACTCAGTTTCCCTGTAGTAAAAATGGTCAAAATGTGAGCCTCCTCACAAGAATTTTATGAAATTTGATGTGGTTTCTGAAGACATACTTTGAAGATCAAGGCAGTGAATTTCACATGAACAAATAAAAGGAGCTGTGGTTCTCTAAAGCAGTGCTTCTCAAAGTTTAAAACGGGAAACACACCTCCTGGGATCCTGATGAAATTCTGATTCAGGAGGCCTCGGTGAGGCCGGAGACACTGCACTGTGACTTGCTCTCAGATGATGATAATGATGTTGGCCCACGAACCACATTTTGAGAACCAAAACTAAATAGCACATTAATTTTTTTTCATGGTGCCAGCATGGTTGGTTTCTGATGAGAGCTCTCTTCCTGACTTGCAGATGGTCATCTTCTTGCAATATATGGCAAATTGCAGAGAGAAAGAGAGAGAGAGAGAGAGAGAGAGAGAGAGAGAGAAACTTTCTGGTGTTTCTTCTTATAAGGGTACTAATCCCATCATAAGGGACCCACCCTCATTACTTCATCTAAACATAAAGACCTCCCAAAGGCTCCATCTCCAAATACCATTAAATACGGGGTTAGATCTCTTTGGAGAAATGTCTGTTCAGATCCTCTGCCCATTTTTTAATTGGATTCTTTGGGTTTTTTTGTTGTTGAGTTGTATGAGTTCCTTATATTTTTTCGATATTAGCCCTTTATTGGAGGCGTTGTTTGCAAGAATCTTCTCCCATTAAGATGGTTGCCTCTTTATTTTGTCGATGGTTTTTTTTTGATGTGCAGAAGCTTTTTAGTTTGATATAGTGCCATTCATTTATTTTAGCTTTTACTTCCCTTGCCTTTGGAGTCAAATTCATAAAATGTTCTTTGAACCCAAGGTCCATAAGTTTAGTACCTATGTTTTCTTCTATGCAGTTTATTGCTTCAAGTCTTACGTTTAGGTTTTTGATCCATTTTGAATTCATTTTGGTACATGGTGACAGATAGCAGTCCAGTTTCATTCTTTTGCACATGGCTTTTCAATTCTCCCAGCACCATTTATTGAAAGGCTGTCTTTTCTCCATTGTATGTTTTTGGCTTCATTGTTAAAAATTATCTGTCCATATTTATGTGGGTTTATTTCTTGGTTCTCAATTATATTCCATTGATCTGTGTGTCTGTTTTTCTGCCAATACCATGCTGTTTTGATTATCGTTGCCCTGTAGTACAAGCTGAAGTCAGGGGGTATGATACCTCTAGCATTTTTTTTTTTTCTTAGGCTTGCTTTGGCTATTTGGGGTCTTTTGTGGTTCCATACAAATCTGATAATTTTTTTGTTCTATTTCTTTAAAAAATGCCATTGGGATTTTGATAGGTATTGCATTAAATTTGTATATTATTTTGGGTAATATGGCCATTTTAACTATGCTGATTCGTCCAATTCATGAACATGGAATGTTCATGAGAAATGCAAATAAAAACTACAAAGAGATATCAATTCACCCCAGTTACAATGGCTATCATCAACAAGACAAATAGTAACAAGTGTTGGAGAGGCTGTGGAGAAAAAGACAGCCTCACACACTGTTGGTGGGAATACAGACTGGTGCAGTCACTATAGAAGGCAGTGTGGAGCTTCCTCAAAAATTTAACAATGGAATTATCGTATGACCCAGCAATTCCTCTCCTGGGTATCTACCCAAAAAAATCTGAAAACATTTATCCATAAAGACATATGTGCTCCAATGTTCATTGCAGCTTTATTTACGGTGGCCAAGACATGGAAACAACCAAAGTGTCCTTCGATAGATGAATGGATAAAGAAATTGTGGTATATATACACAATGGAATACTCTTCGGCCATAAGAAAAGATGATATAGGAGCATTTGTGCCAACATGGATGGATCGTGAGAGTATAATGCTAAGCGAAACAAGTCAGACAGAAAAAGTAGAGAACCATATGATTTCACTGATATGTGGTATATAAAACTGAAAATAACAAAAGAACAAGACAAACAAATGAAGAAAACAAAAACCCATAGACATAGACAATAGTTTAGTGGTTACCAGAGGGTAAGGGGGTAGGTGGGTTCTAGAAGAGGGTAAACGGGGTCAAACATATGGTGATGGAAGGAGAACTGACTCTGGATGGTGAACACAGAATGTGTGATACAGATGATGTATTACAGAATTGTACACCTGAAATCTATGTAACTTTACTAACAATTATCACAATAAACTTTAATTTAAAAAATTAAAATTAAATTAAATAAATGGGGTTAGGGCTTCAACATATGAATGGGAGGGAGGCGGAGCACAATTAATCCATAGCCATATGCAAATTAAAATTTAGATAAATTATACTACCCTATTTTTTAAAACAAATATTCCCCAAAGGACATGCCCTGTTTATGGCTGCAGATGCTCCCAATGAACAGTCGTGGCCATTTAAACTGGGCGGAATGCACCTGAAGGGAAGCAGAGAAAGGATGCCACCCAGGAGTGGAGAAGAGATCAAAGGGGTTAATTTGCCTTTATTTGAAGTTTTGCCTGGTCTTCAGTGCTTTCCTCCTAGAGATCACTGTGAGTATAGATACACACACTAGAAAGCCAGAGATGGGTACAGGTGAAAATTTTTGCCTATGGCAAAATTTTGCACAAAAGTCAAGCATGACAAATTGTCATAACAGATTGATTTTACTCCATCCACCAGGTGTGATCAAAGTATATGGTGAATGTTTAAATTTAAAAAATTTATTACATTGAAAGACATATTGCCATTAATCTCCCTAAAAATACTCTCCTTCTCTTCGAACACACGTATCCCATCATTCCTGCCACTTTCTGAAGCAGTTCTGGAAATCCTCTTTTGTATCTTTAGTTGCACTGTCATGGCTGCCTCGATGTCCTGAATTTGTTCAAAACATTTACCTTTCATGGTCATTTTGACTTTGGGGAAGAGTCAAAGTTCACATGATACCAGATCCAGTGAATAAAGTGGATGAGGACACACCATAATGTTTTATTTGACAGAATTTGCCATACCAGAAGCGATGTGTGACACAGAGCCTTTCCATTGTGATCACAAAGTACAGTGAACGCTGCTGCGGAGTGCCATCCAATGGAAAGGCAGGGATCTTCAATACAGGAAGGGGCATGGCAAACCTTAATAACAGTGTGTGACAAGTTTCAACTTGTTTAGTGCAGTCAGTCGAGTGTGAGCAATGGATGAAAGAAGATGTGTTTTCAAGTGTGCCGTAAATCATCCTCCATCATGACAGTGCTCTGTGTCACACATCGCTTCTGGTATGGCAATTTCTATGAAATAAAAACATTATGGTGTGTACTTATTGACAGGATATGGCACCTTATTGACAGGATATGGCACTGTGCGACTTCTGGTTCTTCCCCAAAGTCAAAATGATTCAGGATATTGAAGCAGACACAACAGCACAACTAAAGACACTCATGAAAGAGGACTTCCAGAACTGCTTCAGAAAGTGGCAAGGATGGAAGTGTGTTCCAAGTGAGGGAGAGTATTTTGAGGGGGATTAATGGCATGTGTCTTTTACTGTAATAAGTTCCTTTTTTGTTTAAACATTCACCGTATACTTTGATCACACCTCATATTTCTTCTTTTTAAAATTTCTACACTTCTAATATTCACAGCATGAGAGTCATTTATTATTTTGCCTCTTTTTACTTAAGTAAAATTCAATTATAAAAGGTCAGGTTATAATTATTCAGGAGACTGTGTCAGAGTGACCTAAAACCTGGATTCCTGGATCAGAGCTTTACTATGAAGCAGGCCATCACTGAAATAATGGAACAGAAACGTGAACAATGTGTAAGGACTTATTTTTCTATTGCCTTGAAGAACTACAAACCAAGGAAGGCAGTCAAGCTTCTGAGGTTAGATCTGTGCCAGAGGTTCTCACACTTGAGCTGCCATCAGAAGCCCCTGGAGGGTATGTTAAATTTGGATTCATCTCCAGAGTTGCTGATTCAAAAGTCTGGAGCTGGGGCCCAAGGATCTGCATTTCTAACTAATTCCAATATAATGCTGATGCGGCTGACCTTGGATTCTCACTTTGAGAACTGCCTTTCTATGCAATGTCAGGGTCTAGACGTGCTGAAAGATTAGAAAGTGGACTGGGATTCTCAATTGACTCTTTATGTTTAGACAGTACATATACAACATATAATTATTTTTATCATCCCGACATATGTCTCCTTGTTTTTTCAAAACCTTATGCTCTTCTAGATAGATATTTGCAGTATAATTTTCACCCAGTGCCCCCCAAAATCCTACAAATACTTTGTGTCCTCATTTTTTGTCTACTTGATCTGCCAATTTGTGAGAAAGGAGTGTTAAAATCTTTCACTATGAATGTAGATTTTCAAGTTATTCTTTTACTTTATTTATATTTCAAAGCTATGATGAAAATTTTAAATTGCTTCGTGATTCTTCTATCTTCTTGGTAGGTGTTTTATTAATGTAATGCATCTTTCCTTTTTCCTTCTCAATGCTTTCACCTTTGAGTTATATTTTGTCATTTTTAGCATTGTTACTCCTGTTTTATTTTATTAACATTTGCCTGGCATATAATTTTCCTTCCCTTTATTTTCAAACTTTCTGCATCATTTGGTTTTATATTTGCCTCTTGTATAAACAGCTCATAACTGGAGGTTTAAATTCAATTCTGAGAGTCTGTGTCATTCACGTAGATTGTGATTTCTGACATGTTTTCCCTTTCCACTGTCCTGTTTTGGTTTTCTGTTTAATGTGCATTATTTTTACTTTCTCCCCCCATCTTTGGATATATTTTGAAAGCAGAGCCAAAAATAAAGTTTGCTGGGAAACCAGATTGTGGTATGAACAAAAGAGAGGAGATGAGGATAACGAAGACTGTTTTTGAGACTTAATTCTAGCCAGGCTGCTGTAAGCCCTCAAGATCCCAACCTGGGACTCTGTCCTTGGCCCATTTAGTCCAGTTCTAGCAAGAATCCTACTGGGTCACTTTAGCAAAAACCTGATTGAATTTCTCATCCCCCATTCTTGATATCTGTTATGGACTGAATGTTTCTGTCCCTCCCAATAGTCATATGTTGAAATCTAATCCCCAATGTCATGGTATTAGGAGATGGGGTCTTTGGGATATAATGAAGACATGAAAGTAGAACCCTTATGAATGGGGTTCGTGTCTTTATAAGCGTCATGAAAGAGCTTGCTTCCCCTCTCTTTCTTGCCCCTTTCCATTATGTGCAGATACAAGGAGAAGTCAGCAATTTGCAACCCTAAAGAGGGTTCTCAGCAGAAACCAATCATGGTGCCACCCTGATCTCAGACTTCCAGCTTCCAGAACTGTAAGAAATAAATGTCTGCTGTTTATAAGCTACGCAGTCTGTGGTATTTTGTTATAGTAGCCCGAACTAAGACAACATCTTATCACCCTGGCCTACCTTCAGTAAGAATCCTCTTGAGTTAGTCTAGCATGAACCCCCCTATGCTTGATATTTCTTCTTAGTAATTTTCCATCCAGTGACCTCCACCCTGCTGCTTGGCTATAATTTCCCACTTTTCCTCATTGTATTCAGAGTTGAGCCCAATCTCTCTCCCCTACTGCAAACTCCATTGTAGCAATTACCCTGAATAAAGTCTGCTTTACTATTTTTAACAAATGTCTGAATCTTTTTTCAAAACAAAAACAACACCAGTATGTTTCATCTGAATGACTAGAGTTGCCATTCACAGCAGGAATAACTGGTTATTGCAGAGCAGGTTGGGAAATAACAAGTCAAGTTCAGAACATGTTAATTTTGAGATGCCTACTACACATCTAAGTGAGATGGCAAGTATGCAGCCATAGAGAAGGGTCTTCGAGTTATGGGAAGCAGTAGTGCTAGATAAGCATTCAGGCATGCTCAGCACAGGGATAGAATTTCATGACACAGACTTGAATGAACTCATCGAGGCAAGCAGTATAAAGAGAAAAGAGAAGGTCAGCTTTCCTACTGGAGTACAGTGGGTTGGAAGAGCCAGAACATGTCTACTCACATGAGACCCTCTTCTACCACACCAGAAGCAGGGGCTGCACCAGTTAACATAGGGCCTTGGGTCTGAACAACTCTGGGGTGAAGAATTAGTAGACAAGCATAGACTTCTGTTCAAAGTGAGCTTTAGAACACCTCCACTTGTTTACAGCATTGAGTTGGAATGAGTTCCAAATATTATTTCTTGAAATAAATAGAAGGCATATTTTCCATATAAAGTTATTGTCATGGCAAGAGATTAATTTCCATAGAGAGAAAACATAGTAGAGTCCCATTTTGCATTTTGAGAGTTTTTACAGACATAATATGATTAAATCCTAATGGCCAGCTCCTGATAAGAAAGCTAAAGCTCTGAATGGTCCGGAAAGGTTATCATCACACAGATAATAAGTGGGATTCTCTCCATATAATGTTCTCTTCTTTGGCTATTGAGATAATGGTACTGACCACAGATATCAATAGCGTCTAGAGTTTATTTGCCAGAAGTGCAGATGCACTCGTGCCCAGTCATTCATTTTCTCTCAGACATTCCATTTCTTTAATGATTAAGAGGATGTGTTCTCCAGATAACTGTGCAGAGCCAGAGACACAAGCTGTGGTTACTGAACTAAGCAAAATTAACTGGTCAGAACGCAGCCTCTGCAGGGTGCTCTCACTAACTGAGGTAACCAGCCTAGGGAAGCTTCTAATTCTAATTAAAATGAAAGAAAGGGTATTTTTCTTGCTTGTTGTCCACTCCACACAGAATGTAGAAACCATTTTACCATGTATCATGTCTTCACTGATTGGCGAGTGTATTGGTTCTGTTGAAACACAGCTTTGGGGTTTATTAGAACAGTAATGAAACGGAAGAGTCAAGCATGTCAAAAAGGAGAGACAACTAACTGAACAGGAACATTTCTGTGCAGACACAGAGACCTTATTTAGGACTGTGGGTTTCTTGTCTCCTTATAGTAATTGCTAATATGCAACCAGAAGTTAAGTTATTTTTGCACCCTCATCTTAAGAAGCAGAAAATTCATAAATATTTACCAGATTGTTGCATGTGACATATAATTTCTTCTCTCCCCATAAATTATAAAATGTGTTCATATTTTACATCACTATTGGGGAAAAGTGTAAGAAAACAATGAACAAAATAGATAAGTGAAATGGCTGGCCCCACTTTGGTGGCCTGCCTGATTCTTTTCCCCCATAAAACTCCACTTTGGAGAAAGAAAGAACGTCTCAAAGCTCTAAAAGGCAGTAGCTTAGCTTAAATGAAATAGCTACATTCCAAGATAAAGCTGATTGATCCAGGTGACTTTCTAACTTTGAAGTCACACACTTACAGAGGTTCAAATAATTAACCATTAAATACTAATCCCTAACATAAGCTTGTAAACTGAACATTAAAGTCATATTTTCCAGGTTTTCTTCTAATACTGAAGTTTTCACATTGATTTTCCTTTCCTCTTCGGTTCTATCTCCCACATCTCAACTCATTTCGATTTTCTCAAATAATCAAAATAATCTCAAATAATAAATAATAACTAAGATCGTAGGCTATTTAGATTGAATTGCCTAAATATTGTAAAGATTTCATAGGGTATCTGATGGACACTTGTCTTATTAGGGAGACCACTTCATGGATGGTGTAGATGCCTGACCACTGCAGTGTACACCTGAAGCTGAAGCTGAATGTCAACTATAATTATATATATGTGTGTGTGTGTGTGCGTGCACGTGCGCGCGTGTGTATGCATATATATACATATATGTATATATACACATATACATATATATATATACATATATATATATATATATATATATATATATATATATATGATCACAGGATGTGGAGTACAGCATAGGGAATAGAGTGAGTGGAATTGTAACAGCTATATATGATGTCAGAGGGGTAGTAGATTGGGGGAGGAGGATTAAAACTTTGTGAGGAGTATAAATGTCTAACTGTTACATTGTTTTGTATACCTGAAACTAATTTAAGAAAAAAAAAGAAGGCATTGCCTAGATGCCACACCAGAAAAAAAAAGAAAAAAAGATTAAAAGGATGGTATCAAACAGGGATCACTTTGTAGCTCATACCAGGTAACTCCAGGCCAGTCACAGGCAGCGGCTGATCTGGGCCTGCATTGGAGCTCCTACCAAGAGGCCCCAGAATCTACATACCTGGAGCCCGGCTTCAAACCACAGCAAAGCACCACTCAATTAGCCCCACAAAAGGTACACACAAAGGGTAGTCTCAGCAGGCACCAGAGTCGACTGGGACAAATCCTGCTCCATGGGGTATGTCGCCTGAATAACAGCCCATAAGCTGTGGACATGGCCAAATACCACAGCCAGCCAGCCTGGGAGCCAATCCCACCCACTGGCAGGCCAACAGCAATTAAGGCTCAGGAAGCCAAAATGAAGAAACAAAGACATATGTACCAGATGAAAGAACAGTACAAAACTCCAGAAAAAGAATTAAATGAATGGAGGCAGGCAACCTACCAGACACAGAGTTCGAAACAATGGTTATAAGGATGCTTAAGGAATTTAATGAGAACTTCAACAAAGAGTCAGCAAGCATAAAAAAGGACATAGAAATCATAAAAAATAACCAGTCAGAAATGAAGAAGACAATAATTGAAATGAAGAATGCACTAGAAGGAATTACCAACAGATTAGATGGAGCAGAGAATTGAATCAGTGATTTAGAAAACAAGGTAGTAGAAACCACCCAATCAGAATGGGGGGAAAAATACAAAAAAAAATACAAAAAAATGAGAAAAGCTTAAGGGACCTCTGGGACAACATCAAATGTACCAACATTCACGTCATAAAGATACCAGAAGTAGAAGAGAGAAAGGAAGGAAATAAAACTTATTTGAGGAAATAATGACTGAAAACTTTCTTAACCCAGCAAAGGAAATAGACATAAAAGTCCAAGAAGTGCAGAGAGTCCAAAACCAGAGAACCCAAAGAGGACCATACCAAGACACATCATAATTTAAATGGCAAAGGTTAAAGACGAAGAGATAGTCCTAAAAACATCCAGAGAAAGGCAACTAGCAACTTATAAGGGAGCTCCCATAAGATTGTCAGCTCTTTTCTCAACAGAAACTTTGCAGGTAAGAAAGGATTAGCATGAAATATCCAAAGTAATGAAAAGCAAGGACCTACAACCAAGACTACCTAGCAAGGCTATCATTTAGAATCAAAGGACAGATAAAGAGGTTCCCAGACAAAAAAAAAAGTGGAGGGAGTTCATCACCATCAAAGCAGTATTACAAGGAATATTAGAGGGATTTCTTTAAGAAATTTTTTTTTTAAAAAGATAAAACAGATAAATAATAAAATGGCAATAACTATATACCTATCAACAATTACTTTAAATGTAAATGGATTAAATGCTCCAATCAAAAGATAGGGTGGCTGACGGGTGGCCAATTAGCTCAATTGGTTAGAGCATGGTGCTAATAACACCAAGGTTGTCTGTTCAGTCTCTGCATGGGCCACTGTGAGCTGTGCCTTCCTTAAAAAAGAAAAAGAAAAAGAAAAAAATTTTAAACTATAAAAAATAGGGTGGCTGAATGGATAAGAAAACAAGACCATTACTTATGCTGCCTACAAGAGACTCACTTCAGAGTGAAAGACACACACACACTGAAAGTAAAGGGATTAGAAAAGATATTTCAAGAAAAAAAAGTGGGGTAGCAACACTTATACCAGACAAAACGACTTTAAAACAAAGGCTATAATGAGAGACAAAGAGGAACATTACATAATGATAAAAAGATCAATCCAATGAGAGGATATAATCCTTGCAAACACTTAGGTACATAGCATAGGAGCACCTAAATATGTAAAGCAAATACTGGCCAATATAAAGGGAGACATCAGCAGTAACACAATCATAGCAGGGAAATTTAACACCCCATTGACACCAATGAACAGGTCTTCCAGACAGAAAATCAATGAGGGAATTGTTGCCTTAAATGACACACTACACTAGACGAATTTAATTGATAGTTTTAGAGCATTTCACCCAAAAGCAGCAGAATATACATTCGTTTCAAGTGCACATGGAACATTTTCCAAAATAGACCACATGTTAGGCCATAAAGCAAGTCTCAACTAACTTAAGAAGATGGAAATCATATCAAGCATCTTCTCTGACCACAATTATATGAAACTAGAAACCAATAAAAAGAAAAGAACTAAAATCTACACAAATACATGGAGGCTAAATAACATGCTACTAAACAATGACTGGGTTAACAACAAGTTCAAAGAAGAAATCAAAAGACACCCTGAGACAAATAAAAATGAAAACACAATGACCCAAAATCTATGGGACACAGTGAAAGAAGTCCTAAGAGAGAAACTCATAGCAATACATGCCTACCTCAAGAAATAAAAAAATCTCAAATAAACAATCTAACCTTACACTTAAAGGAACTAGAAAAAGAACAGCAAACAAAGCCTGTGGGTGTGTAGAAGAAAGGAAATAATAAAGATCAGAGTGGAAGTACATAAAATAGAGATTTAAAAAAATACAAAACATCCATGAAACCAAGAGCTGGTTCTTTGAAATGACAAACAAAATTGATAAACTTTTAAACAGACTCATCAAGAAAGAAAGAGAGTGAACCCAAATAAATAAAATCAGAAATGAAAAAGGAGATGTGACCACTGACACCACAAAAATACGAAGAATTATGAGGAAATACAATGAACAATTATATGCTAACAAATTGGACAATCTGGAAGAAATGAATAAATTCCTAGAAAAATATAGTCTTCCAGTCTTCCAAGACTGAATAAAGAAGAAACAGAAAATCTGAACTGACCAATTACTACTAATCAAATCAAATCAGTAATCAAAAAATCCCAACAAAATCCTGGACCAGATGGCTTCACAGGTGAACTTTACCAAATATTCAAAGAAGAATTAACACCTATCCTTGTAAAAGTATTTCAAAAAAATTCAAGAGGAGAGAAATCTCCCAAGCTCATTTTATGAGGCCACCATTACCCTGATTCCAAAACCAGACAAAGACCTTCACCACAAAAAAAGAAAATTATAGGCCAATATCCCTGATGAACATAAGTGCAAAAATCCTCAGTGAAATATTAGCAAACCAAATTCAGCAATACATTAAAAAGATCATACACCACGATCAAGTGGGATTTATTTCTGGGATGCAAGTTTGGTTCAGTATCCACAAATCAATTAACATGATGCACCACATAAACAAAATAAAGGATAAAAATCATATGATCATATCAATTGATGCAGAAGAAGCATTTGACAAAATCTAGCATTCGTTTATGAAAAAAATTCTCAGCAAAGTCAGAATACAGGGAACATAGCTCAACATAATAAAGGCCATATATGACAAATCCAAAGCAAACATCATACTCAGTGGGGAAAGCTAAAAGTATTTTCCTTAAGTACAAGAGCAAGACAAAGATGCCTACTTTCACCATTTTTATGCAACATATATTGGAAGTCTTAGCCACAACAGTAAGACAACAAAAAGAAATAAAAGTCATTCAAAGTGGAAAGGAAGAAGTAAAATTGTCATTATTTGCAGATGACATAATACTGTATAGAAAGAACACTAAAGATTCCACCAAAAAAATAAACTATTAGAACTGATTAATGAATTCAGTAAAGTAGCAGGATACAAAATTAATATTCAGAAATCAATTGCATTTTTCTATACCAATAATGAACTATCAGATATAGAAATTAAGAAACCAATCCCATTTACAAGCACATCAAAAAAAAATAAATAAAACCTAGGAATAAATTTAATCAAGGAGGTAGAAAACCTGTACTCAGAAAACTCTAAGACACTGAAGAAATTGAAGAAAATACAAATAAATGAAAGCATACATACACTGTGCTCATGGATAGGAAGAATTAACATTGCTAAAATGTTAATTCTACCCAAAGCAATCTATAGATTCAATGCATTCCTTACCAAAATATTAATGGCATTTTACACAGAACTAGAAAAATAATCTTAAATTTTACGTGGAATCACAAAAGACTGCAAATAGCCTCAGCAATCCTGAGAAAGAAGAACAAAGTTGGAGGTATCATGCTATTTGATATCAAACTATACTACAAGATTATAGTAATCAAAACAATATGGTATTGTGTAGTGCTGGGTGGGCCTGGGCACCAGACTAAGTGAGGGGATCACTGCACAAATTATGCAGATGTCTAACTACTATGCATATACACCTGAAACTAATATAATATTGACTGTCAACTGTAACCGAAAAAATTAACAATTTATTAAATGTTATTTAAAATAAAAATAAACCTTTGAGGATACTATTTTATACATATAACACAATGGCTATCCTCGAAAAACTGACACCACCAAATGCTGACGAGGATATCCAGCAACGGAAACTCTCACTCATTCCTGGTGGAAATTCTAAATGGTATAGTCACTTTGGAAGCCAGTTTGGCAGTTTCTTTGTGTCCCCTCAACATCTGTGCATTAAAATCCTGTCCTCCTCGGTGTGATAGCATTAGTAGGTGGGGAGTGAGGGAGGCAATTAAGATTAGGTGAAGTCATGTGGATGGAAACCTCATGAATGGCATTCGTCTCTAATCAGAGGCACAGAGAGCTTGCGACCCCCTCTCGCTCTCTGCCATGTGAGAATACGTGAGAAGGCAGCAGTGCAGTTTAAAGGAGGACCCTCACCACAACCTGACCATCCTTGTTCCCTGGTCTTGAACTTCTAGCCTCCAGATGGTGATACATAAATTTCTGTTGTTTACAGGCCGCCCCATCTACGATACTTTGTGATAGCAGTCTGAACTAAGATATGTGCAATTGTTTGTAGCAGCTTTATTCATAATTACCATAATCTAGAAGTAGCCTAAATGTCCTTCAATATGTAAGTGGAAAAACAAAATGTGTTACATGCATAAAATGGAATATTACTCTGACTAAAAAGGAACAAGCTATTAATTCACACAACATAAATGAATCTTAAATGCATTTTGCTTTATGGGGAAAAAAAACTACTCTAAGAGGCTATGTATGACATTCTAGAAAATGAAAAACTCTAAAGACAGAAAACAGATCAATGGTTACCAGGGGTTTAAAAAGAGGGGAGTGTTTGACTAGTGGAAGCACAGGGCACTTTTTTAGGGTCATATAACTAATCTGTATGGTACACTAGTGGCAGATACATGATGCTATGCAATTGTAAAGCCCATAAACTTTATAGCCCAAAGAATGAATCTTAGTGTAAGCAAACTTAAAAAAATGATTTAGGAGGTCAGGATATCCCAAGATGGAATGGACAAAAAAATATGTATCTCATTACAAATGTATGAAATAACCTCACTACAAGGGTACTAGGAAAAAAGGTACTGAACTAAACAACTTTGGAAACGAGTGGAGGTTGCAAGACTAAAGGTAAAAGGAAATGTACATAAACATGGTACTCTAGTTGATCAAGTTTTTCCCACAGGGGACCAGGTTAACCATTCTGAAACCATGATACACGTATACTGGAATTGAACAATTAAATAAATGGACAACAGAGGGTGGAAGCCAGGTTTGTCACTACTGGAGTGGGAGGTTATGGACAAGCAAAAAAAGGCTGGAATAGCCATGTAGTAATGGATTACAGTTAGAGACATCAGTAGGAACTCATATTTAGCTTAATATAGATACAGATGGATACATGTAGAAATATTTATAGATGTATACAGGTTAGTATACACACATATATTTTCTTGCTCTCTCAGCTAAGAGGGCCCAAAAGTAGTGACACCTCAGTAACAATGAGTACACCTAGTGCCACATATTAGTTTCTAATAGCATTCTCCAACAAAAGAAACCAGCACTCCTTGGAGAAATGGCTAGTTCTAGGGCATCTTATAGTGCCAGAAAGTCAGGAAATGTTAAAAAAAAAAAAAAGATGGGAGCACGTAAAATGGACACAGGAGCCAACCTGAAACAGTTCCCAATGACCAAAGCTGGAACAATTTGGGCAACAAAATAACGTAGCATTGGCTGATAACCCAATGTATAAAATAAATATTAATGAATCCATAGTGATATAAATGATCGCCTAAATAAATGGAGAAGAGACACATCTCCCATACAAAAGAATTCCAAATAATTTATGTAGATACTCCCCATGCAAGGAGTTGAGTGTAGGCTGACTTAGTGACTTGCTTCCAACAAGTAAAGAATGGACAGCAGGGGAGGCGGGGTGGGAGTCTGTGAGCGCAGTGAAGAAGCCTGGCAAATACTGCCAGAGCCAGGTGATGACAGCTGACTTCACCAGTGATCAGTCATGTAGATAGCATGTAGCGTGTCCCCTTGATATGATGTGATGAGAATGAAACTTCACCTCTGTTGTCTTTCTCCCCCAAAATCAATAACCCTAGTTTAACCATAAGGAAAACATGAGACAAAGCCAAAATGAGGGACATTCTATAAAATACTTGACTGCCAAGGTCCTAAAAAAACAAGGAAAGTCAGAAACTCACTTAACCAGAAAAGGCTCAGGAGACATGATGACTAAATGCAATGTCGTGCCCTGGACTGGAGCCTGGAATAGACCCCAAACATTAAGGGAAGACTGGTGTTATCTGAATAATGTCTGGCGTTTTATTAATAACACGTGCCCATGTTGATTCCTTATTTGTGACAAATGTACCCTAGGAGTAAGATAATAAGATTATCTTATTGAAACTGAATGAGGGGTACACGAGAATTCTCTGTACTATCTTTGCAAATCTATCCTGTACTATCCATAAATCTAAAACTATTCTAAAATGAAGTTTATTTGAAAGCAAACAAACACAAGACATCTTGAGGAACTTCCCAGCTTTGAAGGGGACATATTCCCTCCACTTAAAACACGACACCCTTGGTGAACTGCAATTCTTCCTTCAGATCTCAGCTTAAATGTGACTTCTTCAAATCCCTAATATGGGTGTTTCCTTTGCTACTTCTCCTAGCAAACTTCCCTTATTATTCCCATCAATTACGTCACTATGTTTTTATTTGGTAAACACTTTTAAGTCTGTTTTCCTGACCACACTCTAAACTCCATGAGGACAGATACCATGTCTGTATTGCTCTCCACTGAATTCCCAGTACCTAGCAGAGAACATGGCACATTGTTGATGCACAATAAATAGTCTTGGGAAGGATGGAGGGAGAGAGGGATGGAGAGAGAGAGAGAAGCAGGGAAAGAGGGAAAGAAGGAGGTTGCAGGGGAAGGAGGAGGTGATGGAGGGTAAAGAAGAGGACAGAAGGAAGAAGGGATGCTATGCAGTATGACGGAGCATGGATCGTGGGATGAGGAAAGTCAGACCGTGCAAGCTGGGAGTGAGTAATGAGTGGGTAGAACACAGAGAATATTTAGGGAACTAAAAATACTCCGTAGGATACTATCATGGTGGATACACATTATTATACATTTGTCAAAACACATAGAATATGCAACATCAAGAGTAGTCCTAGTATAAACTATGGTCTTTGGGTAATAAAAGGGTGGCAAGTAGGCTCTTTGAGTATAACACACATACCACTCTGGTGGGGGTTGCTGATGAAGGGAGGGGCTGTGTGTGTGTGAAGACAGGGGGTGTATAAGAACTCTCTGTATTTTCCTCTCAGTTTTGCTGTCAACCTAAAACTGCTCCAGAAAATAAAGTCTGTTAAAAAAATATATAGTCACCATTCCAAAATATGAAGTATATGTTTCATAACATTTATACAAATAAACATATGTATTTAACATTTGTACACATGTACATTTTCATATACACAAAAAACACTTTATACACAAATAGAAACGTGTATAAAATCTCCTTTCCAAAAGACCAGCACTGAACAAGACTGATTTTGCTTCTTTGTTTTCGTTTTCTTTTGTTTACTTTTTACCCTCTAAAAAGAACACTGCAAACTCCAGGTCCAATGCTCTGATGGAATGCATACTTTGCCTGAAATGCAATCTTTTATTTCAAAGCATGCTTATTTTCTAATATGTTGCCAATCACTTTACATTTTTCCTATGTCTCTCTAAATCCATATTTTATACACCTTGCTTGCAATTAAACCTTCAACAGATACAGTTCAACAACATCCGAGGGCAGGAAGGGATGCACTGACTCGTAGGTGATAAAAATTCACAGTAAAGCCACAGATGTAGCAGAGTGAGAATTACCACACCAGCAGGAACTGGAGATAAAAGAGGATTACACATGATGAAATCTAGTAATTGACTAGAAGTCACCGAAAATACCAGATGGATGTCACTGCTCTATATAACTCTAAATGCGCCTGTAGACTTTATTGAGTATCACTCGAGGTTCACTTTTAATATTTTCTTGAGTGTAATTGAAGTTTATTGACACACTATTATTGCCCAGCTTAGATGTGACCATAAAAAATAGTTTCACATACTTGTGTCTCCATAGAAATCTTGGGCTTTGCCACTTAAAATAAAAGCTCATAGTAATAATTGCCATAATATTTATTCCTCTCCCTCCATTAGACCTTTACATAGAATATGGACAGTCACTGTTCCAGACAGCATTGAAATTGCAGGGACATTTTCAGGAGTGATTGGCGCGTAAAAGATCAGACATGCAATTTTGGATACTACCAAGGGAGACTTACAAAGGATTTTTATGTCGAAGGTAAAAGAAAACAAATTTATATGCTGAAATGAGTTGCCATAGGTGGTGCAGTTCCTATTAGTTATCATAGATTTATTTCCCATTTACTTTTCAACATAGGAAGGGGACAAAAATAACTGTCTGTCCAAGCTGGAATATTCATTCTGTAAACACAGAAGCCTCAGATCACAACAAAAGATCTCCCAGTATAATAAGCAAAAGCCATTTCCCTCCACTGCAAATATTTTAAACTAAGCTGGAAATAATGGGTATGAAAACGATTGCTTCTCAGAGCAGCAAAGAAAACTCTGTGGGAATTCCAAGTACAGCTCACATCTTATCCCTGACCGAGAAGAAGCTGCTCTAAGGCCCAAGTCAAAGGGCCATACAACTTAATTACATTTTTCACTGGAAATCAAATTCCATTAGAACATTTTAATTCTGAACTCTGATGAGTGCATGAAGTAAAGTAAAACCAAGAAAGAATGTGTGGCTTAGCCATTGAAACTAGAGACTTTTCAGAGGAAACAGACAGGGAAGGTAAATCCAGGCTGAGGGAGGCCCCTTTCATTTTCCCTACCCCTCACCTCTCTCCAGCCTACAGACATATACTCCATCCCCATGGGCCCACCCTACAGGTCCCACCCAAACACACTTTTTCTCATGGGCTTCCAACTTCAAGGGAGCAAGATGCTAATGTGGCTAAAGTCAGGACAGCACCATCGTCGACTTGTAGTTCCAGCCCCAGAGCAGTGTTTCTCAAAGGGCATTCATCCACGGACCATCTCATATGGGAATCTCTTGGAGTATTTGTTAAAATTTCAGAGTCCTAGGCCCCACACCAGATCCATTGAATCAGAATCTTAGGAATCTCTGCATTTTTAATATGTTCCCAGGGGAATATCATTTACAGAAAAGTATAAGAAGCATTGACTTAGAGTTTACAAAGACCTGCTTCTATACAGAAAGGAAATCAAGTAAAGGAAATCAAGGAGAGTGGGTGCAACATAATAAGAAGGAAATATCTTCTAGACGTATAGTGCCTAACTCTGTCTTTGGCAGGTAAGTAGACTCTTGCTATGCCAAATGCATACATGAATGAATGAATAAAAAAATTCAAATGAATAAAAGATTCACTTCTTTCCTGTAGTTATGAAAGTATTTTCATAAATTATATTAAACATATCTGCACCTACTTCTTCTCTATTTTGGGGTAAATGAATTCAAATTTGTAAGCAGTTTGCTATTCTAAGAAGGGGATAACCACAGGTTGGCCGAGAAATTCTGCAGAGCTGGCTGGATTGGAACAACCAGCAAGAGGGTGGTCAGAAGAAAGCAAGAGACAAGTGCTGGAGCCTTGAGCGACTCAGCAGGCCTGGGGCTGTTTGGACACAGCGAGAATGACAACTCCTGGGAGGGCACATGTCTTCTCTCTGTTTTCTATCACCTGATGGAAACAAGACTTGATTACGAAATAAGACTCACAATCCATCCATGGGCATATTTCCTTTTCACAATTATCATACAGTTAAGAGCACTATACTGAGAACAACAAGCCATATGCCGTTACTATTATTGCTATGCACCAGCATACCTTTCCCATCTGGCATGCCTATCTCTTTTTCCTGTTTACCCTCTTCTTCCCAGAGGTACATTTTCAACATGTTATCCGGATTTCAGTTTGGGGCGGGGGATATGTACAGCGAGCACAGAGGAAAACACCAGATTTGTTTTTGTTTTCCCTTCGAGAATCAAAGCTCATTCATTCAACAAAAGGGTTGAGCGTTGACTTGAGACTTGTTCTGTGTTAGGCTCTGGAGGTATGAAATTGAGTGAAACACAGTCCGTGCCCTCAAGGGGTCCTTCCTAGTCTAGGGAACTGTTAGAGGCTGAATTGTGTCCCCCTAAAATTCATTTCTTAAGGTCCTAACACCCAGTATCTTACACTACAATTGGAGATAGGGTATTTAAAGAGATTATCAAGTTAAAATGAGGTCATGGGGGTGGGCCCTAATCCAATCTGACCTTATAAGTAAAGGAAATATGCACACAGACATGCGCAGAGGGATGACCATGTGAGACACTGGGAGAAGGCAGCCATATGCAAGCCAAGGAGAGAGACCTCTGAAGAAACAACCCTGAGGACATCTTGATCTCAGACTTTCAGACTCCAGAACTGTGAGAATATAAATTTCTGTGGTTTAAGCCACCTGGTCTATGGCACCTTGTTATAGCAGCCATCACAAACTGATACTCCAGGGAAAAGCACAAACACAAAAAACAGCCAGCCTTTCCTTCTGTTCCCCCTCTGACTAGCTTTGCAAAGGCCTGAATAAGAAATTGTGCCTTCTCCGTCCTGTGGCTCATGCTGAAAACATTCTATTCAACACCACAGGGTCCAAGGGGATGGCTCACTGTCTTAACCAAACCAAACCAAACCAAACCAAACCACACCTCTGTGAAGTGGGTATCAGAAGCACTGGAAAACTACCTGACTTGCTCCTTGGATCCTTCTGGAGACAGGCATTGCTGTTTTCAAAGAAGGTTGAGTTAGGGAACAAAAGACAAAATCTTAACAGCCCTAGAGCCTGAGGCTTTTTCCTGCAACAGCTGGTGTCCCCATTGCAGATGGTGAAACATGGCACTCCTAGCCCGACCAGTGTGAATACCTTGACGTCACATGTCACATCTATTACAAAAGCAAACTTGAAGGTACGACTCACTAATGGGGTCCTTTGGAGGAAGGACACCATGTGTGTGAGCTTCAAACATCCACTAAATACATGATTAAAGAAGAAGTCAGTGTGGATGCTGTAAAGACTCTAATTTTTCTCCTAAGAGGGTTCCCCAAATGCTAAACAGGGGAAAAGGAAGGTGCACACCCATCTGGGTTCAGACATTAACCTATATCTTCCAGTCCTACACCCTAACCTCCATTAGTAGCAGGGTGATATTTCCATTCTTGACTCTTTTCATCATATTTCCAGTTGGAAATCCAAAATGTAGATAGAGAAGAGAATGCAACGTAATAGGTTCACTCAAAGGTACCCACAGAATCTGAAGAGGAGACCAAAGAAAGAAAAAGTAGGCCAATACCTAATTATATACATTTCACCCTTGAACAACCTGAATTTGAACGGCAAGGGTCCATTTATACGCAGAGTTTTTTTCAATAAATACTGTCAGCCCTTTGTATCAAGGTTTTCACAGTTGCAAATTCAACCAGTCACGAATGGAAAAGAGTATTTTTCGCATCTCCAACAGCAGATGCCCAACTGCAAGTCGAAAATACTGTTTTCCATCTTCAGTTAGTTGAATCTGTGGATGCAAAGGACAGACTGTAGAGTTAAAAGTTATATGCAGATTTTTGACTACTGAGGGGAGTCACGATTCCTAACTCCACACTGTTCAAGGGTCAACTGTAGTCACAAATTATATACTTTGACACATGCCCCGCCTTCAAGGATCTTACAATCTATTTTAAAAAGACGATATGAGTACACATGATTTTAATATGTAATAGATTGTGTCACTATGGAGATAGAAAGTACTATGGGACTGACTGTGAGACAGAAAGAAAGCCAGACATGAACTTATACTTTAAACCAAATTACATGATTAGCCCCCTTTTGGTGTATTTCCTTGGTGATGCCTCTGAACCTTCTGTGATATCACTCAGGATTTATAAAGATGAAGGTGACAGAACAATTCCAAATTCCCTAATGAATCCTGGCACCATCGTGGTTTCTTATTTTATTTGGTTTATTGGGTTAGACAGAAATTTATGTTTTGATTATTCCCTGAAAATTCATGTCAAAATAGCAATAATTAAAACTTCACAGTTGCAGGTTTTCCCTCCTTTAGCTTTTAATTTCATGGCTTGAAAAAAAAACATTTGCAACTTTTGAGAATTGCAGGAAAATATGGTGCAAAAGCCATAAAATATATGATTTCATTGAAACAAATTTGGGCACTGAAAAAGAGAGAGAAGGGAGCTTGAAGTTATAGGACAAAGCAGAAACTAAAATATAGGAGATTACAGGGAGTCACAGATAAAATCTGTGACTCTACTTTCAAAATTCTGATCTTTACTATAATAAAGACCGTCTTTATACGGACCACTCAGTGCATGATGGGTCTAATTTCAGAGTGTTCTCTGACCAAATTCTTCTTTTGTGGAGGGGGAAATGTTGTGTTGGTGTTGCCCTAGCTCTCAGAAGCATCTTGGACTCAGCCTGAGAGATCACAAGCCAGTTCAGCTCCCTCCTAGCTTGCAAATTCTGGGTGCCAGACTGGGGTTACGTTGATGCTCTCCAAAGTGACTCGTTTAAAGAACATGTAATATATTTAGAGCTCCCTTACCTTTAAAAAAATATGTTGCCCTGAGACCATACCATCATAGTCCTGCTTTTTATGATCTTCTGCCTTATTAGGAAAATCCCTAGATGGAGTCAATGAGAGAGTCACACTAAAAGGAAATAGAGGCAGAGATAAAGGTACCTGGTATGGGTGCCATCAACTGTCCCGACATTCCACAGCCATATTTCTCAGCCTGGCCTGCTCCCACAGGCAGATAGACCCTCGTACTTCGTCACACTCCCCCTGCTCCAGGGCATAGTTGATTGGATTAGGGGCAGATAATTGAACCAAGTTGGGCCAGGGTCCCTCCTCTGGGAATTTGGAATTGAAGGAGCCAAAGAGTGACAGAGACAGAGACATGCTTTGAGGCTGTGTCAGCAACTGGAAGGTCACAGTGGTCTCTGGCTCTGCTTGCCCTCTAGACAGAGCAGCAGAGAGAGCCAGTCTGCCAAGAGAAAAGAATAAAGAACAAACAACACAGAAACAGTGACCAAGAGATGAGCAGAACGTTCCCGGGTTTTGGCCAAATTCCTTGTTCCTGTAATGATTGTTTCTGAATGCCTGCCCCATCCCTGCCCTTATATTGTACGAAGCATACCTACCTGTTGTTAAAAGCAAAACTGAGGCACATTAAAAATTTTAAGAGTTTATTTGAGCAAAAATCTATTTAAATCAGATAGCACCAAACCAGAAGTGGTTAGGAGCACTCCATCAACAGGAGCTGGGGAGAGACGTTTATAGAGAGAAGGCAGGAGCAAAGCAAGAGATTACTGATTGGCTGGAGCTGAAAGCCTAACAGGCTGTTTGTGATTGGGTATCCTTAAGTTTCAATTTAATAACCTTAAGGCATTTTTATTTTCTTAAGTAGCTACGAAGGCACTAGAGCCACCTCAGTCTGACGGCCTCCTTGTTTAATTAATTTAACACTGTGCTCTCTTAAAATAAATTCCCTCTTTAAAAGTTGTCTGGGTTACATGAAACCAAGAGACCAATATAGTGCAGAGCTGTTGTAAAAAGTCTCTGGGCATGCAAGTTGCAGCACAAGTCATCGTGAACAATAAAACCTTGCACATATATATATGACGTCACTGTCCCTGTGGATTCCCTTGGACACTTGAACAGTGCCTGCATGCTACTCATTTTATATCAACAGACATTCTCCAACCCCAACTCGAGTGCCCTTGAGCTCCTCCTGGAAAACATGCCTGGTTGTCATTGGCTTGGATGTGTCTTCTGTTGTCATTAACATAACGGATTGGAACAGTACAACTCGGGTAAAAAATAAGAAGTTCAGGAGTATCCAGCCCAGAACATCAAAACACAATGCCAATCGTTTACATCAGTCACAAGTGGCTCCACTTAACAGCCTTTTTGAAGAAAAAAGAGGAGAAAAGAGCATTCTTGTTGCTGCATGGAAAAGTGTGAAAATAATCATTTGTATAACACAGCGTCTGCCTTGGACACTGATATGCCCATGTTGTAGATGGAGATCAAAATAGCTAGCAGTGACAAACAAATAATGCATCAGTGTCTCAAGAATAACACCCAGGGTTTCATTTCTGATTTATTTAAAAGCCTCACAGATTGCAAGCATCCTTTCTTTCTCATTTCCAAAGCCGGGGCTTTGTCATGCGTGTCCCATGCCACTGTGACTGAGCTGGGTCTCCAGTGCCCTCCTTTAAAGAGTGCATAAAGTAGAGGTGCCCAGAGCTTGCCCAGAGCATCAGAGCCAGCTGCCACAGTCCTGGAATGCGGGCCACGGTGGGCCTCAGAGCAATGAATGCCCAGGATCAAGCATCTCCAAAGCTTTGATTTGCAAGAACAGCTTGACACCAATAGCAACGTGGCTAACGTGAAAAACACAAGATAAAAACATTCTGTTTAATTAAAAGCCCACAGTTCAATAGTAGTATAATTATTACAAGTGCATTTTATGGCTGTCTGCATTCATTTTGGGTACATAAATTAATATGCAAATTACCAGCCCCTCTCCTGTTCTTAAGAAGTTCCCCTATCAATCTTTTCTCCAACGTGCCAATTGCATAAAGCTGGCTTTTTAAATGCAAAATAAAATTCACATTTATGGTTGTTCTGAAATCTCCCTGTGCTGGCAAGCTTTGTTTTAGATGAAGAGTGTTTAATTAACAGAGCTCACCTTTCTGTGAGGACCTTCAGACCACAGAGAGCAGGCCAAGACACTCTGTGGCCTTTTAGCTAATCAGGCTTAGAGACTATTTTTCATCTTAAGGACCACCGATCAAGGTATTTGTTTCTCCATTCATCCCCTCAAGAACTTTATTATGAGAAAATATTGTTCTGAGTTACAAAAATGCAAATTCTCCAACCGTAGATAGACAAACTTAATATTACTCACTGGGAAACTCTATAATGAGTCACTTAACAGATAGTTTGTAGGTATTTAGAAAATACTTTGCACACAGGCAGCAGATCCTAAGAAGTGGTGTGGGCTCTCAAAAAACAAGATATGCCCAACTGACCTCTTCCTTCTTGAGAGAGTTTTAAAACTGGCTTCACAGGAGAAGTTCATAAATATCATATATCTCACTGTCATTAAGGCTTTGGGGAAAATCTTTCGAGACTTCCTAGTAGATGAACCAGCTGTTTGAACAGTCACACCCAGAATTTATTAGAGTACCAGGAACTCGAAGATGTAAACTTATAGGTAAGCTCTACCTCCATACTTGGGACCATTCCATCAATATCTGTAGTGCTGGCCTGGATAAAGTAAAGGAAACCTGAATATGTCACCCCAAAACATGCCTCTTTCACATAAGAATTGTTTTGAGCTGAAGACAATTAAGTAGCAAATGCAGGGAAATCTTGCTACCTTCCTCCTATTTGCTAAAAACAGGACATAAATTTAGAAAAGCGTCCCTCCTTCCCTCTCTACCAAGGAAAAAAGTTAATCACTGGAGATGACATTAGGCCCTCATCAGCCTGGAGGTGGCACCAGAGGAATCTACATAAACTTTTCTAATAGCCTTAATCCACCTTTAATTTCCCATGTATTTGCTTTACACCATTTGCCACCCCTAGGGACCCAAGGCTCTTTTAGTCTTGTCATTTCTCTACAAATGTATTGTTCCTCTGCTAAGATGCTATATAAATGGAAGTTCTAATCAAACCTTTGATTTGGGTGCTCCCACATGTTACATGCATGGTGCACATGTTAATAAGCCTATGTTCATTTGTCTCTTGTTAATCTGTCTTATGTCAGTCTAACTTAAAGGGCCCCCAGTAAGAGAACTGAAGGTGGGGGAAGAGATATTTCCTTCCCTATAAAAGTCAGAGAAAGTATTTTTGACTAATGTGTAAATGTCTCGACGCTAGAAGGAACAACTGATATACTCGGTCAGAATTAAAACTCCTGAAATAAAAACATTTCAAGATACTGAGTCTATCTGATGAAAAAAAAAATCAACTTTCCAAGAACAAAAATGACCTAACAGTTTATTTTTTAAAAAAAGCTACAGTTTTGGTGGACTGTGAATCCAATAATGCCTATTAGCTTGATATGGATGCCTAAATAATGATAACAGATTTCATTAAAATAAGAATTATAGACTATAAGCTAAATAAGGGAGAGGACTTGATCTTATACATTGCCAGTGCCAAGAACATAATAGGTGCTCACTAAATTTTAATTGAGTGAGTAACAACATATTTTCAACCCATCCTTTGAAATTTTAAATGGAATTTACATTGATTGTAGAAAATTTGGAAAGCACATAAAAGCACAAAGAAGAAATAAAAATTACCCTTAGTCCTGAGATAATCTCTATTAGTATGTTTCCCTCAAATCTTTTTTCTAGGCACTTTTTGCATAGTCTAAATAAACAATTGTGTGTCATAGTTTGTTAACGTTATAAGAATCATTTTCTATATCAATTAAAGTCATCATAAACGCAATTTACATAACTCTTGTTGAATTAATTAAACAAGGAAGCCATTAGATGGAGGTGGCTAGAATGCCTTGGTGGCCTACGTAAGGAAACCTAAGCCTATAAATGCTTCAAGGTTATGAAATCAAAATGCAAAGGACAACCAATCACAAACAGCCAACTAGGCCTTAAGCTATAGTGAGTCAATAATTTCCTTTCTTTGCTTCTACTTTTTCTCTATAAAATTCTTTCCCCAGGCTACTCTTGGTGGAGCGCTCCTAACCACTTTTGGTTTGTTGCTGCTCAATTCAAATCAATTTTTGCTCAAATAAACTTTTAAAAAAATTAATATGTCTTAATTTATCTTCTAACACTATAGCAGCCCATTTTGGGATGCACCACCACATACTGTTGGCTATTGAGACTGCTTCAAAACATTTTATATATTTAAACAATGCTGCAGGAAGTATCCCTGTGTATGAAATTTTTCTGTATTTCAGAACAAGTAAGAACTTTCTTGCAGTTGAAGATGTCCAAAAGTAAAGCAAATTCCCTTATGAAAATAGAGAAGAAAGCAGCTATCCCTCCTAAGCTACGATGCCTGCCAGGGAAGTCACAGGGAAGACAGTTAATATTGATAAAGCATAACTTTGGAGTCACCAATTTCTGTCTGATTTTTGGCTCTGCTGTGTACCAGCTCTGAGACAGTACGGGCAAGTTTTCTTGCAGCCAAGACTCAGTTTCCTGTTCTATAAAATAGGAGCAATAACATGGACTTGGCTGGGTTGCTGCTCAGGAACAAGTAACAGTGCCTGACGTAATGACTTAGGACATAGTGACTATTGTAATTGCTGTTTCTACTGTCCTTATGACATGATTTTCAGGAGTATGGTTGCTTTTTTTTTTTTTTTTTAATTAATTTGGATAGGCTTGATCACACAGAGGTAACACAGATACTGGATGAGGTTGTACAGGCAGGAGCAGTTATATAATTTGCAGGGCCCAGTACAAAATGAAAATGCAGGCCCCTTTGTTCTCCAATGATTAAGATTTTCAAGACAGCAAGAGCAGAGTATTAAAGGGAACACAGGGCCCTTCTGAGCGTGGGGCCTTGTGTGATCACTCAGATTGCACATGCGTGAAGCTGGCTCTGAACAAGCTGCACACAGCCCGCACTAGTGCAGCATCCCTGGCAGGCTCCTTACTCTGGGAGGTTGCTATGCACGGTGAAGGAGGGCCTCAGCGACCCTACCCCACCGTGTTATTGCAAACATGGACGTGACTACCCAAGCTTCAACTAAATGTTAACAGTTTTGTGACTTTGTTCCCTGAAACAGATATCGAGTCACTGTTAGCCAACAAGCTCATTTTTTTGAAGGGCACTAAAAAATGGCCAGCTATGACTCACGGCCTTCAAAAACTTCTAAATCCATATCACACTGTGTCTCTCCTAATTGTCTCCCACTACCTTCCATGGTATACTGTTCCAACTTCATCTAACATTTTCCAGAAGATTCTAAAACATTTGTTAGCAATCTATACCAGTAGCTAATAATTTCATTCAGTCAAAAAAACAGTGGAGCTTTCTTCCTTTCTCTGGAAACTGAACAAATATTGCTCGTGTTTATGTGAACAGTAGGGTAGGAAAAATAATTTCCTCTCTACTCTTCTGAGTTCTTGGCTGAAACCCCCAACAATAAAAGACAGATTAACAAGACAAAAACAAACATAAGTTTATTAACATGCATGCCTCATGTATACATGGCAGAGACCCAAGAACACTGAGTAACTACCTGAGATGGCCCAAGCCATCACCTTAAATACTATTTTCATCAAAAGACAAAATAAAAAACGGGGAGAGGGATTGAGTTATGGGAGATTACCAGGAAAAACACAGTAAACAATAGTAAGGTTGGTTACAAAGATTTAAGTCTAAACCTTCTCCATTGATAAGATTCTCTGGTGATTTAGAGCCATCCTTCCCTTCCTGGAACACAGAGGTATACCCTTACAATTGAAGATTTCGTTTGTAAACATAAATTTCCCTTGTCAAAGGTTAACTTCTACCCTATCTTCAGATCTTCTCCTATATCTGTTGTTTCTCAAAAATAATCAGCTCAAAATAATCCTTATGCCAGAGAATCATATTTTGGGTTGACATATTCTGCTGTCTTTAAAATAATAGGTGGTTACTAACATCCAGTATTTGTTGATAAGAAGAATGGCTGATTACTAACATTCATATCTCTTTCTACATTTCAAAAAAAAATTTACAATACCCTTATACTTTCTTCTTCCAAAATTTTATTTTCCAAATATTTCTTTATGTTCAATACTTATTTCTAAAGAGACAAGTATTGCTTCATCCACCCCGGCAAATGATTAAGTTAATATTGGATACATTATTCCATGAAGAATCTACCTCTCCTGCCCAACCCTATTGCACATTTCTGCTTCTAACCTGGGTATTAATATAACTATCCCTGAAAGCTGAATAATGATCCCCAAAGATGTCCACATCCTAATCCCTGGAACCTTTGAATATTACCTTTTGTCACAGAATGGACTGTGCAGATGTGATTAGGGTAAGGATCTTGAGATGGGAGATTACCTTGGATTATCCAGGTGGGTCCTAAATGTAATCACAAGGGTCCTTTAAGAGGGAGGTAAGACTGTCACAAGAGGAAGTGGAGATGTGACAACAGGACATGAGGAGCAGTGGGAGGAAAGGGTCATGCACCAGGGAATGCAGCTGGCCTCCAGAAGATGAAAATGGTGAGGAAAAGATTTTCCTCTAGGGCCGCCAGAAGGAACTGGCCATGCTCACACATAGACCTTAAACCCATGTGACTGATTTTGGACATTTGACCTCCAAAACTGTGAGAGAATGCATTTGTGTTTCTTTCCAACACGAAGTTTATGGTGATTTTTATAGCAGCAATAGGAAACTAACATATCCTCTTTGACTATCCATTATCCTCCTTCTAGAGAAATCTTTACTTCCTTACCTATCTCCTATCATCTCCTTCTTTCATCAACCTTATGAACAAATTACTTTTATAAAGAAAAGAAATTTTCAAATACCACTGGTAGTCAGTTAAATAATTTTATTGTAATGTTTTAAAAACATGAAACATTAAACACTTATTGTTGGCTTGGTTCTTTTGACTTTAAGCAAGATGGATCACCATTGAAGCTTTCACTGTTAACCGCTATTGTTATTTTTCCTTTCTAGCACTGAACTAAAATGTAACCCTGATCCATTTTATCAATGGGTCTGATAATTTCGTATTGCATCCAGAAACAAAATACTGGAATCCTTTACAATGTCATTTTTTTAAAAAAATTATAATTTCACATTTAATACGATAGCTGCTGCTAATAAATTATTGCAAAGAGGTATGTACACATTCAGGATCAGACAAACATCAATACTTTAATATATTTGTTTTTTCCTGTTGAGAGGCTACATGCCATGTGTTACTTAATCCAACCTCCACGTTTTTCATATTTGTACTACTATGAATCACTTTTTCATCCAATGTCTTAGCACATTTTGAGGGGCTTATGTTTAGCACAAATATGATGGTAAATATAAAAGCAAATGCAGGCCTGAAATTTCCAGGCAGTATTCAGTTAAAAGATAGTGATACAGCTCACCCAGCTTGCCATCAAATAAAAAGAAAATATAAAGATCGAAAAGTTTAATAAAACTCATGGACCCTGGAGAATATAACCATAAGCCCCAAAGGCCGGAAAAGTCATTCTAAAAAAAATTTTAATCTAGCCTTTTCTCATATCTCTGCCTTTGTTTTTCTTTTCTACTTCAGTTATTGTAATTATTTTGTTCCTTTCCTTCCCTAAGGTGGCCCAATCTGTTTTACTTCTGTCTCTTTTGTTGAATAGCAAATCCCACAGACATTAATCTCCCACCTAGCAATCCTTCCCTCTTTATCTCTGGTGGAGCCCATGCCACCTGGATGAGCTGGGGTGGATACTACAAGATATCTCCCTACTAGGTAACTACAAGAGGAGCCATTGCAATTTTCTCTCTCAGCAAATGCACGGATGATGATACTTCCGTTTTTCACAGTGTTCCTTCCACTTCAGTTGCTTACAGAGTATTTAAATGACTTACACCACATTATTAACTAATCATGATGTTCTAAATAGACTGACCCCTTGTCAGGGGACATCCATTTTGAAAGATTTTCACAGTCATGACAATGAACATCTGTTGGTCCCCAAACATCAGATGGAGTGCCTTCTGAGACACTCCATGGCTGAAAACAGCAGTTACGTGTGCATCAGACCTGGGACATCAGCCTCATTGCTCTCTATCTAGATAGATGGTATTCTATTTACTGAGTGAAACAACTGAATATGAGCTTTTGATCATTTTTACTCATCTAATATAACTGTAAATGTAGTTATTTCAGAAAAGAATTTTGAAACTACCCAACTAGTACGTGCATATTAACACACATTTGAGAACCTGAACAAAACTACTCAATGCTAAATACTCAGAAGCAAAATAAATATTCGGTTTTCTTCAGGTAGAGAAAACTTCAAACTGAATTAATGCATTCCACTTTTGGGATAGACTGCATTAGTTTCCAGGTCTTCACTCCTCCCTGTGTCTTCACACTTTGTCTTGTGATTCTGCAATTCCTTCTACTGGAGGTAAAGTTTATTCCCCATCACATTAAAGTTAGATTTGGCTACAGAATTTATTTCAACCACTAGAATATGGGTGAGAGTAATAGTATGCAAGTCCTGACCCAAGGCCCTAAGAGGCATTGAATGTTTCTGCTCATCCTTCTGGAAGGTTCCAAGTTGTGCCTTGAGTCAAATATGCCCCAGCTAACCCACTTCTCCAGGAGACTGAGAGACATGACATCTGCCAAGCCAATCTGAGCCCAGTTTAGATTAACTAAACCCCACCTGCTATGGGCTGGATTGTGTTCCCCTGAAATTCATATGTGGAAGTCCTAACACCTCATACTTCAGAATGTGACTATGTTTGGAGATAGTGCCTTGAAAGAGGTATTAAAATCAAATAAGGTTATATGGGTGGGCCCTAATACTATGACTGATATCCTTATAAAAAGAGGAAATTAGGACACATGCATGTGCACACACAAAGGAAAGATTACTTGAACACATAGAAAGAAGGTGGCCACCTGTAAGCCAAGGAGAAACACCTCAGAAGAAACCAAACCTGCTAACACATTGATCTTGGACTTCTGGCCTCCAGAACTGTAAGAAAATAAATTTCTGTTGTTTAAGCCACCCTGCCTGTGGTATTGTTATGGTAGCCCTAGAAAATGGACACATACCATCCAACCCATAAATACATTAGTGAAAGTCAACAATTATTTTTCGGAGCCATTGCGTTTGGGAGTGGTATGTTACCCAACATCATGTGGTAATTTCTAACCATTATATAGATTTCCATTTTCCACCTACATTATGATGTCTCATGATCACAATATAGATGCTGTGACTATATAACATAGTCAAAGTTCTTGAAGGGCAGAGATCATCTTCATTTGGCTTTGAACCCTATGTCTAGGACGATGTCTAGCATAGAACAGGCACTCAACAAATGATGGGGGAATGAATAAATGAGTGAAGAACAAGGCAGTGTACAAACAAGTGAAAGAATGCTGCCCCTGGCTTAAAAAACAACTATCAAGAAAATATGAGAGATGAATGATGCTCCCAGTTTTAAAAATTTAAAGGCAAAAATTGGAATATATTTTAGAGTCTATGTGCAAAAAATAGAGTGGGGTTTTGTTTATTTGGTTGGTTGGTTGGTATTTCCCCCTTCTGTTCATGAAATTGCATGCTCAAATTTTGTTTCTGTATAGACCATTTAAACAGAATACGGCAAATGCTACATTTTTGGAACAAAAGATTACCTAAGAAGCAATTAATGACTTATCAGGCAGCAAAAGGGTTTGCTTCAGAGGCAGCAGTCTGTGAATGCAAGCATGTGACCTCCTGAGACCTGAGTCTACAGCACACATCACAAAAGGTCTGAGGGCCAGAGATTGAGAGTGGCTATCCATCACCAAGGACTGCACCATGCCGAGAACATATTTCTGTGAGAAAGGAAAAGTAACTGATGACAGTGACTGTTCACTGAGGCAATGCATATGGCTGCTGTCTTTTAATAATCAAAACTGAATCCTTCTGAGTTCAACAGTTTCATAATGGTTTCCTCAGATCCATAGTATTCCTCTCAGATATGGTTTTGTAGAGGTAACTGACTCATTATTACACGCGATGGACGGAACATTTACGTCCCTCCAAATTCCTATGCTGAAGCCCTAACCCCAAATACCACGATATTTGGAGGCGATGTCTTTGGGCGATAATTGGGTTTAGATGAGGTCATGAGGGTGGAGCCCCCCTCAATTAAATTAATGCCCTTATGAAAAGAGGATGTGCCAAGGAGAGTCCATGTGAGAACGTAACCAGGAAGAGGGTCCTCACCAAGAACATGACCCTGCTGGCACCCTGATCTCAGCCTTCTAGGCTCCCAACTATGAGACATCAATTGTTGTTTAATCTAGTTAATATCCAGTCTGTTGATATTATTAATACCCAATCTATGGCATTCTTTTAGAGTAACCCAAACTGAATAAGATACCAGCATTATGGGTGCTAATGATTGATGAGAACAAACTAATAGATAATACAATTGTAGTTTATATTTGTCCTGTATAGTGAGCAGTTTGGCAGAGCAAAAGATGCACAAAATTAAAACAGGTCTGTGTCATTCGTTATTATTCAGCTTCAGCTTCAGGTGTATACTGCAGTGGTCAGGCATCTACAACGAATGTCAAGTATAATTTCATATATATATATATATATATATATATATATATATATATATATAGTCACAGGATGTGGAGTACAGCATAGGGAATAGAGTCAGTGGAATGGTAACAGCTATATACGATGTCAGAGGGGTAGTAGATTGGGGGAGGGGGTTATCACTTTGTGAGGAGTGTAAATGTCAAATCATTAAATTGTTTTGTACACCTAAAACTAAAAAAACAAAACAAAACAAAAAAAAGAAAAACAAACAAAAAAACAGGTCTGTATCTGACCTCTGCTACCACTTACTGGCTATCTGACTTTAAAAGTTATTTTGCCTCTCTGAACTTTTCTTTTCATATTTCAAAATGAGTGCAGCAATACCTGTGTTATCTAGTATTGTGCATGACTTTGTAAGTACCTAATAAATTAAATTTTTTATCATTATTATTGTTATCATTGTTTGGCCTTGCTATATAACAGAAATATGTAGCCCAAAACATTTAAATGTCTATTTCCCTACCATACTAAAAACTCCTCAAAGTTAGAGACCACTACTCATTCAGTACATTTTTACTGGACATACAAGTATGTTCACACTTACATTTCCCATAGAAAAGAAGCTGCGATCACTGCAAATAATGGACAATTCAAAGAATCCACTCATAGAAAAAATGTCTTCAAATGGTGGTGACAAAAATTTTTAAAGCTAATTTTAAAGACTGCATCCAAGAAGGATATTTTGCAACCATTGGGTAACTAATTCATTTCGGATGAAAAATGTGTTATGTATTAATTTTAGCTCAATAGCTTAGTGACACGTTTTTGAAATTTTTTTGCCTGGCCCATTCTTATTCTGGCTAGATGACTGTATTTTCACTGGCTTTGCCATGTTCTCAGATTAAAACTGAAAACTGTGATTAAACTTAAATTTTTTCCATTTTCTTTATGGCAGAAAACATCAACAGATTTTCCATCCTTACCAAGGTTGTTTTGCAAGACTCTTAATATAGTGTGGATTCTAAAAATTGTATTTAACATAAGCAATAGCAATGATTAGATGTTTGGAAAGAGTATTGAGAATTTAATCAGACCATTCCCTGCCTCCAAATTTGCACTTAATAACTTTCTAAGACATGGAGGGGGAAAAAATCCTGCTAACCCTTTCAATGTCAAGATGTTATCCTAAAACTATCATTTGAAAAATAAATTGAGTTCTTTTTATTTGCTACCCCCAAATTCAGGCATAATATTAATACTTAGCATTTAGCAATCTTTTGTACAATAACACTCTTTTTTCTTGTGTTTGTCTCTTGGACATGTTTAAGGAGTTTTTAATAGTTTTATGTTTTTTAGAACTATGTTCATTGTCTTCCCCAAATGAGAAAATATAGAAATTTTAAAGAAAAAAATAAGGATCACGACAATCTACAACCAAGAGTTAACCACAGTTGATATTTGTTTGTAGCCTTTTAGATTTTGTATGTACATTACATACACAAAAATTGATTTTTACAAAAATATCATACTGTACATGCTGCTTTGTATGTGCTCATATATACACATGCTATAGTAGATATTCATATTACACATGTCCTTTGCCCCTTAATAATTTATCATAGGCATCTTTCCATGTCATTATTTTCCATAATTTTATAGTATTCTACTGTATAGACCAGAGATTGGCAAACTAAGTCCTACAGGCCAAACCTGGCCCACTGCCTGTTTTTGTATGACCCACAAGCTAAAGATGATTTCTATATTTTTAAATAGTTACACTTAAATTATTATATTAGTTCCTACATGATACTCTCAATTTTGTCTTTTGACTCCGATGCCTAAAATATTTTTAGCCGTCCCTTTAACAATAAGTACTGACCACTGGTATAGGTGTATCATAATTCGCTTAGTTCATCCCAGATTGATGGATATGTTCAGCATTTCCAACATCCCTGTAAGGTGAGCACCACGGCAGTGAACCACCTAAAGCTATACTTTGAACACTGGTCCAAGCTTTCCCTTAGGATAAATTCCTATTACTGGAATTACTGGAACAAGTAGCCTCTTTGTTAAAGCTTTGCTATATATTGCCTAATTGTCCTCCAAAGTTGGCTAATTTAAGCTCTGTTATGGACTTCATGTCTGTTTCCCCCAAAATTCATATGTTGAAGCTCAACCCTCAAAGTAATGGTATTAAGAGATAGAGCATTTGGGAGGTGATTAGGTCATAAAACTGGGTCCCTTTTCTGATGGGATTCATGCCCTTAGGAAAAGAGGGAGGGAAGAAGGGAGAGACAGAGAGAGAGAGAGAGAGAAAGAAAGAGAGAGAGAGAGAGAGAGAGAGAGAGAGAGAGAGAATCTTTGCCATATGAGGACATAGCAAGAAGGTTGCTACCATATCTGCTAGCCAGGAAGAGAGCTCTCACACCTGGAACCCAATTGGCCAGCACCTTGATCTTGAACTTCCCAGCCTCCAGAGAAAAGTAATTCCTGTTGCTTAAGACCCGCAGTCTGTTGTATTTACTTATGGCAGATGGAGAAGACTAAGACAAACTCTCACCAACCTCTGCAAGATATGGGAGTGACGGAAGCCCCTTCTCCCTCACCCTCGCCTACTGGGTGAGAGCAGATATTTTCAATCTTTGCCAGTGTGACACACGAAAAACAATTCCACACTTTCTCTTTAATTTTCAACTTCTGTTACTGTGACGTTGACTATCTTTTAATAAGGTAGAATAACCATTAGTTCTTTTGAGAAAAATCGCCTCCTGTCCTTTGCCCATCTATCATGTGTGCAAAACCACTCTTCGTATACTTTAGGAGCATTATTTTATCTCCTTAGTCTTGTCTTGTGAATAATTAGTCTTGTATTGTGAATAATTAGAAATTCTTACTAATAAGCCCTCTTTTCCAAGATTCTCATCATTTTGTGATTTTTCTCTGAGCCCTTTCCATCTCATCTCTCTCCACTCATAAGTTTGTAGACAGATGTTTATAAAATAGCTTTTATCACGCTAATTATTCCTAGCTGAGGGTAAACCCTGCCAGGCAGTTCTTGGCACTAGAGGCACAGAACCACATAGAGAGAACAGGATAAGTTTATTTGTCTGTAATTCCCATCTGAAACCAAGTCCAACAACTTAAACAGCCCACTCCTCCTACTATGTAGATGAAGTAAAATTCCCTTCCTATATCAGACTTAGAAAACTTAACCAAAAGAAAAATCAAAGGAGTTTAGTTGGTATCAGCTATTTTTTATCCTTAGGAATGAGGGTGATTATTTTCAGTTTTCTGAATGCCCAAAGATATAAAGCTCTTATTCTCTCTAGCTAGTGAGGATCAGTATATTTTCCAAATCTCAGAGTTCATTTGAAAACACATTTCCATATCAAACTACAGTATGTGAATATCTAGCCAGCTGGATGACTATGGTGTGTGTCTGATGGGGAATTCAGCAGCGATAATAATTCCCAGATTCTGTAGGGAACTGTCAGTTACACCCCTCAAGGGTCATGTATTCACAGGAATATTCCCACACTAAATATCTAATCCTGTATAGATGACAAATAGTAGCAACAAAGCAAATTTTCAATTAAACATACCTATAATATAAAAATGTTGAATCCTTAAAATTCTTGAAAGAAAGCTTATGAAATCAAAGTAAGCATCACTGAGAATTTCACTTACCCACACTGAGAAAGCAAACCCCCCAAAAATCAATAGCTAACTAATTAGTAGTCATTACCTGTCTGCTGTGCTTGAAAGACCAACCAGAATTTGGAAGAGATTTCACACTGGTACTTTATTTTCAAATGAGGCCACATTAAAGACTGAGCTATTTTCAGAGTATTTGAAAGGAAGCTGCGCCAGGTCATTTGTTTTTTTTTTGTTTGTTTAGTTGATTGGTTTGTTTTGTTTTTATTCAAGATATACGTTATGCATTTATTAATCCACTCAACAGACTTTTTTTTTTTATCATAACAAGATAAGAATAAAAGCTTCTGTCTGCTTGCTTATAAGCCCCCTGGAACATTTGTAATTGGTCCCTCCTGTTTCAGCAGCCACCTGCCCACATTTGTCTCTAGAAACTCTGTAGCAAAAGTGTGACTTATCTGAAAGAGAAAGACAACTCCACAAATGATTGAAAATGTAGAAGGAGGAAGTAAAAGAAAAGGCTGAAAAACTGAGAGCTTTCAATTTCCCTACCTGTAAAATGGGAATGTTAATACCTATATCTCAGATGTACACTTTTATTAGCTACATCTGGCAGCCCTATGTCCCTGAACATCTTCAAATGATGGCATCTTTACAGCTCCTTATTCCTCCTCTCCAAAGGCCAGACCTATTTCCAAGACCCATTGCTCACTCGTCTAACAGAGATTTAATAATAATTTTTACCAGTAATTTTAAAAGCTACTGTGTGACAATCAGTGATCACCCATTGTCACCACATAGATATATTATAATCCTCCAATCAGTCTCACAAGAAGGAAATTCAGGTCACCCAGCTACTAAAATGCAGCTGAGAATGCAAACCCAGGTCTGTCTGCCTCCAGACACCAATGTCATCTCTCATGGGAGCCACAGCCTCTGCTAATTTATAAATTGCCTTGGTTTTGCCATCCACAATTCTCTTTACCAGGGCTTTCTTTCTCTGGCATTAATATATGGCAGTTGTCAAACTTGAAATAAATGTACACATGGGCCCTAGACAGGAAAAGATGGAAAGCACAACTGAACTATAGGACTAAAGCAAATATCTTCTGCTGTCATACAGCCCAGTAGCTTAGCTATTTCTGGGTTTGTAGAAATTCCCTAAGCTGTTTTTAGAGTCTAAAGCAGATCACTTACTAGGCCACCTTTGATTCGGTTGACAGGATCAACTTTTATTTAATTCCATTCAGTATTGGATCTGCTCCAAAGGCTACATTCGATTAACTGGGCTAAGGGAAGGGATTGCAAAATGCAAGATAAGGCAAAAATTACATTTCCCTTCAAAATCTATTTGTGCACTAACATTCATCTAACACTGTGAAACAGAGTCAGAGGCTTCCCTTCCTGAATTCTGTCTGGCTCTGCCCCCGAGCCCCTTCTGCTCTCCTTTCTGTGAATCCAATCCCAGACTAAGGACAGCTATGGACCTGCCACGGTCTGCCATGGTCTCCCCCTCAAGACACAGGGATGGATTAAGCATTTGGTCTCCAGAAGGCTATCCTATTAAGACATAGCAGGAAATGACAGCTTTATGTTTCAGGACTGTAGATTCAGGTCAACTGGCAAGTTCACATGCCTCCAAGTGATGAATGAGCTATAATTCCTTGCCTATCAGTTGAATTATCAATAGAAACCATTCATTCTTTCCTTCAACCCCACGAGGTGCTGGGAATACAAAGATATATTATGTATTATCTATGCCCTCCAGAGACTTATAGCCTAGAAGAGAATTAGAACAAAAATAGATTAAAATGTGAATGGATAAAAATAAATGTGGTATATGCATACAATGAAATATTTATTTTGCCTGAAAGAATGAAATTCTAACATATGCTACAACATAGATGAACCTTGAAAACATTATATTAAATGAAATAAGGCATACACATAAGGACAAATATTGTTGATTCCAGTTATATGAGGAATTAAAACAGTCAAAGTAATTAGAATAGTCACATTTATAAAGACAGAAATTAAAAGAAGGAGGGGGAAATGGGGAGTTATTGTTTAATGGGTATGGAGTTTCATTTCGGAATGATGAAAAAGTCCTGGAAAAGAACAATGGTGATGATTGCACAACACTAGGAATGTACTTAATGCCACCGAGTTGTACATTTAAAATGATTAAATTAGTAAATTTTATGTAATGTATATTTTGCTGCACTAAAACAAAACTCTCATCAAAGTGAAAATTCCCTCAAGATAACCAAGAGGGTTGTAAGAAAAATTGAAGGTTGATTTCCTTGCCAAAATAAAAGTAATAAGTGCTGTAGCAGATACATTCTTTAACTACAAAAAAAAAAAAATCACTTGAATATATAAAACCAAGATGGCTGCTTAATTCACTAAAAGGCAGTATAATTTTGCTTTACAACATTCAAAGTATAGGAAAGAATATCTTTCTTTTACCTGGGAAATTAGATAGAATATGACTTGGCTGCAAGTGGGATGGAAATCAAGTCTCAGTTATTTTGTGAGTGTTGGGAGGGAGGAGCTTTCTTGAGATATTAGAGGAGTTTCAGGGATTTAGTTATGTCTCCCAAAGAAATCTGTCGGAGGTCAGAGCTCAGCTGTTTTTCCCTAGGACACGCACTCCCTTCACACTTATCTTGGCCACTGGTGTTCAATTCCTAGTAATCCACATAGAGACCCCTGTCCCCAACACTTGCCATCACTGATCAGGGCTTTTCAAGAAAAAATTATACATAATATTGTGATATCGGTAATCTATATATTTCTAAAATGTTCCGTCTTAGATTTCATTGTCATATATCATGTAAAACAATAAACGTGAAAGTGTAGCTTTCCTCGTGAAAACTAGATGTGAAATATAAGAAGAAAAACTCCATATTGTTACTTAATGCCAGTTTGTATTCAAAATGTATTGAGCTCTACTAAAGGAATTGCCTGTACAAGAGTATTCCCCCTTTACTATATTCCTTCACATATCATATGCAAGATATGGGCTTATGCTACACAGCATCAAAACACAGGGCTTAGTTCTCAATATATATGAAAAGGACATTTGCAAATGCTAAGGCAGAATTAGGATTTATTCCTTTAAAATATTCTGAGCTGTTATTAAGAGTGTTATTCTGAGTGTTATTAAGAATAAGAAGTATAACTAAACTAAAACACTGTTTTAAATACCACACAAATAAATACAAATTCTACTCAATACTGAATTCTTGCAAAGCTAGGTCAATGTCCCTAGGACATTCGACAGTTGGACAAGACTAACCTTGGCCTCAGTAATTTGAAAACAAAAAAAAAGATGATTGGAGATAAAAACAGGGTCTCATGGCAAATGCTGCCCACCTTTTCAGGAATCCACAATATTATGCATCCCCTTTGTCAACTTACCTAATATCATTTTCTTATTTGTAACGTGTTAAAAATATTGTCCTATTAGGGTTGATTTTATTAATATCAAAGAGAAGGACACAAAGTGATTAATAAAACTGATTATAAAATACTTTGCAAAGTATCATAGATTTTTCCAAGTGATTAATTCAAAACGCTGTACTAAATGCTCAATGGCATGGAAGAAGCAGCATTTTACTAATCAATAGATATATACCTTAATCTGAGTTTCACTGAGAGCATTCTGTTTCCCACGTAAAATATGTATGTTCAGGTCCCTGGAATGACATCAATCTCAAAATGATTTGATCATTTTTCAGGAGCAGGCATCATAATCTGATTTCAATTCCGCAAGTATGCTTGCCATGTACTCTAAAAGGAGAGTTCCACCCCAACAGTAAGTCATAATAATACTTTGCTGCTGATCATTCTTATATTATCAGTATCAAGTAATTAAGATTATTTGTTGCAGGCAAATATTTGTTTCAGAAATTACCCCTGATTTAAGTAACAACATTACTGAAAAAAATATTGAGAAAATCAAAAAATTACTGGAAGGCCATAGAATAGCATCATCCAACAGAATTATCTGCAGTGATGGAACATGTTCTATATCTGTATTGTCCAGTACACACCTAGTTATTGAGCACTTGAAATATGGCTAGTGCACATTACACAAAAATTAAATGTATTAATTTAAATAGTCATGTGGCTTGTGTCTATCATATTGGACCATGCAGCTGCAAAAAACCAGGAACCAAGGTGGGTAGGCAGTAACCACCACAGCTAAATCCCTCCTTAAAAACCAATGCAGTAAAGACTCACTTCCTCCACAACACAACGCAGCACAGGATATGGAATGCAGCCACTGTGAGCTGCAGAAACTGGCATTGCTTCCTCTAGGACAAACCATCACATTGGAACTTCTGTGATCCCAGTATCTTTGTACAGGATGGAGGCATCAGGTTGGTTAAGGGCACACTTCCTTGTTCCCATAGCAAAAAGAAAGCAAGTACTTGGCATTTTAAGCATCTATAATGGGAGGCAATTTAGCAATCCACCAAGATTCATAAGATGGGGGACTCCTCAAATATAGAAATGGTAACATTCGTTGAGTGCTTATCAAATCTCAAGTTGTTCTAAAAGCTTTACAAGAATGAACAAATTTAATTTTCATAATAATCTTATGAGGTAATGCAGTAGGTTGAATGATGGCCACCCAAAGATATCATTTCTAATCCCTGGAATATGTAAATGTTACCTTATAAGGAAAAGCAATCTTTGTAGATGTGATTAAGCTAAGGATCTTGGCATGGGGAGATTATCATGGATTATCCTAAATCCAACCGTACATATCTACATAAGATCAAGGCAGAGAGTGTTAGCACACACAGAAGTGGAGAGAGGGCAGGATTAAAGTGATGAGAACCCAAGCACAGGAACTCTAGCAGCCACCAGAAACTGGTAGAGGCAGAAAGAATTCTCCCTGAGAGCCTCTAGGGGGAGCACAGCCCTGCTGATACTGTGATTTCAGACTTCAGGATCTGAATTACAACGCAAGGATCAGTCATGTGGGAGCAAGGAAAAGACAAGATTGACTCTACTAGTGATGCCTAGGTTTTGTATCACATGATCCCACCCCTTGCTCCAGCCATGTCAACTCAGAGGCGGGCACCTGGCCTAAGGGGAGCCAACCCAGAGATTGGGGAAGGGCCAAGACAGAGTCTGAAGTCAAATAATGAGCTGAGACCCTCGAATTCTCCCTCTTTGATGCTTCGTTAGGAAACATGGAGAATTTGGGTCAGTTTAGAGAGAGCTCAAACTACAAGGTAATGAGAGTGGGGACAAAACAGCCATGATGAGCACCATTCAAGCTGGAGTTAAGAGAAAGCAGAAGTGATAACTAAGCAGAGACAGCCACGTAGTGGGAAAAAGGATGAAGCTGACAGATGGTAGAACAGAAATGCCTGGAGAAAGAGAGCTATATGGTCACGGAAGTCGTAAGACAGCTGGTCCTTCAAGCTGCCTTTAGTTTCAAATGTGTCCTTTTAAGAAAAATCCCTTTTCATGAGTTAACTCAAGGGAACCTGTTTCTTGGAACCCAACTTCCCAACTAAAACAGTAGATCCTAAAGCCAGAAACTTTCTGACCAAAACCTCTTCCTGCCGCCCTGTTCTATGTTTAGGATATGTCTGGAGTGGGGATGAGGGGAACTTCCAGCTAAAGATTGAGCGGCCCTAACTTGAAGGTCAGAGTGTTCAAGAAGTTGAGAATGAAGCAGGTACAGTTGTATTTACAAATTCACCTACTCATTAAAATGTAGTTGTAAGTCCAAAATTAATTCTTGGGGCACTTTTGTGACCATTTATGGACATACTCAGAGAAGCCAAAGTTTGAGTCACCCGACATGCACAGTCCCAGCTAGGATAGCACAAGGTGATGTTCTCCCTTCTAGTTTCAACTCTCAATCTGTAAACAGTTGTCTTTTTCACAATATACTCAGTACCACATTTTTCACATCTTTGTGCTTTTTCTTGATCGTTTTGCCATTTAAAATGGCCACCAAACACAGCACTAAAGTGCTGCCTAGTGAAAGTGCTGCCTATAGAGAAAATACATGTGTTCAGTAAGCTTTGTTCAGGCATGAGTTATAGTCATTAAACTGAAACACACATAAAACAAGGTTGTGTATTAATCAGTTGATGAACAGAGGCCCATAGGAACCTAACCCTGTATTTTCCCCTAGATGCAATGGTTCAATATTCACTACTTCAGTGTGTACAGTGACTAGAGAGCAAAACTACTCTGAATATTGAGAACTGACTGCACATTTACTTAATATCTGATTGGGAAATGACCACATCGGTCACATGCATGTTTTGTCCTCAGTGCCAAGCACACCAACTGTATAGTAAGTATGCAGTAAATATTTGCTGAACAAAGGAATGTATTCACTAAAGATCAAAGCAACCAGCAGCTTGTGTCAGAAATTTTCTTTGCTCTAGAGAATTATTTTCGAAGCAATGGTAATTAGTGTCACCTGCATAAGAGGGTGATAGCACGGGGGTTTTAAAGTGACTTCCTATTAATTGCTACTACTGCAGCAAAAATTCCTATTCTGTACTCAGTGCTTTCATTTCTAGAGTTGTCTGACAATGTTTCACAGTCAATGTATATGCCCCAAAGCATGGCTTGTTGGTGAATATTGTGGCCTCCAGAGGGAGAAACAGACTTGGTGAGTCTAATTTGCATGTCTGAGGTCAGCAGTAACACCAGGGAGAGGATTGGAAGCCCCTGATGTGTGTGTTATAACCCTTAGCCAGTATTCATTTCCTCAAAGTGAAATCATTTTCCAAAGAATATTACTTCACATTTCGGTAATTGGAGGTGTCACTATAACCAGAATTGCAATTTTAGCACTTCCATGTCGGGGCAATTTGGGACTTAAATTTTACTTTGTTATGTTTCCTTATAAATATTTCCACTTTCAAAACAGTTCAGTTGGCAGTCTTTGCCCAGTAGCATCTCAGAACTAATTTAGCATGAGGAATTTAAAGCTGCTTTCCTCCAGCCTTGTTTTCTAGGTCGCCCCGGAAGCACAGGGAACAGGATGAAGAGGCACTGCATTCACAGCTCGCAGCCTGTACTTTAATCTTCTCCCCAATGCAATTTTCTTAGTAGGCATTGAAAAATCTATTACCCCAATTTATGGCAGCTCTGGAGTCATAAAGAAAAAGCACAAATTGTTCCCACTTTGATTGGAAAAGATAAACTGCAATCGCTTCATAAAGAAGCTCCACATTGCAAGCCCTTGTCAACCAGAGTGACTTCAGGAAAGAAAGAGCTGGTCCCAGAGGACAGCTGAGGAAGGAACACTGTTTCTAAGGTATTATGGTTCCTATCACAAGTGAGGCAGTGTGTATTCACTGTGCAGGCTGCCTCCGGGAACATTTAACCAGATGTAAATTTAGAGAGATTAATGAATGACTCACATATTGTATGTCATCTTCATTTTAGTCATAATGAAACAGATTGGCAAACACTGAGTAAAATGATCTGGCACAATATTTGCCATGCCCAGAAAAAGCCAGAAATAATATTATCATTCTTTCCTCAATTTTAAATTTCAGCATTAAGTCAGAGTGTATGCTAAAATATTAAGCACACATTAACCTCTTCCAGAGCCTATGGTTTGGGAGAAGGGGAAAAAATTACTAGAGAAGTGTTAGGTGCCTACAATCTTACAGGAAGACACATTTAGAGGCTGCATAGAACAATAGAAGGAAAAATAAATAAATAAATTGTAAAAAAAAAAAAAAAAAAAAGAACAGTAGAAACAGCACTGAACTAAGAGCAAAAAGACCTACACGTGGGTACCGGTATTACTTGTCTATCATAAATGACTATGCCATTTGAAATAAGCCACTTAGCGATTCTGGGTCTAAATTTTGTCATCAATGGAGTGAGAACAATTAAAAACTTCACTCTCTATAAAACAAAGTTGTTAGAAAATGTTACAAAACCACGTGCAAAGTTTTCAGAAATCTGTATATTAGCTGTATATGACATTTAAGGGTTGGGGGAAGTTATCTGATGTATATTTAGATTTTTATAAATGTAAATGTTCATAAAGAGCTTATTGACTCTGAGGCACTTGTGCAGGCAGAATACACAGCGGAAAGAACCAGATTCAGAGTCAGGAAACTCTAAATACCTTCCCAGTCCTGCCACTAACTAGCTATGATGTTTGAGCTGTCATAACCATTTTGGATATGGATTCATTCATCTATAAAACAGAAGAACTGGATCTAAGTTCTTCTAAGTTAGAAACTAAGAAGTGGTTTCTAAGGCTCTTTCCAGTTCTAAGATTTTTATGGAGCATTTTTTTCCATCTGCTGTTCTGAGTTGCTGATACTTCCTACCCCTTCCCATGTTCAGGATCCATTCCACCTTCATTGGAAATGGCACTGCCAGAGAGGATCACTGAAAGCAAAAGAATAAATATCTTTTTTAATTCTTTTCTGAGGCCTCATAATTCATAGGAACTGGAAATGGGGACAATTAAGTGCAGGATTCCCAATTTCTTGATAAAAAGAGAGTATATGGAAGCAATGTTGACTTTGCCAAGGGTCACAAACTCCTGAAAGTGATCATATTTGAGCTGAGTATTTATATGAACCTTTGTTCAATAAAAGCGTATCGATTGGGCAAAGCAGTCTTCTACAGCTGAGAAAAGAGGATGCAGCGATCAGAGAACGAAAGTGCCCCAGCCTTCAGTAATGTATTGTTAACTGGTGTAATCTTCTGAGAAAGTGCAAGACCTCAAATTAACAGCAATGAACTGAGCCTAATGACTACATTGCACAACATCATATCTACTCCCTCAATCAATACTTAATTTTCTCACACAGCCCTCAGCCTCCTGCAAGCTTTTACTGTGTTCTGCAAGGAACAGCACTGACCTTGAGAAATGCCAGTCACCTTCAACCTTAATATCTCCAAACAGCCAAATGTGTCTTGAAATACTCCCAAAACAAATAGAGGCCAAAATCCATACCCAGGAAAAAAAAATCTATGATATTCACTTCATACTGTATCAGATTTGTCAGTTCTTCACCGTATGGTAAGCCTAGAGAAATTAAGATTTGGAAATCAATCTATGCTTTCAGGAAAAGCAAATTTCAGAGATTTTGCTCGAGGCAAAATCTGATTTGACTCAAGTCAAATCAGAAAATTCATCCTCTAAGGCTGCATTTTACTGCCTTAATTTCATATTCCACAGTCCTGGAGCTTTGGTCACTGAAACTTAGCAAGTGTAAAGAGAAAGTAAATTTTTCCATTTCAATGAACAAAGATTACTCTGGAGTATGATGATGGGGTTAATTTTGAATCTTTGGGGATTACTTTAATATTTTGTTCCAGCACTTCAATGCTGTATATTACATAGTAGAGCTAATTTTTAAGGTAGACGGAGAATTTCCCCAAATAAACCATCTTTTCTCTATTCACTGATTTATTTCAGAAATGAAGCGCTGAGTTGACATTTCTTTAAGGCAAATAATCTTAAAGAGGTAGCTCAAGTCTCATCGAGTCTGCCAAAATGTTCTTTGATTAACTCTTGAGTAAAACATTACCATTCCTATCATCTGGTTAAACACTGCTTTAACCTTTCTATTCACGTTAGGTTTCTGTTGTTAACATAATAAATTACCACAAACATGTCCATATTCAGCAGGAAAATGGGTGCATCTTTGCCCCAGCATTTCTAGAATAATTCTTGAGATCTCCCTTGAACCAGGCTCTGAGGTCAGGGTCAATGGAGCATGCTGATTGGTTTAACCTAAGTCCATGTTCCACCCCTAAAGCCAGACAGAGAGCAAAGCTCTTTAATCAAAATAAGCATGAATGGATGTCAGGCAGCAAAAATATTGTGCAATTATTCACTATATCGTTATATTTTTCAACAGCTTCATATAAATGGATGAGAGTTTATTATATTTTTAATTATTACCCCATTGTTGCACATTTTGGGTTATTTCTAGGGTCTTATTATTTTAAAAAGTCACCCAAACAACAATTTTGCCCTGGAATATTCATTTCATTTGAGATGATTTTCCTAAAACATATTTGCAGAAGCAGAACTACTGACTCAAAAAGAATGAGCATTTTTAAGGCTCTGAATACATATTGCCAAAGTTCTTTCCAGGAAGCCTATATAACTTCATACTTTTGCTAATAGTTTAAAAGAATTTCCAATTTAATGGTCTCTCTCCAACATGAAGCATATTACTTCCTCCATCTTTGCCAATTGGATAGGCTCAAAGAAGATACAGAGAGACCTTGATCAAATCAGCAGATCTGATCATATTTTAATTTTATTATTTATTATACCATCTCATAGTCATATATCACTTTGGTACACTCAATACAATCTTTAAAATAATAGTGTGAAGACGATATGATGGTAAAGAAGGTCCAAGATGTTTACCAACAGGCAAACACTGTGCTGCCATCTCCCAAGATCACATAGAATTACAACTAAATGATAGAACAATCAACCTTGAGAATCATCTGTAGACTAGCTGAACAGAATCCCTATAACTAAAGATATAAAGAAGAGGCCACATTAAGACTTGTAGGAGGGGTGGAGACATGAAATAGGCTAACCCCAAAACCAGAGATAGTGGTTGAGCACTCAGAGGGACACCTCAGCAGCAGAGGCCCCTCCTGAAAACAGAGGGGTCCCAGCCCCACACTGGGGTCCCCAGCTGAGGGGTTCTGTGCTGGGAAGAGGAGTCCCCACAACAACTGACAGTGAAAATCAGTGAGGATTCCCTCCATCCTAGTGAGACAGAAGGCAGCTAGAAACCCAGACATCCTCTAAAGGGCACAGACTCACTTGCTCACAGAAACTCACCCTGGGCTCCAGTGGAGGGACAATGACTTGAGAGGCACCAGAGACATACATGGAAAGACTGAGTTTTGTGGCTTCAGAGCAAGGGTTAGGGAGACAGCCACCATTATCCCTGTGTGGAGCCAGCCTCACATGTAACCTATAGGGGGGCACCGTCTTCCTGTGTTGAACCCATCCCCATAGTGCCAAATCTGATATTGCATTGGTCTGGTAAAATCCATGCGTGCACACACCACTTACTTAGGTGACTCTCTTTGACCCTGCCCAGCTAATGCAGCATCACTCAGGTACCATCAGCTCCTGGGTAGCCATCCCTGCTCTGCAAGCTATGGGAGGCTTGTACAGCACTTTGTAGTTTTCAGTGGTAGGCAGTCAGCCCAAGCGCATGCTGCAGCCTTTCTGTGTGGCTCCCAAGTTCTGCAGCCTGAGGCAAATGATAGTTGGCCACTATGTTCTCAGGGTGTTTTACAGAGTGGCCACAGGCTCAGTACTGGTGTAAGGAATGAATCTGCATTAACTTGCAAAAACCACTGGCCACATCCCATGAATCCCTGGAACCCCACCCCATCCAACTCGTAGCATCAACAGGGGCACTGTCAACACTGGGTCAACCAGCCCGGCCCCCACACTGAAGGAGGCTCTATCAGCCATTGAGACTTATGGGCAGCAAGCAGGTAGAAACAGGCCTGGGGGGTCTCTGGGACTTTTGCTAAGCTGTCCAAGGTCTGATACTGGTGGCAGCCATCCTCAGTTCACAGTGAAGCCACCCCCACATGCCTCCAAGTCTAACACAGGCAGCAACCAATTGCATATAGCTTTGTAGCTCCTACCAGATAGCCTCAGGCTGCTCACAGGCAAGGCTGAAATTGGCCTGCACAGGAGCCCCTCCCAAGAGGCACAAAAAACAAAACACCCAGGGGCCAGCTTTAGACTACAACAGAGCACCAATGAATTAGCCCCAAAAACAGCACACCCAAAGGGTGGTATCAACAGGCACAAGAGCCCACTTAGGTGAATCCCGTTCTGAGGGATCAGCCCACATACAGCAGTTCATATGCTGTGGGTATAGCCAATCCTCACAGCCAGTTAGCCTGAGAGTCAATCCCACTGACTGATGCACCAAAAGAAATTAAGGCTCAACTACACCAGCAGGGCACACACAATCCACACAAGGGACACTCCTGGAACACATGCATAGGTGATCATAAAGACTGTGCCACTAGAACACACAGGATACCTACTACATAAGGCTACCCAGCAAAAACTGAGGGACATCGGAGATCTACCAAATACATAGAAGCAAACAGAGAGAGGCAGCCAGATTGAGGAAACAAGAAGCATGTCTCAAATAAAAAAATTTTAAATGAGAAACCTCCAGAAGAGGAAGTAAATCAAATGGAGACAACCAACCTACCAGAGACAGAGTTTAAAACACTGGTTATAAGAGTGCTTAAAGAACTTAGAGAGAACTTCGACAGAGAGATAGTAAGCACAAAGAAATACATAGAAATCATATAACAGAGCAGCCAAATGGCTCAGTTGGTTAAAGCGTGAGCTCTGAACAAGGTTGCCGATTTGATTCCCACATGTCCAGTGAGCTGTGCCCTCCACAACTAGATTAAAGACAGTGAGCTGCCACTGAGCTTCCAGAGGGGCAGCTGGATGGATCAGTTGGTTACAACATGAGCTATTAATCACAAGGTTGCCAATTCAATTCCTGTGTGGGATGGTGGGCTGCGCCTCCTGCAACTAAAGATTGAAAACTGCAATTGGACTTGGAGCTGAGCTGCACCCTCCACAACTAGATTGACAGACAACGACTTGGAACTGACGGGCCCTGGAGAAACACACTGTTCCCCAATATTCGCAATAAATATTTTCAAAAGCCTCAATTAAAAAAAGAAAGAAAGAAACCATAAAAGAGAACCAGTTGGAAAAAAGGATACAATAACTGAAATGAGGAATAAACTAGAAGGAATCAACAGCAGATTACACGAATCTGAGGTTACAAAAAAAAAAAAGGAAAGATAGTTTAAGGGACCTTTGGGACAACATCAAGCATAACAATATTCACATCATAAAAGAACCAGAAGGAGAAGAGAGGGAGCAAGGATCAAGAACCTATTTGAAGAAATAATGACTGAAAACTTTCCTAACCTGGTGAAGGAAATAGACGTACAAACCCAGGAAGTGCAGAGAGTCCCAAACAAGACAAACCCAAACAGGCCCACACCTAGACACATTATAATTAAAATGGCAAAAGTTAAAGACAAACAGAGAATCCTAAAAGCAGGAAGAGAAAGACAAGTTACTTACAAGGGAGCTCCCAAAAAGACCATCAGCTGATTTCTCAACAGAAACTTTTCAGGCCAGAAGAGAGTGGCAAGAAGTATTCAACGTGATGAAAAGTAAGGACCTACAACTAAGACTACTCTATCCAGCAAGGCTATTGTTAAAAATTGAAGGAGAAATAAAAAGCTTCCCAGACAAGAAAAAGCTAAAGGAATTCATGATCACCAAGCCAGTATTACAACAAATGGTAAAGGGACTTCTTTAAGAAGAAGAAGGGGGAAACAAACAAAATAAGATCAATAATATGAATAATAAAATGGCAAAAACTATGTACATATCAATAATCACTATAAATGTAAATTGATTAATGTTCCAATCAAGAGACATAGGGTTGAAAACAAGATCCATACACATGCAGTCTACAAGAGACCTACTTCAGACTGAAAGACACATATAGACAGAAACTAAAGGGATAGAAAAAGATATTTCATGCAAATGGAAACAAAGAAACAAAATACTGTTTCCATTTAGCAATACTATACCAGACAAAATAGACTTTAAAACAAAGACTACTTATATAATAAAAGACAAAGACAGACATGACATAATGATAAAAGGATCAATCCAACAAAAGGAAATAACAGTAGTAAACTTTATGCGCCCAACATAGGAACACCTAAATATATAAAACAAATATTCACCAACATAAAGGGAGAGATCAGCAGTAACACAATCATAGTAGGGGAATTTAACATCGCATTGACACCAATGAACAGACCTTCCAGACAGAAAATCAACAAGAAAACAGCAGCCTTAAATGACACACTTAGACCAGATGGATTTAAGAGATATTTTTAGAGCATTTCACTGCAAAGCAGCATACATTCTTTTCAAGTGCACATGGAACATTTTCCACGATAGACCACATGTTAGGCCAATAAAGTCTTAATAAATTTAAGAAGATTGAAATCATATCAAGTGTCTTCTCTGACCACAATGGTATGAAACTAGAAACCAATTACAATTACAAAAAAAAAAAGAAAAAGAAAAAAGAAAGAACTAAAAAACACACAGACACCTGGAACCTAAATAACATGCTACTAAACAATGAATGAGTTAACAATGAAATCAAGGAAAAAAATCTAAAGATATCCTGAGACAAATGAAAATGAAAACACATTGACCCAAAACCTATAAGACACAGAAAAAGCAGTCCTAAAAGGGAAATTCATAGCATTGCAGGCCTACCTCAAGAAATAAGAAAAATCGGGGCGGCTGGTTAGCTCAGTTGGTTAGAGCACAGTGCTATTAACAACAAGGTTGCCATTTCAATGCTCGCATGGGCCACTGTGAGCTGTGGCCTCCATAACTAGATTGAAATAACTACTTGACTTGGAGGTGACAGGTCCTGGAAAAACACACTTAAAAAAAAAAGAAAGAAAAAAAGAAACAAGAAAAATCTAAAATAAACAATCTAATCTTATACATAAAGGAACTGGAAAAAGATCAGCAAACAAAACTCAAAATGTGTAGAAGGAAGGAAATAATAAAGATCAAAGGGGAAATAAATGAAATGGAGTCTTAGAAAAATACAAACTATCAATGAAACCAAGAGCTGGTTCTATGAAAAGATAAAAAAAAATTGATAAACCATCAACCAGACTCATCAAGAAAAAAAGAGAGAGAACCCAAATAAATAAAATCAGAAATGAAAGAGAAGATGTGAAAACAGACACCACAGAAATACAAAAAAATTAAGAAAATACTACGAGCAATTATATGCCAAAAAATTGGACCTTCTGGAGAAAATGGATAAATTCCTAGAAGCATACAATCTTCCAAGGCTGAATCAAGAAGAAACAGAAAATCTGAACCAACTGATTACTACTAATGAAATCAAATCAATAATCAACAAGCTCCCAACAAACAAATCCTGGACCTGATTGCTTCACAGGTGAATTCTACCAAACATTCAAAAAAGAATTAACATCACTCTTCTCAAACTATTCTATAAAATTCAAGAGGAGGGGAGGCTCCCAAGCTTATTCTATGATTCCAAAACCAAAGATATTGCAAAGAAAATTATAGATCAATATCCCTGATGAACATAGATGCAAAAATCCTCAAAAAAATTAGCAAACCGAATTCAGCAGTACACGAAAAAGATCTGACAGTGATCTTACTCCATGATCATAAATTCCACAATCAAGTGGAATTTATTTCTGGGATGCAAGTTTGGTTCTATATCTGCAAATCAATTAACATGATACAACCACATAAACAAAATGAAAAATAAAAATCATATGATCATATCAATAGATGCAGAAAAAATGTTTGACAAAATCCAGCATCCATTTATGATTTACAAACTATCAGCAAAGTGGGAATAGAGGGAACATATCTCAACATAATAAGGTCATATATGACAAACCCACAGCTAACATAATACTCAATGGGGAAAAACTAAAAATATTCCCTTAAGATCAGGAACAAGTCAAGGATGTCCACTTTCACCACTTTTATTTCACACAGTACTGGAAGTCCTAGCCACAGCTACCAGGCAACAAAAACAAATAAAAGGCATTCAAAGTGAAAAGGAAGAAATAAAACTGTCATTATTTGCAGATGACATGATACTATATAGAGAGAACTTGAAAGATTTAAAAAACTATTAGAACTGATAAATTAATTTAGTAAAGTTGCAGGAAACAAAATTAATATTCAGAAATTGGTTGCATTTTTATACACCAATAACAAACTATCAGAAAGAGAAATTAAGAAAAGAATCCCATTTACAATTGCATCACAACATATACATACCTAGGAATAAATTTAACCAAGGAAGTATTAAAGAAGACCTGTACTCAGGAAATTATAAGACACTGAAGAGAGAAATTAAAGAAGATACAAATAAATGGAAGCATATACCTTGTTCACAGATAGGAAGAATTAATATAGTTAAAATATTCATACTATTCAAAGCAACACACTGATTCAATGCAACCCCCATCAAAACAACAATGGCATTTTTCGCAGAAAGAAGAAATAATTCTAAAATGTATACAGAACCATTAAAGACCCCAATACCCATGCACTACCAAGAAAGAAGAACAAAACTGGAGATATCATGCTACTTGATATCAAACTATATTACAAAGCTATAGTAATCAAAGCAGCATGGTATTGGCATAAAAACAGAAACATAGATTAATGGAACAGAATAGAGAGCCCAGAAATAAATCCATGCTTATACGGTCACTTAATCTATGATGACAAAGGAAGCAAGAATATACATTGGGGGAAAGACAGTCTGCTCAATAAATGGTGCTCGGAAAACTGGACAGATATATGCAAAGAAAAAAATGAAACTGGACCATCTTCTTACACACATACAAGAGTAAACTCAAAATGGATTAAAGACTTAAATGTAAGACCTAAAACCGTAAAACTCCTAGAAGAAAATGTAGGCAGTAAACTATCAGATATTACCCTCAGTAATATTTTTACTGATATATCGCCTCAGGCAAGGGATACAAAAGAAAAAATAAATAAATGGGACTACATCAAATGAGAAAGTTTTTTGCAAAGAAAACCATCGACAAAATGGAAAACAATTGTACTGAATGGGAGAAGATATTTGCCAACGATACATCTGATAAGGGGTTAATATCCAAAATCTATAAAACAAATAAACAAAAAACCTTATACAGCTCAACACCAAAAAAACAAACAATCCAATTAAAAATGGGCAGAGGACCTGAATAGATATTTCTCAAAAGAGAACACATAGATGGCCAGTAGATATATGAAAGAATGCTCGACATCACTAATTGTTAGAGAAATGCTAATTAAAATCACAATGATATATCACCTCACATCTGTCAGAACGGCCATCATCAATAAATCAACAAACAACAAATGTTGGTGAAGATGTGGAGGAAAGGGAACCCTTATGCACTATTAGAGGGTTTGCAAATTGGAGCAGCCACTATGCAAAATAGTAAGGAGGTTCCTCAAAAAATTAAAAATAGAGCTACCTTATAACCCAGCAATTCCACTCCTCGATATTTGACCAACGAAATCCAAAACACAAATTCAAAAGTTATATGCACCCCTATGTTACTACAGTGCTATTTACAATAGCTAAGATATGGAAACAACCAAAATGCACATCAACAGACAATTGGATAAAGAAATTGTGGAACATACATACAATAGAATATTGCTCTACCATAAAAAAGAATGAGATATTACCATTTGCAACAACATGGGTAGGGGGTTTTATGCTTAATGAATTAAATCAGACTGAGAAAGACAAATACCATATAATCTCACTTATATGTGGAATCTGAAAAACAAAATAAATGAACAAACAAAACAGAAACAGAGAACATACTGATGGTTACTAGATGGGAGGAGTGTGGTGGGGGTGGCTAAGTGAGAAAGGCGAAGGAATTAAGAAGTACAAATTGATAATTACAGGAGAGTCATGGGGATGTCAAGTACAGTATGGGGAATATAGTCAATGGCATTGTAAAATCTAGGTATAGTGTCATATGGGTAGTAGACTTATTGGGGGGATCACTTCATAAATTATATAAATGTCTAACCCTTATGCTATATACCTGAAACTAATATAAAATATTATAATATTGAATGCCAGCCATAATTTTAAAAAATAGTCAAGATATGCACTACAGGGATGTGTAGTGCGGCGTGGGGAAATATACCGTGTTTCCCTGAAAATAAGACCTAGCCAGACAATCAGCTCATTTGCGTCTTTTGGAGAAAAAATTAATATAAGACCCGGTCTTATTTTAATATAATATAAGACCCGGTCTTAATATAATATAATATATAATATAATACTGGATCTTATAATAATTTTTGCTCCAAAAGATGCATTAGAGCTGATTGTCAGGCTAGGTCTTATTTTGGGGGAAACACGGTAGTCTATAATGTTCTAATAATTATGTAGTCATGTGGGTAGTAGACCTGTTGGGGTTATCACTTTGTGAGTTATGTAAATGTCTGATCACTATGTTGTTCTATACACCTGACACTAATAAAATTAATTAATTTTTTTAAAAGATACGATGGTAAGCATTAATCTCATGTCATTCCTTTCTCTGCTTATCATTCTATTTACAGTTGAAGAATTCCCTTTTGGACATATCAACTGATTATAGATAGCCTCAATCACAGAATTGAATCAATCCTTTACATAACCCTTCATAACCCTTTCCCATATAAAATATATTTTTTTTCTTTTTTAGAATAAGAACAGTATCTTGTATATCTTTGTATATCTAGCACAGTGTCTGTCTGGCACCAAAAAAAGATATAAAGTAAACAATTATTGAATGAATGACAGGTAGTAATGGAAAGACAATGGACAGACAGAAGAGAGTGGCAAGAAAATCGATATTGTAAGGAGCAAATCTGAATTTAACCTCTCTGGGCATCATTTCATTATGTAACATGAAGTCAATGCTTGCCATCATATCTATTCACAGTATTATTTTAAAGATTGTAGTGAGTGTACCAAAGTGTATATGACTATCAGATGGTATAATAAGTAATAAAATTAAAATATTCTTTAGGATTTTATGAAGCACTGGCTCTGTCACCCTTAATTAGAAGCCTGTCCCAATGTCTTATCACCTTCATAGACCTCAACAATATGGGTAAGGGGAAAAAAGGACAGATGGGAAAATAAAAAGTATATAGAAGCAAACAAATCAATCTATCTATGAGATTCATCCAAAATCCATTTATTAGATGCTCATACTTACTACAGACAGACAGTGTTCTGGGGCTCCAATTATCCGGTATAGAAAGCAAATGCAGAATTGTAATGGGCAGTGCTGCTGGAAGCCATCAGCCCAACATGTTGTTGGGGTTGAGATGGCCAAGAGAATGTTTACACTATCAGGATCAGAATTGCACAGAAAATAGAACCCATAATAATCATCAATACAGCCAATACATTAATGGTGTCTCCCACTTCACAAAAGAGAAAATTGGAAGAGAAGCAGGAAATAGCAAGTAGGTGATAATATGCGTAGGAACGGAAAAACGTCTAAGGCCAAAATAGATTTATTTAGGAAGATGAATTGGCTGAATGTCTCTAACACACACCCCTACTTATCTATAGGCTTAGTTGCCAACTGAGGCAACAGAGCATTATGTGGAAGAATGAACTTGCAGATTATGCATATTGTTGCTGACTGATGGCTTTTTGGCCTTCAGCTGGCACTGAAGAGAGGCTATATTCACAGCTTCTGGAAAAGAGAGGCTGGTTTTGACAGCCGCTGTCACTTTTCATAAGCCACTCAAGGAGAGCTGCCTAAATGGGGCTGCCTCGTTCCCCCAGCAAGGAGGGCCTAGAGCTTGTAGATGTTACCGACAAGTGAGGAGGATTAATTAGACCATGTCTCCAAAGCACTTTGAGCTCCTTGGAAGGAGGCTTTTAATTACAGTGGTATTGGCCAGGAGCAAGTGGGAAAATAGACAGGGATATAATATCAGTTTTGTCAGGGATAGAAAAGAATTGTATCCGTTTGGATTATTTTCTTGCCTCCAGTAATGCATCTATGTTTTCCCACCTCCTTATTCTAGAACCTAGATATTGCTTGAATAAAACACAATAATCTTAGGTCCCCATTTGCTTATGGAGTGTGCTATGGCTGTTTTTATAATTGACGCTATTATTCGTCAAAGGCACACATATTCAACTCAATTCATTTTTGAAAATCACCTGTTAAGAGAAAGATACCTATTTTCTCTGCCTATTTTGAATTGATTATGAAATGTATGTCAAGAGCATTTTTACCCTAATTTGGTTAGAGATGTACTTTGTTTGTAAATGTATTCCATATCGAGAGGTAAATACCAGCCACTAGCCACCTGGAAAAGGCACACAACAGAGTTTAAATTTCTAGGAAATTTAGCTGTACTTCAAAAGTCAGATAAGAAAGCCAGACAGGGCTTCCTAGTTGGGACACCTTAAGCAGGTCCAATTCCATCTGCACAAAAAGTTGGTTTAAGGAGGTGATGTTTATGCACGATCCACAAAAGATTGAAATAATCAGCATTTGGTCTCACGTAGCAGTTTGCCACATTTAAGCATTTTCATCTGGGAAGTGGGAGGTTTGGCTTTGTTTCTATTATAATTTGGAAGTTAATCATTTTGGATGAATCAGTTCATTAATGATTTGAAGAAATTAGATTCAGTGAACTAGGAATAGATGAAAGAGTCTATATCATCTACAGACTTGTGCTCTAACTTGTAAGCTGAAAAATAAGTTGGGTTGGTGAGTCCTATCCTGGCATTATGGGGCCTTAGATTGTTGGAAAGCAGCATAGAGTTTCTCTAGGTCGCTGTACTAAGAAGCTTGGGGTTGAAATGACAGGTGATCACTGGACTTACAGGTTTGCACAGTGCTTGGCATAGACATGCCTCATTCCTTGCAAATTGTTAAGGCAGACAAACCAATGTGGGCGTCTCCTTCCCTGTCCTTCTGCAGGGTAAGTAGGAGCTGAAAGTGGAGAAATAAAAGTGGAGTTTGGAAGAAGAGAGAAGCCGAAGAGAGAGGGTACAGTCATTTCCTTTAGCTCACCCGTTCAAAGGGATTTCAGCTGTGAGCCTGAACTCTTAAGTGGAAGATGACCTTCCTGGTAATAAAATTGTAGCCAGGTGCCTCCAGGCATCAAATACCCTTTCCCGTGATGTCCAGAAGGCCCTGTCTACATATAACATATAATAAACTACAGATGCTTACTTGGGGCTTACACTCCGGCAGGCATCCCCAAAACCAGGTAAGGATATCCTACCAATATGTTCAACATAAGATCTGCTTCATGGGCAATTTTCCCAGCACTACACAATGTGATGTAGAAATGATCTTATCCTTAATAGAGAAGAAGCAATCCGAGCTAGGAAATTTAAACTGTTTGACCAATCAAAACAGAGAACTGATTTGCATTTCCCTTATAACTAATGATGTTGAGCATCTTTTCATATATCTGTTAGCCATCTGTATATCTTACTTGGAAAAGTATCTATTCAGGTACTCTACCCATTCTTTAATCAGATTGTTTGGTACTTTGTTATTGAGTTGCATGAGTTCTTTATACATTTTAGATATTAGCCCCTTATCAGAGGTATAGATAGGGAATATCTTCTCCCATTCAGTTGATTGCCTTTTTGTTTTGTTGATGGTTTCATTTGCTGTGCAGAAGCTTTTTAGATGTAGTCCCATTCATTTCTTTTTGCTTTTACTTCCCTTGCTTTTGGGGACAAGTTCACAAAAACTCCTCTGAGACGAAGGTCCATAGGTTTAGTGCCTATGTTTTCTTCTATGTATTTTATTGTTTCAGGTCTTACATTATATACCAGAGGGGAAGTGGGTGAAGGGAGGATGAAGAGGGCAAAGGGGGTCAAATATATGGCGACAGGAAATTAGACTTCAGGTGGTGGGCACACAGTAGAGTATACAGATGTAATATTATTATGTTGTACACCTGAAATTTATATAATGTTATTAAGCAATGGTACCCCAGTAAATTTAATTTCAAAAAAGGAAAAAGAAGAGAACTGAAATCTCCATAGGTCAAAGATTTGGTTGCTTCTGCCTTAATTGTTTCAGTATCAATGCTTCTCTGGAGCTTCCCAGAGCCACTGTCAGGCCTTCACAGTCATACCCCTACCTGGCTCCCTGGGTCAAGGGCATATAAGAATGGACTGGGTGACTCCCAACTATGGATCATCATTTGCATTTGCATTACGATTTCTTCTTTGATCCACTGGCATATTTATACATGTGGTTTAATTTCTAAATGTATGGGGAATTTTTTTTCAATTTAATCTTCTTGCTATTGATTTCTAACTTAATTGCATTGTGGAAAGAGAATGTGATCTGAATATTACCAGTTCTTTGAAAGTGCTTGATACTTGCCTTAGGCCTACTATACTGTCAATTTTTGTAAATGTCCCAGGTGTGCTGGCAAAGAATACACACTGAAGCAAAGTTCTACATATGTTCAATAAATTAAGCATGGTAATTTTTATGCAAATCTTCTTTACCATTTTTAAGTCTGCTTAGTATACCAATAATTGAGACTTACTGAAATTTCCCGCTATGATGGTGCATTTGTCAATTAGTTCTTCAATTTAGTTCTATTCATCTTTGTTATATATATCTCAAAGATATTTTATTATGTGCATACACATTTATAATATTAAATCTTCCTGGTGAATTGAATCTTTCTCAATCAAGAACTGACCCTCTCATTCCCTAATAATGCTTTCTTGTCTTACAGTCTACTTTTCTTTCATAATAACCTGGCTGTCCCAGAATTCTTTTTAATTGTATTTGACAGGTATAGTTTTCCATCTTCTTTCAATCTTTCTGTTCTTGTAAGTGTATTTTGTAGAAATATCATAGCACTAGATGTTTTGTTCACCCTCCTGCCAACCCAGCTGACATTTTCTGATAATTTCTTTTACGCTATAAGTCTAATTGGCTTATTGTTTGGGGGATTAATTATATATTTGAATTTGCTTCTACCATCTTACGTTTTAATTTATATTTGGCTTTCTTTTTCTTTTATTCTCCTTCATTAACCTTCAATGCCTCTTTTTTCTTCTTTCTTGGTCTTCTTTTTGAATTGACTGAGGGTTTCTGTTTTCATACTACTTTTTCATTCATTCCCTTTACTGGCTTTGAAATTAAAGCACCCTAAACCTGTACTTTTAGTATTCCTTTGAAGTTATACTATGCATATATTTAATATATATTTATTTAACTTAACAAAGTCAAATAATAGATTATATCTTAACATCTTCACCATAGTACAAGGATTTCAGGGCATCTTGATATAACCACTATCCTTGCCCTAATATACTTGACAAGCTTAAAGTTGACATGTGCTTTCATTCTTTTTTAAAACTTAAAATTAATTACTATTCTTTTATCTGGAAACTCTTTGTTTTTTTTACATGTTTACCATTTTATTGGCTTGCCATTCCTTTTTGTCTCTCAGACCTTCCTTCTGTGATCATTTTTCTTCTTCCTGAAATACTCTTCAGAGGGTGGTTTGATGATACTTTGGTAGTGGTAAATCCTACCCACTTTTTATCTGAAAATATCTTTATTTCTGTCTCATTTTTTAAAAATAATTTTCCTAGGTACAGAATTCTAAGATAACATTTATTTTCCTCTCATGAAGTAATTCTTCTACTATCTTCCATCCTACATTGTGGCTACTAACAAGTCTACTCTCTAATTGTCTTTCTTCATTGGTGATCTATCTTTTTCTTTGACAACTTTAAAATGTTCTCTTTGGCTTTAGTATTCCAAAGTTTCACTATGCTCTATTTAGATACAGAATCTACATATTCATCTGTTTCAGCATTCTGGAAAATTCTTAGCAATTATCTCTTCAAATATTGCTTCACTTGACTTACTCTATCCTCTCTTTCTAGAATCACTAAGATTTTTCATATAACTTCTTATTCTACTTGTATGCTCCCCCTTAAATTTTCTACCATATTTCCTCCTTTACCTATTTGTTCTCTGGGTAATTTCTTCTAACATATCTTCCAGTGATTCTCTCTTTAGGGGTATCTAATTCACTGTTTCTGTACTCCACTGAGGTTTTTTCCTCTTTTTATTTCAACAATTATAGTTTTCATTTTTAGAAGTTCTATCTTGTTCTTTTTTGAATCTTCTTGATTGTTCCTGACATCTCCTATTGCTTGTTCAACCTCTGTGACTCTATCCTCCTTGAGTGGTGAGGGTTAATTTGTCCAAGACAGGTTCCCTAAAGATTGACCTCCTAGAAAAGGACTTGGCTACCTGCAAAACTCCATGGAATCCAGCCACAATTTGGAGCTTGAGAAAATCAATCCTAGTCAAACTCAAAGCTTGGCCTGCAGCCCTCTGACCATGCCAGGGGATGAGCTGTACTTCCTCATCCAAGAACACTGAGTTGACAAACCAGTGCTGGAGCCAAAATTCTGTCACATCATATTGCTATTGTATCATTCCCAAACCATGAGGCTTACAGCCCCCCAGCCCAAGGTCAGGGTCTTCCTTGTGATGTCTAGCTCTGTGCTACCCTAAATCTGTGCATTTTAGCCAGTAAGCACTTCCCCAGTCAGTCAATGCCAAGTCTCCATGCCTGCTGCCCTCCAGCTGGTGGCCCTCAGTTTAGTACTCAATCATAGATCAAGATGCAGCTGTTGGCATTTGCTCCCAGAATAACGCTTTTCTCGTGCTAGCTTTCTACTCAGAGTCACTCACAGTTTGCTCTTTTGGGGAAGGCAGGGAGGGAAAATCCCCTCCATCCTTCAAGGTAAACAATTCATCAAAAAATAGGTTTGATTTACACTCTAGTTGTTTTTCAGTAGAAGGGTTCCCCAGAGTATGTTTGCCCCATGCTTCCAGAAAAGAAATCTAATCTAGAGAATATCTTAAAATGCATTCTAATTATGAGAGCTAAAATGCAATGGTGTCCCAATATGGCACTCATATGATTTTAGGTCTCTACTTATCATACTGACCTTCTCTCCCACACGAACTGACTTTACAGCAAAACCAAAGCCAGAGGTTGGTTTCACATCCTTTCCTCCATCACTGACAGTCCTTGAGAGAAAGTTTCCTAAGAGCTTGGAAGAATGCTAGGAAAATGCTGGGATCTAAAATATTGTTAATCTCTATAAAGTGATGAAGGGAGTAAGGTCAGGGACAGACTCACAGAGGAGGGAGGGGATGCCTGTGCTGTTTCTTGAAGATAAAAGGAGTTTGGATAGGTGGGAAGGATTCTAGGCAGAGGGAACAGCAAGGGCAAAGCTCAGCAACATGAGAGAGTGTAATGCCTTCAGGGAGCATTAAGCATTTCAATATGGCTAGAAGATGTTGTATGTGTTGGAAAGCCTCTTAGAAAGGTACGATCAAAGAGCTTAGACTTTGTCCACAAGGCAATGGAGAAATATTGATGGGTCATAAACAGTAGTTGACTTGATTGCATTAGCATTTTAGGAAGATGTAAGAAAATAATGCCCCTGCTACTGTTCATGCTGCTCCTGTCCTGAGGTGAGACTAACATTTTTGGATGTGGTTTTCATGTTGAGACTGCAGGTGTAGGCCACACCCTTTTAGGTGATGGGTGTAGTTGCCGCAAAGGGAGTGGAGTCCCAATATCAGCCTTCTTAGGAAGACTGAGATTCTAGGGCAGGAATTGAGGGATTTGTTGTGAGATCAAAGGGAAAGGAGATCCCTGACTGAAGGGAAAACCTGGTCTCTGCCCTAGTGGAGAAGCACAGATGCCAACAGGAAGCATCTCAGGTCTCATGAGGTTACTGAACTTCTCCAGTTAACAAGTACATGACTGCTCCTTGTACTGTCATTTCTATTTTCCCATAGAGAGAAAAGGCTTTTAAGGTGCTTCCATGTCAGTCCTGGTCTCACCTATAAGATCCAAAATTAAATGAAGGGTCCATGTCCTGAAATGGCAATGGGAAAATAGAGCTAGGAAAGCCAGGAAAGGTAGCAACTATGACTTATGGTATATGCAAGGAAAAGCTAAATCTCCAAGACACAAGTGGGGGAACATGAGGTCCAGGTACCCCTCTCCTTCCTACCAAGAACCACCCCACCATCCTCAAGGTAAATTGGATGTCTTTTTATTAAGAGAGCCCGGGGATTTTCAAAGTCCAGGAGACAAGCCTGGACACAGGAAACACCATTAGGACGACTCATGTCCAGTTAAGAAATGATGACGACCTAAGACAGTGGACGTGGAGAGGAAGGTGGAGAGACATTTTGGAGGTAGACTCTAGAGGGTATAATGAAGTGGGCCAGATGCTCAGAGAAGGGGGAGAGTAATGATCTTGCAAACTAGGATAAAGGGAGCATGCATGGAAAGCAGCAGGAAAAGTTCCTAAAGAGAGGGGAAGGAAATGATTGATGCTAGTTGGGATGCAGCCTTTTCTGGTCCATATACAAACCTTAAAAACTGTGAGGGGTAGGAAATATAGGAGCCTATTCTGGACAATGAGGATGAAAGTCACACCCATGTTTATATCTGCCAGTGCCCAACTGCTGCTAAATATGTTTAATGAATGAAGAAGAAAAGGAAACTTTATATTCGTTACCTAATTAAAACATAGTCCAGCAACAGTGAGCCTACTGCAGAGAAGAGCCAGGATTTGAACTCAAATCAGTCTTGCTCCAAATCCCATATGTGGTGATTAGAATACCTCTCAATTAGAAAGACAATGTCAGCCCACAGGCCACAGGTTCTATTTAGTTCAACCCATACACTGGGGTGACATTTTGTTTTTAATTAGTTGCCAAAGTTAAAGATTGGATGATTTCATGTAAAACTCCAGGCAAGCTGTCAGCACAGTCTCACAATCCCACACAGCAAACGAAAGTTGGAGAGCAAAGGCTCCCCTTTGTAGGGACTTAACACTCAGTGCCCACCTGGCCCACCTGGACGTCTACCTTGCCCCGGAAGCTTGAGTGGTTAGCATCCATGCCGGGAAGCGATGGAACTGGTGAAGGGTGGCTGAAAGCCCAGTCGTGGGGTGTTTCAGTCACCCACTGAGTGGTCAGGAGCCACCAGTATTGCCTCCTTCTCCCCATGACCTTTAATAATATGGAGTTGAAAATAAATAAACAGGAGTGGTGGGGAGTGTAGAAGAGATCTCCACTCTGTAAGTGGCTAAGAGGCAGTAAAGGCCTTTGGAAAAAGCAGGACCCAGTTGACTTGTAGGAGGCTGAGCTGACCCAGCTCCTCTCCTTCTGTTCCAGGCTAGAAGGGCCCTAAAAGAGGTTTCTGTTCAGTAAAAGAATCAACCCATCCTCCAGCCTATACGTACATAGCACAGGCTGTTATGAGTTGAAATATGTCCCCCAAAATTCTTATGTGGAAGTCCTAAGCCACAGTACCTCAGAATGTGACCTTATTGGAGTTAGGGTTTTTAACAAAAGTAATCAAGTTACTGTGAAGTCATTAGAGCAGGCTCTAGTCCAATATGACCAATGTCCTTTAAAAAGTGAGAAATTTGGAGACAGACCGACTCAAGGAGAATGCCATGTGAACATGCAGATGGTCATATACAAGCCAAGAAGAGAAGCCCGAACAGATTCTCCCTCACAGCCCTCAAAAGGAACCAACCTTGCTGACTCCTTGATTTCCAAGGGCTAGCCTCCAGAGCCATTAGACAATAAATTGTTATGACTTAAGCCCCCAAGTTTGGGGTACTTTGTTATGGCAGCCCTAGCAGACTGCCACACACACACACACACACACACACACACACACACACACACTCTCACAAGAGCGCATGCACACAGAGGCTCCCACATCTGCTCTCTGACTGCAGAGAGCTTTGGGCTTCTGAGAATGGCAGCAATTTAAGAACAAATTTGTGAAGAAAATATATGCCGTTGGCTCACGACACTGCTTTCTTTCCCTCTCCATAAATCAATCTGTGTGGTCAACCTGCCTGCGAGCAATGATTCCAAAGTGAAGAGCTGGTGACGCTAGCTGGTAAAGTGGACATGACTCAGCCTGCGTAGGTCCCTCTGTACGTGAAGTGTGCCACTGCTGTTTCTTTAAAGGAAGTAAAGGTTGGCTCTGAGCCCTCTTCCATGGGGCTAATGGTAAATTTGCCTTAGTTGTCATTGGGCCTCTCTCTGTCATCCCCTGAGCCCCTCAGGTCTTGGATAGAGCAAAGTATCCGGGGAGATCACAGAGGGACCACTACTCAATGTGGATGGTCTTAATGCCACTGACTGTAATACTTAAAAATGGTTAAGATAATAAATTTCATTTTATGTGTATTTTGCCACAATTAAAAAAAAAATAATAAGGAAGGATTTCTGTCATTCTGTGTCCCTGTGTGACTACAATCAGCAAAGCCCCCTGGACATGTACCAGGAGCTAAAAATACACTTCTGTTATGTTTAACCACTGAGATTTGGGGGTGCTTGTAATCTTGTTGCATTTCATTGAACATGGGATAGAGTCAGCTTTCATAATCCTTTGTGAAAACTCTATTTCCCACAGTTAAAACTCTTACTGATTAACTCTACTATTTATTAGGTTATTAGGAATGACTTAATAAAGAATGAGCATAGCAGTCTTTGGTAGACTTTTAAAACACTCCAACAATAAAAAGTGAAGATACTCTAACATCAAGGCCTAAACCCACATTGCAACTAATGTTCAAAAGAGTTTTTTACCTGCATTTTTCAGGTGCCCCAGCAAACAACTCTGAGCTAGGAATCTTTCCTTATTATCCCCAACCAAGAGCTGAGAACACGGAGGCCCAGTGGGACTGAGAAGTGACAGAAGTAGGATTAGAACCCAAGTTCAAGGAGCCCAGAGCTCCCTCCTCTGTGCCTCACTAATAATGAATACTGCGGAGTCTATGTTTTCATCTCATTTATAAGCACTAGTGTCCTATAGTTAAGATAATATCATCAGTGTAAAAACTAAAAGTGCTTTACACCAAATTATAGCAATATATTGCAAAGCTTAGTATAGCATTACAAATAGCTCATTGAGCCAAGGCAGTTTGCAGAGTAAGCAAGCAGATTTTCTGAATAATGTAGCAGTACAGCTGATAATAGCAGCCGCCAAAATAAAGGATGGGTGGGGGGGAGCCTCATTTATGGACAAGTCGTAGACCCTAATGAAATTGCATTTTGGCCCTATCATCATCCTCCTGAGAAAATGGCCCTCAAGGGTTTCCATTTGAATCCTGGGCATATTTATGAAGATCAAGGCAATGGCTTTTTAAAATTAATTACATGAATTTGAATTTGTAGCTCAACAACCTTGAGTGAAAGGCGGGTGTTGTACCCCATGCCTTGTTACAGCTGTACATCACCCACATCAAAAGCCCAGGATGCTAGCTAGAGCACTTTCCCTGCTACATCAACCCCCACGCAGCCGGGACAGACGTGGAAAGAGTACAAAAGATCAGTCCCCAAAGTTGTTGTGACAGCTTAATTGTATTACAGTGCTCAGATAATTCCCATTTATTTGGCTTTTTCCTTAGAGCAAATGCTGGACCCCCAAGCATAGCTATTACCAAGAGAATTAAGATTCACAACTTTGATGGTTCCTCTTACTCCCTGTAATACCAGCCCTGCTCAAAAGTCCTGGTAATTGTTCCACTGAGATCAGATTTTCCCCTAGCCTTCAGCATGCTGAGACCCAACAGCAGCTAACTAATTGCAATTAAAATCTGCCATGTGAGTGGAAGAGAATAACATAAATTAATCAGTACATTAGCAGAATTACATTTAAATGTTCAAATGTGCATTCAACATAGTGGGACATTTTAAATTATAAAGCAAAGTACTTCATTATGGATGCTGATATTTTAATGAGGAAATGTGATGTTTGGTTAAATAGGAGTACAATATAGAGACTTCCTTAAAATTAGCATTAATGATGCATTTTAATTCAAAAACCAAGTTGTGGTCTGTGTAATTCCTGCATATGAATGTGGAAAAATTGCCTGGAGCTGTGGAAACAGTTGAACACCTCATTCTCTGAAGAATTAATAATTTCATCTGTACTAACTAGCACTTTGTGTAAATTGTCAGATAAATCACAACAATAAATACAGGTTTTAGAAGAATAGAACAGTATGCTTAGCCGTAATTTATTCAATCATCAATTCGTGTATACTGAAGCTAAAGGATATGAAAGATTAAACGTACCAGGCCAAAAAATAAAAAAATAAAACAAAAAGGAGAAAATGTCTTTAATAGCAGCACAGAAACAGATTCCAAAATAAAGGTCCCACCCAATTTTACAAAAATCTTGCACAGAAAAATTTCTCTATGATGCATGTAAATACAAAAGATGGGCTACAATTTTATAAAGTTTATTTTCAAATATACACAGTCAAAGCTTAGTAATCAACAGAGTATAACTATGTGTACACTGGTGTTTTAAAAGTCTTCCTTATAAAATAATTATCTTATTTAATTGCATAAAACATAGAATCTGTGTAATACACGTATATTTAAAGGACTGTGTGTCAGGTTGTCTTTATAATTTGTATGTAGCACTTGAAGCTTATGATGTTGGAAGCACAAATCCTAAAACAGATGATAGAAGCTGACATAAACTTGGTTTGCTATTCCTGTCACCGGTTAGAATGGGACAAGCCCAAAAAGGGGATTTTATCTTCTTCTGGGCTATTCTCTGATTTTATTAGTTGTCAGATGAATTCTTGCTGGTTTCTACGATATATCAAAGCCAGGACATGGCAGGTTTTAACCACTAAGAATACATGCAGAACGGCCACATTTACTACACATATGAAATACCGAGGATTTATTTACAAGTACTCAAGCAAATGCAACACAGAAATGAACATCATTAATAAGCGTTAGCAAACATAGACCACACTAACGGGAAAATAAAACCTATCTTCCATGATACCCATTCTCAACTTTGGAATAATCACCTACTCTCCATCTAAGCCCCACTCGTAATTCTCCATTACAATCGCCTTGTGAAGCACTTCTTTGCTCTTCTTTAGCAAAGAATCGAAGGTCTTGGTCTGCTCCTTCCTTAGGTTTCAGGAGAGTTTTTCTCTTTCCAAAGCAATATTTTTCCCTAAACAAAAGCCTTTCCTTGAGTGCAATCACGCCTGTAGGTGATGTTCCTTATGACCCACCTTTTCCCAGGTAAGTTAGTACATGACTTGGCATCTGGCATTTATAGAGATACCAGTTCACTAATAAGCATAACTAACCACTGACAATGTTGGATTTTATCTGAGCCCAGTGATCCCCGAAAACAGTAAAGGTCAAGGAATCCCTTCACTTTTTGTGGCTTACTACAAAGCACCCCTGTCCTACTATGGCTTAGATAAGACTCAAGAATGACCTCCTGTTAGCCTACGACAAGGCCAGACACAGACTCTTCAATTCCCATTCTTGGCGTCATAAAAGACTAGCTGAACTGCTTGCACCCAAGGATGAATCAGTACAAAATGGTTTTAAACCAAACTTTGGTTAAGCTTCTGTCCTTCCTCCCTGAACTTTGGCCCATTCACAGCCTGAGCAGCAGCAGACTGAGAATAGCTGACCTCAGGATCAAATATACTCTGATCCCATATATCCCATTATTTCCCCACACCCAGTCTTTCTAGCCTTGTTTTCTACTCCCGATAAAAGAAAAATCCTTTTTGCCTCTCACTCTTGAGACACTTACAGACTTTACGTTACAGCATTCTCCGCCACACATACCACATTCTCCCCCTGCAATAATCCTTTGGAATCAAGTCCCTCTTTATTAAGTGCAGATTTGTTTTTTATTTGATACCACTTATCCTGTGGCGGCTAAGTGCTATAGCTCTAAGCATTATCAAAAATCTATGAAAAGACATTTCATTATATCCCATGTGAATTAAGAGTACTAAGTCCCAGAATGAACTGAGGCTACTGGAACTTACTACAGACAACAGGATTGTTTTAGGAACTATCAGAGTCAAAAAGCTTATCATTTTTTTGGCCTGCAAGCACAGCAGCCAACTAATTACACCTAAGCCAGTTTCAACTCACAACAGACTGGGTCTAGTCTGAACAAAGAAGTAGAGAGAAGTTAATGCATATGTCCCTCCACAACTCTTGTCAGGGTAATAATGAATCTTGAATGGTTGGAAGGAAAGTAGATACAATGGGGCTTTGTATATTAATATGGCAAAGCTCCAAAGCAGGTACAGGAACAGTAATAGTTACAAAAGCTATCATTTCTTTATGGTCTTAGGTTTACCTAATGAAGTGCCAGTTATTAGGTTGGGGCAAAAGTAATAGCAGTTTAAAAGGTTAAAAATAATTGCATTCTACTAAACTTTTGTTCACGTCTGCATTCATGAATATGTCTATAAATTACATTTATGTTTATTATATTTTTATGTTCTACAAATATATATAAAAATATTCTCAAGAAAAAAAAATAACTGTGTTAATTACACAATTTTCTCTGTCTACTAATTAGAATGGAATATTCCATCTCCTCTAGAAATATCCAGAAGTGAAACCAAAAGGAAATGGAAACCAAAGCTAGAAATGTTTTTCATGTAGTAACCTGGAAGTTGGCTGCATCTGCTGGTTTGGGCATGATAATGTTATATCATTTTCCCTTGAGACTATTTTTATTACGAGCTCTATTTCTCACCAAGAGCAAGAAATGATACTGAACAAAGATAAAATAAGTCACAGCAAAATTGAAAACCGGTAAGTCCTGGAGTAGTTTATCTTTCTTCATATTTCCAGTGGAAATGTTCTACCACATACACCATTTTAATAATTCAAAACAAAGCCCTGTGTGGTAAAACAGACAAAGACACAAAGGGGAAAAGACCACTGGATTCCAGTTTCACAGCCCTTGGGAATGGCAAAAGAGATGTGACTGAAAGCTTCATAACAGTGATAAATTGGTTACTGAGAGTGAAAACTAGGCAAATCATAAATGAGAAACATATATATAAATAAAGAGCCTTTTGTTTTGGTGCTGAGAAAAGTGGAAAGACTGTGCTTTGTATTCAAATAGAAATTGGCAAAAGCAAGCACTTGAGTTAAGAGTGCTCTGGAAGTAAAACAGAAGAGCCACTGCCAATTACTTTCTATCAGCAAAAATGAAATATATATACATTTCATTTATTTGGATTCTGTTCACAACTGAAATATTCTAATGTCCGTCAGAGCATGAGATTTTGGTAAATTTAAAACCTAAAGAAAGAGATTCAGAGGAATTAGATGATACAATACAAAATTCTTATAAATGGAGGCAGAAAATAAGACCCTGTGGAGTTGGGTCTCATACAAGCTCATAGAACCAGATGGACACAGCAGGGTAGCCTCCCACTCCGAGTTCAATGCTATTCTTAATACATGAAGAGAGGACTCAGGAAAGTGACATAAATAAGATAGGAGAATAGGATATTCCAACCCTCATACCTCCACAGAAGCATCAATTTTGACAACCATCCATGGATATACCTTTGTGGGAAGATGGGAGTCCAGTGGAGAGTTCCCAGAGACCCATGCAAGCAAAAAATTTACAGAAATAAAACAAACAGTCCTAAAATTCATATGGAGCCACAAAAGATCCTGAACAGCCAAAACAAACTTGAAAAAGAACAAAGCTGGAGACATCACACTTACTGATTTCAAAGTATATTACAAAACTATAGTAATCAAAACACTGTGGTACTGGCATAAAAACAGAATCATAGACCTATGGAACAGAATAGAGATCCTAGAAGTAAGCCTGCATATGTATGTGTGTGTATATATATATATATATATATATTCAACTAGTCTTTGACAAGGGAACCAAGAATACACAATGGGGAAAAGGTAGTCTCTTCAGTACTTGCTGTTGGCAAAACTGGACAGCCACGTGAAAAAGAATGAAATTGAACCTTTATATTGCACCATACACAAAAATCAACACAAAATTTATTTTAGACTTAACATAAGACCTTAAACCATAAAACTCCTGGGAGAAAACTCCTTGACATTGGTCTTGGCAATGATTTTTTTGGCTAGGACACCAATAGCACAGGAAAAAAAGCAAGAATAGGATCCAAGATGGTGGAGTAGATGAATATTATGCCTGCTCCCTTCTGTGAACATATTAAAATTATAACTAAATTACAGAGCAATCAATGTGTAGAACCATCTAAGGTCTGGATGAACAAAGGTTTTACCACTATGGATATGGAGAAAAAGCCACACCAAGACTGGTAGAAGAGGCAAAGATGCAAAATGGGTCCCACACCTGCATGTGGCAGATGAGAGTAGGGAGGAAGGTCTTGGTTGAAGAGGTACCCCCAGAGAAGCAAAGGACCCCAGTCCCAGACTGGCCTCTCCAGCCCAGAGTACTGGTGCTGGGAAGAGGAACCTGCACAACATCTGGCTGTGAAAAACAGTGGGGATTCCAACCATCTGGGTGGGATGGAAGGCATCCTCTTAAAGGGCTCATGCACAGACTCTCTCTCTCCCATGTACTCACCTTGTATTCCAGCAGAGGAACAGTAACTTGGGGGTGTCAGACATATATAGGACACACACTGAATCATGTGGCTTCAGGACAAGTGCTGAATTTTCCCATGTGGAATCCTTCTCCTGTGCAGCCAACAAGTGGGTGCTATCTCTCCTGTGTTGAGCCCTCTTCCCACCCTTACAGCCAAATCTGAATCTGATTGGTCTGGTGAGCTCTGCAGCTCTTTCCTGCTGATTCACTGGGACCCTGACCTACCCAACTCCCCAATGCCAGAGACACTTTATGCAAGAGCAGCCATTCTGTCTTGGAAAACTATTAGAGCTCGACAGAACCCAAGAGGGTGGTGACTGGCCTTGGTGTGCTGAGGCTTTTGCTGAGTAGCTTCAGGATCAGCACTGGCACCAAACCAGAATCTACACTAACCTGGTGACCACAACGCTTCCCACTCTAGTGATTCCCTGAGACCCTGCTTCATGCAACTTATGTACCACATGATGCTTTATCACTGGCTGAACGTTAAGCCAGCTGGCAGGTGGTAGTAGGCCTTGGGTTGTCTTGGCATTTTTCAGAGCTACTCTAGGCCTGTTACTGGTGGCAGATGTCCTTGGTTCACAGCATAGCCTCTCCCATGTGCCTACAGGGTTAGCAGTAAACAACTGCAGATTGCTTTCTAGCTCTTACCAGGTAGTCCCCAGCTAGCCACAGGGAGTGGGTGACCTGAGCCTGTACCAGAGCCCCCCTCTGAAGAGGCCCAAAAACCAACATAGTTGGAGATTGGCTTCAGGCCACAGCAGAGCACCACCCAATTAGCCACACAAGCAGCATACCCAAAGAATGGTCTCAACAGGAGCCAGAGCCCACTGGGGCGAACCCCTCTTAGTGGAGTAAGCCCCCTGCACAGCAGTCTTTAATCTATGGACATGGCCAAACCCTACAACCAATCAATCTGAGGATAAATCCCACCCACTGATGTGCCAGTAGCAATCAAGGCTCAACTATAACAGAAGGACACACAAAACACACACAGGGACAATCCTGGAGCAACTGAAGCAGCTGACCAGGGAGACTGTGCCAGGGCCCCACAGGGCACTTACTGCATAAAACAACCCAGCCAAGACTGGAAGACATAGCAGATGTACCTCACACATAGAAGCAAACACAGGGAAGCAGCCAAAATGTGGAGACAAAGAATGTCCCAAATGAAATACAGGAAAAAGCTCCAGGAAAACAATTAAATGAAAAACAATGAGGATAATTTAAGAGACCTCTGGGACAATATCAAGAATGCTAACATTTTCATCATAGGAGTGCCAGAAGGAGAAGAAAGCAAGGGATTGAGAACTATTTAAAGAAACAATAGTTGAAAACTTTCCTAACCTGGTGAAGACATACAACCCCAGGAAGTGCAGAATCTCAAACAAGATGAACCCAAACAGGGCCATAGCAAGATACGTTATAATTAAAATGGGAAAGGTTAAAAACAAAGAGAGAATTCTAAAAGCAGCAAGAAAATGGTAACTAATAACTTATAAGGAAGCTCCCGTGAGATTGTCAGCTGATTTCTCAACAGAAACTTTGCAGGCCAGAAGGATTGGTACAAAATATTCAATGTGTTGGAAAGCAAGGAGTTACAACCAAAATTACTGTACCTAGCAAGGCTATTATTTAGAATCAAAAGACAGATAAAGCATTTCCCAGACAAGAAAAAACTAAAGGAGTCATCATCACGAAACCAGTATTACAGAAAGAAAAGACAGAAAAGGAATCAAAATTATGAATAATAAAATGGCTATAGTTACATATCTATCAACAATTACTTTCAATGCAACTAGACTAAATGCTTCAATAAAAAGACATACTGGGGGGAATGGATTAAAAAAACAAAACCCTTACATGTGCTTCTTACAAGATAATCATTTCAGATTGAAAGACAGACAGAGATGGAAAGTAAAGGGACGGAAAAAGATATTTCATGAAAATGGAAATGAAAAAAAAAATCTGGGGTAACAATACTTATACCGGACAAAATAGACTTTAAAACAAAAGCTACAACAAGAGACAAAGAGGACCCAATAATCCCACTTCTGAGTATTTATCCAAAGAAATCCAAAACGCTACTTTGAGAGGACATGTGCATCCTATATTCATTACAGCACTGTTTATAATAGCTAAGATGTAGAGGCAGCCTGGGTGTCCATCAATGGAAGAATGTCAAAAGAGGAGGTGGTACACATATACACATCTATCAACACAGATAGATGTGTATATGTGTACCACCTCGGCTTTGTAAGGGATAGGTTCTTGTCATCGATGATGACATGGATGGACCTGGAGGGTATTGTGCTGAGCAGAGTGTCAGACAGAGAAAGACAGATGCAATGAGGTTTCACTTATATGTGGAATCTAAGGAAAAAAATAAACAAATAAAACATAAACAAACTTATAAATACAGAAAATATTTTGATGGTTGCCAGATGGGAGGGGTGTAGGGGGTGCAAGTGAAAAAATAGGAAGGGATTAAGAAGTACAAACTGGTTGTTACAAAGTAGTTATGGGGATGTACGGTATAGCATAAGAAATACAGTTAACAATATTGTAATAACTATATATGGTGTCATATGGGTACTAGATTTATCAGGGGGATAGATGGGAGGGGGTTGGGGGCAGGGTAAAAAAGGTAAAGTGATTAAGAAGTACAAATTGGTAGTTACAAAATAGTCATGGGGATGTAAAGTAAAGCATAGAGAATGTAGTGAATGATATGGCAATAACTATGTATAGTGCCAGGTAGGTACTAGATGAGTCCGGGAAATCATTTTTTAAATTATATAAATGTCTAACCACTATGTTGTATACCTGAAATTAGTATAAAATAATATTGATTGTCAAAATAAAAAAAGAAATGAGAGACTACATCAAACTAAAAAGCTTTTATATAGCAAAGAAAACATTCAACAAAATGAAAAGACAACCTATAGAATTGAAGAAAATATTTACAAATCACATATCTGATAAAGGGTTGATATCTAACATATATTTAAAAATTCATATACTCAATAGCAAAAACAAAAACTAATACTCTAATTTGAAAATGGGCAAAGAACCTGAATAGACATTTTTCCAAAGAAGACACAAATGGTCATCAGGTGCTCATATCATCAATCATCAGAGAAATGCAAATAAAAACCACAATGAGATACCACCTCACCCCAGTCAAAATGGCTATCATCAATAAATCAACAAACAACAAGTGCTGGCGCGGATGTGGAGAAAAGGGAAGGCTTGTGCACTGTTGGTGGGATTGCAGATTGGTGCAGCCACTATGGAAAACAGTATGGAGGTATCTCAAAAATCTGAAAATGGAACTACCCTATGATCCAGCAATTCCACTCCTAGGTATCTATCTGGAGAAATCCAAAACTCCAATTCAAAAATCTTTATGCACTCCTATGTTTATTGCAGCACTATACACAATAGCTAAGACATGGAAACAACCGAAATGCCCATCGGTAGACGACTGGATTAAGAAACTGTGGTACATTTATACAATGGAGTATTACGCAGCCATAAAGAAGAAAGAAATCTTACCATTTGCAACAACATGGATGGACCTAGAGAACATTATGTTAAGTGAAATAAGTCAGACAGAGAAAGATAAGTACCATATGATCTCACTTATATGCAGAATCTAAAGAAAAGAATAAGTGAATGAACTAATCAGAAACAGTTTTGGAGACAAAGAGGAAAAACTGAGGGTTGCTAGATGGGCAGGGGGGTGGGAGTAAGGGGGAAGGTGAGGGGATTAGAAAACAATCAGTAACCACAAGATGGCCACGGGGTTTTGAAAATTAATCTGGGGAACGTAATTTAGTGGTTACCAGAGGTTAAGGGGGTTGGGGGTGGGAGATGAGGGTAAGGGGGATCAAATATGTGGTGATGGAAGGAGAACTGACTCTGGGTGGTGAACACACAATGTAATTTATAGATGATGTGATACAGAACTGTACACCTGAAATCTATGTAATTTTACTAACAATTGTCACCCCAATAAATTAAAAAAAAAAAAAAGAGTTATAGCTTCAGGAGAGCAGTCTTCAGATATTTATGATGCCACTGTGGGTGACATCCCTACCTGTCAGACTGTCCCAGGAACCAAGATCAGATTCCAGGACTTCTATAGCCCAGAAGCAGATGACTTTGTGATAACCAACCTTTGACCCAAGATCCAACAGAACAGGAATCAACTTTGAGGACTAAATGGAACTGAAAAGGGTAATTGTAGTTGGTTTGTGTTCTTTTTCTTACAGCTGTGGATTGGGGGAGGGGGAGGGCAAAAAACCCTTTTATCTTTTCTTTCTTATCAGGTTAATCTTATGCAAACTGCAAGAAAACACTCACTGAATGGTATATTTCTCCAAATCTCTCTTCAGAATTCAGGGAAAATACTCTATGGAAAATCTTAATATGGTATATAAGCTAATGAACCAAGACGGGAACTTAAGAATGATGAGTCTGGAGAAAACATTGTACTGTATATAAACTCAGTATGATCAAAACTATGGTGAATGTTTAAATAAAAAATAATTTATTACAGTAAAAAGACACATTGCCATTAATCCCCCTCAAAATACTCCCCCTTGCTTTAAACACAATTATCCCATCATTCGCGCCACTTTCTGAAGCAGTTCTGGAAGTCCTCTTTCGCGAGTGTCGTTAGCTGAGCTGTTGTAGCTGCCTCAATGTCCTGAATCAACTCAAAACATTTATCTTTCATGGGCATTTTGATCTTAGGGAAGAGCCAGAATTCACACAATGCCAGATTCAGTGAATAAGATGGATAAGGACACACCATAATATTTTCATTTGACAGAAATTGAAACAAAATTTCATGTTAATGGGTTGTTCATGATCCATGATTACAGCACACTTTAAAACACACCTTCTTTCAACCATAGCTCACACTTGACTGACTGCATCAAACAAGTTGAAACTTGTCACACACTGTTACTGAGGTTCGACGCATCACTTCCCATATTGAAGATCCCTGCCTTTCTGTTGGATGGCATTCAGCAGCAGCATTCACCATATTTTCTGATCACACTTCATACATTGGCTTTGTCTGCAAAACTAATCCAAGCAACTAAAGTATCTTCACTGAGTCCCTTTACTTCTCATGGAAATATAGTTATTTGCATAAGTTCAATAACAATCTGTCTTTGTAATGATATAATTGGATAAACCAAATTTGTAACCATTCTAGAATTGTCTCATTTAAATCCCACTTAATTGAGTATGACTGGCCCATTATTAAGGAACAAGGACTATATACTTCATGTGTGGCAACGATGCCTACAAAAACCTCTGGGGAAACTACCCTAATGCCTGATCTGTGTCTTATGGAGTCCCACCTTTACAAGAAGCCAAGACTTGCGCTTGCTGGCAGGCCAGGACAGGCAAACATGCTGTTATGGAATGAATGTTTGTGTCCTCAAATTTATATGTTGAAATCCTAACTCCCATTGTGATAGTATTAATAGATGGGGTCTTGGGGAAGTGATTAGGTCACAAGGGTGGAGCCCTCATGAATAGGATTACAGGATTAGTGCCCTTATAAAAGGGACTCCAGAGAGCTCTCCCTTCCCTTCCACCACGTGAGGACGCTGAAAAGACAGCCATCTTTGAACCAGGAAGTGGGCTCTCACCAAGCATTCAGTCTGCAGGCTCATTGATCTTGGATTTCCCAGCCTCCAGAACTGTGAGAAATTTCTGTTGTTTATAAGCCATCCAGTCCACTATACTCTAAGACACACGGGGATCTTAGAGAATGAAGATAAACCTTACAGTTACAACTACTGCAAGGGGAAACCTGGTAAGCATATTTGGTTCCTGGACAGAAAATAGATGAATAAAGGCCATACAGAATATTTCTGGCATAATAGAAATAATCAAAAATATGACTCCATGGGCTTTGTAAAGGAGCAACAGACACAGGTTTATTCCTTAACTCTAACATTTTATGACTACGCTCCAGACAAGCAGATCTTTATGTAATTGAGCAAGAAGATTTTTATTTAATTGCAGATTTTTATGTAATTGTCATCACTATTTTTTATACCTATATCAATAAATTATCCAAATAGAACAGAACACCAAGTTAATTATACCAGATCAGAAAACCTAGAATAGACATATTTGGTCAAATCCATGCCCTCAGGGTAGAATTTGCTCATAAGAAGACCTGAAAAAATAAAACTGACGTTCTTATCCTTAGCTTAGCCCTGTCTGATACAAAAAGATGTCAACCTACCACAGCTCAGAAAAGATTTACATGTTTTAAAGTCAATATTCCCAGAGATAAGCCTTGAATTACAGGGCCATTCGAAAGCCTTACAGCCAGAGATAAGCTGTGATCCTATTTCCTATTATCAGAGACAAGACTTTAAATCAAAACAGAACTGGCAACTGCTATATAATAATTTGAACTACAATACAGCCTTGTCTCTTTATTCTGGGAGGCCAGTTGCTCTGAAAGCTTGCTGTAGGTATGCAAAACTCAACTAGGTGATCAAAAATTGTCTGAGTGGAATTTTGTTATTGGGGAGAGAAAGGATAGATTTCATTAGAAAAGAAATACTAAAAAATTGAGTTAAGAGGAGTGAAACCAATTCAAAGAAAGGTAACTGCCCATCCATCATCATCAACAACTAAAGCGTGGTTTGTAGAGCCTTTATTGTAGTTGCTAAAAAAAAAAAAAAAAAAAAAAAAAAAAAAAAGTTGGAAAGTAAAGCACTAAAAACAGATTTTATTCAGCAACGATTGCAAAAGGAAAAGAAACCAGTATAAAACCAGCTCAATTCTGCATACAGCACGGGCAAGTGGGATGTATAGTCAAGGAACAGGGTGAGAGTCAGTGGATGGGAAATTACTAAGAGGAAATATCAGGGACAGGAGGTAGATTCTGGTTAAACTGACCTAACAGGACTCTTGCTGAAGGCAGGTCAGGGTGATCACACATGACCTGAGGGATGGTAGAGGATGAAAAAATTAGATCAGATATCCTGGGTGATCATATATGGAGAATGGGAGATTCTCACTAGACTGACTTAACCAGATTCTTGCTACAACTGGGCTCCTATAAGGAGAAGGCCTGAGGATGGAGCCTCGTTGCAAAAGGGCTCAGAGGAACCTGTCTATGGAGTTTGGTCAAGAAAAGAGTTTGTCAGTCATGAAGGAACTTGCTGAACCTTAAGAATTGTATAGTCTAGACATGAGTTACCCTGACAATAAAATCTCCCCCACTTGGAAATTTCTGCTCCCTTGCAAATGAAAAGTCATAAAGATGTTTGTAATTGTTCGTGGCTCCCTCCGTCTATGTAGTGTAGACAGGTAGGCTCCGTCAAAGGAAGGTGATATTTATGGGAAGGGTTGCCAAGCCGGGAGAAACTGGTGCAGGAGTTAAGCCATCAGGAAGGATAAAAGGAGTCTACTGGTGCTCTCCTACTCATTCGCCTTCTCTGCTCTTAAAACTGATCTCAGCGACCCTTAAACTTGAAAGACTGCCTTCTGCCAAATTTCTGAGCAGAATTCTCCTTCTCCTAATTCAGCAAAACAATTCCAGGAAGAAGGATAACCACAGGAGGCCAAACCACAGACTGGCTTTCTGCCTCCTCTCTCTGATCTAATTTTGACCTTGAGAGCCAGCTGGCCAACACAGAAATGAATGGTGCTGCCTTGAGCCTAGCAAGAGGTAGACACGCTCGCTGGGTTGCTTGTCCCTGCACAGCTCCTCAAAGGGCTGGCCTCTGAACTGCAGTGACTCACCATCAATACCCTGCAGACACCTCAGATGGCCCCAGCCTGGGCAGTGCATGCCCAGAGTGTCCCTAAAACAGAATTCAAGAGAAACTCATTTTCTTCCTGAACCAAGCAAGGACCTGACTGTTCAGACATAAAAGAGTGAAGGACTACATATCATCTCTTTTCAGTTGCTTGGAAAATGAAATGTAGCAACTGAAGCCCAGGTGTTTTGGAAAGGTACTCAGACCTGAAAACTCAGCCTTAAGCAATTTCTGAGTGTGGCCACGCAGCAGCCTACCTGTCTGTCTCCTGGTACCTGCCCCTAAAGAAAGGAGAGTCTGTGAGACGGATCCTTTCAGGGACTTTGCTTCACCTTTGTGTTTGCACCTCATGTCTCCATGTTTGGCCCCAAAAAGATGGCTGGTCAGCCAATGACGAGTAAGATTCCCCATGGGGTGGGGGCGGGGAAGAAGCACTAAGGGGGCCCAACTCAAGCCAGGTGCAGTTGAGTGGGGACCAACAGGAGATCCCACAGGGTTCGTAGAGGTGGGCACAGCCCCCCACCTTCCCCAGGCTAAGGAAAGCCTCTGCCTCGGTGGCTGCATTCCTTCCCACAACCTACAAGGGAAGAGACCCAATGATGTGTTCTCCATCTATTCATATGCATAAAGGTTTTGTCCCTTGGAGAAGTACAAACATCCTGAGACTTAGGGTTCAGCTGCCTGCAGACAAGGGTGATTGGCTTAAATCAGTTTCCTATTATGATGTATGGGATTCACAGATCTTGAGATTGACAAGCTTTATCTCCTTTACTTCCCCACCTAAGTAATAAAAGCTACTGCGTAGGCCCGATTTGGCGCCCAGTCCTTGAGGTTGCAGGTCCCTTGGCCCCGCACTTAAACTCTATTCATGGCTACTGTCTTTTCTTAACCCTGTGCTACCCTCCTCGCTCCCCACAACTCTCGTCATCGCTCGGGACGCAACATCTGAGTGCAGTGGATATTTTCAAATAGAAGCTGGTTGGCCCTAGGCTGCCTTGCTTTCTCTCATTGAATCTGGATGCTGGTTACAGCAGGCAAACTGATCGAAAATACCATTGATATTTACTGGTTAATGTTTCCTAAGTGCTGTCAAAGGCAAAACTGATCAAGACTTAGTAAGGAGAGATTTTTATTCAAAAAGATTGTTGCAAGAGAGGGAAAGGAACTATTGCAATAGAGGGAAAGGGATTGTTGCTGTGACCAAAGGGTTTTCTTTTATAGGGTAAAGGAGACCAGCAGAGATAAGCAGTCTTTGGAAAACAACCTGAGCAAGCAAGGGGAAAGACCAGTGGTGTCTGACTGGAAACCAGTTTGGCTGTAGTCAGCTGTTTCCCAGGAGAAACTGAGAAGGTGGACAAGGCCCAATGCTCTGGCATGGGGGTAAAGAGTTCCGGGGACTGTAGGAAAGAGAAGGCTGACTAAAATTTGGTGATGACAAAGCAGAGGGTAACAAGGGGGCAATTGTGAGCAACTGGTCGATGCTCACTAAGTGGTGAGCACTAAACTAAAATCCCCTGAAGAAGGTGCTATTATTTTCCCATTTGCAGATTCTGAAAGTTCAAGCAATTTTCCCACAGTCGCACAACTAGTAAAATCTATGTAATTCTTCTTACCTAAAGGGAAATAATCAGAAATATGATATTTGAACCTCAGTACACCTCTACTCATCTCAGTGGAATAATTACAAACCTTTCTGTAGGAGCTGGCTACACAGAAATTTGATTGGAGGTCTATAGATACACAAAACCTCGCTCCGGTTCATGAAAGTTCAGCAACCAGAGAGGGACAACACCCTTAATTGACTAAATTAAAATTAGCAAATCTTATCCTTTGGGTCTTTTCAAAAATAATCCCACATTCAAAGGGAATGTTTCCCAATAGTCTGCACACAGCTTCTAGTACTTTCTGAGCTCCTCCTTGCACAAATGCCTTGTGGAGGCATCCTTGAGTTATGCTTCCTTCCCAACCATCTCACCTCCACAAGACGAGGCAGTTGTATTTAATGAGGTCTCAGAGACTCTACCTTACAGATGGATACAAATCTACCTGAACTCCGCTTTGGCTGAAAAACAGGAATGTTAGTAATACCTGCTCATACTTAACTGTAAATTCCATGAGGTTGGGACCAGATCCACCTTGTTCACCATTGTATCAATAGCAACTCACAATGTGCCAGCACCTCATAGCCATTAATGTGCATTTGTTGAATTGATAAAAGAATAAAGGAATAAAGGCATCCTGCCTCATTAAGTTTTTGTGAATATCAATTAAGATCACGTATAATTTGTAAATGAAATTTCTCTGCAAATAACAATTAAAAATAAATTAGCTGGTATTGTTACTCGCAGAGGTCTCTACTGTAGATGTTGCAGAAAAACGGCAAGGACCGAGAAACTCAAGCGGCATGCAGATATCAGGGAGAACACAACTTTATTACACCAGCGGGATCCTTCCCAAAAGACTGAGCCCCTAGCAAGGTTTTGAGCAGGTTTTTATGGGTTGGGGACTTCCTTGAGTCAGGGAAGGGATAGGTGTCATCTGGTGATTGGCTCAAGGTGTGGCTTGGAGGGGGTTATGCGGAAGTGGGCTGGGGCTTAGGCTGGGGACTTCTCTCTCAGCTGGGGCCACCATTTTAGTTCAGTTCCACGTGGCAGGGAACCATTTTAAGGTCAGTTTCCCCAACATAGACATGTTTTATTACACAAATTAAAATAAACCATATTTATGGCCCCAAAAAGAGCACATTTTTCTCAAATGCTAAAAATGGAAGAAATTCCTTATTTTGAAAGGTTCAATATTGAAACCACTTGCATATAATAAATAAATACATTTTATATTAAAGACATAAATACCATATGCAAAGAATTAACATTGAAATTAAAAGTATTTTCAATCTTTAGAATCAGTACAGAGAAAGAAAAATAATAAATGTCTTACAAATAAGAATCTGGTCATGTTTCTTCTCTGAACAAATGCATACACGAACATACCCCACATACAAGTAATAAAAGAGTCTGTAAGCCATTGTTAGATGCTACAAGCTGTGAAGCTAAATTGCTATTCCAGAATGGAAGGAGAAATTACTAAAAGCAGCAAATGATGGCTAGAATTAGCCATCTCCCAGGACATTCCCAGAAACAAGCCATCCTACTGTGTGATGGGGAGAAAATTTACTGATGACTTGGGGTGTCCAGAAGCAGCCATCATAAAATGTAACTAAAGTAAATTCAGCTGTCATCCTAATTATGACACACAGGGAGGGAGAGAGCCTGAAACAGCAAGTTTCTCTAACTCAGAAGAAATGTTGCCATTAAAAAGGAGTATTGGGGCTTAGAATTTGTCAGCATTTGTGCTGCACAGTCCCAGGAAGGAAAACACTGCACCCGATGAACATTAGGAAGGTGACTCTATAATTGAGAAAGAAAGCCTCATGCAGTCAACAGAATTCTCCACCTCAACTTGTACTGATTCTGTGCTCAGCAAGCAGCTGTGGAGAATGGTTTTCTTCACCAGATGCCTCAGCCCTGGGAGAGTTCTCTAGATTTTTCATGTTATCAAGGGTTTCTCTTACTTCATGTGTGGTAGGTGACATTATTGCATCCATGCTCTTTTCCCTGGAAAGACCACGTGGCCATCGCCTCTGAGCCAAGGAGGAGAGGCGACTTGCTGGCAGACAGCCATAGCCACTCAAAAAGTGGCTCATTCCTCTTTCTCTACCTTCTGGAAAGAGACTGTCTCCTCTCCGCAATCTTTCCTGCCCCAGCTGGTTTAGGAAGTCAGATCTGGGGTTGTTCACAGATCAAAGGGGTTGCTTGTTGTGGCCTTAGGAGTGAGAGGAGTTTGTGTATGTTTTCCTCCATTCCTTGTCACTTGCCAGAGTGCTGACAAACACGCCATTCAGCTGCCTTCTTTGGCAGCTCAGCTTTGCTGAGATCACAGCCCAAGGACAGCCTCTATTCATAGAGCAAGTAAATTTCTCTCTGCTAAGACATTTATATGAGAGATATTTTTCTTTAATTACAATAATTTCTTATTTCCAGCATATATTCCTCAAACCATAGCAGTAGGCATTTTCAACTTGTAGGAAGTCTCAATCAAACAGATTGGGTTCTCAAACATTGAGAGTCAGTTATTTTAAATTCCTCAGAAGAATTTAATATAAACGCATAAATGGAAGGTACATGAGGATAGAAGTATCTTCTAACTTTGGAGCTGTTTGACCAGGGACTGGGCTGCATTAATGTGGATTTTTTTGATGGATTTTTTTTGGTCAACAGAAGAATGGGCCACCACTCGGCAGGATAAGCTCCCAGATTCTTTATAAAAGGTGTTTAAATTATTATGTTTACAGATACTTTATACATATATTTAGAATAAAAAAATTAAAAGCTCAGTGGCAATTTCATTCATCAAGCAAACAAATAAATAAAATGGAAATAGAAACCGTTCTTGACTTACCTGGACTACTAGTACTTGAGGGAAAACTTTATTTAAAGGCAGGTATGGGAGCACAGAAACCTTTGTGGACCTTCCAATGAGACTTAGAGAACTGTTATAGGACTTTAGTAGACAAAACCCTGGTCGTTGGTCACACGTTCCACTCCCCTTAGTGCTGATGTCTCAACATCCTTAGTTTAGTGTCATGATTGGGGGTGTTTCACCTCATAAATGGAATGAAAAAGGAGACCACCATGAGGTTGTACTTACCAAAGGCATCTGAGCAAAAGTCCAGCAATGATCATTGAAAACAGAAGTAAGCAGAAGATGTGCACGTGTAAGAAGACTTATCTGAGGTGGCACTAGCAGAACTTGAAGCAAGGCAAGACAGAAGAGAGGGCACAAACCCACAAGGAAAAAAAGTTTTAAGTCCTTCTTTCTATTCAAATTCCTAAAGAATCAGCATTTATTCCTCTCTAGTCTTCTAAGGAAAGCACCTGTCTTATTAAAACAAAAGCCAAACATTCACAGGGAGTATGCAGAAGAAATATTTAAACTCTCCGTGGGCTGGAGGGTAACTAACCTGTGGGACTGACCCTACCTGGTCTGTGCATTTTTCCTTTTGTTGAAAGTAGAACAACAAAGAGATCCAAGATTGCGGAGTACAAAAGCACCCTGCCTGCTTCCTTTCATGAACACATTAAAATTACATCTAAATTATAAAACAATCAACCAGGAGAACCATCTGAAGTCTGGCTGAACAGAAGTTTTGTAACTAAGAATATAAAGAAGCCACGTCCAGACTGCTGGGAGGGGTGGTGATGCAAAAAAAAAAAGGGGTTGGTGGTTGAGAAGCAGGAGGGATACCTCAGCCATGGAGGTTCCCTCAGAGGAGCAAGAGACCCCAGCCCCACACCAGGCTCCCTAGTCCAGAGTACTGGTGCTGGGAAGAGGAGCCCCACAACATCAGGCTGTAAAAAACAGTAGGGATTCCAAACATTCTGGTGGGACAGAAGGCTGCAGGAAACCCAGACGTCCTATTAAAGGGACGGGGCACAGACTCACTCGCTCGAAGGCACTCATCTTGGGCTCCAGTGGAGGGACGGTGACTTGGGTGGCATCAGAGGTATACAGGGAGCAGACTGAGGTGTGTGGCTTCAAGGCCAGTGCTGGAGGAGTCATCACTTTTCCCATGTGGGGTCATTCTCCCTTGTAGCTGGGCAGGCAGCAGCCATTTTTAAGGTGTTGAGCTCACCCCATATGTTTATGGTTGAATCTGAATCTGATTAGTCTGGTGAGCTCTGCAACTCCGCCTGCTGACTCTGTAATCCTGCCTTACCCAACTCCCACAACTCCAGAGGCACTTTCCCGGTGGGCAGCCAGCCTTGCCCGATTACACTCTTTCTTGGAAAAATATCAGAGTCCATGGGCTGCATGTGGGCAATGACTGGCCTCGGTGTGCTCTGAGACTTTTGGTGAGTAGCTCCAAGTTCCTATTTTGTTCATTTATTTTGTTCTTTAGATTCCACATATAAGTGAAATCTCATTGCATCTGTCTTTCTCTGGCTGACACTCTACTCAGCACAATACCCTCTAGATCCATCCATGCCACCACAGATGGCAAGAACCACTTCCCTTCCATGGTCAAGCAACATTCTATTGTATATATGTACCACCTCCTCTTTATCCATTCTTCCATTGACAGACACCCAGGCTTCCTCCACATCTTGGCCATTATAAACAATGGTGCAATGAACATATGGATGCACGTGTCCCCTCGAAGTAGCATTTGGGTTTCTTCAGATAAATACACAGACTGGGTCCTTATTTGTCTCTTATTAGAGCCTTTGTGTCATGCGGGGTCTCTAGTCCCGCTCCCCGCACAAGAACGCAGGATATGGTGAAACCAAAAAGGAACACCAACAGAGCCATAGATAGGGAAGTCATACCACTATATTCTCACTGGCGGCTGAGTTGAAGACACAGGAAGCAAGAGCCACACGATTCACAATCTGCCATCTGCTTCTCTGTCAACCAACCCCACTTACTAACTGCAATCCGCGCTTGCTAGCTTAGCCATGGCAGTTATATCAGTGGCTAATGGCTAACTGGTAACAGGTGATAGCCAACTAGTCACAACTGATGGCCATCTACTACCCGAACCAGGACCTTTCCACGTGAGATCGAGAGCCTGGAAACTACTCTCTGGGACTCTGTCCCCACACATTGTTTTAAAGTCTATTTTGTCTGGTATAAGTATTGCTACCCCACATTGTTTTAAAGTCTATTTTGTCTGGTATAAGTATTGCTACCCCAGATTTTTTGTGTGGTTTTTTGTTTTCATTCTCATGAAATGTCTTTTTCCAACCCTTTACTTTCCATCTGTGTATGTCTTTCAATCTGAACTGATTCTCTTGTAGGCAGCATGTGTAAGGGTTTTGTTTTCTTATCCATTTAGCCCTCCTATGTCTTTTTATTGAAGCATTTAATCTAGTTACATTTAAAGTAATTGTTGATAGATACGTAGCTATTGCCATTTTATTATTCATAATTTTTATCTTTTTTTTTTTCCATCTTAAAGAACTCCTTCTACCATTCCTCATAATACTGTTTTGGTGATGATGAACTCCTTTGCTTTTTCTTGTCCGGGAAGCTCTTTATGTGTCCTTTGATTCTAAATGATAGTTTGCTAGAGTAATCTTGGTTATAGGTCCTTGCTTTTCATTACTTTGAGTGTTTTGTGCCAATCCCTTCTGGCCTACAAAGATTCTGTTGAGAAATCAGCTGACAATCTTATGGAAGCTCTGTTATAAGTTACTAGTTGCCTGTCTCTAGCTGCTTTTAGGTTTCTTTCTTTGTCTTTAACCATTCTCATTTTAATTATAATGTGTCTCAGTATGGGCCTATTTGGGTTCATCTTGTTTGGGACTCTCTGCACTTCCTGGGCTTGCATGTCTATTTCCTTCACCCAGTTAGGAGAGTGTTCAGTCATTATTTCTTCAAATAGGTTCTCAAACCCTTGCTTTCTCACTTCTCCTCTGGTACCACTATGATTCAAATGTTGGTATGTTTGATGTTGTCCCAGAGGTCTCTTAAACTATCCTCATTGTTTTGGATTCTTTTTTATTTTTGCTGTTCCGATTCAGTGTTTCCTACTACTTTGTCTTCCAAATCACTGATTTGATCCTCTGCTTCATCTAGTCTGCTGGTGATTCCTTCTAGTGCTTTCTTCATTTTAGTTATTGTTTGACTGGTTCTTTTTTATGGTTTCTGTGTCCTTTTTTATTTTTTTTTTATGCTTGTTATCTCTATATTCCTTGAGCATCCTTATAACCATTGTTTTGAACTCTGTCTCTGCAGGTTACTTGGCTCCATTTCATTTAGTTCTTTATCTGGAGTTTTCTCCTGTTCTTTCATTTGGGACGTCTTTCTTTGTTTCCTCATTTTGGTTGTCTCTCTGTTTGTTTCCATGTATTAGGTAGATGTGCTATGTCCCCCAGTCTTGGCCAAGTGGCCTTATGTAGTAGATACACTGTGGAGCCCAGTGGCACAGTCTCACTGGTCACCTACTCAGGTTGCCCCAGGAGTGTCCCTTGTGTAGATTGTGTGTGTCCTCCTGTTATAATTGAGGCTTGGTTGCTATTGGCACATCAGTGGGTGGGATTGAACCTCAGGCTGATTGACTGTGGGGTTTGGCCATGTCCACAGCTTACAGGCTGTTGTGTGAGGGCCTAACCTCATTGAGTAGGAGTCACCCCAATGGGCTCTGGTGGCTGTTGAGACTGCCCTTTGGGTGTGTCACTTGTGGGGCTAATTGGGTGGTGCTCTGCTGTGGTCTGAAGCCAACCTCCAAGTATGTTGATTTGGGGGCTTCTTGTAGTGGGGCTCTTGTGCAAGCCCAGGTCACCCACTGCCTGTAAGCGGCAAGGGAATACCTGGTAAGAGCCACAAAGCAACCCATGGTTGTTCACTGCCTGTGCTAACCCTGTAGGCACATGGTAGAGGCTATACTGTTAACCAAGGACATCTGCCACCAGTACCAGGCCTAGAGTAGCTCTGAAAAATTCCAGGACACCCCAAAGCCTACTGCCACCTGCAAGCTGCCTTAAGGTTCAGCCACTGATAAAGCCTCATGCAGTACACAAGTTTGGTAAGGCAGGGTCTCAGGGAGTCACTAGAGTGGGAAGATTTATGGTCACCAGGTTAGTGTAGATTCTGGTTTAGTGCCAGTGCTGATCCTGAACTACTCAGCAAAAGTCTCAGAGCACACTGGGGCCAGTCTCCATCTGCCTGGGTTCTGCCAGACTCTGATAGTTATTCAAGAAAGAGTGCAATGTAGGCAAGGCTGGCTGCTCTTGCAGAATGTGCCCCTAGCATTGGGTGAGTGGGGTAGGTCTGAGTCCCAGTGAGTCAACAGGGCAGAGCTGCAGAGCTCACCAGACCAATCCAATTCAGATTTGGCTTTAAGTGTAGGAAGAGGACTCAACACAGGAAAGATGGTACCCACCTGCTGGTGGCATGATAGAATGACCCCACACAGAGGAAATGGCGACTCTCCTCCAGTCCTCATCCTGAAGCCACATGACCCAGTCTTCCCCCAAATGTCTCTGACACTCACCAAGTTAATGTTCCTCCATTGGAACTCAAGGTGAGTGCCTGGGAATGAGAGAGTCTGTGCACAGGCTCTTTAAGAGGACGTCTTGTTTTCCTGCTGCCTTCCCTCTCACCTAGATGGTTGGAATCCCCACTCTTTTTCACAGCCAGATGTTGTGGGGGTTCCTCTTCCCAGTACCAGTACTCTGAGCTGGGGAATCCTGTGTGGGGCTGGAGTCCTTTGATCCTCTGGGGGAACTTCCACAGCTAATATTCCTCCTGGTTCTCAACCACCACACAGAGGTTTGGGTTTAGCCAGTTCCACATCTCCTCCTCTCCTACCCATCTCAATGTGGCTTCTACTTTACATCCTTAGTTATGAAACTTCTGTTCAGTCAGACTTCAGATGAATCTCCAGGTTGATTTTTTTTATAATTTAGTTGTAATTTTAATGTGTTCATAGAAGGAAGAAGGTAAGGTGTTTATCTACTTTGCCATCTTGGATCTGATCCTCTCTCTGTCTCTCTTTCTCTCTCTCTCTCTCTCTTTCTCTCTCTCTCTCTCTTTCCATCTTCCCTTGCCCCCTCTGACCATGTTCTGTGCCATAAGCCATGCTTTGTATGCTTCAGGGCCTATAAGTAATAAACTCTTCTTTTCTTCAAAGTTTCCTAATGGTTATGACTGAAGACATCTTACAATAGTAATAAGAACCATGAGGGTCAGTTCAGTTGTCATAATTGGTTTAGAAATAAATGGGGAAATGTCTGTGGGAAGCTTGCCAGGATTTCTAGATGATAGCATTACAATCAATAGACCGAGACAGGCACAAAACACTAATGTGTGCACTAGGACCTTTCCAGGGCTATGTCATCACTAGGTAATGGGAATTTTTCAGCTCAACTATAACTTATGGAAACATCATTGAATATGCTGCCTGTCCTTGAAGAAAATGTTGTTATGCAGTGCACAACTATACAGTGGTCCACCCCTTACCTGCAGTTTTCTTTTCCTCAGTTTCAGTTGGCCCTGGTCATCTGCAGTCCAAAAATATTAAATGGAAAATTCCAGAAATAAACAATTCATAAGTTTTAAATTGCCCACCATGTAGGGTAGGGTGGTGAAAGCTCCAGTGTCCCGCTCCGTCCAGCCCAGGACGTGACTCCTCCCTTTGTCCAGCATCTCCACGCTGTGTATGCTCTCCGGCCTCTAGTCATTTAGTAGCCTTCTTGGTCATCAGATCGATTATCCTGGTATTACAGTGCTTGTGTTCAAGTCAACCTTATTTTACTTAACAATGGCCTAAACTACAAGAGTAATGATGCTGGTAATTCTCATATACCAAAGAGAAGCCATGAAGTGCTTCAAGTGATAAGGTAAAAGTTCTCAACTTAGTAAGGAAAGAAGAAAAATTGTGTGCTGAGGTTGCTAAGATCTGCAATAAGAATGAATCTTTAATCGGTGAAATTGTGAGGAAGGAAGAAGAAATTTATGCTAATTTTGCTGTCACACCTCAAACCGCTAAAATTATGGCCAAAGTGCATGATAGTGCTTAATTAAGATGGAAAAGGCATTAAATTTGTGTGTGGAAGACATGAAGAGAAAAAGTTTCAATTGAAAGCAATGTATTGAGACAGAAAATGTTGACCGAGCCTATACAAAGACTTCAGAAACAGATTTCCTAAAATGAGTGATACTAAGCCATTTACTACAAGTAAAAGATGGTTGCACAGATTCAGAAATAGGTTTGGCATTTTATCATCTCGTCATCACAAGAAGGGTGAGTATAGTATAATAAGATATTTTGAGAGAGATAGAGACCACATTCACATAATTTTTAGTAAAGTATATTGTTATAATTGTTCTATGTTGTTATTGGTTATTGTTAATCTCTTACTGTGCCTAACTTATGACTTAAACTATATCTTAAGTATGTATGTATAGGAAAAAAACATAGTATACATATATAGGGTTTTATACAATCAACAGTTTCAGGTATCTACTGGAGGTCTTGGAAAGTATTCCCCACAGATGAGGAGGGACTACTATAGCTATTCTAGAAGGTGTGAAGTGGTATCTCTGTGGTTTTGATTTACATTTCCTTATGACTAAGGATGTTGAGCATCTTTTTGTTTGCTTATTGGCCATTTGTTTATATTTTTTGGAAAAATATCTAATCAAATTCTTTGTAACCCAAGGAGACAAAAATTTACTTCTATATTTTCTTCTAAGGACCTTATGGTTTTAGCTTTTACAGCTAGTTCTATGTATGATCCATAAGACATTCTCTTATAATCATGGTACAGTTGTCAACTTGAGGAAATTTAATAACTTGATAAATTGATACAACACTTTAATCTCCTAGTTATATTTCAGTTTTATCAAATCACCTAATAAGGTACTTTATAGAATTTTTTTCCTTCAGTACAAGCCAGTCCAACGTTACACATGGCACGTAGAGGTCATGTCTCTTTAAAATCCTTTAAAGCAGACAGTTTCTCAGCCTTACTTTAGCTTTCATTATATTGATAATTTTGAAGAATACAGGGTACCCTCACCCTTTTAAAATGTTATTTATTTTGTGTTTGCTATTTTCTCATGATTAGATTATAGTGGGTGACGTACTCTCTCAGCTGAATCCTCTTACCTAGACCTGGTACAGAAGTCTCTTTTTTCCTCTTGTGTTATTCTCTGTGAACCAGCTGTGCTTTTTCTTTATAGTTAATAATACGATTTATTTCCATCAGATCTAAGGTTTGAGTCATTGGACAATATGAATTTAAGTCAGTCTATAACATTACTTTGATAATTTCAATGTCTTTCAAGCTTTCTTTTTCTTGGGAACAGAATTTTTTTCCCCCAAATGAAACATTAGGCATGTCTGAATAATTAAGACAGATAAAAACATAACTATTTAGTTGAATCAGGCCTGACTCCAACCCTCTAAAGAGGTTCCTCTGTGGAATCCTTGTGTTTAAAAGAATGTAGTTTGGAAAGTATATCCCTAACCCGCCTTTGGGACTTCCCAAGTCTCTTTTTGCCTATCCATCTTTAGAAAAAGTTTTGTTCTGTCAGTCTTCAGACATAGGATTCTGGTAGGAATGAGGGGAACACGCAAAGAAAATTAACTTGGGAAATTTCTCATTGCACGTTGGCTGAAATACATAATGAAATATATCAACAATGTCAAAGGACAAAGTTGAATCTACATCAAATTTTCAGTTTGCACTTTTCTTTCTAGAGAGGGGATGAGCCTTAAAACAATAACCTCTACAATAGCAATAACAAAAAGGGACATCAAACAACAACTGTTTAGGATGGGGTATGAATGCCAGACATGGACTGGACGATTCCTGAGCTTTGTTTCATGGCCATGATTCTGTGATACGTCTGTCTTGTCCATAACATGTCAATATTTTCCTCTCAAAAATATCCAGCTTAATAACTGGGGTTAGACAAGGTTATGAATAACAAGTTGAGTATTAAAGGTAATATTCCATTCACATTGCAGCTTTTGATCTCCACCATTAAAATGCATTCTCAGTTTATATTTTTAATTGGAAGGGGTTTGTGTTCATGTAACTTATTTGGTTAGTCAGTCATTTTAGGGAAAAGAGGAACTCGTTTTCCTGCTGACTTCGATATATAATCCTTATCTTATGAAGATTATGGCCCTTAGAGGTTAAGGCCCTCTGCACAGGGCATGGCCATTTAGTGGAAAAATTATTTGTGTCCTAGCCCAGTGACCAGATAGTAGACTTCAAAAGGAAAGAGCTCTCTCTTGGTCTCAGATGTGAATGTGTCACGATGCCCAGGGTGGGGCTTCTGGATTCAGTATTGTTATTAGCTGAATTGTGTCTTCCCCCAAAATTAAATGTTGAAACCCTAACTCCCAGTACTTCAGAATGTGACTGTATTGGGAGATAAGGTCCTTACAGAGGTAATTAAGCTAAAATTCGGTCATTAGGGTGGGCCCTAATCCAATATGGCTGAAATTTTTACAAGAAAAGGAAACTTGGATACAGATACACACAGAGGGAAGATGATGTGAAACACAGACAGAAACTTTAATTTTAAAAGCCTTTAGACAAAAGCACTTCAGGAGGAGGGAACAGGAGAGGGCTTCGGGTGTACTTAGGAGGTAAGGAGTTCATGCTGCACACTGGGACGTTAACCCATGTTTATACCTCAGACATTTATCCTTAACTCTTCATCAGATGAGAGCCTCTCAAAAGTTGCTGACCAGCCACAAAACAAATACAGACCCAAGAATAAGTGCCTGGGAAATTTAACCTTTTGGGAACTCTTATTTGCATGCTGATTAACAACTTTGCCTGGAACCTCTTCTCACTATGGCTGGATGATTACATAAAAAGGAAATGTTTCAATGACATGTTTTTTGCATGATATGATTTCAATGCTTATTTTGTCATTCTTTCCTAACTTATAATGAATAATGTAATTCTCAGAATTCAGAAAGCAAATGTTCTATTCTTTTCTTGTTATAGGATCCCCAAAGTAATAGAATCTTTGTGAATATTTCTTTCCAAATCCTATCTGACTGATGTGAAATATACACAGTTTAGCTTTGTATCAATCTATGTAGACGAGGTAACTTAATGATATCACTAGGGCGATGATAAAGGTCAACTATCAACTACTACAGTGTGGCTATAGTCTTTTCTGATCTGAACACTGAAGAGTAAGAATATAATGATGATTTTAACTCCCCAAGTTAGGGGTTTGGAGCATGGGAAATGGAAATAGAGAAGGAAAGTGGAGCTAGAGCAAGAATCAACAAAGTATTCCCTGGAGGGCCAAATCCTGAAATAGGCCTGTACAGCCTACAAACTAAGAATGTTTCTTTTTTTTACCTTTTTAAATAGTTGTAAGATAAACAAAGAAAGAAATGAGACAGAGACTATATGTGGACAGCAAACCCTAAAATATTTACTATCTGACCCTTTACAGAGAAAGTTTGCCAATGCCTAAACTAGAGCATCATAGAATAAAGATGCGACCAAAACTCCCCGTACTGTAGATAAACTTGATACCATTCATATTTCCAAAGTGAAAAATTGAAACAACCCACTTAAACAGATTAAATAAAAGAAGTAATAGGAGTACGTTTATACAATAATTATTAGCCATCTACTTGTTCTTGTCATATCAATGATTGGCAAATTGCACATAAAAAATGCTTTTCTGTAACAGAGGGCGGGGGGAGTCTCCTGCATCCCACCCTACCAACAGTCAGCATATATTCCTCTGTTCATTCTGGTAGTAATGATTCTGTTGTCGCTACTGTACTTTCAGACGACCGCCCCATCACCTGGTTGATGCCTTTTCTACATGCAAGCATCCCAGATGGAAAGAACAATTCCAGTTCTTCTAGGAAAGCGCCAGCTTTCGGGGACTTTCCATGTACCATGAGAGCCAGATCTGTAGCCATTTGTTCAGAAAAGTTAACTAAACTTTTTTTTTATCTCCCCAAAGGTCAAACCATTGCACCCCAGAATAGACACAAAAATTATATCCAAAGGTGTAGGGGGAGACTGGAGGCTTACCTTTTTGGACTGGACTAAAGAGCGAGCCGCACAGGGCTGCCTAGCTCCTGGGGGATTTTATATACACACCAAAAGGTTTGAGGTGAGGATTACGGGCAGCTGTCTCTTTCTTCTTTAAAAGCAGAGATAAATCATTTTTCTTCCCCCCAACCTATAGAGCATCCACTACTTATGTAGGAAAAAATCTCCATTGGCTTCTACATGTCGCCCAGGGTAAGCACTGGTAAAAGGGGTTGACACATTTATTATTTACTGAGTGGTTAAGAAATCTCTCTGATCCAGAACACCTCAAGTGTTTTACTCCGAGTTTTACTCCTTGGTGGGTAAGCTGAAAGCTTTTGTGAAACATAATAGATTTATAAAGATTCTTAACTATATTGTTTCAAAAAAATAGTCATTTACTTAGATGTTCTATTATAAAGCAGTGATCATTAGAGGAAAGCCCTCAGTACATATTCGCTGAATTCATTTGAAGTAAAAAGTTTATGTTTAAGGAAAATATTTCTTTTAGGAATGATAAACTATTAAAAAGAAAAATCTCAATATCGAATTATTATATTGTACACCTGAGACCAATATTATGTTATATGTCAATTATACCTCAAAAAATAAAATAAAACAAAAGAGAAATATCTCTCTTTGTTTCTTTCACCTTAATCAGTGTGATTTACCAAATAACATAATAAACATGCATTTAAAAAAATAAACTCCAAGCACTTATTTGTGTTGATATAGCTAAAAAGGCCAAACATGAGACTTTTCAATAAAATCTTATGGTATTTCAGTAGCTCTCTATTCAGATGCCTAACTACATGAGAATTAGAGATATTTTGAAGAACAATAGCAATTCCAACTCATTTGGTACATTTTATTTATTTACTTATTTTTATTATTAGTTTCAGGTGTACAAAATAATATAATAGTTAGACATTTCACCCCTCACAAAGTGATAACCCCTCTCCTCCAATCTATTGCCTCTCTGGCATTGTATATAGCTGCTACAATTCCATTGACTCTATACCCTATGCCGTATCCCGTGACTATATATATATTAAATTATGGTTAGCATACAGTATTATTCAGCTTCAGCTTTGGGTGTACACAGCAGTGGTCAAGCATCTACAATGCCCATGAAATGGTCTCCCTAATAAGACATGTGCCCATCTGACATCCTATAAAATCTTTACAACATTATTGATTATATTCCCCAAACCGTCTTTCATATCCCTGTGGCAATATTGTAGTTACCAATTTATGCTGTCTAATCCCCTCCCCTTCTCCCTCATCTCCACCTCCCTCCCATCTAGCAACCATCAGGTTTTCCTCTATATCTCTAAGACGATTTCCGTTTACTTTGATCATTTATTCAGTTCTTTAGATTCCATATATAAGTGAGATCATACGGTATTGTTCTTTCTCAGACTGACTTATTTCACTTAAAAATAAAAGCTGAATTTAGAGCATTAACAAAAGCAAACTTTTCCTAGGCAGTTTAAAGAAGAGAAGAAAAAGAACATTCAGGAAACAAATAAACTTGAAAAACATCCTGAGGAAAATACTTAGGAGCTTCAGTTTTATTTATGTGTCAAGAACTGTGGTGGACCATGGTTATAAAGCTTTTTAAACTGAAAGTTAATAAAATCTTCAACACTTTCACCTTAAAAAGAAAAAAAAAGGAACTTTGGTGGGTCTAAGATTTTACCCTGTTGGGAAGCTAACAAATTAGCCTGCCACAATTTTATGGATGCTGGTAGAAGACAAAAAAAACGTCTGGGTGGGAGACAAAGGATCGTTGATTATTCATCGCAATAGCAGCAGCCAATTTATTGGTATTTCCAAGCCAATTCCCCAAGCCCCAAATTCTACAGGATGATGTGAAAAGGGCCAGGTGACACCTACACATGCAATGGGTTATGATACTTGAGATGAACCTTAAGTTTAGGGAAACCAAATTTTGTAAACGGGCAATAAACCCACCTGCCTTTTGTTCTACAGGGAGACAGTATCTCTACTTTCTAAGGCTGTTTGTTCACTCTACAAATGTAGATAGGATATGTTGAAAAGATAAAATGTTGAAAAGATAATCTGAAACAAAGAGCAATTATTGACTGGGCTCACAAGGACAGAAACTCGAGACTCATGGAGAATTATCTCCCAATACCATGCTGGCTTAGAAATGTGACTTATAAGGTAGAAATATCTATCCTGTGCTCTTTAATATAGTACTTTCTAGCTAATTAAATGTATATATTCATTAAAACCAAATAAAATTTAAAATTCAGTTTGTCAATTGCACTAACCATATTTCAAGTGCTCAGTAGGCTCGTGTGGTTATTGGTTACCCTGCTAGACAACAGAGATACAGATCACAGATACAGATCACTACAGAAAGTTCTTCTGGACAGCCCTCTCTGCAAGTCAGTCAGTCATTTGACCACAAAAGTAGAAAAAAACATATGCAATTCAATTAGTCAACCATATTTATTTAACGGCTTCAGGTATTAAAAAACATGTCAATTTTGTCCCCTATAGTCTTAAAGTCTGTAATGAAGCAAGGAAGATAAACATTATTAAATAAGTAAATTCAAATAGTTAAACAGATGATTGTGATTGAAGATGTACAAGGTGGTGTGGGAACATATAATAGAAGACCTGATTTCATTGGGAGGGTCTGGCAAAACTCCTGGGATAAGAGATGTTTAAGTTGAGACTAATTAGGTAAAGAGAAGGAAATACTGTTCTAGGCAGCCAAAACATTTGTAGACCTCATGGTGGCAGAAACAATGGTATATTTCAGAAATTAAGCAAAGTAGTTTAGCTGGAGAGATCAGCGGGGGAAATAGCATTAGATGAAGTAAGGAAAGGCCACGATCATTTGGGCTTTTGTAGTCCATGCTGAGAATTTTGGACTTAGTTCTCAGGCACCAGGAAAATTTCGAAATGCTTTAAGGAGAGTATAATCAACTTAACGTTCTATGAAGATCACTTGAGGATGATGAATGGATCAGGCAGAAGGGGACAGGAGTGGATTCTTGAAGACTACTTCAGAGGATTAAATCAAGAAAGATTAAAAAAAAAAAAGAAGGATGCTTGAGCACCTACTATAAAAAGAAATTTTAAAATAAATTCCCAAAGGACGAAATGTAAATAGGATAAATTTGCAGGGAAAATCAGAGCCCAGAAGAGAGCAAGAGAAACTTTAAGCTCTGAGCCAAGGATCAGAAAAGTGGGAAGAGCACTGAGCAACTTTCAGGGTAATTGTTACAGAACTGCAGCTCCTCCTGCCCCTTCCAAACTTGGGCAGCTACAGAAACTGTTTGTTTTGTTCACTTGCTGGATCTCTCATATCTGAGAATATCTGGCAAATAGTTGTTGCTCATTGAGTATTGATGAATTCATGAGCATGAGCATGAGACTGGAAAGGCTGGCTACCAACTCCAGGGGGACAGGAATCCCCCCCAAAAGAAATGACAAATTATCCAAATAATACCCGCCACCGCTATTACAATCGCCTAAGGCAAGCTAAGCTAAACAGAGCAGACAGCAGGATAGTCTCCAAAAGGTTAACAGACACAGGAGGAAAACCAAGCCAGTGAGACAGAGGGCCCTTGCTCATTAAAGGGAAAACATATTCTAGAGTCAGAGTTAATAGATCAAACGAAAGCCTTTAAAATAAGTATAATTGATAACCTCAAAGATTTTTGAGACGACATTAAGGCCATTATCCAAAACAAGATGATGGAGGCCTGGTCTAACATGATGGCATCAGGGATAGAGGGAGAAGCTGGAAGGTTTTTAACTATCTCAGAGGCGGAATTGATAGAACTTGGTGATTAACTGAAGTAGAAAGTGACAAAAAGGGAGGTCTTTACTAACTACCATAGAAATTACTACAGGAGAAATTTGGTAGAACGTGGTATGTTTATTGAAGCTAGAGGCACCAGTGCTATAAACTGAATGTTTGTGTCCCCCCTCAAATTCATATGTTGAATCCTAACTCCCAACGTGATGGTATTAGGAGGTGGGGCCTGTCGGAGGTGATTAGCTCATGAAGTTAGAGCCCCCATAAACAAGAGCAGCGTCCTTATAAAAGAGATCTTGGATGGCTCCTTTGCCCCTTCCACCATGGGAGGACACAATGAAGAGATTGCCATCTATGAACGAGGAAGCAGGCTCTAACCAGACTACTGGTGACTCGACCTTGGATTTCCAGCCTCCAGAAACGTGAGAAATAAATTTCTGTTGTTTATAAACCACCTTTTCTATGGTATTTGTTATAGAAGCCCACACAAACTAAAACAACTAGAATAACAGACTCTGGAGACAATCTCAGAAATTCAGTTTGGAGAATGTTCAGTTGGTTGGCAGTGCCCATTAGACATCGAATGGAAAAACTAATGAGCTGTTGACTGTGTGAGTTTGGGACTCAGAAGAGAGGGATCAGCAAGCTATAAATTTGGGAATATAAATCTACCTAGAGCATAACTGTATCCATGATCATGAATGAGGTTGTTTGGGGAGGGAACAAGAGTGAGAATGGCAAAGGTCATAGAACAAAAATCCTGTTTCCAAGGAAACCATGACGAGGGAAAGTTGTACACAGAGAAAACAGAGGCTCTATGAAAACCCAAATTGCCTGTAAAACTTTCAGTTCTCCATTTTTCTCTTTTCTTTGGTGGAGGCCATTGGTTCACATAAAACAAACTGTTAAGTGGGATCAGATAGTATGAGTCCCAAAGGGTTTGATATGAAGATTAAGAGAGATGACGCACAGCAACCACTTAGCTCAGCAGCTGAGACATAGTAACTGTTCAGTTAAAGAGATGTAATATAATCAAACACAATTGACATAGACAATAATTTCTTCGCTCAGGTTCTCCCAGGCTGCATAATATGACTGAAAACTGCTTGTCTCGACACTAGGTTCATTAATACTAGGTTCATTGATATTAGGTTCATTAGGTTTTAAAAAATAAAAATATAACATTGCAGAGTTTTTTGTTTGTTTATGTAATGGAAATCTTGTACACGTATTATGTATTGTATAGCTTTTGCTTTAAGAACAAAAAAACTTTAAATTAGTCTTGTATGAAATATGATAAACAGAATATCTGTTACAGTGAACATTCAATTGCTTGTCACAACAATAATTGGTACAAACTGTGTTTTACATTACCTCTCTTTCACGCCGCTATGAGTGTCGATTTTATTCTAGATGCACTCAATAAACGCTTCTTTCACTAACTCAGTTACAAAGCCTGTGTCACAAAATCAAAAGCAACTTAGGATTTTTTTGTTTTCCTGAGAACTGTTGAGCAGAATCATCTGATATATGCAGACTATATGTTTTTATTTGCCATCAAGATAAACCGAAAACTGAATCTGGAATCAGGCTCTGAGAACAAAACAGGAAGATGTCTGCACTGCTTTGAACAATTGCATGAGCAGCATGATGAAGCCATTTTTTTCCATGCCATTTCCATACCACAAATCCAACAGAAAACGTTCAAAGGAAAATCAAGAATTCGTTTCAAAGAATGCACGAACTTACACTGTTTTGTCTTCCAAGCCCTCATTCTCCCAAAGTTTGTGTCAGAATGAAAGTGAAGAGGAAAAAGGAAATGCCAGAGGGAACTGAAACATTTCTCTGTGTCAGGTGTCATCTTAGCTGAACTCAGAAGGACACAGAAAGAAACACCCAAAAGCAAATAGATTTTTGTTGCCGACACTAGCACGCTGTGGTGCATCCTGGAGCATCCATGCCTTCTGGTTCCTTCTCCTTTATTCAGTTTGCGAACAGAACCACATTGCTCAAACACTGCTATCTTTCTCATAGACTAGAAGACTTCCCATTTGCCTTTTTAATCTAATTGAAATGTAGATCAAGTCAAACTTCCCATTAATACATATTATCGTATTAATGAAAATAAAGCCTAGCTGTCCAGGTCTCCGGTGATTGCGCCTTCCAGCTCTGGCAAAACAAGCTCCCAGCCTATCAACAGGACCTCTTCCCTTCTCTTCTTTTGCTCTACATCCATTTGATCATATCTCTACCTTTCAAATGACTCATGTCGTCCCCATAGGACTTCAAAATACTACTTTTGTTTAGTGAATAACAAGTTGCAGAACATTATGTGTGCTATGATCCCATTTTCATAAAAAAAATTTGTTTGCAATAATATATAATCAGATACGTATTAAAAAGTTTTAGGACTCTGCTCAATACTATTGTATGAGGTGGTAATATGGAGGACTTTCACTTTTATCTGTAATATTTAAACATCATATCGATTTATACTCCTTGAAAACAATGACCAATTATTCTAAAACTGTCTCCTCTGTGAAATTTAATCGGATTACTTCTTTTTAATTCTACTCACTCTCATCACTTCTGTAATGTTTTTGACAGCTGGATATTTTGTCCACTGTTTATATGTATATATTTATACTTTTAAATGTATGTTCCTCCTTTCTTATTTTTTTTCTGTTTGTTACTGTCCTCTCTTCCCCCTTGTATGAAAATCTCTTTAAGATTAAGGTAACTTTTATATCAGATAATAGACAAGACTGTGTACAATCAAAAGACACAGATGTCTAGTTGAATATTCCCTAGAACTCAGCCCGTGGTAGACACTCTTGAATAAATAAGGAGTGGTCATGGTAATGAATGAATCACATTAGCCCTTGGACCTACACTTCAATATTCATTTGTACTTCAGCAGTTGTATGTTTTCTCTGAAACATATAAAAACAAATTTTACTGGTCCCAGTCATTCCTGGAAAGCCTCCTTTTCTTTACAGCTGCCAACAAAGTTACCAAAGCCAGATTTTCTTACCACCAATTTCAGTCATTCCTGATAACTAGTTGAAAACCCAGGAACCTTTTCAAAAGATCAAAGATGCAATCTAAGAATTGCCATGCTAATGGAAGCTCCATAGTCACATAGCCTGCTTAGCTTTCTCAGACTGGATGAAATAAGATTTTATATAGATTTTTATTAATGTCTGCTTTTAGAGCCTTGTAATTGTCTATCAACATATAATTGCACTTCCAACGATTAGAAACCAACTATCTTTCTTCTTTCCAAATGAGAATTTGTAGGGGTTTTCTGGTCTCATTTGCCACCAAGAGCACATCAGAAGATGAATGTCCTAGCGGGAGGTCAATGATAGCTAAGAAAGAGAGAGCCCTGCTACCTTCTGCTGGGCCCAGAAATGGAGCCAGCAGAAGGGCCTTACCCAACTTGAGTTGCCATGGCAAATCGTCTTATAAAAAATGCTTCCATCTGAATTTCATCACTAGAGGGTGATTAGAATGTAAATAATGGTGAGTTATGTAGGTGATAACATCTTTCTGTTAAAAGAAAGGCGGTGAAAAGCTCATCCCAGTTGGACAGTCACTTGCAATAGGTGTGGTTACTGTTTATCACACACCAAAGCCCTGAAGCCTTTTACAAAACCTACTGTTTTCCATTGGATATTTCTGTAAAGTTCAATTATACTGCATAAAAAATATGCAACAATTAAGGCAATTTAAATTTTAAATGGATTTTGGGCAAGTAGAGCGAAGTCTGTCATTTTTCTCACTGTAGGGTATATGTAATGCACGGGTTAGCATCTGTTCTCAGAAATTCCTCCAATTCAATTACAGCACATTTGGAAACTGCAGAGATATGCACGGCATTATTTGAACAACAATTTATTTTTATTTTATTTCATTCATTTGTTTGTTTGTTTTAGCTAAAATCCAGGATATAAATTCCTAACTAAAAGTGGGAATTTTATATTTTCCATTCCCATCTATAAAATGCCCCCAGCATTGAAAACCATATGGCCTATTGCTGTAGCATTGTGGTCTTGTTAAAGCTTTTGCCTTCTGAACTATTCAAACGCCTTCCACAGGAACCTCTCTCACCCATTGAAAAATGTGATACTATAATTTTACTTTGGCACTGAAATTAGGTGAGCAGAGTGGACAGAGGCACCAGAACACTTAATATTCCAAAGAGAAAGAATTCAGGGATTTTTCAACACTCATTTATGTCTCGGTGCATGTATTCATTCAGTAAGTATTAACTGAGCACTTAATGTTATTGTGATCTCTATATGGACTAGAACTGGGTGTGTCAATGAAGCTTTATGCGCATGGCACAAACTTCGAGGTTACTTTCTTAAAGTCTATCACCATTCTCTTTGTCCAAGACCACATAACGTGTAATAAATCTCATTACATAACTACCTACATACTGCATTTGATGCAAAAATATAACTTTCAGTTCTATGATTTAATTCTATCCAAGATTCCAGCAGTCATCATTAGCATTCTGTCACACTTGTGAGAATTAAGAAATGGTACCCTTTGAGTGAATAAATTACAAAACAACACCTTTCTCAGAATTTTAGTGCCCACCTGCCCCCTGTACCAGGCTCCTTTGAGCATGCGTCGCCTGTACACCACAGAGGGATGATGGCTCCCTCTCAATGTCACCCAGTAGTCCAGACCTGGTCCCAGGTCACCCAGCAGGAGCCATTTCCTGCATATCCTGTATCTCTGGGGAGTGATGCTACTTTGACCACTCTACCCCAACTGCCTTGGTCCAAAAATGTCCCTGGCTTCCTTGATGTTTTATGAAAGGCATCTTGGTTGATTCTTTTAACTATTCTCAGTGAACTACTCCTTGTTCAGAGACACTCTGTACCTAAAAATGCCTTAAGGTTTAATAATGCAAGTGACTTCAATTTTTTGCACAGCTTTCGGGATGTCTGCCTCACCCCAATACTGTACTCGTATTTCTCCTAACTCTATTGGTAGAGAGTAGAGCGTGCCATCTCCACACCTGACAGAAGTGTGATGAAAAACATACTAACACAGAAATTAACCTATGACAACAGAATACTCATTATGCTACGAGCATGGGCTTGGGAAAGTGGTAGTTTGAGTGCATGTTTCAGATTCCCTCTTTACCTTAATACCCTGGAGCAAAAGACACCAGTCAAGCTGGAAGAGTCTAGAGGGTACTTTGAGGCCATGGCCTTTCCCAGCATCTCTGAAAGGAAGAATAGTATGGACTCTTCTCCTCAGTGTCCAGGGAGACCTAAGAAGCCCACGGCTGAACAGAGAGGTGTGCAGCAACTTGAGGTGGGGGCAGTGCCTCAGCTGTCAGAGCCTGGGATTGTTTTCAGGAAAGTTCTTTATCTGCCCACTTACAGCAGAGATTCTGGAGGATCTGCTCATTCTTCTTGACCCCAGGAAAGCTGAGTTAAATTGTATTATGTTCTTGACTGAAATATCCCTGGCATCACTGTCCAAGAGACTTAGTTTGTTCACTGTGGGTTCACCAGCTTGATGCTGCTCCAGAGGCCTCAACATCCTGACCGTTGCAAGGGTTAAAGAAAAAACCCAAGTGAGCAGGTAAAAACTATATAAACTCATACCTATTTAAGAAGACTCAGTAACCTGGGAAAGGGAGAGAGAGAAGCAGGGAGGAAGACCAGGTATGGAACATCTGGCTATCAGGCCTCCCATTGAAGAAGCACTAGTAGAAGACCCAAAAGATAACTTTTAACAGATAGCTAATATGAACACCTAAGAATATGTATGTAGAATACTAAAAACACATTCTGGAAGTTTAAAAGAGAAAAAACAAAAAAAACCTTAATGATATCTACTGAGTTGTGTTCCCTACAAAACTCATATGTTGAAGCCTTACCATGAATAGAGAAGGCAGCCAACTACAAGCCAGGAGAAGAGCTCTCACCAGAAACAGTCGTGCTAGCACTTTGCTCGTAGACTTCTGGCCTCCAGTACTGTGAGAAAATAAGTTCCTGTTGTTTAAACTACCTAGTCTATGGTATTTAGTTGTGGCAGCCCAAGCTGATTAAGACATTTGACATCTTTATTTAAAAATTCATTACAGATATTGAAAGAAGATGATTATGGCTGAGAACCAATTTAATGGTCCACAAGATCAAGACCTTGTAAGATGGCGGAGTAGGTAAACGCTGTACTCGCCTCCTCCCATGACAACATCAAAATTACAGCTAAACTACAGAACAACCATAATTGAGAATCACCTGAAGTCTAGGTGAACAGAAGTCCTATAACTAAGGACATACAGAAGAGGCCACATGGAGACTGGTAAGGGGTGGAGATGAGGAAGAGGCTGCTCACTGTGGGTGATGCATTTTAGTCACTTCCAGGTTCAGTGAGTAAAGGTACAAATGTCCGTTCTCCTTTGTGTAGGGAATTTCCCACTCTTCCATGAATTCTCACAGCTAGTGGCTTTGACAATAAAACCCACCAATTTCTTTGGATGAATTCTTCCATTCTTGGAAGAAGAGACCCCTTGATCATGTCTGTCAAAGGTGCTATAAGTTATAACATGTGTAATGACAGGTTAGGAAAGCACTTGGAAAACACACTGTGCAAATTGAGTGTACATGGTATGTGTTTGTGTTCAATGCAATCCAACACTGAGTTTACAGTGTTCTTGGCATATTACCACAGAGAAAACTGTCCTTCTGCCATAGCATTCCCAGAACTGCTTAATTCAAGCTAGCAAGAAAAACATATTTCTGGTTCTAACAGTGAATATGAAATTATGAAATACATGTACAAAAAAAGGCAGGCGTGTTGAGGACCTGTGTGGCGGTATCAGGACCACCATCTAGCCTTCAGAGCTGCGGAAGGGAAAAGAAAGAAAATCTGCGATTGTGGCTTCCATTCCCAGGGAAGGGGGAGGATGGGGACGCTGATTCTCTCTCTCACTCTTATATGTCACTGCAGATTTGAAGCAGCTCAGTTTCCAACCAAATAACAGGATCATAAGCTCTATTTACATATAATTCCTCACTTGCAGTGGACTGAATTTTATGTCTCCCCCAAATTCATGTGCTGAAATTCTAATTGTCAAGGTGATAGTATTCGAATGGTATTCTAATTTTTAGGGGTTGGGGCCCTTGGAAAGTGACTTGGTCCATAAGGGTGGAGTCCCCATGATGGAATTAGTGCTCTTATAATAGAGACTCCAGATAGCATTCCTGCCTCTTCCACTATGTGAACACAGCAAGAAGATGGTCGTCTAGGAAGTGGGCTTTCTCACCAGACACCAAATATGCCATAGCCTTGACCTTGGACCTGTCAGCCTCCAGAACTGTGTGATATAAACGGTTTTGTTGTTGTTGTTGTTTATAAGCCCATTCTATGGGATTGTGTTATAGAAGCCCAGATGGACTCAGATACGACTAAACACAGTGCTCACATTGCCAGCCACTCAAATGCCAAAGGCCAGCAGCAAGGCTTTACAAAGCACACGTTCACAACTCTCACGGAGAAAAATCAAATGTGAAGTGAAATTTAATTTTTGATAGAACACATATGCGTGCATCCATATTTCTAGCATACAATGTATCAGAGCCTAGACGTGTAGAAGAATTGGAGAGAGTAGTGGACAAGCTAAAGCCATATCTCTTAGGGGAAATGCCCCTGGAAACAGATTTGTTCTGGAAATATGGGCCGTATCTCCAAATGCCAAATAAACTGAGAACATGAGGCATCTAATTGGGAACCATAAAATGCTCCCAATTACTTTCACTAGAAAGAAATATCCTGCTGATTGGGCAAAAGTGTTTTCTGTGAGTTGAATAATGTGGGTAACTTCCTCAATTCTCTCTTGGATTTTGACTATATCAATGCCATCCAGTCAGCAATGTGTGAACTAACTAAAGCTTTAAATACGCAGACAATGTAAAGGTTGTCTTCTTTCCATACCAATCAACTCTGAATTCTTCATGAGTATCTCATCCGCTGCTGCAGGGAACGCTGCACTATTGGAAAACAGCCAGCAGCTGTCATGGATGCGCCAATAGCTTGTGGTTCTCTCTGCAATGTGTGTCCTACAGGCTCCTAACTTTGGGGATGTGCCATTCACCTCAGCACTGGCTGGCACATGACAGTTCTGTCTGGAGGGGTCCTTGCTAGCGCTGTCCTCTTCGGCAGGGTTTTAAATGATGCGATTCTTTGGGTACTCATCGTTCACTTCAGGGCACGTCATTCTGCTAAGTGAAGAAGCCAGACAGCCTTTGGGGTTCCCTAAGTCTCCAGTGCCGAGGAACACATGCACTCTCACCTTACACGACTTTGCTGGCCATCTGAACAGCTGCTGTCCGGCAGCAGGAACAGCCTGAATGCCTGGCAAGCCCCAGTGGCAGGGGACGCAGATCTCGTTGCCCCCATGCACCCACTGAAAGGTTTTATGACCTCTGCAGCCTGAGCCCACCAGCAGTGGCAGCAAAGATGAGCACCCAACAAGGAGGCAAAGGGCAGAGCGCTGACTTTGAACACCGCAGAGGAAAATGAAAAACGATGTTTCACTGACCTTATTCCCACCCTCTGTCCATTGTCTTGGAGAAGGTCCAAGCTTCCAGTGAAGCTCTGGCAGAACCCAAGTGTGCTCCGTGTGCTCAGAAGTTCATCAAAGTCTCTCTCTCTTTGCAGCCCCAGGACTCGTGGAGGAGGGATGGGGCTGCAGGGAGGCTCAAGGGTGATGGATGGGATGCCAGGGAGAGAGTGAGAGAAAAGAATGGAAAATGGAGTAACAGGCTGAGCAAAAGGAGCGTTGCACCATTCTACACCTTCAGCCAGCTAAAGGAAAATAAGAAAATATGATTTGTGTCATTTATTTTTACCCGAGTTCTAGTTGGGTAGCAGCCAAGAAGCTCCTCGAAGGCTGCAGACATACATCAGAACCCAGTAGGAGAGTTGGATTTACAATTGAAAAGGTAGCAAAAGAAAGGGTTTGTTTGAAAAAAAAAAAAAAAAAAAGGTTTTCTAAATCTCTGTTCAAAGCAAAGAGCCTGAGGCAGGGAATGAGGGATACATTGATCTGAAATCAAGCCACCACGATTGCCATCTTTGTGGCAGAAGTGGTGTGTGTGTGTGTGTGTGTGTGTGTGTGTGTGTGTGTGTGTGTAGCAGAAGACTGCTGGTAAGTAGGGCAGGATGTTATTTGTGTTAAGTAAGATAATTTTCAATATACTTTCCAGAGGTAGGAGGGAACTTTTGTTTCATACTTTCTTGCTCTCATAATTGTGAAATGCCAGCAGCTTGCTACCCATGTCCCATAAATTTGACCATGCCTTATTGACACGGCCCATGAGGACAGCTGCTCCCCTCGGCTCCCACCCCAACCTACCCAAGTCCAGACAATACTGTGTTCAAAGCAACAAGCATTAGGGAAAAAAACATAAAAAGAAACACAGGTCAATATTCATAACACTGTGAAAGGTGGGGGTGATTAGCCCAAAGTCCTGGTCCTTACATAGGTATATTCACTAAAGTTTAGGAGTGGGTCTAAAAATTGTACTCTGCACCTTTCAGTAAAAATAATAATAAGTAGTCTGTCAGGCATTGTGCTGGATTCAAGACCTATAAGAGTAAATGAAAGTGACCACTTGCCTCCCCTACTATAGTCTGCGTCTCGTTGAGGAGAAAGACTTTGTACAAAGGTTTTATCATTTAAAATGTGGAGAAATGCTATGAAGGAGAAGTACAAAACACTTTGAAAAAGAGTCCTATGAGGACCTAGATTAGGATGTGGGGCCCAGAAAGCCTGTGGCCTAAATGATGAAAAGGAGACAACCAGGCAAAGGGGGTGGGAAGGGAGGTCCTGGAAGAGGGCTTAACAGGACCCAAGGCCGTGAGGTGGGAAAGAAGTTGGTGCATCTGAAGAACTGAAAGAAAGAAGAGTGACAGTAGATAGAGATGTAGACAGGCCAGATTATATTGGGTCTTTTGATCATGGTACATTTTTGTATTTTGAAAATAATAGTTTTACAGTAAAAAGAAAGAAAGAAAACCTAGCAGACACCAGCTTAACTAAACAAAGTTAACACAAACATATAATGACATATATATAGTCATTCTATGCCTCCTGATAGGGAGGGAGCACTGAGAGAGACACAGTACCATTTCCCTAGTATTGTGGCCAAAACATGTTTAATCTGAGTTAATCATTAAAAAGCATCAGGCAAATGCAAAATGAGGGCGTTCTACAAAACAAGTGGCTTATAATTTTCAAACATGTCAAGATTTGAGAAACAGAGAAAGATTGAGGAACTCTTCCAGATGGAAGGAGACTAAAGAGACAAGACAACTAAACATGTGATCTTAGATCCAAAAAATATTAGCGGGACAACTGGTGACATTTGACGACAGTCTGCATATTTGAGAATACTATTGCACTGATGTCAATTTTCTGATTTTGATAGTTGGACTGCAGTTTTGTAAGATGTTAACATTTGGGGAAGCTAGGTGAAGAGCACATAAGAATTATTTGTACTATCTTTACAACTATTTTTAAAGTCCAAAATTATTTCAAAATGAGAAGTGAAAATAAATTTTTAATTAAAAAATTTTTTTTAAGTTTTAGATTTTATCCTACATACAATGGCAAGCCCTTGATGGGTTTTAAACAAGGGAATGTTTTGATCTAGTTCATGGTTTTAAACATCTCTCTGACCACTGTGTGGGAAATGGATTGGAGTAGCACCTTGGGGAGGTGGCCAGGGTGACAGAAGATTTGAGCAAATGACATCATCTCTCTGGTCCTATTTCCACGGCTGTCAAATGAGAATGTTGAACTATCTGTATTTACCAAGACAGGTTCATGATTTACCTGCTTTGGAGTCACCACGGGAACTTCAAACATTCAAATCCCTGAGCCCCACCCCCTCATGCCAATCTGCAAAGACAATAAATGGTGATGCCTCAGTCAGCTTCAGCTGCCATAACAAATACCACAGACTGGGAGGTTTAAATAATAGTCATTTATGTATTTCTCACAGCTCTGAGGCTGGGAATTAACAGCCTGCATGCTTAGGTGTCCCTTCCTCTTCTTATAAGGGCACCAGTCCTATCAGATAAGGGTCCCACCCTATGTCCTCATTTAATCTTAGTTACTTCCTTAAAGGCCTTATCTCCAAATATAGTCACGCTTAGAGTGAGGACTTTGACATATAAATTGGGGTGGGGGGGTCACAATTCAGTTGATAACACGTGGAGTCCAGAAACCTGTTATTTCACATTAGAAACTCTCCCACATGATTCTGATGTCATCCAGGTTTGGCATCTGGTGGCCCTGGGGTGGGACTTGTGTAACACTCCACCTTCATCCCCTCTGTGAGTACCATAGGCCCCTAGTGGGCTGCTCTGCCTCATAACCCATCTTTCTCACTAGCCCACAGTGTGACTCCAGGCTCTCACTGACCTACTTCTTACCAGCATGTGAACCTAAGCAGGTCACTTCCCTTCTCTTGTCCTCAGCTTCCTCATGTGAGTAGTGAAGGGATTGCACAGAGGTTCTCTGAAAGATCCCTAAGCTCTATAAAACAGATTCTTGTCAGTCTAGGGGCTTCAGCTCAGAGACTTCAGTTCAGTCCAATTCAAGGTCTAGAATAGAGTTTTAAAAAACACTCAGAATCCCTTAGCCCATGCCAACCAAGCATGGTCTATCTGCCATCCAAAATTCCCAACAAAAAATGCACCTGGCATATTACCATCTTGTGAAATCTAGGTATTAAGGAAACCCCAAAACAGAAGTTTCCTCTTGCTTTGAAGTTCTACATGTCAGCTGTCCTTACCATGAGTCAAAGATCCCTCTCTGTATTCAGTGCATGCCCCACGTTTCTCTCTGGCTTCCTAGGGTCATGAATTTGCTGCCCTGAGCAACGAATGGTGCCTCTCAACAACTAGCCATAGCCTACTGTGATGGAGATGAAATGTTGGGAAGGATATTTAACCATTTTAACAGAGGGAATAAGTGATACCTAAGACATACAGCACCCATGTCAGAATGCCAAGAGGAGTTGTGGAGAGAGAGGTTCATCTCTGCTTTGGCCACTCTAGTTAGCTTTGTCCAGCTCAAGCATTACCTCTTCCAAGAAAGCCTTCTCTGAACTACTCCAGTCTGCATGCTCTTCCCCGTCTGTAAATTATTATAGCATTCATGATCACTGACCACTGTCCATTCCCTGTTCTAAGCCCAGAGAGGCAAAGATCATATGGGTTTTGCACCATACTGAATCCCTAGTGTCTTAAAGATTGCCTGGCTCAGGGGCGGCCGGTTAGCTCAGTTGTTTAGAACACGGTGCTCTTAACAACAAGGTTGCCGGTTCGATCCCCACATGGGCCACTGTGAGCCGCACCCGCCACAACTAGATTGAAATAACTACTTGACTTGGGACTGATAGGTTCTGGAAAAACATGCTTAAAATAAATAAAAGTTAAAAAAAAAAAGATTGTCTGGCTCAGAGGGAGTGCTCAGTAAATATTTGTGAGATAAGTGAGTGAGCCATTTTTATCTCATGCACCCTGCCTCCCATTGTGTTCTGTTTCAGGGACATGTCTTTATGTCTCGATTCTAAGAAAGACCTAGTCCTTTCTCTTTTTATCCCCAGCACCAGTAAAGAGCCTGGTCTGTTGTAAGCACTTAACAAATGAATGAATGAATGAATGAATGAATGAATGAATGAATGGTCATGAGTGAACTGGCATTTAGCATTGAATGAGAAAACTTCAGGGGAAGGTTTAAGGTGACAATGAGAAGAGGTGACAGAATGAGGAGAGTGGGCACAAATCTATATGTAGCCACCCAGGTGTCCTGGGATGGTGAGGGCTTGGTGCAATGGCTGAGATGGAGCTTCTTCCCGTTTATTGGAAGATAGAGGTAGCAGTTGCCTCTTGTGCCCTCCTCAGCTCAGATTTCTGCTGCAGCTGAGGACAGCAGTTCCAAGTTACTTTCACTCAACTTACTGTCTGCCCAGGGTCTTTACCTTCACCCACCTCTCTGAGCCTGGGAAGGAGCCCACTCCGTCCACCCTCATGCATAGCTTGGGAGTCCTGGGAGAAGTTCCTACCCCCTGAGGCAACCCAGATGGGAGCCACAGGATAGCTGCTTCTGCGAGACCATCCTTGGACAGCTCTGCTGCTGCTCCTCAGAAGGGCCAGTGGGACTGAGTCCAGCTGCCCAGAGCAGTGACCAGCCCAGCAGCCCTCCTTCTACTGACTTTTCCTCCCTTCCTTCTTTCATTCTCCCCGGTCCCTCATTTCCACTCTTTGACTTTGAAAAAGGAGTACATTTTAGCAGACAGAGAGAAGAGTGCATTCTAAGCTGAAGGAAAAGCAGAGTGGAGGCAAAAAGGAAGGGAGACACAGAAAGACAAAAGGAAGAAGGAGATCATTGTTCGCTGCAGTTACACACGCAATTCAGGGTGGAGCTTGTAACCCAAATGGGTCAACAGACCATGGAACAAGTGAACACAGGTACCAAACCCACAGTGGTTATCAAATGCTGTAAATATAGCAGGAGGGAAAAGGGAGATCACAAAATAGCCTGGGCACATGTGTGTATGCAGCAGCAACCCTGGCAGAGAAAGTCATCTATGTGCGTTATGTCCTGTTTACTAACGTGGAGCTGCATTGCCAAAGCCATCCACAGCAAAGTCATAACTCGTAGCTTCCCAGTCAGTTCTAAATTGGCTTGATCAGTCCTAAATAAGAGGGCCATTGTGCCACCTTCATGATGCACTTCCTGAGACATAAATATGTAAGCAGTTTTATATTCGCATTAATTAGCAGCAGTAGCCTGGAAATGCTTAGCATAATGCTGGGAAGCTCTAATGGAACTGTGTATCTTTTTCCTCCAGTAGGAGCAGTCAAGAATCATGCATAATGTAAAAGCGTAGAGTGCAGCTGGTAGCAGCAGGCTGGATCACAGGAGACGATTTCAACTTCTTTTTATGATCATGAAGGACTGCCTTTCAATCAGGCCCCAAAAGTAAATACTATCTTACAGCCCTGGTGCGGGAGGTGGAGAGGGGATACAGAGTCACAATACATAACAGTAAATAATGATCCCACTTAGGGGCCCCAAAACTGGGCTCTTTATTGATGTGAAATCCAAATTTATAGAGTCTAAAGGAGTGCATGTAGCAGTGACATAAAGCGGGTGCCACCTGATCACATGTGAGGCTGACTCAGACACGTGAGATGAGCCTACGCCGTGAACAGGAAGTTGTGCTCCAGCTGGAGCAGCCCAGGAAAGCCATCACTAGACATGCCGCTTCCAATCTCAAAATTGTTCAGGCTCAGGAAAGAAAGGCCGCAACAGAAGGAAATGTGTAATGGTCTCAGCTCATCTCCCGGTCATAGAGCTTCATCAGTGGATTAGAGCAAGTCAGAGAAAAGATAAGGAAAGTCCCAGTGGGCTCTTCAATTTAGCCTGCCGTTCTCTGCTGCCTTCCTTTTCTCAACCACTACAGGTTTGGACGGTTTTTTACCAACAGTTTTATTGAGATATAATTCACATACCATACAATTCACCCATATAAAGTATATAATGGGTTTTGGTATATTACATTATTAATTTTTAATTGTATATATATATATATGTGTGTGTGTGTATATATATATGTACAAATTACATAAGTACAAAATATATATATGTACAAATTAAGTACAATTTGAATGTACTTAATGGCATAGAAGTGTACAATAAAATATAGCTAAAATAGTAAATTTTGTTGTGTAAAAAAAATTATTCTACCCAAAATGGCTAAAATGACAGATTTCATGGGCATATATATCATAAAATCTGCCATTTTAGCCATTTTGGGTAGAATAATTTTTTTTACACAACAAAATTTACTATTTTAGCTATATTTTATTGTACACTTCTATGCCATTAAGTACATTCAAATTGTGCGATCATCACCACTATCCATCTCCAGAAATTTTCTTCAACCCAAACATAAACTCTCTACTCATTAAGCAATAACTCTCCATTCTCTCCTCTCCTCCCCAGCTCCTGGTAACCTCTCATCTATTTTCTGTCTCTATGAATTTGCTTATTCTAGATATTTTGTGTAAGTGGAATCATACAATATTTGTTTTTTAGTGTGTGGTGTATTTGAGTTAGCATAATATCCTCAAGGTTCATCCATGTAGTAGCAGGTGTTAAAATTCTATTCCTTTCTGTGGCTGAATGATATTCCATAGTATGTATATACCATATTTTGTTTATCCATTCATCTGTTAATGAATACTTTAGTGGTTCCCACCTTTCAGCTATTGTGACTAATGCTGCTATGAACACTGTTTGCGTCCCTTTTCAGTTCTTTTGGGTATATATCTAAAAGTACAGTTGCTGGAACATATGTTAATTTAGCTTTTTGAGGAAACGCCAAACTCTTTTCCATAGGAGCTGCACCATATTATATTCCCATCAGCAATGTATGAGGGTTCCAATACACTTCATATTTTCCTTTTTTTAATTTTAGCTATCCTATTAAGTGTGAAGGGATATGTCATTATGGTTCTGACTTGCATTTCCCTGACTAGTGATGTTGAGCATCTTTTCATGCACGTATTGGCCATTTGTATATCGTCTTTAGAGAAATGTTGTATTAGTTTGCTAGCACCGCCATAACAAGGCAACACAGACTGGGTGTCTTCAACAGAGATTTACTTACTCATAGTTCTGGAGGCTAGAAGTCTGAGTTCAAAGTGTCAGCAGAGGGGTGGCCAATTAGCTCAGTTGGTTAGAGCGTGGTGCTAACTATACCAAGGTTGCTGATTTGATCCCCTCATGGGTCACTGTGAGCTGCGCCCTCCTTAAAAAAAAAAAGTGTCAGCAGATTTGGTTTCTTCTGAGGCCTCTCTCCTTGGCTTGTAGATGGCAATCGTATCCCTGTGTCTTCACATGGTGTTTCTTCTGTGCCTGTCCGTGTCCTAATCTTTTCTTACAAAGACAGCAGTTCTATTGCATTAGGGTCCACACCCACTGACCTCATTTAACATTAATAACCGTCTTAAAGACCTTATCTCCAAATACTGCCACATTCTGAGGTACTGGGGGTTAGCACGTCAACATATTAATTTTGGGAGAACACAATTCAGCCCATTAACAAATGTCTTTTTAAATCCTTTGCCCGTTTTTTCAAATTGGGTTGTAACTACTATGATTTTTAATGTTGAGTGTTTTGTTTTTTCTTTGAGGGGTGAAGGTAGGAGCAGAATAAGAGAGAGGAAGGTTATTACTAGGTTATCTCAAAATGTTTCATTTGATCAGGTCTAGGTGCACGCGCACCCCGTCCCAAAGGACATACGAGTATGTCTCCATTCTTCTTCCCATAGAGCTCCAACCGTACTATCTCTCACCAAACTAATGCAATAATATCCATTAGAGGTAAACAAGACATCATATATTATGACTAAATCATAGTAAATCTGTTCTCAAATGCCTGCTAGATTGTAAATTAGTTGAAGGCAAGGGTCACTTCTTACTCAACTTTGAGTCTGGCTTAATGTTTGTGCGTAAGTCATAGTCCCAGGCCATAAAAATATTTTCTCATGTTATAAACACAATAGCTCACGTGGTAGGTATTATTTTCCCCATTCCACAGATGAGGAAATAGGAGCTCAGAGAGACAAACGTGTCTTGCCCAAGTTTACACAGTAAGTGGCAGAAGGAAAATGTACACCTGGATCTAGCCAACTCTTTTTTCTACTTTACTACGTATGGATGATTCCTTTCTCCATAATGGTGGAAATGAAATGTAAGTGTTCTCTAAGTGAGGAGAATTAAGTCCAGTGAGACTTCTGAGTGAGCCGGGTTTATCTCCAACAGGTAAATATTTATTATTTACAGGTCTTTTTTGTCTGTCTCCATAAAAGTTATGTTCGCCCTTTCTCTACTCCCTTTTTATCTGTGATCAAGGGAGATTAGATCTCTGGGTTAGACTCTGCCCACCGAAAGCTTAACAAAGTAATGTGTCCTGAATGAAGTTGTGCGGTGTATTAGAAAACAACCTCCTATCTTCAGTAGTAGGGAAAACAACGGTGTAATGAGGGCAGATTTCTCCATATTGCTTCAATTTTACACATTTACTACTGCGAATGATCTTAGTAGTGATAGTATAAGCTAAAAATTATTGTCTGAATGAAGGTTTTTTTAATATCAATCAGAAAGGAATAAAGAGTTTTGATTTATTAAGTACATATGCATTAAATAGATATTACATTAATAGATGAGAATGCAAGTCATTACACTCCATTCATGGTAGTTGTAATAAAAACATGGGATTTTTGTTTTTAATGGGATGAGGATAAAAGGTTATGAGATGAAAGTTTCAATAGACCAAGAAATTGAAAACGTTAACAATTCTTTTTTTTTTCCTCAACCTTAGCCAGTAATAACAACATTCACAAATTATCCACACTGGGTAAAGCTCATTGTTGGTGAGATGAATTTCTTCTTTTGCAATCATCTAAGTAGGCTTGGGCTCTTCTTGGTAATAGACAAAGAAGTTTATGCAGACAAGTGACAGCCCATTTCCATGGGCACTGTTAGACAGCTGCTTCACAAACAGAAGGTGTCTGACCCCTGTATTCGTCTATGGTGGTATGTGGGCTATGGTGAATCCAATCATCTCTCTCACCTCATTTAATGAGGCTTACTGGGCAGTCTTTCTTCAATGGCTCCATTAAATATCAGTCAGCAAAATTGTTAGACAAAGAAGAGATTTATCTAAGGAATTTTGCAAATATTAGATGTTCTTCTCTTGCTGAGACATTTCTCTTTTGAAGAAGGGTATATAGAACCCTGTGGTAACTTATTTAATAGAGTTTGTTCAGTCCATCTTGACTTCCCCAAAAGGAAAAAAATATTCACATGTAGCGAAGGTGTCAGTGAAGTCTTTGGCTCATAAAAGAGAATCTGACCAAGGAAGTTTCAGAACACCTTTTTATGTCTGTGTTTTTATTTTGTGCTTTATGTTCTTAACATGCTTGTTGCTCCGTGGGGCACAGCCCACTACAGCACTTGTGGGGTATGTTAGAAAGACACATTACACCCTGAGCACCAGAATGACTTCATGTTCCCAACTCTGAAAGATTGGGGTCATATACTCTGAACAGTTTTGTAGTCCAAATCACATATGATATATCAAAATCTGGTTCATAATTTCTATAGTTCTGGTAGGGGACTATTTAGGTGGGTTCAGTAACCAGTGGGGTGAGATTAATTTCTCCGGTCAGGTTGAACAATTGCTCACACTGCTAGTTTCAAAGCCTGGTTTCATGTGTGGGCTTCTAAGAACAGGGATTCTAGAACAATATTTCAGAATGGTTTGGGCTGCTCAGTCAGGCAATCCCCCTTGTTACTCATTTTCTTACTTTACTTCCCCTTTTGTTCCACCCAACTGGTATTCTGGTAAATGTTTAAAAGCTGGTTCTCCAAAAAAATTATTGCAAATACATATGTACATATGATGTCTGACAATTAAGTTCGTGAACTTGTTGCAACGATGTTGCTGAACTTTTTTGGATATCAGAGGGATTATTCATCAGGAATTTTTACCAACTGGACAAACAGTTAACCAAGTTTACCATTTGGAAGTGCTGAAAAGGCGGCATGAAAAAGTTAGACGAAAATGATCTGAACTTTTTGCCAACAATTCACAGCTCTTGCATCAAGACAATACACCAGCTCACAAGGCACTGTCTGTGAGGGAGCTTTTAGCCAGTAAACAAATCCCTGTATTGGAACATCCTCCCTATTCACCTGATCTGGCCCCCGATCACTTCTTTCTTTATCCAAAGATAAAGGAAATATTGAAAGGAAGACATTTTGATGTTATTCAGGACATCAAGGGTAATATGACAATAGCTCTGATGGCCATTCCAGAAAAAGAGTTCCAAAATTGCTTTGAAGGGTGGACTAGGTCCTGGCGTCGGTGCATAGCTTACCAAGGGGAGTACTTTGAAGGTGACCGTAGTGATATTCAGCAATAAGATATGTAGCACTTTTTCTAGGATGTGTTCGCGAACTTAATTGTCAGACATTCGTATCTCAAGGTTTCACTTGAGGTGACGTTATAGGAATAGTGGCAGCAAGGTGGTCTTCTTGAGTTCTCCTCCAGGGCTTACCATAAATTGAACATCTATAACCCATCAAAGGACTTTCTGCTCATTACACAGAACAGTTAAGGGACTCGTACCAGGATTACTTGAAGAAACCAGCCCAAGAGGCACAAGATTCAACATACCCAAAGGCCAACTCCAGACCAAACCAGTGTATTACCGGGTTTGACCTACAAGTGACACACCCAGAGAGAATTGTCTACAGACACAAGAGCCCATAGGGGCCAAGCCTCATCTGAGCAGTCAACCCTCACGCAGCAGCTCATCCACTGTGGGCAAAGCCAGTTCTCACAACTAGTCAACCTAGCAGTCAATCCCATTTACTAACAAGCCAAAAGCAATTAAAGCTCAGCTTTAACAGGAGAACACACACAACACCAGTGTCACGTTTGGACACACACAGGAGACTAGGTAAGTAGTGAAAGTCAAGGTTTCACTTGATCATCGGTGACACGATCAACTCCTTGGCTGAGTCAGATAATACTTTTCCAATGCTGGAAGAATATTTTCTCAAATTTCTGTGCTACATATATGACAATCTTAAAGTTTAATCTGCTTTATTAATATTTTCTCCATCTCTGAAGCCTAGACTCTCATTAAACCAATAAATCAAGCCCTAATTTGTAGCAATTGTCAACTTCTATGGCACAAATTCTTCCAGCATGGCAGATTTCAAGCTCCCAAAGTGACATTGAATGTGGACTTGGGAAGAGATGCACAGTAGCACACTATTCTCTCCTATTTGTATCATATAAATACATGATAAATGTAAGTGACCTCAAAGGATAATAAAAGTAGGAAGAAATAATTTTGTTTAGTATAATTAATTTAAGTATATGTATATACAATTTTTAATGATGGCTGTGTTTAACAACTCATTCTCAAAATTTCTGAAAATTTAACAATCAGCTCTTACAAGCTGGTAAGAGCCAGCTCTAGCACATCACTGCTGCACCCAACCTGCATTTGGAGATGCTTTAGACTCCAGGTGACAGTATCTGACTAAGGGTAGCTAGAATCTAGCTCCACAAGGGCAAGGATCTTTGTTTTTTGATGTCTTTAAAGTACCTAGAACAGTGCTGAACACATTATGGCTGCTCAGTAAAGATTGCTGAATTGAATTTATTGAAATTTAGTTAGCACACATAGTGAAAAGTCTACATGTAGGTGGTTCCAGAGCTGATCCACCCAGGACACTGGGTCAACCGCTCTGTGAGGTTTTGGCTTTTTCCTTATGACTGGGAAGGTAGGTGCCACAGCCCCAAACATCGTACTCTCACAGCTCAATGTGGAAGGAAGGAAGAAGCAGAAACCAGGCTATGAGAAATATCTCCTCAAGTATTTTCCTGTTTTCTCAAGCACGTAGAACATGATCAGCTGCAAGGAGACTGGGAAAGCCAGTGACCCTCTTTTTTCGACTCTGTAACGGGAGATGGATAAAGAAAAAAGAAGATGTCATTATGACAGCCAAATGATTTCCTGGTTGCTTACCAGGACAATTCAATGCTAGGAATCAAGTAGTACAAATATTTATTTTGATTCAAGTGTCTTCTTCTGAATGAGGTATAATCATTGCTCTGGAATTTTGTTCCTATTGAGCTCCTTGAAGCAGTTTTAAAATAAAATCCATTACGATTGTTCCTAATTACCAAATAATTACCTTTGGAAGGAAATCTAGAAAGACTAAGAATTTATGTACAATTTGACTGAACTATATCAATTTATAACAAATCAGATACCTAGTGTACTATACAGAACTACAAAGAAAAACAAAAATTCCTTGTTAAAATCCCCCAGTCCACAAAACACTCAAATAAAATACAATAAAATTCCACAGGGAATGTGAATGGTTCTTAGGAGTATATTTTTGTGGGTTTTGATCTGCATTAATATTAACAAGGAAAATAATTGAAAACCATTCACACACAAAATGTACTCAAGCAAAGCTCAATTATTTTGAGGAGCCTTCTTCCACCCGATACTCAGAGAGCCCAAGGAAATAAACACAGCTTCCTTTGGGCTCCCAAGGCTGTCAGCACAGATGCTGGTCACTGAAGAAGATTCTTTCCAATCTGTCACTGTCCAGACACATCTATGGCAAAGAAAATCCCGGCGTGCATAAAAAGGCAGCAAATAAGTGTCAGGAACAATACTGTCTGGGGTTGACTCTTTTCAGACTCACCAAAGAATCATAGGATTTAAAACCACAATGAACCCTAGAGATTATCTTCCTCACTTACGTCCAAAACTATTTTCTCCATGGTCAGTTTATTCTAGGAAATGGTGTCATACAGAATAAACTCAAGTTTTTTCAATGCAAGACTTCTCAGAGACCTTGTGTACTGTGAAATCGCAAAACAAAAACAGCGCAACTATAATACCTAGCTTTTCTTAACACGATGTAACCATGGAACTCCCTGCCCTTTTTGTTTTTGAAATGGAACACATATTTTTCAAATTTTTTATTTTTAATTATGGTAAGATATGTATAACATACAATTTGTCATTTTAACCATTTGTCAGTATAAAGTTTAGTAGTGTTAAGTATATTCACATTGTTAGGTAACCAATCTCCAGAACTTTTTTATCTTGCAAAACCGAAACCCTATGGCCGTTAAACAACAACATTCTATTTCTGCTTCCCTTCAGTCCCTGATAACCTCCATTCTACTTTATTTCTATGATTTGACTATTTAGGTACCTCATGTAAGTGGAATCACACAGTCTTTGTTTTTCTGTGACTGGCTTATTTCACTTAGCATATTCTCAAGATTCACCCATGTTCTAGCATGTGTCAGAACTTCCTTCCTTAACAAGGCCTAATAATATTATATGTATATGCCACATTTTGTTTATCTATTCATCTGTTAATGAACATTTGGTCAGCTTCCACCTCTTGGGCATTATGAATAATGCTATTATGAACATGAGTGTGCAAATATCTGAGACCCTGCATTCAATTCTTTTGGACATATACCTAGAAATAAAAATTCTGAATCATATGGTAACTCTATTTTTAATTTTTTGAAGAGCTATCATTGTCTTTTCCATAGCAGCTGCACCATTTTCCATTCCCATTTGACATCCTTATCAGCAGTGCATAAAGATGGAAACTCTTTTTTTAAAGAACACTTAACATGGAACCAAATTTGAGAAACACAGTCTAGTCCAAATCCATCATTTTGCAAATGAAGCAATGGAAGCCCAAGAAGTAAAGGATTTGTGCAATATGACATAGCTCTTCAATGGTGAGTCAGACAGCAGCTCAGCAGGAAATGTGGACCATACAGCTGAAATAATAGAGATAATTTAATGTATAATAGAGAGAATTATAATAATGGAGAGAATTACTTACAGAAGTGTGGGCAGCATTAAGGGAAACTAGAGGGATAGGAAGAACAGTGAGAAGTAATTACCTACCGCCCCTGGCCTAAAAAGGAGGAGAGGAAATGGTGTGATTCAGCCCAGTGAAACCGAGAATCATGAGGAGATGTTCTCATAGGGGATGCAGTCACGGAGCAGACTGAACAGGGAAAAAACACTCCAACAACTCTTTGCTTTGGTCATTGATCTCCTGCCAGTTCCTCCCATTGGCCAGACCCAACCAGAAGCCAGATGGCAGGAGGACCAAGTATATAGGGGTCAGTCCCCCAAGCAAGGAGGGGAGCAGAAAAGGGAAGGGAGAAAAAGGGAAAAGACAAGAGGATGAGTACTGGGTAGAAATACAGGGGGTCTGACACAGAGGGTGTCCTAGGAGGTTTTATATACTCTTTATTGTAGAAAACTAAAAAATTCAAATGTTTAGGACATTTGAAAAAATTAATAATCTCACCACCCACAGATATCTAAGTTAACATGCTTGTTTCTAATGAATAATGTATGGCAAGACAATTTGATATATTAAGTTTTTGTTTTCACTGCTGTGTAGCAGCAGCTCCAGAATGTCTCCCCAGGAAGAACAACTTGGCTGCACCGGCAGGCTGGGCACAGACCTTGACATCATGCTTGCACGCAAGCACGCTGGTTTTAATCAGATTGTATGCTTATTTGGGGGCCTTTCTGGGGCTATTGATAGAAGCTTTCTCTTTTTTCTAGTGCCCTGAAGACATTTCTAGTATCTGCAGAGGTGCTCACTATTTTTACTTATGGCATGTTTATCTTGACTGGGTTTCTGGAGGAAGATGATGATTATGTGGGAGGGAAAATCTCCCCTACTCAAGCCACCCCTTAACCATGCTGTGGAAGAGCTAATATCGTGGTTCCTGGGGAGGCGAAAAATATCTTACATGTGGAAGGAAGATGCATTATTGTTGCCAAAGGGTGGCCTCTGCCAGATTGTGTTTTCCAAACATTGCCACCTCAGTATGTCCCATCCCGCATGTTTTTTGTTTCCTAGAACACTTTTCCCAGGGTGGAAGAGTCTCTATCCCCTCCCCTTGAACTTGTGTAGATCTTTGACTGCCTTCACCAATATAGTAACTGAGGGTGACCCCTTGTGACTGCCAAGGCTAGATCTTAGCAATGCCCCAAGCCCCTTCCTTGCTGTCTTAGGAAGCTAGTGCGTGGACCCCAGCCATCATGCTGTGAGGAAGCCCATGTGGAGAAATGTCGTGAAAAGGACACATATAGGTGTTTGAGATAATAACCTAGCTGAGATCCTAGCTGATGGTCAGCACCAAAACACCAAACATGTAACTGAAGATGCTTCCAGATGATTCTAACCCCTAACCTTGGATTAGCCCCAGCCTTCCAGTATTCCCTGCTAAGGATCTGGATATCCGCAGCAAAAACAAGCCATCCCTGTTTTTCCTTATCCAAATTCCTGATCCATAGTGTCTGTGAACATGATAGAATGGTGTTTTTTTTTTTTTTAATATCACTGAGTTATGTGGTTAATTATGGTGTAATAGTAACTGGAACAAATAAGAATGAAAGCTATGTGTTTTATTTGGTGGATGTTTTTCCTTGCCCGTTATCGGAAAGGTTCTGTGTTTCCTTTCCTTAGAAGTAGGCTTCTACCACTCTTCTGCAGATTACATCCTGAGGAAGGAAAGGAGGAAATGGGTGTCTAGGAAAGGGTGGGGGAGGCTGAAGAAGAAATGGAAATAAATACCAAAAAAAGGTTGAGTCCCCTAAACTAGAAAACTAGAACAGGGGCAGAAACAGGAACTCAGAAACCACCACCATGTCCCTCATAATGGCCAACAAAGGTGGCTAGACCTTGAGGGTCTAGACCTTGCTGCTGTGCATAGAGATACTGGACTCCAGGCATAGGACGCAGAACTGGCAAAGACTTCTGAAGCCATGGTGGTACAGCAATAACAGACAAGCAATGGGCCTTGGCAATGGTAACCGAGGCAGACTAAAGATCAGCTTCCAGGGTAACTATCTATACATATGATGCCTCCAGGACTTTGCTATAAAACGAGGCTACCCCAAAATAGCTGAATGAATTTTTCATCAACCAGATAAAATGGTGGCTTAGACTTTAATTTAATTTGATATAAAGAAAATAAGTGTTCCACGACAGATTGCCAATCTCTCCTACGTGAAATGCAAAGAAATTAGATAGACATAAAGTAAAGAAATACATAATTATGGTTGAAAAGAAGGAAACTCTGGATCACCCAGGAACTGTGAAGAATCTCCTAAAGTTAGAAAGTAGGCAAGAATAGATTAAAGAGGAAAAAACTGCAGCCCAAGATGAGGGTGGGAGAATTCAGCTGTAAGCCTCAAGGACACACCAGACCAAGAGGAAAGGGGATTCAGGAGGAGGGGACCGCTCAGAGACACCAAGGTGAGAGCAGCCGACAGGGCAGCCCTTGGGCATCCACACCTCTCCCCTAGGCATGGCAGCAGAGAGCATCAGTTCATAGCCTTCCACATAGCAGTAGGCACAGGAAGTCTGGGAGCGAGAGAGGGCAGTGTCCTGGTATGCCTCGGAGACCATCTGTGAGATATCCTGACGTCACAGAAGCCTCTGCCATGCTCATTAAAGACAGTGTTCTTACATCTCCTCAACCAGCCTGCATAGACTGTTACAGCAGATCTGGTAACAGGGAATGTTAACATTAAGGTACATAATCAAGAATCAAATATGTGAGGACAGCCAACAGCATAAGATAGAGGGGTGAAAATGAGTGGGGAAGAGAAAACTTTAAAAAAGCAGATTGAATGGTGCCTTCATCAAAGGGTTTTTTAAAAAGACATAGCTATATCAAAGATTTAAGGAAATAATACAGGCAGTCAAAAGAATAGAAAGAACCAATAAAATCTATTGGGCATGAAAATTATAATTACTGAAATCAAAAACTTAATATGGTGGTGGTAAAACAGAATGGGCATAGTTGAGGACCAAGTCAATTGGAAAATGGAGCCACGTTGTTTGCTCAAAAGACAAAATTAAGAGAATAATTTAGAGACTAAATCTAATTTCAGCATCCATGTAATAGGAATTATAAAGGAAGAACCTAGAGAAAATTAAAAGTAAATAAAAGTTAAAGAAATAACTGATTAGAAATTTATAGAACTGAAGTAAGACATGAAGTCTCTAAACTCATTACCCAGTATGGTAAAAATTTTAAATTATTTAGACACAAAAATAGAGAACAATTGTGGCCACCTAGCTTACATATTGGGACCAAGAACTATGACCACTTGTTTCAATGTGACTTAATTGTTCCAGGAAATCCTTGCCCAGGAAGATAGAGCTGTAAATCAATAAATAATTGCTGTTTATCTCAGGAAATTCATGAAAACCAATTTGTCTGGGCAAATGATTTGCCCATCTAGGCAAACAATTGTCCTCTCTGGACAATAGTGTTTTCATCTGAGCAAACAGTTCATTTATCGAACAACAGTTTACATATCAATATTTTCTTTGAGCTTCACTGTGTCCACCAATTCTAAATTATGACTTAGGAACTGTGCCCAATACCAATCCTTTCCCCGCCTTGAAAGACCGGCCTTAAATCCCATGAGACCTGACTTCCAAATCCTATAAATATCCTCTTTCTGATTTTCTCCTTCTGAGACATTGCCACCATCTCAAGGTAATGGTCTGCCTTACTGCAGCTCACCCCCCCAAAAAAACAAACACACACACACACTTTGTAGGGTCCATCTCTCCTTCAATATATACATGTCTGTCAACTTATCTTGTAAGAAAATAAGAATTTTAAACCCTGTTGTGATGTGCTGAATTTAGATCTAGAGTGGAGAAGCATGGTGGGAGTAAAATTTTTTTTTATCTGTGTTGCCTCTAACATCCCAGACCATTGTCAAAGGATGTCTCAGTCCTGAAGGAGAGTTCTTAGAAGAACAAAGCAAAAAGCTTTTGTAAGAATTATTGAATGCAACAAAATGTCTTTTTTCATATTTTTTAACTTAAGCAATGTTTTTCAGCTGCTCTCAATACTTGTGCCTAGGATATTTTAGTAACTAGAAAGAAAAACATTCAAATAGTGAAAGCTATAAGTGATGTGATTTTTTATCGTAACTGGAATTTTCTCAAATATTACAGTTTAAGATATTTCTGACAAAACCCACAGATAAAATTAACATGATTTCTTGCAGATCAAGGAAGTTACAGGATTATTTCATTACATCATACTATGAAATTTTTATTATAGTCACTCTTCATGCCAGTTTATCTTATAAAATATTTAAACTTTTCTACTAATGTTAAAAGAATTAAACATAAAATTGATGCTGCACCCAATCTCATTTTAGCAATAGATTATATTCAACTAGTAGCTTTCTATTGCTGCTGTAACAAATTACCACAAATTTAGTGTCTTAAGACAAACTAAATTTATCATCTTACAGTTCTGGAGGTCAGAAGTCTGAACTGGGTCTCACGCGGATAAAATCTAGGTGTCTGCAGAGCTGAGTTCCTTCTGGGGGCTCTAGAGGAACATCCAGTCCCTTGTGTTTTCCAGCTTCTAAGCACTGTTCATATTCCGAGCACGCCCAGTTCCTTTATGTCTAAAGCCAGTGTCATCAGGTAGAGTCCTTCTAGTGCTGCTATGTCTCCAGTCCTGTCTCTCTTCTGCCTCCGTCTTCCAATTATAAAGACTTTGGTGATTATGTTTGGCCCGCCTGGGTAATCCAGGATAATCTCCCCATCTCAAAGTCAGCTGACTACAAATTTAATTCCTTCTGAAACCTTAATTCCCCTTTACGGTGTAACCTCATGTATTCACAGGTTCTGGAGATTAAGATGTGGATATCTTTGGGAAGCCATTATTCTGCCTATCACAACCACTAAGAAACAACTCCAATAAAATATAGTTTTATGTTTTACAAAATTTGTAATATATTGTTACTTTGATCAATTATGTTCTAATTTAAATTGTAACTATAGTATAAACTTATCTCTTAAAAGTCTGATAGTCACAGGAAATAAGATTTGCAATCAGTAGACATAATTTTTATGCAAAAAAGCATAACAAGGAAAGCAATAAAGATTTTCCAGCATAAAACTATATCATAGTAGGATAAAATTCAGTGGGAGAAGTGGAATGGAAATTCAAGTCAAGGAGAAAGTGGAAATATAAATTTTTCCAATGTTTAGGGAAGGTGTGTTGTGTGTGTATTTGTAAAAAATGATGGTATATGTCAAATCGTTATGATACTTAAGTTCCATTGGATGAATTTAAAAGTGTGACTAACAAACAGGTTTACTTTAAAATGTTGGTACAATTGAATCTCACGAACTAATGTCAAACAAAAGAAGCCAGGCTATATGATTCCATTCATATAAAGTTCAGAAACAAGCCAACTCGACAGTGGTGTGAGAAGTTAGGAGAGCCATTCCTGGGGCAGAGCAGGCAGTGACTGGAAGGGGGTCCCGGGGGCTCTGGAGTCTGATGATGCTCTTTTCTTGATCTAGGTGCTGGTTACACAGGTGCGTTCACTTTGTAGAAACTCATGAACTGTACAGTTATGCTTTGTTCCCTTTTCTGTGTTTCAGTTATAATTTGGTAACATCGTTATTAGCAATATCAATATAGGTACCCCCTAGCCAAACACACACCATCTGAGCTCAGGAACCAAAGGCATTCAGATTTTGGATAAATCCCTCATTCTCTGAATTCTCACTGCTCAGTAGCCAAAACTCGAGAATTATATAGATTTGGACAGTGAGAGGCACTTATATTTACTTTTAGTCAGAAATTACATTCTTTGGAACTATTTAAACTTATCGTGAATATTTTTAAACGCCATCTTTAAAATGTGCAGTGGGAGAGGCAATTTTCTGAAAGTTCTTTTACAGCAAAAAACTTTGAAGAGGTCTTAACATAACTCTTTTGAAGTATATTCTTCAAGCAGACCACAAATTAAAAAAGTAACCAAACAAGAATATATAGGGGTTTAATTACCCAATTAACAAGATTTTAAAAATTGTTTTGTATGTACCTTCAAAGCAGAAAATGTACATTCTTTTAAACAGCCACTTCATAGTTTGAAAAATTAGCTCTACAACAAACCACACAAAGTTCAATACATTTCTGAACAATTGGTATCGTACAGTCCTCATTCAATGCCTACCATATAATTTTCACCCCAAAATACTTTTACCTGAAAATTTAAAAACATACACCTGATATAAAGTATATAAATGTTGAATCACTATGTTGTAACCTGAAACTAAGGTAATATTGTATGTCAACTATAATTAAAAATAAATTTTAAAAAATAAAAACAGAAACGTACATGTGAGTAGCTCTTGAGTTAGAGGACATCAAAATAGGAAGAAAAAAATGTGGCATTTCTTATACTTTCCAAGTGATTTGGGGGTTCCCTTAGGACTGCCCATGTCTATCCTAGCTGCCTTATCTACAGTGTCCTCTACCCTACACTGAGACTGCCTTCCCTCTGCCAGAAAGCTCACAGTTCATTTTGTTCGTGGTTTTCATATTTTCCTCATGAAAAATTCCTCAGTGCAAATTTTCTGGTAAGAAAACACCTCCTCTTCTTCATTCTTCTGTTATAAGGCTTTTAGATTTTGGATTTTGGCTCTTGGAAGTACATAGCATATACAAACAAACAAGTAAATAAATAAATGAATGAATCTTATATAACAGAATTTTCAGGATAGGCTGAAGATCATCAGAGGTGTTATTTCTTAGGGAGATCAGATCTTGACACGTGCTAGAATCTTATACTGACTTCTCCTTCCACCCTTTCTCTTAGATTCCAGCCAGAGAAATTTTCTGCTTTAAGGGTTCGTGCAACCATATTGGTTCTCCCACTTCCTACCCACCATGGTTCAGAATAATCTCCTTATCTTCATGTCAGCTGATTATCAAACACATATCTTAATTACTTCAAAGTCCTTTTTGCCATGTAACGTAATTTACTTACAGGCTCCAGGAATGAGAATGTGGACATCTTTGGGGGATCCTTCCATCTACCACTACCACCCAAGAGTCCTTTGCTGCCAAGCAAATGCAGAATCTATTGTGCTCAGGGCCCGCTCTCTGTACCCAAGAACTCTCCTTCCTCTACAAGACCAAGCAATGGAAATCACCACCCGCACCCGCTTGATTCTTTAATCTGATCTTTGTCTTGCCAGGAGCTCAGATCTCCCACATATGACATGAAGATCTATCTGAGAATCTGGTTCTGGGTCCTAGAGTCTGTTGGCTCCCTCTCCAGGTGCTTGTCCACAGCCTGGTGTTGTGCCATAATTATACAATGCTCCAGGAATTGACAACCTCTCCCCTGCAAAAAGTCCTCCATCCTGGTGAATTGGTCTCCACCATGCCCTGCCCTTGCCCTGCCCCCAGAATCTGGTACCAACAATTGCCAGAATCATACCTCAGCTTCCAATCTGTCCCCTCTAGGGCCCCAAAGAGACTCTCCCTTGCTACAGCTGGCTGAAGAGCATGAACAATAACAAGCTGCAAAGTTGCGGTCACCTATGTACGGTGTAAGTCAGGACCAATTAGTCCCGCTGTTAGAAATACAGTAAATATTTTTAATAAAATCACATTTTGTAATTTGTAGATGTAGGCAAAATGTTTTCCTAAATCATACTTATTTTGAAACATTCCTTCTCCTAAAGAAGTATGTTCTAGTTCTCTTTTCTATAAACCCAGATAACATAAACAGCATCAACAGTTTATATAATAAAGATTTCATATTTCCCAACTAACTCACAATTTCTACTCTGCTTTCAACTCCTTCTCAACGCATGTCCCTCAGGGCGTCTAACTTCTTACCTAATTCTCTAAGAGAATCCTGACACAAAGAACAGTGGCAAAAGCAGTAATAAGGAAAAGGAACAGGAAGGGCAAAGAAATCTGTGCACATGTGTAAACAAACATGCTCGTTGACACCATCTAGTGGGTGGCTAGATAACTGATCTATCCCCCTATTTGGTCTCATCCCTGCACGTCATGAGTGTTCACACATACAGACACCTCGAACTTATACACACACACAAGCAACATGAGATAATTTCTAAGTGTTTATTCTATCGTCCTTTTATTTTTGTTAACTTCATATAAATATCCATGAATCACAGTACACAAACTCAGGTGCAAGAAACACCCCCTCTCTTTATAGAAATCAATCTGACTTCTGATTCCTATGCTGGTAATGCAAGGCTGGTAGAAAAGGTAACCTCAATCACTTTCAGAGTTTCTAGATGGTTCCCTGAAGGTTCCCAAGGTTGCAGAGGTTTATCATGATTCTCCGATCAGTCTCTGCTGTCACCATCCACATGCAGAATCTCATCTGCTTAAATGAACTGTGTAGCCACTACCACCGCTCCCTTGAATCCTTCAGTGTCTCCAGGTGTTTTTGAGAAGTCGGAACCAAGACCTCCTCCTCCAAGATCCCCAGACTTCTCTCTCCTCTTACCTCCGTTCTTTCTAATCTGCGGTGGAGAGTGGCTCAGATGGACAGGGAGAAACTCCATCACACCTGCCCCCTCTCTCCACTGCCTCAGCTCTTCAAGCAGAAGGCTCTTTTTGGAGGTTCCCCTCAGAGATCTACAGCCTTCTCTTCTCCATGACTTTAGGTTTTGGAAACAAGTCAGTCAGCCACAAGCCTCCTCTGAACAAGGAACCTCAGCATCTATTATCTGTGTGAATAAAGGGAGAAAATCGAGCTGAAAAATCATAAATACCTTAAAACGCTATTTAGCAAATAGTAATGAAAATATAACCCTTCTCACTCAAACGTGAGTGTTTTGGTTTATGCTCATGTCCAAAAGAGAATTCCTGAAATCTAGATAAGACGCTGCCAGTTTCAGTGATTCAAGTTTTATGACTACTTCCAGCCTTGAGCCGAGGAGGAGGGTCTAAGCAGCAGCCACCAGGACTGCTCTTCCTTTTGGGGGTCAAACAGCATCTCTCGGTTCATGGAAAGTCTACAGGTTGTTTTAACATTAGTGTACAAGAATTTAAAAGAGAAATTATTTAGGAGTGGGTGTTTTTCAGCTAGTCACTGCAAGGTTGTCTTCCCAACCGCCTCCAACAGAAGATTTACTCTTTCCTTTATTACCACACAGTGTGAAATGTGTAGGTATTTTTAGCACTTACTTTATTTGGCCTTCTCTACCTGGAAATAAACTACGATCCGCCAAGTAAGAATAGGCAAAGTTATTCAGAGCTTGCTGCGGCAAGGGAGGCACTCTCCATCACTTGCATTTGGCAGACACTCAAAGGCAGCAGAGGAGTGGGAGAGCTTTATAGAGGAAAACGGGAAGGCTCCTGGTGTGCCCTGATCAGAGGCTGTTGGCCTAAGGAAGCTGGAGGTGGGTTAATACTGTAGGAGCAGGGCCTTCTGTGTGATTGGTTAGGGGAGCATATTCAGCTTTCTATGGTTCGTGCTAAGTGGAAGCAGAGGAAAAAAAAATTAGGAAAGCTGTCAGATGTGAATCAACTCTTGGCCATTTGAGGCCAGCCATTGTAGGGGTTATAATGACTGGTTCCTAGAGAGAGTGGGCTGACTTCCTGCAAGTCTGACTTATAGATAGTAGGCTGACTTTCTGAGCTCGTTACTGTGGATAATGGTTTGGCTTCTTGAGCTGGTGGTCACAGATTTGGAGTTGGAATTTTATTTTTATAAATGAATGTTATCTCATAGGTCTGGCCATTGGCCCTTTTATATTCACTCTCTCATCTATTATAGTTGGATATTTATGGGTATGTTTATAAATTTCTTGAGGACAGAGATCAAATCTCTGTATTTGTGCTTCCAATGCCCAAAGTCTAAGACAAACACATTTTGAAAATTAAATTGAATCACTTCACATACCTGTCTGTAGAAGTAAATTGAATATATTTCATTTTCATTCATTGGGTTTATTTTTCCTCTTTGCACAAAATTCTAAATGGACAGTACGTATACTCTTCCATTTTAAGCAAAGTTTCCCTCCACATGCTAACAACTCTCCAAATTACACTTATGATCAATTTGCCCTCAGTTATATCTCTATCCTTTCACCATCTTCTTTTATCTTCACTTGCCTGAATTCTGTCTAAATGAAGGTGGCGGGCCACGAGGTGTGGAGTATAACCAGACTGTATTCGTCAATCAGCATTTATTATTGTTATAAAATGGAACTGTGTCTACCTTTCCCAAGTCGGCTTAAAAACAAGATGCATTTGTATTGCACCAACAGTTTCCTGGTATAATTTGGTTCTGTAGCATGTTTTCATTGAAATGCACATTTTTGTGGCTTGATTTTGATTGCCTATGTGGGACTACTATGCCTTCTCTAAGCAACATAAGGTAGAATGGTTTCCAGAACAGAAGAGATGCTTCAACCTTTTAAAATTATTTTCTCTTTGTTTTTCCACATAGATATCCATGTTAGAAACCTGGGCGTAATTCTAGTCTCTCTCCCTTCCCTCATTGCTTGCATCCAGACATCAAATTCTTATTTTTACCTGAATATTTCAAACAATTCCCTTCTCTTTCTTCCCACTGATACGACCTGAGCGTGGCAGGCACCCCTCATCTCCATCCTGGATAGCTGTAAATGCATCCTCGTTGGTGTCCTGACTCCTACTTCCTACTTCGCACACTGGCAAAGAGGATTTTTCTACAATGAAAATCTGGGCACATCACTACTCTGCTTACTTCCTATAGTGGGTTCCCCACCACCTGCCAAATAAGTCAAAATTGTGGCCATGATCTTGGTAATTGGCACCCACCTGACCACTGTTTAGTCTCTTCTCCATCCTCCCAGACGCACCCAACTTCAGCTACAGGGACTAAGTGCCATTCTCTAAAAGGACCCAGATTTTCTTGCTTCCTGGCCCTTGCACATAACCTCTATTCTACTTCATGATTCAGATTAATGGCTAGTCTTCCTGATGCTCTTTCTCCAAAACTGACTTCTATTGTTTTTAGTCCCTACTGCTTAACAAAGTACCTGAGGCAGAAGAGGGAATCACTACATATTTCTTTGATACATTAGTAAATGAGTCCACAATTTGCTACCATCGTATCTCCCAAACCAGGAGCTCATTAGACATCTTTTCTCTCACTACCCTAACTTCCTGCTCCCCATCCAATCACACCTTGGGAACTACACCTTCTGGTGGCTTCCCTCCAGACAGTGGTGTGTGCTGACCAGTGTTTGGCAGCTGGTTCTTCTGGAGGGGAATGCCCTGATGTGTAGCATGTGCCAGTTTCTATAGTGTATACTCGCCCATCCAGGACCAGCTACATAATTTGTAGGGCCCAGTGCAAAATGAAAATGGAGGGTCAATTGTTAAAAAATGATTCAGAATTTCAAGACAGCAATAAGAAAGCACTAAACCAAACCTGGGCCCTGTTTAAATACAGTTTACATACCCATGGAGCCCTCACTTTGGACAATTTTGATCTACCAATGTGACATCACTGGACTCGGAGTTGAGAGATGTGTAGAATCAGACACAGACAAGCACAGACAAGCCATTTCAGAGCACCATTCCTTCTAGAGTACCTTTGCATCTCACAAAAGGCCTTCCCTTTTGACTTGTATAACCCCATCTTCTGAGCTGTCTCACCTTCCCATACAGTAACAATGACCTGCTTGTAGTTCTCCCAAATATACCATGCTTTTTCATGCTACATTATTTTGTGCACACTGTTTCCTCCAACTGCAATACCTTCTACCCTTCCTCCTTCCCAAATTCTTCATCTAAGTAGCTCCAGTTCATCCTTTAATGCTCTATTCAGACAGAAACTTTCTTCTCTGGAAAGCTTCCTCTGAAATCCTACTGACTAAGAGATTCGACTAGAATTGAAGGTAAGGTAAGAAATGGACAACAAGAGGTCACCTGTTACACATTGCTCCACCTGGAAAAGGAGCGGTAAGAAACAGACTACCTTTGTTTATATTTCAAAGAGTGAGTATATTGTGGCATAAAACTTACCACAAACCAAGGTTAACTTTGAAAAGGTCTTTTCTGCCCTATTTAATGAATTTTCCCAGGTGAGAGAATTAAGAATGCCTAATTGCTGTCCCTTTAGCTTTGGTCTGGACACTCAAATAAATAGGTCTCTTTCTCTTCTCTCTTCTCTCTTTTCACATACATAAAATGCACCATTATGAAGTGCACAGTTCAGTGACATTCAGTACATACACAATGTTGTGCAACATCATCTCTGTCTAGTACCAAGACGTTTTTTTCACCCCCAAAGGAGCCTCCAGGCCCATTAAGAGGTCCCTCCCTTTCCCCTCCCCCCAGTCCCAGGCAGCACAAATCTGGTTTTTGTCTCTATGGATTTATCTGCTCTTGGATACTTCATATAAATTGAACCATACAACACGTGATCTGTTGTGTCTGGCTTCTTTCACTTAACATAATATTTTCAAGATTCACCCATGCTGTAGCATGTGTCAGTACTCCTTTTGGCTCAGCAATATTCCCTTGTGTGGATAGACCACATTTGGCTTATCCGTTCTTTAGGTGATGGACATTTGAGTTGTTTCCACCTTTTGGCTACTGTGAATAATGTTGATACAAGTTTCTGTGTGGACGTATGTTTTCATGTCTCTTGGGTGTGTAAGAGAATTCTACTTAAGAGTAGAATTTCTGGGTCATAGAGTAATTCTATTTTTAAATTTTTGAGGAATATTCTCCCATTTTAAGCTGCCAGATGTAAGGCATACTCAACCCAATTGAAACATGCAGGTTGGGAGGGAGAACTGGAATGGGTTTTCTGTAACCTCCAGCAGCATCCCCTCCTCTCTACAGCCTGATGTGGCTGGTCCCCATGTACCACACCAAACTGCGCTGGAATTATCCATTTCTGATGCCTATAACCCCGACTGGCCTGAAAGTTTTTCCGCAGCAGGGAACACGCCTCATTATTTATCTGTGTATCTCCAGTGTTTAGTGTGTAGTATTATGCCTAGCACATAGTAGGTACTCAAAAATGTTCGTGGGTCTAAATCAACTCACGAATGATTAAACTAATTCAGGCATCATCCTTCAGTGGTTTGGTCCTTGTTTTCTAAATACAAGGTTTTTCCTCAAGATCCCCACAGAGAGCTGCTGATATGGTGCAGCACCCTCCTCTAGCACAAAGAACATGTAAATTTGGAAAGCAATAAACCCCAGATGCGCTAGCAACAATGGCGATATCTCCACTCTGGGATGGTACATTTAACTTGTGTTTAAATTAAAAGTAAGCGTCTTTGAGTATTTCCTAGTTCTTAGTACAAAGGGTTATTATCCTAAGCAAAATACAATCTCAGATAACACTGCCAATAAAGCTAAGTAATATGTCTGTAAGAAAAATGGTTTCAGTAATACACTGGTCATATTGTGTCTTTATTGTTCAGAGTTTCTAGGCCTGAAAGCTCACCCATTCTGCTTCTGTAGAATGATTAGTATATCATAGGATCATGAAAAAGGACATCGTTAATTTTCAAAATGCACAGTAAACTCAGCCCTACTGTTAAATGTAGCCATTTAACGGCTCAATTCTCACAGCTCACTGCTCGATTGGCATTAGGTGTTATCTCAATGCAATGCATGCCATCCAAGAACCTGTAAAAGAAGATGACACAGAGCTCTGTGAAAATTTCTGTCATCACAATGAAATTTTTTTCCCTGTGAACTCTCCCTTGATGTTAAAAAGCTGAGGCTAAAAATGATCAAACACCAATTAAGCCATAATGACCTAAGAATTATCAAAGACGATGACTTGGAAAAAACTATCTGCTCCTGAAAGATAAATCATGAAACATGCAAGGCAAAGAAATATTAATTCTGGGTTAAAATATTTCAATGTGGCAGACCTTAAACAGAGACAAGTTCACCGTTTCCTTTTAAACCAGCCCTTTTTTCTGTGTTTCTGATTTCTCTATACAGTTCCCCATCTCCCCATACACCAAGACTCAGGACTTGGCATCAGCCTGTAGCCTTCTCTCTCAACCCCAGTGTTATTTCCCACATTGTTCTAATACAGCCTCCAAAATTCCTCTCACATGTGCCCCCATCCTTCACCTCCTGCTGCCACATCCTACAAATCTATTTTAAGCCTTCAGTAACTCAAGATTATTAAAAGAGCATTCTAGCCAGCTTATTGCCTCCAGATTCCCTCCACTCTAATTCATTTATTAATCCTCTTCATACACAGGCTGATTCACAGTTGAAAAACTACTAGTGACATCCCATTCCCTATAGAATAAATCACTGACGCCTTGCCTGATGTTCAAAGCCCCCTATAACTCTGCTCTGACTTACTTTTCTTCACTGCAGTTAAAGTGAGTTATTTCTGTTCCTCACACACATTCTTACTATTTTAGGTGGGGTTCCCCAGAGGCTGTGTGCAGATGACTTAATGAGGAAACTAGACAGGGAAGGGAAAAGCCAAGAAGGGGTATGATTTCCAACACAGACCCTCAGAGGGGAGCCAAGGGACCATGGGCCTGATCTAGCAGGAAAGTCTTAAGTTTAAATTAAGCCTCAGAGGCAAAGTTTGTCGAGCTTTCCTACTCCCACACCAGCCAGTCATTGGCTAAGGGCTGGCTGTGTGCGGGCAGAAAAGATGAGATATAAACTCCAGGCATTTCTGGATCTCTGTGAGGAGGCAAAGCTTTCTCCAGTAGTTCAAAGGCAGTCCTCCAAGAGTCAACGGTGCAGAGCTGTTGGAAGCAAAATACACCAGAATTTGTGTAGAGGTTCAGTGGGTGGGGGTAGAAGAAAAGAAAAGGTAAAAGGATCTAGACAATTTTGGTGGAGGAGTGACAGTGCCTGCCATACCTGCTTTCCTACCTGGTGACTTACCCAGGTCAAGAGGAAAGACCTTCTCATCTTCACTTGCCCAAATCCTGACCATCATTCATAGCCCAGCTCAGAAGCTTCAACAAGCCCTCCTTAACCAACACAAAAGAGAGAGAGAGAGAGAGAGAGAGAGAGAGAGAGAGAGAGAGAGAGAGAGAGAAGTGGGCCCAGCCAACAGTGATACGTCAGCTGAATAGAAAAGGTCCCGATGTACAAGGCACAGACGTCTCCAATCCCAGTCCTAGACGATGGTGAGCATCTGAGGCATAAGGGGGAGCAGGCAGCTCAGCAGGGCGGAGAGCTCGCTGACCCTGGGTTCCTGCGTGGGTGACACTTGGAAGTCCAGGTGGTTAGACAATAAGACATCGGCTTCTTCATAAGTAGCAGGATTCCACTAAGGTTAGGGCAGTCCCTTCCAGTCTACCTGGAGGATATCAAAGCTCTGGAAGGCAGAAATAAAGCTGGGAATGGAAATCAAACACAGAAGTAACATTCTATAACTGGGACCAGCAGTAGGAATAAAAAGACAAAAGAGATAAAGGTGCAACTTGGAAAGAGACCACGGCCAAACAAGGTACCACACCCCAGATCAGGCTGGCCAAGCAGGGTGCCAGTTGTTGACCTCTACCCATGGTCAAGAGTGCAGAAGAAGCTGCTTAAACTCAAAACCAGACCTCTCGGGGATCAAAGAGGTTGCTTTTGAAGTTCTGGAGATGAAATGTCAAAAGACAGGACAGTATCTACATGCTAATCTTCAACATTAAGTCCCTCTACAGTAGAAGCGGGCAAACACAATACTTACATTCCCAGCCTCCGCTGCAACGAGAGTGGTTACATGCCACAAACCTGGCCACCAAAGTATAGATAAAAGTCTTTGGGAAAGGCTCCTCTCTGCTCTGCCCTAGTCCCCTTTTATCTGCCTGGAATGCAGATATTGGTTGCAGGTGACGTAGCAGCCATCTTATGACCATGAACATGAAAGCCACAAGCTCAAGGGTAAACAAGGAAGATAGAAAAATTCTGGTCTCTTGATATAATGTTCATCAGTGAAGTACCAAATCAAGGCTCAACATGGTGGGGATAAAGACAGGAAAAAGGAAATAAAGCCACGTTAGAAGACATAGCCGTCTTCCAAAACCAACCAGTCTTGGCAAACTCAGTTTTATGGGCCGAATTGTGTCCCCTCAAAATTCACATGTTGAAGCCATAACCTCCAGCACCTCAGAATGTGACTGCATAGGGCCTTTAAAGAGGTGATTACGTTTAAATGAGGCTGTTCCAGTGGGCCCTAATCTAATCATATTGGTTTCCACATAAGAAAGGAAATTTGGACACAAAAATAGCCACCAGAAAAAAGACCCTGTTAGAATACTATGAGAAGGCAGCCATCACAAGCCAAGGAGAGAGGTCTGAGAAGAAAACAAATTAGATGACACCTTGCCACCTGATCTTGGACTTAGCCTCCAGAACTGTGAGAAAACAAATGTCTGTTGTTTAAGTCCTCTTACCCCTTACTCTGCCACACACCCCAGTCTGTGGTATTTTGCTATGGCAGCCCTAGCAAACTAACCAATAAACCAGCCCTTCTTACCTGCGTCAAAGTTGGCTCACAGCGTGCAGGAGTTGGTTTGAAATGTGTTACCACAAGATAGCTGTCTTCATTTTCCCACCTAAGACGCTAGAAATCAGGATTGTGAAATCCATTCCTGTCCCTTTATGTGGGAGAGAGAGATGCTGGAGAGATGCTCCATCAACAATGGAGATAATACACTTGTGTCCATTAATATGTGACCATCTTTTGTGTGATTGAGGGAAGAGAGCATACACAAGAGGCATTAATTCTTCGATATCAGAAGCTAGTTCAGCTTGATAAAGTACCGTATATTCATCAGCACGTATATGCATCAGCTCTTATGGTTGCTCTAATTGGAATCACTCGAGGATAAGGCACCAACAGCAAACCCCAGTTGATAAAGGCAGGACCCACTGGAGGAAATATAAAATAGGTGATATGGAGTTGAAGGATTTATTAACAGTTTTATTACCAAAGTTAAGAGCTGTAATCTTTTTCCACTTACTTAGAAATATATTGCTGCACTTCATGGAAATCCAATAACATTTTGGCAGGTATTATGAAGTAGCTGAATAGTATCACTTAATTAGATTAATTGCCTGCTATAATTATGTAAAGAATTTCTTCATCTTTATCTCCCTTCTTTTTTCTCAGTTCTTTCCTTCCAGGGTGTTTACCAGTGGGTGGTATATTCAAGATGCAGGACACTGAGAGAATGGGAGAGAGAAAGCAATTGCTGAGACATTTGTCATGCTAAAGACATTGGGCTAAGCTCCTCTCCCTTCTCTGTACACCCCTGAGTCCCTGTGACCCACCTCCAAGGGAGCCAGTGTCACCATGGGAGAGACATTGGCTTTGCTATGCACCTGCAAACCAAAGAAAGCTTGATCTGGGTTGGAGGTGCATGAGGATGGAGGGTACAGATGTGTGAAAAAAAAGGTCAGAAGTTATGGAATGGGGAGTAGAAAGAGAGGAGAAGCTTTATCAGAGTGGAAGAGCAAAAGAAAAGAGGGGTGTTGTGGGCTGAATTGTGTCCCCTCCCCCCCCCAAAAAAACACGTTGAAGTCCTAACCCCCAGTACCCATGAATATGACTTTTTTTAGAGATATGGTCTTTGATGACATAATCAAGTTAAGATGAGTTCTTACTGGAATAGGATGGGCCCTAATCCAATATGATTGGTGTCCTTATAAAAAGAGGAACATTTATATACAGACCGACACAGAGGGAAGACAGGCATGTGAAAACAGAGGCAGAGACTGGAGTGATGCTGCCCCAAGTCAAGGAATGCCTGGGCTGCCAGAAGTAGGAAGAGGCAAGGAAGGATCCTCCACTAGAGGCTTTAGAAGGAAAAATGCTCTTGCCAACACGTTGATTTCAGGTTTCTGGCTTTCATAACTTCAAGAGAATAAGTGTCTATTGTTTTAAGCCACCCAGTAGTACATTGTTCCAGCAACCCTAGGAAACTAATACAAGGAAAGAGTGTAAAGAGCAGAAGGAAGCATCCTGAAGGTGCGTAATGCTATGGTGCCAGGCACGTTGGAAGCGCTCAGTAAATATGTTTGAATTAATAGATTAGAATGAGAGCTACTACAATGTACATACAGTGCTGAGAACAATGGGAAAGGAAATAAAGTGGGAACTGATGTCATATATCTCTCATTTCTTCCCCATTGGGTAGCTGAGCGTCTTGCAGAAAACAAGGGCTTAACAAATGTGTTGATTAACTAACTGATTAATTGATTTCCACCATCTAACGCTTATTTATCGACTCTGGGTGCACAGTTCTGCAGTGAGGTAATTTGTTTTTTTTGGAATTAGAGTGGTGATTGGTCTGAAAGAGCAACAGGGCATCTCATCATTGACAGTTTTATCTCCTCGTAGCACACAAAGGAATGTGGGGGAGAAAAACAAGGAAGCAGAAAAAGAGGAAGAAGAAGAGGAGGAACAAGAAGAGGAGAAGACAGAAAAGGAGAAGGATAAGTTGTTTCAGCTGTCAATACAGGAGAAGCAATGAGTGTAGCTTATGTGTGGTTCATGGGCAGAGAACATTTCACTCACCACTATTCTCCTTCAAGCGAGAAATGACTTTGTTTGAAAGAATGCTTTGGTAAGTTCCTGCCCACTGAGAACCTGGTTCAGCATGCATAAAGTTTTCAGGTTGGGGAAAGGTATTTTAAATGAAACCAGAGGAAGAAGTTAGCTAGTTTGCCTCTTGAAAGAAAGAGAAATGATGGTGGTGGCACAAAGGAGAGCTAGAAATGGGGAAGGGATGGCTGAGGGGCCAGCAAAAGAGAGCGCTGCTGGGATGAGATGAAGGATAAATCCAGTGGTTGGGCAGCTGCTTCAGATACGTATTGCTCTCTAACATTCCATCCAAATCTGGACTCGACTCACTCGGGTGTTTTTTTGTGTGTGTGTTTTTTTTTGCCCCACATAATGTGAGCTGAGTCTGAAGACATGTAGGAGCTCATTTGAAATCTCCTTAACCAGATCCATAAGTTTATTAGATATATTTTTCATTTCCACATTATCACAGGCAGCTAGAACTGCAAACATCTGGTACGCAAGTAGACTGGAATGTTCAAAATGGCTCATTCACATGGCTGGCAGTGGATGCTGACAGTTGGCTGGGAGTTTGGGTGAGCACATGTCGTCTGGAGCTTCTTACATCATGGTGGCCAAGTTAAAGAGGGGATATCCCAAGGGCAAGCATTCCAAGAGAGAGGAAGCAGAAGCTGTCAGTCATCAAAGAAACTGACACCGGTTAATTTCCACCGACTTCTATGGGTTAAACAGTCATCAGGCCAGCCCAGAGTCAAAGAGAGGGGAAATAAAGTCCATCTTCTAACAGGGTGAATGACAAAGAATTGGTTGCCCTCTTTAGTTAAACACAGGAAGCTAATGGAGCTTTTGAAAATGGGAATGTCTTATGTACCCATTAATATCGTTTGCTTTGCTTCAGTATAAACTAATCTCCAATCTCTTTTGGGAATGTATGTTGTTTATAAAAGTTTTGTATGAGTGGATTATTATTATTTTTTTTGAAAATCCAAACAAATATTGACCTTTTTTTTTTAATTTTTTTTTATTGGGGAAGGGGAACAGGACTTTTTTTTATTTTTTATTTTTTTTATTGGGGAACAGTGTGTACTTCCAGGCCTGTTTTCCAAGTCAAGTTGTTGTCTTTTCAGTCTTAGTTGTGGAGGGCGCAGCTCAGCTCCAGGTCCAGTTGCCATTGCTAGTTGCAGGGGGCACAGCCCACCATCCCTTGCGGGAGTTGAACTGGCAACCTTGTGGTTGAGAGGATGCACTCCAACCAACTGAGCCATCCGGGAGCTCAGCGGCAGCTCAGCTCAAGGTGCCGGGTTCAATCTTAGTTGCAAGGGGCGGAGCCCACCATCCCTTGCGGGACTCGAGGAATTGAACCGGCAACCTTGTGGTTGAGAGCCTACTGGCCCATGTGGGAATCAAACCGGCAGCCTTCAGAGTTAGGAGCATGGAGCTCTAACCTCCTGAGCCACCGGGCCGGCCCCAAATATTGACTTTTATCTCTAGATTCATGTGGAATAAAATAGATACAGCAGGAGTAGATGCAAAAAAGCAGAGGCAGAAAGGGCCATGAAAACACACATCCTTGATAATTCAATGGAAGTCAATATGATCTCTAACACTGATAAATAAATACATACATATACCAGTATTATCTTCAGTTACAGAAATAGTCACTATGAATAATAAAAATAGAAATATTTAAAATAGGGAATCATAGGGAGTAGAACTGAATACTGGGGTGTTACAGAAAACATATAAATTTAAATTTTTAAACATTTCATTTGTAATATTTTTGAAACAAAATTAAACTTTTCCTGTCTATCACATTAGCAAAGATTAAATATAGTGACAAAACCTGTTTTGGCAGGTATTGAGTAATAGGCTCTTATGACTGTTGCAGGAAACATAAATGGGTGTAACTTTTCTAGAAATGTTTTTGCAAAATGTTTGCCTGTTGTTACTACCAATCCCACTTCAAAGAATTTACCTTAAGATGATAATTACCAAAATTTGAAAAAAGGAGGCACAAAGATATTCAGCATTGTTTATAATGGTGAAAAATCAAAAGCAAACCTAAATGGTCCTCAATAGGGAACTAATTAAGTAAATTATGGTGGAGACAACGTGATAATCTCCACTCATCCTAAGTGATTTCTAGATCTAGATTTATGGATTTGGAAAGGGGTCCATGACAAATCATCGAGGAATGACAATAGTGTCAGAACATGTGTAATATATATTTACATTATTAAAGAAAAAAATTCAACTGAGTAAATTTAAAGATCTAATTGGTTTTCTTAAATTGGGCAGCTTCTCATCTAACAAATAAAGGGATCTCTGAGGAGCTGCACAAAATGGAAGGCTTTTAGAGGCAGAAGGACAAGGACGTTAAAGGAGTGAATTATTTCAGGCAAGGTCACCTTCCTTTAGGTGAAGGCAGAGGGTATTATCAGGCAGACGACCTCACTAGTGTTAATCAAAAAGTTCCAGAATGATTGGTTTAAAATTCTATTTCTGGGAGAGACTGAAACTACGATTAGGTTAGGAATTCAGTCTTAGTGGGGCTTACCACAAGTGACTCCATCTTTGGCCTTTTTTTTTTTTTTTTAAAAAACAATATAAAGCTATGTACATATACTTACATTTTGTCTTATATGTTCCAATGTGGCTATCATTGTGAGGCAGAATTTTTGGTGTTTTCTCTCTTTATTTTTCTGCTTTATAATAAGTAGCATTTTAAATATATGTAGCATTTTATAATATAAAGCTAATTTTGAAAAGAGCTACCAAACAATAATAATAACAGTATTTGCAACAATTCAAGTTTATACCTAAGCCTTTTGGATATCAACCACTTGGGAAAGAGGACAGCATCTCTGCATTTTGTAAAACAAATACTATAAAGCATAGCACAAAGTGCACTTTGGAAAATGCCAAAAGAAAATAAACCAAATGTGTGTCTTGAATAAGATTCATGTGTTTTGAATAAGATTATTCTATCTAATTTTCATGAATGTGTTTCCAGAAATAAGAATAACAGAATTCTAGGCCAAAAGCCAGAGTTTTCATATCAGGAAGAGAAAAAAGGAAAGATTCACTTGCCTTGGGGTGACTTGTAGCAAGAAAATCAGGCAAAAATGTCACTGGATGCTTTGTAATTAGTTGAGCCATTTTACCAACTTGGGAGAAAACTGAGGTTATCACTTTTATTTTTCTAATTTCTTGCTTGAGCCCTTACCTGCCTTATTTATCAGAAATTTCATTTGTGATAAAAATGAAATTTTGAAAGCTTCCTTATACCCACCATCTCAGTGCCAAGAATTCAAAGTTCAATTGCTCAGCCCCAAAGGATCAGGCAGAGGAAATTTGAGTTTTTCAGATCAAGCCCGGTACCATTTTTCTCGAAGGATGCCCAGTTGGTAGTTAGGGCTTCTTGGTTTCAAACACAGCTGTGGTCTTACACTTGGACCTTAAGATTATATCACCTTTAGTTCAACCACATGCTCAGCCGTTTTTCTCAGCATGACACTCTGCCAGACCAGTTAGATTTAGGAAAGCTGCAAATATTAAAAGCCTGTGCTGAGCCTAGTTCACCAGCCCAGATACTTCCCCACCTAAATACATAAGACAGATAGACAGATGATAGATAGATAGATAGATAGATAGATAGATAGATAGATAGATAGATAGATATTCTAGTTTGAGTCCTCGGTGACCTTTCAACTGCCTTCAGCTGGGTCGTGGCCATCTTGACTCATCAGAAAAAGCTTCAAGAACATGGAATGTCAGTAGCGAAAGAGTGAGAGGAGAGTCTCAGTGTCTTTCCTCTCAAATCTACCAGCATCCTAATTCAGTAACCATCGCTGCCAACCAGGGTTTTTGGAACAAAGTTTAGCCAAAAAGTTCCTGTTAGATTACCATGGAAACTTCCCCCAGAGTAATGGGTCCCTACTCATCTAACATTTGTGTCACTAAGAGAGCCCATTGAAGTGACATCTTTCTCCATCCCACCCCCAAAAGTATCTACTCTAAAGAGACTCACTAAAGAGGGTAAGCTAGATGAATGCTGGTAACTTCTCTATTATAAAATCCTAAATTCTTCCTAACTGGACATCGTATTAAAAAGCTTTCATTTAAATAAAAAAAGGAGGGCAGGAAGATGCCTGTATAACTTAAAATTCCCTTCTCTGTTCTTTATGTCAAGACCTAGTCTCCTGAATCAGGCTTCATAGTGTCATACACACGTTACATACCAAACCAGCTCATGAAAACGATTTCTCCCACAACAGAACCTGAGTAACCTGAGACCTGCACTGGAAATCAAGCCTTTTGTACCATTACATTTAAGCATTCCTATGTGATCTACACCTGACTTTTCTATTAGACACATACTTCGTATCTCCCTTTGTATTATATCAATAAATACAAAGATAGCCTCCGCTAGATGACTAACACTGACATACACACAACATCAGTGAAACTGGGAAAGTAAATGACTGCGACTGTTAAAAAAAAGTCTTTAAAAATTGGAAATAGGGCCGGCCCAGTGGCTCCAACGGTTGGAGCTCCATGCTCCTAACACCGAAGGCTGCCGGTCCCATTCCCACAGATACAGAGTAAGCTCTGTGTGTTACTTTTTTTAATTCCTCCTCTGACATCACACTGTTTTCTCCAGTTATTTCAGGACTTAAAGATTATATTCCAGTATAACTACATAGGCTACACAAATTGGTTTGCTTAATTTATTATTGCATTCCAGTGTTGAAAATGCATATTACAATGAAAATTTATGGAAATACTATGTAAAATATGATGCTTTAAGATTAAGCAAATACAAAACTGCTTAGCATTTTACTTCAAAGCCTTTTTTATATTTATATAAAAAAATATTTACACTTGGCAAATATTGATTGACCTACAAACATTCTCACCAACTCTTGGGAAATCTGGGAATCCTAAAAGTAGAGACGAGCATGGGTCTCTTAAAAAAAGGAAAAGTTAGAAGAAATAAAAGAAAGTAGGTAACTCATTTAAGGATAGAGTAGATAGCTAACTTGTTGAACTTGAGTGAACAGATGAAAATATAAGCTGTTTCCCAAAAAACTAAACAATACGCAAATGGGAGGTTTATATTCTTTAGCACAATTCACTTTAGCTTAAGGAGGGAAAAGGGATCTATTCCAACCTGTACTCTGGAACTCTGGATTACACTTTCTTCTTAGCTCTTCATTCTCTTCTGGTTCTTACTTCTCAGCATACAAACAAACTAAAATCTTTTGTATCTTCAAAATAAGTGTATCCCTTGATATTTTATCTGATTCTAAGTGCCATCGGGTAAAACACACTGGTGGCTACCTATCCAACAAACACTCCTCCCAGTAGAACTTCCACATGGCCATCCACTCAGCACCCCCCACCCCATGTGATTTAGGGAAAGAAGACTGCATTACAGTTAAACCCTGATTTTCAAACTCTGCTTATGCCAAACTGACCACTTGTCCACAACCGCAGACTGCCTCCTCTTTCTGTATTTGCTGCCCTAGTGAGTGGCCCCATGAATCAGTTAAAAGTCTGTGTGCAAATCATTCTAGACTTCTCTTTCTACTTCATTTCCTACACAAAGTCAACCACTAAGCATTGTAAGTTGTAATTACTAAACATTTCCCAAATCTCCTTCTTTTTATCTCCAAATATTTCATTTCACAAGTATCACTTCTCCCATGCACTACAATAATTATCTGCTTAGATAGCTCCCTGCCTTAGTTTTACTCCATCCCGGTCCTTATTTTACATTGCTGCCAGAGTGGTCTTTCTAAAAACATAAATAAGATCACGTCATTTCCTGTTTATTAATCTTCCCAAGTGTTTAATTTCCTTTAGGGTAAACTACAAACTCCTTAAAGGCACTGAGGGTTTTCTTGTTTGACTTCTAACTACTTAGATCAGTCGGAATAAACTAGATTCTGCTGTGGTAACAAACAATCCCAAAATTTCAGTGGCTCAACAGACAAAAGTATATGTGTCTTTCTGTGCTACAAGTCCCCGTAGGTTGGAAGAGAACTTTGCTCATTTTGGTTTCTCGGGACCCAGGCTAATGGAGACTCTACATTGACATGTTTTCATGATCATCACAGCTGTCGGAATGTCATAACTCTCACTGGCCCTTTACATCTTCCATCCAAAAGTGACATATGTCTCTTCTGCCTACATTTCATTGGCCAAAGCCAGTCACATGAGCTATACCTAATTGAAGAGAGGACAGACAATACAATCCTACCATGTATCTGGGAAGCAGAGAGCTGGAAAAATTTGTCAATCAGTGTTGATGGCCATTGACATTATCCATCCAGACTCACCAATCTCCAATTCCTAATATATGCCCTGTATACCAGGTCAACCAAACATCGGTAGTTGTACAAATGTATCACACGTTCTCATGTCTCTATTTTTTGTTCAGTCCAATTCATTTGTTTAGGATGCCCTTAGAATTTCTGACTTGTGAATAACTATTAATCTTTCAAGAACCAACACAGGTATCTGCTCCTTTAGAAAACATCCCTTAACCTGGGATTTCTCAAACCATCTGTGGTAAAGGATCTAGGTTTTTATTTCCAGTCCATCACGGACTAATGTTTACTTAAAATACAGTACAAATAAGTGACAATAAAAATAAAGTTTAAACAAAGACACAGAAAATACTAGCCTAAATCTGTTATTAATAAATTCCCCAAGCATTATCAGGTTGCCACAAAGTTTCTAATGACTCACAATGTGTGTACTTATCTCACTGCAGATTGCAGATGAGTAACAAGCATATTATGGTTTGACATGGCCCAGGAACCATACTTATGAGTAGCACTGTTCTAACACACTCTTATTTTCCTCCCTTCTCCAACCCTACACTTTGGGCTTTCAGTACACTCACAAATCCCTAAAATTCCTCTATCAGACCCTTGCTAAATTTGATTCTAACTGTTGGTTTATTTATCTATTTCCACCGTGCTTCTATGCCTAAGAGCGTGAACCGTTTAGCCCTGAAACTTCAGTATTTAGGAAAGTAACTAGCAGATAACTGGTATTCAGCAAAATTTTTTTGAGTGAATAAAATGGTAAGTAAATAAATAATTAGCCTACCATTTAAGTAAATCCCATTTCATGTAGACCAGAGTGTTACTATATTCAAACCTGCAAAGTAGACATTTTTATTCAAAGTTAAGATTTTAAAATAAAAGTGACTCATTAAAGAATACACTTGTTTTAAATATTGAGGAAATACAATTTGTCACAGTGGCATTGAAAGAAATTGCATTTTATTTGTGGGGTGTTTGCAAATGATGAGTTAGTAGGTAAATACATGTGAATATCTGGGATGCTTCAAGCTGTGGATATACCAGGATTAAAGTATATGATTGCCTATAACATATGGTAAAATGTGGTACAAGGATTATATGAGTGCCTGCCCACAAACTCTTTCTGCACCCACTTGTAAGATGGCTCCACTCTCTGACTTGCCTTAAAATTCCCCCATGGTACTCTGCTTTAGCTGTGACAATCATTGTTAAGTGCATGTATGTTACCTGGGGGTGGGGAGGGACAGGCTTAGGTGGGTAAGAATAAGGGTGCCTTTCTCCCTTCTCAACAGCAGATATCAAAAGTTGTTGGAGGAAGATGAGCCATTTGAGCCTCTGAGGGGGTTACTACTTTCATCTGGTTTGGCTGCAGATTTGAGGGATGGTTGAAATATTTTGGCTTCTGGGAAGTCCCGGGGCTCTGAAATGTGTACAAATGGGGTGCATTGCCATTTGTGTGAATAGAGCCCTCTGGAGTTATGCAGGGCACAGCCCTCAGAGGTGTCCACAGCATCCCCTGACTTGGCAGACCCTGTTGACGTGGTCCTCTTGGCCCTGGGAACAGTGCAAGTGTAAAGGAACTCTGGGGTTCTTGCTTGCCACTCCAGTTAGAAGTCCCACCAAAGAACTGTGGGTGCACTGGATAGCAGCAGCAGCCTTCATGGTATACCAATCAGAGACTAAAGAGTGGCAGCTGGGCAAAGGACCCACAGCACCCGTCCTCAAAAAGTTATGTACTTGCCACCATAAAAGGTTCAAATGGCTCACCTGCCACCAACAACATTTGACACTTGCTGCTGACAGAAAGGGAGACTCTATGAGGGGAAAAGACAATATTACCATCTTCTCGGTTCCAGTTCTTTCCAGCCCCAGATATCAACCTTGTTAGGCATTTTGGGGTTCTTTAGATATCCAACTACATCCCTGAATTGTACACCCAGTCTTAGCTCCACTAAGAAACATACTGGACGCTTGACCCTGGACCTTTGAGCTTCCTTTTCCTCATCTGTAGGATGAAAATAATGGTATTCACTTCATAGATATTTTGTGAGAAATTTTAAAATAACACACAAAGGGTCTAGCTCAGGGCCTGGCACACACTAAGTGCTCAACCAGCATGTTTTCTGTGTGAGACGGTGACCTCAGAGCTCCTGTCCAAGAGTGTGGACTAAGGGGTGGGGGACAGTGTACGGAACAGCAGCAGGGAGGTATTCTCCGCATCTTATACTTCTTGTTAAACCATAAGATTGTGAAAGGCAGAACCAGCGCCAGGTTTACCTTTGTATTCTCCACAGAGGCTGCCCCTGTGCTTGCTTGGCATATGGTATGATATCATTTTGACCTTGGCTGGCTCTGCAGTTTACAGAGCAGAGTACCACTGTATTACGTCATGAGATTCCAATTCTAACTCCAGCATTGCCAATAACATGCAGCATGACTTTCAGAAATGTTCTCAGAGAGACACTGTTGAGTATCTGCTATGTGGTGGGCATGGCAGCTGCAGGGGATGCAGGTATTAAGACAGACAATGGTCCTTGCCTCTAATGATGGAGACAGACTTTATATAATGATCATGTGGTTAGTTAGTTACAATTGTGATAAGAACTATGAGGGTAGAGTATACACAAAGGGACTTGAGGGTGTTTGGAGAGATAATTCAGGGAAAGCTTTTCTGAGAAATTGACATTTGCGCAGAGACCTGAAGGTTGAATTAGAATTGCCAAGTATCACAGAGGAGGGCAGGAAGGAGTGCTGTAAGTGTGTGCGAACAGCCCAGGATGGAAAGGAGCACAGCACACTGTACGAATATAAAAGGCCAATGTGGCTGAGCTTAGGTAACAAAGGTGATGGGGCATGAGATAATTCAGGAGCAGCAGGCAAGGGAGCAGATCATGCAGCAGCATTTCGGCCTTCAATCTAAGAGCAACAGGGAGCAGTGCCCTGCAAGAGGGGTCACAGTGAGAGCAAACCGTCTTGGGGTTAGGAAATAAGGACTGCGTTGTCTGTATAGAACTGAAAAGCAATAGTAAAACTAAATAGAACTTTTTTATTTTCACTATGCACTGGGAAATCTAACTATGTCAATCAGTAGTGTGCTAATAAACGTTTAAAAACTGGTTCTCTGGAGATATTTATATCAACATCTATATCTATATAGATACAGATATAATGTTACTGAGATAATGGATGTGTAGCACACGGTTTACAAATAATGGTAAAATATGCAAATACTCTTTATTGCAAATTCCTATAGCTGATGGGTTCTTACGGAATACTTTTGTTGATTTTTGCTAAAGGCTTGTATCTGTACCCAACCGATGTTTGTAATTCAACCATGAGTTCACAAATAGAATTGCATCTCAATCTGCTTCTCTCAATAAATTTATTGTCATTCACTCTGATACGTGATCTGTGAAACTATTTCTCGCTCTTGTGCAAATTAAGCCCATTAAACTGAAAATCTTTTTGTTTCAGCACTAAGCATAACACATTTTAAGTTTAATCAGCATTATTAAAATTTTCTCCATCATTTTCTTAAGTCTAGAGACAACCAGCAAAACAACAAATCAAGCCCTGATTCATAATATTTGTCAATTTCCATGGTGTAAATAATCCCACGTGGCCCTTTGCAATCTACCAACGTGACATCACTGAATGTGAGTTAGGAAGACACAGTAGCACAGCATTATATATTGTAGTGAAGATGGAAAGAAGTGGACAGATTTGATAGACACTTAGCAAGTAGAGACTTGTTAATTTGTTAGGTGCTAAGGGCAAAGGCAGAGTTTGGACCAATCGCTATCACAGGGTGACCTGAGGAGTAGCAGACAGTGAAAGCATGCATTCCTTTGGGGATGTGTTCCATTTGAGGTAGTTACATGACACAACCAAGTGGAGAAGCTGAACAGATAGACAAATGGGTTTGGAGGTCAGAGATGGATGAGTGTTGTGAATTTGGGATGCATTGATTGATACGTCGGCAGTGAATCAAATCACGCAGGGGAAAATCGTGACATGAAAGGAAAGGCCTGAGACCTTAAAAATGTCATTTGGAGGTTATCAAGAAGCAGGTAAGTAAGCTAAGGAGACGGAAAGCAGGAGAGCAGAGTATGCCATCACCAAAAGTATATGTGTTGGAGTGGATGGGTACCTCAGTTGGTTAGAGCACGAGCTCTGGGCAACAGGGCTGCCGGTTGGATTCCCACATGGGCCAGCAAGCTGCGCCCTCTGCAACTAGAATGAAGTCAATGTGCTGCCGCTGAGCTCTTGGGTGGCAGGTGGCTCAGTTGGTTGGAGTGCAAGCTCTTAATCACAAGGTTGCCAGTTTGACTCCCACAAGGAATGGTGGGCTGTGCCCCCTGCAACTAATATTGAAAACGGCAACTGGACTTGGATGGAGCTGATGAGTCCTGGGAAAAACACACTACTGTTGCCCAATAAAAAGTCCTGGAAATACACACTGTTCCCCAATAAAGTCTTGTTCCCCTTCCCCAATTAAAAATATATATATATGTGTTAAGGAGGAATGTATTGCACATTTTGCTGAGATCAGGTAAAACGAGGGTGAGCATCCTTTGGATTTAGTGATTGTGGGTGTTATTGGTGACGACAGCAAAGTCTGTTTCAGTGGAGTGTGGAAACCAAGAAGTGAAGGGGAGTTGGGAGACCAGGAGACTGGGTGCAGGCAGCTCTTTCAACAACTTAGCTAAGAGAGGAGAGAGGCAAGGTGGTGCTAGAAAGGTATGCGGAGTACAGGAAGGCCTGGGACTGATTAAATGATGATAATAGGGATCCAGACAAGAGGTAGAGGTTGATGTTAGATCAGAGTCTGTGATACTGGGGGAAAAGTGTGTGTGTGAGGGGGGTTGAATCAGGAGTAGGTTTGCAGGTTTGTCAGTGGAAAGTGGATAAAGTTTCTCTTTTTCTTAAAGCAGGAGACAAAGTAGTCTGCGAATGGGGGTCAGAGTGGCAATCAGGTTGGGAGTGGAAGTTTAGGGCAAAGTGACTAATTAGTGAATAAAGATCCGGCCAGGAGAAGCGCCACAGCAGGGTTCGTGGGTCAGCAGAATGAAGACCCTGGGCCGTGGAAGAGGATCTGCTAAAAACAAAAGCCGGGGCAGCCGGGCCTTGGATGGAAGAAATGCAGTTTCAGTTCAGTTCTGAGAGGCAGAAAGTGGAGATACACATTTGAAGTAACTCCTCCCAGACAGGAAGAAGTCTCGAGTTCTGGTCGTTTCGATCCAGCTCCTGTTCCTGCAGGGCGGCCGAAGCCCTCCCGCGGAACGCCATAGACAGCGCAAGAAGCGCTAGACAGGTAGGGAAAGGCCCCGCGCCGGCGGAAAGCAAGAGAAAGGACGGGCCTGCGGTGGCCCGCAGAGACCCGCGAGGTCGGGATCCCGCAGCCCGCCTCACCGGGCCAGGCTGGGACCGCCCCTTCCCGCCCCGGCCCCGCCCGGACTCCTCTATCGCGGAGTCGGTCTGTCCCTGCGGCTCCTTCGCCGCGGACTAGAACTCTGTGGCCTGACGTCACCGAAGCATCCGCCAATGGGTTGAAGAGGGACCGGCTGCAGCTGAAAGTGACGGCAGAAACAGCCAATGGGCGCAAGGAGGGGGCGGGCCGAGGCGGGAGTGTGAGAGTGACCGCCCGCAAGCTTGGGGAGCTGCGGGCGGTGAGGGCCGTGCGCGGCGCTGGAGGGGGCGCGGCGGGGGGCGGGGGGTGCGGCGCGGGCGGCCCCTCCCCCTGCCCAGCTCCGGGCGGGCGACCAGAGCCGCGGGAGTTTTCGCGCCCGGGAGGGAGATGCTGCTGCCGCTCGGGCTCCTTGCAGGTAACGCGCGGGGCGGCCCCTGCAGGGCCGAGCTGGGCGGAGCACGCTGCGGGGCGAGCTGAGTTGGGCGCTGAGTGGACGCTGGGTCCCCGCTGCTGCCGCACCCCCAGCTCCGCGGGCTGGCCCGGGCCCGGCGGCGGCGATGCTGGAGGAGTTGGCTCCGGGACTCGGGTTGAGGCTGGGGCCGAGGTCACGGGGAACGCGGTCCCCGGGCGCCCCGGTGTAAGCAGCACGCGGGACAAAGGGCGCGTTGTGGAGGGTGCGTGCTCCTCTTGTCCGCACCCTGGGCTGCGGCTCTGCACTCCCTCAATCCCGGGCAGTGATCACCCTGCCTGCTCCGCACCGGGCGCCTACTACACCTGGCGTCGGGGCCCCGCGCCACCCTGCGCCTCGCCGCCAGCTGTCTGGCGCGGGCGATGGCTGGGCGCAGCCGGGCCGCTTGGCCGTCTGCCCTGGGTTAAAGGCGGCTCCCCTGCAGAGCAGCGAGTGACAGCTATTCCACGCTGGCTGCCGAGCTGAGCGTCTGGAGAGCCGCGTGCACCCGCCGGGGCACCGGGGAGTCACCCAGCCGCCACTTCCCCTTGCGCAGGCTTGGAGTTTGGGGAAGCCGAGCAGGTCGAGCAACCGCCGCTTCACCTCCTACGAACTCCGCGGGCTTCTGGTCTTGTTGATGTTGTGACTGTGGGCTGTGTCTGTTTCTTTCTTTTTTTTTTAACCACACACAAAAGAAGGGAGGAGTTACAGGAAAGATCTAGCCAGCACGTTGTGGATCATCCTACTCTGCTCTTTCCTTGGGAGAGCAGATGAACGGGGAGAATTCCTTGAGAAACCATTGCAGTAACTACTTCCTGGGTACCCTCGCTTTCCCCTCTCCCTGCGGTCCCGACCGCGTCAGGCGTGCCCCAGGTGGAGATAGGGTAAAGTAAAGCAGACCGACTTCCACGGGAAAATGGCTACAAGCTACTGGCTAGCTGGAAACTTTCTGGGACAGTGGAACTGTGAATGTGGAACCACACGCAGCCATTCTTGCTATAGGCAGGCATGGGCCTCATGTGTCACTGAATTGAAAAACGGGAAGGCGATCTCTGGAGAAAGCATGTTAGCATTTTGTTCAGCGCAATGTGGTGGGGGGAGGTTGAGATGACCGTCTCCCTTGCCATGAGGTCTCCAAGGGAGGAGCAGTCAGCTCAGGTCTCCAGATACTGGGTCAGAAACCATCGAGTTATTTAATCTGGTATCCAGAGGCTCTGTTTCATCACAGCCTGGCAAGAGGGCAGCTGGCGTGTGGAAGGATTGTTACTGATGAGGTAGAGAGGCCAGCCCGAGGCCAGCAGGCCCTTGAGTGCATGTGGAAGCATTTTCTGTGGTCGGTGGCTGCTGCTCATTTTTCCAGGCTTGCTCATTTTTTAGGTTTGATCTGCCATTCTGTTTCCTGCAGTCCAGGCTGCTGTCTCAGCAGTCATGGGTCCCCAGCATTCACAGCTCAGTGACATTTGTTTTTGGGAGCAGAGTGGGTGCCCTGTTTCAGGTCTTTTTGACCTTTTCATTGATGATTGATTCATTTGTTTTAACCCCCTGAAAATAGAGGCCTGGTATGAGAAGTTGGAGAAGTTGGCAATAAAGAGACTTCTGCTTTGTTCCAAATTCAACTGCTAGTAGGGCTACTTCATTCTGAACACACTGTGAAATGGGCACAGGCGTCAGATGGGGATGAGAGCACCAACTTTATCCCTGGTAAAACTGGTTAGAGCACTGCTTGGACTGAACTGAGGCTGAGGCCACAGTGGGGCTTCCTTTTTCTCACTCCCTGTAAAAACCTTACCAGCTACATCCAAGAGCCAGGGCTCCCAGGTAGGACATAACCTGGAGACAAGGAACAGGGCAATGCAGCCAAGGGCCCATCAGAAGAAAGATGGAACGTGTCCCTTCCTATTTCATGGCCTGGGTACAAAAAAAAAAAAAAAGAAAAAAAAAAGGTGGAGGGGAATGGTCCCCCTATCTGTACCACCTCATGTGGGCAGGGTTTTTTTAACCTGACTGCCGAGCCTGGCTGGGATCACTGAAGAACAAAGGCCATTTACCATAGTGGGAAGCAGAGTTGGGAATAGGATCAGAATTGGGAACAGGATCAGCCATTAGACTGATCCTACACTGAAGTTTCTGCAGGAGACACAGACACCTGGCCAGGGAAGCAATGCCCTGGGTCTGCCCAAAAGAAGGGCACCTTTTTCTCACTTGTATCAGATCACCTGATGGGCTACTGCTGGCCTTGGTAAGCAGTCTACAGGAATAGACAATTAATTGATGGGCAACATCAGTGATTCCAAGACAGAAAGTCAGGGACTACTAGGCATCAGGAACTAATTTCGCCAAAATAGCTACAGTAACTGGAACTAAATTATTTCCATATATTCTCTCCTTTAATCCTTACCACAACCCCCTGAAGTAAGTAGTGGTACCCTGTTGTACCGATGTGGAATTGATCCTTAGAAAGACTGAGTAGCTCAAGGTCATGCAAGGAGCAAATCCAAATCTGTCCGTCTCCAGAGCCCATGCTCTTAATCACTGGTCTTTGAGAACTTTGCATGGGTTCCGAACATGCTGTAGCTTTCGTTGCACTTGCTAATCCGCAGTATTTTTCTGAACTATTCACTATACACGTTAATCATAATGCCTTAAACGAAAAAGGTATCTGTGAGTATTTTCAGAGGCAGCAAAGAAGTGGGAACCTTGGATACTAAGAGAGGGAAACTGCTACAAGGAGGGGAACCAACCAGAATGGAGAAATAATGTGGAGGGCAGGAACAGGGTAAGACTATGTTCTCTGAAGGCCCTGCAGAAGAGGAAGAGGGGATCATTCTGAGATTGACTCAACCTTTCTATTGACTCCACAGGCATCCAGGTCTGGCCCAGCAGGGCACCCCAGATGCTGGGGTCCACAGTCTGCCTTCCATATATCTCAACTGTTGCCTGAGTACGAAAATGGTTAGTCTGTGTTACAGACAATCTGAAATGACAGTGAGGCCTGACAACTAATTTCAGAAGCGCAAATTATTTCCTGGTTCAATATTCTTCCTGTAAGGTCACTTGAACCTCATGACAACCTTTTGTGAAATAATATTCAAATATTTGGGCCTAAAGCAGATAACATCAAGACCATGTATCACGTTCACTCTGTTGTGCATTTAAAACTAGTATACAATATTTGCTTTCCTCCACATTACATTAACTTTTTAAACCAAAGAACACTTTTTTATTCCTTCCATGTTAAGTCATGGTGTCTTCCTAACTATTAAGTCTTATTTATTTTAAGTAGCAGGAGTAATTTCTTTAGCTGAAATGTAGACATAGTAGTTGGGGCCTGCATGGTGACCTATATTGTGTTTGCAGCTGTAATTTGCATTTAACCAATGATTTATCCTTACACTGGAAAAGAAAAAAAAGGCAGCAGGTAGCTGGAATTCCCCTCTCCCCATTACTCGCCACCCCCGCCCCCCGCAAGCACTTGCTGAGAGCATGAGTTACATCTGGTGGAGAAGCTCAAAGGACCAGCAGTGAAAGTTGCAGAGCTTTTCCTCTCTCGATTGAAAATCTGGATCTCTTTCCAGCACCTGGAAAGGGACAATGTGACTGTTGGATCTGTCTCCGCATTCACTCAGATAGAGAAGCCTATTGAAAGGATGCTTGTGACCTCAGATGGCCTATTTGGCTGACTTATTGATTCCATAATCTGGGGTATTCCCTTAGCGACCTAGAAGCAAATATTTGTCTAAACTGCCTTGCCAATCAAAGGGCTGGGGATCGTCCTCCATTTCAGCATAAAAGGAATGGGGGCAGGTCCCTTACTCAGGAAGAAAAGAGCCTCAGCACCAACAAACCAAATACTAAAGGGGATTTTCAAAAGAAAATAGCTCTGTGCCTGTGCTTTCACCCTCCTTGAAGAAAGTACTTGTACTAAAGCTAACGTCCCCTGGGCATTCATTAAAGCCAGGCAGTGTTTCTAAGCACTTTAGTCAGATATGTTGTTTAACCCTCCCAACAACCATGTGAGGTCAGCACAGTTATCACCTCTTTAGAGGTGAGGAAACTGAGGCCCAGCGAGGTTAAGTAACTTGTCCAAAGGAACATAGGATTGGAACCTGAGGAGTTGACCCAAACATAATCCTGGTAAATCCAAAGAAAGCACCTATTGAGGATGTGGTGGGAATGGGGACAGATAAAAGGTGATTTGGGGAGGTAGTTTGTTATTTCTTTGGGCGAATTCCAAGCCAGGAAGCTCTTAGGCAGCTCTCACTGCTGAGAAGTTATTATGCTTTGCACAGTAGCACAGGAAGTGGACTCTGAGAGGATAGGTAACACACACAAGGCCACAGAACTACGTAAGACGCATGGCTGAGAGGCACAAATTTCTGGCTTTAATATTTTGCTTGTTTGAAAGAAAAGCTAAAAAAAAGTGTAAATTTTTAACCTGATTCTCTCACCAATATTGAAGGTCATAGCCTCACCTAGAATAGCCTCTGTTCTTTCAGATACAGCTCAGCCCTTTATAGAATAAGATATTTTCCCGAATCAGTGAGTCTACAATGTTCTCTCCATCCTCTGTTTACCGTCTGTGTGTGAACTACTGAACAGGCATCGATCACATGCCCTGCCTCATCATCTCTATGAAACTCTCTCCCAGATTTTCATCTAACTGGCATGAGTGTTTTGAGTTCTCAGAATCAGATTCATGTTGCATACCCCGCCCCCACATACAAGGTGCTAAGAACCCACAATGAATATTTCTTGATTTTTCTTGATTGGATTAAGATGGTAACTTTCTTTTTTTTAACTTTGTAAACTGGTTCCAGAACTATAAAAATTGATTTCCTTTATGGGGTTGATGAATATGGGAATCCATTAAATCAGTATTTCTCAAGGACAGTTCAGAATCAGAAAACCAAGGATTTCCAATGTGGTAGGTTGCAGTTGGGCCCAGGAGAATCTGTTTGTGTTCCAGGTCACTTTTCTGCCCACTAGAGTTGGAAAACCACAGCTTCAAGATTTTAATGAGCACATGCTCTCAGATTGCAGCAAAAATGACTGTCTAACTCTTATTCACTTAAGGTAAATATGTACGCTGGAGAAACATTCCTAACAATGCACTGATGAGTATTTCTATCGTGTTATTTTTCTTACAGATTTCTAACCAGCATAATGCTGCAGCCAGAGGCTGGCAGCCTGCAGTTTTCAAAATGGCCGAGTTGGAGGCCAGTTTGGATGACATCATTCCATCTTCTGTTCTTCCTCCTTTCTGGGCTAAGTTAGTAGTGGGATTTGTTTCCCTTGTGTGTTTCGCACGTAGCTATGATGGAGATTTTGTCTTTGATGACTCTGAAGCTATTATTAACAATAAGGTTTGTATTTTAATTCATTCCTGATAAACATGTTCACCACTTGCCTATGTCTCAATAATAGTCTAAGTTTGTGTTGAATCATTATTTTCTGTTAAACTTAGGTTAAGCATTTGCCTGGGCCCCAAAAATGCTCTAGATTTTCCATCTCTTTTACTTTTTTTTTTCTTTTTAAAATTAAAGTTTATCTGGGTGATAATGGTTAGTAAAGTTACATAGGTTTCAGGTGTACAATTCTGTGATACATCATGTATATATCACCTTGTGTGTTCACCACCCAGAGTCAGTTCTCCTTCCATCACTTCCATCTCTTTTAGATAGCATCTTGATTTAGGGCTCCTTTTCTTGCTGACAGCAGGGTCTCCAACCCCTGCCTAACCTCAGGCTTCAGCCTCCCTTTGTGAGGCCCCAGTCCACACCTGTATCAGAGAAACTGTTATTCTAAGATTACATGACCAGGGCGTTGTGATCTTAGACTAAGTATTTCAGGTTTTGTGATAAATTTCCAGAACTGTAGGCCAGAACTATTCCACCCTCCGCTCCAAAAAAAGAAAAAAAAAATATGCATTTGCTGCAGTGATGGAAGAGTCTGATCACCCACCAAAAGTTACGTCCTCAGCAGCAGGCAGCAAGCTGGCTGCTTCTTTGTCCTTCGTTGATAGCATCATGACAGTCTGATGACAGCTGCTAGAGGACAGGTTGCGTGCTGCCCATGGATAATGCAGTTCCTGCTCATTTCATGTTCAGAGACGCAAATGTGCTGAATTTGCAATTTCCCAGCCAGTTTTGCCCTATCAGTGGGAGCTTGCTATATTGGTGTAGGGAAAATGATACTCTTTCACTTACTAACTAGAGATAGGAAGAAGAAATAGGTTTGTGGAAAGGGAAGAAAAAGATTTAATGGAGCTAAAAGAAAATCAGAACAAGACTTGGAGACAGGGAAGGCCCAGAGGAGAAAGAACATGGAAATAACACAGGTTAGAGCCTTGGTGACAATCTAGTTACTCAGCAGATATTTTATGTGTGTGCCTTAACCAGTAAAGAGAGTTTGAAGGAACATACTTTCTCCCTCTTCCTCTCCCTCTCCCTCTCCCTCTCCCTCTCCCTCTCTCTCTCTCCCTCTCTCCTTCCCTCCCTCCCTCCCTTGTTCTCCTTGTAATTCTCTCTAGTAATGCAACTGTAGGAACTCTTTGTAACACTGTTGAATGCTCTTAAATTTTTGAAGTCATGGATTCTACCAAATGAGGAAAAACGTCATTTTCATATTGAAAATGTTGGGAAAAATTCTGTATGTAACAAACATTTTTTCCAGTGTGGGGGAGGGGAGTGGGGGAAATGACTTTTGCAAATATTTTATTTATAATACATTGTAATTGATATTCTCCATTTTGATGGCACAAACTACAGCATTATTGATGCTTCTTTTTCATTCAAGTTCTTCCCTTGTAATTCAGTTTCACCCAGCAATTGTTGCAGCTGTTTCTGTTTCAGTTCTTTTTAAAACTGTGCCTAAGAGAAAAAGAAGCTTGTAGCTCAAAGCAACTATGTCACATCCGTGGCTTCATAGCTCCAGAATTGCTTTCCTAACAAGTAGTGGAGGATATGACTTAATTTTTAAAATATCATGATTTTATTGAGTGTTTCTTGACTCTTCTACTTTTATTAAGGACGGTATATAAAGCGTGAACTCAGAACCTATGTGGAAGAACTTTGGTGAGCAAGGCAGGGCAACGCATGAGCTCCGCTGGATGTGGGGTGCCCTGGTGTGGGGACATTCTCTTTCCTTCGCTGTGGGGTGAGGCAGATGAAGCCCAGTCGTTGCTCTGCTGTGCATTGTCTTGGCAGCGTTTTGCAGAGCCTCACACTGTGCCCCTGTGTTAACTCACTAGCCCTCCCTTTTTTCTTTCCTCTTTAATGAAAGGCACTCCTTCCTTCGTTGGCACCATGCCTCCAGTAATGTGAAACAGGCTGTTACTGGGTTTTATTGGTGTTCAGGACTGTTTTCCAGATGCTTCCTTGTAGTGTTGAGTTGCCTGCTTTCATTGAGATGATGATTTTCTTTGAGACAGTAGAGTTATCAGGAATTTCAGACATAACACGTCTTTTCCATAAATCTTTATGAGGAAAGATTGACCTTTCTTCCTGTAGCAGGCCCTGCTCTGTGTAGGCTACACCTAATCGAATATTTAGAACTTTGGTGTTTGTTTTCTGCTCAAATGGAGGGGAAGATTGTCTACCCAAACCCTTCACAGCTAAACAAGAACTCCTGGGACAGTGCAAAAGAAGATGGACTTCCAGTTTTGTAACGGAGTGAGCTCAGTTGGTAGATGGATGACAGAACCTTCAGGAAATATCTAACCGACTCATATAGAGGGGGTCGATATGCTCAAGGCCTCTGAGGCCGATACCCAGTGGAGGTGAAATTCACCCTCAAAGTGAGTATCAGGTGACCAACTTTGCATCTCTTGCCTCTTCGCCAGCCTTTCCCTTTGAGTCAGCAAGCATTTAAGTAGCTAGGACTCACTGAACTCTACTGTGTGTCATGAACACTGGTTATGCTCTTGGGCCAGCCATGATTTGACACACTTTCTCTGTTTGGGGCATTCCCCACCTTCTGGTTGTTACAAGCTGCAACGACTGTCCAGTTTGGATGCAGACACAGGTATAGGCTCTCCTATCAGGTGTGCCCACCTGGTGGAGTCAGGAGCTAGTCATGCAAAGAAGTGGGGGCGTGGAGGCAGCCGGGCAGCCTCCGCAGGTTGTCCAGTAGTGTGATTTGGGGGCGTGCATCTGGCTGCACAGCCCGGACCTGGTTTTCCAGCCCACGGTAGTCAGGGAGACTTGCAATCCCCTTGAGCATTCCTTTCTTTTGCTTAAGCTAATCAGAGTTGATTTTGGTGACTGCGGTGAAGAGTCTTGACTGATACACCATGCTGTGTTTACTTAGTACATCATAATTTCTAGTCCCTAAAATATTCCTATCTAATTATGCTTTAAACAGAAAATTAATATTTGGTTTTGTTACTTACCCTACAGGACCGTGTCTGCCTTCTTATTAGACACAATTTATACAATCTAGGTTCATACTTAAATGTAAAAAAAGTGCATTTTTAAGCATCTGCAGTACAGTACCAAATTAAATTGCCTTAGTAGTAAGGAAGGTATAGTTTTGGGTTTTTTTTAATATTTTGTGATCTTTACCTTTAAAAAATTATGTGGACTGTTTGCTTTAATTGTACTGTTTGCTTAGTTCATGATCAAAAATTGGAAACTTGTATATGTTTATCCACACTTATGTTTTAACTGGGATATTTTTGGCAAATTAACTTACGCATTGGATATGAGAGAAGGTAATAGTGATGTCCTTTTGCTACATGATCTATTCATTCAGTATAGATTGAGGACCTTCTGTGTACTCCTAGCAAACACAGATGTGTCCCTGGCCTCTTGGAGCCCCAGTCCAGTGGGGCAGACAGAAAATAGTTACATGATTACAAATCACCAGTGGGCCAGACGCTATGAGGATAGATGCAAGATACCCCAAGACCCACAGAAGGGAAATTGCATCAGCTCAGGAAGGTCATAGCTAAATGGCCAAGATATGAACTGCGGTAGGAGCTGAGTTGTGAAGACTTGAGGGATAACCACCTGCGTGGAGACCTGCACATGCAAAGCCTTTGGAATGGGGGACAGCAGGAGCTGTGTAGGGACTGGATCACCAAGGCCATTAGCAGGATCACCAAGTCTGAGAGATGAGCCTGCAGAGTTTGGTGGAAGCCAGTGTACCCCGGACTATGGATTCCACATCAAGACATTGGCTTTGTCCTAGAAAAGGAGAGAGCTGTTGCAGTGTTTTAAGCAGGGGTGGGTGGAATGACCTGATTTGCATTTTGGAGAGATCAATGTGGAAAACATGTCAGAGGGTGCAGGAGACCCTCTAGGAGGCCTGCATGTGTCCTAGGTAAGAAATAATGGTGGCTTGGCCCAGGACTGGTGGGAGAAATGGAGAATAAAGGTATGAAGAACTTTAAAGAAGAAGACTTGGTGAGGGCTTAGATAGGGGGTGAGGAGTCATGACTCCTTTGTCCAGAATGTCCTCTGATTGTGTTCCTGCAGGATCTCCGAGCAGAAACGCCCCTTGGGGACCTGTGGCATCATGACTTCTGGGGCAGTAGGCTTACCAGCAACACCAGCCACAAGTCCTACCGACCTCTCACCGTCCTGACGTTCAGGTGAGGTATGACCGCGTGGGCTGTACGGCAGGGTCCCCCAAGTCTTGTGCATGATAATGTACCATGTTGTACGTGACAAGGTTTCCAGAGTCCGTGAGTCAAGTCAGTGGTTCCTAGGGAAGTATAAGCCACTCACCTCTGAGGGGCTCCAAGAAGTACATGATAGTTCCAGCTATTAGGAGTTAGGTCACAGGACAACGAGAGAGTGTGCAAGAGGAAACTTCATTGCAGGCGTCACTTTGGCTCTGCAGATGCTATCCATGGAGAAGACTGACATGGCTCCTTGTGCAAGGAAGACATGCAAATTGGTGAAGTGTTCCGTTTTGTACAGTTCTTGGAGGTTGGATCCTTTGCTGGTTACTGAGGAAACAATGAGTTAAGGCAAGATATGACAGCTAATGAAATTATGATTTTTTTCATTACAAAAAAAGTTACAAGTCTTCCTACTGTTACCAAGTCAATAGGCAAAAACCAAATGAAGCTAAAAACAACCTCACCACCCCCTCATTAATTAGGGAGCTGTTTGCATTAAATAGATTTAGTCACCACACAAAGTTTCCATTCATAGCTGTTTCTTGGATGCATTAAATACTTGTGTATGGATCTCTCAAAGAAACGTGGAAATGATGAATTGGAACCGCTGGTAATTGAAAACTAGTCAGAAATAAGAATTCCTGACAATGAGGAAGTGTTCATTGTTCAGAAGGCTGGTGGACAAACTATAAAGGAGTACTTTTGGGCGGGAGTGGGGGGTAAGCAAGTTACACGACTATCTTAAATGCAGATCCCTATGGGGTAGCCATGAGCAATGTATTATGTCTTCTTGGAATGCAGTCTTGCCTTGTTTGCTCTTAAAAAATTCTTTTGCTTTCCCTCTCCAAGTATTTTCTGTCCCACTCCTCAGAGGTCCCCTTATCGTCCATTCTCCCCTCTGCAGTTAATTATATTCTTACCTTTCTTCAATCTTCTTAATTTGACAGGCATTATTTATCTCAGTGCTATTTTACTAAAATTACACAAAGTCTTTCTCTTCTCCTTTTGATACCTTCACTCACCAGCCTTTCCCTTCGGACGGTTGCGTTTTATTTCACGTGCCTGTGTGCATCTGGTGTGAGCACCCTTCTTTTGCTACAGGATTAACTATTATTTGTCGGGAGGGTTCCATCCTGTGAGTTTCCACGTGGTCAACATCCTCCTGCATGGCGGGATCTCGGTGCTCATGGTGGACGTCTTCTCGGTGCTGTTCGGTGGCCTGCACTACACCAGTAAAGGCCGGAGGTTAAACTTGGCCCCCAGATCGTCCCTGCTGGCGGCACTGCTGTTTGCCGTACATCCAGTGCACACCGAGTGTGTAAGTATTGTCTGCTCACAACGTCTGCACTCGTGAAAGGACGAGAAGCTGGGCATGTGTTAGTTTGTCTCCTAAATCAGGGTTCCTTTAAATGCTCATAGAGCTGTAGAAAGTATACGCTGCCATGCCCTGCCAGACATCTGAAATGACTGTTTGTAGATGCAGCAGGTCTCTCTCATGGAAAAATGAGGAGTCCCATATTGGTGAAGACTTTGTCATGACAGTATGCTATGATCCCTGGTGACACTTTCTGTTTTGCTTATATGGCCACACTGTAAAGGTATAAATGTTGAATGTTGTCTGGCTTAGGGGTCTAAGCGCTGAGATTACCTTTCTTCGGCAAAGGATCTGATGCAATTTTCCTATGTTAGCTGAGAGATTTATAATTTCCAAAATACTTTCTCATACTATCGTGACTGTCATAAAACCTCTGTGGGGTCAGACGGGGCAGCATAACAATTTTCACTTTACGGAAGAAAAAATGGACTTGGAGGACAAATAAGGACTTATCCCAGATTAGTCATGTAGCTGGTTAGATATAAGGATAGAATTTAAAATCCAGTTGTCCAAGGTTTATGTAGAGGAGATGCCGGCATACTTTGAGTTGAACTGAAAAGTGGGTCCCTACATCCTGCTGTGGAATTTCTCATGAATTCTCCCCACCTTCCTTCTCTTCCTCTTCTTCACTCTCTGTATTATCCTCCTCCCCTTAATAGACTTGGCCCAGGTAGTTTGGCAGCTCCTGGCAGGGACCTAACCTGCTGTCCTGTGGGCCATGCCTTTATTTCATTGAGCTGCTGCTTAATATATTTGGCACAAACTGTATGGGGTTTTCAGGAACTACACTACCTCCCACTCCGTGAGAACCCTTCGAAAATGTAAATCACCATGTTTGCTGAGGGAAAAGATTTGATTTTAGTCATTCATTCTGTGAGCGTGAAGTACCTAGTATAAAATGCTGCATGTACTTTATTACTTCACAATAGACCTCTGCATCTCATATGTATTTAAGTACCTACATATTAACAAATGGTATTGAGCATCTTGAAATTAAGTTTCAAAATGTTGAGCAAAATTCCTGCCTTTAGCGTCTGATTTTATTAAACTACCTGTTCTTTGGCATTAAGAAGATTGTGGAATTATTCTCATAATGTTCTGTGAATATCTTATTACTGTAAAGCTTTAAAAAATTATCATAATTTTTTATTTCAGCAAATTCAGAGAACTTAAGGGATTGGCAGGCTGAGAACTGTTGTAAGCTATATATATATGTATATACGTATGTGTATATATGATCAAATAGAATATTTTTTTCTGTGGGAGTTCTCTTTATGGTCTAAATATCTGTTGGGACCTAGAAATAGTATACACATTGATCAGAAATAAGGGAATCTCTGGCAAAACTACTGATTTACTGTTTTGGTCCTTATCTAATTTTGTGTAATATTAAAAGCAAAATTAAATGGTTGAATTATTAACCAGAGAAATTTTTCTAAATTTCTGATTTTAAATATTGAGAAGTTATAGAAAAGTTTGAAATGTGTACAAAGCCCCAGATAAATGCAATCTGGGAACGTGTTAACCCCAAAAGTCTACATTTCAGATATTTCAGATTGAGCCCAAGGAAGTCGAGCTATAGGAGAAAGGGAAACATCTGAAGACATTTCATTTCTTCCACACCTCCATTCCCTGAAAGCCATTCAACTCCTATTGCAAGGAAAAGTTACGGGTCATTAAAAATTAGCATTCCTAAGACAGGTAATTTGTATATTCACCGTTCATTGTTATGACAAATAGTATTCAGTTTCCTCCTATCTACACCCTCATGTATTTCCCACTTAACCCAGCTTTAAAAATGAGCAAAAAGCCAGGATCACCCAAGGAACCAAATGGAAGGAGAATTCCCAAAGGTTTCCAGGCCAGCACTAGAGAAGCAAGCCTGTGCTCTGGCTGTGGGCATGGCCAGGATCTGTAAGGATCCCCACCGCCCACCCCACCTCAGCATTGACCTGGGTTGAGGATTGGGGATTTGGGCAGTAATTATGCTGCTTCTGTTTACATTTATGAAAGGAAAGCAGTGGCAGTGTAGGCCCTTCCAAGTTTTATTAATGTAAATTTCTTTGTATTAACATTTATGTGATTTGTGTCCTGACATTAACACTGAGAATGTTTTTGCTCATTGCACATAAGAACCTACATTTTCCAGTCTTCTGGGTAACCAGCCATCGACTTTGCCCAAGACTGAAGGGATTCTGGAACACAGGACTTTCTCCATTTTAAAATGGGATCAGTCCCAGGCAAACCGAGATGAGTCAGTCACACCCTATAGTTTAGTTTTCCAACCTCCCAGTCCCCAAGTGGTAATTAAATAATTGTAATCAGGTTTTGTTTTTTGTTTTTTGTTTTTGTTTTTGCTCCTCACATGGTATGAATGTCTCTCATTTTCCAATATGCTGCCCTAAATTGCTCTGGGGTATTTGTAGATGTATAAGGCCTCCAACAGAGCAGTCACCAGAAGAGGGAGGTGAGCTAAGAGAAAGGGTTGCGTAGCCTCTTGTCTCTTTGGAGATCAGGATGGCAGCCCCAGGGGTTCCCTGAGGACACCAGTGCAACTGTAGGCTTTCCTTTTTCTCGGAGCATTGCTGAAGATTTCAAATTGCCTGAATGTAGGTATCAAAGAGGGCAGCTCAAGCCTCTGTAATAATTTTACCCCTCCAACAAACCCAGAGTTGAATACTGAAGGGATTAGGTGGGGAAATATGCACCCTCTCCCGTGCTTCTAATTCCTTCTTATGCCCCCTGTGCACATTGTTCCTAGTGGGGAATCAACAGTGACCCCTGCTTTATGGATTTGGACGGATTGTAATTTTTCCAGAAAACTGTAGGAGAGGCAGAAATTTTTCTCTACCCTTCTAGATTCTTTAAGCTGGCCTAATAATTAAATCAACATAAGACATATTAACGAGAGAAAATAACCAAATTTAATTATGTATATACGTACAGGAACCCTACATACACGAGAGAGTCAGAGATCCCACATACATGAGAGGTTCAGAGACAGAAAGGGAACATGAGGTACATATGGCCTCCTGAGCCAAGGAATGATGTGAGATGCCTAAGATGCTGTGCGGCTTCGCAGGAGAGGAAGGAAATTTGCAGGATGATAAAAAGAGCAGATGATCAGTAATTAGAAGTTTGCCCTGCCCTATAGAGAGATCATAAAAAGTTACTTCTGGTCATAACTCATTATGGGCACCACTTTCAATTTAGATTCTCCTAGGTAGTTAAGGGAGGAGCAGAAGTTTCTCCTGAGCCCACAGAGTCTCAATTGTCTTCAGCTGCAAATAATCCACAGTCCAAAGTGGCACATCTTGGGGAGGTTTGTTCGAAACTCCTTCAAAATCCTGACATGAGTGTTTCAGGTTATTTGTAAGGAAAAAATAGCCTTTGTAAAAAAACTTTCCCTGAAAACACATATTATGCAAATATCAGAGAAGAAAAACAGTTGAATAATTGTAATCAGATTTTGTTCCTCCCCATGAGTCTCTTCGTACTCGTGCCCATCCCCCAAGCAGGTAGACACAGTATCTGCTGCTGGGATAGCCTTTTATCATTTTGTTCTATGAAATTGCTTTGATTACTATGCCAGAAATTCATTGTAAGGACTAAATACTCTTTTCACTTTAAAACATTTGCCATACTTTTTAAGACTTGTTTTTCTTTGTGTCAGACAATATAATGTACATTGCTTAAGACTTGGATGTATCTTCACCAATTACGCAAATGAAGACTGTTTTAAAAATAAATGTATGATGTTTAAAGTTCATTTTAGTGCCAGTCTTTAACTGTACCCAGGTAAGAAGTGGTTTAGGCTGGCTGTTTTGGCCCCTATTCCTGGTATTTATCCAAGCCACTTCCCTCCCCTTCACACATTGCAAGGAGCTTTGTTCTCTGACCCCCACATTCCTCACTCTCTGTTCCTCCTGACCTCCGTGATCTAAAGGCCCCTTTGGATAAGCTTCTCTGGGTTGGCTTCGTCTACTTTGCCTTTTGGAAGGGTTTGAGATTCCAGGCCATCTTCAGGCCCTGTCGCTAGCCACAGCTGGAAAATACCCCTCCTTTCCCTCTCATTGTCCTAGCGGGAGCCCCACAGAACCAGCTGCTCTCTCACTCACCAAGCTGCTGTGGAGCCTACCTGCCTCAGCCTGAGCTGCTGTGTCCCTTTTCCATTCCTTTCTGCTCCTCATGTTTACGGAAGCACTCTTCAGGAGTCATGAGGGGAACTAACAGTGAGCCAGCACCTGCTGTGTATCAGGCTCTGTTGGGTTTCGCTGCATGGCTGATTTTACAGCATCCCTGATTGAGTGAGTTACAGGCCAGAGTATTCAAGAACTCTCATTGCATATTCGCTTCATTCATGCAGTAATAGTATTGTTTAACCCTCTGGCATACTGGCGTACTTGTTCCAGGCCTGTTGAACCTTTGTTAGTCCTTAGCGTCCTTCTCAGGAGGTTTTTTCGTGGGGGTGGCTTTCACAGGTTGGATTCATCAACTTGTTCAGTCTTCTCCACGTTGCATGACACCTTGAGTGGCCACATGCGTGCACCAGCAATTCATGATCAGAATGGATAATCACCCTCGACGCTTCATATCTAACCAGTGTAGCAGGAAACTACCCTGAAAAGGCTGTCTTTTTAGTTATTGCTTGTGCACACACTTGGGAATCATAGAAGTTAACTGAAGGTCTAGACCAAAAGTGAGAAGAGAACCTATTGTAAGATAAGACCGCAGGGATGTTGGGTAGTTACACAGATTATATTCTAAGGAATTTTTAGTATTTCCTGAGTTTAGGATTTGTTTAAATTTTTTTTTTTTTAATGTAAATCTTTTTTTCTTCCCTTCTTTTAAGGTTGCTGGTGTTGTCGGCCGTGCAGACCTCTTGGGGGCCCTGTTCTTTCTGTTATCTTTCCTGGGCTACTGTAAAGCATTTAAAGAAAGTAAGCATGATGTTTGCCTTCTTAATTTTGAGTTGGGAAAATATTTGTTTATATAAGTTTATCACTTTGAGGGAATGTGGGTGAAAAGGGTAAGTTCTCTGTAGATATCTTGTTTACTCCATTGCTCTTTTAATAATATTAGGTTGGTGCAAAAGTAATTGCAGTTTTTGTAATTTTTAACCTCTTAAACCTCAATTCCTTTTGCACCAACCCAATACAAAGTTTGTACATCAGTGTTCACATGGGAGCACCCTGTTGGGTGGTGGATCCAAGAACTTCTGCTCTTGGTATTAAAGCAGTTGTGACTGATTTTTGTAATTTTGTTTCCAGCAAAACTGGAGGAGAAAAAAGAGCTTTTTGGTTCTTTTTTATTAAAACCTCGTGGAGAAAAACAGAAAAATGTTAAAATGTCTAGCTGTGAATATGCACCTGGACTATGAGATTCTTGTGCTTTCATTAGAGTGGTATTAAAACTTACAAAGAAAGTCACTGTGGTTGGAGTTGAAATGACAGTTGTGTGGGAGGACGCGTGTGTGGGGAGCGATTGCCGGATTATTAGTAGCAGAACACTCACTGAGATACAGGAGAATCCCTGTATAACTCTAGCTCTACTCACTGTATGGATTCTGATCATATCCAAGTCATATCATACCTTCCCAATTGTTTTATCGTAGAAACTGGATGTGATGCTTGTAGTGTATGTAGCAGTTATATATGCCAGCTCCGGCAACAGTTACACATTCCGTTTCTGTACCTGAAGAAGTTAGATGTTTACGGAGTGGAGAACTCTCTCCTTATGTATCACAATCAATTATTTGTATTTTGAGGGGGGAGAAGGGAGAAGAAGGGAAAGCGAGGGGGGTAATTTCTTGTGGAATGCTTGACTAGAGTGGTGGGAGCACAAGCGGCTGTCCTTTGGCTTCCCTGAGCCTTTTCCACAGTTTTTCCCAAAGCTTAGGTGTAGTCCAAGGCTGCCAGCGCCGTAACATTTTTGTCATATACTAATGCTTGCACTTTGAAGTCTTGATGTCTGCTGTGAATCAATCCCTTGTTACTAATGAAGGACAGACCACTCCGTCAGGATTTCGTGTGTGCTGGGGCTGGCGAACTGGGAGAGCCTCAGGGTGCTTAAACAGGAACCCCTGGGCCGAATCCAGCTCACTCCCTCCTCTCACGTAGTCCACAAGCTAAGAATGATTTTTACAGTTTTAGATGGTTGGGGGTGGAGGGGGAGGATAACACTTTGTGACATATAAAAAGTTACATTAAATTCAGATTTCAGTCCATATGTAAAGATTTTTGGTACATAGGAACACCCCCTTGTTTTCATTTTGTCTATGCTGCTTTTGCCCTACAACGGCAGAGTTTAAAAATTTTTGATAGAAGCCTGCAAAGCCTGGTCTGCAAAGCCTAAGACATTTACTGCCTGGTCCTTTACAAGGTTTGCTGACCTTTGGGACAGATGATTCACAAGGTAGCTGTCACCATCTGAGTGGTTCCCAACATTTTTTGTAGTAACAATAGGGGTTTCCAGCAGGAAAGGTTTTACTTGTGAACACAGATGACTGCTGTTAATAATAGCTGCCAGTTAGTGACCATCGGCTGACATGTGTGTAGATGTATATATGTTTTTCTCATGTAATTAATGTAACAGCATTTAAGTTAGGTGGAGTTACTTGCCCATTTTTCAGGTGTAGAACTCAGAGTACTTCCCCAGGGTCATTTAGCTGCTTAGGGCAGAAGCAGGTTCACACTTGTCCGCCTTACTAACTTCAAAGCCACCACCAACTGCATTGTGCTCGTCTGCTTCCCTGTGCTCGGGACCAGTGGTATCAGTCCCAAAATCGACGTTCAGAAGGCTGCTTACCTTACTGTTTGCTCTGAAGGATTCTGAAAGCGTTTCTAAACAAGTGTACCTTTCAAGAAATGCTGTCCTACAGTGAAAATGACATACAGACAAGATTCTTCTCTTGTGATTTTCTTTTTTAATGTCTTATAAATTACTGGGAGTTTCCTAACAGACACAAAACAAAGAATTAGTTATGTTATTTAAATCCCTGTAGACTTTCCCCCCTTATTTTTGATGTGGTAAAATGTACATAACATAAAATTGACCATTTAAACCACATTTAAATGTACCAGTTCAGTGGCGTTAAGTACATTCACATTGTTGTGTAACCATCACCACCATCCATCTCCAGAAGTTTTTCGTCTTCCCAAACGGAAACCCAGTTGAGTAGTAATTCCCCATTCTCCCCCGTGTTCAGCCCCTGATGACTACCTTTCTACTTTCTGTCCTTGAATATGATTATTCTCGGTACCTCATGAAAGTGGAATCATGCAGTATTTGTCTGGTTTATTTCACTTAGCATAATGTCTTCCAAGTTCATCCATGCAGTAGCATGTGCCAGAATTCCCTTCATTTTTAAGACTGAATAATATTCCCTTGAATGTATATATCACATTTTGTTTGTTTATCTGTCAATGGGAATTTGGGTTATTTCCACTTTTTGGCTATCATGAATAGTGCTGCTATGAACATGGGTATACCCTATAGACTTGAAAAAGCAGTAGACAACTTCCCTTTAACCTTTTCCCCCCCCTACAAAAGGACTTAGGCAGGATTCCAAACTCTTCTAGGACAGGCTGTATTGTTTTGATGTTCTAGATATTTATCGTTATGTGCCTAGAACATCCATGTAGAAATTATCAATAGTTTTCAAGGGTGGATTAGGAAGGGCCTGTGAGATATTTTAACCCACTCTCCCTCCCCCATCTTGTCCTGTCCAGGCTGCCCACAGGGCTCAGGTTGTGTGTCTTGGAGCACATATTGTCTCAAACCTGTAACTCCACTAACACACAGTAGATGGGTGACCCTAGTGGTCCCAGACTGTACCATACTCACTCAAGACTTGGTTACACCCAACTACTCCCCACCCTGTTTTCTTATTATTTTATCTTACCCAGGTAAAGCCACCGCTTTTTCCTGTGACTCATCATTTTTCTGACACATTGGAGAGTTTGGGGACAGCTCAGTAGAACAGCTTCAAGTACAGAGAATAGTGGTAGTGATTTTTCCCAAGACATTCGGTAACAGCAATAAGGCATGTCCAGCTCTTTCTGGGGTGGGTATCTCCTCACCTATGATCATCTTAAAACTGCCAAGAGACATTTGGCCCTCAGGGATTTGGTGCGGTAGGGAATTGCATCTGCCCCAGCCTCAGAGAACATTCAGCACCTTGGTGTGGCTTTTTCGTTAACGCATGAATCACTTAGGGGAGTGGGAGAGAGGGAGGGTGTCCATTTACTCCCTCACTGTTCTGTTCATTGCAAACAGTGGTATCTCCTGTTCTTAAGTTGGCAGTTAAATCCCAATTTGCAGTTAGGTAGGATAACAATGTATCAATAGTCTTATTTTTTCCTGAAGAAAGTTGAAAATTAAGTCTGTTGGCTTTTCTCAAAGACAGCTCTAAAGTTTCACGAAGTATCATTTTATTAATTTTAACATATCTTCCTTTAAAGTAACTACTCCATATTCTGAATGAATTTCAAAGACATCAGATGGGCTCTTTGAAGAAAGTACTAAATGTTGATAGATTTAACATATGTGCAATACATTATTTAGGAGGTCTCATTAATTCTAAAAATTATTCTTATGAAATAATGGAAAAGCAATCAGGAGACTAAAAATCCTTCTATCAAATGAACTGATACATTTGTTAGCCTCCTTTAATGGAGTATTCTCATAAAATGGTAAAAAACTAAAGACATTTTATATTGTTTTCTTGAATCCTTTTACTAACCTTTTCTCTGTTCCACTTCACATACATACATATTCTGATATATGTATCTATTTTTCATTCATTTGTGAATTATAAAATTATTTCCAAGAGTCACCCATACAAAAGGTAGATTTTTTTTTTTAATAAAGCTTTTGGAAACAAAGATAAAAGTGCTAATGTGTGATGGTTTTTCAATTAATATTTTGATATATGAGAAATCAGTGAAGTATATTTCAGTATTAATGGAACCGTATTACCTGCTAGCATTATAACCTTTCTTTCTTGGTCTAGTAGCATTCTTTTAACATTTATAATGTGTTTACTTTAAAATCGGAAAGAGATTTTATAAAGAAATTGTTATAGGCCTTTAATGTTAAGGATGCAAATGTTTTCGAGAAAGCTCACTTGGAAATACTTAATATTTGTACAACAATAGCAGTGGTAGATGTCACTTCTGTGAAAACCCTTTTAAGAATATGAATAGATTTTCATTTGATTGAAGTTACTTAGAAGAGTTAGAAGACAAATGGATGGGTAAGGAAGCCTTTGAAAAAGCCTTCCTGTTGACCTCCTGTCTACAGGCCGCCCGACCTTCCCAGGTTCTGTTTTTCTGTTCACTTGAACCCTCTTTAGGAAAAGGAAAGAGTGGATTAAAATGGAGCCTGTGGACCCGCCTCCATACTGGTATGGTCCTTTGCAGTCACCGACAGCTTATTTAGTCTTTGGAAAATATAAAGCTCTAAGAGCGGCCCCTCTACATGCATCCAGGCCTCAGGGTCTTGACCCTGAAAGTTATTTTTGGCCACGGACTTTTGTGTCCTTTCTGTCCTCTGACTGCATCCACCTGCCCATGCAGGCTTTGAGTTATAGATCAGAATGTTTTTTTCTTGGGAGTTTAAAGTGGATGGCTGAAAACACCCATCCTTCAAGCTGCACTCTCCATCATTTTGAATTGGTTTTCACTGCTATTTTCAGTTCCCGCTCATTGTTTTCGCAGACAACCCATGGAATGATTGAACTCTGCCTCCCAAGCTTGGTGCAGGTCTGTAGGCACAGAACAATGTGGATTCTTAAGAGAGGGACTAACATTCAGTTATTAGCTTACTTGGGGGAAGGAAGTCCTGTGTCCCACACATAAGGCAGTTCTCTGACTCCTTCCGAACGGGGTTCAGAGAACCAACAGGGTTCTGTGCCTGGAGACCTACCTGCTGTAACCCCAGCACCCAGCAGAACAGGGTGGGACTTTGTAACCGAATTCCCAGCGCTGTCCTCCTTGCCCCTCAGCTGGGCAACCTCACAACAGTCCCTTCCCTCTGCCAGCTGCTCTTCTCTCCTCTCCTCCCCTCCCCTTCACAATTCCCAAATCCCCCTTTGTGTCAGTATCCCCCAAACTGAGACTTCCATCCCCCAAGCTGATGGAAGTGAGTGGAGGCTTTTTTAGTCTCTGTTGACAGAGGCAGTATGTTTTCAGCAACTCTTCTGTGTTTCACATTCTCCGTACTCCTTTTCAAACATGCTAAGAATAGAAACTACTTCTTTGTAGATGATAACTCTGGCATAATTCTTAAATATCACATTAAGGTCCAACTTCATAAATATGGTGGCTAAGAGTCTTTTTTAAGAGGAGCAAAGTTTTCACCAACTAGTAATACCTTCACAGATGAGAAGCAGTTAAGAACTCTGTATGTAAAAATAATTCTGGTTAAGGCATTCGTGATAAGACACTGTTTGATTCTGTTCTAAAATCACAGAGAGGCTGAGCAATTTAGGCTGTTCGTTCTGTTAGCAATAATTAATCAAACAGTATGGGCATCCTTTGTACAGGCCCAGTTCCCGGCGTATGGATGGATACAGAAACTAGGAAGACACAGTTCATGCCCTTGAAGGGCTTACGGTCTAGTATATTTTGATTAAAAAGAGCTTCCACTATTCCGAATGCCCGTCTGGTTCTCCATACGTCCTTGTTAACTTTTATCTCCTCGTACCCACCTCACAACAGGGGTTCAGTACGCATCCCCTTCTTTTCTGGTGCGTTTATGCAGAACTGATGACTACAACTCTGTCCTGCGAATTTCTTTGTTGGCCCTGGAATGTACAGTTTATTTTTTTATTGAGGTATAATTGACATATAACATTGTATTAGTTTTAGGTGTACAACATAATAATATGTATTGTGACATGATCACCACAATAAGTTTAGTTAACATCCACCACCACACACGTTAGAATTTTTTTTCTTGTGATGAGAACTTTTAAGATCTACTCTCTCAGCATCTTTCAAATATACGGTACAGTATTACTAACTATAGTCACCATGCTGTACCTTAGATCCCTAGGACTTATTTATAATTGAAAGTCTTATGTTTTGACTAACTTCATCCATCTTGCCCACATCCCCCCACCCGCCTCTGGCAACCAACAATATTCTCTGTATGAATTTGATTTATTTTAAATTCCTCATAAAAGTGAGATCATACAGTATTTGTCTTTTCCTGTCTTATCTCTGTTAGCATAATGCCCTCAAGGTCCATCACGTTGTCACAAATGGCAAGATCTCCTTTTTGTGGCTAAATAATATTCCATTGTATGAATATGCCACGTTTTCTTTATGCATTCATCTGTTAGTACACACTTAGAGTGTTTCCATGTCTTGGCCATTGTAAATAATGCTGCAGTGAACATAGGGGTGCATATATCTTTTTGATAGTGATTTCATTTCCTTTGGATAAATACCAAGAAGCAGAATTGCTAGGTCCTATGGTAGTTCTATTTTATACGGCTAATTTCTTTCATTTACTCTCTATTAAATTTCTTTGAGTCCAACAGAGGAAAGCCCTTGATACTCATGGACATTCAGGTGTATATATTTTCATTTGGTCTTCGTGATATCTTAAGAAATAGTCAGACATTTTTTTACTTTGCCCTGTCTAATCAGTGTGGACTGTAAAGAAAAAAACAAGTGGTAAACACATGTCATGGCAATGATGATTCCTTGTCTCCGTTTCGCATGTTGTCCACATGTTTGTAAGTGTTCAACTGAGAATCAAAGAATCAAAGCTCTTTTATAGTGGAAGTTCAGTCCAGTATTTATTGGATACAATAATAGTGCTATTCATTGTTTCAACTTAGGTTTAAAGTGACCTGGTCTTTGTTCTTTCTGTATCTGAACATAAATTCAAACAAAAGGTCTAGCATTAGTTCCATATAAACTTGAAGTTCAAGAAAAGTTTTTACAGAGGAACAGATTTAATATTTTTTTATAAGGGCACAAAAAATGGCGTGCTCTGAAATTAATGATTTGACTAGTTAAAAAGCCCTTTCAGAGGATACTTTTCTTTTTGATAACCTCATTAGCTTTCTTTATAGATGTGGTATCTGTATTATATAGCTCTGCACAATTTTTAACTGCCTGAGTTTGTTAACAAGCAATTCTATGCTAACCTCTGGAATCCTGACATTTTTGAAAATGAGAAAAATCTACTAGCATAACATTTCTGTCTGCCTTTTGCGTGTGTGTGTGCTTGCGCACGCATTTAAATAGAATATCTCCAAGCAAGATCTTTTACAACAGAATCCTTTTTAAGAAAGGGCATGTCCTTATAAAGGAAGCATACATTTTCTTATAAAAAAAAGAAAAACACTAAGTCAGATGAAGTCAATGGTGCACTGGTTATTATTTCTGAATACCCAAAACAAAAAGTATTACTCTTATGATGTGACATCTTGTTGATATTTATATCTCTCTTAAAGTCTGTAGTTCGGATTGGAAATAGATAATCTCTCTGCATAATAAATTTGCTAGAATAGCTAAAACTAAACTAATACCTTAAAATACTTGTTTCATGGGAGTTAGGGCCAGGAAGAGAAATTTAATTACTTATAGTGGGGAAGAGAGGATCTTTTTAGGGAATGAATTTGATTTGCTACATACCTAGAACAACCATTTTAAATTCTAATCTATTATAAAAGACAAGATTTTAAATCTCAGTTGTTTTACATTCTTAAAACTTTATTTGCTATATTGCTTTCCTTATAATTCAGGTAGCTAAAACAAGATAACTCTTACTCTTGGGAGTAAAAGTTATTATTTCTTCATGTTTTCATTCTGACTTCAGACATCTGTTTGACTTAGAATCATACTACCATAGCTTTAAAAAAAAATAGGGCAATTGTGTAATTCACATACTGTAGGACTTTTGCTTTGGGGCCCTTGTCGACTGAATTGTGACAGTGGTATTCGTGTGTGTTCTCTGTTCTCTGCCTTCATGTTTCTTTGGTTCCTGCATTGCTTGATTTTCCCAAAACGGTCCTGTCATGTAGACCGGCAATGTCTGACTTCTTTCATTCTGCGGGTAGAAGCACTGCTTGGTTGGCTCCAACTTTTGGAACAAGAATCTGATGCTCATTGTGTCATTCTGGCAGAGAGAGTCGGGCCACCTGTCAGGGTGGCGTGGTTCCCACACACAACATGACATGCCAATTTCAAGACGGTGGAGATGCCAGGCATTGAGTGGTGAAGAGGGTAGCTCAGATAATGTGATGCTTTTTCTGAAAGATCTTCCCGCTGGAAAGTTGTGCCAAATCCAAGGCACATGCTTCATTAAATTGATCACATCTGTTGGCACTTATGAGTGTTAGCACTGACAAGTGTCTTTCTATTAGTACATTTTGGGTTGGGTTTTTTTTTTCCCCCATGCTTCCTCCACTCCATTAGCCTTTGCCTCCATTTACCTAAGTGATTGAATTATCTTACATAATAGAGACATATACAGAAACAAGGAAAATATTTTTTAGGCCCATCTCTATTATTAAGTTCTGGATCATAAACTGTTGATGTTTGCTAATAATGAATAATTATATTAGAGCAAGTTGTCTTCTTAAGTGATGAGAGATGTCGCATGGTGTCAAAATTGTTTTTTTTCTCTTCTCCTGGGTCATTGGTACTTCAAGTTTAGCAGACTGAATGGAGGTGAAACAGAGAACTCTGGGTAAAGGTAACATCCTGAGATGCTTATATAGAGCTATGATGCACCAGTTAGAATTCCCTATTTGGGGAAGTTTTTTTGAATAAAAATATTCATAAATGCAAGTGCACTGGAGGTGACATCTGCCTCTCAGGATTTATTTTTACTGTTTTTAACAGTTACTTCTACATTTAAAATTAAAATCAATTTTTCCTATGCCTTTTATAGTCCTTATGTAATTTTTTTAATAACAATTTTTTTAAAGAGTCTCTTGTGTGATGGATTTTATTCTATTGTGAAGAAGTTCAAAGACTAAATTAAAAGTGAAAAGACTTTTAGCTGTATTTGTTCACATTAAACAAATTATTAACTTTTTGGTATTAAATCACATCTCATAATTGCATAAGAAAAATGGAATTAAATAAGACTCCTGATAGACATGGAAATAAATGAAACTATTTACTGATTGAATGGGTATTTATTGAGTGCCATCTATATGCAAGGTGACCTGCCATTGTCTGTTTCAGTTGTCTTATTAAAATGCTCAAACTGTGCTCGCTTCGGCAGCACATATACTAAAATGCTCAAACTTGGAAATAAAAGAATGGTTTGCATTAGTTACTAAATAAAAGCATAGTCACAAAAACACAAAGTCCAAATTCCCTAGATTGTGCTGTATATTGGCAATTACTAGCATAAGTCACCTTGACAATTCAAAACTCAGAGAAAATCTTAATTTGGGCAATTACATGGGTAAAACTATACTATAGCAGGTCGCATTACCAGAAGTCTGTTAGGCTGGGCTGTCCCCAAACTCGGGACCAGCTTCCCAGTTGATTATTTAATTTTTATGAATCTTTTCTTGTTCACCCCGAGTACAGGAAACACTTTGTCAGTACCCTGTAGTTTGGTCTTGGTTTATCATGCACATACATACCACACATTTGTAAAGAGACCCTTTCATTTATACGATATAGTTTATAAATATTATTAAGTTTCCAGTTTAGACTCAGGATAAACTGAAGTGTGTGTGAAAGCTTAGTCTTATGACTCCTGATAAAGTATCAAGTGACTTCTCTGGTAGGGACTGGGGAGAGAAAGAGTTGGATTTCAATAGACAAACTCGTTTCATATTTTCCAGGTTTTCAAAGGCAGACTTGGAATACAGCCATGTGCCGATCATTTCCTCTGTGAGCTGCATCTTCGAGCACATGCTATAGGCAGGACTGTGCAGTAGAAACACAACGTGAGCCATCCATACAATTTAAAATTATCTAGTAGCCACATTATAAAAGGAAGTAGGGGAGATGAATTTTACCAGTATATTTTATTCAGCCCAATATATCAAAACTATAATTTCAACATGTAATCAGTATAGAAATTATGAAATATTTTGCATCCTCTATACCAAAATCTTCCAAATCAGGTGTGTGTTTTCTCTTACAACATGTCTCAACAGTATCTAGGTGAATTTCAGATGCTCATTAGTTATAATGGCTACTCTTCTGGACAGTAGTGGTCTAAAATGGTTTTCTGAATGTGGAGTCATCACTAGGTTTATAACTGACCCCTGCAATTTTGCCTTTGATTGGAAATTGCCACTGTTGAGAAGTGATACTTTAATATTTAATAATCACTGAAACTGAAGAAACTTCTTTAGCAAAGATACATTGTCTTCATCTTTCATATGTTTTCATACTGGATGTATTTGGAACAAATCAGAAGTATAAGAGAAAATTAAAGAGTAGGACTCTTCCAGAAGAATTGTCATAGAGGATTTGAGAGGTGGTGGGAATCTGGGTCCCCCACAGAAATTGGGGTTTTGAGAAGTGTGGTGAAATTTTGGAGTGAGTAAGAAGAAGGCTATCAATAAATCTGAAGGCTGTGTTTTCTATATAAGTTGTTTTTCTGTGTTCAGGGAATTTTCTAATTTAGCCATCTAAGGAGAAAGCCATTTTAAATTCCAGACAAGTGGAAAATGAGCCCATGACTTTTTCATCCCTGTAGTAATTTAACTTTGTAATTTAACTTAATGGAATGCTTTCAAGAGCAGTCTTGGGTGTTTTCATGGAGGAGCTAGAAATTTTTTGTCTTACCCAAAGCCACTGGTCCATAGGAGAAATATTAATCCATGTTATGGTCAAGTAAAATACAAGCTAATTCAGTTTTTCTAGGAAGAAATGTAAAATGAGCGAGGGACCTGCTTTTAATATTAAGAATGGGGAACATTACATTGGGAAATAATATTATGTTTTGTTAAGAGCTATGAACACAAATTGTGGGAGTGGGGGAAGCTTAAAAAAATCAAATCTAGGTAATGGGGCAAGAGGTCCATTGGTTTCTCATGAACTCACTGAGCCTAATACTTAGTGGACATGGGCTGGGCCTGGTGTAGGGTCTGGAGGGGCATAGGAGCCGGAGTAGGGGTGTCTTTTACCACATTTATCTGGTAGAAGAGACCCTGTGATAATTAATGGGTTCGTTTATAATTAAAGGTGTCTATTTACATATAAACTGCAATTATGAGAAAATCCTGAAAGTAGATTGACACAGACTCAGGAAGACGTGTTATGGGAGAAAGAGCTACATGAACCAACAAGAGGACAAGCCTTAAGCGTGTCGTCTGCCATCCATTTCCGTCGTATGTCATATTCTCCCTGGCCTGGTGCATTGTGAGCTGTGATCACCTCCATTTTGCCAGCTGGACCCCTGTGCTCTGCTGCTAAAATGTGTGGAGCCTTTCTCAAAATCATATCCTAAAAGGAATTAGCCAATATGTTAGCTTTAAGGTTATTTTGGTCATGATTTTTTCAAAGGCTTTGGTGTCTACGAACACTTGTCTGTTAATGATTGCCAGCAAATGCCAAAAGAAAATAATAAGTTCCAATAAATAAGTAAGCACTCAAATGCGATCATGATTAATTGAACAGGGTTTTGTTATTTTTGTGGATCAGAATTGTGATTTTTTGGTATTACATACATATGCTGTAATTAATTTCTGCAAGTACAATTATCCTTAGTTTGCTAGATGGAACTAAACATTCCAATACATAATGGTTTTCAGTAAAGAGAACTTGGCTTCCGGGCGCTGTGCTCCTAGGACAATTGGAGAGACACAACCAAGGCACAACCAAGACCTGAAGTTTGGGGAGGCAGGTGTGGGCTCATTCCAGAAAAGAAGATTCTAGCAGCCCAAAGTTTACAAGTGAAATGGGCTGTTAGGGAAAGCTAATACCCTTCTCAGAAGTTACTGAAGTCAAGGCCACGTGGCCCCCTGCTGGATGCATTACGGACAGGACTTCAGCATTTCGGTCACTGCAAAGGAGATTATATGCACACCCTCTAAGACACTACTCCAACGTTTACTGCGATGTGGTTCCGTGATTTGTGGGCTTATTGCCTGTGTTGGTGGACAGCGGACAGGCATTTCATTCTCTGATCATGCCTTCCCAGAGTCAGGCAGGTGCCGTAGATTCCGTCAAAAAAACTTCTGAGTTGCTCCTACAAGCCAGGCCCGGTGGCAGGGATGAGATGTGAGTAAGCTTCCTATCTAGAGTGATACTTCTCCACCTTCAGCTGCATCAGAATCACCTGCACCCTGGTTAAAAGGCACATTGCTGGGCTTCACCCTCCAGTTTCTGATTTTGCAGGTCTGGGCGGGGCCTGAGGGTTGATTTCCAACAGGGTTCAAGGGCAGGGCCATGGACCACATTTTAGGGCAGTGGTCTCAGCTGGAGGTCATTTCTGTCTCTCTGCCCCCAGGACATTTGGCAAAGCTTATGACATTTTTGATTGTCACAACTGAGGGCTAGGAATATTACTGCTATTTAATAGGGAGAAGCAAGGGGTCCTGCTAAGCATTCTCTGATGCATGGATCAGCCCTCACGAGGAATTAACCAGTCCAAATAGTAGTGTTGAGGTTGAGAGACCCCCACCTCTCCCAATCTAGGGGAAATTCAGGAAACCAAGTATTTGTAATAAACTCTGTGAAGAATGTCGTGATAGACTGCGGTAAGTTCGGTTTAGGGTGCTGCAGCTGGGCCTCACTTAGTGTAGAGGGTTAACCAGGGAGGTTGAGGTACGTGACCCCATTCTCAGGGATGTCAGACATGCAGACCATTTGCTGGTCTAACTGTGGAGAAACAAGTGAATTGAGAAAGGTGGCTGCCTGGGAGGGTGGGGGTGGGATTTCACAGCTTAAGTGACATCTGACAGCTGTATAAGATGGGTAGGATTTTGCCAGGGGCCTTGTAGCCAAAGAGAACAGAATACACAAAGCAAAGTGAGAGCGTGTTGGCAGGTGTGCCTGAAATATAGGCCCAGAAAAGCCAGAGAGATGTCATGTGGCCAGGTCAACAGGTCTTAAATGGCATTCTCAGAAGGGTCACCTTTATCCTATAGGCAGCAGAAAGGACTAGAAAGGCTTAAAACAAGAGTGTTCATTGTGTTTTATGAGACAGTGGAATCCAAATTAATAAGGCTTTTACTGATCAGTTGGCCTCATTGAAAGCCTTAAAGTACCTCAACTATAATAAAATAAATAAATAAATTTTTTTGTTATTATATCCTGCCTCTTTGTGCATTAAACCTGGAAATTTGATATACAGAGATTCCCAAGAAAAGCCAAAAAAGTCGGAAAAAATTTGTCCATGCATCCTTTCTGCTTGACTTCCGATGTCTCCTGCTGCTGGAGCCTGTTTGTGAATGAGGACATTTTCGCAGCAAGCTGACTGGGTCCTTGAACAGCCTGGCCATACCAGCGCAGGTGTTTTGGCTTCCTGTTGGTGTTTGAGTCCCCATACAGGTTGGCAGCCCAGCCTGCCCTATGCCTTTACCTGCCCAGTGCTAGGTGGTTGCCAGCCCTCAGTCAGTGGTCCTGTGTTCTTCATAGGTCAGAGCTATTCCACACTGGGAGCAGAGCAGACCCATCTCACACCACTTGATGTTCAGAGAGACCAGGCTATCCGTGGAGTAGGAGAGACTCTCAGAGCTGCTCAGGTCTTCCCATCGCTCCCGTCGTTGTGACAGCAGCAGCAACTGTTGAGGTCATTATGCACCCAAATGCAGTGCTTACACTCTCAGTGGGAGTTCTCAACATAACTTGTCAGAATGGCCTATCAAATGATTGGCAGGTCGGAGAGAAGGAACTTGCCCCATGGGGACTCTACAATGAAATGTCTTTGTGGCCGTGGCTTCATTACAGTGTCCCCAATGGCTCTGGGCACCTGGTAAGGTACACCTTCAGAGGGACGTGTGTACCATTTAGAGAGTGTTGTCTAACCAGAAACGTAGGGGTCTAACACACTCGCCTACAGAGAAAGGCTGTCAGAAGATGACTCTGTTTTTAAATTGTAGCTAGGTAAGGTGCATGCTTAGAATTTTAGTTCCTGATGCTAACAAGACTGAGCTGTGTTGCATGACTTCTAACTTTGTCATGTTTTTTAATCAGCAGGTAACAAGGAGGGAACCCATTCTACATTCTGGGTGTTGCTGAGTATCATTCTGGGAGCTATGGCCATGCTGTGCAAAGAGCAAGGGATCACCGTGCTGGTAAGACCGAGGCAGTCAGGGCCTGCTCTGTACACACCTTTGCCTCCCTATAGAGACAAAATGGGCTGGCCCTGCCTGTTTGACTTCCTCTATGGTGCTCCATTGCTGGCCTACGGTCTTAGACCTTTCTAATGATGTGTGTGTGCTTTTACAATCCTGGTGTTTCATATGGGGATTGACTGTTTCAGTTGACTAGCATTAGCAACTGGTAGAAATGGAGAGTGGGAAGTTCTTTTAGAGTAGTGATTAGTTCTCTTGGAGAGGTCCTGTAGAAAAAGATAAAAGAATGGTTTGAGTTTTCTTGGATGCTCTCGTATTTCAGCATTCCTGAATGTAACAGTGGACTGACCCCTTCAGTGCTTCTGGTCCTGATTAAACAAATATTGCGTGTTTGTTATGTTATACTTGGCTTTGATTAGAAATGGGAAAGAGAAGAGGAGAGGACTTCTGAAGAGTGAAGGTACACACCTCCTACATCTGATCTGAACCGAAGCCCAGGAAGGGAGAGGCATTGAAATCCACTTTCCTGCATTCCAGCCAATTTTCTGCCTAGCATTATTAGAGGGAGATCTAGAAATTAGGGATGTGAGCAGAGGGGGAGAAATGGAAAACAAAGATATGAGATGTGGATGGTCTGTATAGGAATACCGAGGGAAAGAAAGAGCAGTAAGAGCTTTTCAGGGTTTGACACAAGTAAAGGCAAAGATCGGTGGTTTTATTGGACTTGATCTATAACGTCAAGGTTAGCGAGCTAGGAAATGGTATAGAAAGAATTACTGTGCAAAGATACTTGAATTTCATGAGTTGCTTTTTAAATGTTTGCTCTAAACCAATGTTTCTCAACTTTGGTATTATTGACATTTTGGGCTGGATCTTCTTTCGTATAGGAGGGCTGTCTCATGCATTCTTAGCACACTCCCTGGCCTCCACTCACTAGTTACCAGTAGAACCCCCTCAGTCGTGACAACATAAAATGTCTCCATATATTACCAAGCATCCCCTGAGGGACAAAACCATCCTACTGAGATCCTGAACCCTGAACGCTTGCTTCTCAAAGTGTGGTTTAAAGACCAATAGCATCAGAATTATCCAGGACCTTATTAGAAATTTAGGGTTTCAGACCTGCTGAATCAGAATCTCCATTTCACAAGGTCTCAAGGTGACTCCCATTAATATTTGAAAAGCACTAAAGAATTAGGTTGAATTTACGTGACTAACGATATGGTGTAAGTTAGCTATTTTCAAAAATTTGGTAAGAATGTGGACATATTGATGATGCATTTAAATGGGAAGGGGGAGGAAGTGCCAAACTTGTGTTTTACTTAGTCCTCAGGACGACATGACCCTGTCACCCCTTGGTGACTGTCCTATACCTCACAGGCAGAAAAACAAACAGCGTAAGAAAACAGCGGCAGCTCAACAGGGAGCTTCTTTCTGCCTTCTAGAAAATGGTTTACACAGGCAGAAATGGTCTTCTGTGACCCACTAAAATCATATATCACACGGGTGAATAAAATCAGGATTCTTTGAAATGATTAACCCAGCGCTGGCCCGTGGATTGGATAATTAATGGCTCCCAGCATTTTTGCGAGAGGGTTAAGTAGGAATGTCATCCTTGCTCTGAAAACCACAAATTACCACGGGTTTCTGATGATGTATGATCTCCTTTGTCACAAATCCCCGTATTCAAGAGACCCAAGTCATTTAGGGGCAGCCTTATCCCAATAACGCCGTATGTATTCTGACCACTTTATTGGACGGAGAGCTCTGCTCTATGACATTGTCTGCAGCAGCAACAGCTATGGAACATCTGTTCCAGGGTAGACAATAGAATCCAAGGCTCGCATAGCCTTCAGCCTGTAGCATTAGATTTAATAGCTGCAAAAGCAGCCCTCACCTGCTGGAAAGAAACTTTCGTGGTGGTAATGAAAGCTGTCCACGTGAGTGGAGCCATAGTATCTCATTCTCAAAATCCAGTTGCATCACCACGTAATCGAAGTCATTTATCATCTACCTAATAGTCGTGGGCGGGGCTGCACGTGACAGAGGTAGCTGCCCTCCACCCAGTTACCCAGGCTGGCAGAGGCTCTGTCACCGTCAGTGTGTAGTTCCCAAAGTCACCCTGATCACCTCCCTTGTCTCCCTCACAGCCAGCTGGATGGGGAAACCGAGTAGTGGTGCGTGCACAGGTTTCTACCCAAATCTCAAAGATGGGGCATTATCACTTCTACCCACATCCCATAGGCTGGAACTCAGTCCCGTGACCATGCTTAACTGCAGGAGAGGCTGGGAAATTCAGTCTGGTGTGTGCCCTAAAAGCTGATGGGCAATTAGGAGTCTGATCCTGAGAGTTCTACAAAGGGCCAGCAGAGACTGTCCTATATGCCCTGCTCCTGCTTCTGCTACACTGGCCAGCCAGTCAGCATTGGAGGTTTTTAAGACGTAATTACTTCTGTGGCTGGGATGTCAAGGTTGATGACTGCCTTTATGATTTTAGGCATAATAACTGCCCAGGTAACCACTCTATTGTATCAACCAAGGGACTGTTTTACAGTAAAGGAAGAAAAAGAAAAGGAAGGACCTCTGCAGAGGTCCAACTTTCTAGCTATCCCAAATCTTATCGTACTCTTACATACAGACTATGAAATTAGGACAAACAGGAATTTACTCGCTAATACAGTTGTTATACTATATTACCATGAGCTGATTTCATAGAAACAATAGGGGTTTTTTAAGAGCTGAAGATGTCTTCCGTAACTACCGAATCTACTACATTCGTTGTCTAGATTTAGTAGTAAAATTGTGAAGTATAATTGCTACCTAATCAGAGTTAGGCTCTGCCACCACTGATTGCCTTGTTTTGCTTCCTTAGGGCTTAAATGCAATCTTTGACATCTTGGTGATAGGCAAATTAAATGTTCTGGAAATTGTCCAGAAGGTACTACATAAGGACAAGTCATTAGAGGTGAGTATATACTTCTGTCTGCAGCCCAGACATGGAAAATGTCAAGGACCGGCTGATTTAAAATGCCATTTTCAAAGTATTTCTTGTGATTTTGAATGCTAAACTAGCCAACCTTTTAAAGCGCAGTGTCAGTGCAGTTCAGGCAGAATTGCTGCACATTTGTACCTGGCTTGGCCACATTTCTATTTGAAAATCGGTGACATCAGGGCTTTGCGTTGTCCTTTCAGAATATTGGCGTGCTCAGGAATGGGGGCCTCCTCTTCAGAATGACCCTGCTGGCCTTGGGGGCAGCAGGGGTGCTCTACATGCGCTGGAAAATCATGGGCACCGGCCCCCCAGCATTCACTGAGGTGGACAACCCCGCCTCCTTTGCCGACAGCATGTTGGTCAGGGTGAGTTCTGTGAGTCTGCCCGCCACACGCCCCGGTCCTTCATCCGTCCTCCTCATCTCGCTCCACAGCACACCCACGAGATCCCTAATAAATGGAACACCTCCATGTTTGTGTGCTGTCATGAAGGACATTCTAGGATGAAAGCAGCTTTTTATAAGGTCATCGAGAGGAGAGCAGCCCCTTGTATTTCCATTCTAATCAAAATTAAAGGGTGGTTCCTTTTAACCTCAAGTTTCTTGCCAGCCTCAATGAAGTGTCCCCCAAATCCCATTACTTTTGTTATAGAGGAAATTGACGAGCAGGGTTAAAACAAAATATAACAATATTGGTGGTATCTTTAAAAATCTGATGGTGTCAAGACTCTCTTTATTGTAAAGGTTTGCTTTTTCTGAAGGCAAGGGTGTCAAGCCTCAACTTCTTAGCGGTGCGTCTCACAGAGACAGAATCAAGAGAATTACCATGGAATCCTATTCTTATGTTGTTAGGCACATACGTGACCCCTGGGCCTCAAATTTCCTGGGTCACAGACTTTGGGGTATCACTCATCAGACATAGTGATGTCAGATCAGAATTGTGACAACTGTATAGCAGAGTCTGGTAGCTGTGCAGTATTTTTCTCTGTTAAAATCTGAATGCATTTAATAAATTGCAAACTATAGTTCCATGTCCAATGTAGAAAGTGGCAACATTTTATTTCATACAACTGCTCTCCTTGAACAGGAACATATGGATGCCCCCAAAGTGAAGTTAGGAGATATATGTGTTCTTTTTCAACCTCAGTATCAAATAAATGTTTGTTTTCATTTTGACTGACAGGCCATAAACTATAATTACTACTATTCATTGAATGCCTGGCTGCTGCTGTGCCCCTGGTGGCTGTGTTTTGATTGGTCAATGGGCTGCATCCCCCTCATTAAGTCAGTCGGTGACTGGAGGGTAATTGCACTAGCAGCACTCTGGTTCTGCCTAATTGGCCTAATATGCCAAGCCCTCTGCTCTGAAGACAGTCACAAGAGAAGGTAAGAGGTGGCGCTGAATTTTAACTTCCACACTGGGTTGAGTCAGAAGCATTTTGCTAAATCCAGCACTGATCATTTTAACGATTTTATGGAAGTAATGTCTAAAGACATTCATTTCCAATGCATATTTTCGCTAGGATGAGTTCATCCATTTGGAATCCATCGCTGGCTTCAACTAGTGGGGAGTGAACTTGGAGGAGAGGGTATGGATGACTGCTTTCTCACCCCCGCCCCCTTTCCCCGTGAAGTAGCGTTCTGAGATCCTTTTCTCAGTAAGCGGTAAAGAGTAATTTAGGGTCAGAACAGGGAGTGTAATTGATGTGTGTTGTGCCCATTATTTCACAATTCTCCTTCAGAAAATCCTGGTGGATGCTGTAGTGATTCCTTCTGTTGTTGCTTAGTACAAAATAAACTGCTGCCCCAAAGAGACTATTCTTCCTCACCAAAAAAAAAAAAAAAAGAAAGAAAAGAAAAGGTTATTGAGGAAATAATTGGGGACAAACAAATGTGTTTCATGAGAAAGAAAACTATTTAAGATGATTTCCTTTACACGTAAGTGTTTATGGAATTAGATTTAGTAATTTCTCAAAATAAATTAAGTTTCAAGTTTACCTGTCCTTAAATTGGTTCATAATTCTAAACAGCAACAAACTTTTGTCCCAGTGTCATTAATACACGTATAATAAGATTTTATTTTTAAAATACTGTAGGCACAGGGTCCAGAAAGAAGCCCCCGAATTTGACCTAGCTTCCCAATTCATACTCTTGTGTCATATGGGATATTAGAAATGATAGCCTCATTTCTAGCTTTCTTTTTACTTGACTGAAATTTGTGGTGATGTAGCCCCCAAAATGATACTAGTGTATTTCAGATTACTTTAAGCTAGTTTTTATTATTCCCATTAAGTTTGGGGCGAGGGTTCCCATGAAAACTATATTGAACTAATTGGGACCAATGTCTACTGGGCTGTTCAATACGTACATAGTTTGAGGTGTAGTTAAGAGTAGGTGAATTAATAAACCCTCACAAATACAGTCATTCTAACCTTATTGATAGGAATTGTGTGACTTGTAAGTTTTATCCTTATACTTGATGCCAAGCGCCTTAGTCAGATTTTTATGTCTTATTCTAATACTGCCAGGCTAAACCCTCTCTGCTGATGACAACATTTTGCTGCTACCGCTACCTTTTCTCAATTGATGGCATGAGGGGAAAAGGCCTTTAATATTGTTTTTTAATGTTGAGTAGGACTTGGTAAGTCTGAAAATAGTCGTTTTAAGCACTTCTCATTTTCCAGGGTCCTTACGCTGGGCCTGGGATTTCTCATCATCCCATTTCTTCCGGCAAGTAACTTGTTCTTCCGAGTGGGCTTTGTGGTGGCCGAACGAGTTCTCTACCTCCCCAGTGCTGGGTACTGCATGCTGCTGACGTTTGGATTTGGAGCTCTCAGTAAACACACTAAGAAAAAGGTACTGGTGAGGAGTGGCACCACGCATCACCAAGATGTTTGGGCGGATTTCCTAATGACACTGACCATGTCTCTCTATTCTTCAGAAGCTAATTGCTGCTCTCATCCTGGGAATTTTATTTCTAAACACGCTGAGATGCATGACTCGCAGTGGTGAGTGGCGAAGTGAAGAACAGCTTTTCAGAAGTGCCCTGTCTGTGTGTCCTCTCAACGCTAAGGTATGTTAGCGGCCACGTTCTTTAGAAAGGTGCTACTAGGAAATGTTTCAAGTTCAGCAGCTGAATAAGAAGAAAGTTGACCTCTCTACAAAATCTAGCATAAGACCATACTTGGGTTTTTCTTTGTGGCTATTTTTTTTTTATGATTTTGATAAAATTTATTAAAATGCCACTTAGCCAAAATAATTCAAAAGAAATAATTAAAACCAGACAATGTTCACGAAACGCCTATTACTTAAATGAGGTTTTCCTCATCTTCCAGTTGGTCCAGTCACCTTTTGAAATGATGGCAGGAGAGCTAATGCCACACCTCCAGTCTGGGGCTGGGGGAGGTGTGCTGTGGAGCCATTCAGAGCACACTTTTGAAAACACGAGCTCTGGTCCTAGCATTAACTCGCGTCCTCCAACCTACAACTTGAAGATGAATGGACAGCAGTTTGGTTCAGGAAGTTTAACTTATGCTGTGTGGTATGCAGTAGTACACGTTTCTATCACCTGGGGTTTCTCTATTTGTGATGCCTTTTGTTAGATTAGGTACAAATAAATGTATAGACTTTAAAATCAGCCGTATTTTTGTTGAAACAGTCTGGTAGGAATTTGTTTCACTTGTTTTCTTCATGAATCTAAACTTCTAGCTTAACCAGCTGTGTCTCTTTGAAACTTCAGTGCCTTTATATGTAGAAGGGGGCATAATACCTACCTCCTGGATTTGTTGTGAGGCCTGAATGAAATACGATGTGTGAAGTGCCCTAGCATGGCAGTTAGAACATAGTAGGTATTCAAGGAACATCCACTTTCTTAGGCTTGTGTTAGTTTCGGTTGTCACATTGAAGGACAAGAAGGGAATGTCACTTGCTCAAAACGGGATGCCAAGGAGTTAGGTTAGAAGAATTTCTGTTAGTATCGATCATTAGTATTACTAACTAATGATTCATTCTCTCTTGGGTCATCAGAATTACAGCTTCGTAGGATGCTGCATATGTGATCATGGGGGGTAAAAAAAAGAGAGCTCTCAGGAGTTCTGTCTCCTTTTTACATGTATTTAGAAAAAGCAGTGATTTCAGGTAAAATTATATAAATAAATCTAATGAATAGTTGACATCTTATTGTGACCTTGAAGGGAAGAATAATATAAAAGGTGCTGACTCCTTGTTTGTCTTTTTCCTGGATTAAAAAGTCTTGTTCATGTTTTACAGTTAAGAGACTTGGGTAAAAGTGAATTATTTCAAACTTTTATCATTAATGTGATTTGCTAACCTATCCGTTTATTTTACTACTAAAAATAAATTGCCTGTGATTTAATTTCATAAATGTTAATAGATTGGCTTTATTTTTACTTTTATGTTTGAATAGTACTAATTACCCCTTCTATTTATGTAGTTCTTCCCCACAAGGAACTCAAATTTCTTTATAGAGGCTCTATAATTAATCTCCATTATCCTCCCTGTAAGGTTTTTAGAGACAGGCTATTATTTTCTTTATTTTTCCAAATGGGAGAAACTGAGGCCTACAAAAATGGAACAGAGGTTATCTAGGTTAGTAATCTATGTGACTAGATTGAGACGTGGTATGGTGTGGTGGCCAGGTTACCTAGTACGTGGGGTAGGGGGGAGACGGGACATATGTGATGCTTGAGCCTGTCTGCCTGCCCTAGCACTAAGATGACTTCATATATTGTAGGCTAGAAAACACAGGGTGTGCACACAGTTATTGTATGTCTCACTCTGTCGTTTTCTCTCTGTAATTTAAAACATATGTACTTACAAGACCTCATGTTCAATGTGGACCTGGTGGTAATTGTCCCTTCTAAGAACTGTTTTCAGTGATACCATTCAGCATGAGCAAAACAGAAATTTTGTTTTTAACTTTGTTTTCCACTATAAACTGGAATGTAGTAAAATTATCTTTACTTCCCTTTTCTGGAAAAAAAGCTAGGTTGATTTCAGGGAAGAGATCTCGTTAGGAAGACACTGGTTTCATTAAACTCCATTACAGGAGATACGTTTTCTGTACTGGTTTCCACTTTATATTCATTGAATATTAAGTAAACAATTGTCACCTGGCTTTAGATTAGGCCCAGACTTACAAACTCAGACTCCTCTTTCTCAAAAGATTGCAATATCCATGTATATAGTACCAGTGTGTGGTCTGCATTTGAATTACCCACAGTGCCTTGTATATGGTAGGCACTCAGTATTAGTGATTGAATTGAGCCAAATGGGAATTAAATTCCTAGACCTTACTACGGATGAGAGTCCAAGTATCTAATTACATTTAGTTATTTTTAGTTTTTAAGGGCTTTAAAGTATGTGGCACTTTGTATGAACTGGGTGATAAAATTCTAAATTCTTTTAACACTGAACAGAATCATATACCACAATGAGGTATTTCCTTAGAGAGCGACCCAGGATGGATTATAGGATATTTATGTATTTAAAACATTGTAAGTTTAACATCAACCATTGGCAGAATATTTGAAACAAACTGGTTTTAGCACTGGTGTTAAAAATGCCTTCCTTTACTGACGCTTTTACTTCGTTTATATTTACATGTCATTGGGTTGCAATTGTTGGTTTTATCTGTGGCTTTTGTGCTGGTTCATTGCCTCAGTATGAATCACAAAGGCTAAGGGGAAAGTTCAGGAATAAATAGTTGTCTTCAGTCTTTTACCTTCCCTGGAAACAAAAATCACTCATTCTTTAAACACTATTTTAAGTAAACTGTCAGGGTTGTTTTGTTTTGTTTTTATACCGGGTTATCTAGGCAGCTGTTTTCTGTTCAAATACTTTCCTCCATAGAAGCCATAGGTTAAGTCTAGCCTCTAGGCAAACTTGTTTACAGTTCTCAATTATGGATATCTTGCCTTCTCAGACCAGATCAAATCTTTAACTAGTTCCATTGAAATAACTGCAGTCTGAATTTGCAGTGTCCCTTCTTTCTCCCCTGCTTTTCTGGTCTCTGGTGCTCAGGGTATATGACAGAACACGTCTGTGCTGCAGAGGGCACTTGAACTCCTTGTGTGAGCTTTTTCTTGAGAAAACAGAATTTCCCCATAACAAAGGAAAGCAGCAGGAGCCCAGGGGCAGAAGAGGCGGGAGGCGTGTTGAAGTCTGCTCAGAGCTGTATTTGTATTCTGGGGACCACAGGCACATCACTCAGGTTGGATTCTCAGATTCTGTTCTTTTGTGTGTGGGACAGGAGGTGAAGTAACACTTCCAGGCTGGGGCTGGGGGAGGCAGGAAATCAAACCATTTGGAGCATACTTTTCAAAACGTGCTGCCAACCATAGCATTAACTAGCCTCCAAGCTATAATTTGAAGATGACAATATCTACGAATGGACAAGACTTTGGTTCAAGAAGTTTAAATGATGCAGTGTGCTGTGCCATAGTACACCTTTCTATTTCCTGCAGTATCCTTGCTTGTGATTCTTTTTGTTAGATTAGGTAAAAATAAATGTATCGAACTGAAAATTGGCAGTTAAAAACAAATCTCTGTTACGTATACATTTAAAGAATGTTGCACTGCTCCATACCTTTCCAGACATACTAGTATTTTTGAAAATGTGCTCTAACTGTAGGTTAAGATGGATGAGACAGGATGTGGTTATATTTTCAGAAGGAGTTTTGAAGTGTTCCGATGTATTGTTACTTGAATGTGTTCAAACCATTATTGTATTTCACAATATATTATTTTGCCATAACAAAATACCACACACAGCGTGGCTTAAACAACAGCAATTTATTTTCTCACCGTTCTGGACGCCAGAAGTCCCAGATCAATGTGTTGGCAGAGCTGATAAATCCTGAGGCCTCTCTCCCTGGCGTGTAGATGGCCACCTTCTCGCTGTGTCCTCACATGACCTGTCCTCTGTGTGCACACGTCCCTGGTATCTCTCTGTGTGTCCAAATTTTCCCTTCTCGTAAGGACACCAGTCAAATTGGATTCGGTCCCACCCGAAAGACCTCACTTCAACTTAATGAGTTCTTTAAAGACCCGGGATCCAGTACAGTTACATTCTGAAGTGCTGGCGTTTAGGACTTCAACTTATGAATGTGTGGAGGATACAATTCAGCCCTTAACACACAAAAGGAAACATTTTACTTTAAGAAAAAGTAATAGATGGTGTGAATGAGTGGGTCTAGAAATCGCCTTGAGTATTCAGTCCTATCTTTAATCAACACCAGGGTGATACAGTGGGAAAACATACAGGCTTTGGACCCTGGGTTCAAATTCAGCACCAGAACCTTGGGTAAGATGTTTAACAACGCTGAAGCAGTCCCTCAGCTCAGAAGGGAGGGTGATAGCAGCTACCTGTCAGGGCTGCTGTGAAGAGAAGAGACCACACGTATTCAATGCCAACCCCTGCACCTGCTTCACGATGACCCCAAGCACGTGACCTATGCCTGTGTTTCTGTTACTGTTATTAGTCACACTTAACACACCCAACTGAATGAATTTCTGTAGCATCATTCAGTTAGCATCAATAGCCAGATTGCTATTGGCCTTTACATTGTAAGCCTCCAAAAGGAGCTTTTGATGATCAATAAACACTTTTGATAATAGTCCTCATGAGTTGGAAATAAGGTCCTGGCCTTAGTTTGGATCCCAGCTCCTTTCCTCGTAATTTATTCTGAGCCCATGGACACTTGAGAAAACGCCATAAGTCGGCCACCCCAGTACCCTCACATTAAGGTGACCTAAGAATTTCCAGTAGGTTTATGAGCCCGGTTTCTTTTAGTCTACTTTAACACCCTCTTCGGTCATTAAAATCTCTTTTTAAAAAAATTGAGGTAAAATTCTCGTAACACAAAATTAACCATTTTAGTTCTTCAAAAATGAAAAATAGAAATATCAGATGATTCAGCAATTCTGATGGAGATATACACACATATCTCCAAAACAATTGAAAGTAGGATCTCAAAGATGTATTTGAACACCCATGTTTATAGCAGCGTTAGTCACAGTAGCCAAAATGTGGAAGCAACCTAAGTGTCTGTCGACAGATGAATGGATACACAAAATGCATAAACATACAATGGAATGTCATTCAGCCTTAAAAAGAAAGGACATTCTGACACATGCTACAACGTGGGTAAACCTTGAGGACGTTATGCTAAGTGAAATCAGCTAGCCATAAGAACACAAATCCTATGTGAGTTCACTGATTTGCGAATCTAGTGTAGTCAAATTCATAAAAACAGAAAGTAGAATGGTGGATCCCCTCAGCCCTATTGGGGGATGGGTGTGTGAGACAGAGAAGGTTTAGCAGTAAAACCATCCCAACGTCCTGATTTTCCAGTTTTCTCCGTTGAGTTCTTTAGTTAAATATCCTTCTGTTATACTTCAGTGGTATCATCTGCTTGTTATGTCCCTTTCTTCAGATTTTTTCTTACAGGAGGGGGGAGTAAGTCCAAGCAGGCCTCTGGCTGAGCCTCGGAAGGGTTTTACCTAAAGTTCTGGTGGGTGGGTTTTTGTTTTATTTTGTTTTTTTAATGCCACTACCTTTTGTTTTCAGTTAGAAGATGTAATAGATATTCCTGCTCTGAAAAAAGAAATCTATGAGCTGATGGCCAAGTTTTTATCTATATTTTCAGGTTCACTACAATGTTGGCAAAAACCTTGCTGATAAAGGCAATCAAACAGCTGCTATCAGATATTACCGAGAAGCTGTGAGGTACTGCAAGCATCTTGTCTCATTTATATACGTGTCTTATTCTAACTTTCTAGGGTTAAAAAGCCTGTCCTGTTAAAGGCCCCAACTTAAGATATCTTTGCCAATTCCTGAGAGTTTAGTGAAGACCACTGAGCATTGACAGATGGCTTGGTTTTTCTCTCCACTTCCAGATTAAATCCCAAGTACGTTCATGCCATGAATAATCTTGGAAATATTTTAAAAGAGAGGAATGAGCTACAGGAAGCGGAGGAGCTGCTGTCTTTGGCTGTACAAATACAGTAAGCATTGTTTTTATAATTATGCTAGTGGCAAAGAAATGAGTGCCTGCATTCTGGGGTCTGAGCCTTTCTTTTCCTTGTTTACCTTTTTAAAATGCTCTCCCAGGCCCGACTTTGCTGCTGCATGGATGAATTTAGGCATAGTGCAGAACAGCCTGAAACGGTTCGAAGCTGCTGAGCAAAGTTACCGAACAGCAATCAAACACAGAAGGAAATACCCAGATTGTTACTACAACCTCGGGCGTTTGGTAAGTGTATGGCGGTCTATGGCTGCAGAAGGAAAGGTCCATTTTCTTTTTATTTATAGTAAAATGATGGTAGTAACACCCCTTCTAGCACTCTCCATCTTATAAAGTTCTTTCACATAGGTTTATCTCATTTGAAGATAGCTATTTGGTTTCCTTATTGTTTAACTTTTGAAGCTGTAGTTAGAGAGCAATCCAACTTGAATTAGCCAAGTGTAAGAGATCACAAAGGCAAGAGGTCAAACCAAGGAATAAATTACAATTTTTAAAGTCCCCTGTGCCCTGTAAAACAGTACTCCAAGGGGTAACTTCCTGATAAACATCAGTTTCTCTGTTTTTAAAACACGAATAAAAACTGAGATTAAAAAAACAAACCCATAATGTGATTGCTGAGCTTCTGTCTTCTCCTTCTTCAGGGACAGCTCCCTGCATCCCAGGGTCTTCCTGCGGATAACTGTTCCCCCTACAAAAGAATGCTGAGGGGGACACGGGATTTATTTGAAAAGGCTTTGAGATTGTTCGATGGAAATAGGAAACAATGTGTTCCATAGTGACGTTCTTCTTTTAGTTATTGGCAGAATATAAAGATATGATTTCTCTGATTTTCTTTTTTAAATAACTTATTGTTTCAAATAAATATTGTAGCCATAGCTATACATTAAGTTCAGTAACCTTAAAAATCTGAAAACATATTGATAAATGATGGTGAAATAGATTCTGCCCTTGTTTCTGAAAAGCCCCGAGGAGGATGTACAGCTTAGTCATTATAGCTCTTGATTTTCTTAATAAAGAAAATAACCACACACTACTGAGAGGTTGGAGGTGGTAACTAACCTTACTGTGGTCATCCTTTTGCAACATATATGTATCAAATCATCATGTTGTACGCCTTATGCTTACATATGTTATATGCCAATTGTATTTCAATAAACATGGAAGGAAAAAAGACTTGCCCACAAACAACAAAACTTTTTAAAAAAAGAATGATTATAGGTTCCCTTCACTCCACCCTTTAATTTTGATTTCAAGAAACCAAGTACATATGTTCCTAATATATTTTGTTTTTATATTAAGTAAAATTGTTAAGGGAAAAACGTTTTGCTCATTTGAGCGAAACCAGAATACCTGTATAGTGATGTGATTTTTAAAAGAAACTTATATATAATATTACAGATTTTACACAGCCTGACCTCACAGGTACAATTGCATTGAAGTTGTTTTAAAGAGATGCCAGTTTATCCTCATTTTAAAGGCCCGAAGTCTCATGGTCTTGTGTTATCAAAACCAGTGGTTCCCAAAACCAGTTGTATGTCCACGTCATCCCACTTTGTCTCAGATTTAAGGAGTCAAAAGCTCCATACGGGATCTGGATTTACAGAAACAAACCAACACAACTGGTTTTGGTAAATCCAATACCCTGTTGTTGGCCCTGCATTTGGGAAGCAGATCTGCCTAACATTGAGCAGAGTGACCAGGTCAGAGCAGAACAGACAGTTCTCAGGGAGCAACCTAGAAAACATGAACTGCTTGGTGTTTACGGAAAAACCAGTCTTCAGTTTTACCGCGATGGGAATGCATTTGGTCTTCGCTGCTTTGTTTCTGAACTGGATAGCCATGATTTCGTGAGTTGAGGAGGTAGAATTTTATGAATGGATGAAACAAGGTGGTAGGAACAGGTGGCTAATGATGGTGAAGTTTTACCTCTCCAATTCTGTGCTTTAAATGGGCAGATGCTGCTTGTGTTACACATTTTAAAGTGAAGTGGCTTGTGTGTTTTTATTATTCAAAAAATAGAATGTTTCAGTTATGATATATCATAGAAAGATACCATCTCTATATCTTAACACTGCTGTGGAAGAGAGGAATTATTTCTCCCTGAAAACAGAGGTAAGGTGGCAGGGATGTGATTGAATCCATGGAACAGCAAGGTGTTTGGACAAGGAAGATTGATAGCAAGATAATTCCTGTTGTCCCATGAAGCGTTCTCCGGAGCCACCTGACCTTGTAGGCATTTCCTATAGGTTTTACATTTTAAAATTCTGTGCTTTATGATCTAGTGACATACTTTGAGGTTGAAACAACTTTCTCTATGAAACCTGAAGATTTGAGGAGTCCTAAAACTATTCTAGTGATAAATTTGTAGGGAAGGAAAGAAAACTTTTTCCTCCACCCTCTTAGGTTCTCTGACTGGGGCCGTGCAAATTAGACTGACCACAGACAGAGTAACAAAACAATGTATTAACATATGCAGCAAGCATGTGGGAGAAACTCAGTGATGAATAACTCAAAGGGATGGTTAGAACTTGGACTTCTATAGCATCTTAACAAAGAACAACACATCTGTAGAGAAGCGACAAGACAAACAGGTTTTAGGCTCCCAAGGGTGGCAGGAATACATGGGGAAAACTGATGAAGTGAAGTTTGTGCAGTAATGTCTTGCTCGTGGCGTAAAACTTCCCCAGAAGTGGGAATTGATGGCAGTCCTCATTTCCCAGAAATTTCTGCTTGTAGTCACATAAGGGAAGCTCTAGCAAAGCTTCTTTCTGTGTTTGTTGAATCTCAAATGCTTTCAGTGCGATAATTCTTATGCCAAAGTGTTATGTTTGGGGTAACATATTTTGATCCCCTACATTGTTCTTTCTGGAGAAGGGGGTGGAAAGACAGTAAATGATATAAGTAGAGACCAAAAAAATTCAATCACATGCAAGGCAGGGTGGACCCATGCAAAGTTAATGAAGTGAGATGAGGGACCAGGTGGGGGATAGGAGCAAACTGGGTGTTATCTGAGTCCTCGCACTCATGGTTACTGTAGGGGTTACTGTCTCTTTTTACTGTGTCTGTTCTACTAGTACTTGTGTGACATAGCTTACTTGATATCCATGTGAATTCTTCCGTCATTCCATTTCTTCTTCTTTGGAGGTAGCTCTTCTTTTAGATCATTGCTTGCAAAATGAGTGTATCTGCCTGCAGCCTTCTAGGTTACGCTTTAAAGCTCTAATACATAACAGTCTTATTCGCTCTCCTAGTAGCTGCCTGTCACTGCAATTCCTTGGGATTTGGGAAATAAAGAATTTATGCTAAATGAGCCTCTGAAAGAGTTATATCCCAAGAAAAGAAGATGGAATTCAAAATGTAGGATTTTATCATGTGTTCCAGTCCTTGGAATTCATTCCCACTTTCACATAGGAGACCATGTGTAGTATTAAATAGATGGAGACCTTGTACTGTTCTCTGTGTATATTGTTTATTAATTAAGCTACAGTGAAACGATCTTCCTGTGTTTCCTTCTGCCAACTGTTCTTGCTTATTTAAAGGTTTTGCTTTCTATTGTTTAATTATCCAGCTTTGGCCTGCTTGATAGCTTAAAAGCATTAGGAGCTTAATCTTGAACAGCTCAATTAGATATTTGTATCTTGGCGAATAAGAGGAACTTAATAACTTAAAAGTTTCTTTTTAAAAAACCTCCATAGTACTGTTTAGTAACAGGAGACAGAAATGTGTTTTGATTTTTGGACGCAGATAAGAAAGAAATATAATGCCAGCTTTTGAAATAGGAACTGTCAAAAGCTGGATTATTCGGGACACGTTACTAATGTTAGAGAACCACAGTAATAGTGACTGAAGACATTACTACAGACAATTCGTTATGCAAGGACTAATTGCATCAGTCAGGATCCATTCAGGAAAACAAAAACCATGCTAAGTATTTTAAATAGAGAAGCTTCAGTGCAGGGAATTGGTTAGATTGTTGGAAGGCTGGAAGAACAAAAATGAAAAGGTGGTATTAACTCAGAGCGTAAAAGCAAACCCTACAGGGTTGGGGAAACACAGGAGAAAGCGGTGCCACCAGAATTTAAGGGGCCACCATCTCAGGACCTACCACCACTTCAAGAGCCAAGATCATGAAGGAAGGATCACTGCTTCCCGCCTTGGCACTGTTGAGGAGAGGCATTGCCAAGGAATAGAAAGGAGACAGTGAGTGGAGAGAATGGGGAAGAGCTACTCCCTTCTTCCCACCACCTGATAACTCCTATTGGCAGAAACTTAACAAAGAGCCAAGTGGCAGAGGACCCTGGGAAGTGCAGTTTGCAGAGTACAGAAGGGCAGGCATGGGACTAATATGTAAATAACATGCACATTAGCCGTCCACTTTCTGGATGTGTAGTTCTTGCTAAATCATCATTTTTCTCTGCTTTCCTTAAAGTGCTTGTTCCCTTTGTGTAGAAGCTGTAAGAAGGGTAAAGGGTGATGCAAAATAAAAGTAAATTTCAGTCTGTTGTTATTCTCCACTAAATATGACAATAATAGTAATAAAGAGCAAAATATGTGAAACATTTTTGTTGTTGCATCAATGAAGTTATGTTGGTTTTCCTGGGTTTGTTAGAAAAAAAAACATCACCAAGTTTTGTCTACTCAAATGTATGTCACTTGCTGGAGAGAAATGAACGAGAAATCTTTGGGAACATCAAATATAGAGAGACAATTAAATGTTAGTATAAATAGTGGCCTAAATTATTTTAAGGTTTTGAGCTTGTCATATCATTTCCTTATTTAAAGAGTAAAATATAGTAACTTGAGTTCCTGAGTCGCATGGGAAATTCTGACATCTTTAGTGAACGGATATTTGTAAATGTTTCCATAATCACTAAACCCTTTGAGCATAATATGCCACCTGTTCGCTGTGTGGGTCATAGGGCAAGTCAAAATGTTTCTGTTTTCTAATGAAAAGACAGACTTGACAATAATAAGGAAATAGCCTTAAACTTTGATAAATTGTTATCATTTGTACTTTTTGCAGAGTTAAAGGAACCAAGTTCATTGAGATGAGATGTACATTTGAACTGAGTTAAAGGGCAAGAGGGTCACCTGCTAAAAAATCCATCACTTTCTCCCTCTGTGCATTTTTAACTATGCAAATTGAGTGTCAGCCATTTTGTACTCTGTTATCAATGTTAAACAACATTCACTATAAAAAAAAGAAAGCAACAGATAACTCTCTCCTTCCTAAAGGAGGCAAACAGGCTCCAAATGCCCAGGATTTTACATCAGCACGTAAGACTTTTCCAGAGTGTTTACAGTGTTTAATCTACTCATAGATTTTTATGAAGCTTAGATACAGGCGTGAAGAGGGTACTAGACACTTCTTCACAAGGTGAATTTGACACATTTAGCTTGCAATCACATTAAATACTTTACTTACTCTCAAATAACAACTTACCAAAGATGAACTAGGTGAAGTCTTTCTAGAAAAAGACTAACGATTAGGTTTTTAACTTAGTCTGAAATATGATTTGACACCTGGAATCACTAAATTATGGGGTGTAGCTAAGAGATTGTAGGCTCGGGAGCTAGACTACCTGGTCCTAATCCCTACTCTACCATTTCTAGATGTATAACTTTGGACACGTTAAGTTCTCTGTGCCTCAGTTGCTTCATCTGTAGTAAAATGGGGATAGTTATCTACTATATTCAGATTATTTTAAGGATTAAATGAATTAATATGAAAAATTGGAAGCTGAATATATGCAGGTTAAGTTTTGTTTGATTTTGGGTTTGGTTTTCATTATGTCTTAGAGAGTATAAGCAAAAAAATATGTAGAATATTGATTTTTGGGGGGGTCCATGCTTTATTTTCAGTATGCAGATCTAAATCGTCACGTGGACGCGTTAAATGCTTGGAGAAATGCTACTGTGCTGAAACCGGAGCACAGTTTGGCTTGGAACAACATGATCATACTCCTTGATAATACAGGTACAGAAAGGGGAATTAAATAAGTCAAAGGAAATTGTTCCCTGGTACAGTACCATTGAATAATTAGGAAATACAGATTCTTGTGGATTTTTTCCTAGTGTGTGGTAGAGGTTTTTTTTTTAAAAATAATATTATGGGATTCAATATTTTGTACTACAACAATATTCTAGAAAATGGAATTTCCTTTGGCCTATTGGAATATGAATGTTTGGGAAAAATGACACCTTACAATTGGTGTTAAGTAATGGTGAAGATGTGTGCTAATATCTCATTTCTCCTGAAGCCTGTTATCTAGCAATGCCCTCATCCAGGACACTGGAAGTACCCGGAATTGAGCAAGCATGGCTGCTGGGCTTATGAAATGGATGGTGGCAGGTCCATGCACTGCAGTTCATGGACTGTACTCAAAGGCGCTGCCTTCAAACCGACACGAGACTCTTGTTTTAGATATAATGCCAAGAGACTTGCTGATCTGGTTTCTTAGCCCATAACAGACTCCACCAACTAGGAGTTGCTCTGCTTCTCCAATTTTAAAAATCCAAGGCATCCCATAAGAAATGATAGTTTTAATTTGGCAGAATCTAAAGCTAGTAAACCATTCAAGCCATGTGGAGAAGAGATATGCACTTGTTTCTAGGGAAAGTATAGGATGTGCGCTTCAATATGATAACTACTCAGTTATTAGAGTGTTACTGTTATATTCTTATTCTGCAGACTTGTTTTCTCTAATTTGGGTATAATTGGTATCTGGGGGAAAATTAAAACTAGGTTTTATAGGCTCTTACAAAATGTAAGCAAAAGCTGTTTGTACATTATGTCAGAAGTGTGCTGGGTTGTAGTGGCTTTGCCACTGATAGGATCACTTTGTGTGTGTGTGTGTGATACATTTTATGTTGATTTTCTTAAGTACTTTATTCATGATCATTGTGTATAATGCACAGAAGCCCTGTTAATTAGAGGGAGAGACCAAAATACTAGTAACTCGGTTTCTATTTTTCCATTTTCCACTCACAGGTAATTTAGCCCAAGCTGAAGCAGTTGGAAGAGAGGCACTGGAATTAATACCTAATGATCACTCTCTGATGTTCTCCTTGGCAAACGTGCTGGGAAAGTCCCAGAAATATAAGGTGTGTAAACTGCAGGCTGTGATTTCTTGCAATCAATGCTAGCACCTGACAGAAGCCATAAATGTTACTTCTACCCAGTTAAATTTGGAATTACGCCAAAATAGTGGTAGCAGTAAACCAATGTGCCTTGGTCAGTTTGCTTCCTGGAGAAGTTGCCCAAAAGATGGATTTGCAGGGCCCACCTCCATGTTCTTTCTCATCGGAATTCGCTACCATTGCTCAAACATGGAGAGGGGAGCAGAAGCCCAAAAAGAAGTGCATCCTAGCAGATGCCCCATTCCCACCCTGGCACAAAGCTGTTTGATTCAGCTTCTTGCAATTGGGCTGTAGTTCTGGGTTTATCTGTAGGTACTATCTTCTGCACAAAAATTATAACAGCCAGTGGAGAATACAGGACTGGTTCTTGCTGTTTCTCAGCTTTTCCTCATCCAGAGTTAAGTTATTGTTGGTCATCTGCAAGGTGCCAGAAGTTTTTGACCAATGAAAAGCAGAAAATATTTCATCTGGGCTCTATTTAACTGGGCCCTATGGGTTAGCCAGGAGTTGACTATGAGTCAGAGATGCATAGCTTCCTGTATATTGAAGGGGACTCAGTGTTCCTAATACTGGTGATCTCAAGCTTCAATATGGTACATCAGAATCACCGAGGGAGTGTGTTAGCATAGAGATGCCCAAGGTGCTCCCCACAAGAGATACTGGCTTAGTCGGTTGCCTAAGGTCGGGGGATATATGTGTTTAACCAGCATCCTGGATATCTAACATATATGTTCCAGAAAACACTTTTAGAATCAGTGCCCTAGTCCTTTCATGAGAGAAATATTTTCTTTCAGAATCAGAAGCCGTATCTCATTTTGATCACATGAGGCCTAAAAGGTAGTGATGAATTCATATTTGTCATATGTTATTTACTTTTCCTGTTCTGCTCATTCCATATCATTATCAGTATAATTTCGTATAACAATAGTCAGATATTAATATTTCATGCATTTCTCTCATTTTTGCATGTCAGGTTATTTCATAGCTGCAGTATACATTTTAGCATTTCTAGATTTTGCTCCAGAGATGACTTTGTGAGGGGTTAAGTTTTATTTTTTATGAATCTACTCATGGAGAGGAGGGAAGAAGGGAAGATATGTGGGTTTCCCTTCTCATGACCTTTCTGGCCATCTGTGTCTTCCTGGGATGGGTTGGTCCAGGGACCAGCTACAGCAAGTCTTCAAGATTCAGCTTACGTAATCATTATATTGATTTTTCTACCATCCCACAGCCTATACACTAGAATTTCTATTAATATGACAGAACCTGGGATTCATTTGGCTTCTAGTTCACATTGTTCTCTTTTTTCCAGATAAAGTAGAAAATATTCTGTAAAGCAGAAGAGACAAATGGGTTTCCCATTTCTCTACACATTTTGCATCCTGATTGTCTAGGCCAGGGCACTGAGCCTAAGATAAGGAAACAGAAGATGAAATCTGAACCAAGGAACTTACTCTGAGCTCTTTAGGAGCTGCCAAACGGAGGGAAGTGGCGTTACACCCCAAGCCATGGCACCAGCCACCAAGCGCTCTCTTCATATATTTTAAAAATTCAAGACTTGGAATTTTAAACCACTATTTTGGGTTTTTCTCTCTTAATGCAGAAATGATACCTGTTGCTGTTGGTCAGCTGCTTATGGCCTGTCCTTGCAGAGCCCTGGGTGGGGGTGCTCTGGAGTAGAGGCCGCATGGTGGTGGCTGGTAGGGGTAGAGTGAGCAGGCCCTCCAGCTCTGTCGTCGTCCTCATCAGGGCAGGTGTCTTTCCACCTAAGCATTTGCTGTTCAGATTATTATCAACTTTTGGTGACTCTCTTTAGTGAACCTGGAGACTTCTTAAGGTCGTAGTCAAGTCCTATTTTTATACCTCCATTTCTGTCATCATACTCATGGCTCTTGTTAAGTGTCCCCTCAGTAGCTGTGAAATGGCTGACTACATCTCACATTTGGTTCTGAAATGTTCGAGCTTCCAGAATCTATTTTGAGACTTTGCTGTGCAAAAGTTAGTGTTCTCATTATACCCATGTTATTTAAGCAGCCCTTTCTACCTAACAGCAATCACTTAAGTACTTCTCAGTTTATTCATCTGTAAAATGGAGATGGTGTTAAGAAAAAATGCACAAGAACGTAATTTATAACCATTAAATGGTTAACTATATATATGTATATATGTAACATATATAACTATATATACATAATATTAAATTTTAGTTTAGTGATCATTAAATGAAACTCTAAGGATCGTTAAGATCTATTCGAATTTATGTTACTTATTACCATTTAATTTCCAATTTATGGTTAATGTAGTAGAGCAAAAATAAAAAGTAATGTTTTTAGTACTTAAAATGTTGCTTCTCATCCTAATTCCTCTTTCTATATTGCCTATTCCACTGGCCCTGGAGTTTCAAAGCAGACTATATTTATAGAGCAGTTTTCCCAACTCCAGACATTTATATCACACCTTCATGAATTTTTTTTGGCCACATCTACTGACTACTTGTCCTATTATTTACTTGATATCTTCCTTTAGATTTTTACCACCGGTAAATATATTAAAGTGGAAACCTACCATAACTATAAATATAAGGAAACTGAAAATAAAATAATTTTATTAATTATCAGGTAGCTACTATTGCTGGCCAGTGCTCTGAGTCTGAGTGTTGCCTTCTCTTAGCTTCAAAGGGAGATTGGCAGGTATTGAGGTTGTAACCTCTCCGTCATCACCAAATGGAGACTATTTTCTGGAATGAACCAGAAGAAAGGAAGGCAAATTGAAGAGGGAACTACACCCTTCCTGTGTGATGCATGGATTCAACTTCATGTCGGACTACCTACGTTACCTTCCCTAGTTGGGGCAGGTGGCGGGTGTCCCTTGTGAAACTCGGTCCTTGGTTTCAGGATGCTCGTGTGGTGATGGGGCCACCCCGCTGGCCAGTGTGGCTGAAATGACCTCCGACTGCCCTACCCTCTCTGCCTGGACATAAAGACCCTCACTCGTTTCCTTGCGAGGCCTTTCTCTGTTGCATGTGTTGCCCTAAACCTTTGTCAAATATATTAGGTTGGTACAAAAGTAATTGTGGTTTTTGCAATTGTTTTTAACCTTTTAAACCGCAATTACTTTTGCACCAACCTAATATTTTGTCTAATACACTTCAGAAAATAATGTTATTTTCCCTTTCTGCTGATGAGAAAAATATCCCCGATTCAAAATGTAAGTTTATTTAATTGTTCCTTGGCATAAATCAGCTGGTTACCTGGATATCTAAGCATCCTCATACCTCTGCAGAAGATCAGTTTATAAACAGTCCATTGCTTTCCGGAACGGGGTCATTAAAACACCTGATTTAATAGATGAGCATTTCTTGGGCTTCGAATACCTGCAGACATTTGTATTCTAAAGAGGCCTCCGACCCTGCCCTGTTTCCCAGGGCTGCCTCCCAGGGCACAGAAGCAGTTCCAAGGGTTACTGCCGCCTCTTCTCAGGGCTGCCCCGCTGTTACCTGAGAGGGAGCACTCACTGCCCGCCCCAAAGCGGCTTTTCCTCTGACACCTCTTCTTTTGTCAACATTTTTCTATCTTCCAGGCTCGGAAATTTTGACAAATTTTTTCCTCCCCCATTACTTTGCTGGTCCTCCTGTTTTTCGACTCCTTCCCACCCAGCCTCCTCATTACCGCCCCATGCCCCCCAGGGTCGAGGCTCTGCCTGGCCAAGAACAGCAGCCCCCTAATGAGGTATGAGCCCCAGGCCCCTCCCTGTGTACACCGCCCTGAACACCCGGCATCCCCCAAACCTGACTGCAACTGCACGTTCTCCTGAATGATGCCCGCACTCAGGAATTTGAGAAATTAGTTAAAGGCATCAAGAAATGAATCTAGCATCCTCCAGAGAATGCCTGATTTTCTTTTTATCTTTAAATCAGTTTCTTCCAGTTGACACATTTGTATGTAGAGGAACATTTTAAAGTAGAGTTAAATTCCCTGGCCTTCCTATTTCTCAAATTTTAGGTTTTAAATGGAAATATTTGAAAATCATCAGAAACAGCCCTGCTACTTAGAAGCCTACAAATCTATATAATCCATTTGTGTGGGGTTTTTTTCTGCATACCTAAGATGGTGGGAAACTCTTAGGCTTCCTTGAAGGAGTTTCAGCTACTGAAACTTGGAATGTAAATCACTAACTTTGAAATGATTTCTGAGTGATGTTTGCTGACATCCTGATGTTATTCTGATATCTTGATTCACTCATTTCTCAAGTATAAATCTTCCTCTGCCAGCTGTTGTCTGAAATGTGGTGGTTTCAGAGATGTTTGCCCAAATTCCCAGCCTGTTGCTCATGAGTGCCACAGGCCATCATGGGGCAAGTAAACTGGTCTTCTTATATTTTATATAATGCACGATCCTGGAGTAGGAAAGCCACCTGGAAAAACTCACAGAAGGTGCAGGTAGAAGGAGCCATGTCCCCAAACCACCAGCTCTGGTTGTTTAAGGCTAGCGTTTGATCCTGATTAGGGACACGAATATAGAAGGCATGACTAGCTGCTCCGACAGGTGTCAGCAAGAACATTAGGCTTCTTTATTTCTCGGCATTATGGTAGAAAGGGACCAGCCAGCCAGCCATGGCCAGTAATGATCAGGTAAGAAAACCCCTTGCTGTGCTTCTTAGTGACCCCATTGGAAGTGAGTACTATGTGAAGGAAGTGCAAAATTCAGCTCACCCACATCGGGGGCATTTGGTCATGATTGTATGCAGTGCTGCAAGGCATAGATGACAGGTGGCCGTCTCTGCTTATTTTTTTCCAGCTGAATGGGATGCTTCTAGGGTGCCAAGGGGGTTATGGGTTCTTGGGGTACATTAAGTAGGCCCCATCTTCTACCTTGAGAGTCCTGGAAATGAGTCATTGATGCCAACTGAAAATGACACTTCCATGGGTGTCTTCAGCAGCCCTCTTCTGTCTTTTGGCCTTTGTTCATTCTCCACTGCACCCTGAACAGAGTTACTTGCTTGAAGTTGCAGATTTCCTGCCACTGCAGAGAGACAGGTGGCAGAGCTCATTAGCATATTGACCCTCTCTGCAGCCACCATCGTTTTCCACTGCTCCTCACACCCTGTATTTTACCCTGTCACACATACACCCCTGCTCACCCTTTGGAGCCTCTTCTCAACAGGTATGGTCCTGCTGGGCCTTCTGAGTGTTTCTGGAAGAAGGATGCAGTGATACAAAACAAGCACATTAAGAATTTGGAAACCAGAGGCAATAAAACTGCATCGATTTTGTATCATTTATAATACCTTTTTATGTTGTTTCATTTTTTAGGAATCTGAAACTTTATTCCTCAAAGCAATTAAAGCTCATCCAAATACTGCAAGTTACCATGGCAATTTGGGTAAGGAAATTTTTCGTTTTGAACCGTATTGAAATTCTACGTAACTTTAATGAAATGGACGTATTTCTCTAAAATCAATGGTGGTAGCTTTTTCAAACCTAGCCTTTATTGTCCTTTGTAATCTGATATCAAAACATGAGTTTTTAAAAGAAATTATTACACTAAAGAAGGTAGCTAAATAATAGTCATATTTACAGATCTTAATTGTATGAGCGACACAACCCCACAATCCCTCCATCACCTGCTGAGGATAAAATTCAGATTTTCTTTCTTTGTGCGAAGGATCCTAGAATATTAAACTGAGGTGTACTTTGGAAGTTGGCTGTCCAACCTGCATACTTTTCCCTTTTTCTGTAGTGGACCTTCCATTCTAGCCTGGTCTCTGCTTTCTTACGTTCCCTTATGCCTTGGCTAAAAAATGCATTTCTGTTGATTTATTCCCTAGAATTCCTTTCTTCCATTTTTACATCTCAATAATTAAGATCTTTAGAGAACAGCGTGTTCATGTTTAGAATGCTTCATCCCGTGAATATTTTTTCACCAAATCTGTTCCCTACAGACACTGTAGCTTCTCATCACAAAAATCATGAAAAGCATCGATGGTTGATCTTCTGCCAATGTAGGAAGTTAGTTTTACTTACAAAATCATAATCATCGGAGGCTTACCATTCTAATAATTAGATTTATTTTAACTATCATTTTACGTATGGTCAGATCTTGATGTTAGAGCCCTTATTTCCAGCTGGCAATAAACAAGCTATTATTTTGCCACAATGTATAAGAGAATCTTTATTTAAAGTAAACAGGTGGGCCTAGTCTACATAGTCAGGGTCTTAAGCAGTGTGGGAGCCCAGCTCTTTCAGCCTGGCTTCCTGGAAATTTCATGACAGCATTGAGAAACTTTTAGTGTACTCTTCCTTTTCTTTCTTTATGTAATAATGTTGCTGTAGGGAAATGGATCATGCCTAGTAATACTAAGAATCCCAGGAGTAACTGGGGGTGGTTAAACAGACAATCACGAGGGAGTGTGATTACAATAAATAAAGTTTGTGGTACAAACAATATTATTTTAAACAATGATTTTTGAAAACTGTTTGCAGAGGTTCTTTAATATTTCTTTGTACAAGTGGTTGGGAATACCGCAAGTTATTCAGAAGCTTTTCCAATGAAATTCATCTCTTGCTATTTCAGCTGTGCTTTATCATCGTTGGGGACATCTAGACTTGGCCAAAAAACACTATGAAATCTCTCTGCAGCTTGACCCCACTGCTTTGGGAACTAAGGAGAATTATGGGCTCCTAAGAAGAAAGCTAGAACAAATGCAAAAGAAAGACGTCTGATCTTTTTTCCTTTATTTTTTGTTTGTGTGTGTGTGTGTGTGTGTGTGTGTGTGCGTGCGCGCACGCACATGAGGCATATCATTAATATTATGTGGTTACGTTTAAACATTTAAAAGTCTTACATGTTTATTTTATTATGGTTTTTTTTCCTGTGAAAACAAAGACATGCAAAAAGATTATAGCACCAGCAATATACTCTTGAATGCTTGATGTGGTTTTTGCATTGAAATTGTATTTTTTTCAGACCACGCTAATGTAAATTCTAAAATTCCAAGAATGAAGTCTTTTTTAATTAAAAAGAAAAAGAGAAAAAAAACTATTTTGAGCAACTTACAGTAGAATTAAAGCTGCATAGGGATGTGAGCTGTGGTGTGCGGAGACTAGCACTACTAAACATCAACTGTGAACAAGAAATGACCAACTGACTCCTACAATGTATATAAATATCAAATGTGTCTGTATATTAGACTTCTTATTTAATGACAACAAAGGGTAAATTAAGGTTTTTCATTTTTTAATCTTTTTTTTTAAAACAATATACTACGATCTTCATTTGTAAGGAAATATATTTATTTGTATTTTTATGTTTTGAATAGTGCAAATAATTGAATGAAGAATGGAAATGTTAACATCTAGTATATTTATATACTTTTCCCCCATAGGAAGAAGTTCACTCCTGCAATATTTTTGAGATTCTCCAACTTGCGCAGTTTCATAACATAGAGAATTATGTAGTATTATTCTACATGAACTGTCACAATTAATAGAAAATTCAAGTCATGCTTTAGGCAAAAGCAGGCATCCTGATGTCTTTATTTTGTTATATCCAATATGAAGAGGGCTACACATCTATGTAAGTTGCTTCTTTATGTTTTTAACTATAAAGCAGTTTTCCATTTGACTTAATGGAATCACAGTCATTACTATACCCAGAAAATGCAAGAGGTAATTTTCTCTCAAAAGAAGCCACATTTGGGGAGTTTGTGGTATTTTTAAGAATTGGATTATTTTTCCTATTTTATTTGATCAGAATAATCATGTTTGTTTTGTTTCATGCTCCTACATATACTGTTGATTTATACAATCTCTGTAATTTCTTATGCAGTAAAATTATTACACAAACCGGTACAAAACTGTCATACTGCCTTCTTAATAGACGATTTTCAAGTTAAAACTTTGTGTCCTCCTTTCCCGTAAAATGAAATCATGCACTAGAGTTATCCAAGTTCAGAGAATGGGGTGAACAGATCCCATATTGAAATGAATTTGATTCTCTATACTCAAGAATTTTGGTGGCAGATCTACGTCGATATGTAAATCAGTAATTGTCACTTATAATGGTTCAGGTACATCAGAAAAGAAAGTGCTGGTGATTGACATACATCAGAAAAGTGCGGTGTTTCAAATATTTCTTAAATGGTCCCAAAATAACAGTAACAATTTAGAGATCTCTTAGGGGCAGGAGCTGCCTTATTCTTATTTATGTTCTTACAGTTCTTAGGTTGGCAAATGATAGATGCACTATACATTTGCTGATTTTTTTAAGCAAATTTCTTCCTTTAAAATAGTACTTGAGAGTAAAGAAAAAATATTTCCTGTTAAAGCCCCTATAGGATTCATTTTTTTCTTTTTCCCTCTGATACTAAAACTTTAGTGTCAAATCAAGACGTGCAAATCTGGGACCCCTGCCTACCAAATGAATCCCCTTAGCTTTCACCACTCCATCTCCCAGGATTTCCATTGTAGTTGTCTTCTTTCCAGAGAAAACAGTCATTAGTTTGATTGATATTTCAGAAAGTCTTTTATCTTGCAGATTTTGGAAGTGCACCATGCTGGCTCTCTTTTTTTTTCCCCTTCTGTTTCCATTTTAAGGCGACCACTCTCTTTATTGTTTGGTTCCTTCCTAACAAGACTGAAGTTTGAAGGCTGTCTCCTAGTTCCTCTTTATTTGGCATGTTTTTTCATTTTAATATTTTCATTGTTAATCATAGTAGGGGGCTTGGTAGGGAAGTGTCAAAACAAACATGGGTGGGGACATTGCCAGTTGGGGAAATCTGAGATTTCTAATCATCATCTTTCATCTCTGTGATAGTGAGCATCATGAAACCAAGAAGGTATTTGGGGTTGATTTTTGGTTAAACGTGTGTTGCTGCTACAATTTCTTCCCTGTTTAGATGCCGTCTTACATTTATGTCTAATATATTTTGTATTTTGAGACCTGTTATTCATTTCCCCTACCTCACCAAGTAGACAGTTCTAACTGCTGCAGTAATATCACAGCTCTCCATGTCTCTTTGTATCCTCCTCAGGTGAGCTTCCACTCCTAAATTTCCACACAAGTGTCTGTCTTTTTGATTAGTGTACCTCCTCCCTTGATGGGTCTCTCTCTTTTAGACAGAGTACATAGAGCTTTTCAAAGCCAAAGTCCATGTTGATTCCCATCCAACTGCACTTTGGATTGATGTCCCCAATCTGAGATGGTTTCTCCTCTCATATTACTTTTTCTTTGGAGATAATAGTAGCTTCACATGCAGTTGTAAGAAATCATAGACAGATCTCATCTACCCTGCACCCAGTTTCCTCCAATAGTACCATCTTGCATAACTACAATACGTTATCACAGCCAGGAAATTGACATTGACACATCCACCGTCTTTATTCAGAATCAGCAGTCTTACATGTTGTCATTTGAGTGTTCAGCTCTGTGCAGTGTTTATCACGTGTGTAGATCTGTGTGGTCCCCACAGTCAAGATATAGAACAGTTCCATCACAAGGACCCCTCACGCTACTCTATGTTATTACTTTTATCAAAATATTTTCTTGAGCACTGATTGTATACTAGCAGTGTGTTAACTGCTGTGGATACGATAGAAAATGAAAACAGATGGGATTCCTGCCGTTGGGAAGCTTATAGTTGAGGTTACCTCAGTCTTCCTGTGTACCCAGGTTGGGCATGCTGGTGTAGACGTCTAGGACTAAGCATTGTTACCAGTCCCCTCTCCAGAGGACTTCTCAGGAAGCTGCTAGGCCCTTTGGTCACTCATACACAACTTTCACATTTGCAGCTATCCAAGAATCACAGGTTGTCAGAACATTTCTTTCCTTCTGTGCTCAAAATTCTCCATCATTTGGTGAATCTGTTATTTTTCTCCTGGAGGCAATGAAACAGAATAAAGTAGAATTTTCTGGCTACTTCAGAGAAACAGATATTGATTCAGTTGCCTCTGCCTTCTCCTTTGGGCCTCATTTATCGTAAAAGCTTTTCCAAGCATCCAGGGGAAATGAAGAGTTCTACAGAGACATAAACTCCATTGAAGGGTCAGTCATATTGTACATAGATGTGGGGAAACTGGGATGCAATGACCATGTTGACCTACATGAAAGATTCCAAGAGTTGAGGAACCCTGATGTTCAGTAAAGAAAGACATTTAATATTACTTGAAATATTCATTAATAAATATTAATTATGATTATTGAATATTACAGCCTCATTTTAAAATCCCACACAGTCTTGTCTTAAATGGTCTCTCCTACTTCTAAATTCTACCAAGAAGATACTAATTTTCGTTACGGCCTCTTTTAGGAGACTGTTTCCTAGAGAACACAGATCAGCAGCCCATCTCTAGTTCCAAGTAGAAGGAGCAGGGGCCTCATGGGGGACAGTTTGGTTGGAATGAAACAGACAAGGAAAGAGAATGGTGGAGACAGGAGCCAAGAAAATGCTTTCAGATATTAAGCCTCTTCACTTGTTTTTTCGTATTCCAATCTTTTCTTTAAACATGTAGAAATTGGTTTATCTTAACATTGGCTTTTTTTGAGTAATAAGAGATGGGGAGGAAAGAAACTTTTCACCTTCTGCTTTACAAATCTCTGCATTATTTGAAATATATTTTTTCTAAATAAAGGAATACATATGACATCATAGAAAAATCTTTAGTCAAGAGAGCCATGGATGTGTTTGTAATAAAGTTATGATAAGATGTGCTGGTATGAAAGAGACCTCCTAAGGGAGACTCGGGTATCCAAAGGCACTTGCTAAATTGCTTTGCCCAACAGATGAGAAAGAGTTCGGGAGACTGGGGACCCCAGAACAATGCTGAGTGAAAGGAACTTGAGAGGCAGCATTTTTGAGATTATTGGCTGAACTGCTGTGCAATGCATGCCTTTAAATCTTCACTAAATTCTATGCTGTGTCACTCTCTGGTGGCTGTCTGGAAATAGCTGGCATTTGGGTGCACAAAGCACCCAAATGAATGTCAAAGGAAAATCTGTATTCCACCTGGATTTGAATCCCATTCTTCCATTTACCAGTTATGTCACCTTAGGCAAGTGTGGTGGGTTGAAATTTAAGTGTCCCCCCAAAATTTATATCTACCTGGAACTTCAGAATGTGACTGTATTTGGAAATAGGGTCTTTCCAGATACAATCAGTTAAGGATCGAGAGAGGAAATCATTCCAGATTTAGGATGGGCCCTAAATCCAATGACTGGCATCTTGTAAAAAGAGGAGAAAACACAGAGAAAAGGAGGCCATGGGAAGATGGAGGCAAAGATTGGAATGATGCTACCACAAGCCAAAGGACACCAGGAGCCACCAGAAGCTGAATCAGACAAGGAAGGATCCTCCCATCGAACTTTCAGTGGGAGCATGGCCCTGCCCTCACCTTGATTTCGGACTTCTGGCCTCCAGAAAAATGTTTATGTTGTTTAAAGCCACCCAGTTTGTGGTAATTTGTGGCAGCCCTAGGAAACCATTATAGCAAGTAACTTAGTCATCCAGCACCTCAGCTTCCTCATCTATAAAATCAGGGGTAATACTACCTTTTCCACAGAATTATTGGGAGGTTTAAATGAGAAAAGGTATATAAAGCCCTAGACCAGTGCTTGGCATATGATAATAAATAACTGAAGGTAGGCTAACCCTCCCTTTTCTTGAAATTTTTATCCTGTAATTAAATGACCCAGAAACAACCTGAGGTTAGAAATTTCATCACTTATGTTCTAAGACTGATTAGTTCAACAAGTACTTTAAAACTGCTACACTGTTTATCAAAACTGGCTTGAACATCCTGCATTTCTGACCATTTTAAGTTTTAAATATGTAGCGTTTTTCAAGGACCAATAAAGCTTTCTGCTTCCTGATTGTAATAAGTGTTTGAGAAAATGTTTCCCCTGTAGATTTAAATTGCATTTATCCATTACTTAAAAACAATTTTGCCTCAGCAGTTATATTTTGATAGCATTAATTATGATAAATAGACTTGAGATTTATCTTGAGGACTATCGAAACAGCTCATTTCTAGAACTTTCTGATAAAGTATATGGATGATAGCATTTACATTACTGGTCTAGGAATGTGCAGACATCAGCAAACAAGGTAGTAAGGTAGAAAGAACAGAGATCGGGAGTGTGAGATCTTCCTAAAGCTAACTTCACAGGCATAAATCATTTTTTAATCCACAATAATTCAATTAAATACAAACATTTATAATCCTGCCATTAGTTACCGTTCAACCTGGAATGACTCAATTACTGTATGCCTCAGTTGCCTCTAATGAAAATAATGGTCTCCTTTTCGGCCGGGACCGCCATCTTCCAGTAATTCGTCAAAATGACCAACACAAAGGGAAAGAGGAGAGGCACCCGCTATATGTTCTCTAGGCCTTTTAGAAAACATGAAGTTGTTCCTTTGGCCACATACATGCGAATCTACAAGAAAGGTGATATTGTAGACATCAAGGGAATGGGCACTGTTCAAAAAGGAATGCCCCACAAATGTTACCATGGCAAAACGGGAAGGGTCTACAATGTTACTCAGCATGCAGTTGGCATTGTTGTAAACAAACAAGTCAAGGGCAAGATTCTTGCCAAGAGAATTAATGTTCGTATAGAGCATATTAAGCACTCTAAGAGCCGAGATAGCTTCCTGAAACGGGTGAAGGAAAATGATCAGAAAAAGAAGGAAGCCAAAGAGAAAGGTACCTGGGTTCAACTGAAACGCCAGCCTGCCCCACCCAGAGAAGCACACTTTGTGAGAACCAATGGAAAGGAGCCTGAGCTGCTGGAACCCATTCCCTATGAATTCATGGCATAAGTGTGAAAAAATAAAAGACCTCTGTAAAAAAAAAAAAAAAAGAAGAAAGAAAATAATGGTGGTGGTGTTTGCTTTGTTGTTCATTTCACCTCTGAAATGAGAGGGTTGGACTAAACCAGTGGTCTTTAAACATCCTGAGATGCTTAACATTTTTTTAAACTAAATCTTATACTGTACACTGTAAAATTGTATACTGTGCAGAAGTACACTGTAAAAATTTATAAAAATGAGCTACGTTGGGATGGTTATATAAATTCTCATTTAAAAATCTGTTGTGTAATGTAAGAATTTGTTTGAAATTCCAGCACTCTTGTGGAAATAAAATATTTTGAAGGTTTCTGATACGGCCAGTCCTGATATGGCCTGGTAAAGAAAAAAATAGCTCAGACTGCTTCATATTGTTGTTCAAAGGATAAAATGAGAAAAGAGTACTGTGCTCTGCCATTCATCAGGCTGAGCTAGCACAGATTAGGACAGCTGCAAAGTGAACAGGAAACCACATTTCTCCCATTACAATTGAAGTTGTAATGTGTCAAATAATGCCCTTCTGGGGGTGGTGGGGTGGTGACTGCTCCTTTCTCTTACTCACTGAGAAACCTGTTCTGGAAAGCATTGACTATCAGAAACACTGCTCTTTGAAATCATCGGAAAGAATGAAACATCCTGCTCCACCTGGTGGGGCCAAGTCACAGACACACAGCCTTCGTTACTAGCCCCAGTAGAGAGCTTCAGTTAAAGGGTTTCTGGATACACCTGTCCACATCAGAACTGTTAGTCTCCAAGGACACAGGACTTTGAGTCCATTCTGCAGTCTGGACCTGATGTGGGACCTTTGCACACAGCCCTCTGTTGCCTCAAGCCTTTGAAACACTTATTTCCTTTAAATTCCACCTAACCTCCTTCGCTTCCCCAAATCTCTGAATTCCATCTTTGTTTGGTGAGGCATCTCAGGGTTTCTCTGATTATGCTGTCTTCCCCATTGCAACAAGGCAATAAATCTGACTGTCCAACGACAGTTTTGTGCTAGAGGTCTCTGGTTGGGCCAAGACAGGCCACATGCTAATCATATGACCTGGGTCAAGTCATCTAACCTCTTCATCTCATCTGTAAAGTAGAGGAAATTCTCTACCTGACCTTTACAATGCAGGAGTGAGGATCAAATGTGATCATGTATATAAAAGCTCTTAATGGATAGAACATGTAGACGATTATTCATTGGAAATAGCACTTTTCATAAAGAGGTTCAAATATAAAACTATGAGTCCAGATCACCAGAATATTGGTGTATTCTACCCAGCTTCACTGTATCCTGTATCCTACCCAGCTTCCCTGCTTCAGCCCTCATGTTAAAGAGCACAGGTTTTAAGTTCAGCTGGATATGGATTCAAATCTTGGCACTCTCGTTTAACGGCAGTGAGCCGTTGAATGGGTTATTGAGCCCCTTGGAGCTCAAGATGAATATTTCATATTTCATCTGAGTGCTAACATCTGCTTCATACTACTCTTTAAAGGATAAAATGAGAAAAGGGTACTGTGCCAGGCACATAAGAACCCTTAGTATGTATTCATTTCCTACATTGACAGTTCATGGGAACCAAGCTCCGTTTCATTTTCAATGTCTACATTTCTAGGCACCAGGTAAGCATTATTTTCTTTACAAAGTTACTGTTTGGAGAGCAGGACCAAATAACTTGATCCTAGTTTTAAGAAGACTAGCAGCAATGTTCCAGGGTTAGAGATGGGTCTGTGGCCTCTTTACAATGTAATTAGCTTTCTTCGTGGTACATGGCATATTTGGTTGTCAGATTACTTTTCCTGGGAGTTCTTACAATTATGCTCCTATTCATGAATAAGGAGTTATTCCCCAAAACTAATAAAATAATCTCACATAGTGCTTCAGTCCAGTCTTTATTATTCCTAAAATTATAGAATAGGTGCAAGAATAGCATAGACCATCTCAACTTCAAGTGCTTGGAAAATTCCATAGACTTTTTAGAAAAGATATTGCATCTTTTGTGGAGTAAAGGTCAATGCCTTATTTTAAAATAATCTGACAGCAGTGCACATTATCTTTAAAACATTAATTCCAGAAATACCAGATTGAGTTTAATGTGAATGAATTTAGCTTCATGAGGTTGGTTTTATCTGCTCATTAATTTCTTTGCCATGGAAATTGTTTAGCAGTGAGACCTGTTGTATTAAGTAAAATAACTTGACAGAATGAAAAGAGAAAAAGTAACCCTGCTGCTTTCAAATTAAACAACAATTTTTTAGAGCTAGGTTTAGAAATGGAAGCAGGGAATCCAATTATTTGCAATATATATATATACATATATATATATATATATATATATATATATGTATATATATATATATTTGTACTTTTTGCATAACATTTTCTAAATTAGCCTAGTTAATGAATCCTATGTTTAACTGTAAAGCCTTTTTGTTAAGTTAGTATTGATTTACATAGACTAAATGATCAAAAAGTAAACTTCAATTAAGTAAATATTATTGAATACCTATTCCATGTACAATAGTAGGAAGTGCTGGGAACTCATACGAAGAATACAGATCTGCCCTCATGAAATTCAGTCCAGTAAGTTGATGGTCATATAAATCAACTATTATGGGATGGGGAGGTCGGGATTGTAATAGAGGTTGGAGCAAAAGAATATAGGGCAAGGTAGACAAACCCTTTCTGTCAAAGGGAAGATGGTAAATATTTTAGGCTTTATGGGCCCCACGGTCTCGGTGGCAACTATAGACAATACGTAAATGAATGATCGCAACTGTGTTTTCGGTAAAACTTTATTTATGGACACTGAAATTTGAATCTCATATAATTTGCATGTGTCGTATTTTCATTTGATTATTTTTCAAGCATTTAAAAATGTAAATCTCATTATTAGCTCATGAGCCTTACAAAAAAAAGTGGTAGGTTGGATTTAGGCTGCAGACTATTTAGGGCCAAAGATGATTTTTAAAAATGATTTACTAGAATAATTTGAAAATATTTCAGCAAATTTTATCATGTTATTTAGTTAGACCTCAAGCTCTTTATATAGTCTCCTTGTTCTGTTCACTTGTAACTATAATTTCAAGAGATGCAGAAGATATGTTCCCATCTGTTGTGTGATATTTGCAGTGCTGAAGGCATAGGGAAAGGGTAAGAAGGACATAAGACCAGCATCTTTTGCATAATACTAAGTAGCAGTGCATTTAGTCAACTATAAATTAGGGATCTACCTTATTAATACACCAAAGTCTGGAAAACAGAGCTTGGCAATTACCTGCTTGGATTTAGATAACAAAAATGGCCAAACTGGGTATTTCCAGATAAAGACATTTTGCTAGCTTAAATTCTTTGAGTTGGTAAAGCAAATGTTTGCTGAGCTTTGAACCCTGGCATAGATATTTGCTTGCTGTAGGATCCTGAGTCTGGAGGATGTCAGAGATTACAGATGGCAGAGCAACAGACCACAATGAAGAAAAAAGCTGATGGCAGGCAGAATCTTTATCAGGGAGTGACTCACCTGTAACATTTGGATGCAATCTGACAGCCTCCTTGAGTCATCTCAGTTCCTAAACCCACCAGAGCAGTTGACTTGCGAAGGGTTCCTGTGTAAGCCACCAATCCTACATCGACAAGACAGATACTCTTCTAAACTGACTAAGGATCAGTTTCCTTGGGAAACTATGCCTTTTGCCTTTCTGACAGTAGCCCCACCCCCCGCCTTTGCTGGGCAGCTCTGTTCACAGTGACGGTGCCCTCATGTGTGCAATACACAAGTAAATCCTGTGGAATCTCGATCCTACTCCGGAGTACCCAAACTACAATCTACATTTTTCGACAAGATCTTCAGTTGATTCTCATACACAGTACAGTATGAGAATAACTGGAGCAAATCTTCAATAATCCATGGGTCTCAAACTTGACAATGCATCGGAAGAGCTTGTTAAAATGTACAGCGCTGGGCCCTCCCCTGGAATTGCTGCTTCATAGGTCTGGGTGGGACCTGAGAGTTTGCGTTTTAAAATTCCCAGGTGCTGCTGCTGCTACTGGTCTGAGACCACATTTTGAAAACTACTGCTTTAAATTATTTGTCTATGAGTTATTTTTTGACAGTTAAATGGAAGACATCCCACAGAGCCTAATCTATGTTGGATCAGACTCTCCCAGCCTTACCTGGCAGTAAATGCCACTTACCACTCATCATCTTGCCACCTTGTCACTATCTCTAATTTTCCTTTACCAGAGGAATTATTTATTCATGTATATGCCTCATTTTCCTTTGTTGACGTGATCTCCCTCCCTCAAAAAAGAAAATAAATAAAAACAGAACCATTTTTCCCTTAAGAAAAAAAGATGATTACTGCTACTCTTTAAAAATATACACTAGACAGGATTTTTTGTGTATTTCAATTTAATCATGAACTTCCCAAGAAAGACTTCTATGAAAATTATGGCTTATGACTCTGAGCTTTTAGATTGCTTTTGGAATTGTATATCTGTTCAAAACATAGCCACATCAGGATTATTGGAAACATCTGAATAAAAACCAGATTGTAATAAGATTTCAACTCGTCCACATACATGAGAAAGTGAAAGTGGCAGAAAATGATTAAGGGGAATTATTGCTAGTCCAATAACTGCTTACACATTTGAAGGGACAGAAGTAGTCCTCAGTCCATCTGTGTCATTCATGTCCCCTGAGTCCCCAAAGTAACATTGCTTAAGCCAAGAATCAACAAACTCTTTAGGGAAAAAAATCTCCTTAAGCTTTTGGTCTTCACTCTGATTTCTGGGCTCAATTTTAGTCTTAGGAGCCAGGGGAAAGACAGTAAATCATTTCTTCCATTGTCTCCTACAACCACAGTTTCATTTAAAAAGGGAGAATTGGTAATTATGTGGCAGTATCAAGATTCTATGATTAGCTGTATCCAGTATGGTATCTGTACCGACTATGGAGGCCTCAGTGACGTGTTGTGGGTCCTACAGGATGTATGCCCAGCCCCAGGTGTGGGATCATTTCAAAGTGTGTGTGTGTCTGATGTGGTGTGTCCCCAGATGTTTCTGGGTCCAACACGAAGTCGAGGCGGGCCATGAGCCCGAAGGTAGGAAGTGTTAAAGCGTACCTGTCTGCAGCGGGGTGCCCCAGGTGTGCGCCTGGCTCGGGAGCGGGCCAGACACCTGCATGGCCAGGGCGGGCTGCTACCGCGTCCCGCCTCCAGGGGGCGCCGCTGGGGGCGGCCTCATCGGGGCGGCTGCGCCAGTCTCTGCCCGTAATTTCCGCTCGGCCGCCCCGGCCCGATCGCTTTCGGCACCGTGCTCTGTGAAAGGTGAGGGGGTGGGTGCGGGCCAAACCCACGACCGGGAGCCATCCCCACCCCTGTGCCCATCTTTTCCGCTCCATACCCTGGGGGCCCCGGGGGATCGGGCTGTCTCTACCTGCGCGGCGCGTTGCGCGGAGGCTGAGTCCGGGGCCCGCAGGAGGAGGGAGCAAGGGCAGAGCCTGGGCCGGGAAGGGGACGCCGGCGGCCTGCGGGACCATCTGGGAGGGGACGGGACACTGGGCCGTTAGACGCCTCCACCGATGGGCTCCACGCAGCGTGAAGCGGCCGCCACTGCCTGACTGGGCGAGAGCAACGTTAGGAGCTGCTTTCAGGTGTAGACACTGCTTCTTCCTTAAGGGAAAAAGTGAAGACCCTTCAGAAGGTAGTTCTAAAAGGATTTCCCAGTTGACTGAGGCTTAACACTTTTCAGAATTGTTTTTAATTTTAGAGATTCCTGGTTGTGAGAAGACCAAAAGCTACAAAAACAAACAACAAACAGAAAACTCAAAACTTCTGGCATTTGCCAGTTTATGAGCTTAGTTTTCTTTGGAGCCGTTAGTGACACATCTGAAATTTTGGAACAATTGCTCTTACTGCCTTGATTACAAAATATGGTTGTTGCTGTTTCACTTTGTTGGCCAAAGATTAACACCACGATTGCAGTGGAAACCCTAAATGAGTGCGTTTTTTTCTTTTTTCTTTTTAAACACACCTCCTTGCAGCCAAGCTTACTTTGTTAATATTGAACTGATAAAAAAATTCATGAGACTTGTAGCCATTTTTTTTAAAAAGCAGGTTATTCATTGTGCTAAATATCCCCGGGAGAAATCGTGTATTAAAAACTAAGGGGTATCTCCAGTTAGTTGGATTGACCTATGTAAAGTGTGGGTCTTAAACACACACATCCTTCTGTACTTTTCCCTCTAACTGAAGACTGTCTCATTCAGTTGATTGAAATGCTAATATGAAGAGCTCCTGCAGTTTGCCCTCATTTTCCCAAATGCTTTGTTTTCCTGAACTGACTCCCAGGAGAAACTGGGAGCTCCTAAGCAGATTACCTGGTAGAAAGCATTTGTATTTCAAAAGCTGAGTTTGCAAAGTTAAATTTTCTAATTGGTGGATTTTGGTTTGGAAATATTTTGGACCAGTTGACCTTGCTAATGAGGGTTCTAACTACTAACACGGGTCCAGAGGGTGGTTATTCATTCTGGCCTTAGATGATGGGCAGCAGGGAGTAGACTAAAACAGGGATAGAAACTGATACTGTTTCAGTTTTAAGATTACCTGCTCATTTTCCTCTATTTTATCTAGTAGTAAGAGCTCTTGCAAGTTCCAACCCATGTCAGCTGTTCCAAGTGCAGTCATTGAAAGGCTTTGTACCCACAGTTAACAGGGCTTTTATAAGGCTGTGGGGCACCCCTACAGGCTGGCATGGAAATGCAGGCAGCAGTGTTTTGCAGAGGGACAGGTCCCAAGGAAAGGTGTCCATAAGAGGACAAAATTAAGCGATCTTAGCAGTCTTCTCTAGAACATTCTTCTGTCATGAGTAAACCTTAGCTAGTAGAGATTTTATTAAGAGAGCATCAGTTAATAGGAACTCATTCATTAATTGAAGTGCTCTCTCGTCAGTGAAACTGCTCAGGGCAAGAAAGCCTTGTTTAGATTGGACCTGAGCCCTGTGGAGGCAGAGCTTACTCTGTAAGTGTTACACCCACCCCTCCAATGGGTTTACAGAAAAGACCCGGTTACTAGAAGTCTTGGAATTTGTATGGCATTACGAGGTACCAGACGTAGTAACTAGCTAAAATGTTCAGAAGGATGGAATGAATGTCAAAGGGGCAGTTGGAGCAGAGATGAAATCTCACAGGAGGACTCGGGGAAGGTCACATTTGCACTGGACCTTGAGCAGATAGTAGTTTTTATAGGCGGAGGAGTGGAATGGGGCATTCTTGGTGGCAGGCACCGTGAGCAAAGATAAGAAGTTTAAAATGTAACCACGTTTAGAGATAGGAAAGCACATGATATGCTGAGGCTGGACACAGTGTAAGGACGGCTGGGGTGGGAGGTGTGCCTGGAGAGAGGCTGTCTGGCAATAAGCTCAACTTTTTGATTAATGTTCTGTTTTTTTTTAAATTAAAGCAAACACAAAAGCAGAGATAATATTAGGTTGGTGCAAAAGTTATTGCGGTTTGCAATTATTTTTAACCTTTTAAACCGCATTACATTTGCACCAACCTAATAGTACAATGAACCTTCATATGTCCACTAAGTAGATTTAACAGTTTGTTAAAAGTTTCTCTTATTGTGCTGCCGCATTTTGTTGTTAAAGCAGTTTAAATTCCAGCAACATAATATTTCATCCCTAAATAATGTGCAGTAGGCATCTCCGAAAAAAGGGGCATTTTCTTTTATAACCAAAATACCATTGTCATCTCTTAATCAAATTGACAATAGCTGCTTAATGTTTTCTAAACCCCAATCCACCGTCAGATTTCCCTGATTGCTTCAGAAATGCGCTTACTCTTTCTGTTGGTTTGTGTGAATTGGAATCCAAGCATGGAGCAAATGTCTTTTCATCTAAGATAGGGGTCTGGCAAACTTTTTCTGAAAAGGGCCCAACATTAACTCGCAGGCTTTGCAGGCCATGTGGTCTCTGTTGCAACTACTCCGCTGCCTTGGCCTGCAAAGGTAGCCATAGACGCTATGTAAATGAATTAGTGTGGCTGTGTTCCAATAAAATTTTGTTTTCAAAGTTTTTTTGTCTTAAACTCCGCTGGTGGGCTGGACGCACGTGAGGGCCATAGTTTGCGGAGACTGTTGTCTAAAGCAGTCCCCGTGGGTTTCTTTAATGCCATTATTTATTGGTGTCAACTGGTTGCCTCGCATTCTGGATTTATTTAACTCCTTATATAGTATGGTTTAGCTTGCTCCTCTATGCCCTATGTTTTCTGTAAGCTGGAAGTTAGATCTAAAGGCTTAATTAGGTTCAGGTTCACCATTTTTGACCAGTATACGTCAGATGTGGTTTGAATTTTTTTCAGTATCAATTTATGACTTTAAGAGACTGGGAAACCTTCATCCAGGAATCTTATTTTTTTCTCAAGTTGTCTTTGTCTGATGGCTGAGAATACACTTTTTTCTTTTCTTGTCTTATTTTCCTTACTCGAAGGAGAGGATGTAGCTGCTATTTCTCAAGGAGGCTGAGAACTTTGAGCCCCCACCCACCCAAGTCAATGGGAACTTTCCTCTCTTGAAGGTGTCCTGTGACCCGGGGCCTGACACACCTCATTTTCCCATTTTCCCTTCCTACCTTGGGCCCACACCCAGGGCCTGAGATGCCTTCCAACAGGGTTGGGTGATTTGGTTTTGTTTTTAATCCCCTTGTCGCTTAAACATTTGTCTTTCTTCACTCATCTCGTCATCTAACCCGCCCAGCAGGACCCGTTGGCTTTTCTCCTGCTGTGTGAGGAGAGCACTCGTCCAGGTGTCCTGTTAGGAAGGATTCTGAAGTCAAAAGCCTTTCAGACTCTTAGATTTACTATGGTGCTGGATTCCAGACCCACACAGTTTTGAAGAAACAAGTTTACAGGTGAGAATTGTTTTTTTCCTTTGTTCTAAAGTGTTTGCTACTCCTAAATTCTAGAGCACCAGAGAAAGTATGTTGACAAATATTGTCAGGTGGAAGCGCTTGTCTTTTTGTCACTTACAGTAGGTGAAACTGTTCATCCTTATACCTATTTTTCCAGACAACATGCCTTTGGAATGTGGTTAGCTTCTTACTGATTTGTAAGAATTCTTGATACACTGAGGATGCTAATCTTTTGTCATATAGGATGTTAGAACGATCCCCTCCCGCTCCTTTTTTTTTTTTACTGTTTACAATGCTTATGCTTTGCCAAAAATTTTAATTTTATATAGGGAAATTATCAGTCTCCCCTTTATAGTTTCCTTGCTTTGTGTTTTGCTTAGAAAGACCTGCCATTTCAAGACTTATTTTTTTAAAAGTTTGTGTTAACATGGATAAATGAACAAGTGATGAGAGATAAGAACATGTGATTCTGAAAAAGAGTGATATTGAAATGAAGGCAACTATTTCTACCAGATAACATAATATAAAATTGATTAAATACTGGCATTAAGATAGGCCCTATGTTGATAAGTACTGAAGCTGGGAATGGGTATTTGGGGGATAATTGTGTCATTACTCTCTTTTTATATATACTTGACTTCTCATAATAAAAAGTTTTGTCAAAAGAGTAGTAGGGAGAAACTATCTTTGTCCCTTTTGTTCATATTCAGCAACTATTGTCTCTCTGCTAATATTGTGTTAACAAATTGGGCGTATTGTGTTAACAAATGCACAAAATCTTGGAACCTAAATTTCTCACTTAAGAGACAAATACTGTCATGGTTAATGGGACCAACTCCCGAGTCCAACTGCCTGGCTTCAAATCCTGCCTCTGTCATTTACTAGCCGGGTGATTTTGAACTTTTTAATTTAAAAAATGGGCATAACAATCATGTCTAGCTGATAGGGTTGTTGAGGATTGAGTGAGAAAACCCATAAACAACCCTGCACATGGTGCTTGGCACTTAGTACTTGCTCAGTAAATGTAAACTCTAAAGAAGAGAATAATCGCAAACAAGCAAGGGCTAAGGTGGGGAGGTGTAAGTGGTCAGAGAATGTACGGCTAGGCGTCATGACCTCTCCTGGGCTGGTTAAGTAGGGTCTGGAGATGTGAGGTGAGGAAGATCACATCTTTTAATCCAGTGGAAGTGCCCTCCGTTGGTGAAGTGAGAGGGGAAGGGGGCAGCAGAGAAAGGACACTGGAACAAGGCCTCGTGATTGGGAGAAGGCTGTCTGATTTCATATTCATTTCCTAGTGCTGCCAGGTCCCACTGAGCTGAAATGAAGGCATCAGCTGGGCTGTGTCCCGCCTGTAGGCCGTGGAGGAGAACCTCTTTTCTGCCCGAATTCCTTGGCTTATTGACCCCTTGCCTCCACCTTGAAAGATAGGCACATGGCATCCCTTTGGGACCCTTCTGCTCTGGTCACAGCTCTGCATACCTCTCTGCCCTGAGCCAGGAAAGCTCCTCCACTTTTAAGGACTCATGTGGTTAGAATGGGCCCAGTTGGATAATCCAGGATAATTTCTGCATCTCAAGGCCCTTAATCACATCTGAAAAGTTCCCTGTGCCAGGCAAGCTAAACCTGTGGGTTCTGGGGATTAGGACATGGGCATCTTTGGGGAGCAAGGGGCCTTTATACAGTCACCTCACCCTGTAATGCATTTAGTACATGGCGCTGCAGATTCAGGGCTGCTCTCCAGACGTTTGGGGGCAGGCAGATGCGTTACCACAGGTGTAATCATTCTCAGAGCCTGTTTCCACTGCTCGTCCACGCTGAGGGGTGACTCCGCTCTAGACTGCTCTGGACTCTCGGCCCCCTCCTTCCTCAGCATTGGTAGGCGAGGCTTCTGGGGGACAGGGGACATTGGCTTCGTGTGTGAAATGTCACCCGCTCTTCAGAGCTCGACTGAACCCTTCTTTGATTCACTTCTACCCTGTTTCCCTGAAAATAAGACCGGGTCTTATATTAAGTTTTGCTCCAAAAGACCCATTAGGGCTTATGTTCAGGGGATGTCCTCCTGAAAAATCATGCTAGCGCTTGTTTTCTGGTTAGGTCTTATTTTCGGGGAACACGGTATGTATACCCCCATCTTCTCCCAGGACACTCCTGTCTTTGCACCCTGATAGGTTTTTTTGCTGCGGCGGCTATTTTACCTGTTAGTTTTTTGCATTATTTTTACCTGTGTAATTGTTTTTGTTCTCTAGCCTTAAACACTGTTGGAATATTTTAAACAAAATTCATACTAAAATGTTTAGTATTTTCTCATCTATTAATGCTGATTAGGTGAGAACTGGGCCGTCCTCATTCTGATTGCCCAATAGTTTCTTCTACATAATAAGCAGCCTTTAAAAAGAACTCATTTCCAATTAGTTGGGAGTGTTTTTATAGAATTCTGACATTTTGAGTTACGCCACAGTAAGTTAAAAGTGAGGGAGACTAAATTAGAGAGATGCTTCTCATATTATGCTGTTCTCTTGTCCATTTGTTCAGGTTACTACATGTGCTTTTAAACTTTGTGAGTGTTAATTACCCCTTCCTGCTAGTATCATCTGTATTTTAGAGTATGCAGCAGATAAGCTAATGAAAATTATTAATATTTCTACATCTCATGATGGTTTTACTAATTTATGAGCACTAAATGAGGTTTGAAAAGCATTCTTTAAGCCATTATTTTTGAGAAGATTCACAACTGCCTACTGCGAATTACTCTTTCTTCCTTGATTTGGTTTTCTGTAAGGTTATATGCAAATTATCAAAGCCTAATGAAAATCATAAGGGGAAATCAGTATATCTTATAAATGAATAAAGAACAGTTAGATGGCATTCTTGGGTGTGTTTGTGAAGACTAAGTCAGTGGTATTTTTCTCTCTCAGCATTTAATTTTAAACATTTGGAGCCATACTGAACAGTAGAGTGCAGTGAGCCCTCATACAGCAGCACGGCGTCAGAAATCATGCACTACCCTGGCTTTGCCATACTTCTTCCATCTGCCCGTCTCCCTCCACCGCACCCCCCCTTTTTTTGAGTTTTTGTTCGTTTGCTTGCCTTCCGGATAATTTTGAAGCAAATACTATAAATCATACCATTCCACCTCTAAACATTTTAGTATGATTTTGTTTAAAAGTTTAGTTTTCACATAACTACAATCCTACCTAAAAATGAACAAAATATCCTTAATAATCATCTAATACTGTATTCACATTTCCCCAGTTGTCTAAAAAACATCTGTGGTTTATTCAAATCAGCATCAAAACAAAGCCCATTTGTTATATTTGGTTTGTAGCTCTCTTAAGTGTCTTTTAATAATAATAATTGATGTATGCTGGCGTTAGCTTCAGAGCTCTTGTTCTTACCTTTTATTTTTAACTCGTTTTAGAGTAGTTGCATGCTCTCGTTCTTTCATTCCTTATTATTATTTGAATTTACATAAAGTAAAATTAACCTTTTTTGTTGTATAATTCTATGAGTTTTAAAATTGACTGATTCATGTAGCCATCATCATAGTCCTGCTACAGATCAGTTCCATCACCTAAAACCCCAGAAAACAAAACAAAACAAGCTCTCCCTCATTCTGTCTCCTGTAGTCAAACCCTAACCTCCCCCCTAATCCCATACAACCCTTGACCTAGTCTCCATCTTTATAAGTTTTGCCTTTTCCAGAATGTCACACGAATGAAATTACACATAGAACCTTTGAGACTGGCTTCTTTCACTCAGATGTCTTTGAGATTCATCCATGTGTGTATCCTGATTGCTGAATGGTATTCCATCTCATGGACGTACCACAGTTCATGTATCCAATCACTGTTGAAGGACATTTGGATTCTTTACAGTTTTTGGTGATGATGAATAGAGCTGCTGTAAACATTTGTATATAGATTTTTATTTGATCAAAAATATTCATCTTTTTAGGCAGATCCCCAGGAGTGGGATGGCTGGGTCATATGGTAAGTGTCTGTTTAACTTTATAAGGCACTGCCAAGCTGTTTTCCTGAGTGGCTGCTCCCCATCATTTGTATGCCTACCACCAGTGTGTGAGAGTTCCAGTTGCTCCATGTCCTTCTCAGCATTTGATATTGTCAGGTTCTTTTTTTTTTTTTTTTCATTTGAGCTATCCTAATAGGTTTGTTGTTTTTAATTTTAATGATCTGATTTCAGTTTTTTGGGTACTATAAAAAATTGTTTTTAATTCTTGAATAAATTACTGAATCAAATTTATTTTATATACCTGTTATAAATAAATATTTCTGGTTTTCTGGTGATATTCTACATTTCAATATGGTAAATATTCTATATTGGAAAAACATTAAAACCAGAATATTATATAGATTGGAGTCTTTCTTAAATCTCATCAGTTAACACATCATATTTGGCAAAGAATTACAGAATGGTATTTGAATGCATGATGCATTTTGTAGTAATTCATTTATTATCTGTATCTTGTGCACGCCTTGTTCCTGTTTTAACATTAGTAACCGTAGTGCCATAATTGCTTTTGCCGTTAGTTTTATACTGGATTAGAGTAATCGGTGACTAGTTAGTTACATGAGAGCAAATGTATATAAGCCGAGAATAATTTCTTTGATGTCTCTTAACTATAGTGAACACTGTTCTAGTTTTAAAATGGACTGCTCCCATGTGTGTGAAACAGCAATAAAAGCTTGTATTTGAATACCTTTTTCCTTATTAAAGCATGTTGAAGAAAAAAAACATTTGAAATTTCTGTTTGTGAAATAAAGATCATGTGCCTCTCTTTGGATGATTTAGGGACCATGGTCATTGTTGCTTAAAAGTATGGAGTTGAGTCCTGGATGAATTACCAAAATGTTACTGCTGATGTTCTCGTCCCTGAACCCTTACATTAGATGAAACTGTGAAAGTGTCAGGTGCACAAAGTTATTCTGGGAGGGCCTGTCTTTAAATTCAAGTCTTACCCATTAGCTGCTGTGGTTTCAGCTTCGGGTTGGTAGTATTTCATTTAAAAACAGAGTTGAAATTACTGTCATCTAATTGGAAGAATGGTGTCCATAGAGGTTTTACTCTGTGACTAGACTCTCTCTGGTTTTGCTTCTGGAAAGTTGCTGGAGGGACAGACCTATTGACAGACCTTCTTTTGTATCATAGGGACATTTGAAAGAAAAACTAAGCCTGACCTAGAAAGGAGTATTGAGGACAAATTTCCAGAGGGGCTTGAGGTTGCTGTGGTCTGAAGCCTCACCAACCTGGTTAACTAGGAAAATTTGGTTCAAAATGAAAAGAAATGGGATAGATTTCTGTGGTTAAGGCATTTTTGGTTTAAAACTAACATATTAATTGACCCTTACATCAATTAGAATTGGAATGAAAAAAAAAATGTTGAAGGATTAGAAAGGATGTTATCTCCATTGAACCCAAGATTTTGTTGTTTAAAAAGTTATGGATGTTATTTAAAGTTTATGCTTGTTGATATTAATAAAGTCTTATAAATATGCACATATATCTTGGGGGCATAGGTGGAAGAGAGAGTATTACAATATGTTGGGCCTTAAATCTGGGGCTTTAGAATACCAGACTAATACACCTGCTGCCCCCTGCTGGCAGCGTATTGAACAGTGCAGTTCAGAGGTGAGGAATTCTAGAGGGCTAAGTCCATTGTATACGAGTGTTGGAGAGGAAGCCAGGAGACCTGTTCTCTTTCTAGCCCTTCTCATAATTACTATCTGTATGATCGTAGGCGAATCATTTCATTTGATTAAAGTCTAAATTTCGCTTTCTTAAACTTCGAAGTGTAATTTGCAAGTTCCTTCCAGCTTTAACATCTTATAATTCTCCAATGCTAATAGCAAATATATGAAAGATGTCAAATTCTACTTTTTCCTTTAGCAGCTGACTCCTAAAAAAATCCCAGATTTTTATTCAAGAAAGCAGGCTCTAGAGTTACTCCTGAAGCTTAATATGGATTTGGGTCTGTGCAGCAAACTGCATGGCTCTATCTGTAGCTCAGTTCATAATTACTCAGTATGATGACCCGGCGTTATTATGACAGCTTACAAGTTACATCATTTAAAAGAAATAATTTTCTCACTTTTAATTGTGGTAAAAAAAAAAAAAACCCACAACATAAAATTTACCATCTTAACTATTTTTAAGTGTGCAGTTCAGTAGTGTTAAGTATATTCACATTGTTGTACAACAGATCTCCAGAACTGTTAGATTGGTGCAAAAGTAACTGCGGTTTTTGCAATTTTTAACCTTTTAAACTGCAATTACTTTTGCACCAACCTAATACTTCATCTTGCAAAACGGAAACTCTTTACCCATTACACAACAACTCCCCATTTCTCCTCCCCTCAGCCCCTGGCAACCACCATTCTACTTTCTGTGTCTAAGAATTTGACTACGTACCTTATAGAAGTGGAATCATACAGTACTTGTCCTTTTGTGACCAGCTTATTTCACTGAGCATAATGTCCCCAAGGCTCATCCATGTTGTAGCATGTGTCAGAATTTCCTTCCTTTTTAAGGATGAGTATTGTATATAGGTGCCACACTTTGTTCATCCACTCCTCTGTCGATGGACACTTGGATTGCTTCCACCTCTCAGTAAAGTTCTGGCGCATAACGCGGCAGTGAACATGAGTGTGCTGTATCACCTTTGGTATACAGTGTTCACTAGTGCAGAGAAGGTTTATGCAGTTTTTTTCTGTGTGTAAAATGTTAAACTTCCTTATAAAAGAACACTATTCAACTACGGTGGATAACTAGGCTATGGCTTTTTGTATGCATGAGTAAGTTTAAAAGGAACTAGTATTTATGGGACACAAGCTATATGCCAGGCACTTACATATCTGTGGTCCATTCTGTCGTTCAGTCCTTCTAATAATTCTGTGACTTACCCTTAGCTCAGAAGGCGGGCTGATACTTACTAAAATCACCGTATGCCAGAAGTTTTATATGCTTATCTCATATAATCCTCATACATCAGTCATTGATGTGGCATTATTCCCCTCGTTTTTTTTTAGGTGGTAATTGAGGTTCGGAGAGTTGAGACACCTTGGCCAAGGTCACACAGCTAAAAGGTGGCAGGGTTTTACCTGACTATGTAGTGAAATACATCTAGTTCTAAAGTATGTTTTCTTCTACACCATGCTTTTTCCTGCTTCCAGGAATAACACCATACATCTATGATCTGAAGGATATTAGAACAACATCAAAAATTACACTGCTATAATAATTTATAAATAGAAAACTTCTGTAGTGACTTGCCATTAAATAATAGTCCTTTGGGTTTTCCTTGCAGAGAAATAGCATCGATTCAGATGAATTCACCTGAAAGATATCAAGACTTACATTCTGGGTGATTCTGCAAAATAAGTTTCTGGGACTTCCCAAAGAGTGGTTCCCACGTGCCAATCCCCCTTCCATCCTGCACCACCACCCCAATTCTGAGGTTATCTCCCATTGTGTTATTATATCCCCTTTTTCCTTCTCCCTTTTTCTTTGGCTTGGCAGAGAGGTTTGCCCATTTTCACTGCTCTTTGTCCCCACTTCTCTTGAATGCTGTGGTGTTTGGTGTTTTGATCTGCTTCCAGCAAGCTCTTGGAGAGGCCCATTGCAACATTTTCTCCCACGTGAGATTTTTAGATGAACAAAACAGTAGTGATGTGTCATCTGTGCAGCCACAGAAGGTTCTCTAAGAGTTCCTGTGCACTTAGGATGATTTACCTTGGGACTTTATAAACCTAGAGATAGGCGAAGGTCAAGAATACTTCAGGAGATTCATTTGAGGTCTTCAGTAACCTCCGAAAACAGGATGTTGGTCAGTAAATATAAAAAGTGGGAGTGGCAAAAATTGTAGTCACCACCAAATATCCATTCTCTCCTTCATCCTCAGTTACTGATGCCCAGTTTTAATCAGAGTGACTACGTGCTTCAAGTTATGGTAAAGGAGAGTAATGTGTGGGCTTCTGGGAAGTTTTGCAAAGGAAGGAACCTGACTCAGCTGGAAGTGTAGGGCCCTTGTTCCTTTGCAGGCAGACATTATGGCTAGTGCTCTGCCAACCGTTTTCTCTAATGAGGGGACCTTAAGAATGGAAGCCACGTGCTAGCAGTGACACAAAGGAACCTGGTGTGCTCAATTACACAAATGGCCACAAATTCTTCCCACCCCCACCCCCCATGCATGCTCCTCTGCAGTGCAACTTTGTAGCTTCTCCCATAAAGAGATGAAGTCACGATCTCCACCCCTTGAATCTGGTGTGGGGAGTCCCAGCCTGAGGGAGATAAGAAGGCCATCCTCTGGGAGGGTCGTCCTGACGTGGAGTGTCAGAGCCTGAGCAGGGAGAGGAGGGCTTACATTGAGGGGAGATGGTGGGGGCTGAGATCGGAAATTAGTTACATAGGGAAGGATTGATCAAATTTGTAACTACTAAAGATCAGGTTTCCCACTGCTGGAGCAGGGAGTTACAAATACAGAAATGTAGAAAACTAGGATCAACCCTGTGCTGTGGATTGGGTTAGATGTGCTGGTGTGAACTCATGGTTTTCAATAAATATAGATGTAAATGTGCATGTCTGTACGTGTACATGTGTGTATGTATATATGGATATACGTGTACAGTATGTCCTCAGTTAACATCATTGGTAGTTTCTGCGACTTCAAGTGAAATGACGTATCATGAAACCTGTTTTGTTTAATTGATATAAACAAGAGTTAAGTTCTCATAGCATTTCCTCAACATTATAACAAAATGATATTATTCAAGGACCTGTTGTTTCTATTCCTCTGAGGGAGCCTGTGGGCAGATAACACCCAAGAGCAATAAGCACACCTCACAGCAGACTGGCTTCTAAATAACATTTTCCACAAAATGGAAACCAGGGTTTCTTGGATAAATGGCTGGTTCCAGGCCTGGGACAAGGGAAGCCCAAGATGAGCCTGGAATATCTTGTGCTAGAAAGTAAAGAAGTGCCCAAAGAGTGATGCGGACAGGTCAAGGGGACAGAGAAGCTCGCTGGAATTAGTCTGTCTATCCAAATCGAAGACAATTTGAACATCAAAATAAATGATCACATTGGATGATAGCTCACTGAATAAAATAGAAACCATAAGTCTGCACAGACACAAATAGATAAATGAACAAGTGGCAAGTTTGGTGGTGACTGAGATATTTACATAGCTTCCAAGTACCTTCTTAGGAAATACCAACTATAAAGGGGGAAAGAATAACTTCACTGTGGAGAAGCCTGGCTGGTCACGACCTTTATCAAGTGATCAGGGTGAAACGGGGGACAGATTGAGATCCTGTGCTATTTGATAGGAGGCAATGAGAAGAACAGAACATTTCCAAGAGTCCTGCTACAGATGCATGACCTGAATCTAATCACAAGGCAACATCAGAAAAAAAACAAACTGAGGGACATTCAGCAAAATAAACGGCCTGAAATCTTTAAAAGATCATGAAAGTCAAAGAAAGACTGAGGAATTGTTCCAGATTGAAGAAACTAAAGGACATAACAACCAAGTGCAATGGGTCCTTTTGCTATAAAGAACATTGTAAGGAGCAGTGAAAAACCTTGAAAGAGGTTTGAGAGAAAATAGTAAAAAGAAACCTATGTTAATGGTAAGCGTTGTAATGATGTCTTGGCAGGAAATAGACATGACCATGTGGGAAGGAAGGGCATCAGGTCGGCAACTCCCAGAATGTTGACTCTCTGAGCAGACATCTACTGGACACCTGCCACGTGCCGGGTCCTCGGGCCGAAAGTTGAGGAGCTCCGATGCTGGTGCCTGGGCCACCTCAGCAAACGGGAAGCAGAGACCTCAGCAGCTAGAGGCAGGAGCAGATGGCTTCCATGTTATGGAACATGGTGGCGGGACCAATTCTGCCCACAAGGGGATTACACTGGGAAGACGATGTTTGAAATGACCTGGAAACCTACAAGGATGAGGAGGACTTTGCCAGGCAACATGTTGAGGAATAAAGAGGACAGGGCTTAAAGGCACTGGCAACCTTGTGAGAAAGAGGGCAACAGATCACACCACCGTGTGCTGCCTCGAGGTGGTGGGAGGCGGAGGAGGGCTGGGCGGTGACCGGCTTGTGAGCAGCATGAAGAGGCTTAGACTTCACCCTTATGCATTTGTTTCCCAGATTACCCCCAACATTGTGGCCGCAAACACACATTATCCCACAGTTTCGATGGGTGAGAATCTGAGAGCTGCTTCGATGAGTGGCTCTGGCTTGGGGTCTTTCACAAGGCTGCAGTCCGAGCGTTGGCTGGGACCGTGGTCGTCTCCAGGATGACCTGAGGAGGCTCTGAGCTCACTCACAGCACAGCCAGCAGGCCTGGGTCCTTTCTGGCTCTCTGCTGAGACCTCATTTCCTCTGCACGTGGGTTTCTCCTTCAAGAGGCTCACAACACGGCAACTGGCTTTCCTGAGAACGAGGGATCTGAGGGAGGGAGAGCGCTGGAGAACCCCAAGATGAAAGCCACAGTCCTTTTTGTAACCTAACGGGAAGTAACATCCTGTCAGTTCCTCTGTATTCTATTGGTTTGAAGCAAGTCCTAAACCTAGCCTTGCACAAGGGACAGGAATCACACAAGAACACAAATGCCAGGGGACAGGATCGTCAGACCATCTGAGAGGCTGCCCACCAGAGCCCCAGGACGGGGAGGGCCATGGTCTGCAGGCATCTGTGGGTGAGGGCAAGCCTAGAGGCAGTGAGACCATTGGGAGATGGTCATCCAAGATATAATTAAAAGAGACAGAAGGAAGAGGCCTCAGTATCAATGTGAAATGGCCCAGAAGTGGTCAGGGCAGGAACGGGGCAAAGGGCACCAGGTGGTTTAAATGCCTGCCAGGTTTATACGTGCAGCTAGCCATAGTGGACCTCGTCATCACAATTATCTTATGAGACGCCCACTGCATTCTTACTACTTATTGTTAAGCAAATCGGTTCGTGGACTTCACTGGCTAGAAACCAGCTTTTGCAGAAGGGTTTTACAAGGTCCATTTGCTGCTGGAAAACAAGTGAGAGCTATTAGGTAGTTACCTCATTTTAAAACACCTTTTCAAGTTGTGAAATATCGGGGCAGTAATTTTTTCAGTTTTATCTTAAAAGTACTACACTGGCTAGACTGTCAGTATATGTGTGAGTGAAAGTTGTTCAGATCGTCAGGGTGGCTGAACTGGACCAGGCTTTACAGTTCTGTCCAGTGCCTTTTGCAAGTCAGCACTAAGGTCTTTACTCACGATGTCTGAAGGATTTTGTTTTCCTTCCTGAAATCTCCCCTTTTTTTGAAGTCCAACTTGAACACAAATTAAAGAATGATGTTTTCACAGAGAGTTTGGATTTTTAATTTCAGGGGTGTCCTTAGCAAGCTAATCAAAATAGGATTAACTGAATTTTGAGAGTAGATGTGCGGGGTGGGGGGCAGTCACGTGACTGGGGAGGAGGAGGTGTCTAGGCCCACTCTTGTGAAATAGTCTAGAGAGAGGAAAAGTATTTCACGTTTATTTCACTCCAATCTTTTCCTTACATCATTTTGTTCAAAATTAAAAACACATAAAAACCATCCTTTAAACCTGTGTGATTCCTGGGAATAGCAAATGCCTAGGGATGTCATGAAGTCATGCTTCTGGAAGGTGTGACCTGGGCCTCTGGGTCCTTCTCCCCCTAGGCCTGCCTGCCACCAAGTCAGGGATGGAGCTCAGCATGGAGCTGCTGTAGCCCTGTCCTGTGTTATCCTGGTGACCCCAGGTGTTGAGATGTAACAATGTAATTTATTTACACGTGTTTGAAATGGTTATTCTTGTTGCTTAATATTTATAATTAGGCTGACCTTGAATCATGAAAGAGTGAAAACATAATTCTAGAAAATTTGCATTCAGCAGTATTGTTTCGAGAACAGTCTCATAGTTACATAAAATAATGGGGAAATTTAAAAGGCTAATATGCACTAAACATGGAAAGGGCTACTTTTTAGTTCTCCTAAGATGTTTTTTGTATTATCTTTATTTTTATGCATTCCTTCCTTTTTGTATATCTGGGACACTGGAAGCTTATGCAGGTTTGTAACACATGTTAAATCTCTAATATTTGGAAAATTCACTTTTCTGGTTAAGTGAACTTTCCATATAGATGAAGGTTAAGCAAAAATGTTTTCTAGAAAATCTTGTGAAAATGAATTAGAGTACCTTCCCTGTTTTTACTGTCTACAAAGCATAATGAATCCTCTTTACTTCAAAAGTTAATAATTCTTCAATGGCATCAGTATAAGACCGAAAAGCCTTATTCACAACAGGCATGATATGGAAATAACCTAAGTGTCTGTCAACAGATGAATGGATAAAGAAAATGTGTGTGTGTATACTATTCATTATATATATAATATATATACTTATATATAATACTTTTTCTCTATATATGATATTTCACAAGTGCTGGTCATTATTATATATATGTAAAACAGTGGAATTTTATATATAATACAAAGGATACACACACACATGCACACACAAATTCTATTCGGCCATAAAAAACCAGAAGGAAATCCTGCCATTTGAAATGACATGGATGAACTGGAGGATGTTATGCTAAAGGAAGTAAGCCAGACACAGAAAGACTAGTACAGCAGGTCCTCGAATAATGTCCTTTCATTCAATGCTATTTTGCTATAAGTTGATGAGGAAAAAAAAAAAAAAGTCAATTCCTGGCCAGGGCCACTGTCTGTGTGGACTTTGCACGTTCTCCCCGTGTCTGCGTGGGTTTTCTCTGAGGACTGATTTCCTCCCACATCCCAAAAATGTACACAGTAGATGAACTGGCATGTCTGAGTGGTCCCAGCCTGAGTGAGTGTGGGTGTGTGTGAGTGTGCCCGGTGATAGAAGGGCGTCCTGTCCAGGGTGGGGTCCTGCTTTGTGCCCCGAGCTGCTGGGAGGGGCTCTGGCCACTTGACTCTAAGCTGGAATCAGTGGGTTGGAAAATAATTCTCTTACTTGTTTATTCTTAAATGTGCGTACAGCTCACATTTATTTCAGTGTTTAATATTAGAAGTGTTTGGGTCATTGTAAGTTTGGTGATGTTTTTATGATCATAGGAACTTAATTTAACTCTCGTTTAGATCAGTTAGCCTATGGTAAAATTGATTTCATTATACATTATTTCGCTTTATGTTGCAGGTTCGACCTATGGACAATGCTGAGTGAGAACTTACTGTTCCATATAATATACTTACATGTGGAATCTAAAAAAGTCAAACTTATGAAAGCAGAGGTAGAATGGTGATTGCCAGGAAGTGGGGGAAACGGGAGATGTTGGTCAAAGGGTACAAGGTGTCCGTTATAAAATAAGTAAGTTTTGGGGATCTAATGTACAGATGGTGACTATAGTTAAAAACACTGTATTGTATTCTTAAAATTTGCTAAAAGTACATCTTAAGTACACACACACACACAGTAACTGTGAGGTGATGGATGTGTAACGTGATGTGGTAATTATTTAACAATATATAAATATATGAAATCATCACATTGTACACCGTAACATACGCACATTAAGCTGCCACTCCCCCATCTTTGCTCCTCATTCCTGTGCTTTTACCAACTCGGGGCAATTCGTATCAGTGGAATCAAACATGACCTTTGTGTCTGGCTTCTTTTCACTGGGATGTTTTCTGGGTTCATCCACATTGTATCACAGCTCATATTATTAATATTAGTTGTATCATAGCAGTTTGCCAGGGTTGCCATTGCAGTACCTCAGACTGGGTGCTTAAACAACAGAGGTTTTTCTCTCCCAGTTCTGGAGGCCAGAAGTCCAGATCAAGGTGTCAGCAGGTTTCTCCTGAGGCCTCTCCAGGGCTTGCAGACGGCTGCCTTCTCTGTGGTCTCATACGGCCTTTTCTCCGTGCGCGTGCACCCTTGGTGTCTTTGTCCAAATGTCCTCTTGTAAGGACACCAGTCAGATTGGATTCGGCTCCCCCTTAGGACCTCATTTTAACTTAAGACCTCATTAAAGGGCCTATCTCCAAATACAGTCACATTCTGTCTGAGGCGCTGGGGGGTTAGGGCTTCAACATGTGAATTTGGGGGTAGGAGACACAGTTCAGCCCATAGCAATCAGGATACCTTGTTTACAACTCCATTTTCACATCATTTCCGACTGTTGAGTTCTCTGATCGTGCCCCACCTTCCTTCTAGACTGAGCTTGACGGCACAGCTGGTGTCTGTGTCCTGCCGGCCTCAGCATGCACTGGGTGGTCCACGCTCGGGCTGCTGATTGTCTGCTTCTTGGGGCAGCATCCTCTCTGTGTTCTTTGCGTGCAGTAGGCGCACAGCACGTGTATGTCTACACTGTGCTAATGCTCCCTGGGAGCTCCTATTATATATGTTGGAGGAGGCCGTTTTATATGTAAATACCTATGTGGAAGTTGTTTTGTTGTCATTTATTTCTTTGTGATCAAAATAGAGAAAAGAAATTGGCTAATGGAGGATTCCCATGACCAAACAAGTGAATGAGTTCGTTTTCTCCATCCATTTTGCATTACAGGGAGCAAGTTAAAATGTGTCACCTATCCTTCAGAAATTTAGTAGAAAGCAGAACGTAGGACAGAATGTTACCAATGCACTAAGATGCAAACAATCAGAGAAGTCTGAGGGACAGAGGCAGGACCTGAGCTGGGATTTTAAGGATGGGAAGGAAAGTGTAAATTCAGTATTCCAGGTAGCAGTAGGATTGGGATTAGGGGGAAGTGGGGCGAGCTCGGGGAGCAGCCGCTGACCATGTCGGTAGGGCTCAGGCTGCAATTACCACAGGACAGGAGTGCAGCCAGGCTGCTGGAGTCCAAGCAGCTGGACAGGACATGGCATCCCGACCGTCGCTGGGAGGTGATGGACGTGCAGGGTGTGGAGCTCAGCCTCAGGAAGCCCAGGGTAGCTTAGGGGTGAAGGTGTGTGTGTGTGAGGGGAGGTGGTGTCCTGGAAGGGAGAGTCCTGATTGGGATTATAACTGTTTAGAGGTGGATATGGGCGGAGGCCACAGAAAGGAGGGTGACACAGGGCCGCCTTGAGCAGGCAGCCTCAGGAGCGATGCTAGTTAAGGAGCGTTGGGGGACGTACTGGCTTGGAGAAGAAAGCAGGGAGTACAGCTTGAGCAAGCCTGGATGTGAGGCCCCAGCACATCCGGGAAGGTGCCGAGAGGCTCCCAGGCTTCAGTGTACTTGGCCAAGGCTGAGAGAAAAGTCAGATCGCCGCATAGAGAATGGAAGGCAGGCGGCTGCGGTGCCTGGCAGGGTTTTGTACTGACGTTGCCGAAGGCTGCTTGGGCTGCCATAACAAAGCCCCACGGACAGCGTAGCATGGGCAGCAGAAACTTATTCCTCACAGTTCTGGAGGCCAACAAGTCCAAGATCGGAGTGTGTCAGAGTTAGTTTCTCCTGAGGCCTCTTTCCCCGGCTTAGAGACTGGTTGGTGATATGTCCCCTGCATGTCCTAAAACTTGCTATTCTATCATTTCCCCATGGACTGGTCATGAAATGAAGAGATGATTATTTAAAGAGAATTCCCTGTTTTTTTGGCCAAAAAAATCCAGATAATACATTAATGTGAAATTAGTGTGAAATAAACCCTGTTTGCAGGTTGATTTGTTTGCTGAAAATGTGAAGTAGTGAAAATAAAGGAACTGGGTGTGGGGGAACCTCCCTGTGCCTTCTCATGGTTTCCTCTACGGCCATGCATGTTGGTGTCCAAATCTCCTCCTCTTAGGAGGCCCACCCGATGCCATTGTTTTTTTTTTTTTTTTTTTTTTTTTTTTTAATTTATTGGGGTGACAATTGTTAGTAGAATTACATAGATTTCAGTTGTGCAATTCTGAATCACATCATCCATAAATCACACTGTGTGCCGATGCCATTGTTTTAATCACATCTTTAACAACCAAGTCTCCAAATACAGTCACATCATGAGGTGCTAGAGGCTAGGACTTCAACAGATGAATTTTGGGGTGGAACACAATTCAGCTTATAATAGATGTGAACATATGATTTATCTAAGTAGGATTATGCAAAGGTTTCATTGCAGTTCAAGATGAATAACCCTGTGACTTTGTTTTATATTTCAGTGGTGATGGAGCCGGGGCAGGGAATGGCAGCGCATTTTTCTGGGTTGTTAAGAGTCGTCAGAACGGCTCTGCTACTTAGTAGCTGTTTGATTTGGGGCAAGTTAACTTTTTACCTACTCTGTCTCAGTTTCCTCACAGGTAAAATGGAAATAAAGGTTGCTGTGAGTATTAAATCAGCTCAGATACGTAAAGTGCTTAGAAGTATACCTGGTTCCTATAGTAAGTGCTACATGAGTGCTGCTTGTGATTATTAGTCAGGTTTAGAGATGATGGTGTTTATGCAAGGAAAATACTGCTTTTCTGTGCAAAACCAAACTGCATGTATGAGAACGGAAATCACGATGTTACACTCCACTGAGCGTAGTTGTGTAGAATATCTAGAGCTTTTGCTGTCAAATGTGTGATACTGGAGGACCACACAGGAAGTGGGCAGAGGCTTGTCATCTGAGAAAATAAAATTTCACAGTCCTTCCATGTATTTCCAGTACTTTGAGCCTTGCAGCAGAGCCTGTGAGGTAGACAAGATGGGAGTTTCCTTTTGAATCCCACAACTGCACATAACCTAGAAGAAGCCCCCAGGCAATAAAGCTCAGTTTCCGGTATCTTCTCAGAGCAGGGAGACTGGAGAGTGATCTTTTGAGCAAATTTAGTAATCTCTCTATTTATTGTTTATTTCATTCAAAATAACTCTGCTGTGGTCTGAATATTTGTGTCCCAAGATTGATATGTTGAAATCCTAGCCTTTGGGCGTGATTAGGTCCTGAGGGTGGAGCCCTCATGTATGGGGTTCGTGCCTTATAAAGAGACCCCAGAGAGCTCCCTCACCCCTTCTGCTGTGTGAGGACGCAGCGAGAAGTCGCTGTCTGGGAAACAGAAGGTGGGCCCTCACTAAACACTGAATCTGCCAGTGCCTTTACCTTGGACTTCTCACCCTCTAGAAATAATATTTGTTGTTACAAGTCACAACTTGTAACTTGTTGGTATAGCCTCCCAAACGGATTCGTATTATACAAACTGCCATTTGTTGGGTACCTCCACGCTCTCGGCTGCATGCGGGGCACTTTACCTGTGCTATCTCAGGATTTGCACACCCTACCTCTGTGAAGTGTTGTACGACTGGACAGAGAAGGACACTGAGGCTCAGGGGTTCGGTCATTTAGCAGCATCTGTCTGATCCTGAAGCCAGTTCCCTTTGGACAGCCGTTCTGCCCAGCGAGGGCCCTGGGTACAGGTGTGAAGAGCATCTCTGCGCAGCACCACCACCGAGCTCTTCGAAGCCAGGGAATGTTTGCTGAACAAATTCACTTTTTTTCGGAAGATAGCGAAAGAGGACCACTTGCACATTTCAAAATCACATCGTTTGGGTGTTCATATCACCAGAGATAGGCCTGATGTCTCAGAAGATCCCTCAGTGGCAAGACAATCTCTAAAATGGGTCAGAAATGGGAGTAATGAGACAAGAGGTGGGTCGCACTAGCAGTCAAGAATAAGCAGCAATCTGGGCCAGTTAGTAACTAATATGGAAAATTCGTTTATACCAGAAAATAAGAACCAAAAGGAAGGTGATATAAAACGGAGGTCAAGGAAGTTTAGAAAATTAATGGTAAGTTAATAAGAGAAATATAACTTGAAATACTGAAACTGAAAGGTTAAAAATGTCCCAGGAATATTCATGTTTAATGAGACATAGGTGACTGTAGCCAAGAGCTTACCTATGAGTTCAGTCAAAAGTCAGGCAGAAAAGAGGTGTTTCTAGGGACTAGGTCGGTAAGACAGTGCGTGATGGTGGGGTGGTCTGGGGTGGAGCGTGTGCTGATGATGAAATGACGCCCCGCCATCCCGAGCCCCGGAGGGGTGGGGGAAGGGAGCAGCCTGGACTGTTGGAGACATTCTGGGTGTGAAAGCTTTTTCCCACACGTATAGCAGGCTTACTAGGTCACATGTCCTGATTCCTTAGAGAATAATCCCACTATCCCACTGTGCCAGGAATACACACACACACACACACACACACACACACACACACACACACACATGGGCAAGAGGCTAGGAAAACAAAAGGTAGATTGTGAGAAACAAATGGAAATGTCTGTAACAAGTCCTCCCCCCCGCCCCCCAGGTGAGCTATAACCATCTAATGGGATCAGGTGATGATGGCAGAGACGTGAGTCGTAACAGGAGGATCGTTAGGTAGTGTGGACATTGAACATTACTAATTCTTCTGCTACATGAACATGGGATATCCTTCCATTTGTGTCTTCAGTTTCGTTCATCAAAATCTTATAGTTTTAAATATACAGATCTTTCATCTCCTTCAATTTATTCCTAAGTATTTTATTGTTTTTGGCTCTTTTGTGAATGGGATTGTTTTCTTAATTTCTTTTTCAGATATTTTGTCTTTATTGTATACAAATGCAGCTGATTTCTGTGTGTTGATTTTTATGTACTGCAACTTAAATGAATTCGTTGATTAGTTCTAACAGTTTTTTGGAGGAGTCTTTAGGATTATCTGTATATAAGCCATAGAGCCTGCAAACAAAGACAGTTTTACTTCTTCCTTTCCAATATGGATGCCTTTTATTTATCTTGTCTGATTGGTCTGGCCAGGACTTCCATGTTGAAGAAGAGTGGTGTATCACATTTCTAGGTTTCTGTATATTGAACCATTCTTGCATCCCAGGGAAAAATCCCACTTGCTTATGGTGTATGATCCTTTTAATGTGCTGTTGAATTGGGTTTGCTAATATTTGTTGAGAATTTTTGCATCTGTATTCATCGGAGATACTGCTCTGTAGTTTGTTTGTTTGTCGTGTTGCTTTCTGGCTTTTGTATCAGGGTCATGCTGGCCTTGTAAAAGGAGTTTGGGAGGGTTCCTGCCTCTTTGATTTTTTGGATGAGTTTGCAAAGGTTGGCATTAATTCTTCTTTAAATGTTTCGTAAAAATCATCAGTGAAACCATATGGTCCCGGACTTTGTTGGGAGGTTTTTGATTACTGATTCAATCTCCTTATTCATTATTGATCTGTTCATATTTTCAATTTCCTGATTCTGTGTCTTGGTGAAGTGTATGTTTCTAGAGACTTATCTATTTCTTCTAGGTTATCCAATTTGTTGGCATATAATTATTCATAGTAGTTTCTTATGATCCTGTGTATTTCTGTGGTATCAGTTGTAATATCACCTCTTTCATCTCTGATTTTATCTGCTTGAGCCTTCTCTCTTTTTTTCTTAGTCTAGCTAAAGGTTTGGTCAATTTTACCTTCTCAAAAACCACCTCTTAGTTTTGTTGATCTTTCCTGTTTTTCTCTGGTCTCTATTTATGGCCAGATCTTTGTTATATCCTTCCTTCTGCTGACTTTAGGCTTAAATTGTTCTTTTTCTAGTTGCTTGAGATATAGAATTAGTTATTTATTTGAGGTCTTTCTTTTATCTTAATATAGGCATTCATTGCTATAAACTTCCCCCTTAAAACTGCTTTTGCACTGTCCCCTAGGTTTTGGTATGTTGCATTTCCATTTCACTTGTTTGGAGATGTTTTTTTAATTTCTCTTTTGATTTCTTCTTTGGATAATTGGTTATTCAGGAGTGTGTTGTTTAATTTCCACATATTTATAAATTTTCCAGCTTTCCTCATCATTGATTTCTAGTATCATACAATTGTGGTCAGAATAGTCACTTGGTATCATTTCAGTCTTCTTAAATTTGCTAAGACTTTTTTTGTGACCTAACATACAATCTGTCCTGAAGAAAGCTCCATGTACACTTGAGAAGAATATGTTTTCTCCTGCTATTGGTTGGAATGTTCTATATATGGCTGTTAGGTTCATTTGGTCTAAAGTATGGTCCAAGTCCAATGTTTCCTTATTGATTTTCTGTCTTCATGATGTATCCATTGATGAAAGTGGGGTATTGAAGTCACCAGGAATTATCGTATTGTCGTCTGTTTCCCCATTCAGATCTGTTAGCATTTGCTTAATGTATCTATGTGCTCCGAGGTTGGATGCGTATATATTTACAATTACTATATTTTCTTGATAAATTGAACCCTTTATCATTATATAATGACCTTAGTCTCTTGTTACATTTTTGGTAGGGGTGGCAGGATCTAAAAAGTAGAGAGAATAGTTCAATGATTCCCATCTATCACCCAGATTCAATAACTATTAAGGTTTTGCCACACACGCCTCGTTAATTTTTTTGATTTATTGAAGTATTTAAATTTTTCAGACCTATTTCATGAACCCTAGATACTTCCATAAGCATCTCTAACAAATAAGAGTATTTTCTTATAGAATTATAATCCATGGGGGGCTATTATCCATGCCCCCCAAAAAGTTAACCATGATTCCGTGATATCATCTTTTATCTAGATATACCTATAAGATTTTCCTGATTGTCTCAGAAATGTCATTTTACAGTTGATATGTTCAAGTCAGAATCCAGACAAGGTCTTCATATTAGCCGGGGCGGTTGGATGTCTTAGATCTCTTAACCTAAGGGAAATCACCGTCACTTTACCAGGAATAATTTCTCCCATAGAAAGCTCCACATTCTGAGTTTCTCTCTTTGCTTCCAGCTGGCATCATTTAACTCTTTCTTCAGTAGAAGGGTCTTCCATCTGAGAATGACTGTTGTGACGCGGAGCCTCCTGTAGCCCTGGGGAATGTGCCTTAGGACTCGTGCCCTCGGCAGCGCTGGGTGAGGGCATCACAGAGGGTTGGCCACTTCCCATCTCAAAGCCAGGGGACAATCCTGCTTCTCTGTCCAGCTCAGGCCAGGCCATTTTTATGAAGCTTTGTTCTCCCTCACCTCTGAATTTCACTGAATTATAGGTAGCACTTAATTGTGTGTTTTTCTCTTGTTCATGGTGGTTTCCATGTTTGTAAGCCTTGTTTTCCCAAAGGTGTTCTCTACTCTGTTACTACATATATTTTTTAAAATTTAATGTACATTTTATGAAAGTATAAGATATATCAGAAAAGTGTAGAAATCATACAGTTTGATGGATTTTCATAATAGGAACACAGCCATGTAACCAGCACATAGATTAGGTGCCATCATGTCCTTTCCAGCCATTGCTGTCCTCCCAGGGGCACCCACATCCTGACATCTAGCAGCAGAGATTAGTTTGGCTGTTATTTACTTTCATACAAATACAATCATATAATACGTGCTGTTTTTGTCTGACTTCTTTCACTCAGCATTGCTTGTGAGATTCATCTGTGGTGTTACCTGTAGTTTGTCCACTCGTTCTCCTTGCTGTAGAGTTTTCCACGGTGTATATACCACAGTTTATTAGCCCATTTTACTGTTGATGGACATTTGGGTAGGATCTAGTTTGCGGCTATTGCATGTGGTGCTGATGGAAATATTCTTATACATGTCTTTTTGGTGAACCTGTGTTCATGCTTCTGTGGCGCATCTGCCTGGAGTCATTGGGTATACATACGTGGGCTCAGCTTTCAGGGATGCTGTGGAAAGGTCTTCACTGAGGTTGCACTAGGTCATTTTTAGAAACACAGATCTTACCGTGTCACTTCTCAGCCTTACTCAATACCCACCCCTGAAGCCCCATCACACAGAGCTGAAATCCAGAGTCCCTGGTGGCCTGAGCCCGCCTCCCTCGTTTGCCCTCCCCCCCACCCCCCTAGGCATGCCCAGGCCTTTGCTCAGACAGCCCTCTTCTCCCCTGACCGTCCCCTGACTTGTGCCCGCCTGTTTCCTGTTTCTTCTCGAAGACCCTGCTGCTCAGGTAGTGCTCTCCTTCAGGACATAGGGCGCCCTGCTTCCCCATGCATGGCTCATTGGCACCCCCCCCCCCCGTGTTGCAAGCATCTCGTCATGCAGCTGTCTCCAATTAGACTGTAGCAGCTCCTTAAGAACAAGGACTGTTGTTTTGTGTCTCTTCATGTCCTTGGCACTTAGCATGATACCTGGCCCATCAGAGATGCTCAAAAAAAATACTGAATGGGTGAATGACCTTTCAACTAGCCTGAAAGTACTGAACACTTGGCAGATGATAGAAACAGAAACTTGGTGACTGGTGGGTTGCTTTTTGCTTTACAAAAACTTTAAATCTGGCTTTGCTTGTGAGAGTTGAAAAGAGAAGGCCTTAAAACCCAACCCCTCCCACAGGCGTGACAGGCAGGGAATAGCAACAGTAATTTCACATTGCACACTGGTAATTTGCTACGAAAACCAGTGAGAGCTTCAGTCTTTTCTACCACCAAGAACCTGCTGTGTTTTCCTCCTTGTTGACTGCAATGTGCGTTGGGGGAAGGTGCATGGGTTTCAGTTTAAGCTTTAACTTTAAATCCAGGCTATGCCATTTTTAATAGCTGTGCTGTTTTAGTTAAATAACTCCTTTGAGCCTCCGTTTCCCATGTGTGAAATGGGACAATAACACCTGCTTTGCAGGGCTGCTGGAAGATTGGAAGAACGTATCATTTCCCAGATATCCCCTGCACTGAAAGCCCCCTACAATGAATTTTCTTTCTCTTTCTTGGGGAAATAGGTGAAATGAATGAACTAGGCTCAAGCCAGTTTCCACGGGTCTCTATACCTGTCTTCTTGAAAGCTCTGGGTGGGGCTGGGTTGTATTCTGTACCCCCCGCCCCCGGCACTGGAGAAGGGGGAAGCTCTGCAGGCCAGAGGGAGAGCAGGCAGGAGGACAGGGCCCACAGGGCAGCCGGAGAGCCGCTCTCACACCCACAGGGAGACGCGAGTCTGGGAAACCCCTCCTTTCCTTCCTGGGTGCTGATGTCTGGGGAGGATGTGTAGTCCACCTGGGCTGTGTTAGTCTTGCCCCCCTCTGTGAGACGGACCAGCTCACGGGAGAACTCTACTCCAAGATGGGGTCAGATAAATCCCTTAGCTCAGAAATAATTGAAATCGTTATATTAAAAGAATGCTGAGTTTGCATGAATTTTGAAGGGTCATCTCCTTTGGGCGAGTGTGGCTTGGTGGGGTCCGCACCAGGTTTACACTGCACAGCAGAGCCCAAGGGGTCTGGTTCTGGGGCTGGGGGCATTCAAAGGACCAGTCAAGAGTTACAGAGCTTTAAAGGGGCTTCAGTTAGGACTTTACTAAGCCTTAGATACTGGGTGGTTTGTGAAGCATGACTTTCTGGGGTAGGGGGAGAATTGCTTTTTCCTCTTTTGGGGGAGCTCCTGTGATACTGACAGTTAATACCAGCTCTTTATCATGACTGAAAGAACACTGTAAACTTAAAAAATGTTCCATAATGAGAAACAAAGCCGTTCTGTTGTTTTTGAAATAAGTTTGAAAAAGTGTTTAAACTGAATGTAACAGCATCTGTTCTCTGATAACCACAAAGCATTACAAGGGGATTTTTAACATTTTAACGGATTTTGTTCTGCCAGGAGTGGACCATGTGTTGGCTTTTGAGTGCTTTTTAAGAGCCAAGTATAGACCAAACTGTGCTTTTTGGTAATATTTAGGGTCTTGGGATGCACCCCAAAACACTAGAGAACCCTGAGAAAGAGCCCCTGGCTTCTGTCAGCAGCTCCCAGCCACAATGGAGGTTTGAAAGTGGGTTAGGGACGGGGGGCGGTAGCGTATACAAGGATTGGATTCAGTTAGTTCCGTGTATCCAGTTCCTTCGAAGCCCCGTCACCCCAACACAACTTATTTTTCTAGAAGTTTTGGACTCAGAATTCTGATTGCTGTGAGCAAACAGTGTTCAGCTGTGTGTTCAGGACCCACAGGAATGTGAGTAAATGGAGCCACTTTATGTCAAGTACTTAAAGGCATGTTCAGAAACATGCCCATAATTTCCTCCCCTTCTTGTCATTCAGTTTTTACTTAACTCTCAGCTATTTTAATTGAATTTTACTTGGGGAGTAATTAGAAAAGCACTGAAAGGATTTGAATGCTATGGGGACAGGTAGTCAAAGAACTCACCAGGCTTAACTTTGATTTCTGTGTTTTATTTTTTAAAAATCTTCATTTAAAAACCTTAAAAAATAGAGTTGTGTGTGTGTGTGTGTGTGTGTGTGTGTGTGTGTGTGTGTGTGTGTTGGGGTGATGCTTTTGTTGCACTAATGGAGGCAGTTAACTTTTCTAGATTTGCATTCCTCCCGCCTGACTACCTCCAGATAGCCAACCTATTTTTGAAAATTTAAACGTGTTTTTTAATATTCTTGGCAAAAGGTAATTTCGAAGGTAAATCTGTTATTTTTACCAAAAGAATTGAGTCCTGAATGCGAGAGCCCCTGGAAATGGAGTTTGGATTATCCCCGATTTTGTTTTATTGGGCCGTGGGCTGGCAAGGGAGCTGGGTTAAGAGCATTAGACAGACCAGCAGGTGGGGCCACCTAGTAGTTTCTGAGCAGTGCTGGGGTTCCTTTTGTAGTGGAGGTGGTATTCCGGAGCTTTTGGGTTTGACGTCTAGCAGTGGTGTTTGGTAGTCATCTTCCAGAGTCTTCTCACTGACTAAGTAATTCATTCTGTCCCTGGTTGCCTCTGTCCCAGGAGGCCCCTGGTTGGCTCTCCTGTGGATCCTGGGTGTCAGGGGAGCTGAGTCCAGCACACCAGCATCTCCCACCTGGGCTGTGGCCTTGCCTTGCCCTAGACAAGGTAGCCCCTCTGAAGTCAGCAGTGTTTGTCTGTCACCTCCGATCCCATGGCCTTGGTCCAGTGCTCCTTCTGGGAGGCTTGTTCCTCCAAAGCTGAAATGTGTTAGATGTGGAAGCCATGGGCCCAGGCCTAGCCAGGGGCTTACCTGCATTTTAACTGTTTTGTCACTTTGGGGTAAGGTCTGACTTCAAAAATAGTTATCTAAGAGTTGTTCAAATAGGTAATGCTCTCTGCTTTCTAGAATATGCATTTTGTTAGCAAACCGCTAGAAGGGAATGGCTTTGTGTAATATTTTGTAATTCTTCTTCTGTGCTGCTTATAACTTAAATTTAAGTTGTGTTCCCAAACTCCCCATTTCTCATCTAAGAAAGCTAAATAGTCAATTAGAAACCATTTTAAGTTAATGTAGTCTTAAAATGTTTCTGTAAAACAAACCTTTTATATAATACACTAATGGATCATCATTCTCTTTCCCTCCATTGCTTAGTGCTCGAGTTCTCACCAAAAAAATGAAAAAATAAAAAATAATTACCTTTTGGGGGCATCCAAGTAGAGTGGGAGTTACCTGCCTTCAGCCAGACCTGAGGGCCCTTCCCGTGCCCTGCAGAATGGACTGCAGGTTCAGACTTGATGCGGGGTCTTGGCTTGCTCCAGGCAGAATAAATGTATTTTGAGCAACTTCCAGCAAGCGAGTAAGAAGTTGCACACTTCTCCAGCAGGCTTGCAAAAATATTCCACAAGGCAAATCATTTGTTGCATTTTTTAGTAGCCAACTGTGGAAGTCTCTGCACAGTCAGCAGCCAGTGCAGCCAGGCCCTGGGTGGGAGACGACAGCTGGAGAGACCCATCTTCCCCAGGCCTGGTTGGAATGGAAAGGGTGGCCTCTCCCGGCTGACCCAGGCACAGATGTAACAATTACTTGTCCCCCTCCTTGTCTCGCTGAATCTCACCCTTCGGGCCTCCCAGGATCCCATGCTCCTGGGGCATGGAGAATGCTGTATGCCGGTGCGGCTGCGCCGACCTCCTCTGCTCATGAGTATGCTCTCGTGCCCATCAGACTTCACTTACACAGGTTCAGAGAAAATTATTAAGAATTCCAGGACGGTGGTTGTTTTTGAGTGCTGATTCCCCAGGCCGACTGCACTGATGTGTGCTCAGTAAGTGCCAACGGGTGCGTCACAGATGAGGATGTAAATGGGACCTGGTGTGGGGCAGTGGACCAAGCCACCAACTGCCTGGGGCCCTCTGGTGGCCGGAAGTTGTTCCTGTTCTGTAGTTTTGGGGCAGGAGGCAGTGAGAGGAGCACCCACCTGCCAGAGTTTGGGGGGAGCCTTTGTAGGGCAGGAAGGAGGTGTGCAGGCAGACACATCTGCTCTGCTGCCTTTAACTGGGTCATCTGTGGAAGTCACTTCATCTGTCTCAGTTTCCCCATCTGTAAAATGGGAAGAACCTGGGGAATGAGCTCTCTTTATGCTGAGTGTTAACTTGACAATGTAAGTGAAGCACTGGCGTGGGGCACACAGTAAATGCTCTGAATCGTGGTAGCCAGCCTTATTCATATTGCCCCCTGAGCCACAGGTGGGCCCACAAGCCAGGTGGGCTCTTTGTGATAACTCTTGGCACCTCTCTCTGGCTGTCAGACCTGCTGGTGAGCGCCGAGTACTGTCTCCACCGTCTTCTGCTCTGGCTGGCGGTTCCAGGCCTCTCCTGAGCTTTCTGTGACTCCTGCTGGGAGCTGTGGGCGCTGGCAGCACCTCCGCTCCCAGCTGCGCCTGGTATTTTTGGGGGCCATGGCCCAGGCAGGCCTGGCCAGTTCACCATTCTCTCGTTTCCAAAGAGCCCTTTCCCTGACTCAGTGTTTGGGGATTTTCCTGCTGTTCGTTTCCAGACTTGCAGAGAGGGTGTGGGGGGATGGTCGTGTCTCCTTTGTTGGTCACTGTATTTTGAAAGATGGCAACACAATCATCATTAAAGTGGGGTGGCGTTAGTTTTTTCTTTTCAAATATTTTTGGCAAGGCCAAAGAGTAAAAGCCCACGGAATGGTTGCTGAGCATTCAGAAGACCCAGTGTGGCATCAGGGACCGTGCAGCCCCTGTGTGTTTGCAGGGTCCCGGGAAGGTTCCGAGTGTGAGGGAGTGACTTCCAGTGGGGACCTAACATCTGATTTCAAAGGCGCCGCCATCTCACCCGAGCTACTGGGTTCATGTAAGAAAGGTATTTTGGCATAAACGTTTCCGGGGTATTCAGTGGGGTTGGCTGGGCAGGAAGCCCTTGTCGTTGCTATAAAGAAACTAGCAAGCAAGAGAATGAAGGCATCAAAGCACCCACAGGATGCGGCCCGAGCACTCCCTGGCACGCCGCCCGCCAGCCGCTCTGAGGGGGAGTGACGTGACCTTAAAGCACTTCGTGCTCGCAGGCCAAGCTCCAGTTTAAAGTTCAAGGCACTTTGTTTTTTCACCTGTTTCCTACAGTTCTAAGAAACTTCTGAAGAATTAATGTGTAACTATATCGGACACTCAGGCATTTTCTCAAGGGAAAATAATGTTACAATAGAACGGGAGAGAAGTGGCTACTTGACTGAGATGTGAGAAGGTTTCTATAAAATAAGAAAAGTCCTCTTTACAGCAGTCACGCACAACATCACATGTGCTTTTCACTAAAATTTGAGCAACGGCTGCGAAAGGCTGCTGGTGGCCTCGCAGGGACTAGGAGAGCACTTGGCTTCACTGAAACTGGTGTCCTCACTTGTGACAGGGGGCCCTTCATGGCTTCGGTGGGGCCACGGTTCTGCTGGAGCCGACTTTGACAGAAGGTGTTGAACAATGAAAGCTAATTCATGCAGCAAATGGAAAGACACTAAGAGGACGCTTCCCCGGCAGCTCTTTAGGGCAGGTTATTTCTGGTTCTGAAACAGTCCATTGTCCAGCCAGTGGGGAGTGGCAGAGCTGGCCCCTGAGAGGCCTTAATTTCGTGTGACCCAAATCCAGTCATTTCACCTGTCTTTTCTAATGCAATCTTGACAACAGGCATTAAGCATTGTTAGTAGCTTGATGTTTTACCACTCAAGAGAAAATAGTTTGAAATGATGGCATACAGATTTTGCTAACATTTCTTTTTATCATTAAATTTTAATAGTTACGGAATGAATATTTTAGGGAGACACCTTTTTTTAAAGGTTGTTTTCATGTTAGAAGCTCGTGTCCGTTTAAATCCTTTTGTAGATTAGTTTAAGAAGAGTTAAATTTTAGTGTTTTTCTTGTTTGGTTCACCTGGTGTGTGTATCTTCCTAAATGTGGGTTAGGCATGTGTAGTACCTCTCATTTGTAAACTAGCATAATAAACTCTTAATTAAATCCTGCCTTTTACACTCTTACCACCAGGTGGCTAAGAAAAAAAATCAAGCAGGAAAAAAATCTAATAATTATGCAAAGGACTCGTAATCACTTTCAATTTCTGCTTAAGTGATGAAATATGAAACTATAGATGGACTGTGTTTCAAGAAAGAAAACTGCTGAATAAGTGACAGAGGCATTTCCAGCAGTGCCAGGCCAGATGGACATTTCCATGAGTGTTTTTGTTTTCTTAAATATTGACAATATTAAATAGCCAAATTTTGCTGAAGTAAAACTTTCTGAGACTATCCGAGCCTGTTCCACCTCCGTGCTGACCCCTGGCTGTCCACATTATTCCTGAGAAGTTGGGTTTGGGACAAGGGTCAGCTTTGTGATTCCCAAGTAGGGGAGGTCCTGCCCACAGCAGTGACCCTCCCACTCAGGTCTTTACAGGTTGTTTGCAGATGTTGCTTGAGTTCATTTAGAATTGGCTCAAAAACCCCAAACTAAAATTCATCCGATTGAATTAACAACTCACATGTCTCATTCATTGAGTCTGTATATTAATGGTAAGATACTACCATGTTTCCCCAAAAATAAGACCTTTTCGGAAAATCAGCCCTAGCATGATTTTTCAGGATGACGTCCCTTGAACATAAGCCCTAATGTGTCTTTTGGAACAAAAATTAATACAAGACCCGGTCTTGTTTTCGGGGAAACATGGTATAAGGAATTCATGCATGGGTGATGGTGACATAACAAGACCTCTTTCCATAGGCTGTGTCTATTAGAGTAAGAACAGCACCATATGGCAGAAGCCATTCCCCCACCCCCAGACACACCGTGCTTCTAAGGCATCTTGAGGAGGGTGAATCTTGTCTCATGAATACAAAACCCTACCACTTTTCTCGCTAGTGCTTCATGTGGCTGCTCAACTTCTGTACATTCCGGTTTGCCCTTCAGTTCTCTAATTTATTAACTTTGACAAGTAACCTCTTGGTTGTACATGATTTTATTCACAATTCGTTTTTCTGATTCAAAGTGAACATGAGTGCCCTAATCCTCTAATGGGAATTAATTGCTTGTTTCAGTGCTTAACTCTGATCCTTTCTCAAGCCCCACAGGGATGAGTTTCTTCCTGAAGGATCTGTGTTTGTTGTTCAAAATACAATCAGAAAAGTAATGATGTTTTTCTTGTGAAAGGAGCCAGAAATGCAGAATGTTAATTTTCTTTTTTTATTACATAAGTACTATTCTCAAGCAAATAGTATAAAGAATACAATTCAATAGATAAAACATAGAAGATTATAATTTGGTCATTGTGGCAGTCTACATTATTTCCTAGAAAAGAAATTTAATTTTTTGTTGGCTTGTCTTTTATGGAAACTGTCTTCTTCTGCAGAAGAAAGTTACTGAATTGATTTTCTACAGATTTGGAATTAACATCTTATGGCCTAATCATGATCATTTCTATGTAATATCAGCTTCCCAGGTATTCTTGGTTCTGAAAAATCATTAAGGCCACAACCAATGGTTTGCTTCTCTCTCCCATTGATTATGTATTCTTTTTTAAGGAGTTTCATTAAGAAGAATATAAACTAGCAGATATTTTCAGTTAGGGTAGAGAACTTAGGGAACAGGGTCAAGGTGAAGGAGGAATTAATACTCATCAGGTGCTAAGGCCTGGCACACAGTCTGCAGTCAATAGAGAGTAGCTCTTAGGGAGACAGGATGAACCCAGTTTTACATAGCAGGAATAGAAGTTCAGAGAGTTTAAATACTTGCCCAAAGACCCACAGTGGCTAAGTAAGTGGTGGAGATGGGAATTTGGTTCAGGCCATTCGTGTGCACAGTGCATTTTACACTTATCATGCATTGTGTCCATCTCTAGAATGCTGAGGGCTGGCCTGAACATAAGGTCCTAGAACATGCCTACCTGGGAGCATCTGCCAATTAAGGCAGACATGGAGGCACTCCTGAAGTGTACTCTTCAGTTTGCACCAGAAAAGCCAAAGTGGCTCACCTACAGCTATTTGTAGCCATTATTTATTAAATCAATCTCTTGCATTTTATCCAAGACTCTGGCCATAACCCAGTGCCATAGAAGAAACTATATGGCAGAAGAGGACAGGGTGGAGACAGACTAATGTATGAGACTCAGAAGGTTAGCTACTCCTTCTGCAGTGGCAGTGCCACCCCTCCTCCCAGGGCTGGGGTGCGTCAGGAGGGGCTGATATGCTTCTGGCCTGAATGAATCACAGGCATGTTCTGAGGTAGCCTTGGCTTCCGTTATGAGAGGATCTGGCCACTGTAATAGACTTTACACATGTTCTGTTGGTTGTGACCCTCATGGCAGCCCTTGGAAATTGGCGGAACCAGAGTATATACAGAGATACGGGACTCAAAAATGAAAATAAAAGACTAAACCCAAAGTTAGCAGAGGAAGGAAATAATAGAGAGTAGAGCAGAGATGAATAGAGAAAAATCAATGAAAGCAAGATTTGGTTCTTTGAAAAGATCAACAAAATCAACAGACTTTTAACTACATTAACTAAGAGAAAAATACAGAAAAGATATAAATAACTAAAATCAGAAATGAAAGAAGGGGGATTATAACCCATTTTACAGAAATAAAAAGGATATGGGAATACTATGAACAACTGAATGCCAACAAATTGGATAACTTAGATGAAATTGATAAATTCATAGAAACACACAAACTACCAAGACTGAATCATGATGAAATAGAAAATCTGAACAGACTTATAACTAGTAAGGAGATTGACTCAGTAATCAAAAGCCTCTCAATGAAGGAAAACCCAGAACCAGATGGCTTCACTGGTGAATTCCACCAAATATGTAAAGAGAATCAACACCATTCTTCCCAACTCCTCACATACTTTCAAAAAATTGAAGAGAAGGAGACACTTCCAAACTCATTCACTGAGGCCATCATTACCCTGACAAAGACAGTATAAGAAAACTACAGATTCATGTCCCTGATGAAGATTGATGCAAAAATCCTAAACAAAATACTAGCAAACAGAATTTCACAACACATTAAAAAGATTACATCATGACTAAGAGGTATTTATTCCTGGAATGCAGGGATGGTTCAACGTAGGCAAATCAATGTTAAAACACTGCATTAACAGAACGAAGGGGTTGGGGTAGGGATGGGGAACCACACAGTCATCAATCACAATTGATTCAGAAAAAACATGACAAGATTCAACACCATTTCATGGTAAAAAGGATAGGATAGAAGGAAAATACCTCAACATAAGGAAAAAGCCCACAGCTAGCATCATACTCAATGGTGAGAGACAAACCTTTCCTTCTATGATCAGGAACAGAATTTTTTTGTTTTTTAACCACTTTTAGTCAACATATTACTAGAAGTCATATCTGGAAAAATCAGGCAAGGAAAAATAATAAAAAGACATCCAAATTGGAAAGGATGAAGTAAAATTATCTCTGTTTACATGATCTTATATGTAGAAACCATAACATTTCCACAAGAAAAGTGTTAGCACTAATAAATGAATTAAGCAAAATTGCAGGATACAAAATCAGTGCACAAAAATGAGTTGCATGTCTATACATTAACAATGAATAATCTGAAAAGCATGATATATTTAGGAAAATACTGAACCAAGTAGATGAAAGATTTGTACACTGAGAACTACAAAATATTGTTAAAAGAAATTAAATAAATGTAAAGACATCTTATCTTCATGGATTGGAAAACTTAAAATATTTTTAAGATGTCAATACTACCCAAAGCAACCTATAGCTTTAATGCAATTCTTATCAAAAGTCCCAATTACATTTTTCTTTTGCAGAAATAGAAAAAAATCCACCCTGAAATTCGTATGGAATTTCAAGGGACTGCAAATAAGCAAAGAAACCTTGAAAACTAACAACAAAGTTGGAGGTCTCTGTAGTTTTGCAGTAAGTTTTGAAGTCACAACAGTGTGGTACTGACATAAAGACATATACAGAGGGTGCCAAGAAAGTGTATACACATTTTAAGAAAGGAAAAATCTATTAAAATTTTAATACTCAGTATATGCCAATAGCAAAAGATGAATACAAGTCATATATATACATTTTTTTGGCACCCCCGGTATACAGACCAATGGAAGACAATAGCCCAGAAATAAGCTCTCGTATATATGGTCAAATGATTTTCAACTAAGGTGCCAAGACCAATGGGAGAATGGGGAAAAAGACAGTCTTTTCAGCAATTGGAAAACTGGATATCCATTTGCAAAAGAATGAAGTCAAACCCTTACTTTACACCATATACAAAAATTAACTCAAAATATATCAAAGACTTAAATGTAAGAACTAACGCAGAGATTTAGGAGAAAACAAAGGGCAAAAGGTTCGTGACATTGGATTGGCAATTATTTCTTAGCTATGACACCAAAATCATAGGAACAAAAGTAAAAAAAAAATCAAATGACATCAAAATTATAAACTTCCATGCACCAAAGGATACCATTAACAGAGTAAAAAAGGCAACCTACAGGATGGGAGAAAACATTTACAAATCATATCTCTGATAAGAGGTTAATATCCAGAAGATACAGAGAACACCTAAAATTCAACAATGAGAAAACAATCTAACTAAAAATTGGGCAAAGGACTTGAATAGACATTTCTCCAAAGAAGACACACAAATGGCCAAATAAGCACATGATAAGCACATGAAAAGATGCCCAACATCCCTTATCATTATGGAAATGCAAATCAAATCCATGATGAGATACTACCACCTCACCCAGTTAGGATGGCCATTATCAAAAAAGCAAAACAAAACAAAATAGAAAATAAGTGCTGGCAAGGATGTGGAGAAATTGGAACTCTTGTGCACTGTAGGTGGGAATGTAAAATGGTGCAGCGGCTATGGAAAACAGTATAGACGTCCCTCAAAAAATTAAACATAGAATGACCATGTGATTTAGTAATCCCATTTGTGGGCGTATACCCAAAGGAAATTGAAAGCAGGGGCTTGAAGATGTATTTGTACACTCATGCTCATAGCATTATGTGCAATGGGTGGAAGCGACCCAAATGTCCACTGGTGGGTGGATGAACCAAATGCGGTATAGTCATACAATGGAATATTATTCTGCCTTAAATAATTTAGGAAAGAAATTCTGTCAGATGCTACAACATGGATGAACCTCAAGGACGTTATGCTAAGGGAAATAATTCAGCCACAAAAAGACAAATGTTGGATAATTTCACGTATGTGATTTCACTACCTCACTAAATAGTCCAACTCAGAAACAGAAAGTAGCATCGTTTGCCTGGTGGAGGGGGAAATGGGCTATTACTGTTTATTGGGAACATTTTCAGTTTTGCAAGATGAAGAGAGCCCTGGAGATGGATGGTGGTGATGGTTGCACAATGTGAATGTACTTAACACTACTGAAGTGTTAAGTATGATTAAGGTGCGGACTTGCCCCCAAGGATCCCAAACCCAGCACTAGTGACAGTCGACCTCAGTTCACAGTATAAGCTCTCCCAAGTCCAGCACAGGTGGCAGCCAACTGCATGTCACTTTGTAGCTCCCACCAGGTGGCCCCAAGCCAGGCAAAAATGGTGGCTAACCTTGGCGGCACCAGAGCCCGTCCCAAGAAGTTACACATCTGGTGGCCAGCTTCAGACCACACCAGAGCACTACCCAACCACCTCCACAGACGACACACCTGAAGAGCAGACTGGGCAGGCACCAGAGCTCCGCTAAAGTGAGTCCCGCTCTGAGGCGTCAGCCGCTGCACCACAGCTCCTCCACTGTAGTCACAGCCAGTCAGCATTGAGGGTCAGTCCCACCTACTGATGTGCCAACAACAATCAAGGCTCAACTACAACAGGAGGACACATACAACCCACATAAGGGACACAGCTGCTGTACCTGGGTCAGGTGCCAGGGAGACTGGGCCACTGGGCCTCATGGGGCACCTACTACATCAGGCCACTTTACCAAGACTCAGAGACATAGCAGCTCCACTTAATAACAAGCACAGGGAGTCAGCCAAAATGAGGAGACAAACATGTCCCACATGAAAGGACAGGACAAACTCCATAAAAATAACTAAACGAAATGGACACAAGCAATCTACCGGATACAGAGTTCAAAACCCTGATTATAAGGATACTCGGTGATCTCAGAATCTCAACAAAGAGATAGAAACCATTAAAAAAAAAAAAAAAGAAAAAGAAAAAGAACCAGTCAGAAATAAAGACTACAATAACTGAAATAAAGACTACATTAGAGGGAACCAACAGTAGATCAGAGGAAGCAGAGGACTGACAAAGACCTACCACCAATATGACCCAGCAAGGTTATCACTTAGAAATAAAGGAGAAATAAAGAGTCTCCCAGGCAAGAAAAAGCTAAAGGAATTCATCACCACTAAACCAGTATTACAAGAAATGTGAAAGGGGAAAGGATTAAGATGTACAAATTGTCAGTTATAAAAACAGTCATGGGATGTCAGGTACAGCATAAGGAATGGAGTCAATAATACTGTGACACCTGTGTATGGCGTCAGGTGGGGACTAGACGTGGCGCTATGGAAGTGCTGGTGGTGCAGTAGAGGGCTCCCCAGGGAGCAGCCAGGGAGGAACAGGCTTTTATCCCTGCTAACGCCTTAAATGACACTCCATTGACCCAGAAAGACAAAAGATGGGAGAGCGCAACAAAGTTTTGGAAGCTAGAAAACAGATATGAGTGGTAACTCAGCAGCCTGGAGAAACCAGAAACCCACGTCCCTATGTGGTCAGAAGCCAGTGAGAAACTAGCTGACTGGTGCCCGGAATGGCAGAGAAGCTCCAGACTCGTGGGCCATGGGTGCGTGGAAACAGTAGGGGCAGGAAGGAGAGGCTGAAAGTCTGTCCAGGGAGCAGAACCCCAGGAGAGCGCAGGCGGGTTCCTGTCCGGAGAGGCTTAGCAAGAGGCTTGGTATTAGGAGCAGCAGGGCCAGCAGGGTACGGGTGGGCGAGGTGGCACCCTGAAAAATAGGATGAAGAGAAAGTCCACCCATCTACAAATTCTGTTATCTGGGGCCCCTCAAAACCTGTCTTCAGAGCCCCCACACAAGGTCTGCCAACCCTCAGGCTCCCCTGGCTCACACAGAGCTTCAGCTTCCTATATGGTGTCTCCCGTTTCAGTATGAAAGGCCAGGCAAGGATGACAGACACCTCTAAAGAAAACCTTTTAAAGAAACACATCCCAAAACAAAGAGGAAGGAATTCGGGAGAAACAGAGTCAATGCAGGGAAAGGTGAGCACTTAAACAAGCAAACAGGCTTACGATGGGACCAGCCCTACTTTAAGGAGATGGTATTTCGCTGTGAAAGAACAGGACGGTAACAAAATGGAGAACAAGAAAAACATCTTGGAACTATGATGGCAAAAATATTCAAAAATTGAAGAATTGGAAGATAAAGTAAATATAAAGAGAAAATTGGAAGGTTAATCCAGGATGTGCAACATCTGAGTACTGGAGATCCCAGAAAGAGAACAAGAAGGAAGGAAGAAAATTCCCCACGATCCAAGATAATGAATTTTCAGATGGAAATTTCTGGCACAGTGAATGAAAAAACCCACACGAAGGCACATCATTATAGAACCTCAGAATTCAAGGGAGAAAGGAAGACCTTAAGAGCCTTCAGAGAGAAAAGCTTGAGTCCTGTACGAAGGACTGTGGACCCCAGTGGAACTGCACTTTTCAGCAAGAACTTGGGGAATTCGAAGACAAAGCATTGATGCCTGTAATGTTCTGAAGGAAATCATTTAGAGAATTCTCTACCCAGCCACAGTGTTAATCGAGGGTGGGAAACCAAGCCTCAGTAAAATAAGGGAGTCAACCGCGTAGGGGCCATGGGACCCAGGACGGCCCAGGGCAGCCCTGATGGCATGAGGGACGTGCCGAATGGCAGCGGTACCGTGGCCCAGGCTGGAGCAGGATGGGCTCTGGGAGCCAAGGCTGTAGGGAAATGGGAACCAATGGGTGGTCGAGGCTGACAGGATTCTTACAGTGCTTTCAGAGAATGTGAGGCCGAGTTACTGTCAGAGAAACTTGAGCAAAGAGCAGGAAAAAAAAATCTGAAGCCGTTTTTCCAAGAAAAACAAAAGTTGTCCAAGAAAGGAAATTAATCATAGTACACTATGTGCCTTATCTGAGAACAGTGTTTACATAGTTCTAATGCTGAATATGGATTTGACCAAAATTGGGCTCTGAGTCTGTTGCAGGAATGTGGGGCAGAACGAGTACGCGTGTTTGGGGCGTGGGCATAGAGAGCTTCTCTAGCATCAGTAACCCCGCGAACATGGAATGCAGGCTTACCGGATGTGCAGGGGTGTCCGTGTGTGTTAACTCATGCGGCTACCACAACAGTCCTCCCAGGCAGGGAGCCATTATTCCTTTTACAGTTGAGAAAGCCGAGGCACAGAGAGCTCAAGGGGTTTGCCTCAAGTCACAGTTAAAAACTGGTAGAGCTGGGATTTCAACGCAGGCAAGTTGGTTCTGAAGTCTGCTGTAAACCACTATGCTCACCTGCTTTGGGGTACAAAGGTGAGACATAATTTAAAACATCAAGAAGTAAGCAGTTAGGGGCCGGCCCAGTGGCTCAGGCGGTTGGAGCTCTGTGCTCCTAACTCTGAAGGCTGCCGGTTCGATTCCCACATGGGCCAGTGGGCTCTCAACCACAAGGTTGTCAGTTCAACTCCTCGAGTCCCGCAAGGGATGGTGGGCAGCGCCCCCTGCAACTAACAGTGGCAACTGGACCTGGAGCTGAACTGTGCCCCCCCAACTAAGACTGAAAGGACAACAACTTGAAGCTGAATGGCACCCTTCACAACTAAGATTGAAAGGACAACAACTAGACTTGGAAAAAAAAGTCCTGGAAGTACACACTGTTCCCCAACAAAGTCCTGTTCCCCTTCCCCAATAAAAACTTAAAAAAAAAAAAAAAAAAAAGAAGAAGTAATCAGTTAAGTAACCAACAATATGGAGATCCATACCAAATGCAACAGTTAAAAGGCTTAAAAGTGTTACCTCAAGGGAGTGGGAAAGGGTTGGAAATTTCATTTTTCTTGTAAAGTTATTTGCCTTTTACATTATGGAAAATGTTAAAAACTTAACCAAAGAGGGGAAAAGGTAGGACACCAGCGATAAGCACGGGTCTCCAGTTTGACTGGTTTTGCCCAGCTGTGTAGCCTCAGTCCTCGCCAACCGGAGACTTGGCCCCATAGGACGAGATGGTTTCCAGTTCTCTGCCAGCTCTTCACATTCTGGTAGCGAACAAAGCAAGCAGTGATCTGGAGAACACGTACCGTCAAGAGAGCAAATCGGGGCGACGTAAAAGGACCGAGGGACTGGGAGGGTGCTGCTTCAGGCCAGCCACTCCGTAAAGGGGCAGGAGCCGGGTGAGGGAGGAGCGGTGACTGCAAAGGCCCTGGGGTGGGCAGGCATCCGCAGGGTTCCTCCAAGGGTGCAGGAGGGAGATGAGGCGACGGGCCAGCTGGCACCAAAAGGGAGGCATGGAGTTTGCAGCCGAGGTTGACCAGGACCCTCTGGGGGCTGCGATGGGAAGAGGCTTGAGGAAACAGAGGAGCAGGCCCATTAGGGGACTGGGGGACAGCCCTTGGGCGAGGGTGATAGACAAGGGGGTGAGAAACTGCAGATCCTGGGGACAACCTGGAGGAGTTGTTAACAGATCGTTCTAGAAGACAGGGTGCAAGTGTGGGAGACAGAAGTTGGGGACAGCTCTTTCCAAATGACTGGTCTCCAGGGCTGCCGCACAGTCTGATCCAAATCCACCATCGTCGTCTTGGCGCTCATTTTCCTGGATCTCTCCCCAGCCCACCTCTGTAAACAGTCACACTGCCCTTGTTACTCTCTGTGGGCAGGCCCCAGGTTCTCTCCTGACTTGTCTGTCTTTTCGCTCAGGTCTCTGCATCCGCCCAGGCACGCAGCTCCCTCCTTCTGTTCCCCCAGCAGCAGTTCTGCCACCAGCAGCTCCAAAGCTCCTGCTTCTTCCTCCTCTCTCCTCCAATTCTGGGCTCTTCTTGATTGACATCTTGACTTTCATACATGAGGCGTGCCTCCCCCTCCAGTCCCACAACTCTAATGAGTTCTCATCCCATCCCTGCCCAGCTCAAGGAGTCTCAGTGTTGTCAGATGCTCAGACTGCATGTGCCCGGCCAGCCTTGTGTTTTTCCCAGGGCCAAGCTTTTCAAGTGCAATTAGCCTGAAACCCATGGAATGCTCAACATTCCACATGCTGGTGATGGAGACCAAGGCAGTGGAGGGGAAGAGGTGGGCACAAGTGGTCAGATGTGTTGGTCTGCTGGGACCACCCACCCTCCCCAGATGCCCTGAGGAGGTGGGGCAAGGCTGAGACCCCCAGACCAGCCTTTGTTTGCTGAGAAGAAAGTGGAAGACCTGTGAATTAAGTGTGAATTCTTCAAGGGCCACTGGCCATGTGATTGGTGTCCAGGGGGTGTCGTCCTCCAGGTGTTTCTTCTGGTTGCTGCTAGCAGATGGACACATCTTTTGTTTTCCTGCACAGGGTGTCTCGTTTCCAACGCCTATCTTGAAGAAGGCTGCCGTCATTACACAGCATCGGGCAAGTAGGGCAGTGAAATGCCAGGCTTTGAAGAGGGCCTACCCCTGTTCGACTTTCATTTCCATTTCTGTTTGAGTCACTTTTACACAAATCACTTTTGTCGATTACATAACAATCTATGGCCCAGACCCAGGCAAGCAGTAAATGTTTACCTTCAGACTGGAGCCAAGGTCACTGTGATGAGTCACAGTGAGTCATAAGGAAGCATCATTACCCTCTAGGACCTTGAAAAAGGAACACTGAAAGGTGGAATTGTTAAAACTTGGCTGGGTCATACTGCCAAGACTAGAATGTAAATTTAGAACTGAAACCTGAATTAGGTTCTTGTAGCCCATTACAGGTGACTGTTTGGGCTACACACACACAATACATATTTATATTTGCTTATTATTTCTATTTTTTCTATAGTAAGTATTTATTGTGTAGTATTTAAAGTCCTTTTAAAAAGATTGAAAACTAACTGCTCTAAAAAAACAGCAGTTGTGCAGGATTTGATACTAAGACAGGCTGTCTCAAATGGTAAGTACGTATGTCCTCAAAATGAATGCCTTTTCTTGGAAAAATAACTATAAAGGGTAGGTGGTGTTTCCTGGAACCTCAGAGCCCACCACACAACGGTCAGGGTTGTGCTGGGGCCTGGGAGCAGCGACTCGCAAGCAAACCTGAAACCTTTACTATCTGGCCCTTCCCAGACAAGGTTGCCCATCCCCCTGGAGAGCGAAAGCTCTGTCCCTTGCTCTGCCACGTGTAATACCCACCAGTCGGCTTCCTTTCTCCGTTGCAGTGTCTCTGGCCCGCATGGCCCACGTGTTTGTGTACGGGACCCTGAAGCGAGGCCAGCCCAACCACAAGGTCCTGCTGGACGATACTAATGGCTGCGCGACCTTCCAGGGCCACGGCCACACGGTGGAGCCTTACCCGCTGGTGATCGCTGGAGAACATAACATTCCACATCTGCTGAACCTCCCGGGGCAGGGCCACTGTGTGGTGGGCGAGATCTATACTGTGGACGAGCGGATGCTGCGTTTCCTCGATGAGTTCGAAGACTGCCCCACCATGTACCAGCGCACCTGGGTGAGGGTTGCGGTCCTCGAGTCGGAAGGCGCGCGCAGCGCCCCCCAGGGGCCTCCAGCTGCTGACAGGACGCTGCAGTGCTTCGTGTACAGCACGGCCTCCTACCCGCCGGAGTGGGTCCGCCTCCCGTACCACCACAGTTACGACTCTCTGGGGGAGCACGGGCTTCGCTATAATCCACGGGAAAACAGATAAAGGCGAGGAATGCTCAGCAGCCAGAGGACGGATAGCGCCCTGATGATTATGAGATTACCTCAGCTTGGTCTGCACTCACTGAATGCAAAAACGTAGTAATGCCCTTTGAAACAAATGTTTGTAAAACTCAATCTGTGGAAAAAGAAATCATCTCTTTTGTAGTGGCCGCCGATTTCCCAAATTATTTTGACATACTGATAAGAAGATTGTGCCCTGAAATCTGTCTATCCGATACCGCTTTCTTGTTCGCTGCTTAAAGAGCATCGTAGGCGAGAATGTACTGGATAACAAAAATTTAGGATTTTTAATTCCCTTAAATGACATTTCAGGAACTCTTATGTTATCATATTTTTCTTTTTTTTCTTTTTGCTTTGCTTTAATCTGAAGGTAACCTTTAAAATCAATGTAAAGACTTTGTGTTGCAGCTAGATTTGAGCAGCCCTTCTGTATTGATTCTGACCTGTAGCACCAAGGAAAAAATGTTTTAAGCTGATCTGGGATGTCTCAGTGTGATTTTTCAAAACCTCAAGACAAATGCTGTATTTTAGAGCAGTGTTGGAGTATAAATAACATCATTGTTCACACTTTTCATATCAAACTTATTAAAGAAGAGATTATTAAAGATGATCATTTAAAATTAAACTAGATGTTTAAGAAATCAAATATAAAAGTGTTGGCGCTAGCTTTGCTCCTTTTCTTGGGCCTGCTTAATTTGATAGGTTCTTTTCATTCTAACCTAGCAAAATAACAAGCACCCACTTGCTGGTTTCAGATGGAAGCTCACAAGCCCAGAGCCCAACAGGCACTGTCCCTGTGCCCCCCACGGGAGCGGCATTTCGGGGTGGGCCTTTCGGAGAAGAACCAACATATTAGTAATTTGTTCTTCAGGCCAGACAGAAAGCTCAGCTTCCAAATAGACACAGCACTTAAAATAATTGCAGCCCGGCACGAGGTGCTCATCACTGCCCACCTCCTTCTGATCCGCCAGCACAGACTCCAGTCAGCGCACGAGTCTGCCCGCTTACTCACCCGCACGCAGGAAATGGATTCCGAGGGTTTCAGAACCAATGCACACGCAGCTGCTGAGCCTCTGCAACCCCATCCTCCGTTGGGGGAGCTCACTTACTCTTCACCTTAACGGTAGACTATGATCACTAGCTGCATCTGGCACAACAACATGCGCATTATTTTTAGCCCTTGTTTCTTAATGGGGAACTTGCTTCACAGAAACACACAGGATGGGTATCAGCTGATGAGCTCATGGCAACCCTGCCACTGCAGTTGGGCCGAGGAAGGCCGAGCAGAGCCTGTGGGATGGGGAAGAGGGGGCCATGTGAGTCAGGTGTCTGTATGGTGATGCCCCGGGATGGGCAGATCCAGCACTTACCCATCAGAGCCACACGGGGGATTTCCAGAATCATCACCAGTGCCCACCGGGCTTAAGAAGTTACAAATAACCACAAACAGTAGTTAGGTCCTCAACCGGGATGAAGTAGGTAATCAGATTATATGGTGGTAAATGCTAGATTAATGAAACTGAAGGCAAAACCTGGGATTTGTATGAATTTTTAAAAGGATCACAATGAAATGCTAGTATTTAAAGTCTACTGGCACAGCCTGGAGCCTCTTGTGTACATTGTCTTCATGCAAAAAAAGGGCAAACTAATATTTAGACAATTACTCAGTTTTATTGATTTAATTTTGACACTAGGAAATCTCACAGCAGAAGTACAAATCATATGTACAATTATTTATATCAATAAAAATTTCCATTGGTTTTTTTGGCAGAATGTTGGTTTTGACTATATGTGGAATAAATATGACCATGTAAAATCTGCTGCACAGGGGTGTTCCTGCAAAATGCTTGAATCAATTGAGTGTGAAAGAATAATAATACAAATGGCTAATTAAATTGGGTGATGACTGAAAGGCTATAAATACTTCACTGCAGTTCCACGAGCAGATCTCCTTCTCCAACTGTGTCCCCAGCTTTACAATGCACCGATTTCACCTTGAATTTTAAAAAAAAAGGGGGGGGGTAAGAATTATTAACTAGACCAGGAGGGAGCGATCTCGTCATCTGTTTCTGGAAGTGAAGAGACAGCCTGGCAGGCTTTGGAGCACAGGTAGAAAACCCAGCTTGTGCAGTCAGAGGGGACCTCATGCGAGGGGACGTCCTCTGAGGGCTGGGACTCGCCACCTTCCCCTCTCCGGCTCTCCCGTCCTTGTCTGTCCTACAAGTCGCTGGTGTAAGGGGATTTCTGCTGCTGTTTGCTGGCTGGCCCTTGCACTGGCTACACTCGGGGGTCTGGGCAGCACCGAGAAGCCAGAAGTGTTGATGCTGGATAAGCTCTCAAATGCCCAGCCCTCCCAGTCTCACCACAGTTTTAGGCTGTACAAATATTATGAGAGTTCATGGTGTAGTTTAGTTTTAAAAACAATTACACAAGAGTCAACCCAGGTACTAATTAACAGAAAAACTCTCTAGCCTGATGTAAACGTCCTTCTGAAGGGAAATGAAATCCTCAGAAGACGGGCGGCTACACGGACCGGACCGGACTTTGTGGCAGGATGTAGAACAGGCACTGAGCTCCTGCCACCTTGCTACTGTGCCCTGTCATCCTACTCATTTCTCCCAGTTTTAGTTAAGTTTTGCTTCCCAAATTGTGTTCAGATTTAAAATGAGCGGGAGGGGTTTGGAGTAGGGAAGAGACAGCCATTGGACTTCTTCGACTGCGTGGGAGTGAAAATGAACAACGGGTTAAAACTAGTAGGTGGTGATTGGGAACAGTGCCGGCGACGTGGGTTCTGTGCCCTGGCCGCTATGAGCCAGAGGGCACAAGGGCCTTCTTCCCTTGGATTCCAGCCCAGGCTCTTTCAGGCTGTGCCATGGCTACTTCCCAGGCCTTGTTCATCAGGTGCTATGTGCACTGAAGTGGCTGCTTTTCCTGGTCTGAAGCCCAATATTTGTGTAGGATATCGTTTTCATGGTACTGCGGTTACTAGAGTGGAGGATCTGCTTCCCTTGTGTGCCGTTTCTCCGGGAGGAAAAAACGGTCCTTCCAGGTAAGAACTGCCAGCCCCCTTGGCTCCCCAGGGCCCGCTCCTCTGGGCTAGGGCTCTGGCCACTCCCGGTGTGCCCTGCTGGGGGGTAGGAGGAAATGGTACAGGCAGGCAGGACTCCAGCTACTAGGTCAGGCCACAGGGCAAATTCTCCCGGAGCCCATCAACACCCTGAAAGCAGCTCTGGGCTCCTGATGACCAAGGAGCAGCTAAGCTTTCACCATGAGACAGACCCAGGCCACGAGGACATAAATCACACTGCCAGACATGGGCCCTCTGCTCCTTTAGAGAGAACTATGAGAGAGAACTTTAGAGAGAACTTTAGAGAGAACTATATAAAAGAACTATGACCAAGTTCTTTTTTTTTTTTCTTCGAAAGGAGGGTGCAGCTCACAGTGGCCCATGTGGGGATCAAATCGGCAACTTGGTGTTATCAGCACCACGCTCTAACCAACTGAGCTAACCGGTCACCCCCCCAAGTTCATTTTTGTGTTAGTACCTCAGTCTAGCAACACGGGCCCCTGGCTCACATCTGATGGATATTCTGCATCCCCAAAATGAGACCAAGTTCTCATCATGGATGGAAATTTCATGATGCTGATACAGCATCAATGTTAAATAATCCTAATGAACAAATATAATAATTTTTACAAGAGTAGAAACCAATACTTTTTTGTTTACTTTTTAAAAAGTAATCAGACGTAGAAAGCAGGATTCTTAAAAATCTGCAAATCATATCATTCTCCTCCCAAACCCCACAGAGACTGGTCACAGCCGTCTGCAGTCCCCTCCAGCCTGGCCAGCCAGGCAGGTCAAGGCCCACCGGCCATGTGCTGGGCCTCCCCACTCCCAGCTGGGACCAGACGGAGCGTCCCACTTGGCCTGTTCTATGAGCATCAATTTCATTTTGGTTTGGGGTGACAGACGGAGCCTGTGTCTCTCTGATGCAAACTCCATTATGAGCTGACAGTACCTCTCTGCCAGGGCACCCAATGTCCCCAAGGTTTGATCTCACTTTCCAGGTGTGTTCACAGCGCATGACATCAGCCTATGCCACTGTCCTCACCCCACTTCACTCCACACTTCAAATCATCCTTTAGAAAAGGATCATTCTATTCTGAATGGTGTCTTTAGTCACCGAATGAATAGTGAAGTTACTGCTTTAAATGACTTTTCTATTTTCTTTAAGAAGAAACTACATTGAAGAAGTTTTAGTAAATTTTAGTACTAATACATCTTTTCCTCTTTTCTCCCTAAATCATTAAGCCCCAGATGTGTACATGGGGCTTTCAGCTCCTCCTGATCTAAAATTGAATTGTTCTCTTTGTGGAGAAATTATCTTGAAGAGTTACATTAATTTTTGCAATCTCTAAAACCATTTCCTGCTGTGTCACCTAAGTCTCAGATAACTAACTGCCTCTAAGACAGATGTAAACATTAAAAATTAAAGACCCTTTAATTTGAAAGACATTAGGGTGAAGAACAATTGTTCTCTGGCTACCTGAACATCATACACTCTTGCAAGGCCTGCTCTCCATGAGGCAGGGACGCAGCATTACAGGGTGAAATGAGCTCCCAATCTTGTGTCCTCGTCTGCAGGAGGGACAGGTGGGACAGGATCACCTCTAGGGTCCCCTTCAGGCCAAACCATCCAAGATTCTAAAGTGGAAGTTCTACTTCCTGTCACAGATTCAGCGTGGGCTGGCGAGAACTTGGGGACATACCTTGCCAGTTTTCCCAGCTGTCATACTGTTCTGCATTTTCATGGCTTCGATTACACAAATTTCCTGACCTTCTGATACCTAGAAAATAAAAATGGACAGAAGTTTTACAAGTATTCTAATTTTGCAACAATGCTCAAGAGTGAAGCCATGAAGAGATTCTTTGTCAAACATGCTGAAATTTGATCCAAACAGCAGCAACAACCTTTAATAAATACTTCATATTCCAAGTTCATCTTTGAGGGACAGCAGAGAAAGGCCATCCCCTCTGCTGTCATTAAGTCTCATTAGAAAAAAATCCCTGATATTGGAGGAGCAGGGGTTGCTGGTTGTGGGGCCTCCCCTGGGAATCTCTGAATCTGCCTTTGCCACAAGGTTCCATTTGTATGAAATGAATTGGCAAATCTCTACACTCACAAAGATTTGTGGTTTCCAGGGGCTGAGGGAAGAAGGGGAGTGATTGCTGATGGGTACACAGTTTCCTTTGGGGTGATGAAAATGTTCCAAGATTGACTGTGGTCGTGGCTGCCTTACTCTGTGAATAGACTGAAACCACTGAAGTGCACACTTTTAAGGGGTGAATTGTATGTGAATTTTATCTCATAAAGCTGTTACCAAAACGTACAGTTTCTTTCTACAACTCTGGGGAGCTGGAAACAACCAAACATCCGGTCCCCGGGGACCACTGTCCCAACCTTTTCAAGACATGCCAAATACCAACAGCGAGGGGGCTCCCAGAAAGCTCCTTCCAGTGCAGGGGATGCTATCGGGAGCTGTGCCCGTTCCTTGCACAGATACCCGTGGGCACAGGCTCAAGCTTCATGTTCTGATGCGGAGCTGGGTAAAAACCCCTGGGGCTAAACCTGGGGCTTCCACCCAGGAGTCAGCTGTGACTAAAACCTGTTCTATTTATTCTCTTTTCTCTGCCCTTGATGGGTAAGCACCAAGGAGCTGGGGTGATTTTTCCTCTTCTCTTTGTGAAAAAGTCTCCCAGTCTTTGATAAGGGAGAGTTGAATTTCCCAGAGTAACCAGTGGCTATCTGGGGTGCTGGCGGGCATCTAGTGTGGGGCTCCTGGACACTCACCCCACTGCGGCTGTGCTCGTCCAGTGTCGCACAAGCGCCTGGAGAATGTTCTTTCCTGAAATCCCCAGATGATCTCCAAGCCCCTCTCCCGGCCCCCCGTGGGGCACAAGCTGTCTTGCTGGCAGTGGGACTGCCTGAGCCCTATGCATTCCTTTCCTCCGTGATCAGGTGGTGGGCTGCTTTCTCTTGGCACAGAAACATAGGAAGAGAGGAGATGCCAAAGCTTCGGAGCTGGCACGGAGGAGACTGCTGGAGAGCTGGGCTTGAAGCACTGTGCTTGCTGCCCTTTTTGATTCATTTTCACCTGGCATCTGCATTCCATGGAGAGGGAAGAGTCAACTCACGAGGGCTGTTCTTCAAAACTTGCTGTTCTTCAACACGCAGAGGGAGAGAAGTGAGGGCAGTTCAAAAACAATGAGGGTGCCCCCGTGTCAGAACAGTTACTCCCTCGAGTCGGCACTTCAGAGCCTGCTTGTTTCTCTTTCCAGTGGCAGGCAGGGACCAGACAGGATGGGAGAAGGGCAAGTTCCCCAGAGTAGCACCTGCCATTTAGCTCCACATGCAAAACCCTGGTGGACCCAGAGGCTGAGGGTCCAGAGCTGGCCTCAGGAAACTGCATCTCAGCCCACGGACTAGGCATTCCGGCAACAGGGCCAGCGTGACTTTCTGGGAAATGGATCTGAAATCGAACAATGGAAATTCCACCTAACAATTAGTAGTCAGCTCTCCACCTCAGGCCTCTGGTAGCTCTTTTCCTTCACATATGGATGAGTGCCAACCATGGGGCCCGTGTGTGCCTGCTCCCACCCTCCACCCAGCCAGGCTTCCTCTGCGGGGTCTGAGAGCCCGGCTTGCTCAGAGCCCTCATCTCCCCGCACCCAGCCCCTTGGGATTCTCGTAGGTGGGCACCACCTTGCCCCTTTGCAGGGGCTCAGCCCACTTCACTGCTCGGCATCTGCTGACCACAGCGCCCCGCACTGCTTCTTCATGGGAACTTCAAGTAAGTGAATTCACAGTTAATGCAAATATGAAAAAGCAATGAACCAGGAGATTTCCAATGGAACATGGGCCAACCTGACAGCGTAGGAAACACGTGGAAGGATGGCTGGGCTCGGGCCAGCCACACTGGAGGTTAGACTAGGGTCTGCCGGAGCCTGTGGGGCCCGCTGTCGCTGCCCACTGACCATTTTCCATGGCTGGCTCTATGTGTTTGTAAATGGGTAACATATAGGGACTGCAAGGGGTAGGTCCCCAATCATTAAACAGAAAAACAAAATCTCTGATTTAGCCAAAGGTAATTTGGAGAGGTGGGGAAGTCCCAAAGTTACAATGCTCCCTTCTGGTTGTGTGACTCTGGCAATTTGATTAAAAGGACTTCAAAGAAAGTGCCTCTAGATTTGAAGTGACCACCCTTCTGCCAGACCCACAGCCCGGCACTGAATGGCAGGATTCCATCCTCGCAGCTCCATCTTCCTTTTCATTCCTGTTTTCTCTCCCTAGTTCCTTTCCGTGTGTCTGCTGGTTCTATTATTTAGCTGTGAATAAAAATTTAATCAGTTCTTTCTCTCTCCCTGTTCACATAGCAATCTGTTTGTATTGTTTACACTCATTCGTCCCTAAAAGAGAAAGAACTCTTGGAAGTTGTTCCTTCACCCCACAAAACAGAGAGAGATGTTTTGGTCAGTAGAATCGTTTTATACGTACCCATGCACACATGTATACACACATGAACTTGATCTAAACTCAAGTTATTTCATCCCTCAAAAATCCAAGTCAGAGAAGTCAATACGATACAAACCATCCAGCAGCGAATGCAGACGGGGCTGTGACTGGGGTGGGGGGGGGGAGCCACCAGCCGGCTGGGCCCCACGTGGGCTCCAGTTCCAACAATACCGACATGGCACTACACAAGCCTCTCACCTCAACCGTTTGGAAGCCTCCGTGTCCCAGGGGTGCCTGCTCCCCTCTCCTCCTGGAGCTTGGGGAGCTAGTGGCAGCGCCTCCCGGATTTCCCTGTGTGCTGGGAAAGCATGAGCATTGAGTGAGCGAGCACACAGGGTGCCTGAGTTCAGTTTCCCTCAGCTCACAGGTGAGGGCACTGCCACTGAAGGGTTTGTGCACGTCCACTTCTCTAACACTTGTGACTCCTCTGATAAAGACTTAATGATTGTGACAGATGTTTCCAACGTTCGGCTTACAAAATGGTCACAAGCCTCACAAGTCTTTTTGATAAACCTAGTCAGCCTGATGCACTTCTCCGCTCCGTCTAATTGGTGTAAAGTTTGGAGGCCTGAATCCTCTATCTTTCATCCGGCTTATTGCGTGCCCTCCTTTGACCAGGGTCAGGGTTCACATTCGCATCCGATTATCAGAGCGCACTCATTAAGCGCGTGCCTGCCTTGCCCTAAAATGAGGAAGCTGGAGGGAAGACTCGGCCCATTTACTCAGCAGATTTTAGCATGTTTAGGAGGCCTGAATGTCACCGGCACCGCTCTGTGCCTAAGATTTTCAGACATCTCCAGCTGATGATTAATTGTGAGTGATGGGAAATAAAATCCAGTAAAGCCAGCTGCTTGCCATGGTGGGCAAAATGACTCTAATGGATATAGGCTGCCAATTTTCCAGTTTTACTGGCAAGTCTTCCAAGTGTAATTAAGGGAAGTTATAAATGATATGGAAATCTATCAAGTTCCATTTATTTTCAGAGGACTCTTTCCCCAGAGACTTTTATCTTCAAGCTTATAGTATGCTTTGTTGTGCTAATGATTTAAACCACTTCTTATTTCTGATTAAAGCCCCCAATATCCTTCTACCAAGTTCACTCCACTCCTTCCCCAAAGATTAAAAGACACAGAACCTTCTCCCGCACATGTCGCTCTTGGAAAACACGCTAACACTGGGACACATTTGGCAACTTGTATCATTCAGATTGCAAACACAGGGAGAAAGCTCAAAGGAAGAGAAAGTACAGAAAGGAGGAGGAAAGAGCTCCACCTAACATAAAAGGAAGCCCCCAGAAGTACAGACCTGAAAGCTATGCTCAGTACCAGATACTCATCAGAAGGTGGTGTAGCTCACTAATGTTATTTGATTTGGAATAAAAGCATGAAAATGATGGCAAAGGCCTAAAATTGGAGATGTAAAGGATGACTGCACAGTATTCCATTTCTCAATTTCATCCTTCAGAGCCACAAAATGGGGGTGATACAGTGACGGGATGAGATTTACAGTAACAGCTGTGGTCTTCCCACACAAGGGAGGCCCTTCTAATGGGCTAAGGTCTGTTTTGAACAGACGGGGAGTAACAAAACAAGGTTCCCTATTAAGAGTGTGCAGTCATATTTCTGATAAAGAAAATGATTTGGGGAGTCAGATTTCCTTTAAGGCGGCGCCTACCCTCTTCTGTCATCCGAAACCTGGGCTGTTTTAAAGGTGTTATCCTTTAAATATAGGCAAGAGGACAGAAATGGCATGGAGGGTTTTTCCCCCTGTAAGCCTACTCTCTAGCAACGGTAAAGAATGCATAGGAAACTGTGCCAGTGGCATATGGCTTTCTACTGTGCTAAACATTCATACAAAAGACAGGTTCATCAGTCATTGGAGTATCTGGATAAAAAATTAGCTCCTGATGGATGGTATTTTCAGCTTACCTGCTGCTAGTACATTACCAGAGAAACACAGGTTTTGAAACCCACATGACATTAGAAACTGCAGACCATGAAATACGGCACGTGCAGGAGCACATAATGTACGCCAGATTATACAAAATAATAAATAAGCTATTTAAACCCTCTGCCTAAAATTGGGCCCGCTGCAAGGAACCCTGGGTCACTTCTACGCAGGCCAATTAATGCACAGCATCTGCTGTATAGGAGCAGGGCGTGAAGCACTTCCGAATGATTTCAGCAATTAAAAGAAAACTGTTTCCTGCCTGTTCAGACAGCAACTGTTTCAATGCAAGAGTGAGCACCAAATCACTGCGTGCAGCTGAAAAATTAAGTCCCCTTTTTGGGGAAGAGGGGTGTGTGGGAGGAAGAATTTTTATGGAAAAAGAAGCCTTCTTTTGTTGTCCTACATTCTGTATTTTTCTGCCAAATTAGACAGAAGGCTCGGAGGGCTTACCGGCCCGCTGCAGTCTCCCCTTCTGCTGCACCGGGCCACCCGAAAGCGTGGATCAATATCAATCCTGCTGACGACTCCACAAAAGTGAAAATCCTTCAATTACATTTTTAAAGGCTGTTCTACTTAGAACACAGGTGCCTGAATGCAATGCATTTTAAAGCCCTTAGATCTGAAGACAGACGCAGTTAACAGCCATAAGAAAGAGGCATCTCAGATTTGGTTAAAAGGCACTGCTAGAATCTGATTATAGCAACTTCCTCTTTCTGAGCTGGTAAGATAGGCTGGTACATAAATATCCCCTGATATTTTCTAAAGAAGAAGTGTGCATTCACATCCCAACATCTTCATGTAATGAGGGAGGGAGAAGACACCCCGGGAGGTTGTGCCATATTTAAGCAATGACGGAAGGAACCATCATCAAATTACAAAGAGAAAGCAGGTGACAGAAATGCCGCCAAACCCTTATCTCCAGTCTAAGGCGTCCTTTAATGGGGTTGTGAACCAGCTGCTTTACTCACGAGGTAACATACAAGACCAAGGAGCTGGCTCTGGGGGACTTGGGGTCCGCACGTCTGCCCGCGCTCACCCCGCCCCCCTGCTGGAGCTGCCCCCCTGGAGTTGTGCAGTGGGTCTTGAAGCAGGGCGCTGAGAGGCTGGGGAAAGAATACAGAGCTGTGACCCATATAAAACGAGTCCAGTTTTTCTTAAAATTCCTTAAAATGAAGAAAAACATTATACCCTGCTGCCCTCTAAGTTAACTTACGCGTAAAACAGAGCCAAAGCCTTTAGTTACAAAGAGAACTAGTTAAAATTGATGTCATTTATAATATCTTTACAAAATCAGTCTAGATTCTCTACCTTTGTGACATACCCTCTTTTGAAGGAGTCAGTGAAATGATTTTCTTTTCTTTCGCAAAAGGGTGAGAAAAGATATTTTGAATCTTGGTAAGGTTGAGAACTGTTATCTTCAAAAATATTTTAAACAAGGATAGCATCCCCTATACCCTATAATCCCAAGTAGATCATTCCTTGAAAAATAAAATCAAATGCCAAATTTGTAGAAGACTCGCCTAGAATATTTATTGATTGATCTATAAAAATCTTATGCTATATTGATAATTATCCAGTTAAATTGTAAAACTTCCCAAATTGTTACCACCAACAAAAATGACCCCTAATGTTTAAAAGTGAATGTTACCTGGAAAAGATAAAAAGGCCAAATTTGGGACTGCCTTTACATCCGAAGAAGGCAGGACAAGAATTTGACTGGGGAGAGGCCCCAGGGTGAGTTCACTGTACAAGCAGTGTTTTATTGTTAAATAAAATGGGAAGCAGCTGTGGGAAAGGTGAGCAGAGCATATGAGTGCTTGTACTTATCTCCATAACTTTCTGTATGTTTGTAGTATTTCATAATTTAAAGTTTAAAACTACTAATAAATGCATGAATCTATTTATACACGCTGTGGAATACAATCTGAGGTTTGGATAAAAAACTGGCATCTTGTCAAGTAAACTGCTTGAATAACCACTGCTATAAAATATGTAAATTTAATTATTGCAATTATTTTATGATTGTAAATCAAGGTATCCAGAAACTGGAAAATCTATCAAACAGCCAGGCCAGGTCCTCTGCCAGGGAAAGATGCTGTTACTGATACAAGTCACTGCCAGACAAGCACGTCAGGAGGCCCCATCCAACCATGCTCGCCTGGAATACCGAAGTGCAAAGCAGTTTCAAATCCTGCTTCTTCAAGAAATGAAAAATAAAGGCCTCTCACCAAATTTATTTGAGGTTTCTCCAAGATCAGCTCTAAGCTCAATTACCAATGGTCTTGAGGGGAGGGGTGCTATCATGGGCTGAAACAGGGCACCTGTGTCTGGTGAACAGTGGCCATCCATCTCCCTGGAGGAGCTCGTACACGCGGGGAGGAGAAAAACATCAGGGCAAAAACTGGCTTGTACTCCTATTACTGATCCAAAATTTTATGTTTGCACCGGTGCATTTTATAGTATACTTTTTTTTTTTTTTTTTTTTGCCTGACAACAGTCCCAAACACCTAGTTACCTGATGCTAAGGTCAGTTCTCCTCTTGGCCCCACAAAAATATTCCAGTCGGTCTTACTAATGCTGGACAGACTAAGTGGCAAGAAAAACCACCAACAGGTACTTAATGTCAATCTATTATTTCACCTGCTTTCGCAATATAATAAGTCACAAAGTAATAATCAAGAAAGAAAGAAATGTAAATGGTATAGAGCCTACTCCTGGTTCACGTCTCACTTAATTTTTGATGTATTAAATAAGATGAATATTTCTGATGTAAATCTGCGATGACTGCAGAATCTCAACATAACTAGAAAGAATCTCAATTAAATGCAATATCAAAATACCCCATTGGGTTCCTCATCTTCATTTGTATTTTTTGTTTTGTTTCTGATATCAAAAGGCTAACAAAAAAATGCGCCCATAATGACTTTATTTTATACTTCAAAGTCAAATGAATATTGTGTAACAAATTCAGTAGCTGTAAGTGTAATGCACAGAAGTTTTAATAATTCAAACAAGTTATAAAAATGCTAACTTTAATTATGGAAGTGTGCCCAGTTTACAGAAAAATGGGTGTTTTTTGAAATGAAATGAAAATCAGTCATTAAAAACATTTTCAGAAGGCATAGAAGAAAGGCATATTAAAGTTATTTTATCAATTGTTCTCTGAAGTAAATTTGTGACTCTAGATGTTCATAATCTAGTTCTACTTTGTTTCTTGTTTGTTTGCATTCTGTTGATTATGAATGAGAATCCCTCCCACATATTCAAAAGGCTATTATCTAATCATTAGAAAACCGAGTTTACCACCACATTTAATGTTAAATAAGATGTAACAGACACTGAAAAGTATTAGGGACTTCTGCTGTGTGAACCTGAACTAAGCACTTAGCGTAAAATCCAGCTTCTGTGATGAGAGAGGCGAAGACTTTTCCCCAGTAAGCTCTCTGAGTGCATTTATTACTTTTAAAAAGCCACCCAGATTATTTTGTCCTGAGGTTTTAACTCTGTTAAAATTGTTTATTTCACAAAACAGATTTGTTATTATTTATGTGACACTTTTGTGACACATTATTGCCAGGTCCACCCTTCTAAGATCTGTCAAGTTTTACTCAGCTAAATATAAAAATTACACATAACTGGAATTTAAACTATAAAAAATAACATTTCAAAGAAAAGTAGAATACTTGTAGTTCCTTAGTTGTTTTTTAGGTGCTTGTTTTGCTTGAAAATACAGAATGATTGATTCCATTCTTTCCCTACTGATAAAAGTGGAACCTTGGCTCAGCTATTGTTATTGCTGAGAGCACCACAACATGCCCTGCAGTGTTAAAATAATTTTAAACCACAAAACTTAAAAGTTACAAGCATTATTTTCTTATAATGGCCTCAAGTAAGTGCCATGCCTTTGGTCCAAGGAAAGTTTCTCGTGTTTTAATTACACAAGGCAGATATAATGATACAAGTTGTTATAAGAGCCGACGATTCAGCGTCTCACCCTGCATTTGGTTTAGGTATTAGCGGTTTGGGACATTTTTCACAAATAATAAGAGAAAACAGTTTTATCAAAACACAATGGCAGAGACTATAAAAGGAAGTTCTGCAAGGACCAGAAGCGGCGCTGGAAGCTGGAAAGAGGAATCAAAGCAAGCCCGTGCCCTCCCAGGCCAGCCTGGGTACACGTATGCTGAGGAGAGCATTTGTAAGTGAGGTGAAGGCCGCAGAGATGAGGTGCTGTCCCTAGGGCACCCCACCCAACCATGTACTCTGATTTTAAAGGAATACATGAAATAGAAGCCCAGTCAGTTCTCAAATTAAACCATTCTTGAATACCCACATTTAATTACTGATGGTGGCTTTCAATATCTGAGCTACGCCAATGAACCAAGGACTGACACCACATTGTTCCATTTTGCTAAGTGCCCTGCTTTCCCACATTAAATTAGTAACCAGGAAATGGAAAGCATGAAGGCTAAACCCTTCTACGCAGTATCTGGAGAAGCTAGACGAGGGGAAAGCCGTTGCTGGAAACAAGAAGGCTGCGTGCTCCCTGTTCTCTGCCCTGGGGGGCTGGTGTCAATAGAGCAGCAAGACTGCAGTCTGAAGCCTCTGCTCCCTCCCTCCCTTGCTCCCTCCCTCCCTCCTCTCTCCCTCCCTTCCTCCCTCCTCTCAGGTTCTCACTCAGGTGCTGGAAAAGTAAAGATTGCAGTTAAACACGTTTTTTTTTAAAGCACACATGTGATTTTATAATTAAACCCACATAACTAGGACTGACAAGCTCAGGATGGCAGTATACAACCTATGTGGCTTCCAGACAAACCTTAAGATGGAAAATGAAAAAACAAAAAAACAAACAAAAACAAACAAAAAAATAACTCCCGCGCACTGTTTACCAACCTACACTTCTAGTCACTAGAAGATTCCACTGACTGTTCTGATAATGTAGTATGTGGGTGTATGCATGCTTACTGTCAATACCAAGGAGGTATATATATACTGGGGTGCCAATAAAATGTATACAAGTGGACACTTTGGTCAACATTGCTCAAGCAGTAGTTTGCCGTAATCAGAAGTATCTGGACGCTGATGGTAACCACTTTGAGCACCTCTTGTCATTGCAGAAGTCAACTGTGACTTGTATTCATCTTTTGTTATCGGTGTATATTGACTATTACAATTTTAATAGTTTCTTTCCTTTGTTAGAAAATGTGTACACATTTTTTTGGCATGCTCTGTGTATCGTCTTATGACCCTAACCTTTAGACTTTAGAAATACAAGGCAAGCCCCTCCCCTATATTCAACACATACATCAGATGTTACTTTCAGGGCTAATCATTCAAACAACTGAAAAGGATCATTTTTCTTACTATTCATTTATTGTAAATACTTTTCTAGAAGCTAATGCCAACTTCATGCGTTTTTCCTCAACTTTATCTGTTAATGAAGAAATACATAGGCAGTTTTAATGTAATTTTTACAGGAAAATATATAAACTCCTATGACTTAAGTGAGATAAAAATGGAATTACCACATCATTCATTAAGGATTATCATGTTTGGCTGTTTTCTGATACATAAATAAAAATGCAAGTACTTAAGTGCCCCTAGAAATCTTCTGCTTATATCTTTAATTATTTTCTTTTTACTTTTGTTGCTAATCAATAGAGATTTCTAACAGTGCTCTAAGAAAATGCACATATCCTACCAATTTATCCACAGCATATTATCTTAAGATTGAACATGCATGGAAATACTAATATAGCTTTGATTTGTACCTTAATGTCACAGGGTCAAGATGAAAAACTTTGAACTGTGATCCTAAATTTTATTTATCAAGCTACGGAAGTGCTCTGTACTACACAGATCACAGAATTAACTTTCCTTAGTTCCTTTCCCATTTATTTCAAAAATCATGCAGAAAGTTCCACATCAGAAGGTTATTTTTTGGCTTGAGTTCTTCAAGCACAGAGAAGTAGAGAGTAAATCAAAATTTTAAACAAAATACTTCTTGAAACTCTAAATTTGCCAAATAACAGAGTGAATCCGGCCTTATTTCTGTTCCAGTTCCAGATCATTTGAGGGGAGAGGCACTCAGATATTGTTACTAAACGAATTCAAATGTGCAACAGACCAAGAATGCACAGAAGCTATTTCGCTGTTTGGTAGGGGTAGTATGACTCAAGAAAGAACTGTACGGGACATGACCATGCTTCGGTTTCCCCCCCCCAACCCCCCAACAGGCACTCTCCTTACCATGTCCCCAGGCTTGACAGATAAGGCCACCACCATGCCAGGCATCGGGGAGCGAAGAATACTGCTTGTGTCCTCAACCACTTTTTCCAGCATAAATTCGCTCAATTCTGCGGCAAGTTTGGTTAAGACATGCACCTTGTACTTAAGGAAAAAAAAAACATAAAAAGGGTTTCAGTGATGAACTTTTCCTCAAAAGTAGCATTCATTCAAACTCAGCTTTTAGCGTTTAAATTTATAACACCTTTGAAGTCACATGGTTTTTAACAGTACAAAAACCAAAATATGTTAGTCTGTGTCTGGCATATGTTATGAGCCAGTTATTTCAGAAAGTTCTTGAAAGAACTCCTCCAGTAATTAATTAGGGATAAATAGTCATCATCCTGTATCATGAACAAAAACATCTGAAAAATAAAGAAAACAGTGAGAATTTTCCTTGTATTCCCTTCACCACTTACAAACTTATTCCAATTAACACAAGTTCCGTGAGCTGGGTCAGCCAAACGGAAAAAGGGGGTGACTGTGAAAACACACCAGTAGATGGCAGCAGACTGCTGTCTCTAATTTCCCACTCCCAAGAGAGCTGCTGCACTACGTATCAATAAGTTAAGACAAAGGATGTCAGTGTTCATTTTGTGCAAAATAATACTTCAAATACAAATTTTTCCCTGTGATATGAAATGTTATATTCACGATTGAAAATGTAAGCTTTTCTTTTTAGGTACAGCATTACGTAGTCTTCTGTAACAAGATGGTTAGGGTAGATACAGAATAAATATAACGAGACTATCTTCTGTATCGATGAACAATAATATCCAGATTTTAAAACCGCTGCAAGAAAACAATTGCACAGCCAAGCATTTTAACGGCCCTGTCTGTAGGTGGCTCTCAGACAATTAGGGGCACACTAAAGGCAGGTCAGACAGAACATTTCTAATAGAGAATTTCTGTCCAGCAGGAAAAAATGCTAGATCTCTGTGAATAAACACATGAGCCGCAGTTTGGTCTATCCAAACAGAAACGAGATAAAATGGTTCGAGGAAGTGTTAGTTGGTGAAGTATGAACGACCACCTGAAGATTTTTGGATTCCTACCAGATCACATTTCCCTTGGGTAGACAGACGCAGCACCAAGGCACCTCCATTTTGTTCAAAAAAAACTGCTGTAACTCAAAGCCTCCTGTGGGCACCAGGATGGCAGAGACACAGAAGAAAAATAGCATTCATCCTTTAATTCAGTACAGGGACAGTGGAAATCTCTAAGTGTGCTCCTTACAGGGCCTATTTAAAAAGGGGTGGGGAGGGCCGTAAGGAAGAGCTTTGATGGCCTAAGTTCAGAGCAGATTTACAATGCTGTGACAGGTTGAATAATAATGTCTTCTGCACGTTTCTTTACTCCTGAGTGTGTGTTTTGCAATCCAGACATACAAGTGTCTGCCAGTTTTTGAAGGATATGATCCTTAAGTGAAATTACAGTGCAAATAAAAGCTTTTTGCTCCTATTAAAATGCATCTGAGTCATAAGTGGCAAGGGGGAAAAGCAAGGAGAGTGCATTCTGCTGTCAGTCTAATAACATCCTGGGCAGAGGGACTATTTATCAACAAGGAATTGTACCTCAAAGTCCTTCATTAAATCTATTGGCGGGAGTGGGGGGATAGAGAGAGGGAGAATATAATTGTACGAAATTGCACAGTTTTAGTATCTGTGATCTGCGTGTCTTAGAAAACCCAACCTCACTAGAAGCATCAGACTCAATAGGAAAGTTACTTTTCTAGCTGGCATCACCCTGCGCGGCTTCTTTTCTGTGAGTGATCAGCACTGGGCCCAGCTGTCTAGTTTTCAGTGTAGCATACAGATTTTTTTTTTATTGTTTTTTTGCACAATTTGACTTCAAAATGTGAACTCCAAATTCAGGGGAAGTATCTTTCTACACTGAGGATAATATAATTTATCACATTTCACCACAGCGGACAGATACCCTTAAAAACTAATTTTAACTATATCACAAACAAGCCTTAATATAAATAAAGCACTAAGATTGTCATAAGCTCCATTTCTCTCCAGAAATGACAAGATCCTGAATAAAACTGGATCCTTTTACTATTTTTTTAATTTTCATATCTTTTGGATTCCTTTCCCTGTAGGACTCCTGCTTTGCTTGGAAAGAGATGTAAAAGAGTCACAAAACTCAATGCCTTTAGATGCAGTCTTTGTTATTGATGAGATGTTCCTTTTCCTTTTGTATTTGTTTATTGTTCTTAAATCTGTTTGGGGATAAGCGACTTATTGTAATCACAAGCGAAAAATAACAACGGGGTAAACGCCTCAGGAGACGCCTTGTTGCAAGTAGTTGGCTTAGAAATGACCTTTCTGAATATAAAAAGAGGAGGCAGCAAGAGGGTTCTCTTTTTAAGGTTACCTTTGATGTTGTCCTGACCCCTTCAGCGTGCCCACACAAACACGCCTTCTTAAAACAACCTCTTGGCTCGCCCGCCCGCCCGTGCAGCGTACACGGGGGCGCTTGCCAGGATGGGATGGAAACGGAGTGCAGCATATGGGCCCATCAGAATGAATTGCCTGGTGAGAACCGTAAAAGCTTTTTGATGCCCCAGAAAAGAAGTCATTTAAGAATGTACACCAGGGCTTTCAAAGCTTATGATCAAAACTGCTATTTATTGTTTTCTCTGAATTCTTAGGGGGCACGGGCAGAGCAGCCAACTAGTTGAGAGATTTCAGGAAAATGCCCTATGCCGCGTGCAGAGTTTGGTTTTATGCTAGGCATTTAAATATTCCTAATGGGTTCTGTAAAACTTCCCTGGAGAGTGTTGATTTTAAGCTGTTGTTATTGTTTCCAAGCAGACAAACCACGAACTTGATGTTTTGGTGGTGGGAGTTCCAGATTTCAAAGGCTAGTTGACAGGACAGGGAAGTATAGTCCTAGAAGGAGCCAGAAGGTCCTCATCCTGCAAGGTCATGCAAGACGTCTGCTTGAGGGATTAGAAGCTGCGTGTTGCTCCAGTAGCTGTGAGTCGTCAGTAAATGGAACCTCACTCTGTGGGTTTAGGGAAATGCTCTCCAAACCACAGTCAAATTAATAAGTTCTTGAAAAACACACCTCACTGTGTAAGTAGAACAGGTGCTCTCTGGGCTGAGCCTGGCTGTGCTCCTCAATCCATATAGACAATAATGGGAGGGAAGGAGGTGTTATCTAACCATCTAATTATGGTAAAATGACCCCGCCCACATCTCTAAGCAAATTGATTTTATGGTGTCTGCAATGTAAAACCATGTCTAACAAGAAAATCTCTCCCCCAAAAAATTCAAAAGAAAGGAAGAAAAGGGAATCATACCAGACACGAAAGGCTTGGGAAGAAAAGTTACAGGAGATGGACAATTAAAAAGAACACATGGAACTGTTTTAACAGATAACATACAACTCTTAACATGGAACCTGACGCAAGACATAAAGGTGGGAGCAGAGCACCATGGTTGCTCAGAAAGGAGGGAGCCAGTCATGGTTTCGGAGCAATAGATACTTTTGAACCAGACTTAGTTAACAAAAATATCCCACAAATGGACACATCCACATGTGTTGTGAACACACACAGCTCCCGCCTCCCCAGAGGGTGGAGCCACCCTCACTTCAGATGCACTCCACTCAGAGGGTCACAAGAAACAGCAACTTGCTGGTGTCTGTATGAGTTCAGTGCATGGATCTCTTTATGGAATTTAAACCCACATGCTTCTTTCAAAGGCATTCAGATTCATCAGTGATTTTATACACCCCACATGCTCATGGGTTTGTATGATTCAGAGGTCTCTGGGCTCCTTGCAAGCTGAGTACTTCCGGTTTGCTTTACATACTTTTCTCAGTTGTGATTTCCAAGCCTCTAGCTTTGTTCCTCTGAAAGTAGGATAGCTCTGGTTTCCGTTTCTACATCATTCTTCCAGTAACAATGAGGATATGTACAGTTGATTAACTATAATATTTTTTCATGTCAACTGGAGCCATCTCAGTCAATATTGAGTCAGTGTAAATGATGAACCTTGGAAGATGAAACTTTACTGTGAATTATTTTACATCAATTATCTTAACAGCCTGAAGCATTGGCCATATACTGTCCATTGGCCCTCACTTAGGGAGATGGCCAATCCATTTCTTCAAATACAAGGAGCTCTTCTTATTCTAAGTTTTACACCTTCTGGACCCAAGAGTCTCTGACATTAAGCTGTTTTCATTTTCACCATGTAGCACTGAGACTGACTGTTAAGTCAAATACTCCCCTCAAAGTCTACTTTCCTAACATGAGCTGGGAAAACTATCAGCGTTTTTAAAGGGACAGAAATGACTGGCTTCAACAATAACATCTTTACAAACATCAGCGTGTCAAAAATATAGAGAAAAACACTAGATGTAAAGTAAAACACTTAGGTAGGATCACAAACGTAATCCAACCTTCTCTTCCTTGCCTAAATTCTTTGTGAGACACACAATTAACACTTGAGGAAAAACAAAACAAGGGTTCAAAGCCAGGCAAAATACATTCCCCTCTACTTCGGCCTCAGGACTAACAAAACCAAACCAACAAAAACCTCCAAGAAACAATACTGGAAACATACAAAACTAAAGTCTGTGGCTGTCCTTCTTTTGGAGGTACAGCCCAGGCAAAGAAGGTGAAACGAGCAGACAGCAGTGAAAGCCTCGCGCAGCGGCAGTCACCAGAGCAGCCTGTTAGCGGAATGCTGTGACAACTCCATCCACACAGTCTCAAGGTAGCTGTCAATCAGGATGCATCATTTAATCCAACAGCACTCGGAGGACTTTCTCCGACAACCCACATGACAGCATATCTACAGCTCTATTTATATCAGCGCCCAGTCGTGTTTACAATGCTGTTGTAATTAGAAAAGATGCAACAGGCAGCAATATTATTGAGATTTCCATTTTGCAGTATTGCCCTGGAAAGTGTGATCTTGCTTCACAGAGTCATGCTAAATGACAAAAGGCTATTTTCTTCAATCTCCCAGCTCAGACAGCACTTCATTTGCAGCTATCTATAATTAGATTAATGGTGTAGCGCAGTACAAAGCAGGCCCACTTCACATCAGATAGCATATGAATTAGGACAAACACTTATTTCAATTCCAGGCAGAGAAAGCAATGACTGGGGTATTTAGCATACCCTTTATGGTGGAATGAGATGTTAATTGTGTACCATTACCTCTAAACTGCTTGCTTGTTGTATAAATCACTGTGCTAATTGATGCAGAGATAGAAATGTAGCCACAGGCAAGAAAGCAAAGGAATGAGAGCTGAAGACGGTGGATAAAGGATTATCGAGTAAAACCATATGGAGATGAGGTTCCTTTGAAACCTTTCCTTTCTGCCTATGAGCAGGATTTCTTAAAAGTACAGAAAAACTCTTGTACTGGGAAAGAAAATTTAATTTTTCACATTCCCTTTAAAAACACAAATTTCTTTTAAAAGTTCCTGGCTGCCAGAAATCCAAATAAGAGTTATGTGGAATTCATCTAAATATACACTTATAAAAACAGGGAATGTGCAGTTTTCAAATACTCAGAACTCCTTGTTTGTGTTTTTGGCTCATGGGTTAATAAGTAACACTTGTAAACTACCTGAAGCAGATGTTTCTGACCCATCTACAGGGCAAAAATACATTCTTTCCCAAGATTTGAAGTTGCTATTACAGACCAAAACACAACAGAACAAAGAACAAAACTGCTGGTTTAGGTCTATTACAGACTCTAATTACGTAGAAGCATTTATTCAGGCTGTGAATCCAACAGAACAGAACCATTTCCATCTGCCATTGAAGCAACGGTTTTAACACCATAACCAAAACACTCACAGCAGACTACTCCAGTTCATGATTTCACATCGATAGGAAGGAACCAGAAAGGAGATCGTTTTTCTTCTCCACCCCCCCAAAACTAGCAAAAAGTAATAAAAGCATGCAGTAATTTAAAAGTTTCAGTCTTATTGCAAAACGCTACTCTTCCTGTTTAAAATGTCCTACTCAGCACTCAACAGCTCTTGTCGGTGTAATATGAGCAATTCAGAAGCACAAACATAGAAACCAAATGCTATAAAATTCAACTGTTAAAGATCCATAGAGAAACATGATCTTCGGAAGTTCATAAATCAATTGCATGCACCTTGTGTATGTGTTCACGATTTTTTTAATAGCAAAGCACCAATAAGGTGCAAATTACTGCTGTGCACTTTTCCATAAATTCAGCTACTTAGTAATTAGCACTGTTATAACAAAATTTTACACATAGAACAAATACAGCGGGTTAGTTAATGGCTCAAATTTTCAACTTCAGAGTCAGTTAACATACCCGTCTACTGCAAGTGCACATTTGAGAAATACTGTGTATATTTTAGCCTTGTGAAATACAAATACCATATTAACTTGCAAGACAATCAAACAATGTCCCAAGAAACTAAAATGTCTGGTTCAAGTTATCACCACTGAAACTTGGGGGAAAAATCTAGAGCTTCTTTGTTGGGGGCAACAGTCTACCTTTCACCATGCAGAGTAGCCCTTATACATCTGACTGCAGAAATGAGAACACCTGTATTGCTGCTGCAAATTCAACAGTTTGACGTTTAGATCATTATGCTAAATAATATTTTTAAAAAACAAAATATCAAGAAACATCAAGGGCTCTTGCAATGGAAGAAAATGTCAGCAAAATAAGTAGTGTGAACTACCCTGAAATAATGGCTCCTAAGCTTGCTGCTAGGTGACATAATGGAAATGCACAGAAGAAAAGATGTGGAAGCAGTATATGGGCCTGCTCCCAATCATTAATCGCTGTTTAGACCATTTAAACTAGAGCAGTACAGCCCGCAGCAAAACACCAACACACCCCCTCACTTTGCATGTCAGCGATGTTGGTGTTAACAGAAGAAAATATATGGGTTTTGATATTGCGTCCCAGTTCCTTCGCATTTGCTCCCTTTAATTGAGAAAGGCAGTTAAACAGAAAGTAAATCATTCAGCTAGTTTAGCTGTTTAATGACATATAATTGATAATGTCAATACGTTGCAGTGACATAATACATCACTTTCAACACTCGTCCACTTACATTTATGAATCAATTTATACTCAAGCTTTTATTTTTTTACTGCTAAGTTGGTTCGTGAACTTCAGTCCTTTGCTGGAAGCAGTCAATGTACCACGAAGAGCAACAATCTCATGGAGGACAGTTTTCAAGGGAAGAGTCACAAAAATAGAGGTGGAAAGAGAATTCCAACAAAACAAAACAACAAAAATACATGAAGCCCACTCCAGCAACTCATCTTTCAAAATGCTTGCTAAAAAAGGGAAATGCTTGCTAAAGTTCCCTTAGAGAAGAGAAGAACTACCTTAAGGCTAATATTTGAAGGAATGAGGGTTTATGTGTATCTCCGGCTTGTTCCCAAAAGACAATTTTCCCTGGAGAGGAAAATATGGGGATGTCTGTCAATAATATGAAAATCTAACCCAATTTTTTAAAATTTTCCTTTCTAATCAGAAACCCAACGGCCTTTCCAGTTCTATCTAATATCCTAAGAAGCTTTTATTTTTTTTAACAATGGTGCTGAAAATTGAAAATTAAACATTAAACCCAATAAATACTTAAGAGGATTTATTTCCTCGGTTGTGCTCCACTGAGGTTATCTTCCTTATAATTTAAATCGCTGTGTCTTAAGACAGACCCAAAAATGATGGCAAAGAAAAGCAGCGCCAGTGCAGGAAGCCAGCCCCACTCCCAGTCTGCAGGCAGAAGTGCACTGAGGGCAAGTACTCAGTGGGGGTCTGAAGGAGAGTCTATTAATGGGGCCACTTCCCCGGTGCTTGGCGCAGTGGGGACGCCATGCGCAGGTGTGCCATGATAAAAGGGCCCAGCCTCTGCTTTGCCCAGGTGCCCACAAGCTGTCTAACAAGCAGGTACATACGCCACAAAGGTAATTTGCTGGAATAAGTGGCACTTTCGAATCCACAAAGGCAAGTCCGTTGACAATGCATTGTACAGGACTCACAAAACAGAACATGTGCGTTCTGTTTGATCAGGAGTCTCCATGACACATTATGACTGTAATGAGTCATTTCTTTCTTTTTTACACACACACAAAGATTTTGAAAGCCTTGTATTCAATTAGGTAACAATACCAACATCTGTTAACAATGCAGGCTGTTTCTGTTCTGTATCCTGAATTGTCTTATGTAATTACGAGTTTATAAGGTATTTGGTAAACCAGTAAGAAGGTACTTTTTTAAAGCACTATATAATTTGGGGTACAATGAAGTGTTCTCTTGAAAATCTATAATTAGAGCAGCATCAGCTTACAGAAAAGTACAGGAAATGTTATAAAAACACAATTATGTAAATGAGCACACAGGTAGGGAAGTGTACCATTTTGCTATGGTCCTCAGCCCTTTGTTTCCTCCTCTTCTATATGAACCGTTCTTTCTCATCTGGAGTTCAAGTCATGCTGTCTGCAGGGCACACAATGAGTGAATGCTGGGAAGACGGGAGCTTCGCCTTCCCTCGTGGGTCAGTTCGTCCCGAGTTGGCACACCAGAAGCCTGGGAAGGGTGCCAATGCCAGGGACTCTTCAACAACACTTTTGACTTTATACGTTTTTTTTTAATGATAAAATATTTTTGCTATTATGAATTCACTGAAGAAATTCAGAATCTAATATGCCGGGGTGTTGGCTTGTATTGCTCAGAAATTCAGGAACTAAAATATATAAGACAAAGGGAACAAAAGCTGGGAGAGATGATAATAATACTGTGTAGGAAACTGTTGGCTAAGAAGATCAAAGCAGAAAACAACGAAAGAGGATCATAGTAGGCCACCTCAAAACATGCCTCGTCAGTATCAGGATTGTTTTGAGCTGAAGGCAACAGCACTCTGCCCTCCCTTTCCTGTCTAAAAGCAAGGCATCAATTTCCTTTGTAAAGATGTCTCCTTCTCCCATACCTGGTGAACCCCTCCAGTGCCAAGAGAACTACTCTAGAGACAACTCTTGGCTGCATAATAAACCTTACTAAACAACACTTATTTATCACACACTTCCTACTTACCCTCCCACAACTCACCCCCACCCGAGAAGTCCCAAACTCTTCTCCTTTATCTAAACCTCTTCTCCACATTTTACTGCCCTTTATTAAAACAGTGTATAGCCCCACATTCCAACTGCCTTCTTAAGTCACATTTCTTTGTGAATTCCAGTGTGTAAGTATGAAACATAATCTGTTGTTTTCTCTTGTTAATCAGCCTCTGTCAGTTTAATTTGCAAGGCTCCAGACACTGAAGAGGACAGAGGAGAACGTTTTCCTTCCCTACACAACCCAACAACCAGTGGTCCCAAGCACTGGGAATGATACACTATCGAGGGACTATGTAGCAAGCAATTTTATAGTTTGGAAACCGGAGCTACTAAATGGACTTCTGGCATGCTGCATATAGCACATTATACAGAACATACAGCACTGGAGGGTAAACGAGACCTACAAAGCCCTGTGGTCAGTCTAGGGAAGGGAGGACACGGTCATATTGGAAGCAGCAGAGGAGAGTGAAAGAGCCTTTGAAGCCAAACTACCTGAGGTTTGACATCCTCACAGATGTCACCTTTCGGCCAACTGACCTAACTTCTCAGAACAAATATTTTCATTTCTAAACTCAAGATAATACATGGATTAAATGATAGGGGGGATTAAATTGACAAAGATTTGCAAAGTAACTAGCAAATGCCTGACAGTAACTATTCACCAACATTATTTCCTGTCTCCTTCCCAAACACCTCTGATTGTCCAAGAACGGACAGTGGTGGATTTTATTTTGTTTAATTGCATGTTATAAAACATCTGAGGTTAGCAACTTCTAATTCTTATCATTCTAGCTCTATGGTTCCACATATGGGAGCAAATATTAAATTTTGCAAACACCACATCTCACTCTAAGATCAAAGAAAGGAAGTTGACTCTGACAGTAAAAGAGCTTCTAGCTCAGGCAGTGCAGGATTCTGTAGTTAGCCTTTCTGTGGTTAGCCTTTCCTTAGACACTTGAAGAGATGCATAGTGAATTAGAGAAAGCTTGGTTCATTCAAAAACCATGTAGCCAGCATACCTGGGCAATATAAGAATATAAAATCAATAGGAAAAAATAGCTCCTGATCTTAACCACCACCATTTGGCTAGAGAGAAAAAATATTCACGAATGACACAATGTAAATAATATATGAGTCCTACAGAGGAGGTGATCAATATGAGGTAGGCTTTTTGATTTTAGCCCCTCTCTTTAAAAAACCCTCCCCGGTTGGGAGGCAAGCAAGGAGAATGATACAAATGATAAACATCTAAGTATTACTTTGTCTTGTGTACCTGAAACTAATAATAATAAAAAAAAAAAGTCAAACACCCGTGATTTCCAACTCCACTGAGGAACATGGCAGTTATTTAAACTTTCTGTGTCTGGGATTCCTTATTTATAAGTTGTGGGTCATAACAGTGCCAATTTCAAAAGGTGGTTGTGAAGATTAAGTGCATCTTATGTGAGGAATTCTCAGAACACAGTAGATGTCGTGTTGGTATTTAATAGCCATTACTATGACTTTCTGTTATTATTAATACATTTCTACAGATGGAGCAGAAATTAAGTGAAAGGGAAAAAACCCGTTTTTCATATTCTGCTCTGCTCAGAGTACTCTGGCCACCAAACATGTGACCATTTTCCTCACACCAAGCAATTCTCCTATGTAGTTTCTTTGGACACCAACTGGGTGTTCTACGATTCAATTCAGTCCGGACACTACCTGGAGACCGTGACAGGTTCCACAGGCTAAGGACTCAATCCCACACTGACTGCCTCCCACGTCAGATACCAATCGCCAAGTTCAGGTTGTCACCTGTGCTTCTGACTGGCTGGCTGTAAATTGGAGGCTCTCACAGCCCTGCCTCAGATTTGATACTTGGTGAGAATTGTTTATGCAACTCAGAAAACAGTTTACTGGTTTATTATAAAAGGATACAACTCAGGAACAGATGGATAGAAGAGATGCAAAGGGAAAAGTATGAAGGAAGGGGTGTGGCGCTTCCGTGACCTCTCCAGGCCTGTCACCTCCCAGCACCTCCATGTGTTCACCGATCGGGAAGCTCTTCAAATCGCTTCAGTTCGAGTTCTTTATGGCGGTTCATTATATAGGCATGATTACGTCAACCCCCAGTCCCTCTCTCCTCCAGGAACTTGGGGATGGGGCTGCAAGTTCCAACACTTTAATCACCGGGTTAGTTCCCAGTCAACTAGTCCAGAGAATTCATATTTGAGGAACTTGAGATTTACTAAAAGGGAACATTGGGGACTGAGTTTCTGAGTGAACTGTGAGAGCTCTTGTAAAGTTTAAAATGTATTTTATGGAGTGGACAACAGTTACAGGGTTTCTGTACAAGCCCTACAGTGAAGAGGTGTACAGAACAAGTTAACCTCTCCTCTTTACTTCAATTCCACTGAAAGCATGTTAATAATATGTATTATAAATCTTCTACTCACACAAATCCATAAAAATAGACATATCTATTTTTACAAATGCTTTCATAATGGATAAAATACAACAATAAAGACAGCTTATTTATAAAGGGATAAATCCATGATTTTTTGCCATTTAACACCCTTGACAGAGGGACAGAAAGAACCTTAGGCAACTTATTTCTCCTTTCACATGCTTAGCTCATCTGAAGCAGAGGGAAAATCCCCACATACCCTGGTGTCATTCCCAACCTCTCTCAATAATGCACAGCCTCTGCCCACGACAACTCTAGAATATAGCTCAGCAGCCCCAACTGACCCTGTCAGCCCCTCTTTCCCAGGGTTCAGCTCCTTTCTCCCAGACAGTAACGAGACAGATTACTTAGCATGTTGTTAGGTAGATGGGGTACGGGGGTGGGGGGTCCCTGGCGGAATAAACAAAAAGCAGCCATATCCTGAAACTCCAGGTTCTGGAATGTCTCCTTCACTCCAGGACAAAGATACGAGAACTGCGCCTTAAGGTTAATAAATTATCTCAAATCCCTTCAGGCCGGACAAAGGAGCAGATCTGATAGATAGGAATGGGTTGGTTCATTAATCCCTTCAGGATGAGCAAACAGGACAAACCTGATAGATGAATTCTGTTAGAAGGCTCCAGCCCCCTTCCCCAAGCAGACAAGAGAAGGTATAAAAAGTAAGAGCTTTTGCCGCAGTCACGGGGCACCCCTATTAAGGACCCACTCCCGCTCAGGAGCAGCAACCTCTTCTCCTGCCTCTAATAAACTGTCTTCCTTTACAACTCTTTGCTTCTCCCTGGTCCCTGTGTCCATTCTTCGGCTTCACGAGACACCATCCCAGCCCACACCCAGAAATTGCCGGCAGATTCTACATGAGTAAGGCCCACTTGTAAACATAACTCCCAGTCTCTGGGTATGGAGCTTCTCCAACCCCTCCCACAGCTGCACTGACAAATCCTGTACTCTACTTCCCTCTCCTTTTCTCAATGTTGTTACCCCTTTTATAATTACCCCAACAGGGTGACTTGTTATCTGTATGTAACAGATAACTCTGCCAGGTTGCAATGACTCCATAATAATTTCCCAGAAGCTCCTGTCCTTCAGTCTCATAAGACTATATTTTTATCTCAAATGCTAATATTCATAGCAGTGAACACAACACTTTCTAAATTGTTACTGCTCAGTGATTTTTCAGAGTCTAGAGGACCAGAAATGCCAAAAGCAATCATCTCGAGCTTTAGTCATAGAAGTAGGATCATTCCCTATAGACTATTTGTGAGAGCTCTCTAATAAACTGAAAAATGCCTCTTTCATTAGTACAATTAAATAATAATACACAGTAGTCCATGAAATAAAACTAGGAAACATTTCACTTGCATCTATAATCCAGAGACCAGGAGTACTGAACATCACCTATTTGGTGACCTGCAGTTCTTACCTTTGGGTTGTAAGTCCTGCATGGAAGCAGCCCAGGGACAGGCGGGACATGAGGGTGGCTGCTCTGCAGCCCCACTGGGGCACCTACGTCAGTGAATCCCCTGTGGATCAGGTCTTGGGCCTGTTTCATAGGCTTAGGAACTAGGCTTCCTCTATGATCTTAGACTGGATCATTCTCACCTAGATGGATTTACTCGTCAAGCTCCTAAGAAATTGATGTGTAAACCATCTTCTGACTTTACAATCAGAAATATATTTACAAAGGAAACTAGTACACCCCCTACCTGTGGTGTAGGTACGTAAACTACAGTCAGTGGTTGTTTGTTAAATATGGAACCAGCAGGAGAGGCATCAGCTGATGGAAGCAGTGCTCTCCCCTGACAGCATGAGCAGTGAATGGTTCTCAACCCAGAAGCATTGAAACTCACCTGCAGGGCTTGTAAAAACACAGTTTGCTGGGCCCCGCCCAGAGTTTCTGATTCAGGGCTAGGTTTCTACTTGCATTTCTGACAGTTCCCAGGAAATGCTGAAGCTGCTGGTCTGGGACCACACTTGGAGAAGTATGGACACCAGGCACCCTTTTTCACTGTTGAAAGAAACAGCCTTCCCAAAAGGGCTGGCTCAGACCATTTGGGCTATTGGAATACCACAGACTGGATGGCTTACAGTGAACAGAAACTTATTTCTTACAATTCTGGAGGCTGGGAAGTCCAAGGTCAAGAGAAGACTGAAAGATTCCGTGTCTGGTGAGGGTCCACTTCCTGGTTCATAAATGGCTATCTTTTTGCCGTGTCATCATATGGTGGAAGGGTCCAGGGCTCTCTCTGGGGTTCCTGTTATAAGGCACTAATCCCATCCATGACCCAATCACCCCTCAAGGCCCTCTTCCAAATACCATCACGCTGGGAGTAGGTTTTAACATAGAAATTTGAGGGGAGGACACAAACATCCAATCTATACAGCAAGGACTTTAGCTGGGGTCCATTGAGAAGCCTTTCTCTCCCTGTACTCAGCTGAACATATGCTGTTAAAGATCACTTCTTTAACTCTTGTTCTAGGTAGAAAGATCTTCTGAGTGACATACTCTTTCTTCATATGATAATAACAGATCGACCTAAGAAGTTATGAGACTAGGATTCAGATCTTAACTTTGTATGGCCTATGGTATGTCACCTCACTTTCTAGCCTCAGTTCCTCCTCATCTGTTAAATGAGAGAATATAGCTTACCTTGTAGAACTTTTTTCTTAAATTGTGGTTGAAAAAAAAAACACCCAAAAAACTTGTAGACCTACCGTGTTTCCCTGAAAATGAGACCTAGCCGGACAATCAGCTCTCATGCGCCTTTCGGAGCAAAAATTAATATAAGACCCGGTCTTATTTTAATATACTGTAAGACCAGATATAATATAATATGATATGATGTGATGTAATATAATAAATATAATATGATATGATATAATATAATGTAATTTAATACCGGGTCTTATATTAATTTTTGCTCCAAAAGACGCATTAGAGCTCATGGTACGGCTACGTCTTATTTTCTGGGAAACACGGTATACTAAGATTTGAATTAGATAAAAGATGTGAACTGTCTGGCACAATTGCCAGCACACAAAGTGCCCAGGTAATAATAGCTATTATCATGACTCTTGTTATGACTGAATTGTGTCTCCTCATTAATTCACATGTAGGAACCCTAACCCCCAGTATGGCTGTATTTAGAGATAGGGCCTTTAAGGAGGTAATTAAGGTTAAATGAGGTCATAAGAGTGGGGCTCTAATGCAATAGGACTGGTGCCCGTATAAGAAGAGGAAGAGATACCAGGAGTGAGATCACAGAGAGGAAAGGCCATATAGGGACACAGAAAGAGGACGGGCCTCCGCAAGTGAAGAAGGAGGCCTCAGAAGAAACCAAACCTGCCAACACCTTGATCTTGGACTTCCAGACTTCAGAACTGTGAGGAAATACATTTCTGTTGTTGAAGCCACCAAGTCTGTGGTATAACCCTGTTTACAGAACAAACATCTTTAAAGTATCTTTTGCATATATTCAATCTTGCCCATTTCAAGTTACAAAGTTTTGGGAGTGTTTTGGTGTCTATAGTTACCCATTAATTTTTCTTTGATCCCAACGTTGCTGTCCCTGAGTTAGATCACATCCATTATTAGAAGAGTGAGATTAGGGAAAGAAACATGTTAATATAGATTGAAGGCCTCTGTAGTTCCATAGGTAACCTTCTGAGGTTGGAGAATACAACTGAGCTCAAAGTATCTTCTGGGAGAAGGGTTCTCTTTAAATGTTTACAGATTTTAGATGAGCAAAAACCAGCCACAAGTGTCCAATATCTGGGCAACTGGGGGAGTGTGCATTTGATCTCCTGGTTTATTGAAAACTATGGGGAAGCAAAAAAGTCCCAGAAAAGTTGTCAAGGTAACTTCAATGGAATAATATGCTATTATACAAATTTATTAAGTATAAATCCCTTGTAAAGAAACTTCAATACTAAAAAAACTTATAAACATGTCCCAAGGTGAATTCTAGTCTCAACAAATGATAACAAATATAAGCACTAGATCACTATTGCCTTCGGTCTGGCATCTGCAAGAGGAAATTATACACTAAACAAGGCTGAGTTTTATTTGACTTTCAGCTTTTCTACAATCTTATTAGAATATGGAGGGTCTGGTTACTCCATTCATTTGAAAACAAATCACCTCAATCAGAAGAAGGTCCCAGAAGAAAAAGGTTTGAACTAAAACTGTTTAGCTCCTCTCCTGGACAGTGGGACTCCATTCTTGCCAAATTTCTTACTTCAATTAAATTTAGAGATAGAGTGATCTGAGGATGGGTTTCAAATATCATCTATCTTATCCCAAAAAATAAATAAGTCTATTATTCCTTCCTCCAAAGGACAGACACATGATTTAATTGAATATTCCTTCAAAAATGTATGTTAGAGACTCTTAAGTTGAAGAAAACATCCTAGCGCCTCCAGAAAAGTCTCAAGCAACCTATGAAACAGAAACATACAAAATATTTTTTTCCTTACTTCTATGTTGTTTTGAAAATTCTAATCTGTGAAAGAAAAAACTTTTTTGGTTAATGTCAAATATAGTTAAGATTTGTTTCCATCAGGAAGTATGACTTTGGTATTATTTTTGTCACTTAACATGATGGAACAAATATGCTTCTTTGTGGCCAAGTTCTCAGCAGAGAAGTGTGGATGCAACGAATATCGGTCTATCCTGGAAACGTTGGCAACCCATGCTCTTTATCACGAGAAGGATGATATTAAAGGTGGAATTTTATCAAAATATTACTTGTCCTAACCAAAAAAATTTGTCTTGAGGCATCCACAACCTTGTCTATTACCCTGCCAAGCGACAGATGTCTCCACCCTAGCAAGAAGAGGCAAAAGCAGGTAAGTACGAAAAGTTCCACTGCCGAAGAATGAGATTCCATGAGCTAGTATTAAGAGTCCTAAAACTTGGCAATTTCTCTTAGGGAAATATTTATGCAGTCTTGAAAACCTCGAAGAATTCTTTTGAAAATTTGTTTCTGCCTAGACGTCACTGAAAGTTAGACAGAGATTCATAATCCTTTTCTTGCTGACAGTATCACTAATGTTTACCTTGCAAAAATGACCTGATAGAAGAACACAGGAGTTGACTTGGCATGAACTTAATTTGAAGACTCTTGGAGAATTACAGGGTTCTTGACAAGAGCCTGGAAAAGTCTTGGTCACTCTGATCATATCTGCTATTTCATGCTTGGGTAAGTCAACACATGTTGCCACTAAAATAAAATTTTTTAATTGGCTAAGTGTCAAAGAGGATAGAAAGGCTACACTGCTTTACCATTCCAGAATTTTAACTTATTATTCAAGCCAAAGAATAGCAGGCTTCTTGGATATGTACTTCAAAGCCAAATTCTGGTTAATTTTTTCATTTTCTTTGCATACTTTTTCATATTTTTACTTTCATTAATTTTTTCCCTCCCCCTTCTCCAACTTTCATTAATTTTTATACTCCAAAATGAGAGAAAGAGTGGCATAACTTTTTGCAAAGATTATTTTTATCTTTTATGAGAAGGAAATCAATTTCCAGTGCAATAAAATAAAATGGACATCCTGATGATGTAACTTCTGTGACTATCAATTACTGTGGTTTTTCCCATAAATGCCCCACTTTTCTGCTCTTTTGGCTCTGGGTTAATTAGGGGAGAAAGAACTATGAAATTCAGAGACAAGCAACCCCACAAATCCTGAGGGACAGAGAGCACTCTGCTTCCAACATCCTGTGAGATCTCCTGCACTCAGGTGTCCATGCTGGGATTCCATGATCTGAGGACTCAATCCTGGAGCTCAAGCGGCCAACCACTGCAGTTTCCTGAACACAGTATGTAGTTTCATGGTGATATCCTCCCCATTTTCGTTTCCTTGGCTGATACACAATCATTCCTTAAGTAACACTTGAGGTGTCATCAAGTCGGGGCCTTCCTCTAACTCCCAGGGTGGGTGACATCCACTTAGTGACATTCACAGCTCTCTGGCTACCTGTCTGTTTTAACAGCTACTGTATGATGTTGAAATTACCAGCTTAAGTGTCTATTTCCTTTTCCAGACAAATAGAAAAAGGAGAAGTAGTAACTTTACAGTGGATAAACCTGACAAACATCACCTTAACCAAGTAATCAAAGCAATGTCACCAGGAATGGGACAAATAGAAACACGTGCCTCCTGATGTACTGAGAAGGACACAACAACACTTCTTCGGTATTCCCGCGGAAAATGTATAATGTAATCTGATTCTGAGGAAACCCCAGACAGTCCTGAAATTGAAGGACATTTGACAAAATCAATGGCCTGACTTAAAAATGTAAAGGTTATGAACTACAAAGAAAGACTGAGAAACTGTTCTAGACTAAAGGAGACTGTAAAGACATGAAAACTAAATGTAATGTGTGATTCTAAATTAGATCCTGGACAAGAAAAACTTTTTTTTTCCTTTTGCTATAAAAGATATTAGTAAGAAAACCAGCAAAATTGGAAAGGATTGTAGATTAAACAATAGCGCGGTATCAATGTTAATTTGCTGCACTACGATTACATAAGGGAAGGTTGTTGTCTGGTCTTTAGGAAATACTTGCTTAATTATTGTTAGCAACTTTCTGTAATGGTTCACAGAAAAACAAGGAGAGAGAAAGAACAAACACCATAAAGCTACCACAATAAAATGTTAACACGTGGGGAATCAGTGACATTAGATGGACATTCTTAGTACTATTTTTGCACCTTTTCTCTAAGTCTTACATTATATAAGTTAAAAAAATGTTAATTACAAAAACCCTAAAGAAAAATTTCCCTTTAAATGAGAATAATAAAGTATGGGATTAGAAACATGTACACTATGTTCAGGGGAGATGAGAAAATCTGCAGTAATTACATTTAAAGTGAAATCAGTGGTTACAGAGAGCGCTAATTGGAAGTTGGCACGATTCCAGGTTACTGACACTATCTCCCAAATTAACCCAACAAACTGGACAGTAGAGCAGTAAAAGGTATTTTCTTCATTTTGTAGTCGTAAATGAGAAGCAAGAACAGTACATATAATGCTGAGCTATCAATCTACTTTACAAATAAATATTTTTCTCACAGGTTTTACAAACTAAAAGACCCATCTCCGCCTTAATGGCAATCATACTACAAATACCGTACACAAAATATAAGGGACAATACATAGGGAGTAGCACCAGGATTATAACTTGTAGTCTATTGATGGTCACTGCCAGCAGTGGGCTCACCGCTGTCTGGCTGGTTGTTACAGAGAGATAGCATTCTCCATGACACGATTAAGTCAACTGTACTTGCTACAGGGCTATGACGCAAGGAAGAAGAAGACTTTGTGTCCATCCATAATCAGGAAGTTGACCATGACATCTGGAGAACATGCACATGTAGAGGTAAATCATGGGACCAGGCCGGATGTGAAGACTACTTAGAGATGTGAGAACTGCAAGGAATCACAAGGAACTCTCTATAAGTGCCTCCATGTGGGGAAAGGAATTGATTTACTGGCCCAGCCACAGAAGATTCTTACAGGAAGGCAGATTTCCACCCAACAGAGGAAGCAATTTCTAAACAGAGCTCTTCAACAAGAATAGATGGCCTTGTAGTGAGCCTCTCACCACTGAATATAGTTAATTATACCCAAGACACGCTCCTCAAGTACTACAAGGAAATAGGATTCTTACATTATCTAGGCTCGATCTAGAAACAATGAATGAAAGTCGTGTTTCTCAACGGCAGCATTCCTGGCCTCTACCCGCTAGATATCATAGCATCCACCTCCCAGGTGTGACAGCCAAAAATGTCTCCAGACATTGCCAAATGTCCCTAGGGGAGCAAAACTGCCCCCAGCCGAGGCACTCCTAACAGCAAGCTTCTCTGAGTCTGTGTGTTGAGAAAACTGAATACCACAGAATTTCAGAGGGAGGGTCTAAGGTAATCAGACCAGGACTTAAGGAGGAGGTAAAATTTTTAGGTTAAGTCTTGTGGTAATATAATTCTGAAGAAGGGAAGAGGAAACAGGAAGTTTGTTTGGCTAGGGATGGTATGTCTGAGTGAAAGTGTGGAGGAGGTGGGAAAGCCGGGTGGCCAAGCAGAACGGTTCAATACGTAGTAGATAAGGCTAGAAGTATTTGTAATGTTGCAATGTGTCGAAGGAATGTCCAATCTAAAGTCAAGGTTGCTTTGGTTGGCGTCTTGACCTATCCGTGTCATGGGAAAGTCGATGCTCACTGCAGTCCTGGAAGAGACAATGTTCTGGGAGAATGGTGGGGTGCGGGAGAGGCAGGCAACATACCGTATTATCTACTTACCACTGCACGTTCAGAAATATGAAATGTCTGCTTTCTTATCTGCCATTTTTCTCTATATCTGAATGACACACATCGGACTCTCATTTTAAAGTCTAGTTTAAAGAGACGCAGAAAGCAAGTGGGGGGTCTGGGGAGGAGGAGCACAGCACTCACGAGGCACTGAACTGAAATGCATCGTGTTTCCTGAATGGTGATAGAATATTAACTTTCTGTAATAGTCAGGCAACACTCACATGCCCAGCAGGTTGGAATCTGCAAGCGTGTGCGTGACCAATCCTTCAGTCTTCATTTGTGTGGTTCGACATCCAGACCTGGAGCCCAGAGGGTTTGCTCAAGTCACACTGGGAATGGGAGAGAACTGGGGTTGTACAACTGGTTGGTGGTGGGCAGTCTGATCAAGGCTCGTGTTCGCCTTACCAAGCTACCTCCGAGTGGGTTGGTTCTCCTCTTGAGGTGGGGCTCAGGCGTACTCAGAAAAGTTCTGGAAGGGCTCATGTTCAGAGGGTCTGTGGCCTCTTGAAGGCTCTAAAAAGGACACTTGTGGTACACTTCCTCTGGTCTGGTACTGGCAAGCGGTGCAGCAGGGAGGGCAACTCACCCTGTGTCCATCCAAGAAGTGCCTGGAGGTCTGAGAATGCCAGGAGACTCCCCACCCATGGTCAGAAACGGAGGTGGACCAGCCTAGGGTTCCTTCGCTTGTGCACTCAGCTGCGTGACTGCAAACACCTTTCTGCTGATTCCACTGGTGTTTTTTTTTTGGATGTTTAGAAAAATGGCAGTCTATTTGAGCAGTTACTGAGGAGCAGGAAACTGCTGGATTTTAAAAGAAACATACCGAACCACCTCCTCTCTGGGCAAATCAACATTTTCCAAGTAATTCATTCCCTGCATTCCAAAAAACTTCTGAAATGGGACCTCCAATTGACCTCTGCCGGTTCTTGATGGGGCACAATTCCACCTCACTCGCTAGTTTCCACATTACCTTTCAGGGAGGATGAGAAGCCACTTGCCTGGCCTTTAAAATTTAGGTTCACGTTCACTAAAATATTTTTATTTTTAAAAATAGAGAAAAAGAGACCAAAATATTTACAGTTAGAGGAGATTTAAAATAAAAGCGTTACAAATGCAAATGAGTTTGTACAAATGGAGAGCTTTCAATCCGGGCCTCCTGCTGAGCCAGCCACTAACCAGCAGCACCTTCTGCCAAGCATCTCACATTAAATGGAGACGCTTTCTCGAGGGCTAAGAAAAAGTTATTAAGGGTGTGAGCTGTGACCATTATTTCACAATTGAGTTACCCTCTATCCCAAAGGCAACATTTTGCAGCTGTCTGCAGTGAGTCAGTACTTTCTTTTCATTCTTTCCTTTTTCCTTCTATTTGGGTAAATTACCCTTTACATTTTTGCCTGTGACTAGAGGCATAAGAACAAAGTTTGGGTCTGCTTCTTGTGTTGTAAATAGCCGTCTGCTTTTTAAAGGGCTGAAATGGAAATAGCAGTCATGTGATGTTAATTCATTCGCAGTAAAGTTACAATGGGATCGACAGATAAGGCGCACACACAAAATAAGCAGCAATGCCACTTCGAGGCGATTGAAAACATCACCTTTCCGACTGGACTGAGTGGTTGTTTATAACTTAGTCTCATAGCACACATTTCTTTCCCCTAGAATTAGCAACATTTGCTTGTCAAGAATACTTGGTACAATAAGCACCACACATACAAATTAGACTCATTGCAAGCGTGAGTATTTCTCACAATGCTTGAGGCTGTACAGAACAGTGGTTCTCAAAGCTGGATCGCTTGACCAGAGCATCAGTGGGAACTTGTTAGAAATGCAGATTTTCAGGCCCCAGCCCAGGTTTAAGGAATCAGGGATTCTAAGGGTGGGGCCCAGCAGGCTGTACTCTAACAAGCCCTTCAGGTGACTGATGTAAGCTCAGGTTTGCAGTGGCTGAGAGGGCTCTGGCCCTGACAGCCCAGGGCTCTCGGGTGTTAGAATCCACTCCCTGAGTGCTCTTCATTGTCTCACTTCCTTCACCAGTAAAAGTGAGAAAATTATAGTAACCGACCTTATAGAACCGCTGTGAGGAGGAAAATGGTTAATGAACATAAAACGTCGTTGCCTGGGGCTGGTGGTGGGAGCCGGGATTGGCTGCAAACAGGCAGAAAGGAACTTTGGGGTGATGGGAGTGTTCTAAAACTAAATTATGGAACAGTTGCACGACTATAAGTTTACTAAAAATCTCTGAATTATAATTTACAAGGGGGGTGAGCGTTACTGTCTGTAAAGTATACTTCAATAAAAAATAAAAATGTTTAGAAGAGTGCCTCCTCGTTCCTAGTAATCAGAGGTTGGCTCTTACGAGTTAAGCCCTTCAGACATTTATCATATTGTGTACATGTTCTAAAAGGAACTAATCTCCCTTCAAAGTGTGAAGGTCGTATTTTCCCTTGATGTCTTGAGTGGAATTTGTGCTGCTGCCTGTTACTGATTCAAAAAGTAAATTATACCTATGGCAATCATTCTTATTATGGAGATTTCACAGATGGACAAATGATATCCCATAGAGGATAATAGTAAGACATCAGTGGAAAACAGGTATGTAACCAATCCTGTTATATTATTCCATAGATTTCACTTTCATTTTAAAAGTCGTTGGGTGTGTATTTGTTCTAATTCATAATAGCAGGCTTCATGATTGCCATCTCTACTTCAATAAACAATGACTCATTATAAACTTTATTGACTATGATACAGGCAAGAGAAGTGATGCAACACCAAATACAAAAAAAGATAGAGGTGGCCTTGGATAGAACCTTAGAAAACATTTTAGTGCCAGAACTGTATATAAGTAGGTATTTAATAAAGTTTATTGAGTTCATTGACAATTGACCATGTTGAACTTTCCTTGAGCCCTGTGCTTCTGGAAAATAGAAATAATTACCGAATCCTCCACTCTTTTGTGTCTGGTAAATGGCTGAAGGCAAAGAGCTACTCTCTCCATCTGACTTAGACAACACTCTCTGTCTACCCTTCTTCATGAATCCCACAAGACTCATGATGGCTCCCTGCGTACCTGCCTCTGTACTACCCAAGTCCTTCCTTTTCTTTGAGACAGTCCTCATTAATAACCATTCTCCCTCTTGCAATAGCTTGGATAAAATTATCTTCTCAGTTGTCCAGTGAGTTTTGTTTCTGACACCATAAATAGAACGAACCAGTTTACCTGCCTTTCTATCCATTCTTGGTTAATGATGTTATCTGAAACACTTGGTGCTGTATATGCACGCACATACACATACCTGTATTAGCTTTTAAGTTGCATGTATTAGTGCTAAAGCACAAAGAGGAGAGGGTAAAATTAATTTGCATACACAACTACGTGCAACTGATCATCTAGGGCAGGGTGGACACACTTTTTCTATAAAGGGCCAGATAAATAGTAAATAATTTAAGTTTTGCATATCATACTGTCTGTCACAGCTACTCAATTCTGCCACGGTAGTGTGAAAGCAGCCACAGAGAAAGCAGCCAAACATAAATGAATGGGTAGGCTGACTGTTCCAATAGAACTGTATGTGCAAAAGCAAGTGGTAGGCTGTAGTTTACACCTGACCCAGACCAGTGTCTCCCAAAGGTATTCCCAGGAACACACTACTGTTAGGGCTTGTTAATAGGTAATGTGGAAAAAATAAAAGATGGGTATAAGGAGGCGGCCCATGGTAAAAGAGACTTGGGGAAAATTGGGAAACAGGCTTCTTTACTATAGCACTTCTCAACGACTTTAAAACGCTAACGTGTACTGTGAACCTTCAAGGAATAACTCTTGCAAAAATTTTCAAAACCTCAAGTCGGACAGCTATTGTTTCTTAAAAGTATTTTTTAAAAATCTATAGAATTATTTGTAAACCAGTATTTAAAAAAATATATTAACTATATTTCAAAAGTGCCTATGTATTTGAAACATTTGAGTGAGTCACCTTTCCAAAATGTATTATATAATTCCTACATAGAAGTAAGACAATTCCTACTTACAGAGGACATAATTTAGCTTATTCTAATTGAGACAGGTCCTATAAGTCACCTGCAACTGTACTTCCTATAAGATTATAATTTTCTGGGTTTTTCAGTAAAGACTGAGAAGTCCTAGAATACAAAAGTATTGCTTAATTTAACCTAGCATTTCCCAAACTTATCTGATATATCTTTTTTTGAAGTACTACCATGTGTCCCTGAAAATAAGACCTAGCCCGACCATCAGCTCTAATGCATCTTTTGGAACAAAAATTAATATAAGACCCGGTCTTATATTATATTACATTATACCCGGTTATATTATATTATATTATATTATATTATATTATATTATACCTGGTTATATTATATTACATTATATTATATTATATTATACTATACCCGGTCTTATAGTAAAATCAGACCAGGTCTTATATTAATTTTTGCTCCAAAAGACGCAATAGAGCTGATGGTCCGGCTAGGTCTTATTTTCAGGGAAACAGGGTACTTACTATTCACATTGCTTGGCAAAATTGTCCTAAACATACACACACCAGCTAATTGGAATTCTATGTAAATTAAGAGTCAACAAACTTAAAGTCATGAACTTAATCAGACCTCATTTAGTGATTCTCAAGCTTTTTCCAGTTGTTCCAAGTCAAAAAAAAAAAAAAAAAATCCATGGTGAGTTACTTCCAGACACCATAAATCTGGAGTGTTACTCCGTTAAATAAATGCGTGTTTTTTTTTTCCAGCTCTTAATAATAACACTGCTTTATTATTAAGTTCACACTTTTATGCCCTTAATTTGTTTTCTCTATTATACAGGTAAAAGTAATTTTTTGTTGTTTGTAGCCTCTATGTCTTACTTGCATTTTTCTCTTCCTCAATGATCAATATCTTTCATTTCAACTACTTTTAATTAGTACAACTTCTGTACCTTGATAAGTTTTTCAAATATGCTGCTTAATATATTAGCAATATATATTCTCTATAAAAAAATTAGATGTTAACAGAAAAGCATGAAGAAGATTCTATTCAAATTAAATAACTATTAATATTCCTGGATTCCATCTTCCAAGTTTGTGTTTTTGAAATACATTAGTATCCTAATGCATATAATTTTAACCTTACTTTCATGTCACAATATAGTTAATATTGACTCATTCCATGTTAACAAACATTGACCTAAATAATTTTAATGGCTGCATATTAGTATTCTACCATATGGATACCATAATTTCTTTAACCAAACCTGTTGATGGACAGTCTGGCAGTTTCTAATTATTTTGCTAATATAAACAACACTGTGGTGAGTATCACTGACACATATCTTTGGGAGCTCATCCAATTCTTCCCATGGTGGACTTCCGTCTCAGTCCTTTTCCCATTTAAGTCACCATCGGTGGCAGTATATGTAAGCCCCGCCTCCTATCCCTGGTGTTGGCTGATGGGACTAACAGCCACCAAACCTCAGATTATCTACTGACCCTCTAAATATCTAAATGAGAAAAGATGAGATGGGCCAGTCAGATTCTCTCTCAGGAATGAGGCAGCTTTCAGGGAGAGCATGACTTAGAGAATGGTTGATGAGGGTATGATAGGTGTCCAGGCAGAAACTGTAGCCAGTAGAGGAAGTGAAAGCCAGGGGTGAATGGAGGCAGCCCCCGCAGCGGTGCTCAGTCCCCTGGCTGGGCTGCACTTGAGTGAGGCCAACCCAGGAGCTGCTCTTGACGGGCTTTGGATCAGGCTCGGCCATTGGCGAGCCCTGAGATAGAGCACTGCTTCTGGTACTGGCCTTGGGACCCTGGGAAGTTGACTCAACGTCTGTATGTCTCCGGTCCTTCATCTCAAAAAGGCAAACAGTAACAGTATTTACCTCATGAGAAGACTAAATGAGGAGAAAATCTAACATGCCTCATACATATAAAGTGCTCAATATACAGAGGGTGCCAAAAAAATGTATATCATTTTAAGAAAGGAAAACTGTATTAAAATTGTAATACTCAATATATACCCATAACAAAAGATGAATACAAGTCACGTTTACTTCTGCAATTAATTACAAGAGGTGCTCAAAGTGGTTACCATCAGAGTCCAGGCACTTCTGATTATGGCAAACTACAGCTTGAGCAACGTTGACCAAAGTGTCCACTTGTATACATTTTTGGCACCTCTGGGTATGTTAGCTCTCACAATTACAATATTATTATTATGATCTGGGCCTCCTTGGGTCCAGAACACCACCAGTTAATGGGGCTTGGATGACTTGATCTTTTCCAAAGGCTTCTGTACCCATATCCTGGTAATAAATTTAGGAAACTAAATTTATTTGCAGGAAAGACCTCCTGCAAACAAAAGACCCTAACTAAAAACAAGTCCTTAAGATACATTCCTAGAGTTGGGACTGCCAGGTCGAAGAGGGTATAATTCCCTTGAAGAAACTCCTATTACAAGTGACCCTGGATGTTGGTATGCACCGCTTCCTCTGAGGGAACTGACCCATGAATACTTAAACTCTAGAAATGTTTCATACACATGAATGGATGACTTGTAAATGGCTGTTATAACATGGTTGAGTATCTGTGTTCAAGTTCAATTTGGGTCTCAGAAGCCACAACTAGAAACTGACAGAGCACCTCACTCCCCCACCAGAGCTACAGCGAGTTGGTTCTGGGTAAATATTCAAAACTACAAAGGCTGAGGGAGAAGGAGACAGCATACCAGCCAGTGCTTTAAAGTGCAATGTGGCAAATGCAGGAACAGGCGCTATCCATCAACCCTTTGCACTGTCATGAAAGCAATGGGGTGGACAGTTTCTCCCTGCTGCACACCCACTCGCTCCCTTTCCTCCCCTTCACCCCTCAGCAGCTCTTGCTAGACTGCTAGAAACTAGAACAATGCTTTCTCTTCCATTTTAGAGACAGAGGGAGGAGAGAGGAAGCAGGAGGAAAAGGAGAGGGAGAATGAGAGGGAGAGGGAGAAAGACAGGGAGAGGGAGAGGGAGAGGGAGGAGAAGAGGGAGAGGTAAGAGGGAGAAGGAGAGGGAGAAGGGGAGGAAGGGAGAAGGGGAGGGAAAGGGAGAGGGAGAATAGCAAGGGGAGAAGTAAGCCAGTGTGAAATTGTTCCAAGTCTGTATTTCTTAGAATGGCCTTAGGCTTTATCACTACATCAAATAGTGAGCAATAAAAAATAAACAAAATCATACGTAACAAGACTTTATCGTAGTGGTTTTACAGAGGTATTCCCCAGAATCACTGGGGAGCCGCTTCAAAATGGATATGGCCAGGCTCCACCCAGAACCAAATAGCACTGGGTGAAAATTTATAGTGAGAAAAACAATGTTGCTTTTGGAGTTCCACTAGTTTTTTTGAGTTCCAACTATTTATTGATATCTGGTAATATCTAGAAGAAATTGATATTAATAGTGGGCTCTAATTCTACGTATAGCAAGTATATCTACAGGAAGAAAATAAATTCAAACATCTCCAATGATCTTTGTAACCTCAGGCTTTTATCTCAAGGATATTGAACACAATGTTTAGAAGTTTGGAATGGCAGTACAGGAGCGATCACAATACATCAAAAACTTTAGATGCATGTTGATGAGTTTTTCTATTCCTTCCTTAGTAGTTTTCTATTTTTAGAGGACATACTCCCAGGCATACTGCTTATAGCTTCTGAGTACTTTCCTTAGGATGGGTCAAAGAGTCAAGGGTTTCAGGAGGGTCCCCATCAGTTCCTGCAGACCACTTCGTATTTGCTAATGACTTAAAATAGGGCCATAGTTCTTACAGTTTTAGCATTAGGATCATAAACACAAACGACCACCTGAGACCACAGAGGACCGGATATGAGCTACTTATAGTAAAACTGAACCAGGAACAAGAATAGCAGGAAAGCTGCCTATTTTCTTGTAGCGAGGTCCTTTGAAGTAAACTATTTATTAAACATTATATTACAGAGCTCAAAACAAAAATCTTTGAAGGCAGGTTATCCTACTCTGCACAGCAGCGCACTGCTAACGAATTGCTTCCTTTTCCTCTTAGGTTTTGTTTTTTCATTTCTGAAACTGAAACCTGGATTGTTTTCCTCCGTCCATGAAACGAGCTGGCCCAAAGCACTACTTTGGCAATCATGTCGATCAATAGAAACAGCATTAAAAACATACAGCAACCCATCACTTTCTCACCATCACAACTCAAGGAAATGTGCTTATCAAGAAGCTGCTATACCTTATAAATAAAGTTCAGCAACTTCTCTAAAATTAAATGCCAGGTTACAGGAAGTGATGAAATGAAAGGACTAAAAGTGGCAAGAATTCAAACAGGATTTCATGCCTTGTTTCAGCAAGCATTCTTCTACTTCTCAATAAAGTCCCTTAGATACATCAATAACAATCACATTTTAAAGAAATGATCAAAAGAGAGAAAGGGCGATATAGTTTATTTTTCCCAACCAATTGTTAACCTAAGAGTCTTCAACCTAGAGAAGGAGTCGGGAGAAGAGAAACTCCCAAGGAGCCCACGCGTGCAGTCACAGACGCCGGCACGGTGGCCAACCCAGGCCCACTCACAAAGGTGCCCCTAGCTCGGTGTGCGATGAGAGGAGAAAGGGCAGTGGCAGCACTGGACAGACGACTCAGTCTGTCTTGATGTGGACGGGAACGGTGGGAAGCTTTGTAAAATCTAGAAATACATCAAAGGACTAATGCAGATTAAGCTCTGCTCCTTTTTTTCTGAAAGGCTCACTTTTGTTCCTCATATAAAGACTTAGATGGTATTTCTTTAGATCATAAAGCAAGTTGTACTTTTAATGATGGATTAAAAATTATAAAAGTAAAAGATGGCTTGTTCTCACCATTCTTTTTTTAACTGATAAATGTAGGAAAAGACTAGTCTAGGCCAAATGCATCTCTTGCTGACCTTCAGGGAGGTTGAGTAAGCCAAGTATGATGTTAGTACAAAGTCAAATTTGGATAATTTAGCCAATTTTTTGTTAATTCGATCATTAGAAACATTATAATAGCACCCAAGGTATGCAGCTTTAAAAATAGTAGGAATCTTTAAAGAATGTAAGGTAAAATAAATTTGTGCAAAAACTGGTAGTTTGAAATAGAAAAGCTTGTTGTGTCAACAGAATAACTATTACTAACTGGATGAACACTTCCACCAAGGCAAAAAGGGTCCACTGGGCTCCTGAAACAGCCCACCGCCCTACAAACCTTCTTAGATCTGCACTCGTTCTCACCTTGTCCCTCCAGCCTAGAGAAGTAGCTTTCTTCCTGTTCTCCATGAGGCAATCCACTTGAACCTGGGCCTGCTCTCTCCCCTGGGACCCTGCTTCATCAACTACACTCTTTTCCCCTCTCTATCAGCTCCTTCTCTTCAGCCTAAAGACAAGCTTGAGTCACCCGCAGTGAGAAAACCAGTTCTCCCTGACTCTGCCTTCCCTTTTGGTCTCTGCCTTCCCTTTCACTGCCCAGGCTCTGCTGGTCCCCAGGACCACACTTCCATTCCCCACCACGACTGCTGCAGGGCAGCTGTCATCCCCAGCACTCTACACAGCTGACGAACTACCAGAGGCTTCCATGTGTTAGGCATTTCAGAGAAAAAGACTGAGTGTTACAGAAATGTTCATATGAGAATGAAGAAACAGAGAACAAGTCACACTGTGTGAGTTAGAGACTCTAGATCTAAATTAGCTGCCCTTAGGAAACAGCTCTGTCAACTAGAAAGCTCCCAGGATTGCATCTCATAAAGATGAATAAAACTTTACTCCTGGGTGTAAAATATATTTCCACAATGCTAGTTAAATTTGAGTGATTATTTTGTGTCAGGAAACATACTACATGTCATGCATGCATTCTCTCATTTAATTCTCCCAATAGCTAACGAGGTAGATGGTATTTTACTCTCATTTTACAGACCCGGAAACTGAGCTTAGAGAGAGTTAATAAGTCTAAGATCAAATAGCCAACAAATAAGTGCCTGCCTGACTTGAAAGTCATATGCCCTCAGTCATTACCCGGTAAGTTAGATTTTTTAAAAAAGAGACTTTATTTTTTAGAATACTTTTTTAGGCTTAAACAAAATTAAGTGGAAGATACAGAGATTTCCCATATACCCCCTGCCCCCACACATACATAACCTCCCCCATTATCAACATGTAAATTACTTTTTGTTTATAAACAGATGGGAAATACATAATTGAAGTCATAACTATAAAATCCACAAGGAAATTCAAAAAAGGAAGCAAGATCTTTCCATGTGTGGGAAGACACTTAAGACCACGAAACAAAACAAAGAAACAAAAAATGGTTCTTATTTTGAAAAGCGAGAATAAGGTGAAAAACTTCAGAAACCGAAGTCTTCATCCTCCTTCCTGCCCCTCCAAGAGGGTATTCTGAGGACAGACCTCAGGGTCTTTGGTTTTGCTATGAGGAGCTAAGAAAGGTGATTTTGTGCACATATGAATTTATACTTACTACACTGTGTACATTGAATATTATTTGTGATTTACACTTCTGTCCTACTGAACCTGGTCCATTTCCCAGGACCTAGAACATTATTTGGCACATTATATATATATGCATCCAACAAACACTTGTTGAATGAATGAATGAATGAACGAATGAACGAACGAATGAGTAATGGATCACAAACTTCCATGTCTGCAAAATAACAATGGTGCACAGACAAGGGCTTTTCCTTCCCAGCTTCTGCTAATTTTAAACTAGTGACTCGGAAAGGTACTTAATATGCTTTTCCTTCTACACAATATTAGTGCTGATTAAATACAGTATCAGTTATATCCCTTACAAACATGTGTAGGTGGTCTACAGAACAGGATTAATACTTAAATGACTAAGGAGTTAAAGCACTGGTATTTGAAGCTTTGACAAATATTTTCACTACCTGAGTTTCCAAAGCAAAATATCAGTTCACAGGCAATAAGAGGAAACTGCCTAGTAACATGCAGAAAATATTATTAGTTGGTTTAAGATGCCTATTAAAAAATTATACAAACAGCATTAACTTTGTCTTCGATGCTGATTATTCCTTTTTCGTCTCTATGAAATGACCTTCTTGCGCAGTATGTGCTACCATTAAAAAAAAAAAAGTCTAGGGGAACGAAAGGAACTGCTTGCTTAATATAAAAAACATTTGATTCAAGGAAGAGACAACAATGTAACAGAAAACATACAATAATTTAAATGTATTGTTTTGTTGTTTCATTAAAGTTGTTTATTTTAAACAAAACAAAACACAACTAACATACAGTTTTGGCTACTTTTGCCTTAATTGTGAGTTCTAGGGGAAATGAAGACTCCTACATGGAGAGTATTTAAAAACGAGTCTGTTCTTTATACCCACTAGTTAGTTGGCTAGAATTAAAGAGATAGACATTGGATATTAACTAGACTTACATTTCACAATGTATACAAACACTGAATCATTATGTTGTATACCTGAAATTAGTTGATTATGCCCTGATTAAAAAAAGATAATAACACGTGTTGACAAAGATGTGGAGAAATTAAATTACTCGTACATGCTGATGGGAATATAAAATGGGGTAGCTGCTTTGGAAAACAGTCCGGAAGTTCCTCAGAAAGGTAAACATAGAGTTGCCATATGAAATCCCACTTGTAGGTATACACTCAGGAAAAAAGAAAACATATGTCCACACAAAAACATATACAGGAATATTCATAGCAGCATTATTTATAACAAACTAAAAAAGACGGAAACAACTCAAACGTCCTTACTGAAGAACAGATAAATTGCGGTCTATCCTTACCATCGGATATTATTTGCCAAAAAAATGAAGTACTGATGCTCCAAGATGGTGAGCTTTGATAATATTACGCTAAGTGGAAGAAGCCAGTCACAAAAGATCACATGTGGTATGTTTTTGTTTATATGAAATGTCCGGAATAAGCAAATACACACGAGTAAAGATAGAAGCAGACTGGCTTCTGTCAGGAGCTAGCAGGGCTAAAGGAAAATGGAAAGCGATGCCAGTGGATGTGGAGTTGCTCTGAGGGGTGACGGAGATGCTCCAAAACTGTCTGTGGTGATGAGTGCGCGGCTCTGGGAACAGACTGAAAACCACTGAACTGTACACTTTAAATGGGTGACATGTACGGAATGTGAATTATATCTCAATAAAACTGCTTTTTAAAAAGGCCTTAGAGGCAGCCAGTTGAAAATTATAAATCAAGCAGCTGAAGTATTCTGGCCACAGGCAAAAGGTAAAAATGGACATACAAGAGAGGAAAGTGGTAAACATGCAAAATATCTACAAGAACAAAAACAACAGTGTTGCAATAAATTTAAGGAAATTGCTTCCAAGGGTGAATCCTCATAATTATGTAGTAAGCAGGACGCTGACTATTCCAGTCAAAGATAACTATTTTTTATACACATGAAAGAAAAAGGTGAGTCTTTAAGTTAGAAATTCCACTTCAAAGTCAAATGAACTTATTTGCATTTGAAATTGAGGAACAAAAGAGGTTTAGTTTCTAACAGTTTTGACCTATTTTAGACAGATATTTATTAAATATTTATTAAAATGCTTTAGCTTGAAATAATACTATAGGCACCAGAAAGAAAACAGATATGAGCAATTCAATTCTATACCTTCTGTTCAATAAAACTCGCTTCTCCATGGCAGGTGGTAGACAGAACTCTACCCAGGGGGTTAATCAAAATTCCCTTAGAATAATTGAAAAGCATCTGCATTTTTCCCTGGAAACCACAAAAAAGTCACAGTAAGCAGAATATATAATCTTGATTATTATCACTGAGCCTGTAGCAGAACAATGTACTTCCCCAGAAATGAAGGGACAGGACACAATATCATTGTGGGATAAGCCAGTGATGTCTCCCCAAATGAGACTGAAAAACTCAAGGAAATCAAAAGATAGACAATGATAATAAGCTGCATGTGTGATGTTTTGCTACTGTTGCGAAGCAAACTGTAGATTGTGACAAATGTAATCATTCTCAGAGCAGGATGATGCTGGGAAAGACTTTAGAGGTCACTGACCCCAACCTTTCATTTTACAACAAAGAAAACACAGGTTTAGTAAGGTCAGACAACCAGTTTTAAAGCATTACTGGGACTAGAAATGAGATCTTGCAGGGCTCTTGCTATGGAATATTTTTTCTGTCTGGGTATGTATTACAGAGGGTTACCTAAGAAATGGAAAATTTGTAGGAACTTCTGAGAGCTGTGCATGTAAAACTCCACAAAGAAGTGCTGTCACCATCTGTGAAAGTGCATGATCAAAGAGTTTGGGGGACACTGAGAATTCCACACAAAGTGATCAGTGTGTTGGCCTATGGGAAGCAGGACGACAGTCTGTCCAGTGTCAGTCTGTACCCACAGTTCCGGTGGCTGCGGCCTGATCGGCTGCATTGAGTCCTTTCTGCGGGAGAAGAGCAGCACTCAGGCACAGAAAAGGGGCAGCCAGGAGGTGGACCCTGGAGGGTGTTTTGTTGAAGGTCAGAAGTGATTCAGCAGGTTTCATTAGGGCACCATGTTTCTCTGAGCTCTGATTACCGTGTAAACCAGACTACTTCTGAAATTATTCAGACCAGCTTCTGAATTATTCTGATACCACCAATCAGCCAATGTTCTGGAGGGAAGACTTAAAGATTTGGTTACTGGAAGAAATATTCCTCCCCTTAAATCAATAAACACACAGTCTGGTTTAGACGACAATCTTGGTGAGTTTCGGTATTGTCCGTCAGTTCCCTTGGATCTGATTATTTCCAGGTTCTCTGTGTAATAATCATGTCTTTTTAAAAAAGGTTTTCTGTATCTTATAATGCTTTGACATCTTGGGGGCCTTACAGACCTCGGAAAAGACTGTCTCAGAGCCAGTTAACTCCTACAGATGGGGAAGAACTCACCTGGGGACATGCCTTTCATATGCAAGCTAACCATCCCTTGATCTAACTCCCACACCAAGCCTTTATTGGCCTTGCCTAAAGCATCCCGGGGCCAGTACCAGTCACCTAGAGACCTCCTCTATCGCCCAAAGCCCACAGACTGGACAACCCTAAATTGTTCACCCTGCCTTACCTTGCCTTTCCTTCGAAAACCCCAAATACAGCTCCTGCCTAGGCTTTCCCCTTTTTGCTTCCTGACCAACCCTGGTGCTTTCCCAATGGCCCTGCATGGTGTGGAGTGCCCCCTTTCCTTGGGAAATGTAAGTAGCTATTTCAATGGCTTTAACCTCTCTGTGTTGGCACTCAGTCACCTCCATAAACTAAAATCCTGTAGGTACGTTCTAGAACACCCTAAGTCAGGACCAGATCTGCAGAACCATCCAAGGCCAGAACATAGACTGGACAGTATGTGTGTGGGGGTGTCACTGAGGGAGTGAGGCCACTTCGCTGCTGCCTCGGCACCACTCCTACATCCTTATAACCCCGCCTTCAAACCCAGAGCTATGGGAAGGTACAGGATTTGCCAAAAGCTCAGACATGCTGTGTGCACACATCATGTATTTATGTAGGTTTATTTGCAACAAATTATAAATTGATACAACAATATCTAATTGAGCTTTTACTCTGAGTAGCTGTAGCATTAACAGAGCTGATCCAAAAAGAAAACTCTACTGATGGGCAAGCTTGAACTGTAAAAAAGTTTATTCTTTTTGAAAGGAAATTTAAATATAATAAAGAAAACATTAAAAACAACATTCAAGTCCTTTGGATCATAACTACACAGACTGATTAAGGAAAAACTTCATGTATAGGAATGATATGCTGGTAAAAATTTTATGAAGACACAAATGCACACAGAGAGTCATCAATATTAGGAGAAAATGTAAAACAATATATATGACATTTATTTGCTTGTACGTGGGGCCCAGTCCTTTGTCTAATATAAAGATGCCTGTTCTTTCAATGTACACATTGAGGCTGGGTGTGATTCTCTGGAATGAATAGGGCGGGATAGCTGTGTACTGTGTATCCAGGACATGCAAGAGTAAGTTTGCAGAGTATTAGAGAGCTTTGTAAAGGTTGGGGAGATGCTCACAGATATTTACGTGCCCCTCCATAATTACCACCAAAACCAAGACTCAACTTCAGCACTATTGACAGTTTAGATTGGGTAATTCTTTTGTACAAGGCTGTCTTATTTCTTGTAGGATGTTGAGAAGCATCCCTACTGATGCTTACGATAAATTTAAGGAAATCTACCCACTAGATTCCAGTACCAGCCCACCATTTGTAACAACCATAACATTTCCAGACATTGTCAATTGTCCCCTGGGAAGCAAAATCACCCAGGTTGAGAACCACTGGTCTAGATTTGCAACACTAGAAAACAGCCTGGCATCTATATTTCAAAAACTACCTGTGTTATTCCTAAAATCCTTCAAGGGGGCTCAAAGCTTGGTTGAACAGACAGGTGGAGGGTAGAGAGAGAGGGCTTACATACTTAAATAAGAACAACACACTTAAACATGTGTTCCACACCCTAATCAGCTTAAATACTACATAGCTACGGGTTTCTTACATTCTAATTGAGAGGAAAGGCTTTAAATCAAGTACATCAAATTGCAATTTTATGTGTTTTTAATATCTAGATGATTACTTGGATAAATATTATATCACCTTGTGCACTAAAGAACACCCCACCCCCAATACAAAAGTAATTCACATGGTGAAGCAGAGGAAGCCCCTTTAGCACTCTACCCATTAAGTGGCTGGGCTCTAAGTTCCAACACAGAAGAGGGAGGTTAGTCCCCCGCCCCCACCCAGCTGCTCTCACCGGCAGTGAGGACTCATAAGGACACGCAAAGGGAGTAACAGGAAGTGCAAAGGGCCGCTGGGAGACTTAACTCCCGACCACCCAGACGCTGGTGTGGTGTGAAGGAAGCCCAGCTTCTCCCTTACGCCTGGGTATGAATCCTGTGGCTGCCCTTACTATGTGAGCCCCACAGCTCACAGTGGAGGCATTCCCGCGCCTGGAAAGTGGGGGTTCTGCTGATGATCTCAACGGTTGTGAGAATTAAATGAGGTGACAAGCATGAGGTGACGTACAGTGTTGGGCACACTGTAGCCACTCAAGGAGGCTTGTCTCCTCGGCCACCACTTTAAAGACTGGTTGACTGAGCAGCTGAGACAGGACTGGGACAGGAGGACTCGAAGGGTGATTGTCAGAGCTCACGCACTAATTATGTCCGTACCCTTAAATTAGGCAGGGGTTCTATTTCAAACAAGGGCACTTCACAGTTTCACGTGTCCCTGATGCTTGGTAATTACCTAGGGTAATTAACACTGATACCTCAGTAATTACTTTAGCTGTCCCCCACAATCTTGAGAATTTACACCACATAAAACATGCTGGCTTGGGGAAGCTGCCTCCGCGAACACATACCTGGGATACTGACTACTATTTGACACTTGCATGCCTTGCCAGGCCTCCTGCCATATAATTTCCATGCACAGGGGGAAAGTGCCACAAAATATTAAGGCGCTATACAATTAAATGCTAGCTGGAAAAGAACAGAAAAATACTTCTTTGCAGATACCACTGTGAGGTGAAGTTTGTAACATACTCTATTTGATACAACTCACCAGGAAGATTATAGGCCTTTTACAAAATTGGGGACCAAATGAAGTGGAGCAGCTTCTGAGACCAGGTATTAACTGTACACTGCTGCTGTTGACTCGGGACGTGAGGGTCTTTGGTAAACAGTAAGAGCACAGATACTCCAATGGCAAATGGAGCAAATAAACAGAATGCAATTATAGAAACTAGGTAGCCCTGGTCCTAACTTTCCGGAATGGCTGTCCATAGCAGATCTGGCTTATGATCCACTATGGGAAGACTAAGCAAGAGTGACCCTTACACACATTGCTACACTGCCAATGGTTAAATATGTTCCTCAAGCAAATCAGCTGCGAGGCTGCCTATTGTTTGTCGTTGCTTCCTCTGCATAAGGCATTTGGGTAGGTCAGGATGTATATAAGACTCTGTAAGCTTCAGACCACTGAGAAGCATCATATCTGATGTAGAGAGTTCATCCCTACAACATGATACTTATTAATGAGATGGGAAAGAAGACTCTGAAACCCCAACTACTACACTTGTGTGGGCCAGGGGTTCTCAACTAGGGGTGATTTGTCCCCTTCCCACCCCTCACGCCATTGGCGAAGTTAGACAATTTTGGTTGTTACATTTGGAGGTGCTCTGGCATCTACGTAGTGGGCGGAGGCCAGGGATACTGCAAACATCCCATGATGCTCAGATCAGTCTCCTACAGCAAAGAATTATCTGGTTCAAGATGTCATTATTGCCAAGGTTAAGAAATCCGACTCTAGGCCAAAAAAAAAAAAAAAAATTATGACTGTCCTGTGGGTGTAAGACAAAATAATTCTTCTGACTAAATCTGAAACACAGTTGATAAATAAACTTAAAAGACCCCGTTGATGATACTATGAATTTAATTATTATACTTCAGGTCCTATCCTGTCCTTCCCTGGTTAAAAAAAAAATACATACCATGAACATTTACACTAATCAATTAACATTTCAAATAATCAAATGCTTGTACTACCCTCTCAGTATAACAAGAAACATCCCGCACACTGCTGCTATGCTTGACTCACAGTGCCAGTCATATAACCTATTTTTTGGTATCCATTTTTAAAACTACACACTAATTCTACAGTCAGTGTCAAAATACATTCCAAATCCTAGTCCTGATGTGTTTTAAATTGATTTCTTACAAATGCAGATTCAAAGGCCTCACCTCAGACCTAGGGAGTCAGCTTAGCTGGGAACGGAGCCTGGGACTCTGCATTTTTGCAAGCTTTCCAGGTGATTCTTAAACATGCTCAAGTTTGAGAACCACTGACAGACTTTGCTTCTATGAGAAAAGAGCTGCCATGTCAACGTCATGCTCACCGTAAGTTAAATAGCAACAATCAAATAACTGGTAAGTAGGCAAGCTCAGCAATATGTAGTCCTACTACTCCACAGTGGCCTTAAGTGGCCTACCTAAAATAACATCACTTCAAAGTGAGGCTGATATAAAAAAGAAGGCCCATCCGAACCGTCATACAACTCCTATATCAGAAGCATTTTGCTTTTCAAACACGAGGCACCTAAATCTTGTTCTTCGTGAACTTCCTTATTCTTCAAGGAAGCCATGTTTTTAGGCATCTTGCTGCCACAAGGCTTAAATACGTGCTTTATATTTAACATTCAATGACAAATACGTTTAGTGTGTGAGAAGGCAATAACCATAGGATGAACAAAAATTAGACTTTGCAAATAGAAGAGAAATAGTTTCCTTCTCAATTTTTCTGTAGACAGAAGATGAACTGTGATCCCAGTGGAGATTAAAATTTCAGATGACAGCATGTCTCCAAGCAAGCAAGAAAAAGGAGGGGGAAAGCAAGGCAAAAATGAAGCAAAACGAGAATGCACTGATATTTTGGGGATGCTATAATAACAGTTGAGCAACTATATGCCAACCGCCTACTATTTTCAGGCATTTTACAGTTTCTTATTCAACCTTCACCACTTCCATAAAAGTCGACGGTCTGCTGACAAGACAATCAGGACCAGAAAGGTTAAGTAACTTGTTCAAGTTCAAAGCTAGTGAGTGGGAGATCTGAGATTCAAATGCGAGGAATGAAGCTTTAGTTAGGCTTCCCTTCCCTACCTTCACCTACTCAATAGTCACAAACATCCTACTGGAGGTTTATGGACATTTCTTGTGAACCTACAACTCAGTAATTGCAACTATTTTAAATTGACAGCATTTCAAAGAGTGTGGCATGTCTAATTTTTACAACTAATTCTACAGTGCTGTATGGCTTATTTATCTTAGAAAATGAATGGAATCAAAGAAGCATTCTACAACCCTAAAGCAACATACAAATGTAAGGCATTATGTTATTCATTACAATTAATTTTAGTTTGAGGATCTTAGGCAGATGGCAGCAGGGTTTTGAAATACACTGAAATAATTAGTGACACCCTAGGACACTGTGAAATCATTACTGAGGTTACACTAAGTTGGCTTCCAATAGCCATATATAATACAAATGATTTGGACAATAGACAATGTCATTTTTTTAATTGATTATATTAGAGAGGCTAGGGCCTCCCCTGAGATATGGCCATGTCCCAGGGGTCCACTCTGGGCCTGTCCTTTCCTTCTTCATTGTCCTCTTGGGCAATCTCATCTGCTGCAGGGCTTCACACATCATCTCTACACAGTGATAGAGCACCAACTTACATGCTTCCGTTTAATCTTTTTCCTAATCTCCAGACAAGACATCATGGATGTCTCTCTGGCATTTCAACCTTAAAATAGTCAAAACTCCAACTCTCTATCTATTCCACCATTTTCCTGGTATAATTCTCTCTTTTTCCTGTTTTCTCCTTCCAGTCACTGCATCAGTGATCACATCTAGAAACCGCAGAATCATCTTCAATTCTGCCCAATACATACAACTGGACTCTGGAACCTCAAGAGGAGGCTCTCAAATGTACCCTCTTCTTTATTTGCCTGCTCCCACATTCTCTTTAAAATCAGAACAAAACGAAACACACTTCTCTTTCAAATCCTTCAGAGTCTAGAGAAGAAAGGCCAATCTCCTTAGTGTGGTCCTACAACATCTAGTTCCTGCCACTCTAGTTTCTTCTTCCACATGGATCTCGGCCACCTACCTGCCACCCTCACCAGCCAACCTGCTCTTCCTTAAACACCTGGGCATCCTCATGTAGTTTATTCCTTTTGCTTTCTCTACCATCATCAAAGTATTTTCTGAATATGCTATCTCAGAGCCTTTGCACATGCTATTCCCTCCTATCTGAAATGACTTTCCCTGTTTGCAAACTCTATTCATCTTAAAGTCATATATAATATATATATTATATATATTTCATTTATATATATTTATTTATTTATGTTTATTTCGTTTATATATGTATATATATATATATATGTACACACACACACACACACACACACACACACACATACATATATATTTCATTCATTCATTCACTGGGAAGCTTTTCACAATTCCACCATTTCCTTTTCCTAAGCCCCAGATTACCTCTACTTCACACAAACCTCTATTGTCACTTTTATCACATTAACATTGTTATAACCTTTGTTGACAGTAGGCTCACTGCCAGCAGGGATATATTTTTCTTTTGCATTATCAGAACTCTAACCAGCACTTAAAAGATGATCGATCAATGTAAGATGACTGACTACCAATAAATGCTATGCTTTATGCTCCTTAAAGAAACGTAATGTTTCATTAGATATGAAATGCAGATTCTTAATCAGAGAGCTATTTATGACATTTGATCTATACTTTACCTACTGATAACATTTTTGGTACCAGAAAAAGAAAAAAATGTAAAGCTAATAGATCTACAATTTACTCTGCTACCACATCAGCCTGTGCATAACCCATCCATCTTGGCACCTACAATGTACTCAGGATACCGATTTGTCTCTGTTTACCAGGATGTAATTTAAGGGCAGAGACCAAGTCACATTTATCTAGCATACTTCCTAGCACGTGATGGAGCAGTCATTTCTTTTTTTGTTTAAAATGTATCACACAATAGGATATTGACAATTGTACTTTCATATTGAACACAGCATGCTCAAGTACTAAAAAGTAAACTTAGTTACATTCCAAAAGTCCATTCTTAGGTTGGTTACATGGTACACAAAACACGTTACCACAAAACTGATATTCAAGATGAAGACTGCATTTAAAGTCCGTTTGATAAAATCTTATTTTACCCTCATTTTGGCTGAAATTTTGCATATTTGGGGAAAATGAAGGATGGGATACTATAGATTTACTTTTTGCTTAGTGTTCTAAAATGTATCTAAAGAACAGATAGCATCGACCCTCCTCAAAATGGCTAGCCTGTGGCCACCACCTACTTTCTATGGCTGGATAGGGAAGTGTCAGGAACAAGGCGAGCTTGACCCAGTGGCGAGGGAGTCCTATGTTCCTATGTGCTATGGCCGTCTGATGAAGGCTCTGGGGTTCTATGCGAGACACTTCCCATCCTCCTGTCTTTTTCCCATCCAAGAAAATTGGGACCAGGGGTCAGGTAGGCAAGTCCCAAGGGGCAATTCAGCCAGATGCCCTGAATAGGGGTGGGCACACGTGGGAAGCCTAAGCTAGCAGGACCCCGGGGTACCTGCAAAAGAAGGCTGCGACATGGACGAGGATGCACATCCCAGGAGAATGAGGCTTACTCCTGAAACCTCACTGATGCAGACAAGGGATGGGGCAGAAAAGGGAGAAAAAGGCAAATGAAGATTACAGATGAGTCAGACATGTAAATAGGGGGACTGTTTATGGATGTATAAGGTATAGAAGATCACAGAAGTTCTCCGGAAGTTTATTTTTGGAAGACAATAATAACAAAAAGTCCATGACATCATTTACTTCTCAAGAGTACTGATGAAGAAAAACAATAACAAACCTAGTTCTTTTCATTTTCCAATTATTTGGATTTCAAACAAGTGGAGTTTACTCTATTAAAATTCAACATCCAAAAGTAAATTTTCAGAAGAAGTAGAACTTTTTGATGTTTATATACCTATAAATACGAATGATGCAGATTTTGAGTCCTATGATATCAGCTGACAAGATACAGCCCAAGCTTGAGCTCTTGCTAATTAAACGAATCAATTAAGAGACTACAGTTGCAACTGTGTAGCTGCTGTTCTATAGTAGCAATAACAACTCCACGGGGAGGTCTTTTACTACATTAAAATGCTGTCCTCCACAACTCCATCTGATATTATTAGAAACAGTTATTTGTGTCTTGCTGTCATATTAGTAGCAAAGGCAAATTATGGAAATATGCCGACCAGAATGGTCCCAGTATGAGATCAGGTTGGGTTTTCAGCCTCCAAGGGAACAATTGCTGAAATTCCAAAGTTCCCCAAAGTTCTTTAATGGAACTGATAAATCTATCAGCACAGCATCCATTTAGAAACTAGGTAAGGGTCACATATTTACATACTTTCCTGCTAAGCTGATACAATTCAACGAGATGAATTATCATATTAAGTTTACCCTCCTGAGTTAAACTGATGGAGTTCAAAATTGTTTTCGATGGTTGTCATTAATCGCTGTTACTTCGTAAATGCTTACTTTGAAATCTAATTGTGCTAGCGTATCAAGGGTCATATTAATAGCATATCTTAATGGTAAATCTTTGTAAAACATGTTTATTCTACTGATATTACCACTCAAGCTTTCTAGGCTAATAAGAAATAAAGTGTATTTATTATCAATAAAAACCTAATTTAAAATGTACAATTTGAGATTTAAATTAGCTTTAAGAACTTCAGCATGATCTGGTCTCATTAAGATCTCTGGCTAAGCTTCAAAGACATATAATTTGATAGTTCCTCAAGAGTCCTTGGGTAAATGCCAATAGCACAGCTATGAAGAAGCTGTTCAATGTAGTCTAAGCTTATTTTCTCTTTCGGGCAATATCCATTGTTTTTATAAGAAAAAATAAATCAGTCTTACTGAGATATGTTTGACTTAATAGTACTGTGCTTTAAAAATAATGGTACTTTAAAAATTAAATATAAACAATGATGACAATACAAAAATTTGGAATAAAATGGTAACTTTTGCATTCTTGAAGTAATCAAATATTCATCCTTTTTGTGAAACATAGTTCAAGTAAGGAATTCTGGTTAAGTAAAACATTGGTTTCACAGCAAAAGAAACCACCAATAAAACAAAACGGCAGCCTACTGAATGGGAGAAGATACTTGTCAACAATACATCTCATAAGGGGTTAATACCCCAAATTTATAGAACACTCATTCAACTCAACACCATAAAAACAAATAACCCAATTAAAAAATGGGCATAGGACATGAAGAGACATTTCTCTAAAGAAGACATACAGATGGCCAACAGACATATGAAAAAATGCTCAACCTCACTAATTATTGAGAAATGCAAATAAAAACTACAATGAGATACCACTTCACTCCGATCAGAATGGCTACCAATAAATCAACAAATAACAAGTGCTGGCGAGGTTGAGGATAAAAGGGAAGCCTTGTGCACTGTTGGTGGGATTGCAAATTGGTGCCGCCAGTATTGAAATCAGTATCTCAAAAAAACTGGAAATGGAACTACCTTATGACCCAGCAATTCCACTCTTAGGTATCTATCCAGAGAAATCCAAGACACTAATTCGAAAAAATATATGCACCCCTATGTCTATTGCAGCGCTATTCCAATAGCCAAGACATGGAAACAACCAAAATGCCCATTGGTAGATGACTGGATTAAGAAACTGTGGTACATTTATACAATAGAGTATTACTCGGCTATAAAAAAGAATGAACTCTTACCATTTGCAACGATATGGATGGAACTAGAGAACATTATGCTAAGTGAAATAAGTCAGAGAGAGAAAGACAAATACTATATGATCTCACTTATATGTGGAATCTCAAGAACTGAATAAATGAGCAAAGTAAACAGAAATAGTCTCAGAGATATAGAGAAAAAACTGATGGTTGCTAGATGGGAAGGGGCTGGGGATGAGGGAGAAAAGGAGGGGATTAGAAAGTACAAATTGGTAACTACAATATTACCACGGGGATATGAAAGACAGTTTGGGGAATATAATCAATAATGTTGGAAAGATTTTGTAGGGTGTCAGATGGGCACATGTCTTATTAGGGAGACCACTTCATGGACGGTGTAGTTGCCTGACCACTGCAGTGTACAGCTGAAGCTGAAGCTGAAGCTGAATAATAATGAATGTCAACTATCATTTAACATATTAATATATATAGTCACAGGATATGGAATATAGCATAGGGAATAGAGTCAATAGAATTGTAATAGATATGTATGATGTCAGGGGGGCAGTAGATTGGGGAGGGGGCCTATTACTTTGTGGGGGGTGAAATGTCTGTCTGGCTATTGCATTGTTTTGTGTACCTGAAACTAATAAAAAAAAAATGTTAGCTGCTGATGCTATTATCACAAAATAATTATCATAGATTTTTTTTCATTTTACTAATATATATTAAAATGTTCCCACTTTTGGAAAAAAAAATTGGCCTCTTCCATTTCTTTGAGAGCTTCTTTATGCTATCTGACATACACAAACTTACAGCTTCAATCAAAAACATGCAAAGAAAACAAAACAAACAAAACCCAGACAACTTACATTTCAAATAGGCATAGATATCCGGAAAGATTCTGAAATATTTAACTTACCAACTAGGGTATATTATGGACTAAATGTGTGTTTCCCCTAAAATTCACGTGGAAGCCCTAAGCCCCAGTATGATGGCATTTGGAGGTGGGGCCTTCGGGGTGTAATCGGGGTTAGATGAGTTCATGAGAGCAGGGCCCTCATGGGGGATTAGTGCCCTTATAAGGAGAGCAAGAGAGACCAGAATGCTAGAATTCTCTCTGCCTGTGCGGACAACAGCTACAAGGTGGCCACTTGCAGGCCGGGAAGAGCGCCCTCACCAGGATTGTGCTGGTACCTGATCTTGAACTTCTCAGCCTCCAGAACTGGGAGAAATAAATGTCTGTTATTTAAACCACCCAGTCTATGACATTTTGTCATAGCAGCCCAAGCTGACTGAGATGTTGTACTCAGCAGTTACAGCAAAGAGCTCCCTGGATTACACAGTAAAGCAATTTGTTTTTAAGGCACTCTGATGGTTAACAGCTTGACTTGAAAGTCAGAAATGGACTGGTTTTGCACCTTGGTTCTACCAGCTATTAGCATAGAACAGTCATTTAGCATCTGCATGCTCACTTTTGTCTTCAAAAAATTAGGCATGTCCTTCATCCGTGTTTCAGCATGTTTACAAAGTATAGAATACATAATACCTTTCATATAACTGGTGATAACGGTATGAAAATACTTGGACAAATAAATGGCAGTACTCAAGTCTGATAGTATATTAATTAGGCATAGACTTAAGAAAGAATGCTCTGTTTATAAAATATATTTTTAGGTAAGTTGCCTGAGCGATTTTTTTAACTTTTCATATGTATCAAATATGCTTTCATGCCCATATAGTATACACCACTAAGACGAGGTGTTACTGTATAAGGGTGGACTTTATAGTCAATGACTGATGTCCTTGGATTTATGTAAATGAATATACACCGACACAGGGAAGAAAGCCATGTGAGGATGGAAGCAGAGACTGGAATGACGCAGCTACAAGCCAAGGAATGCCAAGTACTGTCAGTAAGCAACCACGAGAAGCCAGGAGAGAGGCGTGAAACAGATTCTCCCTGAGAGCCTCCAGACGGAACCAATCCAGTTCTCACCTTGCGTTCAGATTTCTGGTCTCCTGAACTATTACAGAATAAATTTCTGTCATTTTGAGCCACCCAGTTTGTTGTGGTAGCTCTAGGAAATGAACATAAAGTCCTATATACTATATTTTGGGAATAACAATGAAATTGATAGATACTGAAGGTAAAAATGGGGATGTTTCAAATTTGTTATGTACACCCAAGTCGAGTACACTCCTCTGGGTCAAATTTCATCTCTCAATGCTCCATTCTACTAATTCTGAAGATTTTGCCTTTCATTATGCAAAAACATTACCTGATAATTTTTAAATAAAGCTCTAACAGCATAAAGAAAAGAAAGACCTCATGCTTGGATTGAATGTTGATGAGCCAAAAGTTTTAAAATGGAATGAATAAATCTACCAAATCTTAAATCTATACCTGATAGATGAATCTGAAGTAAATATGGGGTTCTATGTATAGAAGATAGTCCTTTATGTTTCAAAGTTGTGTATTAGGATAAGCTAGGTTATGTTCAGAAATAAATTAACACTGAAATCTCAGTCCACTGAAAGTTGGGGGTGGTAGTGCTCAGCCCCACTATTCACCCAGGGACCCATGCTGATAAGGTCTCAGCAAGCAAACACACAGCTTTCGAGGCGGACACAGTAGGGCGCTGGAGAGTTCACACCTGGTCTTGAAGTGACACAAATCACTATAAGGTTGTCACTTCTCAGTGGGCCTTTCACGTGTCTCCACTTCTTGCGAGCAAGGCATTGACTGTTCTTTGTTCTGGACCAGTTTGTCAAGGATATTCATAAGCAAACGGAGATAGTGTGTCCCTCCAGAAAAGAGGGGAGTCACGCTCACTGCCCATTATAAAACACAAGGGTTCCCTACACTCAGGTTGCTCTCCTATAACACAACTCACGGTATGTGTGGGCAGATGCCATCCTGCTATCTTCACATTGTCCTATGGGAAAGAGGGCTCATGGAAATGGTGCAAAATAGTGATATTCTGGCTACTGCTATTGCTGTAACAAACTCCTTCATGTCTGACCCTGGAGTCTCATGTCTTCTACCAGCATTCATGGAACTGCAGTGCGCTTACCTGTCGGTTTCAAGTAGGGCAAAATCTGAGGCCTCTACAGTTCCTGAGAGTCACTTCCACTCATAGCCCATAATCGGAACGAGATGATGGTCCCACCCTAACCTTTCTTGCCTGATTATGAAAAATCCAAATGACATAAATGGGTCAAATTCATATACTCATGTGGTCTCACTCCATAGAAAGATGGACGGGCCAAAGGTGTTAAGAGGTACTTCACAGAGGAGGATAAACAGAAATGCTTAATACACACAGGAAAAGACGCTACACCTCCTTAACAATCAGGATAAGCTAATCTAAACCACAATGAGGGCATTATTCACACTGGCAAAAATTAAGAGGTATGATACTAGCAGATACTAGTGAAGATGTGGACTAAAGTGAACTCATTCACTGCATACTTAATACACATAAACCCTAGAGAAACTCTTTCATATCTGCAATATGGATACATGTACCCATGTACACAGATGTCTGTGGCAGCATTGAGAGTTACAGGAAAACAACAACAACAACAACAACAACAACAACAACCTGGAAACCACCCAAATGTCCATCAACAGTAGAGATGGGTCTCACAAACAACACAGAGCAAAATAACCAAGTCATAGACAATGACAGAACGTAATTCTAGGTGTGTCAAGTTTAAAAGCATGCAAAACTAAACTGTATAATATTTTGGAATCAAATATGCAGAAAAGCTTAAAAGAAAAGCAAGGAGTGATAAAAATCAGGAAGAAATTCTCAGTGAAGAGGGAGAAAGAAAGGGTGACGGGATTAGGGAGGAGCACACAGCAGCCTTCAAAGGTAATTTTACATATATATATATATATATATATATATATATAAAATATATATTCCATGATGGTGGTATACAGGTCTTTGTTCTACCATTATTCTTTATAACATACTTTATAAATATTCTTTATGTATATTTTATAAATATGTAGAGTATATAACATTTTATATAGTATTTAATATTTATATAATATCTAACAAAACCAAACTTTTAAAATGTAATGTGATTTGTATTACTGAAAATGAAAATAACAAATGCATTTTTTTAAAGGTCAGAGTGAGTAAAACAACGAATGAAATCATTTTTAAGTCTGTACCTTCTCTAAGTTGAAACAGTAACATTTTTAACTTTATTGATACAACTAAAGTACTTCTTTTAGTCTAAAATTAAACTCTTCTTTGAACATTGAAGGGCACATTTTCAATATTCAAAAAAAAAAAACAAACCACAAAAAACAACTTGTATAGAAAATTCACAAAGACAAATGTGTATTTGGGAGGTCTCACCTTTACCAGGTGATGTGCTACTGCTATTGCTGACCTGCAAGTCTTGGAAGCTGTATCTGCCTTAGATCACTTGGATTGAAGCAGCACATGCTAGCTAGAAATCATTCTATATTTGTTGTAAAAGTCCCATTATATCTCAAAACCTTTTCTTTCCCTCTTCCATACTGACCTATTGCTGCTAATAATATACATAGAAAAAATGCATTGTAATAAACTACATTGGCTGTCCAAGCTGCTGCATTGTAGGATTTTAGAGTAATTACTCTAGAAATTGGCATTCCTGCTCTGTATAAAGCGTATAAACAAAATGGACGCAGAGCCTCTTTGGGATTTGTTAGCAAGGAATCTATCATTTACTAGAGAAAGAGACGATTATCAATTATACAAAATTCTCCTTTCCTCTCCTCCCTTTTTTCAGGTGACTTTTTGTGGGCTATTTAGGTGGTGTATATATGTGTGTGTATTTTTCTTGTAGTGCCTGAAATGGATGAGAGGGAATAAAGGTAGGGGCATCTGCTGATAGGACGAGCTCTGAGCTGAGAGCTGAGAAATCTAAGCAGCCTTCTTTGCTCTACCCACCAACCACATGTGACATCTTGGGTAGAGCAAGTTATCTTTTCTTTTTCCCCACCATCTAAACCGCACGAGTTACGTTTTCTGATGCATAGATTCCTTATGTGAGGACCAAGGATTAATCTCTAAGGTCCCAAATGTCCCCCAACACTTTTCTTTTTCTTCATTTGTTTCTGTATTTGATTTTTTCACATTTCCTTTTCACACCCAATACTTTGGCCCGATGCCTGTCAATTTCATTCATTCATTTGACAAATAATTACTGAATGCTGACCATACACCAAAGCGCTGGGTATAGATAGCGTGATGAACAAAACAGACAAAGAGCCCTCCGCTCATGGAGTTTATTTCATTCATGTGGGAAAGGCAGACAATGCATTTTTAAAAGTAAAATATGTCAAATAGCAAAGTGTGTCAAGTAGTGATAACTGCTAAAAAAATAATAAAGTGGAACCATAAGTTTTGTACACGTGAAACTAATAAAAAAAATTAAATTAAAAATTGAAAAAAAAGAAAGTGGAGGAAGGAGGAAATAAAATGTGGGAAAGGGTGGTCATAATTTTAAACAGTGTGACTAGGAGGAAGTGGCTTATTGTGGAAAGGCTTGAAGAAAGGGAGGAACCCGCTATGCAGGTTTTGGGGGCAAGTGGTCCCGGCAGAGGAAAGGTAAATGAGAAGACCCTGAGGTATGCACCACATGCTTGAAGAAGAGCAGCAAGGCCACCAGATTTGATTTGTATGCTAAAAGGATCATGTTAAGTGCTATTAATATATTAGAAATAGCCTAGGGAGCAGGGGCAGAGGTCTGAAGACTTTGGCTGCTGCAATAATTCAGATCAGGGATGATGAAGGCTTGGGTCAGGATGGGGGCAGTGGAAGTGGTGAAACAAAGAGGAATCAAAAAAACACAAGGTTTTAGCTCAGATTGCCATTTTCTGAGATAGGAAACATTGCACAAAAAATGTTTGTTTTGTTTTTTTGTGGGTTGTGGCTAGTACAGACTTAGTTTGCAATATATAAATACGGAGAAATCTATTAGAATCCAAGGAGAGAAATCAAGTGGCAGAGACACCCTTTCCAGCATGAGCACTAAGGTATGAAAAACCTCCACATAATATAATTCTAGGTAACTATTAAAAAGAATGACGTAGATCTTTATACAATGCCTTGGAAAGACATACAAGATTTATTGTTGCATGAAAAAATGTGTAATTCTATTTCTGGAAGAATATATCTATTGTTAATAACTTAAATACCTCTGGGGATAGGACGTATACTTCTGTGATGTTTAATTTTATGTGTCAACTTGGCTAGGTCACAGTATTCAGATATCTGGCTAAACATTATTCTAAATTTTTCTATGAAGATATTTTTTTAGATGAGACTAACATTTAAATCAGTAGACTGAATAAAGCAGATTACCCTCCATAATGTGGGTGGGCCTCATTCAATCAATTGAAGAGAAAGACCTGACCTCCCAAGGAAGGAGGAATCCTGCAAGCACTGTCTCTGGACTCGAACTGCAACTCTCTTTGAACTCCCTGAAGACTTGAACTTGCCTCCACAATCACATAAATTAATCACTTAAATTAACCACTTTCCCTCCTCCATCCCTTCACACCCCCCCTACACACACACAAACACACACACACACACACACCCTATTAGTTCTGTTTCTTTGGAGAACCCTAATACAATTTCTTATGACATGCATGTAAATATCTAAATTTTTAAATTAAAAAAGTATGCAATACTTTCTTAATCCGGAAAACAAGAATAACCACATGTCTCAGGTACAACACTTAAAATTCACGTTACATAGGGCAAGTGTATATACATACACTACTACACATATACTTTAATCCGTAAACTTTACTACACCTCTATATATATACGTATAAACTATAAACGCATGTTATTATTAACATCCTTCCTATCTCAATGGATACAAAACCACTCCTCCTTTGATCCAAGTCACAGGCCTCTCCTCTGATATTCTCAATAAACACAGGGAGCTAACAGAAATACCCATGGTGAATTTACAACCTGAACAAGGTACCCAAGGTACATATACAGACACTTTAAAGGTTATAAATGATACCTAGTAAATGAATTCACAGAGAAATATTCAAATACAATAGCAACAAACAGAGACGTGCTAATTAAAACGAGGTATCTTTTTTAACAGAAAAATTATGTTGAAAATTATAATAATATAAATATAAAAGTAATAACTATAAATTTCTTTTCAGCAGATAGTTAAATAATTTTGAAAATTGTAACTAGTAGTAGCGAAAGTGCAAAATAGTATTCAAGTGTATGATGAGTGGCTTTCTGAAGAGTTATGAAATTATTGGCAACATGTATACTAACCCATAAAATTATTCATGGTTTTCACTCGATTTGCGAGGAAATGTGTTATACATTTTTGAAAATATACACGTTTGAAAATAATTCAAAACTTAAAAAAAAGCAAAACACATGAAGTTGTTCATTAGAAAACCATTCGTAACGGCAAAAATGAGGAGTAACTGAACTCCAATATCTAATAGTTGGGATTCATGGAGAAGTAAAACATGTCACATCTACTCAACAGAATGTTAAATATAGCTTCATTATAACAATGCTGATTCTTTACAGCAATATGGAAAATAATTAATAGGATCTTAAGTGAAAAAATATTCAACATACAAAGTTATGATTCAATTTCATTAGAAATGTGGACTTAAAAGGACCTAACAGAGACAGATAGAAAGAAAACTGAGCAAAAAAACTCACCAAGGTCACTATTTTCAAAAGCATCTGTATATAATACATGAGTCCTTATTTTTATTACGAAAACTGGGAGAAAATATCCAATAGAAAAAAAGCACTTAAAATACTCAACAAACTGCAAATATTTTTAAAAACTTTTTTCTCTCTAATAAGACACTGCTGAAAGAATTTTATCGTGGAAACTTTTCTAACACAGTCAAGAACCCACTTCTTATACAAAGACATCTCATTTAATAGCAAAATAAAACCATGATGAAGCCAAGATCAAACACATGGGCTAAAACTAGTTGAACACTTTGTTTTACTCTGTAAATTAGAAGAATATACAAAGTAACAATTCTTTCACACTTACCACTGTACCAAGAAACTGAATGCTCATGCTTCCACCTGCTTCGCGTGAAAGACACTGGGGGGAAATAAAGAGGTATAAAATTAATTCTCATCCACACAAAAATGTGTACATGAATGCTCCTATCAGAATTATTCCTATTAGCAGAATAATCAAGTGTCCATCAAATGAAAAATGGATAAACAAAATATGACATATTCATTTAATATTATTTAGCCATAAAAAGGAGTGAAATACTGATACATGCTACCACAGAACCACATGTTATATGATTCCATTTAACATGAAATGTCTAGAATTGGCAAATTCAGAGACAGGAAATAAAATGGTGCATTCTGGCTAGACACTTTCAGGTTGTCAATAACTCCTCAGGCCCCAGCTAGCAGAAGTTGCAGGTTTTCTGTTAGTTTATTGCCTAAGACTACCAACTATCACATCTTTGCATGAGTGCTGATAATTTTATGAAACTTTGCTGAGGAAAGTACTAGAAGAATTTTTTGATGATCTGAGGGATTGGTGGGGGGAGGGGTGAAAACTGGAGCTTCATGGATCTGTTAGCAGAACAAAAGTAATGAAGATATACATAAGCTTTGGTATGTCCTACTTAAAAAAGAAACATGCTCCAAACTTGAGAGCAGGAGGCCAAGTGGCCGAGATTGCTAATGCCAGGTCTGGAATGGTTAGAAAAAGTAGTAGATTCCATGGATACATTGGATAAAGTTGTCCAGGAAAGAAAAGATGCACTACGGCTTCTTCAGATTGCTCCAGAAAAGGCTAGATTAGTGCTTGGATAAGAGACAACTTTGGAAGAATCATCTGACACAGCTCAAGAAATGGTCTATACCTTAGTAACAGATACTATAGGAAAAGATCCCTTGCAATGTCTTATGTGAAACATGTTGTCAGACTGAGATTTGAGGAATAATTCCACATTGAAGCAAGGAGGAAAAGTTTAGAGAAAAAGAAAGAAAAATTTCTTCAGGAAAGGTTTCCACATCTTTCTCATGTCCAGAAGTCAAGACTTGTCTAATATGTCTGAACTCTTAAATTACCATTGTTTTTCTTGGATAATAGTCTACATACAAAAGTAAATATATGTGAAGTTCCTTATAAAGAAATTGTGTTTTCAGTCAAATAACTATTTACTTATCAATTGGTCTAAGTCTTAAATGCCATAGTAATTCTGGAAGTGGTTATGCTTCACCAAACATTTTTTAAAACTCAAGTATAAAATACAGATTAAATTCCCATTTAATTAAAAAGGAAGAAAGATCAATTGGTGGTTGCCTAGGAGAGGAGGGTTGGGAGGAAATGGGGAGTGACTGCTACGAAGTTTCTTTTGGGGGTGTGTGAAAATGTTCCAAAATTGATTGTGGTGATGACTGCACAAATCTATGAAGAAACTAAAAAATGCTGAATTATATACTTTGGGTGACCTGTATGGTATACGAATTATATCTCAATGAAGTTGTTATAAAAAAATGACTTAGCATTTGTTTAAAATACTAATGAGAACAATGCAATTCTTCTATGTCCAGAAAGTAGTAAAAAAAGAAATGACCTCTGTTATGCATTTATTTGTTAATAAGTTCAAACTAAATATCATATTGTCTATGCATTTCTTAATTATTTGAATTTTAGTTTAGTAATAAAATTAGATTACTAAATAGTACACTGGAAGTAAATTATACTTCTTCCAGTTAATTCTCACCAGTAAAATTGGATTATTTATTCCTAATTTGTTCTTCAAAATTCTTCCTTTCTTGTGCTAATCAGAGGGTCCAGTGTCTTCAAAGACTATGCAACCAAATAAAGCAGTTCTAAGTAGCTGTGAGTCTTTTTAGAGTTCCCAGATGTAGCCCTGGAGAAAGTATTAGTGGCCTTCACTTAACTACATGCATGAACTATTACTTTATTCCTTTTAAAGAAGTATAGGTTTACTAACTTTTATGATCACGTAAGCAATAGAACCCAGAGTGAACCTCTAGAATTCAGGCTGAACCCCAGGTTTCTTGATTGAGGGAGGTTAGATCAATAAAAAGGAAAGCAGTTTAATGCACAATGATACCAAAATGTTTAAATGTTTACTCCTACCCGTAAATATTATCAAGTGACTTGACTCAGTACTCTGACTAGCATACTCAACGTGGTGTGGTATAGTGTAGAAAACTCAAAATCAGTATTTTTATCCATTAATTTCACTTGTAAGAATTTATCTTAAGGAAAAAAGTCATGAATAGGAAGAAAAATATAGCTACAAAAATGTCATCAACAGTGTAGTTTATAGAATTTAAAAATTTCAATTTCAAGCAATCTAAACGAAAGAAACTGGTCAAATAAATTATGGTGTATTCATGCAGCCATTTAAATATTTTGCAAACATGAAATATGTTTATAGAATGTTCCTAAGTGCAAAAAGAAAGAACAAAACAGTATGATCAGACTAAATCTTGTTAAAAATTCTACAAGTTTACATAAAATTCTAGCACAAATAATGCACATAAACAGTTAAGTGCTAGTTCTGGTTGAAAGATATTAGTTGACCTTGCTTTTGGCTTATCTGTTGTTCCTATTCTTCTATATGGACATGTATAACTTAATAAACGCAAAAAGAAATAATGCAGAATGGAATAAAGTAGACTCTTTTCTTCAGTGTCCTAAGGGATTAAGAATTGAGTCTTGAATCCTAGGTTCTAATACTGGCACTTCTACTTTAGTCATTCATCTAACCATCCATCCATCCATCCATCCATCCATCCATCCATCCATCCATCCATGTGTTGAGCACTACTAGCTGAATTAAGATCCACCCTCCAGGAGACTAAAGGAAGGAACAGAATTCTAAGAGAAATATAATTCAATCTGATAAATCCATAATACAAAATGTACAATGTGTTAGAGGATAAGAGGCCAGACCATTTAAATGCCCAGAAAGATTAAGGTAGACTTGCAGATAAGCATTAGAGCTGGGTATTAAAAAATGAGCAGGAATTCTCCAAAAGGGAACTAAAAGAGAAACTTTGGGTCTGATGAGACAGTTTATGAAAATTTCAGATTAAGAAAAAGCATGGTGAGTTTAAAGCATGGTGAGTAGTTCAGTATAGCCAGAAATAGGTTTTGTTGATGAAGGGAAGTAGCAAGAAAGGAAACTGAGAAGGATTATAGTACCAGGTCACATCTTGTACAGAGAGAGTTCATACTTTACGTAGTTCTTATGCTTAAGAACTGGGGAGTAACATGTTTCTGTTTCAGAAAGATTGATGGTCTGAGGTAAGGCTGAGGATGTATAGGAAGGATGGGGGAAGGACTGGGCTGGAAGGCCAAGGAAAATGCTACTGCGCTCACTCAGGTCAGAGAACTCAAGGGCTAAGTGAACACAACAGTAGAAGTAACCATGATTCATTCATAGAAGCATAGAATTTGAAAAGCAAACAAATGTGAATATCTACCTTTTGTTTTACTTATGAGGAAATTAAAGGTACAGGAACATAAAAAGTAATTTGTCTATATTGCAACAGGAGAATAAGAATCCCAACCCAACCATTTTGACTGTGCAGGATGGAATGTCTCTACAATGTCTTAGACTAGATCATCAACTAGCTGTGGTGAGTTCTTTAAGGACAAGGCCCATTTTCTTGCATTTCCTCCTAACCCCAACAGTACTGCAGAAACAGAAACATAAGAGCAATCTTCACCAAGAATTCTGAAGTTTTTCCATGCTGTGAAAGAGTGAATGAAACATTCCTCAATGTTTAATTGTCTAGCAGAAGTTTTAACTGGAGAGTATTAGAGGTGTAGCTGCCAAAAAATTGGAAAAAGAAGTGATGTAGAATGATTTCGACTGTGTCTGAGTAGTCCAATAACCTGATTACTTCTACGCTGCCGAGGTTTTAACCGCAGTGAGGAAGACACTCCGAGCACTCCCACTACTTCCCGACAGGACACATTCCAGCCTGTGGCAGGAAAGCAGAGCCACAGGATCCAGTCCATATTGCCAGTATAGAATCAGCACAATTAATCACCTCTGTGATACAGTAACAGACTCAATCGTAACAGTTCTTCAGAATTAGAAATTCTCTGATTGAAAAGTTTGGCTATTGGATTTTGAGAAGATGGCAGCAGTGGCAGTTTCTGAATCTTCCCCAGAAACACTGAAAAGGCCTAGTAGCAGCCAACTTCCCTAGCACCCCATTTGTTGTCTACAAATATCATTTCCCACTCAAAGAAATCAAGGCTTCTTGAAAAAATGGCTGATTCAAGGCTTGGGGCAGAATGGGACTTCTACGTCTTGCCATATCAGAAAATAAGGGAGCTGTCAAAGACTGGGGTCACGTCAAAAGGACTCGGCATTACAGTATTACAAAACAAGTGCTTAATTATTACTATATTTTGAATGTCGCCCCCCCCAAAGCCATTGTCTTTCCATAGACAGGTACTGCCAAATACCGACATCAACCCACATGCATATGATTTCACTTGAGCACATTCATCACTTGGAAGCCATTTGTAGAATTTTGTTCGATTCTTCTCTTGATATTTGCCTTTAGCATAACATTATACTACAGTTTAATAATTTTTAATTGGAAGTTAGGGGGAAGATTTTCAATTGTACAGTTAAATGGATTTTAAAATATAGAGATTTCCTTTGCTCTTACATTGAGGTTTAAAAATTGCTACTGGAACTGTAGTTTGCTTCTTGTTTTAATCTTTTGACAGCCCTGGAAGTGTAAAAAGCATCTTGACGTTAGCTGTGATTCAAATGTTAGTTGTCAAAATGACTTTACTACAGTATGCATTTTGCATGCAAACACTGTTTTGTCTTGCAATTTTAGGTTGAATTCCTTAAGAAACTATAAGTAGTCTGCTACATAAGCTAATTTTCAGAGCGACTTTGCTGATTTTATATGAATTTTATATTCAATGTTTAATCATAGTGGCGGAGGATGGTTCTTCTTGTTCAGAACAATTTTAGTCTTGGTCCTGAGCACAAAAAATAGCACACTAAACTTTACCACTGCTAAGCCACTGAATTGCTGTGTGAGGGGAAATCAGGGCATTAAGTTTCTACTTACAACAAAAAGACAGATACACACAAATGAATGTGGCTATGTTCTGGTACAACTGTATTTATGGACACTGAAATTTGAATCTCATATGCTTTTCATGTGGATGAAACATTATTTTTCCTTTAATTTTTTCCAACAACTTATAAAGGTAATTAACCACTCAACTTGTGAGACATCCAAAAACAGGCAGTGAGCTGGACTTCTAAACCAGGGGCAGCGCCTCTCCCCTAGATAACTGCAGTGGTCACATCCTCCTCAGAGCAGTGATTTTAAATCTCTTCATATCCTTCTTCTATTTAAAACCCTTCAAAAGCTTCACAACAGGAATTGAATAAAACCCAAACTCTTTGGCCTATAAAGACTACATGATCTGGTCTCTGCCTATCTTGTTCCGCACTCAAAACTACACAAGACATTGGCCTTCCTTCTGGCCTCCACATAAACCAAGCTTTTTCCTGTCTCAGCGCCTTTCCACTTGCCATTCCTTCTATTTGGAAATTTCTTCCCCCAGATTTCTGCATGGCTGCCTTCCTCTCTTCATAGATCTCAACTCGATGTTAGCTATTCAGAGAGAACTTCCTAACCACCCTAGCTAAAGCTACCTTCTCTAGTCACTTTCTACAAATTATCCTGTTTTATAGTCTTCATCGACCTTAGGACTCAAAGCATCTTTTTTATGTGTTTACATGTTTGGTATCTACATCCCCCTGTCACCATGTAAGTCTTGGTCACTGCTGTATCACCAAAATCTAGAACTCGGCTTAGGTCGTATTTGACATTACCTTCCATGTAAGAGCCATTAAAAAACACACAATAGTTCCTTTTCCTTACCCTGCAAGGGTTAGACTGATTCCCAGGCAAATAGAAGTAATTCTGCAATACGTAAAAGGGCGATAGTTATATTTTCACATTAAAAACACAAATTGTATCATTGAATATGTAAACCATAGATACAAGTACCAATAATTTGCCCCAACTTTGCATTCAGTTTAAAGCAGGTTTTAATTACATACATAATGACTATCAGCCTTTTTTCCCCCACCACACTACCACAATCTGTACACGTGCATAGAAAGAGAGGGAGGGACGGAGGGAAGCAAGGAGGGGAGAAGAGAAGAGAAGAGAAGAGAAGAGAAGAGAAGAGAAGAGAAGAGAAGAGAAGAGAAGAGAAGAGAAGAGAAGAGAAGAGAAGAGAAGAGAAGAGAAGAGAAGAGAAGAGAAGAGAAGAGAAGAGAAGAGAAGAGAAGAGAAGAGAAGAGAAGAGAAGAGAAGAGAAGAGAAGAGTAAAAGAAAAGACAAAGATCCCAAATCTAACCTATCTCAGCAATAAGGATCCATGTAACGAAAAATAGGAAAATAAAATTTCATTCAAAACTATAATTTACTTCTATATAGGAAACAGAAATATACACTTTTCCCACAGTCTAGGATTAAGACAATTAGGCTTTAGAATCCACAAAGAACAAAGTATTCAATGCCTACAATGAGGCATGCCAAAACAAATATGAACTGACCGCTTGATAAGCTAACAGCAAAAAGTAAAAAAAAAAAAAAAAAAAAAGGAAAAAGAAAAAAAAAATTAAAACTTTGATTTTCATGAAATATGTTCCATCCTTATTAAAATATTTTCTCCAAATATTTTACCCCTTTTTCATTTTAAGTGGCACTTCATAGCTAGAGACTTCCTTCTTATTTTGATAGTCTGCTCCAACATTTACAAAATATACTCCTTTGCTTTTTTAAACAAAAGACTATTTAAGAAGATTGTGTTAACAAAGTGATTTTAACATGTTAGAATCAAATTCATATTAAATCAGCAAAGTCGCTCACTCAAAAAAAAGCAAAAATATTCACAAAATAATAAATCAAATGTTCTAAAAATATCTTCCTAGGATAATAAAATCAGAGGCAATTTCACATTTAAAAGTAATCTCACTGAACAGTAAGAGGAAGAAATAGTAACAGTTTTCTTTTTCCCCTCACTGATTTCCAACTTGATAATATGTTTTAAAGGCCATTACTGTGGGATTTGTCTTATCGGTCTCCAGCGCAGCTGCGTGCATTATTTTCCATGTTTACCACAATCAGTGTTTATACTGTTTAAAATTCTCTTCTTCTGGCAGCTACTAAAATATCATTTTCTAGTTAATACAGAGTGAAGGAGAAAAAAGTATGTGTGGGGGTGGGGAGGGATTCAGAAAGACATTTTTCTATTACATTAAAATTTTAAAAGCAACTCCAAATCATAAAATATATGCCACTAGAGACAAGAAAACTGCTAGGACTATGTTATAAAAGCAGGTAGACTTGCATCAAAATTAATATTTTAAATTATAGTTGCAAAAACATCACAGCTGTTAAATTGTGATTAAATTTTTTTATGCATAGTGAAAGGAGTTATTTCTGTTCTACTGGTGGACTTGTTTCTAAGATGTGTAATTGTAACAGATGTTTTCAGGAATGTAAAAAGATGATTAATAATTACTGTTTCATTTCCTACTTCTTTAGGAAAAAAACCTCTACTTCTTCTAAGTTATATATTTATGTATCCTATATATCCTAAATAGATGGTTTCATATTACATCTGATGACTCTAAAGTAATCACATGCATAGAGTACAAAATAACAGTTAATTACTTCTAAGGGGTAAGGATGGGGAGAAACATCTGAAAAACATAGAAAACATTTATTTTGGAACTAAAAACATAAGACGATTAATTCCAAATTCTTTTTTTTATACAAGCAAAGTATAAGCAAAAACATAAGTCACTTCATTTCATTTTCTAATCAAAATATTATTTAATACTTATTTAGCATCTGTGCATATTTATTAGGATTAAAACTAGTTCTCAGAGATTGTGTAGTTATTTTCATCTAAAAAGCTGAGAAAATAACTTATTTTTAACTTCTCAAGTGGTATGAAGATCAATTCATTTTCTTCAAAACCAGAAAATAAAGTCTCACTTAAAAAAATCTATTTAAATTTTGTGTGGACAAGCATTTGTGAATATATCACAGATAGTTATACTATCTGCAGACACCATAACATCTCTTTTATCATATTCATGTGCTTGTATAATATCCTGTATTACATAGTCCCATTGAACATTTTAAGTTATCATGTTATATAATCTATTTAACCCTGCAATCAATTCACAAGTAATCCATTTAATCTGGTATTCTGTAGTAAATAACATGAGATTCCTGTGACACTACTCCAAATTTGTCTGCTTTAACATAGAAAATTAGTTCCACTTAGTTGACTATCAATGACCTATTCAATGTAGAATACACTAGTGCTGCAATCAGCTTTGTACTATTATTTATAATAAATTTATTTTCTCTGGAAAATATTTAAACAAGAATATGAGAAATAAAAAGAAAACAGCCTTCAAAGGTACACCATGAAGAGCTTCACAGTGCACAAATGCAGAAATTGTTAGACCTTAGCAGGATCTCAAGATATTTTCAAAAGTATTTAGCTACTCTTCAGGCCTGTAGACAACCTGCTGTGAGCAGGTGGATGGAAGAAATCATGCCACACAAAGAAACAGGCCAATAGCAGTTAGTCGGCTCTGCTTGCAAATGTTCAAACAACATGACTACGCAAAATGAAAATCTAGTATGTAAAATGCTAACAAGAAGCAATGTATCAAATCCCACTGGACAAATTACATTGTAAGAAATAGAAAACTATTTGAGTTATTCAAAGTAAAATTGAAGAGCCTCTTTCAAGCGTAGAAAAAATTGCTTCACAGTAATAGAATATAGTCATAGTAATAAAAAAAAAAGTTCTATTCATCCCGCACGTTCCACACTATGAAGATGCTGGGTGTGTGGAGAAAACAGAGTGAGCTCAACACGTATAGAACACAGCAAATCTTTTGTTTTGTTTCAACACTTTAATTGTATGCTACAGGCAGGAAATCTTTCCATTTTTTAAAAACAGTTCTAATTTTTGTTAAGCTTCGAAATTAAATTTTTAAAAGGCTGTCAACTCGATGAGAAATTCATCTTCCGTTTAAAAATGAATTTAACACATCTATTTCTAATTTTAAATAAGAAAAACCAAAATTGTGGTTGACACATGGGGGAGCACTAAAAAAAGAATATTTGTATTTTTTCTTCTATAAACTCTCTCTGATTTATAAAAGGTTTTGTTTCTAACTGTAACCACTAGTCACATGTGGCTATTGAGGAATTGAAATGTTACTAATGCAATTGAAAAACTAATTTTTCAATTTAATTTAATTAGCTTAAATTTAAATTCAGAAGCAGTGTAATATATTTTTTCTATCAAACACAATTTCATTGTTTTGTTAGGGCCTAGATTTCACTTTAATTGTTCCATTACTTAAGTTATTGTTGTACACATGCCAAGCGTTATGTGTCATTTCTGGTATCACATTAACATTTTTTTTATATTGTTTCATGTAGAAATGCCAACATTTTGGATAAATTGGGTTAAAATAAAATGGATTAGTAAAATTAATTTCACTTATTCTTTCCTAATGTGCCTACTAAGAAACTTAAAACTGCATATATATGGCTCATAGTAGATTTCTGTTGGAAATACTGTTTTATTCCCCAACTTTTTAAATGAGTAATTTGGAAATCAGAATATATCTTCCCACAAAAAAAATGAGAAATGGTTTTTAGTTTCTTAAACTTACCACTAAGACCTATTTAATAAGCATTGTTACCGACGGACTCAACATTTTCAATGAAAATAGCAGGAAAGTGCTAATATATAACCAACATAAAAAAAGAAAATAAATGTGAAATTCTATTTATTTTTCTTGAATGATGATATTTGAGAAAAACTTGGTTCAGTTGTTATATGGAAGAACTACATTAAAAACTTATAAAAATTCTAAGCAGGACTTTTAAGAGTTTTCAGTGTTTATATCCCCAGTTATTTATTATAAATGATTTCATTTTAAAATATATGACTTCCTCCTCCTTTCAGATAGATGCATCACTAGCTCTATACTTAAAGTTATTAACAATGATTAGAACAATGTCCAAGAATATGAGTTTTCCGAAGTCAGAAGAGAAGACTTAAAGCCGCTAGCTGGATAGATTGGAGTACAGGGCAGACTTGACTGAGCACTGAATAATTAGTGACACAGGAAGGAAGGAAGGCACGAACAGTGCATGCACAAACCTCTGAGAAAGAGGAAATCAGCCTGAGATGGACCTTTTTCCATACGTATCAGTACCTATCACTGTTAGTCTTTTTTTTTCTCCCCCCACTGTTAGTCTTAAGCAGCTCAGGAGCTAACCAGAGCAAATGAAGGAAGGTAAGAAAGATATTTACTCAACTGGAAAGAAACGTGCTTGATACGCAATATACGTCAGTGGGCAGGTCCTTGAGAGCCCTCCTTTCTCTATGCTCTCACAGAAACTACAGTGATTCTGCATCTGCAGAATTCAACCAGCCATGTTATCTAACAAGAGTATGGATTTTGCAAATGCTGGAAGATCAGGAATTAAAGAAAACTGAAAAAATGGCTAAGAAGGCTATCTTATAGCTTTATTTGATGAAGGCTTTAAAAAAATCTGAACCTTAAAATGAAGGTTATTTGTGAAATTAAAAAAATGCAAGGTGACTGTCCATTCATTCATTCATCCATTCATCCACAGTTACTGTGCCTTTCCATGTGCAAGGAACTCAGCAAGTTAGTAGGAATTCAAGGTCAAGTCAATTTAGATTAATTAAAGGAAGTTAGTAACCTATCAAATTTGGTGTTCAAATGATAGTACATGCCAAAATGTTACAATTTATTTTTAAAGAAACTAGTGGATAAAATTAAGCTCATGAAGTTTACCAGTGAAAACCAGGAAGGTGAATAGACAGTGTAATCTGATTGGATGAATAGGGAGAAAATTCCTAAAGCAAAAAGTATGTTTTCTCCCCAAGTATCCCATCATCTAATCAGATAAAGATGTTAAATGCTACTTTTTATGTAGTCACAGGGATTCTACAATAAAACTAAGTAGCTGCTAAATAACCACTTATCCTTAAGGAAGATGACAACTGACTAGCTGGTAGGACATGCTAAGAAACTGAAACCAGGATTTGCCCATCTCCCACTTCAAGAGACTATGAAAGAAACTAAAAATTAATTAGAGGAGGTTGAAATCTTATGCTGAGAATTCGAGGTTGAACACTTTAAGCTAAGCCAGAGGGATTTAATGAGAGTCACTTGGTTTTCCATGTATCTCCTGGATTTGGAGGGACACGTAGAGAAGACAAGCAATCCTTTCAGTGACAGGGCAAGAAGAGAAAAGACTGGCGAGGCAAGGATTTATAACTGTTTCTTTTGGTTCAGATGTGGATCATGCAAAAGAGATGGAGGCTGGGTCATTATGAGAGACCCTGCCCAACAGGAACACCTGGAAGGATAAGAATAAGGATGCTGAAGGCAACTGGAAAAGACAGAGCAGGCATTAGGGTTCTGCAGATGAGGAATTCCCCCAGATCTACGTAAGACACCAGCCATCTATGGGCATTTGCCATGACCCAAAAGAATGAATACCAGATAACATGTGCTGGTTCCTCCTGCTGTGTACTTCCTATCTTTACCCTACACTGCAAATTTGGAGAGACCCAGATAGCAGGTAAGAAGTGGAAGAGAATATAAAGCAACAAAGAAGAAAGTAACACTCTCATCTTCCCTATAAAAATTTCTCAATCTAGAAGTCTTACTAGTTTTTACCTGTTTTTGACATTACAATAAACTAGACTTTCAAATATACCCTCTTCCAAATAGAATATTGCTTGCTTATTACCTGGTTGCAACTGTACAGATTGTGAGAATTATACATGATTTTATGTAGGGAAGGAAAGAATCAGTTGAGAGAACGGGTTTAAAAGAACAGTTGTAAGAAAGTTCCTTCTATTTGCACTAAAAAAGTTCCTTTTAGGCAGTGAATTGGCTATACTATGAAACAGGGGAAGGCAGAGCAAGTATTGGAAAATATTCTGAATGCTTTTTCAATAACTATCTAAATGAGATACCGCTACCCACTAGGATAGCTATTATAAAAATAAAAACAACAACCAGAAAGTAACAAGCATTGGTGAAAATTTGGAGAAAGGGAATCCTTGTACATCACTGATGGTGAAATGGTGCAGCTGATGCGAAAACCAGTATGGTGGTTCTTCAAAATATTAAACTAGAATTACAACATGATATAGCAATTTCCACCTCTGGGTACATACCCAAAAGAACCAAAAACCAGTACTCAAAGAGATATTTATACAACCATGCTATTAACAGCATTATTCACAACAGCCAAAAGGTAGAAAAAAAGCAAATGTCCATTGACAGAAGAAAGGATAAACAAATTGTGGTACATACATGCAATGGAATATTATTCAGCCTTAAAAAGGAAGGAAATTATGATATATGTTATAACATGGATAAACCTTAAAGACATTACGCTAGGTGAAATAAGTAAGTCACAAAACAAGAAATACGATATGATTCCACTTATGTGAGGTACCTAGAATATCCAAATTCATAGAGACAGGAAGTAGAATGGGAATTGCCAGGGGCTGCGGGGAAGCAGAATCAGAGGTTATTATTTAATGGGAACAGAGTTTCAGTTTGGGATGATGAAAACGCTCTATGGATGGATAGAGGTGATGCTTGAACAATTCAAATGTACTTAATGCCACGGAACTATAGATCTAAACATGGTTAAAAATGGTAAATTTTATATTTTATAATTTATGTATATTTTATACAATTTTTAAAATCCTGTTAAGGTTACAAAATAGTGTTGAAGAAGAAAAATGTAACAAAAGAACAGCAGATTTAATCTCAGATTGGCATAGAACTCCAAATTTCTATCATTTTTTTCCTGCTTTTAGAAATTGGTACATGATTGGTGGCGTGGTTTGTAAAAGCCTGGAATGCAGGGTTCCCTTTCAAAACCTTTCTTTTAAAGGGATAACCACCTAACAATGCCTGGCAAGGCCAATAAAATATTTAAAAAAAAAGAAAGAAAACACTCAAAGCAGGGGACCAATGTTTGTTGGATTTAGGATTTAGTGGTCCTTATGGCATCCATTGTATGTACAGAGCATTCAACAAATTGTTTCAAGTTCTCATCATCAACTTCTTTCAAACCCAACTGCCCCTTCTCTGTATAGTTTTAGCGCCCTAGTTTAGGATCTGTTACCTCATGAGTGAAGTAATATGATTATTTTCTAAATGAACTCCTTCCCCATTACCCCTTCAAATTCTTAACCCCTCTTCTATTATGAAGACACATTAACCTTCCACAACAGCTTTTTGATGAACATTACTTTCCTCTGCAAAAAATCATTTCAATGATATCTCCACCGGTAACTGAAAAGCACAGACTCTTTAACCTTCCATTCATATCTTGGCTCCTCTAATCTATTTTCCCACGCTTAGTTAGCATTATTTTCCTACCTGGAGGCTTCCCAATCTACCTCCCAATTCATGAGTATGCTTTCCTAAGGTGTATCTGAAATACCATCTGATACCCTTGGTCTGCAAAACACATACACAACACACACACCCTTTTTAAGTAGCTAAGGATTCCCTACAGATGAAAAATGAAAGGGAGTGATTGGCATAGAGCTCGTGAAAGCAAATATAGTGACCAGAGTTTCATATGAAAAGGGAATAAAATCATATTTTTGTTTACATTTAATTGAGAAATACTTCACAGAAACAATAAGCCTCTTAAAGAATTTTGGGGTTGGAACGGTGAGAGGGAGGCAAGCTAGTAAGGGGAGAAAACCATGACTATAAATAGTCCTGGCACAACTGGCTATCCATATTTTAAAAAGTAAAACTGGATCTTAACTCATACCATACACAAAATCAATCCCAGGAAGATTAAGGATTTAAATGTGAAAAGGCACGATTTAAAAGGTTTAGAAGAAAAATATAGGCGAGTATCTTTATGAGTGTGGGAGTAGAAGAAGATTGTTTAATCCAATACAAAATACATAAACCATAAATGAAAAGATTGAAAATTCTAATATTTACTCTCAGATTAAAAACTTATATAATATTTGGCATTACCATGCAGGATTACGGATGCATAGTCCCTACAACCCAGACATTCTACTGGCACGTTCCTTGGAGGAACTCTTACTTCAAGAGGAAACATGCAGTAGAAGAATGTTCATATAAGCATTGTTTATGATAATAAAATAAATAACACAGATGTCTACTTGGTGGAGAAAGAATCAATTGAGGTATATTAATATGACTTAAAAATATGGAAATAAACTAAAGCTGCATGCATTAACATGGACCAAACTCACAAACATAATACTGGAGGAAGAAGGAACTCACAGAAGCATGGAGGGTATGGTGTCATTTACATCAAGTTCAAAAACACAAATAGCTAAATAATATATTGTTTACAGTTTTACCATATATATAAATACCCCTAAAGAAAAGGAAGGGATACATTTAAATACAGGGTGGTGGTTGCACTGAGAAAAGTCAACCGTACTGGTAAGGTTTCCTTTTTTAATCTAAATAGTGGGTAAACAGGCTCATTGTGTTAGTCTCTAGTTTTTATAAGATTAACACATATTACTTTGTGTATATAAAACATTTAATAATAAAGAGTTAAAATGTATGTCCGAAAATCCAGGGAAAAAAAGAACAGCTATTATGGTAAAAGCACTTAAAAAAAAGTACCCGTAGTAATAGTTCTCCGAATTTACCATAAAACAAGTGCAAGAGAAATCCAAATACACAATAGCAGTTTTGTTGCTATTTGCTTGGAGGTATTGATCTGAATGAAACTCTTGGGCAATAATGCAGCCCAGGAAGTCAGCATAGAGAGAAATGGGGTTAGGAATGAACCTTGAAGATCTGCCCATGCTTAAGGGCAGGAGGAAGAGAAATCAACAAAGAACACTGTGAAGCCACCAGTTTGTTCTCCTGTCGTTCTTTCAAATATCTTTATCACACAGTGCTCTTTATTCTGACTGCTGCTAATATTTTCCAAGCAAAATGCTTTCCTAATCTGTTTCTCTAATACCTTCTAAGCTCTTTCTTTGCCTCCAGTCTCATTCTTCTTCAATCCACTCTCTACAATGCAAACAAAAAAAGAGCTCTTTCTAAACTCCGGATCTGTTCACATCATCACTTCCTTATTTAAAACTCCCCCATGGGTCCCACTGGCTTAAAGATACAGCAGAGGCCACACTATGTACTTCACAAGCCATCAAATGACCTGGCTCCTACTTACCTCACTTTTGCTCATCATTCCATACCTTACTCTCTGATTTCAAAGGTTTAAAGCAGTGGTTCTCAAACTGTGGACCATGAACTAGCAGCACCAGCATTACCTAGGAACTTATTAGAAATGCACGCCTAGGCCAGACCAACTCAATCGGAGTAAACTGCAGGTTGGTCCAGCAATCTTTTTAGTTAATTCTGAAGCACAGTAAGTTTGAGTATTATTGGCTTAAAGCACGAATGAGAGGTAAATTATTACTTGAAGAACTCTATGGGAAAGTTGAAAAGTACTATTATAGCATAATGGTTAGAAGCATCCAGTCTGGGGTCACACTGCCAGGGTTCCAATTTCTGCTCAGCTTTTTCCTAGCTTTGTGATCACAGGGAAGTGACTTCGCTTGCCTCCGCACAGTGGAATACTTAACAGCACAGATCCTCTGCAAGACTGTTTGGATTTCAATTCTGGCTCTACCCCTCAGTGGCTGTCATCGTGAGCTAGTCACTTTACTTTCTCTGAGCCTCAGTTGCCTCATTTACAAAAGTATAAATAACAGTACCTACTTTATACAGTTTTTGTGAAGATAAAATGAGTTAACATATGTACCGTGCTTAGAACTGTACCTGATACACAGTAAGCACTGTGCTCTTTATTCTGATGATAATTGTTATCAATTTCATGGGACCACATTATTTTTGGAGATAAAAAGTCAACACTGAATGTTAATGCCCATAGAAAGTAAATAAAATTTATCTGGTCTGATAAGGAACGACTGTCCTCACCTTTCTTTAGGTAAATGATTTTTTTTTTCAGTATGCCATTTACCTCTCTGAGCTTATTTCCTTCCAACAAGAGAACATGTAAATGAAAGCAATAACCTCCTCCAAAGAGTCAGGGAGTCTGCCTTGAGGGGTCATTTATTTCACATTAACTTTCTTTTGGTTTTTTAAGCAAAGAACTTGTAAAACTGAAAAAGGATTTATGGAACCTTATCCCTATGCATGGGGAAATATTTCTGGGAGTATTCTAAATACATACCCAGTGCTAATTTAGCTAGCAACTCTACATGTAAAAGTGCCATTAAGGCACCTATCTGCACAGTCATCGAGAAGGATGCTGAAAATATTTTGACACAAAGATTAGGACTTTGTATCCTCTCTACTCACTACTAAGAGGTCATACTATGTACCCCTGACCAAAACACACGAATGCCTGAGCCATAGCACACTCAGTGCAGAGTATACACTATTGAACATAAGCAAGTATAACAAAATCATGTTTTTTGAAGACATAATTACAATCGAAGTTATGTAAAATGATGCAGTGATATTTTTTTCAAGGGTCTCAAGTGTTTAACTTCCTACTTAGAATAGGAAAGAAAATATTAGAGAAAAAAATATACTGGGACAAGTCACAAAACCAAAGTTAAAATACAGGGCTCATTACTGAGAGTTTAATGTTTCTGAGAACTATGTAGGTAATATACCATTTGAACTTGGCTTGGAAATTAGTTTAATTGTCAAATATTTACTGAAGAATTCTGGAATCCTCTGCTGCACATTCTCTGACAGAAGTACACATGAATCTGGTATAGTGCAGTCTCCATCTGTGATTCTCCTGATTTCTTTAGGTTTTAAAAAATCAGTTTCGTATGTAAAATTGAGTTAAGGAAATGTGAGAACATTTTCATTAAAAACAAGAAAAAATAATGAGATTAAATGCTTTGGAAGGTTTATGATTTTTATTTGCATGTGACAGTTACATGTTCTATCGTGTCTTGTTTTGTTTTTCCTGGAAGCCTAAACCTCAACTATGAGGTTAGATGAAGAAATTTTAGCAGAATCTCGTCATAGCTTCCTACTTTAAAATGGAGGTCACTATTACAAAGAATATTCAAATCAACTCTGGATTTCAAGGCATCTCCTCAATGCAAGAAATTTTATATTGGGGGAGGTTAACAAATTAAGATTACTCAGTTTTTAAAAGGCATCAATGTGCTAGACAAGTCAACCTGAATAGCTTATGTTTCTGCTGATATAATACTACACAATTTCAATTACACAGAAAAGGAAGGTAACAAAGTCACTCATATTTTACAACTAAAATTCCACAATGGCAAAGAAAACTAATCTTTTAATACTTTTAGAAAAGCATATAGGATGCTTTATTTATAACAAAGTATAATATACTAACCTTCCTGGATTGCCTGAAAAAAAGAAACCATTGATTCCTTAGAATAAGACTTAACTCAAGATTCTCTAAAGTAAGAAAAACTGTTTTCAACTATAAAATGTATGAGATGGATAAAATGCAGCTTTTCCCTATCATATATGTAAATATTAACCACGCAGGTAGTGGGAAGGATGCTGGACTTAATGGAGACCTTTAAGAATATTTACCTGTATCGTCCTCTGAGTGCCATCAACGTTGACAGACAGTAAGGGTGAAGCCAGGTTCCACGTGCTGGTAACATTTAGTTTCGACCCATCAACTTCCACCTGTTGTGACACCAAATAAGACTGTTACCATAAAGGAAGACAGAAAACTGATCTCAAGTTCATTGCTGCATACAAAGCAGCAGCCATTTTAAACAGATGGCTCCCAAACAACCTGTCATGTTTACTGCTCCCACCATGAAAGACAGGGTCCAACAAGAGTCTTCTTAGCCATCTCTGGGGAGAGATGAAGGACCTGGGCACAGCTGCCTCTTGGTACTGAGGTTTCAAGTAATTTCCAGTAAGTAACGAACAGCCTTCTAACTCCAAACCTATCTGGACATGCTACATTTACTGCAATTAGACAAGTAATGCATATAAATTCCAGTGACATTTTGCAACCCACACAACAGGGCCTGCATATAATATCCTCTCCAAGGACCAAGAAAGAACTTTTCTGTGTTCATTTTAATGAAGGACTATGCATTGTTATCGTAATTAAACAGAAGCTTTAATTAGGCAAAATTCTTTGGTGTTAAATATTAAAAGTCCATTTTGAACTTTGCAAAGTTCTATTATATTTTTGTTGATAATAAATGACTAATTTCATCAAGTTATCATTCATGAAGATACAAAAAAAACTCCATAATCTTTTAAAACAGATATTCTTAATAGAAAAATTTTAACTTCCAAAGAAATAATATGAAAATAATTGAAAGAAAAATAAATCAAAGCTAATTTAAAACAAAAGGTACTATTAGTAATTTCTTCCTTTTCACTCATTCATTCCCTAACTCTTTAATATGAGAGGTTAAAAAAATAACATTATTATTTTAAGTCTACAGTAAACAACATAACAGATTATTTAACTTTGTTAAAACTTCAAAATAAACCTGTAGCAGAGCCAACATATATATTATTCCTAACAATTCCTTGACTATCACTTACTTCTCTTAAAAAAACACTCATTAAAATAAAACACACACGAACTTATACTGTTTAGAAGAATATGTTTGTACATATACATATTGACGTACATGTTTGAATAGATGTGTGTGTGTGTGTGTGACATACAAGGTATGATAAAAAAATATGGTGAATGCTTAAATAAAAAAAATTATTACAGTAAATGACACATTGCCATTAATCCCCCTCAAAACACCCCTCTCACTTCAAACACACTCATCCCATCATTCTTGCCACTTTCTGAAGCAGTTCTGGAAGTCCTCTTTCGTGAGTGTCTTTAGTTGTGCTGTCGTGGCTGCCTCGATGTCCTGAACTGATTCAAAAACGTTTAACTTTCATGGTCATTTTGACTTTGAGGAAGAGCCAGAAGTCACACGGAGCCAGATCCAGTGAATAAGGTGGATGAGGACACACCATAATGTTATTTAACAGAAATTGCCATATTCTGAAGCAATGTGTGACATGGAGCGTTTTCGTGATAGAGGATGAAGCAGTTTGCCCATTTCATATTCATGCATTATTCGTGATCCATGATTTATTGCACACTTTAAAACAAACCTTCTCTCAACGGTAGCTCACACCCGACTGACTACACTGAACAAGTTGAAACTTGTCACACATTGTTACTAAGGCACAATGCACCGCTTCCCGTATTGAAGATCCCTTGGATGGTACTCGGTAGCAATATTCACCATAGTTTTTTATCACACCTCGTGTGGGGTGTGTGTGTGTGTGTGTGTGTGTGTGTGTGTGTATTCCCCCTATAGTATAACCACAAAGTCTGGAAACAAAGATATGCTATTGGCTATGTAATGGAATATCAGCAGCATACATATTAAGCACTTGCTCGTGTTTCCAGGTTTAGTGCCCTCCCTACAGTACAACTCAGGTAATGAGGGAAAAAAAAAAAAAAACAATGGTTTTGGAATCATACATGCTTGAGTCTCACTTAATATTGATGTGTTATTAAGCAAGTTTACTAAGTTTAGAGTTGTTTACTAAAAAACTGGAGTATTTACTCTGTGAGTTTCAGTTTCAAAACTATAATATAGTAAAAATATCTATAAAAAGGTGCTATAAAAATTAAATAAATTAACATATGAAAATATCTACCAATATACCTGTCATGAAAGTTCCTAAATATTTTCTCCATTCCCCTGTCTCGAATGGTTTTACTATTCAACCCTTAAATGAATTTTAAAAATAAGGTCAGATAATCATGGTATCTCATATATTACTTACTATTAAAACACTATATAATACAGAACTAAGTAAAAAAGCTGTAGTTTTGATTACATCAGTTATAATACATTTTTAAATGATCCTATTTAAGCCGTCCCCCTGAATTAAATATCTCCTTATGTAATGAAAGATTTCCAAAGAAACTCTAGACAGTTTTACAAATACTAAGTGCTAAAAATCTTTTATAACTAAAAATATTTGCTGTGAAATGACATCTAAATTTAAAAGTTTAAAAAAGCTCAAAATCAATTATACGAATTTTGTTATGTTTTTTTAAAAAAGAAAGCTAGAGGCTGTAAATAAAGATTTTGAATGATAATCATTGAAAATTTGTATTCGATATTAATTTCAAACCAACAGGGCAGACAGAATGAAACTGGTATTGCCATTTTTTGGGGTATATGAAGGGTAATTAAGAAAAGAACTTTATATACTCAAATTATGTTAAAATCTGAAATAAAATGTTTTATGAATGTTTAAGCAAAATGCGATTTATTCATACAATAGAATATTATTTGGCAAGAAAAAAGAATGAAATTCAGATACAGCTATAACATGGATGAACCTTGAAAACATACTAACTGAAAGAAGCCTGTCATAGAGAAGCACATATTATATAATTCCATTTACATGAAATGTCCAGAAGATAAAAACCTATAATATAGGGATAGAAAGTAAATTAGTGATTGCCTTGAGCCGGGATGGGGGAGGGAGGTGGGATGGGAATGGATGAGAGGGGATTGAGGGGCAACAGCTATGGATAATGGGATTTTTTAATTTGGCATGATGAAAATGTTCTAAAATTGACTTTGATGATGGTTGCACAACTCTGTAAATAGTTGTATAGTGCAGAATGTTTACTTCAGCCTCAAACAGGATAAAAACCAAAAGTCCAATGAACTGATTAATGGATAAACAAATATGGTACATACATACAATGAAAAAGTAATTGCACAAATCAGCTAAAAAATATTACAGTAAGCGAAAGAAGGCTGACACAAAAGAGTATATGCTGTATGATTCCCTTTTATGACATTACATGACAAATCTGTGGTTGCCAGAGACTAAGGGTAGGAAGATAACTTTGACTACCATGTTTCCCCGAAAATAAGACCTAGCCGGACAATCAGCTCTAATGCGTCTTTTGGAGCAAAAATTAATATAAGACTCGGAATTATATATTACATTATATTATATATTATATTATATTATACCCAGTCTTATATTATAGTAAAATAAGACCAGGTCTTATATTAATTTTTGCTCCAAAAGACACATTAGAGCTGATTGTCCGGCTAGGTCTTATTTTCGGGTAACACGGTATACATTATAAGACCGGGTCTAGTATTTTATAACATAACATAATATAATACTGGGTATAATATAATATAATATAATATAATATAATATAATACCGGGTCTTATATTAATTTTTCTCCAAAAGAGCTGATTGTCTGACTAGGTCTTATTTTCAGGGAAATACGGTAGGAAGGGGTATGAGGGAAACTTTTAGGGTGACAGAAATGTTCTAAATCTTGATTTTGGTGGTGATTACACAACTATATTTATATACGTGTATCAAAACAATAAAATTATAAATTAAAAAAGGGTAAATTTTATATAATTATACCTCAATAAATCTGACTTTAAAAAAATAAAAACATACGGAGAAAAATCTCTCTTCAAAAAGTATTTTTGAACTACCTTTGATTTATCTTTTCTTCCTGAAAAATTGATTTCTCTCCCTTCATCTTCTGCAGGGAGAGAAATTAGATGAGTGTATATAATGTTAACTTGGCAAAAACAACAGAAGGAAAGATCCTTCCAGACAGAATGTAAAAATTATAAAACAGGTCCTATTGGGTCTCTGTGGATTACACGAAGGAAAAATAACAGGAAGATGAAGACATCAGAGATCAGAGTTCTTCCTATTTTCTTTTCTGTGTGGACCCTTGGGAACAGATGGGGGTGGAGGCAGTGCCGAGAGTGGGTGAAAACACTCTGACAGGTATCAAGTACCCTAAAAATATCTGGGCTGGAGGTCTACATAGTTGAGGAAAGGCTGTAGGCTGCTAGTAAAGCTCAGTACTTGTTTCCATGGCATTCTAACAAGGTATAGGAGCAATAGTACAGCACTGATGGAGAAAGAGGCTAGATACAAGTACATCATAGTAGGAATACAGAAGTTTCTACCTGTCCTAGTAAGACGCCTAGAGAAGGTCTGGATCAGGACAAAGAGCACATAGTACAGGGGCTCCATGACTGCAGGGAAACAGTAAACAGGACTATGGGTAGCAGAAGCCTCTTTAATGAGAAATAGGATGACTCATTACTGGAGAGTCACCAGTCCAGGTCCTTGCAACAAAGTCTTGAAGGAACAGTGTGGGTCTGAGTTCTCCTACCCTCCTCTCTAGTTATGAGAGGAGTCTAACCACCTCCCAAAGGCTCCTTTAATTAATACATGCAACAAGATCCCACACCTCAGTGGAAGCTGGAGTAACGGGAAGAAACCTGAGACACTAGGGACCTGAAAGACACTGTTTATCAAAAGCCCAAGATCCTGTTTATCACCAAGCTTTGTGTCCCCTTTGCCCTTTATTAAAGGTAGAGGGCTTATGAGGAAGATTACACATGATAGCCAATTAAGAAACTACATTTCTTTGTACATCTTGTAAGCAATGAGTATTATTTTGCAACTTCACTCTGTAACTGAAGCAAGGAAGTTATCATAACTCCAAATCATAAACATGAAACATATCTGCAAATTTTACTTGAAGGAAGAGAACATGATGAAAGCTATCATATGCCGTCACTGTCTCAAGCAGTAAACAATTGTTTTTTCAAAAAAAAACCAATTTTGAACAGCAGATGCAATGATTCTATTCATGCTATCATTAGAGGAGTGAAATTGCGGTGTTAAGTATAAGCCATACGAGAGGTAGAGAATGTTTCTTTGAACCACATTTTAATACCATAGAAAGTTAGGGGCAGACTGAACTGAAGAATTCTTGTTATTATGTCACATATATTGTTTACACCTAATTCTTGAACCAAGAATGACTGAAGCAGCAGATGTAGAGTGGAAGTGGCATTTCATTATTATGACACTGATAACTTGACATAAAGAACCATCCTATCTTTTCAAAACCAAAAACTAATGGGAAGTGAAATCCAGGGTAATGAAAATAACAGATCTGGTGAGAGGGTATTCAGGTAATAATTCTGACAAGAAAAAGCTGCAGGCTGCCCATGCTTACACCCAACCACCTACTCTATTGCAACATAAATAACAATCAGAAAATAACCAATACTGGATCTTTGCATGAAAATTGCAAAACACATTTTTTATAAAGAGAAAAAGGTAAATTAAGAGCATAGAACAAGAACTACTCAAAGAAACACAGGAAGAGTGCAGATAAATAATTCTACAAAGTCTCAAAGACAACCATAGGAAACGTGACCCCTCTTTAAAAAAAATGAGCTCAAAGAAGAAAAACAAAGGTTCAAAGAAGAAATTATACAACAACAGAAGGAAATGAAAATCAAGCTGGTAGAACTCAGGAAAAAAAATGAAGAAAAAAATAACATTATAGAGATAAAAGCCACATTAAGAAGCAACCCAAAATAGAATAAGTGTGACTAAAAAGAAAGAGAAGAACATGGAGAAATCATACAAAACAAAACAGAAAAGACCAACAATAAAAAAGCAATTTATATAAAAGACAATAGATATATGGAGGAGGGAGAAAGGGGATCCAAAGAAAATAGAAAAGTCTTCTCACAAAGGCTTAAAAAGAAAAAAGAATAAATGTAAATTCAAAGATATGATAGGGGGAATAAAGTATAACCTTTCAAAATAAATAAAACCTTTAATTTTCACAATAATGATGTTTATGGAACTTTTAAAATAAAGAATTATATGGGCATTTAGGCAAAAATCAGAAATCATGCACAAACAAGGAAAACCTCAGGTCAGCCTCATTTCTCAAGAGCAACACTGATAACAGAAGACCACAAAGTGATATGATCTAAATACTTAAAAAAGAAAAACGAATGTTGCCCCCAATTTTATACCCAGCCAAGATGTCCTTAAAGTACATATCATATAAATGTATCTCGTAGCATGTAAGTACTTAGCGCCCCTTTTTAAAAATAAGGCATCTCTATGGATACTGATATGAAACCATCCCCAAGAAAATACAAAATAATGTATATAGTATGCTATCATTTGTTAAGAAGAAAATCCCTGGAAAGGTGTTTTTAAATGCATTGACTACCTCTGAACAAATGTATAAGAGGAGCAGAGAGGCTGAGGGATAGGGATGTAAAGGAGACTTGCTTTTCAATGCAAACCCATTCATGCTTTTAAATTTTGTCCTGTATGCATATATTATATATTTAAAAAATATATAGCATGCAATCAATATTCTACTTTAGACCTTTCACCAACAGGCACACAATAAATAGTAGTCGTTTTAAAATTTCATTTTGGTTAATGAAGCAATACTCATTTCAATTTCTCTGGTCATAGATTGATTTCATCTGTACCCATTTTCACAATGTATTTCAGACCATCTCTCTCTTTCTCATCTGAAAATGGGTGACTTGAACCAGCAATGCTGAAGATCTCTTGTAGGTCTAATTCTACGGTTTTATGATTACAAAGCCCTTTTATTTAAGCTATATAGAAACAGTTAATTTCTAATATGGCCAATTCTAATATTAGAAAGAGATTTTTTTGTTTTGCTCAAGCATGTGTCTGGGGTTGGAAGATTTTAAGATCTTTCCTTTAACAACAAAAGCTAACAAATTAAGTAAAATTCAGTGTGGGGACAAAAAGAAAAATAGACCAAGAGTGAAGTGACAAATGATATAATACTTTGGGGCTCAAATAAAATTTCACACCTTTCAAGGCAGAAAATATTGTGGAAATGTTCTAACACTATGAAATACTTGAATAGTTTAGATTATTTTAAAACTCTATATTTCATAAGCAATCCAAAGACATAGCACTGTTTAGAAATGCTAACCCAAACATGAAGAATTTATGTCTTTAGTTTAAACATGAGCTTTAGAACTCAAGCTCACCAAATTTATATTAATTATCATATACTACTGATCCACACTCTTGGCAGACGACCTCTTTTCTTTACCAAAATTGAAGCCATGAGACACAAGTCCTCTTATTTTCTTACGTCATCAACCACCTCCTTTCCTTTACTGGCATCTCACACACTGGCTGCTTCCCCCTCTGCTTTCTAGCACATACAGGACTCCCATATTTTCAGTACATGTGCAATTCAGCCATTACACAATCCAACTACCAAAGTATTTCTCTCCTTTTCTGACAGGTTCTAGAAAAAGTGCTCTGTACCTATTTTCTTACCACATATATTTCCCCATAACCTTCTACAACTTGGCTGCTAAAAATGTATTCTGAAAGGTCATAAATCTTCACCAATTTTTGTATTTGCTACTTAATCCCCATTATTTACTTCTCAACAGGAAAGAAGACCTCTCTGAGGCTGTGATCTTAAGCTATGTGTGAAGAGTAAGAATTAATGTGGTAGTGATAGTTGGGTGAGTGGGACTATACAGAAGGAATATTCCAGAGGGAATACATGTAAAAAAAATCCCTCAGGAAGGAAAGAGTTTAGCTTATTTGAAGCCAGTGCGCAGAACTCAAAAAAAACCAAAAACTAAAACATGGCACCCTGAGAGAGTGGGGAGCACTGGGAAACACTAAAGGATTTCAATTGGAGAGTGACATCGTCATCTTTCTGGCTACAGTTTGGAGAATGAATTAGCTGAAACAAAAATAAAAATTATGGTGACTAGGTCTAGACTATTAGTAGTGGAAAGATGCAGGATATTCAGGAATAATGTAAACTGAGGAAGTAAAAAATGGGTAGTGTGAACAGAGTAGTAAAGGTATAAAAGAGTCACTGAGGAAAAGGGAGAAGAGTGAGCTTATCAGAAACGCAGCAAAAGTGTGATTTCCTCCAGCAATACTCAGCTACTTTGTGTGGTGTAGCCATAAAGAAAGTGGGAGGCTGAGTTTATCTGACTTTGGATTGATGGAAGAATGAAGGGGTTAAGGAAGCTAAGGGTATTTGTTAAGTGAATGACTATAATTACAGGCCAGGGACTCTAAGGTGACTAAAGTATGGGGAACCAGGAGTGGGGTCCACGGATGGATAGAAAACATAAGGACTAACTTACTGAGGTAGAAAGATAGACCATGAGAGCCTTTACAAGCAGGGGAAGAAACCTGAAGTTTGCCAAGAAGAAGGGGAGGTAGTGATATAGACTGATGATGTGAGCTTCAAAGAAGGTTTTCACGAGCGGAAGGGGAACAGAGGTCTACAATGATACTAGGAAAAAACAACCCCACCTCTCTGCTCTGAGGTGCATGTAGAGTGACAGAAAAACTACTGCTGGGTTTCGGTGAAGGCAAATAAGCGATGGAACATCCAGAGAAAAGGCTGAGAATACAGGGGAGTTTGTTGATGACAAAGAAAAAGATACAAAGGGCACCGTGGAAAGGGTAGAGAGGAAATGGAGAGATTATATCGAAGAGTATAGGAAACAGATTTAGGAGTAACAGATGATCAGAGAGGCTTTCAAATAGCCCAAATTCTCTCTATCTTCACCACTACCACCTTAGCCCAAAACTGCCATCAGCTCACCTGCACTACTGCAGTAGACTGCCTGCCTGTATTCTGTATCTCCAACTGGTCCTCCTCACTACAGGCAGAATAATCTTTTGTAACCATAAAACCGATCATTTACAAAATCACGGATAAAGGGGAAATAAATACAATGTGACAACAACCAAATGGAGGTCCTGCCTGCTTCTAAAAAGTATAAAATGCAAAGAGATGTGTAATATTGCAACCTTTAATATAAGGACATCATATGTCTCTCCATCCTGTAATCATTTAAAGATTATATTCTACTTAAAGAATTAACATTATAAGTTTGAATCAATCCGAGTAAGCTTATGTTGGGTAGAATTCATGAAATTCATCTTAACATGCTCTATTGTCTGATAACTTTCCCCCAGCTTAAGAGATCAATTTAGTTGAAAATTATTCAAAATAACAGAATTTATGATATTTAAAATAACAGTTCAAAGACATGATTTCTTTCCCATTTCAAGAAAGCATTTTCTCATATTAAATAATCTATCTGTAACTTTGTATTCCATTAAAAGCATTTAACTGGATTTCTGGTACAAATAATGTTGATGTGGAACATTTTCCATGAGTTGTTTGGAACATTCAATTTTCCTATCTACGTAATCATAAGGGAAAAAGAAAGTACACACCCTAAATTAATTTGACATTTGAGAGAGATTACTTACATCCTTTACCATTAAAAAACAAAAAAAGCACTTCCTCAGAGATACCTCATGACACAGTTAAAATATTACAGCTTCTATTGCAGTAGGTACCTGCTAAACAATTTTTTCAACATTAGGAATGTAAAACTTACAAAACAAAATATTTGCCAAAAAGCAATTCCAAAAAAAATATAAATTTGGGAAGACACAGGCTGTGTTTCTGATTCACCATACAAGTCTTCTTTTTTGTCATACACAAAATCTAAATTCCTTTTTGTCATCAAATGTTAAGAAGATTAACATCATGCAGAATTAAATCTAAGACAAAAATCAAGGTATTCCACTATTTAAAATAAAAATAAAACAAGACTTTGATCATACGTATATCTTGCTTCTATTTCTGAAAACAATATGAAAGGATAAAAAAGATTTCTTGATCCAGCTATATCTAATTCTCAGAAAGGAATAACTAGTTCCAGGCCCTTTCATAGGCTCTCTTTGTATATCTTAAAAATAATCACTCTGCACAAAAAGTGGAAAAAGTCTGCAGTTTTCTGATTTGACTATTAGGCTAGAAAAAAACCTAGAAATAATATACTCCAACCCACAATTCTCCTCCTATTTCACATATAAGGAAATTAAAGAGCCATATAAATTACGTAAATTATAGAAACAATTATCTTGTAATTTTCCTCAGAGTATTTCCCTTAAATCCACTGGTTAAAAGCAAAAGTAACAAATGTAATCTAAATACAAAGATACAGTATTTGTATAGACACTCACTGTATACTAGTATTTATACCTTGAAAGAAAAGAAGACTGTTCTAGAGACTAAGATGTGTGTTGGTTCTTTTTGGATCTTATCTCTTAACTACTGCTAACAAAAAATAAGATTATTAAGTTATGTATCAAATAGATATGGTACGACTCCCCAAAAATAAAATGTAGTTAATTAAATTGGGATATTACCATCTTTTAACTTTTTTGTTTGTGTAACATTATTATAGTTCACTGACTTCTACATCAAGTGCTGGATATGTGAAACACAAATATACTTTTTTAAAAATTCTAAAAGTTAACAGGTTGACAATAAGCAGCACATAATTTTCTTATTGTTTAGATGTAATAACTTTGTTAAATCATTTGCTTCAACATTTATTTCTCAGCTAAAACATGACAGAAATAACTCAAACATTTTTATTCTATTATAATTAATGATTCTTAACATTTTAATATGAACTGTCTTGTATCTTAATATAACAGAAAAAGTGTAGGTATTCTTTATCCTGCTTTAGTTACTAAAATACTTTATTATTCCAAAATACAGTTATGATAGCTCCAGTGCCCTTTCAGAGGGAAATAAGACGCTTGTTTCTGAAAACAAAAGGAGACAACCATTTTTCATAAGTTTCTCCTTTATCACTAACGCCTTGGAAACAATTTTTATTTCTCTCCCAAATATATAAGCAATAATGACAAAAACATCAAGAGGAATTAGACATAATAACAATGAAGATATGTTAATCTATCACAAAAGATTACATTAAATATGCATGTGTTATAAATGTAATTAAATATATCTCAAAGGATGTGAATTGCAAAAACAAATTTTAGGTACTGATCTACTATCAGCCATGCTGACTAGTTTCTGTTTAATTATCACCTCATTAATTGATCAGTAATAACTTTAATTTCAGTTGTATGGTTTTCTTTAAAACATCCTACATTATTTTGCCCACAGTTTAATTATAGTAAGTAGTAATTTCATTTGGATTGGTGTGATAAGGTCCTTCTCTGCAGATAATACTAAATTATATCAGCTTAATGAAGAACTCCAGGTAGATGAGTTTAGCATAAGCAGCAACTGAAGCTGCTTTTACTTCTAACAAATCTACCAGATCCTGATGGAATCCTGTGTTTTCTATGTAGTATAGTCATCGATAGTCAGAATGCTTGTTCAAATACAAGCATTCTGACTATCAGCTCAACAAGTTACCTAATCATTCGTGTCTCCAGTCTCTCATATATAAAATCTGTGCTCACAGAGTACTTGTGAGGAATAAAGCGAAGTATTTAGACTAGTACCTGGCACATAATAAGCCCTCAATAAATGCTAACTGCTCTTGGTAATTCAACTTAGTGATATCATGCACTCCTGCCACAACAATTATTCTCCATCTATTTTTCTTTTTCAAACACACCTACTTTTGTTTGTTCTTCCATTTTTCTTGTGTTTCCATTAATAGTTCCTCTACTATTCATTCACAACATCATTTGATTCCTATTAGCACCTCTTTTGCTTTTCATATGTATTTCACTGCCACAGATGTCCTCCAGTAACATCTCATTTTCCCTAAGCTGGTTGTTCACCACCACAGAACCCACACATGGTCCAAGCAGGCTATAGGACGTTCACGACAATTTCTAAGTCCTCCCTCTTCCTAAATTCCCATACACTGCAACTGTTAACATGCTATTTCCTAATCCTACTTCTTTCATACTATCTGTGACTATTTAGCATTCTAGTATTACCTTTAGACACACACAGTTTGCCCTGATAGCCCATTTCTCCTGGCCAACGACGAATATATCTGATACTCTGTGTTCTATGTTCCTACCTTCCAAGGATTATCTAGCAGTTCTGCGCTCTTTTCTCAGGCTCTGTGGTCATCAGTGACATTATTTCTAACACATATACTGAGATATTTATTATCTCTTTTCTATATTGCAATACTGGTAACATATTTGATAGTTTTATGTTTGTATTAGGTTGGTGTAAAAGTAATTGCGGTTTAAAAGGTTAAAAATTGCAAAAACCGCAATTACATTTGCACCAACCTAATATTTTTTAATTCTGGTTGCAAAATTTATTCCCAAAAGAAGTAGTATAGATGTTATGTCCTTAAAACTTCTCATGAATTACAAATCCAAACACAGAATGCTTTATAAGCATGAACAAAATAACCTTTTTGTTTTCTATCATGGTTTAGCCCAGTTTCTTTGATAATGGTAAGATGTAAGAATTGATGCCCCAAAACTACTCATGAAATCCACCCAGTGGATAAATAGTCAGCCTTTTACTATGTAAGTATCAATTATAACTCAAGGAAGACCCTGGTAAAAAAAATCTAATTAGGGGTCGGCCCGGTGGCTCAACTCCGTGCTCCTAACTCCGAAGGCTGCCGGTTGGATTCTCACATGGGCCAGTGGGCTCTCAACCACAGGTTGCCGGTTCAAAGTCCCGCAAGGGATGGTGGGCTCCGCCCCCTGCAACTAAGATTGAACAGGGCACCTGAAGTTGAGCTACCTCCCAGATGGCTCAGTTGGTTGGAGCGTGGGCTCTCAACCACAAGGTTGCCAGTTCGATTCCTCCAGTCCCACAAGGGATGGTGGGCTGTGCCCCCTGCAACTAGCAATGGCAACTGGACCTGGAGCTGAGCTGCGCCCCCGCAACTAAGACTGAAAGGACAACAACTTGACTTGGGAAAAAGTCCTGGAAGTACACACTGTTCCCCAATAAAGTCCTGTTCCCCTTCCCCAATAAAATCTTTAAAAAAAAAAACACCTAATTAGCCATTAAGTTGATCATAATAACTAATGCACTTGTAAACAGTCAACAGAAAAGCTTATTAGCTCTATAAACCACTGGCATAACCATTACAAGTAAGGAAGGTTAACCAAGTTAGCAGTGTTTTTCCATTGCTCCTAACATGAAACAGAAAAAAATAGTTCAGTCAGTTTCTATCGTCCTAAGGAATGGTTGGGGAAAGTATTTTTTATTTTGTTCCTTTTCTGTGAAATAATTTCAAATATACATAAAAATTGTAGCAATAGTAGATCAAGCTTAGATTCCCAAGTTATTAGTATTTTTTGCCAATAAAGAACAAGTGTTATGATGTCTCATTGCCCCCCACTACTCAGCACGCATTCCCAAGTACAAGGGTGCTCTCTGTCAAGTTCAATCAGCAAATCAGGAAGTTAATATGGATCCAATATTACCAAGGAATCCACAAGCCCCCTAGTCAAATATCACCCATTGCCCCAGTAATGCCCTTGATGGTACATCCAGCATCTCAGTTATGCTCTAGCACTTAGTTGTCATGTCTCTTTGGTCTCTGTCCCTCAGGAACAGTTCCTTCATTTTGCCTTGTGTTTTGTGACCTTGATACTTTTGAAGAGTATAGACCAGCTACTTTGTAGAGTGTCCCTCAATTTGGGAGAATATTCCTCATGATTACACATTTTTACCAGGAATACTAAGGCAGTGATATTGTGCTTTTTTCAGCATTGTACTAGGAGGCACATGATGTCAATTTGTCCCATTACTAGTGCAATGACTTTCTCATGGTTAAGATGGTTTCTGCCAAGTTTGCCCACTGTAACTTTAGGCACAAAGTAAATACGTGTAAATCTGCTTCTATATCTACATATAAAAAATTGAGTTCACACTGATCTTTCTAATTCCAACCCAATACCACAAGGTACATTTTAGCCTTTCCCCATTCTACATTTGTATCTCTCTTCTCTGACAGTGAGAAACCTGTCTTCCATTATCTACTAATAAGTTTGCTAGATTTTTTCTTTTTCATTTTGTACAATATACATATCATCGTCCCTAAATATGTTTCATATAACTTCAAAGAGTATATATTAGAATAAGAACATGATAGTGCTTTACCTAAAAAAGGTCAACTGATATGACAGTATGTGAAATTGAAAAAGAAAAAGGTTTCTCTTTGGAGAAAAAAGGAACAGTGTACTAGATGACCACCGGACACACGTCTGGTAATTTAGGACACTGCAAGATCTGCAACTCAACAAACTTAAAAAAAAAAAAAAAAAAAAAAAGCACTAGTTTATAGGATGTGTAGTATGTGCCTTAAAATACTCTAGAAATTTTTAAAAAGACAAGGATAAAACAAGAGCAGCTCACAGTACTCATTGTACTATTCTCTCAATTTTGAATATACTTCAAATTTTCCATGGTAAAAAGTTAAAGAAAATAGATAATCTATTGGTCAACTATTTGGACAGTCATGATTGTCAGTTAATGAGTTAATTGGACTTTATTACTGGTCAAGTCCATTTCCAAATGAACACTGAGTTCTGCGACATCGTTCTGTTCCACTCAAAGCCACAGTGTAGAGAGAGCCATGGGAGCTGCACATCAGAATCTATTCCCATCAAAGCCCATTTTTTCTGCATCTGCGTGGCTGTGACTCCCAAACCCTGCTGTTGTCATTAATTACCGAGCTAATGTGGCCACAGGGAGGGATGGGCTGCAGGCTGAGTCATATCACAAGTGGGTGATATCACAACTGACAAAAGCTGATGCATTCTAAAAGACTATGTTCACTAAATTTTGCTTGGTTGGCCCTTTCTCCTCCCACTAATGCTGACATAGATCTCCCCAATTCTGTAATCAACTAGTCGAATACAAACTCTTTCTTTTCCTACTTAGCAACCCACTCAAATAGAAAATTCTCCCAAAGCCCTATTGCCAGGCAGCTACAATTCTATTTACTTCCACTGACCATTAAAAATGTGGCTATATAGTGTCCTATGAGTTTTCTCAACTCAAAATCTTTCTTGGCTTCTGGTTGCTTAATAAATAAAATGTTAACTTCTCAACATGGCCCTCAAGGTCTTCAGTACTTAACAACATATTATTCCAATTTTCTTTCTCTCTTTCTCTTATATTCAACAACATCCTCAGGCCCTAGTCCCTGAACTTTTATTCCTACTATATCCCAAACTTGCAATAGTCAACTCACTGTAGTAGACTACTACCGTCTATTTTTCATTACCTACTACACATACTATTTACTTTGTCAAGTTTGCTCTTAACTTTCTGCCTCATCCCCCCTGAACCCACCTATACCATCCCCACTCCTCTGCTAACTTGGGTAGTGCTTTTCTTTTCTTTGAATTTCTATAACATTTTGTACCTTTAGGCACTCATCACATTATGCATGACGTCACGATCCTGAGTGTATTGACCATAACACCTCTCAATGAAATCAGAAGCTCATGAGGGTGGGTTAGTGCCCTATTTCTTCATGTCCTTCATGAAAAGCTTAACACGGTTTTGAAGTTGAAGACTGGGGGATCTTTGATAAATATCTATTGTATTAAAAATAAAAGCTAATTCAGTGAGAGAGAAAATCTAAATTTTATTTATTTGATAGCTAAAAAGCTATCAAAGCTATGTTTTTAACTTAAAAATATCATAACATAAAGCAGGCAAAAGCATAATTACTCACTTTCATACTCTTATTGCATGTTATTCAGATAAGTGGCTTTTATTTTAGATTGCTGACCACTGACAACATTGTTCTAATTCAAAATTTTCCAAGACAGATTTTTGGCAAGACTAATAAAGTAACTTTTAAGTAAAAATACTTTTAGTCATAATGTCCTGTAAAGTATTAATACTTGTATTTAAAAATCGGTATGTGCTTATAATGGGAGATTAAGGTTATTCCAACTATATAAAGAACTCCATTTAAGCTGTTTTATGATACAAAATCTGCACAGGATCTAGTATATCAGAGATGGACACCCCATCCCCCACCCACACATCATACCCAAGCATATTTAACCATAGCTCTTTTTAAAAAAGAGACACAAAGAAAGAATTTCAAAAACAAATTTAAAATGCCACTTAAAATTCTATCCCATTTCTAGGGTTTTACTTTCATGTCTCCACACAAAAACATTTATCTATTCAAATTGTTAGATAAATCCTTTTAATTCTGATGACTGTGAACAAAGCAAGACCATTCTATTATTTGTAAAACTCTGCTCTCAAACTGAAAGGAGAATAAGACTGGCACTTTTCCAGGAGCCTTGAAAAAGGGTATGGCTAATATATCAGTTTTGGTAGCAGCTACTAGAAATAATACACCTATCATGACCAAACTGAAAACTAACAAGGAAAGGGATGGCTGGAGAACGGCTGGCAATAGTACAAAAAAATTAATGAGCAAACTACATTAATTCTTGAGGACCTCCAGAGATACAAACTGAAAAAGAAATAGGGACATTCTTTTTGTATTTTAATTTCTTAGAAAGCTATTTTAAAAACCTAAAATATTTCAAGCAATGCTACTTTGAAATAAGGATCAACTGAAATCAATTCTCAGGTCAGACCAAAAGCAGGTAAAAGAAGCAATTTCAACAGTGATGAACAGCACAGTACCAAATTTACATAAACTACTCATCTATATAATAATTTTTATATAGAAAGAAGGATTACAGTAAGTGTTGTCAGCCCCTAACTTTGAAACTGAAGCATCTCTGCCTAGATACCACTTTGCAAAAAGGACCTTTGATTGAAGGAAATGATTCAACTCTAATTTATAACACACGTAATTTTAAATTATTTGGATGTGGGGAGGGACCAAAAACACAGAAAAACCTACATGAGCACACATAAGCTACATAATACAGTCATGCCCTCTCCTAACTCACCTAAAGAAAAACTCTTTATGGAAGGTATTTCTACTGAAGAAAAATACATCATTACTTCTAGCACAAAGAAGCTAAGATCAATCATTACATTCCTAAAATTGTTAACACTTTTGTGAGGGGTGGTCTCCAAATATAATCAGAACAGGCACAAGGACCCACCTCAGTGACTGAAATTTCCACCCTGAGAGTCATTCCTTTCCATTAAGGAAGAGTCTTTTGAAAGCACCTATTAAAATCCACACTGCCTAAAATTAACTCATTTGTACATAAGCACACAGATTAGTTTATTGGGTTATGTAGCTCTCACTTTAGATGAAATATTTTTGATAAAAGGGACTAGGAAAAAAATTTTAAAGCAGGTATTGGGAAGGAACTGGCAAGTACAGAGACTTGACAACAGTAGAGGGTAAGAGGTCAGAGCATTTTAAACAACCCTTTTTATGGGAAATTTCAAACATACACAAAAACAGCAAGAACGGCTTAATAAACCCTTAAATGTCCACGCCCCAAGTTCAAAACTTATCCACTTCAAGCCATTCTTGTTTCATCTATATTTCCAATGATTCGCCCACCTGCTCCAAGACTATTTTAGAAGCAAATCCTAGACTTCTTATTGTTTCATCCATAAATTCAATGAATACCTTTTCTTAAGTTTAACCTAAAGTCCTACAGTACACATCAAGCTTTTGGCAAGATATCAATAAAAAGAATAATAATTTAACATTCAGTAGTAGTTATCTTCTTTTTGTTCCACACATATACTTTGATTTCTTTGAGCCCTGGGAGGGGCTGGGAGGAAGTGGAAAGTGAGCAATGCAGCAGAAAGCTGTGAAAGGTTACCCGAAAAACAATCAGTAATCACATATATACACTGCATATTATGCTTTCTATCATTTCTATTCATTTTAGGATGAGGTCAGAATGAAGTGTTTCTGTTAGTCTGGGTCACAAAAGTAATTCAAGATGCATATAAAAATGCTTATTATCATTAAGTTCTCCAAACCCATTCAACCATTTAGCCCTTTGCTTTCTGATAAGACTGCCAACAACTATGCCAATTAGTGTCAATTGCGACGTTAGATTTTGTAACATCTGCACCTGCCTACCAGTTAGTTTAGTGGGCAAAGAGAAGTGACTGATAGTTGTAAGTTTCAGCCACACAAAAAACCTGTTTTTGTGTGAAGACTTGCAAGTGAACAAATTCACCAATTTGCTTTCTTTTAAAATATATTTTGCAAATTGATTTCTATAAAGGACTTCTTTGTTGGGAGGTGGGCAAGTTTAGCTATTATATTATAAACTATAACAGTATACAATTTTTTTAAAACCTGAAGTTTTATAACTAGGGAAAAATCTAATTAAAAAAATCTATAAGAAATTTAGTGAATTATATATTTAATTCAAAGTTTCACAAATGTTAAATTTATTCACTTCATTTAAGCACATGATTTATTTTTAAAAGCCACCTATTCATATTTTGAATGAGATGCTTCTCATTTTAGAACAATATTTTTGATTAAAATTTCTCTTTTAGAATTTGCAAACCAAAAATTAAAGCACATGTAAAAGAGCAAAGTATATTTAGCACGTAAGAAATCATGAGCATCTGGGATTTGATATTAAGCATATATCTTCATATTAAAGTATATATATATTTACCTATACTTTTAAATTTTTAAACAATTGATCATAATTAAAAAGCATGCAATACTTTTGAAATAGCCAGAACAAAATACAATCGTTAATTTATCCTTAGATCAAAATTTATCCTTAAATTAGTAGCAACATAGTATTTTAAACATTTCATAATTGAAGAAAATTGCAGGTAGCTAATAAAGCTACTGGAAGTAATATACTAGTTAAAGACAAAGTACCTTACTAAAGAGAAATAAAAATTGCATGTCAGTATCTAAAAATATGGGAGATGTATGTAATGTAGCACATTCCATCTAGTGCCATTACTTAAATTGCTACTTTTCCTCAACAATCTATTTTCCGGTGACGCTAGCAAGTAAAATAAATGGCAATTTTACCTGCCAAATTTGGCACAAAAAAGAATCAGCAACTTCATTAACAGAACAATGCTTTCAATATAATTTTTTTCCTTTTCCATCCAGTGCCAAATAGTAGAACAATTCAAATCAAGAAATCTAAGCAAAATTACCTCCTCTTGTTGAAGTTTTACATGCTTGAATAAGCAAATGATATACACAGAATGCTAACAAGACTATCCTCCGTGTAAATTAGCGTATTTCTTATATTGCAGCTTAATTCTAAGCTCAACAAAAAGGAAACACCTCCCCATTGAGGTAAAGTTCTCAATGTGTGGTGTGGTGTGGCATGAATATATGATCATTTAAAACCCAATGGAATAGATTAAACCTAAAAGACTTGAACTGGATGAAACTTTTGGTTAAAACATCCTTTAATGCACCTACACCACTAATGTGGAATGGATCTGAACAAATCTTTCTTCACTCTTGGATATGCTAAACTAATGGAAAACAATACCCACTCCTAGCAACCTTGCCAATCACACTGGCTCTCACCCTTTCTTGGTGTTTTTAGTAGCTGGGTATAAACAAAATCAAATTCTTCCAAACCTCGTTTCAAATCTGATCATAATAACATTAATCCACAACTCTCCTATTAATCTCACTGAACCTGCATGATTAAAGAGATACATTAAGCCAGTTCTAAGTAATCCACTAGATTTTAACAGCTACATATAAGCACCTTTTGTCCAACTGGGTGAATTTGGTAGCAACTAATAAGTTTGTCTTATGCTTATTGACAACAGATGTGCTATGTTTAATCTTCAGCTAGTTTCCTTACTCTTGTTCCATAGGATAACTATACATTGCACATGTAAACAGCAGTTTTAACATTAATAAAAAGACAACAAACTGGGGCAATAGCAGTATAAACCCATCATCATACTGGCATGATAAAATATGGCTAAGAGCAAATACATCCATGCAGAGCCAGGCCCAAAGTCATTTGCGCTAAATTTTAAAATGGCATGGTTTATTTTATCATTTCCCCCTTAGAAATAGAATACATTAAAAAAAGAAAACAACACTGAATCAGAACAAAAATTCCAGTAGTGGTAATATCCATATGATGAATGCCCTTTGGTTTTCTTTGGAGCCATCTACCTTTTTGTCACTTGTTCAGAAAAATGAGTCCAAATCAAAGAAGGGGAACATGCACTGAAGGCCTAACATCGGTCAAGTATTTTAATAAACATTAAACTCACCAAATCCTCAGAGGAATCCGACAATGGGATGCTATGAACTACCTTTTATAGATGACAAATCTGAGGCTCAGAGAAGTTAAAATAACTGCTCAAGTTTCCACAGGTAGCAAAGGATTACAGCATATTCAAACCCAGGTTGATCTAGTTAACTTCAACTGAGCCAATTTAGGTATTTGTTGATAAGTTCATTTGGAAGGAAAAATCCAACAGCAAGAGTCAATATTTTATTGCAAAGAATGGTCTCTATAATAATCATTGGTGTGGTGATTCCATGACGCCTGGAGTTGTTAACAGTAGAGTGTCCACGGATAAGAGAAAGGCTCTCAATTGATAAGGGACAGATGCCCCAAAGATCCTGATCCCTTCAGCCCTGTGCCTTAACAGTGTAGGCGCGCCCCACAGTGGGGGAAGGAGGAACTGCAGGCTTCGTGGGCGAGCGAACCACAGCAGGGTTCTGAAGGCGGGGAGGGGGAGGGGCAGAGGCCAGCGGTGATTAGTCTACCAGTCTCACTTGACAAAATGTCCCAAAGTGAATCACCAAGAGGTAAAAATTACCTCTCGTTGTAGCCTCAACAAAGGCTTCATAAAATAAATGAATAATACGTTACTAACTAAAGAATATTAGAACCTTACAATATTAATCGATACTAACAGGTCTTGCCAGTCTACATGCGTATGTTTTTAGTCTTATTTTTAGAACTTTCCACGTATTTTTCATACAACAGAAAAGGACTGCTTGCAAAGTAAAAGCTATTTTAGATTCTTTTAAAAAACAAAATGTCTATATATTGAAAAGGGAAGAGACATTGTTTCTTGAGTGCCTACTACATGCCAGCCACTGCCCTACTCGTTTGATTTTTACAGAAACCGTGGAGAATATTAACCCTACTTTACAAATGAGGAAAACAAAGGCTCAGAAAAGATAAGTAACTTCTACTGCTTTCATAGCAGTTTCAGGACTGGTATTTAAACTCAAGTCCATCTAACTTACAGCCTTTTCCTATATACCAGTGTTTACATAAAATACTACTACTTCAGTGGCTGAGAGATTAAGTAATTTTTCCAATTACATAATTGGTTAGTGACTGGTAAATTTCATCTCCTGTTCAAAATCTGTTGTTTTAAACACAATATTACATTATTGTTTCTCCACCATCCCTTACCTGGCCCCAAACTAAACATGTCAGTAAATGCTGACAGGTAATTTTTACAACTGAACATAATGGAGGAAGAATAGGAGTGCCTACCATATGTCCTTATATCCAATGTGATTAATGTTGCTTTTTTTATAAGATGGCCCAGTTTGCAGAGTAGAAGATGTGATAACTATGCTACTTATTACTTCAAATATTAGGATATTTGAAGTAAATACTACTTCAAATAGGGTTCCCTAACAAGTTGTCTTGCAAATTGATACACAGTGTTTCTCCGAAAATAAGACCTAATCGGAAAATAAGCCCTGGCATGATTTTTCAGGATGCTCCTAATATAAAATAAGCCCTACCGTATTTCCCCGAAAATAAGACCGGTCTTATATTAATTTTTGCTCCAAAAGATGCATTAGGGCTTATTTTATATTACGAGCATCCTGAAAAATCATGCTAGGGCTTATTTTTTGGTTAGGTCTTATTCTCGGGGAAACACAGTAAATAAAAATTCACAAATGTTCTGTCCTTTGTACTTGAGACTTTCTATTTCTACCAAGACTTTTTTGAGCATTTGTAAAAAATAAAGTGCTATGAAACCAAGTTAAGTATTCTAAAGGTAGGTCCATTAAAAGAACACCTTAAATAAATCACATCCATAAAAAAAAATTTAAGTATTAAATTTACCTAAATTTAATAAATATTCCTGAGCCACATGTCTACAATTCTAACACCAGGATTTCCACAAAATAGTCACAAGTCACAAAACACGTAATCAAGAACACAGAGATTAATTCCCAACAATATGTTGACCCTTTAAATGAAATCCTTTTCTGATTTATTGCTAACATTGCTCAAAATATTTTTTAAAAACGGTTTGAATTAAGCCTTTGTTGATCTTTTTTTTTCATAGCTTCAATGATGATACATCTCTGACCTTTGAGTTTTAGAAACTGGCACAGTTATGTAGAACTGGGTCTGGTGAATAAGATTGGAAAGATCACTTATGGCTAAGCAACAAGGCAGAAATGCTATAAGCCTGAGATTCTACAGATTCTTGGATGGAATAATGAAACAAGACACCAAAAGAATTTGTGGGATATATTACTATGTATTTTTCAGTGTGATCTGCGGCTTTGGGACAATTTTATGCTTGAATAGTCTGAATTAACTTTGTCTTTCCATAAAAAGCAAAGAGCAGTAAGAAGTTAGAGTACTTAGGATTTTTATACAAATCAGGATGTTAGAGCAAGAGAAACAGAGACGAAAATCTGTGCCCAGGAGTGAGCAGCCCGACCCCCCCTCCCCCACCCCTGGAGCATTTCATCCTTAAAGACAATCAATGACCGGGATTCTGGAAGAGATCACAACCCCCTGAAATGTAATTAGAATTGTGGTAATAGAAGATAAAAGCTGCTGTGATGATAAAGCATGCCAGACCCTAGACATACTAACTGGAAAAGAGAAGAAAGAGCATTATTTTCAGGATAAATTCAAGTGGCTATTCTAATGAAATCTGAAGGTTTAAGAATAATTTTTTTAAACCCCTAATATTAGTAGTAGGATACATTTTTTAAAATATATAATTTTACTAGGACGTATGTTTCATTCTTTCAACGTATTTATTGAAAGCATACCGTGAGCCACGCACTGTAGACAGAGTAAATCAAAACCCAATTATTATTTGAATAATGTCAACCCTTGTTTGTTGACTTGCTCTGCTTTAGTGGTTAACATCATAAGCTTCTGAAACCACTGCCCTATTAACATATTCAGTTACTGGTTTCCACAGTATACTGGCATTGACATTTCAGGTTTAGAGAATTATTTCACAAGTTTATGCCATATTTTTGGTTCACGCCTCTCGTAAGCAAAATATGCAAACACACAGCTGCTCTCATGTCCCACAGAGCAAGATCTATTCCACAGATCTCTGACTTCCACCAATAACCAGCACAGATACAAAAGGAACCTCAGTGAAGAAAGCTATGTTTTCTTAATAATAACAGTTGTGTAAACATAAGGTCTTCTCAGTTAAAGGGAAACCAACATCAAAAAGCAGTAAAACATAGAACCCTAAACCTCTCTTTCTTTGAAGAAACCCGTTTGAAGCGAGGTGTTTCTAGTTATGGGTGAATGAAATGAGAATTCAGCCGCAACAAACGGACATCCAGTCATATGAAGGACTAATTAAATCCATCTGAGAAGCTGCATCTAAAACTGCCTCACACATTTCAAAGGAAAGCACTAGTCTGCCTTTTGCGAAGACATCAAAACCTTCAGTCACAAACGCCTCACATCGAGGCCCTACAACAGTGTTATTTTTATGGACTACAAAGCTCCATAAAAGTAATGTTAAGAGTTTACACTATTGCATTACTGAAAACTCAGAGTTAAGGCAGAACATTTTTTCCTTCTCGCTAGCTGAGATTTCTTTCTTGCAGATCTTCTACAAGACCTCAAAAAAACAACAACAACAGGAGATGCATCAATATTTAAAATGTTTCATATATTTGTTGAGTGGAATGGTTAGAAATTAATAAAATAATTAGCCATGGTTGCACAGTTAACTCTATTGCTGATGCAGAAAACCAGGATTTTGATATTCAATTAAGATTCTTGAATAGTTAATAAAAGACAGCAAGAACTCAAAACTTTAAAAACTTACTGGTTTGAAAAAAATATTCCTATAGGCATTATTTGGACCATGGAGTGGTAAAAGAAAGTTATATTCAGAATTTGGAATATCATCCCAACAGCATAAAGTAGTCTTAGTATTTATCCTACCAAGCCTGTCTAACCTCCTGTAATTAGTTATGGTGAGTTCATATACTCATATGGATCAAGCACATTTTTTTCTTAAGGGACACTATTAGGCCATAAGCTCCCTATATATGGGAAATTCAATACTTCAACTTTTTTGCAATATGGTATATAGAGAGAAAACTAATACCATCCACATAGTTGTGAAACTCAGACTTTCTTCCCTTTGCAGAGAGCTCAATAAAAAGGCAAGGACCCAGGAGTCTCTGGCTTTGCTCTTTTTATTTACCAAGGAACCATGAGTGAGTCACTCAATCTTTCAGGCCTACTGTGTTCTCTACTATTCAACGACGAGTTGGCCAAATTCTTATAACTTCTGTAAAACAGGATAGAAGTTCCTCAAAAAAATTAAAAATAGAAGTACCATATGATCCAGCAATTCCACTTCTGGGTATTTTTCCGAAGGAAATGAAAACACTAACTTGAAAAGATATATGTACTCTTATGTTCATTGTAGCTTATTTACAGTAGCCAACATATGGAAACAACCTAAGTGTCTGTCGTGCGGGGAGGCCTGCGGGGTCTCTGCTCCCGCTCCCCACATAAGAATGCAGGACATGGTGAGGCCAAAACGGAACACCCACGGAGCCATAGGTAGGGGAGTCATACCGCTATATTCTCGCTGGCGGCATCCGCCTCTCTGCAATCCACTCTTGCTAGCTCAGCCACCATCCTCTTGCTGGCCCCCATTTGCTACTAGTGTAGCCACAGCAGTTATATTAGTGCCCAATGGCTCACTGGTTACAGCTGATGGCCAACTAGCCACAGCTGATGGCCATTTGATCACAGTCAACGGCCGTTTACTACCTAAGCCAGCACCTTTCTATGTGAGGCTGAGAGCCTGGAAACTGCTTTTTGGGGCTCTGTCCCCACAGTGTCCATCAATGGATGAATGGATAAAGAAAATGTCACACACACACACACACACACACACGCACACACGAATATTATTCAGCCATAAAAATAAAAAATAAAAGGAAATCTTGCTATTTGCAACAACAAGGATGGATCCTGTGGGCATTATGCTAAGTGAAATAAGTCAGTCACAGAAAGACAAATACCGTATGATCTCACTTACATGTTGTAAACAAACAAACAAACAAACGAAGCTCATAGATACAGAGAACAGACTGGTAGTTGCCAGAGGCGGGGGTGAGGACTGGGTAAAATGAGAGAAGGGGAGGTCAGAAAGTCCAAAGTTCTAGTTATAAAATAAATAAGGGATTCTAATGTACAGCATGGTGACTATAGTTAATAATACTGTACTGCATATTTGAAAGTTGCTAATAAAGTAAATCTTAAAACTTCTCATCACAAGAAAAAAATGTGTAACTGTGTGGTGGTGATGGTTAATCAGACTTACGATCATTTTGAAATATATACAAATATTGAATCACTATGTTGTACAACTGAAACTGTTACATGTCCACTATATCACGATTAAAATATTAAAACAAAATTTGAAAGATTGTATACTCAATCCAGAATTATTTAAAGGTAAGGAGCAAAGATACTAGGGAAGAGGAGGTCTGTCAGTGAGAACAAGGGGGAAGGCGGGCCCTGAGCGACCCCTTCAGAGGCTCCACGGCCTGCAGAGCAGCAGGCCCTCCATGCCAGCCTGAGACATAAGCCAAACCATGTCCTGATTGCTCCTGCATATCAGTCTACACACACTGACAACAGTCATGCTAGTTTATTACCAGTCTCTGATCATTAAGAATAGTCACTATGAATAGGACATATGATTTCCTGAAGAACAGTGAGAAATTTTATGAAATATTACGCAGTGACTTCTTTGTTTTTCATCTCTGAAATCTGACCTGCCTTCTTTCGGTCTCGGCTTGGTCATTATTTTCGTCCTCAAGCCTTCCACAATCACCCCACATCCCGGTTAGGGCTCCAACGTTTTCTCCATAGTGCCCATCTCTCTGTGTTGTCACTCACTTGTTCTCCATGAATGACACAGCTTTTGCCCTTGTCACCCTCAACAGATGACAAATTCTACAAGGAGGTGCAGACATCATCTTTCTTGATTACTATTGGTTCTCCAGGACCTATGTCATAGGACGTACTCAATAAACAGCTATTAAACTATAATACAACTGAAATTGTAAATGTATAATGGTTCTATATATATCAGAATTCATCTAATGGCTGAGTCACTCAGAAAAGGCACTTCAACAGTTTGTTTCGCTGTTCATTTTATTTATAAATAAGTTTGAGGGGGCAATAAATATATCAAAATGAATAAAATGGTTTTTAAATAAATTTTGTGGTAGAAATTTTACCCATGTCTATAACAGGATACTAGATTACTATGGATATTTTATAAGGGCTTATAAAATTGAACTGATTCAACCTGACTACCTGATGTCAATACTGCACGTTTTATTCTAAATCAAATTCTTCAGAAAGTAGCTGAAACCAGGGGATAATATTAAAATCCTTGAAGTCTTAATTACAGTATTTGCCAACTCTAATATGGTAACAACCAATACCATTTAATGTCTTTGATTTCCAAAGTAACTGGATTTTATAACTTACTTTTTTTCATTTAGTCACATAACAAGTTACTTGACTCTTGACATGACTGAGCACAACATGACTGAGTCATTCAAGAGGATACAGGTGCAACTGTGAACCCAATTAGACAAGCAATTTTCCAGATTACATGGGCAGGAGCCTCAACTTTTTATGAAAATTCAGTCCTATGGTTCAAAAGTGCAATACCATCCCTACTAAACAAGGCTGCATTGAACAAGTAAATAGATCAAGCTGTGCAACGTTACTCTTCAGATTTGATTTTTCTACCTCGTTTATCTGACCCCCTCCTATCAGACATCAAGCTGATCTGGATGAGTTTGCTTTGAAAAATTACTCTTTAGCTTGAAGTAATGTCGTCACATTGGAAAGTGCTGTTACTTTTGGACCTTCTTCCTTAAACCAAGTGTAGGGGAGAATAATTCCATTCCACAGTGATGTTTTAGCAACAATGAAATTACTATGAATTCTGGGACCCTGAAAAAACTTGGAGAAAGCTCTCACTACCGTTTGTTATTAGCAAGACATACGTGTCTCTAACTCTTCTATATAGTAATCTCTCCGGTAGTTTACTCACCTAAAAAAAGGAAAAACGACAGGCTGTTGAAGGAGCTCTCCAAAGCTGCTCTGCCTCAATTTCCTTTCTCTCACTCATGGTACTCTTCTTTCTTTGCTTTTGCCAGTTTCTTCATTTAGATCAACCTCTAAACATAGACAATTAATTAAGTGATCACCAGCAACTACCTCCAAGCCAGAGTGCTGGCTGAAGGGGTTTCCATAATCGTACTATGTGTACTTATATGTTAATGCTACAGCTCTTAATTCAATGGGCCAGCTGCTCCTCCGACTACTTCCCTGGATGGCCTAAGCACTGCAGGAGTTTCTTGGCAGGTAATTAAAATTCCATTATTTCAAGAGTTCCACATTTTTCCAGACCCTCACACTGCACAGTTTTGAAAGCTCTAAAAATCAGTATTTGGGGGGTGAGGGGGGTGGGGCGGGGGTTGTTGTTGTTTGTTTGGAATACATAGTATATAAATAGAGTTCAAAACTTAAAAAGTACTAAACAGACATCTAATATAAGGTATGTATTCTTCTCACTTTTGTCATAGGGTCAGCCATCCAGCTCCCGAATTCAAAGGCAACCACAGTTATTAGTTTCTTGTGGCTCCTTCCAAAGATATTCTAAACACATAACAAGCCTAAGTACATATATTCTTTTACACAAATGAATGTGCATTGCTTTTGTCACTTAATAAATCAGCACAAAGAATGCTCAGATCCTTTTTCACAACTACACAGTAGTTCAATGCTATGGATGTACCAAATTTATTTAATTATCCCATTTTGATGGACCTTTTAGTTGTGTCCAATCTTCTGCTATTACAAACAAAATTGCCATGAACATTCTTATGCATCTTCTACACGTGAACATACCTGATAATATAAATTAATTTTGTCAAATTGCTTTCCCTGGAGGCTGCATAATTTGTACTCCCACCAACAATGTAGGAGGGCCTATTTTCCTACAATCATGGAAGAATCATGGAGAGCATTGCGAGAACATGAATAAACCACAAAAGTGTATACAATATTATGTAAACAATGTATCTACTTTTAAAAAGTACACAATTAGAGTTAAGAGTAGCTGTTACTTCTTTAGAGGACTATCACATTTTCACCTTTGCCAAAACATAGGTGGAAATGGTATATCATAATTTTATAATACCTGAATTTCTGTGTGTGGTGTAGCACAATTTCTCATGAGCAAGAGCCATTTATATTTCCTTTGCTGTAAACCATCTTTGAACATTTTTCACTTGGGTGAAAGATCTTTTCATATTGATTTGTAAGAGTTCTTAATATACCAAGAACATTCCCTTTTCATCACTAAAATGAGCTGCAAATTTTCCCTCTGGCCTGTTGTCTTTCCTTACAATGGTTTCATATTTCTTGAAGAAAAATTTAACTTTTTTTTTTTAGCAATTACCTTCACTTATTTTCCTAGTAATTTTCTTCTCAAATGGGAAAATTACTTTATCAAGAAAACAAATGTTTTTGCCAAAGTGATTTCATGTGTATACAATATTACATTTTCCTGTTAAAAAATATCCATTAACAGAAAATATTTTCCTTAAATAGGATAGTGTTTTTTTCTATTTTCTTTAGTATGCTTTTTTAAACTGGGGGCAGTGGATGGGAGGTGGGGGTCTAAGTAAAAAGAAAAAAATTACCTAACAAGAGAAGTAGTTTACATGATCATAACCACTGAATTGCTGTCAGAAGGAAAAAAATGTGAAGTTTTAAATATAAAATTTTGCATAATTTCAAAAACTTACTTCAGATTTCTATCATTTATCACATATAAGACAATTTCCTAAATAGGTTTACACTCCTTTATCAAAAAGCCCCTAATGGTACTATGATATTCATTTTAAAATGCTACTACAAAAATGTTCTTTTCTTTATCTGGCTGCCTACTGTTCACTTAAGCCATAGGTAATTTTTTAACAAAAAGCCTACATTAGGTAGAAATGTAATAATGAACTGGCCTTGTTTGCTAATGTTCTTTTCATGTTCAAGAGTAACAGTCTATTCTAAAAATTCCACCATACAGGCAAAAGGACAGACACAATAATATTGTATTTTTTCTACGTATTTGAAAATTATTTCTTTAATAAGAGAGCCACCATAATTATTGTCCTGTCTTTATAAAAATTCCAGTAACTACATGAGTTAGCATTGCTCTCTACAAATAGGATAAAAAGAACAGAGATTTGAAAACAAAGAAAATAGTACTTGGTGCACAAAATTATTTATTGGTATATGCTAAGTTCATTTCATTCTTAACCTGTATCAAATGTTAGGTAAAAATACTTAAATAACTCTACTTAAATTTCAAAGTGCTCTTTAAATATCAAAACTAACTGGTGGAATGTTTTCTTAATCAAGAAATCTAGAACAAAATACATGGGGTAGAACAAATGGGAAAGGATTGGCTATATTTGAGAAAGAAAACCTCAAACAATGCGTATATAATTATTTATTATACACCCATATGTAATTATTATTTTTATTCTTATGTCATCACCATAGTCTTTCTTTAAGAAGAAAAATATGGGGTGGTAATTTCAATGATATGAGTATTACAAAACATTTCCCTCCCTTCCACCACAGGCATCCAAAGATGGGACAATTTTACATCAACTGAAAAGAACATTGTCAAGATAACAAAATGAAAGCACAAACTCTTTTAGATGCAAAATTGTATCTATTTCAAACCTTATACTGCTCTTAAAAATTGTTACTTGAATAAAACTGTAAAATCACTGCTACAAATCAGTATTTTGAATTTTAACACCACTTTGAAAAATACATTAACATCTACAACTGGTAATGAGATACTAAAAATACTTAATAACAGCTACTCTTAACTCTGTGTATTTTTTAAAAGTAGGTACATTGTTTACACTTATATGATTCATTTATGTTTTGTCCATGCCTTCCATGATTGCTGACTAGTATGACTGGAACTTTAACATTCAACATATCACAAAGAAAATTCCTTTTATTATGTAACACAACTATTCTGCTTAGAAATAAATGTATTATTCCTCTTACTGACAATGATTTATCCACAGTCTAACAGAGCTAATTTTCCATAATAGTGCTACTATTCATCAGAATTTTGTCTAGCAAAACCACTTTGTAAAGTTAGATAAAGAGAGGTACTAGTACACAGGCCTTGGAATCACATTGACCTGGGTTTAATCTTAAATTCTATACTCACAAGCTCTGTGACTTCGGCTTTGTCTTTCTCAACCTCACTTTTCAAAATCATCTGTAAACTAGAGCTAGTAACATCTACCTTCCAGGTAACTACTCTCTCACTTAGAGATGTTTGTAAAGTACGTACCACCGTGCCTGGAGCAAGGCACATATTCAGAAAACAGACCAAAATAATCTGTTGCTTCATGAAAATAGCTTTGAACAGGCTAAAATAAGTATCAAAAATAACAATGCAACGAGAACGAGACTGGGAAATCGTTTCTTCACTCCACTGTTTATGGAAAACAAATAATAAAATAAAGGAAGCATACACTTCCATAATAAGACATTAAAGTTACTTACCTAGAGAAGATACCTGATTTTTCAACCAACTTTGCTCTCCTATGCTACCACTTCCCAGTGTTTTTCCTATACTATGATTTCAAGGCAAATCCTGGTTTATACATAAATTACGTTCTAAGTGGTTACTCATTTAGTCATCTCTCCCAAGTACAACTTCACGTTCCCCTAGATCTTCCTTTCCCCCAGGCAGTTGAGTGTATTCTTCTTTCTTTCCTGAACTGAATTAGTTGAAGGCACCTCTATTAAGGCATTTATCACTGTATTTTAATTACTTTCAAGTCTGCCTTCCTTTTACCACCCTAACTAGAGATTGTTTATGTGGATACCGCCAATGTAAACTGCCTTTAATTCATCTTTTTTTTCCCCAACACAATATCATATTCATATTAGCAATTTTTCATTGCTTCCTTGGGGCAGATTTCTAGAAATGAATATGGACCAAAAGAATATAAATGGACCAAAGAATATAAATGTTTTCAAAGTCTTTGATGAATGTCATCAAATTATTTTGCAGAAAGGGTACATGAGTGAGTGTGTGTGTGTGTGTGTGTGTGTTCCTATTTAATTCATCTTTGAGTTGCTGACATCCAGCCCAGGCAATAATTATTTGGAAAAGTAATTTGAAATATTTAGAAGGTAAAATATATCTACCATAGTAACAAGGATATAAGTAAGTCTAAAAATACTTACTTAATATTCGTGATTAAATACTCATGCTAGATCTGAGTCAAGGTGCTGGCTAATCCAGATGTACAGCCATTTGAAGAAATGCCAGAGTGTTTTCCAAAGCAGCTGCACCATTTTACATTCCCACCAACATCTACGAGCATTCCTATTTCTCTACATCTTCGACAACATTTGCTATTCTCTGACTTTTTTTTTTTTCTGGTATCAATCAAACATTATCTTTATTATTATTTTTTTTAAATTTATTGGGGTGACAATTGTTAGTAAAATTACATAGATTTCAGGTGTGCAATTCTGTATCACATCATCTATAAATTACATTGTGTGTTCACCACCCAGAGTCAGTTCTCCTTCCATCACCATATATTCGATCCCCCTTAGCCATCCTAGTGGGTGAGTGTTGCTATCTCATTGTGGTTTTGATTTGCATTTCCCTGGTGACTAATGAGGTTGAACATCTTTGCATGTGCTTGTTGGCAATTGTATATATTCTTTCAAGAAATGTCTAGTCAGATCCTTTACCCATTTTTAATTGGGTTGTCTTTTTATCGTTACACTGTTCTGTAAGTTCTCTTTATGTATTTCAAGTATAGTGCTTTACTAAATATATGATTTGCAAACATTTACTTTTGAGAAAGACCAATTTATCTATTTTTTTTTTCTTTTGTTGCTTGTGCTTTTAGAGTCATATCTAAGAAACCACTGCCACAGGTAAGGTCACAAAGAGGTACCATTAAGTTTTCTTTAAAGGGTTTTATGATTTTATCTCTTACATTTAAATGTTTTATCCATTCGACATAAATTTTGGTATACAAACTCAATATGAATACGAGGTACGAATCCAACTACATTTTTTTATATGTGGATACCCAGTTGTTCAGCAGCATTTGTTGAAAAGACTTCTTTTTCCATTGAATTATTTTGCCACCTTTGTCAAAAATCACTTGATCGTACATTTATGGGTTTATTTCTGATTCTCAATTCTATTGATCCATATGTTTATCTTTGTGCTACACTCTCTTTACTACAAGACAGTTTTCTAGTAAGTTTTGAAAGAAGGAGGTGTGAGTTCTCTACCTTTGTTCTTTTTCTCAAGATTGTTTTGATTGTTCTGAGTCCCTTAGGTTTCCATATGAATTTTAATATCAGCTTGTCAATTTTTGACAAAAATAAAGCTTGGATTCTGATAAGAATTACACTGCATCCTAATTTGGGAAGTACTGCCATCTTAACAGTATTTCAACTTACGAATATGAAATGTTTTCTCTTTATTTGGATTTTCTTTCGTTTCTTTTTCAACAGTTTGTAGTTTTCACAGGATAAATTTCACACTCCTGTTAAATTTATTCATACGTATTTCATTCTTTTGATGCTCTTGTTAATTTTCATAATTTTATTTTTGGATTGTTTATGGCAAGTGAATAGAAATAGAATTGATCTTTATATTTTTATTTTGCTAAATTTATTAATTGTAATAGTATTTTTAATGAATTTCTTAGGATTTTCTATGTACAACCACGTGTCATCTGCAAACAGAGATTTTTACAATTTTCACCAATTATACTTGGTTTGCTGCACAGAACTGCAGTTCTAAAAGTGGATCTCTGACATTTAACTTTTAATGTAAATTTTATCAATACATAACTTACTTGAAATTGGAAGAAGAAAAAGATTCTTATTGTAATCGAAAACTGCAGCAAAGTTTTATGTCTATCAAAAAGTTAAGTTTTGACCTTTCTATAAACAGACAAAAAAAAATTCCTTTAGTAAAATGAACTGAAAACAGTTTTTAGAAAAACTGAAAAACATTATTTTCCTTGACCATACTAAATGTTGCTTTTGATCATTTATATTTTTTCTTTTTAGCCATTAGCACAAAACTTATATTGGTATGCCAAAATTCAATAGTCTAAGAATTCTGGTAATTCTTAAGAAGTAGTTTACAAAGTCTTTAGAAAAATTTCAATCAGTGTTCACTGTAACAAATGATATCTAGGATCATATATAAATGTTTTCTAGTTTATTACTAGTTAACAAGAATTATCAGGCAAAAAAAAATGGAGTTCATATATAGTACTCATTTTTCTATCTTTGGAAAGGCTGAATTCCCAAGCTAATTTTCTTCACATCAAGAGCACTCTGACATTTTTCTCTGAAGTGAATTGTCTTCGATACGAATTTTGTCCTTCATCATCTTTGAGATAACAAATGCATTAATCTTTTCCTTAATATTATGAACTATCTTGTCCAGTTTCACATTACACAGAATAAAAGAGAAATGGAAACCATCTTAGGAATCCAGAAGGGAATTGTGAAAATAATATAAATAAAAATAAGTTTGTTTTTGATACTTTTGAGTTTATCATCTTAATAAGCTAAATAATATTTCAACTTTGTGTTTACCATGTTTCATACTTAATTAATTCTTAATCTATTCATTCTCACACTTGTATTCAGATCAGAATAGACCTAAAACAGGTAAAATGCTTCACCTCTTCTACTTCTTCACTTAACCTTATGTCTACAGTGCTTTCTTCATTTCCCCAAATTTTTATCCTCCCCACTTTTTAATTTTTCATTAAAAATGCTAATTTACACTGGTTTGTGTATTTTTAAAATTTTAGGTAATATAAAATGCACTATCTTAATCATTCTTAAGTGTACAGTTCAGTGGTATTGAATATACACGCATTTTTGTGATACCATCACCATCATCCATCTCAAGAATTATTTTCATCCTGCAAAACTGAAACTCTATATTCTGTAAACAACAATTCCTCTTTCTCCTCCTCCCAGCCCCTGGCAACCACCATTTTATTTTCCGTACTGTGCATTTGACCACTCTGGGTATTGTATGATTTGGAATCATAGAGTATCCTTTGGTGACTGGCTTATTTCACTGAGCATAATGTCCTCAAGGTTCATCCATGCTGTAGCATGTGTCAGAATTTTCTTCTTTTTTAAGGCTGAATAATATTGCATTGTATGGATATATCACATTTTGTTTATCCATTTATTAGTCCATGAACACTTAGGTTGCTTCCACCTCTTGCCTACTGTGAATAGTGTTCTGAATATGGGTGTGCAGATATCTGTCAGAATTCTGCTTTCATTTTTTTTGGATAAATAATCAGCAGAATTGCTGGATCATATGGTAGTTCTACTTTTAATTTTTTGAAAAACCACTGAAGCTGTACCATTTCGCACTCCACCCAACAGTACACAAGGATTCCAATTTCTCCACAACATTGCCAACACTTACTATTTTTTGGATTGTTTTTTTTTTATAGCAGCCATCCTCAAGGCTGTGAAATGGTGTCCAATTGTGGTTTTGACGTGTATTTCCCTAGTGATTAGTAATATTGAGCATCTTTTCATGTGTTTATTGGCCATTTGTAGATCTTATTTGGAAAAATATCTATTCAAGTCCATTTTTAAGTTGGGTAGTGTGTTTGTTTTGCTATTGACTTAATGGAGTTTTTATATATTCTGAATAATAGCTCCTTGTCAGATATACACAAATGTTTTCTCCAATTCTGTGGATTGCCTTTTCATTCGTTGATTGTGTTCTTGATGCACAAAAGTTTTACATTTTTGATGTAGTCTAATTTATCTATTTTTTTTCTTTTGTTGACTGTACTTTTGATGTCATTATCCAAGAAATCACCATCAAATCCGGTGTTATAAGGCTTTTCCCTTGTGCTTCCTTCTAAGGGTTTTACCGTTTTAGTACTTACAATTAGTTTTTTGACACATTTTTAGTTAACTTTGTATATAGTGTAAGGTAAAGGTCCAGGTTCCTTATTTTGCATGTGGATATCCTCTTTTCCCAGTACTTTTTGTTGAAAAGTTTGTCTTTTCCCTTTGAATGGTTTCGGAACTCCTGTCAAAAATCATTTGACCATATATCTAAGGGTTTATTTCTGGGCCCTCAATTCTATTCCATTAGTCTATGTGTCTGTCTTATGCCAGTACCACACTGTTTTAATTACTATGGTTCTGTAACAAGTTTTGAAATCAGGAAATGTGAGCTCTCCAACTTTGTACTTTTTCAAAATTGCTCTGGCTATTTGGGGTTACTTGAGATTCCATATGAATCATAATGGATTTTTCTATTTCTGCAAAAACTTGGTTGGGATTTTGATAGGGATTGTACTGAATCTGTAGATCGATTTGGGTAGTATTAACATCCTAACAACATTAAGTCTTCCAATCCATGAACATGAAATGGCTTTCCATTTATTGCATCTTCTTTAATTTCTTGCAGCAACGTTTTGTAGCTTCCAGTGTATTATAAACTCCATTGCTGAGTTTTTCCTAAGTATCTTATTCTTTTTGATGCTAGTGTAAATGGAATTGGTTTTGCTTTGTGTATTTTTAAATCTTACATAAATAATATCATTAAGTACTTATATTTTCACTTTATTTTTCACTATTATTATGGTACATACGAGTATATACATAGTGAATGTGTAACAACATGTACAAGAAGGACACAGAGCACCTTCAGGATAGCTCTCACCCGTGGGGAGGAAAAGGGCAGAGTAAGATGATGTAAAGAAGTGATTTAGCTATATCGATAATGTTTTTGTTTAATAGGGTATCTGTATGGAAGATCTGTAGATTTGCTGTACTTTCCTCACTTGAAATATCTTATAAGTTAAATTTTTACACTAAATAAAAAAACTCTAAAAACTTGGGATATCTGAAGCATACTGTGGGCTAAACAAATATGACTTTGCCTGTACTACCTCTGTGCTCATTAGCTGTCATCTCTAGGCTAATTTTTTGTGATGTGGCAGTAGGTGATCTAGAAAACAAAGTAAATACGCATAGTCACACCTCTCCCCTCTGAGACCCCAAAAGCAGGGTTCCACACTATTAAAACCTTCATACCAGTGAGTCTTTACTTACTCCTCACTATTCAACTTGACTACTTTCATAATACCAATGTTGAATGAAGCTCAATACAAATATGCTTAGGAAAAAGGAATATATATCAAAAGCACTCTCTTTTCATTAGGTGTGATGCTTCTGATAGCTAAGCCAATAAATATGGGAAGTAGTTTTTGATACTATATATCAAGGTGGATATCTTTCAAAGAATTTTTTAATGCATTAATTTTGATATTGTTTTAAAACAGCACTACTTTCCTCAGGAACTAAAAAGTGCAACAGGAGATAATTCTACAGTAAAAATTCAAAGACACCACTTGAGCTGTCAGGCCAATGGTCTCTAGTGTTTCAACATGGAATCTAAACAAGCACAGAGAAACAACAGCTCTAAGAAGTAACCCGAGCAGTTTTCTTATTAACGCAAGGCACCGCTTAGAAAAACATAGTATTGGGATATCAGATTACCACTACAGTGGTGACTCAGGACAGAACTGAAAATTATGCTAAAGTCTACATTTTTGTAAAGTTAACCTTCCCCCAGGAAAATGCTACATTATATTAATACTCTCTACTATTCAATACATATAATTTGCTACTCAACCTGATGTACAGTTAACTGTGCACTTATAAAACTATTTTTTAAATGATCATATAGAAAGGAGGAACATAAAGAATCACATAAGTTCATAACAAAATATATCATAGAACAACTGTTTAACTCTATCATAGCTTTCATTTTAAGGGACTTGAGTGAAATATCTTTTAGTAATAAGTGCTTTGGCAATTTTGGCATATAGAAGGAACTACAAAATGTAAAGACAACCAAGGAGACTATCCTTAATTCATGAATTCATCTCACTTCCTTGTTACTGGCTGCCACATAGACATCAGCTTCTCCAGTGTAACCGCTTAGCACTTATCCAGCACACAGTCAGCATATTGTAAGTATTTGTTGAATAAATGAATTCTCATTAATTCTTGACTTGTGGTGTTTTCTAGCTGGGAACAAGAAACTGCCATGCACCTCAAAACCTCAGCAGGTCTTATTTCAGTGAAATTACATTATTTTGATTTTCATATCCTGTTTAAATCTTTTGACAAAAAGTCATTTTTCTCCAAAACAAAATGACATTTCAGTGCCACTTAGCTATGAGAAAAGAAATGTAGATGAATATAATATTTATTATGCTAACTATATAGCAGTTTCTGTGGGTTCATGCTGAAAGTAAAAAATGACACTAGTTAAAATAGTAACTCTTCATGGTATTTTTCTGGCAATGGCAAACAACAGAATTTAAACATATTACTTATACCTCAGTACAAACACTGTTTTACTGAAACATTGTTCAGTACAGACAAGAATTAAAGTAGTTCTGTCATGGATACTATCCAAAGGGCTTAAGTTCTTCAAAACAAAAGGAATGTGACCATAAGATAACTTTAGCCTCAAGAATGTCTCACAACATGAAATCTCAAGAAAATGTTATATGAGGTTTCAGATTACTTGTTTTAAAAGAATGGTTACCTACCACAGCTATCATACGTTTGGAATTATAATTAAAGATGTTCTTCTCTATAACAAAGCCAAAAGTATCTCAGTAACAAAAGAAAAATGAATCAGGTATGCGGGAGTGTGTGGCTATATCTAGAAATGTATTTCCTAATTGCCATCAGAGACCAAAAAATTTCCATTTACATTCAGCTTCCTAAAGATGAAACAAATATATAACTATGTTATAGATTCAAAAGATGAGAATGACTGAAGATGTTAGAAATTGTTTTAAATATTCATGTCAAGATTACCAAAAAAGAAAGAAAACTTACAGAGAACGCTGGCCCACTGTTTGATGCCACAACAGCATGGACTTCATCATTCAATTTTATTGAAAGCTCCCAGTTAGCCACTTGTGGTTTAACAATAGGAACTCTGAAGTAGAAAGAAAAGAAAAAGTTAATAATTTTATATTATTCTTTCTCAGTTTTTTTTTTTTTTTTTTTTACTAGTAAGTGTGCAGAGTAAAACTACCAAAGACTATATTTTTGAACATTTTATTTAAAAGGTTCTACCCTTGGAAAAAAAGATTTCAGATTTAAACTAAACAGACTTTTAAAAAGGAAGAATGAAACACAGACACTCCAAGGACAACAGCAATCATTCTGGTACCATCATCTACTTTTTGAGTTGCTTAATTGTGACAGTCCTTCAAAAATTAACCTCCTTTACGTAATATTAATTTCTTCTCAATATGTGGTTACTGTCCAAGACTGTTTTTAAAAAATTACAGTGCTAGCTAGTTTTTTCTGTTTTCCAAGTTTAATGAGCAATAATTGGTATGCAAAAAACTGCCCATATTTAATATGCACAACTTGGTGAATTTGGACATATTTATTCACCCATGTTGTCATCACTACAATCAAAGTAATAAACTTTTCCATCACCTCCAAAAGTTTCCTTTTTTGTCTCTTTGTTTTGATAAGATACGACATCACTGATGCCGGTCTTTACACACAGGTCTTTTCTTAAGTACTATCAATATTAATAGTCCAGACAAATTGGGTCAAGCAGCCAGAGACAAAAACATTTTTAGAATACAAATGTTCCACACAATTTTTAAACTTACAAAATTTTAATCATTTCTGAATTAACCTCAGTATTGCATGTTTACATTATTTATAGTTGTGAAGTAATATTTACTAAGCAATAAACATGTAGTATCCAGACTCTAGCTTAAGTCATAGTTCTGAAAACATGTTGCAGGTTATGTTTTAATTTGATCGCACCACACACACACACACACACACACACACACACACACACACACACTGATTTCATAAGGATTCGCCACAGTCAATTATAAAAAAAGTCATCATCACTAAAACTTTTGACGGCCCTGTTTCCCCAAAAATAAGACCTAGACAGACAATCAGCTCGAATGTGTCTTTCGGAGCAAAAATTAATATAAGACCCGGTATTATATATTATATTATATTATATTATATTATACCCGGTTTTATAGTAAAATAAGACCCGGTCTTATATTATATTGTATAAGACCGGGTCTTATAGTAAAACAAAACCGGGTCTTATATTACTTTTTGCTCCAAAAAACCATTAGAGCTGATTGTCCAGCTAAGTTTTATTTTCGGGGAAACACAGTATATTCAAATCACTTCTAGATACAATGTCTAATAAAGGATGATTAATAATGTAGGTGACAACTTGTATTTGGTCCACTACTCATTATTTTCTGAAGATAAAGAAATGCTTTAAATACTATGGAAGTGAAAATCAAAGTAAAAAGAATGCATCGACGAATCAATAATAGTGCACACTGTAGGCTTGGAAAATTCTTTTTTGGCAATTTGAAGTGGATTGTTCCAGAGGACAAAGCTTCACACTTGAGAGCGAGAAAGAACAACAGGGGAGCACACAAGAGGGAGAGGGGAGAGAACTCAAGCAGAGGTGCAGGAAGACGAGGGCGGAGCACTTCTGTGCCTGACTCCACCTGTTTGGGCACCTTTTCCACAGGGCATTTGTTTCTGTTTGTCTCCCCCATTGGCCCGTGGGCTCCTAAAAGACTACCACGATCGTGCCTTAGTTTTATATCCTCAGCCTCCAGCACAGGTGGGGCAGAAGTGTGAAAGCACTTGAGGAGCATCTACTGGGTACGGACACTGCACAGGGAGGCCGAGTCACCCCAGGGACAGAGCATGAGGTACTGAAAGAGTGAGACTTGAGCTCCTAGATTGCTACTGGGCCGCTCTTGGATGATGTCGGTACATGGCCTCACTAGACTTCACTTTGTTTGCTTTCAAATGGGGTTGCCTCCCTGACTTCTCCAGGGTATTGTGATGACAGAAAACACCCTCTCCGCTAGATTACTGTGCAACGTGGCTTTCTTAAATCTTTGCTCTCCTGTATGATTACATTACTCTCTTGCTCAGAATTGTTCCATGGTTTTCTACTTCACATCAGGTTAAATTTTAATTAGCTACCTACCATTCAAGTTCCTTAAAAATAAGGCCCCAATCTTTGTATCCAATTTCATTTCTGATGATTATTCTCTGACTTGTATACCTGGTTGGTCCAAGCTATTACATTGCTTCACAAACCAAGCCAAGCCAAGCTAAGAGGAGCAGGAGAACTAAGCACAGTGGTTACAAACTCAGGCTCTGCTGAAACTCTGCAAAAGCTGGTAGACAACCCAGATCCGCCATTAATTAGTTCTGAGCTTGAGCAAACTGTTTAAGTCTCAGTTTCCTTAGGTATAAAATTAAGCTAATCATCGTATATACCTCATTGTGATGTATTAAGGATTAAATTAAGTAATGCACTTAAATGCTAACTTTTATTATTATCATTAGTCCTAACTCTAGGACTATACTCATATTTCCCCCTTAATTGAAATCCCTTTAAAGAAACTTGGACTCCTGCTCTCTGTTTCTCAAACTCACAGATTTTTCAAGAATAATATTCTCTCTCTCATAAACTGTTTCCTAACTATACTACAAACTTCAGTGATCTCCCTTCCATTTAACCTGTATTATGTGCTTAATATTTTCACAACTTAGTGGCCCAATGGAGGTAACTCTTTCAAGTAAGCGTGGAGACCCCTTTGAGTTAGGCAACAAGCCTCTGTTTCCAGAGGAGTTGGGAAGTTATTGATCCTGACATCCTGTTGGAACCCAGAACACATTTTCCCACAGAAATCAATCTTACAGATGGTGGTGAAATGGTGGTCAGATAGTACAGAACCCAACTACTATTTATTTTCCCATTGTTTTATTTTGATCCACATCTGTTTCATATATGTTATAACCTGCCCCAAGAGGGATCTTGTGGAAAGAGCACAGGCTCTTTTGAGTTAAAATGCTGAGGTCTAATCTCAGCCCATTCTCTTACTAGCCATGTACCAGGGAATTCCTCTCCTTTTGAGACAAAATTTTTGCACTGGTAAAATAATGGATCAGAGCAGAGTTGGGGAAGTAACAGGGTACAGCTGTTGCTTCTTCTGAGCACACAACTCCTGAAGTGGCACTTTTCTAACAATTTCTGTTAAGGTAATATGTTTGTAGGTTATAGGAAAGAGGCTTTACTGTAAAAGCAAGACCTTGAGATATCCAGAAAAAAATGGTCAAACTGTGGAATCTCTTTAAGAGTTCACTCTTCTACCAACAAAACGTGTTAAGATTCCTCCTGGATTTATATAAGTTTGAAAGTAGTTTTGTTTTGTTCTGTTTTTAAATAGATGGGTTTGAGCATATATGCCCATATAAATATAAAAAGATCTGCAGTGGAAATACAACTATAATAAACTATAAAGATAATACATACCAACCTAAAAGTACATATGCTCTTTTTCTGCAAAATCATTGAAATGACATTAACAATGATTGATAGCAATTCCACCAGCGCAAACATGTTTTTCATGGTAATAATTATCTAAAGTTATATTTTAAATTTAAAAAAAGAATTACATTCAGCCAGTATATCTAAAATAGTCTCAGAGAAGATTTTTATAAATGACTCTCTGAAAAGAGTGGGGGAACTCTTGGAGCTGCTTCACTCAACTCACCATAGTAATGACACACAGAAAACAGTTTCCTTTACTGAAGTAGGTATCTGGTGAAAGTGACGGCCATCTGATCAAAAATTTCATCTATACAACTTAACTAGTTATCCGCAAAGCTGATATCTTGAAGCTACTGCTTCAAACCACAAGCAACCCCCCCCAACAAAAAAATGGCAAAAGTAATTCACATGAATAGCTACTCATAAAACAAATCAAATAATAGCTCTTACCCAGACCTGTCTACTTTGATTATCATCAGCCAGCCAGAATGAATATGGTCAATATAACTAAATTTTTCTATATTTTATGACAAAAACCATCAGCTAATTGTCACAAATGTTAATGCTCATACATTTAACTTATTAGAATATTTTAATCAAAAAAGTACAAGGAATACTAACTCAAATACATTGCTACTACATGTCATTTTTTAAAGCAGATTTTATGTAAAAATAACTAACAGCATCTTTAGTTAGCAGGGATTATAAGCATCTCAAAACCATATTATCAGACACTCAGAAAAGCCGGTTTTCAATTGTGCCATTACCTATTTAGGAGTGAAATACTGAGCTAAAACAATGTTAGTGGTCAAAGAATCATTAAGCAATCCTTCATCATAACTTTCACAGTGGGTGGCCTGTAAAATGATCAAGAATAATATGCTGCATTCCATAGCCGCAGAGGTCAGCTTCTGCATACAAATCTTCGCAGGAAGAAAAAGGCCTTCAGAAAAGTGGGCCATTCATCTGAACCAAGTTCAGAGAATTTCCAGCACGGTGAAAAGATATGTTATGCAAGCACATAGATGTATTCAGTGGGGGTAGACAGAACCAGCTACGTGGAGACTACAAAGGAGCCCTCCCATGGCTCATGAATAAGTCGAGGAAATGATCAGAAAAAAAAGAGAGAGATGTTTAGACAGATGGCCCACTTTGAATGCCTGAGACAGGGCATAAGCAATTTTAATGAAACTTTAGATCTAGCATATGAATTGTTTCTTATTTCCTCCAGGAAAAAAAAAGAAACCTAAAGAAGACAAAAATTCAGCAGTTCACTGAAAAATCCACTTTTAGGAAGTAGGGATGGAGGAAGAGTCACAAATACAAGTTTTATTAGTGCAATAAATTCTTGTAAAATTCTGCAGAGAAGCCATCAGCGATCAAGATGAATGTAAAAAGCATGGAATGAACAGATTAAAGGAATTTTAAACAGAAGTCTACTGCCAAACCAAACAAAAATCTAAGTCTTATTATGTGAGAACTTACAACACTCCAACATTAAAGTTCATCACTGTAGAAGAAAGATAAAAGCAGCATTTTCAGAGAATCCCTTCAAAGCTAGAAAATGTCATAGTGGAGGAATAGAATTCTGCCTATATGCAATTTAAAATGTGTACATTCGCATATATGAGTCCTTGTAGAAGAGCATGTGTCACAAAATAGTGCCTAGAAATAGGGAACACACCCAAGTTTAGTGTCATTAGCATTGCAAATGATTACAAATGAATCTAGAAACAAATAATAATGTTGCTATAATCTTACATATTTTAAAATTATACACACCCTGTTTCCTTCTTCCACCAAAAACAATTTAAGGTTCTCAATTTAAATCTTCGGGACAAGTAGCCTGGGAAGGCAATCTAGATTAGCCATCACCCCCACAGGCCCAAGACAAAGACAGTAAGAATACCTAACTGACGTGTTGATTAAATGAGATAAAAGCAAAATAGAATGCTTAGACTAGTGCTTGGCACATAAATGCTAAAGAAGAATTATCATCATCACCATTGGGTGTAATATCTAAAATTCTCCTCTATTATTTCAACAACCCTGTTATTTGTTTAAATATTAATATACAATTTACATACAGTGAAATCCATAAATTTTACGTTCCACCTTTTACCTTTCTAGTACAAATGCCCCTTCCACCCAACAGCTGAACTATCGTTTAGACCAGGGGTGTCCAAACTGCGGCCCGCGGGCCAACTGCGGTCCGCAATCCATTGTTAATTGGCCCGCAGCAAATTCCAAAAATATATTTAGTTTACTTAAATAAACCAGGTGAGGCAATAGTACTTCACCTCGAGTGAGTGGCCCGGCTGTTTGTGTATTTTACCGCATATGGCGCTTGGTGAAAAACGTTGAAAAAAGTTTGGACACCCTTGGTTTAGACTAAAGTTTCACATAAACAGACTCCAAAAATACGTACTCTTACGTGTGGCTTTATTTTTTTTTGCCCAGTATATCTTTGAGGTTCAATCATGCTGAATAATTCATTCTGTTTTTATTGCGGAGTGGTACTTTATTGTACAAGCATACTAAAATTAGTTTATCCTTCTATTGAAGGATATTTGGGTTGTTTCCAGTTAGGGGCTCTTGTGAATAAAGCTGCAATAAATATTCTTTGTAAAGGTCTTTTTTGAGGACCTATGTTTTCTTTTCTTGTGGATAAAAAATCCAGGAGTGAAAATACTATGGTAAACATATGTTTAGTTTCATAAAAACTTCCACACTGTTTTCCAAAGTATTAAAACATATCTCTACTCCCACCGCAATGGAATTTGCTCCATATCCTTGCCACCACTTGGTGGTGTTAGTTTTTCTACTTTCTAGCCAGGCTAGTGGCTGAGAAACCACATCTTATTATAGTTTAATGTGCATTTCTCTTATGACTAATAATGTTGAGCACTTCAACCTTACTGCTTATTGGCTACTTGTACTCAAGTTTTTGCCCATTTTTCATTAGGATATAGGCCTTATTATTATTGATTTAGGGGAGCCCTTTATTTTGGATAGAAAGCCTTTGTCACATTTATGAATTGTGAATATTTCCTCCCCCTCTGTGGCTTGCTGGTTAATATTCTTTCAAATCTCTTACTTTCAGTTTTTTGCTTTTTTAAAAATTAATACTTAATTTTCAGAGCAGTTTTAGGTTTCCAGAAAACTTGAGCAGGAAGTATAGGGAGTTCATATATATCCTCACTCACCTTACCGCTGACACAGTGTCCTGAATTATCAACATCTTGCATTAGTGTGGCACATTTGTTACAATGGATGAGCCAATGTTGACACAATATTGTTAACTAAAATCCATAGTTTACATTAGGGTTCACTCTCTGTGCTGTACATTCTAGAGGTTTGAACGAACGTATAATGACATGTATCCACCATTAGGATATCATACAGAATAGGTTCACTGCCCTAAAAACCCAGTGCTCTATTTATCAACCTGCCTTCCTGCCCCCAAAATCACTGGCCACCACTGATCTTTACTGTCTTTACTGTTTTACCTTTTTCAGAATGTCATATAGCTATAATCACACAAAAGGTAGGCTTTTCAGATTGGCTTCACTTATCATTTTACATATTTATTTCCAAATGCTATAACAGAAGTTCAAATTTTAGGAATTAAAATAAGACAGCATTGTATCTTTCTTCAAGGCATGATGGAGTCTTCTTTAAGAATATTTCTTCCCATAATTATAAAACATGTTTATATGATTGCTCTCAATTTAGTGACATGAATAACCTTTGCAAGTAGAGATGTCAAGAGTTCCTGGGCTACTACCTAGAAAGTAGAAGTGGTACACATGTGTGAACCAGTATTCTCTCCTTTCTTTCCTCCTCTGCCTTTGAATGTGAGTGATTCAAAGTTAAAACAACATCGAGAAGTTCCAGTTCCTGTAAAAGTGGCAGAGTAATTTATTTCCAACTAAGCCGCCTCCATATAACAATTATAAATTCCAGAGAAAATATACAACATGTAACAATTTCTTAAAATTTTAAACAGCCCATTAACATAAAATTCACACATCATAAATTTATCCCATCTCAAAGTATACAATTTAATGTGTTTTAGTATATATATATATATACACACACACAGAATTTTGTACTCACCACAGCAAACACTTCTAAAACATTTTCGTAATCCCTAAAAGGAAACTCTGGACCCATTAATAATCACTCCATATTGCCCCAACAAACTCTGCAGTTCTATGCAAATACTCATATACTTTCTCTCCTATAGCGTTGGCTATTTCTAGATATTTCATACAAATGGAATCAATTGGTCTATTGTGACTGCCTTATTTCATTTAACATAATGTTTTCAAATTTTATCAATGTTGTAGGAAGTATCAATACTTCATTTATTTTTGATGAGTAATATTTCATTCTATAAATATACCATATTTTAATATTATATATCCATTTATCTTTTCATGGACATTGGGATTGTTGCCACTGTTTACTTATTGTGAAAAAAATGCCCCTATGAACCTCTGTAAACAACATTTATGTGGGCATATGACTTCACTTCCCTTGGGTATATACCTACGAGTGGAATAGCTAAGCTGTGTCATATGGTAATGTCTTACATTTTAAGAAACTGCCAAATTATTTCCAGGTTTGCAACATTTTACTCATAAATTCCCACCAGGAATGTATGAGGGTTCCAATTTCTGTATATCCTCACCAATATTTTGTTATTATCTTTTGATTATAGCCATGCTCGATGAGGGTGTACAAGGGTGATCAAAAAATGCGGTGAATGTTCAAATAAAAAATATTATTACAGTAAAAGACACATTGCCATTAATCCCCCTCAAAATACTCCCCCTCACTTCAAACACACTTACCCCATCATTCTTGCCACTTTCTGAAGCAGTTCTTGAAGTCCTCTTCTGTGAGTGGCTTTAGTTGCGTTGTTGTGGCTGCCTTGATGTCCTGAATCAATTCAAAACGTTTACCTTTCATGCTCATTTTGACTTTGGGGAAGAACTAGAAGTCGCATGGTGCAAGATCCAGTGAATAAGGTGGATGAGGACACACCATAATGTTTTTATTTAACAGAAATTGCCATACCAGAAGCGATGTGTGACATGGAGCCTTTCTGTTGTGATCAAAGAATACAGTGAATGCTGCTGCCGAGTGCCATCCAATGGAAAGGCAGGGATTTTCAACATGGGAAGCAGTGCATCGGACTTTAGTAACAGTGTGTGCTAAGTTTCAACTTGTTCGGTGCAGTCAGTCGGGTGTGAGCTACGGTTGAGAGAAGGTGTGTTTTAAAGTGTGCCGTAAATCATCCTCCATCATGACAACGCTGTGTGTCATACATTGCTTCTGGTACAGCAATTTCTGTCAGATATAAACATTACGGTGTGTCCTCATCTACCTTATTCACTGGATCTGGCATCGTGTGACTTTTGGCTCTTCCCCAAAGTCAAAATGATTCAGGACATCAAGGCAGCCATGACAGCACAACTAAAGCCACTCACGAAAGAAGACTTCCAGAACTTCTTCAGAAAGTGGTAAGAACAATAAGTATGTTCAAAGCAAGAAGTGGTGTTTTGAGGGGGATTAATGGCAATGTGTCTTTTCCTGTAACAAATTTTCTTCTTTAAACATTCATAGTATTGTTTGGTCACACCTTGTATATGAGTCTTGCACTTTGTTTTTAAAAAATTATACTTAAGTATTGTGTTCTTTTTGGTGCTATTATAAATAAAATTTTTGTTAATTTCTTTTTCGGCTTGCATACTGCTACTGTATGAAAATACAACTGGTATTTACATATCATTCTTATAACCATGTAACCTTTTTAGAACTCATTTATTAGTTCTAACAGATTTCTTTGTGTGAATTCCTTTTTTCCACACACAAAAAATCATGTCATCTACGAACAGTTTTACTTCTTCTCCACCTTGATAACTTTGATATTTTTCCTTCCAAACTGCCCTAGATGGGAACTTCAGTTCAGTGTGGGGGAAAAAGTAACAACAAATATGCTTTTCTTATTCCTGACCTTAGGGGAAAAACATTCAGTCAGACACCATTAAATAAGTTAGCTGTAGGTTTCACAGATGGTCTTCATCCGGTTGAGGAAGCTCCCCTCTATTCCTACTCAGTTGAGTGTTGTTGTTGTTGTTTTTATGATGAAAGGGCTGCTAAATTTTGTCAAATGTTTTTTCTGTATTTATTGAGATAATCTTATGATTTTTGTCTTTATTCCATTAGCATGGTATATTACATTGACTGATGTTTGGAAGTTAAATCAATTTTGTATTTGTAGGATAAATCTTACTTGAATATGGTGTATAATCATTTTTTTCATTCTTGGATTCAGTTTGCTAATATTTTGTTGAGGATTTTCACATTAATATTTATGAGGGATATTGGGCTTCAGTTTTCTTGTGACATCTTTATCACCTTTGGTATCATGGTAATATTAGATTCATAAAATGAGATGCAAATTTTTTACTCTTTTTCTATTTTTGGAAGAGTTTATAAAGGATTAGTATTAATTAATTTCCTTCTAAGTATGTCATTGAATTCACCAGTGAAGCTATCTGGTCCTGGGTCTTCTTTCTGTGAAGTTTTGTGATGACTAATTTCACTCTTTAAATCTATTCAGATTTTCCATTTCCTCTTTAGTCAGTGTCAATAGCTTGCATCTTTCTAAATTATCTAATTTGCATATAACTGATCTCATTATACATGTATAGTCTTTTTTATTTCTGGAAGGGAAGCATGGATTCCCCCTTTTCATTACTGATTTTAGCAATTTGAGTATTATCCCTTTTTCTCTTGGCCAGTCTATCTAAAGGATGGTCATTTCTGTTATTTTTCCAAGAACCAAATTCTGGTTTCACAATTTCCTCTATTGTTTTTCTTTTCTCCATTTCATTTATTTACACTTGAATCTTTAGTATTTCCTTCTCTCTGTTTGCTTGGAGTTTTGTTTGCTCTTCTTTACCTATTTTCCTAAAGTAAAACATGAAGTGATTGATTTGAGACCTTTCTTCTTTTTTAATGTGTTTACAGCTCTAAGTTTGTCTCCAACCAGTGCTTTAGATGCATCCCATATGTTTTGAATATGATATTATGTTTTTTGTTTTCATTCGTATCAAAATATTTCTTAATTTCTCTTGTGATTTCTTTAACCCATTGGTTATTTAGAAGTGAGTTGTTTCATTTTCACATACTTGTGAATTTCCCAAATTTCTTTTGTTGTTGATTTCTCATTTCATTCAGTTGAGGTTAGAGAACATACTTTGTATGATTTCAATCTTGTTAAATTTAATGAGCCTTGTTTTATGTTTAATGAGCCTTATGTTATGGTTGAAATAACTACCGCAAAATATGCTAGTTATGATCTATCCTGGAAAATGTTACCCATGCCCTTAAGAAGTTGCATATTCTGCTGGTGGATTAATTGTTCTATGTATTTCCATTAGATCTATTTGGTTTATACTGTTGTTCAAGTCTTCTACTTCCTTGTTGATCTGTCTCGTTGTCCTATCCATTATGGAAAGTGGTATATTAAATTATCCAACTATTATTGTTGAATTGTTGATTTCTTCTTTTAATTGTCTCGGTTTTGCTTCATATATTTGGGAACTGTGTTATTGGACATATACATCAGATCTCTGAATATGCCATTTCATTTAACATTGTTTTGTTATACTGTTGATGAGAAAAGAAACTGATTCAAGGTTGGGGCCGCTGTCTATTTGGAGTTTGCATGTTTTCCCCATGTCTTCATGGTTTTTCTCTGGTTACTCTGGTTTCCTCCCAGCTGCCAAAGATGTGCACATGAGTTGAACTGGCGTGTCTAAATTGTCCCAGTCTGAATGAGGGTCAGTGTTGTATGAATGCACACTGCAAAAGAAGGGATTCTGTCCAGGGTTGGTTCCCAACTTGTGCCCAGAGCTGCTGAGATAAACTCCAGCCACCCACAACTCTGAACAGGAATAAGCAGATTGGAAAATTTTTATTAGTCCTTCCAAAATGTATGTATAGCTCACATTTATTTCAATGTTTAATATTAAAAGTGTTTTTGTATCTTTATTTAGAAGCTCGGTGATGTTTTTGTGACCAGAAATATGCTGTAGGAACTTAACTCTTGTTTATGTCAATTAGTCTATGGTAAAACTGGATTCATTATATGTCATTTTGCTTAAAGTCAGTTTCCAAGAACTTATCAGTGAGGTAAGTGAAGACTTACTCTATGTTCATAATTGTTATAGATAGCTGATGGATTGACCTTTTTATCATTATAAAATATACCTCTTTGTCTCCAGTAACAATTTTTGTCATAAAAATGTTTTCTCTGATATTAGTATTAGTAATACTATTAGCATTACAAATATATTTGTGTGATACATCTTTTTATCCTTTCACTTTCAACATTGTGTCTTTAAATAAAAAATGTGTCCATTGTAGAAAGCATGTACTTTATCTTGTTTTTTACCCATTCTGCCAGTATCTGTCCTTGATTAGTGTGTTTAATCCATTTACATTGAATAATTATTGATCAGGTAGGATTTACATCTGCCATTTTGCTTTTTGCTTTCTATATGTCATTATCTTTTTTGTTCCACTAATCCAGAGGTGTCCAAACTTTTTTCAACATTTTTTACCAAGGGCCATATGAGGTAAAATACACAAACAGCCGGGCCACTCACTCGAGGTGAAATACGTATTGCCTCACCTGGCTTATTTAAGTAAACTAAATATATTTTTGGAATTTGCTGCGGGCCAATTAACAATGGATTGTGGACTACAGTTGGCCCACCTGCCTCAGTTTTGACACCCCTGCACTAATCCCACCATTAAGGCCTTCTTTTGTTTAAAGAGATATTTTCTAGTGAGCCATTTTAATTCTCTTGATGTTTCATTTACTACTTTGTAAAGCTATTTTCTTAGTGGTTACCTGGGGATTACAATTAGGACCTTATCTTTAAACACTATAGTTTCAGTTAATGCTAAAGTAATTGCAATAGCATACAAAAAATTTGCTTCAATATAGCTTCATTTCCTCTGCCCTCATCTGTCTTCCTGTCACACAAAAACACTTTTAATATTAAACATCTGTCTATATTGTGTGCCTTATATTTATAATTATTGACTTACGGAGTTGTCTTTTAAATCATAAAAAAAAAAGATGTTACAAAATAAAAAATACATTTACACTGCCTTTTATTTTTACCGATGTAGTAATATTTACCAGTGCTCTTTATTACTTTGTGTGTATTTAAGTTTCTGTTTAGTGTCCTTTCATTTCACCCTGAAGTACTCCCTTTCATATTTCTTGAGAGGTAGGTCAGCTAGCAACAGATTCTCTCAGATTCTACTTACCTGGAAATTTCTTAACATCACCTTAGTTTTGAAAGGATAGTTTTGCTGGATGTAGTATTCTTTGTTGACATTCTTTTTTTCCAGCATTTTATATATGCATCCCATTCTCTTTTGGACTCAGTGGTATCTGATAAGTTATGAACTCTTATGCTTATTAAGGAATATTTTTACATGTTAAGTCATTTTTCTCTTGCTACTTTTAGGATTCTTTTTGGTTTTGGACAGTTTAACTCTGATGTGTGTAGGTGTGGATCTCTGAGCTAACCCTACTTAGAGTTTTACAAGTTTCTTGACTGTGCAGATTAATGTTTTTCATAAAATTGGGGACTTTCCACCCATCATTTCTTTAAATATTCTTTCTGCTGCTTTACATTTCTTGTCTCTTTCTGGGACTCTTCAGCATGTATACGTTGGTACATTTTATGGTGTCCCATGGGTCTCTGAGGCTCTGTGTCCCACCCGCCCCCCTTCTGTTCCTCACACAGGATAAATCAACTGACAGATCTTCAAATTTACTGTTTCTCCTGCCAGTTCAAATCTACTGTAGAGTCCCTCTAGTGTACTTTTCCATTGTAGGCATTGTACTTTCATCTGTGGAATTTTTATTTGCTTTTTAAAAATCATTTCTATCTTTTTATTGACATTTTCTCTTTAATGACACATGTTTGCCATACTATCCTTTAATTCTTCATATCTGGTTTCCTTTAGTCCTTTGAACATATTTTTAAGAGGTAATTTAAGGTCGTGTATAATAAGCAAAACATTTCGGCCCCCTCCTGAACAGTTTCTATTGACATCACGTGAATGGGCCATATTTTCATGTTTCTCTGCATGCTTTGTAACTTTTTATTGAAAATCTGACATTTTGATAATGTTTCAAACCTGCAAATGAGATTCCTTCCCTTCACCAGGAGAACTTGGTCTTTTCTGCTAACAGTCTTCAGAGTGGATAATTATCTGTTTAATATCTTTCCATCCTATATTCTATTTTAAGTTTCCTAAAGGGCAGAAACTGCTTTGTTATTATTCTAGTATTATTTTACAGCATGGAGTGCTAACATTTGTTATGTTTGTAATGGTCTCATAACTTTTTACCTTCAGAATTAGTTATCAGCACTAAACTGTATATTCAGGAATTTACTGAAAGAAAGTGACCTTTTTAAAGTTGATGATCAAAATACTAGTCTTCCAGAAGACCAGTGTTATCTAGATCCAGGGCTATTTGTTACATATGAGCATGCAATATATGAAACTAGTCTGACACATTGTTACAAACCAGAAATTCCAAAGAGCACTACATGGAGGGTCACATATATATGTACATACACTTTTTAAAAGATTTTTTAAAGGTAAAATAAAGATAGTTTAAAAGAAAAAAAAGTGGGCAGCTTAATTCAGAGTTTATCATATACATTAAGGTGAAAACTTTAGAGACTGTATAATGGTATATGAAGACATTGCCATGCTAATATCTTTTCAAATAACAGTGCTTTCAAACAACATAGGTTACTAGTCTCTGCTCTTCCTTTTCTTGTCTATTTCTTTATATTTATTAGAATATTCCAAATTTCAAAATATTTACTCACAGAAAAAAATTTCATTGTAACTATTATTTGGGATAAAAATTAAAACGTAGCACTATAAAGAAAATTTAAGTCCATTTAATTTAATATAAAGACTAAGATCTAAATATATGCATTTTCATCTTTACTAATCTATCATTATTAAATTATTTATTTTAAGAAAAAGGTAGTACTAAACTGAAGAACAGATGTTAATAAACATAATGCCCAAATCAATCTCCTAGAAGAGATTTTAATCTTATTGTACTACACTACTTTACTCATCAACAAATACATAAGTCATTATGGTATACACACACACACACACACATACATACATACACACAGAAAAAAGCATTATACAGAAAAATCAAGGAATGACTTCAAAAGATATATTTTTCCATTTGCACCAATTTTATTACTTTTCAATTTTTACTGATCTCACTGACAAATCTCTCTAAACCATCCTTAACTACTTTTCTTGGAACAAGGTTATATATACAAATATATAAATATTCCTCCTTTGCCTACAGAAAATTCCCTTACACAGATCAGCTAACTTGGATTTTTAATAACAATCTTTGAATTATGTAAATTAAGCATTTGACATTTTATTATGAATTGATTTAGTATTGATTTAGATTTAACTCAAAAATCAAGGATTTCATTATTCTATAAAACATATTCAGAGTTCAAAGTATTGGGGCAGGGGGACTTAAACAATGCAAACATTTAATGCAACATTAAGCATGTGAAATAAAAACTTGATTGCCTAAAGAAAGCATGCTATGCTGTTACCCTGGTGACAGGTTAAAAAAGGGATTGTGAGCTGAATAGCTGTATGATATGAAATTAAAATGTTTCACATTGAACAATCCAAAATGAATTGGGAAAGGTTAGAGTAGAGGAGAGAGAAATCAATTCTCCAATGGCAATGGTGAATGGAAAAGAAGTATGAATAGGATTTGCCAGTGGGGTGCAACAGCTGCCAAATATCCTGCAGCCAAAGAATTACAATAATACTGATGAAGTGTGCAAGAGCTTTTGGAGTCATTGCAGGGAACACAGAAATTCTCCTACAATAATGAGGCTATTTTGTCTTCCATTCAGCTCTTATAGTAGAATTAAAGAAAAGAAAAATATTTTAACATGTAATATTTAGTAAAAAATGTATAAATATTATATATTCTCCACTGAATCAATATTTTATGCTTAATCTCACACAGATTTCTAAATCATCCAAGACAGCCTCATTAAATAAATGAAAATATCACAACAGAAATTGCAAAAAGGAAAGCTTAAAAGAAAATGATTGAATTAGAGTTTTTTCCCCTCTTGCTACTTTTAAGGGATTTCTTTGCTCGAATGAAAGTAGATATTTCCAAAGGCATAGTAGGGCTCTGTATGTTCCCAAATACACACCCAAAGTATTATTTTTTATTATAGTCAATTATCAGAACATCAACTTCATTGTTACAATAAAGTAGCTTATCTGAGAACCAATATGAAACAAGTGTAATATAAAAGTTGTGTTTTATTGTTATAGATGGTATAAATGTGTTAGTAATTTGATATGTCCTTTTAAATTCAGAGACATGTAAGTAAAAGAGCCAATATACAACTGTATAAAAATACTTGCTTTCACTTGGAAATTATTTTCACGTGGCTACTTTTTTTATGTTTCTTTTTATGTTATTATCTTTCAAGATTAAGATCATATTCCAAAACTTTAAATTTTTATCTTCTAATTGAAAACTTAACAGATGAATGAATTATAAATCTAAAGTTGGGAAAGAACAGTTTTTTAATAGCAAGAAAAAAAACCCATATAATTGCATCTGTCAGGTAAAAATCACTAAAAAAATTGATTGTCCATTTTATCAGGAAGCCAGATAAGGAATGAAAATACAATACAAATGTAGACACAATGACTGCAATTCAAGTGAATATAATTTCCCATTATGCGACTGAAACTAAAAGAGTTAAACTGATGACAGGCTCTGGAGCCAGTCAAGATACTTGATATGTTCTATGAAGTATGAGCTCAAAGTAGTGGTTATACACTGACTCCATACACCCAAAGTAATCCTCCATAAAAATGAATGCTTCATTTCTAAAAAGCTTTCAGGCTGAGGTATGTTCATCAGCATAATCAGAGCCCATAGTGAAGGTGTTCCTTTCCCTGAGTCTTTAACCTCTCCTCAAATACCAAAAGAGAAATTAGAAGGTCAAAGTAGAAACCAGAAAGTAAAATCGTAGCCTTCATGCAAGTCAAATAGGATCAGAATTAAAAACGATTTCAGGAATTATCCACTCCAACATTGCCATTTCTCAGAGGAGGAAACTAGAATTAAAAGTTGAAACATTTGCACAAAGGCTTGTACAACCTTGATACTTGGTAGTGGCACTGGGTCCCAAATCCTGACTCCTGACACCTCACTCAGTGCTGGTTCCAATGCACCACCCCAACCATTCTGAAATTTCCGTTCAGGCAAAGGAGCCAAAAGACCCAAAGATGATCTAATTGTCCTAGCCCAAATGACTAAATAGAGGGAATGCAATAAAATAGCCTAACAGAATTCTGGGTACCCATGAGCAGTGTTTAAGAGATGTGGGGTGCACAATCACATTTCTGAAAACTGCTCTTGTCAAGGTCTACTATGACCTCCACACTGTTAAAAATCAATGGTTAATAGTCATTCTTCACATTTGACATATTTCAGTTGAACGCTCCTGCTTCATTGATAGCCTTTCTTCACTTAGCTCTCTGGACTCCACCCCAACCTACTTTGCCACCTAATCTCCTCTGTTGTTAATTCTCAGTCTCCTTTGCTGGATCTGCAGCATCTTTTTGGCTTGTTAATGTGGAGTGCTCCTATCTGGTCTCCTGGCTTCCACTTTTACCCTCTTACAGTCGCTTACAACATGGCAGTCACAATGATCTTGTTAATATGCTCTTCTTTGCTCAAGACCTTGCAGTGGCTCCCATATCACTCACAGTAAAAACTAAGTCCTTCCAACAACCTACCTAACACACTTCCACCTCTACTACTCTATAGCGTGCTTACTCCTCTCGAGTTGCACTGGTCTCCTTGGTATTTCTCAGAAAGACCAGGCATACTTTGACCTCAGGTGCTTTGCATTTGCTGTCTGATGTGACTGGACAGTTTTTCCAGCAGATATTCATTTGGCTCACTTCCTTCCTCCTTCAGGTCTTTGCTCTCATGTGAATCTTCTTATCTTGCTAATCCTTCCTGCCATCTTTTCCATTAATGCACATTAAAACTCCCAACCTCCCTACCATCCACCCCCAGTATGTTCTATATCCCTTCCCTGTTTTGTTTTTCACCAAAATATTTATCATCATTTGATGTACTACATATTTTACTGATCTGTTTTGCCTCCATGTAAAGGTAAGCTCAATGAGGGTAGGATTTTTCAAGTCATTTCTTCTTTGCAAAATTCTCTAAGTTTCCTAACTCAACTCTCATAATGATCAATAGTGGATTTTAAAAGACATGTAATAATACTTAATATCCATATCTAATTCTCTGATTCAATAAGGAATAAAAGAATACATCCTTAACATAATGAAAACTATTTCAAACAGCTAACATACCTGTAGATACTGAAACACTAAAGGAATTCTAGTTAATCAGGATTAAACAAATATATATCATTGCCACTACTCTTGAAATAGAATCTTTGTCATTAGAGATTTAAAAAAAACACAAAACCAAACAAACAAAAAAATCAGAAAATTGGGAGGGATAGCTAAAATTTGATGGGCATTAGGTTAAGTATTATGTATCTCATTTGACATTGACAAAAACTCTTTAAGAACTACTATTATCTCCACATTACAAATGAGGAAACTGAGTCCAAGAGAGGTGAAATAATTTATCCTAAGATATAGCTAAGAATTGGCAAAACCAGGGAGAAATCCAAGTATCTGACACAAAAGCCTGTGCTCTTAAACATGAAACTATACTGGAAGTTCTAGCCAGTAGAATACGAGATAAACAATAAGTATTATAACTCATAAAAACGAAGGCATGGAGTTACTATTAAAAGGTGCAGTGCTCACTTTAGTTGATTATTCAACATGTATTTCACAGCAGAAAAATAGTCCAAGATAATGATAATACAACTCCCTTTTCAGTGACTGGTTTAGGAATGCACAGGAGGTTTACTTCTGGTTAATGAGAACTGAGAAATAGCTAGCAGGGTAACATTTGGGAAAGGTTTCCTCCCTTTTTAGAGACAGAAACAATCCTCTGACCCTTATCTAGCTTTGACTCCTGAAACTTCGGCAGCTGTCCTGTTATCACAGCCTTATGATAAAGGCCATACACAGAAGGAAGCAAGGCTAAGGCAACGGCAGAGAAGTGGCATCAACAGATGAAAGCATCGGACATCATCCCTCCTGTCCTCTGAACCTCTTGTTCAATGTGAGGTGAGAATAGTGTTAGTTTGAATCAGGGTTTCAGTTACTTGTACCCAAAAGCGTTCCAAGTGATTCAGTAGCTTATATGATTGTCCCTCTTGAAATCAAATGAAAAGTTATAATGACTTTTTAAAGTTTAGAAGGAAGAATGAAATATCACCATTTACAACAACATGGATGGACCTTGAGAATATTATGCTAAGTGAAAATAAGTCAAACTGAGAAAGACAAATACCATATGATCTCACTTATATGTGGAATTCTAAAGAACAGAATAAATGAGCAAACAAAACAGAAATAGACTCAGACATAGGGAAAAAAACTGTTGGTTGCTAGATGGGAGCGGGGAGGGGATGGGGGAGAAGGTGAAGGGATTAAGAAAGTGCAAATTAGTAGACACAGTATAGTCACGCGGATGTGAAATACAGTGTGGGGAGTATAATCAACCGTGTTGTAAAGATTAGGTAGGGTGATAGAGGGGCACTGGACTGAGCAAGGGGATCACGTCATAGACTGTGCAGACGCCTGACCACTGTGCCATACAACTGAAGCTGAAGTTGAATAATACTGTATGTCATCTATAAGTAAATATATATATATATAGTCACAGGAGGTGGAGTATGGCATCAGGAAGACAGTCAATGTTATTGTAACAGCTATATAAGATGTCAGAGGGGTAGTAGCTGGGGGGGAGGGGCTTATCACTTTGTGAGGGGTGTAAATGTCTAACTAGTATGTTGCTTTGTATGCCTGAAACTAATTTTTAAAAAGTTTAGAAAGAAGAATTGTTATAAAAGAAATACAAAGTAGTCCAATTCATAGAAACAGAAACTAAAATGTTGGGTGCCAAGACTGGGGGTAGAGACAATGGGAAGTCAGGTCGTGGCTATAGAGTTTCAGTTCTGCAAGACAAAAAAGTTCTAAAGCTCTGTTGCACAACATTGTGTAGACAGTTAACACTAATATAATGTACATTTGAAAATGGTTAAGATGGTAAATTATATGTGTTTTTCACCACAATAAAAAAAGAAATACAAATACCATTAGTGTCTCTTTACCAAATCATTTACAAAATGAGAAAAATATCCCATTCATAAACAACCTAGGAATAACAAAACAAAAATATAAACTATCTAAGAATAAACAAGAAATATACACTTAGAGTAAGAAAAATTATAAAGTTTTAATGACAGAAACAAAGAGACTTCAATAAATATAGTCATCTATTTTTTTAAAAGCTTCAACATTTGATGTCAGTTTTGTCCAAATTTACTATATTTCCAATATCAAAGTGCTTTCAAAGCTCAGCCAGAGAATGATCAATAAATTTTTGGAAAAGAAAACAAATTATTAACATAAGGATAGAATGACAAACAGTGGAAATGGAAAGAAAAGTCCAAAAATAGATCATAATATATTTGGAATTTTTCATGGGATGAATGTGACATTAATAATCAATAAGGAAAGAATAGACAAGTCAATAAATGGGACTGATTCTACTGGTTAACTATATAAAAAAAGTAAAATTAGATCTCAACCTCATATCACCCTGTAAAATAAATTTAAAATACGAAATGGTAATGTAATAAAGTAAAACTATGTAAGAATAGAAATAGAATAAAGTAAATATTTGATATAATCTTAGGTATTTTTAAAAACAAAATAAGAAATCAAAAAGAAAACAAATGATCTGACTAAATAACATTAAAAACAACTCTAATGGTGTCCTGTTTGCTGGATTATAATACAAGCCATCTTATTATTTACTTCACTGAAGATAACTAGATCCCAATTTCTACATTCTTATCATATTTATAGCTATCTGATATAAACAAATTAAAAATGCTGTTTCTTTTCTTGATAGCTTTCTTTTTTCTTATTTATAAAGCATTTACTTGGTTTTACACAACAACATAGAATTCATTTCTTATTTCTTTATAAAAATTAGGTGAAAGAATTTGGATATTAAAACATAATTATACAGGATTAATTAAACTCACAAAAGTATATGAAACAGGCCAAAATACATATTACTCCCATTACAGGTAAGCTTAAGATAAAAAAATATAACTAAGGTCACATTACTAAAAAATGGTATTGTTGTGACTACAATCTAGACTCCTAATTCTAAATTTTAGTCTTTTCTACTAACCACAGAATGCATTTATATAACATATGCACACCTACTTATATGTGTGTGCTGTGTGTTTGTGAGTGTGCATGCAAGTCACACAAGTGACAGAGAGTGGGGAAAGAAGAGAGAGTGAAGAAAGGGAGGGCAGCAGGAAGAGAGAGGAGAGAGAGTGGGGTGAGAGAGAGGGGAAGGGATGGAGGGATGGAAGGACAGAGGGAGAAGAAGAGGGGGAAGAGGAGGGTGAGAGAGAGAGAGAGAGACAGAGAGAGCGAGACAGAGAGAGCACTTGAGAACAAGCATACACTCACTGTTGTTGACTGAATGTTTGTATCCCCCCAAATTCATATGTTGAAGTATAATACCCAATGTGATCGCATTTGGAAAAGGGGGCTTTGGAGGTAGGTGGGTCATGAGGGTGGAGCACTCATGAATAGGATTAGTGTCCTTATAAGTAGAGGCCAGAGAGCTAGCTTGCCCTCTTTCACCATGTGAGGATATGGGAAATAGGCTTTCTGCTCCTTAGAAGAAAGCCCTCACCACAACCCCGCCACGCTGGCACACTGGTCTCAGACTTCCGGCCCCCAGAATTGTAAGAAATAAATGTTTGTTATTTTAGTCACTCAGTCTATGGTTTGTTATATGGCCCAAACTGACTAAGACACTCACATATATTTCTGTCTTGCCATCCTTGAGGTTATAAAGAGGTATTATTTTGGGGGGGGAGTAGGTTGAAATATAAGTAAACTACCAAAATCACAAAAAAAGAAGAAACTCATTTCACAAGATACACATGAATGAATTCCAAATGGATTAAAGAGTTACATGTTGCTGATTTAAGTGTTTAGAATTTTGAACACATCCTCTGGGGAATGGTGAAAGGCAAAGGAAGAAAGAAAAGGAAGCAAAACGCAAGCAAAAAGAGGCCATCAAAATCTAATAATTTACTATGTATCTGCAGTAAAAAATAATACTTTTATAAAACCCAGGGAATCAACATTTACTTTCAAATACCTTAAAACAGATAGATTTAATATAAACAACAGATAACAATGCCCACATCAACCTCAGCATGGCTTAGACCTGAGCACTGGGAGTCAAGGGCTTACTTACTGAGCCACATGCCCTGCCAAAGTCTCACAACATGCAAAGTAATCTGGAGATGAAAAACAGCCCTCAGCGAGGGAAGAGATCTGGTCACCAGCTATTACACCCCCAGGAAAGTTGCCCTGGCTCTCTCTAGAAGTGATCACCGTTACAATGATACATTAGTCAGATAGCTTAACAGAAGGATTAAACCATGGATTAGGAAGTTTGTGATAAAGCATAAGAAAGGCTGGAGGCCAATTTGCACCATCTCAAAACCTACCAAAAGAAAGCAACAGATGCAGAAATACCAATGAGGAAAGGAAGAAATACAGAAATTTACAGAAGACAGAGTGGCATTCTCAGTAGCATCTGAGAAGCTTGGGATGGCAGAGGTGGACATAAATCAAAGTAAAGCAAGGGGAGGGCCTAGCTCAGAAAGGTGAATCCTGACTTGTGAGCAACAACATTTGGACCTAAGGAAAACAGGCTTTTTCAGCAAAACTAAATAAAAGATTACTGAAGGGGACTAAATTGTTTTCTTTACTATTTTTTCCTCCAATCAATATCAGTTAGGGAAACAAATTATACCAAACCACAATGCCAACAAAATAATGGTAGCTTCAAATAACATGAAGCAATTGTTTAACACAACTTATAATGGTTCATTTCTGTCCATAAAAGTGTTTAAGAACAATTATAAAGAAAAATAACACCACGGTAAGTCAACATGTATTTATGTAGAAACTTAATTATGTTCACCAAATTTAGTCATCCTAAGAAAAACTGCTATTGTTTCTGACATTAACTTTTCTTTTTTTCTAAAATGCACTGCTATCTTTTTACTATCCAAATACTATGGGTACATATTATTGATGTCTTTTTCCAAGTTATAAATGATGAAAGAGTAAAACCCACAGAGAAATTGGGAAAATAAAATCAGCAGCCAAAACAAGCAACACAAAGGAAGGGCTGCAGGCTACTGCGCTTGGAAGCATAAACATTACACGAGTACGCCCGTGACAGAGTCATATGCAGCCACACCTGGAGGCTGACTCTTAGACTCCATTCCCAAGCCAATAATGAAAACAGGACTCTGAAGCCAAAATGTGAACAGTCAACCATCAGCTGTGGTGTCTGGACCTCTTTGGCGAACAAGCAAAACTCACTTAGAGTCCCTTTGCCTAAACAAGATTATGCTTTGTACTTTGCTAGATGGTATAGGTCTCTGTTGTTATGGGTGGTAGCAATTTCACAATAAATTGGCCTACTAAATAAGTGTTAAGTTCAACAGAAAATCAAACTCACCAAAAATAAATAATTATTTGCTAACAGATAATATGTGCACAATTATCTACATAACTGAACTTTTGGCCTACATATTTCATTAATATAATTTTTTGTAACTTCTAAAGGGTAATGAGTTCAACAGTAATATCAGAGGAGGAGGATTCTAGGATGATGGCAGTTATGCAGGTTGAAATAAAAGCACACAATACCAAGAAGCCACATGAAAAAATAAATATCTCAATAAAGACAAATACATGGACACTTATAAACGCTAGTAACAACAGCGTCTAAATCCACTTCTTGTTCTCCACATGACTTAAGAGACTAATACATTAGAAAAAAACAACTATGAGACTAAAAGCTAGTATTATTGTAACTTTGGTTTGAACTCTACATTTTGTTTTCTACCTTACTTAACAGACTAATGCACTTAAAATAATTATTGGTTTATGGTTTTGGACACAGACTATAGAAAGAAGTAATTCTGTGGCATCAACACTTGCACCCAGGCAACAACTGATCTGTCTTTACACTTTTGCCTTTCCTAGGAATTTCAAATAAATGAAATTATACATTATAGTCTTCTTTAACTGGTTTCTTTCTCTTCACATGGTTTTCTTTTTAGATTTATGCATGTTGATGCATGCATCAGTACTTCACTGATTTTTATTGCTAAATAGTATTTTATTTTATGGATATACCACTTTTATTTAAAAACTCACCACTTGATCTACATTATTATAATGAGTGTGTAGTGTGGTAGCACTGTGACTTTTCTTTTTATTTCCCTAATGATTGAAGATGTTGAACATCTTTTCATCAAGTTGTTTGCCATTCATATAACTTCTTTGATAAAGAGTCTATGACAATTTTTTTAGTGGGTTGTTTGGCTTATTTTTGAGTTGTAAGAATTATTTATACATTACAGATTCAAGTTCTTTATCAGATATATCTCTCTGAATACATTCTGCCAATTGCTACATTGTTTAGTAATTTTCTTGATGCTGTTTTTTGAAGGACAAAGGTTTGCTTATGTTTTAAATTCTCTGTAAAATAAAAAATATATATATTTCCAAAGATTAGTGAATAAAGAAAAGATATAGTCACAACATAATACTACATTAAAAAACAAAACAGAAATCAAACTATATTCCCAGTATACACATAACTCTAATTATGTGTATATATGTACATGTATGCATATATGTAAATATATATATGTACATACGTATGAGATTGGACAATTAAGTTCACGTACTCATCCTAGAAAAAGTACTACATATCTCATTGCTGAATATCACTATGGTCACCTTCAAAGTACTCCCCTTGAGAAGCTATGCACCGATGCCAGTGCCTAGTCCAACCTTCAAAGCAATTTTGGAACTCTTTTTCTGGAATGGCCATCAGAGCTATCTTCATATTACCTTGATGTCCTGAATGTCATCAAAATGTCTTCCTTTCAATATTTCTTTTATCTTTGGGCAAAGAAAGAAGTCATTGGGGGCCAAATCAGGTGAGTAGCAGGGTGTTCCAACACAGTTATTTGTTTCCTGGCTAAAAACTCCCTCACAGACAGTGCCGTGTGAGCTGGTACACTGTCGTGATGCAACGGCCATGAATTGTTGGTGAAAAGTTCAGGTCATCTAACTTTTTCACACAGTCTTTTCAGCACTTCTAAATAGTAAACTTGATTAACTGTCCAGTTGGTATAAATTCATAATGAGTAATCCCTCTGATATCAAAAAAAAAAGATTAGCAACTCATTCATGAATTTAATTGCCAGACCTCGTATATATACACACAAATACATACTTGGAAAGGAACATATCAAAATGTTAAAAGTGGTTATTAAAGAGTTTGTGGGATTATAGGTAATTTTTATTCTTGTCTTTTTTAAATCTTCAGAGTCTTACCAATGAAATCAGCACTCTGAAAAGAATTTGAACACATTTCTTAAAGGTCAAACCAGTTCACCATTAGCTATACTCAGGACTTGTGAAATAATCAAGGTCCAAATAACATATGAAGGTAAAGGAATCAGGATATAAATACTGTATTTACCAAAAGAATAAATAAAAAATAATACAAGGTATCATTCTGGTTTTTTAAAAAAATCTAGGATCTCTCCTATACATACATCCCTCCAAAACAACACTGTCCCAACAGAGCTTGATGAAAGTAGAACTGTGATGATGGAAAGGTTCTATCTGATGCCCAATACAACAGCCACTGACTACAATACAGCAGTGGCTATGGAGCACTGGGAATAGAAAGGTGACTAGTAACTACATTGATATTGACATTGAAATGTGACTAAGAAACTAAATTTTTAATTTAAATTCAAATAGGCACACATGGCTAGTGGTTACCACACTGGACAACACAAATAGGAAAAAAAGAACCAGATTCATGTCTCTAGTGACCATTTTCCTCTTCCTTCCAGTCAGTTAGTAATTTACTGATATTCTATTTTCTCTAATCTCTCCCTAGATATCTACTGAATCATAACTTTAAAAAAGATTAAGTCTCCTATACTTTTGTCTTCAGAATGAGAACAAAAAAAGAGGACTAGTTACTCCAAGATTTTCTGAGTAAAACTACATTAGCCACTAACATATAGACTGAACTCAAATTACTTTTTCTTTTACCTAATTCTTTAGGGGTAGTGTAAGCTTTTGAATTGTGCTCTTCAGAGCTGCTTGGTCACCTGCCATCTTTTTGTCTTTTTAATATTTGTTTTTCCTCTTGTATAAAAGCAAAAGGAAAGAAAAAGAAGTTGAAGTTACATAATTTTATCAACAGCATCACTCTAGCAAGAAGTGGATTATACTTGCTAAAGTAGGATTACTCTATCAAGTACACAGACATTTATAATAAATAATCCTGTCATTTAGGAGCATTAATATCTCAACGATTTTGTTTTATTTGCCCTTGGATAAAGCATGTTTTCCCTTTTGCTTAGGTCACTAGGAAGCTAAAACATACACTTAGGGCTCACAAATAACTAACTCAACTGATGTTATTAATAATTCCTTCCTGTATCCTAGAAATGAATTTCTCAAATATATACATATTTTAACTGCTAAGATTCACTCCTAAATTTTAGTATTATAACACTTCTCAAAACTTTTTTCAAGATGAACAAAGTTATAAAACAGAATTAATAAATACAAATTACTAGAAGAGATTTCCATAAGGTTTCAGAATATCTTCTTACCTCTAATAACGTCCAAATTAAAGGGGCCAACATCCCTTTTTATTTTCTGAATTTAAAAAATTCACTTGAACAAAATAAAAGCAATACCATTTTTAAGTACTGTCACTTTCTTATACTTCTCCAAACACTCATAATAAGTTCTGGAACTGAGACCAATCAGATCTGTTACTAGCTATTTACTATGCAGATTCGATAATCACCATTTTTCTGCTCATTTATTCTGGTTTAAAAGATATAACATACCTTGAATTTTCATGTCCTTGAAAATGTTGTGCTCTTAACTGGGATGCCACGAACAGTGATGCCGCCATGGCCAACAACTGGCTTCTCTCATCCTCTGTTAACTTGTGTCCTGAGGGAAATTAACCAGTCAATCACATACATATATAATGTTAACGTCTATGTTTCTATCGTGTACAATTATTAGTCATTAAATAGGTATTTTATCCAGCGTCTATTATGGAGCGAGTATTGTACTAGGCACTGGGGCCTGCAGGGGGTACAGGGGGAACAGGATTATTCAAATAAAACAAAAAAAAAAACCTTGCTCACTGGAAGTCTATAGTCTAAGTAGGAAAAAAAAAGATATTAATCATACATAGAACAAAACAATTACAAATAAAAAAACCATACAGAGATCTCTAGGAAAAGCTTCAAGCTCCTCACATCTGCTTCTCTTGTCACTCCCTACCCCCAACTTTACTTTTAAAGAGAATGAGGGTAACAAGCAAGTAGAAAGGTAGTGTTACTGGTCGAGGACATTGGCTAGGCCACGTTTTGTAGTGTGGAGGGTTAAAAGAAAATACTCTTCCATGCGGTCAGGGTTTGAATCCCCATCAGCCAGCCAACCAATCGATTCCTCTTCACTTCCTACCATAATACAGCAGGACCTGGGGGCGGTGGTCTAGCACAGCAAATCCTAGTTAGAGCTCCTGGTCTGGCTGGGTGTTGTGCAGCAGGAAGGTCTGCTCTACTTGTGTAATGCATCAAGAAGTATGAGTCAAGACAGGATTCAGTACTCCAGGGTCTGCAGGTTAACAGGTTCTCGTTGGGAACTGTGGAGTCTCACCACAATTTCTAACACGATTTATTTACCACAGTGCTATACACAAATAATAGAGTATTAAATAGTACCGTCTGGCCAATTTGAATGCTGGGTCATCAGCAGCAATAAGATGCTACTTGTACAATTCACAAAAGAAAAAATGATCGAGTAGTATTTAAATTTATTTGAAAAAAATGAAGTAATTTGAACATTGTGTCTAAAAAAATCACTCAAAATAGAAATGACTAAACATATTCATAATTAGAATATAAACACTTTCCAGATCTGCAGCACATTTTTCTATGGGCTGGTACTTCCTGAAAGTGAAAGGTGCAGTGTGTCATGAAACTGAAGGGGAGAGAAAGCCCCAAGTAATCCAACCCTCTTTGAGACAAACCTAGAAGCTACATAAACTATAACACCAATGTGGGATCTATCAACTGGTTCTGGGATTTCAGTCATAGGCCCCTCCACGGCCTAATAAACCACACTTACAGGCTTTGAAAAGTTCCTGACTTCCCCCCAACACTTAAGCAGTGATGAAAACATCCCATGATTCCATAATTAATTACCCTATATGAGGATTACAGAAATTCGGTCTCATTCTTCTCACAACATACAGTCTCCAAGAGCAGTTCTCAAAGTATGGCCTGGGGACTACTGGGAATCTCCCAAGAGCCCTTCAGGAGACTGCAAGGTCAAAACTATTTTCATAATGCTAAGATTTATTTGCTTTTTTTCTCTCTCGTTTTTTTCAGGACTCTACCATGGAGGTTCCCTGATCCAAGAGATATATGACACGTGATGACACCATTGCTCTGGTGTCAACATGTAATGGATTTATTATTGTTACTTTAAAAATAAATAAGTAAATATTTTTAAAGTTCCGAAGTTTTAATGTATAATATACCAAATAGCAATAGATATACCCACAAAAGCTCTTTGGAGAATAAAGAGGACCAGTGGTTTTTAAACTTCGCTGTGCATCGGAATCAGATTCTGTGCTCTACCTGCAGAGACTGGCTGGTGGTAAGTCTGGGGTGCGGCCCAAGAATGCATGTCGAGCAAGCTCCAGAGTGATGCTGATGCTGCAGGTCTACGATCTCACTTTGATTAAAACTGTTTTAGACTCATGTTTATCAAACTATGTAAACCACTTAGTATTTTTCCTGTGTGTGCACATTAAGTCATGATGTAGAACATATTTCTCATAGTGATCCACAGTCAAATAGAAAAAATAGACACATTTGCTCATCATATTATCATCAGCAGAGAAAAAGGCAATACATTATGGGAATCCTTCAAACTGCAAGATGCTGAATCAGTGTTTCATTTGGTCTAATAAACTGTTAGGTGCACTGACTCAGACAACTGAGAAAGAAGGTTTCCAAATAAAATCCATCATCATTCATCACATCTCACAGTCAAAATGATACATATCAACTATAATCCTTTCACCGATACTGGAACTGATTCTCAAATTTTACCAAAGACTGATTGCCAATAAATTTGTCTGATGTATAAGGTGCTGAAGACTTGTTTACTTCTACAATTTAACTAAACTTGTTTCTACAATTTGTTTGAGAATATCTCAGGCAATTTTAACAGAGAAATGCTGCAAAGATCATCTACTTCATTTTCCCTGCAGTGCGGATGTTTTCTCTATAGCAGAATGAAGATGTTATCTAGGACCTACAGAACTCTGCCAATCATGGGACACTGACAAATTTTTTCAAGGATTCACAAATCATTAGACAGTTACTTCTCATACTGAGTCAGACTATTTCTTTGTGATTTCCATCCAAGTAGGAAGCAAGGGCTGAGCATATCCATGTTCACTCGATCCTCGTCCAACTGTGTCTGGTGTGCTGTGGTACAGGGAGTATTTTACTCTCTACGGAGAAGAATCTCAAAGCTTTTGCCAGGGTGGAGGACAGACACTCACCCTGAAGAGTGAGGGAGGAGATATGGAGAAAATCTTCCCAAGATTTTAGACCAATAGTCCTATCCTTAGGGATTTCCCAAGGTACCTGAAACTAATAATTACTGAGACTTCTGAGGGGTGCTGCAGTGATAATAAGCTACTTCTCAGTTTTTCACATTGGTAGTTTAAGAGTCAACTTTCGTAGGTTGCTAAGTCAATTAAGAATCACCTTTCACTGTTAAGTGCTGATATGAAAAAAGGATACACAAACATGCTGTTATATGCATAAAATTATGTTCTGGAAACTGTACTGTCGTTACCGTTGGGGAGAGTGACGAGACCAGGAAGGAAAAGAATACTGATGTACAAACATTTAAAAAACACAAGTAACAGAGATAATCTAGAGATGGGATTTTTCTTTTCATTACACTTCTCTGGATGTAAACCCTAAGTCTAATAAATGTTAATTTTTTTTTAAGTCATCTTTCAGCTTTTCATTTTCCCAAATGCTATTTCCTCTCTTTATGGACTTTTGTCTTTAAAAAACTCAATGTAGTAGAGGGGGAAAATGTGTATATTTAAGCTATAATCTTTACTTCATATTGGTTAAAGTACTTTTTTTGGTAATTTCCTCAGAAAGGGTATATATAGTGATATGTTTCTTAATCTTTATTTAAAATGATCTCTTTTCATATTGACAAATGAAGATATCTAAGTTGGGTATGGTATTCTTGCTTGGGTCAAGTTCTTTCCTATGAAGGAGGTATTTAAGATTTTCTAAGAGATAGAGAAAACACTGATGGTTGCTAGATAGGGGAGGGCATGAGGGAGAAGGTGAAGGGATTAGAAAGCACAAATTGGTAGTCACAATATAGTCATGGGGATATGAAATACAGTGTGGGGAATATAATCGATAATGTTGTGAAGATTATTTAGGGTGTCAGATAGGCACTGGACTTAATCAGGGCAATCACTTCATAGACTGTGTAGATACCTGACCACTGCGCTATATACCTGAAGCTAAAGTAGAATAATATTGAATGTCAACTATAATTAAATACACACACACACACACACACACACACAAAATGGTCATGAGATGTAAAGTACAGCATAGGGAATATATTCACTGGTATTGTAATAGCTACATACGATGTCAGAGGGGTAAATTGGGGGGTTATCACTTTGTGAGGAGTATAAATTTCTATTACGTTGCGTTGTACACCTGAAACGAATAAAAAAAAGATTTTTCTAATTTCCAGTTTATAGAGTCTGAAGATCATCTCATCCTACATTCTTTTCATATGACTTGGTTTTTTTCTTTCTAGAAGCTTTAATGAGTTTTGTGTTCTTGATGTGCCTAGCAGTGTTACTTTTCCTATTAATCCTGTCTGAAACTCATGAGTCTTCCCAACATTTCAAGGCTTTCTTAAGAACAGTGAAAACAATCCCCCCTATTATTTATTTTAAAATTTAGCTTTGTCTCTTTTCTTTTCATGAAACTTCTATTATGTGCACATAAAATCTCTTGGATCTTCTTCACTCCACATCTTCTTATTTCACACGACTTCATTCTCTTTACCTTTTTGCTATGTATTTTGAGATACTTCTTCCATTAATTCCTTTGGGTCATAATTTGATTCTTAGCAGTGACCATCCTAACTTTCACTTTGACTGCTGAAATATTTTCAAAAATCACTGTTTTTAGTTCATTGAAGTTTTTGTCCTCTAAGTAATATTCTTAAGCTTTCTTACTATTTTTCAATAACCTCAGTCATTTGGCTCCTGTATCAGCAATTCTAATATAAAACTAAGCACTGCCTGTCCTCAGGGATTCTTCTAGGTCTTCCTCCCTAGATCAGTAATCCTTTTCCTTTGTACACTAATGGCTCTATTTGCTTTCAACAGTCATGTCAAAGGGTTACATGGAAGTTCACTGGTAAATGTTTAACAACCGACTGGGGTGTGAAGAAAAGAGAAATGCCCCAGTGTGCAGCATTTATCAATTTCCTTATTGTAAATACTCTCTCCAAGGCTAATTTCAAACTACTAACTTTATATCAAAGGAGATGGATTAGGAGGAGATGTACACAGTGGCTCTGCAGAAGAAGTTTCCAGGACCTATGAAATAGAGTCATTGGACAAGTATTTCAACAGTCTAAAGCCATCTTGTCTTTGAAACCATCCTTGATTCCCTAAATCAGAACTGTTTCTTTATTCTCTGTTCCTAAGATATTTTGCTTATATCTTCACTTAGCACTTACGTTATTCTGTCCTGTAATTCGTTTTTACATGTTTATTTCTCTCGTGATGTTAGCTCCTTATAAGCAGGGAAAATATACTATTCATCCTTGATTTTCTTCTAAAGTCTATGTCAATTATTTGTTGAATGACATTGATGACTGGATTTTCTTAAAGCCAACACTTCAGTCCATATATTATAGTACCACTTTTAAAGGTAAAGAAATACTTGACTAAATTCAGTGGGGAAAAGAGGAGTATAATTAATGGTATATTTCTTACATTGAACTGAATTTTTATAAAAATTCTGCAACTTTTCAGAAGAGAAAGATAACTCTAATCATTTCTTTTGATGGGGCTGGTGGTTGAAGTGTAATAAGGCAACAGAGAAATAAGTCCAAAATGTTCATTACAGGCCAACTGAAATTACAGTTCTTAAAATATCTTCATTTTTCCTTTATTTCAGAATCAAAGTATCTTCTTCCCCATTTTTCATTTATTTTTCTAATTAAAGGAAAATAGCTTTCCAACATTAGAAAACTAATAAGTTGACAATAAGAATAAATTCTTGTGTGTCCTATTTTTAAATTTTAGATACAATCATTTCAAAGTTCAGTCTAAGAACCTGTAGTAACTGTCCAGGTCTACAAATAAACTTTGTACAATAAACATACATAATAAAAAGTTTTAATGCAATCATAAAAATAAGCACTTGCCTATGCATAGTGCCTAGGATAGCTGGACAGATGGGAAGCAGATGGGTAATCCCAAAGGGGCAAAATGACCCAGCCTCAAACATATGGAGAAGATCCTGGATTAATTCAGTTGCCACTTCCTGCTGCTCTTTCAGGCACATATATCAAACAATCAAAATGATACAGTTTAATATATCTAAGACCTGATCTGGGGAAAAATAAGGAAAAGGAAACAGTAATCCGAAGATGAAGAACAAGAGATAGCAGCCATTCAGAAAAGAATTGACATGAAAATAATATGAGAGAATTCAATAAGAGGTAGAAGTGAAGAATGGTAAATATAGGTATGCTCTGTTAAAGTCCTTATAGACAATGAGACAGCATATAGCATACTCTGAAAACTTTTGTGATTTATGACGTTGAATCCTAGCACAATTGAACGAGTACTAAAAGAGAAGTCAAAAACTCCTAAATTCAATTTCTGGCTTTACTATATATTACTGGTTATTTAGCCTTAATCTCTCTGTGCTTTGGCTTCCTCACACATAAAATGAAGTTCGAGGTTAAAAATTACTAAAGTCCCCTCTAATAAGTTGTAAGAATTTAAAAATTGTGTTCCAATCTTGCATAAGCATAAGAAACAGAATTATAGTGTTGGTGTTGATAATTCCCTACCAAAAAAAAAAGGAAATGTAATATATTAAGTTTATCATAGAAAATTGCAATATTAGGTTTTAGGTGAATTTCTGAGTTCCCTTAATATTTTCTATTACTGCTAAATATACAGCACGTAGTAATCAACTCCAATTAGAAATTTTAAATTCCCTATTATCTTCTCTGTGGTAATGGGATATAATATTATATAAACATATATAGACACATATATAAATGTGTGCATATATATATAAATACTCATGCACACATACAACATGTTTATTCTAAATGTTCCTTGAAGTTTTGACCTATTGTCTCCTTCTGTCTACTGTTTCATGTTGTATCGTCTTCACAGACACATTAGCCAGGCAGACATGAAAGCATATGGAAATCATGATTGAACTTTGAAATGACTGTGTCCAAAATTTAAAAATAGGATAAACAAGAATTTTGTAGTAGCTAGGAATACAATGAAAAATAGTAACATAAGTATTTCCTGGCTTCATGTAAACAACAGATATTAATGAAATAATCACACAAATATAAAACTGCAATCATATTAAGATTGCAGTTTTATATTTTTAAAAATTTAAAAGTTCAGGAAAAATAATCTGATTAATTCATTAGTCTTTGTTTAAGTTCCCAAATAGAAACATTCTTCATTTCCCTTGGTACTAAAGATAAAACCTCATAACACTGAAGTTCTGAAAGAAGAATCAAATCAGTAATTTCCATTTAATCTTATGAAAACTGCATTGCAAATTCTGAAGTAAGAAATAGCTTTGTAAATGTATTCAACAATGCAACTACATGAAGTTGACTTGAATCTATATACAGGTCCTAAAATTATTGAGTAATTTTATATGCTAAAACCCGTTAAATGGATATAAAGAACACTTGAAATTTGTGAGAGAATATCTAACCTTCATATATCCCCAAGTTCATTGGAAATATATGTGGAGGCTTCTGGATTTCACATACATAACATTTCTATTAAGTTTCATGTAAACACGTCCTATAGATTTCTCAATATCCCTTTAAACAGTTTTCCCTGTCTGTCACCTGATGATCAATTTTTCTACTACCTGGAATCCCTCACTGATAACTTCACAGTACTATACCTCACATTTCATTCATTATTTTATTCAAACTTCATTTTTCAGTATAGAAAACCACCATCTTCTTAGACATATTGATTTTCATTAATAGGAATATCATCTGGCATTCTGAAATTTCCATAATTATACAGTTTTAATCATTAAAAACCAGTTCCTGCATATACCCATATCAGCAGAATTGACCTTCAGAAACTAGAAAATCAGGTAGGCTAATGCTCTGTCTATGTGTTTGCTTCAAAACTGAACCAGCACAACATTCATAGTTTAATTTTTCATTCAACAAAATGACAGATTATTACACATTCATGAATCACCCAGGAATATTCATAATCATGAATGTCAGTAGTCTAGGATACTGTAAGTACGTTGATAAATCATGTTTAATATAGACCAAAGGTCTTAACTTTAAAACAGAAAAAAGTATACATTACAATAAAGTATAAAAATAATAACTTTAATACACTGAAATACTTCAATACATACAAACCTTTAAAGCCATCAGGATATACATCAGAAAGAAATTTAGTGTTGATGTCTCCTTTTATAAAGCGTGAGTTGATTATCACCTCTCGAAGTAACGCAATATTATGTGTAACACCTAGAAATAAAATGATATCAGATTGAGTTGGAGAACATTGTCAGTTAAAAGTCTAATTCTTATTATCATGAGAAATTTATCATCGGTGTCCTATGACCTAGCAAAAACAAATGCAAGGTTATTCATCTCCTTCACTTCAAGTAACACAAAATGTATCCGAACTTGAGGTAGCAATAAAACTCTAAATGCAAACGTAAGAAGCTGGTGTTTGCTGAGTCAATCCAATGAGGAAATAAATGTCTTTTCAATAAATGCTTGGACAACTAGATATCCATTTGGGGAATAAAGAAAATGAAACTCACCCCTAACTCACACCATACACAGACACAGACTCCTTTTCCATGGTACCTCATAGCTAGACATGACAAACTAATTCCTAGACAGGGACTGTAAGTTAAAGTGATGTATCCAACTCCAGCCTCACTTACTTGAAAAAAAGAATTGCTTGCTTGCACTTCCTTTCCTTCTCTCTTCCTATGAGCTTCCTGATATGCAGGAACTCAGATTTGGCAATGCAGATGAAGTGAGCAAGCAAGATGATGTGCACACAGGGCTGGACAGTTGTGTGTGTATCTCCTGGAAGGACCACAGGACACTAAGCTACCCAATCAGCATGAACTAGCCAGAATTAAATACATTTCTTATTTATACCACTGTATTTAAGAATCTTGATTATAGCAGGTTACCCTGTATGCTAATGCATACCTACAGGAAAGAAGGGTATATCTCTACAATATGACTTCTTATTTCTAAGCCAACCAATGTTGACAACCTAATGTATCCTTCTAGGCATTTTTCTATGCATCTCTTTACAACAGACCATACGAGCAACCACATGAAAAATTCTGAGCATCTCTGTTCTGACTCAGAAGATATTATGTGCCTAAAATTTTATAAAATTCAACTGTCAATCTACATTTCTCTAAGAAACTTTCTCTAAGAAAGTTCCAAATTTCAAATATTAATGTTATTCCTTAAGCTACACAAATATGCCATGGAAGAAGTTATCACATACAGGCAATGATCTAATAAATCCCTTTTATAGCACAACCCGGGGGAAATGCAGTCATCCCGACCTTGCTCTGTGGGTAATGACTTAGTCCATATTCAATAATGAATGTTGGTAGGGGCTCTTTAATTATGTATATTTCTATGGGGAAAGTATCGGAAGGTATAAGAAACTTCCGATGAAACCAATATCCCTAACGAATCATTGCAAAACTGTGACATTTGCCTGTATTATAGGTGACACTTGGATAGACAAAAATGAAAAGCAATCGGAGGCGATGTGCTAGAATGCGTAGAAAGATAAAATGGGGAGTCAAGAATTTAAAGTAAAGATTCCTTGAAAGAGGTCAGGCTAAAAAGGGAAATGAATCCCTTTGTCATAGGTTTTACAAACAGACAAAACTAAAGCACTTCTGAGGAAGAAAGGGTGATGGCTTGGAGAGAGATTGATATGGATAGGAAAGGACAGATGTGGTGTTCCAGGAAAAGGAAAAATATTTGTGACTTACACAAATTCTCCGGGCTGGGAAAGAGAATAAAGAATGATGAAGAAGGATACAAAGATGGGTAATATTAGGGAGAAACTTAAAGTACGTAAGAATTGTCAGTGTTGTAAAAAGCAAATGGATGCTCACCAGGTATTTCTGTGAAGAGGCTGAAAGGACACCATGGGCAAAGTGTATGGGCAAAGAGGAGAACAGGGCACCTGAAAACTCAAACGGGGCATTCAGGGTCTGAGAGCCATGCAAAGATTGTACTTTACCTTGGGAGTAACCAGAATGGTTGAAACAGGATAAGTATGACTAGATTATGTGCATTCCAGGAATCAACAAGCTGCTCCAGGAAAAAGCATTGGGGAGGGGTAAGAGTGAAGATGGGAAAAACCATTAGCTGACGACTGCAGGAGACGTAAAAAAATGGCAAGGCCTCAGACCACAGCTAGGGTGCGGACAATGCAGAAGGAGAGGTAGCTGGACTTGAAAGAGATTTAGGAAGCAGACAGGGCTTGGTGGTTTGGTGGGTGCCAAGAATGTGGGAGTGGAGTCAAGCACAACACCCAAACTTCTGGCTCTGCAACAAGACAGGGGATGCCATTTACAGAAAAGGAACAGGTTAAGAGGCAAAGTTTTGGGCAAATTAAATTTGAGATGCCTATGAAATAAGACTGATGATATCCAAATGATCAGAGTTCAGAAGAGCAGGCATATTAGAATGCACATCCATCAGAACAAAGAAGTCACGGAGGTAGACAACAATGCGAATGTATTCAAAACAGAGTGGGGAACAGAAATGCAAAACAAAACCAGCGGTATGTAAATTATATGTGCATAATTTACAGGAAAGGATGAAAGTTAAGAGATCAAGGTGCAGCTGTAATTTTATTTCCAAAAAAGGTTTTCTTATGTACAAATTAATAATTCAGAATGTTTTGATTTATATGCTTTTTTACATGAATAGTAAATAACTTAGAAAGGCAATCTAACTCCCAGGATTTTTTAGCCTTTCCTCCTCCAGTTAAATAAAGATAATATTATTCCCTTTACATACTTCATATTTCATATTTAATCTTATTGGCTTTCGTGTTACAGCCTAGTGCTGGTATAAATTTTCTTGCTCTCTGTGTGGCCAATAGCAAAAGAGTTGGCATCAGCACTGTTGTCCGTAAAATACAACACAGCTTTCAGATCTAGTTAATGATAACTTGAACAAAACTAAGATTATTTTATGATTCCCAGTGATCAATTTGTGACTGGTGACATCCAAATAACTAAAATGTATTTGCTATGTTTCAGGATAAATGATATGCTATATTTTTATTCCATATTGAAAGCTGAAAAAGAGGTACTGATTTTAGAAAATGTAATGCAAAAAAATTAAATGCAAATATTAGTTTACATTTTGAATATCAAAGAACACAACCACACAAGCACACAAATGAAGCATGAACTTTTAAAAATCTTTCTACTTGAATAGTAAATAGAAAGTGAAAATATACACTTTTATCGAGATAAGTGGTGCTTCAGGAATAAAATTAACACACAGTCATTTTCTTTTTAATGCTCTCTGAATCAAATATTACATATTACTCTACAAAACCAAATCATTGTTTTTCTTTCCTAAGGACTGTAAGGTAAAACAATGACTAATGGCGGACAATCAAAATCGAGGTGCCTCAACTGCTCCAAAATCTACTGTATATTAATTAATTTTAAAGCCAAACTGGAATAATGGAAAAAATATTTCATACCTAAAAGCTCAAAAGATCAGATAAATGGGAAAATTCACTGAACTGTTCAAAGATATCCTACATATTTGAAAGTCACCATTTTGTACTTAGTTTACTTTCTTTCCATGTCCCAGGAAAGACAATGCTGTTTAAACTGATCCTTGTTCAAACAATAAATGGATAGAAGAGGTACTCTCTGAGACTTAATTTATAACTTTAATGATATTATTAATCACATACTCATAAAAATTATGACTCTGAGTTTTAGACTGGGACTTGAGTCTGACCCCTGCCAAAGTTCACAAGGTCCCATCTGCATGGGAAATCATGACCAGCCCACAGAACACAGGGCCCCTAGGAGCAGCTTTCTCCTGACTACCTGCTGCTTCCAAAACACTGGCCAGACATTAGCTCTACACACCGCCAGGATCAAACAGAGGCCAGAAGCCACTACTTATTTCATGGGGACACAGAAATTAACTTGAACCAAATTACATTTTTCCTCTAAAGATTCTTTATCGTAACAAAAGCTCACTATCAGCTTAGGAAGAAAATATCATATTTGAACAACTAAAGCAGTTATCAAACTAGACAATAAATTGTCCTTCCTCTTCTGTCCTTCATAAAATGTTTTTAAACTCCTGTATCCTTTAGAATTAGTCGGATGGATGATATATAAATACAAACTGCAAATGCATCTCTGTTTTTATTCCTTAAATGTTAGCTTTGGGGAAGGAGAGTTGTATGCGCCTCTTTACCTACTTATAAAACTTTTTATTTTGGAATTATTACAGAAAATTCACAAAAAATACTACTTACAAAGAATTACTGTGTATCCTTCACCCAGATTCTCCAAATGTTAACATCTTACCACACTTATTTGTTTTATCATTCCTTATTCTCTCTCTCTGCCCCCCACCTTCCCTCCACACTCACATACACACACACACACACACACACACAGAGAGAGATATTTTTTCTTGAACATTTGAAGGTAAGTACAGACAAGATAGATTTAACCTCTAAAGACCTCAGTGTACATTTCCTAAAACCAAGACGTCTCTTACATAATTAAAGTACAATGACCAAATGTGAAAAATTAACATTGATAGCTATATCATTGTCTAATCTATGGACCTTATTCAAATTTCACCAATTGTCCCATTTATGACTTTTACTACAAAAGAAAAACAATTTTTTTCTTGTCCAGAAACTAATCCAGGATGACACACTGCATTTAGTTGTTATGTGTCCTTAGTTTCCTTTGATCCAGATAAAGGATCCACTTTTCTTTGTGCTTCTTGACCTTGACACTTTTGAAGAGTACAAGCCATTTATTTTGTACACTGTCTTTCATTTGGTTTGTCTGATGTTTTCCTGTGATTATAGTCAGGTTATACATTTTTGGCAAGAATGTCACAGAAATGATGTGCTCTTTTCAGTGCATCAGATCAAGAGGCACATGATGTTGATCTGTCCCATTACCAGTGATGTTAATTTGGGTCATTTGGGTAAGTTGCTAGGTTTCTCAATTTTAAAGGTACTATTTTCCCATTATAATTAATTATCTCCTAGGGCTATCTAATGAAACTTTGCAAATACATGTTTCCCATCATATTTTCACCCATCAATTTTAGCATCCATCCATCACTGATGATTCTTACCTAAACAATTTGGTGTTTGATAAGTGCCGATTTTTGTACACTTACAAAGTGTACAAATCAAAAACTACGATGAATGTTTAAACTTTAGAAATTTATTGCAATAAAAGACCTTGCCCTTAATCCCCCTCAAAACACTCCTCCTCACTTCAGAAACACTCATCCCATCATTCCTGCCACTTTCTGAGCAGTTCCGGAAGTCCTCTTTCATGAGTGTCTTTACTTTATCCATCCTCCATAATAACAATACTCTGCGTCACACATCACTTCTGGTACAGCAACTTCTGTCATATAAAAACATTACACTGTGTCCTCATTCACCTTATTCACCAGAGCTGGCACTATGAGACTTCTGGCTCTTTCCCAAAGTCAAAACAACCATGGAAGGAAAACGTTTTGAGTAGATTCAGGACATTGAGACAGCCACGAAAGCACAACTAAAGATACTCATGAAAGAGGATTTCCACAACTTCAGAAAGCAGCAAGAATAATGGGATAAGTGTGTTCAAAGCGAGGGGAAGTATTTTGAGGAGGATTAATGGCAATGTGTCTTTTACTGTAATAAAGTTTTTTTCTTTTTAATTTAAACATTCACCGTATTTTTAGATCACACCTCATATTAGTTCAAAATGTACTGTAAGGAAGAGCTTTGCCTGCTCCCTCAATTATCTTTCTTATCTATTTATACCTGTATGAATTCATGGACCCTTATCTTATTCCAAAGATTTTAATCCATTGCTATCATTACTTTTTGTTGCTGAAGTTTTCCCAGATCGGCCATTGGGAGCCCCTTAAAAACGGCTCCTAGGTCTTTTTGACATACTGTCATCCTTTGAGCACTCGATCACTCACTTAAATACAAGATATTTCAGGCTCATCTTACAGTCTTCCTGAAATTGGCCATGCTATCAAAGAATACCGATTCCATATATGAGAGAACGGTATTTAGAAAACAAGATCTGTGTGCTTGGTGTGCTCATTGCTATATGTGTCAATGCTTCTGTGGCAGGGCTGGTGGTTCTCAATCCAGGGTGACATATGGCAATGTCTGGAAATATGTGATTGTCACAACTGAGAAGATGCTACTGTCATTTAGTGGGTAGAGGCCAAAGATATTGATAAACATTCTACAATGCACAGGACAGCCTCCCCATAATAAAGAATTACCTATCTCAAGATGTTAACAGTACTAAGGTTGAGAAACCCTGAGCTAGAGGATGTGTATATATGTTCAAACACCCATGCGCACAATAAAATATGTTTACATATTTATTTTTCCTTTCTTTCTTTTTTTCTTTCTTTCTTTTTTTTTTTTTGCACTTAACACATCTGATTGACAGTAGCAGGAGGCTTTTGATGCCGACATCCAGGTGCCCAAGACTTTTTTTTTTTAATTAAATTTATTGGGGTGACAATGGTTAGTAAAGTTACATAGGTTTCAAGTGTACAATTGACCTCAAAGGCAAGGGAAGTAAAAGCTAAAATAAATTAATGGGACTATATCAAACTAAAAAGCTTTTGTACAGCAAAAGAAACCATCAAGAAAACAAAGGCAACCAACCGAATGGGAGGAGATATTTGCAAACAACTCCAATATGGGGGCAATATCCAAAATATATAAAGAAATCATATAACTCAGCAACAAAATTATATTTATTTTTCAATGTATGTTAAAAACCATGAGTTCACACTGATACCTCCAATTTCAGTTCAACACCATAGGGTTTGTTCTACCTTTATCCATTCCCATATCTGTAACTCCTTTCTCTGACAGTGAGAAACCTGACTCTTGTTATCCACGATATGTGTATTTATTTCTCAATCCTAGAATGTACATAAACTGGTTTCAGAACCACTAACACATGAACTAGGAAAAACAAACCTACTAACTAGAACTTAATATTGGTTTACATATATTTTACCTTTAGGCTGAGGGTATCTTGTCAAAATACTGTTAAAAGTTATTTAGGTTAGCTTTTTCCTTTCACTTTCATAATATAATAATGATTATATTATTCTCACAATCCTGCCCATTTTTTTCTGTTTGTATTCCATTTTGAGTTTTTTCCTCAGAACATTAATGATTTTATTTACTTATTTTGAAATATTCATATGGATCTAAAAGTCAGAATTATACAATGTATAATCAAAGAAGTCTCTCCCCTTCACGACACGTACTTTGTTTCCCATCCCACAATCATTTCCACCAGATCCCCCTTCCACCTCCTGTTGGTAGGCCATCTTTTTAGTTCTGGTCTTGTGCATGCATGTGTTTTCCCACAAATGAGCACATACATATATATACTCATATTCTTATTTCCCCTAGTTGTCCACCAATATCTATTCTCCCTTTCCTTAATAACAGAAATGCTGCTTTTTAGCTTAGTATGGCCACCTTGATATCATCTTCCTAGCAGCTAGTTATGGCCATATGACTGACTAAACACCAATAGGATAGGAGCAGAAATAAAGGGTGTTTTCTAGGTTGTGCCCTGAAAAAAAAAAAAAGAACGTAAACTCCCCAGCCGCTGCCACCTTCCTGCTGACGCCTGATGATGGACATGAAAGCCACCACTTTGGACCCCAAAATCTAAGCCTAACCATCAGCTTAGCGTCACCCTATAGCCCAACAACCTTCTTTTTGTACTACTAAATGGGAGAGATAGTAAACTGTATCTTTTATAGGTCACTGTATTTTTTATTCTCTTTGTTCTATCTAGCTCCTTATACTATAGGCTAAACTATGAAGGTCCTCAGGTGGGGAGAGAACGGCAAGTACCAGCAAATGCAAACAACAGTCATACTAGTAGGAAAACAGAAGGCAAGAGAGAAAGTGGTATGCGTGAGACTAGAGTCCACAGGAAGACACTAAAGGGTTTTAGGCAGAGAAGAGGTAACTAGGTTATACTTTTAAAAGTTTATTCTGTCTATACTAAAGAATGGATTGGTGCCAGTAAAGGGTATTTCTAGAGAAGCCATTCGGGCAGCTATGCACAAGTCCGCAATACAGACAGTGGTAGCATAGGACAGCAGGGCTACAGAAAAGTAAATAGAATTAGAAGTTATGTTGATGAAATGTACAGACCCAGCCCCCTCATAATACCTTTGAGACTACGTTTCTGAACCTAAGTGCTCACCTTCCTACAGGGTATTTCAGGGACTCTGCATTCATTCAGTTCAGGGACTCCGGCCATCCCTCGTCCTCAGAACCTCAGCTGACCCAAAACCAAACCTCCACAAAACACCTCTTCCCTCTTTTCCAAGCCATGCCACATCTTCTGAGATTGTCGCTCTGTCATCAGTCAAGTCTACTGTAGGTTCATTATCTTCATAGAACATTCCATCCACCTCCTTGCCTCACACTGAAAAGCTCAATACACAAGGACCTCACTTCTCCAGCAAACCTCACATACCTCACCGAGATCCACTGCCACTTCCAGAACATTACCTCTTCTAATCCTTGGAGAAACTTATTTTTTTAAGGTTTATTTTATCTGGTCATAAAATCATCTCCAATTCCCTGTCATCTATCTACATTCTTGCCACAACCCAATATTCACTACAGAATTTGTTCCCTGGCTCATGACCTTCCTTCTGATCCTAACACAAGTCACCCTGTGTGGGTGATCCATGTAACATCCTCACCACTCAATTCTTAGGATCTCATTTCAAATAATTTAATCTTCCTCTTTAGCCATCTAGAGCCACAGTCACACCCAAAAATTATCTAATGTTCAGTAACTGCACAACATTCAAAATCACCAATTCAAACTAAACTGCTTTCCAACTGTAACTCCCATATTTCTAGCTCATTTCCCAAGTGCCTTCCTCAGACCAATACTAAAACTCCAATCTAGAATGTGATACATTCTATAAGAAAACTGCCCTGGACTCTTCTAAAACATTAATAATACGAAATACAAAGAGGGCCAGATGATTAAGAGACATAACCAAAAATAACGTGTAAACTCTGTCTGGACCATGGATGGGGTAAAAAAAGAATTTAAAAAGACACTTTGGGGGACAGATAGGGAAACCTGAATATGGACAGTATATTAGATGATATTATGAGATTCCTGTTAATTTTTTGTGTGTGAAAATGGCATTGTGGTTTTGTAAAAAGATGATCTTACACTTAAGATGCATGCTGAAGTATTTAGAAGTGATGTGTCATAATATCTACAACTTTCTTTCAAACAGTTCAGAAAAAAACAGAAGAGGGAAGGGAGAGAGGAAGGGAAGGAGGAAGAGAAGAGTGAGGAGGAAGAAGGAGATGGCAGAGAATGGAGAGAGAAAGGGAATAAAGCTAACGTAGAAAACCTTAACAATCTAGGTGAATAGTGTCTAGATGTGCAATGTACAAAGTCATTCAACTTTTCTCTAGGTTTGAAAATGCTTAAAATAAAAAGTCTGAGGGCAATGTATCAAGAAAAAAACCCTCTGATAAATCTTTTGAGCCAAAATAATATATTCCTATACATATATAATATGTGTATATATATGTATATATGTTTCAATCTGATGTGTATACAACCACATCTTTCTCTGTGCTCATCCAAATAAAACTACAAATATTGTAGGATGGGAAGGGAGTTTAATATGAGATTGTGCCACACATTACTCTCAAATTGCTTTTCTACTTGAACAACACACATCAACATGCCTTCAAGTCACAGCTGTATAGTTTTTATAGTGACGACGCACAGTCATTTCTTCAATCATTCACCCATGTGGTGGACACTAGTTGATCAAAATTTTGGCTACGACAAACAATGTTGTTGTAAATGTTCTTGTCAACATCTCGCAATTCAGTCCTTTAAGTCTGTAAAATAGATTTCCTGAAAACTGAACAGCTGGGTCAAAGGGTATATACTTTTATTTCAACATCTAATGCCGGGTCGTTTTCCCAAAAGACAACAATATAGCGAGTCACACTCCAAAGATGCCTGAGTGTGCTCATCCCTTTTATTTCACCACAGTAGTCACCAGTCTTTTAAAAAATGTTGCCACTCTGGGGTGTTGTTTGAAGGAAGCACAAAGTGAGGTACTCTCAACAGTGTTACCTATGAGTCCTAAATCAGTACTCACATTACTTTCAAAGGGCCAAAAGGGAGAGATAATAAAAGAAAGATACCTTCTCCACGTTTGAATTCCCACTACACTTTTTCACTCCACTATAAAGGCACCTACCAATGAATATTATACTTTTTTTATATATTTTCCATACCAAGCTTACTAGAAACTCCTTGAAATAGGAATAGTTATCACTCAATCATTCATTAGTTCATTCAACAAATATTAACCACTTGCCATGTGTCAGGCCCTGCTAATACATAAATAAACAAGATAAACACCATCACTGCCATGATGTACCTAAAATTCTTATGAGATAATCCAACATTTAGCAATTAATTACACAGCTAATTCTTTAATTACAGTTATAGTAAATGCTTAGGAGAAGCAGCGAACAGGGTGTAATGAAAACATATAATGCAGCACACAGTTTGGGAATGATCTAAAATGGGTTTCAATATTGTTTATATATGGTCTGGTCTTTCCCATATCATTCATTCATAATTCAAAGTGACCTTATATTTTACACTTTTAATTTGATATTAAAGTCCATTATTCTGAAGCTGATGATAATTTATGTTGGGCTAAAGTAAAATGATCTTTTCATTATAAACGGAAAGTTTCTAAAAACATTTAGAATTTACTTCTTAAAAGAAGTATAACTTTGTTTTAATTATTTAAATATAATGGCTGATCCTATCACTACATACTCTAAAATCTTGTAGAATCACATTGTGTTAGGCATTAGAACTATCCTGTATGTACATGAGGTAACAAAATTGCATTTGCTAGGAAATCTTCCACAATTTGCTCTAATTCACACAAGCAAAGAGCTATTCCTCTACCCTCAAGTCAGTTAAATGAAGGCCACTATATTTAATATCTCCATACATTTTCAAGTTTCATACTTCAAAAATACAAAGACAATAATATAGCAAATTTGCTCTCAAACTGCACTGGCCAATGGTTCTTTATTCTGAAGACTTTCGCTATTATTATTCTGAAGTCTTCAGAATAAAGAACCATGTTGCATATAATACATAGCTATGAAATACTAAATGCTCATCTAGGAAATGTCATATATCATAAGTTTAATTAAAAACTGAATGTAAGATATAGATGTAAAGTACAGGACTGCAAAACAAAATGAAATGCATATTCTTTATTAGTATGTCATTTAATTAATTCAAGTTTTTCTTATTCCTTTTAAACACACAGGAAGCAAATGTTATCCAATTTGCTAACTAGTAAATCTTCAAGCTGTTTTCTAGCACTGGATGCCATGTATGATAACAGGACCTCAAATATTTGTTTTTACCTCGAATAACATAATTATCCAGTGCATCTTCCATTCTTTTCAGTGCTTCAGTTCTATCAGAACCATATGTGATGAGCTAAAAGCAAACAAACAAAAAAAGATTTATATAGATAGTTTACAGATCAATCTTTCTACCAAACAATTCATACTAGTAAAAATTAAAATATTTCATAACAGATTTCCCAGAAAATCTCTTGAAATTTCACAGTGGTTCGATTTTTTAATATAAAGTATGTCAATTAAGATTTTTCTAAGAAAACGAATATTAGAATCAAGCTATTTCAGACTTTTCCCCTGTATTTCACTCTCATAGTAAAGAGCTATTTAAGATTTTTTAAAATGTAACAAAAACAAGCATAAAAACATTTAAAAAGAAAGATATCAAAATGTGAACCATCTGGGCTACTGAAAGATTAGGCAAGATTTGTCTCACTCCCTATTTTTCTGTAGTTTCCAAGTTTGACACCCTAAATAGCTAATGTTTACAAATAACACAGCACAGAAGCAAAGAGTTCTTATATTAGAAAAGAGAAAGGTCTTACTGTTCTATATGATTTTGTGCCTATTTATATGTATCCTATACAAATTAAGCAGTAAAATAAGACCCCAACTATTCATGAAAGATTCTTTTGGTAATTCTTCTGGTCAGTTTGTAGTTTGCAATTATTTTAGTACATCTTATTAGTTCTTCAATATCAAGCCAGTTTGGGAATTAATTTGCAGGCCATTTTTCTGTACAGAAATGTATTTATCTAAAAATAAAATCGTATCTATTAAAAGCAATCTATAATATTTCTATGTATTTTTTAAACTAGTGCTTCTTTAACAAGCAAAATACTTAAAGTTCATTTTAAAAATATGAGTGTAAAAATAAGTTAAAAAAAAAAAAAAGAAAAAGAAAAATGGGTTTTTTTATACTGAAACTACCCAAAAAAGTATACTTTGGGAAAACCCATGTTGAGAAAAGGATTTTTAGTCAAGAAGCCATTGTTCAATACAGGTCTAAACCTTCAAAAAAAAAAAGGTCTTTTCTAAATAAAACCTAGTTTTAACTACTGCAGTCAGAATTATACATTTTATAAGATCTTAAAACTCTAAAGATTTTAAAAGATCTAAAGATTTACGAAGAGTTGTTAATTTATTCTGGAAAGTCAAATTTCAAAAAGATAGGTGGGTAAAAACACATAAAATTTAATTATGTCAATTCTACATAAGTAATTAGTGATTTGTAAAATTTGAAAAGGTAAAAACTACTCTAATAAACACAGCCTATCACCAAAACTCTTTAATATCACCTGCCATTCATTACTTTTATCCCAGGCCATTTTCAGGAATAGCCAAAAGAACAACTTAACTCTTTCTCACAGCAATGAGCTGGATTGGTGTCATTGTTTAGATAAGGTTGTTATTGGGTAGGGAGGTGTGGTAGTTTGATTTGACTATTGGGGAGGAGAGAGTTGCAAACTAACATGATGTTGAAATTTCTCTCTTAAAAGAAAGAAAATCTGCTCTTTTCCTTTTCCATCGGTACATATTAATTAGAATACATGATACAGATAAAGGACCAATTTCAGACTTTTTAATTAAATACGTCCATTGCCTTTTCAGAAAAAAAAAAAAAAACCTGAAAGAAATCATTAAGAAATCAAACTAACTTTTGAAATCATTGGATCATAATAAATGCTAATATCACTTCCTGGTTGGATGCCGCTGTCAACCCGGACCTAGAAGAAAGAACAAAAAAATGAAATTAACTTCATATTGTGCAGATATTTTTCTAACAACAAATTTAATTTCCATGGAACAGATGGATAATTTCAATCTCAAACAATATTTCAGCTTCTGGAAAACAGAAAAACAATCTAAAAATATATAGAGACCAAATTATCTTGACCTGTTAATATGCAGTCCAACATATATACAGATAGATCTTTTTGTTTTCCCACTAAGTCAAGGAACTATGAAACAGGAAAAAACAAAAAGCCTTTATCCATCACTATCCTGGCATGCGTTTGGAGCTATTTGATGGTGTCTCCAACTGAAGCATAGCATGAATGACGCCCCTTCTAATCACGCTCCCCACTGTACCCTTCTGAGAGCTCCACTGAGGACCCCAGTCAAGCCAGGCAGCAGGACTCGGAGCTCTGCTCATCAGCTCCATAGGAACACTGGTCCTGTGGCTTTCATGTCTGTAACACTTTCCTTTTTTCCCTCACCCTCTCAACTGTAAAACATTTTTTTTCTGTTACTGTTAGTCCCCTGAGACTTTAATGTTTACACAGCTTTTCTCGTGGCTTTGCTTTGTAAGGACACAGCCCCAATTAGAGTTCTGATTTTGCGATTTTCATGGGGGAAAAAAAATAGCACAAGTTCAAAATACTCTTTTGAAGAGCTTGATTGCTGTTAACCAGCCAACAAGTTAGTTAGTACATTGCTGATTTTTGTTTTCATCTCCCAGTTTGATACCAGCAATAAGGCACAGAGGTTAGCCATGTAAAACTTTTAAAATGAGCAGTTGCTGCGGATAAAATATTTATTAAATTATTGTGCCTAAGTTTTGGAATCTGAAGTATTTAAAAGCTAATCAAAATACTTAAGACTGTCAAGCATGTCCTAGGGGTCTTGAGGATGGAAGAATTTAATGGAAGCTGCTAGAACAGCGGGACTTTGATGCCCAACATCGTAAAGGGGTGGGAAGAGAAGAGCGGAAGCTCACGTAGCTCTTCACCTGTGGGATGAAGCCTTCCTAATAAACAGCAGCTCATCTGTCTGCAGCAAGGCAGAAAAAGGTCAACTCAGCGGCTGTTAGGCCTTTACTATTTTAATTTAGGCAATTATCAAGGGACCACATGTAGAACCTCTTGTCTAGGATATCCACATGAGGGTATGATGATGGCTTTATTATACAGTGACATCAAAAGATAAAGCATAGTTTCATTCTCTTAAAAAAGTCACATTATTATTAATTCTTTTTGTAAGGTTTTAGAGGATAACATTATACCTAACCCACAATGCTTTTATTTTGGTATTTGCAAACACAAGCAAAAATATGGATATCTGTATTTGCATTCACATTCACATGTGAAAATTTTAATTTTAAATGAAAGTCATTCAGCACACTTAAAATATACTTGCCTTTCTATTTTCTAAAAACACACTTCAGTACATAAACTGAAATTCTATGAAATTCAGTGTTTATAAAAAACTTGGAAAGAATTAATGGGGCAGCTGTGAAAGCAATAAAATAATAATTTACTTTCTCCCCACTTTCAAATAGTCTCAATATGGCAACTGGAAATCAAGTTACAAAACAGAAAAGACATCTCTGAACTTGCATTTTCTTAATTTTAGTGCAAAAAAGTTAAAGAGTTAATTTTACAGGCACATATTATTTAAAACCATAGCATGCTTGCTACAGCTGAGGTTAAAATTGAGATTGGTACAAATTCTCAAATTTTGACTTTAAACATATCCTACTACTCGCTATAAAAACTGCTACAAAACTAGTGTGGAATGTGGATGTTCAACCTACTGATAAAATAACATAGTTAATGAATATTTATTACATTCTCCTTTAGGTCATAACATAAAATTTTAGTTACCCTGAATAACACCATCCTAAGAGTTAAGCTACCCAGGGCTCTTCGTTATTTAACAAAATTATGATCACATTAAATATATCACTTTAATTTAAAAATATGAAGGGTAAAATCAAGAGATACATATAATCATCACATATCTTTTTATAAGCAAATCAACATTTTCAATTTAAAAGTGTAACAAAATATGAAAACTCCCACTTATAATTTACTGTGTATGCATCTTTTGCCCGATAATAATCAGCTTTCAAAAATTTCTAACAATGAATTAAAAGTCAAATGAAGTCTCCATTCCTCTATGTGAAACAAAGGCTATACAAAAAAAAAAAAATATATATATATATATATATACATATATATATATATATTTTTATATATATATATTTTTATATATATATATATTTAGCTTTTGTACTAAAAGCTTTAAGAATAAAGTGAAATGGAATTATACCCAAATTTCTGAGCAGGACACAACTGCCATCTGAAAATAACAAATTCACAAAATATGGTGACTAAAGATAAAAAAAGAAAATCTTCATCTTTGCCATATAAATAAATTTTAAGCTTAAAGAAGGATGTGAAAAGTACAAACAGGAACTTAACTATAAAGGATGTATTCTGTAACCAAAATGGTAAAGCGCCGCAAAGGGTGTCCTACATTAAAAATGACTAATCTAGTTTCAGAAGGCAAGGAGGAAAGCACCTCCACCAACACCCAAGCACCAGTGTATGAGAGTCTCAAACCATTGCTCAGAAACCCCTGGCATAATTTAAATGTCTTTCTTCTGTACCAACAGTGGACCCTGTGAAACTATCAGCCATCTCCCACCCTTCATTCTGGATTCACCTCTCCCTCCCCTCAGCACAACTCCCAGCCCGCCATGTCTACCTGACAAGTGACAGCCCAATCTGATTAAATGCTTCCAAGGGAAGGGACTCATGGGCCTCCATGACAGGCCAAAAGTGATCACCATGGAGATACATAATTACAGCTGTCAACGCGTCTACTGTCCTGCTGACATCAATTTGATTGCTCCCAGCAATAATGATAGACAAAGCTTAGTGTGCACTCTCCCGCACCCAATCACTTTATCTATTCCTTGGTCCATTTAGCTGACATGCAACATTCACAAGCAAATAACAGCAGTAAGCAGAACATTTAAGGCATTTTAATTGTTTTTTCTTTCTATGGATGGCTCACAACCGCAAATGTTATTACATAAAACTCCTGCTGCAGCATTAATTGAAGAAAGATTTGGAGGGACAAAGACTGTAGGGGGTATAGTTTGTCCATTATCACTTGTACTTTCAACAGGTCTCACGTTTGAAAATTGCAAATTGCAAAACTTGCGAGGGCAAAATGTTTGACATCCTGTTAGCTATTACAACATGGTGAAAACTTCTAACAACTAGTGTAATCATTATGAATTCTTATTTAATACTTTTTTGTTTGATTAAAAAAAATGTTTAGATGCGTGCCTATGATACTTGTTTTCTCATCTGCTATTTAACGTCACATAATGCCTGTTAAATCTTTACAATTTTTTTTTCTGCCTTCAGGCTTTGAACACAGCGTGGAGTCTCCGAGCCTCGAAAGGGTCAAGTCCCTTTAGAAAGCACATGGGCAAAAACAATTTAAAAAGTGAAATAAATCATATATCCAATAACATCTTCAAATTTAGAATTCTTCCTGTAATCTTTCACCATCTTCATGCCGGTAATCAAACTGAATAATCATATTCACAGATGGTACAGCCTTGTCAGCCACCAGCTAACATCACGTCATATATATATACACTTATTACTTTGATTAAAGGAAAGGGTACGTCCTTGTTCTTTTTATGCAACAAAAACTATTTAATGACCAACTAGTAAATGTAGAAGAACTATGGAATAAAGCAGAGATTGACCACTTTTTGTTAACTGGTGTAAATATGTACTTCTTAAAGTCAGTGACACTTAACAGAATGAAGTAGTTTGTCTTCCTTAATCCATTTCAATTAACAAGCTGATTCGGTGCTTGAATTTCTTGACATCTGATTATACAGGAAAGCTGGATTAGATTTATTGAAAAGGTTAAATTGTAACATAGAAAAGTCAGTTCCCACTCTTAGGATTCCATGTTCTTTTTAATTACAATTTTCCAAAGAATTGGGAACATTGCAAGCTATCATTTACTTAGAAGTCAGAAGTCCCCAGGTTTCCCCTGCCAAGTGAATTCTGACTTTCCCGCACATCATAAAGCATAAAAATAGTAAAAAACAAAAAAACTGTGTGATTCCCCATGAATTTCACTTGTCCTTCAATTTACTTAGTTTTTACACGCTTTAACATAAAATGTGACATAAATCAAGATTTTAACTTTTCACTTGCTACTATAGCTTAATGACTTACCCCAGGTAGATGTATTGGTTCTTGGTACTGAGACAATCTCCCAATAGACGGTAAACCGAAAGACTTGTAGGGGTCCTGAAAGTTCAAAGGAGAGGAAGCACAGTCTTTGAAATATAAATCAGCACAAGTAAGGTTAAATATTTATACAATAAAGAAGCATTTATAGGTCGATTTTCAGTATACAGCATTTACCAAGTCACAGATTTATGAACATTGTCTTATACTCACCCTAGACAACTTAGAAGTGTATTTAAAAATCAAACAGAAGTATAAGCAAATTTAGCCTTATCTTCTTCGTATTTTATTAAAATTGGTTAAAATTCCAACTTTTTATTAATATTTTCAGAATGCCTCAGGCAAAAACAAAATAACCTAGGCACTACATCAAAACATAGTCAAGTTCAGAGCAACAAATATAGCGCACTAAAGATATTTGTTTTTTCTTATTCTCATAACAGCTCACATATGGTAAAATGTGAGAATTCTGTTCTTCAAATAAAGACCTCCAAAGAAACTTTGCACATGCTACTAGATATGTGCTCCATTTGTAAATATCTTAGATCATCAGAATAAATACTACATTAAGTTCAGTGTCAAAACAATAAGGAAGAATATAACTTAAAATAAAAAGCAAGAACAATAACAAAGCCAAAACATATTTTTTAAGATCCTTAAAAAATATTTCAAAACAACTTCCGGTATTCTTAAACACAGATACTGCTCATTTATTTCTTATTCCAACAGACAGAGCTCTGAAAGTAAGAGATAGTATTAATGTTTCCTTGCATTCTAGTTTTAATCATTTGAAGAAAGCATTTTCAGAGTTGACTGGCTTATTATCTGATTTATATAGTTATAACATAACGTAAAAGTATTGAAGAGTTTAAAATTATGAATGAAAAGTTTTATCAAAAGCTTTGCAATTTAAATTTAAATTATTACTTTTACATAAACATAAGGTATGAACTTTTTAGGAAAAAAAAAACTGTTGGAAAAAATTTAAGTAAATATTGAATTAAAACTAATGTGTACCCAGGGTAGGCTTTTAAACACACACGCACACACACAGAAATAAATGCTTCTGTTTATTTCAAACGTGGTTTGAAACAAGCAAACAAAACAAAAACAATGGTCCATTGTATCACAAAAATATTTAATGCTTTGTCGCCCCTTAAACTGCTCAGTAACCATGTCTCTATCCAGGAAAATCCAGGAAAATTAGTTAAACTCAATCATTTAGAACAATTTTGGATTATGTCAAAATTATCTAACCTTTTCTCTGGTTCAATTCTGAGTTAAATAATCAAATACTTGACAGAGTTCTAAAACCCTAACTCTATTTTGTTGTCTAGCTATACCTGAGGTCTCATGACTTGGGATACAACCACCATCCTTCCTCCCAATATCATTCATTTTACCTCAGCATAAACCCGACATTCAACTGCCCAGCCGTTGATGGGAATATCAGCTTGTTTGTGCCTGAGAGGGTAACCCTTGGCAACACGGATCATTTCTTGGACTAGGTCCAGGCCAGTAATGCATTCTGTGACAGGATGTTCAACCTGCAAGGCCAAGATCTGCCAGTCAATAGGTGTAGGAAAAGGCAAACAAACAGAAATAAGCAAGAACAATTTCTGGGTAAAATAAAGTTAATTACATTTAACATTTATTCATATTTGACTAAAAATCCAAGAGAGAAAATTAAAGAACAAACACCATAGAGTACAAAGCATGATAAGAAAAACTAACACCAAAGAAGTATTTGTAAACCATCTGCATTACTTTTCCCCATTTTTAATTAGCTGTGGTCCAGCAATGTTTAACACTTTAAATTTTGAAACTGCTTTGTGACTGAAAATTACATATTTAACTGCAATTCTCAATGTGGCTGATAATCAACCTATTCTGCTACACTTAGCATGGCATCTATAGAGGCAGCTTATGATTTTCCAAAGCACTAGTCTAGCCTAAGTCTCACCCGCTTGCATGCTTTCACTAACCTGTCCTGACAAGCAACCAGATTAGCGTACTCTTACATCAATGCAGTGTAGCAGAAAGGAGCAGATGGATCCTGCAGGTTGTTTTCCCTCCAGACTTACATGGGGAGTGCTTAGCATGCACAATAGCAAAACCGAGCCAGTGAAATCACTGTGCTCTCTCAGCAAATTGCTGATAACTACTTTGGATGATGCTGTCATGGGGATCCCTGGCCTTCCACACTAACACATAGGATACACATGTACAAAAACATGCACTGACACATAGGGATACTCACAGGGATACACATCATTGTAAATGGGATCGATGGCTTACAGGTTCCTAAGCTTAACTGAGCTAAAATCAAGCCACTTACAGCGTTGGTAAAGAGCAGATAATCTTTCACCTGAAGATCTGAGTAAGTTTGAAAAATTTAAATAAAACTTCGGCCACATCTGCTGCTTTGTAACCAATCTCTTTTCTCATAAAAATTAAGCATGTTCTAAATGCACTTCACAATAGTTTCTTTATCATGGCATGTCATATTTCATACACTCTGACACAGGAAAAGGTCAGTGAACAAACGAATTGTCTTCTCATCCTCAACCACACTAATTGAAGGACAGGACTTAGTCATTATAATAATCTTGAAGCTTATCATAAGCAGACAATGCCATGGTCTTTAAAAAAAAAAAAGCTTTGTAAAAATAAACAGATGGCATCCATAATTAGCTCTGTGTGTGTTATGAGTTTGTTTACAGTTTCAACAACATTTTAAGACATTTTGACATAATTTTAATGACAAATCATCACTAAAATAAGCATCTACACTTTGTAAAATAAATGTGACACTAAATAACGATCTTACGAGATAGTTGAAAAATGCATTTTTGAAAGCAAATTGTGGTTTTGCGAAAAACAAGATTCTATATGCTGAGTATAATAAGAAAGGAACAATTGTAAAGCCCCCTCTATTATTGCTAGAAACAAATTTCACGGGAAAAAGCATCTTGCCACTCTAAGTATTCAAGAGGTGAACCTACTATGTGCCAAGGGCTTTGTATCAATACTATTCACACATCTCTGTTAGGTGAGAAAACAATTTTAAAAGCTAAGTGAATGCTTTAATTTCATCTTTCTGTGTCTAGTGCTCAGAAAAGTACATAATGTATACTAGACAAATAAATATATATCGAACGGATGAATGAGGCAGTAAATCCAGAGTCACATCTATGCTAAGTGGTGGAGGTAGCATTGGAATTTATGTTACTCCAGAGACAATTTGACCTTCCTGTTCTTCTTCATGGAAAGACGCATAAGAAAGCATGGAGTAAATATAATTAGCTATAAAATTATGTGCTGTTGTCTTTTATAAAATATATTATTATGGAAGTTTAAAGAACCAAATTCATTATAAGGCTCTGTGCTACCTTAGATACCTCTCTATAACTACATTAGAAAAAAGTATATTAGACCCATGAATGGAATCCAAAAATGGACCCACTTTAACTGAACATAGTATATAACAGAAACGTAACAACATTTTACAATCTAAATTAGTCAGCTACAAGTATTTCAAAATAAAATAATTTTAAGTAGATAATTAAAATAATAACTGACTGCTCGAGGCAAAATCACTACTTAACAGTATTTTAAAAAATATCTACTTAGGTTCAAGCATTGTTAAAGTCTACAAAACAGTCTAATATGCCTGAATTTTTTCAGGTAAGAGAAACATCTTTTTAAAAGTAAAACATTAATATATCTTTAAATATTTTTTAAAGAAATCTTTCTAAATATATTTTAATAGAATTCTGAAGTTATTCAACAAGATATGTGAAATATTTCCCTTAGACCCTGTGTTATATCAGGAATCTTGTAAGTGTAACATTGTTTAAATAAACAATGTATATCCCCAATCCCCGAGAATTTAGAAATAGTCTCCTGTGCAAGTTAAACTCAATACTTTAAGACATCAGAACACAGATATATAAAGAGACAATATGGCTACCAGGCCAAAATATAATTCAATAGAAGTTTTAAAAATATCTTTAAAAAGAAAGAAAAGAAGGGAAGGGAGGAAGGGACAGAAGAGAGGGAGGGAAGATCAACAGAAAGTGAAAGTGGCTAACTGGAACAACATGTTATAAAAAAAAGAAGTCAGATTGGTGTCTAGTAAGCCAACATGTTCATCTTATCCCACCTAGCAGAAAAATCTTACTATAAAAGTCTGATGCTAATAAACATTTATTCTGAGGGCTATTATATGTATATGTGTGGCGGGGTGGAGAGGTCTGTGTTCTGTGTCACTTCTACTTGGGAAACACTGAGTTAACCTAAGTTAAACGGGTTACTATTAAAGAAAGACTCCTCGGGCTCATTAATCTGTCAATATGCCTTGGGATTCTCCAAGAGGAGGATACTGTATAGCACTTCTTTAACCACACGCCTCCTTCTTTTGTACAGTACTTTGTGTGTTGTCAATTCTATGGAACACATTTTCAGAAACAATGCCTTAAACATTCCAAATATGAAACTAAATGCCCGTAGTATGAACCTATCCTCACCAGAACCTGGTTCATATACCGTTTTCCTACCCAACAGAAATCTGTGCTAGTTGAAAGAAACATATGATTAAAGGGACCCAAGAGATAGTAAGATTATGCAATGGAGATTAATATATTGACATTCTGGCATATAAAAATCTTGTGATTTAGTCAGCAAAAGTTAAGACCTAACCAGAAGAGGAAGAGGAAGAGGGGGAGGAAGTGGAAAAGGAAAAGGAAGAAGAGGGGAAAGAAGAAGAAGGAGGAGAAAGAGTAAGCCCTACTTACTAAGTTAGAATTTCTGAATCCTCAAAGGCAAATTACTGATTGGGATATAGTCATCAAGGTAATGCTACTCTGCAGGATCTATTAATAGCTGATAAATCAATCTGTTCCGGCAATGCCCCATCTCACCATGAAATCTTTTGTTCAAAAAGGTACATATAACTATAATCATCAAATACTGTATTACAGGACAGAATCACATTCCAGGACTAGAATGAGTAGGTATAGTTCTATACGCCTACGTTAGGTGGTCACAGTCAGCTAGCTTTTTATACATTTGCTATATTAATTTAGTTTTATCTTCTTGATTACAATCAAGTTGTCACTACTCTCAGTGTTTGTGTCTATACCTCTGCCACTCTCTTACTAATCTGTTGGTTCAAATGTATTTCCCAAAAAATAAATAACTGAGATTTTCAAATGCAATGGTGAGGTACATTAGGTTTCACGTCACCTCTTAGTTCTTAATGTATCAAATTTCGATAGTAATGAACAATCTTTCTGGGACTGTGTTGTCATTTACCTACCTTCATGATTCTAAGAATTATAATCATAAATTCTGCCACTGTAATCTTTAGCCTTATTCCTCATTAAATGCAAAGTAGGAAGTATCTAAAACTAAGGAGTAAAAGTATAAGTTATTTCCAGAGTTTCAAAGAAGCTCCCTGTAAGATACTTATTAATGACAAAGGGAAAAACAGTGACTCTTTGGTGGAGAAATGTGCGAGACACCACCTTGACCAAGCCAACGTCACCAGTGATAGAACTGGTAATAGACATCGTGTGTCTCCTATGTGCTGCTCAGAACAGGACAGTATCATTTCTGTAGTATTCCTGCCAAAAATGGCAAACCTGAATATAATCATGAGAAAGCAAACAAACACAAAATGAAAGGCATTCTATAAAATAAATGCCCTGTGGTCATTAAAATCACATAAAGATTATAGCTGACAAAAAAGACTAAAAAAAAAGACTAAGGAAATGTTCCAAGTGTAGAGAGAGTAGTAAAGAAACTTGACAAGTAAATATAATGCAGGATCCTGGATGAGAATTTTTCTTTTACTATAATAGACATTAGTGGGACACCTTACGAAATTTGAATATGATGCACAGATTAGATGATAGTAATATGTCAAGGTTAATATCCTAATTTTGATAATGGTACTATGGTAATGAAAAGAATTTTCTTGTTTTTAGGAAAGGAGTAAAAGGGCACAAGGCTTGCAATTTACTCTTAAATGTTTCAGGTAAAGAAGACAGATATAAATATATAGATACAGATCTAGATGTAAGGATAAAGGAAATGCAAGTGTTAGTGAAGGTTGGTCAAAACTTCTTTGTAATATTTTGCAATTGTGCAATTTTCAGATGGACAATTCTGTATATCTGAAATAATTTCAAAATAAGTTTATAAAAATTAAAGCAGTAATTAGAGGTTTGCCTTTATATTATAAAATATTATTAAAATAAAGACAACTGACTTAACTTTATTTTCTCTTCAACCAGAATCCTCCCATTGTGTATAAATAAAAATGATCAACAGCAGAAAATTTGTTAAATGCATTTTCTCTGACTTAAACTTTTAAATGTTTTATTGTGTTATTTACGTAGCAAGTCCTAAAATTTTAAGAATAGGTAACTTAATAACAGGCAAGTATTCCTCAAAGGAAGTAAAAGTCAGACAAATTTTAATTACCCACTTAACTGCACATGAGAATTAACATTGACAGAAGTTTAAAAGGAAAAAAGTCACAAAGAAGTGTGAAGTCAGATGGATGAAATATGTGTTAAGTTGGCCAGTAGAAAGGAGGGTGATGAAAAGTGTTCAAAGTGCCTTGAATGGATGGATATTTGGTAGTAATTGTTCGTAGTAATGGGGAGAGCAGTGGCCCAATTGCTGAGTCAAAGCAGAAACTGTTCCCAAAACTGGGAGACCCAACGTACAAACCATAACTAACATCTGTATGGCACTGAAATCTCAGTTTCCCTCCGTGTGCACAAATGCTCAATACTCCACTGTCCTTTTACGGAGATGCAAATGAAACACAAGAGGTAGAAGGTGAGTGAATATTAGGAAGTTCTAATATTTTAATAATGTGATTTTAAGTTAATACAATTTTAAGTAACATCTTTATTAAATACATCAAATTCTAAACTGACAGATATTACAAAGACTTGGTTTGTGAAAGCTATCTTTTGTAGGCAGAACTTATTTGCTTCAACTCAGCAAAGCAGCATAGGTGTGATTACCTGTTGAAATATGAGGAAAGTGTCCTGTTATATAAATTGAGTTTCATTCGGTAAGTGGCATAATAGGTCTCTACCTTTTTAGTTTGTTGTTATTTCCACCTAAAAGGAAACTGATGCCTTTATTTTTAGTTCTGCTCTTTCAGTTTACCGACATTATTTGTCCAGAACAGAATCTAACACGTACCTATTAATTCTGAAGTTTCACCTCCTGAGAATACAGGATTACAAAATAAAGATCTAAAGTTATTAGATTTTGATCCTCAGGACTCAAAGAGAAAAAGCCTGTTGGGAAATAAGCCCCGACTCACCAGTCCTATAAACTCACCTTGAAAATAAAGCCTATATTCAAGAGTGGCAGTGAAAACTGAACCAATTCTGTTACAGAGTTTTCCTGTTCATCCCAAAACAAATAATCAGATAAGAAAGGATAAGGGAACTGTTGTAGGCTGAATTGTGTTCCCCTTACGCCCCCCTCCCAAAATTCATGTGTTGAAGTCCTAAGCTCTAGTACCTTAGAATATGACAGTATTTGGAGACAGGGTCTTTAAAGAGGCAATTAAAGTAAAATGAGATTAATTAGGGTGGGCCCTAATCCAACATGACTGATGTCCTTAGAAGAAATCAGGACAAAGACAACAGAAGAAAGACCATATGAAACCCAGAAAGAAGACTCCATCTGCAAGCCAAAGACAGAGGCCTCCAGTAGAAACCAACCTTGCCAACACCTGAATTTTAGACTTCTAGCCTCCAGAACTGTGAGGAAATAAGTATCTATCTGCTGCAAAATCCAATCAGTCTGTGGTACATTGTTACTGCAGCCCTAGGAAACTAATATAGGAACAAATCTTAAAAATTAGAAACTGGGTAAGAGCCCAAAATACTTTATAATATGCTTTAAAATAAAAACCTAACTGAAAGTGCCTGACAAGTGTACCTATTCATATCTGTATAATAAACACTTCTTTCCTTCATCTTTCTAATAAGATTCAATACATATTAAGGGAAAGTATAACATACCCTACTTTGTATTCTCAGTCTCCTAGGAGATTGACATGAAATATTCCAAAACATCCCAGTTCTGGCTTATTCTAGCCAGTCTGAGAACCCTGGCCTCTATGACTTTAAATATAATCAAAAAGGTCATCTTCTGCCCAGATCTAAAACATCCCTTTTGGCAAGAATGGAATTTTACAAATTAGTTATAAATTCATTTCCCTATAATTTCTATTTTCACCAATTATTCCCTCAGTCTGACACTCCAACTCCACAAAAGATCAAACTTTTTTAGTGTGGAAAGTCTTGAATATTTTTTAAATCTAAAACTGCTCTGAAATTAGAATATGATATTGGTTCAGTCATAGTCAATTCTTACAAACCTCAATTTGAGTTACAATAATTCTCAATTTTTAAATAAATGAATAGCAAAGGACTTACCCTTTTAGCCATCAAGTTGCTAAGAAAGTGTTTGTAAAATCCTTCAGAACTGTGAAGGTTCTATATTATGCAGAATTATCTCTGATGGGATGTGGAGGTGTCTGGCCTCCAAAAATTTCAACAATTCTATTGCACTTTTTCTTCCAGGGCAAAAGCAGATTTCTCCTTCACTGTAGTAATCAACATAAGCAACTGACTAAGGTTTAACAAAAGTGGGACAATTAGCTCTCTGTTCTCACAGATATGGAATAGCCAGCTGACCACGTCTGGGCATTTAATTACTGTAAGATCTCATTCCATTCTATTTGGGAGTTTTCTGACTCTTATACAATTTGTAGACTATATAAAGGCCACTCTTCCAAAAAACTAAAATTTAAAAATGATCTAATTTGGAAATTAACAATCACAAACACACACACATATTTGAAAAAGTATATTCAGGCCCCCAACACACCGATTCCTGGACACTCACCTTGAAAATAATGACTATATTCAAGAGTGTCAGTGAAAATCGCCTTGTTATTAATTAATTTATGGTTCAGTTTATCATCTGGAAAATAAGTAATAACTGGGCTGCACTCAGAAAAGGAGAAGTAAAAACTGGTGGAAGAAATATCAAAAACTTAAGATATGCATATGAGACAATGTTACTGGCAGAAAGTAGTAATGATTTGAAATAACTTCAAACGATGAAAGTAAAAGAAGAAAAGTGCCAAAGCAGAACTGCATTTGAACATCAAGAAGACAAAAATGGTGACTACAGAATATACAACTTTAAATGAAGACGTTGAAATTGTTAAAGATTTTGCCTACCTTGGTTCAGTCATCAATACAAATGGAGAAGGCTGAACGAAATCAAGAGAAGGATGACACTCAGAAGGGCAGTCAGTAATGGAAGAATTAGGAAGGATCGCCAAGAACAAAGATGTATCATTAGAGACCAAGGCTAGGCTCACCCACACCCTCATATTCCCAATTACAACGTATGGATGCGAAAGTTTGTACAGTGAAGAAGGATAATAGGAAGGAAATCAATTCATTTGAAATGTGGTGTTGGAAGATAACTCTCCGGATACCCTGAACTGCCAGAAAGAAGAACAAGTAGGTCCAAGAGCAAATTTAGCCTGAAACATTGCTGGAGGCCAAAATGACAAAACCAAAGTTGTTCTACATTGGACACATCATAAGAAGGTAGGATTCTTTGGAAAAGACAATAATGCTGGGAAAAACAGAAGACAGCAGGAAAAAAGGAAAACCAAATATGAGATGGATTAAATAGTAGCAACACATGCACACACAATTACACTTTCTGGGAAAAAATGACATGATTTCTCAATTATGCAATTCAGCCAAGTACTCAAAGGAGATGATCACTGAGATGGAATTAATTGAAACTCGGCTTAGTAGCCTGGAAGAACAGTATAAAGAAATAATATCAAGAAAACAGAATACAAATGCAAAATAAGAGTAATCATGACAGAAAAGATACGAGCTATTGAGGGCTTATCTGGTACACCTAACCTGCAAATAACAGGAGTTCCAGAAGGAGAAAACTAATAGATGAGGAAAGAAAACCGTTAACAAAAGAAGTATTCCCTGACATGAAGAAACACTTGAATCTGTACACTGAAAGGTCACATGGAGTAAAAGGCAGAATTGATGGATATAAACATACACCTAGGTGTATCCTGGTTGAGAAAAAAAAATCTTGAATTCCAGTGATTAAATAAAATTGGGCCACCTTTCAGACAGCCAGATTACATTATCGACAATGGAAGAGAAATCAGAATGATGTCAGACTTAACATTGAAAAGCTAGAACACAGTAGAAAGCATAATCTATTAAAAAACAAAAACAAAAACCTAAGAATCCTATACTCTATTAAGTACCATTCCCCTTTCAGGACTAAAGAAATACGAGTATATTTGAGGATATGACATGTCAGAATATATCATCCATACAGTCCAGTTAAGGACATTTCATGTAATTTTTAAACAAATGAACTAGGGCAGAAATCTCAAAAAAGGGGAAAGATAGGGAAGCTATAGTAAATGAGAGACATGTCTGGGGCCTGTGTATACAGAAGCTAAAAAGGGGCTTTGAAAACAGAGGAAAACTACAAAGAAAGTAAAATATTAGCCTGGAAGTATGAATTTGCCTCAGAGGATCTTTAGCGTTAGAAAGTCAGAGTACACAGTTACATGCAACATAACAGAATCAAGCTGGAATTTAAGATTAAAACCTTTAAATAAGATAAAGATATTATGTAATGATGAAAGGCACACAATTCATGTAAAATAGTCATAAATTTATACGTATCAAATTACTGTAAATAAATATGTAAAGTAAACATTATTAGAAATCAATGAAAACTTAGAGATGTATACTTAAGTAATCAATGGAATTATGTACTGTCTGAGACTTGTGTTAAAATACTCTAGCTAAAAGGGGATAACAGGGAAAAGAAGGCAAACATGAAACAATATGGTAAAGTAAACACGAAGCTAGGTTACAGATTCATGGGCCTTTACTCTTGCTATTCTTAAGCAGCTTCATATGTTTGAAAATTACCATGAGGAAAAAAGAGAGAGGCAGAAAGAGAGATACAAGGAGGGAGCAGGGGAAAGAAGAAAGCAAAGGGGGAAAGAAAGAAAGGAAAGAAAGACGCAAGAGTGAAAAGAGCCAAGGAAAGAAATGCAAAGATGTCTTGGATGCAAGCGTTTTTAGGACAGTGAAACTATTCTTCATGATACTGTAATGGTGGATACATGTCATCATACATTTATCAAAACCCATAGAATGTACAACACAAAGAGTGAACCCTAATGTAAACTATGGACCTTAGTTAATAACAATGTATCAATATTGGCTCATCAATTGTAACAAATATACCATTCTAATATAAGATGTTAATAACGGGAAAATGGGGAAGGGGAAGTTAAGGGGGTATAGGGGAACTCTTTGTACTTAATTGTAAACTTAAAACTGCTCTAAAAAAATTTATTTTTTTAAGTTATGATGATCTTCATATATCTCTTTCTGAATCAAAAAGATCCAGTAAATAAAGAAAAAAGAGAAAAGACAGAAGAATAAATCAATAACCTTTAACAACCTTGATTTTTAAAAGATGGTTATTACCTCATAAAATACTGGAAGTCTACCATAGAAGGGATCAGAAAGATGTCTAAAGACCTACCACTGAGAAAGATACCATTATCAAGTGGATTCACAACGGAGTTCTAATTTTTAACAAACAGATGATGCCTATTACAGTCACATGCCGCATAATGACGTTTCTGTCCAAGACAGAGCACGTACATGACAGTGGTCTCATAAGATTACAACGGAGCTGAAAATTCACTATCACTTAGTGAGGCTGTAGCGCAACGCATTACTCATGTGCTTGTGGCGATGCTGTTGTAAACAAACGTACAGCGCGTACCATTAGGGACAGCACGTACTATTTGATAATGATAATAAATAACTCTGTTGCTGGTTTATGTATTTACGATGCTATACTTTTTTATATCATTTATTTGGAGTGTACTCTTTCTACTTATTTTTTTTTTTTTAAAGTTCGCTGGCAAACAGTATGCTGTGTTCCGCCAGCAGCAGCCTCACACATCACACGCTGGCTGCATCTCTTGATTGCATCATTCTCTCTTGTGCTGACTTAATCTCACGTTGTTTTGTACAGTAACGTGCTTACAGGCATGCAGCCTAGAAGCAATGGCTATACCACACAGGCTGGGTGTGTAGGAGGCAAAGCCACCTAGGTTTGTGTGAGTGCCTCTGATGTTCTCACAGAAAAACAAAATCACCTAACAATGCATTTCTCAGAACATATCCCGATCATTAAGTAGTGGATGATTGTATTAACTAGACCCTAGAAAAAGAAACTATTCCTACAGTTAGTTTCCAAATATACATATAACTTTATTTTACTCAAATCAGGTAAAGGCAGTATTTAAAAAATAAAAATTCAAATCAATTATATTAGCACAAAAAATCCAGCAACATACTAAAGAAAAATCACTATGTGTAATTAAAATTTATTCCAGGAATGTAAAGAAAAGGTATCAAAAGTTTATAATGTTAATAAATAAAAAGATAAAAGCCATTTTTCCTTACCAGTAGTAGATTTGACCAACTAGCAGTTTTGACCACAACTAGGGACAAAGAAAAGATCTCACAAGCTTCTAGAGTTAAAAAAAATTTTTTTACCAAGTGATCAAGAATCAGGATACATTTCAATATCCACAGTATAAATTAAAATAAAGCAAAAATTTATTTGCAGTTATTTGCAAAAAATTATTTGCAATCCAGAGTTCTATACTCAAATTCTAGGAGGGAAAAAAAAAAGGAGAAAATCTTTTAGGCAAAGATTTCTTAGGTATGACACCAAGAGCACAATCTATTAAAAAAAAAAAAAAAAAGAAACTTGGTAATTGGGCTTCATCAAAATTTAAAAATTTTGTGCTTCAAATGACACCATTAAGAAGATAAAAGCACAAGCCACAGGGGGAAAGTATTTGCAAATCATATATCTGTATCAAGACTATATAAAGAATTCTTACAGCCCTATAATAAGGCAAATAAACCAATTTTAAAGTGGGCAAAGGGTATGATTAAACATTTCAACTAAAGGAGATATAAAACTGGCCAATAAGTACATGAAGAAAGATTTGATATCATCAAGCATTAGGGAAATGCAAATTAAAACCACAATGAAATAGTATCCACTAGAACGGCTACATTAAAAACAAAAACAAACAACTACTGTTCAAGAGGATGTGGAAATGTGGAGAAACTAGAACTCTTAAATGTGCAGTCACTTTGGAAAATAGTTGGACAGTTTCATAATTTACCACATAGCCCAGCAATTCCTAAGTATCTACCCCAAAGAAATGAAACAATTTGTCCACACAAGACTTCTATGTTCATAGCAGCATTATTTGTAATAGCCAAAAATTAGAAACAATTCAAATATTCACCAACTTGTGAGTGGATAAGTAAGATATATGATACCACACAAAGAAATACTATTCAGTGATAAAAAGGAATGAATTACTGGAATACACTACAGTATAAATAAACCTCAAAAACATTTATGCTAAGGAAAACAAGTCAGTCATAAAAGACCACATATTGTATGATTTCATTTATAGAAAATGTCCAGAAAAGGCAAATCTTTAGAAGCAGAAAGTAAATTAATGGTTGCCTGGGCTGGGGATGGAAAAAGAGTGACTGCAAACGTGTACAGGGATCTTTCTGGAATGACGGAACTGTTGTACAATTGGGTTCTGCTGTTAGTAGCATGACTCTGTAAATTTACTAAAACTCATTGACTGGTTGCCTTAGTGCATTCAGGCTGCTGTAACACAGTAAGAGAGACTGGGGGAAGAATGCTCTCCAGGGCCTCTTTTATAAGGGCGCGAATCCCATTCACGAGAGCTCCACCCTCACAACCTGATCACCTCCAAAAGGTCCCACCTCTAAATACCATCACATTGAGGTCTATATCTCAACATATTGATTTCAAAGGGATACATTCAGTCTACTACATTTGTATACTCAGAATGCGTGAATGTTGTGAAATGCAAATTATACCACAATAAAAAACTACTGTTTTTTAAACAATAAGTTAATACAGAGTCGTTTTCACTCATGCAAATTCTCATATAATTTTTCTACTATTCACTGATTCTCAGGAAGCTACTTAAAGATATGCTTTAGGAAAAAAGGGAATAAACCAACAGTGTTTAAGTCAAAAGTACAGGAGAAAAGAAATCCAAAAAAGAGAAGTGCAAGAATTCCTCAGAACAAGACGGGTAAATTTCAGCGAGAAGCCAAGATTCAAATGTAGAGGACAGACTATAGCAAGTCAAAGGAAACCAGAAATTTCTACACGGCAAAAGTGACAGAAAACTCAACATATTTGAATTTAATGAAACATGGGACAAATTTATGGTTAAACCCTTGATAAGCATATGGAAAACTGAGCAAAAAAAAAACAAACACATTTTTTAGTTGCAGAGAAAACAAAATGGTGCACAAAAGTGAAAGTAATCTTAGGTAACAACATGGCTGCTGTGAAGAGCCTTCACACTGGGTCATAATAAAATCCCAAACACTGAATTAGCCCAAATCAAGACATGGTGCTAGTAAGAGTGTGCATTTTGTGCACTGGGTGTAGCAAGGAGGGCAATGACGGATGTCATCTTTCACAAAGGGAAGCTGATAGGAAAAAGAACAGAAAATCAAGAAGGATCAATATTGGTTTTTCTATTAAAAAGATATAAAAATATTAAAAGAATCAGTTAAAATCATTAAAATTGGTCAGAGCCATCAATACCAGGCTCTCCTGTGAAAGGGAGGGAATAATTGTCCCTAAATAAAGGCAGACAAGCAAAAGCTTTCTCCTGCCTCTTCTTCCCGTAGCAGCACTGCCGGTTCCCTGCCCAGAGCTGTAGTTCCCCACACACATCAATTAATTCAAAGTCTTCCTTCTTCCAAGTGATTTCTCATTTCTCCTTTATTTCTCTTTCCTTTCTTTCTATTTCTTTTGTGGGTTTTGATAGTTACTGAAGAATTGATATTGGGTCAAAAAGCCAGTAACGTGTTCATTCAGCTGTTTCAAACCCCATATTTTATATCCAAGTGAAAGGCCTTCAAATATAAGCATAACCTTATCACCCATCTGAGAATTCAATGAATGCAGTACCCAATGAGACCTCTCAAAAATAAGACCCGGCTTAAAAAGGAAAGAACAAGAAAGAACCTAACCATAAGGTGAATCAAAATGAAGACTGATTAATCGTGAAGCTATGGTAAGACGCTGGTGGCGACCATGAACAGAAGTTAAAATATAAAAGTAAGATGAAAACACTGGGAGACTCATGCCTACAGAAAAGAAATAATTATATTATTATGTTACAATAATGTAAAACTAATAATAAAAACAGCAAAAATGAAGAGTTAGGGAAGACAGCAGGATTAAATATGACAATTTCCATGCATTTTTGTAAAAAGGAAACAATATAGTCTTTCAAATTGGGATATGAAGAAATATCATGATAAAAATATAAATGGTTCTCATAATGATTTTTTTTATTAAGAACATTCTTTAGGAATTAATATCTCTGTGTAAAATTAGAAACATTTCTCTAATAGCTTAGCAATTTCATCATTTTAATTTCTTTTTCTTCTCTTAAATATAAATAAGTTAATTCAAAATCATCATATGGAAAAATAAGTAATGAGAAAGAAACAGTCCTACTAAATACTGTATTATAACGTATAGACATCTAAAACAGTGTGGTACTAGCACATGAATAAATGGTAAGGTTAAGGTTAAAAAAAAGAAAACAGTCAAGTAAATAAATCTGATACATATGAAAATTCGGTATACTCATATAATGAAGGTTACTTGTAATTACTGCATAAAATAATGATTACACTATAATGGTTGTGACATTATTAGGTAGCCATTTAAAAAATAAAATAAAATAAAATCCAGATGAAGTGAAAATTTCCCCAGGAAAGAGGAAATAAGTACTAGAAGAAATCATGGGAAAAAAATGTTTAATTTATCATGGACTAGGAAAAGCTTACATATATGACAACACCAGAAATGATAAAAAAGATTCAAAAATTCAATGGCAAGATCTAAAAACAAAAATTTTCTGCATAAGAAGTAAAAAACAACAGCCAATGTCAAAAAGACAGGCAACAGGTAAAGGAAAAATAGCTACAAATCATATCTGTGATGTTTTCATATCTACATTTATTTGTTAATCCTGCTAGGAAACAAAGTTTTCTGGATCAGACAAGAAACCAAATAAGTACTTGTGATATGGAGAGTTTACTTTTCCAATGGATACTTTTTTCAACCATTTGGGATTTTTCTTTTACCAAGTATTACCAATAGTTAGTATTATCATTCAATAAAGTAAGAAACTAAAATTATTCCTGCAAAATTACATATAATTTAGTTCATGAAAATAACATTTTAACAAAATCGTATTTTTTGATTGAGTATTTCTCCTACATGTCTATCCATCTTTCACATGCAGAAACAGGTGAGATGTGACCGGGTGGATATATATGTGAGCTTCTATTAAAGAAGTGACTCAAGACCAGTCCAAGCAAAGAAAGTCACATGATAAAGGCACCCAGAGGTCAAACCGAAAGGCACATTGGGGTACAGAAAGGAGTCTCTCCTACATAGTAAGGCATTGGCAGGAAAGAGGGCTCCCACGGGAGATTAAGGGCACAGGGAAAAGGGATTTGTGATGCTAAAGTACTTGAATTTTGTCTTTAAGCAAAGAAAACCAGTGACTTAACAAACAAACAAACATATAGGTTATTCTGATACATAAATTCTGACCAGAATGAAAACAAAACCAGTCAATTGAACCAAGTATTTATGCACCAAACCTGGTGACTTTCTCAGTGTTATATCTCTTTAAGGAAAAACTCTATTTGTTATTTCAAATTTCACTCTTAAGGAAATCTAGCAAAGTGAAGATGCTTCTCACATTTGTGTTACCAGGGGGAAAAAAGTGTACATTCTGAAGCTTTTAGAAAAAGTGACAGTTCAATCAAGACATTTCGAGGGGGAAAAAAGGAACAAAGAAAATTACAGCCCTCCAGTCTCAAACTGAAACACTAATTAGAGATAACATATATCTTAGAAGATAAAGAATTTGGTGAATGTGCCTTAAGTATTATAATTTAAGGTTAGTAAAGAAATTTCAAAGAGATAATCTGTTAAAAGAACATTTGAATTGTTTAAACAATATCAAAAAGAAGTCTTTGAAATACGTAAGAATGGCTTTCTAAATACTATGAAATACAAGAGTCTATTTTCATGCCCCCATTCAGTTACAACCTCCCACCACCAAATATCCCATCTTACAGATGCATTTGGAAAAAAATCAAAATCAATTTGTCTAATAATTGACAGAATTACTGTCACTGGCAGTAAGTGCAAAAGAGAAAAGAAGTATTACTAAACATTAAATGGGAGACACAAACGTATCAAAGTTTGATATTAAATAACACAGAGTTTGGTACTGGCAGATCTCATGTCATGAAAATCTTTATGAATCTTTTTTCTGAAATTCATTTTTAATCTTTTTTGAGACTATATTAATACAACATAATTTCCTGGCAAGCCATCCAAGATACAAAATGTAAAGATAAATACCTAACTGTTATTGACTGCATAGAATTATTTGATATAAATATTAAATTTTGGTGGTCCTATATCAAAAACAACCATGAGACAAACTTACAAAAAACTTAAGGGCTGAGATAAATGAGCCAGAAATGAAAGGAAAAAAAAAATCATAAAAACACAGTAACAAAGTGTCCTTAAAAAGGACACTGGTTATTAATTCCATAATTTATGATAAAGTATCGAAATTAAATAATTTAGTATCTCTTGTACCTGGAATAAAATACAAATGTTTTATAGGCATTTCAAATTGCCTTCAGAATCATATTACAAGCTTATTTTCATAGCTTAATAAAGTCTGACATAAATAAAGTCATGACATAATAAATCTCCATTTTGATCAAAAACATGACTTCTCAGCTAATTACCTAATTAGATAATTTAGTTAGAGAGACATATTTTTAATTAAAATCAAATTAATATCCAAAAGGCAAAAATTCTGTCATTTCTAATGATATTCACAACAACAGAGTACAAGCTAAAAAACTGATTTCAAAAGGAAGTATCATAATTTTTGAGCAACAACTACTTAGTTAATACCTATACAAACTATAAATATTTATGACATTAGTCTCAAAATGCATCTAGAAACATAATTTCTACCATAGTACATAAAAATCATTATTTGGTAGTTATACTTTATTATTACAATAGGGTAATGTTTTTCATTTTTTCACACATAACTTATAGATTAAAACTTTGGTGATTATATTCATATGAAAATGGAGGACTGGTACTCAACCTTCACTCCAAACTCCTTGCAGCTTACTCTGCTATACTACAGATTACAGAAGGTTAAACAGCCTATTCCCAGATTCCCTTCCAGCTGCAGCTCTCAGTGCAACTGGATGAGGACCTGGATGTGTCAATCAAACTCAGATGCATGTGATCTGGAAGGGAAAAGTAAGGCAGCAGTGAGGCACAGGCGTCATTCTGTGGGTTTCCCACTGTCAAGAATGGGTGTGAGTTCAGGAGTTTTCTGAAACAGTATCCCAACATCCAATTACTGATCTTTGTTTTGGGGGGTGTTGAGACTCCGGGCACATATTTAGCTAATCTACAGGCATAATGTACCTCTAAATACTTCTTGGAACCTGTGCTTACAATTACTTGGACTGGAAGGCGTGCGGGGTGAGGGAAGCATAAAAAAAATCAGAATTAAGAATATAAAAAGGAATTATCAGCCAAAACCCAAAAATGCAAACAAAGAGACCTAAGTCCAATAGGCAACACCATTTTGGCCTAAAGGCATTTGACATTCCAGGAAAAAACAACTATGAATCTAAGCTATCCTTCTGGTGGCATCAAGAAATTAAAAATACCACCACAAAGACCAGGGATTATCAAAAGAGAGGACATTGCTGAACCACCCCCACTTTAAGGTGAGACCATGAAAGAATGCAACATCAAGGTAAGAGTGAACTGGAATAAAACCACCATCCTCTTGAACTGCAGCTGGACTTTGTATGCCCTCAGGAATACAAGGAACCTCACACTCTGAACTTGCATCACTATAGTCACAAATCACAACTGTGCACAGGCCTGTGGCAGAAAAATGGAAAAATCTCTATATGAAAGAATCTATCATTCTAGGTTTCAAGTTAGTAATGAGAACAATTTTTAACGTAATCAGTATATAGTTAAGAAGGCACACAAGGAACTAGACATCACAAGCAAGAAGCAGCACAGACAATAGAGGCCACAAAACTCAAGGCTTCAGATACTGAAATGATCAGACACATACTACAAAAAAAATAAGCTAATTATGTTCAAAGAAATAAATGCCAAATTGAAAAATTTAGTTAGGAGATGAGAAGTTTTAAGTCATACTTTTTAAAGAACCAAACAGAAATTCTAGAAATATAAACAAATGAAATTAGAAAAGAAATGATTAATTTTAAATACAGCTCAATAGTAAGAAAGATAGATCAGAAGAAAATGTCCAAAAAGGATGAAAAAATATCAAAGACAGGGTAAAAAACACAAAAGGTATACTATGAAGTTCTAACATAAAAGTGTTTTGTGTGTGTGTGTGTGTGTGTGTGTGTGTGTAATTAGAAATCCAGAAGAATGAAAAAGAGATTATGTCAGAAGTGACAACAGTGGAGAATTTTCAAAAAGTGTTGGAAGATATTAATCCGCAGACTGAAGAAATTCAATGAATTCCAAGTATATATATGCACATTTATCAGAGAAAAACTGAAGAAAATCTGAGAAAAAAAAAAGAAATTCATAAATGCTACTAAAATTTAAAAGTAATTACCTTCAAATAAGCAGAAAGTAGAATGAGAGCTGAAGTGTCACCAGAAATAACAAAAGACAGAGGAATAATACCTTTAACAAGGTGAAAAAAATACTGGCCAAACTAAGAATTTTCAGACTAAAAACACCTTTCATTAGTAAAGACAAAATAAAGTCTGGCTGTCAACAAAGAGTTTACCACAAGCAAATCTGTGAAATAAGAAATACATTGGTCTCTGCCTCTGGTTCCTGCTAATATTTGGTCTTTGACCCTGGTTCTTGACACACCACACCTAAATCCCTTGTAATTTCTTGAGTGATAAGAGCACCTTTGGTCCTAATGAGGTGACTCTTGGTGGGCTTCTGAACGGTGGCTGCTCTTCAAAAAGACCGAGCCAAGATTGAAAGCTTAGAACTTTCAGCCCCACCCCCAGACTCTGGAAAAAGGAAGAGGGTTGGAAAATGAGTTAATTGATTATGCCTACATGATGAAGCCTCCATAAAAATCCCTCAAGTTCAGAGAGCTTCTGAGTTGGCAAACACACCCACATGCCAGGAGGGGGGCATACTCCTAATCAATGGTGACAGAAGCTCCTGTGCTTGGGACCCTTCCTGATCTTGCCCCATGTGTCTCTTCATCTGGCCGTTTATCTGTATTTTTTATCCTACCTTTTACTATATAGTAAGCCAATAAATATAAATAAATATTTCCCTGAGTTATGTGAGTTGTTCTAGCAAATTATCAAACCTGAGGAGGGGGTCGTGGGAACCCCGATTTATAGCCAGTCCGTCAGAAGTAGAAGTGACAAGCTGGAACTCACGACCGGCATCTTCAGTCCTGTGTGACTGAGCCTTAACTTGTGGGGTCTGATGCTACCTCCAGCAGACTCAACTCCACTGAATTGAATTGGACACTCACCTAGTGTCAGAATTGGTCACTACAGGAAAACATTCATACATTTGGTGACCATTAGTGAGTGTGGTAGTAGTTGAAAGCAAAGGGAAAAAAAGTTTTTTACTTACAAAACATCTAAATTTCTTATAGAAATGTCCAGAAATAAATTGAGAGAAAAGGAAAGGGTAAATATATGGGTAGAACTGAATGAATGATAGCTATTTAAAATAATAAGAGAATAATAAGAGAAATGTCCTGTGAAATCAGGAGAGGATAAAAAGAATTAAAATGTTCCAAGGTCCTTAATACAGTCTGGTGGGGCAGGTGGAAAGGTACTGCTGGATAACAGACTTGAATGAGTTAAGGACGTATGCTGTAATATATGGATAGATTCTACCAATAGATTAGAAGTGTATATAACTCTCAAACTAATACAGGAACAGAATTAAATAATAGTATTGCAAAAGCAAACAAAAAAAAAGAAAAAGAATAATTACAGAGTTGGAACAAAAACAGCATTTTAAAAGAGTGTAAATTTAAACCCAAATGTATCGCAGTTTACATTAACTTTCTATAGAGCAAATATGTAGATACATGGCAAAGGTTAGCAAACTTGGCTAAAAACAATATACATTGCTTACAGAGACACATGTAAAATGTCTGAATTCAGATAGGTAGAGAGTAAAAGGATGAAAAAAGATATATCATGTAGAATATAGCCATTGGGGAAAAGGCTGAAAAGTACTTTGGACCCAGACCATTAGGTTCCCCACCACTAGCGGAAGAGTGGGACCATTGAGGAAAACCTGCCTTAAAGATCCAAGGACACAGGACTGAGTAAAACCAACGCTGAAAGAGAACAGCAGAAAACATCCTTCCTGCAACCACCAGCAGCTAACTAGAGTCCGGTAACAAGTAAGAGGAGTCCATCTCTGGCAAAGAGGCCAGAGCATGAGACGCACCTTGTGAAACACAAGATGGAAGGAAAATCCTAAAGCTAAGGGTGGAATAGGAACTGGGAAAAACCCTCCACAACCCAGGGGTTCGTGAAAGATAAGCACAGTGATAAAAAAAACTTAACTCCAACTCAGCTCCGGCCTGGAGTCTCAACTCCACCTCCACCCACAGTGAAGGCCAAAGGGAAGAAGAGCTGATCCTATTTTCAAGTATAAATGTCACTACTGCTCTCTCTACTGTCCTACCAACCCTAGTTGGCCCCCAACCCTCAGTCCTAGGGAATCACTAATCGATTTTATGTCACCACAGACCATTTGTTTATCTATAAAACCTTTTCATTGTTAAATATAATATACAAAGAGAAAAGTGTATGCAACATGTACGTAAAGCTTAATGAATTCCTCACACATATGTTTTTTGAATTGTATACTAGATGGAATAGTTTCTCTGGAAAATGCATGTCGGCTCAGAACCTGTGACTGTAACCTTCAGACAGGTCAGTTAGCACGTTGTTAGGCAGACAAGGGAGGTCCCTGGTGGAATAAACAAAAGGCAGCCATAACCTGAAACTCCGGGCTCTAGAATGGCTCCTTCACTCCAGGACAAAAATATAAGAATGCACCGTGAGGTTAAGAAATTATCTCATAAATCCCTTTTAGCTGGACAAACAGAATAGATCTGACAGATAGCAATGGGTTCGTTAATCCCTTTAGGATGGGCAAACAGGACAAACCTGATAGATGAATTCCATTAAAAAGTGCCAGCCCCTTTCTCTAAGCAGGCAAGGGAAGATACAAAAACCAGAGCCTTTGTCCCACCTTGGGAAACCGGATCGGGACCCCCTCTCGCTTGGGAGCTGCGACTGTTTGCTTTTAATAAAGAATCCTCGTTTACACTCCTCGCCTCTTCTTGGTCTGTGCTTCCATTCTTCGGTTTTGCAAGACATGATCCCAGCACTCACAGAATTATTCCTACATCAACCTTTTTGAAAATAGAATCTTGGCAGATGCAATCAGGTTAAGATGAGGTCAGACTGGAGTAAGGTGAGCACTAAATCCAGTGACTGAGGTACTTATAAAAGAAGGAACTTTGGACAGAGAAACACAGGGAGAATGCCATGTGACAAGTGAGGCAGTATTTGGAGTAACTAGTACGCTGCCAATAAGGTATGTCAGCAGGTACCAAAGGTTAACAGAGGAGCATAGAACAGATATGCTCCCTCAGAGCCTCCAAGTAGAAACCGAGACTGTCAACACCTTGATTTCAGACTTCTGGCCCCCTGAAACTAAGAGAATAAATTTCTGTTCTTTAAGGGTAAGTTGTTACAGCAGCCCTAGAAAACTAATACAAATCTCATACAACAGGAAACAAATTAAATAGCCACAAAAATAAAATAGATAAATAGTGCCATTTTCTTCAAAGGAGTATCATACAGGAGAGAAATAAAACAACAGGGTTGAATCTCCTAAGCAAAATGTTGAGAAAAGAAGCCAGGTACAAAAAATTATACATGATCTCACTGATTTAAAGTTAAAAAAAAAAAAAAAAGAAAGAAAGAAAAAAGAAAATAGGCAAAATTATTTATACTGCTTAGGTATGTACATTTCAAAGGAAGAACTATACAAAAATGCAAAGAGGTGTTCAGAATTCAATAAGAGTAGTAAACAGCTCTAAGAAAGATGGAGGAGAAATAACTGATGGGGGGAGGGGCCCAGGTGCTGGTGGTTTTGTATTTCAAGGCTCAGCAGATACTTACATGGATTTTTCGCTTTATAATAATTCGTTTACTATATGTTGCGTTCTATGTACTTTATGTGTATTTATAGTTTACAATTTCAATAAAAGAAAAGAAAGCCACCAGTTAGTTGTAGCACCAGTGCCTTCCTGAGACATTGACTGGAAGTGAGGAAGTATGTCTCTGAAGTCAACAGTTGCAGGGGAGCCACTTGACTTCTCAACCTTGTACCTGGCAGAGGTGGCTGTTCCCCTGGAAGCCAGGTTGGTGGTATAGTTCTGGAAGCTCACCCCAGGTACCTTTCCCTCCTTGACCTCTTCCCAAAGATTTATAAGCACGTAATCCTTTTCTGTCTATCATATCTAGAGTAATATCTCTTAACAACCCATGAACCCTAACTAATGGGGTTCATCGAGAGAGGTTCAAGAAAGAAACCGGTGGAATTTCCCTTATGAAGTATTAATAGTAACGAAGCAGAGGCTACCTACTGACCATTAAATTAACCCTGCACTTATCTGTCATTCCTAACAGATGTCTTAGCACAGGCATAAAAACTTAAGTCTTTATTTAACATTTTACGAAGTTGATTTTTTACTTTTATAAAACAAAGAGGGGTGGCTGAGGAAGGGTAAATTATAGAGGCACAGAGAGGAATAAAAAAACAGAGCTTTTGTTACCTGGAGTCTCGTATTCATTTCCAAGAAATAAAAATTTTTCTTTGAGTCCACAAGAAATTCTACAGTTCCAGCAGAAGAATACTGTACTGCTTTAGCAAGAGCTACAGCTTGTTCTCCCATTGCTCTTCGAGTCTCAGAATCCAGAAAAATGCTACAAATACAGAAAGAGTAGTCTACATTTTGAACAAAAATCTAGTTATCTTTTGTGTGCACTATATAAAAATTTTTTTAAAGTTTACTCAGATATGATCATGTGTATCAATTTAAGATTTCATATTATGATTTACATATGCTTATAATATATACTTATTGTTAAGCACATGTTTACATAAATCAACTTCAATTGAACTTTTCACATTATATTGCAACTTCAATCGGTTTATAAAATATACAACTCCTTCACCTCAGTTTTTAATTAGCAAAATTTAATATACGAGGTCAGACAATTAAGTTCGTGAACTCATCCTAGAAAAAGTGCGACATACCTCATTGCGGAATATCACGATGGTCACCTTCAAAGTACTCCCCTTGGGAAGCTATGCACTGATGCCAGCACCTAGTCCACACTTCAAAGCAATTTTAGAACTTTTTCTGGAATGGCCATCAGAGCAGTCATCCTGAATGTCAACAAAATGTCTTCCTTCAATATTTCCTTTCTCCTTTGGTCAAGAAAGGAGTCATTGGGGGCCAGATTAGGTGAGTAGGGAGGGTGTTCCAATACAGTTACTTGTTTACTGGCTAAAAACTCCCTCATAGACAGTGCCATGTGAGCTGGTGCATTGTCATGATGCAAGAGCCATGAATTGTTGGTGAAAAGTTCAAGTCGTCTAACTTTTTCATGCAGCCTTTTCAGCACTTCTAAATAGTAAACTTGATGAACTGTTTGTCCAGTTGGTGCAAATTCATAATGAATATCCCTCTGACATCAAAACAAGTTACAACAAGTTTCACAAACTTAATTGTCCGATCTTGTATATATTCAGAATTACTTCAAGCTAAAATTGGGAGAAAAATAAATTCTTGGAAACTAACATACACAATTAATCCTTATTATTAATGGATTCCATATTTGCAAATTATCTAAAATTTATTTGTAACCCCAAAAATTAATATTCGCAGCACTTCATGGATGGTCATTCATGAACAAGCTCAGAGCAGCAAAAAATTTGAGACTCCCAACATGTGTGCTCTCGGCTGTGGTCAAACAAGGCTACTCTTGCCCTTCTTGTTTCAGCTCTCATACTGTAAAAGAACTGCCTTTTTCACAGTGTAGCCACATTTTTCTCAGTTTTGGGGGGGGAGAGTTTAGGGTGATCTCACTGTTTAAAATGGCCCCTGAGTGTTGGGCTGGTGTTCCTAAGCGCAGCAAGGCTGTGATGTGCCTTCTGGAGAAAACATGGATGATAAATGAGCTTCCTTCAGGCATGAGTCATGGTGCTGCTCGCCAGGACTGAGATCAATGTTAATGAATCAGGAATATATATTAAATAAGGTGTCTTTCAACAGAAATGCATATAAAACAAAGTATGTAATGATCAGTTGGTGAAAATGCTCTAACCGGAGATTTGCAGGAACCTAACCCTGTATTTCCTCTGGGCACAACGCTTCAGTATTCACTAATTCAGTGTTTACAGTGACTTTACAGAGCCCAACTACCACAAATAACAAGAACGGACTGTACAGCGAGTAAACCCTCAAAACGTTTGTTTTGCAATATGAAAATCACCTTCCAGCAGGCAAGTAAAGCTGAAACGCTTCCAGTAAGCCCTGAGAAGAATAATTCCTGCATTTTCACAGATTCTGCTTCTATACAAAATAGGCTCTGAGAAACAAAACATTGACTATGTTTCTTTTTATTATTATTATTTGTGGATTGAAATTATTCTCAAATGAATGAAATTAAGATTACATTTTATAGAATTTTCATTATGGAATAGTATAATAAACTTGCATGCACCTGTTTCCCATATGTAATAATTATTACTATATTGTCACTCTTGTCTTATCTATGCTGCATATCCACTCTTTTACCAGGTCAACCCATTTTTCTTTTTAGCAAATTCCAAATTAGGTATTATTTTATTCATCAACACCTGTGTATCCAATCAACACCTACACTTTGATACCTAATGGGCATCTCAACCTTGATTTGTCCAACATCATAAATTGATTTCCTCCATAATACATGCACCTCCCACAGTGTTTCTATAAGGACTATAAAAACTTCCACATGTTTCTATAAGGACTCTCTTATAACATAATCACACTGTAAAAATTAATCAGAACTCCTTAATAGCATTTAATATCCAGGTAATATTTAAATTTCCCTGATACTCTCCTAAATATCTTTTTATAGCTAATTTCTTTGAGTCAGGATCCAAGCAAGTCCAGCCACTGCGTTTGGTTGGTTTTTACATCTTCAAGATTCTTTTAACTTGTAATACCCTCTTTTTGCCTTCCCTTTTTTATGCCAAGATCTGGTCATTTTCCTACCTCTTTCCTCACATTCTGGGGTTCGGCTGCATGCACCCCCCACAAGGTCTTTTAACATTCATGTTATATTTCCATTTCTTATAAACTGCTAGTTAGATCTAGAGCCTTGAATAGATTCAGGTTGTGGATAGGCAAGAATATTTCACAGGAGGGAAGTGTACTTCCTACTGTCTCCATTTGGTCATGTTCGGAGTAATCATTGGATTCAGGTGTTACAAGTCATATTTGCCTATTATAAATAATAGTTCTGCATTAACCTAACAGATATAGGGTAGATGACATTTCAACAATAACTGGCTAACAAAATTCATGCAACCAAAAGAAAAAAAATCAAGTAAAGATTACATCATGACATCTGAAGAATCTCAAGTGCAGTTGAGTAAAACTATTTTCACTTTGTCTGGTCTTGTCTTTTCCCTTATCATAAACTGCTAGTGACACACAGCGCTGTAAGCAACCACATCTCCGTACTCAAAGCACAGTGGTCAATTCTTACTCTAGGAACTGGAAACCACATATTCCATTTTTTTCCTCTTTCACAGTACACAAATACCCATCAAGTCACTATTAATAATCAGTTTTAATTTTTTTAATTTGATTCCTGCTGCTTTAAATTTTCCTCTTTTTTCTCTCTAAATAGATGAGATGTTCATATGAAATCTAATTCTAGAAAGAGAAAAAAGTGAAACAAAAATCATGATTCAAGGTTTCCAGTCTGAAACATTTTTATCCCAGGTAAGATTTGAGTGAGTTTTCAATAAAAAGATAATTAATTATATTGGAAGTAATACAACAGAAATCACAAAATTGCAAAAAGAAGTTTCAGGGACTATTGTTGTTCTACCAGCATCCATTGTCCCCTTCTTCCGCATGACTAGAATTTTAGCTAAGCACATGGTTACTTAAGGCAAAAAGACATTCCCCAGACTCTCTAGCAAAGTGACTAACTTCAGATCACCACAAAGTAATTAACACAGGCAGGCTCCAGGAACCTTCCTAAACACAGAGAAGTATTTCTTTTGCCTTTTCTTCTTCCTTCCTTCCTTCTTACATTCTGGTCCTGGGCCATGAGCTGGGGGCCACACCCCATGTAGGCTGCAGTGAACTGCTCTTCAAAGCATGGTGGCTGGTTATTAAGTGTTGTGTACCAAGAGACAGGAAGTAGAAGCTGGCAGTCTCCTAAGGCCTGGGCACAGCATCATTTCTATGTAGTCTATTAGTCAAGCAATCACAGGGCACAGAATCAAGGGGAGGGAACATAGATCCCTCCCCCAACTCCACAAGGAGAAAAGCGCCAAAGAATTTGAGGACCTTATTTTAAAACCAAAGCACAATACCATATTTTTAAAAACTAATTAAAGTAGGATTTTATTTTTACCATTACCCTATAATTAAAAAGTCATTCATATTCACACCTACTCTTTTCAGAAACTACACACGCATTACATCAAGGCACACTGACTATGCATGCTGATTAAACCTACAATTGGCTATATGCCTTAGAGCCTGGTTACTAAAAATAACAATGTACACTCAGCTGGGGATTTTTAAGAACTAAGAGAAAACCAGAATATCTACAAATACCAACCTAGCATCAAATTAGAAATAAATCTCCATGAAACTGTTATACCAAACACAGGAAAGGTAGCTTGGAGAAGTGCCCAAAGCAGTTCTGATAAATCATGGAATTTCTAAGAATCATGCCCCAGAAGCTTTTTCATGGTAGGATAAATTCAGGATCAACTTTATAAAACCATCACCAATAGGAGAGCCTAGAAGTCATGAATCCCAGAAAATCCACTTGCCCAGAAATACCCATGGGGTCTATATTACCTAGAAGCCTGTAGAGTCATAGCTAGTTATCCACCCAACTTTCTCCTCTAATAAAACCTCAACTTCTTTTTCAAGTATTCTCTCACTTTCATGCATAAAGTACTGAGGAAGATCTGTGGCAAATTTTAATTATAAAAATATACATTAATAGATTCTACCATGAATATTAAAGCAATTTTAGTCAATAAAGTGGAAAAAAATATAATATATACAAGCAGACTATTATAAATGTTCATTAGGAGAAACTCTTACCTTGGTGCTTCCTCTACCACTTTCTGATTTCTTCGCTGAATTGAACACTCTCTTTCATTGAGCCACAAAGCATTTCCGTGTTTATCCCCTAGAACCTGAAAAAGCAATACCATTTGAAAAAATATAGAGCCATACCCATACAGCATGTGCTCAATTAACATTTTCTCTATGCGTTTCTCTATACATCCCTCTTTTGGTTGATATTAATAGAGGAAAACTTTATATTTACAACCCCTAAACTCAAAACATTTTTATCAAAAGACTTAAAAAAATTCTCACGTTTCACGTTGAATACACTGGGTAAAATATCAGCATCAATTATACAAATCTTGTGAAGTACACTGAGCATCAGTAAAAAGGATGTACGTTCTACATGTCCCCGGTGCGCAGGAGAGCTGCGCGTGTTGTTCCAAACATCTGTTTGTTGTTAACATTATTAAACGCCTGTTGATCGGGAAATGCTATTTTATTTACATCCAGTACGTAGTCTGTTACTTATATAAGGATGTTTTTATTGTGTTTTATTTTTGGTATAGGAAACTAGTAAAAGGTCTGGGGTTAATATATAACATATTATGATCTTTCCCATTTCTAATAATTTCTAATAATGAGAAATAAGCTGGGGTTGCCAGATAAAATAACAGGGCACCCAGTTAAATTTGAATTTTCAATAAACAATGAAAATATTTTAATGAAAATATGTGCCAAATACTGCATGGAATATACTTTTACTTTTTAATAAATCATTGTTTATCTGAAATTCAAATTTAACGTGTATCTTATCTGCTAAATCTGGCAACCCTAAAACAGGCTCACTGTTAATGTTTTGCATAGAATGTTTGATTTTCAGGAATGGATTCAGCTCTTTTCAAGATTAAAGAGTAGATGCTTATTATTGAGTTCATATATTAAGTTCACAGAGGAAAAAGCTGTCCTAAAAACCAAAAAACTAGGCACTAATTTTAGCTCCAAACAGCTATGCAAACTTCCTGGGTCAATCATTCTATGTCTTCATGCATTATAAATGTCAGAGACTATAATCTTAATATTTTATATGACTACTGAGAAAAACCAAATAAAAAAAGATCATTGTTATAACAGACACAGTAGACTAAAAAATGAATGGTTAATATATGACTGCAAATTTAACTTTTAGGAATAAAAATTAATCTATCTAACCCTCAAGAATGATTCCAAAGGAGAACATTACAGTAATGAAATGTCAATAAGGTGGGATTTTATTTCTATGACTCTTAAAGATGGCTGCAAGAAGTACATCTAAAAATATTTTAAATCATCATAACTCTCAACCTCTTTTTTAATTCTAGTTGACAAGGAAATGAAAGTAGACTTAGTCTCCAAGAAATAAAGCCACAATAACCAAGAATTTTCAGAAATATTTCCAACTGTAAAATATTAGATTCATATACAGATAGAATCAAGAGTTTTTCTCTAAACTCTACATAGTCTCCCAATTCTCTCTTAAAAGTTCTGTCATTTACTAGGCAGTCAACAAAAATAATGTGACAATTATTTATTCCATTAAATAAATGAGGAGATTAGTAAACAGACAACATTAGAATAAAAAGTGCCGGCAAGGGAAGTTAATCCTTAAATGTATCATGAGCTTTTAAAAAACTTTAACGCAGCCCTTTACGGATACACATGTACTCAATATGGAAAAATCTCCCAGAAATGCTGCTTACTAAAAAAAGCTTCATCATAATAGTCTGTTCCACATAATGTAAAGCATCCCCGGATCCAACCCACAAAACGTCAGTAGTGTCCTGGTTGAGAAACTATGTGGTTTAAGCCACACAGAGTGGTGCCATTCAAACTCCCGTGCCCAGTTCCAGCATGAGAAAGCACACAGTATGTTATAGCTTGTGTGAAAAATAACAGGCGAAATACATATATATACTTCATAGACTATAGAAGGATATTCAAGATCTAGTAATAGCAATCGAAACCAGACTTGGAGACAAGGGTGAAAGGGATACTTACTTTTCATTGAATACACTTTATCCTGTGAACAAATTACTTAATATAAGTAAATAAATGAAATTTGAAGAAAGTAAGTAAATAAAAAACAGATCCAAGTGTAGATCCGAGATGGGCAACATGTGTGTTGCTACTGGAAGACACTTTCACCTATATTTAAAAATATTACCTAGACTATATGCCATGGCTAATTAAAATAAACTAAATAGTAGATGTAAATATATAATTACTTAACATAATTTGACAAACATTTATTGAGCATTAGTAATGTGAAAGGCACTGGCCTGGTTCCGGGGAGAACAAATGAATAAGACTTAGTCTCTGCCCTCAAGAACGTCTTGGTCTCTTATTCCCCTTGATAAGGTATACAAATGTCGAATCACTATGTTGTACACCTGAAAGTAGTACAATATTGCATGTCAACCATATTTTAGTTTTTTTAAAAAAATTTAAAATAACTTCTTGGTCTATTAGAAAAGTCAGACAGCTTAAGATAAAGTAACATAAGTAGTTTTCAGTAGCACGAATAAATGCTAGATGGGGAAGATAGAGAGGAGAAAATTAATTCTGCTCCTAGGAATTACAGAAGTTACAAGAAATACAGAAAAAGCACGCCAAATATTTCCCTTAAATTACAGACGTAAATATCCAACAGCCTAATCAACACCTACACTTTGATACCTAATGGGCATCTCAACCTTGATTTGTCCAACATCATAAATTGATTTCCTCCATAATACATGCACCTCCCACAGTTTCTCCCATCTCAGTAAAAGACAGTCCCATTCTCCTAAATTCCCCAAACCAAAAGCCTTTGATGCCTTATTCTTTTTTTTCTCACATATCACATCTAATCTTTTAGAATATCTGATCTACTTTCACAAAATATCCAGAATTCAATCATATCTACCCACCTCCACTACCAACACCTTGGCCCAAGCTGCCATCCTCTCTCACTAGAATTACCACAAGAACCTCTTAAGAAATCTCTCAGCTTCAATTGCTGGTTTTCAATTGTTAACAACCAATAAATACTGTGTGCCTTCCTTTTACTACCTTGTTGAATAGGAGTATTTATTGCAGTGCCATATCCTTTCCTCATCATTGTATAAGTGAGTGTCACAGACTGTCTTTAAATTCAGAGGTCTTCCCACCAGCAGAACTGTTGTTGAGGGACCATATACAAGAAGTTTCAAGCAGACCTAGACCAAGTCTGTAGATGAGATCCTCGTCTTGAAAAGAAGGTGGGTATATTCTGCTACGAAAAGACATGATGATCACTGGGGGTGGGTCAGAGATTGGTTATGGTAGCTAATGTCCAAAGATGGCCCCCAATACAACACAAAACACAGTACTCACACCCTTGCATAATCCCATATGGCAATGATTCCAGGCTGGCCAAGTAAGTTACAAAATGTCACAAAAATGATTGTGTGCCTGTCTAAGCCTAAACCTTGAAAAGGCAGAACAGCTCTTTCAAGAAGTTCTGAAAAGTAGTGTAAGAAGTCTGAATATCCATATAGAAAGGCCACATGGAAAAGCCATATGGCTTTTTGGGAAGTGCTCCCAAGATTGCACAGAGGGAAAGAGAGAGGGCCAGCTACTCTAGAATCTCAGCTGAGCTCATCTTCAAGTCAACTTTCCAATGCACTTGATGTTAGATGTTCCAAACCAGTAAAAGCCCCAACATGACTACTGACCCAATGGAGAGAAACCATGTGAGACACCAGCTGAACCCAATCAACCCACGAAATGATGAGAAATAGTTAAATGTTGTGTTCTTTCTTACTGTGGCAAAATATGCATAACAATTTACAATTGTAACCATTTTTAAGTTTACAGTTCAGTGACATTGAGTACATTCATGTTGTGCAACCTTAAAAGTTGTTTCAAATCATTGCATTTTGGGGTGGCTTATAACTCAGCAATAGATAACCAAAACACAGAAGACAAACAAGTGGGTTTAGAAGGATACTAGATACAAGATCAATATGTAAAAACCAATTCTATTTCTATACACAAGCAACAATCAATGGGTAAATAAAATTTAGAAAATATTTATAATAGTATCAAATACTGTTAAATATCTAGGAATAAATCTCATGAAAGATAAACAAAACCTCTATACTCAAAGCTACAAAACAGTGCTGAAATTAAAGAAGACCTAAATAAATGAAGATATTCTAATCCAAGGATTAGAAAACTCAATTTGTTAAGATGTCAATTCACCCCAAAATAATCTCTAAACCCAAATCCCATCAAGTGTGTGTTGGATGGTGGGGGATATGGACGGGGCTGTGCAGGGTGGATAGAGTGGATAAGTTGACAAATAAAGGCTAAAATTTACTTGTAAACTCAAAGTACTTAAAAAGAGCCAAAATTATCTGAAGAAAAACAATACATTTAGAGTACTTATAGTACCAGATTTCTTTATTTAGTATAAAACCAAAATAATTAAGACAGTGACCAGTCACTTAATTTACAACAAATGATCACCACAATAAATGATGGTGGAGAAACTGGATATCAGAATGGAAAAAAATTTACTTAGTCTCCACCTCACATGAACCCCCGCCCCCAAATAATAATTATTATTCAAGGAGAGTAAGAGACATAAATATCAAAACTAAAACAATAAAGCTTTTAACTTGTGTATGCAAAGTGGACTTAAACAGGACTTAAATAAAGTTAAGAACTTCTATTCCTCAAAAGATATAATAAAGTGAACAGGCAAGCCAAGGATGGGGGAAGATATGCCCAACACATATATCTGGCAAAGGTCTCATGAACAAAATAGATACATAAATCTGACCACTCAATAATTTTTGAAAATTAATTTGAAAAAGGAGGGCAGGGCAAGGATGAGGCTTAAGCTGTCACGTTACAAAATTAGATATCCATCTGGTCAATAAACTTATAAAAAGGTGCTCAACATCAACAGTCATCAGGGAGATGCAAACTAAAACAAAAAGATACTGTTACATGTCTGCCAAAGTGGCTAAACATTGAAAACATTGATAATACCAAATGTTGGAAAGCATGGCAGCACTGGAAACTTTCCCATATTGCTGGCGGGAGTATACATTAGATTAACCACAGTATCTACTAGAACTAAACATAGCCTTACCATGTAATCCCACAATATCTCTCCTCAGTATATCTGAAAGAATGCATATGTCCATAAAAAGATAGCAGTTTATTTATAATATCCAAAAACAAACAACCCGAGATCTACCAACAGGAAAATGTATAAGTTGTGGGTTATTCAAACAATGGAACACCACAGAGCAATTTTTAAAAGTTAATGATAAAACACAGCCTCATGGAAAAATCTCAAATATATGATGGTGTGTGAAAGAAGACAGGAACAACAAAGTATGTACGGCTTGATTCCATTTAGATGAAGTTTAAGAGCAAACAAAAATAATCTTTGATACTGAATGTCACAACAGCAGTTACTTTTCGTAGCCAAGGAGAGGGATTGACTGGAAAACGGTATGAAGGAAACTTTTTATATAAAGAAATGTTCCCTATATAGATCTGGATGGTTGTTACACAGACATATGTATATATGAAAATTTTTATTGAACTGTACACATAGATCTGTAGCTTTTACTGTATATGTGTGATATATCAATTTAGAATATCTAAAAACAAAACATGCTAGTCACAGAAAGAAATACATCATGTTTAATGTTTTAAAAATGCAAACTGATTATATATACGTAAGTTTGCAAATTTTTTCCCACTCTGGAAAATTTGAGGATCTACCTATAAATAATGTCTACATAAAATGCTACTCAAACAACAGTGACAGAATCTAATTGTTATATTATGTCCTATCAGGGACAAGGGCAGCAAATAGCCTTCCATTTAGTTTTCTGGTTCTCTGTCCACATCAAATTAAGAAAAAAAGATATACTTAAATTTCAGTATGCCTTCTAATACGATATTTAATCAATTTAATTGTTACATATCAATTCATAGCCATAATGTCAAACATTAGCACGAAGGCATTTCTGACAGAAAAACGAAAACTTCAGCAGACTTGTTTTCTTTTTCTTCTATGTTTTATTTCAGAAACCCATTTCATTTTGCTGAAATCCACACTCCCACAACCATTTTAACAGTTGGATTAAAATCTTAATCTGAGAAGAAATGATTTCCTCATCTCTATACAACCAGCTCATAGCAGAATACCTATCACAGTGAGCCACCCAGACATATCGTGAACTGAAATAACATAAGAGTCCAAGTCTGGCACTTTTCTTTTAAAAATGACCTCAAATGGCCCAATCCAAGGAGAATGAATGAGTCTCAGCCTGGTCAGACATCTTGGGATGGCTTCTTTCTAGAACTGGACTTTTTTATCATTCCCCATTAGAACCAACATTCTGGTACTTTGACAAAAAGTGTATCAGATTCCAAAGGTAGGTGTGATCCATTCTATGTATGTTCTCTATTTTGTACTTAGTCAAGCGTATCAGAATAACTCATAATCATTCTAAATGGAAGAAAGGATATGTTTCCAATAGGAATAAATTATATTATTTTAATGTTATAATAATTAGAAAGCATCTTAAAATGAACCAACCTGAATTTCTATATGACGAGGGTTATCAATAAATTTTTCTATTAGTAGTCTATCATCACCAAAACTAGAAGCAGCTTCTTGAGATGAAAATCTAAAACCATCTCTGGAAAGAAAAAGAGAAGAACAATCAAACAAACAGAACAAATGCAACCCTTAATATAAAAGAAAAATAATTAAATGTTTATTTTGGCTTACTTCTGAACAAAGCAGAGAAAAACTCAATGTACAAATAACTAAGTTAACTTTGGTTGAACTACAACTCTTACACTCACTAGCTCTGTGACCTTGGATGAGTGATTTAACTTCCTTGATTCTAGATTTTATATTTAAACAGGAACAGTGATACTTATTTCACCATCTGTTAAAAATGAGATATTTTTAATAAAGCATACAACAAATCATATAAAATTTTACTTCTTCAACCCTAATATACCTTAATTCCACTAATAAAATAAATATAAATGTATATATCCATTTGACTCAAAAGTTGGAAGACACACTCAAAAATATAAAGAATCTGGCCAACTGCACAACTGGGGCAGAACTACAGCAAACAAAACTTGGTGCAAATGAACATACAATAGATCCTTAAGAACATTTCCTGATAGTTTAAATAAACATCTTTAAATGCAGTTGCCTTCATACAACCATACCGATCATTATATTGTCTTCTTTAAAATTTTTCAAAATTAATAATTAAAAGAGAAAAGTACAATTTTCAAAATAAAAATATGGACTTAATTATTGCTTTATATATGTATTCCCAAACTATAATAACTTAAATTGTTATTATTAAATATGCTTACTAAATTCACACACTATAAAATAGGCTCATTCAATCTACTGAATACTCACACACCTTGCTTACCGAAAACTGAGTATATTATTACATTATTTCCTATTCACTGATACATTCAGAATATAAAATTTAATTCCCTTATAATTCCCATATAATTAATAGTTTCTTAACCTTCAGATTAAATATCTGTATTTGATGTACAACATAAAATTCTTCTAATCCTTTAATATGTAAACACTCCATCTGGCAATATTTGAAATAACTATCTCATTTAGTTTTGTGCTTGAAAAATACAACGTTACAAAGTAAACTCTGACTAGAAGATAAATTTCAGAACATACGGCAAAAAATCCTGTTTCTAGGAGTTCTCAGGGAAAAGATATCAGGTTTTCTCAGTCCTTCATTACTTCCTTGATTTTGGGGAATGGAGTTTAGATCTCAGGAGGCTGCAAACCTCAAAGAAACTAAAGCACAATGAATCATTGTTTTCAATACCACATAACCATCTTTTTTTGTTTGATGGTATACGATGATTCACAAAGAAAAACATAGCACTTTATAGTTTATCTCTGCTGCAATGACTGAGAGCTTTCATTTTTGCATTTAAACGAAGAACACCACAAGCAAAAAATCAAAGTCACCCAAATATATTAAGTATCAAGTCTGAAAGCGTCACCAACATATTTTGAAGCTCATGGAAAATTGCTTTGAGAACATAAATTTGTTACACTCATTCCTTCAAGAAATATTTACTAATCACGAAACTATGTGCCTTGTACATATTTAGGTGATGGGAATACAAAAATAAAACCAATTGCCTCCACCTAAAGTCTAGTAGGGTAGTCCAAAATACAGACATGACAAATTATCCTTTTTAGCCATAGCACTGTGTTTAAATTTGTATTGGGAAAAGAAAGCCAGAGGTTATTATGAAAATATGAGTCTACTTTCAACAACCTTCTCACCTAATTATAATAAAATAACAAGACACACTATTTTTTAAAAATCTGTCAGATGTTCTAAAGATCTAAGAGAGGTTAGATGCTATTTCCCTGAAAAAAACTTAGGAAAGATGTTACAAGAGGGAGACACTCCTTAAGATAAAATAATAAAGCAATTAATTGCTACTAAGTTTTCCTCCCAAAGAATGCTAAAATTTTTGTGGAAAATGCAAAAACAATTTCTTCCTCAAGGAGGAAAGGAGAGAGGGATGAGTAGATGCAGTGTGGCATGGTATTAACAGTTGGTGACTCTAGAAGACAAATATTTAGGTGTTTTCTGAACTGTTCTCTCAATTTTTAAGTAGTTTTGATTTTTCCAAACAAACGGGATACAGAACAACTTTTTAAAATGAGAAACATGTGTCATTAAATTGAATAGTGTGATACTTTTTTTAATCTTATCAAAGTTTCAGAGATGATCTATTTATCAAGTTGAAGAGAGCAACATTTGTGGGTAGAAAATTATTTAGGTATGTATTTTTATTAATCATTTGAACACATTTTGAATCAATGTGCCATTTATTGGCCAAGAAACGGTTAAATTATTTACCAAAAGTTGCCAGATATATGAACGAATATAGTGCTTTCTGAATTATAAATTAAAATCCATAGGTTAACAACAACACAGCAAATTTCATTGTCAAGAAATTGAAGAATAATCCCCACCATAGAAGAACATGTTACTAACAATAGCCCTGAAGAAATAACTGACTGATAAGAAATCTGATATCCTATGAAGCATAATGAAAAATAAGTGCTATGATTTTTAGTGAAATTGCCATTTAAGAGCCATACATACAAAAAGGGAAAACAACAAGAAAAAATTAAAGTTCATAAAATCCATATCTCTTATAAAACCATTAAGTTGTGTTTGTTTAATGTCTTTATTACATCATTCTTTTCTACAAAGAAACTGTAGCAGATTGTCTTTTCCAAAGATGGTCACAGTGGTATCACCTATTCTATGTGCTCTTCTAAGAATCTTGCTGCTCCCAGAGTCTAATTCCCCTCCTCTTGAATTTGGGAAGAATTTGTGCTAACTGGTATTCCACAGAATATGGTGTGAATAAGGGAACCTGTGTGACTTCTGAGACTGGATCATAAAAAATGATACTGCGTCCACTTGGACTTGAAATAACTGCCCTTGGATCCCTGGGTCACTATGTAAGAAGCCTTACAGCCACAATACAGTGAGGAAGCCCAAGCCACCCATGGAGTTATATAAATAAAGCACAAGCAATAGTTTCAACACCTGAACTTTGAAAGACAAAAGCCAAATAAAATGGATTATATGGTAAAAATGGGACTAAGCTTGGCTCCTCCCCTTATGCTTGCTTCACAGCAACCAGCCAGTCTGACTTCAAACATTTCACATAGTTACCCAATGCTCTGTAATATAAAAGTAAATCCCCACTATCAAAAGGAATCAAGTCAGAGTTCCAAGAGAGGCTAAGAACCAGACCATTCTTCAATTAAGCATTCTTCAATTTGAAGATAAAAACCATCACTCTGACCTTAACCTCACAGCTTTTCCTAAGAAGTTTACAGTATATGTAGTATTTAATGCATATAAATCAACCCTAAGACCAAAGAGTAAGTGCAAAAAAATAAGATAACTTAAACAAGTAACTGCAAATCATCCTTGAGTACTCTCACACTCTATATTCAGTCACTCGGTAAATCCTATTGCCTCTACTTTCAGAATTAAACTATTTTCTTATCACCTCCACCATAACACCAATGAAAGCCACTATCACCGTTTTTCTTGCATGGATTATTGCAACAGCCTCTGGACTGGTTTCCCTGATTCTGGAGTTCATGAATCTACTCCTGTCTGTTAAGTCTATTTCAAGATAGCAAACAGTGATCCTTTTAAAACCTAAGTCACAAAATCTTGATAACTAGTTAATATGGAAGTTCATTATACTCTTCTACCATTTTGTATGTTTGAAATCTTCTATAATTAAAAAACTGTATATAATGTTAGTAATTTGTTGAAGTTCCATGATTGTGACTTCTCTACTCAAAAGCTTCCAATGCTCCCCATCTCACTTAACAATGGCCCGCAAGGTCCTACATAATCTGCCCCCACTCCACCCAGAACCCCTTGCCTCATCTCCTCCTCCTGCTCTCTCCCTTCACCACCTAGCCACCTTATTGCTCCTAGATCTCTCAACGCGCTCCAGCGCCAAGTCCTCCACACTTATTCTTCCCTCGCGTGGGTCCCCTCCTCTGCCTTCTCAGTGAGGACAACTCCATCATCCTGTTTAGAATGAGAATTCCCTCCAACCTTCCCCACGGCTCTTCCCTTCCACCTTTATTTTTTCTTATGCTACTTATCACCTTCCACAATAGTATATGATTTCCCTTGATTTTGTTCATTGTTTGTCTATTCCTACCAGAACAGGATTTCTGAATCTTATTTATGGCATGGATCTTTTGCAGAATCAGGCAGCATATGAACTTCTTGTCAAAATAAGGCTTAACGTGATTTAAAATGCCTAAAATAAAATGCATAAGATTGCACAGGAAACAAATTATATTGAAATATAGGTATCAAAATATTTATAAAAACAATTTTGGGATACAATGTATGTAGTTCTTTATTCATTAATAAGTTCCAACAAGTCTAATAATCATTGTTACTTAGAGGTAGCTACAACAATTGTAATGTGATAATACTGTCTGTGTGTGATTTCCTGAGTGGTAAAATTTCCATCCAAAGATACTACTGCTATTCTAGTTTGTTGCCTATATTAGGTGAAACACAAAATTCCTGTTATATGCCAGTGAAAGAAACATGTACTTTTCTTCCTCATCCAGATGCATGAACCACATCTGAATTTTATGGATCTGTGAATTCAAAGGTTAAGAACTCCTGATCTAGTATATACACTACATGGAGGAACAAATTATTTTGTTTGTTTTTATTTATTGCTCTATTCCTGGAATCTTATTTAAAAAGTTCCTGTCACACAGTAGGCTCTCAACAAATACTGCCATCTATGCAATGAGTTTATACTTGCTGGGTAAGCTTGAGATTGCAGAGAAGAATCTGATGTTATGTCAGCCAATACCTGGTATCAGTGCCACTCAGTGAGGCTGAGGTTTAAAAACCCATATTTGTCATATATCATTACCGCACAACATAGGCCAATTACTTTCTCTGACATTCAAACAAAGAAACAATAGTGTTCTGAGACAATTTTCTTTTAGTGTTAAAACTATATGTGTAGTCTGCAACATGTTGTCCTCCCATTAGATTTTAAAGGGTAATGTATTGCCTCTAGGAAATTTTTACCTTACTCGTTCACTTTAGAACCTAATTTCTGAATTAGGGTTGTACTTGACAACTTTCACATCAGCTACGCCAGATTTCTGTCTTTAAGAGATTTTGAGGAGAGGGGAAGAAAGGAAAAGGAAAGAGGAAGGAAAAGGGGAAAAAGGGAGAAAGCAGAATTAACAATTTGGAAGATCATATTACTTCTAGGTAGAGAAAATGCAGAAAAGGCAACATTAACAAGTATTCAGCAATTTTTTTTATCTCATCTCCCTCCAAACAAAATGACATAAATCCCTTTTACAGCTAAACCTGAAAATAAATAAGAATAGGGTCCCCTAAAAAGAACAGAGTTCCCTAAAATCTGCTCATACGAGGCAGTTTTTCAAAAAATTATTTTCTAATCACTGATATGATCAATGCACTGGGTTTTTAAATTTTTGTTTTAAAAGTTACTTTTAATTTCTGAAATTACTAATAAATTTAGTGTTCTAATTTTACAACAGAGTGCAATGCATAACAGACAGAACAATTTCAAACACAAAAGGAAATATATTTCACACTATATAATTATCAAAGCAGTTTACTACTTTTATAGATAAGCAAAGAAAAGCAAGTGCATACTGAGTAATACATAAATAAATGAAATTATGCGTGTTTTAAAAAATATTTGGTTCAGGGCCAACCCGGTGGCTCAGGTGGTTGGAGCACCGTGCTCCTAATGCCGAGGTCACCAGTTCAATTCCCACATGAGCCAGCGAACTGCGCCCTCTACAGCTAAGATGGTGAACTACAGCTCTCCCTGGAGCTGGGCTGTGGTGGGCTACCGTGTGCCAAGAGGAACGGCCAGTGGCCAGCGGCCAGCATGGGTGGCCGGCAGCCATCGTGAGAGGCCGGCAGCTGGTGAGAGTTGCCATGAGCTGCTGTGAGCGGATGACCGGCGACCGACTGCCTCAGCCGGGGGAAGCACAATGCTCATAATACTACCATGGGCCAGGGAGCTGTGTCCTACACAACTAGACTGAGAAACAAAGGCTTGAACTGGAGTGGGGAGGGGAGAGGCAAAAGAAGGGGAGGGAGAAGGGAGGGGAATATTTGGTTCAAATCTTTTACTACATTCAGAATTGTACAGCCAAATCTTAGTAAATTTTTACCTAGAAAACAGCATGACGAATTTTTTTAAATACATAGTAAAAACAAAAAGACAATCCTTTGTTAATGTTCAAAACATTTAAAAACCTTTTAGTAATATTATAATCATCAAAAATATAACTAAGGAAGTTTCTGCATAATTTCACATTTTTCCCATCTAAAACGGTGAAAATCAGATAGTTATTGTAATTATTCCATCATGCTTTTGGTATCTGTTTACTTGTCAGTTTAATAAAACTCTAGTAACTGCAATTTTCATCAAAAGTATATTTTGGACAGCATCTCACCTGGTCTCTTCATCATCCCAAGCAATTCGCATGCCTTTCCCACCACCACCTGCTGAGGCCTTGATCATGACAGGGTAGCCTAACAGCAGGGAAGAATTAGACAGAAGTTCAGACTTTGATCATTTGGATGCATGAACATGACAACTGACCACATGTTCAATAACGCAGAAGACAATAACTAATTTATTTAAAAGTTCCTTTCTTGAGAGTCAGGAAAGTAACACCAGTGTAATGATCCTGTATGTATTTTTTAAATGAGTATATGATCACTTCAAAAAAGAAAGACTGTATCAATAAACATAACATTCTCCCCATAATGAAATAGGAAGCTAAGCATACATAAATAATTTGACAATTCCAAAAATGGAAGTAGATACAGTATTAACCAAAGATGTATGAAGCAACTTACACAGTATTCACACACACACACACACACACACACACACACACACACACACACACACTTTATGATTCCCCAGAACTGCTGTTTGCATGCATAACAAATTAAACTCCCTTGTTTCAAAAGTAATGATTTATAGGTACATAAGGTATTTTTATCTGAAAAGTCACAGGAAACCCCTGTAGCTTTTACCAGCAAGAAGTGACATGATGGTTTTGGGAAAAATCAAGCCATGACTATTATATTATGGTGTGGAGCAGAAGTTCCAGGGTTTGCTGATATCAGTGGAGAAGCTATTGTACTATTCCATCACTCAACAGAAAATGCGTATACTAGTGGATACTATGAAAATACAAAAAATATAAAGGCCCAAAACAAAGGGAATTTCCTTTGTAACTTTTGAAGTTTTGTAAGAGGAAATAAAACCATAAAATTCTTGTTAGTTAACAGGATTGAATATTTAGATTAGTTATTATAAACTAAAAATTTTGATAGCACGCGTCACCTATAGCAATTTATCAAAAAAAGCTGTAAAGTCTAGTTGTTTAGAGGTTTTCTGAAAAACCGAGATAGAAATACTCATGTCTGAGATCACTTGTTTATAACCTTTTCTGAAGAAAGAAGAGGTCAGTAGTGAACCCTTACAGGACTCTTCCTGGCCTGTGATGCTCTAATAGCACTAAACTCTAGCTATAGAATCTTAGAGAAAAAGGGAAGACAGGACCAAAGGTCGTAGATCTTTGACCCCTAAACCACAAAACATCACTCTTAACTTCAACTTAGTTAAAATGGCACTTGCTTCCTAAGTGTTTCATAATTAATTCAATTTTTTAAATTCCGATGTTAGTTATATTTATATGGGATAGATTTATGTGGGATAGCATTTTACAAGCATTGCTAAGTGCAGTGAGAAGAAGAAAAATAAACATACTTTTTTCATATTGGGAGCTTTATAATATAGGAAGAGGGAAAATACCCAAATAATTCTATCACTGGGAATTCAGAAGAGAAAAGGATCATAGGAAGGTAAGATAAAAGGGAATGAGAAAAGCATATTCTAAAAAGGGACATCTATATGAAGCAATAAAGGAAAAGCAGAATTTGAACATGTAGGCAGGAATAGCAGAAATAAAACAGGCGGGAAGCAAGGGACAAGTTTAAGAAATGAATGAAACAATTCAGTTGAAGTAGAGAGGATCTGTAGGATGACAGAGGAGACGAGAACTGAAAACATAAGTTGGGGGCAAGTTATGCTTCGTACTTTTGAATGCTATAGTTCCTGCATGAGACTGACAAAAATAATATTTTTCTCACTCAGTGCTGCAGACTCACATGAACGTCACATAAAGGAATTAAATTGAAATCAGTGAAGAAAAATTAGCCTATTTTTAAGCAGTGAAGAAATAATATCTAAAAATTAGAAATGGGCATGCCTAAGAAATCCTTTTTACAACTTAAGGTCTTTTTTTAAACAAACAGGTCCATATTCCCCCAAAAACACGTTATCAATTGACCATCAAAAACTCTTCATCCAGGTAAACAGGAAACCACAAGAGGTATGATATCCACACCCCATATCTCTACTATTTTCAGCTCTCTCTAAGGATGAGGAAATTTGCAGTTATTTTGATTACAGTATTAATCTCATTTTAGTCATTCACTATGGACCCTGGACTATCTAGTAATTCGTGAGGTTCAAAATAAGATTGGGAAATTGTCCTTGGTCACAGAAAACTAGATGGAGAAACAAAACACATAAAATAATTTGTCAACCAGAAATTATTATATGTTCAGAAAAGGTGAGAAATTGTTAGGCAATATATAATAAGGGAAATACAATATGGTCCCCCAAAAGGAGGTAGTGCTGCATTAGACCTGTGAATACACATAACCCAGGAAGATAAGATTCCCTGACAAAGATCTAACAAGCCAAATACAAAACAATTGGGAAAGAGGGAGAAAATGACAGAAGTTAATGACATTATAGTCACAAACTTAATCTAATTTTGAGCTACAATTGAAAATAATATAAAAATGGGGTTTTCTACTCAATTTCGTATGCCAAAGTGGTCATTACACTTTAGATAATACATATTTTATGCTGTCACTATGCTATGGAGAAACAAGACCTAGCCATTTGAAAAGGAGGGAAATGAATATTCCCCATTAATTCCATATTAATATTTGACGTTAAATAATATCAAAAAAGCCCAGTCCCTCATTCCTACTTTTCCTTTTTTATTACTAGTTTCAGGTGTACAAAACAACATAATAATTAGACATTTGTACACCTCACAAAGTGATAACCCCAAAAAGTCTACTACCCATCTGATACTGTATATAGTAGCTATTACAATACCACTGACTATATTCCCTATGCTGTACTTTACATCCCATGAATTTTTTAATTATAGTTGATATTCAATACTATTTTATATTCATTTCAGGTGTACAGTGCACTGGTTAGGCATTTATATAATTTATGAAGTGATCCCCCTGGTAAGTCTAGTACTCACCTGAAAAAAATAGTTTTTATATTATTGACTATATTCCCCATACTGTATTTCACATCCCTGTGAGATTTTGTGACTACCAATTTGTACTTCGTAATCCCTTCACCTTTCTCACACATTCCCCAACCGCCTTTCTTTCTTATTGTCTCTGCACAATAAGATGGGTACAAATCATGGGTACCAGAAATTAGAAGAAAAAGGAAAAGAAAGATTCAGTCAAAAGTTGACATTTCGGGGCCGGCCCAGTGGCTCAGGTGGTTGGAGCACTGTGCTCCTAACACAGAGATTGCCGGTTCGATTCCCACATGGGCCAGTGAGCTGCGCCCTCCACAACTAGATTGAAAACAACAACTTGGCATGGAATTGATGGGCCCTGGAAAAACACACTGTTCCCAATATTCCCCAATAAAATTTTTTTTAAAAAAAATACTATTACAAATTACAGATATTACAAATATTATAAGTATGGAAAAGGATAATTATCAAATCCTTATCTATAAATATTGTGGGGGCGGGGGGAATTTAAAAATGTGTATGATTTGTAGACATATGTATAAATTTCTATTTGAATTCATTCACCAAAATAACCACTTGCTGATACATACTATGTAATGAGCATTGTCTTAAATACTAGAAATATAAAGGAAACTAACCCATGGTCAATTTTATTATAAAATAGTAACCAAATGATTAAAACAATTACTTGCAAGGATAAAAGACATTACTTAATGCAGGGAACCTCACATTATTTTAAGAGAAGAGCAATCCATGAAGATATTTAAATAAAAGGGGCATAGGGATACTTCTACATCAATCTAAGTACTGGGAACATTGCAAGACAAGGAATGCACTTTATGCAAGACTTCTCCATTTGATATTATTTCCTTTTTTCCTTTAAAAATTCTGAATCATTCTCTTTTTTACCCTTGCTTTTAATAGTTACTTGAGGAAAATGTGTATTTTTCTATTGCTGGGTAAAGTGTTTTTCATATGTATGTATACATTTATATATATATATATATATATATATATATATACACACACACACACACACACACACACACACACACACATATATATGGTCTAATTAGTATATAGTGTTTTTCAAGATCTCTATTTACTTACTAATCCTCTCCACAGATGTTCTATCCATTATTTAAAGTGTGGTATTGAAGTCTCCAACTATTATCATATAACTGTCAATTCCTCCTTTCCATTCTGTCAATGTTTACTTCATATATTTTGGATGTTTGCTGTTTGGTGCATATATGTGTATAATAATCAGTATATAATGTCTTCTTTGTCTCCTGTAACAGTTTTAGGCTTGAAGTCTGATTTAAGTATTTTCTCTGGTATTAGTATGGCCACCACAGCTCTCTTTTGGTTACTATTTACATGGGATATCCCTTTCCATCCTTTCACTTTCAATTTATTTCTGTCTCTAAAGTGAGTTTCTTATTGACAGCATATAGTTGGATGTTTTTTATCCACTCTGCCAATATCTGCCACAGTGAGATAGCATTTCACACACATAGTATGGCTATAATATAAAAAAATATACCAAGTGGTGTCAATGCAGAATCTGGAATCCTCATACATTGCTCATAGGAATGTAAAGGGTTCAGCTGCCATGGAAAACAGTTTGGCAGTTCCTCAAAAAGTTACACATAGAATTACCAGCAATCCCACAACTAGGTATATACCCAAAAGAATTGAAAACACATACTCAAACAAATATACATTCACACATGTTCATAGCAGCACTATTTACAATAGTCAAAAGGTGGAAACAACCCAAATGTCCATCAATAGGTGACTGGATAAACAAAAGGTGGTATATACGTACAATGGAATATTATTTAGTCATAAAAAGGAATGGCGTACTGACACATGGTAAAATACAGATAAACTCTGAAAACATAAGTCTAAGTAAAAGAACCAGACAAAAAAGGTCACATGTTGTATGATCCCATTTATATGAAATATCCAGAGTAGGTAAATCCATAGAGACAGAAAGAAAATCGGGGGTTGCCAGTGACTGGGGAGATAAGCAATGAACACTACTGGGCACAGGGTTTCGTCTGGGGGTAAACAACAGGTTCTGGGATTAGCGACGATGGCTGCACAATCCTGTGAATACACTAAAACCACTGAATTATACATTTTGAAAGGCTAAATCGTATAGTACTTACATTTTATCTCATTTTTTAAAAATCTAATCTTTAGTATAAAAATTGAGAACACGTTGCCTCCGAACATGGTGGGGTGAGGACTGGCTTATAAGGAACCCGAGGGAATTCTCTGGGGTAATAATGTTCCTTATCTTGGTAGGTTTTGCGGTTATACAGATGTATGTATACATCAAAATAAGCTAATAAAGACTTAAGATTTGTTCATGTTACTGTATATAAATTTCTCCTCGAGTAAGATTGTATTACTGAATTCAATTAACACTGAATTCAATTAATGACATAAATGTTGAAGTATTTAGAGGGATGCACACTGGTACCTGCAATTTACTTTGAAATGCAGTTAGAATGAGATGGATTAACAAATGCATAGATACAAGTAATAAAGCACATCTAGCAAAAGATTAATAGTGGAATCTTGGTGTTGCGTATACAGGTACACACTGTAAAATTCTTTCAAAATGTTACACGGTTGAAATTTTTCAAAATAATATATTGAGGAAAAAGTTAATAAACAAGAGAAATAACCAAAAGTCATGAATACTATGCAGAGATTTAGAATATGGGTGGCAGAATGACCAAGTGGTAATATTAGTGTCTTCTCTTGAAGACATGACATGTAAGCCAAGATATGAAAGGTAACAAGGAGCCATCCATGTAAAGATATCAGCAAGAGTATTCCAGGCTCCTCTCCCTCTCCAAAAAACATCTTATTCTATGGCCCTGAAATTTGGTGTGTTCAAGAAAGCCAGTATGACTGAAGTATATAGTAAGCAAAGAAGTGCGTAGTATACAATGAGATTGGAGAGAAAGGCAGGTGCCAATCATTCGGGTTTTGTAGTCCGGGTAAGGAATTTTGATTTTTATCTAAGTGCAGTGGAAATCCATGAGAGGTTGAAAGCAGGGATGGGGTGGGATGAGATGGATGTGTCCTTATTATTTAGAGTTTTAAAATATCACACTGACTGCTATGTGAAGAATGGCTTTGAAGTATTAAAGAAGTAGAGAAACCATTGTCATAGTCCCTGCAAGGACAATGGTAGTTTGGAGGAGAGTGTTGGTAGTAAAGATAGAGAGTAGTCAGTATGGAAGATATTTTGAATGAAGAATTGACAGTATCTATTGATAGATTGACAATAGGATGACAAGAAAAAAGGCACCAGGATAGATCTTGGGTTTTAGCTTCAGTCACTGAATGAATGGAGTGACATTTACTGAGCTGTAGAAACGGTGGAAAAAGCAGGTCTGAAGTATGGTGGACCTGAGGATCAAAAAAATTTTATTTAAATTGGGCATGATTTGCGACTGTAAGAAAGACAGACAAAAGAATCCGAATAATCTGGAAGTTCTTAAAGGACAGTTTTTAGATTTACAGTTTCTTTTCCTTTTAAGAAATCAGTTTGGGCTTGACTGTATTAAGGACCTTTGATCCAGTAAAATGATCAAACTGTAATGCAAATCAAGGTCACTGGTTACTGTTATCTGTCTCTGGGGTTAAAGATAAACTGGGGATCAGGAGCCCTGTATCTTTAAACTTTGAGAGGTCAAAGGAAAAACATCAGGATTGGGAATGAGGGAGACAAGGAAAACCAAAAAACAAGTACTTGGAAGTAACATATTAAGTCTTAACTGTCTCTCACCTGTCATTGATAAGAGGCTATCTATTTAATTCCACATATAACATGCTTAAGTGCCTTACAGTACTTTAAACAAAGTGGTGACTCAAATTTTAGCTCTCATCCTTTAATCCCATTAGTTTTCCCAAAGTACAATGAAAAATCCACAGTTTTTGGAGTTAAATGAACCTAAATTTAAAGCAGGCCCACCACTCAGTACTTCTGTGACCTTGAGCAAACTCTAATCCTTAGTTTCTTAAATTTAAATGAAAATAATTAACCCAAGAATTAGCATTAGAAATAACATTCACAAAGTGCCCACTACATGGAAAGAATGCTCCATAAACAAGAGCTACTATCATGTAAAAGACCTCTAATTCATCAATGCTCAAAGCAGTTAGTTTCCTCCTTCGGCAGCATAGATTCCTGTTTCCAGAAGAGAAGTAAAGATGTGAGAGAGGAGGGAACCACATAAAAGATGATCGATTTCATTTTCACCAAGTGACACAGAGGTAAAACAGAGAAATCTATGAGTAGGTGTGACACGTAGACAATCACAACTTACAAACGGATAGGTTCGAAGGTTTGATCATAATTCAGTTATTTAGAACCAGGAACATATTTTCCCGTGGAATCAATGGTCAATTCAACTCTTAGATAAACTCAGAAAGGCCCGTTGAAATCATAATGTAGTTAAAATGTGATATATCTCAATAAAATTAATAAAAAACAATACTGATGAATCACCAAACAATACAGAAAACCAAGAGACTTTAATAATATGTAATTCCATTTATTTTAGAAGTTGGCACTTGAGGGAAAAAGGTTTTTTGGGAGGTTTCCATGGTGATTCAGAAGGGATTTTCAGGGAAATTCCAAAAGCTTTATAAAGCTGATGACCCTGGTTCTTTATTATGTTTTATTTCACCTCAAGTTTATGGCTTCCCTTTCTTTCAACATAAGCAAACCACTAGCACTCGTACACTAAAGAGCCATGATTACAATCATTTATTTCACAAATGCGAAAAAGTAACTGGGAAAGAATTAGAAGATAGGAAAGGATGTGCCCAATATAAAGATAGCCTTAGACTGAATTAGGTAACCTCTGTAGTACAAAACCTGAAAGGGGGATAAAGCACAGCATTAAAATATTAAGGGGAAAAAACAAGTGATGAGAACTGGTCAGAGTCCAATCATGACTCACTGGTTATTTTAAAGGTCACAGATTATTTTTAAAAGATAGAAGAACAAGACATGAAAGCAAGCGAAGTAATCCACAGCTGCCCTTTATACGAAGGAAATGCTTGAGTTGAAGATTCATAACTCAAAATGTGGCACTCCAATGTAATTCAAGATTTTCTCCTAATCGCTTTTCATTTCTCTAAATTTCTCCAAATATTGTACTTTTTATGTAGATACTATTGTGATAATAGTATTATTATATCCTATTTTGTAGATAACAATAGCATCTAAACTAGAAGTAGAAAGACTACTGTTGAAATCTAAAAGTATACAATAGAATAAAATGAACTAATTTTAGGAAAGTCTCCTCAAGAGCCAGTGGGTACGCTACATGCCTCTTAGGCTCTGAGGAATGCCAGTGATTTCAAACCACAGAGTGAAGTTTTTAATTTTCTCAAAGAAATAAACCTCAGATCAGTTCCACGTACTAACTTCTTCAGCAATCTAGCAAATCTTCCTGTGACATACTGAAATTCTTTTGAAAATGTTGATGAATCTGAAGAAATGATTAGTTAAGAGATGATGTAGTCGCATAAATTACAATTTCTAGGGTCTAGTCTTAAGTCCAGGACCTGTGTTAGTAAGAGAAATTATTTACAAAACAAACAACAAAACACACTTAACAATGAACCAAACCCAAATAATTTGGCCAGACCCAACGAAAAACAGGGATGCAACAAGATCAACATCTTTTTAGATGACTGAAGAACTGCTAAGTTTGACTGTCCCTATTGCAAAGAATATATTTACTAATGAAGTGGTCACTTTTAGGCCCAAAAGATATTCCTACATATCACAACTATGTAAAGTTTGCCAAACCAAATGCTCTCCAAGTGAATGATATGATTCTAAATGACCAATCATAATGAGAAAACAGAACTACAGAAATGTTACCATGGAAGGCTGAAAAGCTTGCCCTGTCAGGGTAGGAATGCTAAGAAGATGCAGTGAGTTCCTCCTGACTACCAAGCAGTATCTAATTTCGCTCATATACCTACAAATTTCTGTCAAATACATACAAATACTAATTTGACTAATAAAATTGTGAAGTTATTTCATAGCATTGCTAAACCATGATAACAATATGCCCTCGTACATTATCTTAATTAGCAGATACTGAAAATACAATAGTTGTCATGAGCTCCAGGAATATTTTTAAAAACAAAAGGTTGAGAAACACTGGCCCAGTATAACTATACCTAAAACAGTCAAGTAAAACAGTCCTTAAAATGCCCTTCAGTTTACCTTTTAATCCAATTTAGAATATTCAGTTCTAATTCCTCACATGCTATTTTCTCTTTCCTAGCAAGATTATTAAATTGATATTTAACATCTTAGGAAAAGTAAAAACCTGAAGAGCCTTGTCAAATACAATATCTTTATTTTAATCATATATGTCCTTAACTTTAATAAGTTGCATTCAATTATATACATATAAATTTACATTAATTCAATCTCAAGAACTCTTAAGACAATTCCTTCTTTTAATTATCCAGTGATTTCATCTTACAAAAGAGCTATAATTAAGGTCAAATTGCTCTTTAACGTTCACTTTAATAACAGAAAATGGTAATTCAGCTGATAAATTCTTTCAGAGCGACAACTAATCAGAAACCTAAAACTATTAAAATATTATTTGCTCTATGGGAATTCCTTATTACATGTTTACTCAACCATATCTGCTGAAAGACACAGAAACTCTACCAAAGTTAATTTAAGGACTTACCAATTTCCCTTGCAATTCTGACAGCTTCATCTGCATCCTGTAAAAGCAGGAAATGAGACCGAACATTAATCCCATCAGCCATTGCACAATGTCTTTAGGGCAGTCATATATTGCACTACTGTCTCCTCTGATTCATTTAATGTTCAATTTTACAACCTTCTAACTCTTTTCATTCAGAGAAATGTAAAATTAATACCATAAGTGGAATGTAAATTCTACCTCATCATTATTATATTAAGAAACTCAAAGCAGTTTGAAATGAGCTGGCAGGAAGCACTACCAGAATTGCCAAATGATTTGGTGCAGTTGCTGGAATTTAACAGCAGAATTTAGATGTTTACAATCAATACTGAATCGTAAATCAGATCATTAAAGCTTGTCCACAGCCAGCTTGTTTCTGTCTCCCTGCTATTTACATGTCATGTTTTCCTAGATTCTGACAGCAGGGGGAGTTGATTCTCTATTGTTTGGGAGAAGCTTAAAGATTTTCCAGAAATGAAAAATTTCCAGTATCTATAGGAATTGCCAATTGTCCTCTCAAAAAAATTCCTTTAGAAATCTTCATTACTTTTTTCTTTTTTTATTTCATCTTTGTTTCAGTATTTTATCTTTACTAGTTATATTTTGTTACGTAAATTGAAACCTTAAATTCTACGAACCAGCTAATGGGGGGAAACTTCCAAAAGCCAAGGAAAGAAAATGCATTCTGAAACAGCACAAGGTAAGAGTTCATGAATGTGAGGATTAGTTATTGGTAAATACCAACCAATGCCAAAAACTTCCCTTGAATCTAAACCATATCATTATCATTAACTCTCACCTAACATGCCCAAAAAAGGCCACTCCTGATACATTTCCCCATATAACAAACAGCAAAGGGAAAGCTGAAAAAAAGGTGTTAAATCCAAGATTCTTAGTAAATTTAATTTTTTCTAAAATTCAGTGACATAAAGTAACTATCACAAGGAATGACAATAATGTTTTGAAACCACTAGTGGGAGCATGCCTGAATTTTTTAGAAAATAACTTTAAAATATTAAAGTGAAAGCTGGTATTTTTAAGCTTTTAAGGCTAAAACTTTAAAAATGTAGAATAACCCTGTCAGAATCGTCCCCCAAAAGGGAGAACGGGGATGTTTATAACTGGTTCATTTATGTCTAATAAAAAAAAAATCTTCCTTAAAAGTCTTCAGTACCTAATAACATCCCCTGGATAAGGAGGTTGGCAGGGGAAGTTGTCAGAAAAATTTAATTTCCTTTCATTAGCCAGTCTGCTCCACAAATAGGTGCTTGTTAAGTTCAAAGCGGTCCAGAAAGCGACATCAGTTTTAAGTCTTTTTTTTTTTTTTTTACTCCAAGCAGTCACATCTGCTAATGAGATTTTCCAAATAACAATTGTTTTCAAGTCAGAGATAAATCTATACCTCCCACTCTACCCCCCAAAAAATCAAGGTTTACTGCTTTATTACACCTTGCTGTTTTCGCTGACCCTACATTCCCCAAATTTTAGCTTAAAGGGATAAAAATCCATGAAAAGGGTCATTTAAGAATGTTAGTGGTTTCCACACATTGAGTTTGAAGGTTCTTTGTTCAAGCCAGTGACAGTTATTGGAGAATACTTCCCCTTAATAGCCTCTCTGTCAGGAAGTGTTAAACCTGCCAAATGCGGACAATTAGTGCCTCGCGAACAAAATACAGGAAGAGTGCTGGCTGATGGAGACTGGATTATAAGAAGCCTAGAAGGAACATGTCTTTTATTTAACATGTCTTTTATTTCAAGTGTATTAGTATATTTGCAAAAGATATTCTGAGAGGAAATAAACTGCTGTCTAAAAAGTTTGTCACCCTGAGAGAACTAACAGGCAGAAGTTAAAAGATAATTCATAGAATTCATTAGTTGCATTTGTCATTTATTTGTACATACACATGTTACAAATGTGTATATATATGTGTGTGTGTGTATATATATATACATATATATATACACACATATATAGATACATACATATATATATACACACATACACACACAGAGGGTGCCCAAAAAAAATTATATGCATTTTAAGAAAGGAAAAAAACTGTATTAATTGTAATGCTCCATGTATACCAATAACAAAATACGAACACAAGTCACGTTTGACTTCTGCAATTACAAGAGGTGCTCAAAGTGGTTACCATCAGTGTCCAGACACTTCTGATTACGGCGAACTACTGCTTGAGTATAGATAACATCTCTTAAAATGTGTATACCGTTTTTTTGGCACCCCCAGTACATATATTTACACAAAGCAAAACTTCTAAAAGTTCTTTAATTGCCACAAATCCAACACTTCTATAAACTGCCACAAAACAATCTTGACATTTAACTAATCAGTATGCTTAAGTTTTCTTACTATGAAGAGCAAATTCTACTAAATGAACTTCCAAATAAAATCCAACTTCCTTAAAAATTGATTTTTTTTGCTTGTCATTCATTCATCCCAAAATATTTGATTGAGGACATATTATATACTGGACATTAAAACACTATCATGTTTCAACAATTAACTATTATATACCCTTATCTCCAATATGTTCTTAAGCACATTTAGTTTTCTTATCAGGCTATATAAAACTACTTTTAAAAAGATAAAAAAAAAACCCATATAGCTCTAAATTCAGGGGTACTGACACATCACACAGTATAACTTCTCCATAAAGCTACAGGTAGAACGAAATTAATAAAAAAACTTGAATCAACAAGAAAAAGACCAACAATCATCAGGAAATATGAGCAAAAGGTTAAATAAGAAGTTCACATAAAATAAAATCCAAAAGAAGAATAAATATGTTCAACTTTAGCCATAATTATAGACATACAAATTTAAAAAACGAGACAGCACTTTTCATCTGCCAAAGTTTGATGATCTGAATGTAAACAAGCCCTCCTCTCACTACTGGTGTTCTACAAAATGGTGCAATCTTTGTTAAAAGAAATTTTCAGTATCTTTCCAAAGTTTGAGGACATATATCTTACAACCCAGCAGTTTCAATTTTAGGAAGTTACCTGATAGATATACTCACATGCATGCACACAGAAAGATTTATAGGCATTTGTTATTTTCAATTTGTGGGTGGTGTTCTGATAAATGAAAATCAGAAAAATAATTTAAAAGGCCTTCAATAAGGAACTGGTACCACACTTGGTACATATATAAAATGGAATATAGGGAGCATTTGAGATCTTGCTCCCAGCAGATGTCATCAGTTGGGCTCCAAGAAATGCTTATTTTTTTAAAAAAAAGGAATACTACACAGCCTTTTAAAAAATGAGGTTGATCCATATGTTCTTATTCATCCATTCACACATTGAGTCCATAAATATTTACTGGGCAATACTACATGAAATAGCTTTTGCCCTCATGAAACTTACAGCCTAACAAAACAGAAAAGAGTAAGCGAATCAATTGAGAATTGAAATAAATGTTACATGGAAAAAACTAGTACTGAGGGAGAGTGTGAGAGGGAGAACCTGTCTTAGATAGACTGCACAGAAAAGAGCCTTCTCAAGTAAAATTCACACTAAAACCTGAAAATAATAAATTCTGTTCCCCTACGAAAACAACAGCTAAATGCCATGGGAAGATTAGGGAGAAAGGATCCTAGGCAGAAGGAACAACTTGCACAAGAAACCTAAATTAGGAAGGTACTTAGTATGTTCTAGAAATTTAAACACAGTCCATGAGGCAAACACTGAAGCACAGTGTGGAAGTGGAAGGATTAAGGAGAGGTAGCAGGCATAGCCTGTTGTCGCAGGGCCTTACGGGATTTGGCAGAGTTCCAATGCCTTGGCTCTAAGAAGCGGAATGATGACTCAGGTTTAAGTTATAAGGAGACTACTCTTAAACTTTAAAGATGTGTAAAATAACAGTATGTACTGGGGGGGCCAAGTTGTTGGGTAATATATATAACAGGACCTTATCTACATTAAGACAGAAAAACACATTTGGATGCTCATAAAAGCTTATGTATGGACATATACAAAAAACGCAGCTGAGTTACTGCTCAAAAGTAGGACTGAGAGTTGGGGAAAAGGGGTAACTTTTTATCATTGCATACCCTTAGATACATGTTGAACTTTCTCAGCATAAAGATCAAAATTTCATATTTCATACTACTTTCATAATTTAAAAATTAAATCAACCACACTTGAAAGTATTATTCAAATTGTCTAAGTATTTCCAGGGCAATTAATGGTATCAAAACAAACCAGTATTCCCAAAATCTGCTTAACTTTTCATGACACCCCATTGCCATAGAACCAAATTTACACTGTTTAACTTGGTTTCAATTCTTGATCCTGCCTGCCTGAGCCACCAGTCTCATCCCCAGTCCATCTCCACCCGGCACTTTACTCCCCACCCCAAAGCCCAGGCATTCTCCCCAGCCTACACACATCCTACTTGGCTCAACCAAAAACTCCCTCCTCTTCTATCTCCTTTCACCAAACCGACTCTTATTACTATATGCCACTAGGCCCTGAAGACACAAGAGTGGGTTGAAAAAGTCACCATTCCAGCCCTCATGTAATTTATAGTCTAGCGGAAAAGACAGGCCTTGGGGCAGCCGGGTGGCTCAGTTGGTTAGAGCGCGAGCTCTCAACAATAAGGTTGCCGGTTAGATTCCTGCATGGGAGGGTGGGCTGAGCCCCCTGCAACTAAGATTGAAAACGGCGACTGGACTTGGAGCTGAGCTGCGCCCTCCACAACTAGATTGAAGGACAACGACTTGGAGCTGATGGGCTCTGGAGAAACACACTGGTCCCCAATATTCCCCAATAAAATTAAAAAAAATAAAGATAGGCCTTAAGTATGATTGCATAGCAGCTAAGAAATCATTATCGAGATGCATGTTACACAGAAGAGGTGAAGAAGGCATGTGACAACAGGGGCTCTCTAATTCAAAAAGAGAGTTCCAGGAAACTCCTCCGACACAATGACTTTGAAAGGAAACCTAACGAATGGAAGTATGGTGGAGCACAGTCAGGGTGCCTGGGGCCTGAAGAATGAGACAGTATATATAGTGAAGCAGGCCTCACAGGCCGCATTAAAGAGACTGAACTTTAGCCGAAGAGCAAGGAAATGAGGGGTCTCGCTCTGTCTGCATTTTGAAAAATTTTAGCATATGATTTACTTATTATTATTATGTGTATTGTCTACCCTCTGTATCTCTCTATCCAATTAAAATGTAAGCTCCATAAAAGGAGAAATCTCTGTCTACCTCTGCCTGGTTCAGTGATATATTTCAAATGCCTAGAACAGTGCCTGGCACATACACAGTAGTTATTCAATAAACAGTTGCTAAATGAAAAGAATGGATGAAGGAATGAACAAATGAATAGCTTAGAGAGAGACAGAGAATGTGAGTACCAATTGGGAAGAAGTAGTCTAGGTGAGAGAAGAATTACCATTTTCGCTTAAACTCAGGGGTGCATGCTTCAGGCTTCACCTAAATGTCACTTTGTTTAGAATTAGAAAGCCTTTCCAGTCCTCCAACTGCAGATTATGTACCATTGCTGTGTAATCACCTTACACTCTGTCCTTCAATTGTGACAGCCCTGTGGCACTTAATTTCCATAACAGCAATAACTAGCTCTGTCTTGCTCTCTACTGAATCCCCAGAGCTTAGTAAATCAACGCAATCAACATGTTATTTGTTGAATGAATAAACAACTATCCATTAGCTTCCATAAAAATAAGTCTGTTATGATAGGACAATCTCCTAAATGATCGAATCTAATGTCAACAGAACGGCTCATCTCCAGAGCATCAATGTTATAAGTGAGTGAACTTACACCAAGGAGATGTAGTAGTTCCTTCAGATTCACATATCAAAGTGATATATAGCAAGTAAGTACCACACAATAGTTCAGAGCAGGGGCTCAAGAAACAGACAAGCTTGGGTTTTGCCTCAGTTTAAAACAAAGTACATTCGATGAAATACTGTTAACACTGGACAAAACCAACCCCATATCTACTCTTGCCTCTTAATTCTCAAACACTTCCGTCACTGCATCATGCAACTTCAAAAGTTTGAAACAGGTTTCACAAAACCTATTCTTAAAAATATGTGCAGATAGTAATATCCAAACTGTCATTTTTCATTACATATTTCATCAAACAATCAAACTTCACATGGTAATAAGTTTTCAATTTGAAGGGCCACAAGTTTAAGTTATACTACAAAGTAATAGAAAGCAGGTTGATTTCAATTTACAAATATTAAACTTTATTTAATAAAAGTGTGAGATAAGTTATTAAACTTTATGATACCAAACACATTTGCCTTTTATTTATATAAAACACATCTCTTTGAAGCAAAACATCATTCTTTCTTCATAAATCCAACTTGGCAATATTTGAAGACAAAGCAGAACTGATTCTGCTGAACACTCTCTTAGCTTTAGAACATTCTTAAGATAGTTCTCACGTGTAATAATTACATAACATACAATACAATATGAGAAAATACTAGAGGGATTAGAACAGTAAGCACTGTTCAAGTATTGTTCAATAATATTCTATATTTTATTAAAAGAATTTTTCTAACAGGTGGGACGATAATCCCCTTAAAGAAAGAAGAAAAGTCAAATACAAAAATTTCAAAAACAGGAATAAAGCAAATTTGATGGTCCTGACTCCCCTATGCAATTTTCAACTGAAGTATTTAGAATATTTTTGTATTCATATCAAAAGTAATAAAACTGAGAAAACACAGAAAAGTGCAAAAATAAATGAAAAACATATTAGTGATAATACATTCCTGACAGCTTCAAATCAGAAGGTAAGAAAAAGGAACAGTCCAACAGTATCATTTGATTCTCTTCTTTAAGCGATAAAAATCCCTATGGTTCATTCCGTAATCCCAGCTAGTCTTACAGAACGCTGCATTCAGATTCTGAAGTTACTGAACTGATGAGGGAAGGGTTGCAGCAAAGTATTAAGCTATATAATTCCAAAACAGCAGTTTAAAAAATGGAAAAAGGGGGGGGGGGTAATCAACAGAACCTGTAACCATTTCTTTTACTACTCTATTTTAGCACAATTTACATTAAGTGAGCTCTAACCATCCAACCCAAGAACAAAACAGTAAAAATTCTGTTTTACAGAAAATACGATGGGAGGGGTGGGTGAAGATGCTATAACCAAATACGTGTAAGTAGGTCATAAAAATATAAAAAGGAGCCAACAAAAATTGCGTGCCTTTTCTGCAAGCCTATTTGTTACTCTACCAAACCCACCTGAGAAGCAACAAAGCCCCACAGCACAGAGCACAGGTGCTGGAGCCAGAAGTTATTGAGTCTCAATACGGTTATTGAGAAAGATGAAATTATTCAAGGCTGAAACACACTACAACAGTGTCTGTCAAAGAGTAAGCACTCCGTTAAGGTTGGCAATCTGTGATAAATGGGCAGTCTACCACCCCAAACTACCAAGTTTATTCCCTTCCTGCCTGGTTTTGATTGCATATCCTGTGGTTATCAGTCATCTGCTGAACCTGTATAATATCGAATACTAGCACTACAATACTGCAGAAAAATGTGCACATGCATCTCCACTTCACTTCACCAGATCAGAAAATCTGTGTACTCATTATTGCTGGTGAGCAAGGAAGAAAGGCAGGGAAGGAAAGCAAACACTACAACAAAGACAGGCAAATTCCAATAGTTCTCCTTGATGCTAAACACCCAATTTATTTCTACAGTGATTTTATTGTCACATACTGACTCTACCATCCATGACTTAGACCACACCTCTCCTTTCTTACCCTGTTTCCCCGAAAACAAGACCCAGCCAGACAATCAGCTCTAATGCGTTTTTTGGAGCAAAAATTAATGTAAGACCTGATCTTATTTTACTGTAATATAAGACTGGGTCTTATATTAATTTTTGCTCCAAAAAATGCATTAGAGCTGATTGTCCAGCTAGGTCTTATTTTTGGGGAAACACGGTACTTGCTACATACAGCTGACTTACCAAGCCTGAATTCTGTACTCACTAGATGAGAGTCTTGCTATTCATTCATATGGGAAGCTACTTAGGAGTTTGCTTTCTTCTCCTGGTTCTAGAACAAATCAATGACTGTTTCTGCAACAACCACCACCAGAAAAAGTATTGCTTCAAGACACAATGGGCAAAAGCTCTATCTGTATGCAAAAAGCATCCTCAAACTATTCTGCATTCATATATAAAGTAAAGCAAAATTTTCAACAATCCTGGGTTCAGGAAATAGATACTAGCTGATTGTATTTTCCAGATAACCTAAACTCATGCAGAAGACTTTGTTTCAATATACTTCCAAATCTTTCTAAAATTTAGTACACATTAAAAGATATTTCATGCAAATGGAAATGAAAAAAGGCTGGGGTAGCAATACTTACATCAGACAAACTAGACTTTAAAACAAAGGCTATAAAAAAGACAAAGAAAGACGTCTCACAATGATAAAGGGATCAAATACAACAAGAGGATGTAACCATTGTAAATATTTATGCACCCAACACAGGAGAACATAAATATATAAAGCAAATATTAACTGACAAAGGCAGAGATTGACAGTAATACAGTCATAGTAGGGGACTTTAACATCCCATTGACATCAAGGGATTGATCTTCCAGACAGAAAATCAACAAGAAAACATTGCCCGTTAATGACAAATTAGATCAGATTGATTTAATTGATATTTTTAGAGCATTTCACCCCAAAGCAACAGATTATACATTTTTGCAAGTGCACATGGAACATTTTTCAAGGTAAACCACATGTATTTAGGGCCACAAAATAATTCTCAATAAATTTAAAAAGATTAAAATCATACCAAGCATCTTCTCCAACCACAATGGTATGAAACTAGAAATCAATTACAAGAAAAAAACTGGAAAACACAGGAACACATAAGGGCTAAATACTAAACAACGAATGAAGTAACAATGAGATCTAGGAAGAAATCAAAAGATACCTTGAAACAAATGAAAACAATAGCACAACAAGCAAAAATCTATGGGATACAGCGAAAGCAGTCCTAAGCAGAAAATTCATAATACAGACCTACCTCAAGAAACAAGAAAAAAAAAATCTGAAATAAACAATTTAACCATGCACCTAAAGGAACTAGAAAAAGAATGGCAAACAAAGCCCAAAGTGAGTAGAAGGAAGAAAATAATAAAGATCAGAGTGGAAATAAACAAAATAGTCTAAAAAAAATACAAAAAAAAACAACAAACAAACAAAGAACAAAGAAACCAAGAGCTGGTTCTTTGAAAAAATAAGCAAAATTGATAAACCATTATCCAGACCCATCAAGAAAAAAAGAGAGAGAAAAACTAAATAAATAAAATCAGACATGAGAGAAGTGACAACACCACATCAATGCAAAGGATTGTAAGAAAATACTACAAACAATTACATGGCAACAAATTCGACACGCTAGAAGAAATCAATAAATTCCTAGAAACATAATTTTCCAAGACTGAATCAAGAAGAAACAGGAAACCTGAACACACTAATTACTACTAAGAAAATGGAATCAGTAATCAAAAAACTTCCCACAAAAGTCCTGAACCAGATGGCTTCACAGGTGAATTTTATCAAATATTCAAAAAACAACTAACAGCTATCCTTCTCAAGTTATTCTAAAAAAAACTCAAGAGGATGGAAGGCTCTCAACCTCATTTTACATGGCCACCATTACCCTGATTCCGAAGCCAGACAAAGATAATGCGAAAAAAGAAAATTAAAGTATGATATCCGTGATGAACATAGATGCAAAAATCCTCAACAAAATATTAGCAAACTGAACTTAGCAACACATTAAAAAGATCATACACCATGATCAAGTGGGATTTATTCCTGGGATGCAAGGTTGGTTCAATATCCACAAATCAATTAAGGTGATACACCACATACTCGTCAACAAAATTCACGATAAAAATCATATGACCACATCAATAGATGCATAAAAAGCATTTGACAAAATCCAGCATCTATTTATGATAAAAACTCTCAGCAAAGTGGGAATAGAGGGAAGACATTTCAACATAATAAAGACTATATATGACAAACCCACAGCTAACATCACATTCAACGGGGAAAAGCTAAAAGCGTCTCTTAAGATCAGGAACAAAGCAAAGGCATCCAAATTGGAAAAGAAGAAGTAAAACTCTTGTTATTTGCAGATGACATAATATCATATATAGAGAACCCTAAATATTCCACAAAAAAACTATTAGAACTGACAAATGAATTCAGTAAAGTAGCGCGATATAAAATTAATATTCAGTAATCAGTTGTATTTCTATACACCAATAACGAACTATCAGAAAGAAAAATTAAGAAAACAATCCCATTTACAATTGCATCAACAACAAAGAATTAAAATACCTAGAAATAAACTTAACCAAAGAGGTAAAAGATTTGTACTTGGAAAATTATAAGACACTGAAGAAATAAATTGAAGAAGATACAAATAAATGGAGCATATACTGTGTTCATGGATAGGAAGAATTAACATCATTAAAATGTCCATACTACCCAAAGCAATTCATAGATTCAATGCAATCTCTATAAAAATACCAATGATATTTTTCACAGAACTAGAACAAATAATCTTAAAATTTATATGGAACTACAAAAGACCCCAAATAGCACAGCAATCTTGAGAATAAAGAATAACGTTGGAGGTATCACAATACCTGATATCAAACTATACTACAAGGGTATAGTACTCAAAACAGCATGGTACTAGCATAAAAACAGAACATAGATCAATGGAAGAGAATAGAGAGCCAAGAAATAAATCCAGGCCTATACGGTAAATTAATCTGTAACAAAGGAGGCAAGAATATACAATGTGTAAAGGCAGTCTATTCAATAAATGATGTTGGGAAAACTGAACAGATACATGCAAAATAATGAAACCAGGCCACATTCTTACACCATATACAAGAATAAACTCAAAATGGATTAAAGACTTAAATGCAAGACCTGAAACTATAAAACTCCTAAAAGAAAACATAGGCAGCAAACTCTCTGGCATTGGTCTTAGTGATATTTTTTCTAATATGTTGCCTCAGGCAAGGGAAACCAAAGAAAAAATAAACAAATGGGTCTATTATCAAACAAAAAGTTTATGAATAGCAAAGGAAACCATCAATAGAATGGAAAGACAACCTACTGAATAGGAGAAGATATTCACCATTGATATATCCGATAAAGGGTTAATATCCAAAATTTATAAAGAACTCATGCAACTTAACATCAAAAAAACTAACAATCCAATTTAAAAATGGGCAAAGGACTTAAATGGACATTCCTCCAAAAAGGACATACAGATGGCCAATAGACATGAAAAGACGTTCAACATCACTAATCATCAGAGAAATGCAAATTAAAACCACAATGAGGTATCACCTCACACTTGTCAGAATGACCATCATCAATACATCAACAAACAACATGTTGTTGAGGATGTGGAGAAAGGGGAACTCTTGTGCAATGTTGGTGGGATTGCAAAATGGTGGAATCATTATTAAGGAAAACAGTATGGAGGTTCCTCAAAAAATTAAAAGTAGAACTATCCTATGACCCAGAAATTCCACTTCTGAGTATTTATCCAAAGAAGGCCAAACACTAATTTGAAAAGATACATGCATCCCTATCTTCACTGCAGCATTATTTACAAAAGTCAGGATTTGGAAGCAACCCAAGTTGCTAGACTTGGATAAGAAGATGATAGACAACTGGATAAAGAAGATGGGCTACATGTATACAATGGAATATTACTCAGCCATAAAAAAGAATGAAATCTTACCATTTGAGACAACATAGATGGGCCTGGAAGGTATTATGCTAAATGAAATAACTCAGACAGAGAAAGACAAATACCATTTGATCTCACTTATATGTGGACTCTAAAGAACAAAATAAATGAACAAACAAAACAGAAACAGACTGAGAGATGCAGGGAACAAGATGATGGTGGCCAGATGGAAGGGGTGTGGGAGGGTGAAAAAGGTGAAGGGATTAAAAAGGACAAATTGGTAGCTGTGAAACAGTCATGGGGATTAAAGTAAAGCATAGGGCATATAGTCAATAATATAGTAATAACTAGTCTAGGTGGGCACTAGACTAGTCAGGGGGATCGCTTCATAAATTATATAAATGTCTAATCACTATGCTGTACATTTGTAACTAATATAAAATAACACTGAATGTCAACTACAATTGAAAATTTTTTACAGGAGGGAAAAGGGTATAGGGAAATAAGAGGTTCAAATTTCCAGGTATAAAACAAATAAGTCTTGGGGATACAATGTACAGCATAGGGAATATAGTCAATAATACTGTGAAAGCGTGATACGATGTCAGATGGTTGCTAGACTTATCATGGTGATCAACTTCTTTAGGTATATAAATAACTATGGCGTACATCTGAAGCTAATATATACTATATGTTAGCTATTATTTTAATAAAAATCTTTCAAATTTAAAATTTAGTACACATTTCTACAATTGTGAAACAGCATAGTAAACATAATTGAATCTTTTTTCAAAAATAAACGATCTTTGAGGCATCATGAGGAAAGTTATTCTTGGTTTAGCAGGGAAAAGGGATAGTGATGTCTGATACTGTATTTTTAAGTACTAGGGCATAACTTTTCGATTTTTTGGTTTTTTGTTTTATTAATTCCTTTCACACTAGTTTTGTTGTTGTTGTTGTTGTTGTTGTTTGGCTCTTTCTGCCAAAGCAAGAGCACAATTTTTAAAGTCTGCTAATTAGGTGATAAAAACAATTACTAACTTTAAACCTACACTGCATAACTTACAAACCTCATTCAAATACATTAGCATACTGTGCTCTGAGTTATAAATGGGTATTATTTTCTCTCTTAAGACAACAGGAACTCAGAGAAGTTTAATGAACTTTCCCCAAAGTCTGTTCGCTGATAAGTATTACAAACAAATGTGGCAGTTTAATTATTGCTCATTCCTCCCTCTGCTTCACACCTGCCATCTAACAGATCACATGATCTTACATATTCCGCTTCCACCATCTCTCTCCATACCAGCTACTTTGCTCCATCCTACTACTTTATTTTGCACCACTACTATTTCTAGCCTGGATTAAAGGAAGATCACTCTAACTCATCTAACAACCTTGACTTTTGCCTAGTTCCAATACATTTTCCATATCACAAACTAAAATAAGTTTTTGAATTCTGCAATTTTATCAAGTTAACTCTTCTACATGAATCCATTCAGAGGCTACCAAAGTCATAAAAATTACCACCAAACCTAGCTGCACAACATTCAACGCCATACATACCTGGACTCTAAGTTTCTCTCCAGCTGTCTTACTACACCCCCTCACATTGCATACCTGCAGCTTTCTAAAACCCCCGTGGTCTCTCATGACCAAGCTTTTACAATGAGGTCATTTTACTGACCATAGAGCTGTGTCTCCATCATTAGCCTCACTTTTTATCTAACTCACTAATACTCAGACTTCAAGTATCACTTAGATATCATTTCCATTGGAAGATCTGCCATGATACCCCCAATGCCCCTCCAACATGGGCCCCATGCACTCTGAGCTTAGCGCTATTAAATGTATTAAATTGCCTGTCTACTTGTAGGTCTCCACAAGGGGACTTGGAGTTCTTTGAAACCAGGGTCTGCAGGGATTCCAAAGCCTACCTTCCAACAGCGTCAGATCCATACTCTTCACTCTGCTTTCATGTTCCAGAGGTGGAATTAATTAGATGTTCAATAAAGGAAAACTTGTTAAAGGCAAATACCTAATACCAGATGATTACTAGAGAAATACATTTTAAAAGAACATTAGTTTCTCTCTAATGAAAAGGATGACTCAAGAACAAGACATAAGGAAAACCATTCCAGAAGACTCCGTAAGTACTACACACAATGTTTTTCAAAAATTTTTTTCAATTACAGTTGACATTCAATATTATATTAGTTTCAGGTGTACAGCATAGTGGTTAGACCTTTATATAACTTACAAAATGATTCCCCCCATAAGTTTAGTACCCACCTGACACCATATGTAGTTATTACAACATTACTATACATAATGTTTTACAAGAGTGTGGTAAATCATCTCCATATAACATTCTAAATATTCAAATGGGAAAAAAGCAAAAGTTTTAAAGAGAAATTAACAAACTGAAACCATATTAATTTACTCAAGTTAGAGATGAAAATTACTTAGGGGGAAAAAGTAGACTATAATATAATTGCCAAGAAAAAGAATTTAGTCTTAAAAATACCACAGGCTAAGATTCTTAAAAACAAACAAACAAAAACACAGGCTAATTTTTCTTAAACCCTATCGATTTGAAGAAAGATGGAATTATCTATAATTAGCACATACATTCTTCCAATGCAAAAGTATTGCTAATGTAGTTGCTAAAACCACAAGGTATTCCAAAAATTTACACTATTTATTTGCATCAGCAAACCTCTGTCTGCATAGATATCCTCAAAAGTAATCTTTTACCTAACAAATGTGAAAGTAGTATTGTTCCAAATGAATGTGGAGTTAGTATACAAGAAATCTAAATTAATAACCAAATATAAAAGAAAAAAAATATGCACAGCCTCTTATATCAGAAATAATTAAAAGCAAACTAGAAATAAAACTGGTATTAAAGCTTAAGAGGAACAAAAAGGCATTCCTTCCTTAAACGCATTTTTAAACGCTTATCTGAAAACTATAACCTGCAGGTTCAACTGGGGCTAAATAAATTAATCCAGACAACAGGTGTTAAGAACTTACCATAGTTAAAGTCAACACAGGTAATGAGAACCTATCATTATCTGAGATTGTAACAGGATCTTAAAAATCACCTACAACATACAAGGAGACTACATTGAAAAGATAAGTGGATTTGTTTTCTTCTACTTTCTACTTTTCCCTATTTTCCAAATTAACAGAGGCTGCAAATTCAAAAACAGATTGCCAAATGCAGCCTCCCTGAAAAGACAACCAAAATAACCTGCTGAACAAGCCAAACCAAGCTTATCACCCATGACAGGAAAGGACACGACTCTGAGGCAGTCTTGGAGCGTCCACTGAAACCTGTGCAAGGCCTGCCAATACTCACAGTTCAAAATCCTATATTCAAAAACTGCAGTGCTCCTCAGATGCCCACCTGAGTCCCCTATTCAGGGGCCTCCCCAGCCATAAGGGTCCCAAAGAATCACACTGGGGTGAGCTCCAATTTCCTTTCAGGAACTTTAGGAATGGGGAAACTTTTGATTTTCTGATCAGATTTGAAAATGTTTATTATTAGAAGAAACCTTACTGATTACTAATCAAACCATCCCTATTAGCACAAAATCAACATTTTTTTGCTCTAGGTCCATATGACAAAGTTCATGTAGAAGAAGACAGGCCCAGGACCTGTCATTTTATCTTTAAGCTGGCTCCAGGAGCCAGTGAGGTCAGAAGGTTTCATCAGACTGATATCCAAATAGGACAAAATTTGCCTTGAAACCCATATCAAAACCTTGAGAACTTTCCTCTGTCCTGACATGTTATGTCCACAGAGTCTGGGTCTGGGAGAGATCTCCCCTCCAAATTTTAAACCCCCCAAGGCATTGCACATTGTCAGGTCTGCAATTCGAGAAGGCCAACCATTAGGTTGGGAGTCCAAGACATGAAGCACACAAACAACACATTTCATATGCCATTACAAGACTCTCATGAATTTTTCTCAGGCTAAGTCTGTGCTCTCTCTGAGTCAGACTTCTCCTCCTTAAAAGTATTAAATCTAACTCAAATTCATGTTCTTATCTTTCTAGGTGGCATAATTTCACCACGGATCAGTTAGAATTAATAGTAGAGCCTTATTGTAAGCTTTTGATAAGAATGGTTCATTTGAAAAGAACCTTAGAGGGGAAAAAAAGGAAGCAAAATCTCCAGCACTTAGTGTTCTGCATTTTTTATTAACATGAGGAAGCTTCCAAAAGAAATTCAGATTCTCCAATTGTTTCCTTATAAAATTCACAAGGAAGACAAAGTTCATCAGGAAGAAGAAAGGTATAGAAAAAAAGCCAAATGAAAAATGTGAAAAACTTCAAACTCCCTCAAACTTTTATCCTGCCCTTCCTTTCCCTCCATCCAATGTTCTCCTCCATTTCCCCCTGCCCTGATCTTCCTTTCTCTGAGCTGCTCCCCTTTTCTTCTAGCCAGCCAGAAACCCTCAAAGCAACATTACCTTTTAAGAGTTAGCCCCTTAGAATGGGACAAACATCTAGGATTTAATTAAAGCCTTGGTCTCCTTCTGAACTGAGAGGCATTACCAAAGACTTTCCAAAGCCTACACAAGATAGACAGAAATTTACAGAGAAATTGAGAATATTATAATCTAGGTTCCCCAGATTTACACCAGTTGATTCATATTGCTAGTAAGAACCGCAGATAGAAAATACTGGATTAAAGGGGAGAAGACGAAACGGAGTGACTTGAGACCCCCAATTACACAGGAAACCAGGGAGGCTCAGAAAAAAAAGGTAAATGATGGACAAAGTTCTTGGGAGGCTACCACCAAAACCTTTCCTATGAAAACAGGTTGTACTCTAATCCCATTGTGCTAGCAAAGGAAGGGTAAGTCCACTGGGGACTTCAGAGATGGGCTCTTTATGACCCTTGGACAGCACTTAGGAGGACACCCTGAAGTAGCTGTGACCCCAGCTCTCTGCTCACTTTTTGTGAGCGGCTTTAAGCTTAGGTTTATTCTGGACTCTGAGTAGAACATTTAAGGAACAAAGATAAGAAGAAAACTAAGAAGGAATATTCAAGACAAGCCAAAAAATACAAAAACAAAACTAGAACTCAGTAATGTACCAAAAGTGAAAATTTCTAGAATGAAGGAGTGACCAAGAGACTCAAAATGTTTCCAAGAGATTGAGGTAAGATTAGGATTAAAAATTCTACTCTGGATTTAGTGAGAGGATAGGCTGTGGATAGCCTTTGTCAGAGAACTTTCAGTGGGAAGGAGAAAGAAGCCAAATTTCAGTACATTAAAGATGAAGTGAAAAGTATGGAAATGAGAGAAAGTGAGAACAATTCTTTTAAGACCTGTGGCTGTGAAAGGAAAGACAGAACTAAAATGATAGTTGGGGAGTGACAAGGGGTCACTGTGCTCTCTGAAGAGGAGGAACACATGTTTCTTTCCAATAAACTGGCAACACCATGAAGTGAGGGGTCATGGGTATCTCACTTATCACTTAGCCCAGGGATCAGTATATCTGTTGAGTGACTGCTCATTTTTAATAGCAAAGGTAATGGAAAAGATCTTAAAAACAAGGAGAGTTTTTAAATACAGAAAAGACAAGCAATGAAGACTATAGTCCCTAAAGGCTATAAAGGGTATATCTGGAAGATCAAAGGAAGAATTGGCTTTTCAAAGGATGGTGAACACCTCTGTCTTGTAAAAAGAAAAATGAATGAGTACGGATTAAGGTAAATATGGGCAAGAAGCTGAAAATGTTAACCAGGGGCCAAACATTCTAACTATTCTGTTAATGCATTAAATGATCCTGCAGGAAGACTTGCCCAGCTCAGAAAATAACAATAAGAAAACACTGAGGTGAAGAGTTCTTGCAGACTAACTCAAATCACAAGGTTAAAGTCGACACAGGGACTAATGAATAATAAATAATAAATAATAATAATAATAGAGAAGAAGAAGAAGAAGAAAAAGAAGAAGAAGAGAAGAGAAGAAGAAGAAGAAGAAGAAGAAGAAGAAGAAGAAGAAGAAGAAGAAGAAGAGAAGCAGAGAAGAAGAAGAAGAAGAAGAAGAGAAGAAGAAGAAGACAGAAGAAGAAGAAGAAGAAGAAGAAGAAGAAGAAGAAGAAGAGAAGAAGAAGAAGAAGAGAGAAGAAGAAGAAGAAGAAGAAGAGAGAAGAAGAGAAGAAGAAGAAGAAGAAGAAGAAGAAGAAGAAGAAGAAGAAGAAGAAGAAGAAGAAAAGAAGAAGAAGAAGAAGAAGAAGAAGAAGAAGAAGAAGAAGAAGAAGAAGAAGAAGAAGAAGAAGAAGAAGAAGAAGAAGAAGAAGAA